>NW_026606174.1:0-2600743 GCF_029834395.1 Sorex fumeus
CAACTCGCAGAAGTGCTGTTCAATGGGCTATCCACTCAATATTGGTCAGCTCTTCATTTTCCTCTCCACACAAACCAGCCTTCAGAAATCATTGGGCTCTCCACTACAGACTGTTCCATTCATTCACTGCGATTCTGCAATTCATCTGACTCTCCGCTCCAGGCAGGTTTTCATTACAGCACTGGTGAATGACCAAGTAATCCAATGCTGGTTTTCAGCCGCCTTTTCACACTCGCAGTGTGCTGTTCAATTGTCTATCCACTCAAACCTGGTCAGCCTTTCATTTTCTTTTCCACAATATCAGACTTCAGAAATCATTGGAATCGCCAGTACAGAATGTTCCATTCATTCACTGCCAATCTGGAATTCATCTGAATCTGCACTCCAGGTAGGCTTTCATTACACCACTTATGAATGTCCAAGTAACACAATGCTGGTTTTCAGCGGTCTGTTCACACTCTAAGCCCTGCTTTTTACTGGGTATCCACACAACTGTGGTCAGCTCTTCATTTTCATGTCCAAACAATCCAGACTTGAGAAATCATTGCAATCTCCAGTACAGAATGTTCCATTCATTCACTGCGAATCTGGAATTCAACTGAATCTCCACTACCTGCAGATTTATCTTACACCACTTGTGAATGTCCAAGTAAAACAATGCTGGTTTTCAGAGGCCTGTTCATGTTCGCAGTCGTGCTGTTCAATTGGCTATCCACTCAACCTGTTTTGCTCCTCATTTTCCTGTGCACACAACCCAGCCTTCAGAAATCATTGTAATCTCCACTACAGGATGTTCCATTCATTCACTGGGAATCTGGAATTCATCTGAATCTGCACTCCACGCAGGCTTTCGTTACACCACTGCTGAAAGTCGAAGTAATGCAATACTGGTTTTCAGTGGTCTGTTCACATTCGAAGCCGAGGCTTTTTACAGGCTATCCACTCAACACTGGTCAGCTCTTCATTTTCGTGTCCCCACAATCCAGATTTCAGAAATCATTGCAATCTCCACTACAGAATGTTCCATTCATTCACTGCGAGTCTGGAGTTTATCTGATTCTCCACTCCCGCCTGGTTAACATTACACCACTTGTGAACGTCCAAGTAAGCCAATGCTGGTTTTCAGAGGCCTGTTCATACTCGCAGCCGTGCTGTTTAATTGACAATTCACTCCACCCTGTTCAGCTCTTCATTGTCCCACCACACTACCAGCCTTCAGAAATCTTTGTTATCTCCACTACAGAATGTTCCATTCATTCACTGCGAATCTGGAATTCATCTGACTCTCAACTCCACGCAGGTTTTCATTACACCACTGTTGAATGTCCAAGTAACCCAATGCTGGTTTTCAGCGGCCTGTTCATATTCGCAGCCCTGCTGTTTACTTGGCTATCGATTCAAGCCTGGTCAGCTCTTCATTTTCCTGTCCACACAACACAGGCTTCAGAAATCATTGGAATCTCCTCTACAGAATGTTCCATTCATTCACTGCGAATGTGGAATTCAACTGACTCTCCACTCCATGCAGGTTTTCCTTACACCACTGATGAATGTCCAAGTAACCCAATGCTGGTTTTCAGCTGCATGTTCACACTCGCAGCCATGCTATACATTTGGCTTTCCACTAAATCCTGATTAGTTCTTGATTTTCCTTCCACACGACCCAGCCTTCAGAAATCGTTGGAATCTCCACTAGAGAATGTTCCATTCATTCACTGCGAATCTGGAATTCCTCTGAACCTCCACTCCCGGCAGGTTTTCGTTACACCACTGTTGAATGTCCAAGTAACCCAATGTTTTAAGTGTTTTCTTCACAAGCGCAGTGGTGCTGTTCAATTGGCTATCCACTCAACCCTGGCCAGCTCTACATTTTCCTGTCCACACCACAGAGACTGGAGAAATCATTGTTATCTCCACTACAGAATGTTCCATTCATTCACAGCGAATCTGGAATTCATCTGAATCTCCACTCCCGGCAGGTTTTCGTGACACCACTGGTAAATATCCAAGTAAGCCAATGCTGGTTTTAAGTGGCCTGCTCATACTCTCAGCCGTGCTGTTCAATTTGCTATCCACTCAACCCTCTTCAGCTCCATTTTCCTGTCCACATAACCCAAACTTCAGAAACAATTGGTATCTCCTCCACAGAATGTTCCATTCATTGACGGCAAATCTGAAATTCATCTAATTCTCAACTCCCGTCAGGTTTTCGTTACACCACTTGTGAATGTCCAATTAAGCCAAAGCTGGTTTTCAGTGGCCTGTTCTTACTACGAGACGTGCTGTTCATTTGGCTATCCATTCCACCCTGTTCAGCTCTACATTTTCGTGTCCACAAAACCCAGCCTTCAGAAATCATTGGAATCACCACTAGAGAATGTTCCATTCATTCACTGCGAATCTGGAATTCATCTGAATCTCCACTCCCGGCAGGTTTTCATTGCACCACTGCTGAATGTTCAAGTAACGCAATGATGGTTTTCAGCGGTCTATTCACACTCGAACCCGTGCTGTTCACGGTCTAGCGACTCAACACTGGTGAGTTCTTCTTTTTCCAGTTCAGACAATACAAACCTCAGAAACCATTGCAATCTACACTACAGAATGTTTCATTCATTCAGGCGAATCTTGAATTCATCTTGTTCTCCACTCCCAGCAGGTTTTCGTTTCACCACTGGTGAATGTCCAAGCAACCCAAGGCTGGTTTCAGCTGCGTGTTAACACTCGCAGCCGTGCTGTTCAATTGGCTATCCAGTGAACGCTGGTTAGCTCTTGATTTTCCTTCCACACACCGAGCCTTCAGAAATCATTCTTATCTCCACTTCAGAATGTTCCATTCGTTCCCTGCGAATCTGGAATTCCTCTGACTCTCCACACCAGGCAGATTTTCCTAACAACACTGGTGAATGACCAGGTAATCCAATGCTGGTTTTCAGCGGCTGTTCACACTCACAGCCTTGCTGTTCAATTGGCAATCCAGTCAAACCTAGTCAGCTCTTCATTTTCCTGTCCACACAACCCAGCGTTCAGAAATCATTGGAATCTCTACTACAGAAATTTCCATTCATTCACTGTGAATCTGGAAATAATCTGAATCTGCATTCCAGGAAGGCTTTCGTTACACCACTGATGAATGTCCAAGTAATGCAATGCTGCTTCTTAGTGGTCTGTTCACACTCGAAACCGTGCTGTTCATTGGCTATCCACTCAATATCGGTCAGCTCTTCAATATCCTGTCCAGACTATCCAGATTCCTAAATGTTGGCAATCACCACTACAGAATGTTCCATTCAATCACGCGAATCTGGAATTCATCAGAGTCTCCACTCCTGGAAGGTTTTCGTGACACCACTGGTAAATGTCCAAGGAAGACAATGCTGGTTTTAAGCCGCCTGCTAACACACTCAGCCGTGCTGTTCAATTTGCTATCCACCCAACCCTATTCAGCTCTACATTTTCCTGTCCTCATAACCCAACCTTCAGAAATAATTGGTATCTCCTCCACAGAATGTTCCGTTCATTCACTGCGAATCTTAAATTCATCTGACTCTCAACTCCCGGCGGGTTATCGTTACACCACTTGTGAATGTCCAAGTAAGCCAATGCTGGTTTTCAGTGGCCTGTTCATACTAAGAGACGTGCTGTTCATTTGGCTATCCACTCCACCCTGTTCAGCTCTACATTTTCGTGTCCACAAAACCCAGCCTTCAGAAATCATTGGAATCACCACTAGAGAATGTTCCATTCATTCACTGCGAATCTGGAATTCCTCTGAACCTCCACTCCTGGCAGGTTTTCGTTACGCCACTGGTGAATGTCCAAGTAACTCAATACTGGTTTTCAGAGGCATGTTCAACTCGCAGAAGTGCTGTTCAATGGGCTATCCACTCAATATTGGTCAGCTCTTCATTTTCCTCTCCACACAAACCAGCCTTCAGAAATCATTGGGCTCTCCACTACAGACTGTTCCATTCATTCACTGCGATTCTGCAATTCATCTGACTCTCCGCTCCAGGCAGGTTTTCATTACAGCACTGGTGAATGACCAAGTAATCCAATGCTGGTTTTCAGCCGCCTTTTCACACTCGCAGTGTGCTGTTCAATTGTCTATCCACTCAAACCTGGTCAGCCTTTCATTTTCTTTTCCACAATATCAGACTTCAGAAATCATTGGAATCGCCAGTACAGAATGTTCCATTCATTCACTGCCAATCTGGAATTCATCTGAATCTGCACTCCAGGTAGGCTTTCATTACACCACTTATGAATGTCCAAGTAACACAATGCTGGTTTTCAGCGGTCTGTTCACACTCTAAGCCCTGCTTTTTACTGGGTATCCACACAACTGTGGTCAGCTCTTCATTTTCATGTCCAAACAATCCAGACTTGAGAAATCATTGCAATCTCCAGTACAGAATGTTCCATTCATTCACTGCGAATCTGGAATTCAACTGAATCTCCACTACCTGCAGATTTATCTTACACCACTTGTGAATGTCCAAGTAAAACAATGCTGGTTTTCAGAGGCCTGTTCATGTTCGCAGTCGTGCTGTTCAATTGGCTATCCACTCAACCTGTTTTGCTCCTCATTTTCCTGTGCACACAACCCAGCCTTCAGAAATCATTGTAATCTCCACTACAGGATGTTCCATTCATTCACTGGGAATCTGGAATTCATCTGAATCTGCACTCCACGCAGGCTTTCGTTACACCACTGCTGAAAGTCGAAGTAATGCAATACTGGTTTTCAGTGGTCTGTTCACATTCGAAGCCGAGGCTTTTTACAGGCTATCCGCTCAACACTGGTCAGCTCTTCATTTTCGTGTCCCCACAATCCAGATTTCAGAAATCATTGCAATCTCCACTACAGAATGTTCCATTCATTCACTGCGAGTCTGGAGTTTATCTGATTCTCCACTCCCGCCTGGTTAACATTACACCACTTGTGAATGTCCAAGTAAGCCAATGCTGGTTTTCAGAGGCCTGTTCATACTCGCAGCCGTGCTGTTTAATTGACAATTCACTCCACCCTGTTCAGCTCTTCATTGTCCCACCACACTACCAGCCTTCAGAAATCTTTGTTATCTCCACTACAGAATGTTCCATTCATTCACTGCGAATCTGGAATTCATCTGACTCTCAACTCCACGCAGGTTTTCATTACACCACTGTTGAATGTCCAAGTAACCCAATGCTGGTTTTCAGCGGCCTGTTCATATTCGCAGCCCTGCTGTTTACTTGGCTATCGATTCAAGCCTGGTCAGCTCTTCATTTTCCTGTCCACACAACACAGGCTTCAGAAATCATTGGAATCTCCTCTACAGAATGTTCCATTCATTCACTGCGAATGTGGAATTCAACTGACTCTCCACTCCATGCAGGTTTTCCTTACACCACTGATGAATGTCCAAGTAACCCAATGCTGGTTTTCAGCTGCATGTTCACACTCGCAGCCATGCTATACAATTGGCTTTCCACTAAATCCTGATTAGTTCTTGATTTTCCTTCCACACGACCCAGCCTTCAGAAATCGTTGGAATCTCCACTAGAGAATGTTCCATTCATTCACTGCGAATCTGGAATTCCTCTGAACCTCCACTCCCGGCAGGTTTTCGTTACACCACTGTTGAATGTCCAAGTAACCCAATGTTTTAAGTGTTTTCTTCACCAGCGCAGTGGTGCTGTTCAATTGGCTATCCACTCAACCCTGGCCAGCTCTACATTTTCCTGTCCACACCACAGAGACTGGAGAAATCATTGTTATCTCCACTACAGAATGTTCCATTCATTCACAGCGAATCTGGAATTCATCTGAATCTCCACTCCCGGCAGGTTTTCGTGACACCACTGGTAAATATCCAAGTAAGCCAATGCTGGTTTTAAGTGGCCTGCTCATACTCTCAGCCGTGCTGTTCAATTTGCTATCCACTCAACCCTCTTCAGCTCCATTTTCCTGTCCACATAACCCAAACTTCAGAAACAATTGGTATCTCCTCCACAGAATGTTCCATTCATTGACGGCAAATCTGAAATTCATCTAATTCTCAACTCCCGTCAGGTTTTCGTTACACCACTTGTGAATGTCCAATTAAGCCAAAGCTGGTTTTCAGTGGCCTGTTCTTACTACGAGACGTGCTGTTCATTTGGCTATCCATTCCACCCTGTTCAGCTCTACATTTTCGTGTCCACAAAACCCAGCCTTCAGAAATCATTGGAATCACCACTAGAGAATGTTCCATTCATTCACTGCGAATCTGGAATTCATCTGAATCTCCACTCCCGGCAGGTTTTCATTGCACCACTGCTGAATGTTCAAGTAACGCAATGATGGTTTTCAGCGGTCTATTCACACTCGAACCCGTGCTGTTCACGGTCTAGCGACTCAACACTGGTGAGTTCTTCTTTTTCCAGTTCAGACAATACAAACCTCAGAAACCATTGCAATCTACACTACAGAATGTTTCATTCATTCAGGCGAATCTTGAATTCATCTTGTTCTCCACTCCCAGCAGGTTTTCGTTTCACCACTGGTGAATGTCCAAGCAACCCAAGGCTGGTTTCAGCTGCGTGTTAACACTCGCAGCCGTGCTGTTCAATTGGCTATCCAGTGAACGCTGGTTAGCTCTTGATTTTCCTTCCACACACCGAGCCTTCAGAAATCATTCTTATCTCCACTTCAGAATGTTCCATTCGTTCCCTGCGAATCTGGAATTCCTCTGACTCTCCACACCAGGCAGATTTTCCTAACAACACTGGTGAATGACCAGGTAATCCAATGCTGGTTTTCAGCGGCTGTTCACACTCACAGCCTTGCTGTTCAATTGGCAATCCAGTCAAACCTAGTCAGCTCTTCATTTTCCTGTCCACACAACCCAGCGTTCAGAAATCATTGGAATCTCTACTACAGAAATTTCCATTCATTCACTGTGAATCTGGAAATACTCTGAATCTGCATTCCAGGAAGGCTTTCGTTACACCACTGATGAATGTCCAAGTAATGCAATGCTGCTTCTTAGTGGTCTGTTCACACTCGAAACCGTGCTGTTCATTGGCTATCCACTCAATATCGGTCAGCTCTTCAATATCCTGTCCAGACTATCCAGATTCCTAAATGTTGGCAATCACCACTACAGAATGTTCCATTCAATCACGCGAATCTGGAATTCATCAGAGTCTCCACTCCTGGAAGGTTTTCGTGACACCACTGGTAAATGTCCAAGGAAGACAATGCTGGTTTTAAGCCGCCTGCTAACACACTCAGCCGTGCTGTTCAATTTGCTATCCACCCAACCCTATTCAGCTCTACATTTTCCTGTCCTCATAACCCAACCTTCAGAAATAATTGGTATCTCCTCCACAGAATGTTCCGTTCATTCACTGCGAATCTTAAATTCATCTGACTCTCAACTCCCGGCGGGTTATCGTTACACCACTTGTGAATGTCCAAGTAAGCCAATGCTGGTTTTCAGTGGCCTGTTCATACTAAGAGACGTGCTGTTCATTTGGCTATCCACTCCACCCTGTTCAGCTCTACATTTTCGTGTCCACAAAACCCAGCCTTCAGAAATCATTGGAATCACCACTAGAGAATGTTCCATTCATTCACTGCGAATCTGGAATTCCTCTGAACCTCCACTCCTGGCAGGTTTTCGTTACGCCACTGGTGAATGTCCAAGTAACTCAATACTGGTTTTCAGAGGCATGTTCAACTCGCAGAAGTGCTGTTCAATGGGCTATCCACTCAATATTGGTCAGCTCTTCATTTTCCTCTCCACACAAACCAGCCTTCAGAAATCATTGGGCTCTCCACTACAGACTGTTCCATTCATTCACTGCGATTCTGCAATTCATCTGACTCTCCGCTCCAGGCAGGTTTTCATTACAGCACTGGTGAATGACCAAGTAATCCAATGCTGGTTTTCAGCCGCCTTTTCACACTCGCAGTGTGCTGTTCAATTGTCTATCCACTCAAACCTGGTCAGCCTTTCATTTTCTTTTCCACAATATCAGACTTCAGAAATCATTGGAATCGCCAGTACAGAATGTTCCATTCATTCACTGCCAATCTGGAATTCATCTGAATCTGCACTCCAGGTAGGCTTTCATTACACCACTTATGAATGTCCAAGTAACACAATGCTGGTTTTCAGCGGTCTGTTCACACTCTAAGCCCTGCTTTTTACTGGGTATCCACACAACTGTGGTCAGCTCTTCATTTTCATGTCCAAACACTCCAGACTTGAGAAATCATTGCAATCTCCAGTACAGAATGTTCCATTCATTCACTGCGAATCTGGAATTCAACTGAATCTCCACTACCTGCAGATTTATCTTACACCACTTGTGAATGTCCAAGTAAAACAATGCTGGTTTTCAGAGGCCTGTTCATGTTCGCAGTCGTGCTGTTCAATTGGCTATCCACTCAACCTGTTTTGCTCCTCATTTTCCTGTGCACACAACCCAGCCTTCAGAAATCATTGTAATCTCCACTACAGGATGTTCCATTCATTCACTGGGAATCTGGAATTCATCTGAATCTGCACTCCACGCAGGCTTTCGTTACACCACTGCTGAAAGTCGAAGTAATGCAATACTGGTTTTCAGTGGTCTGTTCACATTCGAAGCCGAGGCTTTTTACAGGCTATCCGCTCAACACTGGTCAGCTCTTCATTTTCGTGTCCCCACAATCCAGATTTCAGAAATCATTGCAATCTCCACTACAGAATGTTCCATTCATTCACTGCGAGTCTGGAGTTTATCTGATTCTCCACTCCCGCCTGGTTAACATTACACCACTTGTGAATGTCCAAGTAAGCCAATGCTGGTTTTCAGAGGCCTGTTCATACTCGCAGCCGTGCTGTTTAATTGACAATTCACTCCACCCTGTTCAGCTCTTCATTGTCCCACCACACTACCAGCCTTCAGAAATCTTTGTTATCTCCACTACAGAATGTTCCATTCATTCACTGCGAATCTGGAATTCATCTGACTCTCAACTCCACGCAGGTTTTCATTACACCACTGTTGAATGTCCAAGTAACCCAATGCTGGTTTTCAGCGGCCTGTTCATATTCGCAGCCCTGCTGTTTACTTGGCTATCGATTCAAGCCTGGTCAGCTCTTCATTTTCCTGTCCACACAACACAGGCTTCAGAAATCATTGGAATCTCCTCTACAGAATGTTCCATTCATTCACTGCGAATGTGGAATTCAACTGACTCTCCACTCCATGCAGGTTTTCCTTACACCACTGATGAATGTCCAAGTAACCCAATGCTGGTTTTCAGCTGCATGTTCACACTCGCAGCCATGCTATACAATTGGCTTTCCACTAAATCCTGATTAGTTCTTGATTTTCCTTCCACACGACCCAGCCTTCAGAAATCGTTGGAATCTCCACTAGAGAATGTTCCATTCATTCACTGCGAATCTGGAATTCCTCTGAACCTCCACTCCCGGCAGGTTTTCGTTACACCACTGTTGAATGTCCAAGTAACCCAATGTTTTAAGTGTTTTCTTCACAAGCGCAGTGGTGCTGTTCAATTGGCTATCCACTCAACCCTGGCCAGCTCTACATTTTCCTGTCCACACCACAGAGACTGGAGAAATCATTGTTATCTCCACTACAGAATGTTCCATTCATTCACAGCGAATCTGGAATTCATCTGAATCTCCACTCCCGGCAGGTTTTCGTGACACCACTGGTAAATATCCAAGTAAGCCAATGCTGGTTTTAAGTGGCCTGCTCATACTCTCAGCCGTGCTGTTCAATTTGCTATCCACTCAACCCTCTTCAGCTCCATTTTCCTGTCCACATAACCCAAACTTCAGAAACAATTGGTATCTCCTCCACAGAATGTTCCATTCATTGACGGCAAATCTGAAATTCATCTAATTCTCAACTCCCGTCAGGTTTTCGTTACACCACTTGTGAATGTCCAATTAAGCCAAAGCTGGTTTTCAGTGGCCTGTTCTTACTACGAGACGTGCTGTTCATTTGGCTATCCATTCCACCCTGTTCAGCTCTACATTTTCGTGTCCACAAAACCCAGCCTTCAGAAATCATTGGAATCACCACTAGAGAATGTTCCATTCATTCACTGCGAATCTGGAATTCATCTGAATCTCCACTCCCGGCAGGTTTTCATTGCACCACTGCTGAATGTTCAAGTAACGCAATGATGGTTTTCAGCGGTCTATTCACACTCGAACCCGTGCTGTTCACGGTCTAGCGACTCAACACTGGTGAGTTCTTCTTTTTCCAGTTCAGACAATACAAACCTCAGAAACCATTGCAATCTACACTACAGAATGTTTCATTCATTCAGGCGAATCTTGAATTCATCTTGTTCTCCACTCCCAGCAGGTTTTCGTTTCACCACTGGTGAATGTCCAAGCAACCCAAGGCTGGTTTCAGCTGCGTGTTAACACTCGCAGCCGTGCTGTTCAATTGGCTATCCAGTGAACGCTGGTTAGCTCTTGATTTTCCTTCCACACACCGAGCCTTCAGAAATCATTCTTATCTCCACTTCAGAATGTTCCATTCGTTCCCTGCGAATCTGGAATTCCTCTGACTCTCCACACCAGGCAGATTTTCCTAACAACACTGGTGAATGACCAGGTAATCCAATGCTGGTTTTCAGCGGCTGTTCACACTCACAGCCTTGCTGTTCAATTGGCAATCCAGTCAAACCTAGTCAGCTCTTCATTTTCCTGTCCACACAACCCAGCGTTCAGAAATCATTGGAATCTCTACTACAGAAATTTCCATTCATTCACTGTGAATCTGGAAATACTCTGAATCTGCATTCCAGGAAGGCTTTCGTTACACCACTGATGAATGTCCAAGTAATGCAATGCTGCTTCTTAGTGGTCTGTTCACACTCGAAACCGTGCTGTTCATTGGCTATCCACTCAATATCGGTCAGCTCTTCAATATCCTGTCCAGACTATCCAGATTCCTAAATGTTGGCAATCACCACTACAGAATGTTCCATTCAATCACGCGAATCTGGAATTCATCAGAGTCTCCACTCCTGGAAGGTTTTCGTGACACCACTGGTAAATGTCCAAGGAAGACAATGCTGGTTTTAAGCCGCCTGCTAACACACTCAGCCGTGCTGTTCAATTTGCTATCCACCCAACCCTATTCAGCTCTACATTTTCCTGTCCTCATAACCCAACCTTCAGAAATAATTGGTATCTCCTCCACAGAATGTTCCGTTCATTCACTGCGAATCTTAAATTCATCTGACTCTCAACTCCCGGCGGGTTATCGTTACACCACTTGTGAATGTCCAAGTAAGCCAATGCTGGTTTTCAGTGGCCTGTTCATACTAAGAGACGTGCTGTTCATTTGGCTATCCACTCCACGCTGTTCAGCTCTACATTTTCGTGTCCACAAAACCCAGCCTTCAGAAATCATTGGAATCACCACTAGAGAATGTTCCATTCATTCACTGCGAATCTGGAATTCCTCTGAAACTCCACTCCTGGCAGGTTTTCGTTACGCCACTGGTGAATGTCCAAGTAACTCAATACTGGTTTTCAGAGGCATGTTCAACTCGCAGAAGTGCTGTTCAATGGGCTATCCACTCAATATTGGTCAGCTCTTCATTTTCCTCTCCACACAAACCAGCCTTCAGAAATCATTGGGCTCTCCACTACAGACTGTTCCATTCATTCACTGCGATTCTGCAATTCATCTGACTCTCCGCTCCAGGCAGGTTTTCATTACAGCACTGGTGAATGACCAAGTAATCCAATGCTGGTTTTCAGCCGCCTTTTCACACTCGCAGTGTGCTGTTCAATTGTCTATCCACTCAAACCTGGTCAGCCTTTCATTTTCTTTTCCACAATATCAGACTTCAGAAATCATTGGAATCACCAGTACAGAATGTTCCATTCATTCACTGCCAATCTGGAATTCATCTGAATCTGCACTCCAGGTAGGCTTTCATTACACCACTTATGAATGTCCAAGTAACACAATGCTGGTTTTCAGCGGTCTGTTCACACTCTAAGCCCTGCTTTTTACTGGGTATCCACACAACTGTGGTCAGCTCTTCATTTTCATGTCCAAACACTCCAGACTTGAGAAATCATTGCAATCTCCAGTACAGAATGTTCCATTCATTCACTGCGAATCTGGAATTCAACTGAATCTCCACTACCTGCAGATTTATCTTACACCACTTGTGAATGTCCAAGTAAAACAATGCTGGTTTTCAGAGGCCTGTTCATGTTCGCAGTCGTGCTGTTCAATTGGCTATCCACTCAACCTGTTTTGCTCCTCATTTTCCTGTGCACACAACCCAGCCTTCAGAAATCATTGTAATCTCCACTACAGGATGTTCCATTCATTCACTGGGAATCTGGAATTCATCTGAATCTGCACTCCACGCAGGCTTTCGTTACACCACTGCTGAAAGTCGAAGTAATGCAATACTGGTTTTCAGTGGTCTGTTCACATTCGAAGCCGAGGCTTTTTACAGGCTATCCACTCAACACTGGTCAGCTCTTCATTTTCGTGTCCCCACAATCCAGATTTCAGAAATCATTGCAATCTCCACTACAGAATGTTCCATTCATTCACTGCGAGTCTGGAGTTTATCTGATTCTCCACTCCCGCCTGGTTAACATTACACCACTTGTGAATGTCCAAGTAAGCCAATGCTGGTTTTCAGAGGCCTGTTCATACTCGCAGCCGTGCTGTTTAATTGACAATTCACTCCACCCTGTTCAGCTCTTCATTGTCCCACCACACTACCAGCCTTCAGAAATCTTTGTTATCTCCACTACAGAATGTTCCATTCATTCACTGCGAATCTGGAATTCATCTGACTCTCAACTCCACGCAGGTTTTCATTACACCACTGTTGAATGTCCAAGTAACCCAATGCTGGTTTTCAGCGGCCTGTTCATATTCGCAGCCCTGCTGTTTACTTGGCTATCGATTCAAGCCTGGTCAGCTCTTCATTTTCCTGTCCACACAACACAGGCTTCAGAAATCATTGGAATCTCCTCTACAGAATGTTCCATTCATTCACTGCGAATGTGGAATTCAACTGACTCTCCACTCCATGCAGGTTTTCCTTACACCACTGATGAATGTCCAAGTAACCCAATGCTGGTTTTCAGCTGCATGTTCACACTCGCAGCCATGCTATACAATTGGCTTTCCACTAAATCCTGATTAGTGCTTGATTTTCCTTCCACACGACCCAGCCTTCAGAAATCGTTGGAATCTCCACTAGAGAATGTTCCATTCATTCACTGCGAATCTGGAATTCCTCTGAACCTCCACTCCCGGCAGGTTTTCGTTACACCACTGTTGAATGTCCAAGTAACCCAATGTTTTAAGTGTTTTCTTCACAAGCGCAGTGGTGCTGTTCAATTGGCTATCCACTCAACCCTGGCCAGCTCTACATTTTCCTGTCCACACCACAGAGACTGGAGAAATCATTGTTATCTCCACTACAGAATGTTCCATTCATTCACAGCGAATCTGGAATTCATCTGAATCTCCAATCCCGGCAGGTTTTCGTGACACCACTGGTAAATATCCAAGTAAGCCAATGCTGGTTTTAAGTGGCCTGCTCATACTCTCAGCCGTGCTGTTCAATTTGCTATCCACTCAACCCTCTTCAGCTCCATTTTCCTGTCCACATAACCCAAACTTCAGAAACAATTGGTATCTCCTCCACAGAATGTTCCATTCATTGACGGCAAATCTGAAATTCATCTAATTCTCAACTCCCGTCAGGTTTTCGTTACACCACTTGTGAATGTCCAATTAAGCCAAAGCTGGTTTTCAGTGGCCTGTTCTTACTACGAGACGTGCTGTTCATTTGGCTATCCATTCCACCCTGTTCAGCTCTACATTTTCGTGTCCACAAAACCCAGCCTTCAAAAATCATTGGAATCACCACTAGAGAATGTTCCATTCATTCACTGCGAATCTGGAATTCATCTGAATCTCCACTCCCGGCAGGTTTTCATTGCACCACTGCTGAATGTTCAAGTAACGCAATGATGGTTTTCAGCGGTCTATTCACACTCGAACCCGTGCTGTTCACGGTCTAGCGACTCAACACTGGTGAGTTCTTCTTTTTCCAGTTCAGACAATACAAACCTCAGAAACCATTGCAATCTACACTACAGAATGTTTCATTCATTCAGGCGAATCTTGAATTCATCTTGTTCTCCACTCCCAGCAGGTTTTCGTTTCACCACTGGTGAATGTCCAAGCAACCCAAGGCTGGTTTCAGCTGCGTGTTAACACTCGCAGCCGTGCTGTTCAATTGGCTATCCAGTGAACGCTGGTTAGCTCTTGATTTTCCTTCCACACACCGAGCCTTCAGAAATCATTCTTATCTCCACTTCAGAATGTTCCATTCGTTCCCTGCGAATCTGGAATTCCTCTGACTCTCCACACCAGGCAGATTTTCCTAACAACACTGGTGAATGACCAGGTAATCCAATGCTGGTTTTCAGCGGCTGTTCACACTCACAGCCTTGCTGTTCAATTGGCAATCCAGTCAAACCTAGTCAGCTCTTCATTTTCCTGTCCACACAACCCAGCGTTCAGAAATCATTGGAATCTCTACTACAGAAATTTCCATTCATTCACTGTGAATCTGGAAATACTCTGAATCTGCATTCCAGGAAGGCTTTCGTTACACCACTGATGAATGTCCAAGTAATGCAATGCTGCTTCTTAGTGGTCTGTTCACACTCGAAACCGTGCTGTTCATTGGCTATCCACTCAATATCGGTCAGCTCTTCAATATCCTGTCCAGACTATCCAGATTCCTAAATGTTGGCAATCACCACTACAGAATGTTCCACTCAATCACGCGAATCTGGAATTCATCAGAGTCTCCACTCCTGGAAGGTTTTCGTGACACCACTGGTAAATGTCCAAGGAAGACAATGCTGGTTTTAAGCCGCCTGCTAACACACTCAGCCGTGCTGTTCAATTTGCTATCCACCCAACCCTATTCAGCTCTACATTTTCCTGTCCTCATAACCCAACCTTCAGAAATAATTGGTATCTCCTCCACAGAATGTTCCGTTCATTCACTGCGAATCTTAAATTCATCTGACTCTCAACTCCCGGCGGGTTATCGTTACACCACTTGTGAATGTCCAAGTAAGCCAATGCTGGTTTTCAGTGGCCTGTTCATACTAAGAGACGTGCTGTTCATTTGGCTATCCACTCCACCCTGTTCAGCTCTACATTTTCGTGTCCACAAAACCCAGCCTTCAGAAATCATTGGAATCACCACTAGAGAATGTTCCATTCATTCACTGCGAATCTGGAATTCCTCTGAACCTCCACTCCTGGCAGGTTTTCGTTACGCCACTGGTGAATGTCCAAGTAACTCAATACTGGTTTTCAGAGGCATGTTCAACTCGCAGAAGTGCTGTTCAATGGGCTATCCACTCAATATTGGTCAGCTCTTCATTTTCCTCTCCACACAAACCAGCCTTCAGAAATCATTGGGCTCTCCACTACAGACTGTTCCATTCATTCACTGCGATTCTGCAATTCATCTGACTCTCCGCTCCAGGCAGGTTTTCATTACAGCACTGGTGAATGACCAAGTAATCCAATGCTGGTTTTCAGCCGCCTTTTCACACTCGCAGTGTGCTGTTCAATTGTCTATCCACTCAAACCTGGTCAGCCTTTCATTTTCTTTTCCACAATATCAGACTTCAGAAATCATTGGAATCGCCAGTACAGAATGTTCCATTCATTCACTGCCAATCTGGAATTCATCTGAATCTGCACTCCAGGTAGGCTTTCATTACACCACTTATGAATGTCCAAGTAACACAATGCTGGTTTTCAGCGGTCTGTTCACACTCTAAGCCCTGCTTTTTACTGGGTATCCACACAACTGTGGTCAGCTCTTCATTTTCATGTCCAAACACTCCAGACTTGAGAAATCATTGCAATCTCCAGTACAGAATGTTCCATTCATTCACTGCGAATCTGGAATTCAACTGAATCTCCACTACCTGCAGATTTATCTTACACCACTTGTGAATGTCCAAGTAAAACAATGCTGGTTTTCAGAGGCCTGTTCATGTTCGCAGTCGTGCTGTTCAATTGGCTATCCACTCAACCTGTTTTGCTCCTCATTTTCCTGTGCACACAACCCAGCCTTCAGAAATCATTGTAATCTCCACTACAGGATGTTCCATTCATTCACTGGGAATCTGGAATTCATCTGAATCTGCACTCCACGCAGGCTTTCGTTACACCACTGCTGAAAGTCGAAGTAATGCAATACTGGTTTTCAGTGGTCTGTTCACATTCGAAGCCGAGGCTTTTTACAGGCTATCCGCTCAACACTGGTCAGCTCTTCATTTTCGTGTCCCCACAATCCAGATTTCAGAAATCATTGCAATCTCCACTACAGAATGTTCCATTCATTCACTGCGAGTCTGGAGTTTATCTGATTCTCCACTCCCGCCTGGTTAACATTACACCACTTGTGAATGTCCAAGTAAGCCAATGCTGGTTTTCAGAGGCCTGTTCATACTCGCAGCCGTGCTGTTTAATTGACAATTCACTCCACCCTGTTCAGCTCTTCATTGTCCCACCACACTACCAGCCTTCAGAAATCTTTGTTATCTCCACTACAGAATGTTCCATTCATTCACTGCGAATCTGGAATTCATCTGACTCTCAACTCCACGCAGGTTTTCATTACACCACTGTTGAATGTCCAAGTAACCCAATGCTGGTTTTCAGCGGCCTGTTCATATTCGCAGCCCTGCTGTTTACTTGGCTATCGATTCAAGCCTGGTCAGCTCTTCATTTTCCTGTCCACACAAACACAGGCTTCAGAAATCATTGGAATCTCCTCTACAGAATGTTCCATTCATTCACTGCGAATGTGGAATTCAACTGACTCTCCACTCCATGCAGGTTTTCCTTACACCACTGATGAATGTCCAAGTAACCCAATGCTGGTTTTCAGCTGCATGTTCACACTCGCAGCCATGCTATACAATTGGCTTTCCACTAAATCCTGATTAGTTCTTGATTTTCCTTCCACACGACCCAGCCTTCAGAAATCGTTGGAATCTCCACTAGAGAATGTTCCATTCATTCACTGCGAATCTGGAATTCCTCTGAACCTCCACTCCCGGCAGGTTTTCGTTACACCACTGTTGAATGTCCAAGTAACCCAATGTTTTAAGTGTTTTCTTCACCAGCGCAGTGGTGCTGTTCAATTGGCTATCCACTCAACCCTGGCCAGCTCTACATTTTCCTGTCCACACCACAGAGACTGGAGAAATCATTGTTATCTCCACTACAGAATGTTCCATTCATTCACAGCGAATCTGGAATTCATCTGAATCTCCACTCCCGGCAGGTTTTCGTGACACCACTGGTAAATATCCAAGTAAGCCAATGCTGGTTTTAAGTGGCCTGCTCATACTCTCAGCCGTGCTGTTCAATTTGCTATCCACTCAACCCTCTTCAGCTCCATTTTCCTGTCCACATAACCCAAACTTCAGAAACAATTGGTATCTCCTCCACAGAATGTTCCATTCATTGACGGCAAATCTGAAATTCATCTAATTCTCAACTCCCGTCAGGTTTTCGTTACACCACTTGTGAATGTCCAATTAAGCCAAAGCTGGTTTTCAGTGGCCTGTTCTTACTACGAGACGTGCTGTTCATTTGGCTATCCATTCCACCCTGTTCAGCTCTACATTTTCGTGTCCACAAAACCCAGCCTTCAGAAATCATTGGAATCACCACTAGAGAATGTTCCATTCATTCACTGCGAATCTGGAATTCATCTGAATCTCCACTCCCGGCAGGTTTTCATTGCACCACTGCTGAATGTTCAAGTAACGCAATGATGGTTTTCAGCGGTCTATTCACACTCGAACCCGTGCTGTTCACGGTCTAGCGACTCAACACTGGTGAGTTCTTCTTTTTCCAGTTCAGACAATACAAACCTCAGAAACCATCGCAATCTACACTACAGAATGTTTCATTCATTCAGGCGAATCTTGAATTCATCTTGTTCTCCACTCCCAGCAGGTTTTCGTTTCACCACTGGTGAATGTCCAAGCAACCCAAGGCTGGTTTCAGCTGCGTGTTAACACTCGCAGCCGTGCTGTTCAATTGGCTATCCAGTGAACGCTGGTTAGCTCTTGATTTTCCTTCCACACACCGAGCCTTCAGAAATCATTCTTATCTCCACTTCAGAGTGTTCCATTCGTTCCCTGCGAATCTGGAATTCCTCTGACTCTCCACACCAGGCAGATTTTCCTAACAACACTGGTGAATGACCAGGTAATCCAATGCTGGTTTTCAGCGGCTGTTCACACTCACAGCCTTGCTGTTCAATTGGCAATCCAGTCAAACCTAGTCAGCTCTTCATTTTCCTGTCCACACAACCCAGCGTTCAGAAATCATTGGAATCTCTACTACAGAAATTTCCATTCATTCACTGTGAATCTGGAAATACTCTGAATCTGCATTCCAGGAAGGCTTTCGTTACACCACTGATGAATGTCCAAGTAATGCAATGCTGCTTCTTAGTGGTCTGTTCACACTCGAAACCGTGCTGTTCATTGGCTATCCACTCAATATCGGTCAGCTCTTCAATATCCTGTCCAGACTATCCAGATTCCTAAATGTTGGCAATCACCACTACAGAATGTTCCATTCAATCACGCGAATCTGGAATTCATCAGAGTCTCCACTCCTGGAAGGTTTTCGTGACACCACTGGTAAATGTCCAAGGAAGACGATGCTGGTTTTAAGCCGCCTGCTAACACACTCAGCCGTGCTGTTCAATTTGCTATCCACCCAACCCTATTCAGCTCTACATTTTCCTGTCCTCATAACCCAACCTTCAGAAATAATTGGTATCTCCTCCACAGAATGTTCCGTTCATTCACTGCGAATCTTAAATTCATCTGACTCTCAACTCCCGGCGGGTTATCGTTACACCACTTGTGAATGTCCAAGTAAGCCAATGCTGGTTTTCAGTGGCCTGTTCATACTAAGAGACGTGCTGTTCATTTGGCTATCCACTCCACCCTGTTCAGCTCTACATTTTCGTGTCCACAAAACCCAGCCTTCAGAAATCATTGGAATCACCACTAGAGAATGTTCCATTCATTCACTGCGAATCTGGAATTCCTCTGAACCTCCACTCCTGGCAGGTTTTCGTTACGCCACTGGTGAATGTCCAAGTAACTCAATACTGGTTTTCAGAGGCATGTTCAACTCGCAGAAGTGCTGTTCAATGGGCTATCCACTCAATATTGGTCAGCTCTTCATTTTCCTCTCCACACAAACCAGCCTTCAGAAATCATTGGGCTCTCCACTACAGACTGTTCCATTCATTCACTGCGATTCTGCAATTCATCTGACTCTCCGCTCCAGGCAGGTTTTCATTACAGCACTGGTGAATGACCAAGTAATCCAATGCTGGTTTTCAGCCGCCTTTTCACACTCGCAGTGTGCTGTTCAATTGTCTATCCACTCAAACCTGGTCAGCCTTTCATTTTCTTTTCCACAATATCAGACTTCAGAAATCATTGGAATCGCCAGTACAGAATGTTCCATTCATTCACTGCCAATCTGGAATTCATCTGAATCTGCACTCCAGGTAGGCTTTCATTACACCACTTATGAATGTCCAAGTAACACAATGCTGGTTTTCAGCGGTCTGTTCACACTCTAAGCCCTGCTTTTTACTGGGTATCCACACAACTGTGGTCAGCTCTTCATTTTCATGTCCAAACACTCCAGACTTGAGAAATCATTGCAATCTCCAGTACAGAATGTTCCATTCATTCACTGCGAATCTGGAATTCAACTGAATCTCCACTACCTGCAGATTTATCTTACACCACTTGTGAATGTCCAAGTAAAACAATGCTGGTTTTCAGAGGCCTGTTCATGTTCGCAGTCGTGCTGTTCAATTGGCTATCCACTCAACCTGTTTTGCTCCTCATTTTCCTGTGCACACAACCCAGCCTTCAGAAATCATTGTAATCTCCACTACAGGATGTTCCATTCATTCACTGGGAATCTGGAATTCATCTGAATCTGCACTCCACGCAGGCTTTCGTTACACCACTGCTGAAAGTCGAAGTAATGCAATACTGGTTTTCAGTGGTCTGTTCACATTCGAAGCCGAGGCTTTTTACAGGCTATCCGCTCAACACTGGTCAGCTCTTCATTTTCGTGTCCCCACAATCCAGATTTCAGAAATCATTGCAATCTCCACTACAGAATGTTCCATTCATTCACTGCGAGTCTGGAGTTTATCTGATTCTCCACTCCCGCCTGGTTAACATTACACCACTTGTGAATGTCCAAGTAAGCCAATGCTGGTTTTCAGAGGCCTGTTCATACTCGCAGCCGTGCTGTTTAATTGACAATTCACTCCACCCTGTTCAGCTCTTCATTGTCCCACCACACTACCAGCCTTCAGAAATCTTTGTTATCTCCACTACAGAATGTTCCATTCATTCACTGCGAATCTGGAATTCATCTGACTCTCAACTCCACGCAGGTTTTCATTACACCACTGTTGAATGTCCAAGTAACCCAATGCTGGTTTTCAGCGGCCTGTTCATATTCGCAGCCCTGCTGTTTACTTGGCTATCGATTCAAGCCTGGTCAGCTCTTCATTTTCCTGTCCACACAAACACAGGCTTCAGAAATCATTGGAATCTCCTCTACAGAATGTTCCATTCATTCACTGCGAATGTGGAATTCAACTGACTCTCCACTCCATGCAGGTTTTCCTTACACCACTGATGAATGTCCAAGTAACCCAATGCTGGTTTTCAGCTGCATGTTCACACTCGCAGCCATGCTATACAATTGGCTTTCCACTAAATCCTGATTAGTTCTTGATTTTCCTTCCACACGACCCAGCCTTCAGAAATCGTTGGAATCTCCACTAGAGAATGTTCCATTCATTCACTGCGAATCTGGAATTCCTCTGAACCTCCACTCCCGGCAGGTTTTCGTTACACCACTGTTGAATGTCCAAGTAACCCAATGTTTTAAGTGTTTTCTTCACCAGCGCAGTGGTGCTGTTCAATTGGCTATCCACTCAACCCTGGCCAGCTCTACATTTTCCTGTCCACACCACAGAGACTGGAGAAATCATTGTTATCTCCACTACAGAATGTTCCATTCATTCACAGCGAATCTGGAATTCATCTGAATCTCCACTCCCGGCAGGTTTTCGTGACACCACTGGTAAATATCCAAGTAAGCCAATGCTGGTTTTAAGTGGCCTGCTCATACTCTCAGCCGTGCTGTTCAATTTGCTATCCACTCAACCCTCTTCAGCTCCATTTTCCTGTCCACATAACCCAAACTTCAGAAACAATTGGTATCTCCTCCACAGAATGTTCCATTCATTGACGGCAAATCTGAAATTCATCTAATTCTCAACTCCCGTCAGGTTTTCGTTACACCACTTGTGAATGTCCAATTAAGCCAAAGCTGGTTTTCAGTGGCCTGTTCTTACTACGAGACGTGCTGTTCATTTGGCTATCCATTCCACCCTGTTCAGCTCTACATTTTCGTGTCCACAAAACCCAGCCTTCAGAAATCATTGGAATCACCACTAGAGAATGTTCCATTCATTCACTGCGAATCTGGAATTCATCTGAATCTCCACTCCCGGCAGGTTTTCATTGCACCACTGCTGAATGTTCAAGTAACGCAATGATGGTTTTCAGCGGTCTATTCACACTCGAACCCGTGCTGTTCACGGTCTAGCGACTCAACACTGGTGAGTTCTTCTTTTTCCAGTTCAGACAATACAAACCTCAGAAACCATCGCAATCTACACTACAGAATGTTTCATTCATTCAGGCGAATCTTGAATTCATCTTGTTCTCCACTCCCAGCAGGTTTTCGTTTCACCACTGGTGAATGTCCAAGCAACCCAAGGCTGGTTTCAGCTGCGTGTTAACACTCGCAGCCGTGCTGTTCAATTGGCTATCCAGTGAACGCTGGTTAGCTCTTGATTTTCCTTCCACACACCGAGCCTTCAGAAATCATTCTTATCTCCACTTCAGAGTGTTCCATTCGTTCCCTGCGAATCTGGAATTCCTCTGACTCTCCACACCAGGCAGATTTTCCTAACAACACTGGTGAATGACCAGGTAATCCAATGCTGGTTTTCAGCGGCTGTTCACACTCACAGCCTTGCTGTTCAATTGGCAATCCAGTCAAACCTAGTCAGCTCTTCATTTTCCTGTCCACACAACCCAGCGTTCAGAAATCATTGGAATCTCTACTACAGAAATTTCCATTCATTCACTGTGAATCTGGAAATACTCTGAATCTGCATTCCAGGAAGGCTTTCGTTACACCACTGATGAATGTCCAAGTAATGCAATGCTGCTTCTTAGTGGTCTGTTCACACTCGAAACCGTGCTGTTCATTGGCTATCCACTCAATATCGGTCAGCTCTTCAATATCCTGTCCAGACTATCCAGATTCCTAAATGTTGGCAATCACCACTACAGAATGTTCCATTCAATCACGCGAATCTGGAATTCATCAGAGTCTCCACTCCTGGAAGGTTTTCGTGACACCACTGGTAAATGTCCAAGGAAGACGATGCTGGTTTTAAGCCGCCTGCTAACACACTCAGCCGTGCTGTTCAATTTGCTATCCACCCAACCCTATTCAGCTCTACATTTTCCTGTCCTCATAACCCAACCTTCAGAAATAATTGGTATCTCCTCCACAGAATGTTCCGTTCATTCACTGCGAATCTTAAATTCATCTGACTCTCAACTCCCGGCGGGTTATCGTTACACCACTTGTGAATGTCCAAGTAAGCCAATGCTGGTTTTCAGTGGCCTGTTCATACTAAGAGACGTGCTGTTCATTTGGCTATCCACTCCACCCTGTTCAGCTCTACATTTTCGTGTCCACAAAACCCAGCCTTCAGAAATCATTGGAATCACCACTAGAGAATGTTCCATTCATTCACTGCGAATCTGGAATTCCTCTGAACCTCCACTCCTGGCAGGTTTTCGTTACGCCACTGGTGAATGTCCAAGTAACTCAATACTGGTTTTCAGAGGCATGTTCAACTCGCAGAAGTGCTGTTCAATGGGCTATCCACTCAATATTGGTCAGCTCTTCATTTTCCTCTCCACACAAACCAGCCTTCAGAAATCATTGGGCTCTCCACTACAGACTGTTCCATTCATTCACTGCGATTCTGCAATTCATCTGACTCTCCGCTCCAGGCAGGTTTTCATTACAGCACTGGTGAATGACCAAGTAATCCAATGCTGGTTTTCAGCCGCCTTTTCACACTCGCAGTGTGCTGTTCAATTGTCTATCCACTCAAACCTGGTCAGCCTTTCATTTTCTTTTCCACAATATCAGACTTCAGAAATCATTGGAATCGCCAGTACAGAATGTTCCATTCATTCACTGCCAATCTGGAATTCATCTGAATCTGCACTCCAGGTAGGCTTTCATTACACCACTTATGAATGTCCAAGTAACACAATGCTGGTTTTCAGCGGTCTGTTCACACTCTAAGCCCTGCTTTTTACTGGGTATCCACACAACTGTGGTCAGCTCTTCATTTTCATGTCCAAACACTCCAGACTTGAGAAATCATTGCAATCTCCAGTACAGAATGTTCCATTCATTCACTGCGAATCTGGAATTCAACTGAATCTCCACTACCTGCAGATTTATCTTACACCACTTGTGAATGTCCAAGTAAAACAATGCTGGTTTTCAGAGGCCTGTTCATGTTCGCAGTCGTGCTGTTCAATTGGCTATCCACTCAACCTGTTTTGCTCCTCATTTTCCTGTGCACACAACCCAGCCTTCAGAAATCATTGTAATCTCCACTACAGGATGTTCCATTCATTCACTGGGAATCTGGAATTCATCTGAATCTGCACTCCACGCAGGCTTTCGTTACACCACTGCTGAAAGTCGAAGTAATGCAATACTGGTTTTCAGTGGTCTGTTCACATTCGAAGCCGAGGCTTTTTACAGGCTATCCGCTCAACACTGGTCAGCTCTTCATTTTCGTGTCCCCACAATCCAGATTTCAGAAATCATTGCAATCTCCACTACAGAATGTTCCATTCATTCACTGCGAGTCTGGAGTTTATCTGATTCTCCACTCCCGCCTGGTTAACATTACACCACTTGTGAATGTCCAAGTAAGCCAATGCTGGTTTTCAGAGGCCTGTTCATACTCGCAGCCGTGCTGTTTAATTGACAATTCACTCCACCCTGTTCAGCTCTTCATTGTCCCACCACACTACCAGCCTTCAGAAATCTTTGTTATCTCCACTACAGAATGTTCCATTCATTCACTGCGAATCTGGAATTCATCTGACTCTCAACTCCACGCAGGTTTTCATTACACCACTGTTGAATGTCCAAGTAACCCAATGCTGGTTTTCAGCGGCCTGTTCATATTCGCAGCCCTGCTGTTTACTTGGCTATCGATTCAAGCCTGGTCAGCTCTTCATTTTCCTGTCCACACAACACAGGCTTCAGAAATCATTGGAATCTCCTCTACAGAATGTTCCATTCATTCACTGCGAATGTGGAATTCAACTGACTCTCCACTCCATGCAGGTTTTCCTTACACCACTGATGAATGTCCAAGTAACCCAATGCTGGTTTTCAGCTGCATGTTCACACTCGCAGCCATGCTATACAATTGGCTTTCCACTAAATCCTGATTAGTTCTTGATTTTCCTTCCACACGACCCAGCCTTCAGAAATCGTTGGAATCTCCACTAGAGAATGTTCCATTCATTCACTGCGAATCTGGAATTCCTCTGAACCTCCACTCCCGGCAGGTTTTCGTTACACCACTGTTGAATGTCCAAGTAACCCAATGTTTTAAGTGTTTTCTTCACAAGCGCAGTGGTGCTGTTCAATTGGCTATCCACTCAACCCTGGCCAGCTCTACATTTTCCTGTCCACACCACAGAGACTGGAGAAATCATTGTTATCTCCACTACAGAATGTTCCATTCATTCACAGCGAATCTGGAATTCATCTGAATCTCCACTCCCGGCAGGTTTTCGTGACACCACTGGTAAATATCCAAGTAAGCCAATGCTGGTTTTAAGTGGCCTGCTCATACTCTCAGCCGTGCTGTTCAATTTGCTATCCACTCAACCCTCTTCAGCTCCATTTTCCTGTCCACATAACCCAAACTTCAGAAACAATTGGTATCTCCTCCACAGAATGTTCCATTCATTGACGGCAAATCTGAAATTCATCTAATTCTCAACTCCCGTCAGGTTTTCGTTACACCACTTGTGAATGTCCAATTAAGCCAAAGCTGGTTTTCAGTGGCCTGTTCTTACTACGAGACGTGCTGTTCATTTGGCTATCCATTCCACCCTGTTCAGCTCTACATTTTCGTGTCCACAAAACCCAGCCTTCAGAAATCATTGGAATCACCACTAGAGAATGTTCCATTCATTCACTGCGAATCTGGAATTCATCTGAATCTCCACTCCCGGCAGGTTTTCATTGCACCACTGCTGAATGTTCAAGTAACGCAATGATGGTTTTCAGCGGTCTATTCACACTCGAACCCGTGCTGTTCACGGTCTAGCGACTCAACACTGGTGAGTTCTTCTTTTTCCAGTTCAGACAATACAAACCTCAGAAACCATTGCAATCTACACTACAGAATGTTTCATTCATTCAGGCGAATCTTGAATTCATCTTGTTCTCCACTCCCAGCAGGTTTTCGTTTCACCACTGGTGAATGTCCAAGCAACCCAAGGCTGGTTTCAGCTGCGTGTTAACACTCGCAGCCGTGCTGTTCAATTGGCTATCCAGTGAACGCTGGTTAGCTCTTGATTTTCCTTCCACACACCGAGCCTTCAGAAATCATTCTTATCTCCACTTCAGAATGTTCCATTCGTTCCCTGCGAATCTGGAATTCCTCTGACTCTCCACACCAGGCAGATTTTCCTAACAACACTGGTGAATGACCAGGTAATCCAATGCTGGTTTTCAGCGGCTGTTCACACTCACAGCCTTGCTGTTCAATTGGCAATCCAGTCAAACCTAGTCAGCTCTTCATTTTCCTGTCCACACAACCCAGCGTTCAGAAATCATTGGAATCTCTACTACAGAAATTTCCATTCATTCACTGTGAATCTGGAAATACTCTGAATCTGCATTCCAGGAAGGCTTTCGTTACACCACTGATGAATGTCCAAGTAATGCAATGCTGCTTCTTAGTGGTCTGTTCACACTCGAAACCGTGCTGTTCATTGGCTATCCACTCAATATCGGTCAGCTCTTCAATATCCTGTCCAGACTATCCAGATTCCTAAATGTTGGCAATCACCACTACAGAATGTTCCATTCAATCACGCGAATCTGGAATTCATCAGAGTCTCCACTCCTGGAAGGTTTTCGTGACACCACTGGTAAATGTCCAAGGAAGACAATGCTGGTTTTAAGCCGCCTGCTAACACACTCAGCCGTGCTGTTCAATTTGCTATCCACCCAACCCTATTCAGCTCTACATTTTCCTGTCCTCATAACCCAACCTTCAGAAATAATTGGTATCTCCTCCACAGAATGTTCCGTTCATTCACTGCGAATCTTAAATTCATCTGACTCTCAACTCCCGGCGGGTTATCGTTACACCACTTGTGAATGTCCAAGTAAGCCAATGCTGGTTTTCAGTGGCCTGTTCATACTAAGAGACGTGCTGTTCATTTGGCTATCCACTCCACGCTGTTCAGCTCTACATTTTCGTGTCCACAAAACCCAGCCTTCAGAAATCATTGGAATCACCACTAGAGAATGTTCCATTCATTCACTGCGAATCTGGAATTCCTCTGAAACTCCACTCCTGGCAGGTTTTCGTTACGCCACTGGTGAATGTCCAAGTAACTCAATACTGGTTTTCAGAGGCATGTTCAACTCGCAGAAGTGCTGTTCAATGGGCTATCCACTCAATATTGGTCAGCTCTTCATTTTCCTCTCCACACAAACCAGCCTTCAGAAATCATTGGGCTCTCCACTACAGACTGTTCCATTCATTCACTGCGATTCTGCAATTCATCTGACTCTCCGCTCCAGGCAGGTTTTCATTACAGCACTGGTGAATGACCAAGTAATCCAATGCTGGTTTTCAGCCGCCTTTTCACACTCGCAGTGTGCTGTTCAATTGTCTATCCACTCAAACCTGGTCAGCCTTTCATTTTCTTTTCCACAATATCAGACTTCAGAAATCATTGGAATCGCCAGTACAGAATGTTCCATTCATTCACTGCCAATCTGGAATTCATCTGAATCTGCACTCCAGGTAGGCTTTCATTACACCACTTATGAATGTCCAAGTAACACAATGCTGGTTTTCAGCGGTCTGTTCACACTCTAAGCCCTGCTTTTTACTGGGTATCCACACAACTGTGGTCAGCTCTTCATTTTCATGTCCAAACACTCCAGACTTGAGAAATCATTGCAATCTCCAGTACAGAATGTTCCATTCATTCACTGCGAATCTGGAATTCAACTGAATCTCCACTACCTGCAGATTTATCTTACACCACTTGTGAATGTCCAAGTAAAACAATGCTGGTTTTCAGAGGCCTGTTCATGTTCGCAGTCGTGCTGTTCAATTGGCTATCCACTCAACCTGTTTTGCTCCTCATTTTCCTGTGCACACAACCCAGCCTTCAGAAATCATTGTAATCTCCACTACAGGATGTTCCATTCATTCACTGGGAATCTGGAATTCATCTGAATCTGCACTCCACGCAGGCTTTCGTTACACCACTGCTGAAAGTCGAAGTAATGCAATACTGGTTTTCAGTGGTCTGTTCACATTCGAAGCCGAGGCTTTTTACAGGCTATCCACTCAACACTGGTCAGCTCTTCATTTTCGTGTCCCCACAATCCAGATTTCAGAAATCATTGCAATCTCCACTACAGAATGTTCCATTCATTCACTGCGAGTCTGGAGTTTATCTGATTCTCCACTCCCGCCTGGTTAACATTACACCACTTGTGAATGTCCAAGTAAGCCAATGCTGGTTTTCAGAGGCCTGTTCATACTCGCAGCCGTGCTGTTTAATTGACAATTCACTCCACCCTGTTCAGCTCTTCATTGTCCCACCACACTACCAGCCTTCAGAAATCTTTGTTATCTCCACTACAGAATGTTCCATTCATTCACTGCGAATCTGGAATTCATCTGACTCTCAACTCCACGCAGGTTTTCATTACACCACTGTTGAATGTCCAAGTAACCCAATGCTGGTTTTCAGCGGCCTGTTCATATTCGCAGCCCTGCTGTTTACTTGGCTATCGATTCAAGCCTGGTCAGCTCTTCATTTTCCTGTCCACACAACACAGGCTTCAGAAATCATTGGAATCTCCTCTACAGAATGTTCCATTCATTCACTGCGAATGTGGAATTCAACTGACTCTCCACTCCATGCAGGTTTTCCTTACACCACTGATGAATGTCCAAGTAACCCAATGCTGGTTTTCAGCTGCATGTTCACACTCGCAGCCATGCTATACAATTGGCTTTCCACTAAATCCTGATTAGTGCTTGATTTTCCTTCCACACGACCCAGCCTTCAGAAATCGTTGGAATCTCCACTAGAGAATGTTCCATTCATTCACTGCGAATCTGGAATTCCTCTGAACCTCCACTCCCGGCAGGTTTTCGTTACACCACTGTTGAATGTCCAAGTAACCCAATGTTTTAAGTGTTTTCTTCACAAGCGCAGTGGTGCTGTTCAATTGGCTATCCACTCAACCCTGGCCAGCTCTACATTTTCCTGTCCACACCACAGAGACTGGAGAAATCATTGTTATCTCCACTACAGAATGTTCCATTCATTCACAGCGAATCTGAAATTCATCTGAATCTCCAATCCCGGCAGGTTTTCGTGACACCACTGGTAAATATCCAAGTAAGCCAATGCTGGTTTTAAGTGGCCTGCTCATACTCTCAGCCGTGCTGTTCAATTTGCTATCCACTCAACCCTCTTCAGCTCCATTTTCCTGTCCACATAACCCAAACTTCAGAAACAATTGGTATCTCCTCCACAGAATGTTCCATTCATTGACGGCAAATCTGAAATTCATCTAATTCTCAACTCCCGTCAGGTTTTCGTTACACCACTTGTGAATGTCCAATTAAGCCAAAGCTGGTTTTCAGTGGCCTGTTCTTACTACGAGACGTGCTGTTCATTTGGCTATCCATTCCACCCTGTTCAGCTCTACATTTTCGTGTCCACAAAACCCAGCCTTCAGAAATCATTGGAATCACCACTAGAGAATGTTCCATTCATTCACTGCGAATCTGGAATTCATCTGAATCTCCACTCCCGGCAGGTTTTCATTGCACCACTGCTGAATGTTCAAGTAACGCAATGATGGTTTTCAGCGGTCTATTCACACTCGAACCCGTGCTGTTCACGGTCTAGCGACTCAACACTGGTGAGTTCTTCTTTTTCCAGTTCAGACAATACAAACCTCAGAAACCATTGCAATCTACACTACAGAATGTTTCATTCATTCAGGCGAATCTTGAATTCATCTTGTTCTCCACTCCCAGCAGGTTTTCGTTTCACCACTGGTGAATGTCCAAGCAACCCAAGGCTGGTTTCAGCTGCGTGTTAACACTCGCAGCCGTGCTGTTCAATTGGCTATCCAGTGAACGCTGGTTAGCTCTTGATTTTCCTTCCACACACCGAGCCTTCAGAAATCATTCTTATCTCCACTTCAGAATGTTCCATTCGTTCCCTGCGAATCTGGAATTCCTCTGACTCTCCACACCAGGCAGATTTTCCTAACAACACTGGTGAATGACCAGGTAATCCAATGCTGGTTTTCAGCGGCTGTTCACACTCACAGCCTTGCTGTTCAATTGGCAATCCAGTCAAACCTAGTCAGCTCTTCATTTTCCTGTCCACACAACCCAGCGTTCAGAAATCATTGGAATCTCTACTACAGAAATTTCCATTCATTCACTGTGAATCTGGAAATACTCTGAATCTGCATTCCAGGAAGGCTTTCGTTACACCACTGATGAATGTCCAAGTAATGCAATGCTGCTTCTTAGTGGTCTGTTCACACTCGAAACCGTGCTGTTCATTGGCTATCCACTCAATATCGGTCAGCTCTTCAATATCCTGTCCAGACTATCCAGATTCCTAAATGTTGGCAATCACCACTACAGAATGTTCCACTCAATCACGCGAATCTGGAATTCATCAGAGTCTCCACTCCTGGAAGGTTTTCGTGACACCACTGGTAAATGTCCAAGGAAGACAATGCTGGTTTTAAGCCGCCTGCTAACACACTCAGCCGTGCTGTTCAATTTGCTATCCACCCAACCCTATTCAGCTCTACATTTTCCTGTCCTCATAACCCAACCTTCAGAAATAATTGGTATCTCCTCCACAGAATGTTCCGTTCATTCACTGCGAATCTTAAATTCATCTGACTCTCAACTCCCGGCGGGTTATCGTTACACCACTTGTGAATGTCCAAGTAAGCCAATGCTGGTTTTCAGTGGCCTGTTCATACTAAGAGACGTGCTGTTCATTTGGCTATCCACTCCACCCTGTTCAGCTCTACATTTTCGTGTCCACAAAACCCAGCCTTCAGAAATCATTGGAATCACCACTAGAGAATGTTCCATTCATTCACTGCGAATCTGGAATTCCTCTGAACCTCCACTCCTGGCAGGTTTTCGTTACGCCACTGGTGAATGTCCAAGTAACTCAATACTGGTTTTCAGAGGCATGTTCAACTCGCAGAAGTGCTGTTCAATGGGCTATCCACTCAATATTGGTCAGCTCTTCATTTTCCTCTCCACACAAACCAGCCTTCAGAAATCATTGGGCTCTCCACTACAGACTGTTCCATTCATTCACTGCGATTCTGCAATTCATCTGACTCTCCGCTCCAGGCAGGTTTTCATTACAGCACTGGTGAATGACCAAGTAATCCAATGCTGGTTTTCAGCCGCCTTTTCACACTCGCAGTGTGCTGTTCAATTGTCTATCCACTCAAACCTGGTCAGCCTTTCATTTTCTTTTCCACAATATCAGACTTCAGAAATCATTGGAATCGCCAGTACAGAATGTTCCATTCATTCACTGCCAATCTGGAATTCATCTGAATCTGCACTCCAGGTAGGCTTTCATTACACCACTTATGAATGTCCAAGTAACACAATGCTGGTTTTCAGTGGTCTGTTCACACTCTAAGCCCTGCTTTTTACTGGGTATCCACACAACTGTGGTCAGCTCTTCATTTTCATGTCCAAACAATCCAGACTTGAGAAATCATTGCAATCTCCAGTACAGAATGTTCCATTCATTCACTGCGAATCTGGAATTCAACTGAATCTCCACTACCTGCAGATTTATCTTACACCACTTGTGAATGTCCAAGTAAAACAATGCTGGTTTTCAGAGGCCTGTTCATGTTCGCAGTCGTGCTGTTCAATTGGCTATCCACTCAACCTGTTTTGCTCCTCATTTTCCTGTGCACACAACCCAGCCTTCAGAAATCATTGTAATCTCCACTACAGGATGTTCCATTCATTCACTGGGAATCTGGAATTCATCTGAATCTGCACTCCACGCAGGCTTTCGTTACACCACTGCTGAAAGTCGAAGTAATGCAATACTGGTTTTCAGTGGTCTGTTCACATTCGAAGCCGAGGCTTTTTACAGGCTATCCGCTCAACACTGGTCAGCTCTTCATTTTCGTGTCCCCACAATCCAGATTTCAGAAATCATTGCAATCTCCACTACAGAATGTTCCATTCATTCACTGCGAGTCTGGAGTTTATCTGATTCTCCACTCCCGCCTGGTTAACATTACACCACTTGTGAATGTCCAAGTAAGCCAATGCTGGTTTTCAGAGGCCTGTTCATACTCGCAGCCGTGCTGTTTAATTGACAATTCACTCCACCCTGTTCAGCTCTTCATTGTCCCACCACACTACCAGCCTTCAGAAATCTTTGTTATCTCCACTACAGAATGTTCCATTCATTCACTGCGAATCTGGAATTCATCTGACTCTCAACTCCACGCAGGTTTTCATTACACCACTGTTGAATGTCCAAGTAACCCAATGCTGGTTTTCAGCGGCCTGTTCATATTCGCAGCCCTGCTGTTTACTTGGCTATCGATTCAAGCCTGGTCAGCTCTTCATTTTCCTGTCCACACAAACACAGGCTTCAGAAATCATTGGAATCTCCTCTACAGAATGTTCCATTCATTCACTGCGAATGTGGAATTCAACTGACTCTCCACTCCATGCAGGTTTTCCTTACACCACTGATGAATGTCCAAGTAACCCAATGCTGGTTTTCAGCTGCATGTTCACACTCGCAGCCATGCTATACAATTGGCTTTCCACTAAATCCTGATTAGTTCTTGATTTTCCTTCCACACGACCCAGCCTTCAGAAATCGTTGGAATCTCCACTAGAGAATGTTCCATTCATTCACTGCGAATCTGGAATTCCTCTGAACCTCCACTCCCGGCAGGTTTTCGTTACACCACTGTTGAATGTCCAAGTAACCCAATGTTTTAAGTGTTTTCTTCACAAGCGCAGTGGTGCTGTTCAATTGGCTATCCACTCAACCCTGGCCAGCTCTACATTTTCCTGTCCACACCACAGAGACTGGAGAAATCATTGTTATCTCCACTACAGAATGTTCCATTCATTCACAGCGAATCTGGAATTCATCTGAATCTCCACTCCCGGCAGGTTTTCGTGACACCACTGGTAAATATCCAAGTAAGCCAATGCTGGTTTTAAGTGGCCTGCTCATACTCTCAGCCGTGCTGTTCAATTTGCTATCCACTCAACCCTCTTCAGCTCCATTTTCCTGTCCACATAACCCAAACTTCAGAAACAATTGGTATCTCCTCCACAGAATGTTCCATTCATTGACGGCAAATCTGAAATTCATCTAATTCTCAACTCCCGTCAGGTTTTCGTTACACCACTTGTGAATGTCCAATTAAGCCAAAGCTGGTTTTCAGTGGCCTGTTCTTACTACGAGACGTGCTGTTCATTTGGCTATCCATTCCACCCTGTTCAGCTCTACATTTTCGTGTCCACAAAACCCAGCCTTCAGAAATCATTGGAATCACCACTAGAGAATGTTCCATTCATTCACTGCGAATCTGGAATTCATCTGAATCTCCACTCCCGGCAGGTTTTCATTGCACCACTGCTGAATGTTCAAGTAACGCAATGATGGTTTTCAGCGGTCTATTCACACTCGAACCCGTGCTGTTCACGGTCTAGCGACTCAACACTGGTGAGTTCTTCTTTTTCCAGTTCAGACAATACAAACCTCAGAAACCATTGCAATCTACACTACAGAATGTTTCATTCATTCAGGCGAATCTTGAATTCATCTTGTTCTCCACTCCCAGCAGGTTTTCGTTTCACCACTGGTGAATGTCCAAGCAACCCAAGGCTGGTTTCAGCTGCGTGTTAACACTCGCAGCCGTGCTGTTCAATTGGCTATCCAGTGAACGCTGGTTAGCTCTTGATTTTCCTTCCACACACCGAGCCTTCAGAAATCATTCTTATCTCCACTTCAGAGTGTTCCATTCGTTCCCTGCGAATCTGGAATTCCTCTGACTCTCCACACCAGGCAGATTTTCCTAACAACACTGGTGAATGACCAGGTAATCCAATGCTGGTTTTCAGCGGCTGTTCACACTCACAGCCTTGCTGTTCAATTGGCAATCCAGTCAAACCTAGTCAGCTCTTCATTTTCCTGTCCACACAACCCAGCGTTCAGAAATCATTGGAATCTCTACTACAGAAATTTCCATTCATTCACTGTGAATCTGGAAATACTCTGAATCTGCATTCCAGGAAGGCTTTCGTTACACCACTGATGAATGTCCAAGTAATGCAATGCTGCTTCTTAGTGGTCTGTTCACACTCGAAACCGTGCTGTTCATTGGCTATCCACTCAATATCGGTCAGCTCTTCAATATCCTGTCCAGACTATCCAGATTCCTAAATGTTGGCAATCACCACTACAGAATGTTCCATTCAATCACGCGAATCTGGAATTCATCAGAGTCTCCACTCCTGGAAGGTTTTCGTGACACCACTGGTAAATGTCCAAGGAAGACGATGCTGGTTTTAAGCCGCCTGCTAACACACTCAGCCGTGCTGTTCAATTTGCTATCCACCCAACCCTATTCAGCTCTACATTTTCCTGTCCTCATAACCCAACCTTCAGAAATAATTGGTATCTCCTCCACAGAATGTTCCGTTCATTCACTGCGAATCTTAAATTCATCTGACTCTCAACTCCCGGCGGGTTATCGTTACACCACTTGTGAATGTCCAAGTAAGCCAATGCTGGTTTTCAGTGGCCTGTTCATACTAAGAGACGTGCTGTTCATTTGGCTATCCACTCCACCCTGTTCAGCTCTACATTTTCGTGTCCACAAAACCCAGCCTTCAGAAATCATTGGAATCACCACTAGAGAATGTTCCATTCATTCACTGCGAATCTGGAATTCCTCTGAACCTCCACTCCTGGCAGGTTTTCGTTACGCCACTGGTGAATGTCCAAGTAACTCAATACTGGTTTTCAGAGGCATGTTCAACTCGCAGAAGTGCTGTTCAATGGGCTATCCACTCAATATTGGTCAGCTCTTCATTTTCCTCTCCACACAAACCAGCCTTCAGAAATCATTGGGCTCTCCACTACAGACTGTTCCATTCATTCACTGCGATTCTGCAATTCATCTGACTCTCCGCTCCAGGCAGGTTTTCATTACAGCACTGGTGAATGACCAAGTAATCCAATGCTGGTTTTCAGCCGCCTTTTCACACTCGCAGTGTGCTGTTCAATTGTCTATCCACTCAAACCTGGTCAGCCTTTCATTTTCTTTTCCACAATATCAGACTTCAGAAATCATTGGAATCGCCAGTACAGAATGTTCCATTCATTCACTGCCAATCTGGAATTCATCTGAATCTGCACTCCAGGTAGGCTTTCATTACACCACTTATGAATGTCCAAGTAACACAATGCTGGTTTTCAGCGGTCTGTTCACACTCTAAGCCCTGCTTTTTACTGGGTATCCACACAACTGTGGTCAGCTCTTCATTTTCATGTCCAAACAATCCAGACTTGAGAAATCATTGCAATCTCCAGTACAGAATGTTCCATTCATTCACTGCGAATCTGGAATTCAACTGAATCTCCACTACCTGCAGATTTATCTTACACCACTTGTGAATGTCCAAGTAAAACAATGCTGGTTTTCAGAGGCCTGTTCATGTTCGCAGTCGTGCTGTTCAATTGGCTATCCACTCAACCTGTTTTGCTCCTCATTTTCCTGTGCACACAACCCAGCCTTCAGAAATCATTGTAATCTCCACTACAGGATGTTCCATTCATTCACTGGGAATCTGGAATTCATCTGAATCTGCACTCCACGCAGGCTTTCGTTACACCACTGCTGAAAGTCGAAGTAATGCAATACTGGTTTTCAGTGGTCTGTTCACATTCGAAGCCGAGGCTTTTTACAGGCTATCCACTCAACACTGGTCAGCTCTTCATTTTCGTGTCCCCACAATCCAGATTTCAGAAATCATTGCAATCTCCACTACAGAATGTTCCATTCATTCACTGCGAGTCTGGAGTTTATCTGATTCTCCACTCCCGCCTGGTTAACATTACACCACTTGTGAATGTCCAAGTAAGCCAATGCTGGTTTTCAGAGGCCTGTTCATACTCGCAGCCGTGCTGTTTAATTGACAATTCACTCCACCCTGTTCAGCTCTTCATTGTCCCACCACACTACCAGCCTTCAGAAATCTTTGTTATCTCCACTACAGAATGTTCCATTCATTCACTGCGAATCTGGAATTCATCTGACTCTCAACTCCACGCAGGTTTTCATTACACCACTGTTGAATGTCCAAGTAACCCAAGGCTGGTTTTCAGCGGCCTGTTCATATTCGCAGCCCTGCTGTTTACTTGGCTATCGATTCAAGCCTGGTCAGCTCTTCATTTTCCTGTCCACACAACACAGGCTTCAGAAATCATTGGAATCTCCTCTACAGAATGTTCCATTCATTCACTGCGAATGTGGAATTCAACTGACTCTCCACTCCATGCAGGTTTTCCTTACACCACTGATGAATGTCCAAGTAACCCAATGCTGGTTTTCAGCTGCATGTTCACACTCGCAGCCATGCTATACAATTGGCTTTCCACTAAATCCTGATTAGTTCTTGATTTTCCTTCCACACGACCCAGCCTTCAGAAATCGTTGGAATCTCCACTAGAGAATGTTCCATTCATTCACTGCGAATCTGGAATTCCTCTGAACCTCCACTCCCGGCAGGTTTTCGTTACACCACTGTTGAATGTCCAAGTAACCCAATGTTTTAAGTGTTTTCTTCACAAGCGCAGTGGTGCTGTTCAATTGGCTATCCACTCAACCCTGGCCAGCTCTACATTTTCCTGTCCACACCACAGAGACTGGAGAAATCATTGTTATCTCCACTACAGAATGTTCCATTCATTCACAGCGAATCTGGAATTCATCTGAATCTCCACTCCCGGCAGGTTTTCGTGACACCACTGGTAAATATCCAAGTAAGCCAATGCTGGTTTTAAGTGGCCTGCTCATACTCTCAGCCGTGCTGTTCAATTTGCTATCCACTCAACCCTCTTCAGCTCCATTTTCCTGTCCACATAACCCAAACTTCAGAAACAATTGGTATCTCCTCCACAGAATGTTCCATTCATTGACGGCAAATCTGAAATTCATCTAATTCTCAACTCCCGTCAGGTTTTCGTTACACCACTTGTGAATGTCCAATTAAGCCAAAGCTGGTTTTCAGTGGCCTGTTCTTACTACGAGACGTGCTGTTCATTTGGCTATCCATTCCACCCTGTTCAGCTCTACATTTTCGTGTCCACAAAACCCAGCCTTCAGAAATCATTGGAATCACCACTAGAGAATGTTCCATTCATTCACTGCGAATCTGGAATTCATCTGAATCTCCACTCCCGGCAGGTTTTCATTGCACCACTGCTGAATGTTCAAGTAACGCAATGATGGTTTTCAGCGGTCTATTCACACTCGAACCCGTGCTGTTCACGGTCTAGCGACTCAACACTGGTGAGTTCTTCTTTTTCCAGTTCAGACAATACAAACCTCAGAAACCATTGCAATCTACACTACAGAATGTTTCATTCATTCAGGCGAATCTTGAATTCATCTTGTTCTCCACTCCCAGCAGGTTTTCGTTTCACCACTGGTGAATGTCCAAGCAACCCAAGGCTGGTTTCAGCTGCGTGTTAACACTCGCAGCCGTGCTGTTCAATTGGCTATCCAGTGAACGCTGGTTAGCTCTTGATTTTCCTTCCACACACCGAGCCTTCAGAAATCATTCTTATCTCCACTTCAGAATGTTCCATTCGTTCCCTGCGAATCTGGAATTCCTCTGACTCTCCACACCAGGCAGATTTTCCTAACAACACTGGTGAATGACCAGGTAATCCAATGCTGGTTTTCAGCGGCTGTTCACACTCACAGCCTTGCTGTTCAATTGGCAATCCAGTCAAACCTAGTCAGCTCTTCATTTTCCTGTCCACACAACCCAGCGTTCAGAAATCATTGGAATCTCTACTACAGAAATTTCCATTCATTCACTGTGAATCTGGAAATACTCTGAATCTGCATTCCAGGAAGGCTTTCGTTACACCACTGATGAATGTCCAAGTAATGCAATGCTGCTTCTTAGTGGTCTGTTCACACTCGAAACCGTGCTGTTCATTGGCTATCCACTCAATATCGGTCAGCTCTTCAATATCCTGTCCAGACTATCCAGATTCCTAAATGTTGGCAATCACCACTACAGAATGTTCCATTCAATCACGCGAATCTGGAATTCATCAGAGTCTCCACTCCTGGAAGGTTTTCGTGACACCACTGGTAAATGTCCAAGGAAGACGATGCTGGTTTTAAGCCGCCTGCTAACACACTCAGCCGTGCTGTTCAATTTGCTATCCACCCAACCCTATTCAGCTCTACATTTTCCTGTCCTCATAACCCAACCTTCAGAAATAATTGGTATCTCCTCCACAGAATGTTCCGTTCATTCACTGCGAATCTTAAATTCATCTGACTCTCAACTCCCGGCGGGTTATCGTTACACCACTTGTGAATGTCCAAGTAAGCCAATGCTGGTTTTCAGTGGCCTGTTCATACTAAGAGACGTGCTGTTCATTTGGCTATCCACTCCACCCTGTTCAGCTCTACATTTTCGTGTCCACAAAACCCAGCCTTCAGAAATCATTGGAATCACCACTAGAGAATGTTCCATTCATTCACTGCGAATCTGGAATTCCTCTGAACCTCCACTCCTGGCAGGTTTTCGTTACGCCACTGGTGAATGTCCAAGTAACTCAATACTGGTTTTCAGAGGCATGTTCAACTCGCAGAAGTGCTGTTCAATGGGCTATCCACTCAATATTGGTCAGCTCTTCATTTTCCTCTCCACACAAACCAGCCTTCAGAAATCATTGGGCTCTCCACTACAGACTGTTCCATTCATTCACTGCGATTCTGCAATTCATCTGACTCTCCGCTCCAGGCAGGTTTTCATTACAGCACTGGTGAATGACCAAGTAATCCAATGCTGGTTTTCAGCCGCCTTTTCACACTCGCAGTGTGCTGTTCAATTGTCTATCCACTCAAACCTGGTCAGCCTTTCATTTTCTTTTCCACAATATCAGACTTCAGAAATCATTGGAATCGCCAGTACAGAATGTTCCATTCATTCACTGCCAATCTGGAATTCATCTGAATCTGCACTCCAGGTAGGCTTTCATTACACCACTTATGAATGTCCAAGTAACACAATGCTGGTTTTCAGCGGTCTGTTCACACTCTAAGCCCTGCTTTTTACTGGGTATCCACACAACTGTGGTCAGCTCTTCATTTTCATGTCCAAACACTCCAGACTTGAGAAATCATTGCAATCTCCAGTACAGAATGTTCCATTCATTCACTGCGAATCTGGAATTCAACTGAATCTCCACTACCTGCAGATTTATCTTACACCACTTGTGAATGTCCAAGTAAAACAATGCTGGTTTTCAGAGGCCTGTTCATGTTCGCAGTCGTGCTGTTCAATTGGCTATCCACTCAACCTGTTTTGCTCCTCATTTTCCTGTGCACACAACCCAGCCTTCAGAAATCATTGTAATCTCCACTACAGGATGTTCCATTCATTCACTGGGAATCTGGAATTCATCTGAATCTGCACTCCACGCAGGCTTTCGTTACACCACTGCTGAAAGTCGAAGTAATGCAATACTGGTTTTCAGTGGTCTGTTCACATTCGAAGCCGAGGCTTTTTACAGGCTATCCACTCAACACTGGTCAGCTCTTCATTTTCGTGTCCCCACAATCCAGATTTCAGAAATCATTGCAATCTCCACTACAGAATGTTCCATTCATTCACTGCGAGTCTGGAGTTTATCTGATTCTCCACTCCCGCCTGGTTAACATTACACCACTTGTGAATGTCCAAGTAAGCCAATGCTGGTTTTCAGAGGCCTGTTCATACTCGCAGCCGTGCTGTTTAATTGACAATTCACTCCACCCTGTTCAGCTCTTCATTGTCCCACCACACTACCAGCCTTCAGAAATCTTTGTTATCTCCACTACAGAATGTTCCATTCATTCACTGCGAATCTGGAATTCATCTGACTCTCAACTCCACGCAGGTTTTCATTACACCACTGTTGAATGTCCAAGTAACCCAAGGCTGGTTTTCAGCGGCCTGTTCATATTCGCAGCCCTGCTGTTTACTTGGCTATCGATTCAAGCCTGGTCAGCTCTTCATTTTCCTGTCCACACAACACAGGCTTCAGAAATCATTGGAATCTCCTCTACAGAATGTTCCATTCATTCACTGCGAATGTGGAATTCAACTGACTCTCCACTCCATGCAGGTTTTCCTTACACCACTGATGAATGTCCAAGTAACCCAATGCTGGTTTTCAGCTGCATGTTCACACTCGCAGCCATGCTATACAATTGGCTTTCCACTAAATCCTGATTAGTTCTTGATTTTCCTTCCACACGACCCAGCCTTCAGAAATCGTTGGAATCTCCACTAGAGAATGTTCCATTCATTCACTGCGAATCTGGAATTCCTCTGAACCTCCACTCCCGGCAGGTTTTCGTTACACCACTGTTGAATGTCCAAGTAACCCAATGTTTTAAGTGTTTTCTTCACAAGCGCAGTGGTGCTGTTCAATTGGCTATCCACTCAACCCTGGCCAGCTCTACATTTTCCTGTCCACACCACAGAGACTGGAGAAATCATTGTTATCTCCACTACAGAATGTTCCATTCATTCACAGCGAATCTGGAATTCATCTGAATCTCCACTCCCGGCAGGTTTTCGTGACACCACTGGTAAATATCCAAGTAAGCCAATGCTGGTTTTAAGTGGCCTGCTCATACTCTCAGCCGTGCTGTTCAATTTGCTATCCACTCAACCCTCTTCAGCTCCATTTTCCTGTCCACATAACCCAAACTTCAGAAACAATTGGTATCTCCTCCACAGAATGTTCCATTCATTGACGGCAAATCTGAAATTCATCTAATTCTCAACTCCCGTCAGGTTTTCGTTACACCACTTGTGAATGTCCAATTAAGCCAAAGCTGGTTTTCAGTGGCCTGTTCTTACTACGAGACGTGCTGTTCATTTGGCTATCCATTCCACCCTGTTCAGCTCTACATTTTCGTGTCCACAAAACCCAGCCTTCAGAAATCATTGGAATCACCACTAGAGAATGTTCCATTCATTCACTGCGAATCTGGAATTCATCTGAATCTCCACTCCCGGCAGGTTTTCATTGCACCACTGCTGAATGTTCAAGTAACGCAATGATGGTTTTCAGCGGTCTATTCACACTCGAACCCGTGCTGTTCACGGTCTAGCGACTCAACACTGGTGAGTTCTTCTTTTTCCAGTTCAGACAATACAAACCTCAGAAACCATTGCAATCTACACTACAGAATGTTTCATTCATTCAGGCGAATCTTGAATTCATCTTGTTCTCCACTCCCAGCAGGTTTTCGTTTCACCACTGGTGAATGTCCAAGCAACCCAAGGCTGGTTTCAGCTGCGTGTTAACACTCGCAGCCGTGCTGTTCAATTGGCTATCCAGTGAACGCTGGTTAGCTCTTGATTTTCCTTCCACACACCGAGCCTTCAGAAATCATTCTTATCTCCACTTCAGAATGTTCCATTCGTTCCCTGCGAATCTGGAATTCCTCTGACTCTCCACACCAGGCAGATTTTCCTAACAACACTGGTGAATGACCAGGTAATCCAATGCTGGTTTTCAGCGGCTGTTCACACTCACAGCCTTGCTGTTCAATTGGCAATCCAGTCAAACCTAGTCAGCTCTTCATTTTCCTGTCCACACAACCCAGCGTTCAGAAATCATTGGAATCTCTACTACAGAAATTTCCATTCATTCACTGTGAATCTGGAAATACTCTGAATCTGCATTCCAGGAAGGCTTTCGTTACACCACTGATGAATGTCCAAGTAATGCAATGCTGCTTCTTAGTGGTCTGTTCACACTCGAAACCGTGCTGTTCATTGGCTATCCACTCAATATCGGTCAGCTCTTCAATATCCTGTCCAGACTATCCAGATTCCTAAATGTTGGCAATCACCACTACAGAATGTTCCATTCAATCACGCGAATCTGGAATTCATCAGAGTCTCCACTCCTGGAAGGTTTTCGTGACACCACTGGTAAATGTCCAAGGAAGACAATGCTGGTTTTAAGCCGCCTGCTAACACACTCAGCCGTGCTGTTCAATTTGCTATCCACCCAACCCTATTCAGCTCTACATTTTCCTGTCCTCATAACCCAACCTTCAGAAATAATTGGTATCTCCTCCACAGAATGTTCCGTTCATTCACTGCGAATCTTAAATTCATCTGACTCTCAACTCCCGGCGGGTTATCGTTACACCACTTGTGAATGTCCAAGTAAGCCAATGCTGGTTTTCAGTGGCCTGTTCATACTAAGAGACGTGCTGTTCATTTGGCTATCCACTCCACCCTGTTCAGCTCTACATTTTCGTGTCCACAAAACCCAGCCTTCAGAAATCATTGGAATCACCACTAGAGAATGTTCCATTCATTCACTGCGAATCTGGAATTCCTCTGAACCTCCACTCCTGGCAGGTTTTCGTTACGCCACTGGTGAATGTCCAAGTAACTCAATACTGGTTTTCAGAGGCATGTTCAACTCGCAGAAGTGCTGTTCAATGGGCTATCCACTCAATATTGGTCAGCTCTTCATTTTCCTCTCCACACAAACCAGCCTTCAGAAATCATTGGGCTCTCCACTACAGACTGTTCCATTCATTCACTGCGATTCTGCAATTCATCTGACTCTCCGCTCCAGGCAGGTTTTCATTACAGCACTGGTGAATGACCAAGTAATCCAATGCTGGTTTTCAGCCGCCTTTTCACACTCGCAGTGTGCTGTTCAATTGTCTATCCACTCAAACCTGGTCAGCCTTTCATTTTCTTTTCCACAATATCAGACTTCAGAAATCATTGGAATCGCCAGTACAGAATGTTCCATTCATTCACTGCCAATCTGGAATTCATCTGAATCTGCACTCCAGGTAGGCTTTCATTACACCACTTATGAATGTCCAAGTAACACAATGCTGGTTTTCAGCGGTCTGTTCACACTCTAAGCCCTGCTTTTTACTGGGTATCCACACAACTGTGGTCAGCTCTTCATTTTCATGTCCAAACAATCCAGACTTGAGAAATCATTGCAATCTCCAGTACAGAATGTTCCATTCATTCACTGCGAATCTGGAATTCAACTGAATCTCCACTACCTGCAGATTTATCTTACACCACTTGTGAATGTCCAAGTAAAACAATGCTGGTTTTCAGAGGCCTGTTCATGTTCGCAGTCGTGCTGTTCAATTGGCTATCCACTCAACCTGTTTTGCTCCTCATTTTCCTGTGCACACAACCCAGCCTTCAGAAATCATTGTAATCTCCACTACAGGATGTTCCATTCATTCACTGGGAATCTGGAATTCATCTGAATCTGCACTCCACGCAGGCTTTCGTTACACCACTGCTGAAAGTCGAAGTAATGCAATACTGGTTTTCAGTGGTCTGTTCACATTCGAAGCCGAGGCTTTTTACAGGCTATCCACTCAACACTGGTCAGCTCTTCATTTTCGTGTCCCCACAATCCAGATTTCAGAAATCATTGCAATCTCCACTACAGAATGTTCCATTCATTCACTGCGAGTCTGGAGTTTATCTGATTCTCCACTCCCGCCTGGTTAACATTACACCACTTGTGAATGTCCAAGTAAGCCAATGCTGGTTTTCAGAGGCCTGTTCATACTCGCAGCCGTGCTGTTTAATTGACAATTCACTCCACCCTGTTCAGCTCTTCATTGTCCCACCACACTACCAGCCTTCAGAAATCTTTGTTATCTCCACTACAGAATGTTCCATTCATTCACTGCGAATCTGGAATTCATCTGACTCTCAACTCCACGCAGGTTTTCATTACACCACTGTTGAATGTCCAAGTAACCCAATGCTGGTTTTCAGCGGCCTGTTCATATTCGCAGCCCTGCTGTTTACTTGGCTATCGATTCAAGCCTGGTCAGCTCTTCATTTTCCTGTCCACACAACACAGGCTTCAGAAATCATTGGAATCTCCTCTACAGAATGTTCCATTCATTCACTGCGAATGTGGAATTCAACTGACTCTCCACTCCATGCAGGTTTTCCTTACACCACTGATGAATGTCCAAGTAACCCAATGCTGGTTTTCAGCTGCATGTTCACACTCGCAGCCATGCTATACAATTGGCTTTCCACTAAATCCTGATTAGTTCTTGATTTTCCTTCCACACGACCCAGCCTTCAGAAATCATTGGAATCTCCACTAGAGAATGTTCCATTCATTCACTGCGAATCTGGAATTCCTCTGAACCTCCACTCCCGGCAGGTTTTCGTTACACCACTGTTGAATGTCCAAGTAACCCAATGTTTTAAGTGTTTTCTTCACAAGCGCAGTGGTGCTGTTCAATTGGCTATCCACTCAACCCTGGCCAGCTCTACATTTTCCTGTCCACACCACAGAGACTGGAGAAATCATTGTTATCTCCACTACAGAATGTTCCATTCATTCACAGCGAATCTGGAATTCATCTGAATCTCCACTCCCGGCAGGTTTTCGTGACACCACTGGTAAATATCCAAGTAAGCCAATGCTGGTTTTAAGTGGCCTGCTCATACTCTCAGCCGTGCTGTTCAATTTGCTATCCACTCAACCCTCTTCAGCTCCATTTTCCTGTCCACATAACCCAAACTTCAGAAACAATTGGTATCTCCTCCACAGAATGTTCCATTCATTGACGGCAAATCTGAAATTCATCTAATTCTCAACTCCCGTCAGGTTTTCGTTACACCACTTGTGAATGTCCAATTAAGCCAAAGCTGGTTTTCAGTGGCCTGTTCTTACTACGAGACGTGCTGTTCATTTGGCTATCCATTCCACCCTGTTCAGCTCTACATTTTCGTGTCCACAAAACCCAGCCTTCAGAAATCATTGGAATCACCACTAGAGAATGTTCCATTCATTCACTGCGAATCTGGAATTCATCTGAATCTCCACTCCCGGCAGGTTTTCATTGCACCACTGCTGAATGTTCAAGTAACGCAATGATGGTTTTCAGCGGTCTATTCACACTCGAACCCGTGCTGTTCACGGTCTAGCGACTCAACACTGGTGAGTTCTTCTTTTTCCAGTTCAGACAATACAAACCTCAGAAACCATTGCAATCTACACTACAGAATGTTTCATTCATTCAGGCGAATCTTGAATTCATCTTGTTCTCCACTCCCAGCAGGTTTTCGTTTCACCACTGGTGAATGTCCAAGCAACCCAAGGCTGGTTTCAGCTGCGTGTTAACACTCGCAGCCGTGCTGTTCAATTGGCTATCCAGTGAACGCTGGTTAGCTCTTGATTTTCCTTCCACACACCGAGCCTTCAGAAATCATTCTTATCTCCACTTCAGAATGTTCCATTCGTTCCCTGCGAATCTGGAATTCCTCTGACTCTCCACACCAGGCAGAAAACACTGGTGAATGACCAGGTAATCCAATGCTGGTTTTCAGCGGCTGTTCACACTCAACAGCCTTGCTGTTCAATTGGCAATCCAGTCAAACCTAGTCAGCTCTTCATTTTCCTGTCCACAACAACCCAGCGTTCAGAAATCATTGGAATCTCTACTACAGAAATTTTCCATTCATTCACTGTGAATCTGGAAATACTCTGAATCTGCATTCCAGGAAGGCTTTTCGTTACACCACTGATGAATGTCCAAGTATGCAATGCTGCTTCTTAGTGGTCTGTTCACACTCGAAACCGTGCTGTTCATTGGCTATCCACTCAATATCGGTCAGCTCTTCAATATCCTGTCCAGACTATCCAGATTCCTAAATGTTGGGCAATCACCACTACAGAATGTTCCATTCAATCACGCGAATCTGGAATTCATCAGAGTCTCCACTCCTGGAAGGTTTCGTGACACCACTGGTAAATGTCCAAGGAAGACAATGCTGGTTTTAAGCCGCCTGCTAACACACTCAGCCGTGCTGTTCAATTTGCTATCCACCCAACCCCTATTCAGCTCTACATTTTCCTGTCCTCATAACCCAACCTTCAGAAATAATTGGTATCTCCTCCACAGAATGTTCCGTTCATTCACCTGCGAATCTTAAATTCATCTGACTCCTCAACTCCCGGCGGGTTATCGTTACACCACTTGTGAATGTCCAAGTAAGCCAATGCTGGTTTTCAGTGGCCTGTTCATACTAAGAGACGTGCTGTTCATTTGGCTATCCACTCCACCCTGTTCAGCTCTACATTCTCGTGTCCACAAAACCCAGCCTTCAGAAATCATTGGAATCACCACTAGAGAATGTTCCATTCATTCACTGCGAATCTGGAATTCATCTGAACCTCCACTCCTGGCAGGTTTTCGTTACGCCACTGGTGAATGTCCAAGTAACTCAATACTGGTTTTCAGAGGCATGTTCAACTCGCAGAAGTGCTGTTCAATGGGCTATCCACTCAATATTGGTCAGCTCTTCATTTTCCTCTCCACACAAACCAGCCTTCAGAAATCATTGGGCTCTCCACTACAGACCTGTTCCATTCATTCACTGCGATTCTGCAATTCATCTGACTCTCCGCTCCAGGCAGGTTTTCATTACCGCACTGGTGAATGACCAAAGTAATCCAATGCTGGTTTTCAGCCGCCTTTTCACACTCGCAGTGTGCTGTTCAATTGTCTATCCCACTCAAACCTGGTCAGCCTTTCATTTTCTTTTCCACAATATCAGACTTCAGAAATCATTGGAATCGCCAGCACAGAATGTTCCATTCATTCACTGCCAATCTGGAATTCATCTGAATCTGCACTCCAGTAGGCTTTCATTACACCACTTATGAATGTCCAAGTAACACAATGCTGGTTTTCAGCGGTCTGTTCACACTCTAAGCCCTGCTTTTTACTGGGTATCCACACAACTGTGGTCAGCTCTTCATTTTCATGTCCAAACAATCCAGACTTGAGAAATTCATTGCAATCTCCAGTACAGAATGTTCCATTCATTCACTGCGAATCTGGAATTCAACTGAATCTCCACTACCTGCAGATTTATCTTACACCACTTGTGAATGTCCAAGTAAAACAATGCTGGTTTTCAGAGGCCTGTTCATGTTCGCAGTCGTGCTGTTCAATTGGCTATCCACTCAACCTGTTTTGCTCCTCATTTTCCTGTGCACACAACCCAGCCTTCAGAAATCATTGTAATCTCCACTACAGGATGTTCCATTCATTCACTGGGAATCTGGAATTCATCTGAATCTGCACTCCACGCAGGCTTTCGTTACACCACTGCTGAAAGTCGAAGTAATGCAATACTGGTTTTCAGTGGTCTGTTCACATTCGAAGCGAGGCTTTTTACAGGCTATCCGCTCAACACTGGTCAGCTCTTCATTTTCGTGTCCACACAATCCAGATTTCAGAAATCATTGCAATCTCCACTACAGAATGTTCCATTCATTCACTGCGAGTCTGGAGTTTATCTGATTCTCCACTCCCGCCTGGTTAACATTACACCACTTGTGAATGTCCAAGTAAGCCAATGCTGGTTTTCAGAGGCCTGTTCATACTCGCAGCCGTGCTGTGTTTAATTGACAATTCACTCCACCCTGTTCAGCTCTTCATTGTCCCACCACACTACCAGCCTTCACGAAATCTTTGTTATCTCCACTACAGAATGTTCCATTCATTCACTGCGAATCTGGAATTCATCTGACTCTCAACTCCACGCAGGTTTTCATTACACCACTGTTGAATGTCCAAAGTAACCCAATGCTGGTTTCAGCGGCCTGTTCATATTCGCAGCCCTGCTGTTTACTTGGCTATCGATTCAAGCCTGGTCAGCTCTTCATTTTCCTGTCCACACACAACACAGGCTTCAGAAATCATTGGAATCTCCTCTACAGAATGTTCCATTCATTCACTGCGAATGTGGAATTCAACTGACTCTCCACTCCATGCAGGTTTTTCCTTACACCACTGATGAATGTCCAAGTAACCCAATGCTGGTTTTCAGCTGCATGTTCACACTCGCAGCCATGCTATACAATTGGCTTTCCACTAAATCCTGATTAGTTCTTGATTTTCCTTCCACACGACCCAGCCTTCAGAAATCGTTGGAATCTCCACTAGAGAATGTTCCATTCATTCACTGCGAATCTGGAATTCCTCTGAACCTCCACTCCCGGCAGGTTTTCGTTACACCACTGTTGAATGTCCAAGTAACCCAATGTTTTAAGTGTTTTCTTCACAAGCGCAGTGGTGCTGTTCAATTGGCTATCCACTCAACCCTGGCCAGCTCTACATTTTCCTGTCCACACCACAGAGACTGGAGAAATCATTGTTATCTCCACTACAGAATGTTCCATTCATTCACAGCGAATCTGGAATTCATCTGATCTCCACTCCCGGCAGGTTTTCGTGACACCCACTGGTAAATATCCAAGTAAGCCAATGCTGGTTTTAAGTGGCCTGCTCATACTCTCAGCCGTGCTGTTCAATTTGCTATCCACTCAACCCTCTTCAGCTCCATTTTCCTGTCCACATAACCCAAACTTCAGAAACAATTGGTATCTCCTCCACAGAATGTTCCATTCATTGACGGCAAATCTGAAATTCATCTAATTCTCAACTCCCGTCAGGTTTTCGTTACACCACTTGTGAATGTCCAATTAAGCCAAAGCTGGTTTTCAGTGGCCTGTTCTTACTACGAGACGTGCTGTTCATTTGGCTATCCATTCCACCCTGTTCAGCTCTACATTTTCGTGTCCACAAAACCCAGCCTTCAGAAATCATTGGAATCACCACTAGAGAATGTTCCATTCATTCACTGCGAATCTGGAATTCATCTGAATCTCCACTCCCGGCAGGTTTTCATTGCACCACTGCTGAATGTTCAAGTAACGCAATGATGGTTTTCAGCGGTCTATTCACACTCGAACCCGTGCTGTTCACGGTCTAGCGACTCAACACTGGTGAGTTCTTCTTTTTCCAGTTCAGACAATACAAACCTCAGAAACCATTGCAATCTACACTACAGAATGTTTCATTCATTCAGGCGAATCTTGAATTCATCTTGTTCTCCACTCCCAGCAGGTTTTCGTTTCACCACTGGTGAATGTCCAAGCAACCCAAGGCTGGTTTCAGCTGCGTGTTAACACTCGCAGCCGTGCTGTTCAATTGGCTATCCAGTGAACGCTGGTTAGCTCTTGATTTTCCTTCCACACACCGAGCCTTCAGAAATCATTCTTATCTCCACTTCAGAATGTTCCATTCGTTCCCTGCGAATCTGGAATTCCTCTGACTCTCCACACCAGGCAGATTTTCCTAACAACACTGGTGAATGACCAGGTAATCCAATGCTGGTTTTCAGCGGCTGTTCACACTCACAGCCTTGCTGTTCAATTGGCAATCCAGTCAAACCTAGTCAGCTCTTCATTTTCCTGTCCACACAACCCAGCGTTCAGAAATCATTGGAATCTCTACTACAGAAATTTCCATTCATTCACTGTGAATCTGGAAATACTCTGAATCTGCATTCCAGGAAGGCTTTCGTTACACCACTGATGAATGTCCAAGTAATGCAATGCTGCTTCTTAGTGGTCTGTTCACACTCGAAACCGTGCTGTTCATTGGCTATCCACTCAATATCGGTCAGCTCTTCAATATCCTGTCCAGACTATCCAGATTCCTAAATGTTGGCAATCACCACTACAGAATGTTCCATTCAATCACGCGAATCTGGAATTCATCAGAGTCTCCACTCCTGGAAGGTTTTCGTGACACCACTGGTAAATGTCCAAGGAAGACAATGCTGGTTTTAAGCCGCCTGCTAACACACTCAGCCGTGCTGTTCAATTTGCTATCCACCCAACCCTATTCAGCTCTACATTTTCCTGTCCTCATAACCCAACCTTCAGAAATAATTGGTATCTCCTCCACAGAATGTTCCGTTCATTCACTGCGAATCTTAAATTCATCTGACTCTCAACTCCCGGCGGGTTATCGTTACACCACTTGTGAATGTCCAAGTAAGCCAATGCTGGTTTTCAGTGGCCTGTTCATACTAAGAGACGTGCTGTTCATTTGGCTATCCACTCCACCCTGTTCAGCTCTACATTTTCGTGTCCACAAAACCCAGCCTTCAGAAATCATTGGAATCACCACTAGAGAATGTTCCATTCATTCACTGCGAATCTGGAATTCATCTGAACCTCCACTCCTGGCAGGTTTTCGTTACGCCACTGGTGAATGTCCAAGTAACTCAATACTGGTTTTCAGAGGCATGTTCAACTCGCAGAAGTGCTGTTCAATGGGCTATCCACTCAATATTGGTCAGCTCTTCATTTTCCTCTCCACACAAACCAGCCTTCAGAAATCTTTGGGCTCTCCACTACAGACTGTTCCATTCATTCACTGCGATTCTGCAATTCATCTGACTCTCCGCTCCAGGCAGGTTTTCATTACCGCACTGGTGAATGACCAAGTAATCCAATGCTGGTTTTCAGCCGCCTTTTCACACTCGCAGTGTGCTGTTCAATTGTCTATCCACTCAAACCTGGTCAGCCTTTCATTTTCTTTTCCACAATATCAGACTTCAGAAATCATTGGAATCGCCAGCACAGAATGTTCCATTCATTCACTGCCAATCTGGAATTCATCTGAATCTGCACTCCAGGTAGGCTTTCATTACACCACTTATGAATGTCCAAGTAACACAATGCTGGTTTTCAGCGGTCTGTTCACACTCTAAGCCCTGCTTTTTACTGGGTATCCACACAACTGTGGTCAGCTCTTCATTTTCATGTCCAAACAATCCAGACTTGAGAAATCATTGCAATCTCCAGTACAGAATGTTCCATTCATTCACTGCGAATCTGGAATTCAACTGAATCTCCACTACCTGCAGATTTATCTTACACCACTTGTGAATGTCCAAGTAAAACAATGCTGGTTTTCAGAGGCCTGTTCATGTTCGCAGTCGTGCTGTTCAATTGGCTATCCACTCAACCTGTTTTGCTCCTCATTTTCCTGTGCACACAACCCAGCCTTCAGAAATCATTGTAATCTCCACTACAGGATGTTCCATTCATTCACTGGGAATCTGGAATTCATCTGAATCTGCACTCCACGCAGGCTTTCGTTACACCACTGCTGAAAGTCGAAGTAATGCAATACTGGTTTTCAGTGGTCTGTTCACATTCGAAGCCGAGGCTTTTTACAGGCTATCCGCTCAACACTGGTCAGCTCTTCATTTTCGTGTCCCCACAATCCAGATTTCAGAAATCATTGCAATCTCCACTACAGAATGTTCCATTCATTCACTGCGAGTCTGGAGTTTATCTGATTCTCCACTCCCGCCTGGTTAACATTACACCACTTGTGAATGTCCAAGTAAGCCAATGCTGGTTTTCAGAGGCCTGTTCATACTCGCAGCCGTGCTGTTTAATTGACAATTCACTCCACCCTGTTCAGCTCTTCATTGTCCCACCACACTACCAGCCTTCAGAAATCTTTGTTATCTCCACTACAGAATGTTCCATTCATTCACTGCGAATCTGGAATTCATCTGACTCTCAACTCCACGCAGGTTTTCATTACACCACTGTTGAATGTCCAAGTAACCCAATGCTGGTTTTCAGCGGCCTGTTCATATTCGCAGCCCTGCTGTTTACTTGGCTATCGATTCAAGCCTGGTCAGCTCTTCATTTTCCTGTCCACACAACACAGGCTTCAGAAATCATTGGAATCTCCTCTACAGAATGTTCCATTCATTCACTGCGAATGTGGAATTCAACTGACTCTCCACTCCATGCAGGTTTTCCTTACACCACTGATGAATGTCCAAGTAACCCAATGCTGGTTTTCAGCTGCATGTTCACACTCGCAGCCATGCTATACAATTGGCTTTCCACTAAATCCTGATTAGTTCTTGATTTTCCTTCCACACGACCCAGCCTTCAGAAATCGTTGGAATCTCCACTAGAGAATGTTCCATTCATTCACTGCGAATCTGGAATTCCTCTGAACCTCCACTCCCGGCAGGTTTTCGTTACACCACTGTTGAATGTCCAAGTAACCCAATGTTTTAAGTGTTTTCTTCACAAGCGCAGTGGTGCTGTTCAATTGGCTATCCACTCAACCCTGGCCAGCTCTACATTTTCCTGTCCACACCACAGAGACTGGAGAAATCATTGTTATCTCCACTACAGAATGTTCCATTCATTCACAGCGAATCTGGAATTCATCTGAATCTCCACTCCCGGCAGGTTTTCGTGACACCACTGGTAAATATCCAAGTAAGCCAATGCTGGTTTTAAGTGGCCTGCTCATACTCTCAGCCGTGCTGTTCAATTTGCTATCCACTCAACCCTCTTCAGCTCCATTTTCCTGTCCACATAACCCAAACTTCAGAAACAATTGGTATCTCCTCCACAGAATGTTCCATTCATTGACGGCAAATCTGAAATTCATCTAATTCTCAACTCCCGTCAGGTTTTCGTTACACCACTTGTGAATGTCCAATTAAGCCAAAGCTGGTTTTCAGTGGCCTGTTCTTACTACGAGACGTGCTGTTCATTTGGCTATCCATTCCACCCTGTTCAGCTCTACATTTTCGTGTCCACAAAACCCAGCCTTCAGAAATCATTGGAATCACCACTAGAGAATGTTCCATTCATTCACTGCGAATCTGGAATTCATCTGAATCTCCACTCCCGGCAGGTTTTCATTGCACCACTGCTGAATGTTCAAGTAACGCAATGATGGTTTTCAGCGGTCTATTCACACTCGAACCCGTGCTGTTCACGGTCTAGCGACTCAACACTGGTGAGTTCTTCTTTTTCCAGTTCAGACAATACAAACCTCAGAAACCATTGCAATCTACACTACAGAATGTTTCATTCATTCACGCGAATCTTGAATTCATCTTGTTCTCCACTCCCAGCAGGTTTTCGTTTCACCACTGGTGAATGTCCAAGCAACCCAAGGCTGGTTTCAGCTGCGTGTTAACACTCGCAGCCGTGCTGTTCAATTGGCTATCCAGTGAACGCTGGTTAGCTCTTGATTTTCCTTCCACACACCGAGCCTTCAGAAATCATTCTTATCTCCACTTCAGAATGTTCCATTCGTTCCCTGCGAATCTGGAATTCCTCTGACTCTCCACACCAGGCAGATTTTCCTAACAACACTGGTGAATGACCAGGTAATCCAATGCTGGTTTTCAGCGGCTGTTCACACTCACAGCCTTGCTGTTCAATTGGCAATCCAGTCAAACCTAGTCAGCTCTTCATTTTCCTGTCCACACAACCCAGCGTTCAGAAATCATTGGAATCTCTACTACAGAAATTTCCATTCATTCACTGTGAATCTGGAAATACTCTGAATCTGCATTCCAGGAAGGCTTTCGTTACACCACTGATGAATGTCCAAGTAATGCAATGCTGCTTCTTAGTGGTCTGTTCACACTCGAAACCGTGCTGTTCATTGGCTATCCACTCAATATCGGTCAGCTCTTCAATATCCTGTCCAGACTATCCAGATTCCTAAATGTTGGCAATCACCACTACAGAATGTTCCATTCAATCACGCGAATCTGGAATTCATCAGAGTCTCCACTCCTGGAAGGTTTTCGTGACACCACTGGTAAATGTCCAAGGAAGACAATGCTGGTTTTAAGCCGCCTGCTAACACACTCAGCCGTGCTGTTCAATTTGCTATCCACCCAACCCTATTCAGCTCTACATTTTCCTGTCCTCATAACCCAACCTTCAGAAATAATTGGTATCTCCTCCACAGAATGTTCCGTTCATTCACTGCGAATCTTAAATTCATCTGACTCTCAACTCCCGGCGGGTTATCGTTACACCACTTGTGAATGTCCAAGTAAGCCAATGCTGGTTTTCAGTGGCCTGTTCATACTAAGAGACGTGCTGTTCATTTGGCTATCCACTCCACCCTGTTCAGCTCTACATTCTCGTGTCCACAAAACCCAGCCTTCAGAAATCATTGGAATCACCACTAGAGAATGTTCCATTCATTCACTGCGAATCTGGAATTCATCTGAACCTCCACTCCTGGCAGGTTTTCGTTACGCCACTGGTGAATGTCCAAGTAACTCAATACTGGTTTTCAGAGGCATGTTCAACTCGCAGAAGTGCTGTTCAATGGGCTATCCACTCAATATTGGTCAGCTCTTCATTTTCCTCTCCACACAAACCAGCCTTCAGAAATCATTGGGCTCTCCACTACAGACTGTTCCATTCATTCACTGCGATTCTGCAATTCATCTGACTCTCCGCTCCAGGCAGGTTTTCATTACCGCACTGGTGAATGACCAAGTAATCCAATGCTGGTTTTCAGCCGCCTTTTCACACTCGCAGTGTGCTGTTCAATTGTCTATCCACTCAAACCTGGTCAGCCTTTCATTTTCTTTTCCACAATATCAGACTTCAGAAATCATTGGAATCGCCAGCACAGAATGTTCCATTCATTCACTGCCAATCTGGAATTCATCTGAATCTGCACTCCAGGTAGGCTTTCATTACACCACTTATGAATGTCCAAGTAACACAATGCTGGTTTTCAGCGGTCTGTTCACACTCTAAGCCCTGCTTTTTACTGGGTATCCACACAACTGTGGTCAGCTCTTCATTTTCATGTCCAAACAATCCAGACTTGAGAAATCATTGCAATCTCCAGTACAGAATGTTCCATTCATTCACTGCGAATCTGGAATTCAACTGAATCTCCACTACCTGCAGATTTATCTTACACCACTTGTGAATGTCCAAGTAAAACAATGCTGGTTTTCAGAGGCCTGTTCATGTTCGCAGTCGTGCTGTTCAATTGGCTATCCACTCAACCTGTTTTGCTCCTCATTTTCCTGTGCACACAACCCAGCCTTCAGAAATCATTGTAATCTCCACTACAGGATGTTCCATTCATTCACTGGGAATCTGGAATTCATCTGAATCTGCACTCCACGCAGGCTTTCGTTACACCACTGCTGAAAGTCGAAGTAATGCAATACTGGTTTTCAGTGGTCTGTTCACATTCGAAGCCGAGGCTTTTTACAGGCTATCCGCTCAACACTGGTCAGCTCTTCATTTTCGTGTCCCCACAATCCAGATTTCAGAAATCATTGCAATCTCCACTACAGAATGTTCCATTCATTCACTGCGAGTCTGGAGTTTATCTGATTCTCCACTCCCGCCTGGTTAACATTACACCACTTGTGAATGTCCAAGTAAGCCAATGCTGGTTTTCAGAGGCCTGTTCATACTCGCAGCCGTGCTGTTTAATTGACAATTCACTCCACCCTGTTCAGCTCTTCATTGTCCCACCACACTACCAGCCTTCAGAAATCTTTGTTATCTCCACTACAGAATGTTCCATTCATTCACTGCGAATCTGGAATTCATCTGACTCTCAACTCCACGCAGGTTTTCATTACACCACTGTTGAATGTCCAAGTAACCCAATGCTGGTTTTCAGCGGCCTGTTCATATTCGCAGCCCTGCTGTTTACTTGGCTATCGATTCAAGCCTGGTCAGCTCTTCATTTTCCTGTCCACACAACACAGGCTTCAGAAATCATTGGAATCTCCTCTACAGAATGTTCCATTCATTCACTGCGAATGTGGAATTCAACTGACTCTCCACTCCATGCAGGTTTTCCTTACACCACTGATGAATGTCCAAGTAACCCAATGCTGGTTTTCAGCTGCATGTTCACACTCGCAGCCATGCTATACAATTGGCTTTCCACTAAATCCTGATTAGTTCTTGATTTTCCTTCCACACGACCCAGCCTTCAGAAATCGTTGGAATCTCCACTAGAGAATGTTCCATTCATTCACTGCGAATCTGGAATTCCTCTGAACCTCCACTCCCGGCAGGTTTTCGTTACACCACTGTTGAATGTCCAAGTAACCCAATGTTTTAAGTGTTTTCTTCACAAGCGCAGTGGTGCTGTTCAATTGGCTATCCACTCAACCCTGGCCAGCTCTACATTTTCCTGTCCACACCACAGAGACTGGAGAAATCATTGTTATCTCCACTACAGAATGTTCCATTCATTCACAGCGAATCTGGAATTCATCTGAATCTCCACTCCCGGCAGGTTTTCGTGACACCACTGGTAAATATCCAAGTAAGCCAATGCTGGTTTTAAGTGGCCTGCTCATACTCTCAGCCGTGCTGTTCAATTTGCTATCCACTCAACCCTCTTCAGCTCCATTTTCCTGTCCACATAACCCAAACTTCAGAAACAATTGGTATCTCCTCCACAGAATGTTCCATTCATTGACGGCAAATCTGAAATTCATCTAATTCTCAACTCCCGTCAGGTTTTCGTTACACCACTTGTGAATGTCCAATTAAGCCAAAGCTGGTTTTCAGTGGCCTGTTCTTACTACGAGACGTGCTGTTCATTTGGCTATCCATTCCACCCTGTTCAGCTCTACATTTTCGTGTCCACAAAACCCAGCCTTCAGAAATCATTGGAATCACCACTAGAGAATGTTCCATTCATTCACTGCGAATCTGGAATTCATCTGAATCTCCACTCCCGGCAGGTTTTCATTGCACCACTGCTGAATGTTCAAGTAACGCAATGATGGTTTTCAGCGGTCTATTCACACTCGAACCCGTGCTGTTCACGGTCTAGCGACTCAACACTGGTGAGTTCTTCTTTTTCCAGTTCAGACAATACAAACCTCAGAAACCATTGCAATCTACACTACAGAATGTTTCATTCATTCAGGCGAATCTTGAATTCATCTTGTTCTCCACTCCCAGCAGGTTTTCGTTTCACCACTGGAGAATGTCCAAGCAACCCAAGGCTGGTTTCAGCTGCGTGTTAACACTCGCAGCCGTGCTGTTCAATTGGCTATCCAGTGAACGCTGGTTAGCTCTTGATTTTCCTTCCACACACCGAGCCTTCAGAAATCATTCTTATCTCCACTTCAGAATGTTCCATTCGTTCCCTGCGAATCTGGAATTCCTCTGACTCTCCACACCAGGCAGATTTTCCTAACAACACTGGTGAATGACCAGGTAATCCAATGCTGGTTTTCAGCGGCTGTTCACACTCACAGCCTTGCTGTTCAATTGGCAATCCAGTCAAACCTAGTCAGCTCTTCATTTTCCTGTCCACACAACCCAGCGTTCAGAAATCATTGGAATCTCTACTACAGAAATTTCCATTCATTCACTGTGAATCTGGAAATAATCTGAATCTGCATTCCAGGAAGGCTTTCGTTACACCACTGATGAATGTCCAAGTAATGCAATGCTGCTTCTTAGTGGTCTGTTCACACTCGAAACCGTGCTGTTCATTGGCTATCCACTCAATATCGGTCAGCTCTTCAATATCCTGTCCAGACTATCCAGATTTCTAAATGTTGGCAATCACCACTACAGAATGTTCCATTCAATCACGCGAATCTGGAATTCATCAGAGTCTCCACTCCTGGAAGGTTTTCGTGACACCACTGGTAAATGTCCAAGGAAGACAATGCTGGTTTTAAGCCGCCTGCTAACACACTCAGCCGTGCTGTTCAATTTGCTATCCACCCAACCCTATTCAGCTCTACATTTTCCTGTCCTCATAACCCAACCTTCAGAAATAATTGGTATCTCCTCCACAGAATGTTCCGTTCATTCACTGCGAATCTTAAATTCATCTGACTCTCAACTCCCGGCGGGTTATCGTTACACCACTTGTGAATGTCCAAGTAAGCCAATGCTGGTTTTCAGTGGCCTGTTCATACTAAGAGACGTGCTGTTCATTTGGCTATCCACTCCACCCTGTTCAGCTCTACATTTTCGTGTCCACAAAACCCAGCCTTCAGAAATCATTGGAATCACCACTAGAGAATGTTCCATTCATTCACTGCGAATCTGGAATTCCTCTGAACCTCCACTCCTGGCAGGTTTTCGTTACGCCACTGGTGAATGTCCAAGTAACTCAATACTGGTTTTCAGAGGCATGTTCAACTCGCAGAAGTGCTGTTCAATGGGCTATCCACTCAATATTGGTCAGCTCTTCATTTTCCTCTCCACACAAACCAGCCTTCAGAAATCATTGGGCTCTCCACTACAGACTGTTCCATTCATTCACTGCGATTCTGCAATTCATCTGACTCTCCGCTCCAGGCAGGTTTTCATTACCGCACTGGTGAATGACCAAGTAATCCAATGCTGGTTTTCAGCCGCGTTTTCACACTCGCAGTGTGCTGTTCAATTGTCTATCCACTCAAACCTGGTCAGCCTTTCATTTTCTTTTCCACAATATCAGACTTCAGAAATCATTGGAATCGCCAGCACAGAATGTTCCATTCATTCACTGCCAATCTGGAATTCATCTGAATCTGCACTCCAGGTAGGCTTTCATTACACCACTTATGAATGTCCAAGTAACACAATGCTGGTTTTCAGCGGTCTGTTCACACTCTAAGCCCTGCTTTTTACTGGGTATCCACACAACTGTGGTCAGCTCTTCATTTTCATGTCCAAACAATCCAGACTTGAGAAATCATTGCAATCTCCAGTACAGAATGTTCCATTCATTCACTGCGAATCTGGAATTCAACTGAATCTCCACTACCTGCAGATTTATCTTACACCACTTGTGAATGTCCAAGTAAAACAATGCTGGTTTTCAGAGGCCTGTTCATGTTCGCAGTCGTGCTGTTCAATTGGCTATCCACTCAACCTGTTTTGCTCCTCATTTTCCTGTGCACACAACCCAGCCTTCAGAAATCATTGTAATCTCCACTACAGGATGTTCCATTCATTCACTGGGAATCTGGAATTCATCTGAATCTGCACTCCACGCAGGCTTTCGTTACACCACTGCTGAAAGTCGAAGTAATGCAATACTGGTTTTCAGTGGTCTGTTCACATTCGAAGCCGAGGCTTTTTACAGGCTATCCGCTCAACACTGGTCAGCTCTTCATTTTCGTGTCCCCACAATCCAGATTTCAGAAATCATTGCAATCTCCACTACAGAATGTTCCATTCATTCACTGCGAGTCTGGAGTTTATCTGATTCTCCACTCCCGCCTGGTTAACATTACACCACTTGTGAATGTCCAAGTAAGCCAATGCTGGTTTTCAGAGGCCTGTTCATACTCGCAGCCGTGCTGTTTAATTGACAATTCACTCCACCCTGTTCAGCTCTTCATTGTCCCACCACACTACCAGCCTTCAGAAATCTTTGTTATCTCCACTACAGAATGTTCCATTCATTCACTGCGAATCTGGAATTCATCTGACTCTCAACTCCACGCAGGTTTTCATTACACCACTGTTGAATGTCCAAGTAACCCAATGCTGGTTTTCAGCGGCCTGTTCATATTCGCAGCCCTGCTGTTTACTTGGCTATCGATTCAAGCCTGGTCAGCTCTTCATTTTCCTGTCCACACAACACAGGCTTCAGAAATCATTGGAATCTCCTCTACAGAATGTTCCATTCATTCACTGCGAATGTGGAATTCAACTGACTCTCCACTCCATGCAGGTTTTCCTTACACCACTGATGAATGTCCAAGTAACCCAATGCTGGTTTTCAGCTGCATGTTCACACTCGCAGCCATGCTATACAATTGGCTTTCCACTAAATCCTGATTAGTTCTTGATTTTCCTTCCACACGACCCAGCCTTCAGAAATCGTTGGAATCTCCACTAGAGAATGTTCCATTCATTCACTGCGAATCTGGAATTCCTCTGAACCTCCACTCCCGGCAGGTTTTCGTTACACCACTGTTGAATGTCCAAGTAACCCAATGTTTTAAGTGTTTTCTTCACAAGCGCAGTGGTGCTGTTCAATTGGCTATCCACTCAACCCTGGCCAGCTCTACATTTTCCTGTCCACACCACAGAGACTGGAGAAATCATTGTTATCTCCACTACAGAATGTTCCATTCATTCACAGCGAATCTGGAATTCATCTGAATCTCCACTCCCGGCAGGTTTTCGTGACACCACTGGTAAATATCCAAGTAAGCCAATGCTGGTTTTAAGTGGCCTGCTCATACTCCCAGCCGTGCTGTTCAATTTGCTATCCACTCAACCCTCTTCAGCTCCATTTTCCTGTCCACATAACCCAAACTTCAGAAACAATTGGTATCTCCTCCACAGAATGTTCCATTCATTGACGGCAAATCTGAAATTCATCTAATTCTCAACTCCCGTCAGGTTTTCGTTACACCACTTGTGAATGTCCAATTAAGCCAAAGCTGGTTTTCAGTGGCCTGTTCTTACTACGAGACGTGCTGTTCATTTGGCTATCCATTCCACCCTGTTCAGCTCTACATTTTCGTGTCCACAAAACCCAGCCTTCAGAAATCATTGGAATCACCACTAGAGAATGTTCCATTCATTCACTGCGAATCTGGAATTCATCTGAATCTCCACTCCCGGCAGGTTTTCATTGCACCACTGCTGAATGTTCAAGTAACGCAATGATGGTTTTCAGCGGTCTATTCACACTCGAACCCGTGCTGTTCACGGTCTAGCGACTCAACACTGGTGAGTTCTTCTTTTTCCAGTTCAGACAATACAAACCTCAGAAACCATTGCAATCTACACTACAGAATGTTTCATTCATTCACGCGAATCTTGAATTCATCTTGTTCTCCACTCCCAGCAGGTTTTCGTTTCACCACTGGTGAATGTCCAAGCAACCCAAGGCTGGTTTCAGCTGCGTGTTAACACTCGCAGCCGTGCTGTTCAATTGGCTATCCAGTGAACGCTGGTTAGCTCTTGATTTTCCTTCCACACACCGAGCCTTCAGAAATCATTCTTATCTCCACTTCAGAATGTTCCATTCGTTCCCTGCGAATCTGGAATTCCTCTGACTCTCCACACCAGGCAGATTTTCCTAACAACACTGGTGAATGACCAGGTAATCCAATGCTGGTTTTCAGCGGCTGTTCACACTCACAGCCTTGCTGTTCAATTGGCAATCCAGTCAAACCTAGTCAGCTCTTCATTTTCCTGTCCACACAACCCAGCGTTCAGAAATCATTGGAATCTCTACTACAGAAATTTCCATTCATTCACTGTGAATCTGGAAATACTCTGAATCTGCATTCCAGGAAGGCTTTCGTTACACCACTGATGAATGTCCAAGTAATGCAATGCTGCTTCTTAGTGGTCTGTTCACACTCGAAACCGTGCTGTTCATTGGCTATCCACTCAATATCGGTCAGCTCTTCAATATCCTGTCCAGACTATCCAGATTCCTAAATGTTGGCAATCACCACTACAGAATGTTCCATTCAATCACGCGAATCTGGAATTCATCAGAGTCTCCACTCCTGGAAGGTTTTCGTGACACCACTGGTAAATGTCCAAGGAAGACAATGCTGGTTTTAAGCCGCCTGCTAACACACTCAGCCGTGCTGTTCAATTTGCTATCCACCCAACCCTATTCAGCTCTACATTTTCCTGTCCTCATAACCCAACCTTCAGAAATAATTGGTATCTCCTCCACAGAATGTTCCGTTCATTCACTGCGAATCTTAAATTCATCTGACTCTCAACTCCCGGCGGGTTATCGTTACACCACTTGTGAATGTCCAAGTAAGCCAATGCTGGTTTTCAGTGGCCTGTTCATACTAAGAGACGTGCTGTTCATTTGGCTATCCACTCCACCCTGTTCAGCTCTACATTTTCGTGTCCACAAAACCCAGCCTTCAGAAATCATTGGAATCACCACTAGAGAATGTTCCATTCATTCACTGCGAATCTGGAATTCATCTGAACCTCCACTCCTGGCAGGTTTTCGTTACGCCACTGGTGAATGTCCAAGTAACTCAATACTGGTTTTCAGAGGCATGTTCAACTCGCAGAAGTGCTGTTCAATGGGCTATCCACTCAATATTGGTCAGCTCTTCATTTTCCTCTCCACACAAACCAGCCTTCAGAAATCATTGGGCTCTCCACTACAGACTGTTCCATTCATTCACTGCGATTCTGCAATTCATCTGACTCTCCGCTCCAGGCAGGTTTTCATTACCGCACTGGTGAATGACCAAGTAATCCAATGCTGGTTTTCAGCCGCCTTTTCACACTCGCAGTGTGCTGTTCAATTGTCTATCCACTCAAACCTGGTCAGCCTTTCATTTTCTTTTCCACAATATCAGACTTCAGAAATCATTGGAATCGCCAGCACAGAATGTTCCATTCATTCACTGCCAATCTGGAATTCATCTGAATCTGCACTCCAGGTAGGCTTTCATTACACCACTTATGAATGTCCAAGTAACACAATGCTGGTTTTCAGCGGTCTGTTCACACTCTAAGCCCTGCTTTTTACTGGGTATCCACACAACTGTGGTCAGCTCTTCATTTTCATGTCCAAACAATCCAGACTTGAGAAATCATTGCAATCTCCAGTACAGAATGTTCCATTCATTCACTGCGAATCTGGAATTCAACTGAATCTCCACTACCTGCAGATTTATCTTACACCACTTGTGAATGTCCAAGTAAAACAATGCTGGTTTTCAGAGGCCTGTTCATGTTCGCAGTCGTGCTGTTCAATTGGCTATCCACTCAACCTGTTTTGCTCCTCATTTTCCTGTGCACACAACCCAGCCTTCAGAAATCATTGTAATCTCCACTACAGGATGTTCCATTCATTCACTGGGAATCTGGAATTCATCTGAATCTGCACTCCACGCAGGCTTTCGTTACACCACTGCTGAAAGTCGAAGTAATGCAATACTGGTTTTCAGTGGTCTGTTCACATTCGAAGCCGAGGCTTTTTACAGGCTATCCGCTCAACACTGGTCAGCTCTTCATTTTCGTGTCCCCACAATCCAGATTTCAGAAATCATTGCAATCTCCACTACAGAATGTTCCATTCATTCACTGCGAGTCTGGAGTTTATCTGATTCTCCACTCCCGCCTGGTTAACATTACACCACTTGTGAATGTCCAAGTAAGCCAATGCTGGTTTTCAGAGGCCTGTTCATACTCGCAGCCGTGCTGTTTAATTGACAATTCACTCCACCCTGTTCAGCTCTTCATTGTCCCACCACACTACCAGCCTTCAGAAATCTTTGTTATCTCCACTACAGAATGTTCCATTCATTCACTGCGAATCTGGAATTCATCTGACTCTCAACTCCACGCAGGTTTTCATTACACCACTGTTGAATGTCCAAGTAACCCAATGCTGGTTTTCAGCGGCCTGTTCATATTCGCAGCCCTGCTGTTTACTTGGCTATCGATTCAAGCCTGGTCAGCTCTTCATTTTCCTGTCCACACAACACAGGCTTCAGAAATCATTGGAATCTCCTCTACAGAATGTTCCATTCATTCACTGCGAATGTGGAATTCAACTGACTCTCCACTCCATGCAGGTTTTCCTTACACCACTGATGAATGTCCAAGTAACCCAATGCTGGTTTTCAGCTGCATGTTCACACTCGCAGCCATGCTATACAATTGGCTTTCCACTAAATCCTGATTAGTTCTTGATTTTCCTTCCACACGACCCAGCCTTCAGAAATCGTTGGAATCTCCACTAGAGAATGTTCCATTCATTCACTGCGAATCTGGAATTCCTCTGAACCTCCACTCCCGGCAGGTTTTCGTTACACCACTGTTGAATGTCCAAGTAACCCAATGTTTTAAGTGTTTTCTTCACAAGCGCAGTGGTGCTGTTCAATTGGCTATCCACTCAACCCTGGCCAGCTCTACATTTTCCTGTCCACACCACAGAGACTGGAGAAATCATTGTTATCTCCACTACAGAATGTTCCATTCATTCACAGCGAATCTGGAATTCATCTGAATCTCCACTCCCGGCAGGTTTTCGTGACACCACTGGTAAATATCCAAGTAAGCCAATGCTGGTTTTAAGTGGCCTGCTCATACTCTCAGCCGTGCTGTTCAATTTGCTATCCACTCAACCCTCTTCAGCTCCATTTTCCTGTCCACATAACCCAAACTTCAGAAACAATTGGTATCTCCTCCACAGAATGTTCCATTCATTGACGGCAAATCTGAAATTCATCTAATTCTCAACTCCCGTCAGGTTTTCGTTACACCACTTGTGAATGTCCAATTAAGCCAAAGCTGGTTTTCAGTGGCCTGTTCTTACTACGAGACGTGCTGTTCATTTGGCTATCCATTCCACCCTGTTCAGCTCTACATTTTCGTGTCCACAAAACCCAGCCTTCAGAAATCATTGGAATCACCACTAGAGAATGTTCCATTCATTCACTGCGAATCTGGAATTCATCTGAATCTCCACTCCCGGCAGGTTTTCATTGCACCACTGCTGAATGTTCAAGTAACGCAATGATGGTTTTCAGCGGTCTATTCACACTCGAACCCGTGCTGTTCACGGTCTAGCGACTCAACACTGGTGAGTTCTTCTTTTTCCAGTTCAGACAATACAAACCTCAGAAACCATTGCAATCTACACTACAGAATGTTTCATTCATTCACGCGAATCTTGAATTCATCTTGTTCTCCACTCCCAGCAGGTTTTCGTTTCACCACTGGTGAATGTCCAAGCAACCCAAGGCTGGTTTCAGCTGCGTGTTAACACTCGCAGCCGTGCTGTTCAATTGGCTATCCAGTGAACGCTGGTTAGCTCTTGATTTTCCTTCCACACACCGAGCCTTCAGAAATCATTCTTATCTCCACTTCAGAGTGTTCCATTCGTTCCCTGCGAATCTGGAATTCCTCTGACTCTCCACACCAGGCAGATTTTCCTAACAACACTGGTGAATGACCAGGTAATCCAATGCTGGTTTTCAGCGGCTGTTCACACTCACAGCCTTGCTGTTCAATTGGCAATCCAGTCAAACCTAGTCAGCTCTTCATTTTCCTGTCCACACAACCCAGCGTTCAGAAATCATTGGAATCTCTACTACAGAAATTTCCATTCATTCACTGTGAATCTGGAAATAATCTGAATCTGCATTCCAGGAAGGCTTTCGTTACACCACTGATGAATGTCCAAGTAATGCAATGCTGCTTCTTAGTGGTCTGTTCACACTCGAAACCGTGCTGTTCATTGGCTATCCACTCAATATCGGTCAGCTCTTCAATATCCTGTCCAGACTATCCAGATTCCTAAATGTTGGCAATCACCACTACAGAATGTTCCATTCAATCACGCGAATCTGGAATTCATCAGAGTCTCCACTCCTGGAAGGTTTTCGTGACACCACTGGTAAATGTCCAAGGAAGACAATGCTGGTTTTAAGCCGCCTGCTAACACACTCAGCCGTGCTGTTCAATTTGCTATCCACCCAACCCTATTCAGCTCTACATTTTCCTGTCCTCATAACCCAACCTTCAGAAATAATTGGTATCTCCTCCACAGAATGTTCCGTTCATTCACTGCGAATCTTAAACTCATCTGACTCTCAACTCCCGGCGGGTTATCGTTACACCACTTGTGAATGTCCAAGTAAGCCAATGCTGGTTTTCAGTGGCCTGTTCATACTAAGAGACGTGCTGTTCATTTGGCTATCCACTCCACCCTGTTCAGCTCTACATTTTCGTGTCCACAAAACCCAGCCTTCAGAAATCATTGGAATCACCACTAGAGAATGTTCCATTCATTCACTGCGAATCTGGAATTCATCTGAACCTCCACTCCTGGCAGGTTTTCGTTACGCCACTGGTGAATGTCCAAGTAACTCAATACTGGTTTTCAGAGGCATGTTCAACTCGCAGAAGTGCTGTTCAATGGGCTATCCACTCAATATTGGTCAGCTCTTCATTTTCCTCTCCACACAAACCAGCCTTCAGAAATCATTGGGCTCTCCACTACAGACTGTTCCATTCATTCACTGCGATTCTGCAATTCATCTGACTCTCCGCTCCAGGCAGGTTTTCATTACCGCACTGGTGAATGACCAAGTAATCCAATGCTGGTTTTCAGCCGCCTTTTCACACTCGCAGTGTGCTGTTCAATTGTCTATCCACTCAAACCTGGTCAGCCTTTCATTTTCTTTTCCACAATATCAGACTTCAGAAATCATTGGAATCGCCAGCACAGAATGTTCCATTCATTCACTGCCAATCTGGAATTCATCTGAATCTGCACTCCAGGTAGGCTTTCATTACACCACTTATGAATGTCCAAGTAACACAATGCTGGTTTTCAGCGGTCTGTTCACACTCTAAGCCCTTCTTTTTACTGGGTATCCACACAACTGTGGTCAGCTCTTCATTTTCATGTCCAAACAATCCAGACTTGAGAAATCATTGCAATTTCCAGTACAGAATGTTCCATTCATTCACTGCGAATCTGGAATTCAACTGAATCTCCACTACCTGCAGATTTATCTTACACCACTTGTGAATGTCCAAGTAAAACAATGCTGGTTTTCAGAGGCCTGTTCATGTTCGCAGTCGTGCTGTTCAATTGGCTATCCACTCAACCTGTTTTGCTCCTCATTTTCCTGTGCACACAACCCAGCCTTCAGAAATCATTGTAATCTCCACTACAGGATGTTCCATTCATTCACTGGGAATCTGGAATTCATCTGAATCTGCACTCCACGCAGGCTTTCGTTACACCACTGCTGAAAGTCGAAGTAATGCAATACTGGTTTTCAGTGGTCTGTTCACATTCGAAGCCGAGGCTTTTTACAGGCTATCCGCTCAAGACTGGTCAGCTCTTCATTTTCGTGTCCCCACAATCCAGATTTCAGAAATCATTGCAATCTCCACTACAGAATGTTCCATTCATTCACTGCGAGTCTGGAGTTTATCTGATTCTCCACTCCCGCCTGGTTAACATTACACCACTTGTGAATGTCCAAGTAAGCCAATGCTGGTTTTCAGAGGCCTGTTCATACTCGCAGCCGTGCTGTTTAATTGACAATTCACTCCACCCTGTTCAGCTCTTCATTGTCCCACCACACTACCAGCCTTCAGAAATCTTTGTTATCTCCACTACAGAATGTTCCATTCATTCACTGCGAATCTGGAATTCATCTGACTCTCAACTCCACGCAGGTTTTCATTACACCACTGTTGAATGTCCAAGTAACCCAATGCTGGTTTTCAGCGGCCTGTTCATATTCGCAGCCCTGCTGTTTACTTGGCTATCGATTCAAGCCTGGTCAGCTCTTCATTTTCCTGTCCACACAACACAGGCTTCAGAAATCATTGGAATCTCCTCTACAGAATGTTCCATTCATTCACTGCGAATGTGGAATTCAACTGACTCTCCACTCCATGCAGGTTTTCCTTACACCACTGATGAATGTCCAAGTAACCCAATGCTGGTTTTCAGCTGCATGTTCACACTCGCAGCCATGCTATACAATTGGCTTTCCACTAAATCCTGATTAGTTCTTGATTTTCCTTCCACACGACCCAGCCTTCAGAAATCATTGGAATCTCCACTAGAGAATGTTCCATTCATTCACTGCGAATCTGGAATTCCTCTGAACCTCCACTCCCGGCAGGTTTTCGTTACACCACTGTTGAATGTCCAAGTAACCCAATGTTTTAAGTGTTTTCTTCACAAGCGCAGTGGTGCTGTTCAATTGGCTATCCACTCAACCCTGGCCAGCTCTACATTTTCCTGTCCACACCACAGAGACTGGAGAAATCATTGTTATCTCCACTACAGAATGTTCCATTCATTCACAGCGAATCTGGAATTCATCTGAATCTCCACTCCCGGCAGGTTTTCGTGACACCACTGGTAAATATCCAAGTAAGCCAATGCTGGTTTTAAGTGGCCTGCTCATACTCTCAGCCGTGCTGTTCAATTTGCTATCCACTCAACCCTCTTCAGCTCCATTTTCCTGTCCACATAACCCAAACTTCAGAAACAATTGGTATCTCCTCCACAGAATGTTCCATTCATTGACGGCAAATCTGAAATTCATCTAATTCTCAACTCCCGTCAGGTTTTCGTTACACCACTTGTGAATGTCCAATTAAGCCAAAGCTGGTTTTCAGTGGCCTGTTCTTACTACGAGACGTGCTGTTCATTTGGCTATCCATTCCACCCTGTTCAGCTCTACATTTTCGTGTCCACAAAACCCAGCCTTCAGAAATTATTGGAATCACCATTAGAGAATGTTCCATTCATTCACTGCGAATCTGGAATTCATCTGAATCTCCACTCCCGGCAGGTTTTCATTGCACCACTGCTGAATGTTCAAGTAACGCAATGATGGTTTTCAGCGGTCTATTCACACTCGAACCCGTGCTGTTCACGGTCTAGCGACTCAACACTGGTGAGTTCTTCTTTTTCCAGTTCAGACAATACAAACCTCAGAAACCATTGCAATCTACACTACAGAATGTTTCATTCATTCAGGCGAATCTTGAATTCATCTTGTTCTCCACTCCCAGCAGGTTTTCGTTTCACCACTGGTGAATGTCCAAGCAACCCAAGGCTGGTTTCAGCTGCGTGTTAACACTCGCAGCCGTGCTGTTCAATTGGCTATCCAGTGAACGCTGGTTAGCTCTTGATTTTCCTTCCACACACCGAGCCTTCAGAAATCATTCTTATCTCCACTTCAGAGTGTTCCATTCGTTCCCTGCGAATCTGGAATTCCTCTGACTCTCCACACCAGGCAGATTTTCCTAACAACACTGGTGAGTGACCAGGTAATCCAATGCTGGTTTTCAGCGGCTGTTCACACTCACAGCCTTGCTGTTCAATTGGCAATCCAGTCAAACCTAGTCAGCTCTTCATTTTCCTGTCCACACAACCCAGCGTTCAGAAATCATTGGAATCTCTACTACAGAAATTTCCATTCATTCACTGTGAATCTGGAAATAATCTGAATCTGCATTCCAGGAAGGCTTTCGTTACACCACTGATGAATGTCCAAGTAATGCAATGCTGCTTCTTAGTGGTCAGTTCACACTCGAAACCGTGCTGTTCATTGGCTATCCACTCAATATCGGTCAGCTCTTCAATATCCTGTCCAGACTCTCCAGATTCCTAAATGTTGGCAATCACCACTACAGAATGTTCCATTCAATCACGCGAATCTGGAATTCATCAGAGTCTCCACTCCTGGAAGGTTTTCGTGACACCACTGGTAAATGTCCAAGGAAGACAATGCTGGTTTTAAGCCGCCTGCTAACACACTCAGCCGTGCTGTTCAATTTGCTATCCACCCAACCCTATTCAGCTCTACATTTTCCTGTCCTCATAACCCAACCTTCAGAAATAATTGGTATCTCCTCCACAGAATGTTCCGTTCATTCACTGCGAATCTTAAATTCATCTGACTCTCAACTCCCGGCGGGTTATCGTTACACCACTTGTGAATGTCCAAGTAAGCCAATGCTGGTTTTCAGTGGCCTGTTCATACTAAGAGACGTGCTGTTCATTTGGCTATCCACTCCACCCTGTTCAGCTCTACATTTTCGTGTCCACAAAACCCAGCCTTCAGAAATCATTGGAATCACCACTAGAGAATGTTCCATTCATTCACTGCGAATCTGGAATTCATCTGAACCTCCACTCCTGGCAGGTTTTCGTTACGCCACTGGTGAATGTCCAAGTAACTCAATACTGGTTTTCAGAGGCATGTTCAACTCGCAGAAGTGCTGTTCAATGGGCTATCCACTCAATATTGGTCAGCTCTTCATTTTCCTCTCCACACAAACCAGCCTTCAGAAATCATTGGGCTCTCCACTACAGACTGTTCCATTCATTCACTGCGATTCTGCAATTCATCTGACTCTCCGCTCCAGGCAGGTTTTCATTACAGCACTGGTGAATGACCAAGTAATCCAATGCTGGTTTTCAGCCGCCTTTTCACACTCGCAGTGTGCTGTTCAATTGTCTATCCACTCAAACCTGGTCAGCCTTTCATTTTCTTTTCCACAATATCAGACTTCAGAAATCATTGGAATCGCCAGTACAGAATGTTCCATTTATTCACTGCCAATCTGGAATTCATCTGAATCTGCACTCCAGGTAGGCTTTCATTACACCACTTATGAATGTCCAAGTAACACAATGCTGGTTTTCAGCGGTCTGTTCACACTCTAAGCCCTGCTTTTTACTGGGTATCCACACAACTGTGGTCAGCTCTTCATTTTCATGTCCAAACAATCCAGACTTGAGAAATCATTGCAATCTCCAGTACAGAATGTTCCATTCATTCACTGCGAATCTGGAATTCAACTGAATCTCCACTACCTGCAGATTTATCTTACACCACTTGTGAATGTCCAAGTAAAACAATGCTGGTTTTCAGAGGCCTGTTCATGTTCGCAGTCGTGCTGTTCAATTGGCTATCCACTCAACCTGTTTTGCTCCTCATTTTCCTGTGCACACAACCCAGCCTTCAGAAATCATTGTAATCTCCACTACAGGATGTTCCATTCATTCACTGGGAATCTGGAATTCATCTGAATCTGCACTCCACGCAGGCTTTCGTTACACCACTGCTGAAAGTCGAAGTAATGCAATACTGGTTTTCAGTGGTCTGTTCACATTCGAAGCCGAGGCTTTTTACAGGCTATCCGCTCAACACTGGTCAGCTCTTCATTTTCGTGTCCCCACAATCCAGATTTCAGAAATCATTGCAATCTCCACTACAGAATGTTCCATTCATTCACTGCGAGTCTGGAGTTTATCTGATTCTCCACTCCCGCCTGGTTAACATTACACCACTTGTGAATGTCCAAGTAAGCCAATGCTGGTTTTCAGAGGCCTGTTCATACTCGCAGCCGTGCTGTTTAATTGACAATTCACTCCACCCTGTTCAGCTCTTCATTGTCCCACCACACTACCAGCCTTCAGAAATCTTTGTTATCTCCACTACAGAATGTTCCATTCATTCACTGCGAATCTGGAATTCATCTGACTCTCAACTCCACGCAGGTTTTCATTACACCACTGTTGAATGTCCAAGTAACCCAATGCTGGTTTTCAGCGGCCTGTTCATATTCGCAGCCCTGCTGTTTACTTGGCTATCGATTCAAGCCTGGTCAGCTCTTCATTTTCCTGTCCACACAACACAGGCTTCAGAAGTCATTGGAATCTCCTCTACAGAATGTTCCATTCATTCACTGCGAATGTGGAATTCAACTGACTCTCCACTCCATGCAGGTTTTCCTTACACCACTGATGAATGTCCAAGAAACCCAATGCTGGTTTTCAGCTGCATGTTCACACTCGCAGCCATGCTATACAATTGGCTTTCCACTAAATCCTGATTAGTTCTTGATTTTCCTTCCACACGACCCAGCCTTCAGAAATCGTTGGAATCTCCACTAGAGAATGTTCCATTCATTCACTGCGAATCTGGAATTCCTCTGAACCTCCACTCCCGGCAGGTTTTCGTTACACCACTGTTGAATGTCCAAGTAACCCAATGTTTTAAGTGTTTTCTTCACAAGCGCAGTGGTGCTGTTCAATTGGCTATCCACTCAACCCTGGCCAGCTCTACATTTTCCTGTCCACACCACAGAGACTGGAGAAATCATTGTTATCTCCACTACAGAATGTTCCATTCATTCACAGCGAATCTGGAATTCATCTGAATCTCCACTCCCGGCAGGTTTTCGTGACACCACTGGTAAATATCCAAGTAAGCCAATGCTGGTTTTAAGTGGCCTGCTCATACTCTCAGCCGTGCTGTTCAATTTGCTATCCACTCAACCCTCTTCAGCTCCATTTTCCTGTCCACATAACCCAAACTTCAGAAACAATTGGTATCTCCTCCACAGAATGTTCCATTCATTGACGGCAAATCTGAAATTCATCTAATTCTCAACTCCCGTCAGGTTTTCGTTACACCACTTGTGAATGTCCAATTAAGCCAAAGCTGGTTTTCAGTGGCCTGTTCTTACTACGAGACGTGCTGTTCATTTGGCTATCCATTCCACCCTGTTCAGCTCTACATTTTCGTGTCCACAAAACCCAGCCTTCAGAAATCATTGGAATCACCACTAGAGAATGTTCCATTCATTCACTGCGAATCTGGAATTCATCTGAATCTCCACTCCCGGCAGGTTTTCATTGCACCACTGCTGAATGTTCAAGTAACGCAATGATGGTTTTCAGCGGTCTATTCACACTCGAACCCGTGCTGTTCACGGTCTAGCGACTCAACACTGGTGAGTTCTTCTTTTTCCAGTTCAGACAATACAAACCTCAGAAACCATTGCAATCTACACTACAGAATGTTTCATTCATTCACGCGAATCTTGAATTCATCTTGTTCTCCACTCCCAGCAGGTTTTCGTTTCACCACTGGTGAATGTCCAAGCAACCCAAGGCTGGTTTCAGCTGCGTGTTAACACTCGCAGCCGTGCTGTTCAATTGGCTATCCAGTGAACGCTGGTTAGCTCTTGATTTTCCTTCCACACACCGAGCCTTCAGAAATCATTCTTATCTCCACTTCAGAGTGTTCCATTCGTTCCCTGCGAATCTGGAATTCCTCTGACTCTCCACACCAGGCAGATTTTCCTAACAACACTGGTGAATGACCAGGTAATCCAATGCTGGTTTTCAGCGGCTGTTCACACTCACAGCCTTGCTGTTCAATTGGCAATCCAGTCAAACCTAGTCAGCTCTTCATTTTCCTGTCCACACAACCCAGCGTTCAGAAATCATTGGAATCTCTACTACAGAAATTTCCATTCATTCACTGTGAATCTGGAAATAATCTGAATCTGCATTCCAGGAAGGCTTTCGTTACACCACTGATGAATGTCCAAGTAATGCAATGCTGCTTCTTAGTGGTCTGTTCACACTCGAAACCGTGCTGTTCATTGGCTATCCACTCAATATCGGTCAGCTCTTCAATATCCTGTCCAGACTATCCAGATTCCTAAATGTTGGCAATCACCACTACAGAATGTTCCATTCAATCACGCGAATCTGGAATTCATCAGAGTCTCCACTCCTGGAAGGTTTTCGTGACACCACTGGTAAATGTCCAAGGAAGACAATGCTGGTTTTAAGCCGCCTGCTAACACACTCAGCCGTGCTGTTCAATTTGCTATCCACCCAACCCTATTCAGCTCTACATTTTCCTGTCCTCATAACCCAACCTTCAGAAATAATTGGTATCTCCTCCACAGAATGTTCCGTTCATTCACTGCGAATCTTAAATTCATCTGACTCTCAACTCCCGGCGGGTTATCGTTACACCACTTGTGAATGTCCAAGTAAGCCAATGCTGGTTTTCAGTGGCCTGTTCATACTAAGAGACGTGCTGTTCATTTGGCTATCCACTCCACCCTGTTCAGCTCTACATTTTCGTGTCCACAAAACCCAGCCTTCAGAAATCATTGGAATCACCACTAGAGAATGTTCCATTCATTCACTGCGAATCTGGAATTCATCTGAACCTCCACTCCTGGCAGGTTTTCGTTACGCCACTGGTGAATGTCCAAGTAACTCAATACTGGTTTTCAGAGGCATGTTCAACTCGCAGAAGTGCTGTTCAATGGGCTATCCACTCAATATTGGTCAGCTCTTCATTTTCCTCTCCACACAAACCAGCCTTCAGAAATCATTGGGCTCTCCACTACAGACTGTTCCATTCATTCACTGCGATTCTGCAATTCATCTGACTCTCCGCTCCAGGCAGGTTTTCATTACAGCACTGGTGAATGACCAAGTAATCCAATGCTGGTTTTCAGCCGCCTTTTCACACTCGCAGTGTGCTGTTCAATTGTCTATCCACTCAAACCTGGTCAGCCTTTCATTTTCTTTTCCACAATATCAGACTTCAGAAATCATTGGAATCGCCAGTACAGAATGTTCCATTTATTCACTGCCAATCTGGAATTCATCTGAATCTGCACTCCAGGTAGGCTTTCATTACACCACTTATGAATGTCCAAGTAACACAATGCTGGTTTTCAGCGGTCTGTTCACACTCTAAGCCCTGCTTTTTACTGGGTATCCACACAACTGTGGTCAGCTCTTCATTTTCATGTCCAAACAATCCAGACTTGAGAAATCATTGCAATCTCCAGTACAGAATGTTCCATTCATTCACTGCGAATCTGGAATTCAACTGAATCTCCACTACCTGCAGATTTATCTTACACCACTTGTGAATGTCCAAGTAAAACAATGCTGGTTTTCAGAGGCCTGTTCATGTTCGCAGTCGTGCTGTTCAATTGGCTATCCACTCAACCTGTTTTGCTCCTCATTTTCCTGTGCACACAACCCAGCCTTCAGAAATCATTGTAATCTCCACTACAGGATGTTCCATTCATTCACTGGGAATCTGGAATTCATCTGAATCTGCACTCCACGCAGGCTTTCGTTACACCACTGCTGAAAGTCGAAGTAATGCAATACTGGTTTTCAGTGGTCTGTTCACATTCGAAGCCGAGGCTTTTTACAGGCTATCCACTCAACACTGGTCAGCTCTTCATTTTCGTGTCCCCACAATCCAGATTTCAGAAATCATTGCAATCTCCACTACAGAATGTTCCATTCATTCACTGCGAGTCTGGAGTTTATCTGATTCTCCACTCCCGCCTGGTTAACATTACACCACTTGTGAATGTCCAAGTAAGCCAATGCTGGTTTTCAGAGGCCTGTTCATACTCGCAGCCGTGCTGTTTAATTGACAATTCACTCCACCCTGTTCAGCTCTTCATTGTCCCACCACACTACCAGCCTTCAGAAATCTTTGTTATCTCCACTACAGAATGTTCCATTCATTCACTGCGAATCTGGAATTCATCTGACTCTCAACTCCACGCAGGTTTTCATTACACCACTGTTGAATGTCCAAGTAACCCAATGCTGGTTTTCAGCGGCCTGTTCATATTCGCAGCCCTGCTGTTTACTTGGCTATCGATTCAAGCCTGGTCAGCTCTTCATTTTCCTGTCCACACAACACAGGCTTCAGAAGTCATTGGAATCTCCTCTACAGAATGTTCCATTCATTCACTGCGAATGTGGAATTCAACTGACTCTCCACTCCATGCAGGTTTTCCTTACACCACTGATGAATGTCCAAGTAACCCAATGCTGGTTTTCAGCTGCATGTTCACACTCGCAGCCATGCTATACAATTGGCTTTCCACTAAATCCTGATTAGTTCTTGATTTTCCTTCCACACGACCCAGCCTTCAGAAATCGTTGGAATCTCCACTAGAGAATGTTCCATTCATTCACTGCGAATCTGGAATTCCTCTGAACCTCCACTCCCGGCAGGTTTTCGTTACACCACTGTTGAATGTCCAAGTAACCCAATGTTTTAAGTGTTTTCTTCACAAGCGCAGTGGTGCTGTTCAATTGGCTATCCACTCAACCCTGGCCAGCTCTACATTTTCCTGTCCACACCACAGAGACTGGAGAAATCATTGTTATCTCCACTACAGAATGTTCCATTCATTCACAGCGAATCTGGAATTCATCTGAATCTCCACTCCCGGCAGGTTTTCGTGACACCACTGGTAAATATCCAAGTAAGCCAATGCTGGTTTTAAGTGGCCTGCTCATACTCTCAGCCGTGCTGTTCAATTTGCTATCCACTCAACCCTCTTCAGCTCCATTTTCCTGTCCACATAACCCAAACTTCAGAAACAATTGGTATCTCCTCCACAGAATGTTCCATTCATTGACGGCAAATCTGAAATTCATCTAATTCTCAACTCCCGTCAGGTTTTCGTTACACCACTTGTGAATGTCCAATTAAGCCAAAGCTGGTTTTCAGTGGCCTGTTCTTACTACGAGACGTGCTGTTCATTTGGCTATCCATTCCACCCTGTTCAGCTCTACATTTTCGTGTCCACAAAACCCAGCCTTCAGAAATCATTGGAATCACCACTAGAGAATGTTCCATTCATTCACTGCGAATCTGGAATTCATCTGAATCTCCACTCCCGGCAGGTTTTCATTGCACCACTGCTGAATGTTCAAGTAACGCAATGATGGTTTTCAGCGGTCTATTCACACTCGAACCCGTGCTGTTCACGGTCTAGCGACTCAACACTGGTGAGTTCTTCTTTTTCCAGTTCAGACAATACAAACCTCAGAAACCATTGCAATCTACACTACAGAATGTTTCATTCATTCACGCGAATCTTGAATTCATCTTGTTCTCCACTCCCAGCAGGTTTTCGTTTCACCACTGGTGAATGTCCAAGCAACCCAAGGCTGGTTTCAGCTGCGTGTTAACACTCGCAGCCGTGCTGTTCAATTGGCTATCCAGTGAACGCTGGTTAGCTCTTGATTTTCCTTCCACACACCGAGCCTTCAGAAATCATTCTTATCTCCACTTCAGAGTGTTCCATTCGTTCCCTGCGAATCTGGAATTCCTCTGACTCTCCACACCAGGCAGATTTTCCTAACAACACTGGTGAATGACCAGGTAATCCAATGCTGGTTTTCAGCGGCTGTTCACACTCACAGCCTTGCTGTTCAATTGGCAATCCAGTCAAACCTAGTCAGCTCTTCATTTTCCTGTCCACACAACCCAGCGTTCAGAAATCATTGGAATCTCTACTACAGAAATTTCCATTCATTCACTGTGAATCTGGAAATAATCTGAATCTGCATTCCAGGAAGGCTTTCGTTACACCACTGATGAATGTCCAAGTAATGCAATGCTGCTTCTTAGTGGTCTGTTCACACTCGAAACCGTGCTGTTCATTGGCTATCCACTCAATATCGGTCAGCTCTTCAATATCCTGTCCAGACTATCCAGATTCCTAAATGTTGGCAATCACCACTACAGAATGTTCCATTCAATCACGCGAATCTGGAATTCATCAGAGTCTCCACTCCTGGAAGGTTTTCGTGACACCACTGGTAAATGTCCAAGGAAGACAATGCTGGTTTTAAGCCGCCTGCTAACACACTCAGCCGTGCTGTTCAATTTGCTATCCACCCAACCCTATTCAGCTCTACATTTTCCTGTCCTCATAACCCAACCTTCAGAAATAATTGGTATCTCCTCCACAGAATGTTCCGTTCATTCACTGCGAATCTTAAATTCATCTGACTCTCAACTCCCGGCGGGTTATCGTTACACCACTTGTGAATGTCCAAGTAAGCCAATGCTGGTTTTCAGTGGCCTGTTCATACTAAGAGACGTGCTGTTCATTTGGCTATCCACTCCACCCTGTTCAGCTCTACATTTTCGTGTCCACAAAACCCAGCCTTCAGAAATCATTGGAATCACCACTAGAGAATGTTCCATTCATTCACTGCGAATCTGGAATTCATCTGAACCTCCACTCCTGGCAGGTTTTCGTTACGCCACTGGTGAATGTCCAAGTAACTCAATACTGGTTTTCAGAGGCATGTTCAACTCGCAGAAGTGCTGTTCAATGGGCTATCCACTCAATATTGGTCAGCTCTTCATTTTCCTCTCCACACAAACCAGCCTTCAGAAATCATTGGGCTCTCCACTACAGACTGTTCCATTCATTCACTGCGATTCTGCAATTCATCTGACTCTCCGCTCCAGGCAGGTTTTCATTACAGCACTGGTGAATGACCAAGTAATCCAATGCTGGTTTTCAGCCGCCTTTTCACACTCGCAGTGTGCTGTTCAATTGTCTATCCACTCAAACCTGGTCAGCCTTTCATTTTCTTTTCTACAATATCAGACTTCAGAAATCATTGGAATCGCCAGTACAGAATGTTCCATTCATTCACTGCCAATCTGGAATTCATCTGAATCTGCACTCCAGGTAGGCTTTCATTACACCACTTATGAATGTCCAAGTAACACAATGCTGGTTTTCAGCGGTCTGTTCACACTCTAAGCCCTGCTTTTTACTGGGTATCCACACAACTGTGGTCAGCTCTTCATTTTCATGTCCAAACAATCCAGACTTGAGAAATCATTGCAATCTCCAGTACAGAATGTTCCATTCATTCACTGCGAATCTGGAATTCAACTGAATCTCCACTACCTGCAGATTTATCTTACACCACTTGTGAATGTCCAAGTAAAACAATGCTGGTTTTCAGAGGCCTGTTCATGTTCGCAGTCGTGCTGTTCAATTGGCTATCCACTCAACCTGTTTTGCTCCTCATTTTCCTGTGCACACAACCCAGCCTTCAGAAATCATTGTAATCTCCACTACAGGATGTTCCATTCATTCACTGGGAATCTGGAATTCATCTGAATCTGCACTCCACGCAGGCTTTCGTTACACCACTGCTGAAAGTCGAAGTAATGCAATACTGGTTTTCAGTGGTCTGTTCACATTCGAAGCCGAGGCTTTTTACAGGCTATCCGCTCAACACTGGTCAGCTCTTCATTTTCGTGTCCCCACAATCCAGATTTCAGAAATCATTGCAATCTCCACTACAGAATGTTCCATTCATTCACTGCGAGTCTGGAGTTTATCTGATTCTCCACTCCCGCCTGGTTAACATTACACCACTTGTGAATGTCCAAGTAAGCCAATGCTGGTTTTCAGAGGCCTGTTCATACTCGCAGCCGTGCTGTTTAATTGACAATTCACTCCACCCTGTTCAGCTCTTCATTGTCCCACCACACTACCAGCCTTCAGAAATCTTTGTTATCTCCACTACAGAATGTTCCATTCATTCACTGCGAATCTGGAATTCATCTGACTCTCAACTCCACGCAGGTTTTCATTACACCACTGTTGAATGTCCAAGTAACCCAATGCTGGTTTTCAGCGGCCTGTTCATATTCGCAGCCCTGCTGTTTACTTGGCTATCGATTCAAGCCTGGTCAGCTCTTCATTTTCCTGTCCACACAACACAGGCTTCAGAAGTCATTGGAATCTCCTCTACAGAATGTTCCATTCATTCACTGCGAATGTGGAATTCAACTGACTCTCCACTCCATGCAGGTTTTCCTTACACCACTGATGAATGTCCAAGTAACCCAATGCTGGTTTTCAGCTGCATGTTCACACTCGCAGCCATGCTATACAATTGGCTTTCCACTAAATCCTGATTAGTTCTTGATTTTCCTTCCACACGACCCAGCCTTCAGAAATCGTTGGAATCTCCACTAGAGAATGTTCCATTCATTCACTGCGAATCTGGAATTCCTCTGAACCTCCACTCCCGGCAGGTTTTCGTTACACCACTGTTGAATGTCCAAGTAACCCAATGTTTTAAGTGTTTTCTTCACAAGCGCAGTGGTGCTGTTCAATTGGCTATCCACTCAACCCTGGCCAGCTCTACATTTTCCTGTCCACACCACAGAGACTGGAGAAATCATTGTTATCTCCACTACAGAATGTTCCATTCATTCACAGCGAATCTGGAATTCATCTGAATCTCCACTCCCGGCAGGTTTTCGTGACACCACTGGTAAATATCCAAGTAAGCCAATGCTGGTTTTAAGTGGCCTGCTCATACTCTCAGCCGTGCTGTTCAATTTGCTATCCACTCAACCCTCTTCAGCTCCATTTTCCTGTCCACATAACCCAAACTTCAGAAACAATTGGTATCTCCTCCACAGAATGTTCCATTCATTGACGGCAAATCTGAAATTCATCTAATTCTCAACTCCCGTCAGGTTTTCGTTACACCACTTGTGAATGTCCAATTAAGCCAAAGCTGGTTTTCAGTGGCCTGTTCTTACTACGAGACGTGCTGTTCATTTGGCTATCCATTCCACCCTGTTCAGCTCTACATTTTCGTGTCCACAAAACCCAGCCTTCAGAAATCATTGGAATCACCACTAGAGAATGTTCCATTCATTCACTGCGAATCTGGAATTCATCTGAATCTCCACTCCCGGCAGGTTTTCATTGCACCACTGCTGAATGTTCAAGTAACGCAATGATGGTTTTCAGCGGTCTATTCACACTCGAACCCGTGCTGTTCACGGTCTAGCGACTCAACACTGGTGAGTTCTTCTTTTTCCAGTTCAGACAATACAAACCTCAGAAACCATTGCAATCTACACTACAGAATGTTTCATTCATTCACGCGAATCTTGAATTCATCTTGTTCTCCACTCCCAGCAGGTTTTCGTTTCACCACTGGTGAATGTCCAAGCAACCCAAGGCTGGTTTCAGCTGCGTGTTAACACTCGCAGCCGTGCTGTTCAATTGGCTATCCAGTGAACGCTGGTTAGCTCTTGATTTTCCTTCCACACACCGAGCCTTCAGAAATCATTCTTATCTCCACTTCAGAGTGTTCCATTCGTTCCCTGCGAATCTGGAATTCCTCTGACTCTCCAAACCAGGCAGATTTTCCTAACAACACTGGTGAATGACCAGGTAATCCAATGCTGGTTTTCAGCGGCTGTTCACACTCACAGCCTTGCTGTTCAATTGGCAATCCAGTCAAACCTAGTCAGCTCTTCATTTTCCTGTCCACACAACCCAGCGTTCAGAAATCATTGGAATCTCTACTACAGAAATTTCCATTCATTCACTGTGAATCTGGAAATAATCTGAATCTGCATTCCAGGAAGGCTTTCGTTACACCACTGATGAATGTCCAAGTAATGCAATGCTGCTTCTTAGTGGTCTGTTCACACTCGAAACCGTGCTGTTCATTGGCTATCCACTCAATATCGGTCAGCTCTTCAATATCCTGTCCAGACTATCCAGATTCCTAAATGTTGGCAATCACCACTACAGAATGTTCCATTCAATCACGCGAATCTGGAATTCATCAGAGTCTCCACTCCTGGAAGGTTTTCGTGACACCACTGGTAAATGTCCAAGGAAGACAATGCTGGTTTTAAGCCGCCTGCTAACACACTCAGCCGTGCTGTTCAATTTGCTATCCACCCAACCCTATTCAGCTCTACATTTTCCTGTCCTCATAACCCAACCTTCAGAAATAATTGGTATCTCCTCCACAGAATGTTCCGTTCATTCACTGCGAATCTTAAATTCATCTGACTCTCAACTCCCGGCGGGTTATCGTTACACCACTTGTGAATGTCCAAGTAAGCCAATGCTGGTTTTCAGTGGCCTGTTCATACTAAGAGACGTGCTGTTCATTTGGCTATCCACTCCACCCTGTTCAGCTCTACATTTTCGTGTCCACAAAACCCAGCCTTCAGAAATCATTGGAATCACCACTAGAGAATGTTCCATTCATTCACTGCGAATCTGGAATTCATCTGAACCTCCACTCCTGGCAGGTTTTCGTTACGCCACTGGTGAATGTCCAAGTAACTCAATACTGGTTTTCAGAGGCATGTTCAACTCGCAGAAGTGCTGTTCAATGGGCTATCCACTCAATATTGGTCAGCTCTTCATTTTCCTCTCCACACAAACCAGCCTTCAGAAATCATTGGGCTCTCCACTACAGACTGTTCCATTCATTCACTGCGATTCTGCAATTCATCTGACTCTCCGCTCCAGGCAGGTTTTCATTACAGCACTGGTGAATGACCAAGTAATCCAATGCTGGTTTTCAGCCGCCTTTTCACACTCGCAGTGTGCTGTTCAATTGTCTATCCACTCAAACCTGGTCAGCCTTTCATTTTCTTTTCTACAATATCAGACTTCAGAAATCATTGGAATCGCCAGTACAGAATGTTCCATTCATTCACTGCCAATCTGGAATTCATCTGAATCTGCACTCCAGGTAGGCTTTCATTACACCACTTATGAATGTCCAAGTAACACAATGCTGGTTTTCAGCGGTCTGTTCACACTGTAAGCCCTGCTTTTTACTGGGTATCCACACAACTGTGGTCAGCTCTTCATTTTCATGTCCAAACAATCCAGACTTGAGAAATCATTGCAATCTCCAGTACAGAATGTTCCATTCATTCACTGCGAATCTGGAATTCAACTGAATCTCCACTACCTGCAGATTTATCTTACACCACTTGTGAATGTCCAAGTAAAACAATGCTGGTTTTCAGAGGCCTGTTCATGTTCGCAGTCGTGCTGTTCAATTGGCTATCCACTCAACCTGTTTTGCTCCTCATTTTCCTGTGCACACAACCCAGCCTTCAGAAATCATTGTAATCTCCACTACAGGATGTTCCATTCATTCACTGGGAATCTGGAATTCATCTGAATCTGCACTCCACGCAGGCTTTCGTTACACCACTGCTGAAAGTCGAAGTAATGCAATACTGGTTTTCAGTGGTCTGTTCACATTCGAAGCCGAGGCTTTTTACAGGCTATCCGCTCAACACTGGTCAGCTCTTCATTTTCGTGTCCCCACAATCCAGATTTCAGAAATCATTGCAATCTCCACTACAGAATGTTCCATTCATTCACTGCGAGTCTGGAGTTTATCTGATTCTCCACTCCCGCCTGGTTAACATTACACCACTTGTGAATGTCCAAGTAAGCCAATGCTGGTTTTCAGAGGCCTGTTCATACTCGCAGCCGTGCTGTTTAATTGACAATTCACTCCACCCTGTTCAGCTCTTCATTGTCCCACCACACTACCAGCCTTCAGAAATCTTTGTTATCTCCACTACAGAATGTTCCATTCATTCACTGCGAATCTGGAATTCATCTGACTCTCAACTCCACGCAGGTTTTCATTACACCACTGTTGAATGTCCAAGTAACCCAATGCTGGTTTTCAGCGGCCTGTTCATATTCGCAGCCCTGCTGTTTACTTGGCTATCGATTCAAGCCTGGTCAGCTCTTCATTTTCCTGTCCACACAACACAGGCTTCAGAAATCATTGGAATCTCCTCTACAGAATGTTCCATTCATTCACTGCGAATGTGGAATTCAACTGACTCTCCACTCCATGCAGGTTTTCCTTACACCACTGATGAATGTCCAAGTAACCCAATGCTGGTTTTCAGCTGCATGTTCACACTCGCAGCCATGCTATACAATTGGCTTTCCACTAAATCCTGATTAGTTCTTGATTTTCCTTCCACACGACCCAGCCTTCAGAAATCGTTGGAATCTCCACTAGAGAATGTTCCATTCATTCACTGCGAATCTGGAATTCCTCTGAACCTCCACTCCCGGCAGGTTTTCGTTACACCACTGTTGAATGTCCAAGTAACCCAATGTTTTAAGTGTTTTCTTCACAAGCGCAGTGGTGCTGTTCAATTGGCTATCCACTCAACCCTGGCCAGCTCTACATTTTCCTGTCCACACCACAGAGACTGGAGAAATCATTGTTATCTCCACTACAGAATGTTCCATTCATTCACAGCGAATCTGGAATTCATCTGAATCTCCACTCCCGGCAGGTTTTCGTGACACCACTGGTAAATATCCAAGTAAGCCAATGCTGGTTTTAAGTGGCCTGCTCATACTCTCAGCCGTGCTGTTCAATTTGCTATCCACTCAACCCTCTTCAGCTCCATTTTCCTGTCCACATAACCCAAACTTCAGAAACAATTGGTATCTCCTCCACAGAATGTTCCATTCATTGACGGCAAATCTGAAATTCATCTAATTCTCAACTCCCGTCAGGTTTTCGTTACACCACTTGTGAATGTCCAATTAAGCCAAAGCTGGTTTTCAGTGGCCTGTTCTTACTACGAGACGTGCTGTTCATTTGGCTATCCATTCCACCCTGTTCAGCTCTACATTTTCGTGTCCACAAAACCCAGCCTTCAGAAATCATTGGAATCACCACTAGAGAATGTTCCATTCATTCACTGCGAATCTGGAATTCATCTGAATCTCCACTCCCGGCAGGTTTTCATTGCACCACTGCTGAATGTTCAAGTAACGCAATGATGGTTTTCAGCGGTCTATTCACACTCGAACCCGTGCTGTTCACGGTCTAGCGACTCAACACTGGTGAGTTCTTCTTTTTCCAGTTCAGACAATACAAACCTCAGAAACCATTGCAATCTACACTACAGAATGTTTCATTCATTCAGGCGAATCTTGAATTCATCTTGTTCTCCACTCCCAGCAGGTTTTCGTTTCACCACTGGTGAATGTCCAAGCAACCCAAGGCTGGTTTCAGCTGCGTGTTAACACTCGCAGCCGTGCTGTTCAATTGGCTATCCAGTGAACGCTGGTTAGCTCTTGATTTTCCTTCCACACACCGAGCCTTCAGAAATCATTCTTATCTCCACTTCAGAGTGTTCCATTCGTTCCCTGCGAATCTGGAATTCCTCTGACTCTCCAAACCAGGCAGATTTTCCTAACAACACTGGTGAATGACCAGGTAATCCAATGCTGGTTTTCAGCGGCTGTTCACACTCACAGCCTTGCTGTTCAATTGGCAATCCAGTCAAACCTAGTCAGCTCTTCATTTTCCTGTCCACACAACCCAGCGTTCAGAAATCATTGGAATCTCTACTACAGAAATTTCCATTCATTCACTGTGAATCTGGAAATAATCTGAATCTGCATTCCAGGAAGGCTTTCGTTACACCACTGATGAATGTCCAAGTAATGCAATGCTGCTTCTTAGTGGTCTGTTCACACTCGAAACCGTGCTGTTCATTGGCTATCCACTCAATATCGGTCAGCTCTTCAATATCCTGTCCAGACTATCCAGATTCCTAAATGTTGGCAATCACCACTACAGAATGTTCCATTCAATCACGCGAATCTGGAATTCATCAGAGTCTCCACTCCTGGAAGGTTTTCGTGACACCACTGGTAAATGTCCAAGGAAGACAATGCTGGTTTTAAGCCGCCTGCTAACACACTCAGCCGTGCTGTTCAATTTGCTATCCACCCAACCCTATTCAGCTCTACATTTTCCTGTCCTCATAACCCAACCTTCAGAAATAATTGGTATCTCCTCCACAGAATGTTCCGTTCATTCACTGCGAATCTTAAATTCATCTGACTCTCAACTCCCGGCGGGTTATCGTTACACCACTTGTGAATGTCCAAGTAAGCCAATGCTGGTTTTCAGTGGCCTGTTCATACTAAGAGACGTGCTGTTCATTTGGCTATCCACTCCACCCTGTTCAGCTCTACATTTTCGTGTCCACAAAACCCAGCCTTCAGAAATCATTGGAATCACCACTAGAGAATGTTCCATTCATTCACTGCGAATCTGGAATTCATCTGAACCTCCACTCCTGGCAGGTTTTCGTTACGCCACTGGTGAATGTCCAAGTAACTCAATACTGGTTTTCAGAGGCATGTTCAACTCGCAGAAGTGCTGTTCAATGGGCTATCCACTCAATATTGGTCAGCTCTTCATTTTCCTCTCCACACAAACCAGCCTTCAGAAATCATTGGGCTCTCCACTACAGACTGTTCCATTCATTCACTGCGATTCTGCAATTCATCTGACTCTCCGCTCCAGGCAGGTTTTCATTACAGCACTGGTGAATGACCAAGTAATCCAATGCTGGTTTTCAGCCGCCTTTTCACACTCGCAGTGTGCTGTTCAATTGTCTATCCACTCAAACCTGGTCAGCCTTTCATTTTCTTTTCCACAATATCAGACTTCAGAAATCATTGGAATCGCCAGCACAGAATGTTCCATTCATTCACTGCCAATCTGGAATTCATCTGAATCTGCACTCCAGGTAGGCTTTCATTACACCACTTATGAATGTCCAAGTAACACAATGCTGGTTTTCAGCGGTCTGTTCACACTCTAAGCCCTGCTTTTTACTGGGTATCCACACAACTGTGGTCAGCTCTTCATTTTCATGTCCAAACAATCCAGACTTGAGAAATCATTGCAATCTCCAGTACAGAATGTTCCATTCATTCACTGCGAATCTGGAATTCAACTGAATCTCCACTACCTGCAGATTTATCTTACACCACTTGTGAATGTCCAAGTAAAACAATGCTGGTTTTCAGAGGCCTGTTCATGTTCGCAGTCGTGCTGTTCAATTGGCTATCCACTCAACCTGTTTTGCTCCTCATTTTCCTGTGCACACAACCCAGCCTTCAGAAATCATTGTAATCTCCACTACAGGATGTTCCATTCATTCACTGGGAATCTGGAATTCATCTGAATCTGCACTCCACGCAGGCTTTCGTTACACCACTGCTGAAAGTCGAAGTAATGCAATACTGGTTTTCAGTGGTCTGTTCACATTCGAAGCCGAGGCTTTTTACAGGCTATCCGCTCAACACTGGTCAGCTCTTCATTTTCGTGTCCCCACAATCCAGATTTCAGAAATCATTGCAATCTCCACTACAGAATGTTCCATTCATTCACTGCGAGTCTGGAGTTTATCTGATTCTCCACTCCCGCCTGGTTAACATTACACCACTTGTGAATGTCCAAGTAAGCCAATGCTGGTTTTCAGAGGCCTGTTCATACTCGCAGCCGTGCTGTTTAATTGACAATTCACTCCACCCTGTTCAGCTCTTCATTGTCCCACCACACTACCAGCCTTCAGAAATCTTTGTTATCTCCACTACAGAATGTTCCATTCATTCACTGCGAATCTGGAATTCATCTGACTCTCAACTCCACGCAGGTTTTCATTACACCACTGTTGAATGTCCAAGTAACCCAATGCTGGTTTTCAGCGGCCTGTTCATATTCGCAGCCCTGCTGTTTACTTGGCTATCGATTCAAGCCTGGTCAGCTCTTCATTTTCCTGTCCACACAACACAGGCTTCAGAAGTCATTGGAATCTCCTCTACAGAATGTTCCATTCATTCACTGCGAATGTGGAATTCAACTGACTCTCCACTCCATGCAGGTTTTCCTTACACCACTGATGAATGTCCAAGTAACCCAATGCTGGTTTTCAGCTGCATGTTCACACTCGCAGCCATGCTATACAATTGGCTTTCCACTAAATCCTGATTAGTTCTTGATTTTCCTTCCACACGACCCAGCCTTCAGAAATCGTTGGAATCTCCACTAGAGAATGTTCCATTCATTCACTGCGAATCTGGAATTCCTCTGAACCTCCACTCCCGGCAGGTTTTCGTTACACCACTGTTGAATGTCCAAGTAACCCAATGTTTTAAGTGTTTTCTTCACAAGCGCAGTGGTGCTGTTCAATTGGCTATCCACTCAACCCTGGCCAGCTCTACATTTTCCTGTCCACACCACAGAGACTGGAGAAATCATTGTTATCTCCACTACAGAATGTTCCATTCATTCACAGCGAATCTGGAATTCATCTGAATCTCCACTCCCGGCAGGTTTTCGTGACACCACTGGTAAATATCCAAGTAAGCCAATGCTGGTTTTAAGTGGCCTGCTCATACTCTCAGCCGTGCTGTTCAATTTGCTATCCACTCAACCCTCTTCAGCTCCATTTTCCTGTCCACATAACCCAAACTTCAGAAACAATTGGTATCTCCTCCACAGAATGTTCCATTCATTGACGGCAAATCTGAAATTCATCTAATTCTCAACTCCCGTCAGGTTTTCGTTACACCACTTGTGAATGTCCAATTAAGCCAAAGCTGGTTTTCAGTGGCCTGTTCTTACTACGAGACGTGCTGTTCATTTGGCTATCCATTCCACCCTGTTCAGCTCTACATTTTCGTGTCCACAAAACCCAGCCTTCAGAAATCATTGGAATCACCACTAGAGAATGTTCCATTCATTCACTGCGAATCTGGAATTCATCTGAATCTCCACTCCCGGCAGGTTTTCATTGCACCACTGCTGAATGTTCAAGTAACGCAATGATGGTTTTCAGCGGTCTATTCACACTCAAACCCGTGCTGTTCACGGTCTAGCGACTCAACACTGGTGAGTTCTTCTTTTTCCAGTTCAGACAATACAAACCTCAGAAACCATTGCAATCTACACTACAGAATGTTTCATTCATTCAGGCGAATCTTGAATTCATCTTGTTCTCCACTCCCAGCAGGTTTTCGTTTCACCACTGGTGAATGTCCAAGCAACCCAAGGCTGGTTTCAGCTGCGTGTTAACACTCGCAGCCGTGCTGTTCAATTGGCTATCCAGTGAACGCTGGTTAGCTCTTGATTTTCCTTCCACACACCGAGCCTTCAGAAATCATTCTTATCTCCACTTCAGAGTGTTCCATTCGTTCCCTGCGAATCTGGAATTCCTCTGACTCTCCACACCAGGCAGATTTTCCTAACAACACTGGTGAATGACCAGGTAATCCAATGCTGGTTTTCAGCGGCTGTTCACACTCACAGCCTTGCTGTTCAATTGGCAATCCAGTCAAACCTAGTCAGCTCTTCATTTTCCTGTCCACACAACCCAGCGTTCAGAAATCATTGGAATCTCTACTACAGAAATTTCCATTCATTCACTGTGAATCTGGAAATACTCTGAATCTGCATTCCAGGAAGGCTTTCGTTACACCACTGATGAATGTCCAAGTAATGCAATGCTGCTTCTTAGTGGTCTGTTCACACTCGAAACCGTGCTGTTCATTGGCTATCCACTCAATATCGGTCAGCTCTTCAATATCCTGTCCAGACTATCCAGATTCCTAAATGTTGGCAATCACCACTACAGAATGTTCCATTCAATCACGCGAATCTGGAATTCATCAGAGTCTCCACTCCTGGAAGGTTTTCGTGACACCACTGGTAAATGTCCAAGGAAGACAATGCTGGTTTTAAGCCGCCTGCTAACACACTCAGCCGTGCTGTTCAATTTGCTATCCACCCAACCCTATTCAGCTCTACATTTTCCTGTCCTCATAACCCAACCTTCAGAAATAATTGGTATCTCCTCCACAGAATGTTCCGTTCATTCACTGCGAATCTTAAATTCATCTGACTCTCAACTCCCGGCGGGTTATCGTTACACCACTTGTGAATGTCCAAGTAAGCCAATGCTGGTTTTCAGTGGCCTGTTCATACTAAGAGACGTGCTGTTCATTTGGCTATCCACTCCACCCTGTTCAGCTCTACATTCTCGTGTCCACAAAACCCAGCCTTCAGAAATCATTGGAATCACCACTAGAGAATGTTCCATTCATTCACTGCGAATCTGGAATTCATCTGAACCTCCACTCCTGGCAGGTTTTCGTTACGCCACTGGTGAATGTCCAAGTAACTCAATACTGGTTTTCAGAGGCATGTTCAACTCGCAGAAGTGCTGTTCAATGGGCTATCCACTCAATATTGGTCAGCTCTTCATTTTCCTCTCCACACAAACCAGCCTTCAGAAATCATTGGGCTCTCCACTACAGACTGTTCCATTCATTCACTGCGATTCTGCAATTCATCTGACTCTCCGCTCCAGGCAGGTTTTCATTACCGCACTGGTGAATGACCAAGTAATCCAATGCTGGTTTTCAGCCGCCTTTTCACACTCGCAGTGTGCTGTTCAATTGTCTATCCACTCAAACCTGGTCAGCCTTTCATTTTCTTTTCCACAATATCAGACTTCAGAAATCATTGGAATCGCCAGCACAGAATGTTCCATTCATTCACTGCCAATCTGGAATTCATCTGAATCTGCACTCCAGGTAGGCTTTCATTACACCACTTATGAATGTCCAAGTAACACAATGCTGGTTTTCAGCGGTCTGTTCACACTCTAAGCCCTGCTTTTTACTGGGTATCCACACAACTGTGGTCAGCTCTTCATTTTCATGTCCAAACAATCCAGACTTGAGAAATCATTGCAATCTCCAGTACAGAATGTTCCATTCATTCACTGCGAATCTGGAATTCAACTGAATCTCCACTACCTGCAGATTTATCTTACACCACTTGTGAATGTCCAAGTAAAACAATGCTGGTTTTCAGAGGCCTGTTCATGTTCGCAGTCGTGCTGTTCAATTGGCTATCCACTCAACCTGTTTTGCTCCTCATTTTCCTGTGCACACAACCCAGCCTTCAGAAATCATTGTAATCTCCACTACAGGATGTTCCATTCATTCACTGGGAATCTGGAATTCATCTGAATCTGCACTCCACGCAGGCTTTCGTTACACCACTGCTGAAAGTCGAAGTAATGCAATACTGGTTTTCAGTGGTCTGTTCACATTCGAAGCCGAGGCTTTTTACAGGCTATCCGCTCAAGACTGGTCAGCTCTTCATTTTCGTGTCCCCACAATCCAGATTTCAGAAATCATTGCAATCTCCACTACAGAATGTTCCATTCATTCACTGCGAGTCTGGAGTTTATCTGATTCTCCACTCCCGCCTGGTTAACATTACACCACTTGTGAATGTCCAAGTAAGCCAATGCTGGTTTTCAGAGGCCTGTTCATACTCGCAGCCGTGCTGTTTAATTGACAATTCACTCCACCCTGTTCAGCTCTTCATTGTCCCACCACACTACCAGCCTTCAGAAATCTTTGTTATCTCCACTACAGAATGTTCCATTCATTCACTGCGAATCTGGAATTCATCTGACTCTCAACTCCACGCAGGTTTTCATTACACCACTGTTGAATGTCCAAGTAACCCAATGCTGGTTTTCAGCGGCCTGTTCATATTCGCAGCCCTGCTGTTTACTTGGCTATCGATTCAAGCCTGGTCAGCTCTTCATTTTCCTGTCCACACAACACAGGCTTCAGAAATCATTGGAATCTCCTCTACAGAATGTTCCATTCATTCACTGCGAATGTGGAATTCAACTGACTCTCCACTCCATGCAGGTTTTCCTTACACCACTGATGAATGTCCAAGTAACCCAATGCTGGTTTTCAGCTGCATGTTCACACTCGCAGCCATGCTATACAATTGGCTTTCCACTAAATCCTGATTAGTTCTTGATTTTCCTTCCACACGACCCAGCCTTCAGAAATCGTTGGAATCTCCACTAGAGAATGTTCCATTCATTCACTGCGAATCTGGAATTCCTCTGAACCTCCACTCCCGGCAGGTTTTCGTTACACCACTGTTGAATGTCCAAGTAACCCAATGTTTTAAGTGTTTTCTTCACAAGCGCAGTGGTGCTGTTCAATTGGCTATCCACTCAACCCTGGCCAGCTCTACATTTTCCTGTCCACACCACAGAGACTGGAGAAATCATTGTTATCTCCACTACAGAATGTTCCATTCATTCACAGCGAATCTGGAATTCATCTGAATCTCCACTCCCGGCAGGTTTTCGTGACACCACTGGTAAATATCCAAGTAAGCCAATGCTGGTTTTAAGTGGCCTGCTCATACTCTCAGCCGTGCTGTTCAATTTGCTATCCACTCAACCCTCTTCAGCTCCATTTTCCTGTCCACATAACCCAAACTTCAGAAACAATTGGTATCTCCTCCACAGAATGTTCCATTCATTGACGGCAAATCTGAAATTCATCTAATTCTCAACTCCCGTCAGGTTTTCGTTACACCACTTGTGAATGTCCAATTAAGCCAAAGCTGGTTTTCAGTGGCCTGTTCTTACTACGAGACGTGCTGTTCATTTGGCTATCCATTCCACCCTGTTCAGCTCTACATTTTCGTGTCCACAAAACCCAGCCTTCAGAAATCATTGGAATCACCACTAGAGAATGTTCCATTCATTCACTGCGAATCTGGAATTCATCTGAATCTCCACTCCCGGCAGGTTTTCATTGCACCACTGCTGAATGTTCAAGTAACGCAATGATGGTTTTCAGCGGTCTATTCACACTCGAACCCGTGCTGTTCACGGTCTAGCGACTCAACACTGGTGAGTTCTTCTTTTTCCAGTTCAGACAATACAAACCTCAGAAACCATTGCAATCTACACTACAGAATGTTTCATTCATTCAGGCGAATCTTGAATTCATCTTGTTCTCCACTCCCAGCAGGTTTTCGTTTCACCACTGGTGAATGTCCAAGCAACCCAAGGCTGGTTTCAGCTGCGTGTTAACACTCGCAGCCGTGCTGTTCAATTGGCTATCCAGTGAACGCTGGTTAGCTCTTGATTTTCCTTCCACACACCGAGCCTTCAGAAATCATTCTTATCTCCACTTCAGAGTGTTCCATTCGTTCCCTGCGAATCTGGAATTCCTCTGACTCTCCAAACCAGGCAGATTTTCCTAACAACACTGGTGAATGACCAGGTAATCCAATGCTGGTTTTCAGCGGCTGTTCACACTCACAGCCTTGCTGTTCAATTGGCAATCCAGTCAAACCTAGTCAGCTCTTCATTTTCCTGTCCACACAACCCAGCGTTCAGAAATCATTGGAATCTCTACTACAGAAATTTCCATTCATTCACTGTGAATCTGGAAATACTCTGAATCTGCATTCCAGGAAGGCTTTCGTTACACCACTGATGAATGTCTAAGTAATGCAATGCTGCTTCTTAGTGGTCTGCTCACACTCGAAACCGTGCTGTTCATTGGCTATCCACTCAATATCGGTCAGCTCTTCAATATCCTGTCCAGACTATCCAGATTCCTAAATGTTGGCAATCACCACTACAGAATGTTCCATTCAATCACGCGAATCTGGAATTCATCAGAGTCTCCACTCCTGGAAGGTTTTCGTGACACCACTGGTAAATGTCCAAGGAAGACAATGCTGGTTTTAAGCCGCCTGCTAACACACTCAGCCGTGCTGTTCAATTTGCTATCCACCCAACCCTATTCAGCTCTACATTTTCCTGTCCTCATAACCCAACCTTCAGAAATAATTGGTATCTCCTCCACAGAATGTTCCGTTCATTCACTGCGAATCTTAAATTCATCTGACTCTCAACTCCCGGCGGGTTATCGTTACACCACTTGTGAATGTCCAAGTAAGCCAATGCTGGTTTTCAGTGGCCTGTTCATACTAAGAGACGTGCTGTTCATTTGGCTATCCACTCCACCCTGTTCAGCTCTACATTCTCGTGTCCACAAAACCCAGCCTTCAGAAATCATTGGAATCACCACTAGAGAATGTTCCATTCATTCACTGCGAATCTGGAATTCATCTGAACCTCCACTCCTGGCAGGTTTTCGTTACGCCACTGGTGAATGTCCAAGTAACTCAATACTGGTTTTCAGAGGCATGTTCAACTCGCAGAAGTGCTGTTCAATGGGCTATCCACTCAATATTGGTCAGCTCTTCATTTTCCTCTCCACACAAACCAGCCTTCAGAAATCATTTGGCTCTCCACTACAGACTGTTCCATTCATTCACTGCGATTCTGCAATTCATCTGACTCTCCGCTCCAGGCAGGTTTTCATTACAGCACTGGTGAATGACCAAGTAATCCAATGCTGGTTTTCAGCCGCCTTTTCACACTCGCAGTGTGCTGTTCAATTGTCTATCCACTCAAACCTGGTCAGCCTTTCATTTTCTTTTCTACAATATCAGACTTCAGAAATCATTGGAATCGCCAGTACAGAATGTTCCATTCATTCACTGCCAATCTGGAATTCATCTGAATCTGCACTCCAGGTAGGCTTTCATTACACCACTTATGAATGTCCAAGTAACACAATGCTGGTTTTCAGCGGTCTGTTCACACTGTAAGCCCTGCTTTTTACTGGGTATCCACACAACTGTGGTCAGCTCTTCATTTTCATGTCCAAACAATCCAGACTTGAGAAATCATTGCAATCTCCAGTACAGAATGTTCCATTCATTCACTGCGAATCTGGAATTCAACTGAATCTCCACTACCTGCAGATTTATCTTACACCACTTGTGAATGTCCAAGTAAAACAATGCTGGTTTTCAGAGGCCTGTTCATGTTCGCAGTCGTGCTGTTCAATTGGCTATCCACTCAACCTGTTTTGCTCCTCATTTTCCTGTGCACACAACCCAGCCTTCAGAAATCATTGTAATCTCCACTACAGGATGTTCCATTCATTCACTGGGAATCTGGAATTCATCTGAATCTGCACTCCACGCAGGCTTTCGTTACACCACTGCTGAAAGTCGAAGTAATGCAATACTGGTTTTCAGTGGTCTGTTCACATTCGAAGCCGAGGCTTTTTACAGGCTATCCGCTCAACACTGGTCAGCTCTTCATTTTCGTGTCCCCACAATCCAGATTTCAGAAATCATTGCAATCTCCACTACAGAATGTTCCATTCATTCACTGCGAGTCTGGAGTTTATCTGATTCTCCACTCCCGCCTGGTTAACATTACACCACTTGTGAATGTCCAAGTAAGCCAATGCTGGTTTTCAGAGGCCTGTTCATACTCGCAGCCGTGCTGTTTAATTGACAATTCACTCCACCCTGTTCAGCTCTTCATTGTCCCACCACACTACCAGCCTTCAGAAATCTTTGTTATCTCCACTACAGAATGTTCCATTCATTCACTGCGAATCTGGAATTCATCTGACTCTCAACTCCACGCAGGTTTTCATTACACCACTGTTGAATGTCCAAGTAACCCAATGCTGGTTTTCAGCGGCCTGTTCATATTCGCAGCCCTGCTGTTTACTTGGCTATCGATTCAAGCCTGGTCAGCTCTTCATTTTCCTGTCCACACAACACAGGCTTCAGAAATCATTGGAATCTCCTCTACAGAATGTTCCATTCATTCACTGCGAATGTGGAATTCAACTGACTCTCCACTCCATGCAGGTTTTCCTTACACCACTGATGAATGTCCAAGTAACCCAATGCTGGTTTTCAGCTGCATGTTCACACTCGCAGCCATGCTATACAATTGGCTTTCCACTAAATCCTGATTAGTTCTTGATTTTCCTTCCACACGACCCAGCCTTCAGAAATCGTTGGAATCTCCACTAGAGAATGTTCCATTCATTCACTGCGAATCTGGAATTCCTCTGAACCTCCACTCCCGGCAGGTTTTCGTTACACCACTGTTGAATGTCCAAGTAACCCAATGTTTTAAGTGTTTTCTTCACAAGCGCAGTGGTGCTGTTCAATTGGCTATCCACTCAACCCTGGCCAGCTCTACATTTTCCTGTCCACACCACAGAGACTGGAGAAATCATTGTTATCTCCACTACAGAATGTTCCATTCATTCACAGCGAATCTGGAATTCATCTGAATCTCCACTCCCGGCAGGTTTTCGTGACACCACTGGTAAATATCCAAGTAAGCCAATGCTGGTTTTAAGTGGCCTGCTCATACTCTCAGCCGTGCTGTTCAATTTGCTATCCACTCAACCCTCTTCAGCTCCATTTTCCTGTCCACATAACCCAAACTTCAGAAACAATTGGTATCTCCTCCACAGAATGTTCCATTCATTGACGGCAAATCTGAAATTCATCTAATTCTCAACTCCCGTCAGGTTTTCGTTACACCACTTGTGAATGTCCAATTAAGCCAAAGCTGGTTTTCAGTGGCCTGTTCTTACTACGAGACGTGCTGTTCATTTGGCTATCCATTCCACCCTGTTCAGCTCTACATTTTCGTGTCCACAAAACCCAGCCTTCAGAAATCATTGGAATCACCACTAGAGAATGTTCCATTCATTCACTGCGAATCTGGAATTCATCTGAATCTCCACTCCCGGCAGGTTTTCATTGCACCACTGCTGAATGTTCAAGTAACGCAATGATGGTTTTCAGCGGTCTATTCACACTCGAACCCGTGCTGTTCACGGTCTAGCGACTCAACACTGGTGAGTTCTTCTTTTTCCAGTTCAGACAATACAAACCTCAGAAACCATTGCAATCTACACTACAGAATGTTTCATTCATTCAGGCGAATCTTGAATTCATCTTGTTCTCCACTCCCAGCAGGTTTTCGTTTCACCACTGGTGAATGTCCAAGCAACCCAAGGCTGGTTTCAGCTGCGTGTTAACACTCGCAGCCGTGCTGTTCAATTGGCTATCCAGTGAACGCTGGTTAGCTCTTGATTTTCCTTCCACACACCGAGCCTTCAGAAATCATTCTTATCTCCACTTCAGAGTGTTCCATTCGTTCCCTGCGAATCTGGAATTCCTCTGACTCTCCACACCAGGCAGATTTTCCTAACAACACTGGTGAATGACCAGGTAATCCAATGCTGGTTTTCAGCGGCTGTTCACACTCACAGCCTTGCTGTTCAATTGGCAATCCAGTCAAACCTAGTCAGCTCTTCATTTTCCTGTCCACACAACCCAGCGTTCAGAAATCATTGGAATCTCTACTACAGAAATTTCCATTCATTCACTGTGAATCTGGAAATAATCTGAATCTGCATTCCAGGAAGGCTTTCGTTACACCACTGATGAATGTCCAAGTAATGCAATGCTGCTTCTTAGTGGTCTGTTCACACTCGAAACCGTGCTGTTCATTGGCTATCCACTCAATATCGGTCAGCTCTTCAATATCCTGTCCAGACTATCCAGATTCCTAAATGTTGGCAATCACCACTACAGAATGTTCCATTCAATCACGCGAATCTGGAATTCATCAGAGTCTCCACTCCTGGAAGGTTTTCGTGACACCACTGGTAAATGTCCAAGGAAGACAATGCTGGTTTTAAGCCGCCTGCTAACACACTCAGCCGTGCTGTTCAATTTGCTATCCACCCAACCCTATTCAGCTCTACATTTTCCTGTCCTCATAACCCAACCTTCAGAAATAATTGGTATCTCCTCCACAGAATGTTCCGTTCATTCACTGCGAATCTTAAATTCATCTGACTCTCAACTCCCGGCGGGTTATCGTTACACCACTTGTGAATGTCCAAGTAAGCCAATGCTGGTTTTCAGTGGCCTGTTCATACTAAGAGACGTGCTGTTCATTTGGCTATCCACTCCACCCTGTTCAGCTCTACATTCTCGTGTCCACAAAACCCAGCCTTCAGAAATCATTGGAATCACCACTAGAGAATGTTCCATTCATTCACTGCGAATCTGGAATTCATCTGAACCTCCACTCCTGGCAGGTTTTCGTTACGCCACTGGTGAATGTCCAAGTAACTCAATACTGGTTTTCAGAGGCATGTTCAACTCGCAGAAGTGCTGTTCAATGGGCTATCCACTCAATATTGGTCAGCTCTTCATTTTCCTCTCCACACAAACCAGCCTTCAGAAATCATTGGGCTCTCCACTACAGACTGTTCCATTCATTCACTGCGATTCTGCAATTCATCTGACTCTCCGCTCCAGGCAGGTTTTCATTACAGCACTGGTGAATGACCAAGTAATCCAATGCTGGTTTTCAGCCGCCTTTTCACACTCGCAGTGTGCTGTTCAATTGTCTATCCACTCAAACCTGGTCAGCCTTTCATTTTCTTTTCCACAATATCAGACTTCAGAAATCATTGGAATCGCCAGTACAGAATGTTCCATTTATTCACTGCCAATCTGGAATTCATCTGAATCTGCACTCCAGGTAGGCTTTCATTACACCACTTATGAATGTCCAAGTAACACAATGCTGGTTTTCAGCGGTCTGTTCACACTCTAAGCCCTGCTTTTTACTGGGTATCCACACAACTGTGGTCAGCTCTTCATTTTCATGTCCAAACAATCCAGACTTGAGAAATCATTGCAATCTCCAGTACAGAATGTTCCATTCATTCACTGCGAATCTGGAATTCAACTGAATCTCCACTCCCTGCAGATTTATCTTACACCACTTGTGAATGTCCAAGTAAAACAATGCTGGTTTTCAGAGGCCTGTTCATGTTCGCAGTCGTGCTGTTCAATTGGCTATCCACTCAACCTGTTTTGCTCCTCATTTTCCTGTGCACACAACCCAGCCTTCAGAAATCATTGTAATCTCCACTACAGGATGTTCCATTCATTCACTGGGAATCTGGAATTCATCTGAATCTGCACTCCACGCAGGCTTTCGTTACACCACTGCTGAAAGTCGAAGTAATGCAATACTGGTTTTCAGTGGTCTGTTCACATTCGAAGCCGAGGCTTTTTACAGGCTATCCACTCAACACTGGTCAGCTCTTCATTTTCGTGTCCCCACAATCCAGATTTCAGAAATCATTGCAATCTCCACTACAGAATGTTCCATTCATTCACTGCGAGTCTGGAGTTTATCTGATTCTCCACTCCCGCCTGGTTAACATTACACCACTTGTGAATGTCCAAGTAAGCCAATGCTGGTTTTCAGAGGCCTGTTCATACTCGCAGCCGTGCTGTTTAATTGACAATTCACTCCACCCTGTTCAGCTCTTCATTGTCCCACCACACTACCAGCCTTCAGAAATCTTTGTTATCTCCACTACAGAATGTTCCATTCATTCACTGCGAATCTGGAATTCATCTGACTCTCAACTCCACGCAGGTTTTCATTACACCACTGTTGAATGTCCAAGTAACCCAATGCTGGTTTTCAGCGGCCTGTTCATATTCGCAGCCCTGCTGTTTACTTGGCTATCGATTCAAGCCTGGTCAGCTCTTCATTTTCCTGTCCACACAACACAGGCTTCAGAAATCATTGGAATCTCCTCTACAGAATGTTCCATTCATTCACTGCGAATGTGGAATTCAACTGACTCTCCACTCCATGCAGGTTTTCCTTACACCACTGATGAATGTCCAAGTAACCCAATGCTGGTTTTCAGCTGCATGTTCACACTCGCAGCCATGCTATACAATTGGCTTTCCACTAAATCCTGATTAGTTCTTGATTTTCCTTCCACACGACCCAGCCTTCAGAAATCGTTGGAATCTCCACTAGAGAATGTTCCATTCATTCACTGCGAATCTGGAATTCCTCTGAACCTCCACTCCCGGGAGGTTTTCGTTACACCACTGTTGAATGTCCAAGTAACCCAATGTTTTAAGTGTTTTCTTCACAAGCGCAGTGGTGCTGTTCAATTGGCTATCCACTCAACCCTGGCCAGCTCTACATTTTCCTGTCCACACCACAGAGACTGGAGAAATCATTGTTATCTCCACTACAGAATGTTCCATTCATTCACAGCGAATCTGGAATTCATCTGAATCTCCACTCCCGGCAGGTTTTCGTGACACCACTGGTAAATATCCAAGTAAGCCAATGCTGGTTTTAAGTGGCCTGCTCATACTCTCAGCCGTGCTGTTCAATTTGCTATCCACTCAACCCTCTTCAGCTCCATTTTCCTGTCCACATAACCCAAACTTCAGAAACAATTGGTATCTCCTCCACAGAATGTTCCATTCATTGACGGCAAATCTGAAATTCATCTAATTCTCAACTCCCGTCAGGTTTTCGTTACACCACTTGTGAATGTCCAATTAAGCCAAAGCTGGTTTTCAGTGGCCTGTTCTTACTACGAGACGTGCTGTTCATTTGGCTATCCATTCCACCCTGTTCAGCTCTACATTTTCGTGTCCACAAAACCCAGCCTTCAGAAATCATTGGAATCACCACTAGAGAATGTTCCATTCATTCACTGCGAATCTGGAATTCATCTGAATCTCCACTCCCGGCAGGTTTTCATTGCACCACTGCTGAATGTTCAAGTAACGCAATGATGGTTTTCAGCGGTCTATTCACACTCGAACCCGTGCTGTTCACGGTCTAGCGACTCAACACTGGTGAGTTCTTCTTTTTCCAGTTCAGACAATACAAACCTCAGAAACCATTGCAATCTACACTACAGAATGTTTCATTCATTCAGGCGAATCTTGAATTCATCTTGTTCTCCACTCCCAGCAGGTTTTCGTTTCACCACTGGTGAATGTCCAAGCAACCCAAGGCTGGTTTCAGCTGCGTGTTAACACTCGCAGCCGTGCTGTTCAATTGGCTATCCAGTGAACGCTGGTTAGCTCTTGATTTTCCTTCCACACACCGAGCCTTCAGAAATCATTCTTATCTCCACTTCAGAGTGTTCCATTCGTTCCCTGCGAATCTGGAATTCCTCTGACTCTCCACACCAGGCAGATTTTCCTAACAACACTGGTGAATGACCAGGTAATCCAATGCTGGTTTTCAGCGGCTGTTCACACTCACAGCCTTGCTGTTCAATTGGCAATCCAGTCAAACCTAGTCAGCTCTTCATTTTCCTGTCCACACAACCCAGCGTTCAGAAATCATTGGAATCTCTACTACAGAAATTTCCATTCATTCACTGTGAATCTGGAAATAATCTGAATCTGCATTCCAGGAAGGCTTTCGTTACACCACTGATGAATGTCCAAGTAATGCAATGCTGCTTCTTAGTGGTCTGTTCACACTCGAAACCGTGCTGTTCATTGGCTATCCACTCAATATCGGTCAGCTCTTCAATATCCTGTCCAGACTATCCAGATTCCTAAATGTTGGCAATCACCACTACAGAATGTTCCATTCAATCACGCGAATCTGGAATTCATCAGAGTCTCCACTCCTGGAAGGTTTTCGTGACACCACTGGTAAATGTCCAAGGAAGACAATGCTGGTTTTAAGCCGCCTGCTAACACACTCAGCCGTGCTGTTCAATTTGCTATCCACCCAACCCTATTCAGCTCTACATTTTCCTGTCCTCATAACCCAACCTTCAGAAATAATTGGTATCTCCTCCACAGAATGTTCCGTTCATTCACTGCGAATCTTAAATTCATCTGACTCTCAACTCCCGGCGGGTTATCGTTACACCACTTGTGAATGTCCAAGTAAGCCAATGCTGGTTTTCAGTGGCCTGTTCATACTAAGAGACGTGCTGTTCATTTGGCTATCCACTCCACCCTGTTCAGCTCTACATTTTCGTGTCCACAAAACCCAGCCTTCAGAAATCATTGGAATCACCACTAGAGAATGTTCCATTCATTCACTGCGAATCTGGAATTCATCTGAACCTCCACTCCTGGCAGGTTTTCGTTACGCCACTGGTGAATGTCCAAGTAACTCAATACTGGTTTTCAGAGGCATGTTCAACTCGCAGAAGTGCTGTTCAATGGGCTATCCACTCAATATTGGTCAGCTCTTCATTTTCCTCTCCACACAAACCAGCCTTCAGAAATCATTGGGCTCTCCACTACAGACTGTTCCATTCATTCACTGCGATTCTGCAATTCATCTGACTCTCCGCTCCAGGCAGGTTTTCATTACAGCACTGGTGAATGACCAAGTAATCCAATGCTGGTTTTCAGCCGCCTTTTCACACTCGCAGTGTGCTGTTCAATTGTCTATCCACTCAAACCTGGTCAGCCTTTCATTTTCTTTTCCACAATATAGACTTCAGAAATCATTGGAATCGCCAGTACAGAATGTTCCATTTATTCACTGCCAATCTGGAATTCATCTGAATCTGCACTCCAGGTAGGCTTTCATTACACCACTTATGAATGTCCAAGTAACACAATGCTGGTTTTCAGCGGTCTGTTCACACTCTAAGCCCTGCTTTTTACTGGGTATCCACACAACTGTGGTCAGCTCTTCATTTTCATGTCCAAACAATCCAGACTTGAGAAATCATTGCAATCTCCAGTACAGAATGTTCCATTCATTCACTGCGAATCTGGAATTCAACTGAATCTCCACTCCCTGCAGATTTATCTTACACCACTTGTGAATGTCCAAGTAAAACAATGCTGGTTTTCAGAGGCCTGTTCATGTTCGCAGTCGTGCTGTTCAATTGGCTATCCACTCAACCTGTTTTGCTCCTCATTTTCCTGTGCACACAACCCAGCCTTCAGAAATCATTGTAATCTCCACTACAGGATGTTCCATTCATTCACTGGGAATCTGGAATTCATCTGAATCTGCACTCCACGCAGGCTTTCGTTACACCACTGCTGAAAGTCGAAGTAATGCAATACTGGTTTTCAGTGGTCTGTTCACATTCGAAGCCGAGGCTTTTTACAGGCTATCCACTCAACACTGGTCAGCTCTTCATTTTCGTGTCCCCACAATCCAGATTTCAGAAATCATTGCAATCTCCACTACAGAATGTTCCATTCATTCACTGCGAGTCTGGAGTTTATCTGATTCTCCACTCCCGCCTGCTTAACATTACACCACTTGTGAATGTCCAAGTAAGCCAATGCTGGTTTTCAGAGGCCTGTTCATACTCGCAGCCGTGCTGTTTAATTGACAATTCACTCCACCCTGTTCAGCTCTTCATTGTCCCACCACACTACCAGCCTTCAGAAATCTTTGTTATCTCCACTACAGAATGTTCCATTCATTCACTGCGAATCTGGAATTCATCTGACTCTCAACTCCACGCAGGTTTTCATTACACCACTGTTGAATGTCCAAGTAACCCAATGCTGGTTTTCAGCGGCCTGTTCATATTCGCAGCCCTGCTGTTTACTTGGCTATCGATTCAAGCCTGGTCAGCTCTTCATTTTCCTGTCCACACAACACAGGCTTCAGAAATCATTGGAATCTCCTCTACAGAATGTTCCATTCATTCACTGCGAATGTGGAATTCAACTGACTCTCCACTCCATGCAGGTTTTCCTTACACCACTGATGAATGTCCAAGTAACCCAATGCTGGTTTTCAGCTGCATGTTCACACTCGCAGCCATGCTATACAATTGGCTTTCCACTAAATCCTGATTAGTTCTTGATTTTCCTTCCACACGACCCAGCCTTCAGAAATCGTTGGAATCTCCACTAGAGAATGTTCCATTCATTCACTGCGAATCTGGAATTCCTCTGAACCTCCACTCCCGGCAGGTTTTCGTTACACCACTGTTGAATGTCCAAGTAACCCCATGTTTTAAGTGTTTTCTTCACAAGCGCAGTGGTGCTGTTCAATTGGCTATCCACTCAACCCTGGCCAGCTCTACATTTTCCTGTCCACACCACAGAGACTGGAGAAATCATTGTTATCTCCACTACAGAATGTTCCATTCATTCACAGCGAATCTGGAATTCATCTGAATCTCCACTCCCGGCAGGTTTTCGTGACACCACTGGTAAATATCCAAGTAAGCCAATGCTGGTTTTAAGTGGCCTGCTCATACTCTCAGCCGTGCTGTTCAATTTGCTATCCACTCAACCCTCTTCAGCTCCATTTTCCTGTCCACATAACCCAAACTTCAGAAACAATTGGTATCTCCTCCACAGAATGTTCCATTCATTGACGGCAAATCTGAAATTCATCTAATTCTCAACTCCCGTCAGGTTTTCGTTACACCACTTGTGAATGTCCAATTAAGCCAAAGCTGGTTTTCAGTGGCCTGTTCTTACTACGAGACGTGCTGTTCATTTGGCTATCCATTCCACCCTGTTCAGCTCTACATTTTCGTGTCCACAAAACCCAGCCTTCAGAAATCATTGGAATCACCACTAGAGAATGTTCCATTCATTCACTGCGAATCTGGAATTCATCTGAATCTCCACTCCCGGCAGGTTTTCATTGCACCACTGCTGAATGTTCAAGTAACGCAATGATGGTTTTCAGCGGTCTATTCACACTCGAACCCGTGCTGTTCACGGTCTAGCGACTCAACACTGGTGAGTTCTTCTTTTTCCAGTTCAGACAATACAAACCTCAGAAACCATTGCAATCTACACTACAGAATGTTTCATTCATTCAGGCGAATCTTGAATTCATCTTGTTCTCCACTCCCAGCAGGTTTTCGTTTCACCACTGGTGAATGTCCAAGCAACCCAAGGCTGGTTTCAGCTGCGTGTTAACACTCGCAGCCGTGCTGTTCAATTGGCTATCCAGTGAACGCTGGTTAGCTCTTGATTTTCCTTCCACACACCGAGCCTTCAGAAATCATTCTTATCTCCACTTCAGAGTGTTCCATTCGTTCCCTGCGAATCTGGAATTCCTCTGACTCTCCACACCAGGCAGATTTTCCTAACAACACTGGTGAATGACCAGGTAATCCAATGCTGGTTTTCAGCGGCTGTTCACACTCACAGCCTTGCTGTTCAATTGGCAATCCAGTCAAACCTAGTCAGCTCTTCATTTTCCTGTCCACACAACCCAGCGTTCAGAAATCATTGGAATCTCTACTACAGAAATTTCCATTCATTCACTGTGAATCTGGAAATAATCTGAATCTGCATTCCAGGAAGGCTTTCGTTACACCACTGATGAATGTCCAAGTAATGCAATGCTGCTTCTTAGTGGTCTGTTCACACTCGAAACCGTGCTGTTCATTGGCTATCCACTCAATATCGGTCAGCTCTTCAATATCCTGTCCAGACTATCCAGATTCCTAAATGTTGGCAATCACCACTACAGAATGTTCCATTCAATCACGCGAATCTGGAATTCATCAGAGTCTCCACTCCTGGAAGGTTTTCGTGACACCACTGGTAAATGTCCAAGGAAGACAATGCTGGTTTTAAGCCGCCTGCTAACACACTCAGCCGTGCTGTTCAATTTGCTATCCACCCAACCCTATTCAGCTCTACATTTTCCTGTCCTCATAACCCAACCTTCAGAAATAATTGGTATCTCCTCCACAGAATGTTCCGTTCATTCACTGCGAATCTTAAATTCATCTGACTCTCAACTCCCGGCGGGTTATCGTTACACCACTTGTGAATGTCCAAGTAAGCCAATGCTGGTTTTCAGTGGCCTGTTCATACTAAGAGACGTGCTGTTCATTTGGCTATCCACTCCACCCTGTTCAGCTCTACATTCTCGTGTCCACAAAACCCAGCCTTCAGAAATCATTGGAATCACCACTAGAGAATGTTCCATTCATTCACTGCGAATCTGGAATTCATCTGAACCTCCACTCCTGGCAGGTTTTCATTACGCCACTGGTGAATGTCCAAGTAACTCAATACTGGGTTTCAGAGGCATGTTCAACTCGCAGAAGTGCTGTTCAATGGGCTATCCACTCAATATTGGTCAGCTCTTCATTTTCCTCTCCACACAAACCAGCCTTCAGAAATCATTGGGCTCTCCACTACAGACTGTTCCATTCATTCACTGCGATTCTGCAATTCATCTGACTCTCCGCTCCAGGCAGGTTTTCATTACCGCACTGGTGAATGACCAAGTAATCCAATGCTGGTTTTCAGCCGCCTTTTCACACTCGCAGTGTGCTGTTCAATTGTCTATCCACTCAAACCTGGTCAGCCTTTCATTTTCTTTTCCACAATATCAGACTTCAGAAATCATTGGAATCGCCAGTACAGAATGTTCCATTTATTCACTGCCAATCTGGAATTCATCTGAATCTGCACTCCAGGTAGGCTTTCATTACACCACTTATGAATGTCCAAGTAACACAATGCTGGTTTTCAGCGGTCTGTTCACACTCTAAGCCCTGCTTTTTACTGGGTATCCACACAACTGTGGTCAGCTCTTCATTTTCATGTCCAAACAATCCAGACTTGAGAAATCATTGCAATCTCCAGTACAGAATGTTCCATTCATTCACTGCGAATCTGGAATTCAACTGAATCTCCACTCCCTGCAGATTTATCTTACACCACTTGTGAATGTCCAAGTAAAACAATGCTGGTTTTCAGAGGCCTGTTCATGTTCGCAGTCGTGCTGTTCAATTGGCTATCCACTCAACCTGTTTTGCTCCTCATTTTCCTGTGCACACAACCCAGCCTTCAGAAATCATTGTAATCTCCACTACAGGATGTTCCATTCATTCACTGGGAATCTGGAATTCATCTGAATCTGCACTCCACGCAGGCTTTCGTTACACCACTGCTGAAAGTCGAAGTAATGCAATACTGGTTTTCAGTGGTCTGTTCACATTCGAAGCCGAGGCTTTTTACAGGCTATCCGCTCAAGACTGGTCAGCTCTTCATTTTCGTGTCCCCACAATCCAGATTTCAGAAATCATTGCAATCTCCACTACAGAATGTTCCATTCATTCACTGCGAGTCTGGAGTTTATCTGATTCTCCACTCCCGCCTGGTTAACATTACACCACTTGTGAATGTCCAAGTAAGCCAATGCTGGTTTTCAGAGGCCTGTTCATACTCGCAGCCGTGCTGTTTAATTGACAATTCACTCCACCCTGTTCAGCTCTTCATTGTCCCACCACACTACCAGCCTTCAGAAATCTTTGTTATCTCCACTACAGAATGTTCCATTCATTCACTGCGAATCTGGAATTCATCTGACTCTCAACTCCACGCAGGTTTTCATTACACCACTGTTGAATGTCCAAGTAACCCAATGCTGGTTTTCAGCGGCCTGTTCATATTCGCAGCCCTGCTGTTTACTTGGCTATCGATTCAAGCCTGGTCAGCTCTTCATTTTCCTGTCCACACAACACAGGCTTCAGAAATCATTGGAATCTCCTCTACAGAATGTTCCATTCATTCACTGCGAATGTGGAATTCAACTGACTCTCCACTCCATGCAGGTTTTCCTTACACCACTGATGAATGTCCAAGTAACCCAATGCTGGTTTTCAGCTGCATGTTCACACTCGCAGCCATGCTATACAATTGGCTTTCCACTAAATCCTGATTAGTTCTTGATTTTCCTTCCACACGACCCAGCCTTCAGAAATCATTGGAATCTCCACTAGAGAATGTTCCATTCATTCACTGCGAATCTGGAATTCCTCTGAACCTCCACTCCCGGCAGGTTTTCGTTACACCACTGTTGAATGTCCAAGTAACCCCATGTTTTAAGTGTTTTCTTCACAAGCGCAGTGGTGCTGTTCAATTGGCTATCCACTCAACCCTGGCCAGCTCTACATTTTCCTGTCCACACCACAGAGACTGGAGAAATCATTGTTATCTCCACTACAGAATGTTCCATTCATTCACAGCGAATCTGGAATTCATCTGAATCTCCACTCCCGGCAGGTTTTCGTGACACCACTGGTAAATATCCAAGTAAGCCAATGCTGGTTTTAAGTGGCCTGCTCATACTCTCAGCCGTGCTGTTCAATTTGCTATCCACTCAACCCTCTTCAGCTCCTTTTTCCTGTCCACATAACCCAAACTTCAGAAACAATTGGTATCTCCTCCACAGAATGTTCCATTCATTGACGGCAAATCTGAAATTCATCTAATTCTCAACTCCCGTCAGGTTTTCGTTACACCACTTGTGAATGTCCAATTAAGCCAAAGCTGGTTTTCAGTGGCCTGTTCTTACTACGAGACGTGCTGTTCATTTGGCTATCCATTCCACCCTGTTCAGCTCTACATTTTCGTGTCCACAAAACCCAGCCTTCAGAAATCATTGGAATCACCACTAGAGAATGTTCCATTCATTCACTGCGAATCTGGAATTCATCTGAATCTCCACTCCCGGCAGGTTTTCATTGCACCACTGCTGAATGTTCAAGTAACGCAATGATGGTTTTCAGCGGTCTATTCACACTCGAACCCGTGCTGTTCACGGTCTAGCGACTCAACACTGGTGAGTTCTTCTTTTTCCAGTTCAGACAATACAAACCTCAGAAACCATTGCAATCTACACTACAGAATGTTTCATTCATTCAGGCGAATCTTGAATTCATCTTGTTCTCCACTCCCAGCAGGTTTTCGTTTCACCACTGGTGAATGTCCAAGCAACCCAAGGCTGGTTTCAGCTGCGTGTTAACACTCGCAGCCGTGCTGTTCAATTGGCTATCCAGTGAACGCTGGTTAGCTCTTGATTTTCCTTCCACACACCGAGCCTTCAGAAATCATTCTTATCTCCACTTCAGAGTGTTCCATTCGTTCCCTGCGAATCTGGAATTCCTCTGACTCTCCACACCAGGCAGATTTTCCTAACAACACTGGTGAATGACCAGGTAATCCAATGCTGGTTTTCAGCGGCTGTTCACACTCACAGCCTTGCTGTTCAATTGGCAATCCAGTCAAACCTAGTCAGCTCTTCATTTTCCTGTCCACACAACCCAGCGTTCAGAAATCATTGGAATCTCTACTACAGAAATTTCCATTCATTCACTGTGAATCTGGAAATAATCTGAATCTGCATTCCAGGAAGGCTTTCGTTACACCACTGATGAATGTCCAAGTAATGCAATGCTGCTTCTTAGTGGTCTGTTCACACTCGAAACCGTGCTGTTCATTGGCTATCCACTCAATATCGGTCAGCTCTTCAATATCCTGTCCAGACTATCCAGATTCCTAAATGTTGGCAATCACCACTACAGAATGTTCCATTCAATCACGCGAATCTGGAATTCATCAGAGTCTCCACTCCTGGAAGGTTTTCGTGACACCACTGGTAAATGTCCAAGGAAGACAATGCTGGTTTTAAGCCGCCTGCTAACACACTCAGCCGTGCTGTTCAATTTGCTATCCACCCAACCCTATTCAGCTCTACATTTTCCTGTCCTCATAACCCAACCTTCAGAAATAATTGGTATCTCCTCCACAGAATGTTCCGTTCATTCACTGCGAATCTTAAATTCATCTGACTCTCAACTCCCGGCGGGTTATCGTTACACCACTTGTGAATGTCCAAGTAAGCCAATGCTGGTTTTCAGTGGCCTGTTCATACTAAGAGACGTGCTGTTCATTTGGCTATCCACTCCACCCTGTTCAGCTCTACATTCTCGTGTCCACAAAACCCAGCCTTCAGAAATCATTGGAATCACCACTAGAGAATGTTCCATTCATTCACTGCGAATCTGGAATTCATCTGAACCTCCACTCCTGGCAGGTTTTCGTTACGCCACTGGTGAATGTCCAAGTAACTCAATACTGGGTTTCAGAGGCATGTTCAACTCGCAGAAGTGCTGTTCAATGGGCTATCCACTCAATATTGGTCAGCTCTTCATTTTCCTCTCCACACAAACCAGCCTTCAGAAATCATTGGGCTCTCCACTACAGACTGTTCCATTCATTCACTGCGATTCTGCAATTCATCTGACTCTCCGCTCCAGGCAGGTTTTCATTACAGCACTGGTGAATGACCAAGTAATCCAATGCTGGTTTTCAGCCGCCTTTTCACACTCGCAGTGTGCTGTTCAATTGTCTATCCACTCAAACCTGGTCAGCCTTTCATTTTCTTTTCCACAATATCAGACTTCAGAAATCATTGGAATCGCCAGTACAGAATGTTCCATTCATTCACTGCCAATCTGGAATTCATCTGAATCTGCACTCCAGGTAGGCTTTCATTACACCACTTATGAATGTCCAAGTAACACAATGCTGGTTTTCAGCGGTCTGTTCACACTCTAAGCCCTGCTTTTTACTGGGTATCCACACAACTGTGGTCAGCTCTTCATTTTCATGTCCAAACAATCCAGACTTGAGAAATCATTGCAATCTCCAGTACAGAATGTTCCATTCATTCACTGCGAATCTGGAATTCAACTGAATCTCCACTACCTGCAGATTTATCTTACACCACTTGTGAATGTCCAAGTAAAACAATGCTGGTTTTCAGAGGCCTGTTCATGTTCGCAGTCGTGCTGTTCAATTGGCTATCCACTCAACCTGTTTTGCTCCTCATTTTCCTGTGCACACAACCCAGCCTTCAGAAATCATTGTAATCTCCACTACAGGATGTTCCATTCATTCACTGGGAATCTGGAATTCATCTGAATCTGCACTCCACGCAGGCTTTTGTTACACCACTGCTGAAAGTCGAAGTAATGCAATACTGGTTTTCAGTGGTCTGTTCACATTCGAAGCCGAGGCTTTTTACAGGCTATCCGCTCAACACTGGTCAGCTCTTCATTTTCGTGTCCCCACAATCCAGATTTCAGAAATCATTGCAATCTCCACTACAGAATGTTCCATTCATTCACTGCGAGTCTGGAGTTTATCTGATTCTCCACTCCCGCCTGGTTAACATTACACCACTTGTGAATGTCCAAGTAAGCCAATGCTGGTTTTCAGAGGCCTGTTCATACTCGCAGCCGTGCTGTTTAATTGACAATTCACTCCACCCTGTTCAGCTCTTCATTGTCCCACCACACTACCAGCCTTCAGAAATCTTTGTTATCTCCACTACAGAATGTTCCATTCATTCACTGCGAATCTGGAATTCATCTGACTCTCAACTCCACGCAGGTTTTCATTACACCACTGTTGAATGTCCAAGTAACCCAATGCTGGTTTTCAGCGGCCTGTTCATATTCGCAGCCCTGCTGTTTACTTGGCTATCGATTCAAGCCTGGTCAGCTCTTCATTTTCCTGTCCAGACAACACAGGCTTCAGAAATCATTGGAATCTCCTCTACAGAATGTTCCATTCATTCACTGCGAATGTGGAATTCAACTGACTCTCCACTCCATGCAGGTTTTCCTTACACCACTGATGAATGTCCAAGTAACCCAATGCTGGTTTTCAGCTGCATGTTCACACTCGCAGCCATGCTATACAATTGGCTTTCCACTAAATCCTGATTAGTTCTTGATTTTCCTTCCACACGACCCAGCCTTCAGAAATCGTTGGAATCTCCACTAGAGAATGTTCCATTCATTCACTGCGAATCTGGAATTCCTCTGAACCTCCACTCCCGGCAGGTTTTCGTTACACCACTGTTGAATGTCCAAGTAACCCAATGTTTTAAGTGTTTTCTTCACAAGCGCAGTGGTGCTGTTCAATTGGCTATCCACTCAACCCTGGCCAGCTCTACATTTTCCTGTCCACACCACAGAGACTGGAGAAATCATTGTTATCTCCACTACAGAATGTTCCATTCATTCACAGCGAATCTGGAATTCATCTGAATCTCCACTCCCGGCAGGTTTTCGTGACACCACTGGTAAATATCCAAGTAAGCCAATGCTGGTTTTAAGTGGCCTGCTCATACTCTCAGCCGTGCTGTTCAATTTGCTATCCACTCAACCCTCTTCAGCTCCATTTTCCTGTCCACATAACCCAAACTTCAGAAACAATTGGTATCTCCTCCACAGAATGTTCCATTCATTGACGGCAAATCTGAAATTCATCTAATTCTCAACTCCCGTCAGGTTTTCGTTACACCACTTGTGAATGTCCAATTAAGCCAAAGCTGGTTTTCAGTGGCCTGTTCTTACTACGAGACGTGCTGTTCATTTGGCTATCCATTCCACCCTGTTCAGCTCTACATTTTCGTGTCCACAAAACCCAGCCTTCAGAAATCATTGGAATCACCACTAGAGAATGTTCCATTCATTCACTGCGAATCTGGAATTCATCTGAATCTCCACTCCCGGCAGGTTTTCATTGCACCACTGCTGAATGTTCAAGTAACGCAATGATGGTTTTCAGCGGTCTATTCACACTCGAACCCGTGCTGTTCACGGTCTAGCGACTCAACACTGGTGAGTTCTTCTTTTTCCAGTTCAGACAATACAAACCTCAGAAACCATTGCAATCTACACTACAGAATGTTTCATTCATTCAGGCGAATCTTGAATTCATCTTGTTCTCCACTCCCAGCAGGTTTTCGTTTCACCACTGGTGAATGTCCAAGCAACCCAAGGCTGGTTTCAGCTGCGTGTTAACACTCGCAGCCGTGCTGTTCAATTGGCTATCCAGTGAACGCTGGTTAGCTCTTGATTTTCCTTCCACACACCGAGCCTTCAGAAATCATTCTTATCTCCACTTCAGAATGTTCCATTCGTTCCCTGCGAATCTGGAATTCCTCTGACTCTCCACACCAGGCAGATTTTCCTAACAACACTGGTGAATGACCAGGTAATCCAATGCTGGTTTTCAGCGGCTGTTCACACTCACAGCCTTGCTGTTCAATTGGCAATCCAGTCAAACCTAGTCAGCTCTTCATTTTCCTGTCCACACAACCCAGCGTTCAGAAATCATTGGAATCTCTACTACAGAAATTTCCATTCATTCACTGTGAATCTGGAAATACTCTGAATCTGCATTCCAGGAAGGCTTTCGTTACACCACTGATGAATGTCCAAGTAATGCAATGCTGCTTCTTAGTGGTCTGTTCACACTCGAAACCGTGCTGTTCATTGGCTATCCACTCAATATCGGTCAGCTCTTCAATATCCTGTCCAGACTATCCAGATTCCTAAATGTTGGCAATCACCACTACAGAATGTTCCATTCAATCACGCGAATCTGGAATTCATCAGAGTCTCCACTCCTGGAAGGATTTCGTGACACCACTGGTAAATGTCCAAGGAAGACAATGCTGGTTTTAAGCCGCCTGCTAACACACTCAGCCGTGCTGTTCAATTTGCTATCCACCCAACCCTATTCAGCTCTACATTTTCCTGTCCTCATAACCCAACCTTCAGAAATAATTGGTATCTCCTCCACAGAATGTTCCGTTCATTCACTGCGAATCTTAAATTCATCTGACTCTCAACTCCCGGCGGGTTATCGTTACACCACTTGTGAATGTCCAAGTAAGCCAATGCTGGTTTTCAGTGGCCTGTTCATACTAAGAGACGTGCTGTTCATTTGGCTATCCACTCCACCCTGTTCAGCTCTACATTTTCGTGTCCACAAAACCCAGCCTTCAGAAATCATTGGAATCACCACTAGAGAATGTTCCATTCATTCACTGCGAATCTGGAATTCATCTGAACCTCCACTCCTGGCAGGTTTTCGTTACGCCACTGGTGAATGTCCAAGTAACTCAATACTGGTTTTCAGAGGCATGTTCAACTCGCAGAAGTGCTGTTCAATGGGCTATCCACTCAATATTGGTCAGCTCTTCATTTTCCTCTCCACACAAACCAGCCTTCAGAAATCATTGGACTCTCCACTACAGACTGTTCCATTCATTCACTGCGATTCTGCAATTCATCTGACTCTCCGCTCCAGGCAGGTTTTCATTACAGCACTGGTGAATGACCAAGTAATCCAATGCTGGTTTTCAGCCGCCTTTTCACACTCGCAGTGTGCTGTTCAATTGTCTATCCACTCAAACCTGGTCAGCCTTTCATTTTCTTTTCCACAATATCAGACTTCAGAAATCATTGGAATCGCCAGTACAGAATGTTCCATTCATTCACTGCCAATCTGGAATTCATCTGAATCTGCACTCCAGGTAGGCTTTCATTACACCACTTATGAATGTCCAAGTAACACAATGCTGGTTTTCAGCGGTCTGTTCACACTCTAAGCCCTGCTTTTTACTGGGTATCCACACAACTGTGGTCAGCTCTTCATTTTCATGTCCAAACAATCCAGACTTGAGAAATCATTGCAATCTCCAGTACAGAATGTTCCATTCATTCACTGCGAATCTGGAATTCAACTGAATCTCCACTACCTGCAGATTTATCTTACACCACTTGTGAATGTCCAAGTAAAACAATGCTGGTTTTCAGAGGCCTGTTCATGTTCGCAGTCGTGCTGTTCAATTGGCTATCCACTCAACCTGTTTTGCTCCTCATTTTCCTGTGCACACAACCCAGCCTTCAGAAATCATTGTAATCTCCACTACAGGATGTTCCATTCATTCACTGGGAATCTGGAATTCATCTGAATCTGCACTCCACGCAGGCTTTCGTTACACCACTGCTGAAAGTCGAAGTAATGCAATACTGGTTTTCAGTGGTCTGTTCACATTCGAAGCCGAGGCTTTTTACAGGCTATCCGCTCAAGACTGGTCAGCTCTTCATTTTCGTGTCCCCACAATCCAGATTTCAGAAATCATTGCAATCTCCACTACAGAATGTTCCATTCATTCACTGCGAGTCTGGAGTTTATCTGATTCTCCACTCCCGCCTGGTTAACATTACACCACTTGTGAATGTCCAAGTAAGCCAATGCTGGTTTTCAGAGGCCTGTTCATACTCGCAGCCGTGCTGTTTAATTGACAATTCACTCCACCCTGTTCAGCTCTTCATTGTCCCACCACACTACCAGCCTTCAGAAAACTTTGTTATCTCCACTACAGAATGTTCCATTCATTCACTGCGAATCTGGAATTCATCTGACTCTCAACTCCACGCAGGTTTTCATTACACCACTGTTGAATGTCCAAGTAACCCAATGCTGGTTTTCAGCGGCCTGTTCATATTCGCAGCCCTGCTGTTTACTTGGCTATCGATTCAAGCCTGGTCAGCTCTTCATTTTCCTGTCCACACAACACAGGCTTCAGAAATCATTGGAATCTCCTCTACAGAATGTTCCATTCATTCACTGCGAATGTGGAATTCAACTGACTCTCCACTCCATGCAGGTTTTCCTTACACCACTGATGAATGTCCAAGTAACCCAATGCTGGTTTTCAGCTGCATGTTCACACTCGCAGCCATGCTATACAATTGGCTTTCCACTAAATCCTGATTAGTTCTTGATTTTCCTTCCACACGACCCAGCCTTCAGAAATCGTTGGAATCTCCACTAGAGAATGTTCCATTCATTCACTGCGAATCTGGAATTCCTCTGAACCTCCACTCCCGGCAGGTTTTCGTTACACCACTGTTGAATGTCCAAGTAACCCCATGTTTTAAGTGTTTTCTTCACAAGCGCAGTGGTTCTGTTCAATTGGCTATCCACTCAACCCTGGCCAGCTCTACATTTTCCTGTCCACACCACAGAGACTGGAGAAATCATTGTTATCTCCACTACAGAATGTTCCATTCATTCACAGCGAATCTGGAATTCATCTGAATCTCCACTCCCGGCAGGTTTTCGTGACACCACTGGTAAATATCCAAGTAAGCCAATGCTGGTTTTAAGTGGCCTGCTCATACTCTCAGCCGTGCTGTTCAATTTGCTATCCACTCAACCCTCTTCAGCTCCTTTTTCCTGTCCACATTACCCAAACTTCAGAAACAATTGGTATCTCCTCCACAGAATGTTCCATTCATTGACGGCAAATCTGAAATTCATCTAATTCTCAACTCCCGTCAGGTTTTCGTTACACCACTTGTGAATGTCCAATTAAGCCAAAGCTGGTTTTCAGTGGCCTGTTCTTACTACGAGACGTGCTGTTCATTTGGCTATCCATTCCACCCTGTTCAGCTCTACATTTTCGTGTCCACAAAACCCAGCCTTCAGAAATCATTGGAATCACCACTAGAGAATGTTCCATTCATTCACTGCGAATCTGGAATTCATCTGAATCTCCACTCCCGGCAGGTTTTCATTGCACCACTGCTGAATGTTCAAGTAACGCAATGATGGTTTTCAGCGGTCTATTCACACTCGAACCCGTGCTGTTCACGGTCTAGCGACTCAACACTGGTGAGTTCTTCTTTTTCCAGTTCAGACAATACAAACCTCAGAAACCATTGCAATCTACACTACAGAATGTTTCATTCATTCAGGCGAATCTTGAATTCATCTTGTTCTCCACTCCCAGCAGGTTTTCGTTTCACCACTGGTGAATGTCCAAGCAACCCAAGGCTGGTTTCAGCTGCGTGTTAACACTCGCAGCCGTGCTGTTCAATTGGCTATCCAGTGAACGCTGGTTAGCTCTTGATTTTCCTTCCACACACCGAGCCTTCAGAAATCATTCTTATCTCCACTTCAGAGTGTTCCATTCGTTCCCTGCGAATCTGGAATTCCTCTGACTCTCCACACCAGGCAGATTTTCCTAACAACACTGGTGAATGACCAGGTAATCCAATGCTGGTTTTCAGCGGCTGTTCACACTCACAGCCTTGCTGTTCAATTGGCAATCCAGTCAAACCTAGTCAGCTCTTCATTTTCCTGTCCACACAACCCAGCGTTCAGAAATCATTGGAATCTCTACTACAGAAATTTCCATTCATTCACTGTGAATCTGGAAATAATCTGAATCTGCATTCCAGGAAGGCTTTCGTTACACCACTGATGAATGTCCAAGTAATGCAATGCTGCTTCTTAGTGGTCTGTTCACACTCGAAACCGTGCTGTTCATTGGCTATCCACTCAATATCGGTCAGCTCTTCAATATCCTGTCCAGACTATCCAGATTCCTAAATGTTGGCAATCACCACTACAGAATGTTCCATTCAATCACGCGAATCTGGAATTCATCAGAGTCTCCACTCCTGGAAGGTTTTCGTGACACCACTGGTAAATGTCCAAGGAAGACAATGCTGGTTTTAAGCCGCCTGCTAACACACTCAGCCGTGCTGTTCAATTTGCTATCCACCCAACCCTATTCAGCTCTACATTTTCCTGTCCTCATAACCCAACCTTCAGAAATAATTGGTATCTCCTCCACAGAATGTTCCGTTCATTCACTGCGAATCTTAAATTCATCTGACTCTCAACTCCCGGCGGGTTATCGTTACACCACTTGTGAATGTCCAAGTAAGCCAATGCTGGTTTTCAGTGGCCTGTTCATACTAAGAGACGTGCTGTTCATTTGGCTATCCACTCCACCCTGTTCAGCTCTACATTTTCGTGTCCACAAAACCCAGCCTTCAGAAATCATTGGAATCACCACTAGAGAATGTTCCATTCATTCACTGCGAATCTGGAATTCATCTGAACCTCCACTCCTGGCAGGTTTTCGTTACGCCACTGGTGAATGTCCAAGTAACTCAATACTGGGTTTCAGAGGCATGTTCAACTCGCAGAAGTGCTGTTCAATGGGCTATCCACTCAATATTGGTCAGCTCTTCATTTTCCTCTCCACACAAACCAGCCTTCAGAAATCATTGGGCTCTCCACTACAGACTGTTCCATTCATTCACTGCGATTCTGCAATTCATCTGACTCTCCGCTCCAGGCAGGTTTTCATTACAGCACTGGTGAATGACCAAGTAATCCAATGCTGGTTTTCAGCCGCCTTTTCACACTCGCAGTGTGCTGTTCAATTGTCTATCCACTCAAACCTGGTCAGCCTTTCATTTTCTTTTCCACAATATCAGACTTCAGAAATCATTGGAATCTCCAGTACAGAATGTTCCATTCATTCACTGCCAATCTGGAATTCATCTGAATCTGCACTCCAGGTAGGCTTTCATTACACCACTTATGAATGTCCAAGTAACACAATGCTGGTTTTCAGCGGTCTGTTCACACTCTAAGCCCTGCTTTTTACTGGGTATCCACACAACTGTGGTCAGCTCTTCATTTTCATGTCCAAACAATCCAGACTTGAGAAATCATTGCAATCTCCAGTACAGAATGTTCCATTCATTCACTGCGAATCTGGAATTCAACTGAATCTCCACTACCTGCAGATTTATATTACACCACTTGTGAATGTCCAAGTAAAACAATGCTGGTTTTCAGAGGCCTGTTCATGTTCGCAGTCGTGCTGTTCAATTGGCTATCCACTCAACCTGTTTTGCTCCTCATTTTCCTGTGCACACAACCCAGCCTTCAGAAATCATTGTAATCTCCACTACAGGATGTTCCATTCATTCACTGGGAATCTGGAATTCATCTGAATCTGCACTCCACGCAGGCTTTCGTTACACCACTGCTGAAAGTCGAAGTAATGCAATACTGGTTTTCAGTGGTCTGTTCACATTCGAAGCCGAGGCTTTTTACAGGCTATCCGCTCAACACTGGTCAGCTCTTCATTTTCGTGTCCCCACAATCCAGATTTCAGAAATCATTGCAATCTCCACTACAGAATGTTCCATTCATTCACTGCGAGTCTGGAGTTTATCTGATTCTCCACTCCCGCCTGGTTAACATTACACCACTTGTGAATGTCCAAGTAAGCCAATGCTGGTTTTCAGAGGCCTGTTCATACTCGCAGCCGTGCTGTTTAATTGACAATTCACTCCACCCTGTTCAGCTCTTCATTGTCCCACCACACTACCAGCCTTCAGAAATCTTTGTTATCTCCACTACAGAATGTTCCATTCATTCACTGCGAATCTGGAATTCATCTGACTCTCAACTCCACGCAGGTTTTCATTACACCACTGTTGAATGTCCAAGTAACCCAATGCTGGTTTTCAGCGGCCTGTTCATATTCGCAGCCCTGCTGTTTACTTGGCTATCGATTCAAGCCTGGTCAGCTCTTCATTTTCCTGTCCACACAACACAGCTTCAGAAATCATTGGAATCTCCTCTACAGAATGTTCCATTCATTCACTGCGAATGTGGAATTCAACTGACTCTCCACTCCATGCAGGTTTTCCTTACACCACTGATGAATGTCCAAGTAACCCAATGCTGGTTTTCAGCTGCATGTTCACACTCGCAGCCATGCTATACAATTGGCTTTCCACTAAATCCTGATTAGTTCTTGATTTTCCTTCCACACGACCCAGCCTTCAGAAATCGTTGGAATCTCCACTAGAGAATGTTCCATTCATTCACTGCGAATCTGGAATTCCTCTGAACCTCCACTCCCGGCAGGTTTTCGTTACACCACTGTTGAATGTCCAAGTAACCCAATGTTTTAAGTGTTTTCTTCACAAGCGCAGTGGTGCTGTTCAATTGGCTATCCACTCAACCCTGGCCAGCTCTACATTTTCCTGTCCACACCACAGAGACTGGAGAAATCATTGTTATCTCCACTACAGAATGTTCCATTCATTCACAGCGAATCTGGAATTCATCTGAATCTCCACTCCCGGCAGGTTTTCGTGACACCACTGGTAAATATCCAAGTAAGCCAATGCTGGTTTTAAGTGGCCTGCTCATACTCTCAGCCGTGCTGTTCAATTTGCTATCCACTCAACCCTCTTCAGCTCCATTTTCCTGTCCACATAACCCAAACTTCAGAAACAATTGGTATCTCCTCCACAGAATGTTCCATTCATTGACGGCAAATCTGAAATTCATCTAATTCTCAACTCCCGTCAGGTTTTCGTTACACCACTTGTGAATGTCCAATTAAGCCAAAGCTGGTTTTCAGTGGCCTGTTCTTACTACGAGACGTGCTGTTCATTTGGCTATCCATTCCACCCTGTTCAGCTCTACATTTTCGTGTCCACAAAACCCAGCCTTCAGAAATCATTGGAATCACCACTAGAGAATGTTCCATTCATTCACTGCGAATCTGGAATTCATCTGAATCTCCACTCCCGGCAGGTTTTCATTGCACCACTGCTGAATGTTCAAGTAACGCAATGATGGTTTTCAGCGGTCTATTCACACTCGAACCCGTGCTGTTCACGGTCTAGCGACTCAACACTGGTGAGTTCTTCTTTTTCCAGTTCAGACAATACAAACCTCAGAAACCATTGCAATCTACACTACAGAATGTTTCATTCATTCAGGCGAATCTTGAATTCATCTTGTTCTCCACTCCCAGCAGGTTTTCGTTTCACCACTGGTGAATGTCCAAGCAACCCAAGGCTGGTTTCAGCTGCGTGTTAACACTCGCAGCCGTGCTGTTCAATTGGCTATCCAGTGAACGCTGGTTAGCTCTTGATTTTCCTTCCACACACCGAGCCTTCAGAAATCATTCTTATCTCCACTTCAGAATGTTCCATTCGTTCCCTGCGAATCTGGAATTCCTCTGACTCTCCACACCAGGCAGATTTTCCTAACAACACTGGTGAATGACCAGGTAATCCAATGCTGGTTTTCAGCGGCTGTTCACACTCACAGCCTTGCTGTTCAATTGGCAATCCAGTCAAACCTAGTCAGCTCTTCATTTTCCTGTCCACACAACCCAGCGTTCAGAAATCATTGGAATCTCTACTACAGAAATTTCCATTCATTCACTGTGAATCTGGAAATACTCTGAATCTGCATTCCAGGAAGGCTTTCGTTACACCACTGATGAATGTCCAAGTAATGCAATGCTGCTTCTTAGTGGTCTGTTCACACTCGAAACCGTGCTGTTCATTGGCTATCCACTCAATATCGGTCAGCTCTTCAATATCCTGTCCAGACTATCCAGATTCCTAAATGTTGGCAATCACCACTACAGAATGTTCCATTCAATCACGCGAATCTGGAATTCATCAGAGTCTCCACTCCTGGAAGGATTTCGTGACACCACTGGTAAATGTCCAAGGAAGACAATGCTGGTTTTAAGCCGCCTGCTAACACACTCAGCCGTGCTGTTCAATTTGCTATCCACCCAACCCTATTCAGCTCTACATTTTCCTGTCCTCATAACCCAACCTTCAGAAATAATTGGTATCTCCTCCACAGAATGTTCCGTTCATTCACTGCGAATCTTAAATTCATCTGACTCTCAACTCCCGGCGGGTTATCGTTACACCACTTGTGAATGTCCAAGTAAGCCAATGCTGGTTTTCAGTGGCCTGTTCATACTAAGAGACGTGCTGTTCATTTGGCTATCCACTCCACCCTGTTCAGCTCTACATTTTCGTGTCCACAAAACCCAGCCTTCAGAAATCATTGGAATCACCACTAGAGAATGTTCCATTCATTCACTGCGAATCTGGAATTCATCTGAACCTCCACTCCTGGCAGGTTTTCGTTACGCCACTGGTGAATGTCCAAGTAACTCAATACTGGTTTTCAGAGGCATGTTCAACTCGCAGAAGTGCTGTTCAATGGGCTATCCACTCAATATTGGTCAGCTCTTCATTTTCCTCTCCACACAAACCAGCCTTCAGAAATCATTGGACTCTCCACTACAGACTGTTCCATTCATTCACTGCGATTCTGCAATTCATCTGACTCTCCGCTCCAGGCAGGTTTTCATTACAGCACTGGTGAATGACCAAGTAATCCAATGCTGGTTTTCAGCCGCCTTTTCACACTCGCAGTGTGCTGTTCAATTGTCTATCCACTCAAACCTGGTCAGCCTTTCATTTTCTTTTCCACAATATCATACTTCAGAAATCATTGGAATCGCCAGTACAGAATGTTCCATTCATTCACTGCCAATCTGGAATTCATCTGAATCTGCACTCCAGGTAGGCTTTCATTACACCACTTATGAATGTCCAAGTAACACAATGCTGGTTTTCAGCGGTCTGTTCACACTCTAAGCCCTGCTTTTTACTGGGTATCCACACAACTGTGGTCAGCTCTTCATTTTCATGTCCAAACAATCCAGACTTGAGAAATCATTGCAATCTCCAGTACAGAATGTTCCATTCATTCACTGCGAATCTGGAATTCAACTGAATCTCCACTACCTGCAGATTTATCTTACACCACTTGTGAATGTCCAAGTAAAACAATGCTGGTTTTCAGAGGCCTGTTCATGTTCGCAGTCGTGCTGTTCAATTGGCTATCCACTCAACCTGTTTTGCTCCTCATTTTCCTGTGCACACAACCCAGCCTTCAGAAATCATTGTAATCTCCACTACAGGATGTTCCATTCATTCACTGGGAATCTGGAATTCATCTGAATCTGCACTCCACGCAGGCTTTCGTTACACCACTGCTGAAAGTCGAAGTAATGCAATACTGGTTTTCAGTGGTCTGTTCACATTCGAAGCCGAGGCTTTTTACAGGCTATCCACTCAACACTGGTCAGCTCTTCATTTTCGTGTCCCCACAATCCAGATTTCAGAAATCATTGCAATCTCCACTACAGAATGTTCCATTCATTCACTGCGAGTCTGGAGTTTATCTGATTCTCCACTCCCGCCTGGTTAACATTACACCACTTGTGAATGTCCAAGTAAGCCAATGCTGGTTTTCAGAGGCCTGTTCATACTCGCAGCCGTGCTGTTTAATTGACAATTCACTCCACCCTGTTCAGCTCTTCATTGTCCCACCACACTACCAGCCTTCAGAAATCTTTGTTATCTCCACTACAGAATGTTCCATTCATTCACTGCGAATCTGGAATTCATCTGACTCTCAACTCCACGCAGGTTTTCATTACACCACTGTTGAATGTCCAAGTAACCCAATGCTGGTTTTCAGCGGCCTGTTCATATTCGCAGCCCTGCTGTTTACTTGGCTATCGATTCAAGCCTGGTCAGCTCTTCATTTTCCTGTCCACACAACACAGGCTTCAGAAATCATTGGAATCTCCTCTACAGAATGTTCCATTCATTCACTGCGAATGTGGAATTCAACTGACTCTCCACTCCATGCAGGTTTTCCTTACACCACTGATGAATGTCCAAGTAACCCAATGCTGGTTTTCAGCTGCATGTTCACACTCGCAGCCATGCTATACAATTGGCTTTCCACTAAATCCTGATTAGTTCTTGATTTTCCTTCCACACGACCCAGCCTTCAGAAATCGTTGGAATCTCCACTAGAGAATGTTCCATTCATTCACTGCGAATCTGGAATTCCTCTGAACCTCCACTCCCGGCAGGTTTTCGTTACACCACTGTTGAATGTCCAAGTAACCCAATGTTTTAAGTGTTTTCTTCACAAGCGCAGTGGTGCTGTTCAATTGGCTATCCACTCAACCCTGGCCAGCTCTACATTTTCCTGTCCACACCACAGAGACTGGAGAAATCATTGTTATCTCCACTACAGAATGTTCCATTCATTCACAGCGAATCTGGAATTCATCTGAATCTCCACTCCCGGCAGGTTTTCGTGACACCACTGGTAAATATCCAAGTAAGCCAATGCTGGTTTTAAGTGGCCTGCTCATACTCTCAGCCGTGCTGTTCAATTTGCTATCCACTCAACCCTCTTCAGCTCCATTTTCCTGTCCACATAACCCAAACTTCAGAAACAATTGGTATCTCCTCCACAGAATGTTCCATTCATTGACGGCAAATCTGAAATTCATCTAATTCTCAACTCCCGTCAGGTTTTCGTTACACCACTTGTGAATGTCCAATTAAGCCAAAGCTGGTTTTCAGTGGCCTGTTCTTACTACGAGACGTGCTGTTCATTTGGCTATCCATTCCACCCTGTTCAGCTCTACATTTTCGTGTCCACAAAACCCAGCCTTCAGAAATCATTGGAATCACCACTAGAGAATGTTCCATTCATTCACTGCGAATCTGGAATTCATCTGAATCTCCACTCCCGGCAGGTTTTCATTGCACCACTGCTGAATGTTCAAGTAACGCAATGATGGTTTTCAGCGGTCTATTCACACTCGAACCCGTGCTGTTCACGGTCTAGCGACTCAACACTGGTGAGTTCTTCTTTTTCCAGTTCAGACAACACAAACCTCAGAAACCATTGCAATCTACACTACAGAATGTTTCATTCATTCAGGCGAATCTTGAATTCATCTTGTTCTCCACTCCCAGCAGGTTTTCGTTTCACCACTGGTGAATGTCCAAGCAACCCAAGGCTGGTTTCAGCTGCGTGTTAACACTCGCAGCCGTGCTGTTCAATTGGCTATCCAGTGAACGCTGGTTAGCTCTTGATTTTCCTTCCACACACCGAGCCTTCAGAAATCATTCTTATCTCCACTTCAGAGTGTTCCATTCGTTCCCTGCGTATCTGGAATTCCTCTGACTCTCCACACCAGGCAGATTTTCCTAACAACCACTGGTGAATGACCAGGTAATCCAATGCTGGTTTTCAGCGGCTGTTCACACTCACAGCCTTGCTGTTCAATTGGCAATCCAGTCAAACCTAGTCAGCTCTTCATTTTCCTGTCCACACAACCCAGCGTTCAGAAATCATTGGAATCTCTACTACAGAAATTTCCATTCATTCACTGTGAATCTGGAAATACTCTGAAATCTGCATTCCAGAGAAGGCTTTCGTTACACCACTGATGAATGTCCCAAGTAATGCAATGCTGCTTCTTAGTGGTCTGTTCACACTCGAAACCGTGCTGTTCATTGGCTATCCACTCAATATCGGTCAGCTCTTCAATATCCTGTCCAGACTATCCAGATTCCTAAATGTTGGCAATCACCACTACAGAATGTTTCCATTCAATCACGCGAATCTGGAATTCATCAGAGTCTCCACTCCTGGAAGGTTTTCGTGACACCACTGGTAAATGTCCAAGGAAGACAATGCTGGTTTTAAGCCGCCTGCTAACACACTCAGCCGTGCTGTTCAATTTGCTATCCACCCAACCCTATTCAGCTCTACATTTTCCTGTCCTCATTAACCCAACCTTCAGAAATAATTGGTATCTCCTCCACAGAATGTTCCGTTCATTCACTGCGAATCTTAAATTCATCTGACTCTCAACTCCCGGCGGGTTATCGTTACACCACTTGTGAATGTCCAAGTAAGCCCAATGCTGGTTTTCAGTGGCCTGTTCATACTAAGAGACGTGCTGTTCATTTGGCTATCCACTCCACCCTGTTCAGCTCTACATTTTCGTGTCACAAAACCCAGCCTTCAGAAATCATTGGAATCACCACTAGAGAATGTCCTTCAGAAATCATTGGAATCACCACTAGAGAATGTTCCATTCATTCACTGCGAATCTGGAATTCATCTGAACCTCCACTCCTGGCAGGTTTTCGTTACGCCACTGGTGAATGTCCAAGTAACTCAATACTGGTTTTCAGAGGCATGTTCAACTCGCAGAAGTGCTGTTCAATGGGCTATCCACTCAATATTGGTCAGCTCTTCATTTTCCTCTCCACACAAACCAGCCTTCAGAAATCATTGGGCTCTCCACTACAGACTGTTCCATTCATTCACTGCGATTCTGCAATTCATCTGACTCTCCGCTCCAGGCAGGTTTTCATTACAGCACTGGTGAATGACCAAGTAATCCAATGCTGGTTTTCAGCCGCCTTTTCACACTCGCAGTGTGCTGTTCAATTGTCTATCCACTCAAACCTGGTCAGCCTTTCATTTTCTTTTCCACAATATCAGACTTCAGAAATCATTGGAATCGCCAGTACAGAATGTTCCATTCATTCACTGCCAATCTGGAATTCATCTGAATCTGCACTCCAGGTAGGCTTTCATTACACCACTTATGAATGTCCAAGTAACACAATGCTGGTTTTCAGCGGTCTGTTCACACTCTAAGCCCTGCTTTTTACTGGGTATCCACACAACTGTGGTCAGCTCTTCATTTTCATGTCCAAACAATCCAGACTTGAGAAATCATTGCAATCTCCAGTACAGAATGTTCCATTCATTCACTGCGAATCTGGAATTCAACTGAATCTCCACTACCTGCAGATTTATCTTACACCACTTGTGAATGTCCAAGTAAAACAATGCTGGTTTTCAGAGGCCTGTTCATGTTCGCAGTCGTGCTGTTCAATTGGCTATCCACTCAACCTGTTTTGCTCCTCATTTTCCTGTGCACACAACCCAGCCTTCAGAAATCATTGTAATCTCCACTACAGGATGTTCCATTCATTCACTGGGAATCTGGAATTCATCTGAATCTGCACTCCACGCAGGCTTTCGTTACACCACTGCTGAAAGTCGAAGTAATGCAATACTGGTTTTCAGTGGTCTGTTCACATTCGAAGCCGAGGCTTTTTACAGGCTATCCACTCAACACTGGTCAGCTCTTCATTTTCGTGTCCCCACAATCCAGATTTCAGAAATCATTGCAATCTCCACTACAGAATGTTCCATTCATTCACTGCGAGTCTGGAGTTTATCTGATTCTCCACTCCCGCCTGGTTAACATTACACCACTGGTGAATGTCCAAGTAAGCCAATGCTGGTTTTCAGAGGCCTGTTCATACTCGCAGCCGTGCTGTTTAATTGACAATTCACTCCACCCTGTTCAGCTCTTCATTGTCCCACCACACTACCAGCCTTCAGAAATCTTTGTTATCTCCACTACAGAATGTTCCATTCATTCACTGCGAATCTGGAATTCATCTGACTCTCAACTCCACGCAGGTTTTCATTACACCACTGTTGAATGTCCAAGTAACCCAATGCTGGTTTTCAGCGGCCTGTTCATATTCGCAGCCCTGCTGTTTACTTGGCTATCGATTCAAGCCTGGTCAGCTCTTCATTTTCCTGTCCACACAACACAGGCTTCAGAAATCATTGGAATCTCCTCTACAGAATGTTCCATTCATTCACTGCGAATGTGGAATTCAACTGACTCTCCACTCCATGCAGGTTTTCCTTACACCACTGATGAATGTCCAAGTAACCCAATGCTGGTTTTCAGCTGCATGTTCACACTCGCAGCCATGCTATACAATTGGCTTTCCACTAAATCCTGATTAGTTCTTGATTTTCCTTCCACACGACCCAGCCTTCAGAAATCGTTGGAATCTCCACTAGAGAATGTTCCATTCATTCACTGCGAATCTGGAATTCCTCTGAACCTCCACTCCCGGCAGGTTTTCGTTACACCACTGTTGAATGTCCAAGTAACCCAATGTTTTAAGTGTTTTCTTCACAAGCGCAGTGGTGCTGTTCAATTGGCTATCCACTCAACCCTGGCCAGCTCTACATTTTCCTGTCCACACCACAGAGACTGGAGAAATCATTGTTATCTCCACTACAGAATGTTCCATTCATTCACAGCGAATCTGGAATTCATCTGAATCTCCACTCCCGGCAGGTTTTCGTGACACCACTGGTAAATATCCAAGTAAGCCAATGCTGGTTTTAAGTGGCCTGCTCATACTCTCAGCCGTGCTGTTCAATTTGCTATCCACTCAACCCTCTTCAGCTCCATTTTCCTGTCCACATAACCCAAACTTCAGAAACAATTGGTATCTCCTCCACAGAATGTTCCATTCATTGACGGCAAATCTGAAATTCATCTAATTCTCAACTCCCGTCAGGTTTTCGTTACACCACTTGTGAATGTCCAATTAAGCCAAAGCTGGTTTTCAGTGGCCTGTTCTTACTACGAGACGTGCTGTTCATTTGGCTATCCATTCCACCCTGTTCAGCTCTACATTTTCGTGTCCACAAAACCCAGCCTTCAGAAATCATTGGAATCACCACTAGAGAATGTTCCATTCATTCACTGCGAATCTGGAATTCATCTGAATCTCCACTCCCGGCAGGTTTTCATTGCACCACTGCTGAATGTTCAAGTAACGCAATGATGGTTTTCAGCGGTCTATTCACACTCGAACCCGTGCTGTTCACGGTCTAGCGACTCAACACTGGTGAGTTCTTCTTTTTCCAGTTCAGACAATACAAACCTCAGAAACCATTGCAATCTACACTACAGAATGTTTCATTCATTCAGGCGAATCTTGAATTCATCTTGTTCTCCACTCCCAGCAGGTTTTCGTTTCACCACTGGTGAATGTCCAAGCAACCCAAGGCTGGTTTCAGCTGCGTGTTAACACTCGCAGCCGTGCTGTTCAATTGGCTATCCAGTGAACGCTGGTTAGCTCTTGATTTTCCTTCCACACACCGAGCCTTCAGAAATCATTCTTATCTCCACTTCAGAATGTTCCATTCGTTCCCTGCGAATCTGGAATTCCTCTGACTCTCCACACCAGGCAGATTTTCCTAACAACACTGGTGAATGACCAGGTAATCCAATGCTGGTTTTCAGCGGCTGTTCACACTCACAGCCTTGCTGTTCAATTGGCAATCCAGTCAAACCTAGTCAGCTCTTCATTTTCCTGTCCACACAACCCAGCGTTCAGAAATCATTGGAATCTCTACTACAGAAATTTCCATTCATTCACTGTGAATCTGGAAATACTCTGAATCTGCATTCCAGGAAGGCTTTCGTTACACCACTGATGAATGTCCAAGTAATGCAATGCTGCTTCTTAGTGGTCTGTTCACACTCGAAACCGTGCTGTTCATTGGCTATCCACTCAATATCGGTCAGCTCTTCAATATCCTGTCCAGACTATCCAGATTCCTAAATGTTGGCAATCACCACTACAGAATGTTCCATTCAATCACGCGAATCTGGAATTCATCAGAGTCTCCACTCCTGGAAGGTTTTCGTGACACCACTGGTAAATGTCCAAGGAAGACAATGCTGGTTTTAAGCCGCCTGCTAACACACTCAGCCGTGCTGTTCAATTTGCTATCCACCCAACCCTATTCAGCTCTACATTTTCCTGTCCTCATAACCCAACCTTCAGAAATAATTGGTATCTCCTCCACAGAATGTTTCGTTCATTCACTGCGAATCTTAAATTCATCTGACTCTCAACTCCCGGCGGGTTATCGTTACACCACTTGTGAATGTCCAAGTAAGCCAATGCTGGTTTTCAGTGGCCTGTTCATACTAAGAGACGTGCTGTTCATTTGGCTATCCACTCCACCCTGTTCAGCTCTACATTTTCGTGTCCACAAAACCCAGCCTTCAGAAATCATTGGAATCACCACTAGAGAATGTTCCATTCATTCACTGCGAATCTGGAATTCATCTGAACCTCCACTCCTGGCAGGTTTTCGTTACGCCACTGGTGAATGTCCAAGTAACTCAATCCTGGTTTTCAGAGGCATGTTCAACTCGCAGAAGTGCTGTTCAATGGGCTATCCACTCAATATTGGTCAGCTCTTCATTTTCCTCTCCACACAAACCAGCCTTCAGAAATCATTGGGCTCTCCACTACAGACTGTTCCATTCATTCACTGCGATTCTGCAATTCATCTGACTCTCCGCTCCAGGCAGGTTTTCATTACAGCACTGGTGAATGACCAAGTAATCCAATGCTGGTTTTCAGCCGCCTTTTCACACTCGCAGTGTGCTGTTCAATTGTCTATCCACTCAAACCTGGTCAGCCTTTCATTTTCTTTTCCACAATATCAGACTTCAGAAATCATTGGAATCGCCAGTACAGAATGTTCCATTCATTCACTGCCAATCTGGAATTCATCTGAATCTGCACTCCAGGTAGGCTTTCATTACACCACTTATGAATGTCCAAGTAACACAATGCTGGTTTTCAGCGGTCTGTTCACACTCTAAGCCCTGCTTTTTACTGGGTATCCACACAACTGTGGTCAGCTCTTCATTTTCATGTCCAAACAATCCAGACTTGAGAAATCATTGCAATCTCCAGTACAGAATGTTCCATTCATTCACTGCGAATCTGGAATTCAACTGAATCTCCACTACCTGCAGATTTATCTTACACCACTTGTGAATGTCCAAGTAAAACAATGCTGGTTTTCAGAGGCCTGTTCATGTTCGCAGTCGTGCTGTTCAATTGGCTATCCACTCAACCTGTTTTGCTCCTCATTTTCCTGTGCACACAACCCAGCCTTCAGAAATCATTGTAATCTCCACTACAGGATGTTCCATTCATTCACTGGGAATCTGGAATTCATCTGAATCTGCACTCCACGCAGGCTTTCGTTACACCACTGCTGAAAGTCGAAGTAATGCAATACTGGTTTTCAGTGGTCTGTTCACATTCGAAGCCGAGGCTTTTTACAGGCTATCCACTCAACACTGGTCAGCTCTTCATTTTCGTGTCCCCACAATCCAGATTTCAGAAATCATTGCAATCTCCACTACAGAATGTTCCATTCATTCACTGCGAGTCTGGAGTTTATCTGATTCTCCACTCCCGCCTGGTTAACATTACACCACTGGTGAATGTCCAAGTAAGCCAATGCTGGTTTTCAGAGGCCTGTTCATACTCGCAGCCGTGCTGTTTAATTGACAATTCACTCCACCCTGTTCAGCTCTTCATTGTCCCACCACACTACCAGCCTTCAGAAATCTTTGTTATCTCCACTACAGAATGTTCCATTCATTCACTGCGAATCTGGAATTCATCTGACTCTCAACTCCACGCAGGTTTTCATTACACCACTGTTGAATGTCCAAGTAACCCAATGCTGGTTTTCAGCGGCCTGTTCATATTCGCAGCCCTGCTGTTTACTTGGCTATCGATTCAAGCCTGGTCAGCTCTTCATTTTCCTGTCCACACAACACAGGCTTCAGAAATCATTGGAATCTCCTCTACAGAATGTTCCATTCATTCACTGCGAATGTGGAATTCAACTGACTCTCCACTCCATGCAGGTTTTCCTTACACCACTGATGAATGTCCAAGTAACCCAATGCTGGTTTTCAGCTGCATGTTCACACTCGCAGCCATGCTATACAATTGGCTTTCCACTAAATCCTGATTAGTTCTTGATTTTCCTTCCACACGACCCAGCCTTCAGAAATCGTTGGAATCTCCACTAGAGAATGTTCCATTCATTCACTGCGAATCTGGAATTCCTCTGAACCTCCACTCCCGGCAGGTTTTCGTTACACCACTGTTGAATGTCCAAGTAACCCAATGTTTTAAGTGTTTTCTTCACAAGCGCAGTGGTGCTGTTCAATTGGCTATCCACTCAACCCTGGCCAGCTCTACATTTTCCTGTCCACACCACAGAGACTGGAGAAATCATTGTTATCTCCACTACAGAATGTTCCATTCATTCACAGCGAATCTGGAATTCATCTGAATCTCCACTCCCGGCAGGTTTTCGTGACACCACTGGTAAATATCCAAGTAAGCCAATGCTGGTTTTAAGTGGCCTGCTCATACTCTCAGCCGTGCTGTTCAATTTGCTATCCACTCAACCCTCTTCAGCTCCATTTTCCTGTCCACATAACCCAAACTTCAGAAACAATTGGTATCTCCTCCACAGAATGTTCCATTCATTGACGGCAAATCTGAAATTCATCTAATTCTCAACTCCCGTCAGGTTTTCGTTACACCACTTGTGAATGTCCAATTAAGCCAAAGCTGGTTTTCAGTGGCCTGTTCTTACTACGAGACGTGCTGTTCATTTGGCTATCCATTCCACCCTGTTCAGCTCTACATTTTCGTGTCCACAAAACCCAGCCTTCAGAAATCATTGGAATCACCACTAGAGAATGTTCCATTCATTCACTGCGAATCTGGAATTCATCTGAATCTCCACTCCCGGCAGGTTTTCATTGCACCACTGCTGAATGTTCAAGTAACGCAATGATGGTTTTCAGCGGTCTATTCACACTCGAACCCGTGCTGTTCACGGTCTAGCGACTCAACACTGGTGAGTTCTTCTTTTTCCAGTTCAGACAATACAAACCTCAGAAACCATTGCAATCTACACTACAGAATGTTTCATTCATTCAGGCGAATCTTGAATTCATCTTGTTCTCCACTCCCAGCAGGTTTTCGTTTCACCACTGGTGAATGTCCAAGCAACCCAAGGCTGGTTTCAGCTGCGTGTTAACACTCGCAGCCGTGCTGTTCAATTGGCTATCCAGTGAACGCTGGTTAGCTCTTGATTTTCCTTCCACACACCGAGCCTTCAGAAATCATTCTTATCTCCACTTCAGAATGTTCCATTCGTTCCCTGCGAATCTGGAATTCCTCTGACTCTCCACACCAGGCAGATTTTCCTAACAACACTGGTGAATGACCAGGTAATCCAATGCTGGTTTTCAGCGGCTGTTCACACTCACAGCCTTGCTGTTCAATTGGCAATCCAGTCAAACCTAGTCAGCTCTTCATTTTCCTGTCCACACAACCCAGCGTTCAGAAATCATTGGAATCTCTACTACAGAAATTTCCATTCATTCACTGTGAATCTGGAAATACTCTGAATCTGCATTCCAGGAAGGCTTTCGTTACACCACTGATGAATGTCCAAGTAATGCAATGCTGCTTCTTAGTGGTCTGTTCACACTCGAAACCGTGCTGTTCATTGGCTATCCACTCAATATCGGTCAGCTCTTCAATATCCTGTCCAGACTATCCAGATTCCTAAATGTTGGCAATCACCACTACAGAATGTTCCATTCAATCACGCGAATCTGGAATTCATCAGAGTCTCCACTCCTGGAAGGTTTTCGTGACACCACTGGTAAATGTCCAAGGAAGACAATGCTGGTTTTAAGCCGCCTGCTAACACACTCAGCCGTGCTGTTCAATTTGCTATCCACCCAACCCTATTCAGCTCTACATTTTCCTGTCCTCATAACCCAACCTTCAGAAATAATTGGTATCTCCTCCACAGAATGTTCCGTTCATTCACTGCGAATCTTAAATTCATCTGACTCTCAACTCCCGGCGGGTTATCGTTACACCACTTGTGAATGTCCAAGTAAGCCAATGCTGGTTTTCAGTGGCCTGTTCATACTAAGAGACGTGCTGTTCATTTGGCTATCCACTCCACCCTGTTCAGCTCTACATTCTCGTGTCCACAAAACCCAGCCTTCAGAAATCATTGGAATCACCACTAGAGAATGTTCCATTCATTCACTGCGAATCTGGAATTCCTCTGAACCTCCACTCCTGGCAGGTTTTCGTTACGCCACTGGTGAATGTCCAAGTAACTCAATACTGGTTTTCAGAGGCATGTTCAACTCGCAGAAGTGCTGTTCAATGGGCTATCCACTCAATATTGGTCAGCTCTTCATTTTCCTCTCCACACAAACCAGCCTTCAGAAATCATTGGGCTCTCCACTACAGACTGTTCCATTCATTCACTGCGATTCTGCAATTCATCTGACTCTCCGCTCCAGGCAGGTTTTCATTACAGCACTGGTGAATGACCAAGTAATCCAATGCTGGTTTTCAGCCGCCTTTTCACACTCGCAGTGTGCTGTTCAATTGTCTATCCACTCAAACCTGGTCAGCCTTTCATTTTCTTTTCCACAATATCAGACTTCAGAAATCATTGGAATCGCCAGTACAGAATGTTCCATTCATTCACTGCCAATCTGGAATTCATCTGAATCTGCACTCCAGGTAGGCTTTCATTACACCACTTATGAATGTCCAAGTAACACAATGCTGGTTTTCAGCGGTCTGTTCACACTCTAAGCCCTGCTTTTTACTGGGTATCCACACAACTGTGGTCAGCTCTTCATTTTCATGTCCAAACAATCCAGACTTGAGAAATCATTGCAATCTCCAGTACAGAATGTTCCATTCATTCACTGCGAATCTGGAATTCAACTGAATCTCCACTACCTGCAGATTTATCTTACACCACTTGTGAATGTCCAAGTAAAACAATGCTGGTTTTCAGAGGCCTGTTCATGTTCGCAGTCGTGCTGTTCAATTGGCTATCCACTCAACCTGTTTTGCTCCTCATTTTCCTGTGCACACAACCCAGCCTTCAGAAATCATTGTAATCTCCACTACAGGATGTTCCATTCATTCACTGGGAATCTGGAATTCATCTGAATCTGCACTCCACGCAGGCTTTCGTTACACCACTGCTGAAAGTCGAAGTAATGCAATACTGGTTTTCAGTGGTCTGTTCACATTCGAAGCCGAGGCTTTTTACAGGCTATCCACTCAACACTGGTCAGCTCTTCATTTTCGTGTCCCCACAATCCAGATTTCAGAAATCATTGCAATCTCCACTACAGAATGTTCCATTCATTCACTGCGAGTCTGGAGTTTATCTGATTCTCCACTCCCGCCTGGTTAACATTACACCACTGGTGAGTGTCCAAGTAAGCCAATGCTGGTTTTCAGAGGCCTGTTCATACTCGCAGCCGTGCTGTTTAATTGACAATTCACTCCACCCTGTTCAGCTCTTCATTGTCCCACCACACTACCAGCCTTCAGAAATCTTTGTTATCTCCACTACAGAATGTTCCATTCATTCACTGCGAATCTGGAATTCATCTGACTCTCAACTCCACGCAGGTTTTCATTACACCACTGTTGAATGTCCAAGTAACCCAATGCTGGTTTTCAGCGGCCTGTTCATATTCGCAGCCCTGCTGTTTACTTGGCTATCGATTCAAGCCTGGTCAGCTCTTCATTTTCCTGTCCACACAACACAGGCTTCAGAAATCATTGGAATCTCCTCTACAGAATGTTCCATTCATTCACTGCGAATGTGGAATTCAACTGACTCTCCACTCCATGCAGGTTTTCCTTACACCACTGATGAATGTCCAAGTAACCCAATGCTGGTTTTCAGCTGCATGTTCACACTCGCAGCCATGCTATACAATTGGCTTTCCACTAAATCCTGATTAGTTCTTGATTTTCCTTCCACACGACCCAGCCTTCAGAAATCGTTGGAATCTCCACTAGAGAATGTTCCATTCATTCACTGCGAATCTGGAATTCCTCTGAACCTCCACTCCCGGCAGGTTTTCGTTACACCACTGTTGAATGTCCAAGTAACCCAATGTTTTAAGTGTTTTCTTCACAAGCGCAGTGGTGCTGTTCAATTGGCTATCCACTCAACCCTGGCCAGCTCTACATTTTCCTGTCCACACCACAGAGACTGGAGAAATCATTGTTATCTCCACTACAGAATGTTCCATTCATTCACAGCGAATCTGGAATTCATCTGAATCTCCACTCCCGGCAGGTTTTCGTGACACCACTGGTAAATATCCAAGTAAGCCAATGCTGGTTTTAAGTGGCCTGCTCATACTCTCAGCCGTGCTGTTCAATTTGCTATCCACTCAACCCTCTTCAGCTCCATTTTCCTGTCCACATAACCCAAACTTCAGAAACAATTGGTATCTCCTCCACAGAATGTTCCATTCATTGACGGCAAATCTGAAATTCATCTAATTCTCAACTCCCGTCAGGTTTTCGTTACACCACTTGTGAATGTCCAATTAAGCCAAAGCTGGTTTTCAGTGGCCTGTTCTTACTACGAGACGTGCTGTTCATTTGGCTATCCATTCCACCCTGTTCAGCTCTACATTTTCGTGTCCACAAAACCCAGCCTTCAGAAATCATTGGAATCACCACTAGAGAATGTTCCATTCATTCACTGCGAATCTGGAATTCATCTGAATCTCCACTCCCGGCAGGTTTTCATTGCACCACTGCTGAATGTTCAAGTAACGCAATGATGGTTTTCAGCGGTCTATTCACACTCGAACCCGTGCTGTTCACGGTCTAGCGACTCAACACTGGTGAGTTCTTCTTTTTCCAGTTCAGACAATACAAACCTCAGAAACCATTGCAATCTACACTACAGAATGTTTCATTCATTCAGGCGAATCTTGAATTCATCTTGTTCTCCACTCCCAGCAGGTTTTCGTTTCACCACTGGTGAATGTCCAAGCAACCCAAGGCTGGTTTCAGCTGCGTGTTAACACTCGCAGCCGTGCTGTTCAATTGGCTATCCAGTGAACGCTGGTTAGCTCTTGATTTTCCTTCCACACACCGAGCCTTCAGAAATCATTCTTATCTCCACTTCAGAATGTTCCATTCGTTCCCTGCGAATCTGGAATTCCTCTGACTCTCCACACCAGGCAGATTTTCCTAACAACACTGGTGAATGACCAGGTAATCCAATGCTGGTTTTCAGCGGCTGTTCACACTCACAGCCTTGCTGTTCAATTGGCAATCCAGTCAAACCTAGTCAGCTCTTCATTTTCCTGTCCACACAACCCAGCGTTCAGAAATCATTGGAATCTCTACTACAGAAATTTCCATTCATTCACTGTGAATCTGGAAATAATCTGAATCTGCATTCCAGGAAGGCTTTCGTTACACCACTGATGAATGTCCAAGTAATGCAATGCTGCTTCTTAGTGGTCTGTTCACACTCGAAACCGTGCTGTTCATTGGCTATCCACTCAATATCGGTCAGCTCTTCAATATCCTGTCCAGACTATCCAGATTCCTAAATGTTGGCAATCACCACTACAGAATGTTCCATTCAATCACGCGAATCTGGAATTCATCAGAGTCTCCACTCCTGGAAGGTTTTCGTGACACCACTGGTAAATGTCCAAGGAAGACAATGCTGGTTTTAAGCCGCCTGCTAACACACTCAGCCGTGCTGTTCAATTTGCTATCCACCCAACCCTATTCAGCTCTACATTTTCCTGTCCTCATAACCCAACCTTCAGAAATAATTGGTATCTCCTCCACAGAATGTTCCGTTCATTCACTGCGAATCTTAAATTCATCTGACTCTCAACTCCCGGCGGGTTATCGTTACACCACTTGTGAATGTCCAAGTAAGCCAATGCTGGTTTTCAGTGGCCTGTTCATACTAAGAGACGTGCTGTTCATTTGGCTATCCACTCCACCCTGTTCAGCTCTACATTTTCGTGTCCACAAAACCCAGCCTTCAGAAATCATTGGAATCACCACTAGAGAATGTTCCATTCATTCACTGCGAATCTGGAATTCATCTGAACCTCCACTCCTGGCAGGTTTTCGTTACGCCACTGGTGAATGTCCAAGTAACTCAATACTGGTTTTCAGAGGCATGCTGTTCAATGGGCTATCCACTCAATATTGGTCAGCTCTTCATTTTCCTCTCCACACAAACCAGCCTTCAGAAATCATTGGGCTCTCCACTACAGACTGTTCCATTCATTCACTGCGATTCTGCAATTCATCTGACTCTCCGCTCCAGGCAGGTTTTCATTACAGCACTGGTGAATGACCAAGTAATCCAATGCTGGTTTTCAGCCGCCTTTTCACACTCGCAGTGTGCTGTTCAATTGTCTATCCACTCAAACCTGGTCAGCCTTTCATTTTCTTTTCCACAATATCAGACTTCAGAAATCATTGGAATCGCCAGTACAGAATGTTCCATTCATTCACTGCCAATCTGGAATTCATCTGAATCTGCACTCCAGGTAGGCTTTCATTACACCACTTATGAATGTCCAAGTAACACAATGCTGGTTTTCAGCGGTCTGTTCACACTCTAAGCCCTGCTTTTTACTGGGTATCCACACAACTGTGGTCAGCTCTTCATTTTCATGTCCAAACAATCCAGACTTGAGAAATCATTGCAATCTCCAGTACAGAATGTTCCATTCATTCACTGCGAATCTGGAATTCAACTGAATCTCCACTACCTGCAGATTTATCTTACACCACTTGTGAATGTCCAAGTAAAACAATGCTGGTTTTCAGAGGCCTGTTCATGTTCGCAGTCGTGCTGTTCAATTGGCTATCCACTCAACCTGTTTTGCTCCTCATTTTCCTGTGCACACAACCCAGCCTTCAGAAATCATTGTAATCTCCACTACAGGATGTTCCATTCATTCACTGGGAATCTGGAATTCATCTGAATCTGCACTCCACGCAGGCTTTCGTTACACCACTGCTGAAAGTCGAAGTAATGCAATACTGGTTTTCAGTGGTCTGTTCACATTCGAAGCCGAGGCTTTTTACAGGCTATCCACTCAACACTGGTCAGCTCTTCATTTTCGTGTCCCCACAATCCAGATTTCAGAAATCATTGCAATCTCCACTACAGAATGTTCCATTCATTCACTGCGAGTCTGGAGTTTATCTGATTCTCCACTCCCGCCTGGTTAACATTACACCACTTGTGAATGTCCAAGTAAGCCAATGCTGGTTTTCAGAGGCCTGTTCATACTCGCAGCCGTGCTGTTTAATTGACAATTCACTCCACCCTGTTCAGCTCTTCATTGTCCCACCACACTACCAGCCTTCAGAAATCTTTGTTATCTCCACTACAGAATGTTCCATTCATTCACTGCGAATCTGGAATTCATCTGACTCTCAACTCCACGCAGGTTTTCATTACACCACTGTTGAATGTCCAAGTAACCCAATGCTGGTTTTCAGCGGCCTGTTCATATTCGCAGCCCTGCTGTTTACTTGGCTATCGATTCAAGCCTGGTCAGCTCTTCATTTTCCTGTCCACACAACACAGGCTTCAGAAGTCATTGGAATCTCCTCTACAGAATGTTCCATTCATTCACTGCGAATGTGGAATTCAACTGACTCTCCACTCCATGCAGGTTTTCCTTACACCACTGATGAATGTCCAAGTAACCCAATGCTGGTTTTCAGCTGCATGTTCACACTCGCAGCCATGCTATACAATTGGCTTTCCACTAAATCCTGATTAGTTCTTGATTTTCCTTCCACACGACCCAGCCTTCAGAAATCGTTGGAATCTCCACTAGAGAATGTTCCATTCATTCACTGCGAATCTGGAATTCCTCTGAACCTCCACTCCCGGCAGGTTTTCGTTACACCACTGTTGAATGTCCAAGTAACCCAATGTTTTAAGTGTTTTCTTCACAAGCGCAGTGGTGCTGTTCAATTGGCTATCCACTCAACCCTGGCCAGCTCTACATTTTCCTGTCCACACCACAGAGACTGGAGAAATCATTGTTATCTCCACTACAGAATGTTCCATTCATTCACAGCGAATCTGGAATTCATCTGAATCTCCACTCCCGGCAGGTTTTCGTGACACCACTGGTAAATATCCAAGTAAGCCAATGCTGGTTTTAAGTGGCCTGCTCATACTCTCAGCCGTGCTGTTCAATTTGCTATCCACTCAACCCTCTTCAGCTCCATTTTCCTGTCCACATAACCCAAACTTCAGAAACAATTGGTATCTCCTCCACAGAATGTTCCATTCATTGACGGCAAATCTGAAATTCATCTAATTCTCAACTCCCGTCAGGTTTTCGTTACACCACTTGTGAATGTCCAATTAAGCCAAAGCTGGTTTTCAGTGGCCTGTTCTTACTACGAGACGTGCTGTTCATTTGGCTATCCATTCCACCCTGTTCAGCTCTACATTTTCGTGTCCACAAAACCCAGCCTTCAGAAATCATTGGAATCACCACTAGAGAATGTTCCATTCATTCACTGCGAATCTGGAATTCATCTGAATCTCCACTCCCGGCAGGTTTTCATTGCACCACTGCTGAATGTTCAAGTAACGCAATGATGGTTTTCAGCGGTCTATTCACACTCGAACCCGTGCTGTTCACGGTCTAGCGACTCAACACTGGTGAGTTCTTCTTTTTCCAGTTCAGACAATACAAACCTCAGAAACCATTGCAATCTACACTACAGAATGTTTCATTCATTCAGGCGAATCTTGAATTCATCTTGTTCTCCACTCCCAGCAGGTTTTCGTTTCACCACTGGTGAATGTCCAAGCAACCCAAGGCTGGTTTCAGCTGCGTGTTAACACTCGCAGCCGTGCTGTTCAATTGGCTATCCAGTGAACGCTGGTTAGCTCTTGATTTTCCTTCCACACACCGAGCCTTCAGAAATCATTCTTATCTCCACTTCAGAATGTTCCATTCGTTCCCTGCGAATCTGGAATTCCTCTGACTCTCCACACCAGGCAGATTTTCCTAACAACACTGGTGAATGACCAGGTAATCCAATGCTGGTTTTCAGCGGCTGTTCACACTCACAGCCTTGCTGTTCAATTGGCAATCCAGTCAAACCTAGTCAGCTCTTCATTTTCCTGTCCACACAACCCAGCGTTCAGAAATCATTGGAATCTCTACTACAGAAATTTCCATTCATTCACTGTGAATCTGGAAATACTCTGAATCTGCATTCCAGGAAGGCTTTCGTTACACCACTGATGAATGTCCAAGTAATGCAATGCTGCTTCTTAGTGGTCTGTTCACACTCGAAACCGTGCTGTTCATTGGCTATCCACTCAATATCGGTCAGCTCTTCAATATCCTGTCCAGACTATCCAGATTCCTAAATGTTGGCAATCACCACTACAGAATGTTCCATTCAATCACGCGAATCTGGAATTCATCAGAGTCTCCACTCCTGGAAGGTTTTCGTGACACCACTGGTAAATGTCCAAGGAAGACAATGCTGGTTTTAAGCCGCCTGCTAACACACTCAGCCGTGCTGTTCAATTTGCTATCCACCCAACCCTATTCAGCTCTACATTTTCCTGTCCTCATAACCCAACCTTCAGAAATAATTGGTATCTCCTCCACAGAATGTTCCGTTCATTCACTGCGAATCTTAAATTCATCTGACTCTCAACTCCCGGCGGGTTATCGTTACACCACTTGTGAATGTCCAAGTAAGCCAATGCTGGTTTTCAGTGGCCTGTTCATACTAAGAGACGTGCTGTTCATTTGGCTATCCACTCCACCCTGTTCAGCTCTACATTTTCGTGTCCACAAAACCCAGCCTTCAGAAATCATTGGAATCACCACTAGAGAATGTTCCATTCATTCACTGCGAATCTGGAATTCATCTGAACCTCCACTCCTGGCAGGTTTTCGTTACGCCACTGGTGAATGTCCAAGTAACTCAATACTGGTTTTCAGAGGCATGTTCAACTCGCAGAAGTGCTGTTCAATGGGCTATCCACTCAATATTGGTCAGCTCTTCATTTTCCTCTCCACACAAACCAGCCTTCAGAAATCATTGGGCTCTCCACTACAGACTGTTCCATTCATTCACTGCGATTCTGCAATTCATCTGACTCTCCGCTCCAGGCAGGTTTTCATTACAGCACTGGTGAATGACCAAGTAATCCAATGCTGGTTTTCAGCCGCCTTTTCACACTCGCAGTGTGCTGTTCAATTGTCTATCCACTCAAACCTGGTCAGCCTTTCATTTTCTTTTCCACAATATCAGACTTCAGAAATCATTGGAATCGCCAGTACAGAATGTTCCATTCATTCACTGCCAATCTGGAATTCATCTGAATCTGCACTCCAGGTAGGCTTTCATTACACCACTTATGAATGTCCAAGTAACACAATGCTGGTTTTCAGCGGTCTGTTCACACTCTAAGCCCTGCTTTTTACTGGGTATCCACACAACTGTGGTCAGCTCTTCATTTTCATGTCCAAACAATCCAGACTTGAGAAATCATTGCAATCTCCAGTACAGAATGTTCCATTCATTCACTGCGAATCTGGAATTCAACTGAATCTCCACTACCTGCAGATTTATCTTACACCACTTGTGAATGTCCAAGTAAAACAATGCTGGTTTTCAGAGGCCTGTTCATGTTCGCAGTCGTGCTGTTCAATTGGCTATCCACTCAACCTGTTTTGCTCCTCATTTTCCTGTGCACACAACCCAGCCTTCAGAAATCATTGTAATCTCCACTACAGGATGTTCCATTCATTCACTGGGAATCTGGAATTCATCTGAATCTGCACTCCACGCAGGCTTTCGTTACACCACTGCTGAAAGTCGAAGTAATGCAATACTGGTTTTCAGTGGTCTGTTCACATTCGAAGCCGAGGCTTTTTACAGGCTATCCACTCAACACTGGTCAGCTCTTCATTTTCGTGTCCCCACAATCCAGATTTCAGAAATCATTGCAATCTCCACTACAGAATGTTCCATTCATTCACTGCGAGTCTGGAGTTTATCTGATTCTCCACTCCCGCCTGGTTAACATTACACCACTGGTGAATGTCCAAGTAAGCCAATGCTGGTTTTCAGAGGCCTGTTCATACTCGCAGCCGTGCTGTTTAATTGACAATTCACTCCACCCTGTTCAGCTCTTCATTGTCCCACCACACTACCAGCCTTCAGAAATCTTTGTTATCTCCACTACAGAATGTTCCATTCATTCACTGCGAATCTGGAATTCATCTGACTCTCAACTCCACGCAGGTTTTCATTACACCACTGTTGAATGTCCAAGTAACCCAATGCTGGTTTTCAGCGGCCTGTTCATATTCGCAGCCCTGCTGTTTACTTGGCTATCGATTCAAGCCTGGTCAGCTCTTCATTTTCCTGTCCACACAACACAGGCTTCAGAAATCATTGGAATCTCCTCTACAGAATGTTCCATTCATTCACTGCGAATGTGGAATTCAACTGACTCTCCACTCCATGCAGGTTTTCCTTACACCACTGATGAATGTCCAAGTAACCCAATGCTGGTTTTCAGCTGCATGTTCACACTCGCAGCCATGCTATACAATTGGCTTTCCACTAAATCCTGATTAGTTCTTGATTTTCCTTCCACACGACCCAGCCTTCAGAAATCGTTGGAATCTCCACTAGAGAATGTTCCATTCATTCACTGCGAATCTGGAATTCCTCTGAACCTCCACTCCCGGCAGGTTTTCGTTACACCACTGTTGAATGTCCAAGTAACCCAATGTTTTAAGTGTTTTCTTCACAAGCGCAGTGGTGCTGTTCAATTGGCTATCCACTCAACCCTGGCCAGCTCTACATTTTCCTGTCCACACCACAGAGACTGGAGAAATCATTGTTATCTCCACTACAGAATGTTCCATTCATTCACAGCGAATCTGGAATTCATCTGAATCTCCACTCCCGGCAGGTTTTCGTGACACCACTGGTAAATATCCAAGTAAGCCAATGCTGGTTTTAAGTGGCCTGCTCATACTCTCAGCCGTGCTGTTCAATTTGCTATCCACTCAACCCTCTTCAGCTCCATTTTCCTGTCCACATAACCCAAACTTCAGAAACAATTGGTATCTCCTCCACAGAATGTTCCATTCATTGACGGCAAATCTGAAATTCATCTAATTCTCAACTCCCGTCAGGTTTTCGTTACACCACTTGTGAATGTCCAATTAAGCCAAAGCTGGTTTTCAGTGGCCTGTTCTTACTACGAGACGTGCTGTTCATTTGGCTATCCATTCCACCCTGTTCAGCTCTACATTTTCGTGTCCACAAAACCCAGCCTTCAGAAATCATTGGAATCACCACTAGAGAATGTTCCATTCATTCACTGCGAATCTGGAATTCATCTGAATCTCCACTCCCGGCAGGTTTTCATTGCACCACTGCTGAATGTTCAAGTAACGCAATGATGGTTTTCAGCGGTCTATTCACACTCGAACCCGTGCTGTTCACGGTCTAGCGACTCAACACTGGTGAGTTCTTCTTTTTCCAGTTCAGACAATACAAACCTCAGAAACCATTGCAATCTACACTACAGAATGTTTCATTCATTCAGGCGAATCTTGAATTCATCTTGTTCTCCACTCCCAGCAGGTTTTCGTTTCACCACTGGTGAATGTCCAAGCAACCCAAGGCTGGTTTCAGCTGCGTGTTAACACTCGCAGCCGTGCTGTTCAATTGGCTATCCAGTGAACGCTGGTTAGCTCTTGATTTTCCTTCCACACACCGAGCCTTCAGAAATCATTCTTATCTCCACTTCAGAATGTTCCATTCGTTCCCTGCGAATCTGGAATTCCTCTGACTCTCCACACCAGGCAGATTTTCCTAACAACACTGGTGAATGACCAGGTAATCCAATGCTGGTTTTCAGCGGCTGTTCACACTCACAGCCTTGCTGTTCAATTGGCAATCCAGTCAAACCTAGTCAGCTCTTCATTTTCCTGTCCACACAACCCAGCGTTCAGAAATCATTGGAATCTCTACTACAGAAATTTCCATTCATTCACTGTGAATCTGGAAATACTCTGAATCTGCATTCCAGGAAGGCTTTCGTTACACCACTGATGAATGTCCAAGTAATGCAATGCTGCTTCTTAGTGGTCTGTTCACACTCGAAACCGTGCTGTTCATTGGCTATCCACTCAATATCGGTCAGCTCTTCAATATCCTGTCCAGACTATCCAGATTCCTAAATGTTGGCAATCACCACTACAGAATGTTCCATTCAATCACGCGAATCTGGAATTCATCAGAGTCTCCACTCCTGGAAGGTTTTCGTGACACCACTGGTAAATGTCCAAGGAAGACAATGCTGGTTTTAAGCCGCCTGCTAACACACTCAGCCGTGCTGTTCAATTTGCTATCCACCCAACCCTATTCAGCTCTACATTTTCCTGTCCTCATAACCCAACCTTCAGAAATAATTGGTATCTCCTCCACAGAATGTTCCGTTCATTCACTGCGAATCTTAAATTCATCTGACTCTCAACTCCCGGCGGGTTATCGTTACACCACTTGTGAATGTCCAAGTAAGCCAATGCTGGTTTTCAGTGGCCTGTTCATACTAAGAGACGTGCTGTTCATTTGGCTATCCACTCCACCCTGTTCAGCTCTACATTCTCGTGTCCACAAAACCCAGCCTTCAGAAATCATTGGAATCACCACTAGAGAATGTTCCATTCATTCACTGCGAATCTGGAATTCCTCTGAACCTCCACTCCTGGCAGGTTTTCGTTACGCCACTGGTGAATGTCCAAGTAACTCAATCCTGGTTTTCAGAGGCATGTTCAACTCGCAGAAGTGCTGTTCAATGGGCTATCCACTCAATATTGGTCAGCTCTTCATTTTCCTCTCCACACAAACCAGCCTTCAGAAATCATTGGGCTCTCCACTACAGACTGTTCCATTCATTCACTGCGATTCTGCAATTCATCTGACTCTCCGCTCCAGGCAGGTTTTCATTACAGCACTGGTGAATGACCAAGTAATCCAATGCTGGTTTTCAGCCGCCTTTTCACACTCGCAGTGTGCTGTTCAATTGTCTATCCACTCAAACCTGGTCAGCCTTTCATTTTCTTTTCCACAATATCAGACTTCAGAAATCATTGGAATCGCCAGTACAGAATGTTCCATTCATTCACTGCCAATCTGGAATTCATCTGAATCTGCACTCCAGGTAGGCTTTCATTACACCACTTATGAATGTCCAAGTAACACAATGCTGGTTTTCAGCGGTCTGTTCACACTCTAAGCCCTGCTTTTTACTGGGTATCCACACAACTGTGGTCAGCTCTTCATTTTCATGTCCAAACAATCCAGACTTGAGAAATCATTGCAATCTCCAGTACAGAATGTTCCATTCATTCACTGCGAATCTGGAATTCAACTGAATCTCCACTACCTGCAGATTTATCTTACACCACTTGTGAATGTCCAAGTAAAACAATGCTGGTTTTCAGAGGCCTGTTCATGTTCGCAGTCGTGCTGTTCAATTGGCTATCCACTCAACCTGTTTTGCTCCTCATTTTCCTGTGCACACAACCCAGCCTTCAGAAATCATTGTAATCTCCACTACAGGATGTTCCATTCATTCACTGGGAATCTGGAATTCATCTGAATCTGCACTCCACGCAGGCTTTCGTTACACCACTGCTGAAAGTCGAAGTAATGCAATACTGGTTTTCAGTGGTCTGTTCACATTCGAAGCCGAGGCTTTTTACAGGCTATCCACTCAACACTGGTCAGCTCTTCATTTTCGTGTCCCCACAATCCAGATTTCAGAAATCATTGCAATCTCCACTACAGAATGTTCCATTCATTCACTGCGAGTCTGGAGTTTATCTGATTCTCCACTCCCGCCTGGTTAACATTACACCACTGGTGAATGTCCAAGTAAGCCAATGCTGGTTTTCAGAGGCCTGTTCATACTCGCAGCCGTGCTGTTTAATTGACAATTCACTCCACCCTGTTCAGCTCTTCATTGTCCCACCACACTACCAGCCTTCAGAAATCTTTGTTATCTCCACTACAGAATGTTCCATTCATTCACTGCGAATCTGGAATTCATCTGACTCTCAACTCCACGCAGGTTTTCATTACACCACTGTTGAATGTCCAAGTAACCCAATGCTGGTTTTCAGCGGCCTGTTCATATTCGCAGCCCTGCTGTTTACTTGGCTATCGATTCAAGCCTGGTCAGCTCTTCATTTTCCTGTCCACACAACACAGGCTTCAGAAATCATTGGAATCTCCTCTACAGAATGTTCCATTCATTCACTGCGAATGTGGAATTCAACTGACTCTCCACTCCATGCAGGTTTTCCTTACACCACTGATGAATGTCCAAGTAACCCAATGCTGGTTTTCAGCTGCATGTTCACACTCGCAGCCATGCTATACAATTGGCTTTCCACTAAATCCTGATTAGTTCTTGATTTTCCTTCCACACGACCCAGCCTTCAGAAATCGTTGGAATCTCCACTAGAGAATGTTCCATTCATTCACTGCGAATCTGGAATTCCTCTGAACCTCCACTCCCGGCAGGTTTTCGTTACACCACTGTTGAATGTCCAAGTAACCCAATGTTTTAAGTGTTTTCTTCACAAGCGCAGTGGTGCTGTTCAATTGGCTATCCACTCAACCCTGGCCAGCTCTACATTTTCCTGTCCACACCACAGAGACTGGAGAAATCATTGTTATCTCCACTACAGAATGTTCCATTCATTCACAGCGAATCTGGAATTCATCTGAATCTCCACTCCCGGCAGGTTTTCGTGACACCACTGGTAAATATCCAAGTAAGCCAATGCTGGTTTTAAGTGGCCTGCTCATACTCTCAGCCGTGCTGTTCAATTTGCTATCCACTCAACCCTCTTCAGCTCCATTTTCCTGTCCACATAACCCAAACTTCAGAAACAATTGGTATCTCCTCCACAGAATGTTCCATTCATTGACGGCAAATCTGAAATTCATCTAATTCTCAACTCCCGTCAGGTTTTCGTTACACCACTTGTGAATGTCCAATTAAGCCAAAGCTGGTTTTCAGTGGCCTGTTCTTACTACGAGACGTGCTGTTCATTTGGCTATCCATTCCACCCTGTTCAGCTCTACATTTTCGTGTCCACAAAACCCAGCCTTCAGAAATCATTGGAATCACCACTAGAGAATGTTCCATTCATTCACTGCGAATCTGGAATTCATCTGAATCTCCACTCCCGGCAGGTTTTCATTGCACCACTGCTGAATGTTCAAGTAACGCAATGATGGTTTTCAGCGGTCTATTCACACTCGAACCCGTGCTGTTCACGGTCTAGCGACTCAACACTGGTGAGTTCTTCTTTTTCCAGTTCAGACAATACAAACCTCAGAAACCATTGCAATCTACACTACAGAATGTTTCATTCATTCAGGCGAATCTTGAATTCATCTTGTTCTCCACTCCCAGCAGGTTTTCGTTTCACCACTGGTGAATGTCCAAGCAACCCAAGGCTGGTTTCAGCTGCGTGTTAACACTCGCAGCCGTGCTGTTCAATTGGCTATCCAGTGAACGCTGGTTAGCTCTTGATTTTCCTTCCACACACCGAGCCTTCAGAAATCATTCTTATCTCCACTTCAGAATGTTCCATTCGTTCCCTGCGAATCTGGAATTCCTCTGACTCTCCACACCAGGCAGATTTTCCTAACAACACTGGTGAATGACCAGGTAATCCAATGCTGGTTTTCAGCGGCTGTTCACACTCACAGCCTTGCTGTTCAATTGGCAATCCAGTCAAACCTAGTCAGCTCTTCATTTTCCTGTCCACACAACCCAGCGTTCAGAAATCATTGGAATCTCTACTACAGAAATTTCCATTCATTCACTGTGAATCTGGAAATACTCTGAATCTGCATTCCAGGAAGGCTTTCGTTACACCACTGATGAATGTCCAAGTAATGCAATGCTGCTTCTTAGTGGTCTGTTCACACTCGAAACCGTGCTGTTCATTGGCTATCCACTCAATATCGGTCAGCTCTTCAATATCCTGTCCAGACTATCCAGATTCCTAAATGTTGGCAATCACCACTACAGAATGTTCCATTCAATCACGCGAATCTGGAATTCATCAGAGTCTCCACTCCTGGAAGGTTTTCGTGACACCACTGGTAAATGTCCAAGGAAGACAATGCTGGTTTTAAGCCGCCTGCTAACACACTCAGCCGTGCTGTTCAATTTGCTATCCACCCAACCCTATTCAGCTCTACATTTTCCTGTCCTCATAACCCAACCTTCAGAAATAATTGGTATCTCCTCCACAGAATGTTCCGTTCATTCACTGCGAATCTTAAATTCATCTGACTCTCAACTCCCGGCGGGTTATCGTTACACCACTTGTGAATGTCCAAGTAAGCCAATGCTGGTTTTCAGTGGCCTGTTCATACTAAGAGACGTGCTGTTCATTTGGCTATCCACTCCACCCTGTTCAGCTCTACATTTTCGTGTCCACAAAACCCAGCCTTCAGAAATCATTGGAATCACCACTAGAGAATGTTCCATTCATTCACTGCGAATCTGGAATTCATCTGAACCTCCACTCCTGGCAGGTTTTCGTTACGCCACTGGTGAATGTCCAAGTAACTCAATACTGGTTTTCAGAGGCATGTTCAACTCGCAGAAGTGCTGTTCAATGGGCTATCCACTCAATATTGGTCAGCTCTTCATTTTCCTCTCCACACAAACCAGCCTTCAGAAATCATTGGGCTCTCCACTACAGACTGTTCCATTCATTCACTGCGATTCTGCAATTCATCTGACTCTCCGCTCCAGGCAGGTTTTCATTACAGCACTGGTGAATGACCAAGTAATCCAATGCTGGTTTTCAGCCGCCTTTTCACACTCGCAGTGTGCTGTTCAATTGTCTATCCACTCAAACCTGGTCAGCCTTTCATTTTCTTTTCCACAATATCAGACTTCAGAAATCATTGGAATCGCCAGTACAGAATGTTCCATTCATTCACTGCCAATCTGGAATTCATCTGAATCTGCACTCCAGGTAGGCTTTCATTACACCACTTATGAATGTCCAAGTAACACAATGCTGGTTTTCAGCGGTCTGTTCACACTCTAAGCCCTGCTTTTTACTGGGTATCCACACAACTGTGGTCAGCTCTTCATTTTCATGTCCAAACAATCCAGACTTGAGAAATCATTGCAATCTCCAGTACAGAATGTTCCATTCATTCACTGCGAATCTGGAATTCAACTGAATCTCCACTACCTGCAGATTTATCTTACACCACTTGTGAATGTCCAAGTAAAACAATGCTGGTTTTCAGAGGCCTGTTCATGTTCGCAGTCGTGCTGTTCAATTGGCTATCCACTCAACCTGTTTTGCTCCTCATTTTCCTGTGCACACAACCCAGCCTTCAGAAATCATTGTAATCTCCACTACAGGATGTTCCATTCATTCACTGGGAATCTGGAATTCATCTGAATCTGCACTCCACGCAGGCTTTCGTTACACCACTGCTGAAAGTCGAAGTAATGCAATACTGGTTTTCAGTGGTCTGTTCACATTCGAAGCCGAGGCTTTTTACAGGCTATCCACTCAACACTGGTCAGCTCTTCATTTTCGTGTCCCCACAATCCAGATTTCAGAAATCATTGCAATCTCCACTACAGAATGTTCCATTCATTCACTGCGAGTCTGGAGTTTATCTGATTCTCCACTCCCGCCTGGTTAACATTACACCACTGGTGAATGTCCAAGTAAGCCAATGCTGGTTTTCAGAGGCCTGTTCATACTCGCAGCCGTGCTGTTTAATTGACAATTCACTCCACCCTGTTCAGCTCTTCATTGTCCCACCACACTACCAGCCTTCAGAAATCTTTGTTATCTCCACTACAGAATGTTCCATTCATTCACTGCGAATCTGGAATTCATCTGACTCTCAACTCCACGCAGGTTTTCATTACACCACTGTTGAATGTCCAAGTAACCCAATGCTGGTTTTCAGCGGCCTGTTCATATTCGCAGCCCTGCTGTTTACTTGGCTATCGATTCAAGCCTGGTCAGCTCTTCATTTTCCTGTCCACACAACACAGGCTTCAGAAATCATTGGAATCTCCTCTACAGAATGTTCCATTCATTCACTGCGAATGTGGAATTCAACTGACTCTCCACTCCATGCAGGTTTTCCTTACACCACTGATGAATGTCCAAGTAACCCAATGCTGGTTTTCAGCTGCATGTTCACACTCGCAGCCATGCTATACAATTGGCTTTCCACTAAATCCTGATTAGTTCTTGATTTTCCTTCCACACGACCCAGCCTTCAGAAATCGTTGGAATCTCCACTAGAGAATGTTCCATTCATTCACTGCGAATCTGGAATTCCTCTGAACCTCCACTCCCGGCAGGTTTTCGTTACACCACTGTTGAATGTCCAAGTAACCCAATGTTTTAAGTGTTTTCTTCACAAGCGCAGTGGTGCTGTTCAATTGGCTATCCACTCAACCCTGGCCAGCTCTACATTTTCCTGTCCACACCACAGAGACTGGAGAAATCATTGTTATCTCCACTACAGAATGTTCCATTCATTCACAGCGAATCTGGAATTCATCTGAATCTCCACTCCCGGCAGGTTTTCGTGACACCACTGGTAAATATCCAAGTAAGCCAATGCTGGTTTTAAGTGGCCTGCTCATACTCTCAGCCGTGCTGTTCAATTTGCTATCCACTCAACCCTCTTCAGCTCCATTTTCCTGTCCACATAACCCAAACTTCAGAAACAATTGGTATCTCCTCCACAGAATGTTCCATTCATTGACGGCAAATCTGAAATTCATCTAATTCTCAACTCCCGTCAGGTTTTCGTTACACCACTTGTGAATGTCCAATTAAGCCAAAGCTGGTTTTCAGTGGCCTGTTCTTACTACGAGACGTGCTGTTCATTTGGCTATCCATTCCACCCTGTTCAGCTCTACATTTTCGTGTCCACAAAACCCAGCCTTCAGAAATCATTGGAATCACCACTAGAGAATGTTCCATTCATTCACTGCGAATCTGGAATTCATCTGAATCTCCACTCCCGGCAGGTTTTCATTGCACCACTGCTGAATGTTCAAGTAACGCAATGATGGTTTTCAGCGGTCTATTCACACTCGAACCCGTGCTGTTCACGGTCTAGCGACTCAACACTGGTGAGTTCTTCTTTTTCCAGTTCAGACAATACAAACCTCAGAAACCATTGCAATCTACACTACAGAATGTTTCATTCATTCAGGCGAATCTTGAATTCATCTTGTTCTCCACTCCCAGCAGGTTTTCGTTTCACCACTGGTGAATGTCCAAGCAACCCAAGGCTGGTTTCAGCTGCGTGTTAACACTCGCAGCCGTGCTGTTCAATTGGCTATCCAGTGAACGCTGGTTAGCTCTTGATTTTCCTTCCACACACCGAGCCTTCAGAAATCATTCTTATCTCCACTTCAGAATGTTCCATTCGTTCCCTGCGAATCTGGAATTCCTCTGACTCTCCACACCAGGCAGATTTGCCTAACAACACTGGTGAATGACCAGGTAATCCAATGCTGGTTTTCAGCGGCTGTTCACACTCACAGCCTTGCTGTTCAATTGGCAATCCAGTCAAACCTAGTCAGCTCTTCATTTTCCTGTCCACACAACCCAGCGTTCAGAAATCATTGGAATCTCTACTACAGAAATTTCCATTCATTCACTGTGAATCTGGAAATACTCTGAATCTGCATTCCAGGAAGGCTTTCGTTACACCACTGATGAATGTCCAAGTAATGCAATGCTGCTTCTTAGTGGTCTGTTCACACTCGAAACCGTGCTGTTCATTGGCTATCCACTCAATATCGGTCAGCTCTTCAATATCCTGTCCAGACTATCCAGATTCCTAAATGTTGGCAATCACCACTACAGAACGTTCCATTCAATCACGCGAATCTGGAATTCATCAGAGTCTCCACTCCTGGAAGGTTTTCGTGACACCACTGGTAAATGTCCAAGGAAGACAATGCTGGTTTTAAGCCGCCTGCTAACACACTCAGCCGTGCTGTTCAATTTGCTATCCACCCAACCCTATTCAGCTCTACATTTTCCTGTCCTCATAACCCAACCTTCAGAAATAATTGGTATCTCCTCCACAGAATGTTCCGTTCATTCACTGCGAATCTTAAATTCATCTGACTCTCAACTCCCGGCGGGTTATCGTTACACCACTTGTGAATGTCCAAGTAAGCCAATGCTGGTTTTCAGTGGCCTGTTCATACTAAGAGACGTGCTGTTCATTTGGCTATCCACTCCACCCTGTTCAGCTCTACATTTTCGTGTCCACAAAACCCAGCCTTCAGAAATCATTGGAATCACCACTAGAGAATGTTCCATTCATTCACTGCGAATCTGGAATTCATCTGAACCTCCACTCCTGGCAGGTTTTCGTTACGCCACTGGTGAATGTCCAAGTAACTCAATACTGGTTTTCAGAGGCATGCTGTTCAATGGGCTATCCACTCAATATTGGTCAGCTCTTCATTTTCCTCTCCACACAAACCAGCCTTCAGAAATCATTGGGCTCTCCACTACAGACTGTTCCATTCATTCACTGCGATTCTGCAATTCATCTGACTCTCCGCTCCAGGCAGGTTTTCATTACAGCACTGGTGAATGACCAAGTAATCCAATGCTGGTTTTCAGCCGCCTTTTCACACTCGCAGTGTGCTGTTCAATTGTCTATCCACTCAAACCTGGTCAGCCTTTCATTTTCTTTTCCACAATATCAGACTTCAGAAATCATTGGAATCGCCAGTACAGAATGTTCCATTCATTCACTGCCAATCTGGAATTCATCTGAATCTGCACTCCAGGTAGGCTTTCATTACACCACTTATGAATGTCCAAGTAACACAATGCTGGTTTTCAGCGGTCTGTTCACACTCTAAGCCCTGCTTTTTACTGGGTATCCACACAACTGTGGTCAGCTCTTCATTTTCATGTCCAAACAATCCAGACTTGAGAAATCATTGCAATCTCCAGTACAGAATGTTCCATTCATTCACTGCGAATCTGGAATTCAACTGAATCTCCACTACCTGCAGATTTATCTTACACCACTTGTGAATGTCCAAGTAAAACAATGCTGGTTTTCAGAGGCCTGTTCATGTTCGCAGTCGTGCTGTTCAATTGGCTATCCACTCAACCTGTTTTGCTCCTCATTTTCCTGTGCACACAACCCAGCCTTCAGAAATCATTGTAATCTCCACTACAGGATGTTCCATTCATTCACTGGGAATCTGGAATTCATCTGAATCTGCACTCCACGCAGGCTTTCGTTACACCACTGCTGAAAGTCGAAGTAATGCAATACTGGTTTTCAGTGGTCTGTTCACATTCGAAGCCGAGGCTTTTTACAGGCTATCCACTCAACACTGGTCAGCTCTTCATTTTCATGTCCCCACAATCCAGATTTCAGAAATCATTGCAATCTCCACTACAGAATGTTCCATTCATTCACTGCGAGTCTGGAGTTTATCTGATTCTCCACTCCCGCCTGTTTAACATTACACCACTGGTGAATGTCCAAGTAAGCCAATGCTGGTTTTCAGAGGCCTGTTCATACTCGCAGCCGTGCTGTTTAATTGACAATTCACTCCACCCTGTTCAGCTCTTCATTGTCCCACCACACTACCAGCCTTCAGAAATCTTTGTTATCTCCACTACAGAATGTTCCATTCATTCACTGCGAATCTGGAATTCATCTGACTCTCAACTCCACGCAGGTTTTCATTACACCACTGTTGAATGTCCAAGTAACCCAATGCTGGTTTTCAGCGGCCTGTTCATATTCGCAGCCCTGCTGTTTACTTGGCTATCGATTCAAGCCTGGTCAGCTCTTCATTTTCCTGTCCACACAACACAGGCTTCAGAAATCATTGGAATCTCCTCTACAGAATGTTCCATTCATTCACTGCGAATGTGGAATTCAACTGACTCTCCACTCCATGCAGGTTTTCCTTACACCACTGATGAATGTCCAAGTAACCCAATGCTGGTTTTCAGCTGCATGTTCACACTCGCAGCCATGCTATACAATTGGCTTTCCACTAAATCCTGATTAGTTCTTGATTTTCCTTCCACACGACCCAGCCTTCAGAAATCGTTGGAATCTCCACTAGAGAATGTTCCATTCATTCACTGCGAATCTGGAATTCCTCTGAACCTCCACTCCCGGCAGGTTTTCGTTACACCACTGTTGAATGTCCAAGTAACCCAATGTTTTAAGTGTTTTCTTCACAAGCGCAGTGGTGCTGTTCAATTGGCTATCCACTCAACCCTGGCCAGCTCTACATTTTCCTGTCCACACCACAGAGACTGGAGAAATCATTGTTATCTCCACTACAGAATGTTCCATTCATTCACAGCGAATCTGGAATTCATCTGAATCTCCACTCCCGGCAGGTTTTCGTGACACCACTGGTAAATATCCAAGTAAGCCAATGCTGGTTTTAAGTGGCCTGCTCATACTCTCAGCCGTGCTGTTCAATTTGCTATCCACTCAACCCTCTTCAGCTCCATTTTCCTGTCCACATAACCCAAACTTCAGAAACAATTGGTATCTCCTCCACAGAATGTTCCATTCATTGACGGCAAATCTGAAATTCATCTAATTCTCAACTCCCGTCAGGTTTTCGTTACACCACTTGTGAATGTCCAATTAAGCCAAAGCTGGTTTTCAGTGGCCTGTTCTTACTACGAGACGTGCTGTTCATTTGGCTATCCATTCCACCCTGTTCAGCTCTACATTTTCGTGTCCACAAAACCCAGCCTTCAGAAATCATTGGAATCACCACTAGAGAATGTTCCATTCATTCACTGCGAATCTGGAATTCATCTGAATCTCCACTCCCGGCAGGTTTTCATTGCACCACTGCTGAATGTTCAAGTAACGCAATGATGGTTTTCAGCGGTCTATTCACACTCGAACCCGTGCTGTTCACGGTCTAGCGACTCAACACTGGTGAGTTCTTCTTTTTCCAGTTCAGACAATACAAACCTCAGAAACCATTGCAATCTACACTACAGAATGTTTCATTCATTCAGGCGAATCTTGAATTCATCTTGTTCTCCACTCCCAGCAGGTTTTCGTTTCACCACTGGTGAATGTCCAAGCAACCCAAGGCTGGTTTCAGCTGCGTGTTAACACTCGCAGCCGTGCTGTTCAATTGGCTATCCAGTGAACGCTGGTTAGCTCTTGATTTTCCTTCCACACACCGAGCCTTCAGAAATCATTCTTATCTCCACTTCAGAATGTTCCATTCGTTCCCTGCGAATCTGGAATTCCTCTGACTCTCCACACCAGGCAGATTTTCCTAACAACACTGGTGAATGACCAGGTAATCCAATGCTGGTTTTCAGCGGCTGTTCACACTCACAGCCTTGCTGTTCAATTGGCAATCCAGTCAAACCTAGTCAGCTCTTCATTTTCCTGTCCACACAACCCAGCGTTCAGAAATCATTGGAATCTCTACTACAGAAATTTCCATTCATTCACTGTGAATCTGGAAATACTCTGAATCTGCATTCCAGGAAGGCTTTCGTTACACCACTGATGAATGTCCAAGTAATGCAATGCTGCTTCTTAGTGGTCTGTTCACACTCGAAACCGTGCTGTTCATTGGCTATCCACTCAATATCGGTCAGCTCTTCAATATCCTGTCCAGACTATCCAGATTCCTAAATGTTGGCAATCACCAGTACAGAATGTTCCATTCAATCACGCGAATCTGGAATTCATCAGAGTCTCCACTCCTGGAAGTTTTTCGTGACACCACTGGTAAATGTCCAAGGAAGACAATGCTGGTTTTAAGCCGCCTGCTAACACACTCAGCCGTGCTGTTCAATTTGCTATCCACCCAACCCTATTCAGCTCTACATTTTCCTGTCCTCATAACCCAACCTTCAGAAATAATTGGTATCTCCTCCACAGAATGTTCCGTTCATTCACTGCGAATCTTAAATTCATCTGACTCTCAACTCCCGGCGGGTTATCGTTACACCACTTGTGAATGTCCAAGTAAGCCAATGCTGGTTTTCAGTGGCCTGTTCATACTAAGAGACGTGCTGTTCATTTGGCTATCCACTCCACCCTGTTCAGCTCTACATTTTCGTGTCCACAAAACCCAGCCTTCAGAAATCATTGGAATCACCACTAGAGAATGTTCCATTCATTCACTGCGAATCTGGAATTCATCTGAACCTCCACTCCTGGCAGGTTTTCGTTACGCCACTGGTGAATGTCCAAGTAACTCAATACTGGTTTTCAGAGGCATGCTGTTCAATGGGCTATCCACTCAATATTGGTCAGCTCTTCATTTTCCTCTCCACACAAACCAGCCTTCAGAAATCATTGGGCTCTCCACTACAGACTGTTCCATTCATTCACTGCGATTCTGCAATTCATCTGACTCTCCGCTCCAGGCAGGTTTTCATTACAGCACTGGTGAATGACCAAGTAATCCAATGCTGGTTTTCAGCCGCCTTTTCACACTCGCAGTGTGCTGTTCAATTGTCTATCCACTCAAACCTGGTCAGCCTTTCATTTTCTTTTCCACAATATCAGACTTCAGAAATCATTGGAATCGCCAGTACAGAATGTTCCATTCATTCACTGCCAATCTGGAATTCATCTGAATCTGCACTCCAGGTAGGCTTTCATTACACCACTTATGAATGTCCAAGTAACACAATGCTGGTTTTCAGCGGTCTGTTCACACTCTAAGCCCTGCTTTTTACTGGGTATCCACACAACTGTGGTCAGCTCTTCATTTTCATGTCCAAACAATCCAGACTTGAGAAATCATTGCAATCTCCAGTACAGAATGTTCCATTCATTCACTGCGAATCTGGAATTCAACTGAATCTCCACTACCTGCAGATTTATCTTACACCACTTGTGAATGTCCAAGTAAAACAATGCTGGTTTTCAGAGGCCTGTTCATGTTCGCAGTCGTGCTGTTCAATTGGCTATCCACTCAACCTGTTTTGCTCCTCATTTTCCTGTGCACACAACCCAGCCTTCAGAAATCATTGTAATCTCCACTACAGGATGTTCCATTCATTCACTGGGAATCTGGAATTCATCTGAATCTGCACTCCACGCAGGCTTTCGTTACACCACTGCTGAAAGTCGAAGTAATGCAATACTGGTTTTCAGTGGTCTGTTCACATTCGAAGCCGAGGCTTTTTACAGGCTATCCACTCAACACTGGTCAGCTCTTCATTTTCGTGTCCCCACAATCCAGATTTCAGAAATCATTGCAATCTCCACTACAGAATGTTCCATTCATTCACTGCGAGTCTGGAGTTTATCTGATTCTCCACTCCCGCCTGGTTAACATTACACCACTTGTGAATGTCCAAGTAAGCCAATGCTGGTTTTCAGAGGCCTGTTCATACTCGCAGCCGTGCTGTTTAATTGACAATTCACTCCACCCTGTTCAGCTCTTCATTGTCCCACCACACTACCAGCCTTCAGAAATCTTTGTTATCTCCACTACAGAATGTTCCATTCATTCACTGCGAATCTGGAATTCATCTGACTCTCAACTCCACGCAGGTTTTCATTACACCACTGTTGAATGTCCAAGTAACCCAATGCTGGTTTTCAGCGGCCTGTTCATATTCGCAGCCCTGCTGTTTACTTGGCTATCGATTCAAGCCTGGTCAGCTCTTCATTTTCCTGTCCACACAACACAGGCTTCAGAAATCATTGGAATCTCCTCTACAGAATGTTCCATTCATTCACTGCGAATGTGGAATTCAACTGACTCTCCACTCCATGCAGGTTTTCCTTACACCACTGATGAATGTCCAAGTAACCCAATGCTGGTTTTCAGCTGCATGTTCACACTTGCAGCCATGCTATACAATTGGCTTTCCACTAAATCCTGATTAGTTCTTGATTTTCCTTCCACACGACCCAGCCTTCAGAAATCGTTGGAATCTCCACTAGAGAATGTTCCATTCATTCACTGCGAATCTGGAATTCCTCTGAACCTCCACTCCCGGCAGGTTTTCGTTACACCACTGTTGAATGTCCAAGTAACCCAATGTTTTAAGTGTTTTCTTCACAAGCGCAGTGGTGCTGTTCAATTGGCTATCCACTCAACCCTGGCCAGCTCTACATTTTCCTGTCCACACCACAGAGACTGGAGAAATCATTGTTATCTCCACTACAGAATGTTCCATTCATTCACAGCGAATCTGGAATTCATCTGAATCTCCACTCCCGGCAGGTTTTCGTGACACCACTGGTAAATATCCAAGTAAGCCAATGCTGGTTTTAAGTGGCCTGCTCATACTCTCAGCCGTGCTGTTCAATTTGCTATCCACTCAACCCTCTTCAGCTCCATTTTCCTGTCCACATAACCCAAACTTCAGAAACAATTGGTATCTCCTCCACAGAATGTTCCATTCATTGACGGCAAATCTGAAATTCATCTAATTCTCAACTCCCGTCAGGTTTTCGTTACACCACTTGTGAATGTCCAATTAAGCCAAAGCTGGTTTTCAGTGGCCTGTTCTTACTACGAGACGTGCTGTTCATTTGGCTATCCATTCCACCCTGTTCAGCTCTACATTTTCGTGTCCACAAAACCCAGCCTTCAGAAATCATTGGAATCACCACTAGAGAATGTTCCATTCATTCACTGCGAATCTGGAATTCATCTGAATCTCCACTCCCGGCAGGTTTTCATTGCACCACTGCTGAATGTTCAAGTAACGCAATGATGGTTTTCAGCGGTCTATTCACACTCGAACCCGTGCTGTTCACGGTCTAGCGACTCAACACTGGTGAGTTCTTCTTTTTCCAGTTCAGACAATACAAACCTCAGAAACCATTGCAATCTACACTACAGAATGTTTCATTCATTCAGGCGAATCTTGAATTCATCTTGTTCTCCACTCCCAGCAGGTTTTCGTTTCACCACTGGTGAATGTCCAAGCAACCCAAGGCTGGTTTCAGCTGCGTGTTAACACTCGCAGCCGTGCTGTTCAATTGGCTATCCAGTGAACGCTGGTTAGCTCTTGATTTTCCTTCCACACACCGAGCCTTCAGAAATCATTCTTATCTCCACTTCAGAATGTTCCATTCGTTCCCTGCGAATCTGGAATTCCTCTGACTCTCCACACCAGGCAGATTTTCCTAACAACACTGGTGAATGACCAGGTAATCCAATGCTGGTTTTCAGCGGCTGTTCACACTCACAGCCTTGCTGTTCAATTGGCAATCCAGTCAAACCTAGTCAGCTCTTCATTTTCCTGTCCACACAACCCAGCGTTCAGAAATCATTGGAATCTCTACTACAGAAATTTCCATTCATTCACTGTGAATCTGGAAATACTCTGAATCTGCATTCCAGGAAGGCTTTCGTTACACCACTGATGAATGTCCAAGTAATGCAATGCTGCTTCTTAGTGGTCTGTTCACACTCGAAACCGTGCTGTTCATTGGCTATCCACTCAATCTCGGTCAGCTCTTCAATATCCTGTCCAGACTATCCAGATTCCTAAATGTTGGCAATCACCACTACAGAATGTTCCATTCAATCACGCGAATCTGGAATTCATCAGAGTCTCCACTCCTGGAAGGTTTTCGTGACACCACTGGTAAATGTCCAAGGAAGACAATGCTGGTTTTAAGCCGCCTGCTAACACACTCAGCCGTGCTGTTCAATTTGCTATCCACCCAACCCTATTCAGCTCTACATTTTCCTGTCCTCATAACCCAACCTTCAGAAATAATTGGTATCTCCTCCACAGAATGTTCCGTTCATTCACTGCGAATCTTAAATTCATCTGACTCTCAACTCCCGGCGGGTTATCGTTACACCACTTGTGAATGTCCAAGTAAGCCAATGCTGGTTTTCAGTGGCCTGTTCATACTAAGAGACGTGCTGTTCATTTGGCTATCCACTCCACCCTGTTCAGCTCTACATTTTCGTGTCCACAAAACCCAGCCTTCAGAAATCATTGGAATCACCACTAGAGAATGTTCCATTCATTCACTGCGAATCTGGAATTCCTCTGAACCTCCACTCCTGGCAGGTTTTCGTTACGCCACTGGTGAATGTCCAAGTAACTCAATACTGGTTTTCAGAGGCATGTTCAACTCGCAGAAGTGCTGTTCAATGGGCTATCCACTCAATATTGGTCAGCTCTTCATTTTCCTCTCCACACAAACCAGCCTTCAGAAATCATTGGGCTCTCCACTACAGACTGTTCCATTCATTCACTGCGATTCTGCAATTCATCTGACTCTCCGCTCCAGGCAGGTTTTCATTACAGCACTGGTGAATGACCAAGTAATCCAATGCTGGTTTTCAGCCGCCTTTTCACACTCGCAGTGTGCTGTTCAATTGTCTATCCACTCAAACCTGGTCAGCCTTTCATTTTCTTTTCCACAATATCAGACTTCAGAAATCATTGGAATCGCCAGTACAGAATGTTCCATTCATTCACTGCCAATCTGGAATTCATCTGAATCTGCACTCCAGGTAGGCTTTCATTACACCACTTATGAATGTCCAAGTAACACAATGCTGGTTTTCAGCGGTCTGTTCACACTCTAAGCCCTGCTTTTTACTGGGTATCCACACAACTGTGGTCAGCTCTTCATTTTCATGTCCAAACAATCCAGACTTGAGAAATCATTGCAATCTCCAGTACAGAATGTTCCATTCATTCACTGCGAATCTGGAATTCAACTGAATCTCCACTACCTGCAGATTTATCTTACACCACTTGTGAATGTCCAAGTAAAACAATGCTGGTTTTCAGAGGCCTGTTCATGTTCGCAGTCGTGCTGTTCAATTGGCTATCCACTCAACCTGTTTTGCTCCTCATTTTCCTGTGCACACAACCCAGCCTTCAGAAATCATTGTAATCTCCACTACAGGATGTTCCATTCATTCCCTGGGAATCTGGAATTCATCTGAATCTGCACTCCACGCAGGCTTTCGTTACACCACTGCTGAAAGTCGAAGTAATGCAATACTGGTTTTCAGTGGTCTGTTCACATTCGAAGCCGAGGCTTTTTACAGGCTATCCACTCAACACTGGTCAGCTCTTCATTTTCGTGTCCCCACAATCCAGATTTCAGAAATCATTGCAATCTCCACTACAGAATGTTCCATTCATTCACTGCGAGTCTGGAGTTTATCTGATTCTCCACTCCCGCCTGGTTAACATTACACCACTGGTGAGTGTCCAAGTAAGCCAATGCTGGTTTTCAGAGGCCTGTTCATACTCGCAGCCGTGCTGTTTAATTGACAATTCACTCCACCCTGTTCAGCTCTTCATTGTCCCACCACACTACCAGCCTTCAGAAATCTTTGTTATCTCCACTACAGAATGTTCCATTCATTCACTGCGAATCTGGAATTCATCTGACTCTCAACTCCACGCAGGTTTTCATTACACCACTGTTGAATGTCCAAGTAACCCAATGCTGGTTTTCAGCGGCCTGTTCATATTCGCAGCCCTGCTGTTTACTTGGCTATCGATTCAAGCCTGGTCAGCTCTTCATTTTCCTGTCCACACAACACAGGCTTCAGAAATCATTGGAATCTCCTCTACAGAATGTTCCATTCATTCACTGCGAATGTGGAATTCAACTGACTCTCCACTCCATGCAGGTTTTCCTTACACCACTGATGAATGTCCAAGTAACCCAATGCTGGTTTTCAGCTGCATGTTCACACTCGCAGCCATGCTATACAATTGGCTTTCCACTAAATCCTGATTAGTTCTTGATTTTCCTTCCACACGACCCAGCCTTCAGAAATCGTTGGAATCTCCACTAGAGAATGTTCCATTCATTCACTGCGAATCTGGAATTCCTCTGAACCTCCACTCCCGGCAGGTTTTCGTTACACCACTGTTGAATGTCCAAGTAACCCAATGTTTTAAGTGTTTTCTTCACAAGCGCAGTGGTGCTGTTCAATTGGCTATCCACTCAACCCTGGCCAGCTCTACATTTTCCTGTCCACACCACAGAGACTGGAGAAATCATTGTTATCTCCACTACAGAATGTTCCATTCATTCACAGCGAATCTGGAATTCATCTGAATCTCCACTCCCGGCAGGTTTTCGTGACACCACTGGTAAATATCCAAGTAAGCCAATGCTGGTTTTAAGTGGCCTGCTCATACTCTCAGCCGTGCTGTTCAATTTGCTATCCACTCAACCCTCTTCAGCTCCATTTTCCTGTCCACATAACCCAAACTTCAGAAACAATTGGTATCTCCTCCACAGAATGTTCCATTCATTGACGGCAAATCTGAAATTCATCTAATTCTCAACTCCCGTCAGGTTTTCGTTACACCACTTGTGAATGTCCAATTAAGCCAAAGCTGGTTTTCAGTGGCCTGTTCTTACTACGAGACGTGCTGTTCATTTGGCTATCCATTCCACCCTGTTCAGCTCTACATTTTCGTGTCCACAAAACCCAGCCTTCAGAAATCATTGGAATCACCACTAGAGAATGTTCCATTCATTCACTGCGAATCTGGAATTCATCTGAATCTCCACTCCCGGCAGGTTTTCATTGCACCACTGCTGAATGTTCAAGTAACGCAATGATGGTTTTCAGCGGTCTATTCACACTCGAACCCGTGCTGTTCACGGTCTAGCGACTCAACACTGGTGAGTTCTTCTTTTTCCAGTTCAGACAATACAAACCTCAGAAACCATTGCAATCTACACTACAGAATGTTTCATTCATTCAGGCGAATCTTGAATTCATCTTGTTCTCCACTCCCAGCAGGTTTTCGTTTCACCACTGGTGAATGTCCAAGCAACCCAAGGCTGGTTTCAGCTGCGTGTTAACACTCGCAGCCGTGCTGTTCAATTGGCTATCCAGTGAACGCTGGTTAGCTCTTGATTTTCCTTCCACACACCGAGCCTTCAGAAATCATTCTTATCTCCACTTCAGAATGTTCCATTCGTTCCCTGCGAATCTGGAATTCCTCTGACTCTCCACACCAGGCAGATTTTCCTAACAACACTGGTGAATGACCAGGTAATCCAATGCTGGTTTTCAGCGGCTGTTCACACTCACAGCCTTGCTGTTCAATTGGCAATCCAGTCAAACCTAGTCAGCTCTTCATTTTCCTGTCCACACAACCCAGCGTTCAGAAATCATTGGAATCTCTACTACAGAAATTTCCATTCATTCACTGTGAATCTGGAAATACTCTGAATCTGCATTCCAGGAAGGCTTTCGTTACACCACTGATGAATGTCCAAGTAATGCAATGCTGCTTCTTAGTGGTCTGTTCACACTCGAAACCGTGCTGTTCATTGGCTATCCACTCAATATCGGTCAGCTCTTCAATATCCTGTCCAGACTATCCAGATTCCTAAATGTTGGCAATCACCGCTACAGAATGTTCCATTCAATCACGCGAATCTGGAATTCATCAGAGTCTCCACTCCTGGAAGGTTTTCGTGACACCACTGGTAAATGTCCAAGGAAGACAATGCTGGTTTTAAGCCGCCTGCTAACACACTCAGCCGTGCTGTTCAATTTGCTATCCACCCAACCCTATTCAGCTCTACATTTTCCTGTCCTCATAACCCAACCTTCAGAAATAATTGGTATCTCCTCCACAGAATGTTCCGTTCATTCACTGCGAATCTTAAATTCATCTGACTCTCAACTCCCGGCGGGTTATCGTTACACCACTTGTGAATGTCCAAGTAAGCCAATGCTGGTTTTCAGTGGCCTGTTCATACTAAGAGACGTGCTGTTCATTTGGCTATCCACTCCACCCTGTTCAGCTCTACATTTTCGTGTCCACAAAACCCAGCCTTCAGAAATCATTGGAATCACCACTAGAGAATGTTCCATTCATTCACTGCGAATCTGGAATTCATCTGAACCTCCACTCCTGGCAGGTTTTCGTTACGCCACTGGTGAATGTCCAAGTAACTCAATACTGGTTTTCAGAGGCATGTTCAACTCGCAGAAGTGCTGTTCAATGGGCTATCCACTCAATATTGGTCAGCTCTTCATTTTCCTCTCCACACAAACCAGCCTTCAGAAATCATTGGGCTCTCCACTACAGACTGTTCCATTCATTCACTGCGATTCTGCAATTCATCTGACTCTCCGCTCCAGGCAGGTTTTCATTACAGCACTGGTGAATGACCAAGTAATCCAATGCTGGTTTTCAGCCGCCTTTTCACACTCGCAGTGTGCTGTTCAATTGTCTATCCACTCAAACCTGGTCAGCCTTTCATTTTCTTTTCCACAATATCAGACTTCAGAAATCATTGGAATCGCCAGTACAGAATGTTCCATTCATTCACTGCCAATCTGGAATTCATCTGAATCTGCACTCCAGGTAGGCTTTCATTACACCACTTATGAATGTCCAAGTAACACAATGCTGGTTTTCAGCGGTCTGTTCACACTCTAAGCCCTGCTTTTTACTGGGTATCCACACAACTGTGGTCAGCTCTTCCTTTTCATGTCCAAACAATCCAGACTTGAGAAATCATTGCAATCTCCAGTACAGAATGTTCCATTCATTCACTGCGAATCTGGAATTCAACTGAATCTCCACTACCTGCAGATTTATCTTACACCACTTGTGAATGTCCAAGTAAAACAATGCTGGTTTTCAGAGGCCTGTTCATGTTCGCAGTCGTGCTGTTCAATTGGCTATCCACTCAACCTGTTTTGCTCCTCATTTTCCTGTGCACACAACCCAGCCTTCAGAAATCATTGTAATCTCCACTACAGGATGTTCCATTCATTCACTGGGAATCTGGAATTCATCTGAATCTGCACTCCACGCAGGCTTTCGTTACACCACTGCTGAAAGTCGAAGTAATGCAATACTGGTTTTCAGTGGTCTGTTCACATTCGAAGCCGAGGCTTTTTACAGGCTATCCACTCAACACTGGTCAGCTCTTCATTTTCGTGTCCCCACAATCCAGATTTCAGAAATCATTGCAATCTCCACTACAGAATGTTCCATTCATTCACTGCGAGTCTGGAGTTTATCTGATTCTCCACTCCCGCCTGGTTAACATTACACCACTGGTGAATGTCCAAGTAAGCCAATGCTGGTTTTCAGAGGCCTGTTCATACTCGCAGCCGTGCTGTTTAATTGACAATTCACTCCACCCTGTTCAGCTCTTCATTGTCCCACCACACTACCAGCCTTCAGAAATCTTTGTTATCTCCACTACAGAATGTTCCATTCATTCACTGCGAATCTGGAATTCATCTGACTCTCAACTCCACGCAGGTTTTCATTACACCACTGTTGAATGTCCAAGTAACCCAATGCTGGTTTTCAGCGGCCTGTTCATATTCGCAGCCCTGCTGTTTACTTGGCTATCGATTCAAGCCTGGTCAGCTCTTCATTTTCCTGTCCACACAACACAGGCTTCAGAAATCATTGGAATCTCCTCTACAGAATGTTCCATTCATTCACTGCGAATGTGGAATTCAACTGACTCTCCACTCCATGCAGGTTTTCCTTACACCACTGATGAATGTCCAAGTAACCCAATGCTGGTTTTCAGCTGCATGTTCACACTCGCAGCCATGCTATACAATTGGCTTTCCACTAAATCCTGATTAGTTCTTGATTTTCCTTCCACACGACCCAGCCTTCAGAAATCGTTGGAATCTCCACTAGAGAATGTTCCATTCATTCACTGCGAATCTGGAATTCCTCTGAACCTCCACTCCCGGCAGGTTTTCGTTACACCACTGTTGAATGTCCAAGTAACCCAATGTTTTAAGTGTTTTCTTCACAAGCGCAGTGGTGCTGTTCAATTGGCTATCCACTCAACCCTGGCCAGCTCTACATTTTCCTGTCCACACCACAGAGACTGGAGAAATCATTGTTATCTCCACTACAGAATGTTCCATTCATTCACAGCGAATCTGGAATTCATCTGAATCTCCACTCCCGGCAGGTTTTCGTGACACCACTGGTAAATATCCAAGTAAGCCAATGCTGGTTTTAAGTGGCCTGCTCATACTCTCAGCCGTGCTGTTCAATTTGCTATCCACTCAACCCTCTTCAGCTCCATTTTCCTGTCCACATAACCCAAACTTCAGAAACAATTGGTATCTCCTCCACAGAATGTTCCATTCATTGACGGCAAATCTGAAATTCATCTAATTCTCAACTCCCGTCAGGTTTTCGTTACACCACTTGTGAATGTCCAATTAAGCCAAAGCTGGTTTTCAGTGGCCTGTTCTTACTACGAGACGTGCTGTTCATTTGGCTATCCATTCCACCCTGTTCAGCTCTACATTTTCGTGTCCACAAAACCCAGCCTTCAGAAATCATTGGAATCACCACTAGAGAATGTTCCATTCATTCACTGCGAATCTGGAATTCATCTGAATCTCCACTCCCGGCAGGTTTTCATTGCACCACTGCTGAATGTTCAAGTAACGCAATGATGGTTTTCAGCGGTCTATTCACACTCGAACCCGTGCTGTTCACGGTCTAGCGACTCAACACTGGTGAGTTCTTCTTTTTCCAGTTCAGACAATACAAACCTCAGAAACCATTGCAATCTACACTACAGAATGTTTCATTCATTCAGGCGAATCTTGAATTCATCTTGTTCTCCACTCCCAGCAGGTTTTCGTTTCACCACTGGTGAATGTCCAAGCAACCCAAGGCTGGTTTCAGCTGCGTGTTAACACTCGCAGCCGTGCTGTTCAATTGGCTATCCAGTGAACGCTGGTTAGCTCTTGATTTTCCTTCCACACACCGAGCCTTCAGAAATCATTCTTATCTCCACTTCAGAATGTTCCATTCGTTCCCTGCGAATCTGGAATTCCTCTGACTCTCCACACCAGGCAGATTTTCCTAACAACACTGGTGAATGACCAGGTAATCCAATGCTGGTTTTCAGCGGCTGTTCACACTCACAGCCTTGCTGTTCAATTGGCAATCCAGTCAAACCTAGTCAGCTCTTCATTTTCCTGTCCACACAACCCAGCGTTCAGAAATCATTGGAATCTCTACTACAGAAATTTCCATTCATTCACTGTGAATCTGGAAATACTCTGAATCTGCATTCCAGGAAGGCTTTCGTTACACCACTGATGAATGTCCAAGTAATGCAATGCTGCTTCTTAGTGGTCTGTTCACACTCGAAACCGTGCTGTTCATTGGCTATCCACTCAATATCGGTCAGCTCTTCAATATCCTGTCCAGACTATCCAGATTCCTAAATGTTGGCAATCACCACTACAGAATGTTCCATTCAATCACGCGAATCTGGAATTCATCAGAGTCTCCACTCCTGGAAGGTTTTCGTGACACCACTGGTAAATGTCCAAGGAAGACAATGCTGGTTTTAAGCCGCCTGCTAACACACTCAGCCGTGCTGTTCAATTTGCTATCCACCCAACCCTATTCAGCTCTACATTTTCCTGTCCTCATAACCCAAACTTCAGAAATAATTGGTATCTCCTCCACAGAATGTTCCGTTCATTCACTGCGAATCTTAAATTCATCTGACTCTCAACTCCCGGCGGGTTATCGTTACACCACTTGTGAATGTCCAAGTAAGCCAATGCTGGTTTTCAGTGGCCTGTTCATACTAAGAGACGTGCTGTTCATTTGGCTATCCACTCCACCCTGTTCAGCTCTACATTTTCGTGTCCACAAAACCCAGCCTTCAGAAATCATTGGAATCACCACTAGAGAATGTTCCATTCATTCACTGCGAATCTGGAATTCATCTGAACCTCCACTCCTGGCAGGTTTTCGTTACGCCACTGGTGAATGTCCAAGTAACTCAATACTGGTTTTCAGAGGCATGTTCAACTCGCAGATGTGCTGTTCAATGGGCTATCCACTCAATATTGGTCAGCTCTTCATTTTCCTCTCCACACAAACCAGCCTTCAGAAATCATTGGGCTCTCCACTACAGACTGTTCCATTCATTCACTGCGATTCTGCAATTCATCTGACTCTCCGCTCCAGGCAGGTTTTCATTACAGCACTGGTGAATGACCAAGTAATCCAATGCTGGTTTTCAGCCGCCTTTTCACACTCGCAGTGTGCTGTTCAATTGTCTATCCACTCAAACCTGGTCAGCCTTTCATTTTCTTTTCCACAATATCAGACTTCAGAAATCATTGGAATCGCCAGCACAGAATGTTCCATTCATTCACTGCCAATCTGGAATTCATCTGAATCTGCACTCCAGGTAGGCTTTCATTACACCACTTATGAATGTCCAAGTAACACAATGCTGGTTTTCAGCGGTCTGTTCACACTCTAAGCCCTGCTTTTTACTGGGTATCCACACAACTGTGGTCAGCTCTTCCTTTTCATGTCCAAACAATCCAGACTTGAGAAATCATTGCAATCTCCAGTACAGAATGTTCCATTCATTCACTGCGAATCTGGAATTCAACTGAATCTCCACTACCTGCAGATTTATCTTACACCACTTGTGAATGTCCAAGTAAAACAATGCTGGTTTTCAGAGGCCTGTTCATGTTCGCAGTCGTGCTGTTCAATTGGCTATCCACTCAACCTGTTTTGCTCCTCATTTTCCTGTGCACACAACCCAGCCTTCAGAAATCATTGTAATCTCCACTACAGGATGTTCCATTCATTCACTGGGAATCTGGAATTCATCTGAATCTGCACTCCACGCAGGCTTTCGTTACACCACTGCTGAAAGTCGAAGTAATGCAATACTGGTTTTCAGTGGTCTGTTCACATTCGAAGCCGAGGCTTTTTACAGGCTATCCACTCAACACTGGTCAGCTCTTCATTTTCGTGTCCCCACAATCCAGATTTCAGAAATCATTGCAATCTCCACTACAGAATGTTCCATTCATTCACTGCGAGTCTGGAGTTTATCTGATTCTCCACTCCCGCCTGGTTAACATTACACCACTTGTGAATGTCCAAGTAAGCCAATGCTGGTTTTCAGAGGCCTGTTCATACTCGCAGCCGTGCTGTTTAATTGACAATTCACTCCACCCTGTTCAGCTCTTCATTGTCCCACCACACTACCAGCCTTCAGAAATCTTTGTTATCTCCACTACAGAATGTTCCATTCATTCACTGCGAATCTGGAATTCATCTGACTCTCAACTCCACGCAGGTTTTCATTACACCACTGTTGAATGTCCAAGTAACCCAATGCTGGTTTTCAGCGGCCTGTTCATATTCGCAGCCCTGCTGTTTACTTGGCTATCGATTCAAGCCTGGTCAGCTCTTCATTTTCCTGTCCACACAACACAGGCTTCAGAAATCATTGGAATCTCCTCTACAGAATGTTCCATTCATTCACTGCGAATGTGGAATTCAACTGACTCTCCACTCCATGCAGGTTTTCCTTACACCACTGATGAATGTCCAAGTAACCCAATGCTGGTTTTCAGCTGCATGTTCACACTCGCAGCCATGCTATACAATTGGCTTTCCACTAAATCCTGATTAGTTCTTGATTTTCCTTCCACACGACCCAGCCTTCAGAAATCGTTGGAATCTCCACTAGAGAATGTTCCATTCATTCACTGCGAATCTGGAATTCCTCTGAACCTCCACTCCCGGCAGGTTTTCGTTACACCACTGTTGAATGTCCAAGTAACCCAATGTTTTAAGTGTTTTCTTCACAAGCGCAGTGGTGCTGTTCAATTGGCTATCCACTCAACCCTGGCCAGCTCTACATTTTCCTGTCCACACCACAGAGACTGGAGAAATCATTGTTATCTCCACTACAGAATGTTCCATTCATTCACAGCGAATCTGGAATTCATCTGAATCTCCACTCCCGGCAGGTTTTCGTGACACCACTGGTAAATATCCAAGTAAGCCAATGCTGGTTTTAAGTGGCCTGCTCATACTCTCAGCCGTGCTGTTCAATTTGCTATCCACTCAACCCTCTTCAGCTCCATTTTCCTGTCCACATAACCCAAACTTCAGAAACAATTGGTATCTCCTCCACAGAATGTTCCATTCATTGACGGCAAATCTGAAATTCATCTAATTCTCAACTCCCGTCAGGTTTTCGTTACACCACTTGTGAATGTCCAATTAAGCCAAAGCTGGTTTTCAGTGGCCTGTTCTTACTACGAGACGTGCTGTTCATTTGGCTATCCATTCCACCCTGTTCAGCTCTACATTTTCGTGTCCACAAAACCCAGCCTTCAGAAATCATTGGAATCACCACTAGAGAATGTTCCATTCATTCACTGCGAATCTGGAATTCATCTGAATCTCCACTCCCGGCAGGTTTTCATTGCACCACTGCTGAATGTTCAAGTAACGCAATGATGGTTTTCAGCGGTCTATTCACACTCGAACCCGTGCTGTTCACGGTCTAGCGACTCAACACTGGTGAGTTCTTCTTTTTCCAGTTCAGACAATACAAACCTCAGAAACCATTGCAATCTACACTACAGAATGTTTCATTCATTCAGGCGAATCTTGAATTCATCTTGTTCTCCACTCCCAGCAGGTTTTCGTTTCACCACTGGTGAATGTCCAAGCAACCCAAGGCTGGTTTCAGCTGCGTGTTAACACTCGCAGCCGTGCTGTTCAATTGGCTATCCAGTGAACGCTGGTTAGCTCTTGATTTTCCTTCCACACACCGAGCCTTCAGAAATCATTCTTATCTCCACTTCAGAATGTTCCATTCGTTCCCTGCGAATCTGGAATTCCTCTGACTCTCCACACCAGGCAGATTTTCCTAACAACACTGGTGAATGACCAGGTAATCCAATGCTGGTTTTCAGCGGCTGTTCACACTCACAGCCTTGCTGTTCAATTGGCAATCCAGTCAAACCTAGTCAGCTCTTCATTTTCCTGTCCACACAACCCAGCGTTCAGAAATCATTGGAATCTCTACTACAGAAATTTCCATTCATTCACTGTGAATCTGGAAATACTCTGAATCTGCATTCCAGGAAGGCTTTCGTTACACCACTGATGAATGTCCAAGTAATGCAATGCTGCTTCTTAGTGGTCTGTTCACACTCGAAACCGTGCTGTTCATTGGCTATCCACTCAATATCGGTCAGCTCTTCAATATCCTGTCCAGACTATCCAGATTCCTAAATGTTGGCAATCACCGCTACAGAATGTTCCATTCAATCACGCGAATCTGGAATTCATCAGAGTCTCCACTCCTGGAAGGTTTTCGTGACACCACTGGTAAATGTCCAAGGAAGACAATGCTGGTTTTAAGCCGCCTGCTAACACACTCAGCCGTGCTGTTCAATTTGCTATCCACCCAACCCTATTCAGCTCTACATTTTCCTGTCCTCATAACCCAACCTTCAGAAATAATTGGTATCTCCTCCACAGAATGTTCCGTTCATTCACTGCGAATCTTAAATTCATCTGACTCTCAACTCCCGGCGGGTTATCGTTACACCACTTGTGAATGTCCAAGTAAGCCAATGCTGGTTTTCAGTGGCCTGTTCATACTAAGAGACGTGCTGTTCATTTGGCTATCCACTCCACCCTGTTCAGCTCTACATTTTCGTGTCCACAAAACCCAGCCTTCAGAAATCATTGGAATCACCACTAGAGAATGTTCCATTCATTCACTGCGAATCTGGAATTCATCTGAACCTCCACTCCTGGCAGGTTTTCGTTACGCCACTGGTGAATGTCCAAGTAACTCAATACTGGTTTTCAGAGGCATGTTCAACTCGCAGAAGTGCTGTTCAATGGGCTATCCACTCAATATTGGTCAGCTCTTCATTTTCCTCTCCACACAAACCAGCCTTCAGAAATCATTGGGCTCTCCACTACAGACTGTTCCATTCATTCACTGCGATTCTGCAATTCATCTGACTCTCCGCTCCAGGCAGGTTTTCATTACAGCACTGGTGAATGACCAAGTAATCCAATGCTGGTTTTCAGCCGCCTTTTCACACTCGCAGTGTGCTGTTCAATTGTCTATCCACTCAAACCTGGTCAGCCTTTCATTTTCTTTTCCACAATATCAGACTTCAGAAATCATTGGAATCGCCAGTACAGAATGTTCCATTCATTCACTGCCAATCTGGAATTCATCTGAATCTGCACTCCAGGTAGGCTTTCATTACACCACTTATGAATGTCCAAGTAACACAATGCTGGTTTTCAGCGGTCTGTTCACACTCTAAGCCCTGCTTTTTACTGGGTATCCACACAACTGTGGTCAGCTCTTCCTTTTCATGTCCAAACAATCCAGACTTGAGAAATCATTGCAATCTCCAGTACAGAATGTTCCATTCATTCACTGCGAATCTGGAATTCAACTGAATCTCCACTACCTGCAGATTTATCTTACACCACTTGTGAATGTCCAAGTAAAACAATGCTGGTTTTCAGAGGCCTGTTCATGTTCGCAGTCGTGCTGTTCAATTGGCTATCCACTCAACCTGTTTTGCTCCTCATTTTCCTGTGCACACAACCCAGCCTTCAGAAATCATTGTAATCTCCACTACAGGATGTTCCATTCATTCACTGGGAATCTGGAATTCATCTGAATCTGCACTCCACGCAGGCTTTCGTTACACCACTGCTGAAAGTCGAAGTAATGCAATACTGGTTTTCAGTGGTCTGTTCACATTCGAAGCCGAGGCTTTTTACAGGCTATCCACTCAACACTGGTCAGCTCTTCATTTTCGTGTCCCCACAATCCAGATTTCAGAAATCATTGCAATCTCCACTACAGAATGTTCCATTCATTCACTGCGAGTCTGGAGTTTATCTGATTCTCCACTCCCGCCTGGTTAACATTACACCACTGGTGAATGTCCAAGTAAGCCAATGCTGGTTTTCAGAGGCCTGTTCATACTCGCAGCCGTGCTGTTTAATTGACAATTCACTCCACCCTGTTCAGCTCTTCATTGTCCCACCACACTACCAGCCTTCAGAAATCTTTGTTATCTCCACTACAGAATGTTCCATTCATTCACTGCGAATCTGGAATTCATCTGACTCTCAACTCCACGCAGGTTTTCATTACACCACTGTTGAATGTCCAAGTAACCCAATGCTGGTTTTCAGCGGCCTGTTCATATTCGCAGCCCTGCTGTTTACTTGGCTATCGATTCAAGCCTGGTCAGCTCTTCATTTTCCTGTCCACACAACACAGGCTTCAGAAATCATTGGAATCTCCTCTACAGAATGTTCCATTCATTCACTGCGAATGTGGAATTCAACTGACTCTCCACTCCATGCAGGTTTTCCTTACACCACTGATGAATGTCCAAGTAACCCAATGCTGGTTTTCAGCTGCATGTTCACACTCGCAGCCATGCTATACAATTGGCTTTCCACTAAATCCTGATTAGTTCTTGATTTTCCTTCCACACGACCCAGCCTTCAGAAATCGTTGGAATCTCCACTAGAGAATGTTCCATTCATTCACTGCGAATCTGGAATTCCTCTGAACCTCCACTCCCGGCAGGTTTTCGTTACACCACTGTTGAATGTCCAAGTAACCCAATGTTTTAAGTGTTTTCTTCACAAGCGCAGTGGTGCTGTTCAATTGGCTATCCACTCAACCCTGGCCAGCTCTACATTTTCCTGTCCACACCACAGAGACTGGAGAAATCATTGTTATCTCCACTACAGAATGTTCCATTCATTCACAGCGAATCTGGAATTCATCTGAATCTCCACTCCCGGCAGGTTTTCGTGACACCACTGGTAAATATCCAAGTAAGCCAATGCTGGTTTTAAGTGGCCTGCTCATACTCTCAGCCGTGCTGTTCAATTTGCTATCCACTCAACCCTCTTCAGCTCCATTTTCCTGTCCACATAACCCAAACTTCAGAAACAATTGGTATCTCCTCCACAGAATGTTCCATTCATTGACGGCAAATCTGAAATTCATCTAATTCTCAACTCCCGTCAGGTTTTCGTTACACCACTTGTGAATGTCCAATTAAGCCAAAGCTGGTTTTCAGTGGCCTGTTCTTACTACGAGACGTGCTGTTCATTTGGCTATCCATTCCACCCTGTTCAGCTCTACATTTTCGTGTCCACAAAACCCAGCCTTCAGAAATCATTGGAATCACCACTAGAGAATGTTCCATTCATTCACTGCGAATCTGGAATTCATCTGAATCTCCACTCCCGGCAGGTTTTCATTGCACCACTGCTGAATGTTCAAGTAACGCAATGATGGTTTTCAGCGGTCTATTCACACTCGAACCCGTGCTGTTCACGGTCTAGCGACTCAACACTGGTGAGTTCTTCTTTTTCCAGTTCAGACAATACAAACCTCAGAAACCATTGCAATCTACACTACAGAATGTTTCATTCATTCAGGCGAATCTTGAATTCATCTTGTTCTCCACTCCCAGCAGGTTTTCGTTTCACCACTGGTGAATGTCCAAGCAACCCAAGGCTGGTTTCAGCTGCGTGTTAACACTCGCAGCCGTGCTGTTCAATTGGCTATCCAGTGAACGCTGGTTAGCTCTTGATTTTCCTTCCACACACCGAGCCTTCAGAAATCATTCTTATCTCCACTTCAGAATGTTCCATTCGTTCCCTGCGAATCTGGAATTCCTCTGACTCTCCACACCAGGCAGATTTTCCTAACAACACTGGTGAATGACCAGGTAATCCAATGCTGGTTTTCAGCGGCTGTTCACACTCACAGCCTTGCTGTTCAATTGGCAATCCAGTCAAACCTAGTCAGCTCTTCATTTTCCTGTCCACACAACCCAGCGTTCAGAAATCATTGGAATCTCTACTACAGAAATTTCCATTCATTCACTGTGAATCTGGAAATACTCTGAATCTGCATTCCAGGAAGGCTTTCGTTACACCACTGATGAATGTCCAAGTAATGCAATGCTGCTTCTTAGTGGTCTGTTCACACTCGAAACCGTGCTGTTCATTGGCTATCCACTCAATATCGGTCAGCTCTTCAATATCCTGTCCAGACTATCCAGATTCCTAAATGTTGGCAATCACCACTACAGAATGTTCCATTCAATCACGCGAATCTGGAATTCATCAGAGTCTCCACTCCTGGAAGGTTTTCGTGACACCACTGGTAAATGTCCAAGGAAGACAATGCTGGTTTTAAGCCGCCTGCTAACACACTCAGCCGTGCTGTTCAATTTGCTATCCACCCAACCCTATTCAGCTCTACATTTTCCTGTCCTCATAACCCAACCTTCAGAAATAATTGGTATCTCCTCCACAGAATGTTCCGTTCATTCACTGCGAATCTTAAATTCATCTGACTCTCAACTCCCGGCGGGTTATCGTTACACCACTTGTGAATGTCCAAGTAAGCCAATGCTGGTTTTCAGTGGCCTGTTCATACTAAGAGACGTGCTGTTCATTTGGCTATCCACTCCACCCTGTTCAGCTCTACATTTTCGTGTCCACAAAACCCAGCCTTCAGAAATCATTGGAATCACCACTAGAGAATGTTCCATTCATTCACTGCGAATCTGGAATTCATCTGAACCTCCACTCCTGGCAGGTTTTCGTTACGCCACTGGTGAATGTCCAAGTAACTCAATACTGGTTTTCAGAGGCATGTTCAACTCGCAGAAGTGCTGTTCAATGGGCTATCCACTCAATATTGGTCAGCTCTTCATTTTCCTCTCCACACAAACCAGCCTTCAGAAATCATTGGGCTCTCCACTACAGACTGTTCCATTCATTCACTGCGATTCTGCAATTCATCTGACTCTCCGCTCCAGGCAGGTTTTCATTACAGCACTGGTGAATGACCAAGTAATCCAATGCTGGTTATCAGCCGCCTTTTCACACTCGCAGTGTGCTGTTCAATTGTCTATCCACTCAAACCTGGTCAGCCTTTCATTTTCTTTTCCACAATATCAGACTTCAGAAATCATTGGAATCGCCAGTACAGAATGTTCCATTCATTCACTGCCAATCTGGAATTCATCTGAATCTGCACTCCAGGTAGGCTTTCATTACACCACTTATGAATGTCCAAGTAACACAATGCTGGTTTTCAGCGGTCTGTTCACACTCTAAGCCCTGCTTTTTACTGGGTATCCACACAACTGTGGTCAGCTCTTCATTTTCATGTCCAAACAATCCAGACTTGAGAAATCATTGCAATCTCCAGTACAGAATGTTCCATTCATTCACTGCGAATCTGGAATTCAACTGAATCTCCACTACCTGCAGATTTATCTTACACCACTTGTGAATGTCCAAGTAAAACAATGCTGGTTTTCAGAGGCCTGTTCATGTTCGCAGTCGTGCTGTTCAATTGGCTATCCACTCAACCTGTTTTGCTCCTCATTTTCCTGTGCACACAACCCAGCCTTCAGAAATCATTGTAATCTCCACTACAGGATGTTCCATTCATTCACTGGGAATCTGGAATTCATCTGAATCTGCACTCCACGCAGGCTTTCGTTACACCACTGCTGAAAGTCGAAGTAATGCAATACTGGTTTTCAGTGGTCTGTTCACATTCGAAGCCGAGGCTTTTTACAGGCTATCCACTCAACACTGGTCAGCTCTTCATTTTCGTGTCCCCACAATCCAGATTTCAGAAATCATTGCAATCTCCACTACAGAATGTTCCATTCATTCACTGCGAGTCTAGAGTTTATCTGATTCTCCACTCCCGCCTGGTTAACATTACACCACTGGTGAATGTCCAAGTAAGCCAATGCTGGTTTTCAGAGGCCTGTTCATACTCGCAGCCGTGCTGTTTAATTGACAATTCACTCCACCCTGTTCAGCTCTTCATTGTCCCACCACACTACCAGCCTTCAGAAATCTTTGTTATCTCCACTACAGAATGTTCCATTCATTCACTGCGAATCTGGAATTCATCTGACTCTCAACTCCACGCAGGTTTTCATTACACCACTGTTGAATGTCCAAGTAACCCAATGCTGGTTTTCAGCGGCCTGTTCATATTCGCAGCCCTGCTGTTTACTTGGCTATCGATTCAAGCCTGGTCAGCTCTTCATTTTCCTGTCCACACAACACAGGCTTCAGAAATCATTGGAATCTCCTCTACAGAATGTTCCATTCATTCACTGCGAATGTGGAATTCAACTGACTCTCCACTCCATGCAGGTTTTCCTTACACCACTGATGAATGTCCAAGTAACCCAATGCTGGTTTTCAGCTGCATGTTCACACTCGCAGCCATGCTATACAATTGGCTTTCCACTAAATCCTGATTAGTTCTTGATTTTCCTTCCACACGACCCAGCCTTCAGAAATCGTTGGAATCTCCACTAGAGAATGTTCCATTCATTCACTGCGAATCTGGAATTCCTCTGAACCTCCACTCCCGGCAGGTTTTCGTTACACCACTGTTGAATGTCCAAGTAACCCAATGTTTTAAGTGTTTTCTTCACAAGCGCAGTGGTGCTGTTCAATTGGCTATCCACTCAACCCTGGCCAGCTCTACATTTTCCTGTCCACACCACAGAGACTGGAGAAATCATTGTTATCTCCACTACAGAATGTTCCATTCATTCACAGCGAATCTGGAATTCATCTGAATCTCCACTCCCGGCAGGTTTTCGTGACACCACTGGTAAATATCCAAGTAAGCCAATGCTGGTTTTAAGTGGCCTGCTCATACTCTCAGCCGTGCTGTTCAATTTGCTATCCACTCAACCCTCTTCAGCTCCATTTTCCTGTCCACATAACCCAAACTTCAGAAACAATTGGTATCTCCTCCACAGAATGTTCCATTCATTGACGGCAAATCTGAAATTCATCTAATTCTCAACTCCCGTCAGGTTTTCGTTACACCACTTGTGAATGTCCAATTAAGCCAAAGCTGGTTTTCAGTGGCCTGTTCTTACTACGAGACGTGCTGTTCATTTGGCTATCCATTCCACCCTGTTCAGCTCTACATTTTCGTGTCCACAAAACCCAGCCTTCAGAAATCATTGGAATCACCACTAGAGAATGTTCCATTCATTCACTGCGAATCTGGAATTCATCTGAATCTCCACTCCCGGCAGGTTTTCATTGCACCACTGCTGAATGTTCAAGTAACGCAATGATGGTTTTCAGCGGTCTATTCACACTCGAACCCGTGCTGTTCACGGTCTAGCGACTCAACACTGGTGAGTTCTTCTTTTTCCAGTTCAGACAATACAAACCTCAGAAACCATTGCAATCTACACTACAGAATGTTTCATTCATTCAGGCGAATCTTGAATTCATCTTGTTCTCCACTCCCAGCAGGTTTTCGTTTCACCACTGGTGAATGTCCAAGCAACCCAAGGCTGGTTTCAGCTGCGTGTTAACACTCGCAGCCGTGCTGTTCAATTGGCTATCCAGTGAACGCTGGTTAGCTCTTGATTTTCCTTCCACACACCGAGCCTTCAGAAATCATTCTTATCTCCACTTCAGAATGTTCCATTCGTTCCCTGCGAATCTGGAATTCCTCTGACTCTCCACACCAGGCAGATTTTCCTAACAACACTGGTGAATGACCAGGTAATCCAATGCTGGTTTTCAGCGGCTGTTCACACTCACAGCCTTGCTGTTCAATTGGCAATCCAGTCAAACCTAGTCAGCTCTTCATTTTCCTGTCCACACAACCCAGCGTTCAGAAATCATTGGAATCTCTACTACAGAAATTTCCATTCATTCACTGTGAATCTGGAAATACTCTGAATCTGCATTCCAGGAAGGCTTTCGTTACACCACTGATGAATGTCCAAGTAATGCAATGCTGCTTCTTAGTGGTCTGTTCACACTCGAAACCGTGCTGTTCATTGGCTATCCACTCAATATCGGTCAGCTCTTCAATATCCTGTCCAGACTATCCAGATTCCTAAATGTTGGCAATCACCACTACAGAATGTTCCATTCAATCACGCGAATCTGGAATTCATCAGAGTCTCCACTCCTGGAAGGTTTTCGTGACACCACTGGTAAATGTCCAAGGAAGACAATGCTGGTTTTAAGCCGCCTGCTAACACACTCAGCCGTGCTGTTCAATTTGCTATCCACCCAACCCTATTCAGCTCTACATTTTCCTGTCCTCATAACCCAACCTTCAGAAATAATTGGTATCTCCTCCACAGAATGTTCCGTTCATTCACTGCGAATCTTAAATTCATCTGACTCTCAACTCCCGGCGGGTTATCGTTACACCACTTGTGAATGTCCAAGTAAGCCAATGCTGGTTTTCAGTGGCCTGTTCATACTAAGAGACGTGCTGTTCATTTGGCTATCCACTCCACCCTGTTCAGCTCTACATTTTCGTGTCCACAAAACCCAGCCTTCAGAAATCATTGGAATCACCACTAGAGAATGTTCCATTCATTCACTGCGAATCTGGAATTCATCTGAACCTCCAATCCTGGCAGGTTTTCGTTACGCCACTGGTGAATGTCCAAGTAACTCAATACTGGTTTTCAGAGGCATGTTCAACTCGCAGAAGTGCTGTTCAATGGGCTATCCACTCAATATTGGTCAGCTCTTCATTTTCCTCTCCACACAAACCAGCCTTCAGAAATCATTGGGCTCTCCACTACAGACTGTTCCATTCATTCACTGCGATTCTGCAATTCATCTGACTCTCCGCTCCAGGCAGGTTTTCATTACAGCACTGGTGAATGACCAAGTAATCCAATGCTGGTTTTCAGCCGCCTTTTCACACTCGCAGTGTGCTGTTCAATTGTCTATCCACTCAAACCTGGTCAGCCTTTCATTTTCTTTTCCACAATATCAGACTTCAGAAATCATTGGAATCGCCAGTACAGAATGTTCCATTCATTCACTGCCAATCTGGAATTCATCTGAATCTGCACTCCAGGTAGGCTTTCATTACACCACTTATGAATGTCCAAGTAACACAATGCTGGTTTTCAGCGGTCTGTTCACACTCTAAGCCCTGCTTTTTACTGGGTATCCACACAACTGTGGTCAGCTCTTCTTTTTCATGTCCAAACAATCCAGACTTGAGAAATCATTGCAATCTCCAGTACAGAATGTTCCATTCATTCACTGCGAATCTGGAATTCAACTGAATCTCCACTACGTGCAGATTTATCTTACACCACTTGTGAATGTCCAAGTAAAACAATGCTGGTTTTCAGAGGCCTGTTCATGTTCGCAGTCGTGCTGTTCAATTGGCTATCCACTCAACCTGTTTTGCTCCTCATTTTCCTGTGCACACAACCCAGCCTTCAGAAATCATTGTAATCTCCACTACAGGATGTTCCATTCATTCCCTGGGAATCTGGAATTCATCTGAATCTGCACTCCACGCAGGCTTTCGTTACACCACTGCTGAAAGTCGAAGTAATGCAATACTGGTTTTCAGTGGTCTGTTCACATTCGAAGCCGAGGCTTTTTACAGGCTATCCACTCAACACTGGTCAGCTCTTCATTTTCGTGTCCCCACAATCCAGATTTCAGAAATCATTGCAATCTCCACTACAGAATGTTCCATTCATTCACTGCGAGTCTGGAGTTTATCTGATTCTCCGCTCCCGCCTGGTTAACATTACACCACTTGTGAATGTCCAAGTAAGCCAATGCTGGTTTTCAGAGGCCTGTTCATACTCGCAGCCGTGCTGTTTAATTGACAATTCACTCCACCCTGTTCAGCTCTTCATTGTCCCACCACACTACCAGCCTTCAGAAATCTTTGTTATCTCCACTACAGAATGTTCCATTCATTCACTGCGAATCTGGAATTCATCTGACTCTCAACTCCACGCAGGTTTTCATTACACCACTGTTGAATGTCCAAGTAACCCAATGCTGGTTTTCAGCGGCCTGTTCATATTCGCAGCCCTGCTGTTTACTTGGCTATCGATTCAAGCCTGGTCAGCTCTTCATTTTCCTGTCCACACAACACAGGCTTCAGAAATCATTGGAATCTCCTCTACAGAATGTTTCATTCTTTCACTGCGAATGTGGAATTCAACTGACTCTCCAATCCATGCAGGTTTTCCTTACACCACTGATGAATGTCCAAGTAACCCAATGCTGGTTTTCAGCTGCATGTTCACACTCGCAGCCATGCTATACAATTGGCTTTCCACTAAATCCTGATTAGTTCTTGATTTTCCTTCCACACGACCCAGCCTTCAGAAATCGTTGGAATCTCCACTAGAGAATGTTCCATTCATTCACTGCGAATCTGGAATTCCTCTGAACCTCCACTCCCGGCAGGTTTTCGTTACACCACTGTTGAATGTCCAAGGAACCCAATGTTTTAAGTGTTTTCTTCACAAGCGCAGTGGTGCTGTTCAATTGGCTATCCACTCAACCCTGGCCAGCTCTACATTTTCCTGTCCACACCACAGAGACTGGAGAAATCATTGTTATCTCCACTACAGAATGTTCCATTCATTCACAGCGAATCTGGAATTCATCTGAATCTCCACTCCCGGCAGGTTTTCGTGACACCACTGGTAAATATCCAAGTAAGCCAATGCTGGTTTTAAGTGGCCTGCTCATACTCTCAGCCGTGCTGTTCAATTTGCTATCCACTCAACCCTCTTCAGCTCCATTTTCCTGTCCACATAACCCAAACTTCAGAAACAATTGGTATCTCCTCCACAGAATGTTCCATTCATTGACGGCAAATCTGAAATTCATCTAATTCTCAACTCCCGTCAGGTTTTCGTTACACCACTTGTGAATGTCCAATTAAGCCAAAGCTGGTTTTCAGTGGCCTGTTCTTACTACGAGACGTGCTGTTCATTTGGCTATCCATTCCACCCTGTTCAGCTCTACATTTTCGTGTCCACAAAACCCAGCCTTCAGAAATCATTGGAATCACCACTAGAGAATGTTCCATTCATTCACTGCGAATCTGGAATTCATCTGAATCTCCACTCCCGGCAGGTTTTCATTGCACCACTGCTGAATGTTCAAGTAACGCAATGATGGTTTTCAGCGGTCTAATCACACTCGAACCCGTGCTGTTCACGGTCTAGCGACTCAACACTGGTGAGTTCTTCTTTTTCCAGTTCAGACAATACAAACCTCAGAAACCATTGCAATCTACACTACAGAATGTTTCATTCATTCAGGCGAATCTTGAATTCATCTTGTTCTCCACTCCCAGCAGGTTTTCGTTTCACCACTGGTGAATGTCCAAGCAACCCAAGGCTGGTTTCAGCTGCGTGTTAACACTCGCAGCCGTGCTGTTCAATTGGCTATCCAGTGAACGCTGGTTAGCTCTTGATTCTCCTTCCACACACCAAGCCTTCAGAAATCATTCTTATCTCCACTTCAGAATGTTCCATTCGTTCCCTGCGAATCTGGAATTCCTCTGACTCTCCACACCAGGCAGATTTTCCTAACAACACTGGGGAATGACCAGGTAATCCAATGCTGGTTTTCAGCGGCTGTTCACACTCACAGCCTTGCTGTTCAATTGGCAATCCAGTCAAACCTAGTCAGCTCTTCATTTTCCTGTCCACACAACCCAGCGTTCAGAAATCATTGGAATCTCTACTACAGAAATTTCCATTCATTCACTGTGAATCTGGAAATACTCTGAATCTGCATTCCAGGAAGGCTTTCGTTACACCACTGATGAATGTCCAAGTAATGCAATGCTGCTTCTTAGTGGTCTGTTCACACTCGAAACCGTGCTGTTCATTGGCTATCCACTCAATATCGGTCAGCTCTTCAATATCCTGTCCAGACTATCCAGATTCCTAAATGTTGGCAATCACCACTACAGAATGTTCCATTCAATCACGCGAATCTGGAATTCATCAGAGTCTCCACTCCTGGAAGGTTTTCGTGACACCACTGGTAAATGTCCAAGGAAGACAATGCTGGTTTTAAGCCGCCTGCTAACACACTCAGCCGTGCTGTTCAATTTGCTATCCACCCAACCCTATTCAGCTCTACATTTTCCTGTCCTCATAACCCAACCTTCAGAAATAATTGGTATCTCCTCCACAGAATGTTCCGTTCATTCACTGCGAATCTTAAATTCATCTGACTCTCAACTCCCGGCGGGTTATCGTTACACCACTTGTGAATGTCCAAGTAAGCCAATGCTGGTTTTCAGTGGCCTGTTCATACTAAGAGACGTGCTGTTCATTTGGCTATCCACTCCACCCTGTTCAGCTCTACATTTTCGTGTCCACAAAACCCAGCCTTCAGAAATCATTGGAATCACCACTAGAGAATGTTCCATTCATTCACTGCGAATCTGGAATTCCTCTGAACCTCCAATCCTGGCAGGTTTTCGTTACGCCACTGGTGAATGTCCAAGTAACTCAATACTGGTTTTCAGAGGCATGTTCAACTCGCAGAAGTGCTGTTCAATGGGCTATCCACTCAATATTGGTCAGCTCTTCATTTTCCTCTCCACACAAACCAGCCTTCAGAAATCATTGGGCTCTCCACTACAGACTGTTCCATTCATTCACTGCGATTCTGCAATTCATCTGACTCTCCGCTCCAGGCAGGTTTTCATTACAGCACTGGTGAATGACCAAGTAATCCAATGCTGGTTTTCAGCCGCCTTTTCACACTCGCAGTGTGCTGTTCAATTGTCTATCCACTCAAACCTGGTCAGCCTTTCATTTTCTTTTCCACAATATCAGACTTCAGAAATCATTGGAATCGCCAGTACAGAATGTTCCATTCATTCACTGCCAATCTGGAATTCATCTGAATCTGCACTCCAGGTAGGCTTTCATTACACCACTTATGAATGTCCAAGTAACACAATGCTGGTTTTCAGCGGTCTGTTCACACTCTAAGCCCTGCTTTTTACTGGGTATCCACACAACTGTGGTCAGCTCTTCATTTTCATGTCCAAACAATCCAGACTTGAGAAATCATTGCAATCTCCAGTACAGAATGTTCCATTCATTCACTGCGAATCTGGAATTCAACTGAATCTCCACTCCCTGCAGATTTATCTTACACCACTTGTGAATGTCCAAGTAAAACAATGCTGGTTTTCAGAGGCCTGTTCATGTTCGCAGTCGTGCTGTTCAATTGGCTATCCACTCAACCTGTTTTGCTCCTCATTTTCCTGTGCACACAACCCAGCCTTCAGAAATCATTGTAATCTCCACTACAGGATGTTCCATTCATTCCCTGGGAATCTGGAATTCATCTGAATCTGCACTCCACGCAGGCTTTCGTTACACCACTGCTGAAAGTCGAAGTAATGCAATACTGGTTTTCAGTGGTCTGTTCACATTCGAAGCCGAGGCTTTTTACAGGCTATCCACTCAACACTGGTCAGCTCTTCATTTTCGTGTCCCCACAATCCAGATTTCAGAAATCATTGCAATCTCCACTACAGAATGTTCCATTCATTCACTGCGAGTCTGGAGTTTATCTGATTCTCCGCTCCCGCCTGGTTAACATTACACCACTTGTGAATGTCCAAGTAAGCCAATGCTGGTTTTCAGAGGCCTGTTCATACTCGCAGCCGTGCTGTTTAATTGACAATTCACTCCACCCTGTTCAGCTCTTCATTGTCCCACCACACTACCAGCCTTCAGAAATCTTTGTTATCTCCACTACAGAATGTTCCATTCATTCACTGCGAATCTGGAATTCATCTGACTCTCAACTCCACGCAGGTTTTCATTACACCACTGTTGAATGTCCAAGTAACCCAATGCTGGTTTTCAGCGGCCTGTTCATATTCGCAGCCCTGCTGTTTACTTGGCTATCGATTCAAGCCTGGTCAGCTCTTCATTTTCCTGTCCACACAACACAGGCTTCAGAAATCATTGGAATCTCCTCTACAGAATGTTTCATTCTTTCACTGCGAATGTGGAATTCAACTGACTCTCCAATCCATGCAGGTTTTCCTTACACCACTGATGAATGTCCAAGTAACCCAATGCTGGTTTTCAGCTGCATGTTCACACTCGCAGCCATGCTATACAATTGGCTTTCCACTAAATCCTGATTAGTTCTTGATTTTCCTTCCACACGACCCAGCCTTCAGAAATCGTTGGAATCTCCACTAGAGAATGTTCCATTCATTCACTGCGAATCTGGAATTCCTCTGAACCTCCACTCCCGGCAGGTTTTCGTTACACCACTGTTGAATGTCCAAGGAACCCAATGTTTTAAGTGTTTTCTTCACAAGCGCAGTGGTGCTGTTCAATTGGCTATCCACTCAACCCTGGCCAGCTCTACATTTTCCTGTCCACACCACAGAGACTGGAGAAATCATTGTTATCTCCACTACAGAATGTTCCATTCATTCACAGCGAATCTGGAATTCATCTGAATCTCCACTCCCGGCAGGTTTTCGTGACACCACTGGTAAATATCCAAGTAAGCCAATGCTGGTTTTAAGTGGCCTGCTCATACTCTCAGCCGTGCTGTTCAATTTGCTATCCACTCAACCCTCTTCAGCTCCATTTTCCTGTCCACATAACCCAAACTTCAGAAACAATTGGTATCTCCTCCACAGAATGTTCCATTCATTGACGGCAAATCTGAAATTCATCTAATTCTCAACTCCCGTCAGGTTTTCGTTACACCACTTGTGAATGTCCAATTAAGCCAAAGCTGGTTTTCAGTGGCCTGTTCTTACTACGAGACGTGCTGTTCATTTGGCTATCCATTCCACCCTGTTCAGCTCTACATTTTCGTGTCCACAAAACCCAGCCTTCAGAAATCATTGGAATCACCACTAGAGAATGTTCCATTCATTCACTGCGAATCTGGAATTCATCTGAATCTCCACTCCCGGCAGGTTTTCATTGCACCACTGCTGAATGTTCAAGTAACGCAATGATGGTTTTCAGCGGTCTAATCACACTCGAACCCGTGCTGTTCACGGTCTAGCGACTCAACACTGGTGAGTTCTTCTTTTTCCAGTTCAGACAATACAAACCTCAGAAACCATTGCAATCTACACTACAGAATGTTTCATTCATTCAGGCGAATCTTGAATTCATCTTGTTCTCCACTCCCAGCAGGTTTTCGTTTCACCACTGGTGAATGTCCAAGCAACCCAAGGCTGGTTTCAGCTGCGTGTTAACACTCGCAGCCGTGCTGTTCAATTGGCTATCCAGTGAACGCTGGTTAGCTCTTGATTTTCCTTCCACACACCGAGCCTTCAGAAATCATTCTTATCTCCACTTCAGAATGTTCCATTCGTTCCCTGCGAATCTGGAATTCCTCTGACTCTCCACACCAGGCAGATTTTCCTAACAACACTGGGGAATGACCAGGTAATCCAATGCTGGTTTTCAGCGGCTGTTCACACTCACAGCCTTGCTGTTCAATTGGCAATCCAGTCAAACCTAGTCAGCTCTTCATTTTCCTGTCCACACAACCCAGCGTTCAGAAATCATTGGAATCTCTACTACAGAAATTTCCATTCATTCACTGTGAATCTGGAAATACTCTGAATCTGCATTCCAGGAAGGCTTTCGTTACACCACTGATGAATGTCCAAGTAATGCAATGCTGCTTCTTAGTGGTCTGTTCACACTCGAAACCGTGCTGTTCATTGGCTATCCACTCAATATCGGTCAGCTCTTCAATATCCTGTCCAGACTATCCAGATTCCTAAATGTTGGCAATCACCACTACAGAATGTTCCATTCAATCACGCGAATCTGGAATTCATCAGAGTCTCCACTCCTGGAAGGTTTTCGTGACACCACTGGTAAATGTCCAAGGAAGACAATGCTGGTTTTAAGCCGCCTGCTAACACACTCAGCCGTGCTGTTCAATTTGCTATCCACCCAACCCTATTCAGCTCTACATTTTCCTGTCCTCATAACCCAACCTTCAGAAATAATTGGTATCTCCTCCACAGAATGTTCCGTTCATTCACTGCGAAACTTAAATTCATCTGACTCTCAACTCCCGGCGGGTTATCGTTACACCACTTGTGAATGTCCAAGTAAGCCAATGCTGGTTTTCAGTGGCCTGTTCATACTAAGAGACGTGCTGTTCATTTGGCTATCCACTCCACCCTGTTCAGCTCTACATTTTCGTGTCCACAAAACCCAGCCTTCAGAAATCATTGGAATCACCACTAGAGAATGTTCCATTCATTCACTGCGAATCTGGAATTCATCTGAACCTCCAATCCTGGCAGGTTTTCGTTACGCCACTGGTGAATGTCCAAGTAACTCAATACTGGTTTTCAGAGGCATGTTCAACTCGCAGAAGTGCTGTTCAATGGGCTATCCACTCAATATTGGTCAGCTCTTCATTTTCCTCTCCACACAAACCAGCCTTCAGAAATCATTGGGCTCTCCACTACAGACTGTTCCATTCATTCACTGCGATTCTGCAATTCATCTGACTCTCCGCTCCAGGCAGGTTTTCATTACAGCACTGGTGAATGACCAAGTAATCCAATGCTGGTTTTCAGCCGCCTTTTCACACTCGCAGTGTGCTGTTCAATTGTCTATCCACTCAAACCTGGTCAGCCTTTCATTTTCTTTTCCACAATATCAGACTTCAGAAATCATTGGAATCGCCAGTACAGAATGTTCCATTCATTCACTGCCAATCTGGAATTCATCTGAATCTGCACTCCAGGTAGGCTTTCATTACACCACTTATGAATGTCCAAGTAACACAATGCTGGTTTTCAGCGGTCTCTTCACACTCTAAGACCTGCTTTTTACTGGGTATCCACACAACTGTGGTCAGCTCTTCATTTTCATGTCCAAACAATCCAGACTTGAGAAATCATTGCAATCTCCAGTACAGAATGTTCCATTCATTCACTGCGAATCTGGAATTCAACTGAATCTCCACTACCTGCAGATTTATCTTACACCACTTGTGAATGTCCAAGTAAAACAATGCTGGTTTTCAGAGGCCTGTTCATGTTCGCAGTCGTGCTGTTCAATTGGCTATCCACTCAACCTGTTTTGCTCCTCATTTTCCTGTGCACACAACCCAGCCTTCAGAAATCATTGTAATCTCCACTACAGGATGTTCCATTCATTCCCTGGGAATCTGGAATTCATCTGAATCTGCACTCCACGCAGGCTTTCGTTACACCACTGCTGAAAGTCGAAGTAATGCAATACTGGTTTTCAGTGGTCTGTTCACATTCGAAGCCGAGGCTTTTTACAGGCTATCCACTCAACACTGGTCAGCTCTTCATTTTCGTGTCCCCACAATCCAGATTTCAGAAATCATTGCAATCTCCACTACAGAATGTTCCATTCATTCACTGCGAGTCTGGAGTTTATCTGATTCTCCGCTCCCGCCTGGTTAACATTACACCACTTGTGAATGTCCAAGTAAGCCAATGCTGGTTTTCAGAGGCCTGTTCATACTCGCAGCCGTGCTGTTTAATTGACAATTCACTCCACCCTGTTCAGCTCTTCATTGTCCCACCACACTACCAGCCTTCAGAAATCTTTGTTATCTCCACTACAGAATGTTCCATTCATTCACTGCGAATCTGGAATTCATCTGACTCTCAACTCCACGCAGGTTTTCATTACACCACTGTTGAATGTCCAAGTAACCCAATGCTGGTTTTCAGCGGCCTGTTCATATTCGCAGCCCTGCTGTTTACTTGGCTATCGATTCAAGCCTGGTCAGCTCTTCATTTTCCTGTCCACACAACACAGGCTTCAGAAATCATTGGAATCTCCTCTACAGAATGTTCCATTCATTCACTGCGAATGTGGAATTCAACTGACTCTCCACTCCATGCAGGTTTTCCTTACAACACTGATGAATGTCCAAGTAACCCAATGCTGGTTTTCAGCTGCATGTTCACACTCGCAGCCATGCTATACAATTGGCTTTCCACTAAATCCTGATTAGTTCTTGATTTTCCTTCCACACGACCCAGCCTTCAGAAATCGTTGGAATCTCCACTAGAGAATGTTCCATTCATTCACTGCGAATCTGGAATTCCTCTGAACCTCCACTCCCGGCAGGTTTTCGTTACACCACTGTTGAATGTCCAAGGAACCCAATGTTTTAAGTGTTTTCTTCACAAGCGCAGTGGTGCTGTTCAATTGGCTATCCACTCAACCCTGGCCAGCTCTACATTTTCCTGTCCACACCACAGAGACTGGAGAAATCATTGTTATCTCCACTACAGAATGTTCCATTCATTCACAGCGAATCTGGAATTCATCTGAATCTCCACTCCCGGCAGGTTTTCGTGACACCACTGGTAAATATCCAAGTAAGCCAATGCTGGTTTTAAGTGGCCTGCTCATACTCTCAGCCGTGCTGTTCAATTTGCTATCCACTCAACCCTCTTCAGCTCCATTTTCCTGTCCACATAACCCAAACTTCAGAAACAATTGGTATCTCCTCCACAGAATGTTCCATTCATTGACGGCAAATCTGAAATTCATCTAATTCTCAACTCCCGTCAGGTTTTCGTTACACCACTTGTGAATGTCCAATTAAGCCAAAGCTGGTTTTCAGTGGCCTGTTCTTACTACGAGACGTGCTGTTCATTTGGCTATCCATTCCACCCTGTTCAGCTCTACATTTTCGTGTCCACAAAACCCAGCCTTCAGAAATCATTGGAATCACCACTAGAGAATGTTCCATTCATTCACTGCGAATCTGGAATTCATCTGAATCTCCACTCCCGGCAGGTTTTCATTGCACCACTGCTGAATGTTCAAGTAACGCAATGATGGTTTTCAGCGGTCTATTCACACTCGAACCCGTGCTGTTCACGGTCTAGCGACTCAACACTGGTGAGTTCTTCTTTTTCCAGTTCAGACAATACAAACCTCAGAAACCATTGCAATCTACACTACAGAATGTTTCATTCATTCAGGCGAATCTTGAATTCATCTTGTTCTCCACTCCCAGCAGGTTTTCGTTTCACCACTGGTGAATGTCCAAGCAACCCAAGGCTGGTTTCAGCTGCGTGTTAACACTCGCAGCCGTGCTGTTCAATTGGCTATCCAGTGAACGCTGGTTAGCTCTTGATTTTCCTTCCACACACCGAGCCTTCAGAAATCATTCTTATCTCCACTTCAGAATGTTCCATTCGTTCCCTGCGAATCTGGAATTCCTCTGACTCTCCACACCAGGCAGATTTTCCTAACAACACTGGTGAATGACCAGGTAATCCAATGCTGGTTTTCAGCGGCTGTTCACACTCACAGCCTTGCTGTTCAATTGGCAATCCAGTCAAACCTAGTCAGCTCTTCATTTTCCTGTCCACACAACCCAGCGTTCAGAAATCATTGGAATCTCTACTACAGAAATTTCCATTCATTCACTGTGAATCTGGAAATACTCTGAATCTGCATTCCAGGAAGGCTTTCGTTACACCACTGATGAATGTCCAAGTAATGCAATGCTGCTTCTTAGTGGTCTGTTCACACTCGAAACCGTGCTGTTCATTGGCTATCCACTCAATCTCGGTCAGCTCTTCAATATCCTGTCCAGACTATCCAGATTCCTAAATGTTGGCAATCACCACTACAGAATGTTCCATTCAATCACGCGAATCTGGAATTCATCAGAGTCTCCACTCCTGGAAGGTTTTCGTGACACCACTGGTAAATGTCCAAGGAAGACAATGCTGGTTTTAAGCCGCCTGCTAACACACTCAGCCGTGCTGTTCAATTTGCTATCCACCCAACCCTATTCAGCTCTACATTTTCCTGTCCTCATAACCCAACCTTCAGAAATAATTGGTATCTCCTCCACAGAATGTTCCGTTCATTCACTGCGAATCTTAAATTCATCTGACTCTCAACTCCCGGCGGGTTATCGTTACACCACTTGTGAATGTCCAAGTAAGCCAATGCTGGTTTTCAGTGGCCTGTTCATACTAAGAGACGTGCTGTTCATTTGGCTATCCACTCCACCCTGTTCAGCTCTACATTTTCGTGTCCACAAAACCCAGCCTTCAGAAATCATTGGAATCACCACTAGAGAATGTTCCATTCATTCACTGCGAATCTGGAATTCATCTGAACCTCCAATCCTGGCAGGTTTTCGTTACGCCACTGGTGAATGTCCAAGTAACTCAATACTGGTTTTCAGAGGCATGTTCAACTCGCAGAAGTGCTGTTCAATGGGCTATCCACTCAATATTGGTCAGCTCTTCATTTTCCTCTCCACACAAACCAGCCTTCAGAAATCATTGGGCTCTCCACTACAGACTGTTCCATTCATTCACTGCGATTCTGCAATTCATCTGACTCTCCGCTCCAGGCAGGTTTTCATTACAGCACTGGTGAATGACCAAGTAATCCAATGCTGGTTTTCAGCCGCCTTTTCACACTCGCAGTGTGCTGTTCAATTGTCTATCCACTCAAACCTGGTCAGCCTTTCATTTTCTTTTCCACAATATCAGACTTCAGAAATCATTGGAATCGCCAGTACAGAATGTTCCATTCATTCACTGCCAATCTGGAATTCATCTGAATCTGCACTCCAGGTAGGCTTTCATTACACCACTTATGAATGTCCAAGTAACACAATGCTGGTTTTCAGCGGTCTCTTCACACTCTAAGACCTGCTTTTTACTGGGTATCCACACAACTGTGGTCAGCTCTTCATTTTCATGTCCAAACAATCCAGACTTGAGAAATCATTGCAATCTCCAGTACAGAATGTTCCATTCATTCACTGCGAATCTGGAATTCAACTGAATCTCCACTACCTGCAGATTTATCTTACACCACTTGTGAATGTCCAAGTAAAACAATGCTGGTTTTCAGAGGCCTGTTCATGTTCGCAGTCGTGCTGTTCAATTGGCTATCCACTCAACCTGTTTTGCTCCTCATTTTCCTGTGCACACAACCCAGCCTTCAGAAATCATTGTAATCTCCACTACAGGATGTTCCATTCATTCCCTGGGAATCTGGAATTCATCTGAATCTGCACTCCACGCAGGCTTTCGTTACACCACTGCTGAAAGTCGAAGTAATGCAATACTGGTTTTCAGTGGTCTGTTCACATTCGAAGCCGAGGCTTTTTACAGGCTATCCACTCAACACTGGTCAGCTCTTCATTTTCGTGTCCCCACAATCCAGATTTCAGAAATCATTGCAATCTCCACTACAGAATGTTCCATTCATTCACTGCGAGTCTGGAGTTTATCTGATTCTCCGCTCCCGCCTGGTTAACATTACACCACTTGTGAATGTCCAAGTAAGCCAATGCTGGTTTTCAGAGGCCTGTTCATACTCGCAGCCGTGCTGTTTAATTGACAATTCACTCCACCCTGTTCAGCTCTTCATTGTCCCACCACACTACCAGCCTTCAGAAATCTTTGTTATCTCCACTACAGAATGTTCCATTCATTCACTGCGAATCTGGAATTCATCTGACTCTCAACTCCACGCAGGTTTTCATTACACCACTGTTGAATGTCCAAGTAACCCAATGCTGGTTTTCAGCGGCCTGTTCATATTCGCAGCCCTGCTGTTTACTTGGCTATCGATTCAAGCCTGGTCAGCTCTTCATTTTCCTGTCCACACAACACAGGCTTCAGAAATCATTGGAATCTCCTCTACAGAATGTTCCATTCATTCACTGCGAATGTGGAATTCAACTGACTCTCCACTCCATGCAGGTTTTCCTTACAACACTGATGAATGTCCAAGTAACCCAATGCTGGTTTTCAGCTGCATGTTCACACTCGCAGCCATGCTATACAATTGGCTTTCCACTAAATCCTGATTAGTTCTTGATTTTCCTTCCACACGACCCAGCCTTCAGAAATCGTTGGAATCTCCACTAGAGAATGTTCCATTCATTCACTGCGAATCTGGAATTCCTCTGAACCTCCACTCCCGGCAGGTTTTCGTTACACCACTGTTGAATGTCCAAGGAACCCAATGTTTTAAGTGTTTTCTTCACAAGCGCAGTGGTGCTGTTCAATTGGCTATCCACTCAACCCTGGCCAGCTCTACATTTTCCTGTCCACACCACAGAGACTGGAGAAATCATTGTTATCTCCACTACAGAATGTTCCATTCATTCACAGCGAATCTGGAATTCATCTGAATCTCCACTCCCGGCAGGTTTTCGTGACACCACTGGTAAATATCCAAGTAAGCCAATGCTGGTTTTAAGTGGCCTGCTCATACTCTCAGCCGTGCTGTTCAATTTGCTATCCACTCAACCCTCTTCAGCTCCATTTTCCTGTCCACATAACCCAAACTTCAGAAACAATTGGTATCTCCTCCACAGAATGTTCCATTCATTGACGGCAAATCTGAAATTCATCTAATTCTCAACTCCCGTCAGGTTTTCGTTACACCACTTGTGAATGTCCAATTAAGCCAAAGCTGGTTTTCAGTGGCCTGTTCTTACTACGAGACGTGCTGTTCATTTGGCTATCCATTCCACCCTGTTCAGCTCTACATTTTCGTGTCCACAAAACCCAGCCTTCAGAAATCATTGGAATCACCACTAGAGAATGTTCCATTCATTCACTGCGAATCTGGAATTCATCTGAATCTCCACTCCCGGCAGGTTTTCATTGCACCACTGCTGAATGTTCAAGTAACGCAATGATGGTTTTCAGCGGTCTATTCACACTCGAACCCGTGCTGTTCACGGTCTAGCGACTCAACACTGGTGAGTTCTTCTTTTTCCAGTTCAGACAATACAAACCTCAGAAACCATTGCAATCTACACTACAGAATGTTTCATTCATTCAGGCGAATCTTGAATTCATCTTGTTCTCCACTCCCAGCAGGTTTTCGTTTCACCACTGGTGAATGTCCAAGCAACCCAAGGCTGGTTTCAGCTGCGTGTTAACACTCGCAGCCGTGCTGTTCAATTGGCTATCCAGTGAACGCTGGTTAGCTCTTGATTTTCCTTCCACACACCGAGCCTTCAGAAATCATTCTTATCTCCACTTCAGAATGTTCCATTCGTTCCCTGCGAATCTGGAATTCCTCTGACTCTCCACACCAGGCAGATTTTCCTAACAACACTGGTGAATGACCAGGTAATCCAATGCTGGTTTTCAGCGGCTGTTCACACTCACAGCCTTGCTGTTCAATTGGCAATCCAGTCAAACCTAGTCAGCTCTTCATTTTCCTGTCCACACAACCCAGCGTTCAGAAATCATTGGAATCTCTACTACAGAAATTTCCATTCATTCACTGTGAATCTGGAAATACTCTGAATCTGCATTCCAGGAAGGCTTTCGTTACACCACTGATGAATGTCCAAGTAATGCAATGCTGCTTCTTAGTGGTCTGTTCACACTCGAAACCGTGCTGTTCATTGGCTATCCACTCAATCTCGGTCAGCTCTTCAATATCCTGTCCAGACTATCCAGATTCCTAAATGTTGGCAATCACCACTACAGAATGTTCCATTCAATCACGCGAATCTGGAATTCATCAGAGTCTCCACTCCTGGAAGGTTTTCGTGACACCACTGGTAAATGTCCAAGGAAGACAATGCTGGTTTTAAGCCGCCTGCTAACACACTCAGCCGTGCTGTTCAATTTGCTATCCACCCAACCCTATTCAGCTCTACATTTTCCTGTCCTCATAACCCAACCTTCAGAAATAATTGGTATCTCCTCCACAGAATGTTCCGTTCATTCACTGCGAATCTTAAATTCATCTGACTCTCAACTCCCGGCGGGTTATCGTTACACCACTTGTGAATGTCCAAGTAAGCCAATGCTGGTTTTCAGTGGCCTGTTCATACTAAGAGACGTGCTGTTCATTTGGCTATCCACTCCACCCTGTTCAGCTCTACATTTTCGTGTCCACAAAACCCAGCCTTCAGAAATCATTGGAATCACCACTAGAGAATGTTCCATTCATTCACTGCGAATCTGGAATTCATCTGAACCTCCACTCCTGGCAGGTTTTCGTTACGCCACTGGTGAATGTCCAAGTAACTCAATACTGGTTTTCAGAGGCATGTTCAACTCGCAGAAGTGCTGTTCAATGGGCTATCCACTCAATATTGGTCAGCTCTTCATTTTCCTCTCCACACAAACCAGCCTTCAGAAATCATTGGGCTCTCCACTACAGACTGTTCCATTCATTCACTGCGATTCTGCAATTCATCTGACTCTCCGCTCCAGGCAGGTTTTCATTACAGCACTGGTGAATGACCAAGTAATCCAATGCTGGTTTTCAGCCGCCTTTTCACACTCGCAGTGTGCTGTTCAATTGTCTATCCACTCAAACCTGGTCAGCCTTTCATTTTCTTTTCCACAATATCAGACTTCAGAAATCATTGGAATCGCCAGTACAGAATGTTCCATTCATTCACTGCCAATCTGGAATTCATCTGAATCTGCACTCCAGGTAGGCTTTCATTACACCACTTATGAATGTCCAAGTAACACAATGCTGGTTTTCAGCGGTCTGTTCACACTCTAAGCCCTGCTTTTTACTGGGTATCCACACAACTGTGGTCAGCTCTTCATTTTCATGTCCAAACAATCCAGACTTGAGAAATCATTGCAATCTCCAGTACAGAATGTTCCATTCATTCACTGCGAATCTGGAATTCAACTGAATCTCCACTCCCTGCAGATTTATCTTACACCACTTGTGAATGTCCAAGTAAAACAATGCTGGTTTTCAGAGGCCTGTTCATGTTCGCAGTCGTGCTGTTCAATTGGCTATCCACTCAACCTGTTTTGCTCCTCATTTTCCTGTGCACACAACCCAGCCTTCAGAAATCATTGTAATCTCCACTACAGGATGTTCCATTCATTCCCTGGGAATCTGGAATTCATCTGAATCTGCACTCCACTCAGGCTTTCGTTACACCACTGCTGAAAGTCGAAGTAATGCAATACTGGTTTTCAGTGGTCTGTTCACATTCGAAGCCGAGGCTTTTTACAGGCTATCCACTCAACACTGGTCAGCTCTTCATTTTCGTGTCCCCACAATCCAGATTTCAGAAATCATTGCAATCTCCACTACAGAATGTTCCATTCATTCACTGCGAGTCTGGAGTTTATCTGATTCTCCGCTCCCGCCTGGTTAACATTACACCACTTGTGAATGTCCAAGTAAGCCAATGCTGGTTTTCAGAGGCCTGTTCATACTCGCAGCCGTGCTGTTTAATTGACAATTCACTCCACCCTGTTCAGCTCTTCATTGTCCCACCACACTACCAGCCTTCAGAAATCTTTGTTATCTCCACTACAGAATGTTCCATTCATTCACTGCGAATCTGGAATTCATCTGACTCTCAACTCCACGCAGGTTTTCATTACACCACTGTTGAATGTCCAAGTAACCCAATGCTGGTTTTCAGCGGCCTGTTCATATTCGCAGCCCTGCTGTTTACTTGGCTATCGATTCAAGCCTGGTCAGCTCTTCATTTTCCTGTCCACACAACACAGGCTTCAGAAATCATTGGAATCTCCTCTACAGAATGTTCCATTCATTCACTGCGAATGTGGAATTCAACTGACTCTCCACTCCATGCAGGTTTTCCTTACAACACTGATGAATGTCCAAGTAACCCAATGCTGGTTTTCAGCTGCATGTTCACACTCGCAGCCATGCTATACAATTGGCTTTCCACTAAATCCTGATTAGTTCTTGATTTTCCTTCCACACGACCCAGCCTTCAGAAATCGTTGGAATCTCCACTAGAGAATGTTCCATTCATTCACTGCGAATCTGGAATTCCTCTGAACCTCCACTCCCGGCAGGTTTTCGTTACACCACTGTTGAATGTCCAAGGAACCCAATGTTTTAAGTGTTTTCTTCACAAGCGCAGTGGTGCTGTTCAATTGGCTATCCACTCAACCCTGGCCAGCTCTACATTTTCCTGTCCACACCACAGAGACTGGAGAAATCATTGTTATCTCCACTACAGAATGTTCCATTCATTCACAGCGAATCTGGAATTCATCTGAATCTCCACTCCCGGCAGGTTTTCGTGACACCACTGGTAAATATCCAAGTAAGCCAATGCTGGTTTTAAGTGGCCTGCTCATACTCTCAGCCGTGCTGTTCAATTTGCTATCCACTCAACCCTCTTCAGCTCCATTTTCCTGTCCACATAACCCAAACTTCAGAAACAATTGGTATCTCCTCCACAGAATGTTCCATTCATTGACGGCAAATCTGAAATTCATCTAATTCTCAACTCCCGTCAGGTTTTCGTTACACCACTTGTGAATGTCCAATTAAGCCAAAGCTGGTTTTCAGTGGCCTGTTCTTACTACGAGACGTGCTGTTCATTTGGCTATCCATTCCACCCTGTTCAGCTCTACATTTTCGTGTCCACAAAACCCAGCCTTCAGAAATCATTGGAATCACCACTAGAGAATGTTCCATTCATTCACTGCGAATCTGGAATTCATCTGAATCTCCACTCCCGGCAGGTTTTCATTGCACCACTGCTGAATGTTCAAGTAACGCAATGATGGTTTTCAGCGGTCTATTCACACTCGAACCCGTGCTGTTCACGGTCTAGCGACTCAACACTGGTGAGTTCTTCTTTTTCCAGTTCAGACAATACAAACCTCAGAAACCATTGCAATCTACACTACAGAATGTTTCATTCATTCAGGCGAATCTTGAATTCATCTTGTTCTCCACTCCCAGCAGGTTTTCGTTTCACCACTGGTGAATGTCCAAGCAACCCAAGGCTGGTTTCAGCTGCGTGTTAACACTCGCAGCCGTGCTGTTCAATTGGCTATCCAGTGAACGCTGGTTAGCTCTTGATTTTCCTTCCACACACCGAGCCTTCAGAAATCATTCTTATCTCCACTTCAGAATGTTCCATTCGTTCCCTGCGAATCTGGAATTCCTCTGACTCTCCACACCAGGCAGATTTTCCTAACAACACTGGTGAATGACCAGGTAATCCAATGCTGGTTTTCAGCGGCTGTTCACACTCACAGCCTTGCTGTTCAATTGGCAATCCAGTCAAACCTAGTCAGCTCTTCATTTTCCTGTCCACACAACCCAGCGTTCAGAAATCATTGGAATCTCTACTACAGAAATTTCCATTCATTCACTGTGAATCTGGAAATACTCTGAATCTGCATTCCAGGAAGGCTTTCGTTACACCACTGATGAATGTCCAAGTAATGCAATGCTGCTTCTTAGTGGTCTGTTCACACTCGAAACCGTGCTGTTCATTGGCTATCCACTCAATCTCGGTCAGCTCTTCAATATCCTGTCCAGACTATCCAGATTCCTAAATGTTGGCAATCACCACTACAGAATGTTCCATTCAATCACGCGAATCTGGAATTCATCAGAGTCTCCACTCCTGGAAGGTTTTCGTGACACCACTGGTAAATGTCCAAGGAAGACAATGCTGGTTTTAAGCCGCCTGCTAACACACTCAGCCGTGCTGTTCAATTTGCTATCCACCCAACCCTATTCAGCTCTACATTTTCCTGTCCTCATAACCCAACCTTCAGAAATAATTGGTATCTCCTCCACAGAATGTTCCGTTCATTCACTGCGAATCTTAAATTCATCTGACTCTCAACTCCCGGCGGGTTATCGTTACACCACTTGTGAATGTCCAAGTAAGCCAATGCTGGTTTTCAGTGGCCTGTTCATACTAAGAGACGTGCTGTTCATTTGGCTATCCACTCCACCCTGTTCAGCTCTACATTTTCGTGTCCACAAAACCCAGCCTTCAGAAATCATTGGAATCACCACTAGAGAATGTTCCATTCATTCACTGCGAATCTGGAATTCCTCTGAACCTCCACTCCTGGCAGGTTTTCGTTACGCCACTGGTGAATGTCCAAGTAACTCAATCCTGGTTTTCAGAGGCATGTTCAACTCGCAGAAGTGCTGTTCAATGGGCTATCCACTCAATATTGGTCAGCTCTTCATTTTCCTCTCCACACAAACCAGCCTTCAGAAATCATTGGGCTCTCCACTACAGACTGTTCCATTCATTCACTGCGATTCTGCAATTCATCTGACTCTCCGCTCCAGGCAGGTTTTCATTACAGCACTGGTGAATGACCAAGTAATCCAATGCTGGTTTTCAGCCGCCTTTTCACACTCGCAGTGTGCTGTTCAATTGTCTATCCACTCAAACCTGGTCAGCCTTTCATTTTCTTTTCCACAATATCAGACTTCAGAAATCATTGGAATCGCCAGTACAGAATGTTCCATTCATTCACTGCCAATCTGGAATTCATCTGAATCTGCACTCCAGGTAGGCTTTCATTACACCACTTATGAATGTCCAAGTAACACAATGCTGGTTTTCAGCGGTCTGTTCACACTCTAAGCCCTGCTTTTTACTGGGTATCCACACAACTGTGGTCAGCTCTTCATTTTCATGTCCAAACAATCCAGACTTGAGAAATCATTGCAATCTCCAGTACAGAATGTTCCATTCATTCACTGCGAATCTGGAATTCAACTGAATCTCCACTACGTGCAGATTTATCTTACACCACTTGTGAATGTCCAAGTAAAACAATGCTGGTTTTCAGAGGCCTGTTCATGTTCGCAGTCGTGCTGTTCAATTGGCTATCCACTCAACCTGTTTTGCTCCTCATTTTCCTGTGCACACAACCCAGCCTTCAGAAATCATTGTAATCTCCACTACAGGATGTTCCATTCATTCACTGGGAATCTGGAATTCATCTGAATCTGCACTCCACGCAGGCTTTCGTTACACCACTGCTGAAAGTCGAAGTAATGCAATACTGGTTTTCAGTGGTCTGTTCACATTCGAAGCCGAGGCTTTTTACAGGCTATCCACTCAACACTGGTCAGCTCTTCATTTTCGTGTCCCCACAATCCAGATTTCAGAAATCATTGCAATCTCCACTACAGAATGTTCCATTCATTCACTGCGAGTCTGGAGTTTATCTGATTCTCCACTCCCGCCTGGTTAACATTACACCACTTGTGAATGTCCAAGTAAGCCAATGCTGGTTTTCAGAGGCCTGTTCATACTCGCAGCCGTGCTGTTTAATTGACAATTCACTCCACCCTGTTCAGCTCTTCATTGTCCCACCACACTACCAGCCTTCAGAAATCTTTGTTATCTCCACTACAGAATGTTCCATTCATTCACTGCGAATCTGGAATTCATCTGACTCTCAACTCCACGCAGGTTTTCATTACACCACTGTTGAATGTCCAAGTAACCCAATGCTGGTTTTCAGCGGCCTGTTCATATTCGCAGCCCTGCTGTTTACTTGGCTATCGATTCAAGCCTGGTCAGCTCTTCATTTTCCTGTCCACACAACACAGGCTTCAGAAATCATTGGAATCTCCTCTACAGAATGTTCCATTCATTCACTGCAAATGTGGAATTCAACTGACTCTCCACTCCATGCAGGTTTTCCTTACACCACTGATGAATGTCCAAGTAACCCAATGCTGGTTTTCAGCTGCATGTTCACACTCGCAGCCATGCTATACAATTGGCTTTCCACTAAATCCTGATTAGTTCTTGATTTTCCTTCCACACGACCCAGCCTTCAGAAATCGTTGGAATCTCCACTAGAGAATGTTCCATTCATTCACTGCGAATCTGGAATTCCTCTGAACCTCCACTCCCGGCAGGTTTTCGTTACACCACTGTTCAATGTCCAAGGAACCCAATGTTTTAAGTGTTTTCTTCACAAGCGCAGTGGTGCTGTTCAATTGGCTATCCACTCAACCCTGGCCAGCTCTACATTTTCCTGTCCACACCACAGAGACTGGAGAAATCATTGTTATCTCCACTACAGAATGTTCCATTCATTCACAGCGAATCTGGAATTCATCTGAATCTCCACTCCCGGCAGGTTTTCGTGACACCACTGGTAAATATCCAAGTAAGCCAATGCTGGTTTTAAGTGGCCTGCTCATACTCTCAGCCGTGCTGTTCAATTTGCTATCCACTCAACCCTCTTCAGCTCCATTTTCCTGTCCACATAACCCAAACTTCAGAAACAATTGGTATCTCCTCCACAGAATGTTCCATTCATTGACGGCAAATCTGAAATTCATCTAATTCTCAACTCCCGTCAGGTTTTCGTTACACCACTTGTGAATGTCCAATTAAGCCAAAGCTGGTTTTCAGTGGCCTGTTCTTACTACGAGACGTGCTGTTCATTTGGCTATCCATTCCACCCTGTTCAGCTCTACATTTTCGTGTCCACAAAACCCAGCCTTCAGAAATCATTGGAATCACCACTAGAGAATGTTCCATTCATTCACTGCGAATCTGGAATTCATCTGAATCTCCACTCCCGGCAGGTTTTCATTGCACCACTGCTGAATGTTCAAGTAACGCAATGATGGTTTTCAGCGGTCTATTCACACTCGAACCCGTGCTGTTCACGGTCTAGCGACTCAACACTGGTGAGTTCTTCTTTTTCCAGTTCAGACAATACAAACCTCAGAAACCATTGCAATCTACACTACAGAATGTTTCATTCATTCAGGCGAATCTTGAATTCATCTTGTTCTCCACTCCCAGCAGGTTTTCGTTTCACCACTGGTGAATGTCCAAGCAACCCAAGGCTGGTTTCAGCTGCGTGTTAACACTCGCAGCCGTGCTGTTCAATTGGCTATCCAGTGAACGCTGGTTAGCTCTTGATTTTCCTTCCACACACCGAGCCTTCAGAAATCATTCTTATCTCCACTTCAGAATGTTCCATTCGTTCCCTGCGAATCTGGAATTCCTCTGACTCTCCACACCAGGCAGATTTTCCTAACAACACTGGGGAATGACCAGGTAATCCAATGCTGGTTTTCAGCGGCTGTTCACACTCACAGCCTTGCTGTTCAATTGGCAATCCAGTCAAACCTAGTCAGCTCTTCATTTTCCTGTCCACACAACCCAGCGTTCAGAAATCATTGGAATCTCTACTACAGAAATTTCCATTCATTCACTGTGAATCTGGAAATACTCTGAATCTGCATTCCAGGAAGGCTTTCGTTACACCACTGATGAATGTCCAAGTAATGCAATGCTGCTTCTTAGTGGTCTGTTCACACTCGAAACCGTGCTGTTCATTGGCTATCCACTCAATATCGGTCAGCTCTTCAATATCCTGTCCAGACTATCCAGATTCCTAAATGTTGGCAATCACCACTACAGAATGTTCCATTCAATCACGCGAATCTGGAATTCATCAGAGTCTCCACTCCTGGAAGGTTTTCGTGACACCACTGGTAAATGTCCAAGGAAGACAATGCTGGTTTTAAGCCGCCTGCTAACACACTCAGCCGTGCTGTTCAATTTGCTATCCACCCAACCCTATTCAGCTCTACATTTTCCTGTCCTCATAACCCAACCTTCAGAAATAATTGTTATCTCCTCCACAGAATGTTCCGTTCATTCACTGCGAATCTTAAATTCATCTGACTCTCAACTCCCGGCGGGTTATCGTTACACCACTTGTGAATGTCCAAGTAAGCCAATGCTGGTTTTCAGTGGCCTGTTCATACTAAGAGACGTGCTGTTCATTTGGCTATCCACTCCACCCTGTTCAGCTCTACATTTTCGTGTCCACAAAACCCAGCCTTCAGAAATCATTGGAATCACCACTAGAGAATGTTCCATTCATTCACTGCGAATCTGGAATTCCTCTGAACCTCCACTCCTGGCAGGTTTTCGTTACGCCACTGGTGAATGTCCAAGTAACTCAATACTGGTTTTCAGAGGCATGTTCAACTCGCAGAAGTGCTGTTCAATGGGCTATCCACTCAATATTGGTCAGCTCTTCATTTTCCTCTCCACACAAACCAGCCTTCAGAAATCATTGGGCTCTCCACTACAGACTGTTCCATTCATTCACTGCGATTCTGCAATTCATCTGACTCTCCGCTCCAGGCAGGTTTTCATTACAGCACTGGTGAATGACCAAGTAATCCAATGCTGGTTTTCAGCCGCCTTTTCACACTCGCAGTGTGCTGTTCAATTGTCTATCCACTCAAACCTGGTCAGCCTTTCATTTTCTTTTCCACAATATCAGACTTCAGAAATCATTGGAATCGCCAGTACAGAATGTTCCATTCATTCACTGCCAATCTGGAATTCATCTGAATCTGCACTCCAGGTAGGCTTTCATTACACCACTTATGAATGTCCAAGTAACACAATGCTGGTTTTCAGCGGTCTGTTCACACTCTAAGCCCTGCTTTTTACTGGGTATCCACACAACTGTGGTCAGCTCTTCATTTTCATGTCCAAACAATCCAGACTTGAGAAATCATTGCAATCTCCAGTACAGAATGTTCCATTCATTCACTGCGAATCTGGAATTCAACTGAATCTCCACTCCCTGCAGATTTATCTTACACCACTTGTGAATGTCCAAGTAAAACAATGCTGGTTTTCAGAGGCCTGTTCATGTTCGCAGTCGTGCTGTTCAATTGGCTATCGACTCAACCTGTTTTGCTCCTCATTTTCCTGTGCACACAACCCAGCCTTCAGAAATCATTGTAATCTCCACTACAGGATGTTCCATTCATTCACTGGGAATCTGGAATTCATCTGAATCTGCACTCCACGCAGGCTTTCGTTACACCACTGCTGAAAGTCGAAGTAATGCAATACTGGTTTTCAGTGGTCTGTTCACATTCGAAGCCGAGGCTTTTTACAGGCTATCCACTCAACACTGGTCAGCTCTTCATTTTCGTGTCCCCACAATCCAGATTTCAGAAATCATTGCAATCTCCACTACAGAATGTTCCATTCATTCACTGCGAGTCTGGAGTTTATCTGATTCTCCACTCCCGCCTGGTTAACATTACACCACTTGTGAATGTCCAAGTAAGCCAATGCTGGTTTTCAGAGGCCTGTTCATACTCGCAGCCGTGCTGTTTAATTGACAATTCACTCCACCCTGTTCAGCTCTTCATTGTCCCACCACACTACCAGCCTTCAGAAATCTTTGTTATCTCCACTACAGAATGTTCCATTCATTCACTGCGAATCTGGAATTCATCTGACTCTCAACTCCACGCAGGTTTTCATTACACCACTGTTGAATGTCCAAGTAACCCAATGCTGGTTTTCAGCGGCCTGTTCATATTCGCAGCCCTGCTGTTTACTTGGCTATCGATTCAAGCCTGGTCAGCTCTTCATTTTCCTGTCCACACAACACAGGCTTCAGAAATCATTGGAATCTCCTCTACAGAATGTTCCATTCATTCACTGCGAATGTGGAATTCAACTGACTCTCCACTCCATGCAGGTTTTCCTTACACCACTGATGAATGTCCAAGTAACCCAATGCTGGTTTTCAGCTGCATGTTCACACTCGCAGCCATGCTATACAATTGGCTTTCCACTAAATCCTGATTAGTTCTTGATTTTCCTTCCACACGACCCAGCCTTCAGAAATCGTTGGAATCTCCACTAGAGAATGTTCCATTCATTCACTGCGAATCTGGAATTCCTCTGAACCTCCACTCCCGGCAGGTTTTCGTTACACCACTGTTGAATGTCCAAGTAACCCAATGTTTTAAGTGTTTTCTTCACAAGCGCAGTGGTGCTGTTCAATTGGCTATCCACTCAACCCTGGCCAGCTCTACATTTTCCTGTCCACACCACAGAGACTGGAGAAATCATTGTTATCTCCACTACAGAATGTTCCATTCATTCACAGCGAATCTGGAATTCATCTGAATCTCCACTCCCGGCAGGTTTTCGTGACACCACTGGTAAATATCCAAGTAAGCCAATGCTGGTTTTAAGTGGCCTGCTCATACTCTCAGCCGTGCTGTTCAATTTGCTATCCACTCAACCCTCTTCAGCTCCATTTTCCTGTCCACATAACCCAAACTTCAGAAACAATTGGTATCTCCTCCACAGAATGTTCCATTCATTGACGGCAAATCTGAAATTCATCTAATTCTCAACTCCCGTCAGTTTTCGTTACACCACTTGTGAATGTCCAATTAAGCCAAAGCTGGTTTTCAGTGGCCTGTTCTTACTACGAGACATGCTGTTCATTTGGCTATCCATTCCACCCTGTTCAGCTCTACATTTTCGTGTCCACAAAACCCAGCCTTCAGAAATCATTGGAATCACCACTAGAGAATGTTCCATTCATTCACTGCGAATCTGGAATTCATCTGAATCTCCACTCCCGGCAGGTTTTCATTGCACCACTGCTGAATGTTCAAGTAACGCAATGATGGTTTTCAGCGGTCTATTCACACTCGAACCCGTGCTGTTCACGGTCTAGCGACTCAACACTGGTGAGTTCTTCTTTTTCCAGTTCAGACAACACAAACCTCAGAAACCATTGCAATCTACACTACAGAATGTTTCATTCATTCAGGCGAATCTTGAATTCATCTTGTTCTCCACTCCCAGCAGGTTTTCGTTTCACCACTGGTGAATGTCCAAGCAACCCAAGGCTGGTTTCAGCTGCGTGTTAACACTCGCAGCCGTGCTGTTCAATTGGCTATCCAGTGAACGCTGGTTAGCTCTTGATTTTCCTTCCACACACCGAGCCTTCAGAAATCATTCTTATCTCCACTTCAGAGTGTTCCATTCGTTCCCTGCGTATCTGGAATTCCTCTGACTCTCCACACCAGGCAGATTTTCCTAACAACACTGGTGAATGACCAGGTAATCCAATGCTGGTTTTCAGCGGCTGTTCACACTCACAGCCTTGCTGTTCAATTGGCAATCCAGTCAAACCTAGTCAGCTCTTCATTTTCCTGTCCACACAACCCAGCGTTCAGAAATCATTGGAATCTCTACTACAGAAATTTCCATTCATTCACTGTGAATCTGGAAATACTCTGAATCTGCATTCCAGGAAGTCTTTCGTTACACCACTGATGAATGTCCAAGTAATGCAATGCTGCTTCTTAGTGGTCTGTTCACACTCGAAACCGTGCTGTTCATTGGCTATCCACTCAATATCGGTCAGCTCTTCAATATCCTGTCCAGACTATCCAGATTCCTAAATGTTGGCAATCACCACTACAGAATGTTCCATTCAATCACGCGAATCTGGAATTCATCAGAGTCTCCACTCCTGGAAGGTTTTCGTGACACCACTGGTAAATGTCCAAGGAAGACAATGCTGGTTTTAAGCCGCCTGCTAACACACTCAGCCGTGCTGTTCAATTTGCTATCCACCCAACCCTATTCAGCTCTACATTTTCCTGTCCTCATAACCCAACCTTCAGAAATAATTGGTATCTCCTCCACAGAATGTTCCGTTCATTCACTGCGAATCTTAAATTCATCTGACTCTCAACTCCCGGCGGGTTATCGTTACACCACTTGTGAATGTCCAAGTAAGCCAATGCTGGTTTTCAGTGGCCTGTTCATACTAAGAGACGTGCTGTTCATTTGGCTATCCACTCCACCCTGTTCAGCTCTACATTTTCGTGTCCACAAAACCCAGCCTTCAGAAATCATTGGAATCACCACTAGAGAATGTTCCATTCATTCACTGCGAATCTGGAATTCCTCTGAACCTCCACTCCTGGCAGGTTTTCGTTACGCCACTGGTGAATGTCCAAGTAACTCAATACTGGTTTTCAGAGGCATGTTCAACTCGCAGAAGTGCTGTTCAATGGGCTATCCACTCAATATTGGTCAGCTCTTCATTTTCCTCTCCACACAAACCAGCCTTCAGAAATCATTGGGCTCTCCACTACAGACTGTTCCATTCATTCACTGCGATTCTGCAATTCATCTGACTCTCCGCTCCAGGCAGGTTTTCATTACAGCACTGGTGAATGACCAAGTAATCCAATGCTGGTTTTCAGCCGCCTTTTCACACTCGCAGTGTGCTGTTCAATTGTCTATCCACTCAAACCTGGTCAGCCTTTCATTTTCTTTTCCACAATATCAGACTTCAGAAATCATTGGAATCGCCAGTACAGAATGTTCCATTCATTCACTGCCAATCTGGAATTCATCTGAATCTGCACTCCAGGTAGGCTTTCATTACACCACTTATGAATGTCCAAGTAACACAATGCTGGTTTTCAGCGGTCTGTTCACACTCTAAGCCCTGCTTTTTACTGGGTATCCACACAACTGTGGTCAGCTCTTCATTTTCATGTCCAAACAATCCAGACTTGAGAAATCATTGCAATCTCCAGTACAGAATGTTCCATTCATTCACTGCGAATCTGGAATTCAACTGAATCTCCACTCCCTGCAGATTTATCTTACACCACTTGTGAATGTCCAAGTAAAACAATGCTGGTTTTCAGAGGCCTGTTCATGTTCGCAGTCGTGCTGTTCAATTGGCTATCCACTCAACCTGTTTTGCTCCTCATTTTCCTGTGCACACAACCCAGCCTTCAGAAATCATTGTAATCTCCACTACAGGATGTTCCATTCATTCACTGGGAATCTGGAATTCATCTGAATCTGCACTCCACGCAGGCTTTCGTTACACCACTGCTGAAAGTCGAAGTAATGCAATACTGGTTTTCAGTGGTCTGTTCACATTCGAAGCCGAGGCTTTTTACAGGCTATCCACTCAACACTGGTCAGCTCTTCATTTTCGTGTCCCCACAATCCAGATTTCAGAAATCATTGCAATCTCCACTACAGAATGTTCCATTCATTCACTGCGAGTCTGGAGTTTATCTGATTCTCCACTCCCGCCTGGTTAACATTACACCACTGGTGAATGTCCAAGTAAGCCAATGCTGGTTTTCAGAGGCCTGTTCATACTCGCAGCCGTGCTGTTTAATTGACAATTCACTCCACCCTGTTCAGCTCTTCATTGTCCCACCACACTACCAGCCTTCAGAAATCTTTGTTATCTCCACTACAGAATGTTCCATTCATTCACTGCGAATCTGGAATTCATCTGACTCTCAACTCCACGCAGGTTTTCATTACACCACTGTTGAATGTCCAAGTAACCCAATGCTGGTTTTCAGCGGCCTGTTCATATTCGCAGCCCTGCTGTTTACTTGGCTATCGATTCAAGCCTGGTCAGCTCTTCATTTTCCTGTCCACACAACACAGGCTTCAGAAATCATTGGAATCTCCTCTACAGAATGTTCCATTCATTCACTGCGAATGTGGAATTCAACTGACTCTCCACTCCATGCAGGTTTTCCTTACACCACTGATGAATGTCCAAGTAACCCAATGCTGGTTTTCAGCTGCATGTTCACACTCGCAGCCATGCTATACAATTGGCTTTCCACTAAATCCTGATTAGTTCTTGATTTTCCTTCCACACGACCCAGCCTTCAGAAATCGTTGGAATCTCCACTAGAGAATGTTCCATTCATTCACTGCGAATCTGGAATTCCTCTGAACCTCCACTCCCGGCAGGTTTTCGTTACACCACTGTTGAATGTCCAAGTAACCCAATGTTTTAAGTGTTTTCTTCACAAGCGCAGTGGTGCTGTTCAATTGGCTATCCACTCAACCCTGGCCAGCTCTACATTTTCCTGTCCACACCACAGAGACTGGAGAAATCATTGTTATCTCCACTACAGAATGTTCCATTCATTCACAGCGAATCTGGAATTCATCTGAATCTCCACTCCCGGCAGGTTTTCGTGACACCACTGGTAAATATCCAAGTAAGCCAATGCTGGTTTTAAGTGGCCTGCTCATACTCTCAGCCGTGCTGTTCAATTTGCTATCCACTCAACCCTCTTCAGCTCCATTTTCCTGTCCACATAACCCAAACTTCAGAAACAATTGGTATCTCCTCCACAGAATGTTCCATTCATTGACGGCAAATCTGAAATTCATCTAATTCTCAACTCCCGTCAGGTTTTCGTTACACCACTTGTGAATGTCCAATTAAGCCAAAGCTGGTTTTCAGTGGCCTGTTCTTACTACGAGACGTGCTGTTCATTTGGCTATCCATTCCACCCTGTTCAGCTCTACATTTTCGTGTCCACAAAACCCAGCCTTCAGAAATCATTGGAATCACCACTAGAGAATGTTCCATTCATTCACTGCGAATCTGGAATTCATCTGAATCTCCACTCCCGGCAGGTTTTCATTGCACCACTGCTGAATGTTCAAGTAACGCAATGATGGTTTTCAGCGGTCTATTCACACTCGAACCCGTGCTGTTCACGGTCTAGCGACTCAACACTGGTGAGTTCTTCTTTTTCCAGTTCAGACAACACAAACCTCAGAAACCATTGCAATCTACACTACAGAATGTTTCATTCATTCAGGCGAATCTTGAATTCATCTTGTTCTCCACTCCCAGCAGGTTTTCGTTTCACCACTGGTGAATGTCCAAGCAACCCAAGGCTGGTTTCAGCTGCGTGTTAACACTCGCAGCCGTGCTGTTCAATTGGCTATCCAGTGAACGCTGGTTAGCTCTTGATTTTCCTTCCACACACCGAGCCTTCAGAAATCATTCTTATCTCCACTTCAGAGTGTTCCATTCGTTCCCTGCGTATCTGGAATTCCTCTGACTCTCCACACCAGGCAGATTTTCCTAACAACACTGGTGAATGACCAGGTAATCCAATGCTGGTTTTCAGCGGCTGTTCACACTCACAGCCTTGCTGTTCAATTGGCAATCCAGTCAAACCTAGTCAGCTCTTCATTTTCCTGTCCACACAACCCAGCGTTCAGAAATCATTGGAATCTCTACTACAGAAATTTCCATTCATTCACTGTGAATCTGGAAATACTCTGAATCTGCATTCCAGGAAGGCTTTCGTTACACCACTGATGAATGTCCAAGTAATGCAATGCTGCTTCTTAGTGGTCTGTTCACACTCGAAACCGTGCTGTTCATTGGCTATCCACTCAATCTCGGTCAGCTCTTCAATATCCTGTCCAGACTATCCAGATTCCTAAATGTTGGCAATCACCACTACAGAATGTTCCATTCAATCACGCGAATCTGGAATTCATCAGAGTCTCCACTCCTGGAAGGTTTTCGTGACACCACTGGTAAATGTCCAAGGAAGACAATGCTGGTTTTAAGCCGCCTGCTAACACACTCAGCCGTGCTGTTCAATTTGCTATCCACCCAACCCTATTCAGCTCTACATTTTCCTGTCCTCATAACCCAACCTTCAGAAATAATTGGTATCTCCTCCACAGAATGTTCCGTTCATTCACTGCGAATCTTAAATTCATCTGACTCTCAACTCCCGGCGGGTTATCGTTACACCACTTGTGAATGTCCAAGTAAGCCAATGCTGGTTTTCAGTGGCCTGTTCATACTAAGAGACGTGCTGTTCATTTGGCTATCCACTCCACCCTGTTCAGCTCTACATTTTCGTGTCCACAAAACCCAGCCTTCAGAAATCATTGGAATCACCACTAGAGAATGTTCCATTCATTCACTGCGAATCTGGAATTCCTCTGAACCTCCACTCCTGGCAGGTTTTCGTTACGCCACTGGTGAATGTCCAAGTAACTCAATACTGGTTTTCAGAGGCATGTTCAACTCGCAGAAGTGCTGTTCAATGGGCTATCCACTCAATATTGGTCAGCTCTTCATTTTCCTCTCCACACAAACCAGCCTTCAGAAATCATTGGGCTCTCCACTACAGACTGTTCCATTCATTCACTGCGATTCTGCAATTCATCTGACTCTCCGCTCCAGGCAGGTTTTCATTACAGCACTGGTGAATGACCAAGTAATCCAATGCTGGTTTTCAGCCGCCTTTTCACACTCGCAGTGTGCTGTTCAATTGTCTATCCACTCAAACCTGGTCAGCCTTTCATTTTCTTTTCCACAATATCAGACTTCAGAAATCATTGGAATCGCCAGTACAGAATGTTCCATTCATTCACTGCCAATCTGGAATTCATCTGAATCTGCACTCCAGGTAGGCTTTCATTACACCACTTATGAATGTCCAAGTAACACAATGCTGGTTTTCAGCGGTCTGTTCACACTCTAAGCCCTGCTTTTTACTGGGTATCCACACAACTGTGGTCAGCTCTTCATTTTCATGTCCAAACAATCCAGACTTGAGAAATCATTGCAATCTCCAGTACAGAATGTTCCATTCATTCACTGCGAATCTGGAATTCAACTGAATCTCCACTACCTGCAGATTTATCTTACACCACTTGTGAATGTCCAAGTAAAACAATGCTGGTTTTCAGAGGCCTGTTCATGTTCGCAGTCGTGCTGTTCAATTGGCTATCCACTCAACCTGTTTTGCTCCTCATTTTCCTGTGCACACAACCCAGCCTTCAGAAATCATTGTAATCTCCACTACAGGATGTTCCATTCATTCACTGGGAATCTGGAATTCATCTGAATCTGCACTCCACGCAGGCTTTCGTTACACCACTGCTGAAAGTCGAAGTAATGCAATACTGGTTTTCAGTGGTCTGTTCACATTCGAAGCCGAGGCTTTTTACAGGCTATCCACTCAACACTGGTCAGCTCTTCATTTTCGTGTCCCCACAATCCAGATTTCAGAAATCATTGCAATCTCCACTACAGAATGTTCCATTCATTCACTGCGAGTCTGGAGTTTATCTGATTCTCCACTCCCGCCTGGTTAACATTACACCACTTGTGAATGTCCAAGTAAGCCAATGCTGGTTTTCAGAGGCCTGTTCATACTCGCAGCCGTGCTGTTTAATTGACAATTCACTCCACCCTGTTCAGCTCTTCATTGTCCCACCACACTACCAGCCTTCAGAAATCTTTGTTATCTCCACTACAGAATGTTCCATTCATTCACTGCGAATCTGGAATTCATCTGACTCTCAACTCCACGCAGGTTTTCATTACACCACTGTTGAATGTCCAAGTAACCCAATGCTGGTTTTCAGCGGCCTGTTCATATTCGCAGCCCTGCTGTTTACTTGGCTATCGATTCAAGCCTGGTCAGCTCTTCATTTTCCTGTCCACACAACACAGGCTTCAGAAATCATTGGAATCTCCTCTACAGAATGTTCCATTCATTCACTGCGAATGTGGAATTCAACTGACTCTCCACTCCATGCAGGTTTTCCTTACACCACTGATGAATGTCCAAGTAACCCAATGCTGGTTTTCAGCTGCATGTTCACACTCGCAGCCATGCTATACAATTGGCTTTCCACTAAATCCTGATTAGTTCTTGATTTTCCTTCCACACGACCCAGCCTTCAGAAATCGTTGGAATCTCCACTAGAGAATGTTCCATTCATTCACTGCGAATCTGGAATTCCTCTGAACCTCCACTCCCGGCAGGTTTTCGTTACACCACTGTTGAATGTCCAAGTAACCCAATGTTTTAAGTGTTTTCTTCACAAGCGCAGTGGTGCTGTTCAATTGGCTATCCACTCAACCCTGGCCAGCTCTACATTTTCCTGTCCACACCACAGAGACTGGAGAAATCATTGTTATCTCCACTACAGAATGTTCCATTCATTCACAGCGAATCTGGAATTCATCTGAATCTCCACTCCCGGCAGGTTTTCGTGACACCACTGGTAAATATCCAAGTAAGCCAATGCTGGTTTTAAGTGGCCTGCTCATACTCTCAGCCGTGCTGTTCAATTTGCTATCCACTCAACCCTCTTCAGCTCCATTTTCCTGTCCACATAACCCAAACTTCAGAAACAATTGGTATCTCCTCCACAGAATGTTCCATTCATTGACGGCAAATCTGAAATTCATCTAATTCTCAACTCCCGTCAGGTTTTCGTTACACCACTTGTGAATGTCCAATTAAGCCAAAGCTGGTTTTCAGTGGCCTGTTCTTACTACGAGACGTGCTGTTCATTTGGCTATCCATTCCACCCTGTTCAGCTCTACATTTTCGTGTCCACAAAACCCAGCCTTCAGAAATCATTGGAATCACCACTAGAGAATGTTCCATTCATTCACTGCGAATCTGGAATTCATCTGAATCTCCACTCCCGGCAGGTTTTCATTGCACCACTGCTGAATGTTCAAGTAACGCAATGATGGTTTTCAGCGGTCTATTCACACTCGAACCCGTGCTGTTCACGGTCTAGCGACTCAACACTGGTGAGTTCTTCTTTTTCCAGTTCAGACAATACAAACCTCAGAAACCATTGCAATCTACACTACAGAATGTTTCATTCATTCAGGCGAATCTTGAATTCATCTTGTTCTCCACTCCCAGCAGGTTTTCGTTTCACCACTGGTGAATGTCCAAGCAACCCAAGGCTGGTTTCAGCTGCGTGTTAACACTCGCAGCCGTGCTGTTCAATTGGCTATCCAGTGAACGCTGGTTAGCTCTTGATTTTCCTTCCACACACCGAGCCTTCAGAAATCATTCTTATCTCCACTTCAGAATGTTCCATTCGTTCCCTGCGAATCTGGAATTCCTCTGACTCTCCACACCAGGCAGATTTTCCTAACAACACTGGGGAATGACCAGGTAATCCAATGCTGGTTTTCAGCGGCTGTTCACACTCACAGCCTTGCTGTTCAATTGGCAATCCAGTCAAACCTAGTCAGCTCTTCATTTTCCTGTCCACACAACCCAGCGTTCAGAAATCATTGGAATCTCTACTACAGAAATTTCCATTCATTCACTGTGAATCTGGAAATACTCTGAATCTGCATTCCAGGAAGGCTTTCGTTACACCACTGATGAATGTCCAAGTAATGCAATGCTGCTTCTTAGTGGTCTGTTCACACTCGAAACCGTGCTGTTCATTGGCTATCCACTCAATCTCGGTCAGCTCTTCAATATCCTGTCCAGACTATCCAGATTCCTAAATGTTGGCAATCACCACTACAGAATGTTCCATTCAATCACGCGAATCTGGAATTCATCAGAGTCTCCACTCCTGGAAGGTTTTCGTGACACCACTGGTAAATGTCCAAGGAAGACAATGCTGGTTTTAAGCCGCCTGCTAACACACTCAGCCGTGCTGTTCAATTTGCTATCCACCCAACCCTATTCAGCTCTACATTTTCCTGTCCTCATAACCCAACCTTCAGAAATAATTGGTATCTCCTCCACAGAATGTTCCGTTCATTCACTGCGAATCTTAAATTCATCTGACTCTCAACTCCCGGCGGGTTATCGTTACACCACTTGTGAATGTCCAAGTAAGCCAATGCTGGTTTTCAGTGGCCTGTTCATACTAAGAGACGTGCTGTTCATTTGGCTATCCACTCCACCCTGTTCAGCTCTACATTTTCGTGTCCACAAAACCCAGCCTTCAGAAATCATTGGAATCACCACTAGAGAATGTTCCATTCATTCACTGCGAATCTGGAATTCATCTGAACCTCCACTCCTGGCAGGTTTTCGTTACGCCACTGGTGAATGTCCAAGTAACTCAATACTGGTTTTCAGAGGCATGTTCAACTCGCAGAAGTGCTGTTCAATGGGCTATCCACTCAATATTGGTCAGCTCTTCATTTTCCTCTCCACACAAACCAGCCTTCAGAAATCATTGGGCTCTCCACTACAGACTGTTCCATTCATTCACTGCGATTCTGCAATTCATCTGACTCTCCGCTCCAGGCAGGTTTTCATTACAGCACTGGTGAATGACCAAGTAATCCAATGCTGGTTTTCAGCCGCCTTTTCACACTCGCAGTGTGCTGTTCAATTGTCTATCCACTCAAACCTGGTCAGCCTTTCATTTTCTTTTCCACAATATCAGACTTCAGAAATCATTGGAATCGCCAGTACAGAATGTTCCATTCATTCACTGCCAATCTGGAATTCATCTGAATCTGCACTCCAGGTAGGCTTTCATTACACCACTTATGAATGTCCAAGTAACACAATGCTGGTTTTCAGCGGTCTGTTCACACTCTAAGCCCTGCTTTTTACTGGGTATCCACACAACTGTGGTCAGCTCTTCATTTTCATGTCCAAACAATCCAGACTTGAGAAATCATTGCAATCTCCAGTACAGAATGTTCCATTCATTCACTGCGAATCTGGAATTCAACTGAATCTCCACTACCTGCAGATTTATCTTACACCACTTGTGAATGTCCAAGTAAAACAATGCTGGTTTTCAGAGGCCTGTTCATGTTCGCAGTCGTGCTGTTCAATTGGCTATCCACTCAACCTGTTTTGCTCCTCATTTTCCTGTGCACACAACCCAGCCTTCAGAAATCATTGTAATCTCCACTACAGGATGTTCCATTCATTCACTGGGAATCTGGAATTCATCTGAATCTGCACTCCACGCAGGCTTTCGTTACACCACTGCTGAAAGTCGAAGTAATGCAATACTGGTTTTCAGTGGTCTGTTCACATTCGAAGCCGAGGCTTTTTACAGGCTATCCACTCAACACTGGTCAGCTCTTCATTTTCGTGTCCCCACAATCCAGATTTCAGAAATCATTGCAATCTCCACTACAGAATGTTCCATTCATTCACTGCGAGTCTGGAGTTTATCTGATTCTCCACTCCCGCCTGGTTAACATTACACCACTTGTGAATGTCCAAGTAAGCCAATGCTGGTTTTCAGAGGCCTGTTCATACTCGCAGCCGTGCTGTTTAATTGACAATTCACTCCACCCTGTTCAGCTCTTCATTGTCCCACCACACTACCAGCCTTCAGAAATCTTTGTTATCTCCACTACAGAATGTTCCATTCATTCACTGCGAATCTGGAATTCATCTGACTCTCAACTCCACGCAGGTTTTCATTACACCACTGTTGAATGTCCAAGTAACCCAATGCTGGTTTTCAGCGGCCTGTTCATATTCGCAGCCCTGCTGTTTACTTGGCTATCGATTCAAGCCTGGTCAGCTCTTCATTTTCCTGTCCACACAACACAGGCTTCAGAAATCATTGGAATCTCCTCTACAGAATGTTCCATTCATTCACTGCGAATGTGGAATTCAACTGACTCTCCACTCCATGCAGGTTTTCCTTACACCACTGATGAATGTCCAAGTAACCCAATGCTGGTTTTCAGCTGCATGTTCACACTCGCAGCCATGCTATACAATTGGCTTTCCACTAAATCCTGATTAGTTCTTGATTTTCCTTCCACACGACCCAGCCTTCAGAAATATTTGGAATCTCCACTAGAGAATGTTCCATTCATTCACTGCGAATCTGGAATTCCTCTGAACCTCCACTCCCGGCAGGTTTTCGTTACACCACTGTTGAATGTCCAAGTAACCCAATGTTTTAAGTGTTTTCTTCACAAGCGCAGTGGTGCTGTTCAATTGGCTATCCACTCAACCCTGGCCAGCTCTACATTTTCCTGTCCACACCACAGAGACTGGAGAAATCATTGTTATCTCCACTACAGAATGTTCCATTCATTCACAGCGAATCTGGAATTCATCTGAATCTCCACTCCCGGCAGGTTTTCGTGACACCACTGGTAAATATCCAAGTAAGCCAATGCTGGTTTTAAGTGGCCTGCTCATACTCTCAGCCGTGCTGTTCAATTTGCTATCCACTCAACCCTCTTCAGCTCCATTTTCCTGTCCACATAACCCAAACTTCAGAAACAATTGGTATCTCCTCCACAGAATGTTCCATTCATTGACGGCAAATCTGAAATTCATCTAATTCTCAACTCCCGTCAGGTTTTCGTTACACCACTTGTGAATGTCCAATTAAGCCAAAGCTGGTTTTCAGTGGCCTGTTCTTACTACGAGACGTGCTGTTCATTTGGCTATCCATTCCACCCTGTTCAGCTCTACATTTTCGTGTCCACAAAACCCAGCCTTCAGAAATCATTGGAATCACCACTAGAGAATGTTCCATTCATTCACTGCGAATCTGGAATTCATCTGAATCTCCACTCCCGGCAGGTTTTCATTGCACCACTGCTGAATGTTCAAGTAACGCAATGATGGTTTTCAGCGGTCTATTCACACTCGAACCCGTGCTGTTCACGGTCTAGCGACTCAACACTGGTGAGTTCTTCTTTTTCCAGTTCAGACAATACAAACCTCAGAAACCATTGCAATCTACACTACAGAATGTTTCATTCATTCAGGCGAATCTTGAATTCATCTTGTTCTCCACTCCCAGCAGGTTTTCGTTTCACCACTGGTGAATGTCCAAGCAACCCAAGGCTGGTTTCAGCTGCGTGTTAACACTCGCAGCCGTGCTGTTCAATTGGCTATCCAGTGAACGCTGGTTAGCTCTTGATTTTCCTTCCACACACCGAGCCTTCAGAAATCATTCTTATCTCCACTTCAGAATGTTCCATTCGTTCCCTGCGAATCTGGAATTCCTCTGACTCTCCACACCAGGCAGATTTTCCTAACAACACTGGGGAATGACCAGGTAATCCAATGCTGGTTTTCAGCGGCTGTTCACACTCACAGCCTTGCTGTTCAATTGGCAATCCAGTCAAACCTAGTCAGCTCTTCATTTTCCTGTCCACACAACCCAGCGTTCAGAAATCATTGGAATCTCTACTACAGAAATTTCCATTCATTCACTGTGAATCTGGAAATACTCTGAATCTGCATTCCAGGAAGGCTTTCGTTACACCACTGATGAATGTCCAAGTAATGCAATGCTGCTTCTTAGTGGTCTGTTCACACTCGAAACCGTGCTGTTCATTGGCTATCCACTCAATCTCGGTCAGCTCTTCAATATCCTGTCCAGACTATCCAGATTCCTAAATGTTGGCAATCACCACTACAGAATGTTCCATTCAATCACGCGAATCTGGAATTCATCAGAGTCTCCACTCCTGGAAGGTTTTCGTGACACCACTGGTAAATGTCCAAGGAAGACAATGCTGGTTTTAAGCCGCCTGCTAACACACTCAGCCGTGCTGTTCAATTTGCTATCCACCCAACCCTATTCAGCTCTACATTTTCCTGTCCTCATAACCCAACCTTCAGAAATAATTGGTATCTCCTCCACAGAATGTTCCGTTCATTCACTGCGAATCTTAAATTCATCTGACTCTCAACTCCCGGCGGGTTATCGTTACACCACTTGTGAATGTCCAAGTAAGCCAATGCTGGTTTTCAGTGGCCTGTTCATACTAAGAGACGTGCTGTTCATTTGGCTATCCACTCCACCCTGTTCAGCTCTACATTTTCGTGTCCACAAAACCCAGCCTTCAGAAATCATTGGAATCACCACTAGAGAATGTTCCATTCATTCACTGCGAATCTGGAATTCATCTGAACCTCCACTCCTGGCAGGTTTTCGTTACGCCACTGGTGAATGTCCAAGTAACTCAATACTGGTTTTCAGAGGCATGTTCAACTCGCAGAAGTGCTGTTCAATGGGCTATCCACTCAATATTGGTCAGCTCTTCATTTTCCTCTCCACACAAACCAGCCTTCAGAAATCATTGGGCTCTCCACTACAGACTGTTCCATTCATTCACTGCGATTCTGCAATTCATCTGACTCTCCGCTCCAGGCAGGTTTTCATTACAGCACTGGTGAATGACCAAGTAATCCAATGCTGGTTTTCAGCCGCCTTTTCACACTCGCAGTGTGCTGTTCAATTGTCTATCCACTCAAACCTGGTCAGCCTTTCATTTTCTTTTCCACAATATCAGACTTCAGAAATCATTGGAATCGCCAGTACAGAATGTTCCATTCATTCACTGCCAATCTGGAATTCATCTGAATCTGCACTCCAGGTAGGCTTTCATTACACCACTTATGAATGTCCAAGTAACACAATGCTGGTTTTCAGCGGTCTGTTCACACTCTAAGCCCTGCTTTTTACTGGGTATCCACACAACTGTGGTCAGCTCTTCATTTTCATGTCCAAACAATCCAGACTTGAGAAATCATTGCAATCTCCAGTACAGAATGTTCCATTCATTCACTGCGAATCTGGAATTCAACTGAATCTCCACTACCTGCAGATTTATCTTACACCACTTGTGAATGTCCAAGTAAAACAATGCTGGTTTTCAGAGGCCTGTTCATGTTCGCAGTCGTGCTGTTCAATTGGCTATCCACTCAACCTGTTTTGCTCCTCATTTTCCTGTGCACACAACCCAGCCTTCAGAAATCATTGTAATCTCCACTACAGGATGTTCCATTCATTCACTGGGAATCTGGAATTCATCTGAATCTGCACTCCACGCAGGCTTTCGTTACACCACTGCTGAAAGTCGAAGTAATGCAATACTGGTTTTCAGTGGTCTGTTCACATTCGAAGCCGAGGCTTTTTACAGGCTATCCACTCAACACTGGTCAGCTCTTCATTTTCGTGTCCCCACAATCCAGATTTCAGAAATCATTGCAATCTCCACTACAGAATGTTCCATTCATTCACTGCGAGTCTGGAGTTTATCTGATTCTCCACTCCCGCCTGGTTAACATTACACCACTTGTGAATGTCCAAGTAAGCCAATGCTGGTTTTCAGAGGCCTGTTCATACTCGCAGCCGTGCTGTTTAATTGACAATTCACTCCACCCTGTTCAGCTCTTCATTGTCCCACCACACTACCAGCCTTCAGAAATCTTTGTTATCTCCACTACAGAATGTTCCATTCATTCACTGCGAATCTGGAATTCATCTGACTCTCAACTCCACGCAGGTTTTCATTACACCACTGTTGAATGTCCAAGTAACCCAATGCTGGTTTTCAGCGGCCTGTTCATATTCGCAGCCCTGCTGTTTACTTGGCTATCGATTCAAGCCTGGTCAGCTCTTCATTTTCCTGTCCACACAACACAGGCTTCAGAAATCATTGGAATCTCCTCTACAGAATGTTCCATTCATTCACTGCGAATGTGGAATTCAACTGACTCTCCACTCCATGCAGGTTTTCCTTACACCACTGATGAATGTCCAAGTAACCCAATGCTGGTTTTCAGCTGCATGTTCACACTCGCAGCCATGCTATACAATTGGCTTTCCACTAAATCCTGATTAGTTCTTGATTTTCCTTCCACACGACCCAGCCTTCAGAAATATTTGGAATCTCCACTAGAGAATGTTCCATTCATTCACTGCGAATCTGGAATTCCTCTGAACCTCCACTCCCGGCAGGTTTTCGTTACACCACTGTTGAATGTCCAAGTAACCCAATGTTTTAAGTGTTTTCTTCACAAGCGCAGTGGTGCTGTTCAATTGGCTATCCACTCAACCCTGGCCAGCTCTACATTTTCCTGTCCACACCACAGAGACTGGAGAAATCATTGTTATCTCCACTACAGAATGTTCCATTCATTCACAGCGAATCTGGAATTCATCTGAATCTCCACTCCCGGCAGGTTTTCGTGACACCACTGGTAAATATCCAAGTAAGCCAATGCTGGTTTTAAGTGGCCTGCTCATACTCTCAGCCGTGCTGTTCAATTTGCTATCCACTCAACCCTCTTCAGCTCCATTTTCCTGTCCACATAACCCAAACTTCAGAAACAATTGGTATCTCCTCCACAGAATGTTCCATTCATTGACGGCAAATCTGAAATTCATCTAATTCTCAACTCCCGTCAGGTTTTCGTTACACCACTTGTGAATGTCCAATTAAGCCAAAGCTGGTTTTCAGTGGCCTGTTCTTACTACGAGACGTGCTGTTCATTTGGCTATCCATTCCACCCTGTTCAGCTCTACATTTTCGTGTCCACAAAACCCAGCCTTCAGAAATCATTGGAATCACCACTAGAGAATGTTCCATTCATTCACTGCGAATCTGGAATTCATCTGAATCTCCACTCCCGGCAGGTTTTCATTGCACCACTGCTGAATGTTCAAGTAACGCAATGATGGTTTTCAGCGGTCTATTCACACTCGAACCCGTGCTGTTCACGGTCTAGCGACTCAACACTGGTGAGTTCTTCTTTTTCCAGTTCAGACAATACAAACCTCAGAAACCATTGCAATCTACACTACAGAATGTTTCATTCATTCAGGCGAATCTTGAATTCATCTTGTTCTCCACTCCCAGCAGGTTTTCGTTTCACCACTGGTGAATGTCCAAGCAACCCAAGGCTGGTTTCAGCTGCGTGTTAACACTCGCAGCCGTGCTGTTCAATTGGCTATCCAGTGAACGCTGGTTAGCTCTTGATTTTCCTTCCACACACCGAGCCTTCAGAAATCATTCTTATCTCCACTTCAGAATGTTCCATTCGTTCCCTGCGAATCTGGAATTCCTCTGACTCTCCACACCAGGCAGATTTTCCTAACAACACTGGGGAATGACCAGGTAATCCAATGCTGGTTTTCAGCGGCTGTTCACACTCACAGCCTTGCTGTTCAATTGGCAATCCAGTCAAACCTAGTCAGCTCTTCATTTTCCTGTCCACACAACCCAGCGTTCAGAAATCATTGGAATCTCTACTACAGAAATTTCCATTCATTCACTGTGAATCTGGAAATACTCTGAATCTGCATTCCAGGAAGGCTTTCGTTACACCACTGATGAATGTCCAAGTAATGCAATGCTGCTTCTTAGTGGTCTGTTCACACTCGAAACCGTGCTGTTCATTGGCTATCCACTCAATCTCGGTCAGCTCTTCAATATCCTGTCCAGACTATCCAGATTCCTAAATGTTGGCAATCACCACTACAGAATGTTCCATTCAATCACGCGAATCTGGAATTCATCAGAGTCTCCACTCCTGGAAGGTTTTCGTGACACCACTGGTAAATGTCCAAGGAAGACAATGCTGGTTTTAAGCCGCCTGCTAACACACTCAGCCGTGCTGTTCAATTTGCTATCCACCCAACCCTATTCAGCTCTACATTTTCCTGTCCTCATAACCCAACCTTCAGAAATAATTGGTATCTCCTCCACAGAATGTTCCGTTCATTCACTGCGAATCTTAAATTCATCTGACTCTCAACTCCCGGCGGGTTATCGTTACACCACTTGTGAATGTCCAAGTAAGCCAATGCTGGTTTTCAGTGGCCTGTTCATACTAAGAGACGTGCTGTTCATTTGGCTATCCACTCCACCCTGTTCAGCTCTACATTTTCGTGTCCACAAAACCCAGCCTTCAGAAATCATTGGAATCACCACTAGAGAATGTTCCATTCATTCACTGCGAATCTGGAATTCATCTGAACCTCCACTCCTGGCAGGTTTTCGTTACGCCACTGGTGAATGTCCAAGTAACTCAATACTGGTTTTCAGAGGCATGTTCAACTCGCAGAAGTGCTGTTCAATGGGCTATCCACTCAATATTGGTCAGCTCTTCATTTTCCTCTCCACACAAACCAGCCTTCAGAAATCATTGGGCTCTCCACTACAGACTGTTCCATTCATTCACTGCGATTCTGCAATTCATCTGACTCTCCGCTCCAGGCAGGTTTTCATTACAGCACTGGTGAATGACCAAGTAATCCAATGCTGGTTTTCAGCCGCCTTTTCACACTCGCAGTGTGCTGTTCAATTGTCTATCCACTCAAACCTGGTCAGCCTTTCATTTTCTTTTCCACAATATCAGACTTCAGAAATCATTGGAATCGCCAGTACAGAATGTTCCATTCATTCACTGCCAATCTGGAATTCATCTGAATCTGCACTCCAGGTAGGCTTTCATTACACCACTTATGAATGTCCAAGTAACACAATGCTGGTTTTCAGCGGTCTGTTCACACTCTAAGCCCTGCTTTTTACTGGGTATCCACACAACTGTGGTCAGCTCTTCATTTTCATGTCCAAACAATCCAGACTTGAGAAATCATTGCAATCTCCAGTACAGAATGTTCCATTCATTCACTGCGAATCTGGAATTCAACTGAATCTCCACTCCCTGCAGATTTATCTTACACCACTTGTGAATGTCCAAGTAAAACAATGCTGGTTTTCAGAGGCCTGTTCATGTTCGCAGTCGTGCTGTTCAATTGGCTATCCACTCAACCTGTTTTGCTCCTCATTTTCCTGTGCACACAACCCAGCCTTCAGAAATCATTGTAATCTCCACTACAGGATGTTCCATTCATTCACTGGGAATCTGGAATTCATCTGAATCTGCACTCCACGCAGGCTTTCGTTACACCACTGCTGAAAGTCGAAGTAATGCAATACTGGTTTTCAGTGGTCTGTTCACATTCGAAGCCGAGGCTTTTTACAGGCTATCCACTCAACACTGGTCAGCTCTTCATTTTCGTGTCCCCACAATCCAGATTTCAGAAATCATTGCAATCTCCACTACAGAATGTTCCATTCATTCACTGCGAGTCTGGAGTTTATCTGATTCTCCACTCCCGCCTGGTTAACATTACACCACTGGTGAATGTCCAAGTAAGCCAATGCTGGTTTTCAGAGGCCTGTTCATACTCGCAGCCGTGCTGTTTAATTGACAATTCACTCCACCCTGTTCAGCTCTTCATTGTCCCACCACACTACCAGCCTTCAGAAATCTTTGTTATCTCCACTACAGAATGTTCCATTCATTCACTGCGAATCTGGAATTCATCTGACTCTCAACTCCACGCAGGTTTTCATTACACCACTGTTGAATGTCCAAGTAACCCAATGCTGGTTTTCAGCGGCCTGTTCATATTCGCAGCCCTGCTGTTTACTTGGCTATCGATTCAAGCCTGGTCAGCTCTTCATTTTCCTGTCCACACAACACAGGCTTCAGAAATCATTGGAATCTCCTCTACAGAATGTTCCATTCATTCACTGCGAATGTGGAATTCAACTGACTCTCCACTCCATGCAGGTTTTCCTTACACCACTGATGAATGTCCAAGTAACCCAATGCTGGTTTTCAGCTGCATGTTCACACTCGCAGCCATGCTATACAATTGGCTTTCCACTAAATCCTGATTAGTTCTTGATTTTCCTTCCACACGACCCAGCCTTCAGAAATCGTTGGAATCTCCACTAGAGAATGTTCCATTCATTCACTGCGAATCTGGAATTCCTCTGAACCTCCACTCCCGGCAGGTTTTCGTTACACCACTGTTGAATGTCCAAGTAACCCAATGTTTTAAGTGTTTTCTTCACAAGCGCAGTGGTGCTGTTCAATTGGCTATCCACTCAACCCTGGCCAGCTCTACATTTTCCTGTCCACACCACAGAGACTGGAGAAATCATTGTTATCTCCACTACAGAATGTTCCATTCATTCACAGCGAATCTGGAATTCATCTGAATCTCCACTCCCGGCAGGTTTTCGTGACACCACTGGTAAATATCCAAGTAAGCCAATGCTGGTTTTAAGTGGCCTGCTCATACTCTCAGCCGTGCTGTTCAATTTGCTATCCACTCAACCCTCTTCAGCTCCATTTTCCTGTCCACATAACCCAAACTTCAGAAACAATTGGTATCTCCTCCACAGAATGTTCCATTCATTGACGGCAAATCTGAAATTCATCTAATTCTCAACTCCCGTCAGGTTTTCGTTACACCACTTGTGAATGTCCAATTAAGCCAAAGCTGGTTTTCAGTGGCCTGTTCTTACTACGAGACGTGCTGTTCATTTGGCTATCCATTCCACCCTGTTCAGCTCTACATTTTCGTGTCCACAAAACCCAGCCTTCAGAAATCATTGGAATCACCACTAGAGAATGTTCCATTCATTCACTGCGAATCTGGAATTCATCTGAATCTCCACTCCCGGCAGGTTTTCATTGCACCACTGCTGAATGTTCAAGTAACGCAATGATGGTTTTCAGCGGTCTATTCACACTCGAACCCGTGCTGTTCACGGTCTAGCGACTCAACACTGGTGAGTTCTTCTTTTTCCAGTTCAGACAATACAAACCTCAGAAACCATTGCAATCTACACTACAGAATGTTTCATTCATTCAGGCGAATCTTGAATTCATCTTGTTCTCCACTCCCAGCAGGTTTTCGTTTCACCACTGGTGAATGTCCAAGCAACCCAAGGCTGGTTTCAGCTGCGTGTTAACACTCGCAGCCGTGCTGTTCAATTGGCTATCCAGTGAACGCTGGTTAGCTCTTGATTTTCCTTCCACACACCGAGCCTTCAGAAATCATTCTTATCTCCACTTCAGAATGTTCCATTCGTTCCCTGCGAATCTGGAATTCCTCTGACTCTCCACACCAGGCAGATTTTCCTAACAACACTGGGGAATGACCAGGTAATCCAATGCTGGTTTTCAGCGGCTGTTCACACTCACAGCCTTGCTGTTCAATTGGCAATCCAGTCAAACCTAGTCAGCTCTTCATTTTCCTGTCCACACAACCCAGCGTTCAGAAATCATTGGAATCTCTACTACAGAAATTTCCATTCATTCACTGTGAATCTGGAAATACTCTGAATCTGCATTCCAGGAAGGCTTTCGTTACACCACTGATGAATGTCCAAGTAATGCAATGCTGCTTCTTAGTGGTCTGTTCACACTCGAAACCGTGCTGTTCATTGGCTATCCACTCAATCTCGGTCAGCTCTTCAATATCCTGTCCAGACTATCCAGATTCCTAAATGTTGGCAATCACCACTACAGAATGTTCCATTCAATCACGCGAATCTGGAATTCATCAGAGTCTCCACTCCTGGAAGGTTTTCGTGACACCACTGGTAAATGTCCAAGGAAGACAATGCTGGTTTTAAGCCGCCTGCTAACACACTCAGCCGTGCTGTTCAATTTGCTATCCACCCAACCCTATTCAGCTCTACATTTTCCTGTCCTCATAACCCAACCTTCAGAAATAATTGGTATCTCCTCCACAGAATGTTCCGTTCATTCACTGCGAATCTTAAATTCATCTGACTCTCAACTCCCGGCGGGTTATCGTTACACCACTTGTGAATGTCCAAGTAAGCCAATGCTGGTTTTCAGTGGCCTGTTCATACTAAGAGACGTGCTGTTCATTTGGCTATCCACTCCACCCTGTTCAGCTCTACATTTTCGTGTCCACAAAACCCAGCCTTCAGAAATCATTGGAATCACCACTAGAGAATGTTCCATTCATTCACTGCGAATCTGGAATTCATCTGAACCTCCACTCCTGGCAGGTTTTCGTTACGCCACTGGTGAATGTCCAAGTAACTCAATACTGGTTTTCAGAGGCATGTTCAACTCGCAGAAGTGCTGTTCAATGGGCTATCCACTCAATATTGGTCAGCTCTTCATTTTCCTCTCCACACAAACCAGCCTTCAGAAATCATTGGGCTCTCCACTACAGACTGTTCCATTCATTCACTGCGATTCTGCAATTCATCTGACTCTCCGCTCCAGGCAGGTTTTCATTACAGCACTGGTGAATGACCAAGTAATCCAATGCTGGTTTTCAGCCGCCTTTTCACACTCGCAGTGTGCTGTTCAATTGTCTATCCACTCAAACCTGGTCAGCCTTTCATTTTCTTTTCCACAATATCAGACTTCAGAAATCATTGGAATCGCCAGTACAGAATGTTCCATTCATTCACTGCCAATCTGGAATTCATCTGAATCTGCACTCCAGGTAGGCTTTCATTACACCACTTATGAATGTCCAAGTAACACAATGCTGGTTTTCAGCGGTCTGTTCACACTCTAAGCCCTGCTTTTTACTGGGTATCCACACAACTGTGGTCAGCTCTTCATTTTCATGTCCAAACAATCCAGACTTGAGAAATCATTGCAATCTCCAGTACAGAATGTTCCATTCATTCACTGCGAATCTGGAATTCAACTGAATCTCCACTACCTGCAGATTTATCTTACACCACTTGTGAATGTCCAAGTAAAACAATGCTGGTTTTCAGAGGCCTGTTCATGTTCGCAGTCGTGCTGTTCAATTGGCTATCCACTCAACCTGTTTTGCTCCTCATTTTCCTGTGCACACAACCCAGCCTTCAGAAATCATTGTAATCTCCACTACAGGATGTTCCATTCATTCACTGGGAATCTGGAATTCATCTGAATCTGCACTCCACGCAGGCTTTCGTTACACCACTGCTGAAAGTCGAAGTAATGCAATACTGGTTTTCAGTGGTCTGTTCACATTCGAAGCCGAGGCTTTTTACAGGCTATCCACTCAACACTGGTCAGCTCTTCATTTTCGTGTCCCCACAATCCAGATTTCAGAAATCATTGCAATCTCCACTACAGAATGTTCCATTCATTCACTGCGAGTCTGGAGTTTATCTGATTCTCCACTCCCGCCTGGTTAACATTACACCACTTGTGAATGTCCAAGTAAGCCAATGCTGGTTTTCAGAGGCCTGTTCATACTCGCAGCCGTGCTGTTTAATTGACAATTCACTCCACCCTGTTCAGCTCTTCATTGTCCCACCACACTACCAGCCTTCAGAAATCTTTGTTATCTCCACTACAGAATGTTCCATTCATTCACTGCGAATCTGGAATTCATCTGACTCTCAACTCCACGCAGGTTTTCATTACACCACTGTTGAATGTCCAAGTAACCCAATGCTGGTTTTCAGCGGCCTGTTCATATTCGCAGCCCTGCTGTTTACTTGGCTATCGATTCAAGCCTGGTCAGCTCTTCATTTTCCTGTCCACACAAAACAGGCTTCAGAAATCATTGGAATCTCCTCTACAGAATGTTCCATTCATTCACTGCGAATGTGGAATTCAACTGACTCTCCACTCCATGCAGGTTTTCCTTACACCACTGATGAATGTCCAAGTAACCCAATGCTGGTTTTCAGCTGCATGTTCACACTCGCAGCCATGCTATACAATTGGCTTTCCACTAAATCCTGATTAGTTCTTGATTTTCCTTCCACACGACCCAGCCTTCAGAAATATTTGGAATCTCCACTAGAGAATGTTCCATTCATTCACTGCGAATCTGGAATTCCTCTGAACCTCCACTCCCGGCAGGTTTTCGTTACACCACTGTTGAATGTCCAAGTAACCCAATGTTTTAAGTGTTTTCTTCACAAGCGCAGTGGTGCTGTTCAATTGGCTATCCACTCAACCCTGGCCAGCTCTACATTTTCCTGTCCACACCACAGAGACTGGAGAAATCATTGTTATCTCCACTACAGAATGTTCCATTCATTCACAGCGAATCTGGAATTCATCTGAATCTCCACTCCCGGCAGGTTTTCGTGACACCACTGGTAAATATCCAAGTAAGCCAATGCTGGTTTTAAGTGGCCTGCTCATACTCTCAGCCGTGCTGTTCAATTTGCTATCCACTCAACCCTCTTCAGCTCCATTTTCCTGTCCACATAACCCAAACTTCAGAAACAATTGGTATCTCCTCCACAGAATGTTCCATTCATTGACGGCAAATCTGAAATTCATCTAATTCTCAACTCCCGTCAGGTTTTCGTTACACCACTTGTGAATGTCCAATTAAGCCAAAGCTGGTTTTCAGTGGCCTGTTCTTACTACGAGACGTGCTGTTCATTTGGCTATCCATTCCACCCTGTTCAGCTCTACATTTTCGTGTCCACAAAACCCAGCCTTCAGAAATCATTGGAATCACCACTAGAGAATGTTCCATTCATTCACTGCGAATCTGGAATTCATCTGAATCTCCACTCCCGGCAGGTTTTCATTGCACCACTGCTGAATGTTCAAGTAACGCAATGATGGTTTTCAGCGGTCTATTCACACTCGAACCCGTGCTGTTCACGGTCTAGCGACTCAACACTGGTGAGTTCTTCTTTTTCCAGTTCAGACAATACAAACCTCAGAAACCATTGCAATCTACACTACAGAATGTTTCATTCATTCAGGCGAATCTTGAATTCATCTTGTTCTCCACTCCCAGCAGGTTTTCGTTTCACCACTGGTGAATGTCCAAGCAACCCAAGGCTGGTTTCAGCTGCGTGTTAACACTCGCAGCCGTGCTGTTCAATTGGCTATCCAGTGAACGCTGGTTAGCTCTTGATTTTCCTTCCACACACCGAGCCTTCAGAAATCATTCTTATCTCCACTTCAGAATGTTCCATTCGTTCCCTGCGAATCTGGAATTCCTCTGACTCTCCACACCAGGCAGATTTTCCTAACAACACTGGGGAATGACCAGGTAATCCAATGCTGGTTTTCAGCGGCTGTTCACACTCACAGCCTTGCTGTTCAATTGGCAATCCAGTCAAACCTAGTCAGCTCTTCATTTTCCTGTCCACACAACCCAGCGTTCAGAAATCATTGGAATCTCTACTACAGAAATTTCCATTCATTCACTGTGAATCTGGAAATACTCTGAATCTGCATTCCAGGAAGGCTTTCGTTACACCACTGATGAATGTCCAAGTAATGCAATGCTGCTTCTTAGTGGTCTGTTCACACTCGAAACCGTGCTGTTCATTGGCTATCCACTCAATCTCGGTCAGCTCTTCAATATCCTGTCCAGACTATCCAGATTCCTAAATGTTGGCAATCACCACTACAGAATGTTCCATTCAATCACGCGAATCTGGAATTCATCAGAGTCTCCACTCCTGGAAGGTTTTCGTGACACCACTGGTAAATGTCCAAGGAAGACAATGCTGGTTTTAAGCCGCCTGCTAACACACTCAGCCGTGCTGTTCAATTTGCTATCCACCCAACCCTATTCAGCTCTACATTTTCCTGTCCTCATAACCCAACCTTCAGAAATAATTGGTATCTCCTCCACAGAATGTTCCGTTCATTCACTGCGAATCTTAAATTCATCTGACTCTCAACTCCCGGCGGGTTATCGTTACACCACTTGTGAATGTCCAAGTAAGCCAATGCTGGTTTTCAGTGGCCTGTTCATACTAAGAGACGTGCTGTTCATTTGGCTATCCACTCCACCCTGTTCAGCTCTACATTTTCGTGTCCACAAAACCCAGCCTTCAGAAATCATTGGAATCACCACTAGAGAATGTTCCATTCATTCACTGCGAATCTGGAATTCATCTGAACCTCCACTCCTGGCAGGTTTTCGTTACGCCACTGGTGAATGTCCAAGTAACTCAATACTGGTTTTCAGAGGCATGTTCAACTCGCAGAAGTGCTGTTCAATGGGCTATCCACTCAATATTGGTCAGCTCTTCATTTTCCTCTCCACACAAACCAGCCTTCAGAAATCATTGGGCTCTCCACTACAGACTGTTCCATTCATTCACTGCGATTCTGCAATTCATCTGACTCTCCGCTCCAGGCAGGTTTTCATTACAGCACTGGTGAATGACCAAGTAATCCAATGCTGGTTTTCAGCCGCCTTTTCACACTCGCAGTGTGCTGTTCAATTGTCTATCCACTCAAACCTGGTCAGCCTTTCATTTTCTTTTCCACAATATCAGACTTCAGAAATCATTGGAATCGCCAGTACAGAATGTTCCATTCATTCACTGCCAATCTGGAATTCATCTGAATCTGCACTCCAGGTAGGCTTTCATTACACCACTTATGAATGTCCAAGTAACACAATGCTGGTTTTCAGCGGTCTGTTCACACTCTAAGCCCTGCTTTTTACTGGGTATCCACACAACTGTGGTCAGCTCTTCATTTTCATGTCCAAACAATCCAGACTTGAGAAATCATTGCAATCTCCAGTACAGAATGTTCCATTCATTCACTGCGAATCTGGAATTCAACTGAATCTCCACTACCTGCAGATTTATCTTACACCACTTGTGAATGTCCAAGTAAAACAATGCTGGTTTTCAGAGGCCTGTTCATGTTCGCAGTCGTGCTGTTCAATTGGCTATCCACTCAACCTGTTTTGCTCCTCATTTTCCTGTGCACACAACCCAGCCTTCAGAAATCATTGTAATCTCCACTACAGGATGTTCCATTCATTCACTGGGAATCTGGAATTCATCTGAATCTGCACTCCACGCAGGCTTTCGTTACACCACTGCTGAAAGTCGAAGTAATGCAATACTGGTTTTCAGTGGTCTGTTCACATTCGAAGCCGAGGCTTTTTACAGGCTATCCACTCAACACTGGTCAGCTCTTCATTTTCGTGTCCCCACAATCCAGATTTCAGAAATCATTGCAATCTCCACTACAGAATGTTCCATTCATTCACTGCGAGTCTGGAGTTTATCTGATTCTCCACTCCCGCCTGGTTAACATTACACCACTTGTGAATGTCCAAGTAAGCCAATGCTGGTTTTCAGAGGCCTGTTCATACTCGCAGCCGTGCTGTTTAATTGACAATTCACTCCACCCTGTTCAGCTCTTCATTGTCCCACCACACTACCAGCCTTCAGAAATCTTTGTTATCTCCACTACAGAATGTTCCATTCATTCACTGCGAATCTGGAATTCATCTGACTCTCAACTCCACGCAGGTTTTCATTACACCACTGTTGAATGTCCAAGTAACCCAATGCTGGTTTTCAGCGGCCTGTTCATATTCGCAGCCCTGCTGTTTACTTGGCTATCGATTCAAGCCTGGTCAGCTCTTCATTTTCCTGTCCACACAACACAGGCTTCAGAAATCATTGGAATCTCCTCTACAGAATGTTCCATTCATTCACTGCGAATGTGGAATTCAACTGACTCTCCACTCCATGCAGGTTTTCCTTACACCACTGATGAATGTCCAAGTAACCCAATGCTGGTTTTCAGCTGCATGTTCACACTCGCAGCCATGCTATACAATTGGCTTTCCACTAAATCCTGATTAGTTCTTGATTTTCCTTCCACACGACCCAGCCTTCAGAAATCGTTGGAATCTCCACTAGAGAATGTTCCATTCATTCACTGCGAATCTGGAATTCCTCTGAACCTCCACTCCCGGCAGGTTTTCGTTACACCACTGTTGAATGTCCAAGTAACCCAATGTTTTAAGTGTTTTCTTCACAAGCGCAGTGGTGCTGTTCAATTGGCTATCCACTCAACCCTGGCCAGCTCTACATTTTCCTGTCCACACCACAGAGACTGGAGAAATCATTGTTATCTCCACTACAGAATGTTCCATTCATTCACAGCGAATCTGGAATTCATCTGAATCTCCACTCCCGGCAGGTTTTCGTGACACCACTGGTAAATATCCAAGTAAGCCAATGCTGGTTTTAAGTGGCCTGCTCATACTCTCAGCCGTGCTGTTCAATTTGCTATCCACTCAACCCTCTTCAGCTCCATTTTCCTGTCCACATAACCCAAACTTCAGAAACAATTGGTATCTCCTCCACAGAATGTTCCATTCATTGACGGCAAATCTGAAATTCATCTAATTCTCAACTCCCGTCAGGTTTTCGTTACACCACTTGTGAATGTCCAATTAAGCCAAAGCTGGTTTTCAGTGGCCTGTTCTTACTACGAGACGTGCTGTTCATTTGGCTATCCATTCCACCCTGTTCAGCTCTACATTTTCGTGTCCACAAAACCCAGCCTTCAGAAATCATTGGAATCACCACTAGAGAATGTTCCATTCATTCACTGCGAATCTGGAATTCATCTGAATCTCCACTCCCGGCAGGTTTTCATTGCACCACTGCTGAATGTTCAAGTAACGCAATGATGGTTTTCAGCGGTCTATTCACACTCGAACCCGTGCTGTTCACGGTCTAGCGACTCAACACTGGTGAGTTCTTCTTTTTCCAGTTCAGACAATACAAACCTCAGAAACCATTGCAATCTACACTACAGAATGTTTCATTCATTCAGGCGAATCTTGAATTCATCTTGTTCTCCACTCCCAGCAGGTTTTCGTTTCACCACTGGTGAATGTCCAAGCAACCCAAGGCTGGTTTCAGCTGCGTGTTAACACTCGCAGCCGTGCTGTTCAATTGGCTATCCAGTGAACGCTGGTTAGCTCTTGATTTTCCTTCCACACACCGAGCCTTCAGAAATCATTCTTATCTCCACTTCAGAATGTTCCATTCGTTCCCTGCGAATCTGGAATTCCTCTGACTCTCCACACCAGGCAGATTTTCCTAACAACACTGGGGAATGACCAGGTAATCCAATGCTGGTTTTCAGCGGCTGTTCACACTCACAGCCTTGCTGTTCAATTGGCAATCCAGTCAAACCTAGTCAGCTCTTCATTTTCCTGTCCACACAACCCAGCGTTCAGAAATCATTGGAATCTCTACTACAGAAATTTCCATTCATTCACTGTGAATCTGGAAATACTCTGAATCTGCATTCCAGGAAGGCTTTCGTTACACCACTGATGAATGTCCAAGTAATGCAATGCTGCTTCTTAGTGGTCTGTTCACACTCGAAACCGTGCTGTTCATTGGCTATCCACTCAATCTCGGTCAGCTCTTCAATATCCTGTCCAGACTATCCAGATTCCTAAATGTTGGCAATCACCACTACAGAATGTTCCATTCAATCACGCGAATCTGGAATTCATCAGAGTCTCCACTCCTGGAAGGTTTTCGTGACACCACTGGTAAATGTCCAAGGAAGACAATGCTGGTTTTAAGCCGCCTGCTAACACACTCAGCCGTGCTGTTCAATTTGCTATCCACCCAACCCTATTCAGCTCTACATTTTCCTGTCCTCATAACCCAACCTTCAGAAATAATTGGTATCTCCTCCACAGAATGTTCCGTTCATTCACTGCGAATCTTAAATTCATCTGACTCTCAACTCCCGGCGGGTTATCGTTACACCACTTGTGAATGTCCAAGTAAGCCAATGCTGGTTTTCAGTGGCCTGTTCATACTAAGAGACGTGCTGTTCATTTGGCTATCCACTCCACCCTGTTCAGCTCTACATTTTCGTGTCCACAAAACCCAGCCTTCAGAAATCATTGGAATCACCACTAGAGAATGTTCCATTCATTCACTGCGAATCTGGAATTCCTCTGAACCTCCACTCCTGGCAGGTTTTCGTTACGCCACTGGTGAATGTCCAAGTAACTCAATCCTGGTTTTCAGAGGCATGTTCAACTCGCAGAAGTGCTGTTCAATGGGCTATCCACTCAATATTGGTCAGCTCTTCATTTTCCTCTCCACACAAACCAGCCTTCAGAAATCATTGGGCTCTCCACTACAGACTGTTCCATTCATTCACTGCGATTCTGCAATTCATCTGACTCTCCGCTCCAGGCAGGTTTTCATTACAGCACTGGTGAATGACCAAGTAATCCAATGCTGGTTTTCAGCCGCCTTTTCACACTCGCAGTGTGCTGTTCAATTGTCTATCCACTCAAACCTGGTCAGCCTTTCATTTTCTTTTCCACAATATCAGACTTCAGAAATCATTGGAATCGCCAGTACAGAATGTTCCATTCATTCACTGCCAATCTGGAATTCATCTGAATCTGCACTCCAGGTAGGCTTTCATTACACCACTTATGAATGTCCAAGTAACACAATGCTGGTTTTCAGCGGTCTGTTCACACTCTAAGCCCTGCTTTTTACTGGGTATCCACACAACTGTGGTCAGCTCTTCATTTTCATGTCCAAACAATCCAGACTTGAGAAATCATTGCAATCTCCAGTACAGAATGTTCCATTCATTCACTGCGAATCTGGAATTCAACTGAATCTCCACTACCTGCAGATTTATCTTACACCACTTGTGAATGTCCAAGTAAAACAATGCTGGTTTTCAGAGGCCTGTTCATGTTCGCAGTCGTGCTGTTCAATTGGCTATCCACTCAACCTGTTTTGCTCCTCATTTTCCTGTGCACACAACCCAGCCTTCAGAAATCATTGTAATCTCCACTACAGGATGTTCCATTCATTCACTGGGAATCTGGAATTCATCTGAATCTGCACTCCACGCAGGCTTTCGTTACACCACTGCTGAAAGTCGAAGTAATGCAATACTGGTTTTCAGTGGTCTGTTCACATTCGAAGCCGAGGCTTTTTACAGGCTATCCACTCAACACTGGTCAGCTCTTCATTTTCGTGTCCCCACAATCCAGATTTCAGAAATCATTGCAATCTCCACTACAGAATGTTCCATTCATTCACTGCGAGTCTGGAGTTTATCTGATTCTCCACTCCCGCCTGGTTAACATTACACCACTTGTGAATGTCCAAGTAAGCCAATGCTGGTTTTCAGAGGCCTGTTCATACTCGCAGCCGTGCTGTTTAATTGACAATTCACTCCACCCTGTTCAGCTCTTCATTGTCCCACCACACTACCAGCCTTCAGAAATCTTTGTTATCTCCACTACAGAATGTTCCATTCATTCACTGCGAATCTGGAATTCATCTGACTCTCAACTCCACGCAGGTTTTCATTACACCACTGTTGAATGTCCAAGTAACCCAATGCTGGTTTTCAGCGGCCTGTTCATATTCGCAGCCCTGCTGTTTACTTGGCTATCGATTCAAGCCTGGTCAGCTCTTCATTTTCCTGTCCACACAACACAGGCTTCAGAAATCATTGGAATCTCCTCTACAGAATGTTCCATTCATTCACTGCGAATGTGGAATTCAACTGACTCTCCACTCCATGCAGGTTTTCCTTACACCACTGATGAATGTCCAAGTAACCCAATGCTGGTTTTCAGCTGCATGTTCACACTCGCAGCCATGCTATACAATTGGCTTTCCACTAAATCCTGATTAGTTCTTGATTTTCCTTCCACACGACCCAGCCTTCAGAAATCGTTGGAATCTCCACTAGAGAATGTTCCATTCATTCACTGCGAATCTGGAATTCCTCTGAACCTCCACTCCCGGCAGGTTTTCGTTACACCACTGTTGAATGTCCAAGTAACCCAATGTTTTAAGTGTTTTCTTCACAAGCGCAGTGGTGCTGTTCAATTGGCTATCCACTCAACCCTGGCCAGCTCTACATTTTCCTGTCCACACCACAGAGACTGGAGAAATCATTGTTATCTCCACTACAGAATGTTCCATTCATTCACAGCGAATCTGGAATTCATCTGAATCTCCACTCCCGGCAGGTTTTCGTGACACCACTGGTAAATATCCAAGTAAGCCAATGCTGGTTTTAAGTGGCCTGCTCATACTCTCAGCCGTGCTGTTCAATTTGCTATCCACTCAACCCTCTTCAGCTCCATTTTCCTGTCCACATAACCCAAACTTCAGAAACAATTGGTATCTCCTCCACAGAATGTTCCATTCATTGACGGCAAATCTGAAATTCATCTAATTCTCAACTCCCGTCAGGTTTTCGTTACACCACTTGTGAATGTCCAATTAAGCCAAAGCTGGTTTTCAGTGGCCTGTTCTTACTACGAGACGTGCTGTTCATTTGGCTATCCATTCCACCCTGTTCAGCTCTACATTTTCGTGTCCACAAAACCCAGCCTTCAGAAATCATTGGAATCACCACTAGAGAATGTTCCATTCATTCACTGCGAATCTGGAATTCATCTGAATCTCCACTCCCGGCAGGTTTTCATTGCACCACTGCTGAATGTTCAAGTAACGCAATGATGGTTTTCAGCGGTCTATTCACACTCGAACCCGTGCTGTTCACGGTCTAGCGACTCAACACTGGTGAGTTCTTCTTTTTCCAGTTCAGACAATACAAACCTCAGAAACCATTGCAATCTACACTACAGAATGTTTCATTCATTCAGGCGAATCTTGAATTCATCTTGTTCTCCACTCCCAGCAGGTTTTCGTTTCACCACTGGTGAATGTCCAAGCAACCCAAGGCTGGTTTCAGCTGCGTGTTAACACTCGCAGCCGTGCTGTTCAATTGGCTATCCAGTGAACGCTGGTTAGCTCTTGATTTTCCTTCCACACACCGAGCCTTCAGAAATCATTCTTATCTCCACTTCAGAATGTTCCATTCGTTCCCTGCGAATCTGGAATTCCTCTGACTCTCCACACCAGGCAGATTTTCCTAACAACACTGGGGAATGACCAGGTAATCCAATGCTGGTTTTCAGCGGCTGTTCACACTCACAGCCTTGCTGTTCAATTGGCAATCCAGTCAAACCTAGTCAGCTCTTCATTTTCCTGTCCACACAACCCAGCGTTCAGAAATCATTGGAATCTCTACTACAGAAATTTCCATTCATTCACTGTGAATCTGGAAATACTCTGAATCTGCATTCCAGGAAGGCTTTCGTTACACCACTGATGAATGTCCAAGTAATGCAATGCTGCTTCTTAGTGGTCTGTTCACACTCGAAACCGTGCTGTTCATTGGCTATCCACTCAATATCGGTCAGCTCTTCAATATCCTGTCCAGACTATCCAGATTCCTAAATGTTGGCAATCACCACTACAGAATGTTCCATTCAATCACGCGAATCTGGAATTCATCAGAGTCTCCACTCCTGGAAGGTTTTCGTGACACCACTGGTAAATGTCCAAGGAAGACAATGCTGGTTTTAAGCCGCCTGCTAACACACTCAGCCGTGCTGTTCAATTTGCTATCCACCCAACCCTATTCAGCTCTACATTTTCCTGTCCTCATAACCCAACCTTCAGAAATAATTGGTATCTCCTCCACAGAATGTTCCGTTCATTCACTGCGAATCTTAAATTCATCTGACTCTCAACTCCCGGCGGGTTATCGTTACACCACTTGTGAATGTCCAAGTAAGCCAATGCTGGTTTTCAGTGGCCTGTTCATACTAAGAGACGTGCTGTTCATTTGGCTATCCACTCCACCCTGTTCAGCTCTACATTTTCGTGTCCACAAAACCCAGCCTTCAGAAATCATTGGAATCACCACTAGAGAATGTTCCATTCATTCACTGCGAATCTGGAATTCCTCTGAACCTCCACTCCTGGCAGGTTTTCGTTACGCCACTGGTGAATGTCCAAGTAACTCAATCCTGGTTTTCAGAGGCATGTTCAACTCGCAGAAGTGCTGTTCAATGGGCTATCCACTCAATATTGGTCAGCTCTTCATTTTCCTCTCCACACAAACCAGCCTTCAGAAATCATTGGGCTCTCCACTACAGACTGTTCCATTCATTCACTGCGATTCTGCAATTCATCTGACTCTCCGCTCCAGGCAGGTTTTCATTACAGCACTGGTGAATGACCAAGTAATCCAATGCTGGTTTTCAGCCGCCTTTTCACACTCGCAGTGTGCTGTTCAATTGTCTATCCACTCAAACCTGGTCAGCCTTTCATTTTCTTTTCCACAATATCAGACTTCAGAAATCATTGGAATCGCCAGTACAGAATGTTCCATTCATTCACTGCCAATCTGGAATTCATCTGAATCTGCACTCCAGGTAGGCTTTCATTACACCACTTATGAATGTCCAAGTAACACAATGCTGGTTTTCAGCGGTCTGTTCACACTCTAAGCCCTGCTTTTTACTGGGTATCCACACAACTGTGGTCAGCTCTTCATTTTCATGTCCAAACAATCCAGACTTGAGAAATCATTGCAATCTCCAGTACAGAATGTTCCATTCATTCACTGCGAATCTGGAATTCAACTGAATCTCCACTACCTGCAGATTTATCTTACACCACTTGTGAATGTCCAAGTAAAACAATGCTGGTTTTCAGAGGCCTGTTCATGTTCGCAGTCGTGCTGTTCAATTGGCTATCCACTCAACCTGTTTTGCTCCTCATTTTCCTGTGCACACAACCCAGCCTTCAGAAATCATTGTAATCTCCACTACAGGATGTTCCATTCATTCACTGGGAATCTGGAATTCATCTGAATCTGCACTCCACGCAGGCTTTCGTTACACCACTGCTGAAAGTCGAAGTAATGCAATACTGGTTTTCAGTGGTCTGTTCACATTCGAAGCCGAGGCTTTTTACAGGCTATCCACTCAACACTGGTCAGCTCTTCATTTTCGTGTCCCCACAATCCAGATTTCAGAAATCATTGCAATCTCCACTACAGAATGTTCCATTCATTCACTGCGAGTCTGGAGTTTATCTGATTCTCCACTCCCGCCTGGTTAACATTACACCACTTGTGAATGTCCAAGTAAGCCAATGCTGGTTTTCAGAGGCCTGTTCATACTCGCAGCCGTGCTGTTTAATTGACAATTCACTCCACCCTGTTCAGCTCTTCATTGTCCCACCACACTACCAGCCTTCAGAAATCTTTGTTATCTCCACTACAGAATGTTCCATTCATTCACTGCGAATCTGGAATTCATCTGACTCTCAACTCCACGCAGGTTTTCATTACACCACTGTTGAATGTCCAAGTAACCCAATGCTGGTTTTCAGCGGCCTGTTCATATTCGCAGCCCTGCTGTTTACTTGGCTATCGATTCAAGCCTGGTCAGCTCTTCATTTTCCTGTCCACACAACACAGGCTTCAGAAATCATTGGAATCTCCTCTACAGAATGTTCCATTCATTCACTGCGAATGTGGAATTCAACTGACTCTCCACTCCATGCAGGTTTTCCTTACACCACTGATGAATGTCCAAGTAACCCAATGCTGGTTTTCAGCTGCATGTTCACACTCGCAGCCATGCTATACAATTGGCTTTCCACTAAATCCTGATTAGTTCTTGATTTTCCTTCCACACGACCCAGCCTTCAGAAATCGTTGGAATCTCCACTAGAGAATGTTCCATTCATTCACTGCGAATCTGGAATTCCTCTGAACCTCCACTCCCGGCAGGTTTTCGTTACACCACTGTTGAATGTCCAAGTAACCCAATGTTTTAAGTGTTTTCTTCACAAGCGCAGTGGTGCTGTTCAATTGGCTATCCACTCAACCCTGGCCAGCTCTACATTTTCCTGTCCACACCACAGAGACTGGAGAAATCATTGTTATCTCCACTACAGAATGTTCCATTCATTCACAGCGAATCTGGAATTCATCTGAATCTCCACTCCCGGCAGGTTTTCGTGACACCACTGGTAAATATCCAAGTAAGCCAATGCTGGTTTTAAGTGGCCTGCTCATACTCTCAGCCGTGCTGTTCAATTTGCTATCCACTCAACCCTCTTCAGCTCCATTTTCCTGTCCACATAACCCAAACTTCAGAAACAATTGGTATCTCCTCCACAGAATGTTCCATTCATTGACGGCAAATCTGAAATTCATCTAATTCTCAACTCCCGTCAGGTTTTCGTTACACCACTTGTGAATGTCCAATTAAGCCAAAGCTGGTTTTCAGTGGCCTGTTCTTACTACGAGACGTGCTGTTCATTTGGCTATCCATTCCACCCTGTTCAGCTCTACATTTTCGTGTCCACAAAACCCAGCCTTCAGAAATCATTGGAATCACCACTAGAGAATGTTCCATTCATTCACTGCGAATCTGGAATTCATCTGAATCTCCACTCCCGGCAGGTTTTCATTGCACCACTGCTGAATGTTCAAGTAACGCAATGATGGTTTTCAGCGGTCTATTCACACTCGAACCCGTGCTGTTCACGGTCTAGCGACTCAACACTGGTGAGTTCTTCTTTTTCCAGTTCAGACAATACAAACCTCAGAAACCATTGCAATCTACACTACAGAATGTTTCATTCATTCAGGCGAATCTTGAATTCATCTTGTTCTCCACTCCCAGCAGGTTTTCGTTTCACCACTGGTGAATGTCCAAGCAACCCAAGGCTGGTTTCAGCTGCGTGTTAACACTCGCAGCCGTGCTGTTCAATTGGCTATCCAGTGAACGCTGGTTAGCTCTTGATTTTCCTTCCACACACCGAGCCTTCAGAAATCATTCTTATCTCCACTTCAGAATGTTCCATTCGTTCCCTGCGAATCTGGAATTCCTCTGACTCTCCACACCAGGCAGATTTTCCTAACAACACTGGGGAATGACCAGGTAATCCAATGCTGGTTTTCAGCGGCTGTTCACACTCACAGCCTTGCTGTTCAATTGGCAATCCAGTCAAACCTAGTCAGCTCTTCATTTTCCTGTCCACACAACCCAGCGTTCAGAAATCATTGGAATCTCTACTACAGAAATTTCCATTCATTCACTGTGAATCTGGAAATACTCTGAATCTGCATTCCAGGAAGGCTTTCGTTACACCACTGATGAATGTCCAAGTAATGCAATGCTGCTTCTTAGTGGTCTGTTCACACTCGAAACCGTGCTGTTCATTGGCTATCCACTCAATATCGGTCAGCTCTTCAATATCCTGTCCAGACTATCCAGATTCCTAAATGTTGGCAATCACCACTACAGAATGTTCCATTCAATCACGCGAATCTGGAATTCATCAGAGTCTCCACTCCTGGAAGGTTTTCGTGACACCACTGGTAAATGTCCAAGGAAGACAATGCTGGTTTTAAGCCGCCTGCTAACACACTCAGCCGTGCTGTTCAATTTGCTATCCACCCAACCCTATTCAGCTCTACATTTTCCTGTCCTCATAACCCAACCTTCAGAAATAATTGGTATCTCCTCCACAGAATGTTCCGTTCATTCACTGCGAATCTTAAATTCATCTGACTCTCAACTCCCGGCGGGTTATCGTTACACCACTTGTGAATGTCCAAGTAAGCCAATGCTGGTTTTCAGTGGCCTGTTCATACTAAGAGACGTGCTGTTCATTTGGCTATCCACTCCACCCTGTTCAGCTCTACATTTTCGTGTCCACAAAACCCAGCCTTCAGAAATCATTGGAATCACCACTAGAGAATGTTCCATTCATTCACTGCGAATCTGGAATTCCTCTGAACCTCCACTCCTGGCAGGTTTTCGTTACGCCACTGGTGAATGTCCAAGTAACTCAATACTGGTTTTCAGAGGCATGTTCAACTCGCAGAAGTGCTGTTCAATGGGCTATCCACTCAATATTGGTCAGCTCTTCATTTTCCTCTCCACACAAACCAGCCTTCAGAAATCATTGGGCTCTCCACTACAGACTGTTCCATTCATTCACTGCGATTCTGCAATTCATCTGACTCTCCGCTCCAGGCAGGTTTTCATTACAGCACTGGTGAATGACCAAGTAATCCAATGCTGGTTTTCAGCCGCCTTTTCACACTCGCAGTGTGCTGTTCAATTGTCTATCCACTCAAACCTGGTCAGCCTTTCATTTTCTTTTCCACAATATCAGACTTCAGAAATCATTGGAATCGCCAGTACAGAATGTTCCATTCATTCACTGCCAATCTGGAATTCATCTGAATCTGCACTCCAGGTAGGCTTTCATTACACCACTTATGAATGTCCAAGTAACACAATGCTGGTTTTCAGCGGTCTGTTCACACTCTAAGCCCTGCTTTTTACTGGGTATCCACACAACTGTGGTCAGCTCTTCATTTTCATGTCCAAACAATCCAGACTTGAGAAATCATTGCAATCTCCAGTACAGAATGTTCCATTCATTCACTGCGAATCTGGAATTCAACTGAATCTCCACTACCTGCAGATTTATCTTACACCACTTGTGAATGTCCAAGTAAAACAATGCTGGTTTTCAGAGGCCTGTTCATGTTCGCAGTCGTGCTGTTCAATTGGCTATCCACTCAACCTGTTTTGCTCCTCATTTTCCTGTGCACACAACCCAGCCTTCAGAAATCATTGTAATCTCCACTACAGGATGTTCCATTCATTCACTGGGAATCTGGAATTCATCTGAATCTGCACTCCACGCAGGCTTTCGTTACACCACTGCTGAAAGTCGAAGTAATGCAATACTGGTTTTCAGTGGTCTGTTCACATTCGAAGCCGAGGCTTTTTACAGGCTATCCACTCAACACTGGTCAGCTCTTCATTTTCGTGTCCCCACAATCCAGATTTCAGAAATCATTGCAATCTCCACTACAGAATGTTCCATTCATTCACTGCGAGTCTGGAGTTTATCTGATTCTCCACTCCCGCCTGGTTAACATTACACCACTTGTGAATGTCCAAGTAAGCCAATGCTGGTTTTCAGAGGCCTGTTCATACTCGCAGCCGTGCTGTTTAATTGACAATTCACTCCACCCTGTTCAGCTCTTCATTGTCCCACCACACTACCAGCCTTCAGAAATCTTTGTTATCTCCACTACAGAATGTTCCATTCATTCACTGCGAATCTGGAATTCATCTGACTCTCAACTCCACGCAGGTTTTCATTACACCACTGTTGAATGTCCAAGTAACCCAATGCTGGTTTTCAGCGGCCTGTTCATATTCGCAGCCCTGCTGTTTACTTGGCTATCGATTCAAGCCTGGTCAGCTCTTCATTTTCCTGTCCACACAACACAGGCTTCAGAAATCATTGGAATCTCCTCTACAGAATGTTCCATTCATTCACTGCGAATGTGGAATTCAACTGACTCTCCACTCCATGCAGGTTTTCCTTACACCACTGATGAATGTCCAAGTAACCCAATGCTGGTTTTCAGCTGCATGTTCACACTTGCAGCCATGCTATACAATTGGCTTTCCACTAAATCCTGATTAGTTCTTGATTTTCCTTCCACACGACCCAGCCTTCAGAAATCGTTGGAATCTCCACTAGAGAATGTTCCATTCATTCACTGCGAATCTGGAATTCCTCTGAACCTCCACTCCCGGCAGGTTTTCGTTACACCACTGTTGAATGTCCAAGTAACCCAATGCTGGTTTTCAGCGGCCTGTTCATATTCGCAGCCCTGCTGTTTACTTGGCTATCGATTCAAGCCTGGTCAGCTCTTCATTTTCCTGTCCACACAACACAGGCTTCAGAAATCATTGGAATCTCCTCTACAGAATGTTCCATTCATTCACTGCGAATGTGGAATTCAACTGACTCTCCACTCCATGCAGGTTTTCCTTACACCACTGATGAATGTCCAAGTAACCCAATGCTGGTTTTCAGCTGCATGTTCACACTCGCAGCCATGCTATACAATTGGCTTTCCACTAAATCCTGATTAGTTCTTGATTTTCCTTCCACACGACCCAGCCTTCAGAAATCGTTGGAATCTCCACTAGAGAATGTTCCATTCATTCACTGCGAATCTGGAATTCCTCTGAACCTCCACTCCCGGCAGGTTTTCGTTACACCACTGTTGAATGTCCAAGTAACCCAATGTTTTAAGTGTTTTCTTCACAAGCGCAGTGGTGCTGTTCAATTGGCTATCCACTCAACCCTGGCCAGCTCTACATTTTCCTGTCCACACCACAGAGACTGGAGAAATCATTGTTATCTCCACTACAGAATGTTCCATTCATTCACAGCGAATCTGGAATTCATCTGAATCTCCACTCCCGGCAGGTTTTCGTGACACCACTGGTAAATATCCAAGTAAGCCAATGCTGGTTTTAAGTGGCCTGCTCATACTCTCAGCCGTGCTGTTCAATTTGCTATCCACTCAACCCTCTTCAGCTCCATTTTCCTGTCCACATAACCCAAACTTCAGAAACAATTGGTATCTCCTCCACAGAATGTTCCATTCATTGACGGCAAATCTGAAATTCATCTAATTCTCAACTCCCGTCAGGTTTTCGTTACACCACTTGTGAATGTCCAATTAAGCCAAAGCTGGTTTTCAGTGGCCTGTTCTTACTACGAGACGTGCTGTTCATTTGGCTATCCATTCCACCCTGTTCAGCTCTACATTTTCGTGTCCACAAAACCCAGCCTTCAGAAATCATTGGAATCACCACTAGAGAATGTTCCATTCATTCACTGCGAATCTGGAATTCATCTGAATCTCCACTCCCGGCAGGTTTTCATTGCACCACTGCTGAATGTTCAAGTAACGCAATGATGGTTTTCAGCGGTCTATTCACACTCGAACCCGTGCTGTTCACGGTCTAGCGACTCAACACTGGTGAGTTCTTCTTTTTCCAGTTCAGACAATACAAACCTCAGAAACCATTGCAATCTACACTACAGAATGTTTCATTCATTCACGCGAATCTTGAATTCATCTTGTTCTCCACTCCCAGCAGGTTTTCGTTTCACCACTGGTGAATGTCCAAGCAACCCAAGGCTGGTTTCAGCTGCGTGTTAACACTCGCAGCCGTGCTGTTCAATTGGCTATCCAGTGAACGCTGGTTAGCTCTTGATTTTCCTTCCACACACCGAGCCTTCAGAAATCATTCTTATCTCCACTTCAGAATGTTCCATTCGTTCCCTGCGAATCTGGAATTCCTCTGACTCTCCACACCAGGCAGATTTTCCTAACAACACTGGTGAATGACCAGGTAATCCAATGCTGGTTTTCAGCGGCTGTTCACACTCACAGCCTTGCTGTTCAATTGGCAATCCAGTCAAACCTAGTCAGCTCTTCATTTTCCTGTCCACACAACCCAGCGTTCAGAAATCATTGGAATCTCTACTACAGAAATTTCCATTCATTCACTGTGAATCTGGAAATACTCTGAATCTGCATTCCAGGAAGGCTTTCGTTACACCACTGATGAATGTCCAAGTAATGCAATGCTGCTTCTTAGTGGTCTGTTCACACTCGAAACCGTGCTGTTCATTGGCTATCCACTCAATCTCGGTCAGCTCTTCAATATCCTGTCCAGACTATCCAGATTCCTAAATGTTGGCAATCACCACTACAGAATGTTCCATTCAATCACGCGAATCTGGAATTCATCAGAGTCTCCACTCCTGGAAGGTTTTCGTGACACCACTGGTAAATGTCCAAGGAAGACAATGCTGGTTTTAAGCCGCCTGCTAACACACTCAGCCGTGCTGTTCAATTTGCTATCCACCCAACCCTATTCAGCTCTACATTTTCCTGTCCTCATAACCCAACCTTCAGAAATAATTGGTATCTCCTCCACAGAATGTTCCGTTCATTCACTGCGAATCTTAAATTCATCTGACTCTCAACTCCCGGCGGGTTATCGTTACACCACTTGTGAATGTCCAAGTAAGCCAATGCTGGTTTTCAGTGGCCTGTTCATACTAAGAGACGTGCTGTTCATTTGGCTATCCACTCCACCCTGTTCAGCTCTACATTTTCGTGTCCACAAAACCCAGCCTTCAGAAATCATTGGAATCACCACTAGAGAATGTTCCATTCATTCACTGCGAATCTGGAATTCCTCTGAACCTCCACTCCTGGCAGGTTTTCGTTACGCCACTGGTGAATGTCCAAGTAACTCAATACTGGTTTTCAGAGGCATGTTCAACTCGCAGAAGTGCTGTTCAATGGGCTATCCACTCAATATTGGTCAGCTCTTCATTTTCCTCTCCACACAAACCAGCCTTCAGAAATCATTGGGCTCTCCACTACAGACTGTTCCATTCATTCACTGCGATTCTGCAATTCATCTGACTCTCCGCTCCAGGCAGGTTTTCATTACAGCACTGGTGAATGACCAAGTAATCCAATGCTGGTTTTCAGCCGCCTTTTCACACTCGCAGTGTGCTGTTCAATTGTCTATCCACTCAAACCTGGTCAGCCTTTCATTTTCTTTTCCACAATATCAGACTTCAGAAATCATTGGAATCGCCAGTACAGAATGTTCCATTCATTCACTGCCAATCTGGAATTCATCTGAATCTGCACTCCAGGTAGGCTTTCATTACACCACTTATGAATGTCCAAGTAACACAATGCTGGTTTTCAGCGGTCTGTTCACACTCTAAGCCCTGCTTTTTACTGGGTATCCACACAACTGTGGTCAGCTCTTCATTTTCATGTCCAAACAATCCAGACTTGAGAAATCATTGCAATCTCCAGTACAGAATGTTCCATTCATTCACTGCGAATCTGGAATTCAACTGAATCTCCACTACCTGCAGATTTATCTTACACCACTTGTGAATGTCCAAGTAAAACAATGCTGGTTTTCAGAGGCCTGTTCATGTTCGCAGTCGTGCTGTTCAATTGGCTATCCACTCAACCTGTTTTGCTCCTCATTTTCCTGTGCACACAACCCAGCCTTCAGAAATCATTGTAATCTCCACTACAGGATGTTCCATTCATTCACTGGGAATCTGGAATTCATCTGAATCTGCACTCCACGCAGGCTTTCGTTACACCACTGCTGAAAGTCGAAGTAATGCAATACTGGTTTTCAGTGGTCTGTTCACATTCGAAGCCGAGGCTTTTTACAGGCTATCCACTCAACACTGGTCAGCTCTTCATTTTCGTGTCCCCACAATCCAGATTTCAGAAATCATTGCAATCTCCACTACAGAATGTTCCATTCATTCACTGCGAGTCTGGAGTTTATCTGATTCTCCACTCCCGCCTGGTTAACATTACACCACTTGTGAATGTCCAAGTAAGCCAATGCTGGTTTTCAGAGGCCTGTTCATACTCGCAGCCGTGCTGTTTAATTGACAATTCACTCCACCCTGTTCAGCTCTTCATTGTCCCACCACACTACCAGCCTTCAGAAATCTTTGTTATCTCCACTACAGAATGTTCCATTCATTCACTGCGAATCTGGAATTCATCTGACTCTCAACTCCACGCAGGTTTTCATTACACCACTGTTGAATGTCCAAGTAACCCAATGCTGGTTTTCAGCGGCCTGTTCATATTCGCAGCCCTGCTGTTTACTTGGCTATCGATTCAAGCCTGGTCAGCTCTTCATTTTCCTGTCCACACAACACAGGCTTCAGAAATCATTGGAATCTCCTCTACAGAATGTTCCATTCATTCACTGCGAATGTGGAATTCAACTGACTCTCCACTCCATGCAGGTTTTCCTTACACCACTGATGAATGTCCAAGTAACCCAATGCTGGTTTTCAGCTGCATGTTCACACTCGCAGCCATGCTATACAATTGGCTTTCCACTAAATCCTGATTAGTTCTTGATTTTCCTTCCACACGACCCAGCCTTCAGAAATCGTTGGAATCTCCACTAGAGAATGTTCCATTCATTCACTGCGAATCTGGAATTCCTCTGAACCTCCACTCCCGGCAGGTTTTCGTTACACCACTGTTGAATGTCCAAGTAACCCAATGTTTTAAGTGTTTTCTTCACAAGCGCAGTGGTGCTGTTCAATTGGCTATCCACTCAACCCTGGCCAGCTCTACATTTTCCTGTCCACACCACAGAGACTGGAGAAATCATTGTTATCTCCACTACAGAATGTTCCATTCATTCACAGCGAATCTGGAATTCATCTGAATCTCCACTCCCGGCAGGTTTTCGTGACACCACTGGTAAATATCCAAGTAAGCCAATGCTGGTTTTAAGTGGCCTGCTCATACTCTCAGCCGTGCTGTTCAATTTGCTATCCACTCAACCCTCTTCAGCTCCATTTTCCTGTCCACATAACCCAAACTTCAGAAACAATTGGTATCTCCTCCACAGAATGTTCCATTCATTGACGGCAAATCTGAAATTCATCTAATTCTCAACTCCCGTCAGGTTTTCGTTACACCACTTGTGAATGTCCAATTAAGCCAAAGCTGGTTTTCAGTGGCCTGTTCTTACTACGAGACGTGCTGTTCATTTGGCTATCCATTCCACCCTGTTCAGCTCTACATTTTCGTGTCCACAAAACCCAGCCTTCAGAAATCATTGGAATCACCACTAGAGAATGTTCCATTCATTCACTGCGAATCTGGAATTCATCTGAATCTCCACTCCCGGCAGGTTTTCATTGCACCACTGCTGAATGTTCAAGTAACGCAATGATGGTTTTCAGCGGTCTATTCACACTCGAACCCGTGCTGTTCACGGTCTAGCGACTCAACACTGGTGAGTTCTTCTTTTTCCAGTTCAGACAATACAAACCTCAGAAACCATTGCAATCTACACTACAGAATGTTTCATTCATTCAGGCGAATCTTGAATTCATCTTGTTCTCCACTCCCAGCAGGTTTTCGTTTCACCACTGGTGAATGTCCAAGCAACCCAAGGCTGGTTTCAGCTGCGTGTTAACACTCGCAGCCGTGCTGTTCAATTGGCTATCCAGTGAACGCTGGTTAGCTCTTGATTTTCCTTCCACACACCGAGCCTTCAGAAAACATTCTTATCTCCACTTCAGAATGTTCCATTCGTTCCCTGCGAATCTGGAATTCCTCTGACTCTCCACACCAGGCAGATTTTCCTAACAACACTGGTGAATGACCAGGTAATCCAATGCTGGTTTTCAGCGGCTGTTCACACTCACAGCCTTGCTGTTCAATTGGCAATCCAGTCAAACCTAGTCAGCTCTTCATTTTCCTGTCCACACAACCCAGCGTTCAGAAATCATTGGAATCTCTACTACAGAAATTTCCATTCATTCACTGTGAATCTGGAAATACTCTGAATCTGCATTCCAGGAAGGCTTTCGTTACACCACTGATGAATGTCCAAGTAATGCAATGCTGCTTCTTAGTGGTCTGTTCACACTCGAAACCGTGCTGTTCATTGGCTATCCACTCAATCTCGGTCAGCTCTTCAATATCCTGTCCAGACTATCCAGATTCCTAAATGTTGGCAATCACCACTACAGAATGTTCCATTCAATCACGCGAATCTGGAATTCATCAGAGTCTCCACTCCTGGAAGGTTTTCGTGACACCACTGGTAAATGTCCAAGGAAGACAATGCTGGTTTTAAGCCGCCTGCTAACACACTCAGCCGTGCTGTTCAATTTGCTATCCACCCAACCCTATTCAGCTCTACATTTTCCTGTCCTCATAACCCAACCTTCAGAAATAATTGGTATCTCCTCCACAGAATGTTCCGTTCATTCACTGCGAATCTTAAATTCATCTGACTCTCAACTCCCGGCGGGTTATCGTTACACCACTTGTGAATGTCCAAGTAAGCCAATGCTGGTTTTCAGTGGCCTGTTCATACTAAGAGACGTGCTGTTCATTTGGCTATCCACTCCACCCTGTTCAGCTCTACATTTTCGTGTCCACAAAACCCAGCCTTCAGAAATCATTGGAATCACCACTAGAGAATGTTCCATTCATTCACTGCGAATCTGGAATTCCTCTGAACCTCCACTCCTGGCAGGTTTTCGTTACGCCACTGGTGAATGTCCAAGTAACTCAATACTGGTTTTCAGAGGCATGTTCAACTCGCAGAAGTGCTGTTCAATGGGCTATCCACTCAATATTGGTCAGCTCTTCATTTTCCTCTCCACACAAACCAGCCTTCAGAAATCATTGGGCTCTCCACTACAGACTGTTCCATTCATTCACTGCGATTCTGCAATTCATCTGACTCTCCGCTCCAGGCAGGTTTTCATTACAGCACTGGTGAATGACCAAGTAATCCAATGCTGGTTTTCAGCCGCCTTTTCACACTCGCAGTGTGCTGTTCAATTGTCTATCCACTCAAACCTGGTCAGCCTTTCATTTTCTTTTCCACAATATCAGACTTCAGAAATCATTGGAATCGCCAGTACAGAATGTTCCATTCATTCACTGCCAATCTGGAATTCATCTGAATCTGCACTCCAGGTAGGCTTTCATTACACCACTTATGAATGTCCAAGTAACACAATGCTGGTTTTCAGCGGTCTGTTCACACTCTAAGCCCTGCTTTTTACTGGGTATCCACACAACTGTGGTCAGCTCTTCATTTTCATGTCCAAACAATCCAGACTTGAGAAATCATTGCAATCTCCAGTACAGAATGTTCCATTCATTCACTGCGAATCTGGAATTCAACTGAATCTCCACTACCTGCAGATTTATCTTACACCACTTGTGAATGTCCAAGTAAAACAATGCTGGTTTTCAGAGGCCTGTTCATGTTCGCAGTCGTGCTGTTCAATTGGCTATCCACTCAACCTGTTTTGCTCCTCATTTTCCTGTGCACACAACCCAGCCTTCAGAAATCATTGTAATCTCCACTACAGGATGTTCCATTCATTCACTGGGAATCTGGAATTCATCTGAATCTGCACTCCACGCAGGCTTTCGTTACACCACTGCTGAAAGTCGAAGTAATGCAATACTGGTTTTCAGTGGTCTGTTCACATTCGAAGCCGAGGCTTTTTACAGGCTATCCACTCAACACTGGTCAGCTCTTCATTTTCGTGTCCCCACAATCCAGATTTCAGAAATCATTGCAATCTCCACTACAGAATGTTCCATTCATTCACTGCGAGTCTGGAGTTTATCTGATTCTCCACTCCCGCCTGGTTAACATTACACCACTTGTGAATGTCCAAGTAAGCCAATGCTGGTTTTCAGAGGCCTGTTCATACTCGCAGCCGTGCTGTTTAATTGACAATTCACTCCACCCTGTTCAGCTCTTCATTGTCCCACCACACTACCAGCCTTCAGAAATCTTTGTTATCTCCACTACAGAATGTTCCATTCATTCACTGCGAATCTGGAATTCATCTGACTCTCAACTCCACGCAGGTTTTCATTACACCACTGTTGAATGTCCAAGTAACCCAATGCTGGTTTTCAGCGGCCTGTTCATATTCGCAGCCCTGCTGTTTACTTGGCTATCGATTCAAGCCTGGTCAGCTCTTCATTTTCCTGTCCACACAACACAGGCTTCAGAAATCATTGGAATCTCCTCTACAGAATGTTCCATTCATTCACTGCGAATGTGGAATTCAACTGACTCTCCACTCCATGCAGGTTTTCCTTACACCACTGATGAATGTCCAAGTAACCCAATGCTGGTTTTCAGCTGCATGTTCACACTCGCAGCCATGCTATACAATTGGCTTTCCACTAAATCCTGATTAGTTCTTGATTTTCCTTCCACACGACCCAGCCTTCAGAAATCGTTGGAATCTCCACTAGAGAATGTTCCATTCATTCACTGCGAATCTGGAATTCCTCTGAACCTCCACTCCCGGCAGGTTTTCGTTACACCACTGTTGAATGTCCAAGTAACCCAATGTTTTAAGTGTTTTCTTCACAAGCGCAGTGGTGCTGTTCAATTGGCTATCCACTCAACCCTGGCCAGCTCTACATTTTCCTGTCCACACCACAGAGACTGGAGAAATCATTGTTATCTCCACTACAGAATGTTCCATTCATTCACAGCGAATCTGGAATTCATCTGAATCTCCACTCCCGGCAGGTTTTCGTGACACCACTGGTAAATATCCAAGTAAGCCAATGCTGGTTTTAAGTGGCCTGCTCATACTCTCAGCCGTGCTGTTCAATTTGCTATCCACTCAACCCTCTTCAGCTCCATTTTCCTGTCCACATAACCCAAACTTCAGAAACAATTGGTATCTCCTCCACAGAATGTTCCATTCATTGACGGCAAATCTGAAATTCATCTAATTCTCAACTCCCGTCAGGTTTTCGTTACACCACTTGTGAATGTCCAATTAAGCCAAAGCTGGTTTTCAGTGGCCTGTTCTTACTACGAGACGTGCTGTTCATTTGGCTATCCATTCCACCCTGTTCAGCTCTACATTTTCGTGTCCACAAAACCCAGCCTTCAGAAATCATTGGAATCACCACTAGAGAATGTTCCATTCATTCACTGCGAATCTGGAATTCATCTGAATCTCCACTCCCGGCAGGTTTTCATTGCACCACTGCTGAATGTTCAAGTAACGCAATGATGGTTTTCAGCGGTCTATTCACACTCGAACCCGTGCTGTTCACGGTCTAGCGACTCAACACTGGTGAGTTCTTCTTTTTCCAGTTCAGACAATACAAACCTCAGAAACCATTGCAATCTACACTACAGAATGTTTCATTCATTCAGGCGAATCTTGAATTCATCTTGTTCTCCACTCCCAGCAGGTTTTCGTTTCACCACTGGTGAATGTCCAAGCAACCCAAGGCTGGTTTCAGCTGCGTGTTAACACTCGCAGCCGTGCTGTTCAATTGGCTATCCAGTGAACGCTGGTTAGCTCTTGATTTTCCTTCCACACACCGAGCCTTCAGAAATCATTCTTATCTCCACTTCAGAATGTTCCATTCGTTCCCTGCGAATCTGGAATTCCTCTGACTCTCCACACCAGGCAGATTTTCCTAACAACACTGGGGAATGACCAGGTAATCCAATGCTGGTTTTCAGCGGCTGTTCACACTCACAGCCTTGCTGTTCAATTGGCAATCCAGTCAAACCTAGTCAGCTCTTCATTTTCCTGTCCACACAACCCAGCGTTCAGAAATCATTGGAATCTCTACTACAGAAATTTCCATTCATTCACTGTGAATCTGGAAATACTCTGAATCTGCATTCCAGGAAGGCTTTCGTTACACCACTGATGAATGTCCAAGTAATGCAATGCTGCTTCTTAGTGGTCTGTTCACACTCGAAACCGTGCTGTTCATTGGCTATCCACTCAATCTCGGTCAGCTCTTCAATATCCTGTCCAGACTATCCAGATTCCTAAATGTTGGCAATCACCACTACAGAATGTTCCATTCAATCACGCGAATCTGGAATTCATCAGAGTCTCCACTCCTGGAAGGTTTTCGTGACACCACTGGTAAATGTCCAAGGAAGACAATGCTGGTTTTAAGCCGCCTGCTAACACACTCAGCCGTGCTGTTCAATTTGCTATCCACCCAACCCTATTCAGCTCTACATTTTCCTGTCCTCATAACCCAACCTTCAGAAATAATTGGTATCTCCTCCACAGAATGTTCCGTTCATTCACTGCGAATCTTAAATTCATCTGACTCTCAACTCCCGGCGGGTTATCGTTACACCACTTGTGAATGTCCAAGTAAGCCAATGCTGGTTTTCAGTGGCCTGTTCATACTAAGAGACGTGCTGTTCATTTGGCTATCCACTCCACCCTGTTCAGCTCTACATTTTCGTGTCCACAAAACCCAGCCTTCAGAAATCATTGGAATCACCACTAGAGAATGTTCCATTCATTCACTGCGAATCTGGAATTCCTCTGAACCTCCACTCCTGGCAGGTTTTCGTTACGCCACTGGTGAATGTCCAAGTAACTCAATACTGGTTTTCAGAGGCATGTTCAACTCGCAGAAGTGCTGTTCAATGGGCTATCCACTCAATATTGGTCAGCTCTTCATTTTCCTCTCCACACAAACCAGCCTTCAGAAATCATTGGGCTCTCCACTACAGACTGTTCCATTCATTCACTGCGATTCTGCAATTCATCTGACTCTCCGCTCCAGGCAGGTTTTCATTACAGCACTGGTGAATGACCAAGTAATCCAATGCTGGTTTTCAGCCGCCTTTTCACACTCGCAGTGTGCTGTTCAATTGTCTATCCACTCAAACCTGGTCAGCCTTTCATTTTCTTTTCCACAATATCAGACTTCAGAAATCATTGGAATCGCCAGTACAGAATGTTCCATTCATTCACTGCCAATCTGGAATTCATCTGAATCTGCACTCCAGGTAGGCTTTCATTACACCACTTATGAATGTCCAAGTAACACAATGCTGGTTTTCAGCGGTCTGTTCACACTCTAAGCCCTGCTTTTTACTGGGTATCCACACAACTGTGGTCAGCTCTTCATTTTCATGTCCAAACAATCCAGACTTGAGAAATCATTGCAATCTCCAGTACAGAATGTTCCATTCATTCACTGCGAATCTGGAATTCAACTGAATCTCCACTACCTGCAGATTTATCTTACACCACTTGTGAATGTCCAAGTAAAACAATGCTGGTTTTCAGAGGCCTGTTCATGTTCGCAGTCGTGCTGTTCAATTGGCTATCCACTCAACCTGTTTTGCTCCTCATTTTCCTGTGCACACAACCCAGCCTTCAGAAATCATTGTAATCTCCACTACAGGATGTTCCATTCATTCACTGGGAATCTGGAATTCATCTGAATCTGCACTCCACGCAGGCTTTCGTTACACCACTGCTGAAAGTCGAAGTAATGCAATACTGGTTTTCAGTGGTCTGTTCACATTCGAAGCCGAGGCTTTTTACAGGCTATCCACTCAACACTGGTCAGCTCTTCATTTTCGTGTCCCCACAATCCAGATTTCAGAAATCATTGCAATCTCCACTACAGAATGTTCCATTCATTCACTGCGAGTCTGGAGTTTATCTGATTCTCCACTCCCGCCTGGTTAACATTACACCACTTGTGAATGTCCAAGTAAGCCAATGCTGGTTTTCAGAGGCCTGTTCATACTCGCAGCCGTGCTGTTTAATTGACAATTCACTCCACCCTGTTCAGCTCTTCATTGTCCCACCACACTACCAGCCTTCAGAAATCTTTGTTATCTCCACTACAGAATGTTCCATTCATTCACTGCGAATCTGGAATTCATCTGACTCTCAACTCCACGCAGGTTTTCATTACACCACTGTTGAATGTCCAAGTAACCCAATGCTGGTTTTCAGCGGCCTGTTCATATTCGCAGCCCTGCTGTTTACTTGGCTATCGATTCAAGCCTGGTCAGCTCTTCATTTTCCTGTCCACACAACACAGGCTTCAGAAATCATTGGAATCTCCTCTACAGAATGTTCCATTCATTCACTGCGAATGTGGAATTCAACTGACTCTCCACTCCATGCAGGTTTTCCTTACACCACTGATGAATGTCCAAGTAACCCAATGCTGGTTTTCAGCTGCATGTTCACACTCGCAGCCATGCTATACAATTGGCTTTCCACTAAATCCTGATTAGTTCTTGATTTTCCTTCCACACGACCCAGCCTTCAGAAATCGTTGGAATCTCCACTAGAGAATGTTCCATTCATTCACTGCGAATCTGGAATTCCTCTGAACCTCCACTCCCGGCAGGTTTTCGTTACACCACTGTTGAATGTCCAAGTAACCCAATGTTTTAAGTGTTTTCTTCACAAGCGCAGTGGTGCTGTTCAATTGGCTATCCACTCAACCCTGGCCAGCTCTACATTTTCCTGTCCACACCACAGAGACTGGAGAAATCATTGTTATCTCCACTACAGAATGTTCCATTCATTCACAGCGAATCTGGAATTCATCTGAATCTCCACTCCCGGCAGGTTTTCGTGACACCACTGGTAAATATCCAAGTAAGCCAATGCTGGTTTTAAGTGGCCTGCTCATACTCTCAGCCGTGCTGTTCAATTTGCTATCCACTCAACCCTCTTCAGCTCCATTTTCCTGTCCACATAACCCAAACTTCAGAAACAATTGGTATCTCCTCCACAGAATGTTCCATTCATTGACGGCAAATCTGAAATTCATCTAATTCTCAACTCCCGTCAGGTTTTCGTTACACCACTTGTGAATGTCCAATTAAGCCAAAGCTGGTTTTCAGTGGCCTGTTCTTACTACGAGACGTGCTGTTCATTTGGCTATCCATTCCACCCTGTTCAGCTCTACATTTTCGTGTCCACAAAACCCAGCCTTCAGAAATCATTGGAATCACCACTAGAGAATGTTCCATTCATTCACTGCGAATCTGGAATTCATCTGAATCTCCACTCCCGGCAGGTTTTCATTGCACCACTGCTGAATGTTCAAGTAACGCAATGATGGTTTTCAGCGGTCTATTCACACTCGAACCCGTGCTGTTCACGGTCTAGCGACTCAACACTGGTGAGTTCTTCTTTTTCCAGTTCAGACAATACAAACCTCAGAAACCATTGCAATCTACACTACAGAATGTTTCATTCATTCAGGCGAATCTTGAATTCATCTTGTTCTCCACTCCCAGCAGGTTTTCGTTTCACCACTGGTGAATGTCCAAGCAACCCAAGGCTGGTTTCAGCTGCGTGTTAACACTCGCAGCCGTGCTGTTCAATTGGCTATCCAGTGAACGCTGGTTAGCTCTTGATTTTCCTTCCACACACCGAGCCTTCAGAAATCATTCTTATCTCCACTTCAGAATGTTCCATTCGTTCCCTGCGAATCTGGAATTCCTCTGACTCTCCACACCAGGCAGATTTTCCTAACAACACTGGGGAATGACCAGGTAATCCAATGCTGGTTTTCAGCGGCTGTTCACACTCACAGCCTTGCTGTTCAATTGGCAATCCAGTCAAACCTAGTCAGCTCTTCATTTTCCTGTCCACACAACCCAGCGTTCAGAAATCATTGGAATCTCTACTACAGAAATTTCCATTCATTCACTGTGAATCTGGAAATACTCTGAATCTGCATTCCAGGAAGGCTTTCGTTACACCACTGATGAATGTCCAAGTAATGCAATGCTGCTTCTTAGTGGTCTGTTCACACTCGAAACCGTGCTGTTCATTGGCTATCCACTCAATCTCGGTCAGCTCTTCAATATCCTGTCCAGACTATCCAGATTCCTAAATGTTGGCAATCACCACTACAGAATGTTCCATTCAATCACGCGAATCTGGAATTCATCAGAGTCTCCACTCCTGGAAGGTTTTCGTGACACCACTGGTAAATGTCCAAGGAAGACAATGCTGGTTTTAAGCCGCCTGCTAACACACTCAGCCGTGCTGTTCAATTTGCTATCCACCCAACCCTATTCAGCTCTACATTTTCCTGTCCTCATAACCCAACCTTCAGAAATAATTGGTATCTCCTCCACAGAATGTTCCGTTCATTCACTGCGAATCTTAAATTCATCTGACTCTCAACTCCCGGCGGGTTATCGTTACACCACTTGTGAATGTCCAAGTAAGCCAATGCTGGTTTTCAGTGGCCTGTTCATACTAAGAGACGTGCTGTTCATTTGGCTATCCACTCCACCCTGTTCAGCTCTACATTTTCGTGTCCACAAAACCCAGCCTTCAGAAATCATTGGAATCACCACTAGAGAATGTTCCATTCATTCACTGCGAATCTGGAATTCCTCTGAACCTCCACTCCTGGCAGGTTTTCGTTACGCCACTGGTGAATGTCCAAGTAACTCAATCCTGGTTTTCAGAGGCATGTTCAACTCGCAGAAGTGCTGTTCAATGGGCTATCCACTCAATATTGGTCAGCTCTTCATTTTCCTCTCCACACAAACCAGCCTTCAGAAATCATTGGGCTCTCCACTACAGACTGTTCCATTCATTCACTGCGATTCTGCAATTCATCTGACTCTCCGCTCCAGGCAGGTTTTCATTACAGCACTGGTGAATGACCAAGTAATCCAATGCTGGTTTTCAGCCGCCTTTTCACACTCGCAGTGTGCTGTTCAATTGTCTATCCACTCAAACCTGGTCAGCCTTTCATTTTCTTTTCCACAATATCAGACTTCAGAAATCATTGGAATCGCCAGTACAGAATGTTCCATTCATTCACTGCCAATCTGGAATTCATCTGAATCTGCACTCCAGGTAGGCTTTCATTACACCACTTATGAATGTCCAAGTAACACAATGCTGGTTTTCAGCGGTCTGTTCACACTCTAAGCCCTGCTTTTTACTGGGTATCCACACAACTGTGGTCAGCTCTTCATTTTCATGTCCAAACAATCCAGACTTGAGAAATCATTGCAATCTCCAGTACAGAATATTCCATTCATTCACTGCGAATCTGGAATTCAACTGAATCTCCACTACCTGCAGATTTATCTTACACCACTTGTGAATGTCCAAGTAAAACAATGCTGGTTTTCAGAGGCCTGTTCATGTTCGCAGTCGTGCTGTTCAATTGGCTATCCACTCAACCTGTTTTGCTCCTCATTTTCCTGTGCACACAACCCAGCCTTCAGAAATCATTGTAATCTCCACTACAGGATGTTCCATTCATTCACTGGGAATCTGGAATTCATCTGAATCTGCACTCCACGCAGGCTTTCGTTACACCACTGCTGAAAGTCGAAGTAATGCAATACTGGTTTTCAGTGGTCTGTTCACATTCGAAGCCGAGGCTTTTTACAGGCTATCCACTCAACACTGGTCAGCTCTTCATTTTCGTGTCCCCACAATCCAGATTTCAGAAATCATTGCAATCTCCACTACAGAATGTTCCATTCATTCACTGCGAGTCTGGAGTTTATCTGATTCTCCACTCCCGCCTGGTTAACATTACACCACTTGTGAATGTCCAAGTAAGCCAATGCTGGTTTTCAGAGGCCTGTTCATACTCGCAGCCGTGCTGTTTAATTGACAATTCACTCCACCCTGTTCAGCTCTTCATTGTCCCACCACACTACCAGCCTTCAGAAATCTTTGTTATCTCCACTACAGAATGTTCCATTCATTCACTGCGAATCTGGAATTCATCTGACTCTCAACTCCACGCAGGTTTTCATTACACCACTGTTGAATGTCCAAGTAACCCAATGCTGGTTTTCAGCGGCCTGTTCATATTCGCAGCCCTGCTGTTTACTTGGCTATCGATTCAAGCCTGGTCAGCTCTTCATTTTCCTGTCCACACAACACAGGCTTCAGAAATCATTGGAATCTCCTCTACAGAATGTTCCATTCATTCACTGCGAATGTGGAATTCAACTGACTCTCCACTCCATGCAGGTTTTCCTTACACCACTGATGAATGTCCAAGTAACCCAATGCTGGTTTTCAGCTGCATGTTCACACTCGCAGCCATGCTATACAATTGGCTTTCCACTAAATCCTGATTAGTTCTTGATTTTCCTTCCACACGACCCAGCCTTCAGAAATCGTTGGAATCTCCACTAGAGAATGTTCCATTCATTCACTGCGAATCTGGAATTCCTCTGAACCTCCACTCCCGGCAGGTTTTCGTTACACCACTGTTGAATGTCCAAGTAACCCAATGTTTTAAGTGTTTTCTTCACAAGCGCAGTGGTGCTGTTCAATTGGCTATCCACTCAACCCTGGCCAGCTCTACATTTTCCTGTCCACACCACAGAGACTGGAGAAATCATTGTTATCTCCACTACAGAATGTTCCATTCATTCACAGCGAATCTGGAATTCATCTGAATCTCCACTCCCGGCAGGTTTTCGTGACACCACTGGTAAATATCCAAGTAAGCCAATGCTGGTTTTAAGTGGCCTGCTCATACTCTCAGCCGTGCTGTTCAATTTGCTATCCACTCAACCCTCTTCAGCTCCATTTTCCTGTCCACATAACCCAAACTTCAGAAACAATTGGTATCTCCTCCACAGAATGTTCCATTCATTGACGGCAAATCTGAAATTCATCTAATTCTCAACTCCCGTCAGGTTTTCGTTACACCACTTGTGAATGTCCAATTAAGCCAAAGCTGGTTTTCAGTGGCCTGTTCTTACTACGAGACGTGCTGTTCATTTGGCTATCCATTCCACCCTGTTCAGCTCTACATTTTCGTGTCCACAAAACCCAGCCTTCAGAAATCATTGGAATCACCACTAGAGAATGTTCCATTCATTCACTGCGAATCTGGAATTCATCTGAATCTCCACTCCCGGCAGGTTTTCATTGCACCACTGCTGAATGTTCAAGTAACGCAATGATGGTTTTCAGCGGTCTATTCACACTCGAACCCGTGCTGTTCACGGTCTAGCGACTCAACACTGGTGAGTTCTTCTTTTTCCAGTTCAGACAATACAAACCTCAGAAACCATTGCAATCTACACTACAGAATGTTTCATTCATTCAGGCGAATCTTGAATTCATCTTGTTCTCCACTCCCAGCAGGTTTTCGTTTCACCACTGGTGAATGTCCAAGCAACCCAAGGCTGGTTTCAGCTGCGTGTTAACACTCGCAGCCGTGCTGTTCAATTGGCTATCCAGTGAACGCTGGTTAGCTCTTGATTTTCCTTCCACACACCGAGCCTTCAGAAATCATTCTTATCTCCACTTCAGAATGTTCCATTCGTTCCCTGCGAATCTGGAATTCCTCTGACTCTCCACACCAGGCAGATTTTCCTAACAACACTGGTGAATGACCAGGTAATCCAATGCTGGTTTTCAGCGGCTGTTCACACTCACAGCCTTGCTGTTCAATTGGCAATCCAGTCAAACCTAGTCAGCTCTTCATTTTCCTGTCCACACAACCCAGCGTTCAGAAATCATTGGAATCTCTACTACAGAAATTTCCATTCATTCACTGTGAATCTGGAAATACTCTGAATCTGCATTCCAGGAAGGCTTTCGTTACACCACTGATGAATGTCCAAGTAATGCAATGCTGCTTCTTAGTGGTCTGTTCACACTCGAAACCGTGCTGTTCATTGGCTATCCACTCAATATCGGTCAGCTCTTCAATATCCTGTCCAGACTATCCAGATTCCTAAATGTTGGCAATCACCACTACAGAATGTTCCATTCAATCACGCGAATCTGGAATTCATCAAAGTCTCCACTCCTGGAAGGTTTTCGTGACACCACTGGTAAATGTCCAAGGAAGACAATGCTGGTTTTAAGCCGCCTGCTAACACACTCAGCCGTGCTGTTCAATTTGCTATCCACCCAACCCTATTCAGCTCTACATTTTCCTGTCCTCATAACCCAACCTTCAGAAATAATTGGTATCTCCTCCACAGAATGTTCCGTTCATTCACTGCGAATCTTAAATTCATCTGACTCTCAACTCCCGGCGGGTTATCGTTACACCACTTGTGAATGTCCAAGTAAGCCAATGCTGGTTTTCAGTGGCCTGTTCATACTAAGAGACGTGCTGTTCATTTGGCTATCCACTCCACCCTGTTCAGCTCTACATTTTCGTGTCCACAAAACCCAGCCTTCAGAAATCATTGGAATCACCACTAGAGAATGTTCCATTCATTCACTGCGAATCTGGAATTCCTCTGAACCTCCACTCCTGGCAGGTTTTCGTTACGCCACTGGTGAATGTCCAAGTAACTCAATACTGGTTTTCAGAGGCATGTTCAACTCGCAGAAGTGCTGTTCAATGGGCTATCCACTCAATATTGGTCAGCTCTTCATTTTCCTCTCCACACAAACCAGCCTTCAGAAATCATTGGGCTCTCCACTACAGACTGTTCCATTCATTCACTGCGATTCTGCAATTCATCTGACTCTCCGCTCCAGGCAGGTTTTCATTACAGCACTGGTGAATGACCAAGTAATCCAATGCTGGTTTTCAGCCGCCTTTTCACACTCGCAGTGTGCTGTTCAATTGTCTATCCACTCAAACCTGGTCAGCCTTTCATTTTCTTTTCCACAATATCAGACTTCAGAAATCATTGGAATCGCCAGTACAGAATGTTCCATTCATTCACTGCCAATCTGGAATTCATCTGAATCTGCACTCCAGGTAGGCTTTCATTACACCACTTATGAATGTCCAAGTAACACAATGCTGGTTTTCAGCGGTCTGTTCACACTCTAAGCCCTGCTTTTTACTGGGTATCCACACAACTGTGGTCAGCTCTTCATTTTCATGTCCAAACAATCCAGACTTGAGAAATAATTGCAATCTCCAGTACAGAATGTTCCATTCATTCACTGCGAATCTGGAATTCAACTGAATCTCCACTACCTGCAGATTTATCTTACACCACTTGTGAATGTCCAAGTAAAACAATGCTGGTTTTCAGAGGCCTGTTCATGTTCGCAGTCGTGCTGTTCAATTGGCTATCCACTCAACCTGTTTTGCTCCTCATTTTCCTGTGCACACAACCCAGCCTTCAGAAATCATTGTAATCTCCACTACAGGATGTTCCATTCATTCACTGGGAATCTGGAATTCATCTGAATCTGCACTCCACGCAGGCTTTCGTTACACCACTGCTGAAAGTCGAAGTAATGCAATACTGGTTTTCAGTGGTCTGTTCACATTCGAAGCCGAGGCTTTTTACAGGCTATCCACTCAACACTGGTCAGCTCTTCATTTTCGTGTCCCCACAATCCAGATTTCAGAAATCATTGCAATCTCCACTACAGAATGTTCCATTCATTCACTGCGAGTCTGGAGTTTATCTGATTCTCCACTCCCGCCTGGTTAACATTACACCACTTGTGAATGTCCAAGTAAGCCAATGCTGGTTTTCAGAGGCCTGTTCATACTCGCAGCCGTGCTGTTTAATTGACAATTCACTCCACCCTGTTCAGCTCTTCATTGTCCCACCACACTACCAGCCTTCAGAAATCTTTGTTATCTCCACTACAGAATGTTCCATTCATTCACTGCGAATCTGGAATTCATCTGACTCTCAACTCCACGCAGGTTTTCATTACACCACTGTTGAATGTCCAAGTAACCCAATGCTGGTTTTCAGCGGCCTGTTCATATTCGCAGCCCTGCTGTTTACTTGGCTATCGATTCAAGCCTGGTCAGCTCTTCATTTTCCTGTCCACACAACACAGGCTTCAGAAATCATTGGAATCTCCTCTACAGAATGTTCCATTCATTCACTGCGAATGTGGAATTCAACTGACTCTCCACTCCATGCAGGTTTTCCTTACACCACTGATGAATGTCCAAGTAACCCAATGCTGGTTTTCAGCTGCATGTTCACACTCGCAGCCATGCTATACAATTGGCTTTCCACTAAATCCTGATTAGTTCTTGATTTTCCTTCCACACGACCCAGCCTTCAGAAATCGTTGGAATCTCCACTAGAGAATGTTCCATTCATTCACTGCGAATCTGGAATTCCTCTGAACCTCCACTCCCGGCAGGTTTTCGTTACACCACTGTTGAATGTCCAAGTAACCCAATGTTTTAAGTGTTTTCTTCACAAGCGCAGTGGTGCTGTTCAATTGGCTATCCACTCAACCCTGGCCAGCTCTACATTTTCCTGTCCACACCACAGAGACTGGAGAAATCATTGTTATCTCCACTACAGAATGTTCCATTCATTCACAGCGAATCTGGAATTCATCTGAATCTCCACTCCCGGCAGGTTTTCGTGACACCACTGGTAAATATCCAAGTAAGCCAATGCTGGTTTTAAGTGGCCTGCTCATACTCTCAGCCGTGCTGTTCAATTTGCTATCCACTCAACCCTCTTCAGCTCCATTTTCCTGTCCACATAACCCAAACTTCAGAAACAATTGGTATCTCCTCCACAGAATGTTCCATTCATTGACGGCAAATCTGAAATTCATCTAATTCTCAACTCCCGTCAGGTTTTCGTTACACCACTTGTGAATGTCCAATTAAGCCAAAGCTGGTTTTCAGTGGCCTGTTCTTACTACGAGACGTGCTGTTCATTTGGCTATCCATTCCACCCTGTTCAGCTCTACATTTTCGTGTCCACAAAACCCAGCCTTCAGAAATCATTGGAATCACCACTAGAGAATGTTCCATTCATTCACTGCGAATCTGGAATTCATCTGAATCTCCACTCCCGGCAGGTTTTCATTGCACCACTGCTGAATGTTCAAGTAACGCAATGATGGTTTTCAGCGGTCTATTCACACTCGAACCCGTGCTGTTCACGGTCTAGCGACTCAACACTGGTGAGTTCTTCTTTTTCCAGTTCAGACAATACAAACCTCAGAAACCATTGCAATCTACACTATAGAATGTTTCATTCATTCAGGCGAATCTTGAATTCATCTTGTTCTCCACTCCCAGCAGGTTTTCGTTTCACCACTGGTGAATGTCCAAGCAACCCAAGGCTGGTTTCAGCTGCGTGTTAACACTCGCAGCCGTGCTGTTCAATTGGCTATCCAGTGAACGCTGGTTAGCTCTTGATTTTCCTTCCACACACCGAGCCTTCAGAAATCATTCTTATCTCCACTTCAGAATGTTCCATTCGTTCCCTGCGAATCTGGAATTCCTCTGACTCTCCACACCAGGCAGATTTTCCTAACAACACTGGTGAATGACCAGGTAATCCAATGCTGGTTTTCAGCGGCTGTTCACACTCACAGCCTTGCTGTTCAATTGGCAATCCAGTCAAACCTAGTCAGCTCTTCATTTTCCTGTCCACACAACCCAGCGTTCAGAAATCATTGGAATCTCTACTACAGAAATTTCCATTCATTCACTGTGAATCTGGAAATACTCTGAATCTGCATTCCAGGAAGGCTTTCGTTACACCACTGATGAATGTCCAAGTAATGCAATGCTGCTTCTTAGTGGTCTGTTCACACTCGAAACCGTGCTGTTCATTGGCTATCCACTCAATCTCGGTCAGCTCTTCAATATCCTGTCCAGACTATCCAGATTCCTAAATGTTGGCAATCACCACTACAGAATGTTCCATTCAATCACGCGAATCTGGAATTCATCAGAGTCTCCACTCCTGGAAGGTTTTCGTGACACCACTGGTAAATGTCCAAGGAAGACAATGCTGGTTTTAAGCCGCCTGCTAACACACTCAGCCGTGCTGTTCAATTTGCTATCCACCCAACCCTATTCAGCTCTACATTTTCCTGTCCTCATAACCCAACCTTCAGAAATAATTGGTATCTCCTCCACAGAATGTTCCGTTCATTCACTGCGAATCTTAAATTCATCTGACTCTCAACTCCCGGCGGGTTATCGTTACACCACTTGTGAATGTCCAAGTAAGCCAATGCTGGTTTTCAGTGGCCTGTTCATACTAAGAGACGTGCTGTTCATTTGGCTATCCACTCCACCCTGTTCAGCTCTACATTTTCGTGTCCACAAAACCCAGCCTTCAGAAATCATTGGAATCACCACTAGAGAATGTTCCATTCATTCACTGCGAATCTGGAATTCCTCTGAACCTCCACTCCTGGCAGGTTTTCGTTACGCCACTGGTGAATGTCCAAGTAACTCAATACTGGTTTTCAGAGGCATGTTCAACTCGCAGAAGTGCTGTTCAATGGGCTATCCACTCAATATTGGTCAGCTCTTCATTTTCCTCTCCACACAAACCAGCCTTCAGAAATCATTGGGCTCTCCACTACAGACTGTTCCATTCATTCACTGCGATTCTGCAATTCATCTGACTCTCCGCTCCAGGCAGGTTTTCATTACAGCACTGGTGAATGACCAAGTAATCCAATGCTGGTTTTCAGCCGCCTTTTCACACTCGCAGTGTGCTGTTCAATTGTCTATCCACTCAAACCTGGTCAGCCTTTCATTTTCTTTTCCACAATATCAGACTTCAGAAATCATTGGAATCGCCAGTACAGAATGTTCCATTCATTCACTGCCAATCTGGAATTCATCTGAATCTGCACTCCAGGTAGGCTTTCATTACACCACTTATGAATGTCCAAGTAACACAATGCTGGTTTTCAGCGGTCTGTTCACACTCTAAGCCCTGCTTTTTACTGGGTATCCACACAACTGTGGTCAGCTCTTCATTTTCATGTCCAAACAATCCAGACTTGAGAAATCATTGCAATCTCCAGTACAGAATGTTCCATTCATTCACTGCGAATCTGGAATTCAACTGAATCTCCACTACCTGCAGATTTATCTTACACCACTTGTGAATGTCCAAGTAAAACAATGCTGGTTTTCAGAGGCCTGTTCATGTTCGCAGTCGTGCTGTTCAATTGGCTATCCACTCAACCTGTTTTGCTCCTCATTTTCCTGTGCACACAACCCAGCCTTCAGAAATCATTGTAATCTCCACTACAGGATGTTCCATTCATTCACTGGGAATCTGGAATTCATCTGAATCTGCACTCCACGCAGGCTTTCGTTACACCACTGCTGAAAGTCGAAGTAATGCAATACTGGTTTTCAGTGGTCTGTTCACATTCGAAGCCGAGGCTTTTTACAGGCTATCCACTCAACACTGGTCAGCTCTTCATTTTCGTGTCCCCACAATCCAGATTTCAGAAATCATTGCAATCTCCACTACAGAATGTTCCATTCATTCACTGCGAGTCTGGAGTTTATCTGATTCTCCACTCCCGCCTGCTTAACATTACACCACTTGTGAATGTCCAAGTAAGCCAATGCTGGTTTTCAGAGGCCTGTTCATACTCGCAGCCGTGCTGTTTAATTGACAATTCACTCCACCCTGTTCAGCTCTTCATTGTCCCACCACACTACCAGCCTTCAGAAATCTTTGTTATCTCCACTACAGAATGTTCCATTCATTCACTGCGAATCTGGAATTCATCTGACTCTCAACTCCACGCAGGTTTTCATTACACCACTGTTGAATGTCCAAGTAACCCAATGCTGGTTTTCAGCGGCCTGTTCATATTCGCAGCCCTGCTGTTTACTTGGCTATCGATTCAAGCCTGGTCAGCTCTTCATTTTCCTGTCCACACAACACAGGCTTCAGAAATCATTGGAATCTCCTCTGCAGAATGTTCCATTCATTCACTGCGAATGTGGAATTCAACTGACTCTCCACTCCATGCAGGTTTTCCTTACACCACTGATGAATGTCCAAGTAACCCAATGCTGGTTTTCAGCTGCATGTTCACACTCGCAGCCATGCTATACAATTGGCTTTCCACTAAATCCTGATTAGTTCTTGATTTTCCTTCCACACGACCCAGCCTTCAGAAATCGTTGGAATCTCCACTAGAGAATGTTCCATTCATTCACTGCGAATCTGGAATTCCTCTGAACCTCCACTCCCGGCAGGTTTTCGTTACACCACTGTTGAATGTCCAAGTAACCCAATGTTTTAAGTGTTTTCTTCACAAGCGCAGTGGTGCTGTTCAATTGGCTATCCACTCAACCCTGGCCAGCTCTACATTTTCCTGTCCACACCACAGAGACTGGAGAAATCATTGTTATCTCCACTACAGAATGTTCCATTCATTCACAGCGAATCTGGAATTCATCTGAATCTCCACTCCCGGCAGGTTTTCGTGACACCACTGGTAAATATCCAAGTAAGCCAATGCTGGTTTTAAGTGGCCTGCTCATACTCTCAGCCGTGCTGTTCAATTTGCTATCCACTCAACCCTCTTCAGCTCCATTTTCCTGTCCACATAACCCAAACTTCAGAAACAATTGGTATCTCCTCCACAGAATGTTCCATTCATTGACGGCAAATCTGAAATTCATCTAATTCTCAACTCCCGTCAGGTTTTCGTTACACCACTTGTGAATGTCCAATTAAGCCAAAGCTGGTTTTCAGTGGCCTGTTCTTACTACGAGACGTGCTGTTCGTTTGGCTATCCATTCCACCCTGTTCAGCTCTACATTTTCGTGTCCACAAAACCCAGCCTTCAGAAATCATTGGAATCACCACTAGAGAATGTTCCATTCATTCACAGCGAATCTGGAATTCATCTGAATCTCCACTCCCGGCAGGTTTTCATTGCACCACTGCTGAATGTTCAAGTAACGCAATGATGGTTTTCAGCGGTCTATTCACACTCGAACCCGTGCTGTTCACGGTCTAGCGACTCAACACTGGTGAGTTCTTCTTTTTCCAGTTCAGACAATACAAACCTCAGAAACCATTGCAATCTACACTACAGAATGTTTCATTCATTCAGGCGAATCTTGAATTCATCTTGTTCTCCACTCCCAGCAGGTTTTCGTTTCACCACTGGTGAATGTCCAAGCAACCCAAGGCTGGTTTCAGCTGCGTGTTAACACTCGCAGCCGTGCTGTTCAATTGGCTATCCAGTGAACGCTGGTTAGCTCTTGATTTTCCTTCCACACACCGAGCCTTCAGAAATCATTCTTATCTCCACTTCAGAATGTTCCATTCGTTCCCTGCGAATCTGGAATTCCTCTGACTCTCCACACCAGGCAGATTTTCCTAACAACACTGGTGAATGACCAGGTAATCCAATGCTGGTTTTCAGCGGCTGTTCACACTCACAGCCTTGCTGTTCAATTGGCAATCCAGTCAAACCTAGTCAGCTCTTCATTTTCCTGTCCACACAACCCAGCGTTCAGAAATCATTGGAATCTCTACTACAGAAATTTCCATTCATTCACTGTGAATCTGGAAATACTCTGAATCTGCATTCCAGGAAGGCTTTCGTTACACCACTGATGAATGTCCAAGTAATGCAATGCTGCTTCTTAGTGGTCTGTTCACACTCGAAACCGTGCTGTTCATTGGCTATCCACTCAATATCGGTCAGCTCTTCAATATCCTGTCCAGACTATCCAGATTCCTAAATGTTGGCAATCACCACTACAGAATGTTCCATTCAATCACGCGAATCTGGAATTCATCAGAGTCTCCACTCCTGGAAGGTTTTCGTGACACCACTGGTAAATGTCCAAGGAAGACAATGCTGGTTTTAAGCCGCCTGCTAACACACTCAGCCGTGCTGTTCAATTTGCTATCCACCCAACCCTATTCAGCTCTACATTTTCCTGTCCTCATAACCCAACCTTCAGAAATAATTGGTATCTCCTCCACAGAATGTTCCGTTCATTCACTGCGAATCTTAAATTCATCTGACTCTCAACTCCCGGCGGGTTATCGTTACACCACTTGTGAATGTCCAAGTAAGCCAATGCTGGTTTTCAGTGGCCTGTTCATACTAAGAGACGTGCTGTTCATTTGGCTATCCACTCCACCCTGTTCAGCTCTACATTTTCGTGTCCACAAAACCCAGCCTTCAGAAATCATTGGAATCACCACTAGAGAATGTTCCATTCATTCACTGCGAATCTGGAATTCCTCTGAACCTCCACTCCTGGCAGGTTTTCGTTACGCCACTGGTGAATGTCCAAGTAACTCAATACTGGTTTTCAGAGGCATGTTCAACTCGCAGAAGTGCTGTTCAATGGGCTATCCACTCAATATTGGTCAGCTCTTCATTTTCCTCTCCACACAAACCAGCCTTCAGAAATCATTGGGCTCTCCACTACAGACTGTTCCATTCATTCACTGCGATTCTGCAATTCATCTGACTCTCCGCTCCAGGCAGGTTTTCATTACAGCACTGGTGAATGACCAAGTAATCCAATGCTGGTTTTCAGCCACCTTTTCACACTCGCAGTGTGCTGTTCAATTGTCTATCCACTCAAACCTGGTCAGCCTTTCATTTTCTTTTCCACAATATCAGACTTCAGAAATCATTGGAATCGCCAGTACAGAATGTTCCATTCATTCACTGCCAATCTGGAATTCATCTGAATCCGCACTCCAGGTAGGCTTTCATTACACCACTTATGAATGTCCAAGTAACACAATGCTGGTTTTCAGCGGTCTGTTCACACTCTAAGCCCTGCTTTTTACTGGGTATCCACACAACTGTGGTCAGCTCTTCATTTTCATGTCCAAACAATCCAGACTTGAGAAATCATTGCAATCTCCAGTACAGAATGTTCCATTCATTCACTGCGAATCTGGAATTCAACTGAATCTCCACTACCTGCAGATTTATCTTACACCACTTGTGAATGTCCAAGTAAAACAATGCTGGTTTTCAGAGGCCTGTTCATGTTCGCAGTCGTGCTGTTCAATTGGCTATCCACTCAACCTGTTTTGCTCCTCATTTTCCTGTGCACACAACCCAGCCTTCAGAAATCATTGTAATCTCCACTACAGGATGTTCCATTCATTCACTGGGAATCTGGAATTCATCTGAATCTGCACTCCACGCAGGCTTTCGTTACACCACTGCTGAAAGTCGAAGTAATGCAATACTGGTTTTCAGTGGTCTGTTCACATTCGAAGCCGAGGCTTTTTACAGGCTATCCACTCAACACTGGTCAGCTCTTCATTTTCGTGTCCCCACAATCCAGATTTCAGAAATCATTGCAATCTCCACTACAGAATGTTCCATTCATTCACTGCGAGTCTGGAGTTTATCTGATTCTCCACTCCCGCCTGCTTAACATTACACCACTTGTGAATGTCCAAGTAAGCCAATGCTGGTTTTCAGAGGCCTGTTCATACTCGCAGCCGTGCTGTTTAATTGACAATTCACTCCACCCTGTTCAGCTCTTCATTGTCCCACCACACTACCAGCCTTCAGAAATCTTTGTTATCTCCACTACAGAATGTTCCATTCATTCACTGCGAATCTGGAATTCATCTGACTCTCAACTCCACGCAGGTTTTCATTACACCACTGTTGAATGTCCAAGTAACCCAATGCTGGTTTTCAGCGGCCTGTTCATATTCGCAGCCCTGCTGTTTACTTGGCTATCGATTCAAGCCTGGTCAGCTCTTCATTTTCCTGTCCACACAACACAGGCTTCAGAAATCATTGGAATCTCCTCTACAGAATGTTCCATTCATTCACTGCGAATGTGGAATTCAACTGACTCTCCACTCCATGCAGGTTTTCCTTACACCACTGATGAATGTCCAAGTAACCCAATGCTGGTTTTCAGCTGCATGTTCACACTCGCAGCCATGCTATACAATTGGCTTTCCACTAAATCCTGATTAGTTCTTGATTTTCCTTCCACACGACCCAGCCTTCAGAAATCGTTGGAATCTCCACTAGAGAATGTTCCATTCATTCACTGCGAATCTGGAATTCCTCTGAACCTCCACTCCCGGCAGGTTTTCGTTACACCACTGTTGAATGTCCAAGTAACCCAATGTTTTAAGTGTTTTCTTCACAAGCGCAGTGGTGCTGTTCAATTGGCTATCCACTCAACCCTGGCCAGCTCTACATTTTCCTGTCCACACCACAGAGACTGGAGAAATCATTGTTATCTCCACTACAGAATGTTCCATTCATTCACAGCGAATCTGGAATTCATCTGAATCTCCACTCCCGGCAGGTTTTCGTGACACCACTGGTAAATATCCAAGTAAGCCAATGCTGGTTTTAAGTGGCCTGCTCATACTCTCAGCCGTGCTGTTCAATTTGCTATCCACTCAACCCTCTTCAGCTCCATTTTCCTGTCCACATAACCCAAACTTCAGAAACAATTGGTATCTCCTCCACAGAATGTTCCATTCATTGACGGCAAATCTGAAATTCATCTAATTCTCAACTCCCGTCAGGTTTTCGTTACACCACTTGTGAATGTCCAATTAAGCCAAAGCTGGTTTTCAGTGGCCTGTTCTTACTACGAGACGTGCTGTTCATTTGGCTATCCATTCCACCCTGTTCAGCTCTACATTTTCGTGTCCACAAAACCCAGCCTTCAGAAATCATTGGAATCACCACTAGAGAATGTTCCATTCATTCACTGCGAATCTGGAATTCATCTGAATCTCCACTCCCGGCAGGTTTTCATTGCACCACTGCTGAATGTTCAAGTAACGCAATGATGGTTTTCAGCGGTCTATTCACACTCGAACCCGTGCTGTTCACGGTCTAGCGACTCAACACTGGTGAGTGCTTCTTTTTCCAGTTCAGACAATACAAACCTCAGAAACCATTGCAATCTACACTACAGAATGTTTCATTCATTCAGGCGAATCTTGAATTCATCTTGTTCTCCACTCCCAGCAGGTTTTCGTTTCACCACTGGTGAATGTCCAAGCAACCCAAGGCTGGTTTCAGCTGCGTGTTAACACTCGCAGCCGTGCTGTTCAATTGGCTATCCAGTGAACGCTGGTTAGCTCTTGATTTTCCTTCCACACACCGAGCCTTCAGAAATCATTCTTATCTCCACTTCAGAATGTTCCATTCGTTCCCTGCGAATCTGGAATTCCTCTGACTCTCCACACCAGGCAGATTTTCCTAACAACACTGGTGAATGACCAGGTAATCCAATGCTGGTTTTCGGCGGCTGTTCACACTCACAGCCTTGCTGTTCAATTGGCAATTCAGTCAAACCTAGTCAGCTCTTCATTTTCCTGTCCACACAACCCAGCGTTCAGAAATCATTGGAATCTCTACTACAGAAATTTCCATTCATTCACTGTGAATCTGGAAATAATCTGAATCTGCATTCCAGGAAGGCTTTCGTTACACCACTGATGAATGTCCAAGTAATGCAATGCTGCTTCTTAGTGGTCTGTTCACACTCGAAACCGTGCTGTTCATTGGCTATCCACTCAATATCGGTCAGCTCTTCAATATCCTGTCCAGACTACCCAGATTCCTAAATGTTGGCAATCACCACTACAGAATGTTCCATTCAATCACGCGAATCTGGAATTCATCAGAGTCTCCACTCCTGGAAGGTTTTCGTGACACCACTGGTAAATGTCCAAGGAAGACAATGCTGGTTTTAAGCCGCCTGCTAACACACTCAGCCGTGCTGTTCAATTTGCTATCCACCCAACCCTATTCAGCTCTACATTTTCCTGTCCTCATAACCCAACCTTCAGAAATAATTGGTATCTCCTCCACAGAATGTTCCGTTCATTCACTGCGAATCTTAAATTCATCTGACTCTCAACTCCCGGCGGGTTATCATTACACCACTTGTGAATGTCCAAGTAAGCCAATGCTGGTTTTCAGTGGCCTGTTCATACTAAGAGACGTGCTGTTCATTTGGCTATCCACTCCACCCTGTTCAGCTCTACATTTTCGTGTCCACAAAACCCAGCCTTCAGAAATCATTGGAATCACCACTAGAGAATGTTCCATTCATTCACTGCGAATCTGGAATTCCTCTGAACCTCCACTCCTGGCAGGTTTTCGTTACGCCACTGGTGAATGTCCAAGTAACTCAATACTGGTTTTCAGAGGCATGTTCAACTCGCAGAAGTGCTGTTCAATGGGCTATCCACTCAATATTGGTCAGCTCTTCATTTTCCTCTCCACACAAACCAGCCTTCAGAAATCATTGGGCTCTCCACTACAGACTGTTCCATTCATTCACTGCGATTCTGCAATTCATCTGACTCTCCGCTCCAGGCAGGTTTTCATTACAGCACTGGTGAATGACCAAGTAATCCAATGCTGGTTTTCAGCCGCCTTTTCACACTCGCAGTGTGCTGTTCAATTGTCTATCCACTCAAACCTGGTCAGCCTTTCATTTTCTTTTCCACAATATCAGACTTCAGAAATCATTGGAATCGCCAGTACAGAATGTTCCATTCATTCACTGCCAATCTGGAATTCATCTGAATCTGCACTCCAGGTAGGCTTTCATTACACCACTTATGAATGTCCAAGTAACACAATGCTGGTTTTCAGCGGTCTGTTCACACTCTAAGCCCTGCTTTTTACTGGGTATCCACACAACTGTGGTCAGCTCTTCATTTTCATGTCCAAACAATCCAGACTTGAGAAATCATTGCAATCTCCAGTACAGAATGTTCCATTCATTCACTGCGAATCTGGAATTCAACTGAATCTCCACTACCTGCAGATTTATCTTACACCACTTGTGAATGTCCAAGTAAAACAATGCTGGTTTTCAGAGGCCTGTTCATGTTCGCAGTCGTGCTGTTCAATTGGCTATCCACTCAACCTGTTTTGCTCCTCATTTTCCTGTGCACACAACCCAGCCTTCAGAAATCATTGTAATCTCCACTACAGGATGTTCCATTCATTCACTGGGAATCTGGAATTCATCTGAATCTGCACTCCACGCAGGCTTTCGTTACACCACTGCTGAAAGTCGAAGTAATGCAATACTGGTTTTCAGTGGTCTGTTCACATTCGAAGCCGAGGCTTTTTACAGGCTATCCACTCAACACTGGTCAGCTCTTCATTTTCGTGTCCCCACAATCCAGATTTCAGAAATCATTGCAATCTCCACTACAGAATGTTCCATTCATTCACTGCGAGTCTGGAGTTTATCTGATTCTCCACTCCCGCCTGGTTAACATTACACCACTTGTGAATGTCCAAGTAAGCCAATGCTGGTTTTCAGAGGCCTGTTCATACTCGCAGCCGTGCTGTTTAATTGACAATTCACTCCACCCTGTTCAGCTCTTCATTGTCCCACCACACTACCAGCCTTCAGAAATCTTTGTTATCTCCACTACAGAATGTTCCATTCATTCACTGCGAATCTGGAATTCATCTGACTCTCAACTCCACGCAGGTTTTCATTACACCACTGTTGAATGTCCAAGTAACCCAATGCTGGTTTTCAGCGGCCTGTTCATATTCGCAGCCCTGCTGTTTACTTGGCTATCGATTCAAGCCTGGTCAGCTCTTCATTTTCCTGTCCACACAACACAGGCTTCAGAAATCATTGGAATCTCCTCTACAGAATGTTCCATTCATTCACTGCGAATGTGGAATTCAACTGACTCTCCACTCCATGCAGGTTTTCCTTACACCACTGATGAATGTCCAAGTAACCCAATGCTGGTTTTCAGCTGCATGTTCACACTCGCAGCCATGCTATACAATTGGCTTTCCACTAAATCCTGATTAGTTCTTGATTTTCCTTCCACACGACCCAGCCTTCAGAAATCGTTGGAATCTCCACTAGAGAATGTTCCATTCATTCACTGCGAATCTGGAATTCCTCTGAACCTCCACTCCCGGCAGGTTTTCGTTACACCACTGTTGAATGTCCAAGTAACCCAATGTTTTAAGTGTTTTCTTCACAAGCGCAGTGGTGCTGTTCAATTGGCTATCCACTCAACCCTGGCCAGCTCTACATTTTCCTGTCCACACCACAGAGACTGGAGAAATCATTGTTATCTCCACTACAGAATGTTCCATTCATTCACAGCGAATCTGGAATTCATCTGAATCTCCACTCCCGGCAGGTTTTCGTGACACCACTGGTAAATATCCAAGTAAGCCAATGCTGGTTTTAAGTGGCCTGCTCATACTCTCAGCCGTGCTGTTCAATTTGCTATCCACTCAACCCTCTTCAGCTCCATTTTCCTGTCCACATAACCCAAACTTCAGAAACAATTGGTATCTCCTCCACAGAATGTTCCATTCATTGACGGCAAATCTGAAATTCATCTAATTCTCAACTCCCGTCAGGTTTTCGTTACACCACTTGTGAATGTCCAATTAAGCCAAAGCTGGTTTTCAGTGGCCTGTTCTTACTACGAGACGTGCTGTTCATTTGGCTATCCATTCCACCCTGTTCAGCTCTACATTTTCGTGTCCACAAAACCCAGCCTTCAGAAATCATTGGAATCACCACTAGAGAATGTTCCATTCATTCACTGCGAATCTGGAATTCATCTGAATCTCCACTCCCGGCAGGTTTTCATTGCACCACTGCTGAATGTTCAAGTAACGCAATGATGGTTTTCAGCGGTCTATTCACACTCGAACCCGTGCTGTTCACGGTCTAGCGACTCAACACTGGTGAGTTCTTCTTTTTCCAGTTCAGACAATACAAACCTCAGAAACCATTGCAATCTACACTACAGAATGTTTCATTCATTCAGGCGAATCTTGAATTCATCTTGTTCTCCACTCCCAGCAGGTTTTCGTTTCACCACTGGTGAATGTCCAAGCAACCCAAGGCTGGTTTCAGCTGCGTGTTAACACTCGCAGCCGTGCTGTTCAATTGGCTATCCAGTGAACGCTGGTTAGCTCTTGATTTTCCTTCCACACACCGAGCCTTCAGAAATCATTCTTATCTCCACTTCAGAATGTTCCATTCGTTCCCTGCGAATCTGGAATTCCTCTGACTCTCCACACCAGGCAGATTTTCCTAACAACACTGGGGAATGACCAGGTAATCCAATGCTGGTTTTCAGCGGCTGTTCACACTCACAGCCTTGCTGTTCAATTGGCAATCCAGTCAAACCTAGTCAGCTCTTCATTTTCCTGTCCACACAACCCAGCGTTCAGAAATCATTGGAATCTCTACTACAGAAATTTCCATTCATTCCCTGTGAATCTGGAAATACTCTGAATCTGCATTCCAGGAAGGCTTTCGTTACACCACTGATGAATGTCCAAGTAATGCAATGCTGCTTCTTAGTGGTCTGTTCACACTCGAAACCGTGCTGTTCATTGGCTATCCACTCAATATCGGTCAGCTCTTCAATATCCTGTCCAGACTATCCAGATTCCTAAATGTTGGCAATCACCACTACAGAATGTTCCATTCAATCACGCGAATCTGGAATTCATCAGAGTCTCCACTCCTGGAAGGTTTTCGTGACACCACTGGTAAATGTCCAAGGAAGACAATGCTGGTTTTAAGCCGCCTGCTAACACACTCAGCCGTGCTGTTCAATTTGCTATCCACCCAACCCTATTCAGCTCTACATTTTCCTGTCCTCATAACCCAACCTTCAGAAATAATTGGTATCTCCTCCACAGAATGTTCCGTTCATTCACTGCGAATCTTAAATTCATCTGACTCTCAACTCCCGGCGGGTTATCGTTACACCACTTGTGAATGTCCAAGTAAGCCAATGCTGGTTTTCAGTGACCTGTTCATACTAAGAGACGTGCTGTTCATTTGGCTATCCACGCCACCCTGTTCAGCTCTACATTTTCGTGTCCACAAAACCCAGCCTTCAGAAATCATTGGAATCACCACTAGAGAATGTTCCATTCATTCACTGCGAATCTGGAATTCATCTGAACCTCCACTCCTGGCAGGTTTTCGTTACGCCACTGGTGAATGTCCAAGTAACTCAATACTGGTTTTCAGAGGCATGTTCAACTCGCAGAAGTGCTGTTCAATGGGCTATCCACTCAATATTGGTCAGCTCTTCATTTTCCTCTCCACACAAACCAGCCTTCAGAAATCATTGGGCTCTCCACTACAGACTGTTCCATTCATTCACTGCGATTCTGCAATTCATCTGACTCTCCGCTCCAGGCAGGTTTTCATTACAGCACTGGTGAATGACCAAGTAATCCAATGCTGGTTTTCAGCCGCCTTTTCACACTCGCAGTGTGCTGTTCAATTGTCTATCCACTCAAACCTGGTCAGCCTTTCATTTTCTTTTCCACAATATCAGACTTCAGAAATCATTGGAATCGCCAGTACAGAATGTTCCATTCATTCACTGCCAATCTGGAATTCATCTGAATCTGCACTCCAGGTAGGCTTTCATTACACCACTTATGAATGTCCAAGTAACACAATGCTGGTTTTCAGCGGTCTGTTCACACTCTAAGCCCTGCTTTTTACTGGGTATCCACACAACTGTGGTCAGCTCTTCATTTTCATGTCCAAACAATCCAGACTTGAGAAATCATTGCAATCTCCAGTACAGAATGTTCCATTCATTCACTGCGAATCTGGAATTCAACTGAATCTCCACTACCTGCAGATTTATCTTACACCACTTGTGAATGTCCAAGTAAAACAATGCTGGTTTTCAGAGGCCTGTTCATGTTCGCAGTCGTGCTGTTCAATTGGCTATCCACTCAACCTGTTTTGCTCCTCATTTTCCTGTGCACACAACCCAGCCTTCAGAAATCATTGTAATCTCCACTACAGGATGTTCCATTCATTCACTGGGAATCTGGAATTCATCTGAATCTGCACTCCACGCAGGCTTTCGTTACACCACTGCTGAAAGTCGAAGTAATGCAATACTGGTTTTCAGTGGTCTGTTCACATTCGAAGCCGAGGCTTTTTACAGGCTATCCACTCAACACTGGTCAGCTCTTCATTTTCGTGTCCCCACAATCCAGATTTCAGAAATCATTGCAATCTCCACTACAGAATGTTCCATTCATTCACTGCGAGTCTGGAGTTTATCTGATTCTCCACTCCCGCCTGGTTAACATTACACCACTTGTGAATGTCCAAGTAAGCCAATGCTGGTTTTCAGAGGCCTGTTCATACTCGCAGCCGTGCTGTTTTATTGACAATTCACTCCACCCTGCTCAGCTCTTCATTGTCCCACCACACTACCAGCCTTCAGAAATCTTTGTTATCTCCACTACAGAATGTTCCATTCATTCACTGCGAATCTGGAATTCATCTGACTCTCAACTCCACGCAGGTTTTCATTACACCACTGTTGAATGTCCAAGTAACCCAATGCTGGTTTTCAGCGGCCTGTTCATATTCGCAGCCCTGCTGTTTACTTGGCTATCGATTCAAGCCTGGTCAGCTCTTCATTTTCCTGTCCACACAACACAGGCTTCAGAAATCATTGGAATCTCCTCTACAGAATGTTCCATTCATTCACTGCGAATGTGGAATTCAACTGACTCTCCACTCCATGCAGGTTTTCCTTACACCACTGATGAATGTCCAAGTAACCCAATGCTGGTTTTCAGCTGCATGTTCACACTCGCAGCCATGCTATACAATTGGCTTTCCACTAAATCCTGATTAGTTCTTGATTTTCCTTCCACACGACCCAGCCTTCAGAAATCGTTGGAATCTCCACTAGAGAATGTTCCATTCATTCACTGCGAATCTGGAATTCCTCTGAACCTCCACTCCCGGCAGGTTTTCGTTACACCACTGTTGAATGTCCAAGTAACCCAATGTTTTAAGTGTTTTCTTCACAAGCGCAGTGGTGCTGTTCAATTGGCTATCCACTCAACCCTGGCCAGCTCTACATTTTCCTGTCCACACCACAGAGACTGGAGAAATCATTGTTATCTCCACTACAGAATGTTCCATTCATTCACAGCGAATCTGGAATTCATCTGAATCTCCACTCCCGGCAGGTTTTCGTGACACCACTGGTAAATATCCAAGTAAGCCAATGCTGGTTTTAAGTGGCCTGCTCATACTCTCAGCCGTGCTGTTCAATTTGCTATCCACTCAACCCTCTTCAGCTCCATTTTCCTGTCCACATAACCCAAACTTCAGAAACAATTGGTATCTCCTCCACAGAATGTTCCATTCATTGACGGCAAATCTGAAATTCATCTAATTCTCAACTCCCGTCAGGTTTTCGTTACACCACTTGTGAATGTCCAATTAAGCCAAAGCTGGTTTTCAGTGGCCTGTTCTTACTACGAGACGTGCTGTTCGTTTGGCTATCCATTCCACCCTGTTCAGCTCTACATTTTCGTGTCCACAAAACCCAGCCTTCAGAAATCATTGGAATCACCACTAGAGAATGTTCCATTCATTCACTGCGAATCTGGAATTCATCTGAATCTCCACTCCCGGCAGGTTTTCATTGCACCACTGCTGAATGTTCAAGTAACGCAATGATGGTTTTCAGCGGTCTATTCACACTCGAACCCGTGCTGTTCACGGTCTAGCGACTCAACACTGGTGAGTTCTTCTTTTTCCAGTTCAGACAATACAAACCTCAGAAACCATTGCAATCTACACTACAGAATGTTTCATTCATTCAGGCGAATCTTGAATTCATCTTGTTCTCCACTCCCAGCAGGTTTTCGTTTCACCACTGGTGAATGTCCAAGCAACCCAAGGCTGGTTTCAGCTGCGTGTTAACACTCGCAGCCGTGCTGTTCAATTGGCTATCCAGTGAACGCTGGTTAGCTCTTGATTTTCCTTCCACACACCGAGCCTTCAGAAATCATTCTTATCTCCACTTCAGAATGTTCCATTCGTTCCCTGCGAATCTGGAATTCCTCTGACTCTCCACACCAGGCAGATTTTCCTAACAACACTGGGGAATGACCAGGTAATCCAATGCTGGTTTTCAGCGGCTGTTCACACTCACAGCCTTGCTGTTCAATTGGCAATCCAGTCAAACCTAGTCAGCTCTTCATTTTCCTGTCCACACAACCCAGCGTTCAGAAATCATTGGAATCTCTACTACAGAAATTTCCATTCATTCACTGTGAATCTGGAAATACTCTGAATCTGCATTCCAGGAAGGCTTTCGTTACACCACTGATGAATGTCCAAGTAATGCAATGCTGCTTCTTAGTGGTCTGTTCACACTCGAAACCGTGCTGTTCATTGGCTATCCACTCAATATCGGTCAGCTCTTCAATATCCTGTCCAGACTATCCAGATTCCTAAATGTTGGCAATCACCACTACAGAATGTTCCATTCAATCACGCGAATCTGGAATTCATCAGAGTCTCCACTCCTGGAAGGTTTTCGTGACACCACTGGTAAATGTCCAAGGAAGACAATGCTGGTTTTAAGCCGCCTGCTAACACACTCAGCCGTGCTGTTCAATTTGCTATCCACCCAACCCTATTCAGCTCTACATTTTCCTGTCCTCATAACCCAACCTTCAGAAATAATTGGTATCTCCTCCACAGAATGTTCCGTTCATTCACTGCGAATCTTAAATTCATCTGACTCTCAACTCCCGGCGGGTTATCGTTACACCACTTGTGAATGTCCAAGTAAGCCAATGCTGGTTTTCAGTGGCCTGTTCATACTAAGAGACGTGCTGTTCATTTGGCTATCCACGCCACCCTGTTCAGCTCTACATTTTCGTGTCCACAAAACCCAGCCTTCAGAAATCATTGGAATCACCACTAGAGAATGTTCCATTCATTCACTGCGAATCTGGAATTCATCTGAACCTCCACTCCTGGCAGGTTTTCGTTACGCCACTGGTGAATGTCCAAGTAACTCAATACTGGTTTTCAGAGGCATGTTCAACTCGCAGAAGTGCTGTTCAATGGGCTATCCACTCAATATTGGTCAGCTCTTCATTTTCCTCTCCACACAAACCAGCCTTCAGAAATCATTGGGCTCTCCACTACAGACTGTTCCATTCATTCACTGCGATTCTGCAATTCATCTGACTCTCCGCTCCAGGCAGGTTTTCATTACAGCACTGGTGAATGACCAAGTAATCCAATGCTGGTTTTCAGCCGCCTTTTCACACTCGCAGTGTGCTGTTCAATTGTCTATCCACTCAAACCTGGTCAGCCTTTCATTTTCTTTTCCACAATATCAGACTTCAGAAATCATTGGAATCGCCAGTACAGAATGTTCCATTCATTCACTGCCAATCTGGAATTCATCTGAATCTGCACTCCAGGTAGGCTTTCATTACACCACTTATGAATGTCCAAGTAACACAATGCTGGTTTTCAGCGGTCTGTTCACACTCTAAGCCCTGCTTTTTACTGGGTATCCACACAACTGTGGTCAGCTCTTCATTTTCATGTCCAAACAATCCAGACTTGAGAAATCATTGCAATCTCCAGTACAGAATGTTCCATTCATTCACTGCGAATCTGGAATTCAACTGAATCTCCACTACCTGCAGATTTATCTTACACCACTTGTGAATGTCCAAGTAAAACAATGCTGGTTTTCAGAGGCCTGTTCATGTTCGCAGTCGTGCTGTTCAATTGGCTATCCACTCAACCTGTTTTGCTCCTCATTTTCCTGTGCACACAACCCAGCCTTCAGAAATCATTGTAATCTCCACTACAGGATGTTCCATTCATTCACTGGGAATCTGGAATTCATCTGAATCTGCACTCCACGCAGGCTTTCGTTACACCACTGCTGAAAGTCGAAGTAATGCAATACTGGTTTTCAGTGGTCTGTTCACATTCGAAGCCGAGGCTTTTTACAGGCTATCCACTCAACACTGGTCAGCTCTTCATTTTCGTGTCCCCACAATCCAGATTTCAGAAATCATTGCAATCTCCACTACAGAATGTTCCATTCATTCACTGCGAGTCTGGAGTTTATCTGATTCTCCACTCCCGCCTGGTTAACATTACACCACTTGTGAATGTCCAAGTAAGCCAATGCTGGTTTTCAGAGGCCTGTTCATACTCGCAGCCGTGCTGTTTTATTGACAATTCACTCCACCCTGCTCAGCTCTTCATTGTCCCACCACACTACCAGCCTTCAGAAATCTTTGTTATCTCCACTACAGAATGTTCCATTCATTCACTGCGAATCTGGAATTCATCTGACTCTCAACTCCACGCAGGTTTTCATTACACCACTGTTGAATGTCCAAGTAACCCAATGCTGGTTTTCAGCGGCCTGTTCATATTCGCAGCCCTGCTGTTTACTTGGCTATCGATTCAAGCCTGGTCAGCTCTTCATTTTCCTGTCCACACAACACAGGCTTCAGAAATCATTGGAATCTCCTCTACAGAATGTTCCATTCATTCACTGCGAATGTGGAATTCAACTGACTCTCCACTCCATGCAGGTTTTCCTTACACCACTGATGAATGTCCAAGTAACCCAATGCTGGTTTTCAGCTGCATGTTCACACTCGCAGCCATGCTATACAATTGGCTTTCCACTAAATCCTGATTAGTTCTTGATTTTCCTTCCACACGACCCAGCCTTCAGAAATCGTTGGAATCTCCACTAGAGAATGTTCCATTCATTCACTGCGAATCTGGAATTCCTCTGAACCTCCACTCCCGGCAGGTTTTCGTTACACCACTGTTGAATGTCCAAGTAACCCAATGTTTTAAGTGTTTTCTTCACAAGCGCAGTGGTGCTGTTCAATTGGCTATCCACTCAACCCTGGCCAGCTCTACATTTTCCTGTCCACACCACAGAGACTGGAGAAATCATTGTTATCTCCACTACAGAATGTTCCATTCATTCACAGCGAATCTGGAATTCATCTGAATCTCCACTCCCGGCAGGTTTTCGTGACACCACTGGTAAATATCCAAGTAAGCCAATGCTGGTTTTAAGTGGCCTGCTCATACTCTCAGCCGTGCTGTTCAATTTGCTATCCACTCAACCCTCTTCAGCTCCATTTTCCTGTCCACATAACCCAAACTTCAGAAACAATTGGTATCTCCTCCACAGAATGTTCCATTCATTGACGGCAAATCTGAAATTCATCTAATTCTCAACTCCCGTCAGGTTTTCGTTACACCACTTGTGAATGTCCAATTAAGCCAAAGCTGGTTTTCAGTGGCCTGTTCTTACTACGAGACGTGCTGTTCGTTTGGCTATCCATTCCACCCTGTTCAGCTCTACATTTTCGTGTCCACAAAACCCAGCCTTCAGAAATCATTGGAATCACCACTAGAGAATGTTCCATTCATTCACTGCGAATCTGGAATTCATCTGAATCTCCACTCCCGGCAGGTTTTCATTGCACCACTGCTGAATGTTCAAGTAACGCAATGATGGTTTTCAGCGGTCTATTCACACTCGAACCCGTGCTGTTCACGGTCTAGCGACTCAACACTGGTGAGTTCTTCTTTTTCCAGTTCAGACAATACAAACCTCAGAAACCATTGCAATCTACACTACAGAATGTTTCATTCATTCAGGCGAATCTTGAATTCATCTTGTTCTCCACTCCCAGCAGGTTTTCGTTTCACCACTGGTGAATGTCCAAGCAACCCAAGGCTGGTTTCAGCTGCGTGTTAACACTCGCAGCCGTGCTGTTCAATTGGCTATCCAGTGAACGCTGGTTAGCTCTTGATTTTCCTTCCACACACCGAGCCTTCAGAAATCATTCTTATCTCCACTTCAGAATGTTCCATTCGTTCCCTGCGAATCTGGAATTCCTCTGACTCTCCACACCAGGCAGATTTTCCTAACAACACTGGGGAATGACCAGGTAATCCAATGCTGGTTTTCAGCGGCTGTTCACACTCACAGCCTTGCTGTTCAATTGGCAATCCAGTCAAACCTAGTCAGCTCTTCATTTTCCTGTCCACACAACCCAGCGTTCAGAAATCATTGGAATCTCTACTACAGAAATTTCCATTCATTCACTGTGAATCTGGAAATACTCTGAATCTGCATTCCAGGAAGGCTTTCGTTACACCACTGATGAATGTCCAAGTAATGCAATGCTGCTTCTTAGTGGTCTGTTCACACTCGAAACCGTGCTGTTCATTGGCTATCCACTCAATATCGGTCAGCTCTTCAATATCCTGTCCAGACTATCCAGATTCCTAAATGTTGGCAATCACCACTACAGAATGTTCCATTCAATCACGCGAATCTGGAATTCATCAGAGTCTCCACTCCTGGAAGGTTTTCGTGACACCACTGGTAAATGTCCAAGGAAGACAATGCTGGTTTTAAGCCGCCTGCTAACACACTCAGCCGTGCTGTTCAATTTGCTATCCACCCAACCCTATTCAGCTCTACATTTTCCTGTCCTCATAACCCAACCTTCAGAAATAATTGGTATCTCCTCCACAGAATGTTCCGTTCATTCACTGCGAATCTTAAATTCATCTGACTCTCAACTCCCGGCGGGTTATCGTTACACCACTTGTGAATGTCCAAGTAAGCCAATGCTGGTTTTCAGTGGCCTGTTCATACTAAGAGACGTGCTGTTCATTTGGCTATCCACGCCACCCTGTTCAGCTCTACATTTTCGTGTCCACAAAACCCAGCCTTCAGAAATCATTGGAATCACCACTAGAGAATGTTCCATTCATTCACTGCGAATCTGGAATTCATCTGAACCTCCACTCCTGGCAGGTTTTCGTTACGCCACTGGTGAATGTCCAAGTAACTCAATACTGGTTTTCAGAGGCATGTTCAACTCGCAGAAGTGCTGTTCAATGGGCTATCCACTCAATATTGGTCAGCTCTTCATTTTCCTCTCCACACAAACCAGCCTTCAGAAATCATTGGGCTCTCCACTACAGACTGTTCCATTCATTCACTGCGATTCTGCAATTCATCTGACTCTCCGCTCCAGGCAGGTTTTCATTACAGCACTGGTGAATGACCAAGTAATCCAATGCTGGTTTTCAGCCGCCTTTTCACACTCGCAGTGTGCTGTTCAATTGTCTATCCACTCAAACCTGGTCAGCCTTTCATTTTCTTTTCCACAATATCAGACTTCAGAAATCATTGGAATCGCCAGTACAGAATGTTCCATTCATTCACTGCCAATCTGGAATTCATCTGAATCTGCACTCCAGGTAGGCTTTCATTACACCACTTATGAATGTCCAAGTAACACAATGCTGGTTTTCAGCGGTCTGTTCACACTCTAAGCCCTGCTTTTTACTGGGTATCCACAAAACTGTGGTCAGCTCTTCATTTTCATGTCCAAACAATCCAGACTTGAGAAATCATTGCAATCTCCAGTACAGAATGTTCCATTCATTCACTGCGAATCTGGAATTCAACTGAATCTCCACTACCTGCAGATTTATCTTACACCACTTGTGAATGTCCAAGTAAAACAATGCTGGTTTTCAGAGGCCTGTTCATGTTCGCAGTCGTGCTGTTCAATTGGCTATCCACTCAACCTGTTTTGCTCCTCATTTTCCTGTGCACACAACCCAGCCTTCAGAAATCATTGTAATCTCCACTACAGGATGTTCCATTCATTCACTGGGAATCTGGAATTCATCTGAATCTGCACTCCACGCAGGCTTTCGTTACACCACTGCTGAAAGTCGAAGTAATGCAATACTGGTTTTCAGTGGTCTGTTCACATTCGAAGCCGAGGCTTTTTACAGGCTATCCACTCAACACTGGTCAGCTCTTCATTTTCGTGTCCCCACAATCCAGATTTCAGAAATCATTGCAATCTCCACTACAGAATGTTCCATTCATTCACTGCGAGTCTGGAGTTTATCTGATTCTCCACTCCCGCCTGGTTAACATTACACCACTTGTGAATGTCCAAGTAAGCCAATGCTGGTTTTCAGAGGCCTGTTCATACTCGCAGCCGTGCTGTTTAATTGACAATTCACTCCACCCTGCTCAGCTCTTCATTGTCCCACCACACTACCAGCCTTCAGAAATCTTTGTTATCTCCACTACAGAATGTTCCATTCATTCACTGCGAATCTGGAATTCATCTGACTCTCAACTCCACGCAGGTTTTCATTACACCACTGTTGAATGTCCAAGTAACCCAATGCTGGTTTTCAGCGGCCTGTTCATATTCGCAGCCCTGCTGTTTACTTGGCTATCGATTCAAGCCTGGTCAGCTCTTCATTTTCCTGTCCACACAACACAGGCTTCAGAAATCATTGGAATCTCCTCTACAGAATGTTCCATTCATTCACTGCGAATGTGGAATTCAACTGACTCTCCACTCCATGCAGGTTTTCCTTACACCACTGATGAATGTCCAAGTAACCCAATGCTGGTTTTCAGCTGCATGTTCACACTCGCAGCCATGCTATACAATTGGCTTTCCACTAAATCCTGATTAGTTCTTGATTTTCCTTCCACACGACCCAGCCTTCAGAAATCGTTGGAATCTCCACTAGAGAATGTTCCATTCATTCACTGCGAATCTGGAATTCCTCTGAACCTCCACTCCCGGCAGGTTTTCGTTACACCACTGTTGAATGTCCAAGTAACCCAATGTTTTAAGTGTTTTCTTCACAAGCGCAGTGGTGCTGTTCAATTGGCTATCCACTCAACCCTGGCCAGCTCTACATTTTCCTGTCCACACCACAGAGACTGGAGAAATCATTGTTATCTCCACTACAGAATGTTCCATTCATTCACAGCGAATCTGGAATTCATCTGAATCTCCACTCCCGGCAGGTTTTCGTGACACCACTGGTAAATATCCAAGTAAGCCAATGCTGGTTTTAAGTGGCCTGCTCATACTCTCAGCCGTGCTGTTCAATTTGCTATCCACTCAACCCTCTTCAGCTCCATTTTCCTGTCCACATAACCCAAACTTCAGAAACAATTGGTATCTCCTCCACAGAATGTTCCATTCATTGACGGCAAATCTGAAATTCATCTAATTCTCAACTCCCGTCAGGTTTTCGTTACACCACTTGTGAATGTCCAATTAAGCCAAAGCTGGTTTTCAGTGGCCTGTTCTTACTACGAGACGTGCTGTTCGTTTGGCTATCCATTCCACCCTGTTCAGCTCTACATTTTCGTGTCCACAAAACCCAGCCTTCAGAAATCATTGGAATCACCACTAGAGAATGTTCCATTCATTCACTGCGAATCTGGAATTCATCTGAATCTCCACTCCCGGCAGGTTTTCATTGCACCACTGCTGAATGTTCAAGTAACGCAATGATGGTTTTCAGCGGTCTATTCACACTCGAACCCGTGCTGTTCACGGTCTAGCGACTCAACACTGGTGAGTTCTTCTTTTTCCAGTTCAGACAATACAAACCTCAGGAACCATTGCAATCTACACTACAGAATGTTTCATTCATTCAGGCGAATCTTGAATTCATCTTGTTCTCCACTCCCAGCAGGTTTTCGTTTCACCACTGGTGAATGTCCAAGCAACCCAAGGCTGGTTTCAGCTGCGTGTTAACACTCGCAGCCGTGCTGTTCAATTGGCTATCCAGTAAACGCTGGTTAGCTCTTGATTTTCCTTCCACACACCGAGCCTTCAGAAATCATTCTTATCTCCACTTCAGAATGTTCCATTCGTTCCCTGCGAATCTGGAATTCCTCTGACTCTCCACACCAGGCAGATTTTCCTAACAACACTGGGGAATGACCAGGTAATCCAATGCTGGTTTTCAGCGGCTGTTCACACTCACAGCCTTGCTGTTCAATTGGCAATCCAGTCAAACCTAGTCAGCTCTTCATTTTCCTGTCCACACAACCCAGCGTTCAGAAATCATTGGAATCTCTACTACAGAAATTTCCATTCATTCACTGTGAATCTGGAAATACTCTGAATCTGCATTCCAGGAAGGCTTTCGTTACACCACTGATGAATGTCCAAGTAATGCAATGCTGCTTCTTAGTGGTCTGTTCACACTCGAAACCGTGCTGTTCATTGGCTATCCACTCAATATCGGTCAGCTCTTCAATATCCTGTCCAGACTATCCAGATTCCTAAATGTTGGCAATCACCACTACAGAATGTTCCATTCAATCACGCGAATCTGGAATTCATCAGAGTCTCCACTCCTGGAAGGTTTTCGTGACACCACTGGTAAATGTCCAAGGAAGACAATGCTGGTTTTAAGCCGCCTGCTAACACACTCAGCCGTGCTGTTCAATTTGCTATCCACCCAACCCTATTCAGCTCTACATTTTCCTGTCCTCATAACCCAACCTTCAGAAATAATTGGTATCTCCTCCACAGAATGTTCCGTTCATTCACTGCGAATCTTAAATTCATCTGACTCTCAACTCCCGGCGGGTTATCGTTACACCACTTGTGAATGTCCAAGTAAGCCAATGCTGGTTTTCAGTGGCCTGTTCATACTAAGAGACGTGCTGTTCATTTGGCTATCCACGCCACCCTGTTCAGCTCTACATTTTCGTGTCCACAAAACCCAGCCTTCAGAAATCATTGGAATCACCACTAGAGAATGTTCCATTCATTCACTGCGAATCTGGAATTCATCTGAACCTCCACTCCTGGCAGGTTTTCGTTACGCCACTGGTGAATGTCCAAGTAACTCAATACTGGTTTTCAGAGGCATGTTCAACTCGCAGAAGTGCTGTACAATGGGCTATCCACTCAATATTGGTCAGCTCTTCATTTTCCTCTCCACACAAACCAGCCTTCAGAAATCATTGGGCTCTCCACTACAGACTGTTCCATTCATTCACTGCGATTCTGCAATTCATCTGACTCTCCGCTCCAGGCAGGTTTTCATTACAGCACTGGTGAATGACCAAGTAATCCAATGCTGGTTTTCAGCCGCCTTTTCACACTCGCAGTGTGCTGTTCAATTGTCTATCCACTCAAACCTGGTCAGCCTTTCATTTTCTTTTCCACAATATCAGACTTCAGAAATCATTGGAATCGCCAGTACAGAATGTTCCATTCATTCACTGCCAATCTGGAATTCATCTGAATCTGCACTCCAGGTAGGCTTTCATTACACCACTTATGAATGTCCAAGTAACACAATGCTGGTTTTCAGCGGTCTGTTCACACTCTAAGCCCTGCTTTTTACTGGGTATCCACACAACTGTGGTCAGCTCTTCATTTTCATGTCCAAACAATCCAGACTTGAGAAATCATTGCAATCTCCAGTACAGAATGTTCCATTCATTCACTGCGAATCTGGAATTCAACTGAATCTCCACTACCTGCAGATTTATCTTACACCACTTGTGAATGTCCAAGTAAAACAATGCTGGTTTTCAGAGGCCTGTTCATGTTCGCAGTCGTGCTGTTCAATTGGCTATCCACTCAACCTGTTTTGCTCCTCATTTTCCTGTGCACACAACCCAGCCTTCAGAAATCATTGTAATCTCCACTACAGGATGTTCCATTCATTCACTGGGAATCTGGAATTCATCTGAATCTGCACTCCACGCAGGCTTTCGTTACACCACTGCTGAAAGTCGAAGTAATGCAATACTGGTTTTCAGTGGTCTGTTCACATTCGAAGCCGAGGCTTTTTACAGGCTATCCACTCAACACTGGTCAGCTCTTCATTTTCGTGTCCCCACAATCCAGATTTCAGAAATCATTGCAATCTCCACTACAGAATGTTCCATTCATTCACTGCGAGTCTGGAGTTTATCTGATTCTCCACTCCCGCCTGGTTAACATTACACCACTTGTGAATGTCCAAGTAAGCCAATGCTGGTTTTCAGAGGCCTGTTCATACTCGTAGCCGTGCTGTTTAATTGACAATTCACTCCACCCTGTTCAGCTCTTCATTGTCCCACCACACTACCAGCCTTCAGAAATCTTTGTTATCTCCACTACAGAATGTTCCATTCATTCACTGCGAATCTGGAATTCATCTGACTCTCAACTCCACGCAGGTTTTCATTACACCACTGTTGAATGTCCAAGTAACCCAATGCTGGTTTTCAGCGGCCTGTTCATATTCGCAGCCCTGCTGTTTACTTGGCTATCGATTCAAGCCTGGTCAGCTCTTCATTTTCCTGTCCACACAACACAGGCTTCAGAAATCATTGGAATCTCCTCTACAAAATGTTCCATTCATTCACTGCGAATGTGGAATTCAACTGACTCTCCACTCCATGCAGGTTTTCCTTACACCACTGATGAATGTCCAAGTAACCCAATGCTGGTTTTCAGCTGCATGTTCACACTCGCAGCCATGCTATACAATTGGCTTTCCACTAAATCCTGATTAGTTCTTGATTTTCCTTCCACACGACCCAGCCTTCAGAAATCGTTGGAATCTCCACTAGAGAATGTTCCATTCATTCACTGCGAATCTGGAATTCCTCTGAACCTCCACTCCCGGCAGGTTTTCGTTACACCACTGTTGAATGTCCAAGTAACCCAATGTTTTAAGTGTTTTCTTCACAAGCGCAGTGGTGCTGTTCAATTGGCTATCCACTCAACCCTGGCCAGCTCTACATTTTCCTGTCCACACCACAGAGACTGGAGAAATCATTGTTATCTCCACTACAGAATGTTCCATTCATTCACAGCGAATCTGGAATTCATCTGAATCTCCACTCCCGGCAGGTTTTCGTGACACCACTGGTAAATATCCAAGTAAGCCAATGCTGGTTTTAAGTGGCCTGCTCATACTCTCAGCCGTGCTGTTCAATTTGCTATCCACTCAACCCTCTTCAGCTCCATTTTCCTGTCCACATAACCCAAACTTCAGAAACAATTGGTATCTCCTCCACAGAATGTTCCATTCATTGACTGCAAATCTGAAATTCATCTAATTCTCAACTCCCGTCAGGTTTTCGTTACACCACTTGTGAATGTCCAATTAAGCCAAAGCTGGTTTTCAGTGGCCTGTTCTTACTACGAGACGTGCTGTTCATTTGGCTATCCATTCCACCCTGTTCAGCTCTACATTTTCGTGTCCACAAAACCCAGCCTTCAGAAATCATTGGAATCACCACTAGAGAATGTTCCATTCATTCACTGCGAATCTGGAATTCATCTGAATCTCCACTCCCGGCAGGTTTTCATTGCACCACTGCTGAATGTTCAAGTAACGCAATGATGGTTTTCAGCGGTCTATTCACACTCGAACCCGTGCTGTTCACGGTCTAGCGACTCAACACTGGTGAGTTCTTCTTTTTCCAGTTCAGACAATACAAACCTCAGAAACCATTGCAATCTACACTACAGAATGTTTCATTCATTCAGGCGAATCTTGAATTCATCTTGTTCTCCACTCCCAGCAGGTTTTCGTTTCACCACTGGTGAATGTCCAAGCAACCCAAGGCTGGTTTCAGCTGCGTGTTAACACTCGCAGCCGTGCTGTTCAATTGGCTATCCAGTGAACGCTGGTTAGCTCTTGATTTTCCTTCCACACACCGAGCCTTCAGAAATCATTCTTATCTCCACTTCAGAATGTTCCATTCGTTCCCTGCGAATCTGGAATTCCTCTGACTCTCCACACCAGGCAGATTTTCCTAACAACACTGGTGAATGACCAGGTAATCCAATGCTGGTTTTCAGCGGCTGTTCACACTCACAGCCTTGCTGTTCAATTGGCAATCCAGTCAAACCTAGTCAGCTCTTCATTTTCCTGTCCACACAACCCAGCGTTCAGAAATCATTGGAATCTCTACTACAGAAATTTCCATTCATTCACTGTGAATCTGGAAATACTCTGAATCTGCATTCCAGGAAGGCTTTCGTTACACCACTGATGAATGTCCAAGTAATGCAATGCTGCTTCTTAGTGGTCTGTTCACACTCGAAACCGTGCTGTTCATTGGCTATCCACTCAATATCGGTCAGCTCTTCAATATCCTGTCCAGACTATCCAGATTTCTAAATGTTGGCAATCACCACTACAGAATGTTCCATTCAATCACGCGAATCTGGAATTCATCAGAGTCTCCACTCCTGGAAGGTTTTCGTGACACCACTGGTAAATGTCCAAGGAAGACAATGCTGGTTTTAAGCCGCCTGCTAACACACTCAGCCGTGCTGTTCAATTTGCTATCCACCCAACCCTATTCAGCTCTACATTTTCCTGTCCTCATAACCCAACCTTCAGAAATAATTGGTATCTCCTCCACAGAATGTTCCGTTCATTCACTGCGAATCTTAAATTCATCTGACTCTCAACTCCCGGCGGGTTATCGTTACACCACTTGTGAATGTCCAAGTAAGCCAATGCTGGTTTTCAGTGGCCTGTTCATACTAAGAGACGTGCTGTTCATTTGGCTATCCACTCCACCCTGTTCAGCTCTACATTTTCGTGTCCACAAAACCCAGCCTTCAGAAATCATTGGAATCACCACTAGAGAATGTTCCATTCATTCACTGCGAATCTGGAATTCCTCTGAACCTCCACTCCTGGCAGGTTTTCGTTACGCCACTGGTGAATGTCCAAGTAACTCAATACTGGTTTTCAGAGGCATGTTCAACTCGCAGAAGTGCTGTTCAATGGGCTATCCACTCAATATTGGTCAGCTCTTCATTTTCCTCTCCACACAAACCAGCCTTCAGAAATCATTGGGCTCTCCACTACAGACCGTTCCATTCATTCACTGCGATTCTGCAATTCATCTGACTCTCCGCTCCAGGCAGGTTTTCATTACAGCACTGGTGAATGACCAAGTAATCCAATGCTGGTTTTCAGCCGCCTTTTCACACTCGCAGTGTGCTGTTCAATTGTCTATCCACTCAAACCTGGTCAGCCTTTCATTTTCTTTTCCACAATATCAGACTTCAGAAATCATTGGAATCGCCAGTACAGAATGTTCCATTCATTCACTGCCAATCTGGAATTCATCTGAATCTGCACTCCAGGTAGGCTTTCATTACACCACTTATGAATGTCCAAGTAACACAATGCTGGTTTTCAGCGGTCTGTTCACACTCTAAGCCCTGCTTTTTACTGGGTATCCACACAACTGTGGTCAGCTCTTCATTTTCATGTCCAAACAATCCAGACTTGAGAAATCATTGCAATCTCCAGTACAGAATGTTCCATTCATTCACTGCGAATCTGGAATTCAACTGAATCTCCACTACCTGCAGATTTATCTTACACCACTTGTGAATGTCCAAGTAAAACAATGCTGGTTTTCAGAGGCCTGTTCATGTTCGCAGTCGTGCTGTTCAATTGGCTATCCACTCAACCTGTTTTGCTCCTCATTTTCCTGTGCACACAACCCAGCCTTCAGAAATCATTGTAATCTCCACTACAGGATGTTCCATTCATTCACTGGGAATCTGGAATTCATCTGAATCTGCACTCCACGCAGGCTTTCGTTACACCACTGCTGAAAGTCGAAGTAATGCAATACTGGTTTTCAGTGGTCTGTTCACATTCGAAGCCGAGGCTTTTTACAGGCTATCCACTCAACACTGGTCAGCTCTTCATTTTCGTGTCCCCACAATCCAGATTTCAGAAATCATTGCAATCTCCACTACAGAATGTTCCATTCATTCACTGCGAGTCTGGAGTTTATCTGATTCTCCACTCCCGCCTGGTTAACATTACACCACTTGTGAATGTCCAAGTAAGCCAATGCTGGTTTTCAGAGGCCTGTTCATACTCGCAGCCGTGCTGTTTTATTGACAATTCACTCCACCCTGTTCAGCTCTTCATTGTCCCACCACACTACCAGCCTTCAGAAATCTTTGTTATCTCCACTACAGAATGTTCCATTCATTCACTGCGAATCTGGAATTCATCTGACTCTCAACTCCACGCAGGTTTTCATTACACCACTGTTGAATGTCCAAGTAACCCAATGCTGGTTTTCAGCGGCCTGTTCATATTCGCAGCCCTGCTGTTTACTTGGCTATCGATTCAAGCCTGGTCAGCTCTTCATTTTCCTGTCCACACAACACAGGCTTCAGAAATCATTGGAATCTCCTCTACAGAATGTTCCATTCATTCACTGCGAATGTGGAATTCAACTGACTCTCCACTCCATGCAGGTTTTCCTTACACCACTGATGAATGTCCAAGTAACCCAATGCTGGTTTTCAGCTGCATGTTCACACTCGCAGCCATGCTATACAATTGGCTTTCCACTAAATCCTGATTAGTTCTTGATTTTCCTTCCACACGACCCAGCCTTCAGAAATCGTTGGAATCTCCACTAGAGAATGTTCCATTCATTCACTGCGAATCTGGAATTCCTCTGAACCTCCACTCCCGGCAGGTTTTCGTTACACCACTGTTGAATGTCCAAGTAACCCAATGTTTTAAGTGTTTTCTTCACAAGCGCAGTGGTGCTGTTCAATTGGCTATCCACTCAACCCTGGCCAGCTCTACATTTTCCTGTCCACACCACAGAGACTGGAGAAATCATTGTTATCTCCACTACAGAATGTTCCATTCATTCACAGCGAATCTGGAATTCATCTGAATCTCCACTCCCGGCAGGTTTTCGTGACACCACTGGTAAATATCCAAGTAAGCCAATGCTGGTTTTAAGTGGCCTGCTCATACTCTCAGCCGTGCTGTTCAATTTGCTATCCACTCAACCCTCTTCAGCTCCATTTTCCTGTCCACATAACCCAAACTTCAGAAACAATTGGTATCTCCTCCACAGAATGTTCCATTCATTGACGGCAAATCTGAAATTCATCTAATTCTCAACTCCCGTCAGGTTTTCGTTACACCACTTGTGAATGTCCAATTAAGCCAAAGCTGGTTTTCAGTGGCCTGTTCTTACTACGAGACGTGCTGTTCATTTGGCTATCCATTCCACCCTGTTCAGCTCTCCATTTTCGTGTCCACAAAACCCAGCCTTCAGAAATCATTGGAATCACCACTAGAGAATGTTCCATTCATTCACTGCGAATCTGGAATTCATCTGAATCTCCACTCCCGGCAGGTTTTCATTGCACCACTGCTGAATGTTCAAGTAACGCAATGATGGTTTTCAGCGGTCTATTCACACTCGAACCCGTGCTGTTCACGGTCTAGCGACTCAACACTGGTGAGTTCTTCTTTTTCCAGTTCAGACAATACAAACCTCAGAAACCATTGCAATCTACACTACAGAATGTTTCATTCATTCAGGCGAATCTTGAATTCATCTTGTTCTCCACTCCCAGCAGGTTTTCGTTTCACCACTGGTGAATGTCCAAGCAACCCAAGGCTGGTTTCAGCTGCGTGTTAACACTCGCAGCCGTGCTGTTCAATTGGCTATCCAGTGAACGCTGGTTAGCTCTTGATTTTCCTTCCACACACCGAGCCTTCAGAAATCATTCTTATCTCCACTTCAGAATGTTCCATTCGTTCCCTGCGAATCTGGAATTCCTCTGACTCTCCACACCAGGCAGATTTTCCTAACAACACTGGTGAATGACCAGGTAATCCAATGCTGGTTTTCAGCGGCTGTTCACACTCACAGCCTTGCTGTTCAATTGGCAATCCAGTCAAACCTAGTCAGCTCTTCATTTTCCTGTCCACACAACCCAGCGTTCAGAAATCATTGGAATCTCTACTACAGAAATTTCCATTCATTCACTGTGAATCTGGAAATACTCTGAATCTGCATTCCAGGAAGGCTTTCGTTACACCACTGATGAATGTCCAAGTAATGCAATGCTGCTTCTTAGTGGTCTGTTCACACTCGAAACCGTGCTGTTCATTGGCTATCCACTCAATATCGGTCAGCTCTTCAATATCCTGTCCAGACTATCCAGATTCCTAAATGTTGGCAATCACCACTACAGAATGTTCCATTCAATCACGCGAATCTGGAATTCATCAGAGTCTCCACTCCTGGAAGGTTTTCGTGACACCACTGGTAAATGTCCAAGGAAGACAATGCTGGTTTTAAGCCGCCTGCTAACACACTCAGCCGTGCTGTTCAATTTGCTATCCACCCAACCCTATTCAGCTCTACATTTTCCTGTCCTCATAACCCAACCTTCAGAAATAATTGGTATCTCCTCCACAGAATGTTCCGTTCATTCACTGCGAATCTTAAATTCATCTGACTCTCAACTCCCGGCGGGTTATCGTTACACCACTTGTGAATGTCCAAGTAAGCCAATGCTGGTTTTCAGTGGCCTGTTCATACTAAGAGACGTGCTGTTCATTTGGCTATCCACTCCACCCTGTTCAGCTCTACATTTTCGTGTCCACAAAACCCAGCCTTCAGAAATCATTGGAATCACCACTAGAGAATGTTCCATTCATTCACTGCGAATCTGGAATTCCTCTGAACCTCCACTCCTGGCAGGTTTTCGTTACGCCACTGGTGAATGTCCAAGTAACTCAATACTGGTTTTCAGAGGCATGTTCAACTCGCAGAAGTGCTGTTCAATGGGCTATCCACTCAATATTGGTCAGCTCTTCATTTTCCTCTCCACACAAACCAGCCTTCAGAAATCATTGGGCTCTCCACTACAGACCGTTCCATTCATTCACTGCGATTCTGCAATTCATCTGACTCTCCGCTCCAGGCAGGTTTTCATTACAGCACTGGTGAATGACCAAGTAATCCAATGCTGGTTTTCAGCCGCCTTTTCACACTCGCAGTGTGCTGTTCAATTGTCTATCCACTCAAACCTGGTCAGCCTTTCATTTTCTTTTCCACAATATCAGACTTCAGAAATCATTGGAATCGCCAGTACAGAATGTTCCATTCATTCACTGCCAATCTGGAATTCATCTGAATCTGCACTCCAGGTAGGCTTTCATTACACCACTTATGAATGTCCAAGTAACACAATGCTGGTTTTCAGCGGTCTGTTCACACTCTAAGCCCTGCTTTTTACTGGGTATCCACACAACTGTGGTCAGCTCTTCATTTTCATGTCCAAACAATCCAGACTTGAGAAATCATTGCAATCTCCAGTACAGAATGTTCCATTCATTCACTGCGAATCTGGAATTCAACTGAATCTCCACTACCTGCAGATTTATCTTACACCACTTGTGAATGTCCAAGTAAAACAATGCTGGTTTTCAGAGGCCTGTTCATGTTCGCAGTCGTGCTGTTCAATTGGCTATCCACTCAACCTGTTTTGCTCCTCATTTTCCTGTGCACACAACCCAGCCTTCAGAAATCATTGTAATCTCCACTACAGGATGTTCCATTCATTCACTGGGAATCTGGAATTCATCTGAATCTGCACTCCACGCAGGCTTTCGTTACACCACTGCTGAAAGTCGAAGTAATGCAATACTGGTTTTCAGTGGTCTGTTCACATTCGAAGCCGAGGCTTTTTACAGGCTATCCACTCAACACTGGTCAGCTCTTCATTTTCGTGTCCCCACAATCCAGATTTCAGAAATCATTGCAATCTCCACTACAGAATGTTCCATTCATTCACTGCGAGTCTGGAGTTTATCTGATTCTCCACTCCCGCCTGGTTAACATTACACCACTTGTGAATGTCCAAGTAAGCCAATGCTGGTTTTCAGAGGCCTGTTCATACTCGCAGCCGTGCTGTTTTATTGACAATTCACTCCACCCTGTTCAGCTCTTCATTGTCCCACCACACTACCAGCCTTCAGAAATCTTTGTTATCTCCACTACAGAATGTTCCATTCATTCACTGCGAATCTGGAATTCATCTGACTCTCAACTCCACGCAGGTTTTCATTACACCACTGTTGAATGTCCAAGTAACCCAATGCTGGTTTTCAGCGGCCTGTTCATATTCGCAGCCCTGCTGTTTACTTGGCTATCGATTCAAGCCTGGTCAGCTCTTCATTTTCCTGTCCACACAACACAGGCTTCAGAAATCATTGGAATCTCCTCTACAGAATGTTCCATTCATTCACTGCGAATGTGGAATTCAACTGACTCTCCACTCCATGCAGGTTTTCCTTACACCACTGATGAATGTCCAAGTAACCCAATGCTGGTTTTCAGCTGCATGTTCACACTCGCAGCCATGCTATACAATTGGCTTTCCACTAAATCCTGATTAGTTCTTGATTTTCCTTCCACACGACCCAGCCTTCAGAAATCGTTGGAATCTCCACTAGAGAATGTTCCATTCATTCACTGCGAATCTGGAATTCCTCTGAACCTCCACTCCCGGCAGGTTTTCGTTACACCACTGTTGAATGTCCAAGTAACCCAATGTTTTAAGTGTTTTCTTCACAAGCGCAGTGGTGCTGTTCAATTGGCTATCCACTCAACCCTGGCCAGCTCTACATTTTCCTGTCCACACCACAGAGACTGGAGAAATCATTGTTATCTCCACTACAGAATGTTCCATTCATTCACAGCGAATCTGGAATTCATCTGAATCTCCACTCCCGGCAGGTTTTCGTGACACCACTGGTAAATATCCAAGTAAGCCAATGCTGGTTTTAAGTGGCCTGCTCATACTCTCAGCCGTGCTGTTCAATTTGCTATCCACTCAACCCTCTTCAGCTCCATTTTCCTGTCCACATAACCCAAACTTCAGAAACAATTGGTATCTCCTCCACAGAATGTTCCATTCATTGACGGCAAATCTGAAATTCATCTAATTCTCAACTCCCGTCAGGTTTTCGTTACACCACTTGTGAATGTCCAATTAAGCCAAAGCTGGTTTTCAGTGGCCTGTTCTTACTACGAGACGTGCTGTTCATTTGGCTATCCATTCCACCCTGTTCAGCTCTCCATTTTCGTGTCCACAAAACCCAGCCTTCAGAAATCATTGGAATCACCACTAGAGAATGTTCCATTCATTCACTGCGAATCTGGAATTCATCTGAATCTCCACTCCCGGCAGGTTTTCATTGCACCACTGCTGAATGTTCAAGTAACGCAATGATGGTTTTCAGCGGTCTATTCACACTCGAACCCGTGCTGTTCACGGTCTAGCGACTCAACACTGGTGAGTTCTTCTTTTTCCAGTTCAGACAATACAAACCTCAGAAACCATTGCAATCTACACTACAGAATGTTTCATTCATTCAGGCGAATCTTGAATTCATCTTGTTCTCCACTCCCAGCAGGTTTTCGTTTCACCACTGGTGAATGTCCAAGCAACCCAAGGCTGGTTTCAGCTGCGTGTTAACACTCGCAGCCGTGCTGTTCAATTGGCTATCCAGTGAACGCTGGTTAGCTCTTGATTTTCCTTCCACACACCGAGCCTTCAGAAATCATTCTTATCTCCACTTCAGAATGTTCCATTCGTTCCCTGCGAATCTGGAATTCCTCTGACTCTCCACACCAGGCAGATTTTCCTAACAACACTGGTGAATGACCAGGTAATCCAATGCTGGTTTTCAGCGGCTGTTCACACTCACAGCCTTGCTGTTCAATTGGCAATCCAGTCAAACCTAGTCAGCTCTTCATTTTCCTGTCCACACAACCCAGCGTTCAGAAATCATTGGAATCTCTACTACAGAAATTTCCATTCATTCACTGTGAATCTGGAAATACTCTGAATCTGCATTCCAGGAAGGCTTTCGTTACACCACTGATGAATGTCCAAGTAATGCAATGCTGCTTCTTAGTGGTCTGTTCACACTCGAAACCGTGCTGTTCATTGGCTATCCACTCAATATCGGTCAGCTCTTCAATATCCTGTCCAGACTATCCAGATTCCTAAATGTTGGCAATCACCACTACAGAATGTTCCATTCAATCACGCGAATCTGGAATTCATCAGAGTCTCCACTCCTGGAAGGTTTTCGTGACACCACTGGTAAATGTCCAAGGAAGACAATGCTGGTTTTAAGCCGCCTGCTAACACACTCAGCCGTGCTGTTCAATTTGCTATCCACCCAACCCTATTCAGCTCTACATTTTCCTGTCCTCATAACCCAACCTTCAGAAATAATTGGTATCTCCTCCACAGAATGTTCCGTTCATTCACTGCGAATCTTAAATTCATCTGACTCTCAACTCCCGGCGGGTTATCGTTACACCACTTGTGAATGTCCAAGTAAGCCAATGCTGGTTTTCAGTGGCCTGTTCATACTAAGAGACGTGCTGTTCATTTGGCTATCCACTCCACCCTGTTCAGCTCTACATTTTCGTGTCCACAAAACCCAGCCTTCAGAAATCATTGGAATCACCACTAGAGAATGTTCCATTCATTCACTGCGAATCTGGAATTCATCTGAACCTCCACTCCTGGCAGGTTTTCGTTACGCCACTGGTGAATGTCCAAGTAACTCAATACTGGTTTTCAGAGGCATGTTCAACTCGCAGAAGTGCTGTTCAATGGGCTATCCACTCAATATTGGTCAGCTCTTCATTTTCCTCTCCACACAAACCAGCCTTCAGAAATCATTGGGCTCTCCACTACAGACTGTTCCATTCATTCACTGCGATTCTGCAATTCATCTGACTCTCCGCTCCAGGCAGGTTTTCATTACAGCACTGGTGAATGACCAAGTAATCCAATGCTGGTTTTCAGCCGCCTTTTCACACTCGCAGTGTGCTGTTCAATTGTCTATCCACTCAAACCTGGTCAGCCTTTCATTTTCTTTTCCACAATATCAGACTTCAGAAATCATTGGAATCGCCAGTACAGAATGTTCCATTCATTCACTGCCAATCTGGAATTCATCTGAATCTGCACTCCAGGTAGGCTTTCATTACACCACTTATGAATGTCCAAGTAACACAATGCTGGTTTTCAGCGGTCTGTTCACACTCTAAGCCCTGCTTTTTACTGGGTATCCACACAACTGTGGTCAGCTCTTCATTTTCATGTCCAAACAATCCAGACTTGAGAAATCATTGCAATCTCCAGTACAGAATGTTCCATTCATTCACTGCGAATCTGGAATTCAACTGAATCTCCACTACCTGCAGATTTATCTTACACCACTTGTGAATGTCCAAGTAAAACAATGCTGGTTTTCAGAGGCCTGTTCATGTTCGCAGTCGTGCTGTTCAATTGGCTATCCACTCAACCTGTTTTGCTCCTCATTTTCCTGTGCACACAACCCAGCCTTCAGAAATCATTGTAATCTCCACTACAGGATGTTCCATTCATTCACTGGGAATCTGGAATTCATCTGAATCTGCACTCCACGCAGGCTTTCGTTACACCACTGCTGAAAGTCGAAGTAATGCAATACTGGTTTTCAGTGGTCTGTTCACATTCGAAGCCGAGGCTTTTTACAGGCTATCCACTCAACACTGGTCAGCTCTTCATTTTCGTGTCCCCACAATCCAGATTTCAGAAATCATTGCAATCTCCACTACAGAATGTTCCATTCATTCACTGCGAGTCTGGAGTTTATCTGATTCTCCACTCCCGCCTGGTTAACATTACACCACTTGTGAATGTCCAAGTAAGCCAATGCTGGTTTTCAGAGGCCTGTTCATACTCGCAGCCGTGCTGTTTAATTGACAATTCACTCCACCCTGTTCAGCTCTTCATTGTCCCACCACACTACCAGCCTTCAGAAATCTTTGTTATCTCCACTACAGAATGTTCCATTCATTCACTGCGAATCTGGAATTCATCTGACTCTCAACTCCACGCAGGTTTTCATTACACCACTGTTGAATGTCCAAGTAACCCAATGCTGGTTTTCAGCGGCCTGTTCATATTCGCAGCCCTGCTGTTTACTTGGCTATCGATTCAAGCCTGGTCAGCTCTTCATTTTCCTGTCCACACAACACAGGCTTCAGAAATCATTGGAATCTCCTCTACAGAATGTTCCATTCATTCACTGCGAATGTGGAATTCAACTGACTCTCCACTCCATGCAGGTTTTCCTTACACCACTGATGAATGTCCAAGTAACCCAATGCTGGTTTTCAGCTGCATGTTCACACTCGCAGCCATGCTATACAATTGGCTTTCCACTAAATCCTGATTAGTTCTTGATTTTCCTTCCACACGACCCAGCCTTCAGAAATCGTTGGAATCTCCACTAGAGAATGTTCCATTCATTCACTGCGAATCTGGAATTCCTCTGAACCTCCACTCCCGGCAGGTTTTCGTTACACCACTGTTGAATGTCCAAGTAACCCAATGTTTTAAGTGTTTTCTTCACAAGCGCAGTGGTGCTGTTCAATTGGCTATCCACTCAACCCTGGCCAGCTCTACATTTTCCTGTCCACACCACAGAGACTGGAGAAATCATTGTTATCTCCACTACAGAATGTTCCATTCATTCACAGCGAATCTGGAATTCATCTGAATCTCCACTCCCGGCAGGTTTTCGTGACACCACTGGTAAATATCCAAGTAAGCCAATGCTGGTTTTAAGTGGCCTGCTCATACTCTCAGCCGTGCTGTTCAATTTGCTATCCACTCAACCCTCTTCAGCTCCATTTTCCTGTCCACATAACCCAAACTTCAGAAACAATTGGTATCTCCTCCACAGAATGTTCCATTCATTGACGGCAAATCTGAAATTCATCTAATTCTCAACTCCCGTCAGGTTTTCGTTACACCACTTGTGAATGTCCAATTAAGCCAAAGCTGGTTTTCAGTGTCCTGTTCTTACTACGAGACGTGCTGTTCGTTTGGCTATCCATTCCACCCTGTTCAGCTCTACATTTTCGTGTCCACAAAACCCAGCCTTCAGAAATCATTGGAATCACCACTAGAGAATGTTCCATTCATTCACTGCGAATCTGGAATTCATCTGAATCTCCACTCCCGGCAGGTTTTCATTGCACCACTGCTGAATGTTCAAGTAACGCAATGATGGTTTTCAGCGGTCTATTCACACTCGAACCCGTGCTGTTCACGGTCTAGCGACTCAACACTGGTGAGTTCTTCTTTTTCCAGTTCAGACAATACAAACCTCAGAAACCATTGCAATCTACACTACAGAATGTTTCATTCATTCAGGCGAATCTTGAATTCATCTTGTTCTCCACTCCCAGCAGGTTTTCGTTTCACCACTGGTGAATGTCCAAGCAACCCAAGGCTGGTTTCAGCTGCGTGTTAACACTCGCTGCCGTGCTGTTCAATTGGCTATCCAGTGAACGCTGGTTAGCTCTTGATTTTCCTTCCACACACCGAGCCTTCAGAAATCATTCTTATCTCCACTTCAGAATGTTCCATTCGTTCCCTGCGAATCTGGAATTCCTCTGACTCTCCACACCAGGCAGATTTTCCTAACAACACTGGTGAATGACCAGGTAATCCAATGCTGGTTTTCAGCGGCTGTTCACACTCACAGCCTTGCTGTTCAATTGGCAATCCAGTCAAACCTAGTCAGCTCTACATTTTCCTGTCCACACAACCCAGCGTTCAGAAATCATTGGAATCTCTACTACAGAAATTTCCATTCATTCACTGTGAATCTGGAAATAATCTGAATCTGCATTCCAGGAAGGCTTTCGTTACACCACTGATGAATGTCTAAGTAATGCAATGCTGCTTCTTAGTGGTCTGTTCACACTCGAAACCGTGCTGTTCATTGGCTATCCACTCAATATCGGTCAGCTCTTCAATGTCCTGTCCAGACTATCCAGATTTCTAAATGTTGGCAATCACCACTACAGAATGTTCCATTCAATCACGCGAATCTGGAATTCATCAGAGTCTCCACTCCTGGAAGGTTTTCGTGACACCACTGGTAAATGTCCAAGGAAGACAATGCTGGTTTTAAGCCGCCTGCTAACACACTCAGCCGTGCTGTTCAATTTGCTATCCACCCAACCCTATTCAGCTCTACATTTTCCTGTCCTCATAACCCAACCTTCAGAAATAATTGGTATCTCCTCCACAGAATGTTCCGTTCATTCACTGCGAATCTTAAATTCATCTGACTCTCAACTCCCGGCGGGTTATCGTTACACCACTTGTGAATGTCCAAGTAAGCCAATGCTGGTTTTCAGTGGCCTGTTCATACTAAGAGACGTGCTGTTCATTTGGCTATCCACTCCACCCTGTTCAGCTCTACATTTTCGTGTCCACAAAACCCAGCCTTCAGAAATCATTGGAATCACCACTAGAGAATGTTCCATTCATTCACTGCGAATCTGGAATTCATCTGAACCTCCACTCCTGGCAGGTTTTCGTTACGCCACTGGTGAATGTCCAAGTAACTCAATACTGGTTTTCAGAGGCATGTTCAACTCGCAGAAGTGCTGTTCAATGGGCTATCCACTCAATATTGGTCAGCTCTTCATTTTCCTCTCCACACAAACCAGCCTTCAGAAATCATTGGGCTCTCCACTACAGACTGTTCCATTCATTCACTGCGATTCTGCAATTCATCTGACTCTCCGCTCCAGGCAGGTTTTCATTACAGCACTGGTGAATGACCAAGTAATCCAATGCTGGTTTTCAGCCGCCTTTTCACACTCGCAGTGTGCTGTTCAATTGTCTATCCACTCAAACCTGGTCAGCCTTTCATTTTCTTTTCCACAATATCAGACTTCAGAAATCATTGGAATCGCCAGTACAGAATGTTCCATTCATTCACTGCCAATCTGGAATTCATCTGAATCTGCACTCCAGGTAGGCTTTCATTACACCACTTATGAATGTCCAAGTAACACAATGCTGGTTTACAGCGGTCTGTTCACACTCTAAGCCCTGCTTTTTACTGGGTATCCACACAACTGTGGTCAGCTCTTCATTTTCATGTCCAAACAATCCAGACTTGAGAAATCATTGCAATCTCCAGTACAGAATGTTCCATTCATTCACTGCGAATCTGGAATTCAACTGAATCTCCACTACCTGCAGATTTATCTTACACCACTTGTGAATGTCCAAGTAAAACAATGCTGGTTTTCAGAGGCCTGTTCATGTTCGCAGTCGTGCTGTTCAATTGGCTATCCACTCAACCTGTTTTGCTCCTCATTTTCCTGTGCACACAACCCAGCCTTCAGAAATCATTGTAATCTCCACTACAGGATGTTCCATTCATTCACTGGGAATCTGGAATTCATCTGAATCTGCACTCCACGCAGGCTTTCGTTACACCACTGCTGAAAGTCGAAGTAATGCAATACTGGTTTTCAGTGGTCTGTTCACATTCGAAGCCGAGGCTTTTTACAGGCTATCCACTCAACACTGGTCAGCTCTTCATTTTCGTGTCCCCACAATCCAGATTTCAGAAATCATTGCAATCTCCACTACAGAATGTTCCATTCATTCACTGCGAGTCTGGAGTTTATCTGATTCTCCACTCCCGCCTGGTTAACATTACACCACTTGTGAATGTCCAAGTAAGCCAATGCTGGTTTTCAGAGGCCTGTTCATACTCGCAGCCGTGCTGTTTAATTGACAATTCACTCCACCCTGTTCAGCTCTTCATTGTCCCACCACACTACCAGCCTTCAGAAATCTTTGTTATCTCCACTACAGAATGTTCCATTCATTCACTGCGAATCTGGAATTCATCTGACTCTCAACTCCACGCAGGTTTTCATTACACCACTGTTGAATGTCCAAGTAACCCAATGCTGGTTTTCAGCGGCCTGTTCATATTCGCAGCCCTGCTGTTTACTTGGCTATCGATTCAAGCCTGGTCAGCTCTTCATTTTCCTGTCCACACAACACAGGCTTCAGAAATCATTGGAATCTCCTCTACAGAATGTTCCATTCATTCACTGCGAATGTGGAATTCAACTGACTCTCCACTCCATGCAGGTTTTCCTTACACCACTGATGAATGTCCAAGTAACCCAATGCTGGTTTTCAGCTGCATGTTCACACTCGCAGCCATGCTATACAATTGGCTTTCCACTAAATCCTGATTAGTTCTTGATTTTCCTTCCACACGACCCAGCCTTCAGAAATCGTTGGAATCTCCACTAGAGAATGTTCCATTCATTCACTGCGAATCTGGAATTCCTCTGAACCTCCACTCCCGGCAGGTTTTCGTTACACCACTGTTGAATGTCCAAGTAACCCAATGTTTTAAGTGTTTTCTTCACAAGCGCAGTGGTGCTGTTCAATTGGCTATCCACTCAACCCTGGCCAGCTCTACATTTTCCTGTCCACACCACAGAGACTGGAGAAATCATTGTTATCTCCACTACAGAATGTTCCATTCATTCACAGCGAATCTGGAATTCATCTGAATCTCCACTCCCGGCAGGTTTTCGTGACACCACTGGTAAATATCCAAGTAAGCCAATGCTGGTTTTAAGTGGCCTGCTCATACTCTCAGCCGTGCTGTTCAATTTGCTATCCACTCAACCCTCTTCAGCTCCATTTTCCTGTCCACATAACCCAAACTTCAGAAACAATTGGTATCTCCTCCACAGAATGTTCCATTCATTGACGGCAAATCTGAAATTCATCTAATTCTCAACTCCCGTCAGGTTTTCGTTACACCACTTGTGAATGTCCAATTAAGCCAAAGCTGGTTTTCAGTGGCCTGTTCTTACTACGAGACGTGCTGTTCATTTGGCTATCCATTCCACCCTGTTCAGCTCTACATTTTCGTGTCCACAAAACCCAGCCTTCAGAAATCATTGGAATCACCACTAGAGAATGTTCCATTCATTCACTGCGAATCTGGAATTCATCTGAATCTCCACTCCCGGCAGGTTTTCATTGCACCACTGCTGAATGTTCAAGTAACGCAATGATGGTTTTCAGCGGTCTATTCACACTCGAACCCGTGCTGTTCACGGTCTAGCGACTCAACACTGGTGAGTTCTTCTTTTTCCAGTTCAGACAATACAAACCTCAGAAACCATTGCAATCTACACTACAGAATGTTTCATTCATTCAGGCGAATCTTGAATTCATCTTGTTCTCCACTCCCAGCAGGTTTTCGTTTCACCACTGGTGAATGTCCAAGCAACCCAAGGCTGGTTTCAGCTGCGTGTTAACACTCGCTGCCGTGCTGTTCAATTGGCTATCCAGTGAACGCTGGTTAGCTCTTGATTTTCCTTCCACACACCGAGCCTTCAGAAATCATTCTTATCTCCACTTCAGAATGTTCCATTCGTTCCCTGCGAATCTGGAATTCCTCTGACTCTCCACACCAGGCAGATTTTCCTAACAACACTGGTGAATGACCAGGTAATCCAATGCTGGTTTTCAGCGGCTGTTCACACTCACAGCCTTGCTGTTCAATTGGCAATCCAGTCAAACCTAGTCAGCTCTTCATTTTCCTGTCCACACAACCCAGCGTTCAGAAATCATTGGAATCTCTACTACAGAAATTTCCATTCATTCACTGTGAATCTGGAAATAATCTGAATCTGCATTCCAGGAAGGCTTTCGTTACACCACTGATGAATGTCCAAGTAATGCAATGCTGCTTCTTAGTGGTCTGTTCACACTCGAAACCGTGCTGTTCATTGGCTATCCACTCAATATCGGTCAGCTCTTCAATATCCTGTCCAGACTATCCAGATTCCTAAATGTTGGCAATCACCACTACAGAATGTTCCATTCAATCACGCGAATCTGGAATTCATCAGAGTCTCCACTCCTGGAAGGTTTTCGTGACACCACTGGTAAATGTCCAAGGAAGACAATGCTGGTTTTAAGCCGCCTGCTAACACACTCAGCCGTGCTGTTCAATTTGCTATCCACCCAACCCTATTCAGCTCTACATTTTCCTGTCCTCATAACCCAACCTTCAGAAATAATTGGTATCTCCTCCACAGAATGTTCCGTTCATTCACTGCGAATCTTAAATTCATCTGACTCTCAACTCCCGGCGGGTTATCGTTACACCACTTGTGAATGTCCAAGTAAGCCAATGCTGGTTTTCAGTGGCCTGTTCATACTAAGAGACGTGCTGTTCATTTGGCTATCCACTCCACCCTGTTCAGCTCTACATTTTCGTGTCCACAAAACCCAGCCTTCAGAAATCATTGGAATCACCACTAGAGAATGTTCCATTCATTCACTGCGAATCTGGAATTCATCTGAACCTCCACTCCTGGCAGGTTTTCGTTACGCCACTGGTGAATGTCCAAGTAACTCAATACTGGTTTTCAGAGGCATGTTCAACTCGCAGAAGTGCTGTTCAATGGGCTATCCACTCAATATTGGTCAGCTCTTCATTTTCCTCTCCACACAAACCAGCCTTCAGAAATCATTGGGCTCTCCACTACAGACTGTTCCATTCATTCACTGCGATTCTGCAATTCATCTGACTCTCCGCTCCAGGCAGGTTTTCATTACAGCACTGGTGAATGACCAAGTAATCCAATGCTGGTTTTCAGCCGCCTTTTCACACTCGCAGTGTGCTGTTCAATTGTCTATCCACTCAAACCTGGTCAGCCTTTCATTTTCTTTTCCACAATATCAGACTTCAGAAATCATTGGAATCGCCAGTACAGAATGTTCCATTCATTCACTGCCAATCTGGAATTCATCTGAATCTGCACTCCAGGTAGGCTTTCATTACACCACTTATGAATGTCCAAGTAACACAATGCTGGTTTTCAGCGGTCTGTTCACACTCTAAGCCCTGCTTTTTACTGGGTATCCACACAACTGTGGTCAGCTCTTCATTTTCATGTCCAAACAATCCAGACTTGAGAAATCATTGCAATCTCCAGTACAGAATGTTCCATTCATTCACTGCGAATCTGGAATTCAACTGAATCTCCACTACCTGCAGATTTATCTTACACCACTTGTGAATGTCCAAGTAAAACAATGCTGGTTTTCAGAGGCCTGTTCATGTTCGCAGTCGTGCTGTTCAATTGGCTCTCCACTCAACCTGTTTTGCTCCTCATTTTCCTGTGCACACAACCCAGCCTTCAGAAATCATTGTAATCTCCACTACAGGATGTTCCATTCATTCACTGGGAATCTGGAATTCATCTGAATCTGCACTCCACGCAGGCTTTCGTTACACCACTGCTGAAAGTCGAAGTAATGCAATACTGGTTTTCAGTGGTCTGTTCACATTCGAAGCCGAGGCTTTTTACAGGCTATCCACTCAACACTGGTCAGCTCTTCATTTTCGTGTCCCCACAATCCAGATTTCAGAAATCATTGCAATCTCCACTACAGAATGTTCCATTCATTCACTGCGAGTCTGGAGTTTATCTGATTCTCCACTCCCGCCTGGTTAACATTACACCACTTGTGAATGTCCAAGTAAGCCAATGCTGGTTTTCAGAGGCCTGTTCATACTCGCAGCCGTGCTGTTTAATTGACAATTCACTCCACCCTGTTCAGCTCTTCATTGTCCCACCACACTACCAGCCTTCAGAAATCTTTGTTATCTCCACTACAGAATGTTCCATTCATTCACTGCGAATCTGGAATTCATCTGACTCTCAACTCCACGCAGGTATTCATTACACCACTGTTGAATGTCCAAGTAACCCAATGCTGGTTTTCAGCGGCCTGTTCATATTCGCAGCCCTGCTGTTTACTTGGCTATCGATTCAAGCCTGGTCAGCTCTTCATTTTCCTGTCCACACAACACAGGCTTCAGAAATCATTGGAATCTCCTCTACAGAATGTTCCATTCATTCACTGCGAATGTGGAATTCAACTGACTCTCCACTCCATGCAGGTTTTCCTTACACCACTGATGAATGTCCAAGTAACCCAATGCTGGTTTTCAGCTGCATGTTCACACTCGCAGCCATGCTATACAATTGGCTTTCCATTAAATCCTGATTAGTTCTTGATTTTCCTTCCACACGACCCAGCCTTCAGAAATCGTTGGAATCTCCACTAGAGAATGTTCCATTCATTCACTGCGAATCTGGAATTCCTCTGAACCTCCACTCCCGGCAGGTTTTCGTTACACCACTGTTGAATGTCCAAGTAACCCAATGTTTTAAGTGTTTTCTTCACAAGCGCAGTGGTGCTGTTCAATTGGCTATCCACTCAACCCTGGCCAGCTCTACATTTTCCTGTCCACACCACAGAGACTGGAGAAATCATTGTTATCTCCACTACAGAATGTTCCATTCATTCATAGCGAATCTGGAATTCATCTGAATCTCCACTCCCGGCAGGTTTTCGTGACACCACTGGTAAATATCCAAGTAAGCCAATGCTGGTTTTAAGTGACCTGCTCATACTCTCAACCGTGCTGTTCAATTTGCTATCCACTCAACCCTCTTCAGCTCCATTTTCCTGTCCACATAACCCAAACTTCAGAAACAATTGGTATCTCCTCCACAGAATGTTCCATTCATTGACGGCAAATCTGAAATTCATCTAATTCTCAACTCCCGTCAGGTTTTCGTTACACCAATTGTGAATGTCCAATTAAGCCAAAGCTGGTTTTCAGTGGCCTGTTCTTACTACGAGACGTGCTGTTCGTTTGGCTATCCATTCCACCCTGTTCAGCTCTACATTTTCGTGTCCACAAAACCCAGCCTTCAGAAATCATTGGAATCACCACTAGAGAATGTTCCATTCATTCACTGCGAATCTGGAATTCATCTGAATCTCCACTCCCGGCAGGTTTTCATTGCACCACTGCTGAATGTTCAAGTAACGCAATGATGGTTTTCAGCGGTCTATTCACACTCGAACCCGTGCTGTTCACGGTCTAGCGACTCAACACTGGTGAGTTCTTCTTTTTCCAGTTCAGACAATACAAACCTCAGAAACCATTGCAATCTACACTACAGAATGTTTCATTCATTCAGGCGAATCTTGAATTCATCTTGTTCTCCACTCCCAGCAGGTTTTCGTTTCACCACTGGTGAATGTCCAAGCAACCCAAGGCTGGTTTCAGCTGCGTGTTAACACTCGCTGCCGTGCTGTTCAATTGGCTATCCAGTGAACGCTGGTTAGCTCTTGATTTTCCTTCCACACACCGAGCCTTCAGAAATCATTCTTATCTCCACTTCAGAATGTTCCATTCGTTCCCTGCGAATCTGGAATTCCTCTGACTCTCCACACCAGGCAGATTTTCCTAACAACACTGGGGAATGACCAGGTAATCCAATGCTGGTTTTCAGCGGCTGTTCACACTCACAGCCTTGCTGTTCAATTGGCAATCCAGTCAAACCTAGTCAGCTCTTCATTTTCCTGTCCACACAACCCAGCGTTCAGAAATCATTGGAATCTCTACTACAGAAATTTCCATTCATTCCCTGTGAATCTGGAAATACTCTGAATCTGCATTCCAGGAAGGCTTTCGTTACACCACTGATGAATGTCCAAGTAATGCAATGCTGCTTCTTAGTGGTCTGTTCACACTCGAAACCGTGCTGTTCATTGGCTATCCACTCAATATCGGTCAGCTCTTCAATATCCTGTCCAGACTATCCAGATTCCTAAATGTTGGCAATCACCACTACAGAATGTTCCATTCAATCACGCGAATCTGGAATTCATCAGAGTCTCCACTCCTGGAAGGTTTTCGTGACACCACTGGTAAATGTCCAAGGAAGACAATGCTGGTTTTAAGCCGCCTGCTAACACACTCAGCCGTGCTGTTCAATTTGCTATCCACCCAACCCTATTCAGCTCTACATTTTCCTGTCCTCATAACCCAACCTTCAGAAATAATTGGTATCTCCTCCACAGAATGTTCCGTTAATTCACTGCGAATCTTAAATTCATCTGACTCTCAACTCCCGGCGGGTTATCGTTACACCACTTGTGAATGTCCAAGTAAGCCAATGCTGGTTTTCAGTGGCCTGTTCATACTAAGAGACGTGCTGTTCATTTGGCTATCCACTCCACCCTGTTCAGCTCTACATTTTCGTGTCCACAAAACCCAGCCTTCAGAAATCATTGGAATCACCACTAGAGAATGTTCCATTCATTCACTGCGAATCTGGAATTCATCTGAACCTCCACTCCTGGCAGGTTTTCGTTACGCCACTGGTGAATGTCCAAGTAACTCAATACTGGTTTTCAGAGGCATGTTCAACTCGCAGAAGTGCTGTTCAATGGGCTATCCACTCAATATTGGTCAGCTCTTCATTTTCCTCTCCACACAAACCAGCCTTCAGAAATCATTGGGCTCTCCACTACAGACTGTTCCATTCATTCACTGCGATTCTGCAATTCATCTGACTCTCCGCTCCAGGCAGGTTTTCATTACAGCACTGGTGAATGACCAAGTAATCCAATGCTGGTTTTCAGCCGCCTTTTCACACTCGCAGTGTGCTGTTCAATTGTCTATCCACTCAAACCTGGTCAGCCTTTCATTTTCTTTTCCACAATATCAGACTTCAGAAATCATTGGAATCGCCAGTACAGAATGTTCCATTCATTCACTGCCAATCTGGAATTCATCTGAATCTGCACTCCAGGTAGGCTTTCATTACACCACTTATGAATGTCCAAGTAACACAATGCTGGTTTTCAGCGGTCTGTTCACACTCTAAGCCCTGCTTTTTACTGGGTATCCACACAACTGTGGTCAGCTCTTCATTTTCATGTCCAAACAATCCAGACTTGAGAAATCATTGCAATCTCCAGTACAGAATGTTCCATTCATTCACTGCGAATCTGGAATTCAACTGAATCTCCACTACCTGCAGATTTATCTTACACCACTTGTGAATGTCCAAGTAAAACAATGCTGGTTTTCAGAGGCCTGTTCATGTTCGCAGTCGTGCTGTTCAATTGGCTATCCACTCAACCTGTTTTGCTCCTCATTTTCCTGTGCACACAACCCAGCCTTCAGAAATCATTGTAATCTCCACTACAGGATGTTCCATTCATTCACTGGGAATCTGGAATTCATCTGAATCTGCACTCCACGCAGGCTTTCGTTACACCACTGCTGAAAGTCGAAGTAATGCAATACTGGTTTTCAGTGGTCTGTTCACATTCGAAGCCGAGGCTTTTTACAGGCTATCCACTCAACACTGGTCAGCTCTTCATTTTCGTGTCCCCACAATCCAGATTTCAGAAATCATTGCAATCTCCACTACAGAATGTTCCATTCATTCACTGCGAGTCTGGAGTTTATCTGATTCTCCACTCCCACCTGTTTAACATTACACCACTTGTGAATGTCCAAGTAAGCCAATGCTGGTTTTCAGAGGCCTGTTCATACTCGCAGCCGTGCTGTTTAATTGACAATTCACTCCACCCTGTTCAGCTCTTCATTGTCCCACCACACTACCAGCCTTCAGTAATCTTTGTTATCTCCATACAGAATGTTCCATTCATTCACTGCGAATCTGGAATTCATCTGACTCTCAACTCCACGCAGGTTTTCATTACACCACTGTTGAATGTCCAAGTAACCCAATGCTGGTTTTCAGCGGCCTGTTCATATTCGCAGCCCTGCTGTTTACTTGGCTATCGATTCAAGCCTGGTCAGCTCTTCATTTTCCTGTCCACACAACACAGGCTTCAGAAATCATTGGAATCTCCTCTACAGAATGTTCCATTCATTCACTGCGAATGTGGAATTCAACTGACTCTCCACTCCATGCAGGTTTTCCTTACACCACTGATGAATGTCCAAGTAACCCATTGCTGGTTTTCAGCTGCATGTTCACACTCGCAGCCATGCTATACAATTGGCTTTCCACTAAATCCTGATTAGTTCTTGATTTTCCTTCCACACGACCCAGCCTTCAGAAATCGTTGGAATCTCCACTAGAGAATGTTCCATTCATTCACTGCGAATCTGGAATTCCTCTGAACCTCCACTCCCGGCAGGTTTTCGTTACACCACTGTTGAATGTCCAAGTAACCCAATGTTTTAAGTGTTTTCTTCACAAGCGCAGTGGTGCTGTTCAATTGGCTATCCACTCAACCCTGGCCAGCTCTACATTTTCCTGTCCACACCACAGAGACTGGAGAAATCATTGTTATCTCCACTACAGAATGTTCCATTCATTCACAGCGAATCTGGAATTCATCTGAATCTCCACTCCCGGCAGGTTTTCGTGACACCACTGGTAAATATCCAAGTAAGCCAATGCTGGTTTTAAGTGGCCTGCTCATACTCTCAGCCGTGCTGTTCAATTTGCTATCCACTCAACCCTCTTCAGCTCCATTTTCCTGTCCACATAACCCAAACTTCAGAAACAATTGGTATCTCCTCCACAGAATGTTCCATTCATTGACGGCAAATCTGAAATTCATCTAATTCTCAACTCCCGTCAGGTTTTCGTTACACCACTTGTGAATGTCCAATTAAGCCAAAGCTGGTTTTCAGTGGCCTGTTCTTACTACGAGACGTGCTGTTCATTTGGCTATCCATTCCACCCTGTTCAGCTCTACATTTTCGTGTCCACAAAACCCAGCCTTCAGAAATCATTGGAATCACCACTAGAGAATGTTCCATTCATTCACTGCGAATCTGGAATTCATCTGAATCTCCACTCCCGGCAGGTTTTCATTGCACCACTGCTGAATGTTCAAGTAACGCAATGATGGTTTTCAGCGGTCTATTCACACTCGAACCCGTGCTGTTCACGGTCTAGCGACTCAACACTGGTGAGTTCTTCTTTTTCCAGTTCAGACAATACAAACCTCAGAAACCATTGCAATCTACACTACAGAATGTTTCATTCATTCAGGCGAATCTTGAATTCATCTTGTTCTCCACTCCCAGCAGGTTTTCGTTTCACCACTGGTGAATGTCCAAGCAACCCAAGGCTGGTTTCAGCTGCGTGTTAACACTCGCAGCCGTGCTGTTCAATTGGCTATCCAGTGAACGCTGGTTAGCTCTTGATTTTCCTTCCACACACCGAGCCTTCAGAAATCATTCTTATCTCCACTTCAGAATGTTCCATTCGTTCCCTGCGAATCTGGAATTCCTCTGACTCTCCACACCAGGCAGATTTTCCTAACAACACTGGTGAATGACCAGGTAATCCAATGCTGGTTTTCAGCGGCTGTTCACACTCACAGCCTTGCTGTTCAATTGGCAATCCAGTCAAACCTAGTCAGCTCTTCATTTTCCTGTCCACACAACCCAGCGTTCAGAAATCATTGGAATCTCTACTACAGAAATTTCCATTCATTCACTGTGAATCTGGAAATACTCTGAATCTGCATTCCAGGAAGGCTTTCGTTACACCACTGATGAATGTCCAAGTAATGCAATGCTGCTTCTTAGTGGTCTGTTCACACTCGAAACCGTGCTGTTCATTGGCTATCCACTCAATATCGGTCAGCTCTTCAATATCCTGTCCAGACTATCCAGATTCCTAAATGTTGGCAATCACCACTACAGAATGTTCCATTCAATCACGCGAATCTGGAATTCATCAGAGTCTCCACTCCTGGAAGGTTTTCGTGACACCACTGGTAAATGTCCAAGGAAGACAATGCTGGTTTTAAGCCGCCTGCTAACACACTCAGCCGTGCTGTTCAATTTGCTATCCACCCAACCCTATTCAGCTCTACATTTTCCTGTCCTCATAACCCAACCTTCAGAAATAATTGGTATCTCCTCCACAGAATGTTCCGTTCATTCACTGCGAATCTTAAATTCATCTGACTCTCAACTCCCGGCGGGTTATCGTTACACCACTTGTGAATGTCCAAGTAAGCCAATGCTGGTTTTCAGTGGCCTGTTCATACTAAGAGACGTGCTGTTCATTTGGCTATCCACTCCACCCTGTTCAGCTCTACATTTTCGTGTCCACAAAACCCAGCCTTCAGAAATCATTGGAATCACCACTAGAGAATGTTCCATTCATTCACTGCGAATCTGGAATTCATCTGAACCTCCACTCCTGGCAGGTTTTCGTTACGCCACTGGTGAATGTCCAAGTAACTCAATACTGGTTTTCAGAGGCATGTTCAACTCGCAGAAGTGCTGTTCAATGGGCTATCCACTCAATATTGGTCAGCTCTTCATTTTCCTCTCCACACAAACCAGCCTTCAGAAATCATTGGGCTCTCCACTACAGACTGTTCCATTCATTCACTGCGATTCTGCAATTCATCTGACTCTCCGCTCCAGGCAGGTTTTCATTACAGCACTGGTGAATGACCAAGTAATCCAATGCTGGTTTTCAGCCGCCTTTTCACACTCGCAGTGTGCTGTTCAATTGTCTATCCACTCAAACCTGGTCAGCCTTTCATTTTCTTTTCCACAATATCAGACTTCAGAAATCATTGGAATCGCCAGTACAGAATGTTCCATTCATTCACTGCCAATCTGGAATTCATCTGAATCTGCACTCCAGGTAGGCTTTCATTACACCACTTATGAATGTCCAAGTAACACAATGCTGGTTTACAGCGGTCTGTTCACACTCTAAGCCCTGCTTTTTACTGGGTATCCACACAACTGTGGTCAGCTCTTCATTTTCATGTCCAAACAATCCAGACTTGAGAAATCATTGCAATCTCCAGTACAGAATGTTCCATTCATTCACTGCGAATCTGGAATTCAACTGAATCTCCACTACCTGCAGATTTATCTTACACCACTTGTGAATGTCCAAGTAAAACAATGCTGGTTTTCAGAGGCCTGTTCATGTTCGCAGTCGTGCTGTTCAATTGGCTATCCACTCAACCTGTTTTGCTCCTCATTTTCCTGTGCACACAACCCAGCCTTCAGAAATCATTGTAATCTCCACTACAGGATGTTCCATTCATTCACTGGGAATCTGGAATTCATCTGAATCTGCACTCCACGCAGGCTTTCGTTACACCACTGCTGAAAGTCGAAGTAATGCAATACTGGTTTTCAGTGGTCTGTTCACATTCGAAGCCGAGGCTTTTTACAGGCTATCCGCTCAACACTGGTCAGCTCTTCATTTTCGTGTCCCCACAATCCAGATTTCAGAAATCATTGCAATCTCCACTACAGAATGTTCCATTCATTCACTGCGAGTCTGGAGTTTATCTGATTCTCCACTCCCGCCTGGTTAACATTACACCACTTGTGAATGTCCAAGTAAGCCAATGCTGGTTTTCAGAGGCCTGTTCATACTCGCAGCCGTGCTGTTTAATTGACAATTCACTCCACCCTGTTCAGCTCTTCATTGTCCCACCACACTACCAGCCTTCAGAAATCTTTGTTATCTCCACTACAGAATGTTCCATTCATTCACTGCGAATCTGGAATTCATCTGACTCTCAACTCCACGCAGGTTTTCATTACACCACTGTTGAATGTCCAAGTAACCCAATGCTGGTTTTCAGCGGCCTGTTCATATTCGCAGCCCTGCTGTTTACTTGGCTATCGATTCAAGCCTGGTCAGCTCTTCATTTTCCTGTCCACACAACACAGGCTTCAGAAATCATTGGAATCTCCTCTACAGAATGTTCCATTCATTCACTGCGAATGTGGAATTCAACTGACTCTCCACTCCATGCAGGTTTTCCTTACACCACTGATGAATGTCCAAGTAACCCAATGCTGGTTTTCAGCTGCATGTTCACACTCGCAGCCATGCTATACAATTGGCTTTCCACTAAATCCTGATTAGTTCTTGATTTTCCTTCCACACGACCCAGCCTTCAGAAATCGTTGGAATCTCCACTAGAGAATGTTCCATTCATTCACTGCGAATCTGGAATTCCTCTGAACCTCCACTCCCGGCAGGTTTTCGTTACACCACTGTTGAATGTCCAAGTAACCCAATGTTTTAAGTGTTTTCTTCACAAGCGCAGTGGTGCTGTTCAATTGGCTATCCACTCAACCCTGGCCAGCTCTACATTTTCCTGTCCACACCACAGAGACTGGAGAAATCATTGTTATCTCCACTACAGAATGTTCCATTCATTCACAGCGAATCTGGAATTCATCTGAATCTCCACTCCCGGCAGGTTTTCGTGACACCACTGGTAAATATCCAAGTAAGCCAATGCTGGTTTTAAGTGGCCTGCTCATACTCTCAGCCGTGCTGTTCAATTTGCTATCCACTCAACCCTCTTCAGCTCCATTTTCCTGTCCACATAACCCAAACTTCAGAAACAATTGGTATCTCCTCCACAGAATGTTCCATTCATTGACGGCAAATCTGAAATTCATCTAATTCTCAACTCCCGTCAGGTTTTCGTTACACCACTTGTGAATGTCCAATTAAGCCAAAGCTGGTTTTCAGTGGCCTGTTCTTACTACGAGACGTGCTGTTCATTTGGCTATCCATTCCACCCTGTTCAGCTCTACATTTTCGTGTCCACAAAACCCAGCCTTCAGAAATCATTGGAATCACCACTAGAGAATGTTCCATTCATTCACTGCGAATCTGGAATTCATCTGAATCTCCACTCCCGGCAGGTTTTCATTGCACCACTGCTGAATGTTCAAGTAACGCAATGATGGTTTTCAGCGGTCTATTCACACTCGAACCCGTGCTGTTCACGGTCTAGCGACTCAACACTGGTGAGTTCTTCTTTTTCCAGTTCAGACAATACAAACCTCAGAAACCATTGCAATCTACACTACAGAATGTTTCATTCATTCAGGCGAATCTTGAATTCATCTTGTTCTCCACTCCCAGCAGGTTTTCGTTTCACCACTGGTGAATGTCCAAGCAACCCAAGGCTGGTTTCAGCTGCGTGTTAACACTCGCAGCCGTGCTGTTCAATTGGCTATCCAGTGAACGCTGGTTAGCTCTTGATTTTCCTTCCACACACCGAGCCTTCAGAAATCATTCTTATCTCCACTTCAGAATGTTCCATTCGTTCCCTGCGAATCTGGAATTCCTCTGACTCTCCACACCAGGCAGATTTTCCTAACAACACTGGTGAATGACCAGGTAATCCAATGCTGGTTTTCAGCGGCTGTTCACACTCACAGCCTTGCTGTTCAATTGGCAATCCAGTCAAACCTAGTCAGCTCTTCATTTTCCTGTCCACACAACCCAGCGTTCAGAAATCATTGGAATCTCTACTACAGAAATTTCCATTCATTCACTGTGAATCTGGAAATACTCTGAATCTGCATTCCAGGAAGGCTTTCGTTACACCACTGATGAATGTCCAAGTAATGCAATGCTGCTTCTTAGTGGTCTGTTCACACTCGAAACCGTGCTGTTCATTGGCTATCCACTCAATATCGGTCAGCTCTTCAATATCCTGTCCAGACTATCCAGATTCCTAAATGTTGGCAATCACCACTACAGAATGTTCCATTCAATCACGCGAATCTGGAATTCATCAGAGTCTCCACTCCTGGAAGGTTTTCGTGACACCACTGGTAAATGTCCAAGGAAGACAATGCTGGTTTTAAGCCGCCTGCTAACACACTCAGCCGTGCTGTTCAATTTGCTATCCACCCAACCCTATTCAGCTCTACATTTTCCTGTCCTCATAACCCAACCTTCAGAAATAATTGGTATCTCCTCCACAGAATGTTCCGTTCATTCACTGCGAATCTTAAATTCATCTGACTCTCAACTCCCGGCGGGTTATCGTTACACCACTTGTGAATGTCCAAGTAAGCCAATGCTGGTTTTCAGTGGCCTGTTCATACTAAGAGACGTGCTGTTCATTTGGCTATCCACTCCACCCTGTTCAGCTCTACATTTTCGTGTCCACAAAACCCAGCCTTCAGAAATCATTGGAATCACCACTAGAGAATGTTCCATTCATTCACTGCGAATCTGGAATTCCTCTGAACCTCCACTCCTGGCAGGTTTTCGTTACGCCACTGGTGAATGTCCAAGTAACTCAATACTGGTTTTCAGAGGCATGTTCAACTCGCAGAAGTGCTGTTCAATGGGCTATCCACTCAATATTGGTCAGCTCTTCATTTTCCTCTCCACACAAACCAGCCTTCAGAAATCATTGGGCTCTCCACTACAGACTGTTCCATTCATTCACTGCGATTCTGCAATTCATCTGACTCTCCGCTCCAGGCAGGTTTTCATTACAGCACTGGTGAATGACCAAGTAATCCAATGCTGGTTTTCAGCCGCCTTTTCACACTCGCAGTGTGCTGTTCAATTGTCTATCCACTCAAACCTGGTCAGCCTTTCATTTTCTTTTCCACAATATCAGACTTCAGAAATCATTGGAATCGCCAGTACAGAATGTTCCATTCATTCACTGCCAATCTGGAATTCATCTGAATCTGCACTCCAGGTAGGCTTTCATTACACCACTTATGAATGTCCAAGTAACACAATGCTGGTTTTCAGCGGTCTGTTCACACTCTAAGCCCTGCTTTTTACTGGGTATCCACACAACTGTGGTCAGCTCTTCATTTTCATGTCCAAACAATCCAGACTTGAGAAATCATTGCAATCTCCAGTACAGAATGTTCCATTCATTCACTGCGAATCTGGAATTCAACTGAATCTCCACTACCTGCAGATTTATCTTACACCACTTGTGAATGTCCAAGTAAAACAATGCTGGTTTTCAGAGGCCTGTTCATGTTCGCAGTCGTGCTGTTCAATTGGCTATCCACTCAACCTGTTTTGCTCCTCATTTTCCTGTGCACACAACCCAGCCTTCAGAAATCATTGTAATCTCCACTACAGGATGTTCCATTCATTCACTGGGAATCTGGAATTCATCTGAATCTGCACTCCACGCAGGCTTTCGTTACACCACTGCTGAAAGTCGAAGTAATGCAATACTGGTTTTCAGTGGTCTGTTCACATTCGAAGCCGAGGCTTTTTACAGGCTATCCGCTCAACACTGGTCAGCTCTTCATTTTCGTGTCCCCACAATCCAGATTTCAGAAATCATTGCAATCTCCACTACAGAATGTTCCATTCATTCACTGCGAGTCTGGAGTTTATCTGATTCTCCACTCCCGCCTGGTTAACATTACACCACTTGTGAATGTCCAAGTAAGCCAATGCTGGTTTTCAGAGGCCTGTTCATACTCGCAGCCGTGCTGTTTAATTGACAATTCACTCCACCCTGTTCAGCTCTTCATTGTCCCACCACACTACCAGCCTTCAGAAATCTTTGTTATCTCCACTACAGAATGTTCCATTCATTCACTGCGAATCTGGAATTCATCTGACTCTCAACTCCACGCAGGTTTTCATTACACCACTGTTGAATGTCCAAGTAACCCAATGCTGGTTTTCAGCGGCCTGTTCATATTCGCAGCCCTGCTGTTTACTTGGCTATCGATTCAAGCCTGGTCAGCTCTTCATTTTCCTGTCCACACAACACAGGCTTCAGTAATCATTGGAATCTCCTCTACAGAATGTTCCATTCATTCACTGCGAATGTGGAATTCAACTGACTCTCCACTCCATGCAGGTTTTCCTTACACCACTGATGAATGTCCAAGTAACCCAATGCTGGTTTTCAGCTGCATGTTCACACTCGCAGCCATGCTATACAATTGGCTTTCCACTAAATCCTGATTAGTTCTTGATTTTCCTTCCACACGACCCAGCCTTCAGAAATCGTTGGAATCTCCACTAGAGAATGTTCCATTCATTCACTGCGAATCTGGAATTCCTCTGAACCTCCACTCCCGGCAGGTTTTCGTTACACCACTGTTGAATGTCCAAGTAACCCAATGTTTTAAGTGTTTTCTTCACAAGCGCAGTGGTGCTGTTCAATTGGCTATCCACTCAACCCTGGCCAGCTCTACATTTTCCTGTCCACACCACAGAGACTGGAGAAATCATTGTTATCTCCACTACAGAATGTTCCATTCATTCACAGCGAATCTGGAATTCATCTGAATCTCCACTCCCGGCAGGTTTTCGTGACACCACTGGTAAATATCCAAGTAAGCCAATGCTGGTTTTAAGTGGCCTGCTCATACTCTCAGCCGTGCTGTTCAATTTGCTATCCACTCAACCCTCTTCAGCTCCATTTTCCTGTCCACATAACCCAAACTTCAGAAACAATTGGTATCTCCTCCACAGAATGTTCCATTCATTGACGGCAAATCTGAAATTCATCTAATTCTCAACTCCCGTCAGGTTTTCGTTACACCACTTGTGAATGTCCAATTAAGCCAAAGCTGGTTTTCAGTGGCCTGTTCTTACTACGAGACGTGCTGTTCATTTGGCTATCCATTCCACCCTGTTCAGCTCTACATTTTCGTGTCCACAAAACCCAGCCTTCAGAAATCATTGGAATCACCACTAGAGAATGTTCCATTCATTCACTGCGAATCTGGAATTCATCTGAATCTCCACTCCCGGCAGGTTTTCATTGCACCACTGCTGAATGTTCAAGTAACGCAATGATGGTTTTCAGCGGTCTATTCACACTCGAACCCGTGCTGTTCACGGTCTAGCGACTCAACACTGGTGAGTTCTTCTTTTTCCAGTTCAGACAATACAAACCTCAGAAACCATTGCAATCTACACTATAGAATGTTTCATTCATTCAGGCGAATCTTGAATTCATCTTGTTCTCCACTCCCAGCAGGTTTTCGTTTCACCACTGGTGAATGTCCAAGCAACCCAAGGCTGGTTTCAGCTGCGTGTTAACACTCGCAGCCGTGCTGTTCAATTGGCTATCCAGTGAACGCTGGTTAGCTCTTGATTTTCCTTCCACACACCGAGCCTTCAGAAATCATTCTTATCTCCACTTCAGAATGTTCCATTCGTTCCCTGCGAATCTGGAATTCCTCTGACTCTCCACACCAGGCAGATTTTCCTAACAACACTGGTGAATGACCAGGTAATCCAATGCTGGTTTTCAGCGGCTGTTCACACTCACAGCCTTGCTGTTCAATTGGCAATCCAGTCAAACCTAGTCAGCTCTTCATTTTCCTGTCCACACAACCCAGCGTTCAGAAATCATTGGAATCTCTACTACAGAAATTTCCATTCATTCACTGTGAATCTGGAAATACTCTGAATCTGCATTCCAGGAAGGCTTTCGTTACACCACTGATGAATGTCCAAGTAATGCAATGCTGCTTCTTAGTGGTCTGTTCACACTCGAAACCGTGCTGTTCATTGGCTATCCACTCAATATCGGTCAGCTCTTCAATATCCTGTCCAGACTATCCAGATTCCTAAATGTTGGCAATCACCACTACAGAATGTTCCATTCAATCACGCGAATCTGGAATTCATCAGAGTCTCCACTCCTGGAAGGTTTTCGTGACACCACTGGTAAATGTCCAAGGAAGACAATGCTGGTTTTAAGCCGCCTGCTAACACACTCAGCCGTGCTGTTCAATTTGCTATCCACCCAACCCTATTCAGCTCTACATTTTCCTGTCCTCATAACCCAACCTTCAGAAATAATTGGTATCTCCTCCACAGAATGTTCCGTTCATTCACTGCGAATCTTAAATTCATCTGACTCTCAACTCCCGGCGGGTTATCGTTACACCACTTGTGAGTGTCCAAGTAAGCCAATGCTGGTTTTCAGTGGCCTGTTCATACTAAGAGACGTGCTGTTCATTTGGCTATCCACTCCACCCTGTTCAGCTCTACATTTTCGTGTCCACAAAACCCAGCCTTCAGAAATCATTGGAATCACCACTAGAGAATGTTCCATTCATTCACTGCGAATCTGGAATTCATCTGAACCTCCACTCCTGGCAGGTTTTCGTTACGCCACTGGTGAATGTCCAAGTAACTCAATACTGGTTTTCAGAGGCATGTTCAACTCGCAGAAGTGCTGTTCAATGGGCTATCCACTCAATATTGGTCAGCTCTTCATTTTCCTCTCCACACAAACCAGCCTTCAGAAATCATTGGGCTCTCCACTACAGACTGTTCCATTCATTCACTGCGATTCTGCAATTCATCTGACTCTCCGCTCCAGGCAGGTTTTCATTACAGCACTGGTGAATGACCAAGTAATCCAATGCTGGTTTTCAGCCGCCTTTTCACACTCGCAGTGTGCTGTTCAATTGTCTATCCACTCAAACCTGGTCAGCCTTTCATTTTCTTTTCCACAATATCAGACTTCAGAAATCATTGGAATCGCCAGTACAGAATGTTCCATTCATTCACTGCCAATCTGGAATTCATCTGAATCTGCACTCCAGGTAGGCTTTCATTACACCACTTATGAATGTCCAAGTAACACAATGCTGGTTTTCAGCGGTCTGTTCACACTCTAAGCCCTGCTTTTTACTGGGTATCCACACAACTGTGGTCAGCTCTTCATTTTCATGTCCAAACAATCCAGACTTGAGAAATCATTGCAATCTCCAGTACAGAATGTTCCATTCATTCACTGCGAATCTGGAATTCAACTGAATCTCCACTACCTGCAGATTTATCTTACACCACTTGTGAATGTCCAAGTAAAACAATGCTGGTTTTCAGAGGCCTGTTCATGTTCGCAGTCGTGCTGTTCAATTGGCTATCCACTCAACCTGTTTTGCTCCTCATTTTCCTGTGCACACAACCCAGCCTTCAGAAATCATTGTAATCTCCACTACAGGATGTTCCATTCATTCACTGGGAATCTGGAATTCATCTGAATCTGCACTCCACGCAGGCTTTCGTTACACCACTGCTGAAAGTCGAAGTAATGCAATACTGGTTTTCAGTGGTCTGTTCACATTCGAAGCCGAGGCTTTTTACAGGCTATCCGCTCAACACTGGTCAGCTCTTCATTTTCGTGTCCCCACAATCCAGATTTCAGAAATCATTGCAATCTCCACTACAGAATGTTCCATTCATTCACTGCGAGTCTGGAGTTTATCTGATTCTCCACTCCCGCCTGGTTAACATTACACCACTTGTGAATGTCCAAGTAAGCCAATGCTGGTTTTCAGAGGCCTGTTCATACTCGCAGCCGTGCTGTTTAATTGACAATTCACTCCACCCTGTTCAGCTCTTCATTGTCCCACCACACTACCAGCCTTCAGAAATCTTTGTTATCTCCACTACAGAATGTTCCATTCATTCACTGCGAATCTGGAATTCATCTGACTCTCAACTCCACGCAGGTTTTCATTACACCACTGTTGAATGTCCAAGTAACCCAATGCTGGTTTTCAGCAGCCTGTTCATATTCGCAGCCCTGCTGTTTACTTGGCTATCGATTCAAGCCTGGTCAGCTCTTCATTTTCCTGTCCACACAACACAGGCTTCAGAAATCATTGGAATCTCCTCTACAGAATGTTCCATTCATTCACTGCGAATGTGGAATTCAACTGACTCTCCACTCCATGCAGGTTTTCCTTACACCACTGATGAATGTCCAAGTAACCCAATGCTGGTTTTCAGCTGCATGTTCACACTCGCAGCCATGCTATACAATTGGCTTTCCACTAAATCCTGATTAGTTCTTGATTTTCCTTCCACACGACCCAGCCTTCAGAAATCGTTGGAATCTCCACTAGAGAATGTTCCATTCATTCACTGCGAATCTGGAATTCCTCTGAACCTCCACTCCCGGCAGGTTTTCGTTACACCACTGTTGAATGTCCAAGTAACCCAATGTTTTAAGTGTTTTCTTCACAAGCGCAGTGGTGCTGTTCAATTGGCTATCCACTCAACCCTGGCCAGCTCTACATTTTCCTGTCCACACCACAGAGACTGGAGAAATCATTGTTATCTCCACTACAGAATGTTCCATTCATTCACAGCGAATCTGGAATTCATCTGAATCTCCACTCCCGGCAGGTTTTCGTGACACCACTGGTAAATATCCAAGTAAGCCAATGCTGGTTTTAAGTGGCCTGCTCATACTCTCAGCCGTGCTGTTCAATTTGCTATCCACTCAACCCTCTTCAGCTCCATTTTCCTGTCCACATAACCCAAACTTCAGAAACAATTGGTATCTCCTCCACAGAATGTTCCATTCATTGACGGCAAATCTGAAATTCATCTAATTCTCAACTCCCGTCAGGTTTTCGTTACACCACTTGTGAATGTCCAATTAAGCCAAAGCTGGTTTTCAGTGGCCTGTTCTTACTACGAGACGTGCTGTTCGTTTGGCTATCCATTCCACCCTGTTCAGCTCTACATTTTCGTGTCCACAAAACCCAGCCTTCAGAAATCATTGGAATCACCACTAGAGAATGTTCCATTCATTCACTGCGAATCTGGAATTCATCTGAATCTCCACTCCCGGCAGGTTTTCATTGCACCACTGCTGAATGTTCAAGTAACGCAATGATGGTTTTCAGCGGTCTATTCACACTCGAACCCGTGCTGTTCACGGTCTAGCGACTCAACACTGGTGAGTTCTTCTTTTTCCAGTTCAGACAATACAAACCTCAGAAACCATTGCAATCTACACTACAGAATGTTTCATTCATTCAGGCGAATCTTGAATTCATCTTGTTCTCCACTCCCAGCAGGTTTTCGTTTCACCACTGGTGAATGTCCAAGCAACCCAAGGCTGGTTTCAGCTGCGTGTTAACACTCGCAGCCGTGCTGTTCAATTGGCTATCCAGTGAACGCTGGTTAGCTCTTGATTTTCCTTCCACACACCGAGCCTTCAGAAATCATTCTTATCTCCACTTCAGAATGTTCCATTCGTTCCCTGCGAATCTGGAATTCCTCTGACTCTCCACACCAGGCAGATTTTCCTAACAACACTGGTGAATGACCAGGTAATCCAATGCTGGTTTTCAGCGGCTGTTCACACTCACAGCCTTGCTGTTCAATTGGCAATCCAGTCAAACCTAGTCAGCTCTTCATTTTCCTGTCCACACAACCCAGCGTTCAGAAATCATTGGAATCTCTACTACAGAAATTTCCATTCATTCACTGTGAATCTGGAAATACTCTGAATCTGCATTCCAGGAAGGCTTTCGTTACACCACTGATGAATGTCCAAGTAATGCAATGCTGCTTCTTAGTGGTCTGTTCACACTCGAAACCGTGCTGTTCATTGGCTATCCACTCAATATCGGTCAGCTCTTCAATATCCTGTCCAGACTATCCAGATTCCTAAATGTTGGCAATCACCACTACAGAATGTTCCATTCAATCACGCGAATCTGGAATTCATCAGAGTCTCCACTCCTGGAAGGTTTTCGTGACACCACTGGTAAATGTCCAAGGAAGACAATGCTGGTTTTAAGCCGCCTGCTAACACACTCAGCCGTGCTGTTCAATTTGCTATCCACCCAACCCTATTCAGCTCTACATTTTCCTGTCCTCATAACCCAACCTTCAGAAATAATTGGTATCTCCTCCACAGAATGTTCCGTTCATTCACTGCGAATCTTAAATTCATCTGACTCTCAACTCCCGGCGGGTTATCGTTACACCACTTGTGAATGTCCAAGTAAGCCAATGCTGGTTTTCAGTGGCCTGTTCATACTAAGAGACGTGCTGTTCATTTGGCTATCCACTCCACCCTGTTCAGCTCTACATTTTCGTGTCCACAAAACCCAGCCTTCAGAAATCATTGGAATCACCACTAGAGAATGTTCCATTCATTCACTGCGAATCTGGAATTCCTCTGAACCTCCACTCCTGGCAGGTTTTCGTTACGCCACTGGTGAATGTCCAAGTAACTCAATACTGGTTTTCAGAGGCATGTTCAACTCGCAGAAGTGCTGTTCAATGGGCTATCCACTCAATATTGGTCAGCTCTTCATTTTCCTCTCCACACAAACCAGCCTTCAGAAATCATTGGGCTCTCCACTACAGACTGTTCCATTCATTCACTGCGATTCTGCAATTCATCTGACTCTCCGCTCCAGGCAGGTTTTCATTACAGCACTGGTGAATGACCAAGTAATCCAATGCTGGTTTTCAGCCGCCTTTTCACACTCGCAGTGTGCTGTTCAATTGTCTATCCACTCAAACCTGGTCAGCCTTTCATTTTCTTTTCCACAATATCAGACTTCAGAAATCATTGGAATCGCCAGTACAGAATGTTCCATTCATTCACTGCCAATCTGGAATTCATCTGAATCTGCACTCCAGGTAGGCTTTCATTACACCACTTATGAATGTCCAAGTAACACAATGCTGGTTTTCAGCGGTCTGTTCACACTCTAAGCCCTGCTTTTTACTGGGTATCCACACAACTGTGGTCAGCTCTTCATTTTCATGTCCAAACAATCCAGACTTGAGAAATCATTGCAATCTCCAGTACAGAATGTTCCATTCATTCACTGCGAATCTGGAATTCAACTGAATCTCCACTACCTGCAGATTTATCTTACACCACTTGTGAATGTCCAAGTAAAACAATGCTGGTTTTCAGAGGCCTGTTCATGTTCGCAGTCGTGCTGTTCAATTGGCTATCCACTCAACCTGTTTTGCTCCTCATTTTCCTGTGCACACAACCCAGCCTTCAGAAATCATTGTAATCTCCACTACAGGATGTTCCATTCATTCACTGGGAATCTGGAATTCATCTGAATCTGCACTCCACGCAGGCTTTCGTTACACCACTGCTGAAAGTCGAAGTAATGCAATACTGGTTTTCAGTGGTCTGTTCACATTCGAAGCCGAGGCTTTTTACAGGCTATCCGCTCAACACTGGTCAGCTCTTCATTTTCGTGTCCCCACAATCCAGATTTCAGAAATCATTGCAATCTCCACTACAGAATGTTCCATTCATTCACTGCGAGTCTGGAGTTTATCTGATTCTCCACTCCCGCCTGGTTAACATTACACCACTTGTGAATGTCCAAGTAAGCCAATGCTGGTTTTCAGAGGCCTGTTCATACTCGCAGCCGTGCTGTTTAATTGACAATTCACTCCACCCTGTTCAGCTCTTCATTGTCCCACCACACTACCAGCCTTCAGAAATCTTTGTTATCTCCACTACAGAATGTTCCATTCATTCACTGCGAATCTGGAATTCATCTGACTCTCAACTCCACGCAGGTTTTCATTACACCACTGTTGAATGTCCAAGTAACCCAATGCTGGTTTTCAGCGGCCTGTTCATATTCGCAGCCCTGCTGTTTACTTGGCTATCGATTCAAGCCTGGTCAGCTCTTCATTTTCCTGTCCACACAACACAGGCTTCAGTAATCATTGGAATCTCCTCTACAGAATGTTCCATTCATTCACTGCGAATGTGGAATTCAACTGACTCTCCACTCCATGCAGGTTTTCCTTACACCACTGATGAATGTCCAAGTAACCCAATGCTGGTTTTCAGCTGCATGTTCACACTCGCAGCCATGCTATACAATTGGCTTTCCACTAAATCCTGATTAGTTCTTGATTTTCCTTCCACACGACCCAGCCTTCAGAAATCGTTGGAATCTCCACTAGAGAATGTTCCATTCATTCACTGCGAATCTGGAATTCCTCTGAACCTCCACTCCCGGCAGGTTTTCGTTACACCACTGTTGAATGTCCAAGTAACCCAATGTTTTAAGTGTTTTCTTCACAAGCGCAGTGGTGCTGTTCAATTGGCTATCCACTCAACCCTGGCCAGCTCTACATTTTCCTGTCCACACCACAGAGACTGGAGAAATCATTGTTATCTCCACTACAGAATGTTCCATTCATTCACAGCGAATCTGGAATTCATCTGAATCTCCACTCCCGGCAGGTTTTCGTGACACCACTGGTAAATATCCAAGTAAGCCAATGCTGGTTTTAAGTGGCCTGCTCATACTCTCAGCCGTGCTGTTCAATTTGCTATCCACTCAACCCTCTTCAGCTCCATTTTCCTGTCCACATAACCCAAACTTCAGAAACAATTGGTATCTCCTCCACAGAATGTTCCATTCATTGACGGCAAATCTGAAATTCATCTAATTCTCAACTCCCGTCAGGTTTTCGTTACACCACTTGTGAATGTCCAATTAAGCCAAAGCTGGTTTTCAGTGGCCTGTTCTTACTACGAGACGTGCTGTTCATTTGGCTATCCATTCCACCCTGTTCAGCTCTACATTTTCGTGTCCACAAAACCCAGCCTTCAGAAATCATTGGAATCACCACTAGAGAATGTTCCATTCATTCACTGCGAATCTGGAATTCATCTGAATCTCCACTCCCGGCAGGTTTTCATTGCACCACTGCTGAATGTTCAAGTAACGCAATGATGGTTTTCAGCGGTCTATTCACACTCGAACCCGTGCTGTTCACGGTCTAGCGACTCAACACTGGTGAGTTCTTCTTTTTCCAGTTCAGACAATACAAACCTCAGAAACCATTGCAATCTACACTATAGAATGTTTCATTCATTCAGGCGAATCTTGAATTCATCTTGTTCTCCACTCCCAGCAGGTTTTCGTTTCACCACTGGTGAATGTCCAAGCAACCCAAGGCTGGTTTCAGCTGCGTGTTAACACTCGCAGCCGTGCTGTTCAATTGGCTATCCAGTGAACGCTGGTTAGCTCTTGATTTTCCTTCCACACACCGAGCCTTCAGAAATCATTCTTATCTCCACTTCAGAATGTTCCATTCGTTCCCTGCGAATCTGGAATTCCTCTGACTCTCCACACCAGGCAGATTTTCCTAACAACACTGGTGAATGACCAGGTAATCCAATGCTGGTTTTCAGCGGCTGTTCACACTCACAGCCTTGCTGTTCAATTGGCAATCCAGTCAAACCTAGTCAGCTCTTCATTTTCCTGTCCACACAACCCAGCGTTCAGAAATCATTGGAATCTCTACTACAGAAATTTCCATTCATTCACTGTGAATCTGGAAATACTCTGAATCTGCATTCCAGGAAGGCTTTCGTTACACCACTGATGAATGTCCAAGTAATGCAATGCTGCTTCTTAGTGGTCTGTTCACACTCGAAACCGTGCTGTTCATTGGCTATCCACTCAATATCGGTCAGCTCTTCAATATCCTGTCCAGACTATCCAGATTCCTAAATGTTGGCAATCACCACTACAGAATGTTCCATTCAATCACGCGAATCTGGAATTCATCAGAGTCTCCACTCCTGGAAGGTTTTCGTGACACCACTGGTAAATGTCCAAGGAAGACAATGCTGGTTTTAAGCCGCCTGCTAACACACTCAGCCGTGCTGTTCAATTTGCTATCCACCCAACCCTATTCAGCTCTACATTTTCCTGTCCTCATAACCCAACCTTCAGAAATAATTGGTATCTCCTCCACAGAATGTTCCGTTCATTCACTGCGAATCTTAAATTCATCTGACTCTCAACTCCCGGCGGGTTATCGTTACACCACTTGTGAGTGTCCAAGTAAGCCAATGCTGGTTTTCAGTGGCCTGTTCATACTAAGAGACGTGCTGTTCATTTGGCTATCCACTCCACCCTGTTCAGCTCTACATTTTCGTGTCCACAAAACCCAGCCTTCAGAAATCATTGGAATCACCACTAGAGAATGTTCCATTCATTCACTGCGAATCTGGAATTCATCTGAACCTCCACTCCTGGCAGGTTTTCGTTACGCCACTGGTGAATGTCCAAGTAACTCAATACTGGTTTTCAGAGGCATGTTCAACTCGCAGAAGTGCTGTTCAATGGGCTATCCACTCAATATTGGTCAGCTCTTCATTTTCCTCTCCACACAAACCAGCCTTCAGAAATCATTGGGCTCTCCACTACAGACTGTTCCATTCATTCACTGCGATTCTGCAATTCATCTGACTCTCCGCTCCAGGCAGGTTTTCATTACAGCACTGGTGAATGACCAAGTAATCCAATGCTGGTTTTCAGCCGCCTTTTCACACTCGCAGTGTGCTGTTCAATTGTCTATCCACTCAAACCTGGTCAGCCTTTCATTTTCTTTTCCACAATATCAGACTTCAGAAATCATTGGAATCGCCAGTACAGAATGTTCCATTCATTCACTGCCAATCTGGAATTCATCTGAATCTGCACTCCAGGTAGGCTTTCATTACACCACTTATGAATGTCCAAGTAACACAATGCTGGTTTTCAGCGGTCTGTTCACACTCTAAGCCCTGCTTTTTACTGGGTATCCACACAACTGTGGTCAGCTCTTCATTTTCATGTCCAAACAATCCAGACTTGAGAAATCATTGCAATCTCCAGTACAGAATGTTCCATTCATTCACTGCGAATCTGGAATTCAACTGAATCTCCACTACCTGCAGATTTATCTTACACCACTTGTGAATGTCCAAGTAAAACAATGCTGGTTTTCAGAGGCCTGTTCATGTTCGCAGTCGTGCTGTTCAATTGGCTATCCACTCAACCTGTTTTGCTCCTCATTTTCCTGTGCACACAACCCAGCCTTCAGAAATCATTGTAATCTCCACTACAGGATGTTCCATTCATTCACTGGGAATCTGGAATTCATCTGAATCTGCACTCCACGCAGGCTTTCGTTACACCACTGCTGAAAGTCGAAGTAATGCAATACTGGTTTTCAGTGGTCTGTTCACATTCGAAGCCGAGGCTTTTTACAGGCTATCCGCTCAACACTGGTCAGCTCTTCATTTTCGTGTCCCCACAATCCAGATTTCAGAAATCATTGCAATCTCCACTACAGAATGTTCCATTCATTCACTGCGAGTCTGGAGTTTATCTGATTCTCCACTCCCGCCTGGTTAACATTACACCACTTGTGAATGTCCAAGTAAGCCAATGCTGGTTTTCAGAGGCCTGTTCATACTCGCAGCCGTGCTGTTTAATTGACAATTCACTCCACCCTGTTCAGCTCTTCATTGTCCCACCACACTACCAGCCTTCAGAAATCTTTGTTATCTCCACTACAGAATGTTCCATTCATTCACTGCGAATCTGGAATTCATCTGACTCTCAACTCCACGCAGGTTTTCATTACACCACTGTTGAATGTCCAAGTAACCCAATGCTGGTTTTCAGCGGCCTGTTCATATTCGCAGCCCTGCTGTTTACTTGGCTATCGATTCAAGCCTGGTCAGCTCTTCATTTTCCTGTCCACACAACACAGGCTTCAGAAATCATTGGAATCTCCTCTACAGAATGTTCCATTCATTCACTGCGAATGTGGAATTCAACTGACTCTCCACTCCATGCAGGTTTTCCTTACACCACTGATGAATGTCCAAGTAACCCAATGCTGGTTTTCAGCTGCATGTTCACACTCGCAGCCATGCTATACAATTGGCTTTCCACTAAATCCTGATTAGTTCTTGATTTTCCTTCCACACGACCCAGCCTTCAGAAATCGTTGGAATCTCCACTAGAGAATGTTCCATTCATTCACTGCGAATCTGGAATTCCTCTGAACCTCCACTCCCGGCAGGTTTTCGTTACACCACTGTTGAATGTCCAAGTAACCCAATGTTTTAAGTGTTTTCTTCACAAGCGCAGTGGTGCTGTTCAATTGGCTATCCACTCAACCCTGGCCAGCTCTACATTTTCCTGTCCACACCACAGAGACTGGAGAAATCATTGTTATCTCCACTACAGAATGTTCCATTCATTCACAGCGAATCTGGAATTCATCTGAATCTCCACTCCCGGCAGGTTTTCGTGACACCACTGGTAAATATCCAAGTAAGCCAATGCTGGTTTTAAGTGGCCTGCTCATACTCTCAGCCGTGCTGTTCAATTTGCTATCCACTCAACCCTCTTCAGCTCCATTTTCCTGTCCACATAACCCAAACTTCAGAAACAATTGGTATCTCCTCCACAGAATGTTCCATTCATTGACGGCAAATCTGAAATTCATCTAATTCTCAACTCCCGTCAGGTTTTCGTTACACCACTTGTGAATGTCCAATTAAGCCAAAGCTGGTTTTCAGTGGCCTGTTCTTACTACGAGACGTGCTGTTCGTTTGGCTATCCATTCCACCCTGTTCAGCTCTACATTTTCGTGTCCACAAAACCCAGCCTTCAGAAATCATTGGAATCACCACTAGAGAATGTTCCATTCATTCACTGCGAATCTGGAATTCATCTGAATCTCCACTCCCGGCAGGTTTTCATTGCACCACTGCTGAATGTTCAAGTAACGCAATGATGGTTTTCAGCGGTCTATTCACACTCGAACCCGTGCTGTTCACGGTCTAGCGACTCAACACTGGTGAGTTCTTCTTTTTCCAGTTCAGACAATACAAACCTCAGAAACCATTGCAATCTACACTACAGAATGTTTCATTCATTCAGGCGAATCTTGAATTCATCTTGTTCTCCACTCCCAGCAGGTTTTCGTTTCACCACTGGTGAATGTCCAAGCAACCCAAGGCTGGTTTCAGCTGCGTGTTAACACTCGCAGCCGTGCTGTTCAATTGGCTATCCAGTGAACGCTGGTTAGCTCTTGATTTTCCTTCCACACACCGAGCCTTCAGAAATCATTCTTATCTCCACTTCAGAATGTTCCATTCGTTCCCTGCGAATCTGGAATTCCTCTGACTCTCCACACCAGGCAGATTTTCCTAACAACACTGGTGAATGACCAGGTAATCCAATGCTGGTTTTCAGCGGCTGTTCACACTCACAGCCTTGCTGTTCAATTGGCAATCCAGTCAAACCTAGTCAGCTCTTCATTTTCCTGTCCACACAACCCAGCGTTCAGAAATCATTGGAATCTCTACTACAGAAATTTCCATTCATTCACTGTGAATCTGGAAATACTCTGAATCTGCATTCCAGGAAGGCTTTCGTTACACCACTGATGAATGTCCAAGTAATGCAATGCTGCTTCTTAGTGGTCTGTTCACACTCGAAACCGTGCTGTTCATTGGCTATCCACTCAATATCGGTCAGCTCTTCAATATCCTGTCCAGACTATCCAGATTCCTAAATGTTGGCAATCACCACTACAGAATGTTCCATTCAATCACGCGAATCTGGAATTCATCAGAGTCTCCACTCCTGGAAGGTTTTCGTGACACCACTGGTAAATGTCCAAGGAAGACAATGCTGGTTTTAAGCCGCCTGCTAACACACTCAGCCGTGCTGTTCAATTTGCTATCCACCCAACCCTATTCAGCTCTACATTTTCCTGTCCTCATAACCCAACCTTCAGAAATAATTGGTATCTCCTCCACAGAATGTTCCGTTCATTCACTGCGAATCTTAAATTCATCTGACTCTCAACTCCCGGCGGGTTATCGTTACACCACTTGTGAATGTCCAAGTAAGCCAATGCTGGTTTTCAGTGGCCTGTTCATACTAAGAGACGTGCTGTTCATTTGGCTATCCACTCCACCCTGTTCAGCTCTACATTCTCGTGTCCACAAAACCCAGCCTTCAGAAATCATTGGAATCACCACTAGAGAATGTTCCATTCATTCACTGCGAATCTGGAATTCATCTGAACCTCCACTCCTGGCAGGTTTTCGTTACGCCACTGGTGAATGTCCAAGTAACTCAATACTGGTTTTCAGAGGCATGTTCAACTCGCAGAAGTGCTGTTCAATGGGCTATCCACTCAATATTGGTCAGCTCTTCATTTTCCTCTCCACACAAACCAGCCTTCAGAAATCATTGGGCTCTCCACTACAGACTGTTCCATTCATTCACTGCGATTCTGCAATTCATCTGACTCTCCGCTCCAGGCAGGTTTTCATTACCGCACTGGTGAATGACCACGTAATCCAATGCTGGTTTTCAGCCTCCTTTTCACACTCGCAGTGTGCTGTTCAATTGTCTATCCACTCAAACCTGGTCAGCCTTTCATTTTCTTTTCCACAATATCAGACTTCAGAAATCATTGGAATCGCCAGTACAGAATGTTCCATTCATTCACTGCCAATCTGGAATTCATCTGAATCTGCACTCCAGGTAGGCTTTCATTACACCACTTATGAATGTCCAAGTAACACAATGCTGGTTTACAGCGGTCTGTTCACACTCTAAGCCCTGCTTTTTACTGGGTATCCACACAACTGTGGTCAGCTCTTCATTTTCATGTCCAAACAATCCAGACTTGAGAAATCATTGCAATCTCCAGTACAGAATGTTCCATTCATTCACTGCGAATCTGGAATTCAACTGAATCTCCACTACCTGCAGATTTATCTTACACCACTTGTGAATGTCCAAGTAAAACAATGCTGGTTTTCAGAGGCCTGTTCATGTTCGCAGTCGTGCTGTTCAATTGGCTATCCACTCAACCTGTTTTGCTCCTCATTTTCCTGTGCACACAACCCAGCCTTCAGAAATCATTGTAATCTCCACTACAGGATGTTCCATTCATTCACTGGGAATCTGGAATTCATCTGAATCTGCACTCCACGCAGGCTTTCGTTACACCACTGCTGAAAGTCGAAGTAATGCAATACTGGTTTTCAGTGGTCTGTTCACATTCGAAGCCGAGGCTTTTTACAGGCTATCCGCTCAACACTGGTCAGCTCTTCATTTTCGTGTCCCCACAATCCAGATTTCAGAAATCATTGCAATCTCCACTACAGAATGTTCCATTCATTCACTGCGAGTCTGGAGTTTATCTGATTCTCCACTCCCGCCTGGTTAACATTACACCACTTGTGAATGTCCAAGTAAGCCAATGCTGGTTTTCAGAGGCCTGTTCATACTCGCAGCCGTGCTGTTTAATTGACAATTCACTCCACCCTGTTCAGCTCTTCATTGTCCCACCACACTACCAGCCTTCAGAAATCTTTGTTATCTCCACTACAGAATGTTCCATTCATTCACTGCGAATCTGGAATTCATCTGACTCTCAACTCCACGCAGGTTTTCATTACACCACTGTTGAATGTCCAAGTAACCCAATGCTGGTTTTCAGCGGCCTGTTCATATTCGCAGCCCTGCTGTTTACTTGGCTATCGATTCAAGCCTGGTCAGCTCTTCATTTTCCTGTCCACACAACACAGGCTTCAGAAATCATTGGAATCTCCTCTACAGAATGTTCCATTCATTCACTGCGAATGTGGAATTCAACTGACTCTCCACTCCATGCAGGTTTTCCTTACACCACTGATGAATGTCCAAGTAACCCAATGCTGGTTTTCAGCTGCATGTTCACACTCGCAGCCATGCTATACAATTGGCTTTCCACTAAATCCTGATTAGTTCTTGATTTTCCTTCCACACGACCCAGCCTTCAGAAATCGTTGGAATCTCCACTAGAGAATGTTCCATTCATTCACTGCGAATCTGGAATTCCTCTGAACCTCCACTCCCGGCAGGTTTTCGTTACACCACTGTTGAATGTCCAAGTAACCCAATGTTTTAAGTGTTTTCTTCACAAGCGCAGTGGTGCTGTTCAATTGGCTATCCACTCAACCCTGGCCAGCTCTACATTTTCCTGTCCACACCACAGAGACTGGAGAAATCATTGTTATCTCCACTACAGAATGTTCCATTCATTCACAGCGAATCTGGAATTCATCTGAATCTCCACTCCCGGCAGGTTTTCGTGACACCACTGGTAAATATCCAAGTAAGCCAATGCTGGTTTTAAGTGGCCTGCTCATACTCTCAGCCGTGCTGTTCAATTTGCTATCCACTCAACCCTCTTCAGCTCCATTTTCCTGTCCACATAACCCAAACTTCAGAAACAATTGGTATCTCCTCCACAGAATGTTCCATTCATTGACGGCAAATCTGAAATTCATCTAATTCTCAACTCCCGTCAGGTTTTCGTTACACCACTTGTGAATGTCCAATTAAGCCAAAGCTGGTTTTCAGTGGCCTGTTCTTACTACGAGACGTGCTGTTCATTTGGCTATCCATTCCACCCTGTTCAGCTCTACATTTTCGTGTCCACAAAACCCAGCCTTCAGAAATCATTGGAATCACCACTAGAGAATGTTCCATTCATTCACTGCGAATCTGGAATTCATCTGAATCTCCACTCCCGGCAGGTTTTCATTGCACCACTGCTGAATGTTCAAGTAACGCAATGATGGTTTTCAGCGGTCTATTCACACTCGAACCCGTGCTGTTCACGGTCTAGCGACTCAACACTGGTGAGTTCTTCTTTTTCCAGTTCACACAATACAAACCTCAGAAACCATTGCAATCTACACTACAGAATGTTTCATTCATTCAGGCGAATCTTGAATTCATCTTGTTCTCCACTCCCAGCAGGTTTTCGTTTCACCACTGGTGAATGTCCAAGCAACCCAAGGCTGGTTTCAGCTGCGTGTTAACACTCGCAGCCGTGCTGTTCAATTGGCTATCCAGTGAACGCTGGTTAGCTCTTGATTTTCCTTCCACACACCGAGCCTTCAGAAATCATTCTTATCTCCACTTCAGAATGTTCCATTCGTTCCCTGCGAATCTGGAATTCCTCTGACTCTCCACACCAGGCAGATTTTCCTAACAACACTGGTGAATGACCAGGTAATCCAATGCTGGTTTTCAGCGGCTGTTCACACTCACAGCCTTGCTGTTCAATTGGCAATCCAGTCAAACCTAGTCAGCTCTTCATTTTCCTGTCCACACAACCCAGCGTTCAGAAATCATTGGAATCTCTACTACAGAAATTTCCATTCATTCCCTGTGAATCTGGAAATAATCTGAATCTGCATTCCAGGAAGGCTTTCGTTACACCACTGATGAATGTCCAAGTAATGCAATGCTGCTTCTTAGTGGTCTGTTCACACTCGAAACCGTGCTGTTCATTGGCTATCCACTCAATATCGGTCAGCTCTTCAATATCCTGTCCAGACTATCCAGATTCCTAAATGTTGGCAATCACCACTACAGAATGTTCCATTCAATCACGCGAATCTGGAATTCATCAGAGTCTCCACTCCTGGAAGGTTTTCGTGACACCACTGGTAAATGTCCAAGGAAGACAATGCTGGTTTTAAGCCGCCTGCTAACACACTCAGCCGTGCTGTTCAATTTGCTATCCACCCAACCCTATTCAGCTCTACATTTTCCTGTCCTCATAACCCAACCTTCAGAAATAATTGGTATCTCCTCCACAGAATGTTCCGTTCATTCACTGCGAATCTTAAATTCATCTGACTCTCAACTCCCGGCGGGTTATCGTTACACCACTTGTGAATGTCCAAGTAAGCCAATGCTGGTTTTCAGTGGCCTGTTCATACTAAGAGACGTGCTGTTCATTTGGCTATCCACTCCACCCTGTTCAGCTCTACATTTTCGTGTCCACAAAACCCAGCCTTCAGAAATCATTGGAATCACCACTAGAGAATGTTCCATTCATTCACTGCGAATCTGGAATTCCTCTGAACCTCCACTCCTGGCAGGTTTTCGTTACGCCACTGGTGAATGTCCAAGTAACTCAATACTGGTTTTCAGAGGCATGTTCAACTCGCAGAAGTGCTGTTCAATGGGCTATCCACTCAATATTGGTCAGCTCTTCATTTTCCTCTCCACACAAACCAGCCTTCAGAAATCATTGGGCTCTCCACTACAGACTGTTCCATTCATTCACTGCGATTCTGCAATTCATCTGACTCTCCGCTCCAGGCAGGTTTTCATTACAGCACTGGTGAATGACCAAGTAATCCAATGCTGGTTTTCAGCCGCCTTTTCACACTCGCAGTGTGCTGTTCAATTGTCTATCCACTCAAACCTGGTCAGCCTTTCATTTTCTTTTCCACAATATCAGACTTCAGAAATCATTGGAATCGCCAGTACAGAATGTTCCATTCATTCACTGCCAATCTGGAATTCATCTGAATCTGCACTCCAGGTAGGCTTTCATTACACCACTTATGAATGTCCAAGTAACACAATGCTGGTTTTCAGCGGTCTGTTCACACTCTAAGCCCTGCTTTTTACTGGGTATCCACACAACTGTGGTCAGCTCTTCATTTTCATGTCCAAACAATCCAGACTTGAGAAATCATTGCAATCTCCAGTACAGAATGTTCCATTCATTCACTGCGAATCTGGAATTCAACTGAATCTCCACTACCTGCAGATTTATCTTACACCACTTGTGAATGTCCAAGTAAAACAATGCTGGTTTTCAGAGGCCTGTTCATGTTCGCAGTCGTGCTGTTCAATTGGCTATCCACTCAACCTGTTTTGCTCCTCATTTTCCTGTGCACACAACCCAGCCTTCAGAAATCATTGTAATCTCCACTACAGGATGTTCCATTCATTCACTGGGAATCTGGAATTCATCTGAATCTGCACTCCACGCAGGCTTTCGTTACACCACTGCTGAAAGTCGAAGTAATGCAATACTGGTTTTCAGTGGTCTGTTCACATTCGAAGCCGAGGCTTTTTACAGGCTATCCACTCAACACTGGTCAGCTCTTCATTTTCGTGTCCCCACAATCCAGATTTCAGAAATCATTGCAATCTCCACTACAGAATGTTCCATTCATTCACTGCGAGTCTGGAGTTTATCTGATTCTCCACTCCCGCCTGGTTAACATTACACCACTTGTGAATGTCCAAGTAAGCCAATGCTGGTTTTCAGAGGCCTGTTCATACTCGCAGCCGTGCTGTTTAATTGACAATTCACTCCACCCTGTTCAGCTCTTCATTGTCCCACCACACTACCAGCCTTCAGAAATCTTTGTTATCTCCACTACAGAATGTTCCATTCATTCACTGCGAATCTGGAATTCATCTGACTCTCAACTCCACGCAGGTTTTCATTACACCACTGTTGAATGTCCAAGTAACCCAATGCTGGTTTTCAGCGGCCTGTTCATATTCGCAGCCCTGCTGTTTACTTGGCTATCGATTCAAGCCTGGTCAGCTCTTCATTTTCCTGTCCACACAACACAGGCTTCAGAAATCATTGGAATCTCCTCTACAGAATGTTCCATTCATTCACTGCGAATGTGGAATTCAACTGACTCTCCACTCCATGCAGGTTTTCCTTACACCACTGATGAATGTCCAAGTAACCCAATGCTGGTTTTCAGCTGCATGTTCACACTCGCAGCCATGCTATACAATTGGCTTTCCACTAAAACCTGATTAGTTCTTGATTTTCCTTCCACACGACCCAGCCTTCAGAAATCGTTGGAATCTCCACTAGAGAATGTTCCATTCATTCACTGCGAATCTGGAATTCCTCTGAACCTCCACTCCCGGCAGGTTTTCGTTACACCACTGTTGAATGTCCAAGTAACCCAATGTTTTAAGTGTTTTCTTCACAAGCGCAGTGGTGCTGTTCAATTGGCTATCCACTCAACCCTGGCCAGCTCTACATTTTCCTGTCCACACCACAGAGACTGGAGAAATCATTGTTATCTCCACTACAGAATGTTCCATTCATTCACAGCGAATCTGGAATTCATCTGAATCTCCACTCCCGGCAGGTTTTCGTGACACCACTGGTAAATATCCAAGTAAGCCAATGCTGGTTTTAAGTGGCCTGCTCATACTCTCAGCCGTGCTGTTCAATTTGCTATCCACTCAACCCTCTTCAGCTCCATTTTCCTGTCCACATAACCCAAACTTCAGAAACAATTGGTATCTCCTCCACAGAATGTTCCGTTCATTGACGGCAAATCTGAAATTCATCTAATTCTCAACTCCCGTCAGGTTTTCGTTACACCACTTGTGAATGTCCAATTAAGCCAAAGCTGGTTTTCAGTGGCCTGTTCTTACTACGAGACGTGCTGTTCGTTTGGCTATCCATTCCACCCTGTTCAGCTCTACATTTTCGTGTCCACAAAACCCAGCCTTCAGAAATCATTGGAATCACCACTAGAGAATGTTCCATTCATTCACTGCGAATCTGGAATTCATCTGAATCTCCACTCCCGGCAGGTTTTCATTGCACCACTGCTGAATGTTCAAGTAACGCAATGATGGTTTTCAGCGGTCTATTCACACTCGAACCCGTGCTGTTCACGGTCTAGCGACTCAACACTGGTGAGTTCTTCTTTTTCCAGTTCAGACAATACAAACCTCAGAAACCATTGCAATCTACACTACAGAATGTTTCATTCATTCAGGCGAATCTTGAATTCATCTTGTTCTCCACTCCCAGCAGGTTTTCGTTTCACCACTGGTGAATGTCCAAGCAACCCAAGGCTGGTTTCAGCTGCGTGTTAACACTCGCAGCCGTGCTGTTCAATTGGCTATCCAGTGAACGCTGGTTAGCTCTTGATTTTCCTTCCACACACCGAGCCTTCAGAAATCATTCTTATCTCCACTTCAGAATGTTCCATTCGTTCCCTGCGAATCTGGAATTCCTCTGACTCTCCACACCAGGCAGATTTTCCTAACAACACTGGTGAATGACCAGGTAATCCAATGCTGGTTTTCAGCGGCTGTTCACACTCACAGCCTTGCTGTTCAATTGGCAATCCAGTCAAACCTAGTCAGCTCTTCATTTTCCTGTCCACACAACCCAGCGTTCAGAAATCATTGGAATCTCTACTACAGAAATTTCCATTCATTCACTGTGAATCTGGAAATACTCTGAATCTGCATTCCAGGAAGGCTTTCGTTACACCACTGATGAATGTCCAAGTAATGCAATGCTGCTTCTTAGTGGTCTGTTCACACTCGAAACCGTGCTGTTCATTGGCTATCCACTCAATATCGGTCAGCTCTTCAATATCCTGTCCAGACTATCCAGATTCCTAAATGTTGGCAATCACCACTACAGAATGTTCCATTCAATCACGCGAATCTGGAATTCATCAGAGTCTCCACTCCTGGAAGGTTTTCGTGACACCACTGGTAAATGTCCAAGGAAGACAATGCTGGTTTTAAGCCGCCTGCTAACACACTCAGCCGTGCTGTTCAATTTGCTATCCACCCAACCCTATTCAGCTCTACATTTTCCTGTCCTCATAACCCAACCTTCAGAAATAATTGGTATCTCCTCCACAGAATGTTCCGTTCATTCACTGCGAATCTTAAATTCATCTGACTCTCAACTCCCGGCGGGTTATCGTTACACCACTTGTGAATGTCCAAGTAAGCCAATGCTGGTTTTCAGTGGCCTGTTCATACTAAGAGACGTGCTGTTCATTTGGCAATCCACTCCACCCTGTTCAGCTCTACATTTTCGTGTCCACAAAACCCAGCCTTCAGAAATCATTGGAATCACCACTAGAGAATGTTCCATTCATTCACTGCGAATCTGGAATTCCTCTGAACCTCCACTCCTGGCAGGTTTTCGTTACGCCACTGGTGAATGTCCAAGTAACTCAATACTGGTTTTCAGAGGCATGTTCAACTCGCAGAAGTGCTGTTCAATGGGCTATCCACTCAATATTGGTCAGCTCTTCATTTTCCTCTCCACACAAACCAGCCTTCAGAAATCATTGGGCTCTCCACTACAGACTGTTCCATTCATTCACTGCGATTCTGCAATTCATCTGACTCTCCGCTCCAGGCAGGTTTTCATTACAGCACTGGTGAATGACCAAGTAATCCAATGCTGGTTTTCAGCCGCCTTTTCACACTCGCAGTGTGCTGTTCAATTGTCTATCCACTCAAACCTGGTCAGCCTTTCATTTTCTTTTCCACAATATCAGACTTCAGAAATCATTGGAATCGCCAGTACAGAATGTTCCATTCATTCACTGCCAATCTGGAATTCATCTGAATCTGCACTCCAGGTAGGCTTTCATTACACCACTTATGAATGTCCAAGTAACACAATGCTGGTTTTCAGCGGTCTGTTCACACTCTAAGCCCTGCTTTTTACTGGGTATCCACACAACTGTGGTCAGCTCTTCATTTTCATGTCCAAACAATCCAGACTTGAGAAATCATTGCAATCTCCAGTACAGAATGTTCCATTCATTCACTGCGAATCTGGAATTCAACTGAATCTCCACTACCTGCAGATTTATCTTACACCACTTGTGAATGTCCAAGTAAAACAATGCTGGTTTTCAGAGGCCTGTTCATGTTCGCAGTCGTGCTGTTCAATTGGCTATCCACTCAACCTGTTTTGCTCCTCATTTTCCTGTGCACACAACCCAGCCTTCAGAAATCATTGTAATCTCCAGTACAGGATGTTCCATTCATTCACTGGGAATCTGGAATTCATCTGAATCTGCACTCCACGCAGGCTTCCGTTACACCACTGCTGAAAGTCGAAGTAATGCAATACTGGTTTTCAGTGGTCTGTTCACATTCGAAGCCGAGGCTTTTTACAGGCTATCCACTCAACACTGGTCAGCTCTTCATTTTCGTGTCCCCACAATCCAGATTTCAGAAATCATTGCAATCTCCACTACAGAATGTTCCATTCATTCACTGCGAGTCTGGAGTTTATCTGATTCTCCACTCCCGCCTGGTTAACATTACACCACTTGTGAATGTCCAAGTAAGCCAATGCTGGTTTTCAGAGGCCTGTTCATACTCGCAGCCGTGCTGTTTAATTGACAATTCACTCCACCCTGTTCAGCTCTTCATTGTCCCACCACACTACCAGCCTTCAGAAATCTTTGTTATCTCCACTACAGAATGTTCCATTCATTCACTGCGAATCTGGAATTCATCTGACTCTCAACTCCACGCAGGTTTTCATTACACCACTGTTGAATGTCCAAGTAACCCAATGCTGGTTTTCAGCGGCCTGTTCATATTCGCAGCCCTGCTGTTTACTTGGCTATCGATTCAAGCCTGGTCAGCTCTTCATTTTCCTGTCCACACAACACAGGCTTCAGAAATCATTGGAATCTCCTCTACAGAATGTTCCATTCATTCACTGCGAATGTGGAATTCAACTGACTCTCCACTCCATGCAGGTTTTCCTTACACCACTGATGAATGTCCAAGTAACCCAATGCTGGTTTTCAGCTGCATGTTCACACTCGCAGCCATGCTATACAATTGGCTTTCCACTAAATCCTGATTAGTTCTTGATTTTCCTTCCACACGACCCAGCCTTCAGAAATCGTTGGAATCTCCACTAGAGAATGTTCCATTCATTCACTGCGAATCTGGAATTCCTCTGAACCTCCACTCCCGGCAGGTTTTCGTTACACCACTGTTGAATGTCCAAGTAACCCAATGTTTTAAGTGTTTTCTTCACAAGCGCAGTGGTGCTGTTCAATTGGCTATCCACTCAACCCTGGCCAGCTCTACATTTTCCTGTCCACACCACAGAGACTGGAGAAATCATTGTTATCTCCACTACAGAATGTTCCATTCATTCACAGCGAATCTGGAATTCATCTGAATCTCCACTCCCGGCAGGTTTTCGTGACACCACTGGTAAATATCCAAGTAAGCCAATGCTGGTTTTAAGTGGCCTGCTCATACTCTCAGCCGTGCTGTTCAATTTGCTATCCACTCAACCCTCTTCAGCTCCATTTTCCTGTCCACATAACCCAAACTTCAGAAACAATTGGTATCTCCTCCACAGAATGTTCCATTCATTGACGGCAAATCTGAAATTCATCTAATTCTCAACTCCCGTCAGGTTTTCGTTACACCACTTGTGAATGTCCAATTAAGCCAAAGCTGGTTTTCAGTGGCCTGTTCTTACTACGAGACGTGCTGTTCGTTTGGCTATCCATTCCACCCTGTTCAGCTCTACATTTTCGTGTCCACAAAACCCAGCCTTCAGAAATCATTGGAATCACCACTAGAGAATGTTCCATTCATTCACTGCGAATCTGGAATTCATCTGAATCTCCACTCCCGGCAGGTTTTCATTGCACCACTGCTGAATGTTCAAGTAACGCAATGATGGTTTTCAGCGGTCTATTCACACTCGAACCCGTGCTGTTCACGGTCTAGCGACTCAACACTGGTGAGTTCTTCTTTTTCCAGTTCAGACAATACAAACCTCAGAAACCATTGCAATCTACACTACAGAATGTTTCATTCATTCAGGCGAATCTTGAATTCATCTTGTTCTCCACTCCCAGCAGGTTTTCGTTTCACCACTGGTGAATGTCCAAGCAACCCAAGGCTGGTTTCAGCTGCGTGTTAACACTCGCAGCCGTGCTGTTCAATTGGCTATCCAGTGAACGCTGGTTAGCTCTTGATTTTCCTTCCACACACCGAGCCTTCAGAAATCATTCTTATCTCCACTTCAGAATGTTCCATTCGTTCCCTGCGAATCTGGAATTCCTCTGACTCTCCACACCAGGCAGATTTTCCTAACAACACTGGTGAATGACCAGGTAATCCAATGCTGGTTTTCAGCGGCTGTTCACACTCACAGCCTTGCTGTTCAATTGGCAATCCAGTCAAACCTAGTCAGCTCTTCATTTTCCTGTCCACACAACCCAGCGTTCAGAAATCATTGGAATCTCTACTACAGAAATTTCCATTCATTCACTGTGAATCTGGAAATACTCTGAATCTGCATTCCAGGAAGGCTTTCGTTACACCACTGATGAATGTCCAAGTAATGCAATGCTGCTTCTTAGTGGTCTGTTCACACTCGAAACCGTGCTGTTCATTGGCTATCCACTCAATATCGGTCAGCTCTTCAATATCCTGTCCAGACTATCCAGATTCCTAAATGTTGGCAATCACCACTACAGAATGTTCCATTCAATCACGCGAATCTGGAATTCATCAGAGTCTCCACTCCTGGAAGGTTTTCGTGACACCACTGGTAAATGTCCAAGGAAGACAATGCTGGTTTTAAGCCGCCTGCTAACACACTCAGCCGTGCTGTTCAATTTGCTATCCACCCAACCCTATTCAGCTCTACATTTTCCTGTCCTCATAACCCAACCTTCAGAAATAATTGGTATCTCCTCCACAGAATGTTCCGTTCATTCACTGCGAATCTTAAATTCATCTGACTCTCAACTCCCGGCGGGTTATCGTTACACCACTTGTGAGTGTCCAAGTAAGCCAATGCTGGTTTTCAGTGGCCTGTTCATACTAAGAGACGTGCTGTTCATTTGGCTATCCACTCCACCCTGTTCAGCTCTACATTTTCGTGTCCACAAAACCCAGCCTTCAGAAATCATTGGAATCACCACTAGAGAATATTCCATTCATTCACTGCGAATCTGGAATTCATCTGAACCTCCACTCCTGGCAGGTTTTCGTTACGCCACTGGTGAATGTCCAAGTAACTCAATACTGGTTTTCAGAGGCATGTTCAACTCGCAGAAGTGCTGTTCAATGGGCTATCCACTCAATATTGGTCAGCTCTTCATTTTCCTCTCCACACAAACCAGCCTTCAGAAATCATTGGGCTCTCCACTACAGACTGTTCCATTCATTCACTGCGATTCTGCAATTCATCTGACTCTCCGCTCCAGGCAGGTTTTCATTACAGCACTGGTGAATGACCAAGTAATCCAATGCTGGTTTTCAGCCGCCTTTTCACACTCGCAGTGTGCTGTTCAATTGTCTATCCACTCAAACCTGGTCAGCCTTTCATTTTCTTTTCCACAATATCAGACTTCAGAAATCATTGGAATCGCCAGTACAGAATGTTCCATTCATTCACTGCCAATCTGGAATTCATCTGAATCTGCACTCCAGGTAGGCTTTCATTACACCACTTATGAATGTCCAAGTAACACAATGCTGGTTTTCAGCGGTCTGTTCACACTCTAAGCCCTGCTTTTTACTGGGTATCCACACAACTGTGGTCAGCTCTTCATTTTCATGTCCAAACAATCCAGACTTGAGAAATCATTGCAATCTCCAGTACAGAATGTTCCATTCATTCACTGCGAATCTGGAATTCAACTGAATCTCCACTACCTGCAGATTTATCTTACACCACTTGTGAATGTCCAAGTAAAACAATGCTGGTTTTCAGAGGCCTGTTCATGTTCGCAGTCGTGCTGTTCAATTGGCTATCCACTCAACCTGTTTTGCTCCTCATTTTCCTGTGCACACAACCCAGCCTTCAGAAATCATTGTAATCTCCACTACAGGATGTTCCATTCATTCACTGGGAATCTGGAATTCATCTGAATCTGCACTCCACGCAGGCTTTCGTTACACCACTGCTGAAAGTCGAAGTAATGCAATACTGGTTTTCAGTGGTCTGTTCACATTCGAAGCCGAGGCTTTTTACAGGCTATCCACTCAACACTGGTCAGCTCTTCATTTTCGTGTCCCCACAATCCAGATTTCAGAAATCATTGCAATCTCCACTACAGAATGTTCCATTCATTCACTGCGAGTCTGGAGTTTATCTGATTCTCCACTCCCGCCTGGTTAACATTACACCACTTGTGAATGTCCAAGTAAGCCAATGCTGGTTTTCAGAGGCCTGTTCATACTCGCAGCCGTGCTGTTTAATTGACAATTCACTCCACCCTGTTCAGCTCTTCATTGTCCCACCACACTACCAGCCTTCAGAAATCTTTGTTATCTCCACTACAGAATGTTCCATTCATTCACTGCGAATCTGGAATTCATCTGACTCTCAACTCCACGCAGGTTTTCATTACACCACTGTTGAATGTCCAAGTAACCCAATGCTGGTTTTCAGCGGCCTGTTCATATTCGCAGCCCTGCTGTTTACTTGGCTATCGATTCAAGCCTGGTCAGCTCTTCATTTTCCTGTCCACACAACACAGGCTTCGGAAATCATTGGAATCTCCTCTACAGAATGTTCCATTCATTCACTGCGAATGTGGAATTCAACTGACTCTCCACTCCATGCAGGTTTTCCTTACACCACTGATGAATGTCCAAGTAACCCAATGCTGGTTTTCAGCTGCATGTTCACACTCGCAGCCATGCTATACAATTGGCTTTCCACTAAATCCTGATTAGTTCTTGATTTTCCTTCCACACGACCCAGCCTTCAGAAATCGTTGGAATCTCCACTAGAGAATGTTCCATTCATTCACTGCGAATCTGGAATTCCTCTGAACCTCCACTCCCGGCAGGTTTTCGTTACACCACTGTTGAATGTCCAAGTAACCCAATGTTTTAAGTGTTTTCTTCACAAGCGCAGTGGTGCTGTTCAATTGGCTATCCACTCAACCCTGGCCAGCTCTACATTTTCCTGTCCACACCACAGAGACTGGAGAAATCATTGTTATCTCCACTACAGAATGTTCCATTCATTCACAGCGAATCTGGAATTCATCTGAATCTCCACTCCCGGCAGGTTTTCGTGACACCACTGGTAAATATCCAAGTAAGCCAATGCTGGTTTTAAGTGGCCTGCTCATACTCTCAGCCGTGCTGTTCAATTTGCTATCCACTCAACCCTCTTCAGCTCCATTTTCCTGTCCACATAACCCAAACTTCAGAAACAATTGGTATCTCCTCCACAGAATGTTCCATTCATTGACGGCAAATCTGAAATTCATCTAATTCTCAACTCCCGTCAGGTTTTCGTTACACCACTTGTGAATGTCCAATTAAGCCAAAGCTGGTTTTCAGTGGCCTGTTCTTACTACGAGACGTGCTGTTCGTTTGGCTATCCATTCCACCCTGTTCAGCTCTACATTTTCGTGTCCACAAAACCCAGCCTTCAGAAATCATTGGAATCACCACTAGAGAATGTTCCATTCATTCACTGCGAATCTGGAATTCATCTGAATCTCCACTCCCGGCAGGTTTTCATTGCACCACTGCTGAATGTTCAAGTAACGCAATGATGGTTTTCAGCGGTCTATTCACACTCGAACCCGTGCTGTTCACGGTCTAGCGACTCAACACTGGTGAGTTCTTCTTTTTCCAGTTCACACAATACAAACCTCAGAAACCATTGCAATCTACACTACAGAATGTTTCATTCATTCAGGCGAATCTTGAATTCATCTTGTTCTCCACTCCCAGCAGGTTTTCGTTTCACCACTGGTGAATGTCCAAGCAACCCAAGGCTGGTTTCAGCTGCGTGTTAACACTCGCAGCCGTGCTGTTCAATTGGCTATCCAGTGAACGCTGGTTAGCTCTTGATTTTCCTTCCACACACCGAGCCTTCAGAAATCATTCTTATCTCCACTTCAGAATGTTCCATTCGTTCCCTGCGAATCTGGAATTCCTCTGACTCTCCACACCAGGCAGATTTTCCTAACAACACTGGTGAATGACCAGGTAATCCAATGCTGGTTTTCAGCGGCTGTTCACACTCACAGCCTTGCTGTTCAATTGGCAATCCAGTCAAACCTAGTCAGCTCTTCATTTTCCTGTCCACACAACCCAGCGTTCAGAAATCATTGGAATCTCTACTACAGAAATTTCCATTCATTCACTGTGAATCTGGAAATACTCTGAATCTGCATTCCAGGAAGGCTTTCGTTACACCACTGATGAATGTCCAAGTAATGCAATGCTGCTTCTTAGTGGTCTGTTCACACTCGAAACCGTGCTGTTCATTGGCTATCCACTCAATATCGGTCAGCTCTTCAATATCCTGTCCAGACTATCCAGATTCCTAAATGTTGGCAATCACCACTACAGAATGTTCCATTCAATCACGCGAATCTGGAATTCATCAGAGTCTCCACTCCTGGAAGGTTTTCGTGACACCACTGGTAAATGTCCAAGGAAGACAATGCTGGTTTTAAGCCGCCTGCTAACACACTCAGCCGTGCTGTTCAATTTGCTATCCACCCAACCCTATTCAGCTCTACATTTTCCTGTCCTCATAACCAAACCTTCAGAAATAATTGGTATCTCCTCCACAGAATGTTCCGTTCATTCACTGCGAATCTTAAATTCATCTGACTCTCAACTCCCGGCGGGTTATCGTTACACCACTTGTGAATGTCCAAGTAAGCCAATGCTGGTTTTCAGTGGCCTGTTCATACTAAGAGACGTGCTGTTCATTTGGCTATCCACTCCACCCTGTTCAGCTCTACATTCTCGTGTCCACAAAACCCAGCCTTCAGAAATCATTGGAATCACCACTAGAGAATGTTCCATTCATTCACTGCGAATCTGGAATTCATCTGAACCTCCACTCCTGGCAGGTTTTCGTTACGCCACTGGTGAATGTCCAAGTAACTCAATCCTGGTTTTCAGAGGCATGTTCAACTCGCAGAAGTGCTGTTCAATGGGCTATCCACTCAATATTGGTCAGCTCTTCATTTTCCTCTCCACACAAACCAGCCTTCAGAAATCATTGGGCTCTCCACTACAGACTGTTCCATTCATTCACTGCGATTCTGCAATTCATCTGACTCTCCGCTCCAGGCAGGTTTTCATTACCGCACTGGTGAATGACCAAGTAATCCAATGCTGGTTTTCAGCCTCCTTTTCACACTCGCAGTGTGCTGTTCAATTGTCTATCCACTCAAACCTGGTCAGCCTTTCATTTTCTTTTCCACAATATCAGACTTCAGAAATCATTGGAATCGCCAGTACAGAATGTTCCATTCATTCACTGCCAATCTGGAATTCATCTGAATCTGCACTCCAGGTAGGCTTTCATTACACCACTTATGAATGTCCAAGTAACACAATGCTGGTTTACAGCGGTCTGTTCACACTCTAAGCCCTGCTTTTTACTGGGTATCCACACAACTGTGGTCAGCTCTTCATTTTCATGTCCAAACAATCCAGACTTGAGAAATCATTGCAATCTCCAGTACAGAATGTTCCATTCATTCACTGCGAATCTGGAATTCAACTGAATCTCCACTACCTGCAGATTTATCTTACACCACTTGTGAATGTCCAAGTAAAACAATGCTGGTTTTCAGAGGCCTGTTCATGTTCGCAGTCGTGCTGTTCAATTGGCTATCCACTCAACCTGTTTTGCTCCTCATTTTCCTGTGCACACAACCCAGCCTTCAGAAATCATTGTAATCTCCACTACAGGATGTTCCATTCATTCACTGGGAATCTGGAATTCATCTGAATCTGCACTCCACGCAGGCTTTCGTTACACCACTGCTGAAAGTCGAAGTAATGCAATACTGGTTTTCAGTGGTCTGTTCACATTCGAAGCCGAGGCTTTTTACAGGCTATCCGCTCAACACTGGTCAGCTCTTCATTTTCGTGTCCCCACAATCCAGATTTCAGAAATCATTGCAATCTCCACTACAGAATGTTCCATTCATTCACTGCGAGTCTGGAGTTTATCTGATTCTCCACTCCCGCCTGGTTAACATTACACCACTTGTGAATGTCCAAGTAAGCCAATGCTGGTTTTCAGAGGCCTGTTCATACTCGCAGCCGTGCTGTTTAATTGACAATTCACTCCACCCTGTTCAGCTCTTCATTGTCCCACCACACTACCAGCCTTCAGAAATCTTTGTTATCTCCACTACAGAATGTTCCATTCATTCACTGCGAATCTGGAATTCATCTGACTCTCAACTCCACGCAGGTTTTCATTACACCACTGTTGAATGTCCAAGTAACCCAATGCTGGTTTTCAGCGGCCTGTTCATATTCGCAGCCCTGCTGTTTACTTGGCTATCGATTCAAGCCTGGTCAGCTCTTCATTTTCCTGTCCACACAACACAGGCTTCAGAAATCATTGGAATCTCCTCTACAGAATGTTCCATTCATTCACTGCGAATGTGGAATTCAACTGACTCTCCACTCCATGCAGGTTTTCCTTACACCACTGATGAATGTCCAAGTAACCCAATGCTGGTTTTCAGCTGCATGTTCACACTCGCAGCCATGCTATACAATTGGCTTTCCACTAAATCCTGATTAGTTCTTGATTTTCCTTCCACACGACCCAGCCTTCAGAAATCGTTGGAATCTCCACTAGAGAATGTTCCATTCATTCACTGCGAATCTGGAATTCCTCTGAACCTCCACTCCCGGCAGGTTTTCGTTACACCACTGTTGAATGTCCAAGTAACCCAATGTTTTAAGTGTTTTCTTCACAAGCGCAGTGGTGCTGTTCAATTGGCTATCCACTCAACCCTGGCCAGCTCTACATTTTCCTGTCCACACCACAGAGACTGGAGAAATCATTGTTATCTCCACTACAGAATGTTCCATTCATTCACAGCGAATCTGGAATTCATCTGAATCTCCACTCCCGGCAGGTTTTCGTGACACCACTGGTAAATATCCAAGTAAGCCAATGCTGGTTTTAAGTGGCCTGCTCATACTCTCAGCCGTGCTGTTCAATTTGCTATCCACTCAACCCTCTTCAGCTCCATTTTCCTGTCCACATAACCCAAACTTCAGAAACAATTGGTATCTCCTCCACAGAATGTTCCATTCATTGACGGCAAATCTGAAATTCATCTAATTCTCAACTCCCGTCAGGTTTTCGTTACACCACTTGTGAATGTCCAATTAAGCCAAAGCTGGTTTTCAGTGGCCTGTTCTTACTACGAGACGTGCTGTTCATTTGGCTATCCATTCCACCCTGTTCAGCTCTACATTTTCGTGTCCACAAAACCCAGCCTTCAGAAATCATTGGAATCACCACTAGAGAATGTTCCATTCATTCACTGCGAATCTGGAATTCATCTGAATCTCCACTCCCGGCAGGTTTTCATTGCACCACTGCTGAATGTTCAAGTAACGCAATGATGGTTTTCAGCGGTCTATTCACACTCGAACCCGTGCTGTTCACGGTCTAGCGACTCAACACTGGTGAGTTCTTCTTTTTCCAGTTCAGACAATACAAACCTCAGAAACCATTGCAATCTACACTACAGAATGTTTCATTCATTCAGGCGAATCTTGAATTCATCTTGTTCTCCACTCCCAGCAGGTTTTCGTTTCACCACTGGTGAATGTCCAAGCAACCCAAGGCTGGTTTCAGCTGCGTGTTAACACTCGCAGCCGTGCTGTTCAATTGGCTATCCAGTGAACGCTGGTTAGCTCTTGATTTTCCTTCCACACACCGAGCCTTCAGAAATCATTCTTATCTCCACTTCAGAATGTTCCATTCGTTCCCTGCGAATCTGGAATTCCTCTGACTCTCCACACCAGGCAGATTTTCCTAACAACACTGGTGAATGACCAGGTAATCCAATGCTGGTTTTCAGCGGCTGTTCACACTCACAGCCTTGCTGTTCAATTGGCAATCCAGTCAAACCTAGTCAGCTCTTCATTTTCCTGTCCACACAACCCAGCGTTCAGAAATCATTGGAATCTCTACTACAGAAATTTCCATTCATTCACTGTGAATCTGGAAATACTCTGAATCTGCATTCCAGGAAGGCTTTCGTTACACCACTGATGAATGTCCAAGTAATGCAATGCTGCTTCTTAGTGGTCTGTTCACACTCGAAACCGTGCTGTTCATTGGCTATCCACTCAATATCGGTCAGCTCTTCAATATCCTGTCCAGACTATCCAGATTCCTAAATGTTGGCAATCACCACTACAGAATGTTCCATTCAATCACGCGAATCTGGAATTCATCAGAGTCTCCACTCCTGGAAGGTTTTCGTGACACCACTGGTAAATGTCCAAGGAAGACAATGCTGGTTTTAAGCCGCCTGCTAACACACTCAGCCGTGCTGTTCAATTTGCTATCCACCCAACCCTATTCAGCTCTACATTTTCCTGTCCTCATAACCCAACCTTCAGAAATAATTGGTATCTCCTCCACAGAATGTTCCGTTCATTCACTGCGAATCTTAAATTCATCTGACTCTCAACTCCCGGCGGGTTATCGTTACACCACTTGTGAATGTCCAAGTAAGCCAATGCTGGTTTTCAGTGGCCTGTTCATACTAAGAGACGTGCTGTTCATTTGGCTATCCACTCCACCCTGTTCAGCTCTACATTTTCGTGTCCACAAAACCCAGCCTTCAGAAATCATTGGAATCACCACTAGAGAATGTTCCATTCATTCACTGCGAATCTGGAATTCCTCTGAACCTCCACTCCTGGCAGGTTTTCGTTACGCCACTGGTGAATGTCCAAGTAACTCAATACTGGTTTTCAGAGGCATGTTCAACTCGCAGAAGTGCTGTTCAATGGGCTATCCACTCAATATTGGTCAGCTCTTCATTTTCCTCTCCACACAAACCAGCCTTCAGAAATCATTGGGCTCTCCACTACAGACTGTTCCATTCATTCACTGCGATTCTGCAATTCATCTGACTCTCCGCTCCAGGCAGGTTTTCATTACAGCACTGGTGAATGACCAAGTAATCCAATGCTGGTTTTCAGCCGCCTTTTCACACTCGCAGTGTGCTGTTCAATTGTCTATCCACTCAAACCTGGTCAGCCTTTCATTTTCTTTTCCACAATATCAGACTTCAGAAATCATTGGAATCGCCAGTACAGAATGTTCCATTCATTCACTGCCAATCTGGAATTCATCTGAATCTGCACTCCAGGTAGGCTTTCATTACACCACTTATGAATGTCCAAGTAACACAATGCTGGTTTTCAGCGGTCTGTTCACACTCTAAGCCCTGCTTTTTACTGGGTATCCACACAACTGTGGTCAGCTCTTCATTTTCATGTCCAAACAATCCAGACTTGAGAAATCATTGCAATCTCCAGTACAGAATGTTCCATTCATTCACTGCGAATCTGGAATTCAACTGAATCTCCACTACCTGCAGATTTATCTTACACCACTTGTGAATGTCCAAGTAAAACAATGCTGGTTTTCAGAGGCCTGTTCATGTTCGCAGTCGTGCTGTTCAATTGGCTATCCACTCAACCTGTTTTGCTCCTCATTTTCCTGTGCACACAACCCAGCCTTCAGAAATCATTGTAATCTCCACTACAGGATGTTCCATTCATTCACTGGGAATCTGGAATTCATCTGAATCTGCACTCCACGCAGGCTTTCGTTACACCACTGCTGAAAGTCGAAGTAATGCAATACTGGTTTTCAGTGGTCTGTTCACATTCGAAGCCGAGGCTTTTTACAGGCTATCCACTCAACACTGGTCAGCTCTTCATTTTCGTGTCCCCACAATCCAGATTTCAGAAATCATTGCAATCTCCACTACAGAATGTTCCATTCATTCACTGCGAGTCTGGAGTTTATCTGATTCTCCACTCCCGCCTGGTTAACATTACACCACTTGTGAATGTCCAAGTAAGCCAATGCTGGTTTTCAGAGGCCTGTTCATACTCGCAGCCGTGCTGTTTAATTGACAATTCACTCCACCCTGTTCAGCTCTTCATTGTCCCACCACACTACCAGCCTTCAGAAATCTTTGTTATCTCCACTACAGAATGTTCCATTCATTCACTGCGAATCTGGAATTCATCTGACTCTCAACTCCACGCAGGTTTTCATTACACCACTGTTGAATGTCCAAGTAACCCAATGCTGGTTTTCAGCGGCCTGTTCATATTCGCAGCCCTGCTGTTTACTTGGCTATCGATTCAAGCCTGGTCAGCTCTTCATTTTCCTGTCCACACAACACAGGCTTCAGAAATCATTGGAATCTCCTCTACAGAATGTTCCATTCATTCACTGCGAATGTGGAATTCAACTGACTCTCCACTCCATGCAGGTTTTCCTTACACCACTGATGAATGTCCAAGTAACCCAATGCTGGTTTTCAGCTGCATGTTCACACTCGCAGCCATGCTATACAATTGGCTTTCCACTAAATCCTGATTAGTTCTTGATTTTCCTTCCACACGACCCAGCCTTCAGAAATCGTTGGAATCTCCACTAGAGAATGTTCCATTCATTCACTGCGAATCTGGAATTCCTCTGAACCTCCACTCCCGGCAGGTTTTCGTTACACCACTGTTGAATGTCCAAGTAACCCAATGTTTTAAGTGTTTTCTTCACAAGCGCAGTGGTGCTGTTCAATTGGCTATCCACTCAACCCTGGCCAGCTCTACATTTTCCTGTCCACACCACAGAGACTGGAGAAATCATTGTTATCTCCACTACAGAATGTTCCATTCATTCACAGCGAATCTGGAATTCATCTGAATCTCCACTCCCGGCAGGTTTTCGTGACACCACTGGTAAATATCCAAGTAAGCCAATGCTGGTTTTAAGTGGCCTGCTCATACTCTCAGCCGTGCTGTTCAATTTGCTATCCACTCAACCCTCTTCAGCTCCATTTTCCTGTCCACATAACCCAAACTTCAGAAACAATTGGTATCTCCTCCACAGAATGTTCCATTCATTGACGGCAAATCTGAAATTCATCTAATTCTCAACTCCCGTCAGGTTTTCGTTACACCACTTGTGAATGTCCAATTAAGCCAAAGCTGGTTTTCAGTGGCCTGTTCTTACTACGAGACGTGCTGTTCGTTTGGCTATCCATTCCACCCTGTTCAGCTCTACATTTTCGTGTCCACAAAACCCAGCCTTCAGAAATCATTGGAATCACCACTAGAGAATGTTCCATTCATTCACTGCGAATCTGGAATTCATCTGAATCTCCACTCCCGGCAGGTTTTCATTGCACCACTGCTGAATGTTCAAGTAACGCAATGATGGTTTTCAGCGGTCTATTCACACTCGAACCCGTGCTGTTCACGGTCTAGCGACTCAACACTGGTGAGTTCTTCTTTTTCCAGTTCAGACAATACAAACCTCAGAAACCATTGCAATCTACACTACAGAATGTTTCATTCATTCAGGCGAATCTTGAATTCATCTTGTTCTCCACTCCCAGCAGGTTTTCGTTTCACCACTGGTGAATGTCCAAGCAACCCAAGGCTGGTTTCAGCTGCGTGTTAACACTCGCAGCCGTGCTGTTCAATTGGCTATCCAGTGAACGCTGGTTAGCTCTTGATTTTCCTTCCACACACCGAGCCTTCAGAAATCATTCTTATCTCCACTTCAGAATGTTCCATTCGTTCCCTGCGAATCTGGAATTCCTCTGACTCTCCACACCAGGCAGATTTTCCTAACAACACTGGTGAATGACCAGGTAATCCAATGCTGGTTTTCAGCGGCTGTTCACACTCACAGCCTTGCTGTTCAATTGGCAATCCAGTCAAACCTAGTCAGCTCTTCATTTTCCTGTCCACACAACCCAGCGTTCAGAAATCATTGGAATCTCTACTACAGAAATTTCCATTCATTCACTGTGAATCTGGAAATACTCTGAATCTGCATTCCAGGAAGGCTTTCGTTACACCACTGATGAATGTCCAAGTAATGCAATGCTGCTTCTTAGTGGTCTGTTCACACTCGAAACCGTGCTGTTCATTGGCTATCCACTCAATATCGGTCAGCTCTTCAATATCCTGTCCAGACTATCCAGATTCCTAAATGTTGGCAATCACCACTACAGAATGTTCCATTCAATCACGCGAATCTGGAATTCATCAGAGTCTCCACTCCTGGAAGGTTTTCGTGACACCACTGGTAAATGTCCAAGGAAGACAATGCTGGTTTTAAGCCGCCTGCTAACACACTCAGCCGTGCTGTTCAATTTGCTATCCACCCAACCCTATTCAGCTCTACATTTTCCTGTCCTCATAACCCAACCTTCAGAAATAATTGGTATCTCCTCCACAGAATGTTCCGTTCATTCACTGCGAATCTTAAATTCATCTGACTCTCAACTCCCGGCGGGTTATCGTTACACCACTTGTGAATGTCCAAGTAAGCCAATGCTGGTTTTCAGTGGCCTGTTCATACTAAGAGACGTGCTGTTCATTTGGCTATCCACTCCACCCTGTTCAGCTCTACATTTTCGTGTCCACAAAACCCAGCCTTCAGAAATCATTGGAATCACCACTAGAGAATGTTCCATTCATTCACTGCGAATCTGGAATTCCTCTGAACCTCCACTCCTGGCAGGTTTTCGTTACGCCACTGGTGAATGTCCAAGTAACTCAATACTGGTTTTCAGAGGCATGTTCAACTCGCAGAAGTGCTGTTCAATGGGCTATCCACTCAATATTGGTCAGCTCTTCATTTTCCTCTCCACACAAACCAGCCTTCAGAAATCATTGGGCTCTCCACTACAGACTGTTCCATTCATTCACTGCGATTCTGCAATTCATCTGACTCTCCGCTCCAGGCAGGTTTTCATTACAGCACTGGTGAATGACCAAGTAATCCAATGCTGGTTTTCAGCCGCCTTTTCACACTCGCAGTGTGCTGTTCAATTGTCTATCCACTCAAACCTGGTCAGCCTTTCATTTTCTTTTCCACAATATCAGACTTCAGAAATCATTGGAATCGCCAGTACAGAATGTTCCATTCATTCACTGCCAATCTGGAATTCATCTGAATCTGCACTCCAGGTAGGCTTTCATTACACCACTTATGAATGTCCAAGTAACACAATGCTGGTTTTCAGCGGTCTGTTCACACTCTAAGCCCTGCTTTTTACTGGGTATCAACACAACTGTGGTCAGCTCTTCATTTTCATGTCCAAACAATCCAGACTTGAGAAATCATTGCAATCTCCAGTACAGAATGTTCCATTCATTCACTGCGAATCTGGAATTCAACTGAATCTCCACTACCTGCAGATTTATCTTACACCACTTGTGAATGTCCAAGTAAAACAATGCTGGTTTTCAGAGGCCTGTTCATGTTCGCAGTCGTGCTGTTCAATTGGCTATCCACTCAACCTGTTTTGCTCCTCATTTTCCTGTGCACACAACCCAGCCTTCAGAAATCATTGTAATCTCCACTACAGGATGTTCCATTCATTCACTGGGAATCTGGAATTCATCTGAATCTGCACTCCACGCAGGCTTCCGTTACACCACTGCTGAAAGTCGAAGTAATGCAATACTGGTTTTCAGTGGTCTGTTCACATTCGAAGCCGAGTCTTTTTACAGGCTATCCACTCAACACTGGTCAGCTCTTCATTTTCGTGTCCCCACAATCCAGATTTCAGAAATCATTGCAATCTCCACTACAGAATGTTCCATTCATTCACTGCGAGTCTGGAGTTTATCTGATTCTCCACTCCCGCCTGGTTAACATTACACCACTTGTGAATGTCCAAGTAAGCCAATGCTGGTTTTCAGAGGCCTGTTCATACTCGCAGCCGTGCTGTTTAATTGACAATTCACTCCACCCTGTTCAGCTCTTCATTGTCCCACCACACTACCAGCCTTCAGAAATCTTTGTTATCTCCACTACAGAATGTTCCATTCATTCACTGCGAATCTGGAATTCATCTGACTCTCAACTCCACGCAGGTTTTCATTACACCACTGTTGAATGTCCAAGTAACCCAATGCTGGTTTTCAGCGGCCTGTTCATATTCGCAGCCCTGCTGTTTACTTGGCTATCGATTCAAGCCTGGTCAGCTCTTCATTTTCCTGTCCACACAACACAGGCTTCGGAAATCATTGGAATCTCCTCTACAGAATGTTCCATTCATTCACTGCGAATGTGGAATTCAACTGACTCTCCACTCCATGCAGGTTTTCCTTACACCACTGATGAATGTCCAAGTAACCCAATGCTGGTTTTCAGCTGCATGTTCACACTCGCAGCCATGCTATACAATTGGCTTTCCACTAAATCCTGATTAGTTCTTGATTTTCCTTCCACACGACCCAGCCTTCAGAAATCGTTGGAATCTCCACTAGAGAATGTTCCATTCATTCACTGCGAATCTGGAATTCCTCTGAACCTCCACTCCCGGCAGGTTTTCGTTACACCACTGTTGAATGTCCAAGTAACCCAATGTTTTAAGTGTTTTCTTCACAAGCGCAGTGGTGCTGTTCAATTGGCTATCCACTCAACCCTGGCCAGCTCTACATTTTCCTGTCCACACCACAGAGACTGGAGAAATCATTGTTATCTCCACTACAGAATGTTCCATTCATTCACAGCGAATCTGGAATTCATCTGAATCTCCACTCCCGGCAGGTTTTCGTGACACCACTGGTAAATATCCAAGTAAGCCAATGCTGGTTTTAAGTGGCCTGCTCATACTCTCAGCCGTGCTGTTCAATTTGCTATCCACTCAACCCTCTTCAGCTCCATTTTCCTGTCCACATAACCCAAACTTCAGAAACAATTGGTATCTCCTCCACAGAATGTTCCATTCATTGACGGCAAATCTGAAATTCATCTAATTCTCAACTCCCGTCAGGTTTTCGTTACACCACTTGTGAATGTCCAATTAAGCCAAAGCTGGTTTTCAGTGGCCTGTTCTTACTACGAGACGTGCTGTTCGTTTGGCTATCCATTCCACCCTGTTCAGCTCTACATTTTCGTGTCCACAAAACCCAGCCTTCAGAAATCATTGGAATCACCACTAGAGAATGTTCCATTCATTCACTGCGAATCTGGAATTCATCTGAATCTCCACTCCCGGCAGGTTTTCATTGCACCACTGCTGAATGTTCAAGTAACGCAATGATGGTTTTCAGCGGTCTATTCACACTCGAACCCGTGCTGTTCACGGTCTAGCGACTCAACACTGGTGAGTTCTTCTTTTTCCAGTTCAGACAATACAAACCTCAGAAACCATTGCAATCTACACTACAGAATGTTTCATTCATTCAGGCGAATCTTGAATTCATCTTGTTCTCCACTCCCAGCAGGTTTTCGTTTCACCACTGGTGAATGTCCAAGCAACCCAAGGCTGGTTTCAGCTGCGTGTTAACACTCGCAGCCGTGCTGTTCAATTGGCTATCCAGTGAACGCTGGTTAGCTCTTGATTTTCCTTCCACACACCGAGCCTTCAGAAATCATTCTTATCTCCACTTCAGAATGTTCCATTCGTTCCCTGCGAATCTGGAATTCCTCTGACTCTCCACACCAGGCAGATTTTCCTAACAACACTGGTGAATGACCAGGTAATCCAATGCTGGTTTTCAGCGGCTGTTCACACTCACAGCCTTGCTGTTCAATTGGCAATCCAGTCAAACCTAGTCAGCTCTTCATTTTCCTGTCCACACAACCCAGCGTTCAGAAATCATTGGAATCTCTACTACAGAAATTTCCATTCATTCACTGTGAATCTGGAAATACTCTGAATCTGCATTCCAGGAAGGCTTTCGTTACACCACTGATGAATGTCCAAGTAATGCAATGCTGCTTCTTAGTGGTCTGTTCACACTCGAAACCGTGCTGTTCATTGGCTATCCACTCAATATCGGTCAGCTCTTCAATATCCTGTCCAGACTATCCAGATTCCTAAATGTTGGCAATCACCACTACAGAATGTTCCATTCAATCACGCGAATCTGGAATTCATCAGAGTCTCCACTCCTGGAAGGTTTTCGTGACACCACTGGTAAATGTCCAAGGAAGACAATGCTGGTTTTAAGCCGCCTGCTAACACACTCAGCCGTGCTGTTCAATTTGCTATCCACCCAACCCTATTCAGCTCTACATTTTCCTGTCCTCATAACCCAACCTTCAGAAATAATTGGTATCTCCTCCACAGAATGTTCCGTTCATTCACTGCGAATCTTAAATTCATCTGACTCTCAACTCCCGGCGGGTTATCGTTACACCACTTGTGAGTGTCCAAGTAAGCCAATGCTGGTTTTCAGTGGCCTGTTCATACTAAGAGACGTGCTGTTCATTTGGCTATCCACTCCACCCTGTTCAGCTCTACATTTTCGTGTCCACAAAACCCAGCCTTCAGAAATCATTGGAATCACCACTAGAGAATATTCCATTCATTCACTGCGAATCTGGAATTCATCTGAACCTCCACTCCTGGCAGGTTTTCGTTACGCCACTGGTGAATGTCCAAGTAACTCAATACTGGTTTTCAGAGGCATGTTCAACTCGCAGAAGTGCTGTTCAATGGGCTATCCACTCAATATTGGTCAGCTCTTCATTTTCCTCTCCACACAAACCAGCCTTCAGAAATCATTGGGCTCTCCACTACAGACTGTTCCATTCATTCACTGCGATTCTGCAATTCATCTGACTCTCCGCTCCAGGCAGGTTTTCATTACAGCACTGGTGAATGACCAAGTAATCCAATGCTGGTTTTCAGCCGCCTTTTCACACTCGCAGTGTGCTGTTCAATTGTCTATCCACTCAAACCTGGTCAGCCTTTCATTTTCTTTTCCACAATATCAGACTTCAGAAATCATTGGAATCGCCAGTACAGAATGTTCCATTCATTCACTGCCAATCTGGAATTCATCTGAATCTGCACTCCAGGTAGGCTTTCATTACACCACTTATGAATGTCCAAGTAACACAATGCTGGTTTTCAGCGGTCTGTTCACACTCTAAGCCCTGCTTTTTACTGGGTATCCACACAACTGTGGTCAGCTCTTCATTTTCATGTCCAAACAATCCAGACTTGAGAAATCATTGCAATCTCCAGTACAGAATGTTCCATTCATTCACTGCGAATCTGGAATTCAACTGAATCTCCACTACCTGCAGATTTATCTTACACCACTTGTGAATGTCCAAGTAAAACAATGCTGGTTTTCAGAGGCCTGTTCATGTTCGCAGTCGTGCTGTTCAATTGGCTATCCACTCAACCTGTTTTGCTCCTCATTTTCCTGTGCACACAACCCAGCCTTCAGAAATCATTGTAATCTCCACTACAGGATGTTCCATTCATTCACTGGGAATCTGGAATTCATCTGAATCTGCACTCCACGCAGGCTTTCGTTACACCACTGCTGAAAGTCGAAGTAATGCAATACTGGTTTTCAGTGGTCTGTTCACATTCGAAGCCGAGGCTTTTTACAGGCTATCCACTCAACACTGGTCAGCTCTTCATTTTCGTGTCCCCACAATCCAGATTTCAGAAATCATTGCAATCTCCACTACAGAATGTTCCATTCATTCACTGCGAGTCTGGAGTTTATCTGATTCTCCACTCCCGCCTGGTTAACATTACACCACTTGTGAATGTCCAAGTAAGCCAATGCTGGTTTTCAGAGGCCTGTTCATACTCGCAGCCGTGCTGTTTAATTGACAATTCACTCCACCCTGTTCAGCTCTTCATTGTCCCACCACACTACCAGCCTTCAGAAATCTTTGTTATCTCCACTACAGAATGTTCCATTCATTCACTGCGAATCTGGAATTCATCTGACTCTCAACTCCACGCAGGTTTTCATTACACCACTGTTGAATGTCCAAGTAACCCAATGCTGGTTTTCAGCGGCCTGTTCATATTCGCAGCCCTGCTGTTTACTTGGCTATCGATTCAAGCCTGGTCAGCTCTTCATTTTCCTGTCCACACAACACAGGCTTCGGAAATCATTGGAATCTCCTCTACAGAATGTTCCATTCATTCACTGCGAATGTGGAATTCAACTGACTCTCCACTCCATGCAGGTTTTCCTTACACCACTGATGAATGTCCAAGTAACCCAATGCTGGTTTTCAGCTGCATGTTCACACTCGCAGCCATGCTATACAATTGGCTTTCCACTAAATCCTGATTAGTTCTTGATTTTCCTTCCACACGACCCAGCCTTCAGAAATCGTTGGAATCTCCACTAGAGAATGTTCCATTCATTCACTGCGAATCTGGAATTCCTCTGAACCTCCACTCCCGGCAGGTTTTCGTTACACCACTGTTGAATGTCCAAGTAACCCAATGTTTTAAGTGTTTTCTTCACAAGCGCAGTGGTGCTGTTCAATTGGCTATCCACTCAACCCTGGCCAGCTCTACATTTTCCTGTCCACACCACAGAGACTGGAGAAATCATTGTTATCTCCACTACAGAATGTTCCATTCATTCACAGCGAATCTGGAATTCATCTGAATCTCCACTCCCGGCAGGTTTTCGTGACACCACTGGTAAATATCCAAGTAAGCCAATGCTGGTTTTAAGTGGCCTGCTCATACTCTCAGCCGTGCTGTTCAATTTGCTATCCACTCAACCCTCTTCAGCTCCATTTTCCTGTCCACATAACCCAAACTTCAGAAACAATTGGTATCTCCTCCACAGAATGTTCCATTCATTGACGGCAAATCTGAAATTCATCTAATTCTCAACTCCCGTCAGGTTTTCGTTACACCACTTGTGAATGTCCAATTAAGCCAAAGCTGGTTTTCAGTGGCCTGTTCTTACTACGAGACGTGCTGTTCGTTTGGCTATCCATTCCACCCTGTTCAGCTCTACATTTTCGTGTCCACAAAACCCAGCCTTCAGAAATCATTGGAATCACCACTAGAGAATGTTCCATTCATTCACTGCGAATCTGGAATTCATCTGAATCTCCACTCCCGGCAGGTTTTCATTGCACCACTGCTGAATGTTCAAGTAACGCAATGATGGTTTTCAGCGGTCTATTCACACTCGAACCCGTGCTGTTCACGGTCTAGCGACTCAACACTGGTGAGTTCTTCTTTTTCCAGTTCACACAATACAAACCTCAGAAACCATTGCAATCTACACTACAGAATGTTTCATTCATTCAGGCGAATCTTGAATTCATCTTGTTCTCCACTCCCAGCAGGTTTTCGTTTCACCACTGGTGAATGTCCAAGCAACCCAAGGCTGGTTTCAGCTGCGTGTTAACACTCGCAGCCGTGCTGTTCAATTGGCTATCCAGTGAACGCTGGTTAGCTCTTGATTTTCCTTCCACACACCGAGCCTTCAGAAATCATTCTTATCTCCACTTCAGAATGTTCCATTCGTTCCCTGCGAATCTGGAATTCCTCTGACTCTCCACACCAGGCAGATTTTCCTAACAACACTGGTGAATGACCAGGTAATCCAATGCTGGTTTTCAGCGGCTGTTCACACTCACAGCCTTGCTGTTCAATTGGCAATCCAGTCAAACCTAGTCAGCTCTTCATTTTCCTGTCCACACAACCCAGCGTTCAGAAATCATTGGAATCTCTACTACAGAAATTTCCATTCATTCACTGTGAATCTGGAAATACTCTGAATCTGCATTCCAGGAAGGCTTTCGTTACACCACTGATGAATGTCCAAGTAATGCAATGCTGCTTCTTAGTGGTCTGTTCACACTCGAAACCGTGCTGTTCATTGGCTATCCACTCAATATCGGTCAGCTCTTCAATATCCTGTCCAGACTATCCAGATTCCTAAATGTTGGCAATCACCACTACAGAATGTTCCATTCAATCACGCGAATCTGGAATTCATCAGAGTCTCCACTCCTGGAAGGTTTTCGTGACACCACTGGTAAATGTCCAAGGAAGACAATGCTGGTTTTAAGCCGCCTGCTAACACACTCAGCCGTGCTGTTCAATTTGCTATCCACCCAACCCTATTCAGCTCTACATTTTCCTGTCCTCATAACCCAACCTTCAGAAATAATTGGTATCTCCTCCACAGAATGTTCCGTTCATTCACTGCGAATCTTAAATTCATCTGACTCTCAACTCCCGGCGGGTTATCGTTACACCACTTGTGAATGTCCAAGTAAGCCAATGCTGGTTTTCAGTGGCCTGTTCATACTAAGAGACGTGCTGTTCATTTGGCTATCCACTCCACCCTGTTCAGCTCTACATTTTCGTGTCCACAAAACCCAGCCTTCAGAAATCATTGGAATCACCACTAGAGAATGTTCCATTCATTCACTGCGAATCTGGAATTCCTCTGAACCTCCACTCCTGGCAGGTTTTCGTTACGCCACTGGTGAATGTCCAAGTAACTCAATACTGGTTTTCAGAGGCATGTTCAACTCGCAGAAGTGCTGTTCAATGGGCTATCCACTCAATATTGGTCAGCTCTTCATTTTCCTCTCCACACAAACCAGCCTTCAGAAATCATTGGGCTCTCCACTACAGACTGTTCCATTCATTCACTGCGATTCTGCAATTCATCTGACTCTCCGCTCCAGGCAGGTTTTCATTACAGCACTGGTGAATGACCAAGTAATCCAATGCTGGTTTTCAGCCGCCTTTTCACACTCGCAGTGTGCTGTTCAATTGTCTATCCACTCAAACCTGGTCAGCCTTTCATTTTCTTTTCCACAATATCAGACTTCAGAAATCATTGGAATCGCCAGTACAGAATGTTCCATTCATTCACTGCCAATCTGGAATTCATCTGAATCTGCACTCCAGGTAGGCTTTCATTACACCACTTATGAATGTCCAAGTAACACAATGCTGGTTTTCAGCGGTCTGTTCACACTCTAAGCCCTGCTTTTTACTGGGTATCCACACAACTGTGGTCAGCTCTTCATTTTCATGTCCAAACAATCCAGACTTGAGAAATCATTGCAATCTCCAGTACAGAATGTTCCATTCATTCACTGCGAATCTGGAATTCAACTGAATCTCCACTACCTGCAGATTTATCTTACACCACTTGTGAATGTCCAAGTAAAACAATGCTGGTTTTCAGAGGCCTGTTCATGTTCGCAGTCGTGCTGTTCAATTGGCTATCCACTCAACCTGTTTTGCTCCTCATTTTCCTGTGCACACAACCCAGCCTTCAGAAATCATTGTAATCTCCACTACAGGATGTTCCATTCATTCACTGGGAATCTGGAATTCATCTGAATCTGCACTCCACGCAGGCTTTCGTTACACCACTGCTGAAAGTCGAAGTAATGCAATACTGGTTTTCAGTGGTCTGTTCACATTCGAAGCCGAGGCTTTTTACAGGCTATCCACTCAACACTGGTCAGCTCTTCATTTTCGTGTCCCCACAATCCAGATTTCAGAAATCATTGCAATCTCCACTACAGAATGTTCCATTCATTCACTGCGAGTCTGGAGTTTATCTGATTCTCCACTCCCGCCTGGTTAACATTACACCACTTGTGAATGTCCAAGTAAGCCAATGCTGGTTTTCAGAGGCCTGTTCATACTCGCAGCCGTGCTGTTTAATTGACAATTCACTCCACCCTGTTCAGCTCTTCATTGTCCCACCACACTACCAGGCTTCAGAAATCTTTGTTATCTCCACTACAGAATGTTCCATTCATTCACTGCGAATCTGGAATTCATCTGACTCTCAACTCCACGCAGGTTTTCATTACACCACTGTTGAATGTCCAAGTAACCCAATGCTGGTTTTCAGCGGCCTGTTCATATTCGCAGCCCTGCTGTTTACTTGGCTATCGATTCAAGCCTGGTCAGCTCTTCATTTTCCTGTCCACACAACACAGGCTTCAGAAATCATTGGAATCTCCTCTACAGAATGTTCCATTCATTCACTGCGAATGTGGAATTCAACTGACTCTCCACTCCATGCAGGTTTTCCTTACACCACTGATGAATGTCCAAGTAACCCAATGCTGGTTTTCAGCTGCATGTTCACACTCGCAGCCATGCTATACAATTGGCTTTCCACTAAATCCTGATTAGTTCTTGATTTTCCTTCCACACGACCCAGCCTTCAGAAATCGTTGGAATCTCCACTAGAGAATGTTCCATTCATTCACTGCGAATCTGGAATTCCTCTGAACCTCCACTCCCGGCAGGTTTTCGTTACACCACTGTTGAATGTCCAAGTAACCCAATGTTTTAAGTGTTTTCTTCACAAGCGCAGTGGTGCTGTTCAATTGGCTATCCACTCAACCCTGGCCAGCTCTACATTTTCCTGTCCACACCACAGAGACTGGAGAAATCATTGTTATCTCCACTACAGAATGTTCCATTCATTCACAGCGAATCTGGAATTCATCTGAATCTCCACTCCCGGCAGGTTTTCGTGACACCACTGGTAAATATCCAAGTAAGCCAATGCTGGTTTTAAGTGGCCTGCTCATACTCTCAGCCGTGCTGTTCAATTTGCTATCCACTCAACCCTCTTCAGCTCCATTTTCCTGTCCACATAACCCAAACTTCAGAAACAATTGGTATCTCCTCCACAGAATGTTCCATTCATTGACGGCAAATCTGAAATTCATCTAATTCTCAACTCCCGTCAGGTTTTCGTTACACCACTTGTGAATGTCCAATTAAGCCAAAGCTGGTTTTCAGTGGCCTGTTCTTACTACGAGACGTGCTGTTCATTTGGCTATCCATTCCACCCTGTTCAGCTCTACATTTTCGTGTCCACAAAACCCAGCCTTCAGAAATCATTGGAATCACCACTAGAGAATGTTCCATTCATTCACTGCGAATCTGGAATTCATCTGAATCTCCACTCCCGGCAGGTTTTCATTGCACCACTGCTGAATGTTCAAGTAACGCAATGATGGTTTTCAGCGGTCTATTCACACTCGAACCCGTGCTGTTCACGGTCTAGCGACTCAACACTGGTGAGTTCTTCTTTTTCCAGTTCAGACAATACAAACCTCAGAAACCATTGCAATCTACACTACAGAATGTTTCATTCATTCAGGCGAATCTTGAATTCATCTTGTTCTCCACTCCCAGCAGGTTTTCGTTTCACCACTGGTGAATGTCCAAGCAACCCAAGGCTGGTTTCAGCTGCGTGTTAACACTCGCAGCCGTGCTGTTCAATTGGCTATCCAGTGAACGCTGGTTAGCTCTTGATTTTCCTTCCACACACCGAGCCTTCAGAAATCATTCTTATCTCCACTTCAGAATGTTCCATTCGTTCCCTGCGAATCTGGAATTCCTCTGACTCTCCACACCAGGCAGATTTTCCTAACAACACTGGTGAATGACCAGGTAATCCAATGCTGGTTTTCAGCGGCTGTTCACACTCACAGCCTTGCTGTTCAATTGGCAATCCAGTCAAACCTAGTCAGCTCTTCATTTTCCTGTCCACACAACCCAGCGTTCAGAAATCATTGGAATCTCTACTACAGAAATTTCCATTCATTCACTGTGAATCTGGAAATACTCTGAATCTGCATTCCAGGAAGGCTTTCGTTACACCACTGATGAATGTCCAAGTAATGCAATGCTGCTTCTTAGTGGTCTGTTCACACTCGAAACCGTGCTGTTCATTGGCTATCCACTCAATATCGGTCAGCTCTTCAATATCCTGTCCAGACTATCCAGATTCCTAAATGTTGGCAATCACCACTACAGAATGTTCCATTCAATCACGCGAATCTGGAATTCATCAGAGTCTCCACTCCTGGAAGGTTTTCGTGACACCACTGGTAAATGTCCAAGGAAGACAATGCTGGTTTTAAGCCGCCTGCTAACACACTCAGCCGTGCTGTTCAATTTGCTATCCACCCAACCCTATTCAGCTCTACATTTTCCTGTCCTCATAACCCAACCTTCAGAAATAATTGGTATCTCCTCCACAGAATGTTCCGTTCATTCACTGCGAATCTTAAATTCATCTGACTCTCAACTCCCGGCGGGTTATCGTTACACCACTTGTGAATGTCCAAGTAAGCCAATGCTGGTTTTCAGTGGCCTGTTCATACTAAGAGACGTGCTGTTCATTTGGCTATCCACTCCACCCTGTTCAGCTCTACATTTTCGTGTCCACAAAACCCAGCCTTCAGAAATCATTGGAATCACCACTAGAGAATGTTCCATTCATTCACTGCGAATCTGGAATTCCTCTGAACCTCCACTCCTGGCAGGTTTTCGTTACGCCACTGGTGAATGTCCAAGTAACTCAATACTGGTTTTCAGAGGCATGTTCAACTCGCAGAAGTGCTGTTCAATGGGCTATCCACTCAATATTGGTCAGCTCTTCATTTTCCTCTCCACACAAACCAGCCTTCAGAAATCATTGGGCTCTCCACTACAGACTGTTCCATTCATTCACTGCGATTCTGCAATTCATCTGACTCTCCGCTCCAGGCAGGTTTTCATTACAGCACTGGTGAATGACCAAGTAATCCAATGCTGGTTTTCAGCCGCCTTTACACACTCGCAGTGTGCTGTTCAATTGTCTATCCACTCAAACCTGGTCAGCCTTTCATTTTCTTTTCCACAATATCAGACTTCAGAAATCATTGGAATCGCCAGTACAGAATGTTCCATTCATTCACTGCCAATCTGGAATTCATCTGAATCTGCACTCCAGGTAGGCTTTCATTACACCACTTATGAATGTCCAAGTAACACAATGCTGGTTTTCAGCGGTCTGTTCACACTCTAAGCCCTGCTTTTTACTGGGTATCCACACAACTGTGGTCAGCTCTTCATTTTCATGTCCAAACAATCCAGACTTGAGAAATCATTGCAATCTCCAGTACAGAATGTTCCATTCATTCACTGCGAATCTGGAATTCAACTGAATCTCCACTCCCTGCAGATTTATCTTACACCACTTGTGAATGTCCAAGTAAAACAATGCTGGTTTTCAGAGGCCTGTTCATGTTCGCAGTCGTGCTGTTCAATTGGCTATCCACTCAACCTGTTTTGCTCCTCATTTTCCTGTGCACACAACCCAGCCTTCAGAAATCATTGTAATCTCCACTACAGGATGTTCCATTCATTCACTGGGAATCTGGAATTCATCTGAATCTGCACTCCACGCAGGCTTTCGTTACACCACTGCTGAAAGTCGAAGTAATGCAATACTGGTTTTCAGTGGTCTGTTCACATTCGAAGCCGAGGCTTTTTACAGGCTATCCACTCAACACTGGTCAGCTCTTCATTTTCGTGTCCCCACAATCCAGATTTCAGAAATCATTGCAATCTCCACTACAGAATGTTCCATTCATTCACTGCGAGTCTGGAGTTTATCTGATTCTCCACTCCCGCCTGGTTAACATTACACCACTTGTGAATGTCCAAGTAAGCCAATGCTGGTTTTCAGAGGCCTGTTCATACTCGCAGCCGTGCTGTTTAATTGACAATTCACTCCACCCTGTTCAGCTCTTCATTGTCCCACCACACTACCAGGCTTCAGAAATCTTTGTTATCTCCACTACAGAATGTTCCATTCATTCACTGCGAATCTGGAATTCATCTGACTCTCAACTCCACGCAGGTTTTCATTACACCACTGTTGAATGTCCAAGTAACCCAATGCTGGTTTTCAGCGGCCTGTTCATATTCGCAGCCCTGCTGTTTACTTGGCTATCGATTCAAGCCTGGTCAGCTCTTCATTTTCCTGTCCACACAACACAGGCTTCAGAAATCATTGGAATCTCCTCTACAGAATGTTCCATTCATTCACTGCGAATGTGGAATTCAACTGACTCTCCACTCCATGCAGGTTTTCCTTACACCACTGATGAATGTCCAAGTAACCCAATGCTGGTTTTCAGCTGCATGTTCACACTCGCAGCCATGCTATACAATTGGCTTTCCACTAAATCCTGATTAGTTCTTGATTTTCCTTCCACACGACCCAGCCTTCAGAAATCGTTGGAATCTCCACTAGAGAATGTTCCATTCATTCACTGCGAATCTGGAATTCCTCTGAACCTCCACTCCCGGCAGGTTTTCGTTACACCACTGTTGAATGTCCAAGTAACCCAATGTTTTAAGTGTTTTCTTCACAAGCGCAGTGGTGCTGTTCAATTGGCTATCCACTCAACCCTGGCCAGCTCTACATTTTCCTGTCCACACCACAGAGACTGGAGAAATCATTGTTATCTCCACTACAGAATGTTCCATTCATTCACAGCGAATCTGGAATTCATCTGAATCTCCACTCCCGGCAGGTTTTCGTGACACCACTGGTAAATATCCAAGTAAGCCAATGCTGGTTTTAAGTGGCCTGCTCATACTCTCAGCCGTGCTGTTCAATTTGCTATCCACTCAACCCTCTTCAGCTCCATTTTCCTGTCCACATAACCCAAACTTCAGAAACAATTGGTATCTCCTCCACAGAATGTTCCATTCATTGAAGGCAAATCTGAAATTCATCTAATTCTCAACTCCCGTCAGGTTTTCGTTACACCACTTGTGAATGTCCAATTAAGCCAAAGCTGGTTTTCAGTGGCCTGTTCTTACTACGAGACGTGCTGTTCATTTGGCTATCCATTCCACCCTGTTCAGCTCTACATTTTCGTGTCCACAAAACCCAGCCTTCAGAAATCATTGGAATCACCACTAGAGAATGTTCCATTCATTCACTGCGAATCTGGAATTCATCTGAATCTCCACTCCCGGCAGGTTTTCATTGCACCACTGCTGAATGTTCAAGTAACGCAATGATGGTTTTCAGCGGTCTATTCACACTCGAACCCGTGCTGTTCACGGTCTAGCGACTCAACACTGGTGAGTTCTTCTTTTTCCAGTTCAGACAATACAAACCTCAGAAACCATTGCAATCTACACTACAGAATGTTTCATTCATTCAGGCGAATCTTGAATTCATCTTGTTCTCCACTCCCAGCAGGTTTTCGTTTCACCACTGGTGAATGTCCAAGCAACCCAAGGCTGGTTTCAGCTGCGTGTTAACACTCGCAGCCGTGCTGTTCAATTGGCTATCCAGTGAACGCTGGTTAGCTCTTGATTTTCCTTCCACACACCGAGCCTTCAGAAATCATTCTTATCTCCACTTCAGAATGTTCCATTCGTTCCCTGCGAATCTGGAATTCCTCTGACTCTCCACACCAGGCAGATTTTCCTAACAACACTGGTGAATGACCAGGTAATCCAATGCTGGTTTTCAGCGGCTGTTCACACTCACAGCCTTGCTGTTCAATTGGCAATCCAGTCAAACCTAGTCAGCTCTTCATTTTCCTGTCCACACAACCCAGCGTTCAGAAATCATTGGAATCTCTACTACAGAAATTTCCATTCATTCACTGTGAATCTGGAAATACTCTGAATCTGCATTCCAGGAAGGCTTTCGTTACACCACTGATGAATGTCCAAGTAATGCAATGCTGCTTCTTAGTGGTCTGTTCACACTCGAAACCGTGCTGTTCATTGGCTATCCACTCAATATCGGTCAGCTCTTCAATATCCTGTCCAGACTATCCAGATTCCTAAATGTTGGCAATCACCACTACAGAATGTTCCATTCAATCACGCGAATCTGGAATTCATCAGAGTCTCCACTCCTGGAAGGTTTTCGTGACACCACTGGTAAATGTCCAAGGAAGACAATGCTGGTTTTAAGCCGCCTGCTAACACACTCAGCCGTGCTGTTCAATTTGCTATCCACCCAACCCTATTCAGCTCTACATTTTCCTGTCCTCATAACCCAACCTTCAGAAATAATTGGTATCTCCTCCACAGAATGTTCCGTTCATTCACTGCGAATCTTAAATTCATCTGACTCTCAACTCCCGGCGGGTTATCGTTACACCACTTGTGAATGTCCAAGTAAGCCAATGCTGGTTTTCAGTGGCCTGTTCATACTAAGAGACGTGCTGTTCATTTGGCTATCCACTCCACCCTGTTCAGCTCTACATTTTCGTGTCCACAAAACCCAGCCTTCAGAAATCATTGGAATCACCACTAGAGAATGTTCCATTCATTCACTGCGAATCTGGAATTCCTCTGAACCTCCACTCCTGGCAGGTTTTCGTTACGCCACTGGTGAATGTCCAAGTAACTCAATACTGGTTTTCAGAGGCATGTTCAACTCGCAGAAGTGCTGTTCAATGGGCTATCCACTCAATATTGGTCAGCTCTTCATTTTCCTCTCCACACAAACCAGCCTTCAGAAATCATTGGGCTCTCCACTACAGACTGTTCCATTCATTCACTGCGATTCTGCAATTCATCTGACTCTCCGCTCCAGGCAGGTTTTCATTACAGCACTGGTGAATGACCAAGTAATCCAATGCTGGTTTTCAGCCGCCTTTACACACTCGCAGTGTGCTGTTCAATTGTCTATCCACTCAAACCTGGTCAGCCTTTCATTTTCTTTTCCACAATATCAGACTTCAGAAATCATTGGAATCGCCAGTACAGAATGTTCCATTCATTCACTGCCAATCTGGAATTCATCTGAATCTGCACTCCAGGTAGGCTTTCATTACACCACTTATGAATGTCCAAGTAACACAATGCTGGTTTTCAGCGGTCTGTTCACACTCTAAGCCCTGCTTTTTACTGGGTATCCACACAACTGTGGTCAGCTCTTCATTTTCATGTCCAAACAATCCAGACTTGAGAAATCATTGCAATCTCCAGTACAGAATGTTCCATTCATTCACTGCGAATCTGGAATTCAACTGAATCTCCACTCCCTGCAGATTTATCTTACACCACTTGTGAATGTCCAAGTAAAACAATGCTGGTTTTCAGAGGCCTGTTCATGTTCGCAGTCGTGCTGTTCAATTGGCTATCCACTCAACCTGTTTTGCTCCTCATTTTCCTGTGCACACAACCCAGCCTTCAGAAATCATTGTAATCTCCACTACAGGATGTTCCATTCATTCACTGGGAATCTGGAATTCATCTGAATCTGCACTCCACGCAGGCTTTCGTTACACCACTGCTGAAAGTCGAAGTAATGCAATACTGGTTTTCAGTGGTCTGTTCACATTCGAAGCCGAGGCTTTTTACAGGCTATCCACTCAACACTGGTCAGCTCTTCATTTTCGTGTCCCCACAATCCAGATTTCAGAAATCATTGCAATCTCCACTACAGAATGTTCCATTCATTCACTGCGAGTCTGGAGTTTATCTGATTCTCCACTCCCGCCTGGTTAACATTACACCACTTGTGAATGTCCAAGTAAGCCAATGCTGGTTTTCAGAGGCCTGTTCATACTCGCAGCCGTGCTGTTTAATTGACAATTCACTCCACCCTGTTCAGCTCTTCATTGTCCCACCACACTACCAGGCTTCAGAAATCTTTGTTATCTCCACTACAGAATGTTCCATTCATTCACTGCGAATCTGGAATTCATCTGACTCTCAACTCCACGCAGGTTTTCATTACACCACTGTTGAATGTCCAAGTAACCCAATGCTGGTTTTCAGCGGCCTGTTCATATTCGCAGCCCTGCTGTTTACTTGGCTATCGATTCAAGCCTGGTCAGCTCTTCATTTTCCTGTCCACACAACACAGGCTTCGGAAATCATTGGAATCTCCTCTACAGAATGTTCCATTCATTCACTGCGAATGTGGAATTCAACTGACTCTCCACTCCATGCAGGTTTTCCTTACACCACTGATGAATGTCCAAGTAACCCAATGCTGGTTTTCAGCTGCATGTTCACACTCGCAGCCATGCTATACAATTGGCTTTCCACTAAATCCTGATTAGTTCTTGATTTTCCTTCCACACGACCCAGCCTTCAGAAATCGTTGGAATCTCCACTAGAGAATGTTCCATTCATTCACTGCGAATCTGGAATTCCTCTGAACCTCCACTCCCGGCAGGTTTTCGTTACACCACTGTTGAATGTCCAAGTAACCCAATGTTTTAAGTGTTTTCTTCACAAGCGCAGTGGTGCTGTTCAATTGGCTATCCACTCAACCCTGGCCAGCTCTACATTTTCCTGTCCACACCACAGAGACTGGAGAAATCATTGTTATCTCCACTACAGAATGTTCCATTCATTCACAGCGAATCTGGAATTCATCTGAATCTCCACTCCCGGCAGGTTTTCGTGACACCACTGGTAAATATCCAAGTAAGCCAATGCTGGTTTTAAGTGGCCTGCTCATACTCTCAGCCGTGCTGTTCAATTTGCTATCCACTCAACCCTCTTCAGCTCCATTTTCCTGTCCACATAACCCAAACTTCAGAAACAATTGGTATCTCCTCCACAGAATGTTCCATTCATTGACGGCAAATCTGAAATTCATCTAATTCTCAACTCCCGTCAGGTTTTCGTTACACCACTTGTGAATGTCCAATTAAGCCAAAGCTGGTTTTCAGTGGCCTGTTCTTACTACGAGACGTGCTGTTCGTTTGGCTATCCATTCCACCCTGTTCAGCTCTACATTTTCGTGTCCACAAAACCCAGCCTTCAGAAATCATTGGAATCACCACTAGAGAATGTTCCATTCATTCACTGCGAATCTGGAATTCATCTGAATCTCCACTCCCGGCAGGTTTTCATTGCACCACTGCTGAATGTTCAAGTAACGCAATGATGGTTTTCAGCGGTCTATTCACACTCGAACCCGTGCTGTTCACGGTCTAGCGACTCAACACTGGTGAGTTCTTCTTTTTCCAGTTCACACAATACAAACCTCAGAAACCATTGCAATCTACACTACAGAATGTTTCATTCATTCAGGCGAATCTTGAATTCATCTTGTTCTCCACTCCCAGCAGGTTTTCGTTTCACCACTGGTGAATGTCCAAGCAACCCAAGGCTGGTTTCAGCTGCGTGTTAACACTCGCAGCCGTGCTGTTCAATTGGCTATCCAGTGAACGCTGGTTAGCTCTTGATTTTCCTTCCACACACCGAGCCTTCAGAAATCATTCTTATCTCCACTTCAGAATGTTCCATTCGTTCCCTGCGAATCTGGAATTCCTCTGACTCTCCACACCAGGCAGATTTTCCTAACAACACTGGTGAATGACCAGGTAATCCAATGCTGGTTTTCAGCGGCTGTTCACACTCACAGCCTTGCTGTTCAATTGGCAATCCAGTCAAACCTAGTCAGCTCTTCATTTTCCTGTCCACACAACCCAGCGTTCAGAAATCATTGGAATCTCTACTACAGAAATTTCCATTCATTCACTGTGAATCTGGAAATACTCTGAATCTGCATTCCAGGAAGGCTTTCGTTACACCACTGATGAATGTCCAAGTAATGCAATGCTGCTTCTTAGTGGTCTGTTCACACTCGAAACCGTGCTGTTCATTGGCTATCCACTCAATATCGGTCAGCTCTTCAATATCCTGTCCAGACTATCCAGATTCCTAAATGTTGGCAATCACCACTACAGAATGTTCCATTCAATCACGCGAATCTGGAATTCATCAGAGTCTCCACTCCTGGAAGGTTTTCGTGACACCACTGGTAAATGTCCAAGGAAGACAATGCTGGTTTTAAGCCGCCTGCTAACACACTCAGCCGTGCTGTTCAATTTGCTATCCACCCAACCCTATTCAGCTCTACATTTTCCTGTCCTCATAACCCAACCTTCAGAAATCATTGGTATCTCCTCCACAGAATGTTCCGTTCATTCACTGCGAATCTTAAATTCATCTGACTCTCAACTCCCGGCGGGTTATCGTTACACCACTTGTGAATGTCCAAGTAAGCCAATGCTGGTTTTCAGTGGCCTGTTCATACTAAGAGACGTGCTGTTCATTTGGCTATCCACTCCACCCTGTTCAGCTCTACATTTTCGTGTCCACAAAACCCAGCCTTCAGAAATCATTGGAATCACCACTAGAGAATGTTCCATTCATTCACTGCGAATCTGGAATTCCTCTGAACCTCCACTCCTGGCAGGTTTTCGTTACGCCACTGGTGAATGTCCAAGTAACTCAATACTGGTTTTCAGAGGCATGTTCAACTCGCAGAAGTGCTGTTCAATGGGCTATCCACTCAATATTGGTCAGCTCTTCATTTTCCTCTCCACACAAACCAGCCTTCAGAAATCATTGGGCTCTCCACTACAGACTGTTCCATTCATTCACTGCGATTCTGCAATTCATCTGACTCTCCGCTCCAGGCAGGTTTTCATTACAGCACTGGTGAATGACCAAGTAATCCAATGCTGGTTTTCAGCCGCCTTTTCACACTCGCAGTGTGCTGTTCAATTGTCTATCCACTCAAACCTGGTCAGCCTTTCATTTTCTTTTCCACAATATCAGACTTCAGAAATCATTGGAATCGCCAGTACAGAATGTTCCATTCATTCACTGCCAATCTGGAATTCATCTGAATCTGCACTCCAGGTAGGCTTTCATTACACCACTTATGAATGTCCAAGTAACACAATGCTGGTTTTCAGCGGTCTGTTCACACTCTAAGCCCTGCTTTTTACTGGGTATCCACACAACTGTGGTCAGCTCTTCATTTTCATGTCCAAACAATCCAGACTTGAGAAATCATTGCAATCTCCAGTACAGAATGTTCCATTCATTCACTGCGAATCTGGAATTCAACTGAATCTCCACTACCTGCAGATTTATCTTACACCACTTGTGAATGTCCAAGTAAAACAATGCTGGTTTTCAGAGGCCTGTTCATGTTCGCAGTCGTGCTGTTCAATTGGCTATCCACTCAACCTGTTTTGCTCCTCATTTTCCTGTGCACACAACCCAGCCTTCAGAAATCATTGTAATCTCCACTACAGGATGTTCCATTCATTCACTGGGAATCTGGAATTCATCTGAATCTGCACTCCACGCAGGCTTTCGTTACACCACTGCTGAAAGTCGAAGTAATGCAATACTGGTTTTCAGTGGTCTGTTCACATTCGAAGCCGAGGCTTTTTACAGGCTATCCACTCAACACTGGTCAGCTCTTCATTTTCGTGTCCCCACAATCCAGATTTCAGAAATCATTGCAATCTCCACTACAGAATGTTCCATTCATTCACTGCGAGTCTGGAGTTTATCTGATTCTCCACTCCCGCCTGGTTAACATTACACCACTTGTGAATGTCCAAGTAAGCCAATGCTGGTTTTCAGAGGCCTGTTCATACTCGCAGCCGTGCTGTTTAATTGACAATTCACTCCACCCTGTTCAGCTCTTCATTGTCCCACCACACTACCAGCCTTCAGAAATCTTTGTTATCTCCACTACAGAATGTTCCATTCATTCACTGCGAATCTGGAATTCATCTGACTCTCAACTCCACGCAGGTTTTCATTACACCACTGTTGAATGTCCAAGTAACCCAATGCTGGTTTTCAGCGGCCTGTTCATATTCGCAGCCCTGCTGTTTACTTGGCTATCGATTCAAGCCTGGTCAGCTCTTCATTTTCCTGTCCACACAACACAGGCTTCGGAAATCATTGGAATCTCCTCTACAGAATGTTCCATTCATTCACTGCGAATGTGGAATTCAACTGACTCTCCACTCCATGCAGGTTTTCCTTACACCACTGATGAATGTCCAAGTAACCCAATGCTGGTTTTCAGCTGCATGTTCACACTCGCAGCCATGCTATACAATTGGCTTTCCACTAAATCCTGATTAGTTCTTGATTTTCCTTCCACACGACCCAGCCTTCAGAAATCGTTGGAATCTCCACTAGAGAATGTTCCATTCATTCACTGCGAATCTGGAATTCCTCTGAACCTCCACTCCCGGCAGGTTTTCGTTACACCACTGTTGAATGTCCAAGTAACCCAATGTTTTAAGTGTTTTCTTCACAAGCGCAGTGGTGCTGTTCAATTGGCTATCCACTCAACCCTGGCCAGCTCTACATTTTCCTGTCCACACCACAGAGACTGGAGAAATCATTGTTATCTCCACTACAGAATGTTCCATTCATTCACAGCGAATCTGGAATTCATCTGAATCTCCACTCCCGGCAGGTTTTCGTGACACCACTGGTAAATATCCAAGTAAGCCAATGCTGGTTTTAAGTGGCCTGCTCATACTCTCAGCCGTGCTGTTCAATTTGCTATCCACTCAACCCTCTTCAGCTCCATTTTCCTGTCCACATAACCCAAACTTCAGAAACAATTGGTATCTCCTCCACAGAATGTTCCATTCATTGACGGCAAATCTGAAATTCATCTAATTCTCAACTCCCGTCAGGTTTTCGTTACACCACTTGTGAATGTCCAATTAAGCCAAAGCTGGTTTTCAGTGGCCTGTTCTTACTACGAGACGTGCTGTTCGTTTGGCTATCCATTCCACCCTGTTCAGCTCTACATTTTCGTGTCCACAAAACCCAGCCTTCAGAAATCATTGGAATCACCACTAGAGAATGTTCCATTCATTCACTGCGAATCTGGAATTCATCTGAATCTCCACTCCCGGCAGGTTTTCATTGCACCACTGCTGAATGTTCAAGTAACGCAATGATGGTTTTCAGCGGTCTATTCACACTCGAACCCGTGCTGTTCACGGTCTAGCGACTCAACACTGGTGAGTTCTTCTTTTTCCAGTTCACACAATACAAACCTCAGAAACCATTGCAATCTACACTACAGAATGTTTCATTCATTCAGGCGAATCTTGAATTCATCTTGTTCTCCACTCCCAGCAGGTTTTCGTTTCACCACTGGTGAATGTCCAAGCAACCCAAGGCTGGTTTCAGCTGCGTGTTAACACTCGCAGCCGTGCTGTTCAATTGGCTATCCAGTGAACGCTGGTTAGCTCTTGATTTTCCTTCCACACACCGAGCCTTCAGAAATCATTCTTATCTCCACTTCAGAATGTTCCATTCGTTCCCTGCGAATCTGGAATTCCTCTGACTCTCCACACCAGGCAGATTTTCCTAACAACACTGGTGAATGACCAGGTAATCCAATGCTGGTTTTCAGCGGCTGTTCACACTCACAGCCTTGCTGTTCAATTGGCAATCCAGTCAAACCTAGTCAGCTCTTCATTTTCCTGTCCACACAACCCAGCGTTCAGAAATCATTGGAATCTCTACTACAGAAATTTCCATTCATTCACTGTGAATCTGGAAATACTCTGAATCTGCATTCCAGGAAGGCTTTCGTTACACCACTGATGAATGTCCAAGTAATGCAATGCTGCTTCTTAGTGGTCTGTTCACACTCGAAACCGTGCTGTTCATTGGCTATCCACTCAATATCGGTCAGCTCTTCAATATCCTGTCCAGACTATCCAGATTCCTAAATGTTGGCAATCACCACTACAGAATGTTCCATTCAATCACGCGAATCTGGAATTCATCAGAGTCTCCACTCCTGGAAGGTTTTCGTGACACCACTGGTAAATGTCCAAGGAAGACAATGCTGGTTTTAAGCCGCCTGCTAACACACTCAGCCGTGCTGTTCAATTTGCTATCCACCCAACCCTATTCAGCTCTACATTTTCCTGTCCTCATAACCCAACCTTCAGAAATAATTGGTATCTCCTCCACAGAATGTTCCGTTCATTCACTGCGAATCTTAAATTCATCTGACTCTCAACTCCCGGCGGGTTATCGTTACACCACTTGTGAATGTCCAAGTAAGCCAATGCTGGTTTTCAGTGGCCTGTTCATACTAAGAGACGTGCTGTTCATTTGGCTATCCACTCCACCCTGTTCAGCTCTACATTTTCGTGTCCACAAAACCCAGCCTTCAGAAATCATTGGAATCACCACTAGAGAATGTTCCATTCATTCACTGCGAATCTGGAATTCCTCTGAACCTCCACTCCTGGCAGGTTTTCGTTACGCCACTGGTGAATGTCCAAGTAACTCAATACTGGTTTTCAGAGGCATGTTCAACTCGCAGAAGTGCTGTTCAATGGGCTATCCACTCAATATTGGTCAGCTCTTCATTTTCCTCTCCACACAAACCAGCCTTCAGAAATCATTGGGCTCTCCACTACAGACTGTTCCATTCATTCACTGCGATTCTGCAATTCATCTGACTCTCCGCTCCAGGCAGGTTTTCATTACAGCACTGGTGAATGACCAAGTAATCCAATGCTGGTTTTCAGCCGCCTTTTCACACTCGCAGTGTGCTGTTCAATTGTCTATCCACTCAAACCTGGTCAGCCTTTCATTTTCTTTTCCACAATATCAGACTTCAGAAATCATTGGAATCGCCAGTACAGAATGTTCCATTCATTCACTGCCAATCTGGAATTCATCTGAATCTGCACTCCAGGTAGGCTTTCATTACACCACTTATGAATGTCCAAGTAACACAATGCTGGTTTTCAGCGGTCTGTTCACACTCTAAGCCCTGCTTTTTACTGGGTATCCACACAACTGTGGTCAGCTCTTCATTTTCATGTCCAAACAATCCAGACTTGAGAAATCATTGCAATCTCCAGTACAGAATGTTCCATTCATTCACTGCGAATCTGGAATTCAACTGAATCTCCACTACCTGCAGATTTATCTTACACCACTTGTGAATGTCCAAGTAAAACAATGCTGGTTTTCAGAGGCCTGTTCATGTTCGCAGTCGTGCTGTTCAATTGGCTATCCACTCAACCTGTTTTGCTCCTCATTTTCCTGTGCACACAACCCAGCCTTCAGAAATCATTGTAATCTCCACTACAGGATGTTCCATTCATTCACTGGGAATCTGGAATTCATCTGAATCTGCACTCCACGCAGGCTTTCGTTACACCACTGCTGAAAGTCGAAGTAATGCAATACTGGTTTTCAGTGGTCTGTTCACATTCGAAGCCGAGGCTTTTTACAGGCTATCCACTCAACACTGGTCAGCTCTTCATTTTCGTGTCCCCACAATCCAGATTTCAGAAATCATTGCAATCTCCACTACAGAATGTTCCATTCATTCACTGCGAGTCTGGAGTTTATCTGATTCTCCACTCCCGCCTGGTTAACATTACACCACTTGTGAATGTCCAAGTAAGCCAATGCTGGTTTTCAGAGGCCTGTTCATACTCGCAGCCGTGCTGTTTAATTGACAATTCACTCCACCCTGTTCAGCTCTTCATTGTCCCACCACACTACCAGGCTTCAGAAATCTTTGTTATCTCCACTACAGAATGTTCCATTCATTCACTGCGAATCTGGAATTCATCTGACTCTCAACTCCACGCAGGTTTTCATTACACCACTGTTGAATGTCCAAGTAACCCAATGCTGGTTTTCAGCGGCCTGTTCATATTCGCAGCCCTGCTGTTTACTTGGCTATCGATTCAAGCCTGGTCAGCTCTTCATTTTCCTGTCCACACAACACAGGCTTCAGAAATCATTGGAATCTCCTCTACAGAATGTTCCATTCATTCACTGCGAATGTGGAATTCAACTGACTCTCCACTCCATGCAGGTTTTCCTTACACCACTGATGAATGTCCAAGTAACCCAATGCTGGTTTTCAGCTGCATGTTCACACTCGCAGCCATGCTATACAATTGGCTTTCCACTAAATCCTGATTAGTTCTTGATTTTCCTTCCACACGACCCAGCCTTCAGAAATCGTTGGAATCTCCACTAGAGAATGTTCCATTCATTCACTGCGAATCTGGAATTCCTCTGAACCTCCACTCCCGGCAGGTTTTCGTTACACCACTGTTGAATGTCCAAGTAACCCAATGTTTTAAGTGTTTTCTTCACAAGCGCAGTGGTGCTGTTCAATTGGCTATCCACTCAACCCTGGCCAGCTCTACATTTTCCTGTCCACACCACAGAGACTGGAGAAATCATTGTTATCTCCACTACAGAATGTTCCATTCATTCACAGCGAATCTGGAATTCATCTGAATCTCCACTCCCGGCAGGTTTTCGTGACACCACTGGTAAATATCCAAGTAAGCCAATGCTGGTTTTAAGTGGCCTGCTCATACTCTCAGCCGTGCTGTTCAATTTGCTATCCACTCAACCCTCTTCAGCTCCATTTTCCTGTCCACATAACCCAAACTTCAGAAACAATTGGTATCTCCTCCACAGAATGTTCCATTCATTGACGGCAAATCTGAAATTCATCTAATTCTCAACTCCCGTCAGGTTTTCGTTACACCACTTGTGAATGTCCAATTAAGCCAAAGCTGGTTTTCAGTGGCCTGTTCTTACTACGAGACGTGCTGTTCATTTGGCTATCCATTCCACCCTGTTCAGCTCTACATTTTCGTGTCCACAAAACCCAGCCTTCAGAAATCATTGGAATCACCACTAGAGAATGTTCCATTCATTCACTGCGAATCTGGAATTCATCTGAATCTCCACTCCCGGCAGGTTTTCATTGCACCACTGCTGAATGTTCAAGTAACGCAATGATGGTTTTCAGCGGTCTATTCACACTCGAACCCGTGCTGTTCACGGTCTAGCGACTCAACACTGGTGAGTTCTTCTTTTTCCAGTTCACACAATACAAACCTCAGAAACCATTGCAATCTACACTACAGAATGTTTCATTCATTCACGCGAATCTTGAATTCATCTTGTTCTCCACTCCCAGCAGGTTTTCGTTTCACCACTGGTGAATGTCCAAGCAACCCAAGGCTGGTTTCAGCTGCGTGTTAACACTCGCAGCCGTGCTGTTCAATTGGCTATCCAGTGAACGCTGGTTAGCTCTTGATTTTCCTTCCACACACCGAGCCTTCAGAAATCATTCTTATCTCCACTTCAGAATGTTCCATTCGTTCCCTGCGAATCTGGAATTCCTCTGACTCTCCACACCAGGCAGATTTTCCTAACAACACTGGTGAATGACCAGGTAATCCAATGCTGGTTTTCAGCGGCTGTTCACACTCACAGCCTTGCTGTTCAATTGGCAATCCAGTCAAACCTAGTCAGCTCTTCATTTTCCTGTCCACACAACCCAGCGTTCAGAAATCATTGGAATCTCTACTACAGAAATTTCCATTCATTCACTGTGAATCTGGAAATACTCTGAATCTGCATTCCAGGAAGGCTTTCGTTACACCACTGATGAATGTCCAAGTAATGCAATGCTGCTTCTTAGTGGTCTGTTCACACTCGAAACCGTGCTGTTCATTGGCTATCCACTCAATATCGGTCAGCTCTTCAATATCCTGTCCAGACTATCCAGATTCCTAAATGTTGGCAATCACCACTACAGAATGTTCCATTCAATCACGCGAATCTGGAATTCATCAGAGTCTCCACTCCTGGAAGGTTTTCGTGACACCACTGGTAAATGTCCAAGGAAGACAATGCTGGTTTTAAGCCGCCTGCTAACACACTCAGCCGTGCTGTTCAATTTGCTATCCACCCAACCCTATTCAGCTCTACATTTTCCTGTCCTCATAACCCAACCTTCAGAAATAATTGGTATCTCCTCCACAGAATGTTCCGTTCATTCACTGCGAATCTTAAATTCATCTGACTCTCAACTCCCGGCGGGTTATCGTTACACCACTTGTGAATGTCCAAGTAAGCCAATGCTGGTTTTCAGTGGCCTGTTCATACTAAGAGACGTGCTGTTCATTTGGCTATCCACTCCACCCTGTTCAGCTCTACATTCTCGTGTCCACACAACCCAGCCTTCAGAAATCATTGGAATCACCACTAGAGAATGTTCCATTCATTCACTGCGAATCTGGAATTCATCTGAACCTCCACTCCTGGCAGGTTTTCGTTACGCCACTGGTGAATGTCCAAGTAACTCAATACTGGTTTTCAGAGGCATGTTCAACTCGCAGAAGTGCTGTTCAATGGGCTATCCACTCAATATTGGTCAGCTCTTCATTTTCCTCTCCACACAAACCAGCCTTCAGAAATCATTGGGCTCTCCACTACAGACTGTTCCATTCATTCACTGCGATTCTGCAATTCATCTGACTCTCCGCTCCAGGCAGGTTTTCATTACAGCACTGGTGAATGACCAAGTAATCCAATGCTGGTTTTCAGCCGCCTTTTCACACTCGCAGTGTGCTGTTCAATTGTCTATCCACTCAAACCTGGTCAGCCTTTCATTTTCTTTTCCACAATATCAGACTTCAGAAATCATTGGAATCGCCAGTACAGAATGTTCCATTCATTCACTGCCAATCTGGAATTCATCTGAATCTGCACTCCAGGTAGGCTTTCATTACACCACTTATGAATGTCCAAGTAACACAATGCTGGTTTTCAGCGGTCTGTTCACACTCTAAGCCCTGCTTTTTACTGGGTATCCACACAACTGTGGTCAGCTCTTCATTTTCATGTCCAAACAATCCAGACTTGAGAAATCATTGCAATCTCCAGTACAGAATGTTCCATTCATTCACTGCGAATCTGGAATTCAACTGAATCTCCACTACCTGCAGATTTATCTTACACCACTTGTGAATGTCCAAGTAAAACAATGCTGGTTTTCAGAGGCCTGTTCATGTTCGCAGTCGTGCTGTTCAATTGGCTATCCACTCAACCTGTTTTGCTCCTCATTTTCCTGTGCACACAACCCAGCCTTCAGAAATCATTGTAATCTCCACTACAGGATGTTCCATTCATTCACTGGGAATCTGGAATTCATCTGAATCTGCACTCCACGCAGGCTTTCGTTACACCACTGCTGAAAGTCGAAGTAATGCAATACTGGTTTTCAGTGGTCTGTTCACATTCGAAGCCGAGGCTTTTTACAGGCTATCCACTCAACACTGGTCAGCTCTTCATTTTCGTGTCCCCACAATCCAGATTTCAGAAATCATTGCAATCTCCACTACAGAATGTTCCATTCATTCACTGCGAGTCTGGAGTTTATCTGATTCTCCACTCCCGCCTGGTTAACATTACACCACTTGTGAATGTCCAAGTAAGCCAATGCTGGTTTTCAGAGGCCTGTTCATACTCGCAGCCGTGCTGTTTAATTGACAATTCACTCCACCCTGTTCAGCTCTTCATTGTCCCACCACACTACCAGCCTTCAGAAATCTTTGTTATCTCCACTACAGAATGTTCCATTCATTCACTGCGAATCTGGAATTCATCTGACTCTCAACTCCACGCAGGTTTTCATTACACCACTGTTGAATGTCCAAGTAACCCAATGCTGGTTTTCAGCGGCCTGTTCATATTCGCAGCCCTGCTGTTTACTTGGCTATCGATTCAAGCCTGGTCAGCTCTTCATTTTCCTGTCCACACAACACAGGCTTCAGAAATCATTGGAATCTCCTCTACAGAATGTTCCATTCATTCACTGCGAATGTGGAATTCAACTGACTCTCCACTCCATGCAGGTTTTCCTTACACCACTGATGAATGTCCAAGTAACCCAATGCTGGTTTTCAGCTGCATGTTCACACTCGCAGCCATGCTATACAATTGGCTTTCCACTAAATCCTGATTAGTTCTTGATTTTCCTTCCACACGACCCAGCCTTCAGAAATCGTTGGAATCTCCACTAGAGAATGTTCCATTCATTCACTGCGAATCTGGAATTCCTCTGAACCTCCACTCCCGGCAGGTTTTCGTTACACCACTGTTGAATGTCCAAGTAACCCAATGTTTTAAGTGTTTTCTTCACAAGCGCAGTGGTGCTGTTCAATTGGCTATCCACTCAACCCTGGCCAGCTCTACATTTTCCTGTCCACACCACAGAGACTGGAGAAATCATTGTTATCTCCACTACAGAATGTTCCATTCATTCACAGCGAATCTGGAATTCATCTGAATCTCCACTCCCGGCAGGTTTTCGTGACACCACTGGTAAATATCCAAGTAAGCCAATGCTGGTTTTAAGTGGCCTGCTCATACTCTCAGCCGTGCTGTTCAATTTGCTATCCACTCAACCCTCTTCAGCTCCATTTTCCTGTCCACATAACCCAAACTTCAGAAACAATTGGTATCTCCTCCACAGAATGTTCCATTCATTGACGGCAAATCTGAAATTCATCTAATTCTCAACTCCCGTCAGGTTTTCGTTACACCACTTGTGAATGTCCAATTAAGCCAAAGCTGGTTTTCAGTGGCCTGTTCTTACTACGAGACGTGCTGTTCATTTGGCTATCCATTCCACCCTGTTCAGCTCTACATTTTCGTGTCCACAAAACCCAGCCTTCAGAAATCATTGGAATCACCACTAGAGAATGTTCCATTCATTCACTGCGAATCTGGAATTCATCTGAATCTCCACTCCCGGCAGGTTTTCATTGCACCACTGCTGAATGTTCAAGTAACGCAATGATGGTTTTCAGCGGTCTATTCACACTCGAACCCGTGCTGTTCACGGTCTAGCGACTCAACACTGGTGAGTTCTTCTTTTTCCAGTTCAGACAATACAAACCTCAGAAACCATTGCAATCTACACTACAGAATGTTTCATTCATTCAGGCGAATCTTGAATTCATCTTGTTCTCCACTCCCAGCAGGTTTTCGTTTCACCACTGGTGAATGTCCAAGCAACCCAAGGCTGGTTTCAGCTGCGTGTTAACACTCGCAGCCGTGCTGTTCAATTGGCTATCCAGTGAACGCTGGTTAGCTCTTGATTTTCCTTCCACACACCGAGCCTTCAGAAATCATTCTTATCTCCACTTCAGAATGTTCCATTCGTTCCCTGCGAATCTGGAATTCCTCTGACTCTCCACACCAGGCAGATTTTCCTAACAACACTGGTGAATGACCAGGTAATCCAATGCTGGTTTTCAGCGGCTGTTCACACTCACAGCCTTGCTGTTCAATTGGCAATCCAGTCAAACCTAGTCAGCTCTTCATTTTCCTGTCCACACAACCCAGCGTTCAGAAATCATTGGAATCTCTACTACAGAAATTTCCATTCATTCACTGTGAATCTGGAAATACTCTGAATCTGCATTCCAGGAAGGCTTTCGTTACACCACTGATGAATGTCCAAGTAATGCAATGCTGCTTCTTAGTGGTCTGTTCACACTCGAAACCGTGCTGTTCATTGGCTATCCACTCAATATCGGTCAGCTCTTCAATATCCTGTCCAGACTATCCAGATTCCTAAATGTTGGCAATCACCACTACAGAATGTTCCATTCAATCACGCGAATCTGGAATTCATCAGAGTCTCCACTCCTGGAAGGTTTTCGTGACACCACTGGTAAATGTCCAAGGAAGACAATGCTGGTTTTAAGCCGCCTGCTAACACACTCAGCCGTGCTGTTCAATTTGCTATCCACCCAACCCTATTCAGCTCTACATTTTCCTGTCCTCATAACCCAACCTTCAGAAATAATTGGTATCTCCTCCACAGAATGTTCCGTTCATTCACTGCGAATCTTAAATTCATCTGACTCTCAACTCCCGGCGGGTTATCGTTACACCACTTGTGAATGTCCAAGTAAGCCAATGCTGGTTTTCAGTGGCCTGTTCATACTAAGAGACGTGCTGTTCATTTGGCTATCCACTCCACCCTGTTCAGCTCTACATTCTCGTGTCCACAAAACCCAGCCTTCAGAAATCATTGGAATCACCACTAGAGAATGTTCCATTCATTCACTGCGAATCTGGAATTCATCTGAACCTCCACTCCTGGCAGGTTTTCGTTACGCCACTGGTGAATGTCCAAGTAACTCAATACTGGTTTTCAGAGGCATGTTCAACTCGCAGAAGTGCTGTTCAATGGGCTATCCACTCAATATTGGTCAGCTCTTCATTTTCCTCTCCACACAAACCAGCCTTCAGAAATCATTGGGCTCTCCACTACAGACTGTTCCATTCATTCACTGCGATTCTGCAATTCATCTGACTCTCCGCTCCAGGCAGGTTTTCATTACAGCACTGGTGAATGACCAAGTAATCCAATGCTGGTTTTCAGCCGCCTTTTCACACTCGCAGTGTGCTGTTCAATTGTCTATCCACTCAAACCTGGTCAGCCTTTCATTTTCTTTTCCACAATATCAGACTTCAGAAATCATTGGAATCGCCAGTACAGAATGTTCCATTCATTCACTGCCAATCTGGAATTCATCTGAATCTGCACTCCAGGTAGGCTTTCATTACACCACTTATGAATGTCCAAGTAACACAATGCTGGTTTTCAGCGGTCTGTTCACACTCTAAGCCCTGCTTTTTACTGGGTATCCACACAACTGTGGTCAGCTCTTCATTTTCATGTCCAAACAATCCAGACTTGAGAAATCATTGCAATCTCCAGTACAGAATGTTCCATTCATTCACTGCGAATCTGGAATTCAACTGAATCTCCACTACCTGCAGATTTATCTTACACCACTTGTGAATGTCCAAGTAAAACAATGCTGGTTTTCAGAGGCCTGTTCATGTTCGCAGTCGTGCTGTTCAATTGGCTATCCACTCAACCTGTTTTGCTCCTCATTTTCCTGTGCACACAACCCAGCCTTCAGAAATCATTGTAATCTCCACTACAGGATGTTCCATTCATTCACTGGGAATCTGGAATTCATCTGAATCTGCACTCCACGCAGGCTTTCGTTACACCACTGCTGAAAGTCGAAGTAATGCAATACTGGTTTTCAGTGGTCTGTTCACATTCGAAGCCGAGGCTTTTTACAGGCTATCCACTCAACACTGGTCAGCTCTTCATTTTCGTGTCCCCACAATCCAGATTTCAGAAATCATTGCAATCTCCACTACAGAATGTTCCATTCATTCACTGCGAGTCTGGAGTTTATCTGATTCTCCACTCCCGCCTGGTTAACATTACACCACTTGTGAATGTCCAAGTAAGCCAATGCTGGTTTTCAGAGGCCTGTTCATACTCGCAGCCGTGCTGTTTAATTGACAATTCACTCCACCCTGTTCAGCTCTTCATTGTCCCACCACACTACCAGCCTTCAGAAATCTTTGTTATCTCCACTACAGAATGTTCCATTCATTCACTGCGAATCTGGAATTCATCTGACTCTCAACTCCACGCAGGTTTTCATTACACCACTGTTGAATGTCCAAGTAACCCAATGCTGGTTTTCAGCGGCCTGTTCATATTCGCAGCCCTGCTGTTTACTTGGCTATCGATTCAAGCCTGGTCAGCTCTTCATTTTCCTGTCCACACAACACAGGCTTCAGAAATCATTGGAATCTCCTCTACAGAATGTTCCATTCATTCACTGCGAATGTGGAATTCAACTGACTCTCCACTCCATGCAGGTTTTCCTTACACCACTGATGAATGTCCAAGTAACCCAATGCTGGTTTTCAGCTGCATGTTCACACTCGCAGCCATGCTATACAATTGGCTTTCCACTAAATCCTGATTAGTTCTTGATTTTCCTTCCACACGACCCAGCCTTCAGAAATCGTTGGAATCTCCACTAGAGAATGTTCCATTCATTCACTGCGAATCTGGAATTCCTCTGAACCTCCACTCCCGGCAGGTTTTCGTTACACCACTGTTGAATGTCCAAGTAACCCAATGTTTTAAGTGTTTTCTTCACAAGCGCAGTGGTGCTGTTCAATTGGCTATCCACTCAACCCTGGCCAGCTCTACATTTTCCTGTCCACACCACAGAGACTGGAGAAATCATTGTTATCTCCACTACAGAATGTTCCATTCATTCACAGCGAATCTGGAATTCATCTGAATCTCCACTCCCGGCAGGTTTTCGTGACACCACTGGTAAATATCCAAGTAAGCCAATGCTGGTTTTAAGTGGCCTGCTCATACTCTCAGCCGTGCTGTTCAATTTGCTATCCACTCAACCCTCTTCAGCTCCATTTTCCTGTCCACATAACCCAAACTTCAGAAACAATTGGTATCTCCTCCACAGAATGTTCCATTCATTGACGGCAAATCTGAAATTCATCTAATTCTCAACTCCCGTCAGGTTTTCGTTACACCACTTGTGAATGTCCAATTAAGCCAAAGCTGGTTTTCAGTGGCCTGTTCTTACTACGAGACGTGCTGTTCATTTGGCTATCCATTCCACCCTGTTCAGCTCTACATTTTCGTGTCCACAAAACCCAGCCTTCAGAAATCATTGGAATCACCACTAGAGAATGTTCCATTCATTCACTGCGAATCTGGAATTCATCTGAATCTCCACTCCCGGCAGGTTTTCATTGCACCACTGCTGAATGTTCAAGTAACGCAATGATGGTTTTCAGCGGTCTATTCACACTCGAACCCGTGCTGTTCACGGTCTAGCGACTCAACACTGGTGAGTTCTTCTTTTTCCAGTTCAGACAATACAAACCTCAGAAACCATTGCAATCTACACTACAGAATGTTTCATTCATTCAGGCGAATCTTGAATTCATCTTGTTCTCCACTCCCAGCAGGTTTTCCTTTCACCACTGGTGAATGTCCAAGCAACCCAAGGCTGGTTTCAGCTGCGTGTTAACACTCGCAGCCGTGCTGTTCAATTGGCTATCCAGTGAACGCTGGTTAGCTCTTGATTTTCCTTCCACACACCGAGCCTTCAGAAATCATTCTTATCTCCACTTCAGAATGTTCCATTCGTTCCCTGCGAATCTGGAATTCCTCTGACTCTCCACACCAGGCAGATTTTCCTAACAACACTGGTGAATGACCAGGTAATCCAATGCTGGTTTTCAGCGGCTGTTCACACTCACAGCCTTGCTGTTCAATTGGCAATCCAGTCAAACCTAGTCAGCTCTTCATTTTCCTGTCCACACAACCCAGCGTTCAGAAATCATTGGAATCTCTACTACAGAAATTTCCATTCATTCCCTGTGAATCTGGAAATACTCTGAATCTGCATTCCAGGAAGGCTTTCGTTACACCACTGATGAATGTCCAAGTAATGCAATGCTGCTTCTTAGTGGTCTGTTCACACTCGAAACCGTGCTGTTCATTGGCTATCCACTCAATATCGGTCAGCTCTTCAATATCCTGTCCAGACTATCCAGATTCCTAAATGTTGGCAATCACCACTACAGAATGTTCCATTCAATCACGCGAATCTGGAATTCATCAGAGTCTCCACTCCTGGAAGGTTTTCGTGACACCACTGGTAAATGTCCAAGGAAGACAATGCTGGTTTTAAGCCGCCTGCTAACACACTCAGCCGTGCTGTTCAATTTGCTATCCACCCAACCCTATTCAGCTCTACATTTTCCTGTCCTCATAATCCAACCTTCAGAAATAATTGGTATCTCCTCCACAGAATGTTCCGTTCATTCACTGCGAATCTTAAATTCATCTGACTCTCAACTCCCGGCGGGTTATCGTTACACCACTTGTGAATGTCCAAGTAAGCCAATGCTGGTTTTCAGTGGCCTGTTCATACTAAGAGACGTGCTGTTCATTTGGCTATCCACTCCACCCTGTTCAGCTCTACATTCTCGTGTCCACACAACCCAGCCTTCAGAAATCATTGGAATCACCACTAGAGAATGTTCCATTCATTCACTGCGAATCTGGAATTCCTCTGAACCTCCACTCCTGGCAGGTTTTCGTTACGCCACTGGTGAATGTCCAAGTAACTCAATACTGGTTTTCAGAGGCATGTTCAACTCGCAGAAGTGCTGTTCAATGGGCTATCCACTCAATATTGGTCAGCTCTTCATTTTCCTCTCCACACAAACCAGCCTTCAGAAATCATTGGGCTCTCCACTACAGACTGTTCCATTCATTCACTGCGATTCTGCAATTCATCTGACTCTCCGCTCCAGGCAGGTTTTCATTACCGCACTGGTGAATGACCAAGTAATCCAATGCTAGTTTTCAGCCGCCTTTTCACACTCGCAGTGTGCTGTTCAATTGTCTATCCACTCAAACCTGGTCAGCCTTTCATTTTCTTTTCCACAATATCAGACTTCAGAAATCATTGGAATCGCCAGTACAGAATGTTCCATTCATTCACTGCCAATCTGGAATTCATCTGAATCTGCACTCCAGGTAGGCTTTCATTACACCACTTATGAATGTCCAAGTAACACAATGCTGGTTTTCAGCGGTCTGTTCACACTCTAAGCCCTGCTTTTTACTGGGTATCCACACAACTGTGGTCAGCTCTTCATTTTCATGTCCAAACAATCCAGACTTGAGAAATCATTGCAATCTCCAGTACAGAATGTTCCATTCATTCACTGCGAATCTGGAATTCAACTGAATCTCCACTACCTGCAGATTTATCTTACACCACTTGTGAATGTCCAAGTAAAACAATGCTGGTTTTCAGAGGCCTGTTCATGTTCGCAGTCGTGCTGTTCAATTGGCTATCCACTCAACCTGTTTTGCTCCTCATTTTCCTGTGCACACAACCCAGCCTTCAGAAATCATTGTAATCTCCACTACAGGATGTTCCATTCATTCACTGGGAATCTGGAATTCATCTGAATCTGCACTCCACGCAGGCTTTAGTTACACCACTGCTGAAAGTCGAAGTAATGCAATACTGGTTTTCAGTGGTCTGTTCACATTCGAAGCCGAGGCTTTTTACAGGCTATCCACTCAACACTGGTCAGCTCTTCATTTTCGTGTCCCCACAATCCAGATTTCAGAAATCATTGCAATCTCCACTACAGAATGTTCCATTCATTCACTGCGAGTCTGGAGTTTATCTGATTCTCCACTCCCGCCTGGTTAACATTACACCACTTGTGAATGTCCAAGTAAGCCAATGCTGGTTTTCAGAGGCCTGTTCATACTCGCAGCCGTGCTGTTTAATTGACAATTCACTCCACCCTGTTCAGCTCTTCATTGTCCCACCACACTACCAGCCTTCAGAAATCTTTGTTATCTCCACTACAGAATGTTCCATTCATTCACTGCGAATCTGGAATTCATCTGACTCTCAACTCCACGCAGGTTTTCATTACACCACTGTTGAATGTCCAAGTAACCCAATGCTGGTTTTCAGCAGCCTGTTCATATTCGCAGCCCTGCTGTTTACTTGGCTATCGATTCAAGCCTGGTCAGCTCTTCATTTTCCTGTCCACACAACACAGGCTTCAGAAATCATTGGAATCTCCTCTACAGAATGTTCCATTCATTCACTGCGAATGTGGAATTCAACTGACTCTCCACTCCATGCAGGTTTTCCTTACACCACTGATGAATGTCCAAGTAACCCAATGCTGGTTTTCAGCTGCATGTTCACACTCGCAGCCATGCTATACAATTGGCTTTCCACTAAATCCTGATTAGTTCTTGATTTTCCTTCCACACGACCCAGCCTTCAGAAATCGTTGGAATCTCCACTAGAGAATGTTCCATTCATTCACTGCGAATCTGGAATTCCTCTGAACCTCCACTCCCGGCAGGTTTTCGTTACACCACTGTTGAATGTCCAAGTAACCCAATGTTTTAAGTGTTTTCTTCACAAGCGCAGTGGTGCTGTTCAATTGGCTATCCACTCAACCCTGGCCAGCTCTACATTTTCCTGTCCACACCACAGAGACTGGAGAAATCATTGTTATCTCCACTACAGAATGTTCCATTCATTCACAGCGAATCTGGAATTCATCTGAATCTCCACTCCCGGCAGGTTTTCGTGACACCACTGGTAAATATCCAAGTAAGCCAATGCTGGTTTTAAGTGGCCTGCTCATACTCTCAGCCGTGCTGTTCAATTTGCTATCCACTCAACCCTCTTCAGCTCCATTTTCCTGTCCACATAACCCAAACTTCAGAAACAATTGGTATCTCCTCCACAGAATGTTCCATTCATTGACGGCAAATCTGAAATTCATCTAATTCTCAACTCCCGTCAGGTTTTCGTTACACCACTTGTGAATGTCCAATTAAGCCAAAGCTGGTTTTCAGTGGCCTGTTCTTACTACGAGACGTGCTGTTCATTTGGCTATCCATTCCACCCTGTTCAGCTCTACATTTTCGTGTCCACAAAACCCAGCCTTCAGAAATCATTGGAATCACCACTAGAGAATGTTCCATTCATTCACTGCGAATCTGGAATTCATCTGAATCTCCACTCCCGGCAGGTTTTCATTGCACCACTGCTGAATGTTCAAGTAACGCAATGATGGTTTTCAGCGGTCTATTCACACTCGAACCCGTGCTGTTCACGGTCTAGCGACTCAACACTGGTGAGTTCTTCTTTTTCCAGTTCAGACAATACAAACCTCAGAAACCATTGCAATCTACACTACAGAATGTTTCATTCATTCAGGCGAATCTTGAATTCATCTTGTTCTCCACTCGCAGCAGGTTTTCGTTTCACCACTGGTGAATGTCCAAGCAACCCAAGGCTGGTTTCAGCTGCGTGTTAACACTCGCAGCCGTGCTGTTCAATTGGCTATCCAGTGAACGCTGGTTAGCTCTTGATTTTCCTTCCACACACCGAGCCTTCAGAAATCATTCTTATCTCCACTTCAGAATGTTCCATTCGTTCCCTGCGAATCTGGAATTCCTCTGACTCTCCACACCAGGCAGATTTTCCTAACAACACTGGTGAATGACCAGGTAATCCAATGCTGGTTTTCAGCGGCTGTTCACACTCACAGCCTTGCTGTTCAATTGGCAATCCAGTCAAACCTAGTCAGCTCTTCATTTTCCTGTCCACACAACCCAGCGTTCAGAAATCATTGGAATCTCTACTACAGAAATTTCCATTCATTCACTGTGAATCTGGAAATACTCTGAATCTGCATTCCAGGAAGGCTTTCGTTACACCACTGATGAATGTCCAAGTAATGCAATGCTGCTTCTTAGTGGTCTGTTCACACTCGAAACCGTGCTGTTCATTGGCTATCCACTCAATATCGGTCAGCTCTTCAATATCCTGTCCAGACTATCCAGATTCCTAAATGTTGGCAATCACCACTACAGAATGTTCCATTCAATCACGCGAATCTGGAATTCATCAGAGTCTCCACTCCTGGAAGGTTTTCGTGACACCACTGGTAAATGTCCAAGGAAGACAATGCTGGTTTTAAGCCGCCTGCTAACACACTCAGCCGTGCTGTTCAATTTGCTATCCACCCAACCCTATTCAGCTCTACATTTTCCTGTCCTCATAACCCAACCTTCAGAAATAATTGGTATCTCCTCCACAGAATGTTCCGTTCATTCACTGCGAATCTTAAATTCATCTGACTCTCAACTCCCGGCGGGTTATCGTTACACCACTTGTGAATGTCCAAGTAAGCCAATGCTGGTTTTCAGTGGCCTGTTCATACTAAGAGACGTGCTGTTCATTTGGCTATCCACTCCACCCTGTTCAGCTCTACATTTTCGTGTCCACAAAACCCAGCCTTCAGAAATCATTGGAATCACCACTAGAGAATGTTCCATTCATTCACTGCGAATCTGGAATTCCTCTGAACCTCCACTCCTGGCAGGTTTTCGTTACGCCACTGGTGAATGTCCAAGTAACTCAATACTGGTTTTCAGAGGCATGTTCAACTCGCAGAAGTGCTGTTCAATGGGCTATCCACTCAATATTGGTCAGCTCTTCATTTTCCTCTCCACACAAACCAGCCTTCAGAAATCATTGGGCTCTCCACTACAGACTGTTCCATTCATTCACTGCGATTCTGCAATTCATCTGACTCTCCGCTCCAGGCAGGTTTTCATTACCGCACTGGTGAATGACCAAGTAATCCAATGCTGGTTTTCAGCCGCCTTTTCACACTCGCAGTGTGCTGTTCAATTGTCTATCCACTCAAACCTGGTCAGCCTTTCATTTTCTTTTCCACAATATCAGACTTCAGAAATCATTGGAATCGCCAGTACAGAATGTTCCATTCATTCACTGCCAATCTGGAATTCATCTGAATCTGCACTCCAGGTAGGCTTTCATTACACCACTTATGAATGTCCAAGTAACACAATGCTGGTTTTCAGCGGTCTGTTCACACTCTAAGCCCTGCTTTTTACTGGGTATCCACACAACTGTGGTCAGCTCTTCATTTTCATGTCCAAACAATCCAGACTTGAGAAATCATTGCAATCTCCAGTACAGAATGTTCCATTCATTCACTGCGAATCTGGAATTCAACTGAATCTCCACTACCTGCAGATTTATCTTACACCACTTGTGAATGTCCAAGTAAAACAATGCTGGTTTTCAGAGGCCTGTTCATGTTCGCAGTCGTGCTGTTCAATTGGCTATCCACTCAACCTGTTTTGCTCCTCATTTTCCTGTGCACACAACCCAGCCTTCAGAAATCATTGTAATCTCCACTACAGGATGTTCCATTCATTCACTGGGAATCTGGAATTCATCTGAATCTGCACTCCACGCAGGCTTTCGTTACACCACTGCTGAAAGTCGAAGTAATGCAATACTGGTTTTCAGTGGTCTGTTCACATTCGAAGCCGAGGCTTTTTACAGGCTATCCACTCAACACTGGTCAGCTCTTCATTTTCGTGTCCCCACAATCCAGATTTCAGAAATCATTGCAATCTCCACTACAGAATGTTCCATTCATTCACTGCGAGTCTGGAGTTTATCTGATTCTCCACTCCCGCCTGGTTAACATTACACCACTTGTGAATGTCCAAGTAAGCCAATGCTGGTTTTCAGAGGCCTGTTCATACTCGCAGCCGTGCTGTTTAATTGACAATTCACTCCACCCTGTTCAGCTCTTCATTGTCCCACCACACTACCAGCCTTCAGAAATCTTTGTTATCTCCACTACAGAATGTTCCATTCATTCACTGCGAATCTGGAATTCATCTGACTCTCAACTCCACGCAGGTTTTCATTACACCACTGTTGAATGTCCAAGTAACCCAATGCTGGTTTTCAGCGGCCTGTTCATATTCGCAGCCCTGCTGTTTACTTGGCTATCGATTCAAGCCTGGTCAGCTCTTCATTTTCCTGTCCACACAACACAGGCTTCAGAAATCATTGGAATCTCCTCTACAGAATGTTCCATTCATTCACTGCGAATGTGGAATTCAACTGACTCTCCACTCCATGCAGGTTTTCCTTACACCACTGATGAATGTCCAAGTAACCCAATGCTGGTTTTCAGCTGCATGTTCACACTCGCAGCCATGCTATACAATTGGCTTTCCACTAAATCCTGATTAGTTCTTGATTTTCCTTCCACACGACCCAGCCTTCAGAAATCGTTGGAATCTCCACTAGAGAATGTTCCATTCATTCACTGCGAATCTGGAATTCCTCTGAACCTCCACTCCCGGCAGGTTTTCGTTACACCACTGTTGAATGTCCAAGTAACCCAATGTTTTAAGTGTTTTCTTCACAAGCGCAGTGGTGCTGTTCAATTGGCTATCCACTCAACCCTGGCCAGCTCTACATTTTCCTGTCCACACCACAGAGACTGGAGAAATCATTGTTATCTCCACTACAGAATGTTCCATTCATTCACAGCGAATCTGGAATTCATCTGAATCTCCACTCCCGGCAGGTTTTCGTGACACCACTGGTAAATATCCAAGTAAGCCAATGCTGGTTTTAAGTGGCCTGCTCATACTCTCAGCCGTGCTGTTCAATTTGCTATCCACTCAACCCTCTTCAGCTCCATTTTCCTGTCCACATAACCCAAACTTCAGAAACAATTGGTATCTCCTCCACAGAATGTTCCATTCATTGACGGCAAATCTGAAATTCATCTAATTCTCAACTCCCGTCAGGTTTTCGTTACACCACTTGTGAATGTCCAATTAAGCCAAAGCTGGTTTTCAGTGGCCTGTTCTTACTACGAGACGTGCTGTTCATTTGGCTATCCATTCCACCCTGTTCAGCTCTACATTTTCGTGTCCACAAAACCCAGCCTTCAGAAATCATTGGAATCACCACTAGAGAATGTTCCATTCATTCACTGCGAATCTGGAATTCATCTGAATCTCCACTCCCGGCAGGTTTTCATTGCACCACTGCTGAATGTTCAAGTAACGCAATGATGGTTTTCAGCGGTCTATTCACACTCGAACCCGTGCTGTTCACGGTCTAGCGACTCAACACTGGTGAGTTCTTCTTTTTCCAGTTCAGACAATACAAACCTCAGAAACCATTGCAATCTACACTACAGAATGTTTCATTCATTCAGGCGAATCTTGAATTCATCTTGTTCTCCACTCCCAGCAGGTTTTCCTTTCACCACTGGTGAATGTCCAAGCAACCCAAGGCTGGTTTCAGCTGCGTGTTAACACTCGCAGCCGTGCTGTTCAATTGGCTATCCAGTGAACGCTGGTTAGCTCTTGATTTTCCTTCCACACACCGAGCCTTCAGAAATCATTCTTATCTCCACTTCAGAATGTTCCATTCGTTCCCTGCGAATCTGGAATTCCTCTGACTCTCCACACCAGGCAGATTTTCCTAACAACACTGGTGAATGACCAGGTAATCCAATGCTGGTTTTCAGCGGCTGTTCACACTCACAGCCTTGCTGTTCAATTGGCAATCCAGTCAAACCTAGTCAGCTCTTCATTTTCCTGTCCACACAACCCAGCGTTCAGAAATCATTGGAATCTCTACTACAGAAATTTCCATTCATTCCCTGTGAATCTGGAAATACTCTGAATCTGCATTCCAGGAAGGCTTTCGTTACACCACTGATGAATGTCCAAGTAATGCAATGCTGCTTCTTAGTGGTCTGTTCACACTCGAAACCGTGCTGTTCATTGGCTATCCACTCAATATCGGTCAGCTCTTCAATATCCTGTCCAGACTATCCAGATTCCTAAATGTTGGCAATCACCACTACAGAATGTTCCATTCAATCACGCGAATCTGGAATTCATCAGAGTCTCCACTCCTGGAAGGTTTTCGTGACACCACTGGTAAATGTCCAAGGAAGACAATGCTGGTTTTAAGCCGCCTGCTAACACACTCAGCCGTGCTGTTCAATTTGCTATCCACCCAACCCTATTCAGCTCTACATTTTCCTGTCCTCATAATCCAACCTTCAGAAATAATTGGTATCTCCTCCACAGAATGTTCCGTTCATTCACTGCGAATCTTAAATTCATCTGACTCTCAACTCCCGGCGGGTTATCGTTACACCACTTGTGAATGTCCAAGTAAGCCAATGCTGGTTTTCAGTGGCCTGTTCATACTAAGAGACGTGCTGTTCATTTGGCTATCCACTCCACCCTGTTCAGCTCTACATTCTCGTGTCCACACAACCCAGCCTTCAGAAATCATTGGAATCACCACTAGAGAATGTTCCATTCATTCACTGCGAATCTGGAATTCCTCTGAACCTCCACTCCTGGCAGGTTTTCGTTACGCCACTGGTGAATGTCCAAGTAACTCAATACTGGTTTTCAGAGGCATGTTCAACTCGCAGAAGTGCTGTTCAATGGGCTATCCACTCAATATTGGTCAGCTCTTCATTTTCCTCTCCACACAAACCAGCCTTCAGAAATCATTGGGCTCTCCACTACAGACTGTTCCATTCATTCACTGCGATTCTGCAATTCATCTGACTCTCCGCTCCAGGCAGGTTTTCATTACCGCACTGGTGAATGACCAAGTAATCCAATGCTAGTTTTCAGCCGCCTTTTCACACTCGCAGTGTGCTGTTCAATTGTCTATCCACTCAAACCTGGTCAGCCTTTCATTTTCTTTTCCACAATATCAGACTTCAGAAATCATTGGAATCGCCAGTACAGAATGTTCCATTCATTCACTGCCAATCTGGAATTCATCTGAATCTGCACTCCAGGTAGGCTTTCATTACACCACTTATGAATGTCCAAGTAACACAATGCTGGTTTTCAGCGGTCTGTTCACACTCTAAGCCCTGCTTTTTACTGGGTATCCACACAACTGTGGTCAGCTCTTCATTTTCATGTCCAAACAATCCAGACTTGAGAAATCATTGCAATCTCCAGTACAGAATGTTCCATTCATTCACTGCGAATCTGGAATTCAACTGAATCTCCACTACCTGCAGATTTATCTTACACCACTTGTGAATGTCCAAGTAAAACAATGCTGGTTTTCAGAGGCCTGTTCATGTTCGCAGTCGTGCTGTTCAATTGGCTATCCACTCAACCTGTTTTGCTCCTCATTTTCCTGTGCACACAACCCAGCCTTCAGAAATCATTGTAATCTCCACTACAGGATGTTCCATTCATTCACTGGGAATCTGGAATTCATCTGAATCTGCACTCCACGCAGGCTTTAGTTACACCACTGCTGAAAGTCGAAGTAATGCAATACTGGTTTTCAGTGGTCTGTTCACATTCGAAGCCGAGGCTTTTTACAGGCTATCCACTCAACACTGGTCAGCTCTTCATTTTCGTGTCCCCACAATCCAGATTTCAGAAATCATTGCAATCTCCACTACAGAATGTTCCATTCATTCACTGCGAGTCTGGAGTTTATCTGATTCTCCACTCCCGCCTGGTTAACATTACACCACTTGTGAATGTCCAAGTAAGCCAATGCTGGTTTTCAGAGGCCTGTTCATACTCGCAGCCGTGCTGTTTAATTGACAATTCACTCCACCCTGTTCAGCTCTTCATTGTCCCACCACACTACCAGCCTTCAGAAATCTTTGTTATCTCCACTACAGAATGTTCCATTCATTCACTGCGAATCTGGAATTCATCTGACTCTCAACTCCACGCAGGTTTTCATTACACCACTGTTGAATGTCCAAGTAACCCAATGCTGGTTTTCAGCAGCCTGTTCATATTCGCAGCCCTGCTGTTTACTTGGCTATCGATTCAAGCCTGGTCAGCTCTTCATTTTCCTGTCCACACAACACAGGCTTCAGAAATCATTGGAATCTCCTCTACAGAATGTTCCATTCATTCACTGCGAATGTGGAATTCAACTGACTCTCCACTCCATGCAGGTTTTCCTTACACCACTGATGAATGTCCAAGTAACCCAATGCTGGTTTTCAGCTGCATGTTCACACTCGCAGCCATGCTATACAATTGGCTTTCCACTAAATCCTGATTAGTTCTTGATTTTCCTTCCACACGACCCAGCCTTCAGAAATCGTTGGAATCTCCACTAGAGAATGTTCCATTCATTCACTGCGAATCTGGAATTCCTCTGAACCTCCACTCCCGGCAGGTTTTCGTTACACCACTGTTGAATGTCCAAGTAACCCAATGTTTTAAGTGTTTTCTTCACAAGCGCAGTGGTGCTGTTCAATTGGCTATCCACTCAACCCTGGCCAGCTCTACATTTTCCTGTCCACACCACAGAGACTGGAGAAATCATTGTTATCTCCACTACAGAATGTTCCATTCATTCACAGCGAATCTGGAATTCATCTGAATCTCCACTCCCGGCAGGTTTTCGTGACACCACTGGTAAATATCCAAGTAAGCCAATGCTGGTTTTAAGTGGCCTGCTCATACTCTCAGCCGTGCTGTTCAATTTGCTATCCACTCAACCCTCTTCAGCTCCATTTTCCTGTCCACATAACCCAAACTTCAGAAACAATTGGTATCTCCTCCACAGAATGTTCCATTCATTGACGGCAAATCTGAAATTCATCTAATTCTCAACTCCCGTCAGGTTTTCGTTACACCACTTGTGAATGTCCAATTAAGCCAAAGCTGGTTTTCAGTGGCCTGTTCTTACTACGAGACGTGCTGTTCATTTGGCTATCCATTCCACCCTGTTCAGCTCTACATTTTCGTGTCCACAAAACCCAGCCTTCAGAAATCATTGGAATCACCACTAGAGAATGTTCCATTCATTCACTGCGAATCTGGAATTCATCTGAATCTCCACTCCCGGCAGGTTTTCATTGCACCACTGCTGAATGTTCAAGTAACGCAATGATGGTTTTCAGCGGTCTATTCACACTCGAACCCGTGCTGTTCACGGTCTAGCGACTCAACACTGGTGAGTTCTTCTTTTTCCAGTTCAGACAATACAAACCTCAGAAACCATTGCAATCTACACTACAGAATGTTTCATTCATTCAGGCGAATCTTGAATTCATCTTGTTCTCCACTCCCAGCAGGTTTTCGTTTCACCACTGGTGAATGTCCAAGCAACCCAAGGCTGGTTTCAGCTGCGTGTTAACACTCGCAGCCGTGCTGTTCAATTGGCTATCCAGTGAACGCTGGTTAGCTCTTGATTTTCCTTCCACACACCGAGCCTTCAGAAATCATTCTTATCTCCACTTCAGAATGTTCCATTCGTTCCCTGCGAATCTGGAATTCCTCTGACTCTCCACACCAGGCAGATTTTCCTAACAACACTGGTGAATGACCAGGTAATCCAATGCTGGTTTTCAGCGGCTGTTCACACTCACAGCCTTGCTGTTCAATTGGCAATCCAGTCAAACCTAGTCAGCTCTTCATTTTCCTGTCCACACAACCCAGCGTTCAGAAATCATTGGAATCTCTACTACAGAAATTTCCATTCATTCACTGTGAATCTGGAAATACTCTGAATCTGCATTCCAGGAAGGCTTTCGTTACACCACTGATGAATGTCCAAGTAATGCAATGCTGCTTCTTAGTGGTCTGTTCACACTCGAAACCGTGCTGTTCATTGGCTATCCACTCAATATCGGTCAGCTCTTCAATATCCTGTCCAGACTATCCAGATTCCTAAATGTTGGCAATCACCACTACAGAATGTTCCATTCAATCACGCGAATCTGGAATTCATCAGAGTCTCCACTCCTGGAAGGTTTTCGTGACACCACTGGTAAATGTCCAAGGAAGACAATGCTGGTTTTAAGCCGCCTGCTAACACACTCAGCCGTGCTGTTCAATTTGCTATCCACCCAACCCTATTCAGCTCTACATTTTCCTGTCCTCATAACCCAACCTTCAGAAATAATTGGTATCTCCTCCACAGAATGTTCCGTTCATTCACTGCGAATCTTAAATTCATCTGACTCTCAACTCCCGGCGGGTTATCGTTACACCACTTGTGAATGTCCAAGTAAGCCAATGCTGGTTTTCAGTGGCCTGTTCATACTAAGAGACGTGCTGTTCATTTGGCTATCCACTCCACCCTGTTCAGCTCTACATTTTCGTGTCCACAAAACCCAGCCTTCAGAAATCATTGGAATCACCACTAGAGAATGTTCCATTCATTCACTGCGAATCTGGAATTCCTCTGAACCTCCACTCCTGGCAGGTTTTCGTTACGCCACTGGTGAATGTCCAAGTAACTCAATACTGGTTTTCAGAGGCATGTTCAACTCGCAGAAGTGCTGTTCAATGGGCTATCCACTCAATATTGGTCAGCTCTTCATTTTCCTCTCCACACAAACCAGCCTTCAGAAATCATTGGGCTCTCCACTACAGACTGTTCCATTCATTCACTGCGATTCTGCAATTCATCTGACTCTCCGCTCCAGGCAGGTTTTCATTACCGCACTGGTGAATGACCAAGTAATCCAATGCTGGTTTTCAGCCGCCTTTTCACACTCGCAGTGTGCTGTTCAATTGTCTATCCACTCAAACCTGGTCAGCCTTTCATTTTCTTTTCCACAATATCAGACTTCAGAAATCATTGGAATCGCCAGTACAGAATGTTCCATTCATTCACTGCCAATCTGGAATTCATCTGAATCTGCACTCCAGGTAGGCTTTCATTACACCACTTATGAATGTCCAAGTAACACAATGCTGGTTTTCAGCGGTCTGTTCACACTCTAAGCCCTGCTTTTTACTGGGTATCCACACAACTGTGGTCAGCTCTTCATTTTCATGTCCAAACAATCCAGACTTGAGAAATCATTGCAATCTCCAGTACAGAATGTTCCATTCATTCACTGCGAATCTGGAATTCAACTGAATCTCCACTACCTGCAGATTTATCTTACACCACTTGTGAATGTCCAAGTAAAACAATGCTGGTTTTCAGAGGCCTGTTCATATTCGCAGTCGTGCTGTTCAATTGGCTATCCACTCAACCTGTTTTGCTCCTCATTTTCCTGTGCACACAACCCAGCCTTCAGAAATCATTGTAATCTCCACTACAGGATGTTCCATTCATTCACTGGGAATCTGGAATTCATCTGAATCTGCACTCCACGCAGGCTTTCGTTACACCACTGCTGAAAGTCGAAGTAATGCAATACTGGTTTTCAGTGGTCTGTTCACATTCGAAGCCGAGGCTTTTTACAGGCTATCCACTCAACACTGGTCAGCTCTTCATTTTCGTGTCCCCACAATCCAGATTTCAGAAATCATTGCAATCTCCACTACAGAATGTTCCATTCATTCACTGCGAGTCTGGAGTTTATCTGATTCTCCACTCCCGCCTGGTTAACATTACACCACTTGTGAATGTCCAAGTAAGCCAATGCTGGTTTTCAGAGGCCTGTTCATACTCGCAGCCGTGCTGTTTAATTGACAATTCACTCCACCCTGTTCAGCTCTTCATTGTCCCACCACACTACCAGCCTTCAGAAATCTTTGTTATCTCCACTACAGAATGTTCCATTCATTCACTGCGAATCTGGAATTCATCTGACTCTCAACTCCACGCAGGTTTTCATTACACCACTGTTGAATGTCCAAGTAACCCAATGCTGGTTTTCAGCGGCCTGTTCATATTCGCAGCCCTGCTGTTTACTTGGCTATCGATTCAAGCCTGGTCAGCTCTTCATTTTCCTGTCCACACAACACAGGCTTCAGAAATCATTGGAATCTCCTCTACAGAATGTTCCATTCATTCACTGCGAATGTGGAATTCAACTGACTCTCCACTCCATGCAGGTTTTCCTTACACCACTGATGAATGTCCAAGTAACCCAATGCTGGTTTTCAGCTGCATGTTCACACTCGCAGCCATGCTATACAATTGGCTTTCCACTAAATCCTGATTAGTTCTTGATTTTCCTTCCACACGACCCAGCCTTCAGAAATCGTTGGAATCTCCACTAGAGAATGTTCCATTCATTCACTGCGAATCTGGAATTCCTCTGAACCTCCACTCCCGGCAGGTTTTCGTTACACCACTGTTGAATGTCCAAGTAACCCAATGTTTTAAGTGTTTTCTTCACAAGCGCAGTGGTGCTGTTCAATTGGCTATCCACTCAACCCTGGCCAGCTCTACATTTTCCTGTCCACACCACAGAGACTGGAGAAATCATTGTTATCTCCACTACAGAATGTTCCATTCATTCACAGCGAATCTGGAATTCATCTGAATCTCCACTCCCGGCAGGTTTTCGTGACACCACTGGTAAATATCCAAGTAAGCCAATGCTGGTTTTAAGTGGCCTGCTCATACTCTCAGCCGTGCTGTTCAATTTGCTATTCACTCAACCCTCTTCAGCTCCATTTTCCTGTCCACATAACCCAAACTTCAGAAACAATTGGTATCTCCTCCACAGAATGTTCCATTCATTGACGGCAAATCTGAAATTCATCTAATTCTCAACTCCCGTCAGGTTTTCGTTACACCACTTGTGAATGTCCAATTAAGCCAAAGCTGGTTTTCAGTGGCCTGTTCTTACTACGAGACGTGCTGTTCGTTTGGCTATCCATTCCACCCTGTTCAGCTCTACATTTTCGTGTCCACAAAACCCAGCCTTCAGAAATCATTGGAATCACCACTAGAGAATGTTCCATTCATTCACTGCGAATCTGGAATTCATCTGAATCTCCACTCCCGGCAGGTTTTCATTGCACCACTGCTGAATGTTCAAGTAACGCAATGATGGTTTTCAGCGGTCTATTCACACTCGAACCCGTGCTGTTCACGGTCTAGCGACTCAACACTGGTGAGTTCTTCTTTTTCCAGTTCAGACAATACAAACCTCAGAAACCATTGCAATCTACACTACAGAATGTTTCATTCATTCAGGCGAATCTTGAATTCATCTTGTTCTCCACTCCCAGCAGGTTTTCGTTTCACCACTGGTGAATGTCCAAGCAACCCAAGGCTGGTTTCAGCTGCGTGTTAACACTCGCAGCCGTGCTGTTCAATTGGCTATCCAGTGAACGCTGGTTAGCTCTTGATTTTCCTTCCACACACCGAGCCTTCAGAAATCATTCTTATCTCCACTTCAGAATGTTCCATTCGTTCCCTGCGAATCTGGAATTCCTCTGACTCTCCACACCAGGCAGATTTTCCTAACAACACTGGTGAATGACCAGGTAATCCAATGCTGGTTTTCAGCGGCTGTTCACACTCACAGCCTTGCTGTTCAATTGGCAATCCAGTCAAACCTAGTCAGCTCTTCATTTTCCTGTCCACACAACCCAGCGTTCAGAAATCATTGGAATCTCTACTACAGAAATTTCCATTCATTCACTGTGAATCTGGAAATACTCTGAATCTGCATTCCAGGAAGGCTTTCGTTACACCACTGATGAATGTCCAAGTAATGCAATGCTGCTTCTTAGTGGTCTGTTCACACTCGAAACCGTGCTGTTCATTGGCTATCCACTCAATATCGGTCAGCTCTTCAATATCCTGTCCAGACTATCCAGATTCCTAAATGTTGGCAATCACCACTACAGAATGTTCCATTCAATCACGCGAATCTGGAATTCATCAGAGTCTCCACTCCTGGAAGGTTTTCGTGACACCACTGGTAAATGTCCAAGGAAGACAATGCTGGTTTTAAGCCGCCTGCTAACACACTCAGCCGTGCTGTTCAATTTGCTATCCACCCAACCCTATTCAGCTCTACATTTTCCTGTCCTCATAACCCAACCTTCAGAAATAATTGGTATCTCCTCCACAGAATGTTCCGTTCATTCACTGCGAATCTTAAATTCATCTGACTCTCAACTCCCGGCGGGTTATCGTTACACCACTTGTGAATGTCCAAGTAAGCCAATGCTGGTTTTCAGTGGCCTGTTCATACTAAGAGACGTGCTGTTCATTTGGCTATCCACTCCACCCTGTTCAGCTCTACATTCTCGTGTCCACAAAACCCAGCCTTCAGAAATCATTGGAATCACCACTAGAGAATGTTCCATTCATTCACTGCGAATCTGGAATTCCTCTGAACCTCCACTCCTGGCAGGTTTTCGTTACGCCACTGGTGAATGTCCAAGTAACTCAATACTGGTTTTCAGAGGCATGTTCAACTCGCAGAAGTGCTGTTCAATGGGCTATCCACTCAATATTGGTCAGCTCTTCATTTTCCTCTCCACACAAACCAGCCTTCAGAAATCATTGGGCTCTCCACTACAGACTGTTCCATTCATTCACTGCGATTCTGCAATTCATCTGACTCTCCGCTCCAGGCAGGTTTTCATTACAGCACTGGTGAATGACCAAGTAATCCAATGCTGGTTTTCAGCCGCCTTTTCACACTCGCAGTGTGCTGTTCAATTGTCTATCCACTCAAACCTGGTCAGCCTTTCATTTTCTTTTCCACAATATCAGACTTCAGAAATCATTGGAATCGCCAGTACAGAATGTTCCATTCATTCACTGCCAATCTGGAATTCATCTGAATCTGCACTCCAGGTAGGCTTTCATTACACCACTTATGAATGTCCAAGTAACACAATGCTGGTTTTCAGCGGTCTGTTCACACTCTAAGCCCTGCTTTTTACTGGGTATCCACACAACTGTGGTCAGCTCTTCATTTTCATGTCCAAACAATCCAGACTTGAGAAATCATTGCAATCTCCAGTACAGAATGTTCCATTCATTCACTGCGAATCTGGAATTCAACTGAATCTCCACTACCTGCAGATTTATCTTACACCACTTGTGAATGTCCAAGTAAAACAATGCTGGTTTTCAGAGGCCTGTTCATGTTCGCAGTCGTGCTGTTCAATTGGCTATCCACTCAACCTGTTTTGCTCCTCATTTTCCTGTGCACACAACCCAGCCTTCAGAAATCATTGTAATCTCCACTACAGGATGTTCCGTTCATTCACTGGGAATCTGGAATTCATCTGAATCTGCACTCCACGCAGGCTTTCGTTACACCACTGCTGAAAGTCGAAGTAATGCAATACTGGTTTTCAGTGGTCTGTTCACATTCGAAGCCGAGGCTTTTTACAGGCTATCCACTCAACACTGGTCAGCTCTTCATTTTCGTGTCCCCACAATCCAGATTTCAGAAATCATTGCAATCTCCACTACAGAATGTTCCATTCATTCACTGCGAGTCTGGAGTTTATCTGATTCTCCACTCCCGCCTGGTTAACATTACACCACTTGTGAATGTCCAAGTAAGCCAATGCTGGTTTTCAGAGGCCTGTTCATACTCGCAGCCGTGCTGTTTAATTGACAATTCACTCCACCCTGTTCAGCTCTTCATTGTCCCACCACACTACCAGCCTTCAGAAATCTTTGTTATCTCCACTACAGAATGTTCCATTCATTCACTGCGAATCTGGAATTCATCTGACTCTCAACTCCACGCAGGTTTTCATTACACCACTGTTGAATGTCCAAGTAACCCAATGCTGGTTTTCAGCGGCCTGTTCATATTCGCAGCCCTGCTGTTTACTTGGCTATCGATTCAAGCCTGGTCAGCTCTTCATTTTCCTGTCCACACAACACAGGCTTCAGAAATCATTGGAATCTCCTCTACAGAATGTTCCATTCATTCACTGCGAATGTGGAATTCAACTGACTCTCCACTCCATGCAGGTTTTCCTTACACCACTGATGAATGTCCAAGTAACCCAATGCTGGTTTTCAGCTGCATGTTCACACTCGCAGCCATGCTATACAATTGGCTTTCCACTAAATCCTGATTAGTTCTTGATTTTCCTTCCACACGACCCAGCCTTCAGAAATCATTGGAATCTCCACTAGAGAATGTTCCATTCATTCACTGCGAATCTGGAATTCCTCTGAACCTCCACTCCCGGCAGGTTTTCGTTACACCACTGTTGAATGTCCAAGTAACCCAATGTTTTAAGTGTTTTCTTCACAAGCGCAGTGGTGCTGTTCAATTGGCTATCCACTCAACCCTGGCCAGCTCTACATTTTCCTGTCCACACCACAGAGACTGGAGAAATCATTGTTATCTCCACTACAGAATGTTCCATTCATTCACAGCGAATCTGGAATTCATCTGAATCTCCACTCCCGGCAGGTTTTCGTGACACCACTGGTAAATATCCAAGTAAGCCAATGCTGGTTTTAAGTGGCCTGCTCATACTCTCAGCCGTGCTGTTCAATTTGCTATCCACTCAACCCTCTTCAGCTCCATTTTCCTGTCCACATAACCCAAACTTCAGAAACAATTGGTATCTCCTCCACAGAATGTTCCATTCATTGACGGCAAATCTGAAATTCATCTAATTCTCAACTCCCGTCAGGTTTTCGTTACACCACTTGTGAATGTCCAATTAAGCCAAAGCTGGTTTTCAGTGGCCTGTTCTTACTACGAGACGTGCTGTTCATTTGGCTATCCATTCCACCCTGTTCAGCTCTACATTTTCGTGTCCACAAAACCCAGCCTTCAGAAATCATTGGAATCACCACTAGAGAATGTTCCATTCATTCACTGCGAATCTGGAATTCATCTGAATCTCCACTCCCGGCAGGTTTTCATTGCACCACTGCTGAATGTTCAAGTAACGCAATGATGGTTTTCAGCGGTCTATTCACACTCGAACCCGTGCTGTTCACGGTCTAGCGACTCAACACTGGTGAGTTCTTCTTTTTCCAGTTCAGACAATACAAACCTCAGAAACCATTGCAATCTACACTACAGAATGTTTCATTCATTCAGGCGAATCTTGAATTCATCTTGTTCTCCACTCCCAGCAGGTTTTCGTTTCACCACTGGTGAATGTCCAAGCAACCCAAGGCTGGTTTCAGCTGCGTGTTAACACTCGCAGCCGTGCTGTTCAATTGGCTATCCAGTGAACGCTGGTTAGCTCTTGATTTTCCTTCCACACACCGAGCCTTCAGAAATCATTCTTATCTCCACTTCAGAATGTTCCATTCGTTCCCTGCGAATCTGGAATTCCTCTGACTCTCCACACCAGGCAGATTTTCCTAACAACACTGGTGAATGACCAGGTAATCCAATGCTGGTTTTCAGCGGCTGTTCACACTCACAGCCTTGCTGTTCAATTGGCAATCCAGTCAAACCTAGTCAGCTCTTCATTTTCCTGTCCACACAACCCAGCGTTCAGAAATCATTGGAATCTCTACTACAGAAATTTCCATTCATTCACTGTGAATCTGGAAATACTCTGAATCTGCATTCCAGGAAGGCTTTCGTTACACCACTGATGAATGTCCAAGTAATGCAATGCTGCTTCTTAGTGGTCTGTTCACACTCGAAACCGTGCTGTTCATTGGCTATCCACTCAATATCGGTCAGCTCGTCAATATCCTGTCCAGACTATCCAGATTCCTAAATGTTGGCAATCACCACTACAGAATGTTCCATTCAATCACGCGAATCTGGAATTCATCAGAGTCTCCACTCCTGGAAGGTTTTCGTGACACCACTGGTAAATGTCCAAGGAAGACAATGCTGGTTTTAAGCCGCCTGCTAACACACTCAGCCGTGCTGTTCAATTTGCTATCCACCCAACCCTATTCAGCTCTACATTTTCCTGTCCTCATAACCCAACCTTCAGAAATAATTGGTATCTCCTCCACAGAATGTTCCGTTCATTCACTGCGAATCTTAAATTCATCTGACTCTCAACTCCCGGCGGGTTATCGTTACACCACTTGTGAATGTCCAAGTAAGCCAATGCTGGTTTTCAGTGGCCTGTTCATACTAAGAGATGTGCTGTTCATTTGGCTATCCACTCCACCCTGTTCAGCTCTACATTTTCGTGTCCACAAAACCCAGCCTTCAGAAATCATTGGAATCACCACTAGAGAATGTTCCATTCATTCACTGCGAATCTGGAATTCCTCTGAACCTCCACTCCTGGCAGGTTTTCGTTACGCCACTGGTGAATGTCCAAGTAACTCAATACTGGTTTTCAGAGGCATGTTCAACTCGCAGAAGTGCTGTTCAATGGGCTATCCACTCAATATTGGTCAGCTCTTCATTTTCCTCTCCACACAAACCAGCCTTCAGAAATCATTGGGCTCTCCACTACAGACTGTTCCATTCATTCACTGCGATTCTGCAATTCATCTGACTCTCCGCTCCAGGCAGGTTTTCATTACAGCACTGGTGAATGACCAAGTAATCCAATGCTGGTTTTCAGCCGCCTTTTCACACTCGCAGTGTGCTGTTCAATTGTCTATCCACTCAAACCTGGTCAGCCTTTCATTTTCTTTTCCACAATATCAGACTTCAGAAATCATTGGAATCGCCAGTACAGAATGTTCCATTCATTCACTGCCAATCTGGAATTCATCTGAATCTGCACTCCAGGTAGGCTTTCATTACACCACTTATGAATGTCCAAGTAACACAATGCTGGTTTTCAGCGGTCTGTTCACACTCTAAGCCCTGCTTTTTACTGGGTATCCACACAACTGTGGTCAGCTCTTCATTTTCATGTCCAAACAATCCAGACTTGAGAAATCATTGCAATCTCCAGTACAGAATGTTCCATTCATTCACTGCGAATCTGGAATTCAACTGAATCTCCACTACCTGCAGATTTATCTTACACCACTTGTGAATGTCCAAGTAAAACAATGCTGGTTTTCAGAGGCCTGTTCATGTTCGCAGTCGTGCTGTTCAATTGGCTATCCACTCAACCTGTTTTGCTCCTCATTTTCCTGTGCACACAACCCAGCCTTCAGAAATCATTGTAATCTCCACTACAGGATGTTCCATTCATTCACTGGGAATCTGGAATTCATCTGAATCTGCACTCCACGCAGGCTTTCGTTACACCACTGCTGAAAGTCGAAGTAATGCAATACTGGTTTTCAGTGGTCTGTTCACATTCGAAGCCGAGGCTTTTTACAGGCTATCCACTCAACACTGGTCAGCTCTTCATTTTCGTGTCTCCACAATCCAGATTTCAGAAATCATTGCAATCTCCACTACAGAATGTTCCATTCATTCACTGCGAGTCTGGAGTTTATCTGATTCTCCACTCCCGCCTGGTTAACATTACACCACTTGTGAATGTCCAAGTAAGCCAATGCTGGTTTTCAGAGGCCTGTTCATACTCGCAGCCGTGCTGTTTAATTGACAATTCACTCCACCCTGTTCAGCTCTTCATTGTCCCACCACACTACCAGCCTTCAGAAATCTTTGTTATCTCCACTACAGAATGTTCCATTCATTCACTGCGAATCTGGAATTCATCTGACTCTCAACTCCACGCAGGTTTTCATTACACCACTGTTGAATGTCCAAGTAACCCAATGCTGGTTTTCAGCGGCCTGTTCATATTCGCAGCCCTGCTGTTTACTTGGCTATCGATTCAAGCCTGGTCAGCTCTTCATTTTCCTGTCCACACAACACAGGCTTCAGAAATCATTGGAATCTCCTCTACAGAATGTTCCATTCGTTCACTGCGAATGTGGAATTCAACTGACTCTCCACTCCATGCAGGTTTTCCTTACACCACTGATGAATGTCCAAGTAACCCAATGCTGGTTTTCAGCTGCATGTTCACACTCGCAGCCATGCTATACAATTGGCTTTCCACTAAATCCTGATTAGTTCTTGATTTTCCTTCCACACGACCCAGCCTTCAGAAATCGTTGGAATCTCCACTAGAGAATGTTCCATTCATTCACTGCGAATCTGGAATTCCTCTGAACCTCCACTCCCGGCAGGTTTTCGTTACACCACTGTTGAATGTCCAAGTAACCCAATGTTTTAAGTGTTTTCTTCACAAGCGCAGTGGTGCTGTTCAATTGGCTATCCACTCAACCCTGGCCAGCTCTACATTTTCCTGTCCACACCACAGAGACTGGAGAAATCATTGTTATCTCCACTACAGAATGTTCCATTCATTCACAGCGAATCTGGAATTCATCTGAATCTCCACTCCCGGCAGGTTTTCGTGACACCACTGGTAAATATCCAAGTAAGCCAATGCTGGTTTTAAGTGGCCTGCTCATACTCTCAGCCGTGCTGTTCAATTTGCTATCCACTCAACCCTCTTCAGCTCCATTTTCCTGTCCACATAACCCAAACTTCAGAAACAATTGGTATCTCCTCCACAGAATGTTCCATTCATTGACGGCAAATCTGAAATTCATCTAATTCTCAACTCCCGTCAGGTTTTCGTTACACCACTTGTGAATGTCCAATTAAGCCAAAGCTGGTTTTCAGTGGCCTGTTCTTACTACGAGACGTGCTGTTCATTTGGCTATCCATTCCACCCTGTTCAGCTCTACATTTTCGTGTCCACAAAACCCAGCCTTCAGAAATCATTGGAATCACCACTAGAGAATGTTCCATTCATTCACTGCGAATCTGGAATTCATCTGAATCTCCACTCCCGGCAGGTTTTCATTGCACCACTGCTGAATGTTCAAGTAACGCAATGATGGTTTTCAGCGGTCTATTCACACTCGAACCCGTGCTGTTCACGGTCTAGCGACTCAACACTGGTGAGTTCTTCTTTTTCCAGTTCAGACAATACAAACCTCAGAAACCATTGCAATCTACACTACAGAATGTTTCATTCATTCAGGCGAATCTTGAATTCATCTTGTTCTCCACTCCCAGCAGGTTTTCGTTTCACCACTGGTGAATGTCCAAGCAACCCAAGGCTGGTTTCAGCTGCGTGTTAACACTCGCAGCCGTGCTGTTCAATTGGCTATCCAGTGAACGCTGGTTAGCTCTTGATTTTCCTTCCACACACCGAGCCTTCAGAAATCATTCTTATCTCCACTTCAGAATGTTCCATTCGTTCCCTGCGAATCTGGAATTCCTCTGACTCTCCACACCAGGCAGATTTTCCTAACAACACTGGTGAATGACCAGGTAATCCAATGCTGGTTTTCAGCGGCTGTTCACACTCACAGCCTTGCTGTTCAATTGGCAATCCAGTCAAACCTAGTCAGCTCTTCATTTTCCTGTCCACACAACCCAGCGTTCAGAAATCATTGGAATCTCTACTACAGAAATTTCCATTCATTCACTGTGAATCTGGAAATACTCTGAATCTGCATTCCAGGAAGGCTTTCGTTACACCACTGATGAATGTCCAAGTAATGCAATGCTGCTTCTTAGTGGTCTGTTCACACTCGAAACCGTGCTGTTCATTGGCTATCCACTCAATATCGGTCAGCTCTTCAATATCCTGTCCAGACTATCCAGATTCCTAAATGTTGGCAATCACCACTACAGAATGTTCCATTCAATCACGCGAATCTGGAATTCATCAGAGTCTCCACTCCTGGAAGGTTTTCGTGACACCACTGGTAAATGTCCAAGGAAGACAATGCTGGTTTTAAGCCGCCTGCTAACACACTCAGCCGTGCTGTTCAATTTGCTATCCACCCAACCCTATTCAGCTCTACATTTTCCTGTCCTCATAACCCAACCTTCAGAAATAATTGGTATCTCCTCCACAGAATGTTCCGTTCATTCACTGCGAATCTTAAATTCATCTGACTCTCAACTCCCGGCGGGTTATCGTTACACCACTTGTGAATGTCCAAGTAAGCCAATGCTGGTTTTCAGTGGCCTGTTCATACTAAGAGACGTGCTGTTCATTTGGCTATCCACTCCACCCTGTTCAGCTCTACATTTTCGTGTCCACAAAACCCAGCCTTCAGAAATCATTGGAATCACCACTAGAGAATGTTCCATTCATTCACTGCGAATCTGGAATTCCTCTGAACCTCCACTCCTGGCAGGTTTTCGTTACGCCACTGGTGAATGTCCAAGTAACTCAATACTGGTTTTCAGAGGCATGTTCAACTCGCAGAAGTGCTGTTCAATGGGCTATCCACTCAATATTGGTCAGCTCTTCATTTTCCTCTCCACACAAACCAGCCTTCAGAAATCATTGGGCTCTCCACTACAGACTGTTCCATTCATTCACTGCGATTCTGCAATTCATCTGACTCTCCGCTCCAGGCAGGTTTTCATTACAGCACTGGTGAATGACCAAGTAATCCAATGCTGGTTTTCAGCCGCCTTTTCACACTCGCAGTGTGCTGTTCAATTGTCTATCCACTCAAACCTGGTCAGCCTTTCATTTTCTTTTCCACAATATCAGACTTCAGAAATCATTGGAATCGCCAGTACAGAATGTTCCATTCATTCACTGCCAATCTGGAATTCATCTGAATCTGCACTCCAGGTAGGCTTTCATTACACCACTTATGAATGTCCAAGTAACACAATGCTGGTTTTCAGCGGTCTGTTCACACTCTAAGCCCTGCTTTTTACTGGGTATCCACACAACTGTGGTCAGCTCTTCATTTTCATGTCCAAACAATCCAGACTTGAGAAATCATTGCAATCTCCAGTACAGAATGTTCCATTCATTCACTGCGAATCTGGAATTCAACTGAATCTCCACTACCTGCAGATTTATCTTACACCACTTGTGAATGTCCAAGTAAAACAATGCTGGTTTTCAGAGGCCTGTTCATGTTCGCAGTCGTGCTGTTCAATTGGCTATCCACTCAACCTGTTTTGCTCCTCATTTTCCTGTGCACACAACCCAGCCTTCAGAAATCATTGTAATCTCCACTACAGGATGTTCCATTCATTCACTGGGAATCTGGAATTCATCTGAATCTGCACTCCACGCAGGCTTTCGTTACACCACTGCTGAAAGTCGAAGTAATGCAATACTGGTTTTCAGTGGTCTGTTCACATTCGAAGCCGAGGCTTTTTACAGGCTATCCACTCAACACTGGTCAGCTCTTCATTTTCGTGTCCCCACAATCCAGATTTCAGAAATCATTGCAATCTCCACTACAGAATGTTCCATTCATTCACTGCGAGTCTGGAGTTTATCTGATTCTCCACTCCCGCCTGGTTAACATTACACCACTTGTGAATGTCCAAGTAAGCCAATGCTGGTTTTCAGAGGCCTGTTCATACTCGCAGCCGTGCTGTTTAATTGACAATTCACTCCACCCTGTTCAGCTCTTCATTGTCCCACCACACTACCAGCCTTCAGAAATCTTTGTTATCTCCACTACAGAATGTTCCATTCATTCACTGCGAATCTGGAATTCATCTGACTCTCAACTCCACGCAGGTTTTCATTACACCACTGTTGAATGTCCAAGTAACCCAATGCTGGTTTTCAGCGGCCTGTTCATATTCGCAGCCCTGCTGTTTACTTGGCTATCGATTCAAGCCTGGTCAGCTCTTCATTTTCCTGTCCACACAACACAGGCTTCAGAAATCATTGGAATCTCCTCTACAGAATGTTCCATTCATTCACTGCGAATGTGGAATTCAACTGACTCTCCACTCCATGCAGGTTTTCCTTACACCACTGATGAATGTCCAAGTAACCCAATGCTGGTTTTCAGCTGCATGTTCACACTCGCAGCCATGCTATACAATTGGCTTTCCACTAAATCCTGATTAGTTCTTGATTTTCCTTCCACACGACCCAGCCTTCAGAAATCGTTGGAATCTCCACTAGAGAATGTTCCATTCATTCACTGCGAATCTGGAATTCCTCTGAACCTCCACTCCCGGCAGGTTTTCGTTACACCACTGTTGAATGTCCAAGTAACCCAATGTTTTAAGTGTTTTCTTCACAAGCGCAGTGGTGCTGTTCAATTGGCTATCCACTCAACCCTGGCCAGCTCTACATTTTCCTGTCCACACCACAGAGACTGGAGAAATCATTGTTATCTCCACTACAGAATGTTCCATTCATTCACAGCGAATCTGGAATTCATCTGAATCTCCACTCCCGGCAGGTTTTCGTGACACCACTGGTAAATATCCAAGTAAGCCAATGCTGGTTTTAAGTGGCCTGCTCATACTCTCAGCCGTGCTGTTCAATTTGCTATCCACTCAACCCTCTTCAGCTCCATTTTCCTGTCCACATAACCCAAACTTCAGAAACAATTGGTATCTCCTCCACAGAATGTTCCATTCATTGACGGCAAATCTGAAATTCATCTAATTCTCAACTCCCGTCAGGTTTTCGTTACACCACTTGTGAATGTCCAATTAAGCCAAAGCTGGTTTTCAGTGGCCTGTTCTTACTACGAGACGTGCTGTTCATTTGGCTATCCATTCCACCCTGTTCAGCTCTACATTTTCGTGTCCACAAAACCCAGCCTTCAGAAATCATTGGAATCACCACTAGAGAATGTTCCATTCATTCACTGCGAATCTGGAATTCATCTGAATCTCCACTCCCGGCAGGTTTTCATTGCACCACTGCTGAATGTTCAAGTAACGCAATGATGGTTTTCAGCGGTCTATTCACACTCGAACCCGTGCTGTTCACGGTCTAGCGACTCAACACTGGTGAGTTCTTCTTTTTCCAGTTCAGACAATACAAACCTCAGAAACCATTGCAATCTACACTACAGAATGTTTCATTCATTCAGGCGAATCTTGAATTCATCTTGTTCTCCACTCCCAGCAGGTTTTCGTTTCACCACTGGTGAATGTCCAAGCAACCCAAGGCTGGTTTCAGCTGCGTGTTAACACTCGCAGCCGTGCTGTTCAATTGGCTATCCAGTGAACGCTGGTTAGCTCTTGATTTTCCTTCCACACACCGAGCCTTCAGAAATCATTCTTATCTCCACTTCAGAATGTTCCATTCGTTCCCTGCGAATCTGGAATTCCTCTGACTCTCCACACCAGGCAGATTTTCCTAACAACACTGGTGAATGACCAGGTAATCCAATGCTGGTTTTCAGCGGCTGTTCACACTCACAGCCTTGCTGTTCAATTGGCAATCCAGTCAAACCTAGTCAGCTCTTCATTTTCCTGTCCACACAACCCAGCGTTCAGAAATCATTGGAATCTCTACTACAGAAATTTCCATTCATTCACTGTGAATCTGGAAATACTCTGAATCTGCATTCCAGGAAGGCTTTCGTTACACCACTGATGAATGTCCAAGTAATGCAATGCTGCTTCTTAGTGGTCTGTTCACACTCGAAACCGTGCTGTTCATTGGCTATCCACTCAATATCGGTCAGCTCTTCAATATCCTGTCCAGACTATCCAGATTCCTAAATGTTGGCAATCACCACTACAGAATGTTCCATTCAATCACGCGAATCTGGAATTCATCAGAGTCTCCACTCCTGGAAGGTTTTCGTGACACCACTGGTAAATGTCCAAGGAAGACAATGCTGGTTTTAAGCCGCCTGCTAACACACTCAGCCGTGCTGTTCAATTTGCTATCCACCCAACCCTATTCAGCTCTACATTTTCCTGTCCTCATAACCCAACCTTCAGAAATAATTGGTATCTCCTCCACAGAATGTTCCGTTCATTCACTGCGAATCTTAAATTCATCTGACTCTCAACTCCCGGCGGGTTATCGTTACACCACTTGTGAATGTCCAAGTAAGCCAATGCTGGTTTTCAGTGGCCTGTTCATACTAAGAGACGTGCTGTTCATTTGGCTATCCACTCCACCCTGTTCAGCTCTACATTTTCGTGTCCACAAAACCCAGCCTTCAGAAATCATTGGAATCACCACTAGAGAATGTTCCATTCATTCACTGCGAATCTGGAATTCCTCTGAACCTCCACTCCTGGCAGGTTTTCGTTACGCCACTGGTGAATGTCCAAGTAACTCAATACTGGTTTTCAGAGGCATGTTCAACTCGCAGAAGTGCTGTTCAATGGGCTATCCACTCAATATTGGTCAGCTCTTCATTTTCCTCTCCACACAAACCAGCCTTCAGAAATCATTGGGCTCTCCACTACAGACTGTTCCATTCATTCACTGCGATTCTGCAATTCATCTGACTCTCCGCTCCAGGCAGGTTTTCATTACAGCACTGGTGAATGACCAAGTAATCCAATGCTGGTTTTCAGCCGCCTTTTCACACTCGCAGTGTGCTGTTCAATTGTCTATCCACTCAAACCTGGTCAGCCTTTCATTTTCTTTTCCACAATATCAGACTTCAGAAATCATTGGAATCGCCAGTACAGAATGTTCCATTCATTCACTGCCAATCTGGAATTCATCTGAATCTGCACTCCAGGTAGGCTTTCATTACACCACTTATGAATGTCCAAGTAACACAATGCTGGTTTTCAGCGGTCTGTTCACACTCTAAGCCCTGCTTTTTACTGGGTATCCACACAACTGTGGTCAGCTCTTCATTTTCATGTCCAAACAATCCAGACTTGAGAAATCATTGCAATCTCCAGTACAGAATGTTCCATTCATTCACTGCGAATCTGGAATTCAACTGAATCTCCACTACCTGCAGATTTATCTTACACCACTTGTGAATGTCCAAGTAAAACAATGCTGGTTTTCAGAGGCCTGTTCATGTTCGCAGTCGTGCTGTTCAATTGGCTATCCACTCAACCTGTTTTGCTCCTCATTTTCCTGTGCACACAACCCAGCCTTCAGAAATCATTGTAATCTCCACTACAGGATGTTCCGTTCATTCACTGGGAATCTGGAATTCATCTGAATCTGCACTCCACGCAGGCTTTCGTTACACCACTGCTGAAAGTCGAAGTAATGCAATACTGGTTTTCAGTGGTCTGTTCACATTCGAAGCCGAGGCTTTTTACAGGCTATCCACTCAACACTGGTCAGCTCTTCATTTTCGTGTCCCCACAATCCAGATTTCAGAAATCATTGCAATCTCCACTACAGAATGTTCCATTCATTCACTGCGAGTCTGGAGTTTATCTGATTCTCCACTCCCGCCTGGTTAACATTACACCACTTGTGAATGTCCAAGTAAGCCAATGCTGGTTTTCAGAGGCCTGTTCATACTCGCAGCCGTGCTGTTTAATTGACAATTCACTCCACCCTGTTCAGCTCTTCATTGTCCCACCACACTACCAGCCTTCAGAAATCTTTGTTATCTCCACTACAGAATGTTCCATTCATTCACTGCGAATCTGGAATTCATCTGACTCTCAACTCCACGCAGGTTTTCATTACACCACTGTTGAATGTCCAAGTAACCCAATGCTGGTTTTCAGCGGCCTGTTCATATTCGCAGCCCTGCTGTTTACTTGGCTATCGATTCAAGCCTGGTCAGCTCTTCATTTTCCTGTCCACACAACACAGGCTTCAGAAATCATTGGAATCTCCTCTACAGAATGTTCCATTCGTTCACTGCGAATGTGGAATTCAACTGACTCTCCACTCCATGCAGGTTTTCCTTACACCACTGATGAATGTCCAAGTAACCCAATGCTGGTTTTCAGCTGCATGTTCACACTCGCAGCCATGCTATACAATTGGCTTTCCACTAAATCCTGATTAGTTCTTGATTTTCCTTCCACACGACCCAGCCTTCAGAAATCGTTGGAATCTCCACTAGAGAATGTTCCATTCATTCACTGCGAATCTGGAATTCCTCTGAACCTCCACTCCCGGCAGGTTTTCGTTACACCACTGTTGAATGTCCAAGTAACCCAATGTTTTAAGTGTTTTCTTCACAAGCGCAGTGGTGCTGTTCAATTGGCTATCCACTCAACCCTGGCCAGCTCTACATTTTCCTGTCCACACCACAGAGACTGGAGAAATCATTGTTATCTCCACTACAGAATGTTCCATTCATTCACAGCGAATCTGGAATTCATCTGAATCTCCACTCCCGGCAGGTTTTCGTGACACCACTGGTAAATATCCAAGTAAGCCAATGCTGGTTTTAAGTGGCCTGCTCATACTCTCAGCCGTGCTGTTCAATTTGCTATCCACTCAACCCTCTTCAGCTCCATTTTCCTGTCCACATAACCCAAACTTCAGAAACAATTGGTATCTCCTCCACAGAATGTTCCATTCATTGACGGCAAATCTGAAATTCATCTAATTCTCAACTCCCGTCAGGTTTTCGTTACACCACTTGTGAATGTCCAATTAAGCCAAAGCTGGTTTTCAGTGGCCTGTTCTTACTACGAGACGTGCTGTTCATTTGGCTATCCATTCCACCCTGTTCAGCTCTACATTTTCGTGTCCACAAAACCCAGCCTTCAGAAATCATTGGAATCACCACTAGAGAATGTTCCATTCATTCACTGCGAATCTGGAATTCATCTGAATCTCCACTCCCGGCAGGTTTTCATTGCACCACTGCTGAATGTTCAAGTAACGCAATGATGGTTTTCAGCGGTCTATTCACACTCGAACCCGTGCTGTTCACGGTCTAGCGACTCAACACTGGTGAGTTCTTCTTTTTCCAGTTCAGACAATACAAACCTCAGAAACCATTGCAATCTACACTACAGAATGTTTCATTCATTCAGGCGAATCTTGAATTCATCTTGTTCTCCACTCCCAGCAGGTTTTCGTTTCACCACTGGTGAATGTCCAAGCAACCCAAGGCTGGTTTCAGCTGCGTGTTAACACTCGCAGCCGTGCTGTTCAATTGGCTATCCAGTGAACGCTGGTTAGCTCTTGATTTTCCTTCCACACACCGAGCCTTCAGAAATCATTCTTATCTCCACTTCAGAATGTTCCATTCGTTCCCTGCGAATCTGGAATTCCTCTGACTCTCCACACCAGGCAGATTTTCCTAACAACACTGGTGAATGACCAGGTAATCCAATGCTGGTTTTCAGCGGCTGTTCACACTCACAGCCTTGCTGTTCAATTGGCAATCCAGTCAAACCTAGTCAGCTCTTCATTTTCCTGTCCACACAACCCAGCGTTCAGAAATCATTGGAATCTCTACTACAGAAATTTCCATTCATTCACTGTGAATCTGGAAATACTCTGAATCTGCATTCCAGGAAGGCTTTCGTTACACCACTGATGAATGTCCAAGTAATGCAATGCTGCTTCTTAGTGGTCTGTTCACACTCGAAACCGTGCTGTTCATTGGCTATCCACTCAATATCGGTCAGCTCTTCAATATCCTGTCCAGACTATCCAGATTCCTAAATGTTGGCAATCACCACTACAGAATGTTCCATTCAATCACGCGAATCTGGAATTCATCAGAGTCTCCACTCCTGGAAGGTTTTCGTGACACCACTGGTAAATGTCCAAGGAAGACAATGCTGGTTTTAAGCCGCCTGCTAACACACTCAGCCGTGCTGTTCAATTTGCTATCCACCCAACCCTATTCAGCTCTACATTTTCCTGTCCTCATAACCCAACCTTCAGAAATAATTGGTATCTCCTCCACAGAATGTTCCGTTCATTCACTGCGAATCTTAAATTCATCTGACTCTCAACTCCCGGCGGGTTATCGTTACACCACTTGTGAATGTCCAAGTAAGCCAATGCTGGTTTTCAGTGGCCTGTTCATACTAAGAGACGTGCTGTTCATTTGGCTATCCACTCCACCCTGTTCAGCTCTACATTTTCGTGTCCACAAAACCCAGCCTTCAGAAATCATTGGAATCACCACTAGAGAATGTTCCATTCATTCACTGCGAATCTGGAATTCCTCTGAACCTCCACTCCTGGCAGGTTTTCGTTACGCCACTGGTGAATGTCCAAGTAACTCAATACTGGTTTTCAGAGGCATGTTCAACTCGCAGAAGTGCTGTTCAATGGGCTATCCACTCAATATTGGTCAGCTCTTCATTTTCCTCTCCACACAAACCAGCCTTCAGAAATCATTGGGCTCTCCACTACAGACTGTTCCATTCATTCACTGCGATTCTGCAATTCATCTGACTCTCCGCTCCAGGCAGGTTTTCATTACAGCACTGGTGAATGACCAAGTAATCCAATGCTAGTTTTCAGCCGCCTTTTCACACTCGCAGTGTGCTGTTCAATTGTCTATCCACTCAAACCTGGTCAGCCTTTCATTTTCTTTTCCACAATATCAGACTTCAGAAATCATTGGAATCGCCAGTACAGAATGTTCCATTCATTCACTGCCAATCTGGAATTCATCTGAATCTGCACTCCAGGTAGGCTTTCATTACACCACTTATGAATGTCCAAGTAACACAATGCTGGTTTTCAGCGGTCTGTTCACACTCTAAGCCCTGCTTTTTACTGGGTATCCACACAACTGTGGTCAGCTCTTCATTTTCATGTCCAAACAATCCAGACTTGAGAAATCATTGCAATCTCCAGTACAGAATGTTCCATTCATTCACTGCGAATCTGGAATTCAACTGAATCTCCACTACCTGCAGATTTATCTTACACCACTTGTGAATGTCCAAGTAAAACAATGCTGGTTTTCAGAGGCCTGTTCATGTTCGCAGTCGTGCTGTTCAATTGGCTATCCACTCAACCTGTTTTGCTCCTCATTTTCCTGTGCACACAACCCAGCCTTCAGAAATCATTGTAATCTCCACTACAGGATGTTCCATTCATTCACTGGGAATCTGGAATTCATCTGAATCTGCACTCCACGCAGGCTTTCGTTACACCACTGCTGAAAGTCGAAGTAATGCAATACTGGTTTTCAGTGGTCTGTTCACATTCGAAGCCGAGGCTTTTTACAGGCTATCCACTCAACACTGGTCAGCTCTTCATTTTCGTGTCCCCACAATCCAGATTTCAGAAATCATTGCAATCTCCACTACAGAATGTTCCATTCATTCACTGCGAGTCTGGAGTTTATCTGATTCTCCACTCCCGCCTGGTTAACATTACACCACTTGTGAATGTCCAAGTAAGCCAATGCTGGTTTTCAGAGGCCTGTTCATACTCGCAGCCGTGCTGTTTAATTGACAATTCACTCCACCCTGTTCAGCTCTTCATTGTCCCACCACACTACCAGCCTTCAGAAATCTTTGTTATCTCCACTACAGAATGTTCCATTCATTCACTGCGAATCTGGAATTCATCTGACTCTCAACTCCACGCAGGTTTTCATTACACCACTGTTGAATGTCCAAGTAACCCAATGCTGGTTTTCAGCGGCCTGTTCATATTCGCAGCCCTGCTGTTTACTTGGCTATCGATTCAAGCCTGGTCAGCTCTTCATTTTCCTGTCCACACAACACAGGCTTCAGAAATCATTGGAATCTCCTCTACAGAATGTTCCATTCGTTCACTGCGAATGTGGAATTCAACTGACTCTCCACTCCATGCAGGTTTTCCTTACACCACTGATGAATGTCCAAGTAACCCAATGCTGGTTTTCAGCTGCATGTTCACACTCGCAGCCATGCTATACAATTGGCTTTCCACTAAATCCTGATTAGTTCTTGATTTTCCTTCCACACGACCCAGCCTTCAGAAATCGTTGGAATCTCCACTAGAGAATGTTCCATTCATTCACTGCGAATCTGGAATTCCTCTGAACCTCCACTCCCGGCAGGTTTTCGTTACACCACTGTTGAATGTACAAGTAACCCAATGTTTTAAGTGTTTTCTTCACAAGCGCAGTGGTGCTGTTCAATTGGCTATCCACTCAACCCTGGCCAGCTCTACATTTTCCTGTCCACACCACAGAGACTGGAGAAATCATTGTTATCTCCACTACAGAATGTTCCATTCATTCACAGCGAATCTGGAATTCATCTGAATCTCCACTCCCGGCAGGTTTTCGTGACACCACTGGTAAATATCCAAGTAAGCCAATGCTGGTTTTAAGTGGCCTGCTCATACTCTCAGCCGTGCTGTTCAATTTGCTATCCACTCAACCCTCTTCAGCTCCATTTTCCTGTCCACATAACCCAAACTTCAGAAACAATTGGTATCTCCTCCACAGAATGTTCCATTCATTGACGGCAAATCTGAAATTCATCTAATTCTCAACTCCCGTCAGGTTTTCGTTACACCACTTGTGAATGTCCAATTAAGCCAAAGCTGGTTTTCAGTGGCCTGTTCTTACTACGAGACGTGCTGTTCATTTGGCTATCCATTCCACCCTGTTCAGCTCTACATTTTCGTGTCCACAAAACCCAGCCTTCAGAAATCATTGGAATCACCACTAGAGAATGTTCCATTCATTCACTGCGAATCTGGAATTCATCTGAATCTCCACTCCCGGCAGGTTTTCATTGCACCACTGCTGAATGTTCAAGTAACGCAATGATGGTTTTCAGCGGTCTATTCACACTCGAACCCGTGCTGTTCACGGTCTAGCGACTCAACACTGGTGAGTTCTTCTTTTTCCAGTTCAGACAATACAAACCTCAGAAACCATTGCAATCTACACTACAGAATGTTTCATTCATTCAGGCGAATCTTGAATTCATCTTGTTCTCCACTCCCAGCAGGTTTTCGTTTCACCACTGGTGAATGTCCAAGCAACCCAAGGCTGGTTTCAGCTGCGTGTTAACACTCGCAGCCGTGCTGTTCAATTGGCTATCCAGTGAACGCTGGTTAGCTCTTGATTTTCCTTCCACACACCGAGCCTTCAGAAATCATTCTTATCTCCACTTCAGAATGTTCCATTCGTTCCCTGCGAATCTGGAATTCCTCTGACTCTCCACACCAGGCAGATTTTCCTAACAACACTGGTGAATGACCAGGTAATCCAATGCTGGTTTTCAGCGGCTGTTCACACTCACAGCCTTGCTGTTCAATTGGCAATCCAGTCAAACCTAGTCAGCTCTTCATTTTCCTGTCCACACAACCCAGCGTTCAGAAATCATTGGAATCTCTACTACAGAAATTTCCATTCATTCACTGTGAATCTGGAAATACTCTGAATCTGCATTCCAGGAAGGCTTTCGTTACACCACTGATGAATGTCCAAGTAATGCAATGCTGCTTCTTAGTGGTCTGTTCACACTCGAAACCGTGCTGTTCATTGGCTATCCACTCAATATCGGTCAGCTCTTCAATATCCTGTCCAGACTATCCAGATTCCTAAATGTTGGCAATCACCACTACAGAATGTTCCATTCAATCACGCGAATCTGGAATTCATCAGAGTCTCCACTCCTGGAAGGTTTTCGTGACACCACTGGTAAATGTCCAAGGAAGACAATGCTGGTTTTAAGCCGCCTGCTAACACACTCAGCCGTGCTGTTCAATTTGCTATCCACCCAACCCTATTCAGCTCTACATTTTCCTGTCCTCATAACCCAACCTTCAGAAATAATTGGTATCTCCTCCACAGAATGTTCCGTTCATTCACTGCGAATCTTAAATTCATCTGACTCTCAACTCCCGGCGGGTTATCGTTACACCACTTGTGAATGTCCAAGTAAGCCAATGCTGGTTTTCAGTGGCCTGTTCATACTAAGAGACGTGCTGTTCATTTGGCTATCCACTCCACCCTGTTCAGCTCTACATTTTCGTGTCCACAAAACCCAGCCTTCAGAAATCATTGGAATCACCACTAGAGAATGTTCCATTCATTCACTGCGAATCTGGAATTCCTCTGAACCTCCACTCCTGGCAGGTTTTCGTTACGCCACTGGTGAATGTCCAAGTAACTCAATACTGGTTTTCAGAGGCGTGCTGTTCAATGGGCTATCCACTCAATATTGGTCAGCTCTTCATTTTCCTCTCCACACAAACCAGCCTTCAGAAATCATTGGGCTCTCCACTACAGACTGTTCCATTCATTCACTGCGATTCTGCAATTCATCTGACTCTCCGCTCCAGGCAGGTTTTCATTACAGCACTGGTGAATGACCAAGTAATCCAATGCTGGTTTTCAGCCGCCTTTTCACACTCGCAGTGTGCTGTTCAATTGTCTATCCACTCAAACCTGGTCAGCCTTTCATTTTCTTTTCCACAATATCAGACTTCAGAAATCATTGGAATCGCCAGTACAGAATGTTCCATTCATTCACTGCCAATCTGGAATTCATCTGAATCTGCACTCCAGGTAGGCTTTCATTACACCACTTATGAATGTCCAAGTAACACAATGCTGGTTTTCAGCGGTCTGTTCACACTCTAAGCCCTGCTTTTTACTGGGTATCCACACAACTGTGGTCAGCTCTTCATTTTCATGTCCAAACAATCCAGACTTGAGAAATCATTGCAATCTCCAGTACAGAATGTTCCATTCATTCACTGCGAATCTGGAATTCAACTGAATCTCCACTACCTGCAGATTTATCTTACACCACTTGTGAATGTCCAAGTAAAACAATGCTGGTTTTCAGAGGCCTGTTCATGTTCGCAGTCGTGCTGTTCAATTGGCTATCCACTCAACCTGTTTTGCTCCTCATTTTCCTGTGCACACAACCCAGCCTTCAGAAATCATTGTAATCTCCACTACAGGATGTTCCATTCATTCACTGGGAATCTGGAATTCATCTGAATCTGCACTCCACGCAGGCTTTCGTTACACCACTGCTGAAAGTCGAAGTAATGCAATACTGGTTTTCAGTGGTCTGTTCACATTCGAAGCCGAGGCTTTTTACAGGCTATCCACTCAACACTGGTCAGCTCTTCATTTTCGTGTCCCCACAATCCAGATTTCAGAAATCATTGCAATCTCCACTACAGAATGTTCCATTCATTCACTGCGAGTCTGGAGTTTATCTGATTCTCCACTCCCGCCTGGTTAACATTACACCACTTGTGAATGTCCAAGTAAGCCAATGCTGGTTTTCAGAGGCCTGTTCATACTCGCAGCCGTGCTGTTTAATTGACAATTCACTCCACCCTGTTCAGCTCTTCATTGTCCCACCACACTACCAGCCTTCAGAAATCTTTGTTATCTCCACTACAGAATGTTCCATTCATTCACTGCGAATCTGGAATTCATCTGACTCTCAACTCCACGCAGGTTTTCATTACACCACTGTTGAATGTCCAAGTAACCCAATGCTGGTTTTCAGCGGCCTGTTCATATTCGCAGCCCTGCTGTTTACTTGGCTATCGATTCAAGCCTGGTCAGCTCTTCATTTTCCTGTCCACACAACACAGGCTTCAGAAATCATTGGAATCTCCTCTACAGAATGTTCCATTCATTCACTGCGAATGTGGAATTCAACTGACTCTCCACTCCATGCAGGTTTTCCTTACACCACTGATGAATGTCCAAGTAACCCAATGCTGGTTTTCAGCTGCATGTTCACACTCGCAGCCATGCTATACAATTGGCTTTCCACTAAATCCTGATTAGTTCTTGATTTTCCTTCCACACGACCCAGCCTTCAGAAATCGTTGGAATCTCCACTAGAGAATGTTCCATTCATTCACTGCGAATCTGGAATTCCTCTGAACCTCCACTCCCGGCAGGTTTTCGTTACACCACTGTTGAATGTCCAAGTAACCCAATGTTTTAAGTGTTTTCTTCACAAGCGCAGTGGTGCTGTTCAATTGGCTATCCACTCAACCCTGGCCAGCTCTACATTTTCCTGTCCACACCACAGAGACTGGAGAAATCATTGTTATCTCCACTACAGAATGTTCCATTCATTCACAGCGAATCTGGAATTCATCTGAATCTCCACTCCCGGCAGGTTTTCGTGACACCACTGGTAAATATCCAAGTAAGCCAATGCTGGTTTTAAGTGGCCTGCTCATACTCTCAGCCGTGCTGTTCAATTTGCTATCCACTCAACCCTCTTCAGCTCCATTTTCCTGTCCACATAACCCAAACTTCAGAAACAATTGGTATCTCCTCCACAGAATGTTCCATTCATTGACGGCAAATCTGAAATTCATCTAATTCTCAACTCCCGTCAGGTTTTCGTTACACCACTTGTGAATGTCCAATTAAGCCAAAGCTGGTTTTCAGTGGCCTGTTCTTACTACGAGACGTGCTGTTCATTTGGCTATCCATTCCACCCTGTTCAGCTCTACATTTTCGTGTCCACAAAACCCAGCCTTCAGAAATCATTGGAATCACCACTAGAGAATGTTCCATTCATTCACTGCGAATCTGGAATTCATCTGAATCTCCACTCCCGGCAGGTTTTCATTGCACCACTGCTGAATGTTCAAGTAACGCAATGATGGTTTTCAGCGGTCTATTCACACTCGAAACCGTGCTGTTCACGGTCTAGCGACTCAACACTGGTGAGTTCTTCTTTTTCCAGTTCAGACAATACAAACCTCAGAAACCATTGCAATCTACACTACAGAATGTTTCATTCATTCAGGCGAATCTTGAATTCATCTTGTTCTCCACTCCCAGCAGGTTTTCGTTTCACCACTGGTGAATGTCCAAGCAACCCAAGGCTGGTTTCAGCTGCGTGTTAACACTCGCAGCCGTGCTGTTCAATTGGCTATCCAGTGAACGCTGGTTAGCTCTTGATTTTCCTTCCACACACCGAGCCTTCAGAAATCATTCTTATCTCCACTTCAGAATGTTCCATTCGTTCCCTGCGAATCTGGAATTCCTCTGACTCTCCACACCAGGCAGATTTTCCTAACAACACTGGTGAATGACCAGGTAATCCAATGCTGGTTTTCAGCGGCTGTTCACACTCACAGCCTTGCTGTTCAATTGGCAATCCAGTCAAACCTAGTCAGCTCTTCATTTTCCTGTCCACACAACCCAGCGTTCAGAAATCATTGGAATCTCTACTACAGAAATTTCCATTCATTCACTGTGAATCTGGAAATAATCTGAATCTGCATTCCAGGAAGGCTTTCGTTACACCACTGATGAATGTCCAAGTAATGCAATGCTGCTTCTTAGTGGTCTGTTCACACTCGAAACCGTGCTGTTCATTGGCTATCCACTCAATATCGGTCAGCTCTTCAATATCCTGTCCAGACTATCCAGATTTCTAAATGTTGGCAATCACCACTACAGAATGTTCCATTCAATCACGCGAATCTGGAATTCATCAGAGTCTCCACTCCTGGAAGGTTTTCGTGACACCACTGGTAAATGTCCAAGGAAGACAATGCTGGTTTTAAGCCGCCTGCTAACACACTCAGCCGTGCTGTTCAATTTGCTATCCACCCAACCCTATTCAGCTCTACATTTTCCTGTCCTCATAACCCAACCTTCAGAAATAATTGGTATCTCCTCCACAGAATGTTCCGTTCATTCACTGCGAATCTTAAATTCATCTGACTCTCAACTCCCGGCGGGTTATCGTTACACCACTTGTGAATGTCCAAGTAAGCCAATGCTGGTTTTCAGTGGCCTGTTCATACTAAGAGACGTGCTGTTCATTTGGCTATCCACTCCACCCTGTTCAGCTCTACATTTTCGTGTCCACAAAACCCAGCCTTCAGAAATCATTGGAATCACCACTAGAGAATGTTCCATTCATTCACTGCGAATCTGGAATTCATCTGAACCTCCACTCCTGGCAGGTTTTCGTTACGCCACTGGTGAATGTCCAAGTAACTCAATACTGGTTTTCAGAGGCATGTTCAACTCGCAGAAGTGCTGTTCAATGGGCTATCCACTCAATATTGGTCAGCTCTTCATTTTCCTCTCCACACAAACCAGCCTTCAGAAATCATTGGGCTCTCCACTACAGACTGTTCCATTCATTCACTGCGATTCTGCAATTCATCTGACTCTCCGCTCCAGGCAGGTTTTCATTACAGCACTGGTGAATGACCAAGTAATCCAATGCTGGTTTTCAGCCGCCTTTTCACACTCGCAGTGTGCTGTTCAATTGTCTATCCACTCAAACCTGGTCAGCCTTTCATTTTCTTTTCCACAATATCAGACTTCAGAAATCATTGGAATCGCCAGTACAGAATGTTCCATTCATTCACTGCCAATCTGGAATTCATCTGAATCTGCACTCCAGGTAGGCTTTCATTACACCACTTATGAATGTCCAAGTAACACAATGCTGGTTTTCAGCGGTCTGTTCACACTCTAAGCCCTGCTTTTTACTGGGTATCCACACAACTGTGGTCAGCTCTTCATTTTCATGTCCAAACAATCCAGACTTGAGAAATCATTGCAATCTCCAGTACAGAATGTTCCATTCATTCACTGCGAATCTGGAATTCAACTGAATCTCCACTACCTGCAGATTTATCTTACACCACTTGTGAATGTCCAAGTAAAACAATGCTGGTTTTCAGAGGCCTGTTCATGTTCGCAGTCGTGCTGTTCAATTGGCTATCCACTCAACCTGTTTTGCTCCTCATTTTCCTGTGCACACAACCCAGCCTTCAGAAATCATTGTAATCTCCACTACAGGATGTTCCATTCATTCACTGGGAATCTGGAATTCATCTGAATCTGCACTCCACGCAGGCTTTCGTTACACCACTGCTGAAAGTCGAAGTAATGCAATACTGGTTTTCAGTGGTCTGTTCACATTCGAAGCCGAGGCTTTTTACAGGCTATCCACTCAACACTGGTCAGCTCTTCATTTTCGTGTCCCCACAATCCAGATTTCAGAAATCATTGCAATCTCCACTACAGAATGTTCCATTCATTCACTGCGAGTCTGGAGTTTATCTGATTCTCCACTCCCGCCTGGTTAACATTACACCACTTGTGAATGTCCAAGTAAGCCAATGCTGGTTTTCAGAGGCCTGTTCATACTCGCAGCCGTGCTGTTTAATTGACAATTGACTCCACCCTGTTCAGCTCTTCATTGTCCCACCACACTACCAGCCTTCAGAAATCTTTGTTATCTCCACTACAGAATGTTCCATTCATTCACTGCGAATCTGGAATTCATCTGACTCTCAACTCCACGCAGGTTTTCATTACACCACTGTTGAATGTCCAAGTAACCCAATGCTGGTTTTCAGCGGCCTGTTCATATTCGCAGCCCTGCTGTTTACTTGGCTATCGATTCAAGCCTGGTCAGCTCTTCATTTTCCTGTCCACACAACACAGGCTTCAGAAATCATTGGAATCTCCTCTACAGAATGTTCCATTCGTTCACTGCGAATGTGGAATTCAACTGACTCTCCACTCCATGCAGGTTTTCCTTACACCACTGATGAATGTCCAAGTAACCCAATGCTGGTTTTCAGCTGCATGTTCACACTCGCAGCCATGCTATACAATTGGCTTTCCACTAAATCCTGATTAGTTCTTGATTTTCCTTCCACACGACCCAGCCTTCAGAAATCGTTGGAATCTCCACTAGAGAATGTTCCATTCATTCACTGCGAATCTGGAATTCCTCTGAACCTCCACTCCCGGCAGGTTTTCGTTACACCACTGTTGAATGTCCAAGTAACCCAATGTTTTAAGTGTTTTCTTCACAAGCGCAGTGGTGCTGTTCAATTGGCTATCCACTCAACCCTGGCCAGCTCTACATTTTCCTGTCCACACCACAGAGACTGGAGAAATCATTGTTATCTCCACTACAGAATGTTCCATTCATTCACAGCGAATCTGGAATTCATCTGAATCTCCACTCCCGGCAGGTTTTCGTGACACCACTGGTAAATATCCAAGTAAGCCAATGCTGGTTTTAAGTGGCCTGCTCATACTCTCAGCCGTGCTGTTCAATTTGCTATCCACTCAACCCTCTTCAGCTCCATTTTCCTGTCCACATAACCCAAACTTCAGAAACAATTGGTATCTCCTCCACAGAATGTTCCATTCATTGACGGCAAATCTGAAATTCATCTAATTCTCAACTCCCGTCAGGTTTTCGTTACACCACTTGTGAATGTCCAATTAAGCCAAAGCTGGTTTTCAGTGGCCTGTTCTTACTACGAGACGTGCTGTTCATTTGGCTATCCATTCCACCCTGTTCAGCTCTACATTTTCGTGTCCACAAAACCCAGCCTTCAGAAATCATTGGAATCACCACTAGAGAATGTTCCATTCATTCACTGCGAATCTGGAATTCATCTGAATCTCCACTCCCGGCAGGTTTTCATTGCACCACTGCTGAATGTTCAAGTAACGCAATGATGGTTTTCAGCGGTCTATTCACACTCGAACCCGTGCTGTTCACGGTCTAGCGACTCAACACTGGTGAGTTCTTCTTTTTCCAGTTCAGACAATACAAACCTCAGAAACCATTGCAATCTACACTACAGAATGTTTCATTCATTCAGGCGAATCTTGAATTCATCTTGTTCTCCACTCCCAGCAGGTTTTCGTTTCACCACTGGTGAATGTCCAAGCAACCCAAGGCTGGTTTCAGCTGCGTGTTAACACTCGCAGCCGTGCTGTTCAATTGGCTATCCAGTGAACGCTGGTTAGCTCTTGATTTTCCTTCCACACACCGAGCCTTCAGAAATCATTCTTATCTCCACTTCAGAATGTTCCATTCGTTCCCTGCGAATCTGGAATTCCTCTGACTCTCCACACCAGGCAGATTTTCCTAACAACACTGGTGAATGACCAGGTAATCCAATGCTGGTTTTCAGCGGCTGTTCACACTCACAGCCTTGCTGTTCAGTTGGCAATCCAGTCAAACCTAGTCAGCTCTTCATTTTCCTGTCCACACAACCCAGCGTTCAGAAATCATTGGAATCTCTACTACAGAAATTTCCATTCATTCACTGTGAATCTGGAAATACTCTGAATCTGCATTCCAGGAAGGCTTTCGTTACACCACTGATGAATGTCCAAGTAATGCAATGCTGCTTCTTAGTGGTCTGTTCACACTCGAAACCGTGCTGTTCATTGGCTATCCACTCAATATCGGTCAGCTCTTCAATATCCTGTCCAGACTATCCAGATTCCTAAATGTTGGCAATCACCACTACAGAATGTTCCATTCAATCACGCGAATCTGGAATTCATCAGAGTCTCCACTCCTGGAAGGTTTTCGTGACACCACTGGTAAATGTCCAAGGAAGACAATGCTGGTTTTAAGCCGCCTGCTAACACACTCAGCCGTGCTGTTCAATTTGCTATCCACCCAACCCTATTCAGCTCTACATTTTCCTGTCCTCATAACCCAACCTTCAGAAATAATTGGTATCTCCTCCACAGAATGTTCCGTTCATTCACTGCGAATCTTAAATTCATCTGACTCTCAACTCCCGGCGGGTTATCGTTACACCACTTGTGAATGTCCAAGTAAGCCAATGCTGGTTTTCAGTGGCCTGTTCATACTAAGAGACGTGCTGTTCATTTGGCTATCCACTCCACCCTGTTCAGCTCTACATTTTCGTGTCCACAAAACCCAGCCTTCAGAAATCATTGGAATCACCACTAGAGAATGTTCCATTCATTCACTGCGAATCTGGAATTCCTCTGAACCTCCACTCCTGGCAGGTTTTCGTTACGCCACTGGTGAATGTCCAAGTAACTCAATACTGGTTTTCAGAGGCATGTTCAACTCGCAGAAATGCTGTTCAATGGGCTATCCACTCAATATTGGTCAGCTCTTCATTTTCCTCTCCACACAAACCAGCCTTCAGAAATCATTGGGCTCTCCACTACAGACTGTTCCATTCATTCACTGCGATTCTGCAATTCATCTGACTCTCCGCTCCAGGCAGGTTTTCATTACAGCACTGGTGAATGACCAAGTAATCCAATGCTGGTTTTCAGCCGCCTTTTCACACTCGCAGTGTGCTGTTCAATTGTCTATCCACTCAAACCTGGTCAGCCTTTCATTTTCTTTTCCACAATATCAGACTTCAGAAATCATTGGAATCGCCAGTACAGAATGTTCCATTCATTCACTGCCAATCTGGAATTCATCTGAATCTGCACTCCAGGTAGGCTTTCATTACACCACTTATGAATGTCCAAGTAACACAATGCTGGTTTTCAGCGGTCTGTTCACACTCTAAGCCCTGCTTTTTACTGGGTATCCACACAACTGTGGTCAGCTCTTCATTTTCATGTCCAAACAATCCAGACTTGAGAAATCATTGCAATCTCCAGTACAGAATGTTCCATTCATTCACTGCGAATCTGGAATTCAACTGAATCTCCACTACCTGCAGATTTATCTTACACCACTTGTGAATGTCCAAGTAAAACAATGCTGGTTTTCAGAGGCCTGTTCATGTTCGCAGTCGTGCTGTTCAATTGGCTATCCACTCAACCTGTTTTGCTCCTCATTTTCCTGTGCACACAACCCAGTCTTCAGAAATCATTGTAATCTCCACTACAGGATGTTCCATTCATTCACTGGGAATCTGGAATTCATCTGAATCTGCACTCCACGCAGGCTTTCGTTACACCACTGCTGAAAGTCGAAGTAATGCAATACTGGTTTTCAGTGGTCTGTTCACATTCGAAGCCGAGGCTTTTTACAGGCTATCCACTCAACACTGGTCAGCTCTTCATTTTCGTGTCCCCACAATCCAGATTTCAGAAATCATTGCAATCTCCACTACAGAATGTTCCATTCATTCACTGCGAGTCTGGAGTTTATCTGATTCTCCACTCCCGCCTGGTTAACATTACACCACTTGTGAATGTCCAAGTAAGCCAATGCTGGTTTTCAGAGGCCTGTTCATACTCGCAGCCGTGCTGTTTAATTGACAATTCACTCCACCCTGTTCAGCTCTTCATTGTCCCACCACACTACCAGCCTTCAGAAATCTTTGTTATCTCCACTACAGAATGTTCCATTCATTCACTGCGAATCTGGAATTCATCTGACTCTCAACTCCACGCAGGTTTTCATTACACCACTGTTGAATGTCCAAGTAACCCAATGCTGGTTTTCAGCGGCCTGTTCATATTCGCAGCCCTGCTGTTTACTTGGCTATCGATTCAAGCCTGGTCAACTCTTCATTTTCCTGTCCACACAACACAGGCTTCAGAAATCATTGGAATCTCCTCTACAGAATGTTCCATTCGTTCACTGCGAATGTGGAATTCAACTGACTCTCCACTCCATGCAGGTTTTCCTTACACCACTGATGAATGTCCAAGTAACCCAATGCTGGTTTTCAGCTGCATGTTCACACTCGCAGCCATGCTATACAATTGGCTTTCCACTAAATCCTGATTAGTTCTTGATTTTCCTTCCACACGACCCAGCCTTCAGAAATCGTTGGAATCTCCACTAGAGAATGTTCCATTCATTCACTGCGAATCTGGAATTCCTCTGAACCTCCACTCCCGGCAGGTTTTTGTTACACCACTGTTGAATGTCCAAGTAACCCAATGTTTTAAGTGTTTTCTTCACAAGCGCAGTGGTGCTGTTCAATTGGCTATCCACTCAACCCTGGCCAGCTCTACATTTTCCTGTCCACACCACAGAGACTGGAGAAATCATTGTTATCTCCACTACAGAATGTTCCATTCATTCACAGCGAATCTGGAATTCATCTGAATCTCCACTCCCGGCAGGTTTTCGTGACACCACTGGTAAATATCCAAGTAAGCCAATGCTGGTTTTAAGTGGCCTGCTCATACTCTCAGCCGTGCTGTTCAATTTGCTATCCACTCAACCCTCTTCAGCTCCATTTTCCTGTCCACATAACCCAAACTTCAGAAACAATTGGTATCTCCTCCACAGAATGTTCCATTCATTGACGGCAAATCTGAAATTCATCTAATTCTCAACTCCCGTCAGGTTTTCGTTACACCACTTGTGAATGTCCAATTAAGCCAAAGCTGGTTTTCAGTGGCCTGTTCTTACTACGAGACGTGCTGTTCGTTTGGCTATCCATTCCACCCTGTTCAGCTCTACATTTTCGTGTCCACAAAACCCAGCCTTCAGAAATCATTGGAATCACCACTAGAGAATGTTCCATTCATTCACTGCGAATCTGGAATTCATCTGAATCTCCACTCCCGGCAGGTTTTCATTGCACCACTGCTGAATGTTCAAGTAACGCAATGATGGTTTTCAGCGGTCTATTCACACTCGAACCCGTGCTGTTCACGGTCTAGCGACTCAACACTGGTGAGTTCTTCTTTTTCCAGTTCAGACAATACAAACCTCAGAAACCATTGCAATCTACACTACAGAATGTTTCATTCATTCAGGCGAATCTTGAATTCATCTTGTTCTCCACTCCCAGCAGGTTTTCGTTTCACCACTGGTGAATGTCCAAGCAACCCAAGGCTGGTTTCAGCTGCGTGTTAACACTCGCAGCCGTGCTGTTCAATTGGCTATCCAGTGAACGCTGGTTAGCTCTTGATTTTCCTTCCACACACCGAGCCTTCAGAAATCATTCTTATCTCCACTTCAGAATGTTCCATTCGTTCCCTGCGAATCTGGAATTCCTCTGACTCTCCACACCAGGCAGATTTTCCTAACAACACTGGTGAATGACCAGGTAATCCAATGCTGGTTTTCAGCGGCTGTTCACACTCACAGCCTTGCTGTTCAATTGGCAATCCAGTCAAACCTAGTCAGCTCTTCATTTTCCTGTCCACACAACCCAGCGTTCAGAAATCATTGGAATCTCTACTACAGAAATTTCCATTCATTCACTGTGAATCTGGAAATACTCTGAATCTGCATTCCAGGAAGGCTTTCGTTACACCACTGATGAATGTCCAAGTAATGCAATGCTGCTTCTTAGTGGTCTGTTCACACTCGAAACCGTGCTGTTCATTGGCTATCCACTCAATATCGGTCAGCTCTTCAATATCCTGTCCAGACTATCCAGATTCCTAAATGTTGGCAATCACCACTACAGAATGTTCCATTCAATCACGCGAATCTGGAATTCATCAGAGTCTCCACTCCTGGAAGGTTTTCGTGACACCACTGGTAAATGTCCAAGGAAGACAATGCTGGTTTTAAGCCGCCTGCTAACACACTCAGCCGTGCTGTTCAATTTGCTATCCACCCAACCCTATTCAGCTCTACATTTTCCTGTCCTCATAACCCAACCTTCAGAAATAATTGGTATCTCCTCCACAGAATGTTCCGTTCATTCACTGCGAATCTTAAATTCATCTGACTCTCAACTCCCGGCGGGTTATCGTTACACCACTTGTGAATGTCCAAGTAAGCCAATGCTGGTTTTCAGTGGCCTGTTCATACTAAGAGACGTGCTGTTCATTTGGCTATCCACTCCACCCTGTTCAGCTCTACATTCTCGTGTCCACAAAACCCAGCCTTCAGAAATCATTGGAATCACCACTAGAGAATGTTCCATTCATTCACTGCGAATCTGGAATTCCTCTGAACCTCCACTCCTGGCAGGTTTTCGTTACGCCACTGGTGAATGTCCAAGTAACTCAATACTGGTTTTCAGAGGCATGTTCAACTCGCAGAAGTGCTGTTCAATGGGCTATCCACTCAATATTGGTCAGCTCTTCATTTTCCTCTCCACACAAACCAGCCTTCAGAAATCATTGGGCTCTCCACTACAGACTGTTCCATTCATTCACTGCGATTCTGCAATTCATCTGACTCTCCGCTCCAGGCAGGTTTTCATTACAGCACTGGTGAATGACCAAGTAATCCAATGCTGGTTTTCAGCCGCCTTTTCACACTCGCAGTGTGCTGTTCAATTGTCTATCCACTCAAACCTGGTCAGCCTTTCATTTTCTTTTCCACAATATCAGACTTCAGAAATCATTGGAATCGCCAGTACAGAATGTTCCATTCATTCACTGCCAATCTGGAATTCATCTGAATCTGCACTCCAGGTAGGCTTTCATTACACCACTTATGAATGTCCAAGTAACACAATGCTGGTTTTCAGCGGTCTGTTCACACTCTAAGCCCTGCTTTTTACTGGGTATCCACACAACTGTGGTCAGCTCTTCATTTTCATGTCCAAACAATCCAGACTTGAGAAATCATTGCAATCTCCAGTACAGAATGTTCCATTCATTCACTGCGAATCTGGAATTCAACTGAATCTCCACTACCTGCAGATTTATCTTACACCACTTGTGAATGTCCAAGTAAAACAATGCTGGTTTTCAGAGGCCTGTTCATGTTCGCAGTCGTGCTGTTCAATTGGCTATCCACTCAACCTGTTTTGCTCCTCATTTTCCTGTGCACACAACCCAGCCTTCAGAAATCATTGTAATCTCCACTACAGGATGTTCCATTCATTCACTGGGAATCTGGAATTCATCTGAATCTGCACTCCACGCAGGCTTTCGTTACACCACTGCTGAAAGTCGAAGTAATGCAATACTGGTTTTCAGTGGTCTGTTCACATTCGAAGCCGAGGCTTTTTACAGGCTATCCACTCAACACTGGTCAGCTCTTCATTTTCGTGTCCCCACAATCCAGATTTCAGAAATCATTGCAATCTCCACTACAGAATGTTCCATTCATTCACTGCGAGTCTGGAGTTTATCTGATTCTCCACTCCCGCCTGGTTAACATTACACCACTTGTGAATGTCCAAGTAAGCCAATGCTGGTTTTCAGAGGCCTGTTCATACTCGCAGCCGTGCTGTTTAATTGACAATTCACTCCACCCTGTTCAGCTCTTCATTGTCCCACCACACTACCAGCCTTCAGAAATCTTTGTTATCTCCACTACAGAATGTTCCATTCATTCACTGCGAATCTGGAATTCATCTGACTCTCAACTCCACGCAGGTTTTCATTACACCACTGTTGAATGTCCAAGTAACCCAATGCTGGTTTTCAGCGGCCTGTTCATATTCGCAGCCCTGCTGTTTACTTGGCTATCGATTCAAGCCTGGTCAGCTCTTCATTTTCCTGTCCACACAACACAGGCTTCAGAAATCATTGGAATCTCCTCTACAGAATGTTCCATTCGTTCACTGCGAATGTGGAATTCAACTGACTCTCCACTCCATGCAGGTTTTCCTTACACCACTGATGAATGTCCAAGTAACCCAATGCTGGTTTTCAGCTGCATGTTCACACTCGCAGCCATGCTATACAATTGGCTTTCCACTAAATCCTGATTAGTTCTTGATTTTCCTTCCACACGACCCAGCCTTCAGAAATCGTTGGAATCTCCACTAGAGAATGTTCCATTCATTCACTGCGAATCTGGAATTCCTCTGAACCTCCACTCCCGGCAGGTTTTCGTTACACCACTGTTGAATGTCCAAGTAACCCAATGTTTTAAGTGTTTTCTTCACAAGCGCAGTGGTGCTGTTCAATTGGCTATCCACTCAACCCTGGCCAGCTCTACATTTTCCTGTCCACACCACAGAGACTGGAGAAATCATTGTTATCTCCACTACAGAATGTTCCATTCATTCACAGCGAATCTGGAATTCATCTGAATCTCCACTCCCGGCAGGTTTTCGTGACACCACTGGTAAATATCCAAGTAAGCCAATGCTGGTTTTAAGTGGCCTGCTCATACTCTCAGCCGTGCTGTTCAATTTGCTATCCACTCAACCCTCTTCAGCTCCATTTTCCTGTCCACATAACCCAAACTTCAGAAACAATTGGTATCTCCTCCACAGAATGTTCCATTCATTGACGGCAAATCTGAAATTCATCTAATTCTCAACTCCCGTCAGGTTTTCGTTACACCACTTGTGAATGTCCAATTAAGCCAAAGCTGGTTTTCAGTGGCCTGTTCTTACTACGAGACGTGCTGTTCATTTGGCTATCCATTCCACCCTGTTCAGCTCTACAGTTTCGTGTCCACAAAACCCAGCCTTCAGAAATCATTGGAATCACCACTAGAGAATGTTCCATTCATTCACTGCGAATCTGGAATTCATCTGAATCTCCACTCCCGGCAGGTTTTCATTGCACCACTGCTGAATGTTCAAGTAACACAATGATGGTTTTCAGCGGTCTATTCACACTCGAACCCGTGCTGTTCACGGTCTAGCGACTCAACACTGGTGAGTTCTTCTTTTTCCAGTTCAGACAATACAAACCTCAGAAACCATTGCAATCTACACTACAGAATGTTTCATTCATTCACGCGAATCTTGAATTCATCTTGTTCTCCACTCCCAGCAGGTTTTCGTTTCACCACTGGTGAATGTCCAAGCAACCCAAGGCTGGTTTCAGCTGCGTGTTAACACTCGCAGCCGTGCTGTTCAATTGGCTATCCAGTGAACGCTGGTTAGCTCTTGATTTTCCTTCCACACACCGAGCCTTCAGAAATCATTCTTATCTCCACTTCAGAATGTTCCATTCGTTCCCTGCGAATCTGGAATTCCTCTGACTCTCCACACCAGGCAGATTTTCCTAACAACACTGGTGAATGACCAGGTAATCCAATGCTGGTTTTCAGCGGCTGTTCACACTCACAGCCTTGCTGTTCAATTGGCAATCCAGTCAAACCTAGTCAGCTCTTCATTTTCCTGTCCACACAACCCAGCGTTCAGAAATCATTGGAATCTCTACTACAGAAATTTCCATTCATTCACTGTGAATCTGGAAATACTCTGAATCTGCATTCCAGGAAGGCTTTCGTTACACCACTGATGAATGTCCAAGTAATGCAATGCTGCTTCTTAGTGGTCTGTTCACACTCGAAACCGTGCTGTTCATTGGCTATCCACTCAATATCGGTCAGCTCTTCAATATCCTGTCCAGACTATCCAGATTCCTAAATGTTGGCAATCACCACTACAGAATGTTCCATTCAATCACGCGAATCTGGAATTCATCAGAGTCTCCACTCCTGGAAGGTTTTCGTGACACCACTGGTAAATGTCCAAGGAAGACAATGCTGGTTTTAAGCCGCCTGCTAACACACTCAGCCGTGCTGTTCAATTTGCTATCCACCCAACCCTATTCAGCTCTACATTTTCCTGTCCTCATAACCCAACCTTCAGAAATAATTGGTATCTCCTCCACAGAATGTTCCGTTCATTCACTGCGAATCTTAAATTCATCTGACTCTCAACTCCCGGCGGGTTATCGTTACACCACTTGTGAATGTCCAAGTAAGCCAATGCTGGTTTTCAGTGGCCTGTTCATACTAAGAGACGTGCTGTTCATTTGGCTATCCACTCCACCCTGTTCAGCTCTACATTCTCGTGTCCACAAAACCCAGCCTTCAGAAATCATTGGAATCACCACTAGAGAATGTTCCATTCATTCACTGCGAATCTGGAATTCCTCTGAACCTCCACTCCTGGCAGGTTTTCGTTACGCCACTGGTGAATGTCCAAGTAACTCAATACTGGTTTTCAGAGGCATGTTCAACTCGCAGAAGTGCTGTTCAATGGGCTATCCACTCAATATTGGTCAGCTCTTCATTTTCCTCTCCACACAAACCAGCCTTCAGAAATCATTGGGCTCTCCACTACAGACTGTTCCATTCATTCACTGCGATTCTGCAATTCATCTGACTCTCCGCTCCAGGCAGGTTTTCATTACAGCACTGGTGAATGACCAAGTAATCCAATGCTGGTTTTCAGCCGCCTTTTCACACTCGCAGTGTGCTGTTCAATTGTCTATCCACTCAAACCTGGTCAGCCTTTCATTTTCTTTTCCACAATATCAGACTTCAGAAATCATTGGAATCGCCAGTACAGAATGTTCCATTCATTCACTGCCAATCTGGAATTCATCTGAATCTGCACTCCAGGTAGGCTTTCATTACACCACTTATGAATGTCCAAGTAACACAATGCTGGTTTTCAGCGGTCTGTTCACACTCTAAGCCCTGCTTTTTACTGGGTATCCACACAACTGTGGTCAGCTCTTCATTTTCATGTCCAAACAATCCAGACTTGAGAAATCATTGCAATCTCCAGTACAGAATGTTCCATTCATTCACTGCGAATCTGGAATTCAACTGAATCTCCACTACCTGCAGATTTATCTTACACCACTTGTGAATGTCCAAGTAAAACAATGCTGGTTTTCAGAGGCCTGTTCATGTTCGCAGTCGTGCTGTTCAATTGGCTATCCACTCAACCTGTTTTGCTCCTCATTTTCCTGTGCACACAACCCAGCCTTCAGAAATCATTGTAATCTCCACTACAGGATGTTCCATTCATTCACTGGGAATCTGGAATTCATCTGAATCTGCACTCCACGCAGGCTTTCGTTACACCACTGCTGAAAGTCGAAGTAATGCAATACTGGTTTTCAGTGGTCTGTTCACATTCGAAGCCGAGGCTTTTTACAGGCTATCCACTCAACACTGGTCAGCTCTTCATTTTCGTGTCCCCACAATCCAGATTTCAGAAATCATTGCAATCTCCACTACAGAATGTTCCATTCATTCACTGCGAGTCTGGAGTTTATCTGATTCTCCACTCCCGCCTGGTTAACATTACACCACTTGTGAATGTCCAAGTAAGCCAATGCTGGTTTTCAGAGGCCTGTTCATACTCGCAGCCGTGCTGTTTAATTGACAATTCACTCCACCCTGTTCAGCTCTTCATTGTCCCACCACACTACCAGCCTTCAGAAATCTTTGTTATCTCCACTACAGAATGTTCCATTCATTCACTGCGAATCTGGAATTCATCTGACTCTCAACTCCACGCAGGTTTTCATTACACCACTGTTGAATGTCCAAGTAACCCAATGCTGGTTTTCAGCGGCCTGTTCATATTCGCAGCCCTGCTGTTTACTTGGCTATCGATTCAAGCCTGGTCAGCTCTTCATTTTCCTGTCCACACAACACAGGCTTCAGAAATCATTGGAATCTCCTCTACAGAATGTTCCATTCGTTCACTGCGAATGTGGAATTCAACTGACTCTCCACTCCATGCAGGTTTTCCTTACACCACTGATGAATGTCCAAGTAACCCAATGCTGGTTTTCAGCTGCATGTTCACACTCGCAGCCATGCTATACAATTAGCTTTCCACTAAATCCTGATTAGTTCTTGATTTTCCTTCCACACGACCCAGCCTTCAGAAATCGTTGGAATCTCCACTAGAGAATGTTCCATTCATTCACTGCGAATCTGGAATTCCTCTGAACCTCCACTCCCGGCAGGTTTTCGTTACACCACTGTTGAATGTCCAAGTAACCCAATGTTTTAAGTGTTTTCTTCACAAGCGCAGTGGTGCTGTTCAATTGGCTATCCACTCAACCCTGGCCAGCTCTACATTTTCCTGTCCACACCACAGAGACTGGAGAAATCATTGTTATCTCCACTACAGAATGTTCCATTCATTCACAGCGAATCTGGAATTCATCTGAATCTCCACTCCCGGCAGGTTTTCGTGACACCACTGGTAAATATCCAAGTAAGCCAATGCTGGTTTTAAGTGGCCTGCTCATACTCTCAGCCGTGCTGTTCAATTTGCTATCCACTCAACCCTCTTCAGCTCCATTTTCCTGTCCACATAACCCAAACTTCAGAAACAATTGGTATCTCCTCCACAGAATGTTCCATTCATTGACGGCAAATCTGAAATTCATCTAATTCTCAACTCCCGTCAGGTTTTCGTTACACCACTTGTGAATGTCCAATTAAGCCAAAGCTGGTTTTCAGTGGCCTGTTCTTACTACGAGACGTGCTGTTCATTTGGCTATCCATTCCACCCTGTTCAGCTCTACATTTTCGTGTCCACAAAACCCAGCCTTCAGAAATCATTGGAATCACCACTAGAGAATGTTCCATTCATTCACTGCGAATCTGGAATTCATCTGAATCTCCACTCCCGGCAGGTTTTCATTGCACCACTGCTGAATGTTCAAGTAACGCAATGATGGTTTTCAGCGGTCTATTCACACTCGAACCCGTGCTGTTCACGGTCTAGCGACTCAACACTGGTGAGTTCTTCTTTTTCCAGTTCAGACAATACAAACCTCAGAAACCATTGCAATCTACACTACAGAATGTTTCATTCATTCACGCGAATCTTGAATTCATCTTGTTCTCCACTCCCAGCAGGTTTTCGTTTCACCACTGGTGAATGTCCAAGCAACCCAAGGCTGGTTTCAGCTGCGTGTTAACACTCGCAGCCGTGCTGTTCAATTGGCTATCCAGTGAACGCTGGTTAGCTCTTGATTTTCCTTCCACACACCGAGCCTTCAGAAATCATTCTTATCTCCACTTCAGAATGTTCCATTCGTTCCCTGCGAATCTGGAATTCCTCTGACTCTCCACACCAGGCAGATTTTCCTAACAACACTGGTGAATGACCAGGTAATCCAATGCTGGTTTTCAGCGGCTGTTCACACTCACAGCCTTGCTGTTCAATTGGCAATCCAGTCAAACCTAGTCAGCTCTTCATTTTCCTGTCCACACAACCCAGCGTTCAGAAATCGTTGGAATCTCTACTACAGAAATTTCCATTCATTCACTGTGAATCTGGAAATACTCTGAATCTGCATTCCAGGAAGGCTTTCGTTACACCACTGATGAATGTCCAAGTAATGCAATGCTGCTTCTTAGTGGTCTGTTCACACTCGAAACCGTGCTGTTCATTGGCTATCCACTCAATATCGGTCAGCTCTTCAATATCCTGTCCAGACTATCCAGATTCCTAAATGTTGGCAATCACCACTACAGAATGTTCCATTCAATCACGCGAATCTGGAATTCATCAGAGTCTCCACTCCTGGAAGGTTTTCGTGACACCACTGGTAAATGTCCAAGGAAGACAATGCTGGTTTTAAGCCGCCTGCTAACACACTCAGCCGTGCTGTTAAATTTGCTATCCACCCAACCCTATTCAGCTCTACATTTTCCTGTCCTCATAACCCAACCTTCAGAAATAATTGGTATCTCCTCCACAGAATGTTCCGTTCATTCACTGCGAATCTTAAATTCATCTGACTCTCAACTCCCGGCGGGTTATCGTTACACCACTTGTGAATGTCCAAGTAAGCCAATGCTGGTTTTCAGTGGCCTGTTCATACTAAGAGACGTGCTGTTCATTTGGCTATCCACTCCACCCTGTTCAGCTCTACATTTTCGTGTCCACAAAACCCAGCCTTCAGAAATCATTGGAATCACCACTAGAGAATGTTCCATTCATTCACTGCGAATCTGGAATTCCTCTGAACCTCCACTCCTGGCAGGTTTTCGTTACGCCACTGGTGAATGTCCAAGTAACTCAATACTGGTTTTCAGAGGCATGTTCAACTCGCAGAAGTGCTGTTCAATGGGCTATCCACTCAATATTGGTCAGCTCTTCATTTTCCTCTCCACACAAACCAGCCTTCAGAAATCATTGGGCTCTCCACTACAGACTGTTCCATTCATTCACTGCGATTCTGCAATTCATCTGACTCTCCGCTCCAGGCAGGTTTTCATTACAGCACTGGTGAATGACCAAGTAATCCAATGCTGGTTTTCAGCCGCCTTTTCACACTCGCAGTGTGCTGTTCAATTGTCTATCCACTCAAACCTGGTCAGCCTTTCATTTTCTTTTCCACAATATCAGACTTCAGAAATCATTGGAATCGCCAGTACAGAATGTTCCATTCATTCACTGCCAATCTGGAATTCATCTGAATCTGCACTCCAGGTAGGCTTTCATTACACCACTTATGAATGTCCAAGTAACACAATGCTGGTTTTCAGCGGTCTGTTCACACTCTAAGCCCTGCTTTTTACTGGGTATCCACACAACTGTGGTCAGCTCTTCATTTTCATGTCCAAACAATCCAGACTTGAGAAATCATTGCAATCTCCAGTACAGAATGTTCCATTCATTCACTGCGAATCTGGAATTCAACTGAATCTCCACTACCTGCAGATTTATCTTACACCACTTGTGAATGTCCAAGTAAAACAATGCTGGTTTTCAGAGGCCTGTTCATGTTCGCAGTCGTGCTGTTCAATTGGCTATCCACTCAACCTGTTTTGCTCCTCATTTTCCTGTGCACACAACCCAGCCTTCAGAAATCATTGTAATCTCCACTACAGGATGTTCCATTCATTCACTGGGAATCTGGAATTCATCTGAATCTGCACTCCACGCAGGCTTTCGTTACACCACTGCTGAAAGTCGAAGTAATGCAATACTGGTTTTCAGTGGTCTGTTCACATTCGAAGCCGAGGCTTTTTACAGGCTATCCACTCAACACTGGTCAGCTCTTCATTTTCGTGTCCCCACAATCCAGATTTCAGAAATCATTGCAATCTCCACTACAGAATGTTCCATTCATTCACTGCGAGTCTGGAGTTTATCTGATTCTCCACTCCCGCCTGGTTAACATTACACCACTTGTGAATGTCCAAGTAAGCCAATGCTGGTTTTCAGAGGCCTGTTCATACTCGCAGCCGTGCTGTTTAATTGACAATTCACTCCACCCTGTTCAGCTCTTCATTGTCCCACCACACTACCAGCCTTCAGAAATCTTTGTTATCTCCACTACAGAATGTTCCATTCATTCACTGCGAATCTGGAATTCATCTGACTCTCAACTCCACGCAGGTTTTCATTACACCACTGTTGAATGTCCAAGTAACCCAATGCTGGTTTTCAGCGGCCTGTTCATATTCGCAGCCCTGCTGTTTACTTGGCTATCGATTCAAGCCTGGTCAGCTCTTCATTTTCCTGTCCACACAACACAGGCTTCAGAAATCATTGGAATCTCCTCTACAGAATGTTCCATTCGTTCACTGCGAATGTGGAATTCAACTGACTCTCCACTCCATGCAGGTTTTCCTTACACCACTGATGAATGTCCAAGTAACCCAATGCTGGTTTTCAGCTGCATGTTCACACTCGCAGCCATGCTATACAATTGGCTTTCCACTAAATCCTGATTAGTTCTTGATTTTCCTTCCACACGACCCAGCCTTCAGAAATCGTTGGAATCTCCACTAGAGAATGTTCCATTCATTCACTGCGAATCTGGAATTCCTCTGAACCTCCACTCCCGGCAGGTTTTCGTTACACCACTGTTGAATGTCCAAGTAACCCAATGTTTTAAGTGTTTTCTTCACAAGCGCAGTGGTGCTGTTCAATTGGCTATCCACTCAACCCTGGCCAGCTCTACATTTTCCTGTCCACACCACAGAGACTGGAGAAATCATTGTTATCTCCACTACAGAATGTTCCATTCATTCACAGCGAATCTGGAATTCATCTGAATCTCCACTCCCGGCAGGTTTTCGTGACACCACTGGTAAATATCCAAGTAAGCCAATGCTGGTTTTAAGTGGCCTGCTCATACTCTCAGCCGTGCTGTTCAATTTGCTATCCACTCAACCCTCTTCAGCTCCATTTTCCTGTCCACATAACCCAAACTTCAGAAACAATTGGTATCTCCTCCACAGAATGTTCCATTCATTGACGGCAAATCTGAAATTCATCTAATTCTCAACTCCCGTCAGGTTTTCGTTACACCACTTGTGAATGTCCAATTAAGCCAAAGCTGGTTTTCAGTGGCCTGTTCTTACTACGAGACGTGCTGTTCATTTGGCTATCCATTCCACCCTGTTCAGCTCTACAGTTTCGTGTCCACAAAACCCAGCCTTCAGAAATCATTGGAATCACCACTAGAGAATGTTCCATTCATTCACTGCGAATCTGGAATTCATCTGAATCTCCACTCCCGGCAGGTTTTCATTGCACCACTGCTGAATGTTCAAGTAACGCAATGATGGTTTTCAGCGGTCTATTCACACTCGAACCCGTGCTGTTCACGGTCTAGCGACTCAACACTGGTGAGTTCTTCTTTTTCCAGTTCAGACAATACAAACCTCAGAAACCATTGCAATCTACACTACAGAATGTTTCATTCATTCAGGCGAATCTTGAATTCATCTTGTTCTCCACTCCCAGCAGGTTTTCGTTTCACCACTGGTGAATGTCCAAGCAACCCAAGGCTGGTTTCAGCTGCGTGTTAACACTCGCAGCCGTGCTGTTCAATTGGCTATCCAGTGAACGCTGGTTAGCTCTTGATTTTCCTTCCACACACCGAGCCTTCAGAAATCATTCTTATCTCCACTTCAGAATGTTCCATTCGTTCCCTGCGAATCTGGAATTCCTCTGACTCTCCACACCAGGCAGATTTTCCTAACAACACTGGTGAATGACCAGGTAATCCAATGCTGGTTTTCAGCGGCTGTTCACACTCACAGCCTTGCTGTTCAATTGGCAATCCAGTCAAACCTAGTCAGCTCTTCATTTTCCTGTCCACACAACCCAGCGTTCAGAAATCGTTGGAATCTCTACTACAGAAATTTCCATTCATTCACTGTGAATCTGGAAATACTCTGAATCTGCATTCCAGGAAGGCTTTCGTTACACCACTGATGAATGTCCAAGTAATGCAATGCTGCTTCTTAGTGGTCTGTTCACACTCGAAACCGTGCTGTTCATTGGCTATCCACTCAATATCGGTCAGCTCTTCAATATCCTGTCCAGACTATCCAGATTCCTAAATGTTGGCAATCACCACTACAGAATGTTCCATTCAATCACGCGAATCTGGAATTCATCAGAGTCTCCACTCCTGGAAGGTTTTCGTGACACCACTGGTAAATGTCCAAGGAAGACAATGCTGGTTTTAAGCCGCCTGCTAACACACTCAGCCGTGCTGTTCAATTTGCTATCCACCCAACCCTATTCAGCTCTACATTTTCCTGTCCTCATAACCCAACCTTCAGAAATAATTGGTATCTCCTCCACAGAATGTTCCGTTCATTCACTGCGAATCTTAAATTCATCTGACTCTCAACTCCCGGCGGGTTATCGTTACACCACTTGTGAATGTCCAAGTAAGCCAATGCTGGTTTTCAGTGGCCTGTTCATACTAAGAGACGTGCTGTTCATTTGGCTATCCACTCCACCCTGTTCAGCTCTACATTTTCGTGTCCACAAAACCCAGCCTTCAGAAATCATTGGAATCACCACTAGAGAATGTTCCATTCATTCACTGCGAATCTGGAATTCCTCTGAACCTCCACTCCTGGCAGGTTTTCGTTACGCCACTGGTGAATGTCCAAGTAACTCAATACTGGTTTTCAGAGGCATGTTCAACTCGCAGAAGTGCTGTTCAATGGGCTATCCACTCAATATTGGTCAGCTCTTCATTTTCCTCTCCACACAAACCAGCCTTCAGAAATCATTGGGCTCTCCACTACAGACTGTTCCATTCATTCACTGCGATTCTGCAATTCATCTGACTCTCCGCTCCAGGCAGGTTTTCATTACAGCACTGGTGAATGACCAAGTAATCCAATGCTGGTTTTCAGCCGCCTTTTCACACTCGCAGTGTGCTGTTCAATTGTCTATCCACTCAAACCTGGTCAGCCTTTCATTTTCTTTTCCACAATATCAGACTTCAGAAATCATTGGAATCGCCAGTACAGAATGTTCCATTCATTCACTGCCAATCTGGAATTCATCTGAATCTGCACTCCAGGTAGGCTTTCATTACACCACTTATGAATGTCCAAGTAACACAATGCTGGTTTTCAGCGGTCTGTTCACACTCTAAGCCCTGCTTTTTACTGGGTATCCACACAACTGTGGTCAGCTCTTCATTTTCATGTCCAAACAATCCAGACTTGAGAAATCATTGCAATCTCCAGTACAGAATGTTCCATTCATTCACTGCGAATCTGGAATTCAACTGAATCTCCACTACCTGCAGATTTATCTTACACCACTTGTGAATGTCCAAGTAAAACAATGCTGGTTTTCAGAGGCCTGTTCATGTTCGCAGTCGTGCTGTTCAATTGGCTATCCACTCAACCTGTTTTGCTCCTCATTTTCCTGTGCACACAACCCAGCCTTCAGAAATCATTGTAATCTCCACTACAGGATGTTCCATTCATTCACTGGGAATCTGGAATTCATCTGAATCTGCACTCCACGCAGGCTTTCGTTACACCACTGCTGAAAGTCGAAGTAATGCAATACTGGTTTTCAGTGGTCTGTTCACATTCGAAGCCGAGGCTTTTTACAGGCTATCCACTCAACACTGGTCAGCTCTTCATTTTCGTGTCCCCACAATCCAGATTTCAGAAATCATTGCAATCTCCACTACAGAATGTTCCATTCATTCACTGCGAGTCTGGAGTTTATCTGATTCTCCACTCCCGCCTGGTTAACATTACACCACTTGTGAATGTCCAAGTAAGCCAATGCTGGTTTTCAGAGGCCTGTTCATACTCGCAGCCGTGCTGTTTAATTGACAATTCACTCCACCCTGTTCAGCTCTTCATTGTCCCACCACACTACCAGCCTTCAGAAATCTTTGTTATCTCCACTACAGAATGTTCCATTCATTCACTGCGAATCTGGAATTCATCTGACTCTCAACTCCACGCAGGTTTTCATTACACCACTGTTGAATGTCCAAGTAACCCAATGCTGGTTTTCAGCGGCCTGTTCATATTCGCAGCCCTGCTGTTTACTTGGCTATCGATTCAAGCCTGGTCAACTCTTCATTTTCCTGTCCACACAACACAGGCTTCAGAAATCATTGGAATCTCCTCTACAGAATGTTCCATTCGTTCACTGCGAATGTGGAATTCAACTGACTCTCCACTCCATGCAGGTTTTCCTTACACCACTGATGAATGTCCAAGTAACCCAATGCTGGTTTTCAGCTGCATGTTCACACTCGCAGCCATGCTATACAATTGGCTTTCCACTAAATCCTGATTAGTTCTTGATTTTCCTTCCACACGACCCAGCCTTCAGAAATCGTTGGAATCTCCACTAGAGAATGTTCCATTCATTCACTGCGAATCTGGAATTCCTCTGAACCTCCACTCCCGGCAGGTTTTCGTTACACCACTGTTGAATGTCCAAGTAACCCAATGTTTTAAGTGTTTTCTTCACAAGCGCAGTGGTGCTGTTCAATTGGCTATCCACTCAACCCTGGCCAGCTCTACATTTTCCTGTCCACACCACAGAGACTGGAGAAATCATTGTTATCTCCACTACAGAATGTTCCATTCATTCACAGCGAATCTGGAATTCATCTGAATCTCCACTCCCGGCAGGTTTTCGTGACACCACTGGTAAATATCCAAGTAAGCCAATGCTGGTTTTAAGTGGCCTGCTCATACTCTCAGCCGTGCTGTTCAATTTGCTATCCACTCAACCCTCTTCAGCTCCATTTTCCTGTCCACATAACCCAAACTTCAGAAACAATTGGTATCTCCTCCACAGAATGTTCCATTCATTGACGGCAAATCTGAAATTCATCTAATTCTCAACTCCCGTCAGGTTTTCGTTACACCACTTGTGAATGTCCAATTAAGCCAAAGCTGGTTTTCAGTGGCCTGTTCTTACTACGAGACGTGCTGTTCATTTGGCTATCCATTCCACCCTGTTCAGCTCTACATTTTCGTGTCCACAAAACCCAGCCTTCAGAAATCATTGGAATCACCACTAGAGAATGTTCCATTCATTCACTGCGAATCTGGAATTCATCTGAATCTCCACTCCCGGCAGGTTTTCATTGCACCACTGCTGAATGTTCAAGTAACGCAATGATGGTTTTCAGCGGTCTATTCACACTCGAACCCGTGCTGTTCACGGTCTAGCGACTCAACACTGGTGAGTTCTTCTTTTTCCAGTTCAGACAATACAAACCTCAGAAACCATTGCAATCTACACTACAGAATGTTTCATTCATTCAGGCGAATCTTGAATTCATCTTGTTCTCCACTCCCAGCAGGTTTTCGTTTCACCACTGGTGAATGTCCAAGCAACCCAAGGCTGGTTTCAGCTGCGTGTTAACACTCGCAGCCGTGCTGTTCAATTGGCTATCCAGTGAACGCTGGTTAGCTCTTGATTTTCCTTCCACACACCGAGCCTTCAGAAATCATTCTTATCTCCACTTCAGAATGTTCCATTCGTTCCCTGCGAATCTGGAATTCCTCTGACTCTCCACACCAGGCAGATTTTCCTAACAACACTGGTGAATGACCAGGTAATCCAATGCTGGTTTTCAGCGGCTGTTCACACTCACAGCCTTGCTGTTCAATTGGCAATCCAGTCAAACCTAGTCAGCTCTTCATTTTCCTGTCCACACAACCCAGCGTTCAGAAATCGTTGGAATCTCTACTACAGAAATTTCCATTCATTCACTGTGAATCTGGAAATACTCTGAATCTGCATTCCAGGAAGGCTTTCGTTACACCACTGATGAATGTCCAAGTAATGCAATGCTGCTTCTTAGTGGTCTGTTCACACTCGAAACCGTGCTGTTCATTGGCTATCCACTCAATATCGGTCAGCTCTTCAATATCCTGTCCAGACTATCCAGATTCCTAAATGTTGGCAATCACCACTACAGAATGTTCCATTCAATCACGCGAATCTGGAATTCATCAGAGTCTCCACTCCTGGAAGGTTTTCGTGACACCACTGGTAAATGTCCAAGGAAGACAATGCTGGTTTTAAGCCGCCTGCTAACACACTCAGCCGTGCTGTTCAATTTGCTATCCACCCAACCCTATTCAGCTCTACATTTTCCTGTCCTCATAACCCAACCTTCAGAAATAATTGGTATCTCCTCCACAGAATGTTCCGTTCATTCACTGCGAATCTTAAATTCATCTGACTCTCAACTCCCGGCGGGTTATCGTTACACCACTTGTGAATGTCCAAGTAAGCCAATGCTGGTTTTCAGTGGCCTGTTCATACTAAGAGACGTGCTGTTCATTTGGCTATCCACTCCACCCTGTTCAGCTCTACATTTTCGTGTCCACAAAACCCAGCCTTCAGAAATCATTGGAATCACCACTAGAGAATGTTCCATTCATTCACTGCGAATCTGGAATTCCTCTGAACCTCCACTCCTGGCAGGTTTTCGTTACGCCACTGGTGAATGTCCAAGTAACTCAATACTGGTTTTCAGAGGCATGTTCAACTCGCAGAAGTGCTGTTCAATGGGCTATCCACTCAATATTGGTCAGCTCTTCATTTTCCTCTCCACACAAACCAGCCTTCAGAAATCATTGGGCTCTCCACTACAGACTGTTCCATTCATTCACTGCGATTCTGCAATTCATCTGACTCTCCGCTCCAGGCAGGTTTTCATTACAGCACTGGTGAATGACCAAGTAATCCAATGCTGGTTTTCAGCCGCCTTTTCACACTCGCAGTGTGCTGTTCAATTGTCTATCCACTCAAACCTGGTCAGCCTTTCATTTTCTTTTCCACAATATCAGACTTCAGAAATCATTGGAATCGCCAGTACAGAATGTTCCATTCATTCACTGCCAATCTGGAATTCATCTGAATCTGCACTCCAGGTAGGCTTTCATTACACCACTTATGAATGTCCAAGTAACACAATGCTGGTTTTCAGCGGTCTGTTCACACTCTAAGCCCTGCTTTTTACTGGGTATCCACACAACTGTGGTCAGCTCTTCATTTTCATGTCCAAACAATCCAGACTTGAGAAATCATTGCAATCTCCAGTACAGAATGTTCCATTCATTCACTGCGAATCTGGAATTCAACTGAATCTCCACTACCTGCAGATTTATCTTACACCACTTGTGAATGTCCAAGTAAAACAATGCTGGTTTTCAGAGGCCTGTTCATGTTCGCAGTCGTGCTGTTCAATTGGCTATCCACTCAACCTGTTTTGCTCCTCATTTTCCTGTGCACACAACCCAGCCTTCAGAAATCATTGTAATCTCCACTACAGGATGTTCCATTCATTCACTGGGAATCTGGAATTCATCTGAATCTGCACTCCACGCAGGCTTTCGTTACACCACTGCTGAAAGTCGAAGTAATGCAATACTGGTTTTCAGTGGTCTGTTCACATTCGAAGCCGAGGCTTTTTACAGGCTATCCACTCAACACTGGTCAGCTCTTCATTTTCGTGTCCCCACAATCCAGATTTCAGAAATCATTGCAATCTCCACTACAGAATGTTCCATTCATTCACTGCGAGTCTGGAGTTTATCTGATTCTCCACTCCCGCCTGGTTAACATTACACCACTTGTGAATGTCCAAGTAAGCCAATGCTGGTTTTCAGAGGCCTGTTCATACTCGCAGCCGTGCTGTTTAATTGACAATTCACTCCACCCTGTTCAGCTCTTCATTGTCCCACCACACTACCAGCCTTCAGAAATCTTTGTTATCTCCACTACAGAATGTTCCATTCATTCACTGCGAATCTGGAATTCATCTGACTCTCAACTCCACGCAGGTTTTCATTACACCACTGTTGAATGTCCAAGTAACCCAATGCTGGTTTTCAGCGGCCTGTTCATATTCGCAGCCCTGCTGTTTACTTGGCTATCGATTCAAGCCTGGTCAACTCTTCATTTTCCTGTCCACACAACACAGGCTTCAGAAATCATTGGAATCTCCTCTACAGAATGTTCCATTCGTTCACTGCGAATGTGGAATTCAACTGACTCTCCACTCCATGCAGGTTTTCCTTACACCACTGATGAATGTCCAAGTAACCCAATGCTGGTTTTCAGCTGCATGTTCACACTCGCAGCCATGCTATACAATTGGCTTTCCACTAAATCCTGATTAGTTCTTGATTTTCCTTCCACACGACCCAGCCTTCAGAAATCGTTGGAATCTCCACTAGAGAATGTTCCATTCATTCACTGCGAATCTGGAATTCCTCTGAACCTCCACTCCCGGCAGGTTTTCGTTACACCACTGTTGAATGTCCAAGTAACCCAATGTTTTAAGTGTTTTCTTCACAAGCGCAGTGGTGCTGTTCAATTGGCTATCCACTCAACCCTGGCCAGCTCTACATTTTCCTGTCCACACCACAGAGACTGGAGAAATCATTGTTATCTCCACTACAGAATGTTCCATTCATTCACAGCGAATCTGGAATTCATCTGAATCTCCACTCCCGGCAGGTTTTCGTGACACCACTGGTAAATATCCAAGTAAGCCAATGCTGGTTTTAAGTGGCCTGCTCATACTCTCAGCCGTGCTGTTCAATTTGCTATCCACTCAACCCTCTTCAGCTCCATTTTCCTGTCCACATAACCCAAACTTCAGAAACAATTGGTATCTCCTCCACAGAATGTTCCATTCATTGACGGCAAATCTGAAATTCATCTAATTCTCAACTCCCGTCAGGTTTTCGTTACACCACTTGTGAATGTCCAATTAAGCCAAAGCTGGTTTTCAGTGGCCTGTTCTTACTACGAGACGTGCTGTTCATTTGGCTATCCATTCCACCCTGTTCAGCTCTACATTTTCGTGTCCACAAAACCCAGCCTTCAGAAATCATTGGAATCACCACTAGAGAATGTTCCATTCATTCACTGCGAATCTGGAATTCATCTGAATCTCCACTCCCGGCAGGTTTTCATTGCACCACTGCTGAATGTTCAAGTAACGCAATGATGGTTTTCAGCGGTCTATTCACACTCGAACCCGTGCTGTTCACGGTCTAGCGACTCAACACTGGTGAGTTCTTCTTTTTCCAGTTCAGACAATACAAACCTCAGAAACCATTGCAATCTACACTACAGAATGTTTCATTCATTCAGGCGAATCTTGAATTCATCTTGTTCTCCACTCCCAGCAGGTTTTCGTTTCACCACTGGTGAATGTCCAAGCAACCCAAGGCTGGTTTCAGCTGCGTGTTAACACTCGCAGCCGTGCTGTTCAATTGGCTATCCAGTGAACGCTGGTTAGCTCTTGATTTTCCTTCCACACACCGAGCCTTCAGAAATCATTCTTATCTCCACTTCAGAATGTTCCATTCGTTCCCTGCGAATCTGGAATTCCTCTGACTCTCCACACCAGGCAGATTTTCCTAACAACACTGGTGAATGACCAGGTAATCCAATGCTGGTTTTCAGCGGCTGTTCACACTCACAGCCTTGCTGTTCAATTGGCAATCCAGTCAAACCTAGTCAGCTCTTCATTTTCCTGTCCACACAACCCAGCGTTCAGAAATCGTTGGAATCTCTACTACAGAAATTTCCATTCATTCACTGTGAATCTGGAAATACTCTGAATCTGCATTCCAGGAAGGCTTTCGTTACACCACTGATGAATGTCCAAGTAATGCAATGCTGCTTCTTAGTGGTCTGTTCACACTCGAAACCGTGCTGTTCATTGGCTATCCACTCAATATCGGTCAGCTCTTCAATATCCTGTCCAGACTATCCAGATTCCTAAATGTTGGCAATCACCACTACAGAATGTTCCATTCAATCACGCGAATCTGGAATTCATCAGAGTCTCCACTCCTGGAAGGTTTTCGTGACACCACTGGTAAATGTCCAAGGAAGACAATGCTGGTTTTAAGCCGCCTGCTAACACACTCAGCCGTGCTGTTCAATTTGCTATCCACCCAACCCTATTCAGCTCTACATTTTCCTGTCCTCATAACCCAACCTTCAGAAATAATTGGTATCTCCTCCACAGAATGTTCCGTTCATTCACTGCGAATCTTAAATTCATCTGACTCTCAACTCCCGGCGGGTTATCGTTACACCACTTGTGAATGTCCAAGTAAGCCAATGCTGGTTTTCAGTGGCCTGTTCATACTAAGAGACGTGCTGTTCATTTGGCTATCCACTCCACCCTGTTCAGCTCTACATTTTCGTGTCCACAAAACCCAGCCTTCAGAAATCATTGGAATCACCACTAGAGAATGTTCCATTCATTCACTGCGAATCTGGAATTCCTCTGAACCTCCACTCCTGGCAGGTTTTCGTTACGCCACTGGTGAATGTCCAAGTAACTCAATACTGGTTTTCAGAGGCATGTTCAACTCGCAGAAGTGCTGTTCAATGGGCTATCCACTCAATATTGGTCAGCTCTTCATTTTCCTCTCCACACAAACCAGCCTTCAGAAATCATTGGGCTCTCCACTACAGACTGTTCCATTCATTCACTGCGATTCTGCAATTCATCTGACTCTCCGCTCCAGGCAGGTTTTCATTACAGCACTGGTGAATGACCAAGTAATCCAATGCTGGTTTTCAGCCGCCTTTTCACACTCGCAGTGTGCTGTTCAATTGTCTATCCACTCAAACCTGGTCAGCCTTTCATTTTCTTTTCCACAATATCAGACTTCAGAAATCATTGGAATCGCCAGTACAGAATGTTCCATTCATTCACTGCCAATCTGGAATTCATCTGAATCTGCACTCCAGGTAGGCTTTCATTACACCACTTATGAATGTCCAAGTAACACAATGCTGGTTTTCAGCGGTCTGTTCACACTCTAAGCCCTGCTTTTTACTGGGTATCCACACAACTGTGGTCAGCTCTTCATTTTCATGTCCAAACAATCCAGACTTGAGAAATCATTGCAATCTCCAGTACAGAATGTTCCATTCATTCACTGCGAATCTGGAATTCAACTGAATCTCCACTACCTGCAGATTTATCTTACACCACTTGTGAATGTCCAAGTAAAACAATGCTGGTTTTCAGAGGCCTGTTCATGTTCGCAGTCGTGCTGTTCAATTGGCTATCCACTCAACCTGTTTTGCTCCTCATTTTCCTGTGCACACAACCCAGCCTTCAGAAATCATTGTAATCTCCACTACAGGATGTTCCATTCATTCACTGGGAATCTGGAATTCATCTGAATCTGCACTCCACGCAGGCTTTCGTTACACCACTGCTGAAAGTCGAAGTAATGCAATACTGGTTTTCAGTGGTCTGTTCACATTCGAAGCCGAGGCTTTTTACAGGCTATCCACTCAACACTGGTCAGCTCTTCATTTTCGTGTCCCCACAATCCAGATTTCAGAAATCATTGCAATCTCCACTACAGAATGTTCCATTCATTCACTGCGAGTCTGGAGTTTATCTGATTCTCCACTCCCGCCTGGTTAACATTACACCACTTGTGAATGTCCAAGTAAGCCAATGCTGGTTTTCAGAGGCCTGTTCATACTCGCAGCCGTGCTGTTTAATTGACAATTCACTCCACCCTGTTCAGCTCTTCATTGTCCCACCACACTACCAGCCTTCAGAAATCTTTGTTATCTCCACTACAGAATGTTCCATTCATTCACTGCGAATCTGGAATTCATCTGACTCTCAACTCCACGCAGGTTTTCATTACACCACTGTTGAATGTCCAAGTAACCCAATGCTGGTTTTCAGCGGCCTGTTCATATTCGCAGCCCTGCTGTTTACTTGGCTATCGATTCAAGCCTGGTCAGCTCTTCATTTTCCTGTCCACACAACACAGGCTTCAGAAATCATTGGAATCTCCTCTACAGAATGTTCCATTCATTCACTGCGAATGTGGAATTCAACTGACTCTCCACTCCATGCAGGTTTTCCTTACACCACTGATGAATGTCCAAGTAACCCAATGCTGGTTTTCAGCTGCATGTTCACACTCGCAGCCATGCTATACAATTGGCTTTCCACTAAATCCTGATTAGTTCTTGATTTTCCTTCCACACGACCCAGCCTTCAGAAATCGTTGGAATCTCCACTAGAGAATGTTCCATTCATTCACTGCGAATCTGGAATTCCTCTGAACCTCCACTCCCGGCAGGTTTTCGTTACACCACTGTTGAATGTCCAAGTAACCCAATGTTTTAAGTGTTTTCTTCACAAGCGCAGTGGTGCTGTTCAATTGGCTATCCACTCAACCCTGGCCAGCTCTACATTTTCCTGTCCACACCACAGAGACTGGAGAAATCATTGTTATCTCCACTACAGAATGTTCCATTCATTCACAGCGAATCTGGAATTCATCTGAATCTCCACTCCCGGCAGGTTTTCGTGACACCACTGGTAAATATCCAAGTAAGCCAATGCTGGTTTTAAGTGGCCTGCTCATACTCTCAGCCGTGCTGTTCAATTTGCTATCCACTCAACCCTCTTCAGCTCCATTTTCCTGTCCACATAACCCAAACTTCAGAAACAATTGGTATCTCCTCCACAGAATGTTCCATTCATTGACGGCAAATCTGAAATTCATCTAATTCTCAACTCCCGTCAGGTTTTCGTTACACCACTTGTGAATGTCCAATTAAGCCAAAGCTGGTTTTCAGTGGCCTGTTCTTACTACGAGACGTGCTGTTCATTTGGCTATCCATTCCACCCTGTTCAGCTCTACATTTTCGTGTCCACAAAACCCAGCCTTCAGAAATCATTGGAATCACCACTAGAGAATGTTCCATTCATTCACTGCGAATCTGGAATTCATCTGAATCTCCACTCCCGGCAGGTTTTCATTGCACCACTGCTGAATGTTCAAGTAACGCAATGATGGTTTTCAGCGGTCTATTCACACTCGAACCCGTGCTGTTCACGGTCTAGCGACTCAACACTGGTGAGTTCTTCTTTTTCCAGTTCAGACAATACAAACCTCAGAAACCATTGCAATCTACACTACAGAATGTTTCATTCATTCAGGCGAATCTTGAATTCATCTTGTTCTCCACTCCCAGCAGGTTTTCGTTTCACCACTGGTGAATGTCCAAGCAACCCAAGGCTGGTTTCAGCTGCGTGTTAACACTCGCAGCCGTGCTGTTCAATTGGCTATCCAGTGAACGCTGGTTAGCTCTTGATTTTCCTTCCACACACCGAGCCTTCAGAAATCATTCTTATCTCCACTTCAGAATGTTCCATTCGTTCCCTGCGAATCTGGAATTCCTCTGACTCTCCACACCAGGCAGATTTTCCTAACAACACTGGTGAATGACCAGGTAATCCAATGCTGGTTTTCAGCGGCTGTTCACACTCACAGCCTTGCTGTTCAATTGGCAATCCAGTCAAACCTAGTCAGCTCTTCATTTTCCTGTCCACACAACCCAGCGTTCAGAAATCGTTGGAATCTCTACTACAGAAATTTCCATTCATTCACTGTGAATCTGGAAATACTCTGAATCTGCATTCCAGGAAGGCTTTCGTTACACCACTGATGAATGTCCAAGTAATGCAATGCTGCTTCTTAGTGGTCTGTTCACACTCGAAACCGTGCTGTTCATTGGCTATCCACTCAATATCGGTCAGCTCTTCAATATCCTGTCCAGACTATCCAGATTCCTAAATGTTGGCAATCACCACTACAGAATGTTCCATTCAATCACGCGAATCTGGAATTCATCAGAGTCTCCACTCCTGGAAGGTTTTCGTGACACCACTGGTAAATGTCCAAGGAAGACAATGCTGGTTTTAAGCCGCCTGCTAACACACTCAGCCGTGCTGTTCAATTTGCTATCCACCCAACCCTATTCAGCTCTACATTTTCCTGTCCTCATAACCCAACCTTCAGAAATAATTGGTATCTCCTCCACAGAATGTTCCGTTCATTCACTGCGAATCTTAAATTCATCTGACTCTCAACTCCCGGCGGGTTATCGTTACACCACTTGTGAATGTCCAAGTAAGCCAATGCTGGTTTTCAGTGGCCTGTTCATACTAAGAGACGTGCTGTTCATTTGGCTATCCACTCCACCCTGTTCAGCTCTACATTTTCGTGTCCACAAAACCCAGCCTTCAGAAATCATTGGAATCACCACTAGAGAATGTTCCATTCATTCACTGCGAATCTGGAATTCCTCTGAACCTCCACTCCTGGCAGGTTTTCGTTACGCCACTGGTGAATGTCCAAGTAACTCAATACTGGTTTTCAGAGGCATGTTCAACTCGCAGAAGTGCTGTTCAATGGGCTATCCACTCAATATTGGTCAGCTCTTCATTTTCCTCTCCACACAAACCAGCCTTCAGAAATCATTGGGCTCTCCACTACAGACTGTTCCATTCATTCACTGCGATTCTGCAATTCATCTGACTCTCCGCTCCAGGCAGGTTTTCATTACAGCACTGGTGAATGACCAAGTAATCCAATGCTGGTTTTCAGCCGCCTTTTCACACTCGCAGTGTGCTGTTCAATTGTCTATCCACTCAAACCTGGTCAGCCTTTCATTTTCTTTTCCACAATATCAGACTTCAGAAATCATTGGAATCGCCAGTACAGAATGTTCCATTCATTCACTGCCAATCTGGAATTCATCTGAATCTGCACTCCAGGTAGGCTTTCATTACACCACTTATGAATGTCCAAGTAACACAATGCTGGTTTTCAGCGGTCTGTTCACACTCTAAGCCCTGCTTTTTACTGGGTATCCACACAACTGTGGTCAGCTCTTCATTTTCATGTCCAAACAATCCAGACTTGAGAAATCATTGCAATCTCCAGTACAGAATGTTCCATTCATTCACTGCGAATCTGGAATTCAACTGAATCTCCACTACCTGCAGATTTATCTTACACCACTTGTGAATGTCCAAGTAAAACAATGCTGGTTTTCAGAGGCCTGTTCATGTTCGCAGTCGTGCTGTTCAATTGGCTATCCACTCAACCTGTTTTGCTCCTCATTTTCCTGTGCACACAACCCAGCCTTCAGAAATCATTGTAATCTCCACTACAGGATGTTCCATTCATTCACTGGGAATCTGGAATTCATCTGAATCTGCACTCCACGCAGGCTTTCGTTACACCACTGCTGAAAGTCGAAGTAATGCAATACTGGTTTTCAGTGGTCTGTTCACATTCGAAGCCGAGGCTTTTTACAGGCTATCCACTCAACACTGGTCAGCTCTTCATTTTCGTGTCCCCACAATCCAGATTTCAGAAATCATTGCAATCTCCACTACAGAATGTTCCATTCATTCACTGCGAGTCTGGAGTTTATCTGATTCTCCACTCCCGCCTGGTTAACATTACACCACTTGTGAATGTCCAAGTAAGCCAATGCTGGTTTTCAGAGGCCTGTTCATACTCGCAGCCGTGCTGTTTAATTGACAATTCACTCCACCCTGTTCAGCTCTTCATTGTCCCACCACACTACCAGCCTTCAGAAATCTTTGTTATCTCCACTACAGAATGTTCCTTTCATTCACTGCGAATCTGGAATTCATCTGACTCTCAACTCCACGCAGGTTTTCATTACACCACTGTTGAATGTCCAAGTAACCCAATGCTGGTTTTCAGCGGCCTGTTCATATTCGCAGCCCTGCTGTTTACTTGGCTATCGATTCAAGCCTGGTCAGCTCTTCATTTTCCTGTCCACACAACACAGGCTTCAGAAATCATTGGAATCTCCTCTACAGAATGTTCCATTCATTCACTGCGAATGTGGAATTCAACTGACTCTCCACTCCATGCAGGTTTTCCTTACACCACTGATGAATGTCCAAGTAACCCAATGCTGGTTTTCAGCTGCATGTTCACACTCGCAGCCATGCTATACAATTGGCTTTCCACTAAATCCTGATTAGTTCTTGATTTTCCTTCCACACGACCCAGCCTTCAGAAATCGTTGGAATCTCCACTAGAGAATGTTCCATTCATTCACTGCGAATCTGGAATTCCTCTGAACCTCCACTCCCGGCAGGTTTTCGTTACACCACTGTTGAATGTCCAAGTAACCCAATGTTTTAAGTGTTTTCTTCACAAGCGCAGTGGTGCTGTTCAATTGGCTATCCACTCAACCCTGGCCAGCTCTACATTTTCCTGTCCACACCACAGAGACTGGAGAAATCATTGTTATCTCCACTACAGAATGTTCCATTCATTCACAGCGAATCTGGAATTCATCTGAATCTCCACTCCCGGCAGGTTTTCGTGACACCACTGGTAAATATCCAAGTAAGCCAATGCTGGTTTTAAGTGGCCTGCTCATACTCTCAGCCGTGCTGTTCAATTTGCTATCCACTCAACCCTCTTCAGCTCCATTTTCCTGTCCACATAACCCAAACTTCAGAAACAATTGGTATCTCCTCCACAGAATGTTCCATTCATTGACGGCAAATCTGAAATTCATCTAATTCTCAACTCCCGTCAGGTTTTCGTTACACCACTTGTGAATGTCCAATTAAGCCAAAGCTGGTTTTCAGTGGCCTGTTCTTACTACGAGACGTGCTGTTCATTTGGCTATCCATTCCACCCTGTTCAGCTCTACATTTTCGTGTCCACAAAACCCAGCCTTCAGAAATCATTGGAATCACCACTAGAGAATGTTCCATTCATTCACTGCGAATCTGGAATTCATCTGAATCTCCACTCCCGGCAGGTTTTCATTGCACCACTGCTGAATGTTCAAGTAACGCAATGATGGTTTTCAGCGGTCTATTCACACTCGAACCCGTGCTGTTCACGGTCTAGCGACTCAACACTGGTGAGTTCTTCTTTTTCCAGTTCAGACAATACAAACCTCAGAAACCATTGCAATCTACACTACAGAATGTTTCATTCATTCAGGCGAATCTTGAATTCATCTTGTTCTCCACTCCCAGCAGGTTTTCGTTTCACCACTGGTGAATGTCCAAGCAACCCAAGGCTGGTTTCAGCTGCGTGTTAACACTCGCAGCCGTGCTGTTCAATTGGCTATCCAGTGAACGCTGGTTAGCTCTTGATTTTCCTTCCACACACCGAGCCTTCAGAAATCATTCTTATCTCCACTTCAGAATGTTCCATTCGTTCCCTGCGAATCTGGAATTCCTCTGACTCTCCACACCAGGCAGATTTTCCTAACAACACTGGTGAATGACCAGGTAATCCAATGCTGGTTTTCAGCGGCTGTTCACACTCACAGCCTTGCTGTTCAATTGGCAATCCAGTCAAACCTAGTCAGCTCTTCATTTTCCTGTCCACACAACCCAGCGTTCAGAAATCGTTGGAATCTCTACTACAGAAATTTCCATTCATTCACTGTGAATCTGGAAATACTCTGAATCTGCATTCCAGGAAGGCTTTCGTTACACCACTGATGAATGTCCAAGTAATGCAATGCTGCTTCTTAGTGGTCTGTTCACACTCGAAACCGTGCTGTTCATTGGCTATCCACTCAATATCGGTCAGCTCTTCAATATCCTGTCCAGACTATCCAGATTCCTAAATGTGGGCAATCACCACTACAGAATGTTCCATTCAATCACGCGAATCTGGAATTCATCAGAGTCTCCACTCCTGGAAGGTTTTCGTGACACCACTGGTAAATGTCCAAGGAAGACAATGCTGGTTTTAAGCCGCCTGCTAACACACTCAGCCGTGCTGTTCAATTTGCTATCCACCCAACCCTATTCAGCTCTACATTTTCCTGTCCTCATAACCCAACCTTCAGAAATAATTGGTATCTCCTCCACAGAATGTTCCGTTCATTCACTGCGAATCTTAAATTCATCTGACTCTCAACTCCCGGCGGGTTATCGTTACACCACTTGTGAATGTCCAAGTAAGCCAATGCTGGTTTTCAGTGGCCTGTTCATACTAAGAGACGTGCTGTTCATTTGGCTATCCACTCCACCCTGTTCAGCTCTACATTTTCGTGTCCACAAAACCCAGCCTTCAGAAATCATTGGAATCACCACTAGAGAATGTTCCATTCATTCACTGCGAATCTGGAATTCCTCTGAACCTCCACTCCTGGCAGGTTTTCGTTACGCCACTGGTGAATGTCCAAGTAACTCAATACTGGTTTTCAGAGGCATGTTCAACTCGCAGAAGTGCTGTTCAATGGGCTATCCACTCAATATTGGTCAGCTCTTCATTTTCCTCTCCACACAAACCAGCCTTCAGAAATCATTGGGCTCTCCACTACAGACTGTTCCATTCATTCACTGCGATTCTGCAATTCATCTGACTCTCCGCTCCAGGCAGGTTTTCATTACAGCACTGGTGAATGACCAAGTAATCCAATGCTGGTTTTCAGCCGCCTTTTCACACTCGCAGTGTGCTGTTCAATTGTCTATCCACTCAAACCTGGTCAGCCTTTCATTTTCTTTTCCACAATATCAGACTTCAGAAATCATTGGAATCGCCAGTACAGAATGTTCCATTCATTCACTGCCAATCTGGAATTCATCTGAATCTGCACTCCAGGTAGGCTTTCATTACACCACTTATGAATGTCCAAGTAACACAATGCTGGTTTTCAGCGGTCTGTTCACACTCTAAGCCCTGCTTTTTACTGGGTATCCACACAACTGTGGTCAGCTCTTCATTTTCATGTCCAAACAATCCAGACGTGAGAAATCATTGCAATCTCCAGTACAGAATGTTCCATTCATTCACTGCGAATCTGGAATTCAACTGAATCTCCACTACCTGCAGATTTATCTTACACCACTTGTGAATGTCCAAGTAAAACAATGCTGGTTTTCAGAGGCCTGTTCATGTTCGCAGTCGTGCTGTTCAATTGGCTATCCACTCAACCTGTTTTGCTCCTCATTTTCCTGTGCACACAACCCAGCCTTCAGAAATCATTGTAATCTCCACTACAGGATGTTCCATTCATTCACTGGGAATCTGGAATTCATCTGAATCTGCACTCCACGCAGGCTTTCGTTACACCACTGCTGAAAGTCGAAGTAATGCAATACTGGTTTTCAGTGGTCTGTTCACATTCGAAGCCGAGGCTTTTTACAGGCTATCCACTCAACACTGGTCAGCTCTTCATTTTCGTGTCCCCACAATCCAGATTTCAGAAATCATTGCAATCTCCACTACAGAATGTTCCATTCATTCACTGCGAGTCTGGAGTTTATCTGATTCTCCACTCCCGCCTGGTTAACATTACACCACTTGTGAATGTCCAAGTAAGCCAATGCTGGTTTTCAGAGGCCTGTTCATACTCGCAGCCGTGCTGTTTAATTGACAATTCACTCCACCCTGTTCAGCTCTTCATTGTCCCACCACACTACCAGCCTTCAGAAATCTTTGTTATCTCCACTACAGAATGTTCCATTCATTCACTGCGAATCTGGAATTCATCTGACTCTCAACTCCACGCAGGTTTTCATTACACCACTGTTGAATGTCCAAGTAACCCAATGCTGGTTTTCAGCGGCCTGTTCATATTCGCAGCCCTGCTGTTTACTTGGCTATCGATTCAAGCCTGGTCAGCTCTTCATTTTCCTGTCCACACAACACAGGCTTCAGAAATCATTGGAATCTCCTCTACAGAATGTTCCATTCGTTCACTGCGAATGTGGAATTCAACTGACTCTCCACTCCATGCAGGTTTTCCTTACACCACTGATGAATGTCCAAGTAACCCAATGCTGGTTTTCAGCTGCATGTTCACACTCGCAGCCATGCTATACAATTGGCTTTCCACTAAATCCTGATTAGTTCTTGATTTTCCTTCCACACGACCCAGCCTTCAGAAATCGTTGGAATCTCCACTAGAGAATGTTCCATTCATTCACTGCGAATCTGGAATTCCTCTGAACCTCCACTCCCGGCAGGTTTTCGTTACACCACTGTTGAATGTCCAAGTAACCCAATGTTTTAAGTGTTTTCTTCACAAGCGCAGTGGTGCTGTTCAATTGGCTATCCACTCAACCCTGGCCAGCTCTACATTTTCCTGTCCACACCACAGAGACTGGAGAAATCATTGTTATCTCCACTACAGAATGTTCCATTCATTCACAGCGAATCTGGAATTCATCTGAATCTCCACTCCCGGCAGGTTTTCGTGACACCACTGGTAAATATCCAAGTAAGCCAATGCTGGTTTTAAGTGGCCTGCTCATACTCTCAGCCGTGCTGTTCAATTTGCTATCCACTCAACCCTCTTCAGCTCCATTTTCCTGTCCACATAACCCAAACTTCAGAAACAATTGGTATCTCCTCCACAGAATGTTCCATTCATTGACGGCAAATCTGAAATTCATCTAATTCTCAACTCCCGTCAGGTTTTCGTTACACCACTTGTGAATGTCCAATTAAGCCAAAGCTGGTTTTCAGTGGCCTGTTCTTACTACGAGACGTGCTGTTCATTTGGCTATCCATTCCACCCTGTTCAGCTCTACAGTTTCGTGTCCACAAAACCCAGCCTTCAGAAATCATTGGAATCACCACTAGAGAATGTTCCATTCATTCACTGCGAATCTGGAATTCATCTGAATCTCCACTCCCGGCAGGTTTTCATTGCACCACTGCTGAATGTTCAAGTAACGCAATGATGGTTTTCAGCGGTCTATTCACACTCGAACCCGTGCTGTTCACGGTCTAGCGACTCAACACTGGTGAGTTCTTCTTTTTCCAGTTCAGACAATACAAACCTCAGAAACCATTGCAATCTACACTACAGAATGTTTCATTCATTCAGGCGAATCTTGAATTCATCTTGTTCTCCACTCCCAGCAGGTTTTCGTTTCACCACTGGTGAATGTCCAAGCAACCCAAGGCTGGTTTCAGCTGCGTGTTAACACTCGCAGCCGTGCTGTTCAATTGGCTATCCAGTGAACGCTGGTTAGCTCTTGATTTTCCTTCCACACACCGAGCCTTCAGAAATCATTCTTATCTCCACTTCAGAATGTTCCATTCGTTCCCTGCGAATCTGGAATTCCTCTGACTCTCCACACCAGGCAGATTTTCCTAACAACACTGGTGAATGACCAGGTAATCCAATGCTGGTTTTCAGCGGCTGTTCACACTCACAGCCTTGCTGTTCAATTGGCAATCCAGTCAAACCTAGTCAGCTCTTCATTTTCCTGTCCACACAACCCAGCGTTCAGAAATCGTTGGAATCTCTACTACAGAAATTTCCATTCATTCACTGTGAATCTGGAAATACTCTGAATCTGCATTCCAGGAAGGCTTTCGTTACACCACTGATGAATGTCCAAGTAATGCAATGCTGCTTCTTAGTGGTCTGTTCACACTCGAAACCGTGCTGTTCATTGGCTATCCACTCAATATCGGTCAGCTCTTCAATATCCTGTCCAGACTATCCAGATTCCTAAATGTTGGCAATCACCACTACAGAATGTTCCATTCAATCACGCGAATCTGGAATTCATCAGAGTCTCCACTCCTGGAAGGTTTTCGTGACACCACTGGTAAATGTCCAAGGAAGACAATGCTGGTTTTAAGCCGCCTGCTAACACACTCAGCCGTGCTGTTCAATTTGCTATCCACCCAACCCTATTCAGCTCTACATTTTCCTGTCCTCATAACCCAACCTTCAGAAATAATTGGTATCTCCTCCACAGAATGTTCCGTTCATTCACTGCGAATCTTAAATTCATCTGACTCTCAACTCCCGGCGGGTTATCGTTACACCACTTGTGAATGTCCAAGTAAGCCAATGCTGGTTTTCAGTGGCCTGTTCATACTAAGAGACGTGCTGTTCATTTGGCTATCCACTCCACCCTGTTCAGCTCTACATTTTCGTGTCCACAAAACCCAGCCTTCAGAAATCATTGGAATCACCACTAGAGAATGTTCCATTCATTCACTGCGAATCTGGAATTCCTCTGAACCTCCACTCCTGGCAGGTTTTCGTTACGCCACTGGTGAATGTCCAAGTAACTCAATACTGGTTTTCAGAGGCATGTTCAACTCGCAGAAGTGCTGTTCAATGGGCTATCCACTCAATATTGGTCAGCTCTTCATTTTCCTCTCCACACAAACCAGCCTTCAGAAATCATTGGGCTCTCCACTACAGACTGTTCCATTCATTCACTGCGATTCTGCAATTCATCTGACTCTCCGCTCCAGGCAGGTTTTCATTACAGCACTGGTGAATGACCAAGTAATCCAATGCTGGTTTTCAGCCGCCTTTTCACACTCGCAGTGTGCTGTTCAATTGTCTATCCACTCAAACCTGGTCAGCCTTTCATTTTCTTTTCCACAATATCAGACTTCAGAAATCATTGGAATCGCCAGTACAGAATGTTCCATTCATTCACTGCCAATCTGGAATTCATCTGAATCTGCACTCCAGGTAGGCTTTCATTACACCACTTATGAATGTCCAAGTAACACAATGCTGGTTTTCAGCGGTCTGTTCACACTCTAAGCCCTGCTTTTTACTGGGTATCCACACAACTGTGGTCAGCTCTTCATTTTCATGTCCAAACAATCCAGACTTGAGAAATCATTGCAATCTCCAGTACAGAATGTTCCATTCATTCACTGCGAATCTGGAATTCAACTGAATCTCCACTACCTGCAGATTTATCTTACACCACTTGTGAATGTCCAAGTAAAACAATGCTGGTTTTCAGAGGCCTGTTCATGTTCGCAGTCGTGCTGTTCAATTGGCTATCCACTCAACCTGTTTTGCTCCTCATTTTCCTGTGCACACAACCCAGCCTTCAGAAATCATTGTAATCTCCACTACAGGATGTTCCATTCATTCACTGGGAATCTGGAATTCATCTGAATCTGCACTCCACGCAGGCTTTCGTTACACCACTGCTGAAAGTCGAAGTAATGCAATACTGGTTTTCAGTGGTCTGTTCACATTCGAAGCCGAGGCTTTTTACAGGCTATCCACTCAACACTGGTCAGCTCTTCATTTTCGTGTCCCCACAATCCAGATTTCAGAAATCATTGCAAACTCCACTACAGAATGTTCCATTCATTCACTGCGAGTCTGGAGTTTATCTGATTCTCCACTCCCGCCTGGTTAACATTACACCACTTGTGAATGTCCAAGTAAGCCAATGCTGGTTTTCAGAGGCCTGTTCATACTCGCAGCCGTGCTGTTTAATTGACAATTCACTCCACCCTGTTCAGCTCTTCATTGTCCCACCACACTACCAGCCTTCAGAAATCTTTGTTATCTCCACTACAGAATGTTCCATTCATTCACTGCGAATCTGGAATTCATCTGACTCTCAACTCCACGCAGGTTTTCATTACACCACTGTTGAATGTCCAAGTAACCCAATGCTGGTTTTCAGCGGCCTGTTCATATTCGCAGCCCTGCTGTTTACTTGGCTATCGATTCAAGCCTGGTCAGCTCTTCATTTTCCTGTCCACACAACACAGGCTTCAGAAATCATTGGAATCTCCTCTACAGAATGTTCCATTCGTTCACTGCGAATGTGGAATTCAACTGACTCTCCACTCCATGCAGGTTTTCCTTACACCACTGATGAATGTCCAAGTAACCCAATGCTGGTTTTCAGCTGCATGTTCACACTCGCAGCCATGCTATACAATTGGCTTTCCACTAAATCCTGATTAGTTCTTGATTTTCCTTCCACACGACCCAGCCTTCAGAAATCGTTGGAATCTCCACTAGAGAATGTTCCATTCATTCACTGCGAATCTGGAATTCCTCTGAACCTCCACTCCCGGCAGGTTTTCGTTACACCACTGTTGAATGTCCAAGTAACCCAATGTTTTAAGTGTTTTCTTCACAAGCGCAGTGGTGCTGTTCAATTGGCTATCCACTCAACCCTGGCCAGCTCTACATTTTCCTGTCCACACCACAGAGACTGGAGAAATCATTGTTATCTCCACTACAGAATGTTCCATTCATTCACAGCGAATCTGGAATTCATCTGAATCTCCACTCCCGGCAGGTTTTCGTGACACCACTGGTAAATATCCAAGTAAGCCAATGCTGGTTTTAAGTGGCCTGCTCATACTCTCAGCCGTGCTGTTCAATTTGCTATCCACTCAACCCTCTTCAGCTCCATTTTCCTGTCCACATAACCCAAACTTCAGAAACAATTGGTATCTCCTCCACAGAATGTTCCATTCATTGACGGCAAATCTGAAATTCATCTAATTCTCAACTCCCGTCAGGTTTTCGTTACACCACTTGTGAATGTCCAATTAAGCCAAAGCTGGTTTTCAGTGGCCTGTTCTTACTACGAGACGTGCTGTTCATTTGGCTATCCATTCCACCCTGTTCAGCTCTACATTTTCGTGTCCACAAAACCCAGCCTTCAGAAATCATTGGAATCACCACTAGAGAATGTTCCATTCATTCACTGCGAATCTGGAATTCATCTGAATCTCCACTCCCGGCAGGTTTTCATTGCACCACTGCTGAATGTTCAAGTAACGCAATGATGGTTTTCAGCGGTCTATTCACACTCGAACCCGTGCTGTTCACGGTCTAGCGACTCAACACTGGTGAGTTCTTCTTTTTCCAGTTCAGACAATACAAACCTCAGAAACCATTGCAATCTACACTACAGAATGTTTCATTCATTCAGGCGAATCTTGAATTCATCTTGTTCTCCACTCCCAGCAGGTTTTCGTTTCACCACTGGTGAATGTCCAAGCAACCCAAGGCTGGTTTCAGCTGCGTGTTAACACTCGCAGCCGTGCTGTTCAATTGGCTATCCAGTGAACGCTGGTTAGCTCTTGATTTTCCTTCCACACACCGAGCCTTCAGAAATCATTCTTATCTCCACTTCAGAATGTTCCATTCGTTCCCTGCGAATCTGGAATTCCTCTGACTCTCCACACCAGGCAGATTTTCCTAACAACACTGGTGAATGACCAGGTAATCCAATGCTGGTTTTCAGCGGCTGTTCACACTCACAGCCTTGCTGTTCAATTGGCAATCCAGTCAAACCTAGTCAGCTCTTCATTTTCCTGTCCACACAACCCAGCGTTCAGAAATCGTTGGAATCTCTACTACAGAAATTTCCATTCATTCACTGTGAATCTGGAAATACTCTGAATCTGCATTCCAGGAAGGCTTTCGTTACACCACTGATGAATGTCCAAGTAATGCAATGCTGCTTCTTAGTGGTCTGTTCACACTCGAAACCGTGCTGTTCATTGGCTATCCACTCAATATCGGTCAGCTCTTCAATATCCTGTCCAGACTATCCAGATTCCTAAATGTTGGCAATCACCACTACAGAATGTTCCATTCAATCACGCGAATCTGGAATTCATCAGAGTCTCCACTCCTGGAAGGTTTTCGTGACACCACTGGTAAATGTCCAAGGAAGACAATGCTGGTTTTAAGCCGCCTGCTAACACACTCAGCCGTGCTGTTCAATTTGCTATCCACCCAACCCTATTCAGCTCTACATTTTCCTGTCCTCATAACCCAACCTTCAGAAATAATTGGTATCTCCTCCACAGAATGTTCCGTTCATTCACTGCGAATCTTAAATTCATCTGACTCTCAACTCCCGGCGGGTTATCGTTACACCACTTGTGAATGTCCAAGTAAGCCAATGCTGGTTTTCAGTGGCCTGTTCATACTAAGAGACGTGCTGTTCATTTGGCTATCCACTCCACCCTGTTCAGCTCTACATTTTCGTGTCCACAAAACCCAGCCTTCAGAAATCATTGGAATCACCACTAGAGAATGTTCCATTCATTCACTGCGAATCTGGAATTCCTCTGAACCTCCACTCCTGGCAGGTTTTCGTTACGCCACTGGTGAATGTCCAAGTAACTCAATACTGGTTTTCAGAGGCGTGCTGTTCAATGGGCTATCCACTCAATATTGGTCAGCTCTTCATTTTCCTCTCCACACAAACCAGCCTTCAGAAATCATTGGGCTCTCCACTACAGACTGTTCCATTCATTCACTGCGATTCTGCAATTCATCTGACTCTCCGCTCCAGGCAGGTTTTCATTACAGCACTGGTGAATGACCAAGTAATCCAATGCTGGTTTTCAGCCGCCTTTTCACACTCGCAGTGTGCTGTTCAATTGTCTATCCACTCAAACCTGGTCAGCCTTTCATTTTCTTTTCCACAATATCAGACTTCAGAAATCATTGGAATCGCCAGTACAGAATGTTCCATTCATTCACTGCCAATCTGGAATTCATCTGAATCTGCACTCCAGGTAGGCTTTCATTACACCACTTATGAATGTCCAAGTAACACAATGCTGGTTTTCAGCGGTCTGTTCACACTCTAAGCCCTGCTTTTTACTGGGTATCCACACAACTGTGGTCAGCTCTTCATTTTCATGTCCAAACAATCCAGACTTGAGAAATCATTGCAATCTCCAGTACAGAATGTTCCATTCATTCACTGCGAATCTGGAATTCAACTGAATCTCCACTACCTGCAGATTTATCTTACACCACTTGTGAATGTCCAAGTAAAACAATGCTGGTTTTCAGAGGCCTGTTCATGTTCGCAGTCGTGCTGTTCAATTGGCTATCCACTCAACCTGTTTTGCTCCTCATTTTCCTGTGCACACAACCCAGCCTTCAGAAATCATTGTAATCTCCACTACAGGATGTTCCATTCATTCACTGGGAATCTGGAATTCATCTGAATCTGCACTCCACGCAGGCTTTCGTTACACCACTGCTGAAAGTCGAAGTAATGCAATACTGGTTTTCAGTGGTCTGTTCACATTCGAAGCCGAGGCTTTTTACAGGCTATCCACTCAACACTGGTCAGCTCTTCATTTTCGTGTCCCCACAATCCAGATTTCAGAAATCATTGCAATCTCCACTACAGAATGTTCCATTCATTCACTGCGAGTCTGGAGTTTATCTGATTCTCCACTCCCGCCTGGTTAACATTACACCACTTGTGAATGTCCAAGTAAGCCAATGCTGGTTTTCAGAGGCCTGTTCATACTCGCAGCCGTGCTGTTTAATTGACAATTCACTCCACCCTGTTCAGCTCTTCATTGTCCCACCACACTACCAGCCTTCAGAAATCTTTGTTATCTCCACTACAGAATGTTCCATTCATTCACTGCGAATCTGGAATTCATCTGACTCTCAACTCCACGCAGGTTTTCATTACACCACTGTTGAATGTCCAAGTAACCCAATGCTGGTTTTCAGCGGCCTGTTCATATTCGCAGCCCTGCTGTTTACTTGGCTATCGATTCAAGCCTGGTCAGCTCTTCATTTTCCTGTCCACACAACACAGGCTTCAGAAATCATTGGAATCTCCTCTACAGAATGTTCCATTCGTTCACTGCGAATGTGGAATTCAACTGACTCTCCACTCCATGCAGGTTTTCCTTACACCACTGATGAATGTCCAAGTAACCCAATGCTGGTTTTCAGCTGCATGTTCACACTCGCAGCCATGCTATACAATTGGCTTTCCACTAAATCCTGATTAGTTCTTGATTTTCCTTCCACACGACCCAGCCTTCAGAAATCGTTGGAATCTCCACTAGAGAATGTTCCATTCATTCACTGCGAATCTGGAATTCCTCTGAACCTCCACTCCCGGCAGGTTTTCGTTACACCACTGTTGAATGTCCAAGTAACCCAATGTTTTAAGTGTTTTCTTCACAAGCGCAGTGGTGCTGTTCAATTGGCTATCCACTCAACCCTGGCCAGCTCTACATTTTCCTGTCCACACCACAGAGACTGGAGAAATCATTGTTATCTCCACTACAGAATGTTCCATTCATTCACAGCGAATCTGGAATTCATCTGAATCTCCACTCCCGGCAGGTTTTCGTGACACCACTGGTAAATATCCAAGTAAGCCAATGCTGGTTTTAAGTGGCCTGCTCATACTCTCAGCCGTGCTGTTCAATTTGCTATCCACTCAACCCTCTTCAGCTCCATTTTCCTGTCCACATAACCCAAACTTCAGAAACAATTGGTATCTCCTCCACAGAATGTTCCATTCATTGACGGCAAATCTGAAATTCATCTAATTCTCAACTCCCGTCAGGTTTTCGTTACACCACTTGTGAATGTCCAATTAAGCCAAAGCTGGTTTTCAGTGGCCTGTTCTTACTACGAGACGTGCTGTTCATTTGGCTATCCATTCCACCCTGTTCAGCTCTACATTTTCGTGTCCACAAAACCCAGCCTTCAGAAATCATTGGAATCACCACTAGAGAATGTTCCATTCATTCACTGCGAATCTGGAATTCATCTGAATCTCCACTCCCGGCAGGTTTTCATTGCACCACTGCTGAATGTTCAAGTAACGCAATGATGGTTTTCAGCGGTCTATTCACACTCGAACCCGTGCTGTTCACGGTCTAGCGACTCAACACTGGTGAGTTCTTCTTTTTCCAGTTCAGACAATACAAACCTCAGAAACCATTGCAATCTACACTACAGAATGTTTCATTCATTCAGGCGAATCTTGAATTCATCTTGTTCTCCACTCCCAGCAGGTTTTCGTTTCACCACTGGTGAATGTCCAAGCAACCCAAGGCTGGTTTCAGCTGCGTGTTAACACTCGCAGCCGTGCTGTTCAATTGGCTATCCAGTGAACGCTGGTTAGCTCTTGATTTTCCTTCCACACACCGAGCCTTCAGAAATCATTCTTATCTCCACTTCAGAATGTTCCATTCGTTCCCTGCGAATCTGGAATTCCTCTGACTCTCCACACCAGGCAGATTTTCCTAACAACACTGGTGAATGACCAGGTAATCCAATGCTGGTTTTCAGCGGCTGTTCACACTCACAGCCTTGCTGTTCAATTGGCAATCCAGTCAAACCTAGTCAGCTCTTCATTTTCCTGTCCACACAACCCAGCGTTCAGAAATCGTTGGAATCTCTACTACAGAAATTTCCATTCATTCACTGTGAATCTGGAAATACTCTGAATCTGCATTCCAGGAAGGCTTTCGTTACACCACTGATGAATGTCCAAGTAATGCAATGCTGCTTCTTAGTGGTCTGTTCACACTCGAAACCGTGCTGTTCATTGGCTATCCACTCAATATCGGTCAGCTCTTCAATATCCTGTCCAGACTATCCAGATTCCTAAATGTTGGCAATCACCACTACAGAATGTTCCATTCAATCACGCGAATCTGGAATTCATCAGAGTCTCCACTCCTGGAAGGTTTTCGTGACACCACTGGTAAATGTCCAAGGAAGACAATGCTGGTTTTAAGCCGCCTGCTAACACACTCAGCCGTGCTGTTCAATTTGCTATCCACCCAACCCTATTCAGCTCTACATTTTCCTGTCCTCATAACCCAACCTTCAGAAATAATTGGTATCTCCTCCACAGAATGTTCCGTTCATTCACTGCGAATCTTAAATTCATCTGACTCTCAACTCCCGGCGGGTTATCGTTACACCACTTGTGAATGTCCAAGTAAGCCAATGCTGGTTTTCAGTGGCCTGTTCATACTAAGAGACGTGCTGTTCATTTGGCTATCCACTCCACCCTGTTCAGCTCTACATTTTCGTGTCCACAAAACCCAGCCTTCAGAAATCATTGGAATCACCACTAGAGAATGTTCCATTCATTCACTGCGAATCTGGAATTCCTCTGAACCTCCACTCCTGGCAGGTTTTCGTTACGCCACTGGTGAATGTCCAAGTAACTCAATACTGGTTTTCAGAGGCGTGCTGTTCAATGGGCTATCCACTCAATATTGGTCAGCTCTTCATTTTCCTCTCCACACAAACCAGCCTTCAGAAATCATTGGGCTCTCCACTACAGACTGTTCCATTCATTCACTGCGATTCTGCAATTCATCTGACTCTCCGCTCCAGGCAGGTTTTCATTACAGCACTGGTGAATGACCAAGTAATCCAATGCTGGTTTTCAGCCGCCTTTTCACACTCGCAGTGTGCTGTTCAATTGTCTATCCACTCAAACCTGGTCAGCCTTTCATTTTCTTTTCCACAATATCAGACTTCAGAAATCATTGGAATCGCCAGTACAGAATGTTCCATTCATTCACTGCCAATCTGGAATTCATCTGAATCTGCACTCCAGGTAGGCTTTCATTACACCACTTATGAATGTCCAAGTAACACAATGCTGGTTTTCAGCGGTCTGTTCACACTCTAAGCCCTGCTTTTTACTGGGTATCCACACAACTGTGGTCAGCTCTTCATTTTCATGTCCAAACAATCCAGACTTGAGAAATCATTGCAATCTCCAGTACAGAATGTTCCATTCATTCACTGCGAATCTGGAATTCAACTGAATCTCCACTACCTGCAGATTTATCTTACACCACTTGTGAATGTCCAAGTAAAACAATGCTGGTTTTCAGAGGCCTGTTCATGTTCGCAGTCGTGCTGTTCAATTGGCTATCCACTCAACCTGTTTTGCTCCTCATTTTCCTGTGCACACAACCCAGCCTTCAGAAATCATTGTAATCTCCACTACAGGATGTTCCATTCATTCACTGGGAATCTGGAATTCATCTGAATCTGCACTCCACGCAGGCTTTCGTTACACCACTGCTGAAAGTCGAAGTAATGCAATACTGGTTTTCAGTGGTCTGTTCACATTCGAAGCCGAGGCTTTTTACAGGCTATCCACTCAACACTGGTCAGCTCTTCATTTTCGTGTCCCCACAATCCAGATTTCAGAAATCATTGCAATCTCCACTACAGAATGTTCCATTCATTCACTGCGAGTCTGGAGTTTATCTGATTCTCCACTCCCGCCTGGTTAACATTACACCACTTGTGAATGTCCAAGTAAGCCAATGCTGGTTTTCAGAGGCCTGTTCATACTCGCAGCCGTGCTGTTTAATTGACAATTCACTCCACCCTGTTCAGCTCTTCATTGTCCCACCACACTACCAGCCTTCAGAAATCTTTGTTATCTCCACTACAGAATGTTCCATTCATTCACTGCGAATCTGGAATTCATCTGACTCTCAACTCCACGCAGGTTTTCATTACACCACTGTTGAATGTCCAAGTAACCCAATGCTGGTTTTCAGCGGCCTGTTCATATTCGCAGCCCTGCTGTTTACTTGGCTATCGATTCAAGCCTGGTCAGCTCTTCATTTTCCTGTCCACACAACACAGGCTTCAGAAATCATTGGAATCTCCTCTACAGAATGTTCCATTCGTTCACTGCGAATGTGGAATTCAACTGACTCTCCACTCCATGCAGGTTTTCCTTACACCACTGATGAATGTCCAAGTAACCCAATGCTGGTTTTCAGCTGCATGTTCACACTCGCAGCCATGCTATACAATTGGCTTTCCACTAAATCCTGATTAGTTCTTGATTTTCCTTCCACACGACCCAGCCTTCAGAAATCGTTGGAATCTCCACTAGAGAATGTTCCATTCATTCACTGCGAATCTGGAATTCCTCTGAACCTCCACTCCCGGCAGGTTTTCGTTACACCACTGTTGAATGTCCAAGTAACCCAATGTTTTAAGTGTTTTCTTCACAAGCGCAGTGGTGCTGTTCAATTGGCTATCCACTCAACCCTGGCCAGCTCTACATTTTCCTGTCCACACCACAGAGACTGGAGAAATCATTGTTATCTCCACTACAGAATGTTCCATTCATTCACAGCGAATCTGGAATTCATCTGAATCTCCACTCCCGGCAGGTTTTCGTGACACCACTGGTAAATATTCAAGTAAGCCAATGCTGGTTTTAAGTGGCCTGCTCATACTCTCAGCCGTGCTGTTCAATTTGCTATCCACTCAACCCTCTTCAGCTCCATTTTCCTGTCCACATAACCCAAACTTCAGAAACAATTGGTATCTCCTCCACAGAATGTTCCATTCATTGACGGCAAATCTGAAATTCATCTAATTCTCAACTCCCGTCAGGTTTTCGTTACACCACTTGTGAATGTCCAATTAAGCCAAAGCTGGTTTTCAGTGGCCTGTTCTTACTACGAGACGTGCTGTTCATTTGGCTATCCATTCCACCCTGTTCAGCTCTACAGTTTCGTGTCCACAAAACCCAGCCTTCAGAAATCATTGGAATCACCACTAGAGAATGTTCCATTCATTCACTGCGAATCTGGAATTCATCTGAATCTCCACTCCCGGCAGGTTTTCATTGCACCACTGCTGAATGTTCAAGTAACGCAATGATGGTTTTCAGCGGTCTATTCACACTCGAACCCGTGCTGTTCACGGTCTAGCGACTCAACACTGGTGAGTTCTTCTTTTTCCAGTTCAGACAATACAAACCTCAGAAACCATTGCAATCTACACTACAGAATGTTTCATTCATTCAGGCGAATCTTGAATTCATCTTGTTCTCCACTCCCAGCAGGTTTTCGTTTCACCACTGGTGAATGTCCAAGCAACCCAAGGCTGGTTTCAGCTGCGTGTTAACACTCGCAGCCGTGCTGTTCAATTGGCTATCCAGTGAACGCTGGTTAGCTCTTGATTTTCCTTCCACACACCGAGCCTTCAGAAATCATTCTTATCTCCACTTCAGAATGTTCCATTCGTTCCCTGCGAATCTGGAATTCCTCTGACTCTCCACACCAGGCAGATTTTCCTAACAACACTGGTGAATGACCAGGTAATCCAATGCTGGTTTTCAGCGGCTGTTCACACTCACAGCCTTGCTGTTCAATTGGCAATCCAGTCAAACCTAGTCAGCTCTTCATTTTCCTGTCCACACAACCCAGCGTTCAGAAATCGTTGGAATCTCTACTACAGAAATTTCCATTCATTCACTGTGAATCTGGAAATACTCTGAATCTGCATTCCAGGAAGGCTTTCGTTACACCACTGATGAATGTCCAAGTAATGCAATGCTGCTTCTTAGTGGTCTGTTCACACTCGAAACCGTGCTGTTCATTGGCTATCCACTCAATATCGGTCAGCTCTTCAATATCCTGTCCAGACTATCCAGATTCCTAAATGTTGGCAATCACCACTACAGAATGTTCCATTCAATCACGCGAATCTGGAATTCATCAGAGTCTCCACTCCTGGAAGGTTTTCGTGACACCACTGGTAAATGTCCAAGGAAGACAATGCTGGTTTTAAGCCGCCTGCTAACACACTCAGCCGTGCTGTTCAATTTGCTATCCACCCAACCCTATTCAGCTCTACATTTTCCTGTCCTCATAACCCAACCTTCAGAAATAATTGGTATCTCCTCCACAGAATGTTCCGTTCATTCACTGCGAATCTTAAATTCATCTGACTCTCAACTCCCGGCGGGTTATCGTTACACCACTTGTGAATGTCCAAGTAAGCCAATGCTGGTTTTCAGTGGCCTGTTCATACTAAGAGACGTGCTGTTCATTTGGCTATCCACTCCACCCTGTTCAGCTCTACATTTTCGTGTCCACAAAACCCAGCCTTCAGAAATCATTGGAATCACCACTAGAGAATGTTCCATTCATTCACTGCGAATCTGGAATTCCTCTGAACCTCCACTCCTGGCAGGTTTTCGTTACGCCACTGGTGAATGTCCAAGTAACTCAATACTGGTTTTCAGAGGCGTGCTGTTCAATGGGCTATCCACTCAATATTGGTCAGCTCTTCATTTTCCTCTCCACACAAACCAGCCTTCAGAAATCATTGGGCTCTCCACTACAGACTGTTCCATTCATTCACTGCGATTCTGCAATTCATCTGACTCTCCGCTCCAGGCAGGTTTTCATTACAGCACTGGTGAATGACCAAGTAATCCAATGCTGGTTTTCAGCCGCCTTTTCACACTCGCAGTGTGCTGTTCAATTGTCTATCCACTCAAACCTGGTCAGCCTTTCATTTTCTTTTCCACAATATCAGACTTCAGAAATCATTGGAATCGCCAGTACAGAATGTTCCATTCATTCACTGCCAATCTGGAATTCATCTGAATCTGCACTCCAGGTAGGCTTTCATTACACCACTTATGAATGTCCAAGTAACACAATGCTGGTTTTCAGCGGTCTGTTCACACTCTAAGCCCTGCTTTTTACTGGGTATCCACACAACTGTGGTCAGCTCTTCATTTTCATGTCCAAACAATCCAGACTTGAGAAATCATTGCAATCTCCAGTACAGAATGTTCCATTCATTCACTGCGAATCTGGAATTCAACTGAATCTCCACTACCTGCAGATTTATCTTACACCACTTGTGAATGTCCAAGTAAAACAATGCTGGTTTTCAGAGGCCTGTTCATGTTCGCAGTCGTGCTGTTCAATTGGCTATCCACTCAACCTGTTTTGCTCCTCATTTTCCTGTGCACACAACCCAGCCTTCAGAAATCATTGTAATCTCCACTACAGGATGTTCCATTCATTCACTGGGAATCTGGAATTCATCTGAATCTGCACTCCACGCAGGCTTTCGTTACACCACTGCTGAAAGTCGAAGTAATGCAATACTGGTTTTCAGTGGTCTGTTCACATTCGAAGCCGAGGCTTTTTACAGGCTATCCACTCAACACTGGTCAGCTCTTCATTTTCGTGTCCCCACAATCCAGATTTCAGAAATCATTGCAATCTCCACTACAGAATGTTCCATTCATTCACTGCGAGTCTGGAGTTTATCTGATTCTCCACTCCCGCCTGGTTAACATTACACCACTTGTGAATGTCCAAGTAAGCCAATGCTGGTTTTCAGAGGCCTGTTCATACTCGCAGCCGTGCTGTTTAATTGACAATTCACTCCACCCTGTTCAGCTCTTCATTGTCCCACCACACTACCAGCCTTCAGAAATCTTTGTTATCTCCACTACAGAATGTTCCATTCATTCACTGCGAATCTGGAATTCATCTGACTCTCAACTCCACGCAGGTTTTCATTACACCACTGTTGAATGTCCAAGTAACCCAATGCTGGTTTTCAGCGGCCTGTTCATATTCGCAGCCCTGCTGTTTACTTGGCTATCGATTCAAGCCTGGTCAGCTCTTCATTTTCCTGTCCACACAACACAGGCTTCAGAAATCATTGGAATCTCCTCTACAGAATGTTCCATTCGTTCACTGCGAATGTGGAATTCAACTGACTCTCCACTCCATGCAGGTTTTCCTTACACCACTGATGAATGTCCAAGTAACCCAATGCTGGTTTTCAGCTGCATGTTCACACTCGCAGCCATGCTATACAATTGGCTTTCCACTAAATCCTGATTAGTTCTTGATTTTCCTTCCACACGACCCAGCCTTCAGAAATCGTTGGAATCTCCACTAGAGAATGTTCCATTCATTCACTGCGAATCTGGAATTCCTCTGAACCTCCACTCCCGGCAGGTTTTCGTTACACCACTGTTGAATGTCCAAGTAACCCAATGTTTTAAGTGTTTTCTTCACAAGCGCAGTGGTGCTGTTCAATTGGCTATCCACTCAACCCTGGCCAGCTCTACATTTTCCTGTCCACACCACAGAGACTGGAGAAATCATTGTTATCTCCACTACAGAATGTTCCATTCATTCACAGCGAATCTGGAATTCATCTGAATCTCCACTCCCGGCAGGTTTTCGTGACACCACTGGTAAATATCCAAGTAAGCCAATGCTGGTTTTAAGTGGCCTGCTCATACTCTCAGCCGTGCTGTTCAATTTGCTATCCACTCAACCCTCTTCAGCTCCATTTTCCTGTCCACATAACCCAAACTTCAGAAACAATTGGTATCTCCTCCACAGAATGTTCCATTCATTGACGGCAAATCTGAAATTCATCTAATTCTCAACTCCCGTCAGGTTTTCGTTACACCACTTGTGAATGTCCAATTAAGCCAAAGCTGGTTTTCAGTGGCCTGTTCTTACTACGAGACGTGCTGTTCATTTGGCTATCCATTCCACCCTGTTCAGCTCTACATTTTCGTGTCCACAAAACCCAGCCTTCAGAAATCATTGGAATCACCACTAGAGAATGTTCCATTCATTCACTGCGAATCTGGAATTCATCTGAATCTCCACTCCCGGCAGGTTTTCATTGCACCACTGCTGAATGTTCAAGTAACGCAATGATGGTTTTCAGCGGTCTATTCACACTCGAACCCGTGCTGTTCACGGTCTAGCGACTCAACACTGGTGAGTTCTTCTTTTTCCAGTTCAGACAATACAAACCTCAGAAACCATTGCAATCTACACTACAGAATGTTTCATTCATTCAGGCGAATCTTGAATTCATCTTGTTCTCCACTCCCAGCAGGTTTTCGTTTCACCACTGGTGAATGTCCAAGCAACCCAAGGCTGGTTTCAGCTGCGTGTTAACACTCGCAGCCGTGCTGTTCAATTGGCTATCCAGTGAACGCTGGTTAGCTCTTGATTTTCCTTCCACACACCGAGCCTTCAGAAATCATTCTTATCTCCACTTCAGAATGTTCCATTCGTTCCCTGCGAATCTGGAATTCCTCTGACTCTCCACACCAGGCAGATTTTCCTAACAACACTGGTGAATGACCAGGTAATCCAATGCTGGTTTTCAGCGGCTGTTCACACTCACAGCCTTGCTGTTCAATTGGCAATCCAGTCAAACCTAGTCAGCTCTTCATTTTCCTGTCCACACAACCCAGCGTTCAGAAATCGTTGGAATCTCTACTACAGAAATTTCCATTCATTCACTGTGAATCTGGAAATACTCTGAATCTGCATTCCAGGAAGGCTTTCGTTACACCACTGATGAATGTCCAAGTAATGCAATGCTGCTTCTTAGTGGTCTGTTCACACTCGAAACCGTGCTGTTCATTGGCTATCCACTCAATATCGGTCAGCTCTTCAATATCCTGTCCAGACTATCCAGATTCCTAAATGTTGGCAATCACCACTACAGAATGTTCCATTCAATCACGCGAATCTGGAATTCATCAGAGTCTCCACTCCTGGAAGGTTTTCGTGACACCACTGGTAAATGTCCAAGGAAGACAATGCTGGTTTTAAGCCGCCTGCTAACACACTCAGCCGTGCTGTTCAATTTGCTATCCACCCAACCCTATTCAGCTCTACATTTTCCTGTCCTCATAACCCAACCTTCAGAAATAATTGGTATCTCCTCCACAGAATGTTCCGTTCATTCACTGCGAATCTTAAATTCATCTGACTCTCAACTCCCGGCGGGTTATCGTTACACCACTTGTGAATGTCCAAGTAAGCCAATGCTGGTTTTCAGTGGCCTGTTCATACTAAGAAACGTGCTGTTCATTTGGCTATCCACTCCACCCTGTTCAGCTCTACATTTTCGTGTCCACAAAACCCAGCCTTCAGAAATCATTGGAATCACCACTAGAGAATGTTCCATTCATTCACTGCGAATCTGGAATTCCTCTGAACCTCCACTCCTGGCAGGTTTTCGTTACGCCACTGGTGAATGTCCAAGTAACTCAATACTGGTTTTCAGAGGCATGTTCAACTCGCAGAAGTGCTGTTCAATGGGCTATCCACTCAATATTGGTCAGCTCTTCATTTTCCTCTCCACACAAACCAGCCTTCAGAAATCATTGGGCTCTCCACTACAGACTGTTCCATTCATTCACTGCGATTCTGCAATTCATCTGACTCTCCGCTCCAGGCAGGTTTTCATTACAGCACTGGTGAATGACCAAGTAATCCAATGCTGGTTTTCAGCCGCCTTTTCACACTCGCAGTGTGCTGTTCAATTGTCTATCCACTCAAACCTGGTCAGCCTTTCATTTTCTTTTCCACAATATCAGACTTCAGAAATCATTGGAATCGCCAGTACAGAATGTTCCATTCATTCACTGCCAATCTGGAATTCATCTGAATCTGCACTCCAGGTAGGCTTTCATTACACCACTTATGAATGTCCAAGTAACACAATGCTGGTTTTCAGCGGTCTGTTCACACTCTAAGCCCTGCTTTTTACTGGGTATCCACACAACTGTGGTCAGCTCTTCATTTTCATGTCCAAACAATCCAGACTTGAGAAATCATTGCAATCTCCAGTACAGAATGTTCCATTCATTCACTGCGAATCTGGAATTCAACTGAATCTCCACTACCTGCAGATTTATCTTACACCACTTGTGAATGTCCAAGTAAAACAATGCTGGTTTTCAGAGGCCTGTTCATGTTCGCAGTCGTGCTGTTCAATTGGCTATCCACTCAACCTGTTTTGCTCCTCATTTTCCTGTGCACACAACCCAGCCTTCAGAAATCATTGTAATCTCCACTACAGGATGTTCCATTCATTCACTGGGAATCTGGAATTCATCTGAATCTGCACTCCACGCAGGCTTTCGTTACACCACTGCTGAAAGTCGAAGTAATGCAATACTGGTTTTCAGTGGTCTGTTCACATTCGAAGCCGAGGCTTTTTACAGGCTATCCACTCAACACTGGTCAGCTCTTCATTTTCGTGTCCCCACAATCCAGATTTCAGAAATCATTGCAATCTCCACTACAGAATGTTCCATTCATTCACTGCGAGTCTGGAGTTTATCTGATTCTCCACTCCCGCCTGGTTAACATTACACCACTTGTGAATGTCCAAGTAAGCCAATGCTGGTTTTCAGAGGCCTGTTCATACTCGCAGCCGTGCTGTTTAATTGACAATTCACTCCACCCTGTTCAGCTCTTCATTGTCCCACCACACTACCAGCCTTCAGAAATCTTTGTTATCTCCACTACAGAATGTTCCATTCATTCACTGCGAATCTGGAATTCATCTGACTCTCAACTCCACGCAGGTTTTCATTACACCACTGTTGAATGTCCAAGTAACCCAATGCTGGTTTTCAGCGGCCTGTTCATATTCGCAGCCCTGCTGTTTACTTGGCTATCGATTCAAGCCTGGTCAGCTCTTCATTTTCCTGTCCACACAACACAGGCTTCAGAAATCATTGGAATCTCCTCTACAGAATGTTCCATTCATTCACTGCGAATGTGGAATTCAACTGACTCTCCACTCCATGCAGGTTTTCCTTACACCACTGATGAATGTCCAAGTAACCCAATGCTGGTTTTCAGCTGCATGTTCACACTCGCAGCCATGCTATACAATTGGCTTTCCACTAAATCCTGATTAGTTCTTGATTTTCCTTCCACACGACCCAGCCTTCAGAAATCGTTGGAATCTCCACTAGAGAATGTTCCATTCATTCACTGCGAATCTGGAATTCCTCTGAACCTCCACTCCCGGCAGGTTTTCGTTACACCACTGTTGAATGTCCAAGTAACCCAATGTTTTAAGTGTTTTCTTCACAAGCGCAGTGGTGCTGTTCAATTGGCTATCCACTCAACCCTGGCCAGCTCTACATTTTCCTGTCCACACCACAGAGACTGGAGAAATCATTGTTATCTCCACTACAGAATGTTCCATTCATTCACAGCGAATCTGGAATTCATCTGAATCTCCACTCCCGGCAGGTTTTCGTGACACCACTGGTAAATATCCAAGTAAGCCAATGCTGGTTTTAAGTGGCCTGCTCATACTCTCAGCCGTGCTGTTCAATTTGCTATCCACTCAACCCTCTTCAGCTCCATTTTCCTGTCCACATAACCCAAACTTCAGAAACAATTGGTATCTCCTCCACAGAATGTTCCATTCATTGACGGCAAATCTGAAATTCATCTAATTCTCAACTCCCGTCAGGTTTTCGTTACACCACTTGTGAATGTCCAATTAAGCCAAAGCTGGTTTTCAGTGGCCTGTTCTTACTACGAGACGTGCTGTTCATTTGGCTATCCATTCCACCCTGTTCAGCTCTACATTTTCGTGTCCACAAAACCCAGCCTTCAGAAATCATTGGAATCACCACTAGAGAATGTTCCATTCATTCACTGCGAATCTGGAATTCATCTGAATCTCCACTCCCGGCAGGTTTTCATTGCACCACTGCTGAATGTTCAAGTAACGCAATGATGGTTTTCAGCGGTCTATTCACACTCGAACCCGTGCTGTTCACGGTCTAGCGACTCAACACTGGTGAGTTCTTCTTTTTCCAGTTCAGACAATACAAACCTCAGAAACCATTGCAATCTACACTACAGAATGTTTCATTCATTCAGGCGAATCTTGAATTCATCTTGTTCTCCACTCCCAGCAGGTTTTCGTTTCACCACTGGTGAATGTCCAAGCAACCCAAGGCTGGTTTCAGCTGCGTGTTAACACTCGCAGCCGTGCTGTTCAATTGGCTATCCAGTGAACGCTGGTTAGCTCTTGATTTTCCTTCCACACACCGAGCCTTCAGAAATCATTCTTATCTCCACTTCAGAATGTTCCATTCGTTCCCTGCGAATCTGGAATTCCTCTGACTCTCCACACCAGGCAGATTTTCCTAACAACACTGGTGAATGACCAGGTAATCCAATGCTGGTTTTCAGCGGCTGTTCACACTCACAGCCTTGCTGTTCAATTGGCAATCCAGTCAAACCTAGTCAGCTCTTCATTTTCCTGTCCACACAACCCAGCGTTCAGAAATCATTGGAATCTCTACTACAGAAATTTCCATTCATTCACTGTGAATCTGGAAATACTCTGAATCTGCATTCCAGGAAGGCTTTCGTTACACCACTGATGAATGTCCAAGTAATGCAATGCTGCTTCTTAGTGGTCTGTTCACACTCGAAACCGTGCTGTTCATTGGCTATCCACTCAATATCGGTCAGCTCTTCAATATCCTGTCCAGACTATCCAGATTCCTAAATGTTGGCAATCACCACTACAGAATGTTCCATTCAATCACGCGAATCTGGAATTCATCAGAGTCTCCACTCCTGGAAGGTTTTCGTGACACCACTGGTAAATGTCCAAGGAAGACAATGCTGGTTTTAAGCCGCCTGCTAACACACTCAGCCGTGCTGTTCAATTTGCTATCCACCCAACCCTATTCAGCTCTACATTTTCCTGTCCTCATAACCCAACCTTCAGAAATAATTGGTATCTCCTCCACAGAATGTTCCGTTCATTCACTGCGAATCTTAAATTCATCTGACTCTCAACTCCCGGCGGGTTATCGTTACACCACTTGTGAATGTCCAAGTAAGCCAATGCTGGTTTTCAGTGGCCTGTTCATACTAAGAGACGTGCTGTTCATTTGGCTATCCACTCCACCCTGTTCAGCTCTACATTTTCGTGTCCACAAAACCCAGCCTTCAGAAATCATTGGAATCACCACTAGAGAATGTTCCATTCATTCACTGCGAATCTGGAATTCCTCTGAACCTCCACTCCTGGCAGGTTTTCGTTACGCCACTGGTGAATGTCCAAGTAACTCAATACTGGTTTTCAGAGGCGTGCTGTTCAATGGGCTATCCACTCAATATTGGTCAGCTCTTCATTTTCCTCTCCACACAAACCAGCCTTCAGAAATCATTGGGCTCTCCACTACAGACTGTTCCATTCATTCACTGCGATTCTGCAATTCATCTGACTCTCCGCTCCAGGCAGGTTTTCATTACAGCACTGGTGAATGACCAAGTAATCCAATGCTGGTTTTCAGCCGCCTTTTCACACTCGCAGTGTGCTGTTCAATTGTCTATCCACTCAAACCTGGTCAGCCTTTCATTTTCTTTTCCACAATATCAGACTTCAGAAATCATTGGAATCGCCAGTACAGAATGTTCCATTCATTCACTGCCAATCTGGAATTCATCTGAATCTGCACTCCAGGTAGGCTTTCATTACACCACTTATGAATGTCCAAGTAACACAATGCTGGTTTTCAGCGGTCTGTTCACACTCTAAGCCCTGCTTTTTACTGGGTATCCACACAACTGTGGTCAGCTCTTCATTTTCATGTCCAAACAATCCAGACTTGAGAAATCATTGCAATCTCCAGTACAGAATGTTCCATTCATTCACTGCGAATCTGGAATTCAACTGAATCTCCACTACCTGCAGATTTATCTTACACCACTTGTGAATGTCCAAGTAAAACAATGCTGGTTTTCAGAGGCCTGTTCATGTTCGCAGTCGTGCTGTTCAATTGGCTATCCACTCAACCTGTTTTGCTCCTCATTTTCCTGTGCACACAACCCAGCCTTCAGAAATCATTGTAATCTCCACTACAGGATGTTCCATTCATTCACTGGGAATCTGGAATTCATCTGAATCTGCACTCCACGCAGGCTTTCGTTACACCACTGCTGAAAGTCGAAGTAATGCAATACTGGTTTTCAGTGGTCTGTTCACATTCGAAGCCGAGGCTTTTTACAGGCTATCCACTCAACACTGGTCAGCTCTTCATTTTCGTGTCCCCACAATCCAGATTTCAGAAATCATTGCAATCTCCACTACAGAATGTTCCATTCATTCACTGCGAGTCTGGAGTTTATCTGATTCTCCACTCCCGCCTGGTTAACATTACACCACTTGTGAATGTCCAAGTAAGCCAATGCTGGTTTTCAGAGGCCTGTTCATACTCGCAGCCGTGCTGTTTAATTGACAATTCACTCCACCCTGTTCAGCTCTTCATTGTCCCACCACACTACCAGCCTTCAGAAATCTTTGTTATCTCCACTACAGAATGTTCCATTCATTCACTGCGAATCTGGAATTCATCTGACTCTCAACTCCACGCAGGTTTTCATTACACCACTGTTGAATGTCCAAGTAACCCAATGCTGGTTTTCAGCGGCCTGTTCATATTCGCAGCCCTGCTGTTTACTTGGCTATCGATTCAAGCCTGGTCAGCTCTTCATTTTCCTGTCCACACAACACAGGCTTCAGAAATCATTGGAATCTCCTCTACAGAATGTTCCATTCATTCACTGCGAATGTGGAATTCAACTGACTCTCCACTCCATGCAGGTTTTCCTTACACCACTGATGAATGTCCAAGTAACCCAATGCTGGTTTTCAGCTGCATGTTCACACTCGCAGCCATGCTATACAATTGGCTTTCCACTAAATCCTGATTAGTTCTTGATTTTCCTTCCACACGACCCAGCCTTCAGAAATCGTTGGAATCTCCACTAGAGAATGTTCCATTCATTCACTGCGAATCTGGAATTCCTCTGAACCTCCACTCCCGGCAGGTTTTCGTTACACCACTGTTGAATGTCCAAGTAACCCAATGTTTTAAGTGTTTTCTTCACAAGCGCAGTGGTGCTGTTCAATTGGCTATCCACTCAACCCTGGCCAGCTCTACATTTTCCTGTCCACACCACAGAGACTGGAGAAATCATTGTTATCTCCACTACAGAATGTTCCATTCATTCACAGCGAATCTGGAATTCATCTGAATCTCCACTCCCGGCAGGTTTTCGTGACACCACTGGTAAATATCCAAGTAAGCCAATGCTGGTTTTAAGTGGCCTGCTCATACTCTCAGCCGTGCTGTTCAATTTGCTATCCACTCAACCCTCTTCAGCTCCATTTTCCTGTCCACATAACCCAAACTTCAGAAACAATTGGTATCTCCTCCACAGAATGTTCCATTCATTGACGGCAAATCTGAAATTCATCTAATTCTCAACTCCCGTCAGGTTTTCGTTACACCACTTGTGAATGTCCAATTAAGCCAAAGCTGGTTTTCAGTGGCCTGTTCTTACTACGAGACGTGCTGTTCATTTGGCTATCCATTCCACCCTGTTCAGCTCTACATTTTCGTGTCCACAAAACCCAGCCTTCAGAAATCATTGGAATCACCACTAGAGAATGTTCCATTCATTCACTGCGAATCTGGAATTCATCTGAATCTCCACTCCCGGCAGGTTTTCATTGCACCACTGCTGAATGTTCAAGTAACGCAATGATGGTTTTCAGCGGTCTATTCACACTCGAACCCGTGCTGTTCACGGTCTAGCGACTCAACACTGGTGAGTTCTTCTTTTTCCAGTTCAGACAATACAAACCTCAGAAACCATTGCAATCTACACTACAGAATGTTTCATTCATTCAGGCGAATCTTGAATTCATCTTGTTCTCCACTCCCAGCAGGTTTTCGTTTCACCACTGGTGAATGTCCAAGCAACCCAAGGCTGGTTTCAGCTGCGTGTTAACACTCGCAGCCGTGCTGTTCAATTGGCTATCCAGTGAACGCTGGTTAGCTCTTGATTTTCCTTCCACACACCGAGCCTTCAGAAATCATTCTTATCTCCACTTCAGAATATTCCATTCGTTCCCTGCGAATCTGGAATTCCTCTGACTCTCCACACCAGGCAGATTTTCCTAACAACACTGGTGAATGACCAGGTAATCCAATGCTGGTTTTCAGCGGCTGTTCACACTCACAGCCTTGCTGTTCAATTGGCAATCCAGTCAAACCTAGTCAGCTCTTCATTTTCCTGTCCACACAACCCAGCGTTCAGAAATCATTGGAATCTCTACTACAGAAATTTCCATTCATTCACTGTGAATCTGGAAATACTCTGAATCTGCATTCCAGGAAGGCTTTCGTTACACCACTGATGAATGTCCAAGTAATGCAATGCTGCTTCTTAGTGGTCTGTTCACACTCGAAACCGTGCTGTTCATTGGCTATCCACTCAATATCGGTCAGCTCTTCAATATCCTGTCCAGACTATCCAGATTCCTAAATGTTGGCAATCACCACTACAGAATGTTCCATTCAATCACGCGAATCTGGAATTCATCAGAGTCTCCACTCCTGGAAGGTTTTCGTGACACCACTGGTAAATGTCCAAGGAAGACAATGCTGGTTTTAAGCCGCCTGCTAACACACTCAGCCGTGCTGTTCAATTTGCTATCCACCCAACCCTATTCAGCTCTACATTTTCCTGTCCTCATAACCCAACCTTCAGAAATAATTGGTATCTCCTCCACAGAATGTTCCGTTCATTCACTGCGAATCTTAAATTCATCTGACTCTCAACTCCCGGCGGGTTATCGTTACACCACTTGTGAATGTCCAAGTAAGCCAATGCTGGTTTTCAGTGGCCTGTTCATACTAAGAGACGTGCTGTTCATTTGGCTATCCACTCCACCCTGTTCAGCTCTACATTTTCGTGTCCACAAAACCCAGCCTTCAGAAATCATTGGAATCACCACTAGAGAATGTTCCATTCATTCACTGCGAATCTGGAATTCCTCTGAACCTCCACTCCTGGCAGGTTTTCGTTACGCCACTGGTGAATGTCCAAGTAACTCAATACTGGTTTTCAGAGGCATGTTCAACTCGCAGAAGTGCTGTTCAATGGGCTATCCACTCAATATTGGTCAGCTCTTCATTTTCCTCTCCACACAAACCAGCCTTCAGAAATCATTGGGCTCTCCACTACAGACTGTTCCATTCATTCACTGCGATTCTGCAATTCATCTGACTCTCCGCTCCAGGCAGGTTTTCATTACAGCACTGGTGAATGACCAAGTAATCCAATGCTGGTTTTCAGCCGCCTTTTCACACTCGCAGTGTGCTGTTCAATTGTCTATCCACTCAAACCTGGTCAGCCTTTCATTTTCTTTTCCACAATATCAGACTTCAGAAATCATTGGAATCGCCAGTACAGAATGTTCCATTCATTCACTGCCAATCTGGAATTCATCTGATTCTGCACTCCAGGTAGGCTTTCATTACACCACTTATGAATGTCCAAGTAACACAATGCTGGTTTTCAGCGGTCTGTTCACACTCTAAGCCCTGCTTTTTACTGGGTATCCACACAACTGTGGTCAGCTCTTCATTTTCATGTCCAAACAATCCAGACTTGAGAAATCATTGCAATCTCCAGTACAGAATGTTCCATTCATTCACTGCGAATCTGGAATTCAACTGAATCTCCACTACCTGCAGATTTATCTTACACCACTTGTGAATGTCCAAGTAAAACAATGCTGGTTTTCAGAGGCCTGTTCATGTTCGCAGTCGTGCTGTTCAATTGGCTATCCACTCAACCTGTTTTGCTCCTCATTTTCCTGTGCACACAACCCAGCCTTCAGAAATCATTGTAATCTCCACTACAGGATGTTCCATTCATTCACTGGGAATCTGGAATTCATCTGAATCTGCACTCCACGCAGGCTTTCGTTACACCACTGCTGAAAGTCGAAGTAATGCAATACTGGTTTTCAGTGGTCTGTTCACATTCGAAGCCGAGGCTTTTTACAGGCTATCCACTCAACACTGGTCAGCTCTTCATTTTCGTGTCCCCACAATCCAGATTTCAGAAATCATTGCAATCTCCACTACAGAATGTTCCATTCATTCACTGCGAGTCTGGAGTTTATCTGATTCTCCACTCCCGCCTGGTTAACATTACACCACTTGTGAATGTCCAAGTAAGCCAATGCTGGTTTTCAGAGGCCTGTTCATACTCGCAGCCGTGCTGTTTAATTGACAATTCACTCCACCCTGTTCAGCTCTTCATTGTCCCACCACACTACCAGCCTTCAGAAATCTTTGTTATCTCCACTACAGAACGTTCCATTCATTCACTGCGAATCTGGAATTCATCTGACTCTCAACTCCACGCAGGTTTTCATTACACCACTGTTGAATGTCCAAGTAACCCAATGCTGGTTTTCAGCGGCCTGTTCATATTCGCAGCCCTGCTGTTTACTTGGCTATCGATTCAAGCCTGGTCAGCTCTTCATTTTCCTGTCCACACAACACAGGCTTCAGAAATCATTGGAATCTCCTCTACAGAATGTTCCATTCATTCACTGCGAATGTGGAATTCAACTGACTCTCCACTCCATGCAGGTTTTCCTTACACCACTGATGAATGTCCAAGTAACCCAATGCTGGTTTTCAGCTGCATGTTCACACTCGCAGCCATGCTATACAATTGGCTTTCCACTAAATCCTGATTAGTTCTTGATTTTCCTTCCACACGACCCAGCCTTCAGAAATCGTTGGAATCTCCACTAGAGAATGTTCCATTCATTCACTGCGAATCTGGAATTCCTCTGAACCTCCACTCCCGGCAGGTTTTCGTTACACCACTGTTGAATGTCCAAGTAACCCAATGTTTTAAGTGTTTTCTTCACAAGCGCAGTGGTGCTGTTCAATTGGCTATCCACTCAACCCTGGCCAGCTCTACATTTTCCTGTCCACACCACAGAGACTGGAGAAATCATTGTTATCTCCACTACAGAATGTTCCATTCATTCACAGCGAATCTGGAATTCATCTGAATCTCCACTCCCGGCAGGTTTTCGTGACACCACTGGTAAATATCCAAGTAAGCCAATGCTGGTTTTAAGTGGCCTGCTCATACTCTCAGCCGTGCTGTTCAATTTGCTATCCACTCAACCCTCTTCAGCTCCATTTTCCTGTCCACATAACCCAAACTTCAGAAACAATTGGTATCTCCTCCACAGAATGTTCCATTCATTGACGGCAAATCTGAAATTCATCTAATTCTCAACTCCCGTCAGGTTTTCGTTACACCACTTGTGAATGTCCAATTAAGCCAAAGCTGGTTTTCAGTGGCCTGTTCTTACTACGAGACGTGCTGTTCATTTGGCTATCCATTCCACCCTGTTCAGCTCTACATTTTCGTGTCCACAAAACCCAGCCTTCAGAAATCATTGGAATCACCACTAGAGAATGTTCCATTCATTCACTGCGAATCTGGAATTCATCTGAATCTCCACTCCCGGCAGGTTTTCATTGCACCACTGCTGAATGTTCAAGTAACGCAATGATGGTTTTCAGCGGTCTATTCACACTCGAACCCGTGCTGTTCACGGTCTAGCGACTCAACACTGGTGAGTTCTTCTTTTTCCAGTTCAGACAATACAAACCTCAGAAACCATTGCAATCTACACTACAGAATGTTTCATTCATTCAGGCGAATCTTGAATTCATCTTGTTCTCCACTCCCAGCAGGTTTTCGTTTCACCACTGGTGAATGTCCAAGCAACCCAAGGCTGGTTTCAGCTGCGTGTTAACACTCGCAGCCGTGCTGTTCAATTGGCTATCCAGTGAACGCTGGTTAGCTCTTGATTTTCCTTCCACACACCGAGCCTTCAGAAATCATTCTTATCTCCACTTCAGAATGTTCCATTCGTTCCCTGCGAATCTGGAATTCCTCTGACTCTCCACACCAGGCAGATTTTCCTAACAACACTGGTGAATGACCAGGTAATCCAATGCTGGTTTTCAGCGGCTGTTCACACTCACAGCCTTGCTGTTCAATTGGCAATCCAGTCAAACCTAGTCAGCTCTTCATTTTCCTGTCCACACAACCCAGCGTTCAGAAATCATTGGAATCTCTACTACAGAAATTTCCATTCATTCCCTGTGAATCTGGAAATACTCTGAATCTGCATTCCAGGAAGGCTTTCGTTACACCACTGATGAATGTCCAAGTAATGCAATGCTGCTTCTTAGTGGTCTGTTCACACTCGAAACCGTGCTGTTCATTGGCTATCCACTCAATATCGGTCAGCTCTTCAATATCCTGTCCAGACTATCCAGATTCCTAAATGTTGGCAATCACCACTACAGAATGTTCCATTCAATCACGCGAATCTGGAATTCATCAGAGTCTCCACTCCTGGAAGGTTTTCGTGACACCACTGGTAAATGTCCAAGGAAGACAATGCTGGTTTTAAGCCGCCTGCTAACACACTCAGCCGTGCTGTTCAATTTGCTATCCACCCAACCCTATTCAGCTCTACATTTTCCTGTCCTCATAACCCAACCTTCAGAAATAATTGGTATCTCCTCCACAGAATGTTCCGTTCATTCACTGCGAATCTTAAATTCATCTGACTCTCAACTCCCGGCGGGTTATCGTTACACCACTTGTGAATGTCCAAGTAAGCCAATGCTGGTTTTCAGTGGCCTGTTCATACTAAGAGACGTGCTGTTCATTTGGCTATCCACTCCACCCTGTTCAGCTCTACATTTTCGTGTCCACAAAACCCAGCCTTCAGAAATCATTGGAATCACCACTAGAGAATGTTCCATTCATTCACTGCGAATCTGGAATTCCTCTGAACCTCCACTCCTGGCAGGTTTTCGTTACGCCACTGGTGAATGTCCAAGTAACTCAATACTGGTTTTCAGAGGCATGTTCAACTCGCAGAAGTGCTGTTCAATGGGCTATCCACTCAATATTGGTCAGCTCTTCATTTTCCTCTCCACACAAACCAGCCTTCAGAAATCATTGGGCTCTCCACTACAGACTGTTCCATTCATTCACTGCGATTCTGCAATTCATCTGACTCTCCGCTCCAGGCAGGTTTTCATTACAGCACTGGTGAATGACCAAGTAATCCAATGCTGGTTTTCAGCCGCCTTTTCACACTCGCAGTGTGCTGTTCAATTGTCTATCCACTCAAACCTGGTCAGCCTTTCATTTTCTTTTCCACAATATCAGACTTCAGAAATCATTGGAATCGCCAGTACAGAATGTTCCATTCATTCACTGCCAATCTGGAATTCATCTGAATCTGCACTCCAGGTAGGCTTTCATTACACCACTTATGAATGTCCAAGTAACACAATGCTGGTTTTCAGCGGTCTGTTCACACTCTAAGCCCTGCTTTTTACTGGGTATCCACACAACTGTGGTCAGCTCTTCATTTTCATGTCCAAACAATCCAGACTTGAGAAATCATTGCAATCTCCAGTACAGAATGTTCCATTCATTCACTGCGAATCTGGAATTCAACTGAATCTCCACTACCTGCAGATTTATCTTACACCACTTGTGAATGTCCAAGTAAAACAATGCTGGTTTTCAGAGGCCTGTTCATGTTCGCAGTCGTGCTGTTCAATTGGCTATCCACTCAACCTGTTTTGCTCCTCATTTTCCTGTGCACACAACCCAGCCTTCAGAAATCATTGTAATCTCCACTACAGGATGTTCCATTCATTCACTGGGAATCTGGAATTCATCTGAATCTGCACTCCACGCAGGCTTTCGTTACACCACTGCTGAAAGTCGAAGTAATGCAATACTGGTTTTCAGTGGTCTGTTCACATTCGAAGTCGAGGCTTTTTACAGGCTATCCACTCAACACTGGTCAGCTCTTCATTTTCGTGTCCCCACAATCCAGATTTCAGAAATCATTGCAATCTCCACTACAGAATGTTCCATTCATTCACTGCGAGTCTGGAGTTTATCTGATTCTCCACTCCCGCCTGGTTAACATTACACCACTTGTGAATGTCCAAGTAAGCCAATGCTGGTTTTCAGAGGCCTGTTCATACTCGCAGCCGTGCTGTTTAATTGACAATTCACTCCACCCTGTTCAGCTCTTCATTGTCCCACCACACTACCAGCCTTCAGAAATCTTTGTTATCTCCACTACAGAACGTTCCATTCATTCACTGCGAATCTGGAATTCATCTGACTCTCAACTCCACGCAGGTTTTCATTACACCACTGTTGAATGTCCAAGTAACCCAATGCTGGTTTTCAGCGGCCTGTTCATATTCGCAGCCCTGCTGTTTACTTGGCTATCGATTCAAGCCTGGTCAGCTCTTCATTTTCCTGTCCACACAACACAGGCTTCAGAAATCATTGGAATCTCCTCTACAGAATGTTCCATTCATTCACTGCGAATGTGGAATTCAACTGACTCTCCACTCCATGCAGGTTTTCCTTACACCACTGATGAATGTCCAAGTAACCCAATGCTGGTTTTCAGCTGCATGTTCACACTCGCAGCCATGCTATACAATTGGCTTTCCACTAAATCCTGATTAGTTCTTGATTTTCCTTCCACACGACCCAGCCTTCAGAAATCGTTGGAATCTCCACTAGAGAATGTTCCATTCATTCACTGCGAATCTGGAATTCCTCTGAACCTCCACTCCCGGCAGGTTTTCGTTACACCACTGTTGAATGTCCAAGTAACCCAATGTTTTAAGTGTTTTCTTCACAAGCGCAGTGGTGCTGTTCAATTGGCTATCCACTCAACCCTGGCCAGCTCTACATTTTCCTGTCCACACCACAGAGACTGGAGAAATCATTGTTATCTCCACTACAGAATGTTCCATTCATTCACAGCGAATCTGGAATTCATCTGAATCTCCACTCCCGGCAGGTTTTCGTGACACCACTGGTAAATATCCAAGTAAGCCAATGCTGGTTTTAAGTGGCCTGCTCATACTCTCAGCCGTGCTGTTCAATTTGCTATCCACTCAACCCTCTTCAGCTCCATTTTCCTGTCCACATAACCCAAACTTCAGAAACAATTGGTATCTCCTCCACAGAATGTTCCATTCATTGACGGCAAATCTGAAATTCATCTAATTCTCAACTCCCGTCAGGTTTTCGTTACACCACTTGTGAATGTCCAATTAAGCCAAAGCTGGTTTTCAGTGGCCTGTTCTTACTACGAGACGTGCTGTTCATTTGGCTATCCATTCCACCCTGTTCAGCTCTACATTTTCGTGTCCACAAAACCCAGCCTTCAGAAATCATTGGAATCACCACTAGAGAATGTTCCATTCATTCACTGCGAATCTGGAATTCATCTGAATCTCCACTCCCGGCAGGTTTTCATTGCACCACTGCTGAATGTTCAAGTAACGCAATGATGGTTTTCAGCGGTCTATTCACACTCGAACCCGTGCTGTTCACGGTCTAGCGACTCAACACTGGTGAGTTCTTCTTTTTCCAGTTCAGACAATACAAACCTCAGAAACCATTGCAATCTACACTACAGAATGTTTCATTCATTCACGCGAATCTTGAATTCATCTTGTTCTCCACTCCCAGCAGGTTTTCGTTTCACCACTGGTGAATGTCCAAGCAACCCAAGGCTGGTTTCAGCTGCGTGTTAACACTCGCAGCCGTGCTGTTCAATTGGCTATCCAGTGAACGCTGGTTAGCTCTTGATTTTCCTTCCACACACCGAGCCTTCAGAAATCATTCTTATCTCCACTTCAGAATGTTCCATTCGTTCCCTGCGAATCTGGAATTCCTCTGACTCTCCACACCAGGCAGATTTTCCTAACAACACTGGTGAATGACCAGGTAATCCAATGCTGGTTTTCAGCGGCTGTTCACACTCACAGCCTTGCTGTTCAATTGGCAATCCAGTCAAACCTAGTCAGCTCTTCATTTTCCTGTCCACACAACCCAGCGTTCAGAAATCATTGGAATCTCTACTACAGAAATTTCCATTCATTCACTGTGAATCTGGAAATACTCTGAATCTGCATTCCAGGAAGGCTTTCGTTACACCACTGATGAATGTCCAAGTAATGCAATGCTGCTTCTTAGTGGTCTGTTCACACTCGAAACCGTGCTGTTCATTGGCTATCCACTCAATATCGGTCAGCTCTTCAATATCCTGTCCAGACTATCCAGATTCCTAAATGTTGGCAATCACCACTACAGAATGTTCCATTCAATCACGCGAATCTGGAATTCATCAGAGTCTCCACTCCTGGAAGGTTTTCGTGACACCACTGGTAAATGTCCAAGGAAGACAATGCTGGTTTTAAGCCGCCTGCTAACACACTCAGCCGTGCTGTTCAATTTGCTATCCACCCAACCCTATTCAGCTCTACATTTTCCTGTCCTCATAACCCAACCTTCAGAAATAATTGGTATCTCCTCCACAGAATGTTCCGTTCATTCACTGCGAATCTTAAATTCATCTGACTCTCAACTCCCGGCGGGTTATCGTTACACCACTTGTGAATGTCCAAGTAAGCCAATGCTGGTTTTCAGTGGCCTGTTCATACTAAGAGACGTGCTGTTCATTTGGCTATCCACTCCACCCTGTTCAGCTCTACATTTTCGTGTCCACAAAACCCAGCCTTCAGAAATCATTGGAATCACCACTAGAGAATGTTCCATTCATTCACTGCGAATCTGGAATTCATCTGAACCTCCACTCCTGGCAGGTTTTCGTTACGCCACTGGTGAATGTCCAAGTAACTCAATACTGGTTTTCAGAGGCATGTTCAACTCGCAGAAGTGCTGTTCAATGGGCTATCCACTCAATATTGGTCAGCTCTTCATTTTCCTCTCCACACAAACCAGCCTTCAGAAATCATTGGGCTCTCCACTACAGACTGTTCCATTCATTCACTGCGATTCTGCAATTCATCTGACTCTCCGCTCCAGGCAGGTTTTCATTACAGCACTGGTGAATGACCAAGTAATCCAATGCTGGTTTTCAGCCGCCTTTTCACACTCGCAGTGTGCTGTTCAATTGTCTATCCACTCAAACCTGGTCAGCCTTTCATTTTCTTTTCCACAATATCAGACTTCAGAAATCATTGGAATCGCCAGTACAGAATGTTCCATTCATTCACTGCCAATCTGGAATTCATCTGAATCTGCACTCCAGGTAGGCTTTCATTACACCACTTATGAATGTCCAAGTAACACAATGCTGGTTTTCAGCGGTCTGTTCACACTCTAAGCCCTGCTTTTTACTGGGTATCCACACAACTGTGGTCAGCTCTTCATTTTCATGTCCAAACAATCCAGACTTGAGAAATCATTGCAATCTCCAGTACAGAATGTTCCATTCATTCACTGCGAATCTGGAATTCAACTGAATCTCCACTACCTGCAGATTTATCTTACACCACTTGTGAATGTCCAAGTAAAACAATGCTGGTTTTCAGAGGCCTGTTCATGTTCGCAGTCGTGCTGTTCAATTGGCTATCCACTCAACCTGTTTTGCTCCTCATTTTCCTGTGCACACAACCCAGCCTTCAGAAATCATTGTAATCTCCACTACAGGATGTTCCATTCATTCACTGGGAATCTGGAATTCATCTGAATCTGCACTCCACGCAGGCTTTCGTTACACCACTGCTGAAAGTCGAAGTAATGCAATACTGGTTTTCAGTGGTCTGTTCACATTCGAAGCCGAGGCTTTTTACAGGCTATCCACTCAACACTGGTCAGCTCTTCATTTTCGTGTCCCCACAATCCAGATTTCAGAAATCATTGCAATCTCCACTACAGAATGTTCCATTCATTCACTGCGAGTCTGGAGTTTATCTGATTCTCCACTCCCGCCTGGTTAACATTACACCACTTGTGAATGTCCAAGTAAGCCAATGCTGGTTTTCAGAGGCCTGTTCATACTCGCAGCCGTGCTGTTTAATTGACAATTCACTCCACCCTGTTCAGCTCTTCATTGTCCCACCACACTACCAGCCTTCAGAAATCTTTGTTATCTCCACTACAGAACGTTCCATTCATTCACTGCGAATCTGGAATTCATCTGACTCTCAACTCCACGCAGGTTTTCATTACACCACTGTTGAATGTCCAAGTAACCCAATGCTGGTTTTCAGCGGCCTGTTCATATTCGCAGCCCTGCTGTTTACTTGGCTATCGATTCAAGCCTGGTCAGCTCTTCATTTTCCTGTCCACACAACACAGGCTTCAGAAATCATTGGAATCTCCTCTACAGAATGTTCCATTCATTCACTGCGAATGTGGAATTCAACTGACTCTCCACTCCATGCAGGTTTTCCTTACACCACTGATGAATGTCCAAGTAACCCAATGCTGGTTTTCAGCTGCATGTTCACACTCGCAGCCATGCTATACAATTGGCTTTCCACTAAATCCTGATTAGTTCTTGATTTTCCTTCCACACGACCCAGCCTTCAGAAATCGTTGGAATCTCCACTAGAGAATGTTCCATTCATTCACTGCGAATCTGGAATTCCTCTGAACCTCCACTCCCGGCAGGTTTTCGTTACACCACTGTTGAATGTCCAAGTAACCCAATGTTTTAAGTGTTTTCTTCACAAGCGCAGTGGTGCTGTTCAATTGGCTATCCACTCAACCCTGGCCAGCTCTACATTTTCCTGTCCACACCACAGAGACTGGAGAAATCATTGTTATCTCCACTACAGAATGTTCCATTCATTCACAGCGAATCTGGAATTCATCTGAATCTCCACTCCCGGCAGGTTTTCGTGACACCACTGGTAAATATCCAAGTAAGCCAATGCTGGTTTTAAGTGGCCTGCTCATACTCTCAGCCGTGCTGTTCAATTTGCTATCCACTCAACCCTCTTCAGCTCCATTTTCCTGTCCACATAACCCAAACTTCAGAAACAATTGGTATCTCCTCCACAGAATGTTCCATTCATTGACGGCAAATCTGAAATTCATCTAATTCTCAACTCCCGTCAGGTTTTCGTTACACCACTTGTGAATGTCCAATTAAGCCAAAGCTGGTTTTCAGTGGCCTGTTCTTACTACGAGACGTGCTGTTCATTTGGCTATCCATTCCACCCTGTTCAGCTCTACATTTTCGTGTCCACAAAACCCAGCCTTCAGAAATCATTGGAATCACCACTAGAGAATGTTCCATTCATTCACTGCGAATCTGGAATTCATCTGAATCTCCACTCCCGGCAGGTTTTCATTGCACCACTGCTGAATGTTCAAGTAACGCAATGATGGTTTTCAGCGGTCTATTCACACTCGAACCCGTGCTGTTCACGGTCTAGCGACTCAACACTGGTGAGTTCTTCTTTTTCCAGTTCAGACAATACAAACCTCAGAAACCATTGCAATCTACACTACAGAATGTTTCATTCATTCAGGCGAATCTTGAATTCATCTTGTTCTCCACTCCCAGCAGGTTTTCGTTTCACCACTGGTGAATGTCCAAGCAACCCAAGGCTGGTTTCAGCTGCGTGTTAACACTCGCAGCCGTGCTGTTCAATTGGCTATCCAGTGAACGCTGGTTAGCTCTTGATTTTCCTTCCACACACCGAGCCTTCAGAAATCATTCTTATCTCCACTTCAGAATGTTCCATTCGTTCCCTGCGAATCTGGAATTCCTCTGACTCTCCACACCAGGCAGATTTTCCTAACAACACTGGTGAATGACCAGGTAATCCAATGCTGGTTTTCAGCGGCTGTTCACACTCACAGCCTTGCTGTTCAATTGGCAATCCAGTCAAACCTAGTCAGCTCTTCATTTTCCTGTCCACACAACCCAGCGTTCAGAAATCATTGGAATCTCTACTACAGAAATTTCCATTCATTCACTGTGAATCTGGAAATACTCTGAATCTGCATTCCAGGAAGGCTTTCGTTACACCACTGATGAATGTCCAAGTAATGCAATGCTGCTTCTTAGTGGTCTGTTCACACTCGAAACCGTGCTGTTCATTGGCTATCCACTCAATATCGGTCAGCTCTTCAATATCCTGTCCAGACTATCCAGATTCCTAAATGTTGGCAATCACCACTACAGAATGTTCCATTCAATCACGCGAATCTGGAATTCATCAGAGTCTCCACTCCTGGAAGGTTTTCGTGACACCACTGGTAAATGTCCAAGGAAGACAATGCTGGTTTTAAGCCGCCTGCTAACACACTCAGCCGTGCTGTTCAATTTGCTATCCACCCAACCCTATTCAGCTCTACATTTTCCTGTCCTCATAACCCAACCTTCAGAAATAATTGGTATCTCCTCCACAGAATGTTCCGTTCATTCACTGCGAATCTTAAATTCATCTGACTCTCAACTCCCGGCGGGTTATCGTTACACCACTTGTGAATGTCCAAGTAAGCCAATGCTGGTTTTCAGTGGCCTGTTCATACTAAGAGACGTGCTGTTCATTTGGCTATCCACTCCACCCTGTTCAGCTCTACATTTTCGTGTCCACAAAACCCAGCCTTCAGAAATCATTGGAATCACCACTAGAGAATGTTCCATTCATTCACTGCGAATCTGGAATTCATCTGAACCTCCACTCCTGGCAGGTTTTCGTTACGCCACTGGTGAATGTCCAAGTAACTCAATACTGGTTTTCAGAGGCATGTTCAACTCGCAGAAGTGCTGTTCAATGGGCTATCCACTCAATATTGGTCAGCTCTTCATTTTCCTCTCCACACAAACCAGCCTTCAGAAATCATTGGGCTCTCCACTACAGACTGTTCCATTCATTCACTGCGATTCTGCAATTCATCTGACTCTCCGCTCCAGGCAGGTTTTCATTACAGCACTGGTGAATGACCAAGTAATCCAATGCTGGTTTTCAGCCGCCTTTTCACACTCGCAGTGTGCTGTTCAATTGTCTATCCACTCAAACCTGGTCAGCCTTTCATTTTCTTTTCCACAATATCAGACTTCAGAAATCATTGGAATCGCCAGTACAGAATGTTCCATTCATTCACTGCCAATCTGGAATTCATCTGAATCTGCACTCCAGGTAGGCTTTCATTACACCACTTATGAATGTCCAAGTAACACAATGCTGGTTTTCAGCGGTCTGTTCACACTCTAAGCCCTGCTTTTTACTGGGTATCCACACAACTGTGGTCAGCTCTTCATTTTCATGTCCAAACAATCCAGACTTGAGAAATCATTGCAATCTCCAGTACAGAATGTTCCATTCATTCACTGCGAATCTGGAATTCAACTGAATCTCCACTACCTGCAGATTTATCTTACACCACTTGTGAATGTCCAAGTAAAACAATGCTGGTTTTCAGAGGCCTGTTCATGTTCGCAGTCGTGCTGTTCAATTGGCTATCCACTCAACCTGTTTTGCTCCTCATTTTCCTGTGCACACAACCCAGCCTTCAGAAATCATTGTAAGCTCCACTACAGGATGTTCCATTCATTCACTGGGAATCTGGAATTCATCTGAATCTGCACTCCACGCAGGCTTTCGTTACACCACTGCTGAAAGTCGAAGTAATGCAATACTGGTTTTCAGTGGTCTGTTCACATTCGAAGCCGAGGCTTTTTACAGGCTATCCACTCAACACTGGTCAGCTCTTCATTTTCGTGTCCCCACAATCCAGATTTCAGAAATCATTGCAATCTCCACTACAGAATGTTCCATTCATTCACTGCGAGTCTGGAGTTTATCTGATTCTCCACTCCCGCCTGGTTAACATTACACCACTTGTGAATGTCCAAGTAAGCCAATGCTGGTTTTCAGAGGCCTGTTCATACTCGCAGCCGTGCTGTTTAATTGACAATTCACTCCACCCTGTTCAGCTCTTCATTGTCCCACCACACTACCAGCCTTCAGAAATCTTTGTTATCTCCACTACAGAACGTTCCATTCATTCACTGCGAATCTGGAATTCATCTGACTCTCAACTCCACGCAGGTTTTCATTACACCACTGTTGAATGTCCAAGTAACCCAATGCTGGTTTTCAGCGGCCTGTTCATATTCGCAGCCCTGCTGTTTACTTGGCTATCGATTCAAGCCTGGTCAGCTCTTCATTTTCCTGTCCACACAACACAGGCTTCAGAAATCATTGGAATCTCCTCTACAGAATGTTCCATTCATTCACTGCGAATGTGGAATTCAACTGACTCTCCACTCCATGCAGGTTTTCCTTACACCACTGATGAATGTCCAAGTAACCCAATGCTGGTTTTCAGCTGCATGTTCACACTCGCAGCCATGCTATACAATTGGCTTTCCACTAAATCCTGATTAGTTCTTGATTTTCCTTCCACACGACCCAGCCTTCAGAAATCGTTGGAATCTCCACTAGAGAATGTTCCATTCATTCACTGCGAATCTGGAATTCCTCTGAACCTCCACTCCCGGCAGGTTTTCGTTACACCACTGTTGAATGTCCAAGTAACCCAATGTTTTAAGTGTTTTCTTCACAAGCGCAGTGGTGCTGTTCAATTGGCTATCCACTCAACCCTGGCCAGCTCTACATTTTCCTGTCCACACCACAGAGACTGGAGAAATCATTGTTATCTCCACTACAGAATGTTCCATTCATTCACAGCGAATCTGGAATTCATCTGAATCTCCACTCCCGGCAGGTTTTCGTGACACCACTGGTAAATATCCAAGTAAGCCAATGCTGGTTTTAAGTGGCCTGCTCATACTCTCAGCCGTGCTGTTCAATTTGCTATCCACTCAACCCTCTTCAGCTCCATTTTCCTGTCCACATAACCCAAACTTCAGAAACAATTGGTATCTCCTCCACAGAATGTTCCATTCATTGACGGCAAATCTGAAATTCATCTAATTCTCAACTCCCGTCAGGTTTTCGTTACACCACTTGTGAATGTCCAATTAAGCCAAAGCTGGTTTTCAGTGGCCTGTTCTTACTACGAGACGTGCTGTTCATTTGGCTATCCATTCCACCCTGTTCAGCTCTACATTTTCGTGTCCACAAAACCCAGCCTTCAGAAATCATTGGAATCACCACTAGAGAATGTTCCATTCATTCACTGCGAATCTGGAATTCATCTGAATCTCCACTCCCGGCAGGTTTTCATTGCACCACTGCTGAATGTTCAAGTAACGCAATGATGGTTTTCAGCGGTCTATTCACACTCGAACCCGTGCTGTTCACGGTCTAGCGACTCAACACTGGTGAGTTCTTCTTTTTCCAGTTCAGACAATACAAACCTCAGAAACCATTGCAATCTACACTACAGAATGTTTCATTCATTCAGGCGAATCTTGAATTCATCTTGTTCTCCACTCCCAGCAGGTTTTCGTTTCACCACTGGTGAATGTCCAAGCAACCCAAGGCTGGTTTCAGCTGCGTGTTAACACTCGCAGCCGTGCTGTTCAATTGGCTATCCAGTGAACGCTGGTTAGCTCTTGATTTTCCTTCCACACACCGAGCCTTCAGAAATCATTCTTATCTCCACTTCAGAATGTTCCATTCGTTCCCTGCGAATCTGGAATTCCTCTGACTCTCCACACCAGGCAGATTTTCCTAACAACACTGGTGAATGACCAGGTAATCCAATGCTGGTTTTCAGCGGCTGTTCACACTCACAGCCTTGCTGTTCAATTGGCAATCCAGTCAAACCTAGTCAGCTCTTCATTTTCCTGTCCACACAACCCAGCGTTCAGAAATCATTGGAATCTCTACTACAGAAATTTCCATTCATTCACTGTGAATCTGGAAATACTCTGAATCTGCATTCCAGGAAGGCTTTCGTTACACCACTGATGAATGTCCAAGTAATGCAATGCTGCTTCTTAGTGGTCTGTTCACACTCGAAACCGTGCTGTTCATTGGCTATCCACTCAATATCGGTCAGCTCTTCAATATCCTGTCCAGACTATCCAGATTCCTAAATGTTGGCAATCACCACTACAGAATGTTCCATTCAATCACGCGAATCTGGAATTCATCAGAGTCTCCACTCCTGGAAGGTTTTCGTGACACCACTGGTAAATGTCCAAGGAAGACAATGCTGGTTTTAAGCCGCCTGCTAACACACTCAGCCGTGCTGTTCAATTTGCTATCCACCCAACCCTATTCAGCTCTACATTTTCCTGTCCTCATAACCCAACCTTCAGAAATAATTGGTATCTCCTCCACAGAATGTTCCGTTCATTCACTGCGAATCTTAAATTCATCTGACTCTCAACTCCCGGCGGGTTATCGTTACACCACTTGTGAATGTCCAAGTAAGCCAATGCTGGTTTTCAGTGGCCTGTTCATACTAAGAGACGTGCTGTTCATTTGGCTATCCACGCCACCCTGTTCAGCTCTACATTTTCGTGTCCACAAAACCCAGCCTTCAGAAATCATTGGAATCACCACTAGAGAATGTTCCATTCATTCACTGCGAATCTGGAATTCATCTGAACCTCCACTCCTGGCAGGTTTTCGTTACGCCACTGGTGAATGTCCAAGTAACTCAATACTGGTTTTCAGAGGCATGTTCAACTCGCAGAAGTGCTGTTCAATGGGCTATCCACTCAATATTGGTCAGCTCTTCATTTTCCTCTCCACACAAACCAGCCTTCAGAAATCATTGGGCTCTCCACTACAGACTGTTCCATTCATTCACTGCGATTCTGCAATTCATCTGACTCTCCGCTCCAGGCAGGTTTTCATTACAGCACTGGTGAATGACCAAGTAATCCAATGCTGGTTTTCAGCCGCCTTTTCACACTCGCAGTGTGCTGTTCAATTGTCTATCCACTCAAACCTGGTCAGCCTTTCATTTTCTTTTCCACAATATCAGACTTCAGAAATCATTGGAATCGCCAGTACAGAATGTTCCATTCATTCACTGCCAATCTGGAATTCATCTGAATCTGCACTCCAGGTAGGCTTTCATTACACCACTTATGAATGTCCAAGTAACACAATGCTGGTTTTCAGCGGTCTGTTCACACTCTAAGCCCTGCTTTTTACTGGGTATCCACACAACTGTGGTCAGCTCTTCATTTTCATGTCCAAACAATCCAGACTTGAGAAATCATTGCAATCTCCAGTACAGAATGTTCCATTCATTCACTGCGAATCTGGAATTCAACTGAATCTCCACTACCTGCAGATTTATCTTACACCACTTGTGAATGTCCAAGTAAAACAATGCTGGTTTTCAGAGGCCTGTTCATGTTCGCAGTCGTGCTGTTCAATTGGCTATCCACTCAACCTGTTTTGCTCCTCATTTTCCTGTGCACACAACCCAGCCTTCAGAAATCATTGTAAGCTCCACTACAGGATGTTCCATTCATTCACTGGGAATCTGGAATTCATCTGAATCTGCACTCCACGCAGGCTTTCGTTACACCACTGCTGAAAGTCGAAGTAATGCAATACTGGTTTTCAGTGGTCTGTTCACATTCGAAGCCGAGGCTTTTTACAGGCTATCCACTCAACACTGGTCAGCTCTTCATTTTCGTGTCCCCACAATCCAGATTTCAGAAATCATTGCAATCTCCACTACAGAATGTTCCATTCATTCACTGCGAGTCTGGAGTTTATCTGATTCTCCACTCCCGCCTGGTTAACATTACACCACTTGTGAATGTCCAAGTAAGCCAATGCTGGTTTTCAGAGGCCTGTTCATACTCGCAGCCGTGCTGTTTAATTGACAATTCACTCCACCCTGTTCAGCTCTTCATTGTCCCACCACACTACCAGCCTTCAGAAATCTTTGTTATCTCCACTACAGAACGTTCCATTCATTCACTGCGAATCTGGAATTCATCTGACTCTCAACTCCACGCAGGTTTTCATTACACCACTGTTGAATGTCCAAGTAACCCAATGCTGGTTTTCAGCGGCCTGTTCATATTCGCAGCCCTGCTGTTTACTTGGCTATCGATTCAAGCCTGGTCAGCTCTTCATTTTCCTGTCCACACAACACAGGCTTCAGAAATCATTGGAATCTCCTCTACAGAATGTTCCATTCATTCACTGCGAATGTGGAATTCAACTGACTCTCCACTCCATGCAGGTTTTCCTTACACCACTGATGAATGTCCAAGTAACCCAATGCTGGTTTTCAGCTGCATGTTCACACTCGCAGCCATGCTATACAATTGGCTTTCCACTAAATCCTGATTAGTTCTTGATTTTCCTTCCACACGACCCAGCCTTCAGAAATCGTTGGAATCTCCACTAGAGAATGTTCCATTCATTCACTGCGAATCTGGAATTCCTCTGAACCTCCACTCCCGGCAGGTTTTCGTTACACCACTGTTGAATGTCCAAGTAACCCAATGTTTTAAGTGTTTTCTTCACAAGCGCAGTGGTGCTGTTCAATTGGCTATCCACTCAACCCTGGCCAGCTCTACATTTTCCTGTCCACACCACAGAGACTGGAGAAATCATTGTTATCTCCACTACAGAATGTTCCATTCATTCACAGCGAATCTGGAATTCATCTGAATCTCCACTCCCGGCAGGTTTTCGTGACACCACTGGTAAATATCCAAGTAAGCCAATGCTGGTTTTAAGTGGCCTGCTCATACTCTCAGCCGTGCTGTTCAATTTGCTATCCACTCAACCCTCTTCAGCTCCATTTTCCTGTCCACATAACCCAAACTTCAGAAACAATTGGTATCTCCTCCACAGAATGTTCCATTCATTGACGGCAAATCTGAAATTCATCTAATTCTCAACTCCCGTCAGGTTTTCGTTACACCACTTGTGAATGTCCAATTAAGCCAAAGCTGGTTTTCAGTGGCCTGTTCTTACTACGAGACGTGCTGTTCATTTGGCTATCCATTCCACCCTGTTCAGCTCTACATTTTCGTGTCCACAAAACCCAGCCTTCAGAAATCATTGGAATCACCACTAGAGAATGTTCCATTCATTCACTGCGAATCTGGAATTCATCTGAATCTCCACTCCCGGCAGGTTTTCATTGCACCACTGCTGAATGTTCAAGTAACGCAATGATGGTTTTCAGCGGTCTATTCACACTCGAACCCGTGCTGTTCACGGTCTAGCGACTCAACACTGGTGAGTTCTTCTTTTTCCAGTTCAGACAATACAAACCTCAGAAACCATTGCAATCTACACTACAGAATGTTTCATTCATTCAGGCGAATCTTGAATTCATCTTGTTCTCCACTCCCAGCAGGTTTTCGTTTCACCACTGGTGAATGTCCAAGCAACCCAAGGCTGGTTTCAGCTGCGTGTTAACACTCGCAGCCGTGCTGTTCAATTGGCTATCCAGTGAACGCTGGTTAGCTCTTGATTTTCCTTCCACACACCGAGCCTTCAGAAATCATTCTTATCTCCACTTCAGAATGTTCCATTCGTTCCCTGCGAATCTGGAATTCCTCTGACTCTCCACACCAGGCAGATTTTCCTAACAACACTGGGGAATGACCAGGTAATCCAATGCTGGTTTTCAGCGGCTGTTCACACTCACAGCCTTGCTGTTCAATTGGCAATCCAGTCAAACCTAGTCAGCTCTTCATTTTCCTGTCCACACAACCCAGCGTTCAGAAATCATTGGAATCTCTACTACAGAAATTTCCATTCATTCACTGTGAATCTGGAAATACTCTGAATCTGCATTCCAGGAAGGCTTTCGTTACACCACTGATGAATGTCCAAGTAATGCAATGCTGCTTCTTAGTGGTCTGTTCACACTCGAAACCGTGCTGTTCATTGGCTATCCACTCAATATCGGTCAGCTCTTCAATATCCTGTCCAGACTATCCAGATTCCTAAATGTTGGCAATCACCACTACAGAATGTTCCATTCAATCACGCGAATCTGGAATTCATCAGAGTCTCCACTCCTGGAAGGTTTTCGTGACACCACTGGTAAATGTCCAAGGAAGACAATGCTGGTTTTAAGCCGCCTGCTAACACACTCAGCCGTGCTGTTCAATTTGCTATCCACCCAACCCTATTCAGCTCTACATTTTCCTGTCCTCATAACCCAACCTTCAGAAATAATTGGTATCTCCTCCACAGAATGTTCCGTTCATTCACTGCGAATCTTAAATTCATCTGACTCTCAACTCCCGGCGGGTTATCGTTACACCACTTGTGAATGTCCAAGTAAGCCAATGCTGGTTTTCAGTGGCCTGTTCATACTAAGAGACGTGCTGTTCATTTGGCTATCCACGCCACCCTGTTCAGCTCTACATTTTCGTGTCCACAAAACCCAGCCTTCAGAAATCATTGGAATCACCACTAGAGAATGTTCCATTCATTCACTGCGAATCTGGAATTCCTCTGAACCTCCACTCCTGGCAGGTTTTCGTTACGCCACTGGTGAATGTCCAAGTAACTCAATACTGGTTTTCAGAGGCATGTTCAACTCGCAGAAGTGCTGTTCAATGGGCTATCCACTCAATATTGGTCAGCTCTTCATTTTCCTCTCCACACAAACCAGCCTTCAGAAATCATTGGGCTCTCCACTACAGACTGTTCCATTCATTCACTGCGATTCTGCAATTCATCTGACTCTCCGCTCCAGGCAGGTTTTCATTACAGCACTGGTGAATGACCAAGTAATCCAATGCTGGTTTTCAGCCGCCTTTTCACACTCGCAGTGTGCTGTTCAATTGTCTATCCACTCAAACCTGGTCAGCCTTTCATTTTCTTTTCCACAATATCAGACTTCAGAAATCATTGGAATCGCCAGTACAGAATGTTCCATTCATTCACTGCCAATCTGGAATTCATCTGAATCTGCACTCCAGGTAGGCTTTCATTACACCACTTATGAATGTCCAAGTAACACAATGCTGGTTTTCAGCGGTCTGTTCACACTCTAAGCCCTGCTTTTTACTGGGTATCCACACAACTGTGGTCAGCTCTTCATTTTCATGTCCAAACAATCCAGACTTGAGAAATCATTGCAATCTCCAGTACAGAATGTTCCATTCATTCACTGCGAATCTGGAATTCAACTGAATCTCCACTACCTGCAGATTTATCTTACACCACTTGTGAATGTCCAAGTAAAACAATGCTGGTTTTCAGAGGCCTGTTCATGTTCGCAGTCGTGCTGTTCAATTGGCTATCCACTCAACCTGTTTTGCTCCTCATTTTCCTGTGCACACAACCCAGCCTTCAGAAATCATTGTAAGCTCCACTACAGGATGTTCCATTCATTCACTGGGAATCTGGAATTCATCTGAATCTGCACTCCACGCAGGCTTTCGTTACACCACTGCTGAAAGTCGAAGTAATGCAATACTGGTTTTCAGTGGTCTGTTCACATTCGAAGCCGAGGCTTTTTACAGGCTATCCACTCAACACTGGTCAGCTCTTCATTTTCGTGTCCCCACAATCCAGATTTCAGAAATCATTGCAATCTCCACTACAGAATGTTCCATTCATTCACTGCGAGTCTGGAGTTTATCTGATTCTCCACTCCCGCCTGGTTAACATTACACCACTTGTGAATGTCCAAGTAAGCCAATGCTGGTTTTCAGAGGCCTGTTCATACTCGCAGCCGTGCTGTTTAATTGACAATTCACTCCACCCTGTTCAGCTCTTCATTGTCCCACCACACTACCAGCCTTCAGAAATCTTTGTTATCTCCACTACAGAACGTTCCATTCATTCACTGCGAATCTGAAATTCATCTGACTCTCAACTCCACGCAGGTTTTCATTACACCACTGTTGAATGTCCAAGTAACCCAATGCTGGTTTTCAGCGGCCTGTTCATATTCGCAGCCCTGCTGTTTACTTGGCTATCGATTCAAGCCTGGTCAGCTCTTCATTTTCCTGTCCACACAACACAGGCTTCAGAAATCATTGGAATCTCCTCTACAGAATGTTCCATTCATTCACTGCGAATGTGGAATTCAACTGACTCTCCACTCCATGCAGGTTTTCCTTACACCACTGATGAATGTCCAAGTAACCCAATGCTGGTTTTCAGCTGCATGTTCACACTCGCAGCCATGCTATACAATTGGCTTTCCACTAAATCCTGATTAGTTCTTGATTTTCCTTCCACACGACCCAGCCTTCAGAAATCGTTGGAATCTCCACTAGAGAATGTTCCATTCATTCACTGCGAATCTGGAATTCCTCTGAACCTCCACTCCCGGCAGGTTTTCGTTACACCACTGTTGAATGTCCAAGTAACCCAATGTTTTAAGTGTTTTCTTCACAAGCGCAGTGGTGCTGTTCAATTGGCTATCCACTCAACCCTGGCCAGCTCTACATTTTCCTGTCCACACCACAGAGACTGGAGAAATCATTGTTATCTCCACTACAGAATGTTCCATTCATTCACAGCGAATCTGGAATTCATCTGAATCTCCACTCCCGGCAGGTTTTCGTGACACCACTGGTAAATATCCAAGTAAGCCAATGCTGGTTTTAAGTGGCCTGCTCATACTCTCAGCCGTGCTGTTCAATTTGCTATCCACTCAACCCTCTTCAGCTCCATTTTCCTGTCCACATAACCCAAACTTCAGAAACAATTGGTATCTCCTCCACAGAATGTTCCATTCATTGACGGCAAATCTGAAATTCATCTAATTCTCAACTCCCGTCAGGTTTTCGTTACACCACTTGTGAATGTCCAATTAAGCCAAAGCTGGTTTTCAGTGGCCTGTTCTTACTACGAGACGTGCTGTTCATTTGGCTATCCATTCCACCCTGTTCAGCTCTACATTTTCGTGTCCACAAAACCCAGCCTTCAGAAATCATTGGAATCACCACTAGAGAATGTTCCATTCATTCACTGCGAATCTGGAATTCATCTGAATCTCCACTCCCGGCAGGTTTTCATTGCACCACTGCTGAATGTTCAAGTAACGCAATGATGGTTTTCAGCGGTCTATTCACACTCGAACCCGTGCTGTTCACGGTCTAGCGACTCAACACTGGTGAGTTCTTCTTTTTCCAGTTCAGACAATACAAAGCTCAGAAACCATTGCAATCTACACTACAGAATGTTTCATTCATTCAGGCGAATCTTGAATTCATCTTGTTCTCCACTCCCAGCAGGTTTTCGTTTCACCACTGGTGAATGTCCAAGCAACCCAAGGCTGGTTTCAGCTGCGTGTTAACACTCGCAGCCGTGCTGTTCAATTGGCTATCCAGTGAACGCTGGTTAGCTCTTGATTTTCCTTCCACACACCGAGCCTTCAGAAATCATTCTTATCTCCACTTCAGAATGTTCCATTCGTTCCCTGCGAATCTGGAATTCCTCTGACTCTCCACACCAGGCAGATTTTCCTAACAACACTGGTGAATGACCAGGTAATCCAATGCTGGTTTTCAGCGGCTGTTCACACTCACAGCCTTGCTGTTCAATTGGCAATCCAGTCAAACCTAGTCAGCTCTTCATTTTCCTGTCCACACAACCCAGCGTTCAGAAATCATTGGAATCTCTACTACAGAAATTTCCATTCATTCACTGTGAATCTGGAAATACTCTGAATCTGCATTCCAGGAAGGCTTTCGTTACACCACTGATGAATGTCCAAGTAATGCAATGCTGCTTCTTAGTGGTCTGTTCACACTCGAAACCGTGCTGTTCATTGGCTATCCACTCAATATCGGTCAGCTCTTCAATATCCTGTCCAGACTATCCAGATTCCTAAATGTTGGCAATCACCACTACAGAATGTTCCATTCAATCACGCGAATCTGGAATTCATCAGAGTCTCCACTCCTGGAAGGTTTTCGTGACACCACTGGTAAATGTCCAAGGAAGACAATGCTGGTTTTAAGCCGCCTGCTAACACACTCAGCCGTGCTGTTCAATTTGCTATCCACCCAACCCTATTCAGCTCTACATTTTCCTGTCCTCATAACCCAACCTTCAGAAATAATTGGTATCTCCTCCACAGAATGTTCCGTTCATTCACTGCGAATCTTAAATTCATCTGACTCTCAACTCCCGGCGGGTTATCGTTACACCACTTGTGAATGTCCAAGTAAGCCAATGCTGGTTTTCAGTGACCTGTTCATACTAAGAGACGTGCTGTTCATTTGGCTATCCACGCCACCCTGTTCAGCTCTACATTTTCGTGTCCACAAAACCCAGCCTTCAGAAATCATTGGAATCACCACTAGAGAATGTTCCATTCATTCACTGCGAATCTGGAATTCCTCTGAACCTCCACTCCTGGCAGGTTTTCGTTACGCCACTGGTGAATGTCCAAGTAACTCAATACTGGTTTTCAGAGGCATGTTCAACTCGCAGAAGTGCTGTTCAATGGGCTATCCACTCAATATTGGTCAGCTCTTCATTTTCCTCTCCACACAAACCAGCCTTCAGAAATCATTGGGCTCTCCACTACAGACTGTTCCATTCATTCACTGCGATTCTGCAATTCATCTGACTCTCCGCTCCAGGCAGGTTTTCATTACAGCACTGGTGAATGACCAAGTAATCCAATGCTGGTTTTCAGCCGCCTTTTCACACTCGCAGTGTGCTGTTCAATTGTCTATCCACTCAAACCTGGTCAGCCTTTCATTTTCTTTTCCACAATATCAGACTTCAGAAATCATTGGAATCGCCAGTACAGAATGTTCCATTCATTCACTGCCAATCTGGAATTCATCTGAATCTGCACTCCAGGTAGGCTTTCATTACACCACTTATGAATGTCCAAGTAACACAATGCTGGTTTTCAGCGGTCTGTTCACACTCTAAGCCCTGCTTTTTACTGGGTATCCACACAACTGTGGTCAGCTCTTCATTTTCATGTCCAAACAATCCAGACTTGAGAAATCATTGCAATCTCCAGTACAGAATGTTCCATTCATTCACTGCGAATCTGGAATTCAACTGAATCTCCACTACCTGCAGATTTATCTTACACCACTTGTGAATGTCCAAGTAAAACAATGCTGGTTTTCAGAGGCCTGTTCATGTTCGCAGTCGTGCTGTTCAATTGGCTATCCACTCAACCTGTTTTGCTCCTCATTTTCCTGTGCACACAACCCAGCCTTCAGAAATCATTGTAATCTCCACTACAGGATGTTCCATTCATTCACTGGGAATCTGGAATTCATCTGAATCTGCACTCCACGCAGGCTTTCGTTACACCACTGCTGAAAGTCGAAGTAATGCAATACTGGTTTTCAGTGGTCTGTTCACATTCGAAGCCGAGGCTTTTTACAGGCTATCCACTCAACACTGGTCAGCTCTTCATTTTCGTGTCCCCACAATCCAGATTTCAGAAATCATTGCAATCTCCACTACAGAATGTTCCATTCATTCACTGCGAGTCTGGAGTTTATCTGATTCTCCACTCCCGCCTGGTTAACATTACACCACTTGTGAATGTCCAAGTAAGCCAATGCTGGTTTTCAGAGGCCTGTTCATACTCGCAGCCGTGCTGTTTAATTGACAATTCACTCCACCCTGTTCAGCTCTTCATTGTCCCACCACACTACCAGCCTTCAGAAATCTTTGTTATCTCCACTACAGAATGTTCCATTCATTCACTGCGAATCTGGAATTCATCTGACTCTCAACTCCACGCAGGTTTTCATTACACCACTGTTGAATGTCCAAGTAACCCAATGCTGGTTTTCAGCGGCCTGTTCATATTCGCAGCCCTGCTGTTTACTTGGCTATCGATTCAAGCCTGGTCAGCTCTTCATTTTCCTGTCCACACAACACAGGCTTCAGAAATCATTGGAATCTCCTCTACAGAATGTTCCATTCATTCACTGCGAATGTGGAATTCAACTGACTCTCCACTCCATGCAGGTTTTCCTTACACCACTGATGAATGTCCAAGTAACCCAATGCTGGTTTTCAGCTGCATGTTCACACTCGCAGCCATGCTATACAATTGGCTTTCCACTAAATCCTGATTAGTTCTTGATTTTCCTTCCACACGACCCAGCCTTCAGAAATCGTTGGAATCTCCACTAGAGAATGTTCCATTCATTCACTGCGAATCTGGAATTCCTCTGAACCTCCACTCCCGGCAGGTTTTCGTTACACCACTGTTGAATGTCCAAGTAACCCAATGTTTTAAGTGTTTTCTTCACAAGCGCAGTGGTGCTGTTCAATTGGCTATCCACTCAACCCTGGCCAGCTCTACATTTTCCTGTCCACACCACAGAGACTGGAGAAATCATTGTTATCTCCACTACAGAATGTTCCATTCATTCACAGCGAATCTGGAATTCATCTGAATCTCCACTCCCGGCAGGTTTTCGTGACACCACTGGTAAATATCCAAGTAAGCCAATGCTGGTTTTAAGTGGCCTGCTCATACTCTCAGCCGTGCTGTTCAATTTGCTATCCACTCAACCCTCTTCAGCTCCATTTTCCTGTCCACATAACCCAAACTTCAGAAACAATTGGTATCTCCTCCACAGAATGTTCCATTCATTGACGGCAAATCTGAAATTCATCTAATTCTCAACTCCCGTCAGGTTTTCGTTACACCACTTGTGAATGTCCAATTAAGCCAAAGCTGGTTTTCAGTGGCCTGTTCTTACTACGAGACGTGCTGTTCATTTGGCTATCCATTCCACCCTGTTCAGCTCTACATTTTCGTGTCCACAAAACCCAGCCTTCAGAAATCATTGGAATCACCACTAGAGAATGTTCCATTCATTCACTGCGAATCTGGAATTCATCTGAATCTCCACTCCCGGCAGGTTTTCATTGCACCACTGCTGAATGTTCAAGTAACGCAATGATGGTTTTCAGCGGTCTATTCACACTCGAACCCGTGCTGTTCACGGTCTAGCGACTCAACACTGGTGAGTTCTTCTTTTTCCAGTTCAGACAATACAAACCTCAGAAACCATTGCAATCTACACTACAGAATGTTTCATTCATTCAGGCGAATCTTGAATTCATCTTGTTCTCCACTCCCAGCAGGTTTTCGTTTCACCACTGGTGAATGTCCAAGCAACCCAAGGCTGGTTTCAGCTGCGTGTTAACACTCGCAGCCGTGCTGTTCAATTGGCTATCCAGTGAACGCTGGTTAGCTCTTGATTTTCCTTCCACACACCGAGCCTTCAGAAATCATTCTTATCTCCACTTCAGAATGTTCCATTCGTTCCCTGCGAATCTGGAATTCCTCTGACTCTCCACACCAGGCAGATTTTCCTAACAACACTGGTGAATGACCAGGTAATCCAATGCTGGTTTTCAGCGGCTGTTCACACTCACAGCCTTGCTGTTCAATTGGCAATCCAGTCAAACCTAGTCAGCTCTTCATTTTCCTGTCCACACAACCCAGCGTTCAGAAATCATTGGAATCTCTACTACAGAAATTTCCATTCATTCACTGTGAATCTGGAAATACTCTGAATCTGCATTCCAGGAAGGCTTTCGTTACACCACTGATGAATGTCCAAGTAATGCAATGCTGCTTCTTAGTGGTCTGTTCACACTCGAAACCGTGCTGTTCATTGGCTATCCACTCAATATCGGTCAGCTCTTCAATATCCTGTCCAGACTATCCAGATTCCTAAATGTTGGCAATCACCACTACAGAATGTTCCATTCAATCACGCGAATCTGGAATTCATCAGAGTCTCCACTCCTGGAAGGTTTTCGTGACACCACTGGTAAATGTCCAAGGAAGACAATGCTGGTTTTAAGCCGCCTGCTAACACACTCAGCCGTGCTGTTCAATTTGCTATCCACCCAACCCTATTCAGCTCTACATTTTCCTGTCCTCATAACCCAACCTTCAGAAATAATTGGTATCTCCTCCACAGAATGTTCCGTTCATTCACTGCGAATCTTAAATTCATCTGACTCTCAACTCCCGGCGGGTTATCGTTACACCACTTGTGAATGTCCAAGTAAGCCAATGCTGGTTTTCAGTGGCCTGTTCATACTAAGAGACGTGCTGTTCATTTGGCTATCCACTCCACCCTGTTCAGCTCTACATTTTCGTGTCCACAAAACCCAGCCTTCAGAAATCATTGGAATCACCACTAGAGAATGTTCCATTCATTCACTGCGAATCTGGAATTCCTCTGAACCTCCACTCCTGGCAGGTTTTCGTTACGCCACTGGTGAATGTCCAAGTAACTCAATACTGGTTTTCAGAGGCATGTTCAACTCGCAGAAGTGCTGTTCAATGGGCTATCCACTCAATATTGGTCAGCTCTTCATTTTCCTCTCCACACAAACCAGCCTTCAGAAATCATTGGGCTCTCCACTACAGACTGTTCCATTCATTCACTGCGATTCTGCAATTCATCTGACTCTCCGCTCCAGGCAGGTTTTCATTACAGCACTGGTGAATGACCAAGTAATCCAATGCTGGTTTTCAGCCGCCTTTTCACACTCGCAGTGTGCTGTTCAATTGTCTATCCACTCAAACCTGGTCAGCCTTTCATTTTCTTTTCCACAATATCAGACTTCAGAAATCATTGGAATCGCCAGTACAGAATGTTCCATTCATTCACTGCCAATCTGGAATTCATCTGAATCTGCACTCCAGGTAGGCTTTCATTACACCACTTATGAATGTCCAAGTAACACAATGCTGGTTTTCAGCGGTCTGTTCACACTCTAAGCCCTGCTTTTTACTGGGTATCCACACAACTGTGGTCAGCTCTTCATTTTCATGTCCAAACAATCCAGACTTGAGAAATCATTGCAATCTCCAGTACAGAATGTTCCATTCATTCACTGCGAATCTGGAATTCAACTGAATCTCCACTACCTGCAGATTTATCTTACACCACTTGTGAATGTCCAAGTAAAACAATGCTGGTTTTCAGAGGCCTGTTCATGTTCGCAGTCGTGCTGTTCAATTGGCTATCCACTCAACCTGTTTTGCTCCTCATTTTCCTGTGCACACAACCCAGCCTTCAGAAATCATTGTAATCTCCACTACAGGATGTTCCATTCATTCACTGGGAATCTGGAATTCATCTGAATCTGCACTCCACGCAGGCTTTCGTTACACCACTGCTGAAAGTCGAAGTAATGCAATACTGGTTTTCAGTGGTCTGTTCACATTCGAAGCCGAGGCTTTTTACAGGCTATCCACTCAACACTGGTCAGCTCTTCATTTTCGTGTCCCCACAATCCAGATTTCAGAAATCATTGCAATCTCCACTACAGAATGTTCCATTCATTCACTGCGAGTCTGGAGTTTATCTGATTCTCCACTCCCGCCTGGTTAACATTACACCACTTGTGAATGTCCAAGTAAGCCAATGCTGGTTTTCAGAGGCCTGTTCATACTCGCAGCCGTGCTGTTTAATTGACAATTCACTCCACCCTGTTCAGCTCTTCATTGTCCCACCACACTACCAGCCTTCAGAAATCTTTGTTATCTCCACTACAGAATGTTCCATTCATTCACTGCGAATCTGGAATTCATCTGACTCTCAACTCCACGCAGGTTTTCATTACACCACTGTTGAATGTCCAAGTAACCCAATGCTGGTTTTCAGCGGCCTGTTCATATTCGCAGCCCTGCTGTTTACTTGGCTATCGATTCAAGCCTGGTCAGCTCTTCATTTTCCTGTCCACACAACACAGGCTTCAGAAATCATTGGAATCTCCTCTACAGAATGTTCCATTCATTCACTGCGAATGTGGAATTCAACTGACTCTCCACTCCATGCAGGTTTTCCTTACACCACTGATGAATGTCCAAGTAACCCAATGCTGGTTTTCAGCTGCATGTTCACACTCGCAGCCATGCTATACAATTGGCTTTCCACTAAATCCTGATTAGTTCTTGATTTTCCTTCCACACGACCCAGCCTTCAGAAATCGTTGGAATCTCCACTAGAGAATGTTCCATTCATTCACTGCGAATCTGGAATTCCTCTGAACCTCCACTCCCGGCAGGTTTTCGTTACACCACTGTTGAATGTCCAAGTAACCCAATGTTTTAAGTGTTTTCTTCACAAGCGCAGTGGTGCTGTTCAATTGGCTATCCACTCAACCCTGGCCAGCTCTACATTTTCCTGTCCACACCACAGAGACTGGAGAAATCATTGTTATCTCCACTACAGAATGTTCCATTCATTCACAGCGAATCTGGAATTCATCTGAATCTCCACTCCCGGCAGGTTTTCGTGACACCACTGGTAAATATCCAAGTAAGCCAATGCTGGTTTTAAGTGGCCTGCTCATACTCTCAGCCGTGCTGTTCAATTTGCTATCCACTCAACCCTCTTCAGCTCCATTTTCCTGTCCACATAACCCAAACTTCAGAAACAATTGGTATCTCCTCCACAGAATGTTCCATTCATTGACGGCAAATCTGAAATTCATCTAATTCTCAACTCCCGTCAGGTTTTCGTTACACCACTTGTGAATGTCCAATTAAGCCAAAGCTGGTTTTCAGTGGCCTGTTCTTACTACGAGACGTGCTGTTCGTTTGGCTATCCATTCCACCCTGTTCAGCTCTACATTTTCGTGTCCACAAAACCCAGCCTTCAGAAATCATTGGAATCACCACTAGAGAATGTTCCATTCATTCACTGCGAATCTGGAATTCATCTGAATCTCCACTCCCGGCAGGTTTTCATTGCACCACTGCTGAATGTTCAAGTAACGCAATGATGGTTTTCAGCGGTCTATTCACACTCGAACCCGTGCTGTTCACGGTCTAGCGACTCAACACTGGTGAGTTCTTCTTTTTCCAGTTCAGACAATACAAACCTCAGAAACCATTGCAATCTACACTACAGAATGTTTCATTCATTCAGGCGAATCTTGAATTCATCTTGTTCTCCACTCCCAGCAGGTTTTCGTTTCACCACTGGTGAATGTCCAAGCAACCCAAGGCTGGTTTCAGCTGCGTGTTAACACTCGCAGCCGTGCTGTTCAATTGGCTATCCAGTGAACGCTGGTTAGCTCTTGATTTTCCTTCCACACACCGAGCCTTCAGAAATCATTCTTATCTCCACTTCAGAATGTTCCATTCGTTCCCTGCGAATCTGGAATTCCTCTGACTCTCCACACCAGGCAGATTTTCCTAACAACACTGGTGAATGACCAGGTAATCCAATGCTGGTTTTCAGCGGCTGTTCACACTCACAGCCTTGCTGTTCAATTGGCAATCCAGTCAAACCTAGTCAGCTCTTCATTTTCCTGTCCACACAACCCAGCGTTCAGAAATCATTGGAATCTCTACTACAGAAATTTCCATTCATTCACTGTGAATCTGGAAATACTCTGAATCTGCATTCCAGGAAGGCTTTCGTTACACCACTGATGAATGTCCAAGTAATGCAATGCTGCTTCTTAGTGGTCTGTTCACACTCGAAACCGTGCTGTTCATTGGCTATCCACTCAATATCGGTCAGCTCTTCAATATCCTGTCCAGACTATCCAGATTCCTAAATGTTGGCAATCACCACTACAGAATGTTCCATTCAATCACGCGAATCTGGAATTCATCAGAGTCTCCACTCCTGGAAGGTTTTCGTGACACCACTGGTAAATGTCCAAGGAAGACAATGCTGGTTTTAAGCCGCCTGCTAACACACTCAGCCGTGCTGTTCAATTTGCTATCCACCCAACCCTATTCAGCTCTACATTTTCCTGTCCTCATAACCCAACCTTCAGAAATAATTGGTATCTCCTCCACAGAATGTTCCGTTCATTCACTGCGAATCTTAAATTCATCTGACTCTCAACTCCCGGCGGGTTATCGTTACACCACTTGTGAATGTCCAAGTAAGCCAATGCTGGTTTTCAGTGGCCTGTTCATACTAAGAGACGTGCTGTTCATTTGGCTATCCACGCCACCCTGTTCAGCTCTACATTTTCGTGTCCACAAAACCCAGCCTTCAGAAATCATTGGAATCACCACTAGAGAATGTTCCATTCATTCACTGCGAATCTGGAATTCATCTGAACCTCCACTCCTGGCAGGTTTTCGTTACGCCACTGGTGAATGTCCAAGTAACTCAATACTGGTTTTCAGAGGCATGTTCAACTCGCAGAAGTGCTGTTCAATGGGCTATCCACTCAATATTGGTCAGCTCTTCATTTTCCTCTCCACACAAACCAGCCTTCAGAAATCATTGGGCTCTCCCCTACAGACTGTTCCATTCATTCACTGCGATTCTGCAATTCATCTGACTCTCCGCTCCAGGCAGGTTTTCATTACAGCACTGGTGAATGACCAAGTAATCCAATGCTGGTTTTCAGCCGCCTTTTCACACTCGCAGTGTGCTGTTCAATTGTCTATCCACTCAAACCTGGTCAGCCTTTCATTTTCTTTTCCACAATATCAGACTTCAGAAATCATTGGAATCGCCAGTACAGAATGTTCCATTCATTCACTGCCAATCTGGAATTCATCTGAATCTGCACTCCAGGTAGGCTTTCATTACACCACTTATGAATGTCCAAGTAACACAATGCTGGTTTTCAGCGGTCTGTTCACACTCTAAGCCCTGCTTTTTACTGGGTATCCACACAACTGTGGTCAGCTCTTCATTTTCATGTCCAAACAATCCAGACTTGAGAAATCATTGCAATCACCACTAGAGAATGTTCCATTCATTCACTGCGAATCTGGAATTCAACTGAATCTCCACTACCTGCAGATTTATCTTACACCACTTGTGAATGTCCAAGTAAAACAATGCTGGTTTTCAGAGGCCTGTTCATGTTCGCAGTCGTGCTGTTCAATTGGCTATCCACTCAACCTGTTTTGCTCCTCATTTTCCTGTGCACACAACCCAGCCTTCAGAAATCATTGTAATCTCCACTACAGGATGTTCCATTCATTCACTGGGAATCTGGAATTCATCTGAATCTGCACTCCACGCAGGCTTTCGTTACACCACTGCTGAAAGTCGAAGTAATGCAATACTGGTTTTCAGTGGTCTGTTCACATTCGAAGCCGAGGCTTTTTACAGGCTATCCACTCAACACTGGTCAGCTCTTCATTTTCGTGTCCCCACAATCCAGATTTCAGAAATCATTGCAATCTCCACTACAGAATGTTCCATTCATTCACTGCGAGTCTGGAGTTTATCTGATTCTCCACTCCCGCCTGGTTAACATTACACCACTTGTGAATGTCCAAGTAAGCCAATGCTGGTTTTCAGAGGCCTGTTCATACTCGCAGCCGTGCTGTTTAATTGACAATTCACTCCACCCTGTTCAGCTCTTCATTGTCCCACCACACTACCAGCCTTCAGAAATCTTTGTTATCTCCACTACAGAATGTTCCATTCATTCACTGCGAATCTGGAATTCATCTGACTCTCAACTCCACGCAGGTTTTCATTACACCACTGTTGAATGTCCAAGTAACCCAATGCTGGTTTTCAGCGGCCTGTTCATATTCGCAGCCCTGCTGTTTACTTGGCTATCGATTCAAGCCTGGTCAGCTCTTCATTTTCCTGTCCACACAACACAGGCTTCAGAAATCATTGGAATCTCCTCTACAGAATGTTCCATTCATTCACTGCGAATGTGGAATTCAACTGACTCTCCACTCCATGCAGGTTTTCCTTACACCACTGATGAATGTCCAAGTAACCCAATGCTGGTTTTCAGCTGCATGTTCACACTCGCAGCCATGCTATACAATTGGCTTTCCACTAAATCCTGATTAGTTCTTGATTTTCCTTCCACACGACCCAGCCTTCAGAAATCGTTGGAATCTCCACTAGAGAATGTTCCATTCATTCACTGCGAATCTGGAATTCCTCTGAACCTCCACTCCCGGCAGGTTTTCGTTACACCACTGTTGAATGTCCAAGTAACCCAATGTTTTAAGTGTTTTCTTCACAAGCGCAGTGGTGCTGTTCAATTGGCTATCCACTCAACCCTGGCCAGCTCTACATTTTCCTGTCCACACCACAGAGACTGGAGAAATCATTGTTATCTCCACTACAGAATGTTCCATTCATTCACAGCGAATCTGGAATTCATCTGAATCTCCACTCCCGGCAGGTTTTCGTGACACCACTGGTAAATATCCAAGTAAGCCAATGCTGGTTTTAAGTGGCCTGCTCATACTCTCAGCCGTGCTGTTCAATTTGCTATCCACTCAACCCTCTTCAGCTCCATTTTCCTGTCCACATAACCCAAACTTCAGAAACAATTGGTATCTCCTCCACAGAATGTTCCATTCATTGACGGCAAATCTGAAATTCATCTAATTCTCAACTCCCGTCAGGTTTTCGTTACACCACTTGTGAATGTCCAATTAAGCCAAAGCTGGTTTTCAGTGGCCTGTTCTTACTACGAGACGTGCTGTTCGTTTGGCTATCCATTCCACCCTGTTCAGCTCTACATTTTCGTGTCCACAAAACCCAGCCTTCAGAAATCATTGGAATCACCACTAGAGAATGTTCCATTCATTCACTGCGAATCTGGAATTCATCTGAATCTCCACTCCCGGCAGGTTTTCATTGCACCACTGCTGAATGTTCAAGTAACGCAATGATGGTTTTCAGCGGTCTATTCACACTCGAACCCGTGCTGTTCACGGTCTAGCGACTCAACACTGGTGAGTTCTTCTTTTTCCAGTTCAGACAATACAAACCTCAGAAACCATTGCAATCTACACTACAGAATGTTTCATTCATTCACGCGAATCTTGAATTCATCTTGTTCTCCACTCCCAGCAGGTTTTCGTTTCACCACTGGTGAATGTCCAAGCAACCCAAGGCTGGTTTCAGCTGCGTGTTAACACTCGCAGCCGTGCTGTTCAATTGGCTATCCAGTGAACGCTGGTTAGCTCTTGATTTTCCTTCCACACCGAGCATTCAGAAATCATTCTTATCTCCACTTCAGAATGTTCCATTCGTTCCCTGCGAATCTGGAATTCCTCTGACTCTCCACACCAGGCAGATTTTCCTAACAACACTGGGGAATGACCAGGTAATCCAATGCTGGTTTTCAGCGGCTGTTCACACTCACAGCCTTGCTGTTCAATTGGCAATCCAGTCAAACCTAGTCAGCTCTTCATTTTCCTGTCCACACAACCCAGCGTTCAGAAATCATTGGAATCTCTACTACAGAAATTTCCATTCATTCCCTGTGAATCTGGAAATACTCTGAATCTGCATTCCAGGAAGGCTTTCGTTACACCACTGATGAATGTCCAAGTAATGCAATGCTGCTTCTTAGTGGTCTGTTCACACTCGAAACCGTGCTGTTCATTGGCTATCCACTCAATATCGGTCAGCTCTTCAATATCCTGTCCAGACTATCCAGATTCCTAAATGTTGGCAATCACCACTACAGAATGTTCCATTCAATCACGCGAATCTGGAATTCATCAGAGTCTCCACTCCTGGAAGGTTTTCCTGACACCACTGGTAAATGTCCAAGGAAGACAATGCTGGTTTTAAGCCGCCTGCTAACACACTCAGCCGTGCTGTTCAATTTGCTATCCACCCAACCCTATTCAGCTCTACATTTTCCTGTCCTCATAACCCAACCTTCAGAAATAATTGGTATCTCCTCCACAGAATGTTCCGTTCATTCACTGCGAATCTTAAATTCATCTGACTCTCAACTCCCGGCGGGTTATCGTTACACCACTTGTGAATGTCCAAGTAAGCCAATGCTGGTTTTCAGTGGCCTGTTCATACTAAGAGACGTGCTGTTCATTTGGCTATCCACGCCACCCTGTTCAGCTCTACATTTTCGTGTCCACAAAACCCAGCCTTCAGAAATCATTGGAATCACCACTAGAGAATGTTCCATTCATTCACTGCGAATCTGGAATTCATCTGAACCTCCACTCCTGGCAGGTTTTCGTTACGCCACTGGTGAATGTCCAAGTAACTCAATACTGGTTTTCAGAGGCATGTTCAACTCGCAGAAGTGCTGTTCAATGGGCTATCCACTCAATATTGGTCAGCTCTTCATTTTCCTCTCCACACAAACCAGCCTTCAGAAATCATTGGGCTCTCCACTACAGACTGTTCCATTCATTCACTGCGATTCTGCAATTCATCTGACTCTCCGCTCCAGGCAGGTTTTCATTACAGCACTGGTGAATGACCAAGTAATCCAATGCTGGTTTTCAGCCGCCTTTTCACACTCGCAGTGTGCTGTTCAATTGTCTATCCACTCAAACCTGGTCAGCCTTTCATTTTCTTTTCCACAATATCAGACTTCAGAAATCATTGGAATCGCCAGTACAGAATGTTCCATTCATTCACTGCCAATCTGGAATTCATCTGAATCTGCACTCCAGGTAGGCTTTCATTACACCACTTATGAATGTCCAAGTAACACAATGCTGGTTTTCAGCGGTCTGTTCACACTCTAAGCCCTGCTTTTTACTGGGTATCCACACAACTGTGGTCAGCTCTTCATTTTCATGTCCAAACAATCCAGACTTGAGAAATCATTGCAATCTCCAGTACAGAATGTTCCATTCATTCACTGCGAATCTGGAATTCAACTGAATCTCCACTACCTGCAGATTTATCTTACACCACTTGTGAATGTCCAAGTAAAACAATGCTGGTTTTCAGAGGCCTGTTCATGTTCGCAGTCGTGCTGTTCAATTGGCTATCCACTCAACCTGTTTTGCTCCTCATTTTCCTGTGCACACAACCCAGCCTTCAGAAATCATTGTAATCTCCACTACAGGATGTTCCATTCATTCACTGGGAATCTGGAATTCATCTGAATCTGCACTCCACGCAGGCTTTCGTTACACCACTGCTGAAAGTCGAAGTAATGCAATACTGGTTTTCAGTGGTCTGTTCACATTCGAAGCCGAGGCTTTTTACAGGCTATCCACTCAACACTGGTCAGCTCTTCATTTTCGTGTCCCCACAATCCAGATTTCAGAAATCATTGCAATCTCCACTACAGAATGTTCCATTCATTCACTGCGAGTCTGGAGTTTATCTGATTCTCCACTCCCGCCTGGTTAACATTACACCACTTGTGAATGTCCAAGTAAGCCAATGCTGGTTTTCAGAGGCCTGTTCATACTCGCAGCCGTGCTGTTTAATTGACAATTCACTCCACCCTGTTCAGCTCTTCATTGTCCCACCACACTACCAGCCTTCAGAAATCTTTGTTATCTCCACTACAGAACGTTCCATTCATTCACTGCGAATCTGGAATTCATCTGACTCTCAACTCCACGCAGGTTTTCATTACACCACTGTTGAATGTCCAAGTAACCCAATGCTGGTTTTCAGCGGCCTGTTCATATTCGCAGCCCTGCTGTTTACTTGGCTATCGATTCAAGCCTGGTCAGCTCTTCATTTTCCTGTCCACACAACACAGGCTTCAGAAATCATTGGAATCTCCTCTACAGAATGTTCCATTCATTCACTGCGAATGTGGAATTCAACTGACTCTCCACTCCATGCAGGTTTTCCTTACACCACTGATGAATGTCCAAGTAACCCAATGCTGGTTTTCAGCTGCATGTTCACACTCGCAGCCATGCTATACAATTGGCTTTCCACTAAATCCTGATTAGTTCTTGATTTTCCTTCCACACGACCCAGCCTTCAGAAATCGTTGGAATCTCCACTAGAGAATGTTCCATTCATTCACTGCGAATCTGGAATTCCTCTGAACCTCCACTCCCGGCAGGTTTTCGTTACACCACTGTTGAATGTCCAAGTAACCCAATGTTTTAAGTGTTTTCTTCACAAGCGCAGTGGTGCTGTTCAATTGGCTATCCACTCAACCCTGGCCAGCTCTACATTTTCCTGTCCACACCACAGAGACTGGAGAAATCATTGTTATCTCCACTACAGAATGTTCCATTCATTCACAGCGAATCTGGAATTCATCTGAATCTCCACTCCCGGCAGGTTTTCGTGACACCACTGGTAAATATCCAAGTAAGCCAATGCTGGTTTTAAGTGGCCTGCTCATACTCTCAGCCGTGCTGTTCAATTTGCTATCCACTCAACCCTCTTCAGCTCCATTTTCCTGTCCACATAACCCAAACTTCAGAAACAATTGGTATCTCCTCCACAGAATGTTCCATTCATTGACGGCAAATCTGAAATTCATCTAATTCTCAACTCCCGTCAGGTTTTCGTTACACCACTTGTGAATGTCCAATTAAGCCAAAGCTGGTTTTCAGTGGCCTGTTCTTACTACGAGACGTGCTGTTCATTTGGCTATCCATTCCACCCTGTTCAGCTCTACATTTTCGTGTCCACAAAACCCAGCCTTCAGAAATCATTGGAATCACCACTAGAGAATGTTCCATTCATTCACTGCGAATCTGGAATTCATCTGAATCTCCACTCCCGGCAGGTTTTCATTGCACCACTGCTGAATGTTCAAGTAACGCAATGATGGTTTTCAGCGGTCTATTCACACTCGAACCCGTGCTGTTCACGGTCTAGCGACTCAACACTGGTGAGTTCTTCTTTTTCCAGTTCAGACAATACAAACCTCAGAAACCATTGCAATCTACACTACAGAATGTTTCATTCATTCAGGCGAATCTTGAATTCATCTTGTTCTCCACTCCCAGCAGGTTTTCGTTTCACCACTGGTGAATGTCCAAGCAACCCAAGGCTGGTTTCAGCTGCGTGTTAACACTCGCAGCCGTGCTGTTCAATTGGCTATCCAGTGAACGCTGGTTAGCTCTTGATTTTCCTTCCACACACCGAGCCTTCAGAAATCATTCTTATCTCCACTTCAGAATGTTCCATTCGTTCCCTGCGAATCTGGAATTCCTCTGACTCTCCACACCAGGCAGATTTTCCTAACAACACTGGTGAATGACCAGGTAATCCAATGCTGGTTTTCAGCGGCTGTTCACACTCACAGCCTTGCTGTTCAATTGGCAATCCAGTCAAACCTAGTCAGCTCTTCATTTTCCTGTCCACACAACCCAGCGTTCAGAAATCATTGGAATCTCTACTACAGAAATTTCCATTCATTCACTGTGAATCTGGAAATACTCTGAATCTGCATTCCAGGAAGGCTTTCGTTACACCACTGATGAATGTCCAAGTAATGCAATGCTGCTTCTTAGTGGTCTGTTCACACTCGAAACCGTGCTGTTCATTGGCTATCCACTCAATATCGGTCAGCTCTTCAATATCCTGTCCAGACTATCCAGATTCCTAAATGTTGGCAATCACCACTACAGAATGTTCCATTCAATCACGCGAATCTGGAATTCATCAGAGTCTCCACTCCTGGAAGGTTTTCGTGACACCACTGGTAAATGTCCAAGGAAGACAATGCTGGTTTTAAGCCGCCTGCTAACACACTCAGCCGTGCTGTTCAATTTGCTATCCACCCAACCCTATTCAGCTCTACATTTTCCTGTCCTCATAACCCAACCTTCAGAAATAATTGGTATCTCCTCCACAGAATGTTCCGTTCATTCACTGCGAATCTTAAATTCATCTGACTCTCAACTCCCGGCGGGTTATCGTTACACCACTTGTGAATGTCCAAGTAAGCCAATGCTGGTTTTCAGTGGCCTGTTCATACTAAGAGACGTGCTGTTCATTTGGCTATCCACTCCACCCTGTTCAGCTCTACATTTTCGTGTCCACAAAACCCAGCCTTCAGAAATCATTGGAATCACCACTAGAGAATGTTCCATTCATTCACTGCGAATCTGGAATTCATCTGAACCTCCACTCCTGGCAGGTTTTCGTTACGCCACTGGTGAATGTCCAAGTAACTCAATACTGGTTTTCAGAGGCATGTTCAACTCGCAGAAGTGCTGTTCAATGGGCTATCCACTCAATATTGGTCAGCTCTTCATTTTCCTCTCCACACAAACCAGCCTTCAGAAATCATTGGGCTCTCCACTACAGACTGTTCCATTCATTCACTGCGATTCTGCAATTCATCTGACTCTCCGCTCCAGGCAGGTTTTCATTACAGCACTGGTGAATGACCAAGTAATCCAATGCTGGTTTTCAGCCGCCTTTTCACACTCGCAGTGTGCTGTTCAATTGTCTATCCACTCAAACCTGGTCAGCCTTTCATTTTCTTTTCCACAATATCAGACTTCAGAAATCATTGGAATCGCCAGTACAGAATGTTCCATTCATTCACTGCCAATCTGGAATTCATCTGAATCTGCACTCCAGGTAGGCTTTCATTACACCACTTATGAATGTCCAAGTAACACAATGCTGGTTTTCAGCGGTCTGTTCACACTCTAAGCCCTGCTTTTTACTGGGTATCCACACAACTGTGGTCAGCTCTTCATTTTCATGTCCAAACAATCCAGACTTGAGAAATCATTGCAATCTCCAGTACAGAATGTTCCATTCATTCACTGCGAATCTGGAATTCAACTGAATCTCCACTACCTGCAGATTTATCTTACACCACTTGTGAATGTCCAAGTAAAACAATGCTGGTTTTCAGAGGCCTGTTCATGTTCGCAGTCGTGCTGTTCAATTGGCTATCCACTCAACCTGTTTTGCTCCTCATTTTCCTGTGCACACAACCCAGCCTTCAGAAATCATTGTAAGCTCCACTACAGGATGTTCCATTCATTCACTGGGAATCTGGAATTCATCTGAATCTCCACTCCCGGCAGGTTTTCATTGCACCACTGCTGAATGTTCAAGTAACGCAATGATGGTTTTCAGCGGTCTATTCACACTCGAACCCGTGCTGTTCACGGTCTAGCGACTCAACACTGGTGAGTTCTTCTTTTTCCAGTTCAGACAATACAAACCTCAGAAACCATTGCAATCTACACTACAGAATGTTTCATTCATTCAGGCGAATCTTGAATTCATCTTGTTCTCCACTCCCAGCAGGTTTTCGTTTCACCACTGGTGAATGTCCAAGCAACCCAAGGCTGGTTTCAGCTGCGTGTTAACACTCGCAGCCGTGCTGTTCAATTGGCTATCCAGTGAACGCTGGTTAGCTCTTGATTTTCCTTCCACACACCGAGGCTTCAGAAATCATTCTTATCTCCACTTCAGAATGTTCCATTCGTTCCCTGCGAATCTGGAATTCCTCTGACTCTCCACACCAGGCAGATTTTCCTAACAACACTGGTGAATGACCAGGTAATCCAATGCTGGTTTTCAGCGGCTGTTCACACTCACAGCCTTGCTGTTCAATTGGCAATCCAGTCAAACCTAGTCAGCTCTTCATTTTCCTGTCCACACAACCCAGCGTTCAGAAATCATTGGAATCTCTACTACAGAAATTTCCATTCATTCACTGTGAATCTGGAAATACTCTGAATCTGCATTCCAGGAAGGCTTTCGTTACACCACTGATGAATGTCCAAGTAATGCAATGCTGCTTCTTAGTGGTCTGTTCACACTCGAAACCGTGCTGTTCATTGGCTATCCACTCAATATCGGTCAGCTCTTCAATATCCTGTCCAGACTATCCAGATTCCTAAATGTTGGCAATCACCACTACAGAATGTTCCATTCACTCACGCGAATCTGGAATTCATCAGAGTCTCCACTCCTGGAAGGTTTTCGTGACACCACTGGTAAATGTCCAAGGAAGACAATGCTGGTTTTAAGCCGCCTGCTAACACACTCAGCCGTGCTGTTCAATTTGCTATCCACCCAACCCTATTCAGCTCTACATTTTCCTGTCCTCATAACCCAACCTTCAGAAATAATTGGTATCTCCTCCACAGAATGTTCCGTTCATTCACTGCGAATCTTAAATTCATCTGACTCTCAACTCCCGGCGGGTTATCGTTACACCACTTGTGAATGTCCAAGTAAGCCAATGCTGGTTTTCAGTGGCCTGTTCATACTAAGAGACGTGCTGTTCATTTGGCTATCCACTCCACCCTGTTCAGCTCTACATTTTCGTGTCCACAAAACCCAGCCTTCAGAAATCATTGGAATCACCACTAGAGAATGTTCCATTCATTCACTGCGAATCTGGAATTCATCTGAACCTCCACTCCTGGCAGGTTTTCGTTACGCCACTGGTGAATGTCCAAGTAACTCAATACTGGTTTTCAGAGGCATGTTCAACTCGCAGAAGTGCTGTTCAATGGGCTATCCACTCAATATTGGTCAGCTCTTCATTTTCCTCTCCACACAAACCAGCCTTCAGAAATCATTGGGCTCTCCACTACAGACTGTTCCATTCATTCACTGCGATTCTGCAATTCATCTGACTCTCCGCTCCAGGCAGGTTTTCATTACAGCACTGGTGAATGACCAAGTAATCCAATGCTGGTTTTCAGCCGCCTTTTCACACTCGCAGTGTGCTGTTCAATTGTCTATCCACTCAAACCTGGTCAGCCTTTCATTTTCTTTTCCACAATATCAGACTTCAGAAATCATTGGAATCGCCAGTACAGAATGTTCCATTCATTCACTGCCAATCTGGAATTCATCTGAATCTGCACTCCAGGTAGGCTTTCATTACACCACTTATGAATGTCCAAGTAACACAATGCTGGTTTTCAGCGGTCTGTTCACACTCTAAGCCCTGCTTTTTACTGGGTATCCACACAACTGTGGTCAGCTCTTCATTTTCATGTCCAAACAATCCAGACTTGAGAAATCATTGCAATCTCCAGTACAGAATGTTCCATTCATTCACTGCGAATCTGGAATTCAACTGAATCTCCACTACCTGCAGATTTATCTTACACCACTTGTGAATGTCCAAGTAAAACAATGCTGGTTTTCAGAGGCCTGTTCATGTTCGCAGTCGTGCTGTTCAATTGGCTATCCACTCAACCTGTTTTGCTCCTCATTTTCCTGTGCACACAACCCAGCCTTCAGAAATCATTGTAATCTCCACTACAGGATGTTCCATTCATTCACTGGGAATCTGGAATTCATCTGAATCTGCACTCCACGCAGGCTTCCGTTACACCACTGCTGAAAGTCGAAGTAATGCAATACTGGTTTTCAGTGGTCTGTTCACATTCGAAGCCGAGGCTTTTTACAGGCTATCCACTCAACACTGGTCAGCTCTTCATTTTCGTGTCCCCACAATCCAGATTTCAGAAATCATTGCAATCTCCACTACAGAATGTTCCATTCATTCACTGCGAGTCTGGAGTTTATCTGATTCTCCACTCCCGCCTGGTTAACATTACACCACTTGTGAATGTCCAAGTAAGCCAATGCTGGTTTTCAGAGGCCTGTTCATACTCGCAGCCGTGCTGTTTAATTGACAATTCACTCCACCCTGTTCAGCTCTTCATTGTCCCACCACACTACCAGCCTTCAGAAATCTTTGTTATCTCCACTACAGAATGTTCCATTCATTCACTGCGAATCTGGAATTCATCTGACTCTCAACTCCACGCAGGTTTTCATTACACCACTGTTGAATGTCCAAGTAACCCAATGCTGGTTTTCAGCGGCCTGTTCATATTCGCAGCCCTGCTGTTTACTTGGCTATCGATTCAAGCCTGGTCAGCTCTTCATTTTCCTGTCCACACAACACAGGCTTCAGAAATCATTGGAATCTCCTCTACAGAATGTTCCATTCATTCACTGCGAATGTGGAATTCAACTGACTCTCCACTCCATGCAGGTTTTCCTTACACCACTGATGAATGTCCAAGTAACCCAATGCTGGTTTTCAGCTGCATGTTCACACTCGCAGCCATGCTATACAATTGGCTTTCCACTAAATCCTGATTAGTTCTTGATTTTCCTTCCACACGACCCAGCCTTCAGAAATCGTTGGAATCTCCACTAGAGAATGTTCCATTCATTCACTGCGAATCTGGAATTCCTCTGAACCTCCACTCCCGGCAGGTTTTCGTTACACCACTGTTGAATGTCCAAGTAACCCAATGTTTTAAGTGTTTTCTTCACAAGCGCAGTGGTGCTGTTCAATTGGCTATCCACTCAACCCTGGCCAGCTCTACATTTTCCTGTCCACACCACAGAGACTGGAGAAATCATTGTTATCTCCACTACAGAATGTTCCATTCATTCACAGCGAATCTGGAATTCATCTGAATCTCCACTCCCGGCAGGTTTTCGTGACACCACTGGTAAATATCCAAGTAAGCCAATGCTGGTTTTAAGTGGCCTGCTCATACTCTCAGCCGTGCTGTTCAATTTGCTATCCACTCAACCCTCTTCAGCTCCATTTTCCTGTCCACATAACCCAAACTTCAGAAACAATTGGTATCTCCTCCACAGAATGTTCCATTCATTGACGGCAAATCTGAAATTCATCTAATTCTCAACTCCCGTCAGGTTTTCGTTACACCACTTGTGAATGTCCAATTAAGCCAAAGCTGGTTTTCAGTGGCCTGTTCTTACTACGAGACGTGCTGTTCATTTGGCTATCCATTCCACCCTGTTCAGCTCTACATTTTCGTGTCCACAAAACCCAGCCTTCAGAAATCATTGGAATCACCACTAGAGAATGTTCCATTCATTCACTGCGAATCTGGAATTCATCTGAATCTCCACTCCCGGCAGGTTTTCATTGCACCACTGCTGAATGTTCAAGTAACGCAATGATGGTTTTCAGCGGTCTATTCACACTCGAACCCGTGCTGTTCACGGTCTAGCGACTCAACACTGGTGAGTTCTTCTTTTTCCAGTTCAGACAATACAAACCTCAGAAACCATTGCAATCTACACTACAGAATGTTTCATTCATTCACGCGAATCTTGAATTCATCTTGTTCTCCACTCCCAGCAGGTTTTCGTTTCACCACTGTTGAATGTCCAAGCAACCCAAGGCTGGTTTCAGCTGCGTGTTAACACTCGCAGCCGTGCTGTTCAATTGGCTATCCAGTGAACGCTGGTTAGCTCTTGATTTTCCTTCCACACACCGAGCCTTCAGAAATCATTCTTATCTCCACTTCAGAATGTTCCATTCGTTCCCTGCGAATCTGGAATTCCTCTGACTCTCCACACCAGGCAGATTTTCCTAACAACACTGGTGAATGACCAGGTAATCCAATGCTGGTTTTCAGCGGCTGTTCACACTCACAGCCTTGCTGTTCAATTGGCAATCCAGTCAAACCTAGTCAGCTCTTCATTTTCCTGTCCACACAACCCAGCGTTCAGAAATCATTGGAATCTCTACTACAGAAATTTCCATTCATTCCCTGTGAATCTGGAAATACTCTGAATCTGCATTCCAGGAAGGCTTTCGTTACACCACTGATGAATGTCCAAGTAATGCAATGCTGCTTCTTAGTGGTCTGTTCACACTCGAAACCGTGCTGTTCATTGGCTATCCACTCAATATCGGTCAGCTCTTCAATATCCTGTCCAGACTATCCAGATTCCTAAATGTTGGCAATCACCACTACAGAATGTTCCATTCACTCACGCGAATCTGGAATTCATCAGAGTCTCCACTCCTGGAAGGTTTTCGTGACACCACTGGTAAATGTCCAAGGAAGACAATGCTGGTTTTAAGCCGCCTGCTAACACACTCAGCCGTGCTGTTCAATTTGCTATCCACCCAACCCTATTCAGCTCTACATTTTCCTGTCCTCATAACCCAACCTTCAGAAATAATTGGTATCTCCTCCACAGAATGTTCCGTTCATTCACTGCGAATCTTAAATTCATCTGACTCTCAACTCCCGGCGGGTTATCGTTACACCACTTGTGAATGTCCAAGTAAGCCAATGCTGGTTTTCAGTGGCCTGTTCATACTAAGAGACGTGCTGTTCATTTGGCTATCCACTCCACCCTGTTCAGCTCTACATTTTCGTGTCCACAAAACCCAGCCTTCAGAAATCATTGGAATCACCACTAGAGAATGTTCCATTCATTCACTGCGAATCTGGAATTCATCTGAACCTCCACTCCTGGCAGGTTTTCGTTACGCCACTGGTGAATGTCCAAGTAACTCAATACTGGTTTTCAGAGGCATGTTCAACTCGCAGAAGTGCTGTTCAATGGGCTATCCACTCAATATTGGTCAGCTCTTCATTTTCCTCTCCACACAAACCAGCCTTCAGAAATCATTGGGCTCTCCACTACAGACTGTTCCATTCATTCACTGCGATTCTGCAATTCATCTGACTCTCCGCTCCAGGCAGGTTTTCATTACAGCACTGGTGAATGACCAAGTAATCCAATGCTGGTTTTCAGCCGCCTTTTCACACTCGCAGTGTGCTGTTCAATTGTCTATCCACTCAAACCTGGTCAGCCTTTCATTTTCTTTTCCACAATATCAGACTTCAGAAATCATTGGAATCGCCAGTACAGAATGTTCCATTCATTCACTGCCAATCTGGAATTCATCTGAATCTGCACTCCAGGTAGGCTTTCATTACACCACTTATGAATGTCCAAGTAACACAATGCTGGTTTTCAGCGGTCTGTTCACACTCTAAGCCCTGCTTTTTACTGGGTATCCACACAACTGTGGTCAGCTCTTCATTTTCATGTCCAAACAATCCAGACTTGAGAAATCATTGCAATCTCCAGTACAGAATGTTCCATTCATTCACTGCGAATCTGGAATTCAACTGAATCTCCACTACCTGCAGATTTATCTTACACCACTTGTGAATGTCCAAGTAAAACAATGCTGGTTTTCAGAGGCCTGTTCATGTTCGCAGTCGTGCTGTTCAATTGGCTATCCACTCAACCTGTTTTGCTCCTCATTTTCCTGTGCACACAACCCAGCCTTCAGAAATCATTGTAATCTCCACTACAGGATGTTCCATTCATTCACTGGGAATCTGGAATTCATCTGAATCTGCACTCCACGCAGGCTTTCGTTACACCACTGCTGAAAGTCGAAGTAATGCAATACTGGTTTTCAGTGGTCTGTTCACATTCGAAGCCGAGGCTTTTTACAGGCTATCCGCTCAACACTGGTCAGCTCTTCATTTTCGTGTCCCCACAATCCAGATTTCAGAAATCATTGCAATCTCCACTACAGAATGTTCCATTCATTCACTGCGAGTCTGGAGTTTATCTGATTCTCCACTCCCGCCTGGTTAACATTACACCACTAGTGAATGTCCAAGTAAGCCAATGCTGGTTTTCAGAGGCCTGTTCATACTCGCAGCCGTGCTGTTTAATTGACAATTCACTCCACCCTGTTCAGCTCTTCATTGTCCCACCACACTACCAGCCTTCAGAAATCTTTGTTATCTCCACTACAGAATGTTCCATTCATTCACTGCGAATCTGGAATTCATCTGACTCTCAACTCCACGCAGGTTTTCATTACACCACTGTTGAATGTCCAAGTAACCCAATGCTGGTTTTCAGCGGCCTGTTCATATTCGCAGCCCTGCTGTTTACTTGGCTATCGATTCAAGCCTGGTCAGCTCTTCATTTTCCTGTCCACACAACACAGGCTTCAGAAATCATTGGAATCTCCTCTACAGAATGTTCCATTCATTCACTGCGAATGTGGAATTCAACTGACTCTCCACTCCATGCAGGTTTTCCTTACACCACTGATGAATGTCCAAGTAACCCAATGCTGGTTTTCAGCTGCATGTTCACACTCGCAGCCATGCTATACAATTGGCTTTCCACTAAATCCTGATTAGTTCTTGATTTTCCTTCCACACGACCCAGCCTTCAGAAATCGTTGGAATCTCCACTAGAGAATGTTCCATTCATTCACTGCGAATCTGGAATTCCTCTGAACCTCCACTCCCGGCAGGTTTTCGTTACACCACTGTTGAATGTCCAAGTAACCCAATGTTTTAAGTGTTTTCTTCACAAGCGCAGTGGTGCTGTTCAATTGGCTATCCACTCAACCCTGGCCAGCTCTACATTTTCCTGTCCACACCACAGAGACTGGAGAAATCATTGTTATCTCCACTACAGAATGTTCCATTCATTCACAGCGAATCTGGAATTCATCTGAATCTCCACTCCCGGCAGGTTTTCGTGACACCACTGGTAAATATCCAAGTAAGCCAATGCTGGTTTTAAGTGGCCTGCTCATACTCTCAGCCGTGCTGTTCAATTTGCTATCCACTCAACCCTCTTCAGCTCCATTTTCCTGTCCACATAACCCAAACTTCAGAAACAATTGGTATCTCCTCCACAGAATGTTCCATTCATTGACGGCAAATCTGAAATTCATCTAATTCTCAACTCCCGTCAGGTTTTCGTTACACCACTTGTGAATGTCCAATTAAGCCAAAGCTGGTTTTCAGTGGCCTGTTCTTACTACGAGACGTGCTGTTCATTTGGCTATCCATTCCACCCTGTTCAGCTCTACATTTTCGTGTCCACAAAACCCAGCCTTCAGAAATCATTGGAATCACCACTAGAGAATGTTCCATTCATTCACTGCGAATCTGGAATTCATCTGAATCTCCACTCCCGGCAGGTTTTCATTGCACCACTGCTGAATGTTCAAGTAACGCAATGATGGTTTTCAGCGGTCTATTCACACTCGAACCCGTGCTGTTCACGGTCTAGCGACTCAACACTGGTGAGTTCTTCTTTTTCCAGTTCAGACAATACAAACCTCAGAAACCATTGCAATCTACACTACAGAATGTTTCATTCATTCAGGCGAATCTTGAATTCATCTTGTTCTCCACTCCCAGCAGGTTTTCGTTTCACCACTGGTGAATGTCCAAGCAACCCAAGGCTGGTTTCAGCTGCGTGTTAACACTCGCAGCCGTGCTGTTCAATTGGCTATCCAGTGAACGCTGGTTAGCTCTTGATTTTCCTTCCACACACCGAGCCTTCAGAAATCATTCTTATCTCCACTTCAGAATGTTCCATTCGTTCCCTGCGAATCTGGAATTCCTCTGACTCTCCACACCAGGCAGATTTTCCTAACAACACTGGTGAATGACCAGGTAATCCAATGCTGGTTTTCAGCGGCTGTTCACACTCACAGCCTTGCTGTTCAATTGGCAATCCAGTCAAACCTAGTCAGCTCTTCATTTTCCTGTCCACACAACCCAGCGTTCAGAAATCATTGGAATCTCTACTACAGAAATTTCCATTCATTCACTGTGAATCTGGAAATACTCTGAATCTGCATTCCAGGAAGGCTTTCGTTACACCACTGATGAATGTCCAAGTAATGCAATGCTGCTTCTTAGTGGTCTGTTCACACTCGAAACCGTGCTGTTCATTGGCTATCCACTCAATATCGGTCAGCTCTTCAATATCCTGTCCAGACTATCCAGATTCCTAAATGTTGGCAATCACCACTACAGAATGTTCCATTCACTCACGCGAATCTGGAATTCATCAGAGTCTCCACTCCTGGAAGGTTTTCGTGACACCACTGGTAAATGTCCAAGGAAGACAATGCTGGTTTTAAGCCGCCTGCTAACACACTCAGCCGTGCTGTTCAATTTGCTATCCACCCAACCCTATTCAGCTCTACATTTTCCTGTCCTCATAACCCAACCTTCAGAAATAATTGGTATCTCCTCCACAGAATGTTCCGTTCATTCACTGCGAATCTTAAATTCATCTGACTCTCAACTCCCGGCGGGTTATCGTTACACCACTTGTGAATGTCCAAGTAAGCCAATGCTGGTTTTCAGTGGCCTGTTCATACTAAGAGACGTGCTGTTCATTTGGCTATCCACTCCACCCTGTTCAGCTCTACATTTTCGTGTCCACAAAACCCAGCCTTCAGAAATCATTGGAATCACCACTAGAGAATGTTCCATTCATTCACTGCGAATCTGGAATTCCTCTGAACCTCCACTCCTGGCAGGTTTTCGTTACGCCACTGGTGAATGTCCAAGTAACTCAATACTGGTTTTCAGAGGCATGTTCAACTCGCAGAAGTGCTGTTCAATGGGCTATCCACTCAATATTGGTCAGCTCTTCATTTTCCTCTCCACACAAACCAGCCTTCAGAAATCATTGGGCTCTCCACTACAGACTGTTCCATTCATTCACTGCGATTCTGCAATTCATCTGACTCTCCGCTCCAGGCAGGTTTTCATTACAGCACTGGTGAATGACCAAGTAATCCAATGCTGGTTTTCAGCCGCCTTTTCACACTCGCAGTGTGCTGTTCAATTGTCTTTCCACTCAAACCTGGTCAGCCTTTCATTTTCTTTTCCACAATATCAGACTTCAGAAATCATTGGAATCGCCAGTACAGAATGTTCCATTCATTCACTGCCAATCTGGAATTCATCTGAATCTGCACTCCAGGTAGGCTTTCATTACACCACTTATGAATGTCCAAGTAACACAATGCTGGTTTTCAGCGGTCTGTTCACACTCTAAGCCCTGCTTTTTACTGGGTATCCACACAACTGTGGTCAGCTCTTCATTTTCATGTCCAAACAATCCAGACTTGAGAAATCATTGCAATCTCCAGTACAGAATGTTCCATTCATTCACTGCGAATCTGGAATTCAACTGAATCTCCACTACCTGCAGATTTATCTTACACCACTTGTGAATGTCCAAGTAAAACAATGCTGGTTTTCAGAGGCCTGTTCATGTTCGCAGTCGTGCTGTTCAATTGGCTATCCACTCAACCTGTTTTGCTCCTCATTTTCCTGTGCACACAACCCAGCCTTCAGAAATCATTGTAATCTCCACTACAGGATGTTCCATTCATTCACTGGGAATCTGGAATTCATCTGAATCTGCACTCCACGCAGGCTTCCGTTACACCACTGCTGAAAGTCGAAGTAATGCAATACTGGTTTTCAGTGGTCTGTTCACATTCGAAGCCGAGGCTTTTTACAGGCTATCCACTCAACACTGGTCAGCTCTTCATTTTCGTGTCCCCACAATCCAGATTTCAGAAATCATTGCAATCTCCACTACAGAATGTTCCATTCATTCACTGCGAGTCTGGAGTTTATCTGATTCTCCACTCCCGCCTGGTTAACATTACACCACTTGTGAATGTCCAAGTAAGCCAATGCTGGTTTTCAGAGGCCTGTTCATACTCGCAGCCGTGCTGTTTAATTGACAATTCACTCCACCCTGTTCAGCTCTTCATTGTCCCACCACACTACCAGCCTTCAGAAATCTTTGTTATCTCCACTACAGAATGTTCCATTCATTCACTGCGAATCTGGAATTCATCTGACTCTCAACTCCACGCAGGTTTTCATTACACCACTGTTGAATGTCCAAGTAACCCAATGCTGGTTTTCAGCGGCCTGTTCATATTCGCAGCCCTGCTGTTTACTTGGCTATCGATTCAAGCCTGGTCAGCTCTTCATTTTCCTGTCCACACAACACAGGCTTCAGAAATCATTGGAATCTCCTCTACAGAATGTTCCATTCATTCACTGCGAATGTGGAATTCAACTGACTCTCCACTCCATGCAGGTTTTCCTTACACCACTGATGAATGTCCAAGTAACCCAATGCTGGTTTTCAGCTGCATGTTCACACTCGCAGCCATGCTATACAATTGGCTTTCCACTAAATCCTGATTAGTTCTTGATTTTCCTTCCACACGACCCAGCCTTCAGAAATCGTTGGAATCTCCACTAGAGAATGTTCCATTCATTCACTGCGAATCTGGAATTCCTCTGAACCTCCACTCCCGGCAGGTTTTCGTTACACCACTGTTGAATGTCCAAGTAACCCAATGTTTTAAGTGTTTTCTTCACAAGCGCAGTGGTGCTGTTCAATTGGCTATCCACTCAACCCTGGCCAGCTCTACATTTTCCTGTCCACACCACAGAGACTGGAGAAATCATTGTTATCTCCACTACAGAATGTTCCATTCATTCACAGCGAATCTGGAATTCATCTGAATCTCCACTCCCGGCAGGTTTTCGTGACACCACTGGTAAATATCCAAGTAAGCCAATGCTGGTTTTAAGTGGCCTGCTCATACTCTCAGCCGTGCTGTTCAATTTGCTATCCACTCAACCCTCTTCAGCTCCATTTTCCTGTCCACATAACCCAAACTTCAGAAACAATTGGTATCTCCTCCACAGAATGTTCCATTCATTGACGGCAAATCTGAAATTCATCTAATTCTCAACTCCCGTCAGGTTTTCGTTACACCACTTGTGAATGTCCAATTAAGCCAAAGCTGGTTTTCAGTGGCCTGTTCTTACTACGAGACGTGCTGTTCGTTTGGCTATCCATTCCACCCTGTTCAGCTCTACATTTTCGTGTCCACAAAACCCAGCCTTCAGAAATCATTGGAATCACCACTAGAGAATGTTCCATTCATTCACTGCGAATCTGGAATTCATCTGAATCTCCACTCCCGGCAGGTTTTCATTGCACCACTGCTGAATGTTCAAGTAACGCAATGATGGTTTTCAGCGGTCTATTCACACTCGAACCCGTGCTGTTCACGGTCTAGCGACTCAACACTGGTGAGTTCTTCTTTTTCCAGTTCAGACAATACAAACCTCAGAAACCATTGCAATCTACACTACAGAATGTTTCATTCATTCACGCGAATCTTGAATTCATCTTGTTCTCCACTCCCAGCAGGTTTTCGTTTCACCACTGTTGAATGTCCAAGCAACCCAAGGCTGGTTTCAGCTGCGTGTTAACACTCGCAGCCGTGCTGTTCAATTGGCTATCCAGTGAACGCTGGTTAGCTCTTGATTTTCCTTCCACACACCGAGCCTTCAGAAATCATTCTTATCTCCACTTCAGAATGTTCCATTCGTTCCCTGCGAATCTGGAATTCCTCTGACTCTCCACACCAGGCAGATTTTCCTAACAACACTGGTGAATGACCAGGTAATCCAATGCTGGTTTTCAGCGGCTGTTCACACTCACAGCCTTGCTGTTCAATTGGCAATCCAGTCAAACCTAGTCAGCTCTTCATTTTCCTGTCCACACAACCCAGCGTTCAGAAATCATTGGAATCTCTACTACAGAAATTTCCATTCATTCCCTGTGAATCTGGAAATACTCTGAATCTGCATTCCAGGAAGGCTTTCGTTACACCACTGATGAATGTCCAAGTAATGCAATGCTGCTTCTTAGTGGTCTGTTCACACTCGAAACCGTGCTGTTCATTGGCTATCCACTCAATATCGGTCAGCTCTTCAATATCCTGTCCAGACTATCCAGATTCCTAAATGTTGGCAATCACCACTACAGAATGTTCCATTCACTCACGCGAATCTGGAATTCATCAGAGTCTCCACTCCTGGAAGGTTTTCGTGACACCACTGGTAAATGTCCAAGGAAGACAATGCTGGTTTTAAGCCGCCTGCTAACACACTCAGCCGTGCTGTTCAATTTGCTATCCACCCAACCCTATTCAGCTCTACATTTTCCTGTCCTCATAACCCAACCTTCAGAAATAATTGGTATCTCCTCCACAGAATGTTCCGTTCATTCACTGCGAATCTTAAATTCATCTGACTCTCAACTCCCGGCGGGTTATCGTTACACCACTTGTGAATGTCCAAGTAAGCCAATGCTGGTTTTCAGTGGCCTGTTCATACTAAGAGACGTGCTGTTCATTTGGCTATCCACTCCACCCTGTTCAGCTCTACATTTTCGTGTCCACAAAACCCAGCCTTCAGAAATCATTGGAATCACCACTAGAGAATGTTCCATTCATTCACTGCGAATCTGGAATTCATCTGAACCTCCACTCCTGGCAGGTTTTCGTTACGCCACTGGTGAATGTCCAAGTAACTCAATACTGGTTTTCAGAGGCATGTTCAACTCGCAGAAGTGCTGTTCAATGGGCTATCCACTCAATATTGGTCAGCTCTTCATTTTCCTCTCCACACAAACCAGCCTTCAGAAATCATTGGGCTCTCCACTACAGACTGTTCCATTCATTCACTGCGATTCTGCAATTCATCTGACTCTCCGCTCCAGGCAGGTTTTCATTACAGCACTGGTGAATGACCAAGTAATCCAATGCTGGTTTTCAGCCGCCTTTTCACACTCGCAGTGTGCTGTTCAATTGTCTATCCACTCAAACCTGGTCAGCCTTTCATTTTCTTTTCCACAATATCAGACTTCAGAAATCATTGGAATCGCCAGTACAGAATGTTCCATTCATTCACTGCCAATCTGGAATTCATCTGAATCTGCACTCCAGGTAGGCTTTCATTACACCACTTATGAATGTCCAAGTAACACAATGCTGGTTTTCAGCGGTCTGTTCACACTCTAAGCCCTGCTTTTTACTGGGTATCCACACAACTGTGGTCAGCTCTTCATTTTCATGTCCAAACAATCCAGACTTGAGAAATCATTGCAATCTCCAGTACAGAATGTTCCATTCATTCACTGCGAATCTGGAATTCAACTGAATCTCCACTACCTGCAGATTTATCTTACACCACTTGTGAATGTCCAAGTAAAACAATGCTGGTTTTCAGAGGCCTGTTCATGTTCGCAGTCGTGCTGTTCAATTGGCTATCCACTCAACCTGTTTTGCTCCTCATTTTCCTGTGCACACAACCCAGCCTTCAGAAATCATTGTAATCTCCACTACAGGATGTTCCATTCATTCACTGGGAATCTGGAATTCATCTGAATCTGCACTCCACGCAGGCTTTCGTTACACCACTGCTGAAAGTCGAAGTAATGCAATACTGGTTTTCAGTGGTCTGTTCACATTCGAAGCCGAGGCTTTTTACAGGCTATCCGCTCAACACTGGTCAGCTCTTCATTTTCGTGTCCCCACAATCCAGATTTCAGAAATCATTGCAATCTCCACTACAGAATGTTCCATTCATTCACTGCGAGTCTGGAGTTTATCTGATTCTCCACTCCCGCCTGGTTAACATTACACCACTTGTGAATGTCCAAGTAAGCCAATGCTGGTTTTCAGAGGCCTGTTCATACTCGCAGCCGTGCTGTTTAATTGACAATTCACTCCACCCTGTTCAGCTCTTCATTGTCCCACCACACTACCAGCCTTCAGAAATCTTTGTTATCTCCACTACAGAATGTTCCATTCATTCACTGCGAATCTGGAATTCATCTGACTCTCAACTCCACGCAGGTTTTCATTACACCACTGTTGAATGTCCAAGTAACCCAATGCTGGTTTTCAGCGGCCTGTTCATATTCGCAGCCCTGCTGTTTACTTGGCTATCGATTCAAGCCTGGTCAGCTCTTCATTTTCCTGTCCACACAACACAGGCTTCAGAAATCATTGGAATCTCCTCTACAGAATGTTCCATTCATTCACTGCGAATGTGGAATTCAACTGACTCTCCACTCCATGCAGGTTTTCCTTACACCACTGATGAATGTCCAAGTAACCCAATGCTGGTTTTCAGCTGCATGTTCACACTCGCAGCCATGCTATACAATTGGCTTTCCACTAAATCCTGATTAGTTCTTGATTTTCCTTCCACACGACCCAGCCTTCAGAAATCGTTGGAATCTCCACTAGAGAATGTTCCATTCATTCACTGCGAATCTGGAATTCCTCTGAACCTCCACTCCCGGCAGGTTTTCGTTACACCACTGTTGAATGTCCAAGTAACCCAATGTTTTAAGTGTTTTCTTCACAAGCGCAGTGGTGCTGTTCAATTGGCTATCCACTCAACCCTGGCCAGCTCTACATTTTCCTGTCCACACCACAGAGACTGGAGAAATCATTGTTATCTCCACTACAGAATGTTCCATTCATTCACAGCGAATCTGGAATTCATCTGAATCTCCACTCCCGGCAGGTTTTCGTGACACCACTGGTAAATATCCAAGTAAGCCAATGCTGGTTTTAAGTGGCCTGCTCATACTCTCAGCCGTGCTGTTCAATTTGCTATCCACTCAACCCTCTTCAGCTCCATTTTCCTGTCCACATAACCCAAACTTCAGAAACAATTGGTATCTCCTCCACAGAATGTTCCATTCATTGACGGCAAATCTGAAATTCATCTAATTCTCAACTCCCGTCAGGTTTTCGTTACACCACTTGTGAATGTCCAATTAAGCCAAAGCTGGTTTTCAGTGGCCTGTTCTTACTACGAGACGTGCTGTTCATTTGGCTATCCATTCCACCCTGTTCAGCTCTACATTTTCGTGTCCACAAAACCCAGCCTTCAGAAATCATTGGAATCACCACTAGAGAATGTTCCATTCATTCACTGCGAATCTGGAATTCATCTGAATCTCCACTCCCGGCAGGTTTTCATTGCACCACTGCTGAATGTTCAAGTAACGCAATGATGGTTTTCAGCGGTCTATTCACACTCGAACCCGTGCTGTTCACGGTCTAGCGACTCAACACTGGTGAGTTCTTCTTTTTCCAGTTCAGACAATACAAACCTCAGAAACCATTGCAATCTACACTACAGAATGTTTCATTCATTCAGGCGAATCTTGAATTCATCTTGTTCTCCACTCCCAGCAGGTTTTCGTTTCACCACTGGTGAATGTCCAAGCAACCCAAGGCTGGTTTCAGCTGCGTGTTAACACTCGCAGCCGTGCTGTTCAATTGGCTATCCAGTGAACGCTGGTTAGCTCTTGATTTTCCTTCCACACACCGAGGCTTCAGAAATCATTCTTATCTCCACTTCAGAATGTTCCATTCGTTCCCTGCGAATCTGGAATTCCTCTGACTCTCCACACCAGGCAGATTTTCCTAACAACACTGGTGAATGACCAGGTAATCCAATGCTGGTTTTCAGCGGCTGTTCACACTCACAGCCTTGCTGTTCAATTGGCAATCCAGTCAAACCTAGTCAGCTCTTCATTTTCCTGTCCACACAACCCAGCGTTCAGAAATCATTGGAATCTCTACTACAGAAATTTCCATTCATTCACTGTGAATCTGGAAATACTCTGAATCTGCATTCCAGGAAGGCTTTCGTTACACCACTGATGAATGTCCAAGTAATGCAATGCTGCTTCTTAGTGGTCTGTTCACACTCGAAACCGTGCTGTTCATTGGCTATCCACTCAATATCGGTCAGCTCTTCAATATCCTGTCCAGACTATCCAGATTTCTAAATGTTGGCAATCACCACTACAGAATGTTCCATTCAATCACGCGAATCTGGAATTCATCAGAGTCTCCACTCCTGGAAGGTTTTCGTGACACCACTGGTAAATGTCCAAGGAAGACAATGCTGGTTTTAAGCCGCCTGCTAACACACTCAGCCGTGCTGTTCAATTTGCTATCCACCCAACCCTATTCAGCTCTACATTTTCCTGTCCTCATAACCCAACCTTCAGAAATAATTGGTATCTCCTCCACAGAATGTTCCGTTCATTCACTGCGAATCTTAAATTCATCTGACTCTCAACTCCCGGCGGGTTATCGTTACACCACTTGTGAATGTCCAAGTAAGCCAATGCTGGTTTTCAGTGGCCTGTTCATACTAAGAGACGTGCTGTTCATTTGGCTATCCACTCCACCCTGTTCAGCTCTACATTTTCGTGTCCACAAAACCCAGCCTTCAGAAATCATTGGAATCACCACTAGAGAATGTTCCATTCATTCACTGCGAATCTGGAATTCCTCTGAACCTCCACTCCTGGCAGGTTTTCGTTACGCCACTGGTGAATGTCCAAGTAACTCAATACTGGTTTTCAGAGGCATGTTCAACTCGCAGAAGTGCTGTTCAATGGGCTATCCACTCAATATTGGTCAGCTCTTCATTTTCCTCTCCACACAAACCAGCCTTCAGAAATCATTGGGCTCTCCACTACAGACTGTTCCATTCATTCACTGCGATTCTGCAATTCATCTGACTCTCCGCTCCAGGCAGGTTTTCATTACCGCACTGGTGAATGACCAAGTAATCCAATGCTGGTTTTCAGCCGCCTTTTCACACTCGCAGTGTGCTGTTCAATTGTCTATCCACTCAAACCTGGTCAGCCTTTCATTTTCTTTTCCACAATATCAGACTTCAGAAATCATTGGAATCGCCAGTACAGAATGTTCCATTCATTCACTGCCAATCTGGAATTCATCTGAATCTGCACTCCAGGTAGGCTTTCATTACACCACTTATGAATGTCCAAGTAACACAATGCTGGTTTTCAGCGGTCTGTTCACACTCTAAGCCCTGCTTTTTACTGGGTATCCACACAACTGTGGTCAGCTCTTCATTTTCATGTCCAAACAATCCAGACTTGAGAAATCATTGCAATCTCCAGTACAGAATGTTCCATTCATTCACTGCGAATCTGGAATTCAACTGAATCTCCACTACCTGCAGATTTATCTTACACCACTTGTGAATGTCCAAGTAAAACAATGCTGGTTTTCAGAGGCCTGTTCATGTTCGCAGTCGTGCTGTTCAATTGGCTATCCACTCAACCTGTTTTGCTCCTCATTTTCCTGTGCACACAACCCAGCCTTCAGAAATCATTGTAATCTCCACTACAGGATGTTCCATTCATTCACTGGGAATCTGGAATTCATCTGAATCTGCACTCCACGCAGGCTTTCGTTACACCACTGCTGAAAGTCGAAGTAATGCAATACTGGTTTTCAGTGGTCTGTTCACATTCGAAGCCGAGGCTTTTTACAGGCTATCCACTCAACACTGGTCAGCTCTTCATTTTCGTGTCCCCACAATCCAGATTTCAGAAATCATTGCAATCTCCACTACAGAATGTTCCATTCATTCACTGCGAGTCTGGAGTTTATCTGATTCTCCACTCCCGCCTGGTTAACATTACACCACTTGTGAATGTCCAAGTAAGCCAATGCTGGTTTTCAGAGGCCTGTTCATACTCGCAGCCGTGCTGTTTAATTGACAATTCACTCCACCCTGTTCAGCTCTTCATTGTCCCACCACACTACCAGCCTTCAGAAATCTTTGTTATCTCCACTACAGAATGTTCCATTCATTCACTGCGAATCTGGAATTCATCTGACTCTCAACTCCACGCAGGTTTTCATTACACCACTGTTGAATGTCCAAGTAACCCAATGCTGGTTTTCAGCGGCCTGTTCATATTCGCAGCCCTGCTGTTTACTTGCCTATCGATTCAAGCCTGGTCAGCTCTTCATTTTCCTGTCCACACAACACAGGCTTCAGAAATCATTGGAATCTCCTCTACAGAATGTTCCATTCATTCACTGCGAATGTGGAATTCAACTGACTCTCCACTCCATGCAGGTTTTCCTTACACCACTGATGAATGTCCAAGTAACCCAATGCTGGTTTTCAGCTGCATGTTCACACTCGCAGCCATGCTATACAATTGGCTTTCCACTAAATCCTGATTAGTTCTTGATTTTCCTTCCACACGACCCAGCCTTCAGAAATCGTTGGAATCTCCACTAGAGAATGTTCCATTCATTCACTGCGAATCTGGAATTCCTCTGAACCTCCACTCCCGGCAGGTTTTCGTTACACCACTGTTGAATGTCCAAGTAACCCAATGTTTTAAGTGTTTTCTTCACAAGCGCAGTGGTGCTGTTCAATTGGCTATCCACTCAACCCTGGCCAGCTCTACATTTTCCTGTCCACACCACAGAGACTGGAGAAATCATTGTTATCTCCACTACAGAATGTTCCATTCATTCACAGCGAATCTGGAATTCATCTGAATCTCCACTCCCGGCAGGTTTTCGTGACACCACTGGTAAATATCCAAGTAAGCCAATGCTGGTTTTAAGTGGCCTGCTCATACTCTCAGCCGTGCTGTTCAATTTGCTATCCACTCAACCCTCTTCAGCTCCATTTTCCTGTCCACATAACCCAAACTTCAGAAACAATTGGTATCTCCTCCACAGAATGTTCCATTCATTGACGGCAAATCTGAAATTCATCTAATTCTCAACTCCCGTCAGGTTTTCGTTACACCACTTGTGAATGTCCAATTAAGCCAAAGCTGGTTTTCAGTGGCCTGTTCTTACTACGAGACGTGCTGTTCGTTTGGCTATCCATTCCACCCTGTTCAGCTCTACATTTTCGTGTCCACAAAACCCAGCCTTCAGAAATCATTGGAATCACCACTAGAGAATGTTCCATTCATTCACTGCGAATCTGGAATTCATCTGAATCTCCACTCCCGGCAGGTTTTCATTGCACCACTGCTGAATGTTCAAGTAACGCAATGATGGTTTTCAGCGGTCTATTCACACTCGAACCCGTGCTGTTCACGGTCTAGCGACTCAACACTGGTGAGTTCTTCTTTTTCCAGTTCAGACAATACAAACCTCAGAAACCATTGCAATCTACACTACAGAATGTTTCATTCATTCAGGCGAATCTTGAATTCATCTTGTTCTCCACTCCCAGCAGGTTTTCGTTTCACCACTGGTGAATGTCCAAGCAACCCAAGGCTGGTTTCAGCTGCGTGTTAACACTCGCAGCCGTGCTGTTCAATTGGCTATCCAGTGAACGCTGGTTAGCTCTTGATTTTCCTTCCACACACCGAGCCTTCAGAAATCATTCTTATCTCCACTTCAGAATGTTCCATTCGTTCCCTGCGAATCTGGAATTCCTCTGACTCTCCACACCAGGCAGATTTTCCTAACAACACTGGTGAATGACCAGGTAATCCAATGCTGGTTTTCAGCGGCTGTTCACACTCACAGCCTTGCTGTTCAATTGGCAATCCAGTCAAACCTAGTCAGCTCTTCATTTTCCTGTCCACACAACCCAGCGTTCAGAAATCATTGGAATCTCTACTACAGAAATTTCCATTCATTCACTGTGAATCTGGAAATACTCTGAATCTGCATTCCAGGAAGGCTTTCGTTACACCACTGATGAATGTCCAAGTAATGCAATGCTGCTTCTTAGTGGTCTGTTCACACTCGAAACCGTGCTGTTCATTGGCTATCCACTCAATATCGGTCAGCTCTTCAATATCCTGTCCAGACTATCCAGATTCCTAAATGTTGGCAATCACCACTACAGAATGTTCCATTCAATCACGCGAATCTGGAATTCATCAGAGTCTCCACTCCTGGAAGGTTTTCGTGACACCACTGGTAAATGTCCAAGGAAGACAATGCTGGTTTTAAGCCGCCTGCTAACACACTCAGCCGTGCTGTTCAATTTGCTATCCACCCAACCCTATTCAGCTCTACATTTTCCTGTCCTCATAACCCAACCTTCAGAAATAATTGGTATCTCCTCCACAGAATGTTCCGTTCATTCACTGCGAATCTTAAATTCATCTGACTCTCAACTCCCGGCGGGTTATCGTTACACCACTTGTGAATGTCCAAGTAAGCCAATGCTGGTTTTCAGTGGCCTGTTCATACTAAGAGACGTGCTGTTCATTTGGCTATCCACTCCACCCTGTTCAGCTCTACATTTTCGTGTCCACAAAACCCAGCCTTCAGAAATCATTGGAATCACCACTAGAGAATGTTCCATTCATTCACTGCGAATCTGGAATTCCTCTGAACCTCCACTCCTGGCAGGTTTTCGTTACGCCACTGGTGAATGTCCAAGTAACTCAATACTGGTTTTCAGAGGCATGTTCAACTCGCAGAAGTGCTGTTCAATGGGCTATCCACTCAATATTGGTCAGCTCTTCATTTTCCTCTCCACACAAACCAGCCTTCAGAAATCATTGGGCTCTCCACTACAGACTGTTCCATTCATTCACTGCGATTCTGCAATTCATCTGACTCTCCGCTCCAGGCAGGTTTTCATTACCGCACTGGTGAATGACCAAGTAATCCAATGCTGGTTTTCAGCCGCCTTTTCACACTCGCAGTGTGCTGTTCAATTGTCTATCCACTCAAACCTGGTCAGCCTTTCATTTTCTTTTCCACAATATCAGACTTCAGAAATCATTGGAATCGCCAGTACAGAATGTTCCATTCATTCACTGCCAATCTGGAATTCATCTGAATCTGCACTCCAGGTAGGCTTTCATTACACCACTTATGAATGTCCAAGTAACACAATGCTGGTTTTCAGCGGTCTGTTCACACTCTAAGCCCTGCTTTTTACTGGGTATCCACACAACTGTGGTCAGCTCTTCATTTTCATGTCCAAACAATCCAGACTTGAGAAATCATTGCAATCTCCAGTACAGAATGTTCCATTCATTCACTGCGAATCTGGAATTCAACTGAATCTCCACTACCTGCAGATTTATCTTACACCACTTGTGAATGTCCAAGTAAAACAATGCTGGTTTTCAGAGGCCTGTTCATGTTCGCAGTCGTGCTGTTCAATTGGCTATCCACTCAACCTGTTTTGCTCCTCATTTTCCTGTGCACACAACCCAGCCTTCAGAAATCATTGTAATCTCCACTACAGGATGTTCCATTCATTCACTGGGAATCTGGAATTCATCTGAATCTGCACTCCACGCAGGCTTTCGTTACACCACTGCTGAAAGTCGAAGTAATGCAATACTGGTTTTCAGTGGTCTGTTCACATTCGAAGCCGAGGCTTTTTACAGGCTATCCACTCAACACTGGTCAGCTCTTCATTTTCGTGTCCCCACAATCCAGATTTCAGAAATCATTGCAATCTCCACTACAGAATGTTCCATTCATTCACTGCGAGTCTGGAGTTTATCTGATTCTCCACTCCCGCCTGGTTAACATTACACCACTTGTGAATGTCCAAGTAAGCCAATGCTGGTTTTCAGAGGCCTGTTCATACTCGCAGCCGTGCTGTTTAATTGACAATTCACTCCACCCTGTTCAGCTCTTCATTGTCCCACCACACTACCAGCCTTCAGAAATCTTTGTTATCTCCACTACAGAATGTTCCATTCATTCACTGCGAATCTGGAATTCATCTGACTCTCAACTCCACGCAGGTTTTCATTACACCACTGTTGAATGTCCAAGTAACCCAATGCTGGTTTTCAGCGGCCTGTTCATATTCGCAGCCCTGCTGTTTACTTGGCTATCGATTCAAGCCTGGTCAGCTCTTCATTTTCCTGTCCACACAACACAGGCTTCAGAAATCATTGGAATCTCCTCTACAGAATGTTCCATTCATTCACTGCGAATGTGGAATTCAACTGACTCTCCACTCCATGCAGGTTTTCCTTACACCACTGATGAATGTCCAAGTAACCCAATGCTGGTTTTCAGCTGCATGTTCACACTCGCAGCCATGCTATACAATTGGCTTTCCACTAAATCCTGATTAGTTCTTGATTTTCCTTCCACACGACCCAGCCTTCAGAAATCGTTGGAATCTCCACTAGAGAATGTTCCATTCATTCACTGCGAATCTGGAATTCCTCTGAACCTCCACTCCCGGCAGGTTTTCGTTACACCACTGTTGAATGTCCAAGTAACCCAATGTTTTAAGTGTTTTCTTCACAAGCGCAGTGGTGCTGTTCAATTGGCTATCCACTCAACCCTGGCCAGCTCTACATTTTCCTGTCCACACCACAGAGACTGGAGAAATCATTGTTATCTCCACTACAGAATGTTCCATTCATTCACAGCGAATCTGGAATTCATCTGAATCTCCACTCCCGGCAGGTTTTCGTGACACCACTGGTAAATATCCAAGTAAGCCAATGCTGGTTTTAAGTGGCCTGCTCATACTCTCAGCCGTGCTGTTCAATTTGCTATCCACTCAACCCTCTTCAGCTCCATTTTCCTGTCCACATAACCCAAACTTCAGAAACAATTGGTATCTCCTCCACAGAATGTTCCATTCATTGACGGCAAATCTGAAATTCATCTAATTCTCAACTCCCGTCAGGTTTTCGTTACACCACTTGTGAATGTCCAATTAAGCCAAAGCTGGTTTTCAGTGGCCTGTTCTTACTACGAGACGTGCTATTCGTTTGGCTATCCATTCCACCCTGTTCAGCTCTACATTTTCGTGTCCACAAAACCCAGCCTTCAGAAATCATTGGAATCACCACTAGAGAATGTTCCATTCATTCACTGCGAATCTGGAATTCATCTGAATCTCCACTCCCGGCAGGTTTTCATTGCACCACTGCTGAATGTTCAAGTAACGCAATGATGGTTTTCAGCGGTCTATTCACACTCGAACCCGTGCTGTTCACGGTCTAGCGACTCAACACTGGTGAGTTCTTCTTTTTCCAGTTCAGACAATACAAACCTCAGAAACCATTGCAATCTACACTACAGAATGTTTCATTCATTCAGGCGAATCTTGAATTCATCTTGTTCTCCACTCCCAGCAGGTTTTCGTTTCACCACTGGCGAATGTCCAAGCAACCCAAGGCTGGTTTCAGCTGCGTGTTAACACTCGCAGCCGTGCTGTTCAATTGGCTATCCAGTGAACGCTGGTTAGCTCTTGATTTTCCTTCCACACACCGAGCCTTCAGAAATCATTCTTATCTCCACTTCAGAATGTTCCATTCGTTCCCTGCGAATCTGGAATTCCTCTGACTCTCCACACCAGGCAGATTTTCCTAACAACACTGGTGAATGACCAGGTAATCCAATGCTGGTTTTCAGCGGCTGTTCACACTCACAGCCTTGCTGTTCAATTGGCAATCCAGTCAAACCTAGTCAGCTCTTCATTTTCCTGTCCACACAACCCAGCGTTCAGAAATCATTGGAATCTCTACTACAGAAATTTCCATTCATTCACTGTGAATCTGGAAATACTCTGAATCTGCATTCCAGGAAGGCTTTCGTTACACCAATGATGAATGTCCAAGTAATGCAATGCTGCTTCTTAGTGGTCTGTTCACACTCGAAACCGTGCTGTTCATTGGCTATCCACTCAATATCGGTCAGCTCTTCAATATCCTGTCCAGACTATCCAGATTCCTAAATGTTGGCAATCACCACTACAGAATGTTCCATTCAATCACGCGAATCTGGAATTCATCAGAGTCTCCACTCCTGGAAGGTTTTCGTGACACCACTGGTAAATGTCCAAGGAAGACAATGCTGGTTTTAAGCCGCCTGCTAACACACTCAGCCGTGCTGTTCAATTTGCTATCCACCCAACCCTATTCAGCTCTACATTTTCCTGTCCTCATAACCCAACCTTCAGAAATAATTGGTATCTCCTCCACAGAATGTTCCGTTCATTCACTGCGAATCTTAAATTCATCTGACTCTCAACTCCCGGCGGGTTATCGTTACACCACTTGTGAATGTCCAAGTAAGCCAATGCTGGTTTTCAGTGGCCTGTTCATACTAAGAGACGTGCTGTTCATTTGGCTATCCACTCCACCCTGTTCAGCTCTACATTTTCGTGTCCACAAAACCCAGCCTTCAGAAATCATTGGAATCACCACTAGAGAATGTTCCATTCATTCACTGCGAATCTGGAATTCATCTGAACCTCCACTCCTGGCAGGTTTTCGTTACGCCACTGGTGAATGTCCAAGTAACTCAATACTGGTTTTCAGAGGCATGTTCAACTCGCAGAAGTGCTGTTCAATGGGCTATCCACTCAATATTGGTCAGCTCTTCATTTTCCTCTCCACACAAACCAGCCTTCAGAAATCATTGGGCTCTCCACTACAGACTGTTCCATTCATTCACTGCGATTCTGCAATTCATCTGACTCTCCGCTCCAGGCAGGTTTTCATTACCGCACTGGTGAATGACCAAGTAATCCAATGCTGGTTTTCAGCCGCCTTTTCACACTCGCAGTGTGCTGTTCAATTGTCTATCCACTCAAACCTGGTCAGCCTTTCATTTTCTTTTCCACAATATCAGACTTCAGAAATCATTGGAATCGCCAGTACAGAATGTTCCATTCATTCACTGCCAATCTGGAATTCATCTGAATCTGCACTCCAGGTAGGCTTTCATTACACCACTTATGAATGTCCAAGTAACACAATGCTGGTTTTCAGCGGTCTGTTCACACTCTAAGCCCTGCTTTTTACTGGGTATCCACACAACTGTGGTCAGCTCTTCATTTTCATGTCCAAACAATCCAGACTTGAGAAATCATTGCAATCTCCAGTACAGAATGTTCCATTCATTCACTGCGAATCTGGAATTCAACTGAATCTCCACTACCTGCAGATTTATCTTACACCACTTGTGAATGTCCAAGTAAAACAATGCTGGTTTTCAGAGGCCTGTTCATGTTCGCAGTCGTGCTGTTCAATTGGCTATCCACTCAACCTGTTTTGCTCCTCATTTTCCTGTGCACACAACCCAGCCTTCAGAAATCATTGTAATCTCCACTACAGGATGTTCCATTCATTCACTGGGAATCTGGAATTCATCTGAATCTGCACTCCACGCAGGCTTTCGTTACACCACTGCTGAAAGTCGAAGTAATGCAATACTGGTTTTCAGTGGTCTGTTCACATTCGAAGCCGAGGCTTTTTACAGGCTATCCACTCAACACTGGTCAGCTCTTCATTTTCGTGTCCCCACAATCCAGATTTCAGAAATCATTGCAATCTCCACTACAGAATGTTCCATTCATTCACTGCGAGTCTGGAGTTTATCTGATTCTCCACTCCCGCCTGGTTAACATTACACCACTTGTGAATGTCCAAGTAAGCCAATGCTGGTTTTCAGAGGCCTGTTCATACTCGCAGCCGTGCTGTTTAATTGACAATTCACTCCACCCTGTTCAGCTCTTCATTGTCCCACCACACTACCAGCCTTCAGAAATCTTTGTTATCTCCACTACAGAATGTTCCATTCATTCACTGCGAATCTGGAATTCATCTGACTCTCAACTCCACGCAGGTTTTCATTACACCACTGTTGAATGTCCAAGTAACCCAATGCTGGTTTTCAGCGGCCTGTTCATATTCGCAGCCCTGCTGTTTACTTGGCTATCGATTCAAGCCTGGTCAGCTCTTCATTTTCCTGTCCACACAACACAGGCTTCAGAAATCATTGGAATCTCCTCTACAGAATGTTCCATTCATTCACTGCGAATGTGGAATTCAACTGACTCTCCACTCCATGCAGGTTTTCCTTACACCACTGATGAATGTCCAAGTAACCCAATGCTGGTTTTCAGCTGCATGTTCACACTCGCAGCCATGCTATACAATTGGCTTTCCACTAAATCCTGATTAGTTCTTGATTTTCCTTCCACACGACCCAGCCTTCAGAAATCGTTGGAATCTCCACTAGAGAATGTTCCATTCATTCACTGCGAATCTGGAATTCCTCTGAACCTCCACTCCCGGCAGGTTTTCGTTACACCACTGTTGAATGTCCAAGTAACCCAATGTTTTAAGTGTTTTCTTCACAAGCGCAGTGGTGCTGTTCAATTGGCTATCCACTCAACCCTGGCCAGCTCTACATTTTCCTGTCCACACCACAGAGACTGGAGAAATCATTGTTATCTCCACTACAGAATGTTCCATTCATTCACAGCGAATCTGGAATTCATCTGAATCTCCACTCCCGGCAGGTTTTCGTGACACCACTGGTAAATATCCAAGTAAGCCAATGCTGGTTTTAAGTGGCCTGCTCATACTCTCAGCCGTGCTGTTCAATTTGCTATCCACTCAACCCTCTTCAGCTCCATTTTCCTGTCCACATAACCCAAACTTCAGAAACAATTGGTATCTCCTCCACAGAATGTTCCATTCATTGACGGCAAATCTGAAATTCATCTAATTCTCAACTCCCGTCAGGTTTTCGTTACACCACTTGTGAATGTCCAATTAAGCCAAAGCTGGTTTTCAGTGGCCTGTTCTTACTACGAGACGTGCTATTCGTTTGGCTATCCATTCCACCCTGTTCAGCTCTACATTTTCGTGTCCACAAAACCCAGCCTTCAGAAATCATTGGAATCACCACTAGAGAATGTTCCATTCATTCACTGCGAATCTGGAATTCATCTGAATCTCCACTCCCGGCAGGTTTTCATTGCACCACTGCTGAATGTTCAAGTAACGCAATGATGGTTTTCAGCGGTCTATTCACACTCGAACCCGTGCTGTTCACGGTCTAGCGACTCAACACTGGTGAGTTCTTCTTTTTCCAGTTCAGACAATACAAACCTCAGAAACCATTGCAATCTACACTACAGAATGTTTCATTCATTCAGGCGAATCTTGAATTCATCTTGTTCTCCACTCCCAGCAGGTTTTCGTTTCACCACTGGTGAATGTCCAAGCAACCCAAGGCTGGTTTCAGCTGCGTGTTAACACTCGCAGCCGTGCTGTTCAATTGGCTATCCAGTGAACGCTGGTTAGCTCTTGATTTTCCTTCCACACACCGAGCCTTCAGAAATCATTCTTATCTCCACTTCAGAATGTTCCATTCGTTCCCTGCGAATCTGGAATTCCTCTGACTCTCCACACCAGGCAGATTTTCCTAACAACACTGGTGAATGACCAGGTAATCCAATGCTGGTTTTCAGCGGCTGTTCACACTCACAGCCTTGCTGTTCAATTGGCAATCCAGTCAAACCTAGTCAGCTCTTCATTTTCCTGTCCACACAACCCAGCGTTCAGAAATCATTGGAATCTCTACTACAGAAATTTCCATTCATTCACTGTGAATCTGGAAATACTCTGAATCTGCATTCCAGGAAGGCTTTCGTTACACCAATGATGAATGTCCAAGTAATGCAATGCTGCTTCTTAGTGGTCTGTTCACACTCGAAACCGTGCTGTTCATTGGCTATCCACTCAATATCGGTCAGCTCTTCAATATCCTGTCCAGACTATCCAGATTCCTAAATGTTGGCAATCACCACTACAGAATGTTCCATTCAATCACGCGAATCTGGAATTCATCAGAGTCTCCACTCCTGGAAGGTTTTCGTGACACCACTGGTAAATGTCCAAGGAAGACAATGCTGGTTTTAAGCCGCCTGCTAACACACTCAGCCGTGCTGTTCAATTTGCTATCCACCCAACCCTATTCAGCTCTACATTTTCCTGTCCTCATAACCCAACCTTCAGAAATAATTGGTATCTCCTCCACAGAATGTTCCGTTCATTCACTGCGAATCTTAAATTCATCTGACTCTCAACTCCCGGCGGGTTATCGTTACACCACTTGTGAATGTCCAAGTAAGCCAATGCTGGTTTTCAGTGGCCTGTTCATACTAAGAGACGTGCTGTTCATTTGGCTATCCACTCCACCCTGTTCAGCTCTACATTTTCGTGTCCACAAAACCCAGCCTTCAGAAATCATTGGAATCACCACTAGAGAATGTTCCATTCATTCACTGCGAATCTGGAATTCCTCTGAACCTCCACTCCTGGCAGGTTTTCGTTACGCCACTGGTGAATGTCCAAGTAACTCAATACTGGTTTTCAGAGGCATGTTCAACTCGCAGAAGTGCTGTTCAATGGGCTATCCACTCAATATTGGTCAGCTCTTCATTTTCCTCTCCACACAAACCAGCCTTCAGAAATCATTGGGCTCTCCACTACAGACTGTTCCATTCATTCACTGCGATTCTGCAATTCATCTGACTCTCCGCTCCAGGCAGGTTTTCATTACAGCACTGGTGAATGACCAAGTAATCCAATGCTGGTTTTCAGCCGCCTTTTCACACTCGCAGTGTGCTGTTCAATTGTCTATCCACTCAAACCTGGTCAGCCTTTCATTTTCTTTTCCACAATATCAGACTTCAGAAATCATTGGAATCGCCAGTACAGAATGTTCCATTCATTCACTGCCAATCTGGAATTCATCTGAATCTGCACTCCAGGTAGGCTTTCATTACACCACTTATGAATGTCCAAGTAACACAATGCTGGTTTTCAGCGGTCTGTTCACACTCTAAGCCCTGCTTTTTACTGGGTATCCACACAACTGTGGTCAGCTCTTCATTTTCATGTCCAAACAATCCAGACTTGAGAAATCATTGCAATCTCCAGTACAGAATGTTCCATTCATTCACTGCGAATCTGGAATTCAACTGAATCTCCACTACCTGCAGATTTATCTTACACCACTTGTGAATGTCCAAGTAAAACAATGCTGGTTTTCAGAGGCCTGTTCATGTTCGCAGTCGTGCTGTTCAATTGGCTATCCACTCAACCTGTTTTGCTCCTCATTTTCCTGTGCACACAACCCAGCCTTCAGAAATCATTGTAATCTCCACTACAGGATGTTCCATTCATTCACTGGGAATCTGGAATTCATCTGAATCTGCACTCCACGCAGGCTTTCGTTACACCACTGCTGAAAGTCGAAGTAATGCAATACTGGTTTTCAGTGGTCTGTTCACATTCGAAGCCGAGGCTTTTTACAGGCTATCCGCTCAACACTGGTCAGCTCTTCATTTTCGTGTCCCCACAATCCAGATTTCAGAAATCATTGCAATCTCCACTACAGAATGTTCCATTCATTCACTGCGAGTCTGGAGTTTATCTGATTCTCCACTCCCGCCTGGTTAACATTACACCACTTGTGAATGTCCAAGTAAGCCAATGCTGGTTTTCAGAGGCCTGTTCATACTCGCAGCCGTGCTGTTTAATTGACAATTCACTCCACCCTGTTCAGCTCTTCATTGTCCCACCACACTACCAGCCTTCAGAAATCTTTGTTATCTCCACTACAGAATGTTCCATTCATTCACTGCGAATCTGGAATTCATCTGACTCTCAACTCCACGCAGGTTTTCATTACACCACTGTTGAATGTCCAAGTAACCCAATGCTGGTTTTCAGCGGCCTGTTCATATTCGCAGCCCTGCTGTTTACTTGCCTATCGATTCAAGCCTGGTCAGCTCTTCATTTTCCTGTCCACACAACACAGGCTTCAGAAATCATTGGAATCTCCTCTACAGAATGTTCCATTCATTCACTGCGAATGTGGAATTCAACTGACTCTCCACTCCATGCAGGTTTTCCTTACACCACTGATGAATGTCCAAGTAACCCAATGCTGGTTTTCAGCTGCATGTTCACACTCGCAGCCATGCTATACAATTGGCTTTCCACTAAATCCTGATTAGTTCTTGATTTTCCTTCCACACGACCCAGCCTTCAGAACTCGTTGGAATCTCCACTAGAGAATGTTCCATTCATTCACTGCGAATCTGGAATTCCTCTGAACCTCCACTCCCGGCAGGTTTTCGTTACACCACTGTTGAATGTCCAAGTAACCCAATGTTTTAAGTGTTTTCTTCACAAGCGCAGTGGTGCTGTTCAATTGGCTATCCACTCAACCCTGGCCAGCTCTACATTTTCCTGTCCACACCACAGAGACTGGAGAAATCATTGTTATCTCCACTACAGAATGTTCCATTCATTCACAGCGAATCTGGAATTCATCTGAATCTCCACTCCCGGCAGGTTTTCGTGACACCACTGGTAAATATCCAAGTAAGCCAATGCTGGTTTTAAGTGGCCTGCTCATACTCTCAGCCGTGCTGTTCAATTTGCTATCCACTCAACCCTCTTCAGCTCCATTTTCCTGTCCACATAACCCAAACTTCAGAAACAATTGGTATCTCCTCCACAGAATGTTCCATTCATTGACGGCAAATCTGAAATTCATCTAATTCTCAACTCCCGTCAGGTTTTCGTTACACCACTTGTGAATGTCCAATTAAGCCAAAGCTGGTTTTCAGTGGCCTGTTCTTACTACGAGACGTGCTGTTCATTTGGCTATCCATTCCACCCTGTTCAGCTCTACATTTTCGTGTCCACAAAACCCAGCCTTCAGAAATCATTGGAATCACCACTAGAGAATGTTCCATTCATTCACTGCGAATCTGGAATTCATCTGAATCTCCACTCCCGGCAGGTTTTCATTGCGCCACTGCTGAATGTTCAAGTAACGCAATGATGGTTTTCAGCGGTCTATTCACACTCGAACCCGTGCTGTTCACGGTCTAGCGACTCAACACTGGTGAGTTCTTCTTTTTCCAGTTCAGACAATACAAACCTCAGAAACCATTGCAATCTACACTACAGAATGTTTCATTCATTCAGGCGAATCTTGAATTCATCTTGTTCTCCACTCCCAGCAGGTTTTCGTTTCACCACTGGTGAATGTCCAAGCAACCCAAGGCTGGTTTCAGCTGCGTGTTAACACTCGCAGCCGTGCTGTTCAATTGGCTATCCAGTGAACGCTGGTTAGCTCTTGATTTTCCTTCCACACACCGAGCCTTCAGAAATCATTCTTATCTCCACTTCAGAGTGTTCCATTCGTTCCCTGCGAATCTGGAATTCCTCTGACTCTCCACACCAGGCAGATTTTCCTAACAACACTGGTGAATGACCAGGTAATCCAATGCTGGTTTTCAGCGGCTGTTCACACTCACAGCCTTGCTGTTCAATTGGCAATCCAGTCAAACCTAGTCAGCTCTTCATTTTCCTGTCCACACAACCCAGCGTTCAGAAATCATTGGAATCTCTACTACAGAAATTTCCATTCATTCACTGTGAATCTGGAAATACTCTGAATCTGCATTCCAGGAAGGCTTTCGTTACACCACTGATGAATGTCCAAGTAATGCAATGCTGCTTCTTAGTGGTCTGTTCACACTCGAAACCGTGCTGTTCATTGGCTATCCACTCAATATCGGTCAGCTCTTCAATATCCTGTCCAGACTATCCAGATTCCTAAATGTTGGCAATCACCACTACAGAATGTTCCATTCAATCACGCGAATCTGGAATTCATCAGAGTCTCCACTCCTGGAAGGTTTTCGTGACACCACTGGTAAATGTCCAAGGAAGACAATGCTGGTTTTAAGCCGCCTGCTAACACACTCAGCCGTGCTGTTCAATTTGCTATCCACCCAACCCTATTCAGCTCTACATTTTCCTGTCCTCATAACCCAACCTTCAGAAATAATTGGTATCTCCTCCACAGAATGTTCCGTTCATTCACTGCGAATCTTAAATTCATCTGACTCTCAACTCCCGGCGGGTTATCGTTACACCACTTGTGAATGTCCAAGTAAGCCAATGCTGGTTTTCAGTGGCCTGTTCATACTAAGAGACGTGCTGTTCATTTGGCTATCCACTCCACCCTGTTCAGCTCTACATTTTCGTGTCCACAAAACCCAGCCTTCAGAAATCATTGGAATCACCACTAGAGAATGTTCCATTCATTCACTGCGAATCTGGAATTCATCTGAACCTCCACTCCTGGCAGGTTTTCGTTACGTCACTGGTGAATGTCCAAGTAACTCAATACTGGTTTTCAGAGGCATGTTCAACTCGCAGAAGTGCTGTTCAATGGGCTATCCACTCAATATTGGTCAGCTCTTCATTTTCCTCTCCACACAAACCAGCCTTCAGAAATCATTGGGCTCTCCACTACAGACTGTTCCATTCATTCACTGCGATTCTGCAATTCATCTGACTCTCCGCTCCAGGCAGATTTTCATTACCGCACTGGTGAATGACCAAGTAATCCAATGCTGGTTTTCAGCCGCCTTTTCACACTCGCAGTGTGCTGTTCAATTGTCTATCCACTCAAACCTGGTCAGCCTTTCATTTTCTTTTCCACAATATCAGACTTCAGAAATCATTGGAATCGCCAGTACAGAATGTTCCATTCATTCACTGCCAATCTGGAATTCATCTGAATCTGCACTCCAGGTAGGCTTTCATTACACCACTTATGAATGTCCAAGTAACACAATGCTGGTTTTCAGCGGTCTGTTCACACTCTAAGCCCTGCTTTTTACTGGGTATCCACACAACTGTGGTCAGCTCTTCATTTTCATGTCCAAACAATCCAGACTTGAGAAATCATTGCAATCTCCAGTACAGAATGTTCCATTCATTCACTGCGAATCTGGAATTCAACTGAATCTCCACTACCTGCAGATTTATCTTACACCACTTGTGAATGTCCAAGTAAAACAATGCTGGTTTTCAGAGGCCTGTTCATGTTCGCAGTCGTGCTGTTCAATTGGCTATCCACTCAACCTGTTTTGCTCCTCATTTTCCTGTGCACACAACCCAGCCTTCAGAAATCATTGTAATCTCCACTACAGGATGTTCCATTCATTCACTGGGAATCTGGAATTCATCTGAATCTGCACTCCACGCAGGCTTTCGTTACACCACTGCTGAAAGTCGAAGTAATGCAATACTGGTTTTCAGTGGTCTGTTCACATTCGAAGCCGAGGCTTTTTACAGGCTATCCGCTCAACACTGGTCAGCTCTTCATTTTCGTGTCCCCACAATCCAGATTTCAGAAATCATTGCAATCTCCACTACAGAATGTTCCATTCATTCACTGCGAGTCTGGAGTTTATCTGATTCTCCACTCCCGCCTGGTTAACATTACACCACTTGTGAATGTCCAAGTAAGCCAATGCTGGTTTTCAGAGGCCTGTTCATACTCGCAGCCGTGCTGTTTAATTGACAATTCACTCCACCCTGTTCAGCTCTTCATTGTCCCACCACACTACCAGCCTTCAGAAATCTTTGTTATCTCCACTACAGAATGTTCCATTCATTCACTGCGAATCTGGAATTCATCTGACTCTCAACTCCACGCAGGTTTTCATTACACCACTGTTGAATGTCCAAGTAACCCAATGCTGGTTTTCAGCGGCCTGTTCATATTCGCAGCCCTGCTGTTTACTTGCCTATCGATTCAAGCCTGGTCAGCTCTTCATTTTCCTGTCCACACAACACAGGCTTCAGAAATCATTGGAATCTCCTCTACAGAATGTTCCATTCATTCACTGCGAATGTGGAATTCAACTGACTCTCCACTCCATGCAGGTTTTCCTTACACCACTGATGAATGTCCAAGTAACCCAATGCTGGTTTTCAGCTGCATGTTCACACTCGCAGCCATGCTATACAATTGGCTTTCCACTAAATCCTGATTAGTTCTTGATTTTCCTTCCACACGACCCAGCCTTCAGAAATCGTTGGAATCTCCACTAGAGAATGTTCCATTCATTCACTGCGAATCTGGAATTCCTCTGAACCTCCACTCCCGGCAGGTTTTCGTTACACCACTGTTGAATGTCCAAGTAACCCAATGTTTTAAGTGTTTTCTTCACAAGCGCAGTGGTGCTGTTCAATTGGCTATCCACTCAACCCTGGCCAGCTCTACATTTTCCTGTCCACACCACAGAGACTGGAGAAATCATTGTTATCTCCACTACAGAATGTTCCATTCATTCACAGCGAATCTGGAATTCATCTGAATCTCCACTCCCGGCAGGTTTTCGTGACACCACTGGTAAATATCCAAGTAAGCCAATGCTGGTTTTAAGTGGCCTGCTCATACTCTCAGCCGTGCTGTTCAATTTGCTATCCACTCAACCCTCTTCAGCTCCATTTTCCTGTCCACATAACCCAAACTTCAGAAACAATTGGTATCTCCTCCACAGAATGTTCCATTCATTGACGGCAAATCTGAAATTCATCTAATTCTCAACTCCCGTCAGGTTTTCGTTACACCACTTGTGAATGTCCAATTAAGCCAAAGCTGGTTTTCAGTGGCCTGTTCTTACTACGAGACGTGCTGTTCATTTGGCTATCCATTCCACCCTGTTCAGCTCTACATTTTCGTGTCCACAAAACCCAGCCTTCAGAAATCATTGGAATCACCACTAGAGAATGTTCCATTCATTCACTGCGAATCTGGAATTCATCTGAATCTCCACTCCCGGCAGGTTTTCATTGCGCCACTGCTGAATGTTCAAGTAACGCAATGATGGTTTTCAGCGGTCTATTCACACTCGAACCCGTGCTGTTCACGGTCTAGCGACTCAACACTGGTGAGTTCTTCTTTTTCCAGTTCAGACAATACAAACCTCAGAAACCATTGCAATCTACACTACAGAATGTTTCATTCATTCAGGCGAATCTTGAATTCATCTTGTTCTCCACTCCCAGCAGGTTTTCGTTTCACCACTGGTGAATGTCCAAGCAACCCAAGGCTGGTTTCAGCTGCGTGTTAACACTCGCAGCCGTGCTGTTCAATTGGCTATCCAGTGAACGCTGGTTAGCTCTTGATTTTCCTTCCACACACCGAGCCTTCAGAAATCATTCTTATCTCCACTTCAGAGTGTTCCATTCGTTCCCTGCGAATCTGGAATTCCTCTGACTCTCCACACCAGGCAGATTTTCCTAACAACACTGGTGAATGACCAGGTAATCCAATGCTGGTTTTCAGCGGCTGTTCACACTCACAGCCTTGCTGTTCAATTGGCAATCCAGTCAAACCTAGTCAGCTCTTCATTTTCCTGTCCACACAACCCAGCGTTCAGAAATCATTGGAATCTCTACTACAGAAATTTCCATTCATTCACTGTGAATCTGGAAATACTCTGAATCTGCATTCCAGGAAGGCTTTCGTTACACCACTGATGAATGTCCAAGTAATGCAATGCTGCTTCTTAGTGGTCTGTTCACACTCGAAACCGTGCTGTTCATTGGCTATCCACTCAATATCGGTCAGCTCTTCAATATCCTGTCCAGACTATCCAGATTCCTAAATGTTGGCAATCACCACTACAGAATGTTCCATTCAATCACGCGAATCTGGAATTCATCAGAGTCTCCACTCCTGGAAGGTTTTCGTGACACCACTGGTAAATGTCCAAGGAAGACAATGCTGGTTTTAAGCCGCCTGCTAACACACTCAGCCGTGCTGTTCAATTTGCTATCCACCCAACCCTATTCAGCTCTACATTTTCCTGTCCTCATAACCCAACCTTCAGAAATAATTGGTATCTCCTCCACAGAATGTTCCGTTCATTCACTGCGAATCTTAAATTCATCTGACTCTCAACTCCCGGCGGGTTATCGTTACACCACTTGTGAATGTCCAAGTAAGCCAATGCTGGTTTTCAGTGGCCTGTTCATACTAAGAGACGTGCTGTTCATTTGGCTATCCACTCCACCCTGTTCAGCTCTACATTTTCGTGTCCACAAAACCCAGCCTTCAGAAATCATTGGAATCACCACTAGAGAATGTTCCATTCATTCACTGCGAATCTGGAATTCATCTGAACCTCCACTCCTGGCAGGTTTTCGTTACGCCACTGGTGAATGTCCAAGTAACTCAATACTGGTTTTCAGAGGCATGTTCAACTCGCAGAAGTGCTGTTCAATGGGCTATCCACTCAATATTGGTCAGCTCTTCATTTTCCTCTCCACACAAACCAGCCTTCAGAAATCATTGGGCTCTCCACTACAGACTGTTCCATTCATTCACTGCGATTCTGCAATTCATCTGACTCTCCGCTCCAGGCAGGTTTTCATTACAGCACTGGTGAATGACCAAGTAATCCAATGCTGGTTTTCAGCCGCCTTTTCACACTCGCAGTGTGCTGTTCAATTGTCTATCCACTCAAACCTGGTCAGCCTTTCATTTTCTTTTCCACAATATCAGACTTCAGAAATCATTGGAATCGCCAGTACAGAATGTTCCATTCATTCACTGCCAATCTGGAATTCATCTGAATCTGCACTCCAGGTAGGCTTTCATTACACCACTTATGAATGTCCAAGTAACACAATGCTGGTTTTCAGCGGTCTGTTCACACTCTAAGCCCTGCTTTTTACTGGGTATCCACACAACTGTGGTCAGCTCTTCATTTTCATGTCCAAACAATCCAGACTTGAGAAATCATTGCAATCTCCAGTACAGAATGTTCCATTCATTCACTGCGAATCTGGAATTCAACTGAATCTCCACTACCTGCAGATTTATCTTACACCACTTGTGAATGTCCAAGTAAAACAATGCTGGTTTTCAGAGGCCTGTTCATGTTCGCAGTCGTGCTGTTCAATTGGCATTCCACTCATCCTGTTTTGCTCCTCATTTTCCTGTGCACACAACCCAGCCTTCAGAAATCATTGTAATCTCCACTACAGGATGTTCCATTCATTCACTGGGAATCAGGAATTCATCTGAATCTGCACTCCACGCAGGCTTTCGTTACACCACTGCTGAAAGTCGAAGTAATGCAATACTGGTTTTCAGTGGTCTGTTCACATTCGAAGCCGAGGCTTTTTACAGGCTATCCACTCAACACTGGTCAGCTCTTCATTTTCGTGTCCCCACAATCCAGATTTCAGAAATCATTGCAATCTCCACTACAGAATGTTCCATTCATTCACTGCGAGTCTGGAGTTTATCTGATTCTCCACTCCCGCCTGGTTAATATTACACCACTTGTGAATGTCCAAGTAAGCCAATGCTGGTTTTCAGAGGCCTGTTCATACTCGCAGCCGTGCTGTTTAATTGACAATTCACTCCACCCTGTTCAGCTCTTCATTGTCCCACCACACTACCAGCCTTCAGAAATCTTTGTTATCTCCACTACAGAATGTTCCATTCATTCACTGCGAATCTGGAATTCATCTGACTCTCAACTCCACGCAGGTTTTCATTACACCACTGTTGAATGTCCAAGTAACCCAATGCTGGTTTTCAGCGGCCTGTTCATATTCGCAGCCCTGCTGTTTACTTGGCTATCGATTCAAGCCTGGTCAGCTCTTCATTTTCCTGTCCACACAACACAGGCTTCAGAAATCATTGGAATCTCCTCTACAGAATGTTCCATTCATTCACTGCGAATGTGGAATTCAACTGACTCTCCACTCCATGCAGGTTTTCCTTACACCACTGATGAATGTCCAAGTAACCCAATGCTGGTTTTCAGCTGCATGTTCACACTCGCAGCCATGCTATACAATTGGCTTTCCACTAAATCCTGATTAGTTCTTGATTTTCCTTCCACACGACCCAGCCTTCAGAAATCGTTGGAATCTCCACTAGAGAATGTTCCATTCATTCACTGCGAATCTGGAATTCCTCTGAACCTCCACTCCCGGCAGGTTTTCGTTACACCACTGTTGAATGTCCAAGTAACCCAATGTTTTAAGTGTTTTCTTCACAAGCGCAGTGGTGCTGTTCAATTGGCTATCCACTCAACCCTGGCCAGCTCTACATTTTCCTGTCCACACCACAGAGACTGGAGAAATCATTGTTATCTCCACTACAGAATGTTCCATTCATTCACAGCGAATCTGGAATTCATCTGAATCTCCACTCCCGGCAGGTTTTCGTGACACCACTGGTAAATATCCAAGTAAGCCAATGCTGGTTTTAAGTGGCCTGCTCATACTCTCAGCCGTGCTGTTCAATTTGCTATCCACTCAACCCTCTTCAGCTCCATTTTCCTGTCCACATAACCCAAACTTCAGAAACAATTGGTATCTCCTCCACAGAATGTTCCATTCATTGACGGCAAATCTGAAATTCATCTAATTCTCAACTCCCGTCAGGTTTTCGTTACACCACTTGTGAATGTCCAATTAAGCCAAAGCTGGTTTTCAGTGGCCTGTTCTTACTACGAGACGTGCTGTTCGTTTGGCTATCCATTCCACCCTGTTCAGCTCTACATTTTCGTGTCCACAAAACCCAGCCTTCAGAAATCATTGGAATCACCACTAGAGAATGTTCCATTCATTCACTGCGAATCTGGAATTCATCTGAATCTCCACTCCCGGCAGGTTTTCATTGCACCACTGCTGAATGTTCAAGTAACGCAATGATGGTTTTCAGCGGTCTATTCACACTCGAACCCGTGCTGTTCACGGTCTAGCGACTCAACACTGGTGAGTTCTTCTTTTTCCAGTTCAGACAATACAAACCTCAGAAACCATTGCAATCTACACTACAGAATGTTTCATTCATTCAGGCGAATCTTGAATTCATCTTGTTCTCCACTCCCAGCAGGTTTTCGTTTCACCACTGGTGAATGTCCAAGCAACCCAAGGCTGGTTTCAGCTGCGTGTTAACACTCGCAGCCGTGCTGTTCAATTGGCTATCCAGTGAACGCTGGTTAGCTCTTGATTTTCCTTCCACACACCGAGCCTTCAGAAATCATTCTTATCTCCACTTCAGAATGTTCCATTCGTTCCCTGCGAATCTGGAATTCCTCTGACTCTCCACACCAGGCAGATTTTCCTAACAACACTGGTGAATGACCAGGTAATCCAATGCTGGTTTTCAGCGGCTGTTCACACTCACAGCCTTGCTGTTCAATTGGCAATCCAGTCAAACCTAGTCAGCTCTTCATTTTCCTGTCCACACAACCCAGCGTTCAGAAATCATTGGAATCTCTACTACAGAAATTTCCATTCATTCACTGTGAATCTGGAAATACTCTGAATCTGCATTCCAGGAAGGCTTTCGTTACACCACTGATGAATGTCCAAGTAATGCAATGCTGCTTCTTAGTGGTCTGTTCACACTCGAAACCGTGCTGTTCATTGGCTATCCACTCAATATCGGTCAGCTCTTCAATATCCTGTCCAGACTATCCAGATTCCTAAATGTTGGCAATCACCACTACAGAATGTTCCATTCAATCACGCGAATCTGGAATTCATCAGAGTCTCCACTCCTGGAAGGTTTTCGTGACACCACTGGTAAATGTCCAAGGAAGACAATGCTGGTTTTAAGCCGCCTGCTAACACACTCAGCCGTGCTGTTCAATTTGCTATCCACCCAACCCTATTCAGCTCTACATTTTCCTGTCCTCATAACCCAACCTTCAGAAATAATTGGTATCTCCTCCACAGAATGTTCCGTTCATTCACTGCGAATCTTAAATTCATCTGACTCTCAACTCCCGGCGGGTTATCGTTACACCACTTGTGAATGTCCAAGTAAGCCAATGCTGGTTTTCAGTGGCCTGTTCATACTAAGAGACGTGCTGTTCATTTGGCTATCCACTCCACCCTGTTCAGCTCTACATTCTCGTGTCCACAAAACCCAGCCTTCAGAAATCATTGGAATCACCACTAGAGAATGTTCCATTCATTCACTGCGAATCTGGAATTCATCTGAACCTCCACTCCTGGCAGGTTTTCGTTACGCCACTGGTGAATGTCCAAGTAACTCAATACTGGTTTTCAGAGGCATGTTCAACTCGCAGAAGTGCTGTTCAATGGGCTATCCACTCAATATTGGTCAGCTCTTCATTTTCCTCTCCACACAAACCAGCCTTCCGAAATCATTGGGCTCTCCACTACAGACTGTTCCATTCATTCACTGCGATTCTGCAATTCATCTGACTCTCCGCTCCAGGCAGGTTTTCATTACAGCACTGGTGAATGACCAAGTAATCCAATGCTGGTTTTCAGCCGCCTTTTCACACTCGCAGTGTGCTGTTCAATTGTCTATCCACTCAAACCTGGTCAGCCTTTCATTTTCTTTTCCACAATATCAGACTTCAGAAATCATTGGAATCGCCAGTACAGAATGTTCCATTCATTCACTGCCAATCTGGAATTCATCTGAATCTGCACTCCAGGTAGGCTTTCATTACACCACTTATGAATGTCCAAGTAACACAATGCTGGTTTTCAGCGGTCTGTTCACACTCTAAGCCCTGCTTTTTACTGGGTATCCACACAACTGTGGTCAGCTCTTCATTTTCATGTCCAAACAATCCAGACTTGAGAAATCATTGCAATCTCCAGTACAGAATGTTCCATTCATTCACTGCGAATCTGGAATTCAACTGAATCTCCACTACCTGCAGATTTATCTTACACCACTTGTGAATGTCCAAGTAAAACAATGCTGGTTTTCAGAGGCCTGTTCATGTTCGCAGTCGTGCTGTTCAATTGGCTATCCACTCAACCTGTTTTGCTCCTCATTTTCCTGTGCACACAACCCAGCCTTCAGAAATCATTGTAATCTCCACTACAGGATGTTCCATTCATTCACTGGGAATCTGGAATTCATCTGAATCTGCACTCCACGCAGGCTTTCGTTACACCACTGCTGAAAGTCGAAGTAATGCAATACTGGTTTTCAGTGGTCTGTTCACATTCGAAGCCGAGGCTTTTTACAGGCTATCCACTCAACACTGGTCAGCTCTTCATTTTCGTGTCCCCACAATCCAGATTTCAGAAATCATTGCAATCTCCACTACAGAATGTTCCATTCATTCACTGCGAGTCTGGAGTTTATCTGATTCTCCACTCCCGCCTGGTTAACATTACACCACTTGTGAATGTCCAAGTAAGCCAATGCTGGTTTTCAGAGGCCTGTTCATACTCGCAGCCGTGCTGTTTAATTGACAATTCACTCCACCCTGTTCAGCTCTTCATTGTCCCACCACACTACCAGCCTTCAGAAATCTTTGTTATCTCCACTACAGAATGTTCCATTCATTCACTGCGAATCTGGAATTCATCTGACTCTCAACTCCACGCAGGTTTTCATTACACCACTGTTGAATGTCCAAGTAACCCAATGCTGGTTTTCAGCGGCCTGTTCATATTCGCAGCCCTGCTGTTTACTTGCCTATCGATTCAAGCCTGGTCAGCTCTTCATTTTCCTGTCCACACAACACAGGCTTCAGAAATCATTGGAATCTCCTCTACAGAATGTTCCATTCATTCACTGCGAATGTGGAATTCAACTGACTCTCCACTCCATGCAGGTTTTCCTTACACCACTGATGAATGTCCAAGTAACCCAATGCTGGTTTTCAGCTGCATGTTCACACTCGCAGCCATGCTATACAATTGGCTTTCCACTAAATCCTGATTAGTTCTTGATTTTCCTTCCACACGACCCAGCCTTCAGAACTCGTTGGAATCTCCACTAGAGAATGTTCCATTCATTCACTGCGAATCTGGAATTCCTCTGAACCTCCACTCCCGGCAGGTTTTCGTTACACCACTGTTGAATGTCCAAGTAACCCAATGTTTTAAGTGTTTTCTTCACAAGCGCAGTGGTGCTGTTCAATTGGCTATCCACTCAACCCTGGCCAGCTCTACATTTTCCTGTCCACACCACAGAGAGTGGAGAAATCATTGTTATCTCCACTACAGAATGTTCCATTCATTCACAGCGAATCTGGAATTCATCTGAATCTCCACTCCCGGCAGGTTTTCGTGACACCACTGGTAAATATCCAAGTAAGCCAATGCTGGTTTTAAGTGGCCTGCTCATACTCTCAGCCGTGCTGTTCAATTTGCTATCCACTCAACCCTCTTCAGCTCCATTTTCCTGACCACATAACCCAAACTTCAGAAACAATTGGTATCTCCTCCACAGAATGTTCCATTCATTGACGGCAAATCTGAAATTCATCTAATTCTCAACTCCCGTCAGGTTTTCGTTACACCACTTGTGAATGTCCAATTAAGCCAAAGCTGGTTTTCAGTGGCCTGTTCTTACTACGAGACGTGCTGTTCATTTGGCTATCCATTCCACCCTGTTCAGCTCTACATTTTCGTGTCCACAAAACCCAGCCTTCAGAAATCATTGGAATCACCACTAGAGAATGTTCCATTCATTCACTGCGAATCTGGAATTCATCTGAATCTCCACTCCCGGCAGGTTTTCATTGCACCACTGCTGAATGTTCAAGTAACGCAATGATGGTTTTCAGCGGTCTATTCACACTCGAACCCGTGCTGTTCACGGTCTAGCGACTCAACACTGGTGAGTTCTTCTTTTTCCAGTTCAGACAATACAAACCTCAGAAACCATTGCAATCTACACTACAGAATGTTTCATTCATTCAGGCGAATCTTGAATTCATCTTGTTCTCCACTCCCAGCAGGTTTTCGTTTCACCACTGGTGAATGTCCAAGCAACCCAAGGCTGGTTTCAGCTGCGTGTTAACACTCGCAGCCGTGCTGTTCAATTGGCTATCCAGTGAACGCTGGTTAGCTCTTGATTTTCCTTCCACACACCGAGCCTTCAGAAATCATTCTTATCTCCACTTCAGAGTGTTCCATTCGTTCCCTGCGAATCTGGAATTCCTCTGACTCTCCACACCAGGCAGATTTTCCTAACAACACTGGTGAATGACCAGGTAATCCAATGCTGGTTTTCAGCGGCTGTTCACACTCACAGCCTTGCTGTTCAATTGGCAATCCAGTCAAACCTAGTCAGCTCTTCATTTTCCTGTCCACACAACCCAGCGTTCAGAAATCATTGGAATCTCTACTACAGAAATTTCCATTCATTCACTGTGAATCTGGAAATACTCTGAATCTGCATTCCAGGAAGGCTTTCGTTACACCACTGATGAATGTCCAAGTAATGCAATGCTGCTTCTTAGTGGTCTGTTCACACTCGAAACCGTGCTGTTCATTGGCTATCCACTCAATATCGGTCAGCTCTTCAATATCCTGTCCAGACTATCCAGATTCCTAAATGTTGGCAATCACCACTACAGAATGTTCCATTCAATCACGCGAATCTGGAATTCATCAGAGTCTCCACTCCTGGAAGGTTTTCGTGACACCACTGGTAAATGTCCAAGGAAGACAATGCTGGTTTTAAGCCGCCTGCTAACACACTCAGCCGTGCTGTTCAATTTGCTATCCACCCAACCCTATTCAGCTCTACATTTTCCTGTCCTCATAACCCAACCTTCAGAAATAATTGGTATCTCCTCCACAGAATGTTCCGTTCATTCACTGCGAATCTTAAATTCATCTGACTCTCAACTCCCGGCGGGTTATCGTTACACCACTTGTGAATGTCCAAGTAAGCCAATGCTGGTTTTCAGTGGCCTGTTCATACTAAGAGACGTGCTGTTCATTTGGCTATCCACTCCACCCTGTTCAGCTCTACATTTTCGTGTCCACAAAACCCAGCCTTCAGAAATCATTGGAATCACCACTAGAGAATGTTCCATTCATTCACTGCGAATCTGGAATTCCTCTGAACCTCCACTCCTGGCAGGTTTTCGTTACGCCACTGGTGAATGTCCAAGTAACTCAATACTGGTTTTCAGAGGCGTGCTGTTCAATGGGCTATCCACTCAATATTGGTCAGCTCTTCATTTTCCTCTCCACACAAACCAGCCTTCAGAAATCATTGGGCTCTCCACTACAGACTGTTCCATTCATTCACTGCGATTCTGCAATTCATCTGACTCTCCGCTTCAGGCAGGTTTTCATTACAGCACTGGTGAATGACCAAGTAATCCAATGCTGGTTTTCAGCCGCCTTTTCACACTCGCAGTGTGCTGTTCAATTGTCTATCCACTCAAACCTGGTCAGCCTTTCATTTTCTTTTCCACAATATCAGACTTCCGAAATCATTGGAATCTCCACTACAGGATGTTCCATTCATTCACTGGGAATCTGGAATTCATCTGAATCTGCACTCCACGCAGGCTTTCGTTACACCACTGCTGAAAGTCGAAGTAATGCAATACTGGTTTTCAGTGGTCTGTTCACACTCGAAGCCGAGGCTTTTTACAGGCTATCCACTCAACACTGGTCAGCTCTTCATTTTCGTGTCCCCACAATCCAGATTTCAGAAATCATTGCAATCTCCACTACAGAATGTTCCATTCATTCACTGCGAGTCTGGAGTTTATCTGATTCTCCACTCCCGCCTGGTTAACATTACACCACTTGTGAATGTCCAAGTAAGCCAATGCTGGTTTTCAGAGGCCTGTTCATACTCGCAGCCGTGCTGTTTAATTGACAATTCACTCCACCCTGTTCAGCTCTTCATTGTCCCACCACACTACCAGCCTTCAGAAATCTTTGTTATCTCCACTACAGAATGTTCCATTCATTCACTGCGAATCTGGAATTCATCTGACTCTCAACTCCACGCAGGTTTTCATTACACCACTGTTGAATGTCCAAGTAACCCAATGCTGGTTTTCAGCGGCCTGTTCATATTCGCAGCCCTGCTGTTTACTTGCCTATCGATTCAAGCCTGGTCAGCTCTTCATTTTCCTGTCCACACAACACAGGCTTCAGAAATCATTGGAATCTCCTCTACAGAATGTTCCATTCATTCACTGCGAATGTGGAATTCAACTGACTCTCCACTCCATGCAGGTTTTCCTTACACCACTGATGAATGTCCAAGTAACCCAATGCTGGTTTTCAGCTGCATGTTCACACTCGCAGCCATGCTATACAATTGGCTTTCCACTAAATCCTGATTAGTTCTTGATTTTCCTTCCACACGACCCAGCCTTCAGAAATCGTTGGAATCTCCACTAGAGAATGTTCCATTCATTCACTGCGAATCTGGAATTCCTCTGAACCTCCACTCCCGGCAGGTTTTCGTTACACCACTGTTGAATGTCCAAGTAACCCAATGTTTTAAGTGTTTTCTTCACAAGCGCAGTGGTGCTGTTCAATTGGCTATCCACTCTACCCTGGCCAGCTCTACATTTTCCTGTCCACACCACAGAGACTGGAGAAATCATTGTTATCTCCACTACAGAATGTTCCATTCATTCACAGCGAATCTGGAATTCATCTGAATCTCCACTCCCGGCAGGTTTTCGTGACACCACTGGTAAATATCCAAGTAAGCCAATGCTGGTTTTAAGTGGCCTGCTCATACTCTCAGCCGTGCTGTTCAATTTGCTATCCACTCAACCCTCTTCAGCTCCATTTTCCTGTCCACATAACCCAAACTTCAGAAACAATTGGTATCTCCTCCACAGAATGTTCCATTCATTGACGGCAAATCTGAAATTCATCTAATTCTCAACTCCCGTCAGGTTTTCGTTACACCACTTGTGAATGTCCAATTAAGCCAAAGCTGGTTTTCAGTGGCCTGTTCTTACTACGAGACGTGCTGTTCATTTGGCTATCCATTCCACCCTGTTCAGCTCTACATTTTCGTGTCCACAAAACCCAGCCTTCAGAAATCATTGGAATCACCACTAGAGAATGTTCCATTCATTCACTGCGAATCTGGAATTCATCTGAATCTCCACTCCCGGCAGGTTTTCATTGCACCACTGCTGAATGTTCAAGTAACGCAATGATGGTTTTCAGCGGTCTATTCACACTCGAACCCGTGCTGTTCACGGTCTAGCGACTCAACACTGGTGAGTTCTTCTTTTTCCAGTTCAGACAATACAAACCTCAGAAACCATTGCAATCTACACTACAGAATGTTTCATTCATTCACGCGAATCTTGAATTCATCTTGTTCTCCACTCCCAGCAGGTTTTCGTTTCACCACTGGTGAATGTCCAAGCAACCCAAGGCTGGTTTCAGCTGCGTGTTAACACTCGCAGCCGTGCTGTTCAATTGGCTATCCAGTGAACGCTGGTTAGCTCTTGATTTTCCTTCCACACACCGAGCCTTCAGAAATCATTCTTATCTCCACTTCAGAATGTTCCATTCGTTCCCTGCGAATCTGGAATTCCTCTGACTCTCCACACCAGGCAGATTTTCCTAACAACACTGGTGAATGACCAGGTAATCCAATGCTGGTTTTCAGCGGCTGTTCACACTCACAGCCTTGCTGTTCAATTGGCAATCCAGTCAAACCTAGTCAGCTCTTCATTTTCCTGTCCACACAACCCAGCGTTCAGAAATCATTGGAATCTCTACTACAGAAATTTCCATTCATTCACTGTGAATCTGGAAATACTCTGAATCTGCATTCCAGGAAGGCTTTCGTTACACCACTGATGAATGTCCAAGTAATGCAATGCTGCTTCTTAGTGGTCTGTTCACACTCGAAACCGTGCTGTTCATTGGCTATCCACTCAATATCGGTCAGCTCTTCAATATCCTGTCCAGACTATCCAGATTCCTAAATGTTGGCAATCACCACTACAGAATGTTCCATTCAATCACGCGAATCTGGAATTCATCAGAGTCTCCACTCCTGGAAGGTTTTCGTGACACCACTGGTAAATGTCCAAGGAAGACAATGCTGGTTTTAAGCCGCCTGCTAACACACTCAGCCGTGCTGTTCAATTTGCTATCCACCCAACCCTATTCAGCTCTACATTTTCCTGTCCTCATAACCCAACCTTCAGAAATAATTGGTATCTCCTCCACAGAATGTTCCGTTCATTCACTGCGAATCTTAAATTCATCTGACTCTCAACTCCCGGCGGGTTATCGTTACACCACTTGTGAATGTCCAAGTAAGCCAATGCTGGTTTTCAGTGGCCTGTTCATACTAAGAGACGTGCTGTTCATTTGGCTATCCACTCCACCCTGTTCAGCTCTACATTTTCGTGTCCACAAAACCCAGCCTTCAGAAATCATTGGAATCACCACTAGAGAATGTTCCATTCATTCACTGCGAATCTGGAATTCCTCTGAACCTCCACTCCTGGCAGGTTTTCGTTACGCCACTGGTGAATGTCCAAGTAACTCAATACTGGTTTTCAGAGGCATGTTCAACTCGCAGAAGTGCTGTTCAATGGGCTATCCACTCAATATTGGTCAGCTCTTCATTTTCCTCTCCACACAAACCAGCCTTCAGAAATCATTGGGCTCTCCACTACAGACTGTTCCATTCATTCACTGCGATTCTGCAATTCATCTGACTCTCCGCTCCAGGCAGGTTTTCATTACCGCACTGGTGAATGACCAAGTAATCCAATGCTGGTTTTCAGCCGCCTTTTCACACTCGCAGTGTGCTGTTCAATTGTCTATCCACTCAAACCTGGTCAGCCTTTCATTTTCTTTTCCACAATATCAGACTTCAGAAATCATTGGAATCGCCAGTACAGAATGTTCCATTCATTCACTGCCAATCTGGAATTCATCTGAATCTGCACTCCAGGTAGGCTTTCATTACACCACTTATGAATGTCCAAGTAACACAATGCTGGTTTTCAGCGGTCTGTTCACACTCTAAGCCCTGCTTTTTACTGGGTATCCACACAACTGTGGTCAGCTCTTCATTTTCATGTCCAAACAATCCAGACTTGAGAAATCATTGCAATCTCCAGTACAGAATGTTCCATTCATTCACTGCGAATCTGGAATTCAACTGAATCTCCACTACCTGCAGATTTATCTTACACCACTTGTGAATGTCCAAGTAAAACAATGCTGGTTTTCAGAGGCCTGTTCATGTTCGCAGTCGTGCTGTTCAATTGGCTATCCACTCAACCTGTTTTGCTCCTCATTTTCCTGTGCACACAACCCAGCCTTCAGAAATCATTGTAATCTCCACTACAGGATGTTCCATTCATTCACTGGGAATCTGGAATTCATCTGAATCTGCACTCCACGCAGGCTTTCGTTACACCACTGCTGAAAGTCGAAGTAATGCAATACTGGTTTTCAGTGGTCTGTTCACATTCGAAGCCGAGGCTTTTTACAGGCTATCCGCTCAACACTGGTCAGCTCTTCATTTTCGTGTCCCCACAATCCAGATTTCAGAAATCATTGCAATCTCCACTACAGAATGTTCCATTCATTCACTGCGAGTCTGGAGTTTATCTGATTCTCCACTCCCGCCTGGTTAACATTACACCACTTGTGAATGTCCAAGTAAGCCAATGCTGGTTTTCAGAGGCCTGTTCATACTCGCAGCCGTGCTGTTTAATTGACAATTCACTCCACCCTGTTCAGCTCTTCATTGTCCCACCACACTACCAGCCTTCAGAAATCTTTGTTATCTCCACTACAGAATGTTCCATTCATTCACTGCGAATCTGGAATTCATCTGACTCTCAACTCCACGCAGGTTTTCATTACACCACTGTTGAATGTCCAAGTAACCCAATGCTGGTTTTCAGCGGCCTGTTCATATTCGCAGCCCTGCTGTTTACTTGGCTATCGATTCAAGCCTGGTCAGCTCTTCATTTTCCTGTCCACACAACACAGGCTTCAGAAATCATTGGAATCTCCTCTACAGAATGTTCCATTCATTCACTGCGAATGTGGAATTCAACTGACTCTCCACTCCATGCAGGTTTTCCTTACACCACTGATGAATGTCCAAGTAACCCAATGCTGGTTTTCAGCTGCATGTTCACACTCGCAGCCATGCTATACAATTGGCTTTCCACTAAATCCTGATTAGTTCTTGATTTTCCTTCCACACGACCCAGCCTTCAGAAATCGTTGGAATCTCCACTAGAGAATGTTCCATTCATTCACTGCGAATCTGGAATTCCTCTGAACCTCCACTCCCGGCAGGTTTTCGTTACACCACTGTTGAATGTCCAAGTAACCCAATGTTTTAAGTGTTTTCTTCACAAGCGCAGTGGTGCTGTTCAATTGGCTATCCACTCAACCCTGGCCAGCTCTACATTTTCCTGTCCACACCACAGAGACTGGAGAAATCATTGTTATCTCCACTACAGAATGTTCCATTCATTCACAGCGAATCTGGAATTCATCTGAATCTCCACTCCCGGCAGGTTTTCGTGACACCACTGGTAAATATCCAAGTAAGCCAATGCTGGTTTTAAGTGGCCTGCTCATACTCTCAGCCGTGCTGTTCAATTTGCTATCCACTCAACCCTCTTCAGCTCCATTTTCCTGTCCACATAACCCAAACTTCAGAAACAATTGGTATCTCCTCCACAGAATGTTCCATTCATTGACGGCAAATCTGAAATTCATCTAATTCTCAACTCCCGTCAGGTTTTCGTTACACCACTTGTGAATGTCCAATTAAGCCAAAGCTGGTTTTCAGTGGCCTGTTCTTACTACGAGACGTGCTGTTCATTTGGCTATCCATTCCACCCTGTTCAGCTCTACATTTTCGTGTCCACAAAACCCAGCCTTCAGAAATCATTGGAATCACCACTAGAGAATGTTCCATTCATTCACTGCGAATCTGGAATTCATCTGAATCTCCACTCCCGGCAGGTTTTCATTGCACCACTGCTGAATGTTCAAGTAACGCAATGATGGTTTTCAGCGGTCTATTCACACTCGAACCCGTGCTGTTCACGGTCTAGCGACTCAACACTGGTGAGTTCTTCTTTTTCCAGTTCAGACAATACAAAGCTCAGAAACCATTGCAATCTACACTACAGAATGTTTCATTCATTCAGGCGAATCTTGAATTCATCTTGTTCTCCACTCCCAGCAGGTTTTCGTTTCACCACTGGTGAATGTCCAAGCAACCCAAGGCTGGTTTCAGCTGCGTGTTAACACTCGCAGCCGTGCTGTTCAATTGGCTATCCAGTGAACGCTGGTTAGCTCTTGATTTTCCTTCCACACACCGAGCCTTCAGAAATCATTCTTATCTCCACTTCAGAGTGTTCCATTCGTTCCCTGCGAATCTGGAATTCCTCTGACTCTCCACACCAGGCAGATTTTCCTAACAACACTGGTGAATGACCAGGTAATCCAATGCTGGTTTTCAGCGGCTGTTCACACTCACAGCCTTGCTGTTCAATTGGCAATCCAGTCAAACCTAGTCAGCTCTTCATTTTCCTGTCCACACAACCCAGCGTTCAGAAATCATTGGAATCTCTACTACAGAAATTTCCATTCATTCACTGTGAATCTGGAAATACTCTGAATCTGCATTCCAGGAAGGCTTTCGTTACACCACTGATGAATGTCCAAGTAATGCAATGCTGCTTCTTAGTGGTCTGTTCACACTCGAAACCGTGCTGTTCATTGGCTATCCACTCAATATCGGTCAGCTCTTCAATATCCTGTCCAGACTATCCAGATTCCTAAATGTTGGCAATCACCACTACAGAATGTTCCATTCAATCACGCGAATCTGGAATTCATCAGAGTCTCCACTCCTGGAAGGTTTTCGTGACACCACTGGTAAATGTCCAAGGAAGACAATGCTGGTTTTAAGCCGCCTGCTAACACACTCAGCCGTGCTGTTCAATTTGCTATCCACCCAACCCTATTCAGCTCTACATTTTCCTGTCCTCATAACCCAACCTTCAGAAATAATTGGTATCTCCTCCACAGAATGTTCCGTTCATTCACTGCGAATCTTAAATTCATCTGACTCTCAACTCCCGGCGGGTTATCGTTACACCACTTGTGAATGTCCAAGTAAGCCAATGCTGGTTTTCAGTGGCCTGTTCATACAAAGAGACGTGCTGTTCATTTGGCTATCCACTCCACCCTGTTCAGCTCTACATTTTCGTGTCCACAAAACCCAGCCTTCAGAAATCATTGGAATCACCACTAGAGAATGTTCCATTCATTCACTGCGAATCTGGAATTCCTCTGAACCTCCACTCCTGGCAGGTTTTCGTTACGCCACTGGTGAATGTCCAAGTAACTCAATACTGGTTTTCAGAGGCATGTTCAACTCGCAGAAGGGCTGTTCAATGGGCTATCCACTCAATATTGGTCAGCTCTTCATTTTCCTCTCCACACAAAGCAGCCTTCAGAAATCATTGGGCTCTCCACTACAGACTGTTCCATTCATTCACTGCGATTCTGCAATTCATCTGACTCTCCGCTCCAGGCAGGTTTTCATTACCGCACTGGTGAATGACCAAGTAATCCAATGCTGGTTTTCAGCCGCCTTTTCACACTCGCAGTGTGCTGTTCAATTGTCTATCCACTCAAACCTGGTCAGCCTTTCATTTTCTTTTCCACAATATCAGACTTCAGAAATCATTGGAATCGCCAGTACAGAATGTTCCATTCATTCACTGCCAATCTGGAATTCATCTGAATCTGCACTCCAGGTAGGCTTTCATTACACCACTTATGAATGTCCAAGTAACACAATGCTGGTTTTCAGCGGTCTGTTCACACTCTAAGCCCTGCTTTTTACTGGGTATCCACACAACTGTGGTCAGCTCTTCATTTTCATGTCCAAACAATCCAGACTTGAGAAATCATTGCAATCTCCAGTACAGAATGTTCCATTCATTCACTGCGAATCTGGAATTCAACTGAATCTCCACTACCTGCAGATTTATCTTACACCACTTGTGAATGTCCAAGTAAAACAATGCTGGTTTTCAGAGGCCTGTTCATGTTCGCAGTCGTGCTGTTCAATTGGCTATCCACTCAACCTGTTTTGCTCCTCATTTTCCTGTGCACACAACCCAGCCTTCAGAAATCATTGTAATCTCCACTACAGGATGTTCCATTCATTCACTGGGAATCTGGAATTCATCTGAATCTGCACTCCACGCAGGCTTTCGTTACACCACTGCTGAAAGTCGAAGTAATGCAATACTGGTTTTCAGTGGTCTGTTCACATTCGAAGCCGAGGCTTTTTACAGGCTATCCGCTCAACACTGGTCAGCTCTTCATTTTCGTGTCCCCACAATCCAGATTTCAGAAATCATTGCAATCTCCACTACAGAATGTTCCATTCATTCACTGCGAGTCTGGAGTTTATCTGATTCTCCACTCCCGCCTGGTTAACATTACACCACTTGTGAATGTCCAAGTAAGCCAATGCTGGTTTTCAGAGGCCTGTTCATACTCGCAGCCGTGCTGTTTAATTGACAATTCACTCCACCCTGTTCAGCTCTTCATTGTCCCACCACACTACCAGCCTTCAGAAATCTTTGTTATCTCCACTACAGAATGTTCCATTCATTCACTGCGAATCTGGAATTCATCTGACTCTCAACTCCACGCAGGTTTTCATTACACCACTGTTGAATGTCCAAGTAACCCAATGCTGGTTTTCAGCGGCCTGTTCATATTCGCAGCCCTGCTGTTTACTTGCCTATCGATTCAAGCCTGGTCAGCTCTTCATTTTCCTGTCCACACAACACAGGCTTCAGAAATCATTGGAATCTCCTCTACAGAATGTTCCATTCATTCACTGCGAATGTGGAATTCAACTGACTCTCCACTCCATGCAGGTTTTCCTTACACCACTGATGAATGTCCAAGTAACCCAATGCTGGTTTTCAGCTGCATGTTCACACTCGCAGCCATGCTATACAATTGGCTTTCCACTAAATCCTGATTAGTTCTTGATTTTCCTTCCACACGACCCAGCCTTCAGAACTCGTTGGAATCTCCACTAGAGAATGTTCCATTCATTCACTGCGAATCTGGAATTCCTCTGAACCTCCACTCCCGGCAGGTTTTCGTTACACCACTGTTGAATGTCCAAGTAACCCAATGTTTTAAGTGTTTTCTTCACAAGCGCAGTGGTGCTGTTCAATTGGCTATCCACTCAACCCTGGCCAGCTCTACATTTTCCTGTCCACACCACAGAGACTGGAGAAATCATTGTTATCTCCACTACAGAATGTTCCATTCATTCACAGCGAATCTGGAATTCATCTGAATCTCCACTCCCGGCAGGTTTTCGTGACACCACTGGTAAATATCCAAGTAAGCCAATGCTGGTTTTAAGTGGCCTGCTCATACTCTCAGCCGTGCTGTTCAATTTGCTATCCACTCAACCCTCTTCAGCTCCATTTTCCTGTCCACATAACCCAAACTTCAGAAACAATTGGTATCTCCTCCACAGAATGTTCCATTCATTGACGGCAAATCTGAAATTCATCTAATTCTCAACTCCCGTCAGGTTTTCGTTACACCACTTGTGAATGTCCAATTAAGCCAAAGCTGGTTTTCAGTGGCCTGTTCTTACTACGAGACGTGCTGTTCATTTGGCTATCCATTCCACCCTGTTCAGCTCTACATTTTCGTGTCCACAAAACCCAGCCTTCAGAAATCATTGGAATCACCACTAGAGAATGTTCCATTCATTCACTGCGAATCTGGAATTCATCTGAATCTCCACTCCCGGCAGGTTTTCATTGCACCACTGCTGAATGTTCAAGTAACGCAATGATGGTTTTCAGCGGTCTATTCACACTCGAACCCGTGCTGTTCACGGTCTAGCGACTCAACACTGGTGAGTTCTTCTTTTTCCAGTTCAGACAATACAAACCTCAGAAACCATTGCAATCTACACTACAGAATGTTTCATTCATTCAGGCGAATCTTGAATTCATCTTGTTCTCCACTCCCAGCAGGTTTTCGTTTCACCACTGGTGAATGTCCAAGCAACCCAAGGCTGGTTTCAGCTGCGTGTTAACACTCGCAGCCGTGCTGTTCAATTGGCTATCCAGTGAACGCTGGTTAGCTCTTGATTTTCCTTCCACACACCGAGCCTTCAGAAATCATTCTTATCTCCACTTCAGAGTGTTCCATTCGTTCCCTGCGAATCTGGAATTCCTCTGACTCTCCACACCAGGCAGATTTTCCTAACAACACTGGTGAATGACCAGGTAATCCAATGCTGGTTTTCAGCGGCTGTTCACACTCACAGCCTTGCTGTTCAATTGGCAATCCAGTCAAACCTAGTCAGCTCTTCATTTTCCTGTCCACACAACCCAGCGTTCAGAAATCTTTGGAATCTCTACTACAGAAATTTCCATTCATTCACTGTGAATCTGGAAATACTCTGAATCTGCATTCCAGGAAGGCTTTCGTTACACCACTGATGAATGTCCAAGTAATGCAATGCTGCTTCTTAGTGGTCTGTTCACACTCGAAACCGTGCTGTTCATTGGCTATCCACTCAATATCGGTCAGCTCTTCAATATCCTGTCCAGACTATCCAGATTCCTAAATGTTGGCAATCACCACTACAGAATGTTCCATTCAATCACGCGAATCTGGAATTCATCAGAGTCTCCACTCCTGGAAGGTTTTCGTGACACCACTGGTAAATGTCCAAGGAAGACAATGCTGGTTTTAAGCCGCCTGCTAACACACTCAGCCGTGCTGTTCAATTTGCTATCCACCCAACCCTATTCAGCTCTACATTTTCCTGTCCTCATAACCCAACCTTCAGAAATAATTGGTATCTCCTCCACAGAATGTTCCGTTCATTCACTGCGAATCTTAAATTCATCTGACTCTCAACTCCCGGCGGGTTATCGTTACACCACTTGTGAATGTCCAAGTAAGCCAATGCTGGTTTTCAGTGGCCTGTTCATACTAAGAGACGTGCTGTTCATTTGGCTATCCACTCCACCCTGTTCAGCTCTACATTTTCGTGTCCACAAAACCCAGCCTTCAGAAATCATTGGAATCACCACTAGAGAATGTTCCATTCATTCACTGCGAATCTGGAATTCCTCTGAACCTCCACTCCTGGCAGGTTTTCGTTACGCCACTGGTGAATGTCCAAGTAACTCAATACTGGTTTTCAGAGGCATGTTCAACTCGCAGAAGTGCTGTTCAATGGGCTATCCACTCAATATTGGTCAGCTCTTCATTTTCCTCTCCACACAAACCAGCCTTCAGAAATCATTGGGCTCTCCACTACAGACTGTTCCATTCATTCACTGCGATTCTGCAATTCATCTGACTCTCCGCTCCAGGCAGGTTTTCATTACAGCACTGGTGAATGACCAAGTAATCCAATGCTGGTTTTCAGCCGCCTTTTCACACTCGCAGTGTGCTGTTCAATTGTCTATCCACTCAAACCTGGTCAGCCTTTCATTTTCTTTTCCACAATATCAGACTTCAGAAATCATTGGAATCGCCAGTACAGAATGTTCCATTCATTCACTGCCAATCTGGAATTCATCTGAATCTGCACTCCAGGTAGGCTTTCATTACACCACTTATGAATGTCCAAGTAACACAATGCTGGTTTTCAGCGGTCTGTTCACACTCTAAGCCCTGCTTTTTACTGGGTATCCACACAACTGTGGTCAGCTCTTCATTTTCATGTCCAAACAATCCAGACTTGAGAAATCATTGCAATCTCCAGTACAGAATGTTCCATTCATTCACTGCGAATCTGGAATTCAACTGAATCTCCACTACCTGCAGATTTATCTTACACCACTTGTGAATGTCCAAGTAAAACAATGCTGGTTTTCAGAGGCCTGTTCATGTTCGCAGTCGTGCTGTTCAATTGGCTATCCACTCAACCTGTTTTGCTCCTCATTTTCCTGTGCACACAACCCAGCCTTCAGAAATCATTGTAATCTCCACTACAGGATGTTCCATTCATTCACTGGGAATCTGGAATTCATCTGAATCTGCACTCCACGCAGGCTTTCGTTACACCACTGCTGAAAGTCGAAGTAATGCAATACTGGTTTTCAGTGGTCTGTTCACATTCGAAGCCGAGGCTTTTTACAGGCTATCCACTCAACACTGGTCAGCTCTTCATTTTCGTGTCCCCACAATCCAGATTTCAGAAATCATTGCAATCTCCACTACAGAATGTTCCATTCATTCACTGCGAGTCTGGAGTTTATCTGATTCTCCACTCCCGCCTGGTTAACATTACACCACTTGTGAATGTCCAAGTAAGCCAATGCTGGTTTTCAGAGGCCTGTTCATACTCGCAGCCGTGCTGTTTAATTGACAATTCACTCCACCCTGTTCAGCTCTTCATTGTCCCACCACACTACCAGCCTTCAGAAATCATTGGAATCACCACTAGAGAATGTTCCATTCATTCACTGCGAATCTGGAATTCATCTGACTCTCAACTCCACGCAGGTTTTCATTACACCACTGTTGAATGTCCAAGTAACCCAATGCTGGTTTTCAGCGGCCTGTTCATATTCGCAGCCCTGCTGTTTACTTGGCTATCGATTCAAGCCTGGTCAGCTCTTCATTTTCCTGTCCACACAACACAGGCTTCAGAAATCATTGGAATCTCCTCTACAGAATGTTCCATTCATTCACTGCGAATGTGGAATTCAACTGACTCTCCACTCCATGCAGGTTTTCCTTACACCACTGATGAATGTCCAAGTAACCCAATGCTGGTTTTCAGCTGCATGTTCACACTCGCAGCCATGCTATACAATTGGCTTTCCACTAAATCCTGATTAGTTCTTGATTTTCCTTCCACACGACCCAGCCTTCAGAAATCGTTGGAATCTCCACTAGAGAATGTTCCATTCATTCACTGCGAATCTGGAATTCCTCTGAACCTCCACTCCCGGCAGGTTTTCGTTACACCACTGTTGAATATCCAAGTAACCCAATGTTTTAAGTGTTTTCTTCACAAGCGCAGTGGTGCTGTTCAATTGGCTATCCACTCAACCCTGGCCAGCTCTACATTTTCCTGTCCACACCACAGAGACTGGAGAAATCATTGTTATCTCCACTACAGAATGTTCCATTCATTCACAGCGAATCTGGAATTCATCTGAATCTCCACTCCCGGCAGGTTTTCGTGACACCACTGGTAAATATCCAAGTAAGCCAATGCTGGTTTTAAGTGGCCTGCTCATACTCTCAGCCGTGCTGTTCAATTTGCTATCCACTCAACCCTCTTCAGCTCCATTTTCCTGTCCACATAACCCAAACTTCAGAAACAATTGGTATCTCCTCCACAGAATGTTCCATTCATTGACGGCAAATCTGAAATTCATCTAATTCTCAACTCCCGTCAGGTTTTCGTTACACCACTTGTGAATGTCCAATTAAGCCAAAGCTGGTTTTCAGTGGCCTGTTCTTACTACGAGACGTGCTGTTCATTTGGCTATCCATTCCACCCTGTTCAGCTCTACATTTTCGTGTCCACAAAACCCAGCCTTCAGAAATCATTGGAATCACCACTAGAGAATGTTCCATTCATTCACTGCGAATCTGGAATTCATCTGAATCTCCACTCCCGGCAGGTTTTCATTGCACCACTGCTGAATGTTCAAGTAACGCAATGATGGTTTTCAGCGGTCTATTCACACTCGAACCCGTGCTGTTCACGGTCTAGCGACTCAACACTGGTGAGTTCTTCTTTTTCCAGTTCAGACAATACAAAGCTCAGAAACCATTGCAATCTACACTACAGAATGTTTCATTCATTCAGGCGAATCTTGAATTCATCTTGTTCTCCACTCCCAGCAGGTTTTCGTTTCACCACTGGTGAATGTCCAAGCAACCCAAGGCTGGTTTCAGCTGCGTGTTAACACTCGCAGCCGTGCTGTTCAATTGGCTATCCAGTGAACGCTGGTTAGCTCTTGATTTTCCTTCCACACACCGAGCCTTCAGAAATCATTCTTATCTCCACTTCAGAGTGTTCCATTCGTTCCCTGCGAATCTGGAATTCCTCTGACTCTCCACACCAGGCAGATTTTCCTAACAACACTGGTGAATGACCAGGTAATCCAATGCTGGTTTTCAGCGGCTGTTCACACTCACAGCCTTGCTGTTCAATTGGCAATCCAGTCAAACCTAGTCAGCTCTTCATTTTCCTGTCCACACAACCCAGCGTTCAGAAATCATTGGAATCTCTACTACAGAAATTTCCATTCATTCACTGTGAATCTGGAAATACTCTGAATCTGCATTCCAGGAAGGCTTTCGTTACACCACTGATGAATGTCCAAGTAATGCAATGCTGCTTCTTAGTGGTCTGTTCACACTCGAAACCGTGCTGTTCATTGGCTATCCACTCAATATCGGTCAGCTCTTCAATATCCTGTCCAGACTATCCAGATTCCTAAATGTTGGCAATCACCACTACAGAATGTTCCATTCAATCACGCGAATCTGGAATTCATCAGAGTCTCCACTCCTGGAAGGTTTTCGTGACACCACTGGTAAATGTCCAAGGAAGACAATGCTGGTTTTAAGCCGCCTGCTAACACACTCAGCCGTGCTGTTCAATTTGCTATCCACCCAACCCTATTCAGCTCTACATTTTCCTGTCCTCATAACCCAACCTTCAGAAATAATTGGTATCTCCTCCACAGAATGTTCCGTTCATTCACTGCGAATCTTAAATTCATCTGACTCTCAACTCCCGGCGGGTTATCGTTACACCACTTGTGAATGTCCAAGTAAGCCAATGCTGGTTTTCAGAGGCCTGTTCATGTTCGCAGTCGTGCTGTTCAATTGGCTATCCACTCAACCTGTTTTGCTCCTCATTTTCCTGTGCACACAACCCAGCCTTCAGAAATCATTGTAATCTCCACTACAGGATGTTCCATTCATTCACTGGGAATCTGGAATTCATCTGAATCTGCACTCCACGCAGGCTTTCGTTACACCACTGCTGAAAGTCGAAGTTTTCAGTGGTCTGTTCACATTCGAAGCCGAGGCTTTTTACAGGCTATCCACTCAACACTGGTCAGCTCTTCATTTTCGTGTCCCCACAATCCAGATTTCAGAAATCATTGCAATCTCCACTACAGAATGTTCCATTCATTCACTGCGAGTCTGGAGTTTATCTGATTCTCCACTCCCGCCTGGTTAACATTACACCACTTGTGAATGTCCAAGTAAGCCAATGCTGGTTTTCAGAGGCCTGTTCATACTCGCAGCCGTGCTGTTTAATTGACAATTCACTCCACCCTGTTCAGCTCTTCATTGTCCCACCACACTACCAGCCTTCAGAAATCTTTGTTATCTCCACTACAGAATGTTCCATTCATTCACTGCGAATCTGGAATTCATCTGACTCTCAACTCCACGCAGGTTTTCATTACACCACTGTTGAATGTCCAAGTAACCCAATGCTGGTTTTCAGCGGCCTGTTCATATTCGCAGCCCTGCTGTTTACTTGCCTATCGATTCAAGCCTGGTCAGCTCTTCATTTTCCTGTCCACACAACACAGGCTTCAGAAATCATTGGAATCTCCTCTACAGAATGTTCCATTCATTCACTGCGAATGTGGAATTCAACTGACTCTCCACTCCATGCAGGTTTTCCTTACACCACTGATGAATGTCCAAGTAACCCAATGCTGGTTTTCAGCTGCATGTTCACACTCGCAGCCATGCTATACAATTGGCTTTCCACTAAATCCTGATTAGTTCTTGATTTTCCTTCCACACGACCCAGCCTTCAGAAATCGTTGGAATCTCCACTAGAGAATGTTCCATTCATTCACTGCGAATCTCGAATTCCTCTGAACCTCCACTCCCGGCAGGTTTTCGTTACACCACTGTTGAATGTCCAAGTAACCCAATGTTTTAAGTGTTTTCTTCACAAGCGCAGTGGTGCTGTTCAATTGGCTATCCACTCAACCCTGGCCAGCTCTACATTTTCCTGTCCACACCACAGAGACTGGAGAAATCATTGTTATCTCCACTACAGAATGTTCCATTCATTCACAGCGAATCTGGAATTCATCTGAATCTCCACTCCCGGCAGGTTTTCGTGACACCACTGGTAAATATCCAAGTAAGCCAATGCTGGTTTTAAGTGGCCTGCTCATACTCTCAGCCGTGCTGTTCAATTTGCTATCCACTCAACCCTCTTCAGCTCCATTTTCCTGTCCACATAACCCAAACTTCAGAAACAATTGGTATCTCCTCCACAGAATGTTCCATTCATTGACGGCAAATCTGAAATTCATCTAATTCTCAACTCCCGTCAGGTTTTCGTTACACCACTTGTGAATGTCCAATTAAGCCAAAGCTGGTTTTCAGTGGCCTGTTCTTACTACGAGACGTGCTGTTCATTTGGCTATCCATTCCACCCTGTTCAGCTCTACATTTTCGTGTCCACAAAACCCAGCCTTCAGAAATCATTGGAATCACCACTAGAGAATGTTCCATTCATTCACTGCGAATCTGGAATTCATCTGAATCTCCACTCCCGGCAGGTTTTCATTGCACCACTGCTGAATGTTCAAGTAACGCAATGATGGTTTTCAGCGGTCTATTCACACTCGAACCCGTGCTGTTCACGGTCTAGCGACTCAACACTGGTGAGTTCTTCTTTTTCCAGTTCAGACAATACAAACCTCAGAAACCATTGCAATCTACACTACAGAATGTTTCATTCATTCAGGCGAATCTTGAATTCATCTTGTTCTCCACTCCCAGCAGGTTTTCGTTTCACCACTGGTGAATGTCCAAGCAACCCAAGGCTGGTTTCAGCTGCGTGTTAACACTCGCAGCCGTGCTGTTCAATTGGCTATCCAGTGAACGCTGGTTAGCTCTTGATTTTCCTTCCACACACCGAGCCTTCAGAAATCATTCTTATCTCCACTTCAGAATGTTCCATTCGTTCCCTGCGAATCTGGAATTCCTCTGACTCTCCACACCAGGCAGATTTTCCTAACAACACTGGTGAATGACCAGGTAATCCAATGCTGGTTTTCAGCGGCTGTTCACACTCACAGCCTTGCTGTTCAATTGGCAATCCAGTCAAACCTAGTCAGCTCTTCATTTTCCTGTCCACACAACCCAGCGTTCAGAAATCATTGGAATCTCTACTACAGAAATTTCCATTCATTCACTGTGAATCTGGAAATACTCTGAATCTGCATTCCAGGAAGGCTTTCGTTACACCACTGATGAATGTCCAAGTAATGCAATGCTGCTTCTTAGTGGTCTGTTCACACTCGAAACCGTGCTGTTCATTGGCTATCCACTCAATATCGGTCAGCTCTTCAATATCCTGTCCAGACTATCCAGATTCCTAAATGTTGGCAATCACCACTACAGAATGTTCCATTCAATCACGCGAATCTGGAATTCATCAGAGTCTCCACTCCTGGAAGGTTTTCGTGACACCACTGGTAAATGTCCAAGGAAGACAATGCTGGTTTTAAGCCGCCTGCTAACACACTCAGCCGTGCTGTTCAATTTGCTATCCACCCAACCCTATTCAGCTCTACATTTTCCTGTCCTCATAACCCAACCTTCAGAAATAATTGGTATCTCCTCCACAGAATGTTCCGTTCATTCACTGCGAATCTTAAATTCATCTGACTCTCAACTCCCGGCGGGTTATCGTTACACCACTTGTGAATGTCCAAGTAAGCCAATGCTGGTTTTCAGTGGCCTGTTCATACTAAGAGACGTGCTGTTCATTTGGCTATCCACTCCACCCTGTTCAGCTCTACATTTTCGTGTCCACAAAACCCAGCCTTCAGAAATCATTGGAATCACCACTAGAGAATGTTCCATTCATTCACTGCGAATCTGGAATTCCTCTGAACCTCCACTCCTGGCAGGTTTTCGTTACGCCACTGGTGAATGTCCAAGTAACTCAATACTGGTTTTCAGAGGCATGTTCAACTCGCAGAAGTGCTGTTCAATGGGCTATCCACTCAATATTGGTCAGCTCTTCATTTTCCTCTCCACACAAAGCAGCCTTCAGAAATCATTGGGCTCTCCACTACAGACTGTTCCATTCATTCACTGCGATTCTGCAATTCATCTGACTCTCCGCTCCAGGCAGGTTTTCATTACAGCACTGGTGAATGACCAAGTAATCCAATGCTGGTTTTCAGCCGCCTTTTCACACTCGCAGTGTGCTGTTCAATTGTCTATCCACTCAAACCTGGTCAGCCTTTCATTTTCTTTTCCACAATATCAGACTTCAGAAATCATTGGAATCGCCAGTACAGAATGTTCCATTCATTCACTGCCAATCTGGAATTCATCTGAATCTGCACTCCAGGTAGGCTTTCATTACACCACTTATGAATGTCCAAGTAACACAATGCTGGTTTTCAGCGGTCTGTTCACACTCTAAGCCCTGCTTTTTACTGGGTATCCACACAACTGTGGTCAGCTCTTCATTTTCATGTCCAAACAATCCAGACTTGAGAAATCATTGCAATCTCCAGTACAGAATGTTCCATTCATTCACTGCGAATCTGGAATTCAACTGAATCTCCACTACCTGCAGATTTATCTTACACCACTTGTGAATGTCCAAGTAAAACAATGCTGGTTTTCAGAGGCCTGTTCATGTTCGCAGTCGTGCTGTTCAATTGGCTATCCACTCAACCTGTTTTGCTCCTCATTTTCCTGTGCACACAACCCAGCCTTCAGAAATCATTGTAATCTCCACTACAGGATGTTCCATTCATTCACTGGGAATCTGGAATTCATCTGAATCTGCACTCCACGCAGGCTTTCGTTACACCACTGCTGAAAGTCGAAGTAATGCAATACTGGTTTTCAGTGGTCTGTTCACATTCGAAGCCGAGGCTTTTTACAGGCTATCCACTCAACACTGGTCAGCTCTTCATTTTCGTGTCCCCACAATCCAGATTTCAGAAATCATTGCAATCTCCACTACAGAATGTTCCATTCATTCACTGCGAGTCTGGAGTTTATCTGATTCTCCACTCCCGCCTGGTTAACATTACACCACTTGTGAATGTCCAAGTAAGCCAATGCTGGTTTTCAGAGGCCTGTTCATACTCGCAGCCGTGCTGTTTAATTGACAATTCACTCCACCCTGTTCAGCTCTTCATTGTCCCACCACACTACCAGCCTTCAGAAATCATTGGAATCACCACTAGAGAATGTTCCATTCATTCACTGCGAATCTGGAATTCATCTGACTCTCAACTCCACGCAGGTTTTCATTACACCACTGTTGAATGTCCAAGTAACCCAATGCTGGTTTTCAGCGGCCTGTTCATATTCGCAGCCCTGCTGTTTACTTGGCTATCGATTCAAGCCTGGTCAGCTCTTCATTTTCCTGTCCACACAACACAGGCTTCAGAAATCATTGGAATCTCCTCTACAGAATGTTCCATTCATTCACTGCGAATGTGGAATTCAACTGACTCTCCACTCCATGCAGGTTTTCCTTACACCACTGATGAATGTCCAAGTAACCCAATGCTGGTTTTCAGCTGCATGTTCACACTCGCAGCCATGCTATACAATTGGCTTTCCACTAAATCCTGATTAGTTCTTGATTTTCCTTCCACACGACCCAGCCTTCAGAAATCGTTGGAATCTCCACTAGAGAATGTTCCATTCATTCACTGCGAATCTGGAATTCCTCTGAACCTCCACTCCCGGCAGGTTTTCGTTACACCACTGTTGAATGTCCAAGTAACCCAATGTTTTAAGTGTTTTCTTCACAAGCGCAGTGGTGCTGTTCAATTGGCTATCCACTCAACCCTGGCCAGCTCTACATTTTCCTGTCCACACCACAGAGACTGGAGAAATCATTGTTATCTCCACTACAGAATGTTCCATTCATTCACAGCGAATCTGGAATTCATCTGAATCTCCACTCCCGGCAGGTTTTCGTGACACCACTGGTAAATATCCAAGTAAGCCAATGCTGGTTTTAAGTGGCCTGCTCATACTCTCAGCCGTGCTGTTCAATTTGCTATCCACTCAACCCTCTTCAGCTCCATTTTCCTGTCCACATAACCCAAACTTCAGAAACAATTGGTATCTCCTCCACAGAATGTTCCATTCATTGACGGCAAATCTGAAATTCATCTAATTCTCAACTCCCGTCAGGTTTTCGTTACACCACTTGTGAATGTCCAATTAAGCCAAAGCTGGTTTTCAGTGGCCTGTTCTTACTACGAGACGTGCTGTTCATTTGGCTATCCATTCCACCCTGTTCAGCTCTACATTTTCGTGTCCACAAAACCCAGCCTTCAGAAATCATTGGAATCACCACTAGAGAATGTTCCATTCATTCACTGCGAATCTGGAATTCATCTGAATCTCCACTCCCGGCAGGTTTTCATTGCACCACTGCTGAATGTTCAAGTAACGCAATGATGGTTTTCAGCGGTCTATTCACACTCGAACCCGTGCTGTTCACGGTCTAGCGACTCAACACTGGTGAGTTCTTCTTTTTCCAGTTCAGACAATACAAACCTCAGAAACCATTGCAATCTACACTACAGAATGTTTCATTCATTCAGGCGAATCTTGAATTCATCTTGTTCTCCACTCCCAGCAGGTTTTCGTTTCACCACTGGTGAATGTCCAAGCAACCCAAGGCTGGTTTCAGCTGCGTGTTAACACTCGCAGCCGTGCTGTTCAATTGGCTATCCAGTGAACGCTGGTTAGCTCTTGATTTTCCTTCCACACACCGAGCCTTCAGAAATCATTCTTATCTCCACTTCAGAGTGTTCCATTCGTTCCCTGCGAATCTGGAATTCCTCTGACTCTCCACACCAGGCAGATTTTCCTAACAACACTGGTGAATGACCAGGTAATCCAATGCTGGTTTTCAGCGGCTGTTCACACTCACAGCCTTGCTGTTCAATTGGCAATCCAGTCAAACCTAGTCAGCTCTTCATTTTCCTGTCCACACAACCCAGCGTTCAGAAATCATTGGAATCTCTACTACAGAAATTTCCATTCATTCACTGTGAATCTGGAAATAATCTGAATCTGCATTCCAGGAAGGCTTTCGTTACACCACTGATGAATGTCCAAGTAATGCAATGCTGCTTCTTAGTGGTCTGTTCACACTCGAAACCGTGCTGTTCATTGGCTATCCACTCAATATCGGTCAGCTCTTCAATATCCTGTCCAGACTATCCAGATTCCTAAATGTTGGCAATCACCACTACAGAATGTTCCATTCAATCACGCGAATCTGGAATTCATCAGAGTCTCCACTCCTGGAAGGTTTTCGTGACACCACTGGTAAATGTCCAAGGAAGACAATGCTGGTTTTAAGCCGCCTGCTAACACACTCAGCCGTGCTGTTCAATTTGCTATCCACCCAACCCTATTCAGCTCTACATTTTCCTGTCCTCATAACCCAACCTTCAGAAATAATTGGTATCTCCTCCACAGAATGTTCCGTTCATTCACTGCGAATCTTAAATTCATCTGACTCTCAACTCCCGGCGGGTTATCGTTACACCACTTGTGAATGTCCAAGTAAGCCAATGCTGGTTTTCAGTGGCCTGTTCATACTAAGAGACGTGCTGTTCATTTGGCTATCCACTCCACCCTGTTCAGCTCTACATTTTCGTGTCCACAAAACCCAGCCTTCAGAAATCATTGGAATCACCACTAGAGAATGTTCCATTCATTCACTGCGAATCTGGAATTCCTCTGAACCTCCACTCCTGGCAGGTTTTCGTTACGCCACTGGTGAATGTCCAAGTAACTCAATACTGGTTTTCAGAGGCATGTTCAACTCGCAGAAGGGCTGTTCAATGGGCTATCCACTCAATATTGGTCAGCTCTTCATTTTCCTCTCCACACAAACCAGCCTTCAGAAATCATTGGGCTCTCCACTACAGACTGTTCCATTCATTCACTGCGATTCTGCAATTCATCTGACTCTCCGCTCCAGGCAGGTTTTCATTACCGCACTGGTGAATGACCAAGTAATCCAATGCTGGTTTTCAGCCGCCTTTTCACACTCGCAGTGTGCTGTTCAATTGTCTATCCACTCAAACCTGGTCAGCCTTTCATTTTCTTTTCCACAATATCAGACTTCAGAAATCATTGGAATCGCCAGTACAGAATGTTCCATTCATTCACTGCCAATCTGGAATTCATCTGAATCTGCACTCCAGGTAGGCTTTCATTACACCACTTATGAATGTCCAAGTAACACAATGCTGGTTTTCAGCGGTCTGTTCACACTCTAAGCCCTGCTTTTTACTGGGTATCCACACAACTGTGGTCAGCTCTTCATTTTCATGTCCAAACAATCCAGACTTGAGAAATCATTGCAATCTCCAGTACAGAATGTTCCATTCATTCACTGCGAATCTGGAATTCAACTGAATCTCCACTACCTGCAGATTTATCTTACACCACTTGTGAATGTCCAAGTAAAACAATGCTGGTTTTCAGAGGCCTGTTCATGTTCGCAGTCGTGCTGTTCAATTGGCTATCCACTCAACCTGTTTTGCTCCTCATTTTCCTGTGCACACAACCCAGCCTTCAGAAATCATTGTAATCTCCACTACAGGATGTTCCATTCATTCACTAGGAATCTGGAATTCATCTGAATCTGCACTCCACGCAGGCTTTCGTTACACCACTGCTGAAAGTCGAAGTAATGCAATACTGGTTTTCAGTGGTCTGTTCACATTCGAAGCCGAGGCTTTTTACAGGCTATCCGCTCAACACTGGTCAGCTCTTCATTTTCGTGTCCCCACAATCCAGATTTCAGAAATCATTGCAATCTCCACTACAGAATGTTCCATTCATTCACTGCGAGTCTGGAGTTTATCTGATTCTCCACTCCCGCCTGGTTAACATTACACCACTTGTGAATGTCCAAGTAAGCCAATGCTGGTTTTCAGAGGCCTGTTCATACTCGCAGCCGTGCTGTTTAATTGACAATTCACTCCACCCTGTTCAGCTCTTCATTGTCCCACCACACTACCAGCCTTCAGAAATCTTTGTTATCTCCACTACAGAATGTTCCATTCATTCACTGCGAATCTGGAATTCATCTGACTTTCAACTCCACGCAGGTTTTCATTACACCACTGTTGAATGTCCAAGTAACCCAATGCTGGTTTTCAGCGGCCTGTTCATATTCGCAGCCCTGCTGTTTACTTGCCTATCGATTCAAGCCTGGTCAGCTCTTCATTTTCCTGTCCACACAACACAGGCTTCAGAAATCATTGGAATCTCCTCTACAGAATGTTCCATTCATTCACTGCGAATGTGGAATTCAACTGACTCTCCACTCCATGCAGGTTTTCCTTACACCACTGATGAATGTCCAAGTAACCCAATGCTGGTTTTCAGCTGCATGTTCACACTCGCAGCCATGCTATACAATTGGCTTTCCACTAAATCCTGATTAGTTCTTGATTTTCCTTCCACACGACCCAGCCTTCAGAAATCGTTGGAATCTCCACTAGAGAATGTTCCATTCATTCACTGCGAATCTGGAATTCCTCTGAACCTCCACTCCCGGCAGGTTTTCGTTACACCACTGTTGAATGTCCAAGTAACCCAATGTTTTAAGTGTTTTCTTCACAAGCGCAGTGGTGCTGTTCAATTGGCTATCCACTCAACCCTGGCCAGCTCTACATTTTCCTGTCCACACCACAGAGACTGGAGAAATCATTGTTATCTCCACTACAGAATGTTCCATTCATTCACAGCGAATCTGGAATTCATCTGAATCTCCACTCCCGGCAGGTTTTCGTGACACCACTGGTAAATATCCAAGTAAGCCAATGCTGGTTTTAAGTGGCCTGCTCATACTCTCAGCCGTGCTGTTCAATTTGCTATCCACTCAACCCTCTTCAGCTCCATTTTCCTGTCCACATAACCCAAACTTCAGAAACAATTGGTATCTCCTCCACAGAATGTTCCATTCATTGACGGCAAATCTGAAATTCATCTAATTCTCAACTCCCGTCAGGTTTTCGTTACACCACTTGTGAATGTCCAATTAAGCCAAAGCTGGTTTACAGTGGCCTGTTCTTACTACGAGACGTGCTGTTCATTTGGCTATCCATTCCACCCTGTTCAGCTCTACATTTTCGTGTCCACAAAACCCAGCCTTCAGAAATCATTGGAATCACCACTAGAGAATGTTCCATTCATTCACTGCGAATCTGGAATTCATCTGAATCTCCACTCCCGGCAGGTTTTCATTGCACCACTGCTGAATGTTCAAGTAACGCAATGATGGTTTTCAGCGGTCTATTCACACTCGAACCCGTGCTGTTCACGGTCTAGCGACTCAACACTGGTGAGTTCTTCTTTTTCCAGTTCAGACAATACAAACCTCAGAAACCATTGCAATCTACACTACAGAATGTTTCATTCATTCAGGCGAATCTTGAATTCATCTTGTTCTCCACTCCCAGCAGGTTTTCGTTTCACCACTGGTGAATGTCCAAGCAACCCAAGGCTGGTTTCAGCTGCGTGTTAACACTCGCAGCCGTGCTGTTCAATTGGCTATCCAGTGAACGCTGGTTAGCTCTTGATTTTCCTTCCACACACCGAGCCTTCAGAAATCATTCTTATCTCCACTTCAGAGTGTTCCATTCGTTCCCTGCGAATCTGGAATTCCTCTGACTCTCCACACCAGGCAGATTTTCCTAACAACACTGGTGAATGACCAGGTAATCCAATGCTGGTTTTCAGCGGCTGTTCACACTCACAGCCTTGCTGTTCAATTGGCAATCCTGTCAAACCTAGTCAGCTCTTCATTTTCCTGTCCACACAACCCAGCGTTCAGAAATCATTGGAATCTCTACTACAGAAATTTCCATTCATTCACTGTGAATCTGGAAATACTCTGAATCTGCATTCCAGGAAGGCTTTCGTTACACCACTGATGAATGTCCAAGTAATGCAATGCTGCTTCTTAGTGTTCTGTTCACACTCGAAACCGTGCTGTTCATTGGCTATCCACTCAATATCGGTCAGCTCTTCAATATCCTGTCCAGACTATCCAGATTCCTAAATGTTGGCAATCACCACTACAGAATGTTCCATTCAATCACGCGAATCTGGAATTCATCAGAGTCTCCACTCCTGGAAGGTTTTCGTGACACCACTGGTAAATGTCCAAGGAAGACAATGCTGGTTTTAAGCCGCCTGCTAACACACTCAGCCGTGCTGTTCAATTTGCTATCCACCCAACCCTATTCAGCTCTACATTTTCCTGTCCTCATAACCCAACCTTCAGAAATAATTGGTATCTCCTCCACAGAATGTTCCGTTCATTCACTGCGAATCTTAAATTCATCTGACTCTCAACTCCCGGCGGGTTATCGTTACACCACTTGTGAATGTCCAAGTAAGCCAATGCTGGTTTTCAGTGGCCTGTTCATACTAAGAGACGTGCTGTTCATTTGGCTATCCACTCCACCCTGTTCAGCTCTACATTTTCGTGTCCACAAAACCCAGCCTTCAGAAATCATTGGAATCACCACTAGAGAATGTTCCATTCATTCACTGCGAATCTGGAATTCCTCTGAACCTCCACTCCTGGCAGGTTTTCGTTACGCCACTGGTGAATGTCCAAGTAACTCAATACTGGTTTTCAGAGGCATGTTCAACTCGCAGAAGTGCTGTTCAATGGGCTATCCACTCAATATTAATATTAGTCAGCTCTTCATTTTCCTCTCCACACAAACCAGCCTTCAGAAATCATTGGGCTCTCCACTACAGACTGTTCCATTCATTCACTGCGATTCTGCAATTCATCTGACTCTCCGCTCCAGGCAGGTTTTCATTACAGCACTGGTGAATGACCAAGTAATCCAATGCTGGTTTTCAGCCGCCTTTTCACACTCGCAGTGTGCTGTTCAATTGTCTATCCACTCAAACCTGGTCAGCCTTTCATTTTCTTTTCCACAATATCAGACTTCAGAAATCATTGGAATCGCCAGTACAGAATGTTCCATTCATTCACTGCCAATCTGGAATTCATCTGAATCTGCACTCCAGGTAGGCTTTCATTACACCACTTATGAATGTCCAAGTAACACAATGCTGGTTTTCAGCGGTCTGTTCACACTCTAAGCCCTGCTTTTTACTGGGTATCCACACAACTGTGGTCAGCTCTTCATTTTCATGTCCAAACAATCCAGACTTGAGAAATCATTGCAATCTCCAGTACAGAATGTTCCATTCATTCACTGCGAATCTGGAATTCAACTGAATCTCCACTACCTGCAGATTTATCTTACACCACTTGTGAATGTCCAAGTAAAACAATGCTGGTTTTCAGAGGCCTGTTCATGTTCGCAGTCGTGCTGTTCAATTGGCTATCCACTCAACCTGTTTTGCTCCTCATTTTCCTGTGCACACAACCCAGCCTTCAGAAATCATTGTAATCTCCACTACAGGATGTTCCATTCATTCACTGGGAATCTGGAATTCATCTGAATCTGCACTCCACGCAGGCTTTCGTTACACCACTGCTGAAAGTCGAAGTAATGCAATACTGGTTTTCAGTGGTCTGTTCACATTCGAAGCCGAGGCTTTTTACAGGCTATCCGCTCAACACTGGTCAGCTCTTCATTTTCGTGTCCCCACAATCCAGATTTCAGAAATCATTGCAATCTCCACTACAGAATGTTCCATTCATTCACTGCGAGTCTGGAGTTTATCTGATTCTCCACTCCCGCCTGGTTAACATTACACCACTTGTGAATGTCCAAGTAAGCCAATGCTGGTTTTCAGAGGCCTGTTCATACTCGCAGCCGTGCTGTTTAATTGACAATTCACTCCACCCTGTTCAGCTCTTCATTGTCCCACCACACTACCAGCCTTCAGAAATCTTTGTTATCTCCACTACAGAATGTTCCATTCATTCACTGCGAATCTGGAATTCATCTGACTCTCAACTCCACGCAGGTTTTCATTACACCACTGTTGAATGTCCAAGTAACCCAATGCTGGTTTTCAGCGGCCTGTTCATATTCGCAGCCCTGCTGTTTACTTGGCTATCGATTCAAGCCTGGTCAGCTCTTCATTTTCCTGTCCACACAACACAGGCTTCAGTAATCATTGGAATCTCCTCTACAGAATGTTCCATTCATTCACTGCGAATGTGGAATTCAACTGACTCTCCACTCCATGCAGGTTTTCCTTACACCACTGATGAATGTCCAAGTAACCCAATGCTGGTTTTCAGCTGCATGTTCACACTCGCAGCCATGCTATACAATTGGCTTTCCACTAAATCCTGATTAGTTCTTGATTTTCCTTCCACACGACCCAGCCTTCAGAACTCGTTGGAATCTCCACTAGAGAATGTTCCATTCATTCACTGCGAATCTGGAATTCCTCTGAACCTCCACTCCCGGCAGGTTTTCGTTACACCACTGTTGAATGTCCAAGTAACCCAATGTTTTAAGTGTTTTCTTCACAAGCGCAGTGGTGCTGTTCAATTGGCTATCCACTCAACCCTGGCCAGCTCTACATTTTCCTGTCCACACCACAGAGACAGGAGAAATCATTGTTATCTCCACTACAGAATGTTCCATTCATTCACAGCGAATCTGGAATTCATCTGAATCTCCACTCCCGGCAGGTTTTCGTGACACCACTGGTAAATATCCAAGTAAGCCAATGCTGGTTTTAAGTGGCCTGCTCATACTCTCAGCCGTGCTGTTCAATTTGCTATCCACTCAACCCTCTTCAGCTCCATTTTCCTGTCCACATAACCCAAACTTCAGAAACAATTGGTATCTCCTCCACAGAATGTTCCATTCATTGACGGCAAATCTGAAATTCATCTAATTCTCAACTCCCGTCAGGTTTTCGTTACACCACTTGTGAATGTCCAATTAAGCCAAAGCTGGTTTTCAGTGGCCTGTTCTTACTACGAGACGTGCTGTTCATTTGGCTATCCATTCCACCCTGTTCAGCTCTACATTTTCGTGTCCACAAAACCCAGCCTTCAGAAATCATTGGAATCACCACTAGAGAATGTTCCATTCATTCACTGCGAATCTGGAATTCATCTGAATCTCCACTCCCGGCAGGTTTTCATTGCACCACTGCTGAATGTTCAAGTAACGCAATGATGGTTTTCAGCGGTCTATTCACACTCGAACCAGTGCTGTTCACGGTCTAGCGACTCAACACTGGTGAGTTCTTCTTTTTCCAGTTCAGACAATACAAACCTCAGAAACCATTGCAATCTACACTACAGAATGTTTCATTCATTCAGGCGAATCTTGAATTCATCTTGTTCTCCACTCCCAGCAGGTTTTCGTTTCACCACTGGTGAATGTCCAAGCAACCCAAGGCTGGTTTCAGCTGCGTGTTAACACTCGCAGCCGTGCTGTTCAATTGGCTATCCAGTGAACGCTGGTTAGCTCTTGATTTTCCTTCCACACACCGAGCCTTCAGAAATCATTCTTATCTCCACTTCAGAATGTTCCATTCGTTCCCTGCGAATCTGGAATTCCTCTGACTCTCCACACCAGGCAGATTTTCCTAACAACACTGGTGAATGACCAGGTAATCCAATGCTGGTTTTCAGCGGCTGTTCACACTCACAGCCTTGCTGTTCAATTGGCAATCCAGTCAAACCTAGTCAGCTCTTCATTTTCCTGTCCACACAACCCAGCGTTCAGAAATCATTGGAATCTCTACTACAGAAATTTCCATTCATTCACTGTGAATCTGGAAATACTCTGAATCTGCATTCCAGGAAGGCTTTCGTTACACCACTGATGAATGTCCAAGTAATGCAATGCTGCTTCTTAGTGGTCTGTTCACACTCGAAACCGTGCTGTTCATTGGCTATCCACTCAATATCGGTCAGCTCTTCAATATCCTGTCCAGACTATCCAGATTCCTAAATGTTGGCAATCACCACTACAGAATGTTCCATTCAATCACGCGAATCTGGAATTCATCAGAGTCTCCACTCCTGGAAGGTTTTCCTGACACCACTGGTAAATGTCCAAGGAAGACAATGCTGGTTTTAAGCCGCCTGCTAACACACTCAGCCGTGCTGTTCAATTTGCTATCCACCCAACCCTATTCAGCTCTACATTTTCCTGTCCTCATAACCCAACCTTCAGAAATAATTGGTATCTCCTCCACAGAATGTTCCGTTCATTCACTGCGAATCTTAAATTCATCTGACTCTCAACTCCCGGCGGGTTATCGTTACACCACTTGTGAATGTCCAAGTAAGCCAATGCTGGTTTTCAGTGGCCTGTTCATACTAAGAGACGTGCTGTTCATTTGGCTATCCACTCCACCCTGTTCAGCTCTACATTTTCGTGTCCACAAAACCCAGCCTTCAGAAATCATTGGAATCACCACTAGAGAATGTTCCATTCATTCACTGCGAATCTGGAATTCCTCTGAACCTCCACTCCTGGCAGGTTTTCGTTACGCCACTGGTGAATGTCCAAGTAACTCAATACTGGTTTTCAGAGGCATGTTCAACTCGCAGAAGTGCTGTTCAATGGGCTATCCACTCAATATTGGTCAGCTCTTCATTTTCCTCTCCACACAAACCAGCCTTCAGAAATCATTGGGCTCTCCACTACAGACTGTTCCATTCATTCACTGCGATTCTGCAATTCATCTGACTCTCCGCTCCAGGCAGGTTTTCATTACAGCACTGGTGAATGACCAAGTAATCCAATGCTGGTTTTCAGCCGCCTTTTCACACTCGCAGTGTGCTGTTCAATTGTCTATCCACTCAAACCTGGTCAGCCTTTCATTTTCTTTTCCACAATATCAGACTTCAGAAATCATTGGAATCGCCAGTACAGAATGTTCCATTCATTCACTGCCAATCTGGAATTCATCTGATTCCGCACTCCAGGTAGGCTTTCATTACACCACTTATGAATGTCCAAGTAACACAATGCTGGTTTTCAGCGGTCTGTTCACACTCTAAGCCCTGCTTTTTACTGGGTATCCACACAACTGTGGTCAGCTCTTCATTTTCATGTCCAAACAATCCAGACTTGAGAAATCATTGCAATCTCCAGTACAGAATGTTCCATTCATTCACTGCGAATCTGGAATTCAACTGAATCTCCACTACCTGCAGATTTATCTTACACCACTTGTGAATGTCCAAGTAAAACAATGCTGGTTTTCAGAGGCCTGTTCATGTTCGCAGTCGTGCTGTTCAATTGGCTATCCACTCAACCTGTTTTGCTCCTCATTTTCCTGTGCACACAACACAGCCTTCAGAAATCATTGTAATCTCCACTACAGGATGTTCCATTCATTCACTGGGAATCTGGAATTCATCTGAATCTGCACTCCACGCAGGCTTTCGTTACACCACTGCTGAAAGTCGAAGTAATGCAATACTGGTTTTCAGTGGTCTGTTCACATTCGAAGCCGAGGCTTTTTACAGGCTATCCACTCAACACTGGTCAGCTCTTCATTTTCGTGTCCCCACAATCCAGATTTCAGAAATCATTGCAATCTCCACTACAGAATGTTCCATTCATTCACTGCGAGTCTGGAGTTTATCTGATTCTCCACTCCCGCCTGGTTAACATTACACCACTTGTGAATGTCCAAGTAAGCCAATGCTGGTTTTCAGAGGCCTGTTCATACTCGCAGCCGTGCTGTTTAATTGACAATTCACTCCACCCTGTTCAGCTCTTCATTGTCCCACCACACTACCAGCCTTCAGAAATCTTTGTTATCTCCACTACAGAATGTTCCATTCATTCACTGCGAATCTGGAATTCATCTGACTCTCAACTCCACGCAGGTTTTCATTACACCACTGTTGAATGTCCAAGTAACCCAATGCTGGTTTTCAGCGGCCTGTTCATATTCGCAGCCCTGCTGTTTACTTGGCTATCGATTCAAGCCTGGTCAGCTCTTCATTTTCCTGTCCACACAACACAGGCTTCAGAAATCATTGGAATCTCCTCTACAGAATGTTCCATTCATTCACTGCGAATGTGGAATTCAACTGACTCTCCACTCCATGCAGGTTTTCCTTACACCACTGATGAATGTCCAAGTAACCCAATGCTGGTTTTCAGCTGCATGTTCACACTCGCAGCCATGCTATACAATTGGCTTTCCACTAAATCCTGATTAGTTCTTGATTTTCCTTCCACACGACCCAGCCTTCAGAAATCGTTGGAATCTCCACTAGAGAATGTTCCATTCATTCACTGCGAATCTGGAATTCCTCTGAACCTCCACTCCCGGCAGGTTTTCGTTACACCACTGTTGAATGTCCAAGTAACCCAATGTTTTAAGTGTTTTCTTCACAAGCGCAGTGGTGCTGTTCAATTGGCTATCCACTCAACCCTGGCCAGCTCTACATTTTCCTGTCCACACCACAGAGACTGGAGAAATCATTGTTATCTCCACTAGAGAATGTTCCATTCATTCACAGCGAATCTGGAATTCATCTGAATCTCCACTCCCGGCAGGTTTTCGTGACACCACTGGTAAATATCCAAGTAAGCCAATGCTGGTTTTAAGTGGCCTGCTCATACTCTCAGCCGTGCTGTTCAATTTGCTATCCACTCAACCCTCTTCAGCTCCATTTTCCTGTCCACATAACCCAAACTTCAGAAACAATTGGTATCTCCTCCACAGAATGTTCCATTCATTGACGGCAAATCTGAAATTCATCTAATTCTCAACTCCCGTCAGGTTTTCGTTACACCACTTGTGAATGTCCAATTAAGCCAAAGCTGGTTTTCAGTGGCCTGTTCTTACTACGAGACGTGCTGTTCATTTGGCTATCCATTCCACCCTGTTCAGCTCTACATTTTCGTGTCCACAAAACCCAGCCTTCAGAAATCATTGGAATCACCACTAGAGAATGTTCCATTCATTCACTGCGAATCTGGAATTCATCTGAATCTCCACTCCCGGCAGGTTTTCATTGCACCACTGCTGAATGTTCAAGTAACGCAATGATGGTTTTCAGCGGTCTATTCACACTCGAACCCGTGCTGTTCACGGTCTAGCGACTCAACACTGGTGAGTTCTTCTTTTTCCAGTTCAGACAATACAAACCTCAGAAACCATTGCAATCTACACTACAGAATGTTTCATTCATTCAGGCGAATCTTGAATTCATCTTGTTCTCCACTCCCAGCAGGTTTTCGTTTCACCACTGGTGAATGTCCAAGCAACCCAAGGCTGGTTTCAGCTGCGTGTTAACACTCGCAGCCGTGCTGTTCAATTGGCTATCCAGTGAACGCTGGTTAGCTCTTGATTTTCCTTCCACACACCGAGCCTTCAGAAATCATTTTTATCTCCACTTCAGAATGTTCCATTCGTTCCCTGCGAATCTGGAATTCCTCTGACTCTCCACACCAGGCAGATTTTCCTAACAACACTGGTGAATGACCAGGTAATCCAATGCTGGTTTTCAGCGGCTGTTCACACTCACAGCCTTGCTGTTCAATTGGCAATCCAGTCAAACCTAGTCAGCTCTTCATTTTCCTGTCCACACAACCCAGCGTTCAGAAATCATTGGAATCTCTACTACAGAAATTTCCATTCATTCACTGTGAATCTGGAAATACTCTGAATCTGCATTCCAGGAAGGCTTTCGTTACACCACTGATGAATGTCCAAGTAATGCAATGCTGCTTCTTAGTGGTCTGTTCACACTCGAAACCGTGCTGTTCATTGGCTATCCACTCAATATCGGTCAGCTCTTCAATATCCTGTCCAGACTATCCAGATTCCTAAATGTTGGCAATCACCACTACAGAATGTTCCATTCAATCACGCGAATCTGGAATTCATCAGAGTCTCCACTCCTGGAAGGTTTTCGTGACACCACTGGTAAATGTCCAAGGAAGACAATGCTGGTTTTAAGCCGCCTGCTAACACACTCAGCCGTGCTGTTCAATTTGCTATCCACCCAACCCTATTCAGCTCTACATTTTCCTGTCCTCATAACCCAACCTTCAGAAATAATTGGTATCTCCTCCACAGAATGTTCCGTTCATTCACTGCGAATCTTAAATTCATCTGACTCTCAACTCCCGGCGGGTTATCGTTACACCACTTGTGAATGTCCAAGTAAGCCAATGCTGGTTTTCAGTGGCCTGTTCATACTAAGAGACGTGCTGTTCATTTGGCTATCCACTCCACCCTGTTCAGCTCTACATTTTCGTGTCCACAAAACCCAGCCTTCAGAAATCATTGGAATCACCACTAGAGAATGTTCCATTCATTCACTGCGAATCTGGAATTCATCTGAACCTCCACTCCTGGCAGGTTTTCGTTACGCCACTGGTGAATGTCCAAGTAACTCAATACTGGTTTTCAGAGGCATGTTCAACTCGCAGAAGTGCTGTTCAATGGGCTATCCACTCAATATTGGTCAGCTCTTCATTTTCCTCTCCACACAAACCAGCCTTCAGAAATCATTGGGCTCTCCACTACAGACTGTTCCATTCATTCACTGCGATTCTGCAATTCATCTGACTCTCCGCTCCAGGCAGGTTTTCATTACAGCACTGGTGAATGACCAAGTAATCCAATGCTGGTTTTCAGCCGCCTTTTCACACTCGCAGTGTGCTGTTCAATTGTCTATCCACTCAAACCTGGTCAGCCTTTCATTTTCTTTTCCACAATATCAGACTTCAGAAATCATTGGAATCGCCAGTACAGAATGTTCCATTCATTCACTGCCAATCTGGAATTCATCTGAATCTGCACTCCAGGTAGGCTTTCATTACACCACTTATGAATGTCCAAGTAACACAATGCTGGTTTTCAGCGGTCTGTTCACACTCTAAGCCCTGCTTTTTACTGGGTATCCACACAACTGTGGTCAGCTCTTCATTTTCATGTCCAAACAATCCAGACTTGAGAAATCATTGCAATCTCCAGTACAGAATGTTCCATTCATTCACTGCGAATCTGGAATTCAACTGAATCTCCACTACCTGCAGATTTATCTTACACCACTTGTGAATGTCCAAGTAAAACAATGCTGGTTTTCAGAGGCCTGTTCATGTTCGCAGTCGTGCTGTTCAATTGGCTATCCACTCAACCTGTTTTGCTCCTCATTTTCCTGTGCACACAACCCAGCCTTCAGAAATCATTGTAATCTCCACTACAGGATGTTCCATTCATTCACTGGGAATCTGGAATTCATCTGAATCTGCACTCCACGCAGGCTTTCGTTACACCACTGCTGAAAGTCGAAGTAATGCAATACTGGTTTTCAGTGGTCTGTTCACATTCGAAGCCGAGGCTTTTTACAGGCTATCCACTCAACACTGGTCAGCTCTTCATTTTCGTGTCCCCACAATCCAGATTTCAGAAATCATTGCAATCTCCACTACAGAATGTTCCATTCATTCACTGCGAGTCTGGAGTTTATCTGATTCTCCACTCCCGCCTGGTTAACATTACACCACTTGTGAATGTCCAAGTAAGCCAATGCTGGTTTTCAGAGGCCTGTTCATACTCGCAGCCGTGCTGTTTAATTGACAATTCACTCCACCCTGTTCAGCTCTTCATTGTCCCACCACACTACCAGCCTTCAGAAATCTTTGTTATCTCCACTACAGAATGTTCCATTCATTCACTGCGAATCTGGAATTCATCTGACTCTCAACTCCACGCAGGTTTTCATTACACCACTGTTGAATGTCCAAGTAACCCAATGCTGGTTTTCAGCGGCCTGTTCATATTCGCAGCCCTGCTGTTTACTTGGCTATCGATTCAAGCCTGGTCAGCTCTTCATTTTCCTGTCCACACAACACAGGCTTCAGTAATCATTGGAATCTCCTCTACAGAATGTTCCATTCATTCACTGCGAATGTGGAATTCAACTGACTCTCCACTCCATGCAGGTTTTCCTTACACCACTGATGAATGTCCAAGTAACCCAATGCTGGTTTTCAGCTGCATGTTCACACTCGCAGCCATGCTATACAATTGGCTTTCCACTAAATCCTGATTAGTTCTTGATTTTCCTTCCACACGACCCAGCCTTCAGAACGCGTTGGAATCTCCACTAGAGAATGTTCCATTCATTCACTGCGAATCTGGAATTCCTCTGAACCTCCACTCCCGGCAGGTTTTCGTTACACCACTGTTGAATGTCCAAGTAACCCAATGTTTTAAGTGTTTTCTTCACAAGCGCAGTGGTGCTGTTCAATTGGCTATCCACTCAACCCTGGCCAGCTCTACATTTTCCTGTCCACACCACAGAGACTGGAGAAATCATTGTTATCTCCACTACAGAATGTTCCATTCATTCACAGCGAATCTGGAATTCATCTGAATCTCCACTCCCGGCAGGTTTTCGTGACACCACTGGTAAATATCCAAGTAAGCCAATGCTGGTTTTAAGTGGCCTGCTCATACTCTCAGCCGTGCTGTTCAATTTGCTATCCACTCAACCCTCTTCAGCTCCATTTTCCTGTCCACATAACCCAAACTTCAGAAACAATTGGTATCTCCTCCACAGAATGTTCCATTCATTGACGGCAAATCTGAAATTCATCTAATTCTCAACTCCCGTCAGGTTTTCGTTACACCACTTGTGAATGTCCAATTAAGCCAAAGCTGGTTTTCAGTGGCCTGTTCTTACTACGAGACGTGCTGTTCGTTTGGCTATCCATTCCACCCTGTTCAGCTCTACATTTTCGTGTCCACAAAACCCAGCCTTCAGAAATCATTGGAATCACCACTAGAGAATGTTCCATTCATTCACTGCGAATCTGGAATTCATCTGAATCTCCACTCCCGGCAGGTTTTCATTGCACCACTGCTGAATGTTCAAGTAACGCAATGATGGTTTTCAGCGGTCTATTCACACTCGAACCCGTGCTGTTCACGGTCTAGCGACTCAACACTGGTGAGTTCTTCTTTTTCCAGTTCAGACAATACAAACCTCAGAAACCATTGCAATCTACACTACAGAATGTTTCATTCATTCAGGCGAATCTTGAATTCATCTTGTTCTCCACTCCCAGCAGGTTTTCGTTTCACCACTGGTGAATGTCCAAGCAACCCAAGGCTGGTTTCAGCTGCGTGTTAACACTCGCAGCCGTGCTGTTCAATTGGCTATCCAGTGAACGCTGGTTAGCTCTTGATTTTCCTTCCACACACCGAGCCTTCAGAAATCATTCTTATCTCCACTTCAGAATGTTCCATTCGTTCCCTGCGAATCTGGAATTCCTCTGACTCTCCACACCAGGCAGATTTTCCTAACAACACTGGTGAATGACCAGGTAATCCAATGCTGGTTTTCAGCGGCTGTTCACACTCACAGCCTTGCTGTTCAATTGGCAATCCAGTCAAACCTAGTCAGCTCTTCATTTTCCTGTCCACACAACCCAGCGTTCAGAAATCATTGGAATCTCTACTACAGAAATTTCCATTCATTCACTGTGAATCTGGAAATACTCTGAATCTGCATTCCAGGAAGGCTTTCGTTACACCACTGATGAATGTCCAAGTAATGCAATGCTGCTTCTTAGTGGTCTGTTCACACTCGAAACCGTGCTGTTCATTGGCTATCCACTCAATATCGGTCAGCTCTTCAATATCCTGTCCAGACTATCCAGATTCCTAAATGTTGGCAATCACCACTACAGAATGTTCCATTCAATCACGCGAATCTGGAATTCATCAGAGTCTCCACTCCTGGAAGGTTTTCGTGACACCACTGGTAAATGTCCAAGGAAGACAATGCTGGTTTTAAGCCGCCTGCTAACACACTCAGCCGTGCTGTTCAATTTGCTATCCACCCAACCCTATTCAGCTCTACATTTTCCTGTCCTCATAACCCAACCTTCAGAAATAATTGGTATCTCCTCCACAGAATGTTCCGTTCATTCACTGCGAATCTTAAATTCATCTGACTCTCAACTCCCGGCGGGTTATCGTTACACCACTTGTGAATGTCCAAGTAAGCCAATGCTGGTTTTCAGTGGCCTGTTCATACTAAGAGACGTGCTGTTCATTTGGCTATCCACTCCACCCTGTTCAGCTCTACATTTTCGTGTCCACAAAACCCAGCCTTCAGAAATCATTGGAATCACCACTAGAGAATGTTCCATTCATTCACTGCGAATCTGGAATTCATCTGAACCTCCACTCCTGGCAGGTTTTCGTTACGCCACTGGTGAATGTCCAAGTAACTCAATACTGGTTTTCAGAGGCATGTTCAACTCGCAGAAGTGCTGTTCAATGGGCTATCCACTCAATATTGGTCAGCTCTTCATTTTCCTCTCCACACAAACCAGCCTTCAGAAATCATTGGGCTCTCCACTACAGACTGTTCCATTCATTCACTGCGATTCTGCAATTCATCTGACTCTCCGCTCCAGGCAGGTTTTCATTACAGCACTGGTGAATGACCAAGTAATCCAATGCTGGTTTTCAGCCGCCTTTTCACACTCGCAGTGTGCTGTTCAATTGTCTGTCCACTCAAACCTGGTCAGCCTTTCATTTTCTTTTCCACAATATCAGACTTCAGAAATCATTGGAATCGCCAGTACAGAATGTTCCATTCATTCACTGCCAATCTGGAATTCATCTGAATCTGCACTCCAGGTAGGCTTTCATTACACCACTTATGAATGTCCAAGTAACACAATGCTGGTTTTCAGCGGTCTGTTCACACTCTAAGCCCTGCTTTTTACTGGGTATCCACACAACTGTGGTCAGCTCTTCATTTTCATGTCCAAACAATCCAGACTTGAGAAATCATTGCAATCTCCAGTACAGAATGTTCCATTCATTCACTGCGAATCTGGAATTCAACTGAATCTCCACTACCTGCAGATTTATCTTACACCACTTGTGAATGTCCAAGTAAAACAATGCTGGTTTTCAGAGGCCTGTTCATGTTCGCAGTCGTGCTGTTCAATTGGCTATCCACTCAACCTGTTTTGCTCCTCATTTTCCTGTGCACACAACCCAGCCTTCAGAAATCATTGTAATCTCCACTACAGGATGTTCCATTCATTCACTGGGAATCTGGAATTCATCTGAATCTGCACTCCACGCAGGCTTTCGTTACACCACTGCTGAAAGTCGAAGTAATGCAATACTGGTTTTCAGTGGTCTGTTCACATTCGAAGCCGAGGCTTTTTACAGGCTATCCACTCAACACTGGTCAGCTCTTCATTTTCGTGTCCCCACAATCCAGATTTCAGAAATCATTGCAATCTCCACTACAGAATGTTCCATTCATTCACTGCGAGTCTGGAGTTTATCTGATTCTCCACTCCCGCCTGGTTAACATTACACCACTTGTGAATGTCCAAGTAAGCCAATGCTGGTTTTCAGAGGCCTGTTCATACTCGCAGCCGTGCTGTTTAATTGACAATTCACTCCACCCTGTTCAGCTCTTCATTGTCCCACCACACTACCAGCCTTCAGAAATCTTTGTTATCTCCACTACAGAATGTTCCATTCATTCACTGCGAATCTGGAATTCATCTGACTCTCAACTCCACGCAGGTTTTCATTACACCACTGCTGAATGTCCAAGTAACCCAATGCTGGTTTTCAGCGGCCTGTTCATATTCGCAGCCCTGCTGTTTACTTGGCTATCGATTCAAGCCTGGTCAGCTCTTCATTTTCCTGTCCACACAACACAGGCTTCAGAAATCATTGGAATCTCCTCTACAGAATGTTCCATTCATTCACTGCGAATGTGGAATTCAACTGACTCTCCACTCCATGCAGGTTTTCCTTACACCACTGATGAATGTCCAAGTAACCCAATGCTGGTTTTCAGCTGCATGTTCACACTCGCAGCCATGCTATACAATTGGCTTTCCACTAAATCCTGATTAGTTCTTGATTTTCCTTCCACACGACCCAGCCTTCAGAAATCGTTGGAATCTCCACTAGAGAATGTTCCATTCATTCACTGCGAATCTGGAATTCCTCTGAACCTCCACTCCCGGCAGGTTTTCGTTACACCACTGTTGAATGTCCAAGTAACCCAATGTTTTAAGTGTTTTCTTCACAAGCGCAGTGGTGCTGTTCAATTGGCTATCCACTCAACCCTGGCCAGCTCTACATTTTCCTGTCCACACCACAGAGACTGGAGAAATCATTGTTATCTCCACTACAGAATGTTCCATTCATTCACAGCGAATCTGGAATTCATCTGAATCTCCACTCCCGGCAGGTTTTCGTGACACCACTGGTAAATATCCAAGTAAGCCAATGCTGGTTTTAAGTGGCCTGCTCATACTCTCAGCCGTGCTGTTCAATTTGCTATCCACTCAACCCTCTTCAGCTCCATTTTCCTGTCCACATAACCCAAACTTCAGAAACAATTGGTATCTCCTCCACAGAATGTTCCATTCATTGACGGCAAATCTGAAATTCATCTAATTCTCAACTCCCGTCAGGTTTTCGTTACACCACTTGTGAATGTCCAATTAAGCCAAAGCTGGTTTTCAGTGGCCTGTTCTTACTACGAGACGTGCTGTTCATTTGGCTATCCATTCCACCCTGTTCAGCTCTACATTTTCGTGTCCACAAAACCCAGCCTTCAGAAATCATTGGAATCACCACTAGAGAATGTTCCATTCATTCACTGCGAATCTGGAATTCATCTGAATCTCCACTCCCGGCAGGTTTTCATTGCACCACTGCTGAATGTTCAAGTAACGCAATGATGGTTTTCAGCGGTCTATTCACACTCGAACCCGTGCTGTTCACGGTCTAGCGACTCAACACTGGTGAGTTCTTCTTTTTCCAGTTCAGACAATACAAACCTCAGAAACCATTGCAATCTACACTACAGAATGTTTCATTCATTCAGGCGAATCTTGAATTCATCTTGTTCTCCACTCCCAGCAGGTTTTCGTTTCACCACTGGTGAATGTCCAAGCAACCCAAGGCTGGTTTCAGCTGCGTGTTAACACTCGCAGCCGTGCTGTTCAATTGGCTATCCAGTGAACGCTGGTTAGCTCTTGATTTTCCTTCCACACACCGAGCCTTCAGAAATCATTCTTATCTCCACTTCAGAATGTTCCATTCGTTCCCTGCGAATCTGGAATTCCTCTGACTCTCCACACCAGGCAGATTTTCCTAACAACACTGGTGAATGACCAGGTAATCCAATGCTGGTTTTCAGCGGCTGTTCACACTCACAGCCTTGCTGTTCAATTGGCAATCCAGTCAAACCTAGTCAGCTCTTCATTTTCCTGTCCACACAACCCAGCGTTCAGAAATCATTGGAATCTCTACTACAGAAATTTCCATTCATTCACTGTGAATCTGGAAATACTCTGAATCTGCATTCCAGGAAGGCTTTCGTTACACCACTGATGAATGTCCAAGTAATGCAATGCTGCTTCTTAGTGGTCTGTTCACACTCGAAACCGTGCTGTTCATTGGCTATCCACTCAATATCGGTCAGCTCTTCAATATCCTGTCCAGACTATCCAGATTCCTAAATGTTGGCAATCACCACTACAGAATGTTCCATTCAATCACGCGAATCTGGAATTCATCAGAGTCTCCACTCCTGGAAGGTTTTCGTGACACCACTGGTAAATGTCCAAGGAAGACAATGCTGGTTTTAAGCCGCCTGCTAACACACTCAGCCGTGCTGTTCAATTTGCTATCCACCCAACCCTATTCAGCTCTACATTTTCCTGTCCTCATAACCCAACCTTCAGAAATAATTGGTATCTCCTCCACAGAATGTTCCGTTCATTCACTGCGAATCTTAAATTCATCTGACTCTCAACTCCCGGCGGGTTATCGTTACACCACTTGTGAATGTCCAAGTAAGCCAATGCTGGTTTTCAGTGGCCTGTTCATACTAAGAGACGTGCTGTTCATTTGGCTATCCACTCCACCCTGTTCAGCTCTACATTTTCGTGTCCACAAAACCCAGCCTTCAGAAATCATTGGAATCACCACTAGAGAATGTTCCATTCATTCACTGCGAATCTGGAATTCCTCTGAACCTCCACTCCTGGCAGGTTTTCGTTACGCCACTGGTGAATGTCCAAGTAACTCAATACTGGTTTTCAGAGGCATGTTCAACTCGCAGAAGTGCTGTTCAATGGGCTATCCACTCAATATTGGTCAGCTCTTCATTTTCCTCTCCACACAAACCAGCCTTCAGAAATCATTGGGCTCTCCACTAAAGACTGTTCCATTCATTCACTGCGATTCTGCAATTCATCTGACTCTCCGCTCCAGGCAGGTTTTCATTACAGCACTGGTGAATGACCAAGTAATCCAATGCTGGTTTTCAGCCGCCTTTTCACACTCGCAGTGTGCTGTTCAATTGTCTATCCACTCAAACCTGGTCAGCCTTTCATTTTCTTTTCCACAATATCAGACTTCAGAAATCATTGGAATCGCCAGTACAGAATGTTCCATTCATTCACTGCCAATCTGGAATTCATCTGAATCTGCACTCCAGGTAGGCTTTCATTACACCACTTATGAATGTCCAAGTAACACAACGCTGGTTTTCAGCGGTCTGTTCACACTCTAAGCCCTGCTTTTTACTGGGTATCCACACAACTGTGGTCAGCTCTTCATTTTCATGTCCAAACAATCCAGACTTGAGAAATCATTGCAATCTCCAGTACAGAATGTTCCATTCATTCACTGCGAATCTGGAATTCAACTGAATCTCCACTACCTGCAGATTTATCTTACACCACTTGTGAATGTCCAAGTAAAACAATGCTGGTTTTCAGAGGCCTGTTCATGTTCGCAGTCGTGCTGTTCAATTGGCTATCCACTCAACCTGTTTTGCTCCTCATTTTCCTGTGCACACAACCCAGCCTTCAGAAATCATTGTAATCTCCACTACAGGATGTTCCATTCATTCACTGGGAATCTGGAATTCATCTGAATCTGCACTCCACGCAGGCTTTCGTTACACCACTGCTGAAAGTCGAAGTAATGCAATACTGGTTTTCAGTGGTCTGTTCACATTCGAAGCCGAGGCTTTTTACAGGCTATCCACTCAACACTGGTCAGCTCTTCATTTTCGTGTCCCCACAATCCAGATTTCAGAAATCATTGCAATCTCCACTACAGAATGTTCCATTCATTCACTGCGAGTCTGGAGTTTATCTGATTCTCCACTCCCGCCTGGTTAACATTACACCACTTGTGAATGTCCAAGTAAGCCAATGCTGGTTTTCAGAGGCCTGTTCATACTCGCAGCCGTGCTGTTTAATTGACAATTCACTCCACCCTGTTCAGCTCTTCATTGTCCCACCACACTACCAGCCTTCAGAAATCTTTGTTATCTCCACTACAGAATGTTCCATTCATTCACTGCGAATCTGGAATTCATCTGACTCTCAACTCCACGCAGGTTTTCATTACACCACTGTTGAATGTCCAAGTAACCCAATGCTGGTTTTCAGCGGCCTGTTCATATTCGCAGCCCTGCTGTTTACTTGGCTATCGATTCAAGCCTGGTCAGCTCTTCATTTTCCTGTCCACACAACACAGGCTTCAGAAATCATTGGAATCTCCTCTACAGAATGTTCCATTCATTCACTGCGAATGTGGAATTCAACTGACTCTCCACTCCATGCAGGTTTTCCTTACACCACTGATGAATGTCCAAGTAACCCAATGCTGGTTTTCAGCTGCATGTTCACACTCGCAGCCATGCTATACAATTGGCTTTCCACTAAATCCTGATTAGTTCTTGATTTTCCTTCCACACGACCCAGCCTTCAGAAATCGTTGGAATCTCCACTAGAGAATGTTCCATTCATTCACTGCGAATCTGGAATTCCTCTGAACCTCCACTCCCGGCAGGTTTTCGTTACACCACTGTTGAATGTCCAAGTAACCCAATGTTTTAAGTGTTTTCTTCACAAGCGCAGTGGTGCTGTTCAATTGGCTATCCACTCAACCCTGGCCAGCTCTACATTTTCCTGTCCACACCACAGAGACTGGAGAAATCATTGTTATCTCCACTACAGAATGTTCCATTCATTCACAGCGAATCTGGAATTCATCTGAATCTCCACTCCCGGCAGGTTTTCGTGACACCACTGGTAAATATCCAAGTAAGCCAATGCTGGTTTTAAGTGGCCTGCTCATACTCTCAGCCGTGCTGTTCAATTTGCTATCCACTCAACCCTCTTCAGCTCCATTTTCCTGTCCACATAACCCAAACTTCAGAAACAATTGGTATCTCCCCCACAGAATGTTCCATTCATTGACGGCAAATCTGAAATTCATCTAATTCTCAACTCCCGTCAGGTTTTCGTTACACCACTTGTGAATGTCCAATTAAGCCAAAGCTGGTTTTCAGTGGCCTGTTCTTACTACGAGACGTGCTGTTCATTTGGCTATCCATTCCACCCTGTTCAGCTCTACATTTTCGTGTCCACAAAACCCAGCCTTCAGAAATCATTGGAATCACCACTAGAGAATGTTCCATTCATTCACTGCGAATCTGGAATTCATCTGAATCTCCACTCCCGGCAGGTTTTCATTGCACCACTGCTGAATGTTCAAGTAACGCAATGATGGTTTTCAGCGGTCTATTCACACTCGAACCCGTGCTGTTCACGGTCTAGCGACTCAACACTGGTGAGTTCTTCTTTTTCCAGTTCAGACAATACAAACCTCAGAAACCATTGCAATCTACACTACAGAATGTTTCATTCATTCAGGCGAATCTTGAATTCATCTTGTTCTCCACTCCCAGCAGGTTTTCGTTTCACCACTGGTGAATGTCCAAGCAACCCAAGGCTGGTTTCAGCTGCGTGTTAACACTCGCAGCCGTGCTGTTCAATTGGCTATCCAGTGAACGCTGGTTAGCTCTTGATTTTCCTTCCACACACCGAGCCTTCAGAAATCATTCTTATCTCCACTTCAGAATGTTCCATTCGTTCCCTGCGAATCTGGAATTCCTCTGACTCTCCACACCAGGCAGATTTTCCTAACAACACTGGTGAATGACCAGGTAATCCAATGCTGGTTTTCAGCGGCTGTTCACACTCACAGCCTTGCTGTTCAATTGGCAATCCAGTCAAACCTAGTCAGCTCTTCATTTTCCTGTCCACACAACCCAGCGTTCAGAAATCATTGGAATCTCTACTACAGAAATTTCCATTCATTCACTGTGAATCTGGAAATACTCTGAATCTGCATTCCAGGAAGGCTTTCGTTACACCACTGATGAATGTCCAAGTAATGCAATGCTGCTTCTTAGTGGTCTGTTCACACTCGAAACCGTGCTGTTCATTGGCTATCCACTCAATATCGGTCAGCTCTTCAATATCCTGTCCAGACTATCCAGATTCCTAAATGTTGGCAATCACCACTACAGAATGTTCCATTCAATCACGCGAATCTGGAATTCATCAGAGTCTCCACTCCTGGAAGGTTTTCGTGACACCACTGGTAAATGTCCAAGGAAGACAATGCTGGTTTTAAGCCGCCTGCTAACACACTCAGCCGTGCTGTTCAATTTGCTATCCACCCAACCCTATTCAGCTCTACATTTTCCTGTCCTCATAACCCAACCTTCAGAAATAATTGGTATCTCCTCCACAGAATGTTCCGTTCATTCACTGCGAATCTTAAATTCATCTGACTCTCAACTCCCGGCGGGTTATCGTTACACCACTTGTGAATGTCCAAGTAAGCCAATGCTGGTTTTCAGTGGCCTGTTCATACTAAGAGACGTGCTGTTCATTTGGCTATCCACTCCACCCTGTTCAGCTCTACATTTTCGTGTCCACAAAACCCAGCCTTCAGAAATCATTGGAATCACCACTAGAGAATGTTCCATTCATTCACTGCGAATCTGGAATTCCTCTGAACCTCCACTCCTGGCAGGTTTTCGTTACGCCACTGGTGAATGTCCAAGTAACTCAATACTGGTTTTCAGAGGCATGTTCAACTCGCAGAAGTGCTGTTCAATGGGCTATCCACTCAATATTGGTCAGCTCTTCATTTTCCTCTCCACACAAACCAGCCTTCAGAAATCATTGGGCTCTCCACTACAGACTGTTCCATTCATTCACTGCGATTCTGCAATTCATCTGACTCTCCGCTCCAGGCAGGTTTTCATTACAGCACTGGTGAATGACCAAGTAATCCAATGCTGGTTTTCAGCCGCCTTTTCACACTCGCAGTGTGCTGTTCAATTGTCTATCCACTCAAACCTGGTCAGCCTTTCATTTTCTTTTCCACAATATCAGACTTCAGAAATCATTGGAATCGCCAGTACAGAATGTTCCATTCATTCACTGCCAATCTGGAATTCATCTGAATCTGCACTCCAGGTAGGCTTTCATTACACCACTTATGAATGTCCAAGTAACACAATGCTGGTTTTCAGCGGTCTGTTCACACTCTAAGCCCTGCTTTTTACTGGGTATCCACACAACTGTGGTCAGCTCTTCATTTTCATGTCCAAACAATCCAGACTTGAGAAATCATTGCAATCTCCAGTACAGAATGTTCCATTCATTCACTGCGAATCTGGAATTCAACTGAATCTCCACTACCTGCAGATTTATCTTACACCACTTGTGAATGTCCAAGTAAAACAATGCTGGTTTTCAGAGGCCTGTTCATGTTCGCAGTCGTGCTGTTCAATTGGCTATCCACTCAACCTGTTTTGCTCCTCATTTTCCTGTGCACACAACCCAGCCTTCAGAAATCATTGTAATCTCCACTACAGGATGTTCCATTCATTCACTGGGAATCTGGAATTCATCTGAATCTGCACTCCACGCAGGCTTTCGTTACACCACTGCTGAAAGTCGAAGTAATGCAATACTGGTTTTCAGTGGTCTGTTCACATTCGAAGCCGAGGCTTTTTACAGGCTATCCACTCAACACTGGTCAGCTCTTCATTTTCGTGTCCCCACAATCCAGATTTCAGAAATCATTGCAATCTCCACTACAGAATGTTCCATTCATTCACTGCGAGTCTGGAGTTTATCTGATTCTCCACTCCCGCCTGGTTAACATTACACCACTTGTGAATGTCCAAGTAAGCCAATGCTGGTTTTCAGAGGCCTGTTCATACTCGCAGCCGTGCTGTTTAATTGACAATTCACTCCACCCTGTTCAGCTCTTCATTGTCCCACCACACTACCAGCCTTCAGAAATCTTTGTTATCTCCACTACAGAACGTTCCATTCATTCACTGCGAATCTGGAATTCATCTGACTCTCAACTCCACGCAGGTTTTCATTACACCACTGTTGAATGTCCAAGTAACCCAATGCTGGTTTTCAGCGGCCTGTTCATATTCGCAGCCCTGCTGTTTACTTGGCTATCGATTCAAGCCTGGTCAGCTCTTCATTTTCCTGTCCACACAACACAGGCTTCAGAAATCATTGGAATCTCCTCTACAGAATGTTCCATTCATTCACTGCGAATGTGGAATTCAACTGACTCTCCACTCCATGCAGGTTTTCCTTACACCACTGATGAATGTCCAAGTAACCCAATGCTGGTTTTCAGCTGCATGTTCACACTCGCAGCCATGCTATACAATTGGCTTTCCACTAAATCCTGATTAGTTCTTGATTTTCCTTCCACACGACCCAGCCTTCAGAAATCGTTGGAATCTCCACTAGAGAATGTTCCATTCATTCACTGCGAATCTGGAATTCCTCTGAACCTCCACTCCCGGCAGGTTTTCGTTACACCACTGTTGAATGTCCAAGTAACCCAATGTTTTAAGTGTTTTCTTCACAAGCGCAGTGGTGCTGTTCAATTGGCTATCCACTCAACCCTGGCCAGCTCTACATTTTCCTGTCCACACCACAGAGACTGGAGAAATCATTGTTATCTCCACTACAGAATGTTCCATTCATTCACAGCGAATCTGGAATTCATCTGAATCTCCACTCCCGGCAGGTTTTCGTGACACCACTGGTAAATATCCAAGTAAGCCAATGCTGGTTTTAAGTGGCCTGCTCATACTCTCAGCCGTGCTGTTCAATTTGCTATCCACTCAACCCTCTTCAGCTCCATTTTCCTGTCCACATAACCCAAACTTCAGAAACAATTGGTATCTCCCCCACAGAATGTTCCATTCATTGACGGCAAATCTGAAATTCATCTAATTCTCAACTCCCGTCAGGTTTTCGTTACACCACTTGTGAATGTCCAATTAAGCCAAAGCTGGTTTTCAGTGGCCTGTTCTTACTACGAGACGTGCTGTTCATTTGGCTATCCATTCCACCCTGTTCAGCTCTACATTTTCGTGTCCACAAAACCCAGCCTTCAGAAATCATTGGAATCACCACTAGAGAATGTTCCATTCATTCACTGCGAATCTGGAATTCATCTGAATCTCCACTCCCGGCAGGTTTTCATTGCACCACTGCTGAATGTTCAAGTAACGCAATGATGGTTTTCAGCGGTCTATTCACACTCGAACCCGTGCTGTTCACGGTCTAGCGACTCAACACTGGTGAGTTCTTCTTTTTCCAGTTCAGACAATACAAACCTCAGAAACCATTGCAATCTACACTACAGAATGTTTCATTCATTCAGGCGAATCTTGAATTCATCTTGTTCTCCACTCCCAGCAGGTTTTCGTTTCACCACTGGTGAATGTCCAAGCAACCCAAGGCTGGTTTCAGCTGCGTGTTAACACTCGCAGCCGTGCTGTTCAATTGGCTATCCAGTGAACGCTGGTTAGCTCTTGATTTTCCTTCCACACACCGAGCCTTCAGAAATCATTCTTATCTCCACTTCAGAATGTTCCATTCGTTCCCTGCGAATCTGGAATTCCTCTGACTCTCCACACCAGGCAGATTTTCCTAACAACACTGGTGAATGACCAGGTAATCCAATGCTGGTTTTCAGCGGCTGTTCACACTCACAGCCTTGCTGTTCAATTGGCAATCCAGTCAAACCTAGTCAGCTCTTCATTTTCCTGTCCACACAACCCAGCGTTCAGAAATCATTGGAATCTCTACTACAGAAATTTCCATTCATTCACTGTGAATCTGGAAATACTCTGAATCTGCATTCCAGGAAGGCTTTCGTTACACCACTGATGAATGTCCAAGTAATGCAATGCTGCTTCTTAGTGGTCTGTTCACACTCGAAACCGTGCTGTTCATTGGCTATCCACTCAATATCGGTCAGCTCTTCAATATCCTGTCCAGACTATCCAGATTCCTAAATGTTGGCAATCACCACTACAGAATGTTCCATTCAATCACGCGAATCTGGAATTCATCAGAGTCTCCACTCCTGGAAGGTTTTCGTGACACCACTGGTAAATGTCCAAGGAAGACAATGCTGGTTTTAAGCCGCCTGCTAACACACTCAGCCGTGCTGTTCAATTTGCTATCCACCCAACCCTATTCAGCTCTACATTTTCCTGTCCTCATAACCCAACCTTCAGAAATAATTGGTATCTCCTCCACAGAATGTTCCGTTCATTCACTGCGAATCTTAAATTCATCTGACTCTCAACTCCCGGCGGGTTATCGTTACACCACTTGTGAATGTCCAAGTAAGCCAATGCTGGTTTTCAGTGGCCTGTTCATACTAAGAGACGTGCTGTTCATTTGGCTATCCACTCCACCCTGTTCAGCTCTACATTTTCGTGTCCACAAAACCCAGCCTTCAGAAATCATTGGAATCACCACTAGAGAATGTTCCATTCATTCACTGCGAATCTGGAATTCATCTGAACCTCCACTCCTGGCAGGTTTTCGTTACGCCACTGGTGAATGTCCAAGTAACTCAATACTGGTTTTCAGAGGCATGTTCAACTCGCAGAAGTGCTGTTCAATGGGCTATCCACTCAATATTGGTCAGCTCTTCATTTTCCTCTCCACACAAACCAGCCTTCAGAAATCATTGGGCTCTCCACTACAGACTGTTCCATTCATTCACTGCGATTCTGCAATTCATCTGACTCTCCGCTCCAGGCAGGTTTTCATTACAGCACTGGTGAATGACCAAGTAATCCAATGCTGGTTTTCAGCCGCCTTTTCACACTCGCAGTGTGCTGTTCAATTGTCTATCCACTCAAACCTGGTCAGCCTTTCATTTTCTTTTCCACAATATCAGACTTCAGAAATCATTGGAATCGCCAGTACAGAATGTTCCATTCATTCACTGCCAATCTGGAATTCATCTGAATCTGCACTCCAGGTAGGCTTTCATTACACCACTTATGAATGTCCAAGTAACACAATGCTGGTTTTCAGCGGTCTGTTCACACTCTAAGCCCTGCTTTTTACTGGGTATCCACACAACTGTGGTCAGCTCTTCATTTTCATGTCCAAACAATCCAGACTTGAGAAATCATTGCAATCTCCAGTACAGAATGTTCCATTCATTCACTGCGAATCTGGAATTCAACTGAATCTCCACTACCTGCAGATTTATCTTACACCACTTGTGAATGTCCAAGTAAAACAATGCTGGTTTTCAGAGGCCTGTTCATGTTCGCAGTCGTGCTGTTCAATTGGCTATCCACTCAACCTGTTTTGCTCCTCATTTTCCTGTGCACACAACCCAGCCTTCAGAAATCATTGTAATCTCCACTACAGGATGTTCCATTCATTCACTGGGAATCTGGAATTCATCTGAATCTGCACTCCACGCAGGCTTTCGTTACACCACTGCTGAAAGTCGAAGTAATGCAATACTGGTTTTCAGTGGTCTGTTCACATTCGAAGCCGAGGCTTTTTACAGGCTATCCACTCAACACTGGTCAGCTCTTCATTTTCGTGTCCCCACAATCCAGATTTCAGAAATCATTGCAATCTCCACTACAGAATGTTCCATTCATTCACTGCGAGTCTGGAGTTTATCTGATTCTCCACTCCCGCCTGGTTAACATTACACCACTTGTGAATGTCCAAGTAAGCCAATGCTGGTTTTCAGAGGCCTGTTCATACTCGCAGCCGTGCTGTTTAATTGACAATTCACTCCACCCTGTTCAGCTCTTCATTGTCCCACCACACTACCAGCCTTCAGAAATCTTTGTTATCTCCACTACAGAACGTTCCATTCATTCACTGCGAATCTGGAATTCATCTGACTCTCAACTCCACGCAGGTTTTCATTACACCACTGTTGAATGTCCAAGTAACCCAATGCTGGTTTTCAGCGGCCTGTTCATATTCGCAGCCCTGCTGTTTACTTGGCTATCGATTCAAGCCTGGTCAGCTCTTCATTTTCCTGTCCACACAACACAGGCTTCAGAAATCATTGGAATCTCCTCTACAGAATGTTCCATTCATTCACTGCGAATGTGGAATTCAACTGACTCTCCACTCCATGCAGGTTTTCCTTACACCACTGATGAATGTCCAAGTAACCCAATGCTGGTTTTCAGCTGCATGTTCACACTCGCAGCCATGCTATACAATTGGCTTTCCACTAAATCCTGATTAGTTCTTGATTTTCCTTCCACAAGACCCAGCCTTCAGAAATCGTTGGAATCTCCACTAGAGAATGTTCCATTCATTCACTGCGAATCTGGAATTCCTCTGAACCTCCACTCCCGGCAGGTTTTCGTTACACCACTGTTGAATGTCCAAGTAACCCAATGTTTTAAGTGTTTTCTTCACAAGCGCAGTGGTGCTGTTCAATTGGCTATCCACTCAACCCTGGCCAGCTCTACATTTTCCTGTCCACACCACAGAGACTGGAGAAATCATTGTTATCTCCACTACAGAATGTTCCATTCATTCACAGCGAATCTGGAATTCATCTGAATCTCCACTCCCGGCAGGTTTTCGTGACACCACTGGTAAATATCCAAGTAAGCCAATGCTGGTTTTAAGTGGCCTGCTCATACTCTCAGCCGTGCTGTTCAATTTGCTATCCACTCAACCCTCTTCAGCTCCATTTTCCTGTCCACATAACCCAAACTTCAGAAACAATTGGTATCTCCTCCACAGAATGTTCCATTCATTGACGGCAAATCTGAAATTCATCTAATTCTCAACTCCCGTCAGGTTTTCGTTACACCACTTGTGAATGTCCAATTAAGCCAAAGCTGGTTTTCAGTGGCCTGTTCTTACTACGAGACGTGCTGTTCATTTGGCTATCCATTCCACCCTGTTCAGCTCTACATTTTCGTGTCCACAAAACCCAGCCTTCAGAAATCATTGGAATCACCACTAGAGAATGTTCCATTCATTCACTGCGAATCTGGAATTCATCTGAATCTCCACTCCCGGCAGGTTTTCATTGCACCACTGCTGAATGTTCAAGTAACGCAATGATGGTTTTCAGCGGTCTATTCACACTCGAACCCGTGCTGTTCACGGTCTAGCGACTCAACACTGGTGAGTTCTTCTTTTTCCAGTTCAGACAATACAAACCTCAGAAACCATTGCAATCTACACTACAGAATGTTTCATTCATTCAGGCGAATCTTGAATTCATCTTGTTCTCCACTCCCAGCAGGTTTTCGTTTCACCACTGGTGAATGTCCAAGCAACCCAAGGCTGGTTTCAGCTGCGTGTTAACACTCGCAGCCGTGCTGTTCAATTGGCTATCCAGTGAACGCTGGTTAGCTCTTGATTTTCCTTCCACACACCGAGCCTTCAGAAATCATTCTTATCTCCACTTCAGAATGTTCCATTCGTTCCCTGCGAATCTGGAATTCCTCTGACTCTCCACACCAGGCAGATTTTCCTAACAACACTGGTGAATGACCAGGTAATCCAATGCTGGTTTTCAGCGGCTGTTCACACTCACAGCCTTGCTGTTCAATTGGCAATCCAGTCAAACCTAGTCAGCTCTTCATTTTCCTGTCCACACAACCCAGCGTTCAGAAATCATTGGAATCTCTACTACAGAAATTTCCATTCATTCACTGTGAATCTGGAAATAATCTGAATCTGCATTCCAGGAAGGCTTTCGTTACACCACTGATGAATGTCCAAGTAATGCAATGCTGCTTCTTAGTGGTCTGTTCACACTCGAAACCGTGCTGTTCATTGGCTATCCACTCAATATCGGTCAGCTCTTCAATATCCTGTCCAGACTATCCAGATTCCTAAATGTTGGCAATCACCACTACAGAATGTTCCATTCAATCACGCGAATCTGGAATTCATCAGAGTCTCCACTCCTGGAAGGTTTTCGTGACACCACTGGTAAATGTCCAAGGAAGACAATGCTGGTTTTAAGCCGCCTGCTAACACACTCAGCCGTGCTGTTCAATTTGCTATCCACCCAACCCTATTCAGCTCTACATTTTCCTGTCCTCATAACCCAACCTTCAGAAATAATTGGTATCTCCTCCACAGAATGTTCCGTTCATTCACTGCGAATCTTAAATTCATCTGACTCTCAACTCCCGGCGGGTTATCGTTACACCACTTGTGAATGTCCAAGTAAGCCAATGCTGGTTTTCAGTGGCCTGTTCATACTAAGAGACGTGCTGTTCATTTGGCTATCCACTCCACCCTGTTCAGCTCTACATTCTCGTGTCCACAAAACCCAGCCTTCAGAAATCATTGGAATCACCACTAGAGAATGTTCCATTCATTCACTGCGAATCTGGAATTCATCTGAACCTCCACTCCTGGCAGGTTTTCGTTACGCCACTGGTGAATGTCCAAGTAACTCAATACTGGTTTTCAGAGGCATGTTCAACTCGCAGAAGTGCTGTTCAATGGGCTATCCACTCAATATTGGTCAGCTCTTCATTTTCCTCTCCACACAAACCAGCCTTCAGAAATCATTGGGCTCTCCACTACAGACTGTTCCATTCATTCACTGCGATTCTGCAATTCATCTGACTCTCCGCTCCAGGCAGGTTTTCATTACAGCACTGGTGAATGACCAAGTAATCCAATGCTGGTTTTCAGCCGCCTTTTCACACTCGCAGTGTGCTGTTCAATTGTCTATCCACTCAAACCTGGTCAGCCTTTCATTTTCTTTTCCACAATATCAGACTTCAGAAATCATTGGAATCGCCAGTACAGAATGTTCCATTCATTCACTGCCAATCTGGAATTCATCTGAATCTGCACTCCAGGTAGGCTTTCATTACACCACTTATGAATGTCCAAGTAACACAATGCTGGTTTTCAGCGGTCTGTTCACACTCTAAGCCCTGCTTTTTACTGGGTATCCACACAACTGTGGTCAGCTCTTCATTTTCATGTCCAAACAATCCAGACTTGAGAAATCATTGCAATCTCCAGTACAGAATGTTCCATTCATTCACTGCGAATCTGGAATTCAACTGAATCTCCACTACCTGCAGATTTATCTTACACCACTTGTGAATGTCCAAGTAAAACAATGCTGGTTTTCAGAGGCCTGTTCATGTTCGCAGTCGTGCTGTTCAATTGGCTATCCACTCAACCTGTTTTGCTCCTCATTTTCCTGTGCACACAACACAGCCTTCAGAAATCATTGTAATCTCCACTACAGGATGTTCCATTCATTCACTGGGAATCTGGAATTCATCTGAATCTGCACTCCACGCAGGCTTTCGTTACACCACTGCTGAAAGTCGAAGTAATGCAATACTGGTTTTCAGTGGTCTGTTCACATTCGAAGCCGAGGCTTTTTACAGGCTATCCACTCAACACTGGTCAGCTCTTCATTTTCGTGTCCCCACAATCCAGATTTCAGAAATCATTGCAATCTCCACTACAGAATGTTCCATTCATTCACTGCGAGTCTGGAGTTTATCTGATTCTCCACTCCCGCCTGGTTAACATTACACCACTTGTGAATGTCCAAGTAAGCCAATGCTGGTTTTCAGAGGCCTGTTCATACTCGCAGCCGTGCTGTTTAATTGACAATTCACTCCACCCTGTTCAGCTCTTCATTGTCCCACCACACTACCAGCCTTCAGAAATCTTTGTTATCTCCACTACAGAATGTTCCATTCATTCACTGCGAATCTGGAATTCATCTGACTCTCAACTCCACGCAGGTTTTCATTACACCACTGTTGAATGTCCAAGTAACCCAATGCTGGTTTTCAGCGTCCTGTTCATATTCGCAGCCCTGCTGTTTACTTGGCTATCGATTCAAGCCTGGTCAGCTCTTCATTTTCCTGTCCACACAACACAGGCTTCAGAAATCATTGGAATCTCCTCTACAGAATGTTCCATTCATTCACTGCGAATGTGGAATTCAACTGACTCTCCACTCCATGCAGGTTTTCCTTACACCACTGATGAATGTCCAAGTAACCCAATGCTGGTTTTCAGCTGCATGTTCACACTCGCAGCCATGCTATACAATTGGCTTTCCACTAAATCCTGATTAGTTCTTGATTTTCCTTCCACACGACCCAGCCTTCAGAAATCGTTGGAATCTCCACTAGAGAATGTTCCATTCATTCACTGCGAATCTGGAATTCCTCTGAACCTCCACTCCCGGCAGGTTTTCGTTACACCACTGTTGAATGTCCAAGTAACCCAATGTTTTAAGTGTTTTCTTCACAAGCGCAGTGGTGCTGTTCAATTGGCTATCCACTCAACCCTGGCCAGCTCTACATTTTCCTGTCCACACCACAGAGACTGGAGAAATCATTGTTATCTCCACTACAGAATGTTCCATTCATTCACAGCGAATCTGGAATTCATCTGAATCTCCACTCCCGGCAGGTTTTCGTGACACCACTGGTAAATATCCAAGTAAGCCAATGCTGGTTTTAAGTGGCCTGCTCATACTCTCAGCCGTGCTGTTCAATTTGCTATCCACTCAACCCTCTTCAGCTCCATTTTCCTGTCCACATAACCCAAACTTCAGAAACAATTGGTATCTCCCCCACAGAATGTTCCATTCATTGACGGCAAATCTGAAATTCATCTAATTCTCAACTCCCGTCAGGTTTTCGTTACACCACTTGTGAATGTCCAATTAAGCCAAAGCTGGTTTTCAGTGGCCTGTTCTTACTACGAGACGTGCTGTTCATTTGGCTATCCATTCCACCCTGTTCAGCTCTACATTTTCGTGTCCACAAAACCCAGCCTTCAGAAATCATTGGAATCACCACTAGAGAATGTTCCATTCATTCACTGCGAATCTGGAATTCATCTGAATCTCCACTCCCGGCAGGTTTTCATTGCACCACTGCTGAATGTTCAAGTAACGCAATGATGGTTTTCAGCGGTCTATTCACACTCGAACCCGTGCTGTTCACGGTCTAGCGACTCAACACTGGTGAGTTCTTCTTTTTCCAGTTCAGACAATACAAACCTCAGAAACCATTGCAATCTACACTACAGAATGTTTCATTCATTCAGGCGAATCTTGAATTCATCTTGTTCTCCACTCCCAGCAGGTTTTCGTTTCACCACTGGTGAATGTCCAAGCAACCCAAGGCTGGTTTCAGCTGCGTGTTAACACTCGCAGCCGTGCTGTTCAATTGGCTATCCAGTGAACGCTGGTTAGCTCTTGATTTTCCTTCCACACACCGAGCCTTCAGAAATCATTCTTATCTCCACTTCAGAATGTTCCATTCGTTCCCTGCGAATCTGGAATTCCTCTGACTCTCCACACCAGGCAGATTTTCCTAACAACACTGGTGAATGACCAGGTAATCCAATGCTGGTTTTCAGCGGCTGTTCACACTCACAGCCTTGCTGTTCAATTGGCAATCCAGTCAAACCTAGTCAGCTCTTCATTTTCCTGTCCACACAACCCAGCGTTCAGAAATCATTGGAATCTCTACTACAGAAATTTCCATTCATTCCCTGTGAATCTGGAAATACTCTGAATCTGCATTCCAGGAAGGCTTTCGTTACACCACTGATGAATGTCCAAGTAATGCAATGCTGCTTCTTAGTGGTCTGTTCACACTCGAAACCGTGCTGTTCATTGGCTATCCACTCAATATCGGTCAGCTCTTCAATATCCTGTCCAGACTATCCAGATTCCTAAATGTTGGCAATCACCACTACAGAATGTTCCATTCAATCACGCGAATCTGGAATTCATCAGAGTCTCCACTCCTGGAAGGTTTTCGTGACACCACTGGTAAATGTCCAAGGAAGACAATGCTGGTTTTAAGCCGCCTGCTAACACACTCAGCCGTGCTGTTCAATTTGCTATCCACCCAACCCTATTCAGCTCTACATTTTCCTGTCCTCATAACCCAACCTTCAGAAATAATTGGTATCTCCTCCACAGAATGTTCCGTTCATTCACTGCGAATCTTAAGTTCATCTGACTCTCAACTCCCGGCGGGTTATCGTTACACCACTTGTGAATGTCCAAGTAAGCCAATGCTGGTTTTCAGTGGCCTGTTCATACTAAGAGACGTGCTGTTCATTTGGCTATCCACTCCACCCTGTTCAGCTCTACATTCTCGTGTCCACAAAACCCAGCCTTCAGAAATCATTGGAATCACCACTAGAGAATGTTCCATTCATTCACTGCGAATCTGGAATTCCTCTGAACCTCCACTCCTGGCAGGTTTTCGTTACGCCACTGGTGAATGTCCAAGTAACTCAATACTGGTTTTCAGAGGCATGTTCAACTCGCAGAAGTGCTGTTCAATGGGCTATCCACTCAATATTGGTCAGCTCTTCATTTTCCTCTCCACACAAACCAGCCTTCAGAAATCATTGGGCTCTCCACTACAGACTGTTCCATTCATTCACTGCGATTCTGCAATTCATCTGACTCTCCGCTCCAGGCAGGTTTTCATTACAGCACTGGTGAATGACCAAGTAATCCAATGCTGGTTTTCAGCCGCCTTTTCACACTCGCAGTGTGCTGTTCAATTGTCTATCCACTCAAACCTGGTCAGCCTTTCATTTTCTTTTCCACAATATCAGACTTCAGAAATCATTGGAATCGCCAGTACAGAATGTTCCATTCATTCACTGCCAATCTGGAATTCATCTGAATCTGCACTCCAGGTAGGCTTTCATTACACCACTTATGAATGTCCAAGTAACACAATGCTGGTTTTCAGCGGTCTGTTCACACTCTAAGCCCTGCTTTTTACTGGGTATCCACACAACTGTGGTCAGCTCTTCATTTTCATGTCCAAACAATCCAGACTTGAGAAATCATTGCAATCTCCAGTACAGAATGTTCCATTCATTCACTGCGAATCTGGAATTCAACTGAATCTCCACTACCTGCAGATTTATCTTACACCACTTGTGAATGTCCAAGTAAAACAATGCTGGTTTTCAGAGGCCTGTTCATGTTCGCAGTCGTGCTGTTCAATTGGCTATCCACTCAACCTGTTTTGCTCCTCATTTTCCTGTGCACACAACCCAGCCTTCAGAAATCATTGTAATCTCCACTACAGGATGTTCCATTCATTCACTGGGAATCTGGAATTCATCTGAATCTGCACTCCACGCAGGCTTTCGTTACACCACTGCTGAAAGTCGAAGTAATGCAATACTGGTTTTCAGTGGTCTGTTCACATTCGAAGCCGAGGCTTTTTACAGGCTATCCACTCAACACTGGTCAGCTCTTCATTTTCGTGTCCCCACAATCCAGATTTCAGAAATCATTGCAATCTCCACTACAGAATGTTCCATTCATTCACTGCGAGTCTGGAGTTTATCTGATTCTCCACTCCCGCCTGGTTAACATTACACCACTTGTGAATGTCCAAGTAAGCCAATGCTGGTTTTCAGAGGCCTGTTCATACTCGCAGCCGTGCTGTTTAATTGACAATTCACTCCACCCTGTTCAGCTCTTCATTGTCCCACCACACTACCAGCCTTCAGAAATCTTTGTTATCTCCACTACAGAATGTTCCATTCATTCACTGCGAATCTGGAATTCATCTGACTCTCAACTCCACGCAGGTTTTCATTACACCACTGTTGAATGTCCAAGTAACCCAATGCTGGTTTTCAGCGGCCTGTTCATATTCGCAGCCCTGCTGTTTACTTGGCTATCGATTCAAGCCTGGTCAGCTCTTCATTTTCCTGTCCACACAACACAGGCTTCAGAAATCATTGGAATCTCCTCTACAGAATGTTCCATTCATTCACTGCGAATGTGGAATTCAACTGACTCTCCACTCCAAGCAGGTTTTCCTTACACCACTGATGAATGTCCAAGTAACCCAATGCTGGTTTTCAGCTGCATGTTCACACTCGCAGCCATGCTATACAATTGGCTTTCCACTAAATCCTGATTAGTTCTTGATTTTCCTTCCACACGACCCAGCCTTCAGAAATCGTTGGAATCTCCACTAGAGAATGTTCCATTCATTCACTGCGAATCTGGAATTCCTCTGAACCTCCACTCCCGGCAGGTTTTCGTTACACCACTGTTGAATGTCCAAGTAACCCAATGTTTTAAGTGTTTTCTTCACAAGCGCAGTGGTGCTGTTCAATTGGCTATCCACTCAACCCTGGCCAGCTCTACATTTTCCTGTCCACACCACAGAGACTGGAGAAATCATTGTTATCTCCACTACAGAATGTTCCATTCATTCACAGCGAATCTGGAATTCATCTGAATCTCCACTCCCGGCAGGTTTTCGTGACACCACTGGTAAATATCCAAGTAAGCCAATGCTGGTTTTAAGTGGCCTGCTCATACTCTCAGCCGTGCTGTTCAATTTGCTATCCACTCAACCCTCTTCAGCTCCATTTTCCTGTCCACATAACCCAAACTTCAGAAACAATTGGTATCTCCTCCACAGAATGTTCCATTCATTGACGGCAAATCTGAAATTCATCTAATTCTCAACTCCCGTCAGGTTTTCGTTACACCACTTGTGAATGTCCAATTAAGCCAAAGCTGGTTTTCAGTGGCCTGTTCTTACTACGAGACGTGCTGTTCATTTGGCTATCCATTCCACCCTGTTCAGCTCTACATTTTCGTGTCCACAAAACCCAGCCTTCAGAAATCATTGGAATCACCACTAGAGAATGTTCCATTCATTCACTGCGAATCTGGAATTCATCTGAATCTCCACTCCCGGCAGGTTTTCATTGCACCACTGCTGAATGTTCAAGTAACGCAATGATGGTTTTCAGCGGTCTATTCACACTCGAACCCGTGCTGTTCACGGTCTAGCGACTCAACACTGGTGAGTTCTTCTTTTTCCAGTTCAGACAATACAAACCTCAGAAACCATTGCAATCTACACTACAGAATGTTTCATTCATTCACGCGAATCTTGAATTCATCTTGTTCTCCACTCCCAGCAGGTTTTCGTTTCACCACTGGTGAATGTCCAAGCAACCCAAGGCTGGTTTCAGCTGCGTGTTAACACTCGCAGCCGTGCTGTTCAATTGGCTATCCAGTGAACGCTGGTTAGCTCTTGATTTTCCTTCCACACACCGAGCCTTCAGAAATCATTCTTATCTCCACTTCAGAATGTTCCATTCGTTCCCTGCGAATCTGGAATTCCTCTGACTCTCCACACCAGGCAGATTTTCCTAACAACACTGGTGAATGACCAGGTAATCCAATGCTGGTTTTCAGCGGCTGTTCACACTCACAGCCTTGCTGTTCAATTGGCAATCCAGTCAAACCTAGTCAGCTCTTCATTTTCCTGTCCACACAACCCAGCGTTCAGAAATCATTGGAATCTCTACTACAGAAATTTCCATTCATTCACTGTGAATCTGGAAATACTCTGAATCTGCATTCCAGGAAGGCTTTCGTTACACCACTGATGAATGTCCAAGTAATGCAATGCTGCTTCTTAGTGGTCTGTTCACACTCGAAACCGTGCTGTTCATTGGCTATCCACTCAATATCGGTCAGCTCTTCAATATCCTGTCCAGACTATCCAGATTCCTAAATGTTGGCAATCACCACTACAGAATGTTCCATTCAATCACGCGAATCTGGAATTCATCAGAGTCTCCACTCCTGGAAGGTTTTCGTGACACCACTGGTAAATGTCCAAGGAAGACAATGCTGGTTTTAAGCCGCCTGCTAACACACTCAGCCGTGCTGTTCAATTTGCTATCCACCCAACCCTATTCAGCTCTACATTTTCCTGTCCTCATAACCCAACCTTCAGAAATAATTGGTATCTCCTCCACAGAATGTTCCGTTCATTCACTGCGAATCTTAAATTCATCTGACTCTCAACTCCCGGCGGGTTATCGTTACACCACTTGTGAATGTCCAAGTAAGCCAATGCTGGTTTTCAGTGGCCTGTTCATACTAAGAGACGTGCTGTTCATTTGGCTATCCACTCCACCCTGTTCAGCTCTACATTTTCGTGTCCACAAAACCCAGCCTTCAGAAATCATTGGAATCACCACTAGAGAATGTTCCATTCATTCACTGCGAATCTGGAATTCCTCTGAACCTCCACTCCTGGCAGGTTTTCGTTACGCCACTGGTGAATGTCCAAGTAACTCAATACTGGTTTTCAGAGGCATGTTCAACTCGCAGAAGTGCTGTTCAATGGGCTATCCACTCAATATTGGTCAGCTCTTCATTTTCCTCTCCACACAAACCAGCCTTCAGAAATCATTGGGCTCTCCACTACAGACTGTTCCATTCATTCACTGCGATTCTGCAATTCATCTGACTCTCCGCTCCAGGCAGGTTTTCATTACAGCACTGGTGAATGACCAAGTAATCCAATGCTGGTTTTCAGCCGCCTTTTCACACTCGCAGTGTGCTGTTCAATTGTCTATCCACTCAAACCTGGTCAGCCTTTCATTTTCTTTTCCACAATATCAGACTTCAGAAATCATTGGAATCGCCAGTACAGAATGTTCCATTCATTCACTGCCAATCTGGAATTCATCTGAATCTGCACTCCAGGTAGGCTTTCATTACACCACTTATGAATGTCCAAGTAACACAATGCTGGTTTTCAGCGGTCTGTTCACACTCTAAGCCCTGCTTTTTACTGGGTATCCACACAACTGTGGTCAGCTCTTCATTTTCATGTCCAAACAATCCAGACTTGAGAAATCATTGCAATCTCCAGTACAGAATGTTCCATTCATTCACTGCGAATCTGGAATTCAACTGAATCTCCACTACCTGCAGATTTATCTTACACCACTTGTGAATGTCCAAGTAAAACAATGCTGGTTTTCAGAGGCCTGTTCATGTTCGCAGTCGTGCTGTTCAATTGGCTATCCACTCAACCTGTTTTGCTCCTCATTTTCCTGTGCACACAACACAGCCTTCAGAAATCATTGTAATCTCCACTACAGGATGTTCCATTCATTCACTGGGAATCTGGAATTCATCTGAATCTGCACTCCACGCAGGCTTTCGTTACACCACTGCTGAAAGTCGAAGTAATGCAATACTGGTTTTCAGTGGTCTGTTCACATTCGAAGCCGAGGCTTTTTACAGGCTATCCACTCAACACTGGTCAGCTCTTCATTTTCGTGTCCCCACAATCCAGATTTCAGAAATCATTGCAATCTCCACTACAGAATGTTCCATTCATTCACTGCGAGTCTGGAGTTTATCTGATTCTCCACTCCCGCCTGGTTAACATTACACCACTTGTGAATGTCCAAGTAAGCCAATGCTGGTTTTCAGAGGCCTGTTCATACTCGCAGCCGTGCTGTTTAATTGACAATTCACTCCACCCTGTTCAGCTCTTCATTGTCCCACCACACTACCAGCCTTCAGAAATCTTTGTTATCTCCACTACAGAATGTTCCATTCATTCACTGCGAATCTGGAATTCATCTGACTCTCAACTCCACGCAGGTTTTCATTACACCACTGTTGAATGTCCAAGTAACCCAATGCTGGTTTTCAGCGGCCTGTTCATATTCGCAGCCCTGCTGTTTACTTGGCTATCGATTCAAGCCTGGTCAGCTCTTCATTTTCCTGTCCACACAACACAGGCTTCAGAAATCATTGGAATCTCCTCTACAGAATGTTCCATTCATTCACTGCGAATGTGGAATTCAACTGACTCTCCACTCCATGCAGGTTTTCCTTACACCACTGATGAATGTCCAAGTAACCCAATGCTGGTTTTCAGCTGCATGTTCACACTCGCAGCCATGCTATACAATTGGCTTTCCACTAAATCCTGATTAGTTCTTGATTTTCCTTCCACACGACCCAGCCTTCAGAAATCGTTGGAATCTCCACTAGAGAATGTTCCATTCATTCACTGCGAATCTGGAATTCCTCTGAACCTCCACTCCCGGCAGGTTTTCGTTACACCACTGTTGAATGTCCAAGTAACCCAATGTTTTAAGTGTTTTCTTCACAAGCGCAGTGGTGCTGTTCAATTGGCTATCCACTCAACCCTGGCCAGCTCTACATTTTCCTGTCCACACCACAGAGACTGGAGAAATCATTGTTATCTCCACTACAGAATGTTCCATTCATTCACAGCGAATCTGGAATTCATCTGAATCTCCACTCCCGGCAGGTTTTCGTGACACCACTGGTAAATATCCAAGTAAGCCAATGCTGGTTTTAAGTGGCCTGCTCATACTCTCAGCCGTGCTGTTCAATTTGCTATCCACTCAACCCTCTTCAGCTCCATTTTCCTGTCCACATAACCCAAACTTCAGAAACAATTGGTATCTCCTCCACAGAATGTTCCATTCATTGACGGCAAATCTGAAATTCATCTAATTCTCAACTCCCGTCAGGTTTTCGTTACACCACTTGTGAATGTCCAATTAAGCCAAAGCTGGTTTTCAGTGGCCTGTTCTTACTACGAGACGTGCTGTTCATTTGGCTATCCATTCCACCCTGTTCAGCTCTACATTTTCGTGTCCACAAAACCCAGCCTTCAGAAATCATTGGAATCACCACTAGAGAATGTTCCATTCATTCACTGCGAATCTGGAATTCATCTGAATCTCCACTCCCGGCAGGTTTTCATTGCACCACTGCTGAATGTTCAAGTAACGCAATGATGGTTTTCAGCGGTCTATTCACACTCGAACCCGTGCTGTTCACGGTCTAGCGACTCAACACTGGTGAGTTCTTCTTTTTCCAGTTCAGACAATACAAACCTCAGAAACCATTGCAATCTACACTACAGAATGTTTCATTCATTCAGGCGAATCTTGAATTCATCTTGTTCTCCACTCCCAGCAGGTTTTCGTTTCACCACTGGTGAATGTCCAAGCAACCCAAGGCTGGTTTCAGCTGCGTGTTAACACTCGCAGCCGTGCTGTTCAATTGGCTATCCAGTGAACGCTGGTTAGCTCTTGATTTTCCTTCCACACACCGAGCCTTCAGAAATCATTCTTATCTCCACTTCAGAATGTTCCATTCGTTCCCTGCGAATCTGGAATTCCTCTGACTCTCCACACCAGGCAGATTTTCCTAACAACACTGGTGAATGACCAGGTAATCCAATGCTGGTTTTCAGCGGCTGTTCACACTCACAGCCTTGCTGTTCAATTGGCAATCCAGTCAAACCTAGTCAGCTCTTCATTTTCCTGTCCACACAACCCAGCGTTCAGAAATCATTGGAATCTCTACTACAGAAATTTCCATTCATTCACTGTGAATCTGGAAATACTCTGAATCTGCATTCCAGGAAGGCTTTCGTTACACCACTGATGAATGTCCAAGTAATGCAATGCTGCTTCTTAGTGGTCTGTTCACACTCGAAACCGTGCTGTTCATTGGCTATCCACTCAATATCGGTCAGCTCTTCAATATCCTGTCCAGACTATCCAGATTCCTAAATGTTGGCAATCACCACTACAGAATGTTCCATTCAATCACGCGAATCTGGAATTCATCAGAGTCTCCACTCCTGGAAGGTTTTCGTGACACCACTGGTAAATGTCCAAGGAAGACAATGCTGGTTTTAAGCCGCCTGCTAACACACTCAGCCGTGCTGTTCAATTTGCTATCCACCCAACCCTATTCAGCTCTACATTTTCCTGTCCTCATAACCCAACCTTCAGAAATAATTGGTATCTCCTCCACAGAATGTTCCGTTCATTCACTGCGAATCTTAAATTCATCTGACTCTCAACTCCCGGCGGGTTATCGTTACACCACTTGTGAATGTCCAAGTAAGCCAATGCTGGTTTTCAGTGGCCTGTTCATACTAAGAGACGTGCTGTTCATTTGGCTATCCACTCCACCCTGTTCAGCTCTACATTCTCGTGTCCACAAAACCCAGCCTTCAGAAATCATTGGAATCACCACTAGAGAATGTTCCATTCATTCACTGCGAATCTGGAATTCATCTGAACCTCCACTCCTGGCAGGTTTTCGTTACGCCACTGGTGAATGTCCAAGTAACTCAATACTGGTTTTCAGAGGCATGTTCAACTCGCAGAAGTGCTGTTCAATGGGCTATCCACTCAATATTGGTCAGCTCTTCATTTTCCTCTCCACACAAACCAGCCTTCAGAAATCATTGGGCTCTCCACTACAGACTGTTCCATTCATTCACTGCGATTCTGCAATTCATCTGACTCTCCGCTCCAGGCAGGTTTTCATTACAGCACTGGTGAATGACCAAGTAATCCAATGCTGGTTTTCAGCCGCCTTTTCACACTCGCAGTGTGCTGTTCAATTGTCTATCCACTCAAACCTGGTCAGCCTTTCATTTTCTTTTCCACAATATCAGACTTCAGAAATCATTGGAATCGCCAGTACAGAATGTTCCATTCATTCACTGCCAATCTGGAATTCATCTGAATCTGCACTCCAGGTAGGCTTTCATTACACCACTTATGAATGTCCAAGTAACACAATGCTGGTTTTCAGCGGTCTGTTCACACTCTAAGCCCTGCTTTTTACTGGGTATCCACACAACTGTGGTCAGCTCTTCATTTTCATGTCCAAACAATCCAGACTTGAGAAATCATTGCAATCTCCAGTACAGAATGTTCCATTCATTCACTGCGAATCTGGAATTCAACTGAATCTCCACTACCTGCAGATTTATCTTACACCACTTGTGAATGTCCAAGTAAAACAATGCTGGTTTTCAGAGGCCTGTTCATGTTCGCAGTCGTGCTGTTCAATTGGCTATCCACTCAACCTGTTTTGCTCCTCATTTTCCTGTGCACACAACCCAGCCTTCAGAAATCATTGTAATCTCCACTACAGGATGTTCCATTCATTCACTGGGAATCTGGAATTCATCTGAATCTGCACTCCACGCAGGCTTCCGTTACACCACTGCTGAAAGTCGAAGTAATGCAATACTGGTTTTCAGTGGTCTGTTCACATTCGAAGCCGAGGCTTTTTACAGGCTATCCACTCAACACTGGTCAGCTCTTCATTTTCGTGTCCCCACAATCCAGATTTCAGAAATCATTGCAATCTCCACTACAGAATGTTCCATTCATTCACTGCGAGTCTGGAGTTTATCTGATTCTCCACTCCCGCCTGGTTAACATTACACCACTTGTGAATGTCCAAGTAAGCCAATGCTGGTTTTCAGAGGCCTGTTCATACTCGCAGCCGTGCTGTTTAATTGACAATTCACTCCACCCTGTTCAGCTCTTCATTGTCCCACCACACTACCAGCCTTCAGAAATCTTTGTTATCTCCACTACAGAATGTTCCATTCATTCACTGCGAATCTGGAATTCATCTGACTCTCAACTCCACGCAGGTTTTCATTACACCACTGTTGAATGTCCAAGTAACCCAATGCTGGTTTTCAGCGGCCTGTTCATATTCGCAGCCCTGCTGTTTACTTGGCTATCGATTCAAGCCTGGTCAGCTCTTCATTTTCCTGTCCACACAACACAGGCTTCAGAAATCATTGGAATCTCCTCTACAGAATGTTCCATTCATTCACTGCGAATGTGGAATTCAACTGACTCTCCACTCCATGCAGGTTTTCCTTACACCACTGATGAATGTCCAAGTAACCCAATGCTGGTTTTCAGCTGCATGTTCACACTCGCAGCCATGCTATACAATTGGCTTTCCACTAAATCCTGATTAGTTCTTGATTTTCCTTCCACACGACCCAGCCTTCAGAAATCGTTGGAATCTCCACTAGAGAATGTTCCATTCATTCACTGCGAATCTGGAATTCCTCTGAACCTCCACTCCCGGCAGGTTTTCGTTACACCACTGTTGAATGTCCAAGTAACCCAATGTTTTAAGTGTTTTCTTCACAAGCGCAGTGGTGCTGTTCAATTGGCTATCCACTCAACCCTGGCCAGCTCTACATTTTCCTGTCCACACCACAGAGACTGGAGAAATCATTGTTATCTCCACTACAGAATGTTCCATTCATTCACAGCGAATCTGGAATTCATCTGAATCTCCACTCCCGGCAGGTTTTCGTGACACCACTGGTAAATATCCAAGTAAGCCAATGCTGGTTTTAAGTGGCCTGCTCATACTCTCAGCCGTGCTGTTCAATTTGCTATCCACTCAACCCTCTTCAGCTCCATTTTCCTGTCCACATAACCCAAACTTCAGAAACAATTGGTATCTCCTCCACAGAATGTTCCATTCATTGACGGCAAATCTGAAATTCATCTAATTCTCAACTCCCGTCAGGTTTTCGTTACACCACTTGTGAATGTCCAATTAAGCCAAAGCTGGTTTTCAGTGGCCTGTTCTTACTACGAGACGTGCTGTTCATTTGGCTATCCATTCCACCCTGTTCAGCTCTACATTTTCGTGTCCACAAAACCCAGCCTTCAGAAATCATTGGAATCACCACTAGAGAATGTTCCATTCATTCACTGCGAATCTGGAATTCATCTGAATCTCCACTCCCGGCAGGTTTTCATTGCACCACTGCTGAATGTTCAAGTAACGCAATGATGGTTTTCAGCGGTCTATTCACACTCGAACCCGTGCTGTTCACGGTCTAGCGACTCAACACTGGTGAGTTCTTCTTTTTCCAGTTCAGACAATACAAACCTCAGAAACCATTGCAATCTACACTACAGAATGTTTCATTCATTCAGGCGAATCTTGAATTCATCTTGTTCTCCACTCCCAGCAGGTTTTCGTTTCACCACTGGTGAATGTCCAAGCAACCCAAGGCTGGTTTCAGCTGCGTGTTAACACTCGCAGCCGTGCTGTTCAATTGGCTATCCAGTGAACGCTGGTTAGCTCTTGATTTTCCTTCCACACACCGAGCCTTCAGAAATCATTCTTATCTCCACTTGAGAATGTTCCATTCGTTCCCTGCGAATCTGGAATTCCTCTGACTCTCCACACCAGGCAGATTTTCCTAACAACACTGGTGAATGACCAGGTAATCCAATGCTGGTTTTCAGCGGCTGTTCACACTCACAGCCTTGCTGTTCAATTGGCAATCCAGTCAAACCTAGTCAGCTCTTCATTTTCCTGTCCACACAACCCAGCGTTCAGAAATCATTGGAATCTCTACTACAGAAATTTCCATTCATTCACTGTGAATCTGGAAATACTCTGAATCTGCATTCCAGGAAGGCTTTCGTTACACCACTGATGAATGTCCAAGTAATGCAATGCTGCTTCTTAGTGGTCTGTTCACACTCGAAAACGTGCTGTTCATTGGCTATCCACTCAATATCGGTCAGCTCTTCAATATCCTGTCCAGACTATCCAGATTCCTAAATGTTGGCAATCACCACTACAGAATGTTCCATTCAATCACGCGAATCTGGAATTCATCAGAGTCTCCACTCCTGGAAGGTTTTCGTGACACCACTGGTAAATGTCCAAGGAAGACAATGCTGGTTTTAAGCCGCCTGCTAACACACTCAGCCGTGCTGTTCAATTTGCTATCCACCCAACCCTATTCAGCTCTACATTTTCCTGTCCTCATAACCCAACCTTCAGAAATAATTGGTATCTCCTCCACAGAATGTTCCGTTCATTCACTGCGAATCTTAAATTCATCTGACTCTCAACTCCCGGCGGGTTATCGTTACACCACTTGTGAATGTCCAAGTAAGCCAATGCTGGTTTTCAGTGGCCTGTTCATACTAAGAGACGTGCTGTTCATTTGGCTATCCACTCCACCCTGTTCAGCTCTACATTTTCGTGTCCACAAAACCCAGCCTTCAGAAATCATTGGAATCACCACTAGAGAATGTTCCATTCATTCACTGCGAATCTGGAATTCCTCGGAACCTCCACTCCTGGCAGGTTTTCGTTACGCCACTGGTGAATGTCCAAGTAACTCAATACTGGTTTTCAGAGGCATGTTCAACTCGCAGAAGTGCTGTTCAATGGGCTATCCACTCAATATTGGTCAGCTCTTCATTTTCCTCTCCACACAAACCAGCCTTCAGAAATCATTGGGCTCTCCACTACAGACTGTTCCATTCATTCACTGCGATTCTGCAATTCATCTGACTCTCCGCTCCAGGCAGGTTTTCATTACAGCACTGGTGAATGACCAAGTAATCCAATGCTGGTTTTCAGCCGCCTTTTCACACTCGCAGTGTGCTGTTCAATTGTCTATCCACTCAAACCTGGTCAGCCTTTCATTTTCTTTTCCACAATATCAGACTTCAGAAATCATTGGAATCGCCAGTACAGAATGTTCCATTCATTCACTGCCAATCTGGAATTCATCTGAATCTGCACTCCAGGTAGGCTTTCATTACACCACTTATGAATGTCCAAGTAACACAATGCTGGTTTTCAGCGGTCTGTTCACACTCTAAGCCCTGCTTTTTACTGGGTATCCACACAACTGTGGTCAGCTCTTCATTTTCATGTCCAAACAATCCAGACTTGAGAAATCATTGCAATCTCCAGTACAGAATGTTCCATTCATTCACTGCGAATCTGGAATTCAACTGAATCTCCACTACCTGCAGATTTATCTTACACCACTTGTGAATGTCCAAGTAAAACAATGCTGGTTTTCAGAGGCCTGTTCATGTTCGCAGTCGTGCTGTTCAATTGGCTATCCACTCAACCTGTTTTGCTCCTCATTTTCCTGTGCACACAACCCAGCCTTCAGAAATCATTGTAATCTCCACTACAGGATGTTCCATTCATTCACTGGGAATCTGGAATTCATCTGAATCTGCACTCCACGCAGGCTTTCGTTACACCACTGCTGAAAGTCGAAGTAATGCAATACTGGTTTTCAGTGGTCTGTTCACATTCGAAGCCGAGGCTTTTTACAGGCTATCCACTCAACACTGGTCAGCTCTTCATTTTCGTGTCCCCACAATCCAGATTTCAGAAATCATTGCAATCTCCACTACAGAATGTTCCATTCATTCACTGCGAGTCTGGAGTTTATCTGATTCTCCACTCCCGCCTGGTTAACATTACACCACTTGTGAATGTCCAAGTAAGCCAATGCTGGTTTTCAGAGGCCTGTTCATACTCGCAGCCGTGCTGTTTAATTGACAATTCACTCCACCCTGTTCAGCTCTTCATTGTCCCACCACACTACCAGCCTTCAGAAATCTTTGTTATCTCCACTACAGAATGTTCCATTCATTCACTGCGAATCTGGAATTCATCTGACTCTCAACTCCACGCAGGTTTTCATTACACCACTGTTGAATGTCCAAGTAACCCAATGCTGGTTTTCAGCGGCCTGTTCATATTCGCAGCCCTGCTGTTTACTTGGCTATCGATTCAAGCCTGGTCAGCTCTTCATTTTCCTGTCCACACAACACAGGCTTCAGAAATCATTGGAATCTCCTCTACAGAATGTTCCATTCATTCACTGCGAATGTGGAATTCAACTGACTCTCCACTCCATGCAGGTTTTCCTTACACCACTGATGAATGTCCAAGTAACCCAATGCTGGTTTTCAGCTGCATGTTCACACTCGCAGCCATGCTATACAATTGGCTTTCCACTAAATCCTGATTAGTTCTTGATTTTCCTTCCACACGACCCAGCCTTCAGAAATCGTTGGAATCTCCACTAGAGAATGTTCCATTCATTCACTGCGAATCTGGAATTCCTCTGAACCTCCACTCCCGGCAGGTTTTCGTTACACCACTGTTGAATGTCCAAGTAACCCAATGTTTTAAGTGTTTTCTTCACAAGCGCAGTGGTGCTGTTCAATTGGCTATCCACTCAACCCTGGCCAGCTCTACATTTTCCTGTCCACACCACAGAGACTGGAGAAATCATTGTTATCTCCACTACAGAATGTTCCATTCATTCACAGCGAATCTGGAATTCATCTGAATCTCCACTCCCGGCAGGTTTTCGTGACACCACTGGTAAATATCCAAGTAAGCCAATGCTGGTTTTAAGTGGCCTGCTCATACTCTCAGCCGTGCTGTTCAATTTGCTATCCACTCAACCCTCTTCAGCTCCATTTTCCTGTCCACATAACCCAAACTTCAGAAACAATTGGTATCTCCTCCACAGAATGTTCCATTCATTGACGGCAAATCTGAAATTCATCTAATTCTCAACTCCCGTCAGGTTTTCGTTACACCACTTGTGAATGTCCAATTAAGCCAAAGCTGGTTTTCAGTGGCCTGTTCTTACTACGAGACGTGCTGTTCATTTGGCTATCCATTCCACCCTGTTCAGCTCTACATTTTCGTGTCCACAAAACCCAGCCTTCAGAAATCATTGGAATCACCACTAGAGAATGTTCCATTCATTCACTGCGAATCTGGAATTCATCTGAATCTCCACTCCCGGCAGGTTTTCATTGCACCACTGCTGAATGTTCAAGTAACGCAATGATGGTTTTCAGCGGTCTATTCACACTCGAACCCGTGCTGTTCACGGTCTAGCGACTCAACACTGGTGAGTTCTTCTTTTTCCAGTTCAGACAATACAAACCTCAGAAACCATTGCAATCTACACTACAGAATGTTTCATTCATTCAGGCGAATCTTGAATTCATCTTGTTCTCCACTCCCAGCAGGTTTTCGTTTCACCACTGGTGAATGTCCAAGCAACCCAAGGCTGGTTTCAGCTGCGTGTTAACACTCGCAGCCGTGCTGTTCAATTGGCTATCCAGTGAACGCTGGTTAGCTCTTGATTTTCCTTCCACACACCGAGCCTTCAGAAATCATTCTTATCTCCACTTGAGAATGTTCCATTCGTTCCCTGCGAATCTGGAATTCCTCTGACTCTCCACACCAGGCAGATTTTCCTAACAACACTGGTGAATGACCAGGTAATCCAATGCTGGTTTTCAGCGGCTGTTCACACTCACAGCCTTGCTGTTCAATTGGCAATCCAGTCAAACCTAGTCAGCTCTTCATTTTCCTGTCCACACAACCCAGCGTTCAGAAATCATTGGAATCTCTACTACAGAAATTTCCATTCATTCACTGTGAATCTGGAAATACTCTGAATCTGCATTCCAGGAAGGCTTTCGTTACACCACTGATGAATGTCCAAGTAATGCAATGCTGCTTCTTAGTGGTCTGTTCACACTCGAAACCGTGCTGTTCATTGGCTATCCACTCAATATCGGTCAGCTCTTCAATATCCTGTCCAGACTATCCAGATTCCTAAATGTTGGCAATCACCACTACAGAATGTTCCATTCAATCACGCGAATCTGGAATTCATCAGAGTCTCCACTCCTGGAAGGTTTTCGTGACACCACTGGTAAATGTCCAAGGAAGACAATGCTGGTTTTAAGCCGCCTGCTAACACACTCAGCCGTGCTGTTCAATTTGCTATCCACCCAACCCTATTCAGCTCTACATTTTCCTGTCCTCATAACCCAACCTTCAGAAATAATTGGTATCTCCTCCACAGAATGTTCCGTTCATTCACTGCGAATCTTAAATTCATCTGACTCTCAACTCCCGGCGGGTTATCGTTACACCACTTGTGAATGTCCAAGTAAGCCAATGCTGGTTTTCAGTGGCCTGTTCATACTAAGAGACGTGCTGTTCATTTGGCTATCCACTCCACCCTGTTCAGCTCTACATTTTCGTGTCCACAAAACCCAGCCTTCAGAAATCATTGGAATCACCACTAGAGAATGTTCCATTCATTCACTGCGAATCTGGAATTCCTCGGAACCTCCACTCCTGGCAGGTTTTCGTTACGCCACTGGTGAATGTCCAAGTAACTCAATACTGGTTTTCAGAGGCATGTTCAACTCGCAGAAGTGCTGTTCAATGGGCTATCCACTCAATATTGGTCAGCTCTTCATTTTCCTCTCCACACAAACCAGCCTTCAGAAATCATTGGGCTCTCCACTACAGACTGTTCCATTCATTCACTGCGATTCTGCAATTCATCTGACTCTCCGCTCCAGGCAGGTTTTCATTACAGCACTGGTGAATGACCAAGTAATCCAATGCTGGTTTTCAGCCGCCTTTTCACACTCGCAGTGTGCTGTTCAATTGTCTATCCACTCAAACCTGGTCAGCCTTTCATTTTCTTTTCCACAATATCAGACTTCAGAAATCATTGGAATCGCCAGTACAGAATGTTCCATTTATTCACTGCCAATCTGGAATTCATCTGAATCTGCACTCCAGGTAGGCTTTCATTACACCACTTATGAATGTCCAAGTAACACAATGCTGGTTTTCAGCGGTCTGTTCACACTCTAAGCCCTGCTTTTTACTGGGTATCCACACAACTGTGGTCAGCTCTTCATTTTCATGTCCAAACAATCCAGACTTGAGAAATCATTGCAATCTCCAGTACAGAATGTTCCATTCATTCACTGCGAATCTGGAATTCAACTGAATCTCCACTACCTGCAGATTTATCTTACACCACTTGTGAATGTCCAAGTAAAACAATGCTGGTTTTCAGAGGCCTGTTCATGTTCGCAGTCGTGCTGTTCAATTGGCTATCCACTCAACCTGTTTTGCTCCTCATTTTCCTGTGCACACAACCCAGCCTTCAGAAATCATTGTAATCTCCACTACAGGATGTTCCATTCATTCACTGGGAATCTGGAATTCATCTGAATCTGCACTCCACGCAGGCTTTCGTTACACCACTGCTGAAAGTCGAAGTAATGCAATACTGGTTTTCAGTGGTCTGTTCACATTCGAAGCCGAGGCTTTTTACAGGCTATCCACTCAACACTGGTCAGCTCTTCATTTTCGTGTCCCCACAATCCAGATTTCAGAAATCATTGCAATCTCCACTACAGAATGTTCCATTCATTCACTGCGAGTCTGGAGTTTATCTGATTCTCCACTCCCGCCTGGTTAACATTACACCACTTGTGAATGTCCAAGTAAGCCAATGCTGGTTTTCAGAGGCCTGTTCATACTCGCAGCCGTGCTGTTTAATTGACAATTCACTCCACCCTGTTCAGCTCTTCATTGTCCCACCACACTACCAGCCTTCAGAAATCTTTGTTATCTCCACTACAGAATGTTCCATTCATTCACTGCGAATCTGGAATTCATCTGACTCTCAACTCCACGCAGGTTTTCATTACACCACTGTTGAATGTCCAAGTAACCCAATGCTGGTTTTCAGCGGCCTGTTCATATTCGCAGCCCTGCTGTTTACTTGGCTATCGATTCAAGCCTGGTCAGCTCTTCATTTTCCTGTCCACACAACACAGGCTTCAGAAATCATTGGAATCTCCTCTACAGAATGTTCCATTCATTCACTGCGAATGTGGAATTCAACTGACTCTCCACTCCATGCAGGTTTTCCTTACACCACTGTTGAATGTCCAAGTAACCCAATGCTGGTTTTCAGCTGCATGTTCACACTCGCAGCCATGCTATACAATTGGCTTTCCACTAAATCCTGATTAGTTCTTGATTTTCCTTCCACACGACCCAGCCTTCAGAAATCGTTGGAATCTCCACTAGAGAATGTTCCATTCATTCACTGCGAATCTGGAATTCCTCTGAACCTCCACTCCCGGCAGGTTTTCGTTACACCACTGTTGAATGTCCAAGTAACCCAATGTTTTAAGTGTTTTCTTCACAAGCGCAGTGGTGCTGTTCAATTGGCTATCCACTCAACCCTGGCCAGCTCTACATTTTCCTGTCCACACCACAGAGACTGGAGAAATCATTGTTATCTCCACTACAGAATGTTCCATTCATTCACAGCGAATCTGGAATTCATCTGAATCTCCACTCCCGGCAGGTTTTCGTGACACCACTGGTAAATATCCAAGTAAGCCAATGCTGGTTTTAAGTGGCCTGCTCATACTCTCAGCCGTGCTGTTCAATTTGCTATCCACTCAACCCTCTTCAGCTCCATTTTCCTGTCCACATAACCCAAACTTCAGAAACAATTGGTATCTCCTCCACAGAATGTTCCATTCATTGACGGCAAATCTGAAATTCATCTAATTCTCAACTCCCGTCAGGTTTTCGTTACACCACTTGTGAATGTCCAATTAAGCCAAAGCTGGTTTTCAGTGGCCTGTTCTTACTACGAGACGTGCTGTTCATTTGGCTATCCATTCCACCCTGTTCAGCTCTACATTTTCGTGTCCACAAAACCCAGCCTTCAGAAATCATTGGAATCACCACTAGAGAATGTTCCATTCATTCACTGCGAATCTGGAATTCATCTGAATCTCCACTCCCGGCAGGTTTTCATTGCACCACTGCTGAATGTTCAAGTAACGCAATGATGGTTTTCAGCGGTCTATTCACACTCGAACCCGTGCTGTTCACGGTCTAGCGACTCAACACTGGTGAGTTCTTCTTTTTCCAGTTCAGACAATACAAACCTCAGAAACCATTGCAATCTACACTACAGAATGTTTCATTCATTCAGGCGAATCTTGAATTCATCTTGTTCTCCACTCCCAGCAGGTTTTCGTTTCACCACTGGTGAATGTCCAAGCAACCCAAGGCTGGTTTCAGCTGCGTGTTAACACTCGCAGCCGTGCTGTTCAATTGGCTATCCAGTGAACGCTGGTTAGCTCTTGATTTTCCTTCCACACACCGAGCCTTCAGAAATCATTCTTATCTCCACTTGAGAATGTTCCATTCGTTCCCTGCGAATCTGGAATTCCTCTGACTCTCCACACCAGGCAGATTTTCCTAACAACACTGGTGAATGACCAGGTAATCCAATGCTGGTTTTCAGCGGCTGTTCACACTCACAGCCTTGCTGTTCAATTGGCAATCCAGTCAAACCTAGTCAGCTCTTCATTTTCCTGTCCACACAACCCAGCGTTCAGAAATCATTGGAATCTCTACTACAGAAATTTCCATTCATTCACTGTGAATCTGGAAATACTCTGAATCTGCATTCCAGGAAGGCTTTCGTTACACCACTGATGAATGTCCAAGTAATGCAATGCTGCTTCTTAGTGGTCTGTTCACACTCGAAACCGTGCTGTTCATTGGCTATCCACTCAATATCGGTCAGCTCTTCAATATCCTGTCCAGACTATCCAGATTCCTAAATGTTGGCAATCACCACTACAGAATGTTCCATTCAATCACGCGAATCTGGAATTCATCAGAGTCTCCACTCCTGGAAGGTTTTCGTGACACCACTGGTAAATGTCCAAGGAAGACAATGCTGGTTTTAAGCCGCCTGCTAACACACTCAGCCGTGCTGTTCAATTTGCTATCCACCCAACCCTATTCAGCTCTACATTTTCCTGTCCTCATAACCCAACCTTCAGAAATAATTGGTATCTCCTCCACAGAATGTTCCGTTCATTCACTGCGAATCTTAAATTCATCTGACTCTCAACTCCCGGCGGGTTATCGTTACACCACTTGTGAATGTCCAAGTAAGCCAATGCTGGTTTTCAGTGGCCTGTTCATACTAAGAGACGTGCTGTTCATTTGGCTATCCACTCCACCCTGTTCAGCTCTACATTTTCGTGTCCACAAAACCCAGCCTTCAGAAATCATTGGAATCACCACTAGAGAATGTTCCATTCATTCACTGCGAATCTGGAATTCCTCGGAACCTCCACTCCTGGCAGGTTTTCGTTACGCCACTGGTGAATGTCCAAGTAACTCAATACTGGTTTTCAGAGGCATGTTCAACTCGCAGAAGTGCTGTTCAATGGGCTATCCACTCAATATTGGTCAGCTCTTCATTTTCCTCTCCACACAAACCAGCCTTCAGAAATCATTGGGCTCTCCACTACAGACTGTTCCATTCATTCACTGCGATTCTGCAATTCATCTGACTCTCCGCTCCAGGCAGGTTTTCATTACAGCACTGGTGAATGACCAAGTAATCCAATGCTGGTTTTCAGCCGCCTTTTCACACTCGCAGTGTGCTGTTCAATTGTCTGTCCACTCAAACCTGGTCAGCCTTTCATTTTCTTTTCCACAATATCAGACTTCAGAAATCATTGGAATCGCCAGTACAGAATGTTCCATTCATTCACTGCCAATCTGGAATTCATCTGAATCTGCACTCCAGGTAGGCTTTCATTACACCACTTATGAATGTCCAAGTAACACAATGCTGGTTTTCAGCGGTCTGTTCACACTCTAAGCCCTGCTTTTTACTGGGTATCCACACAACTGTGGTCAGCTCTTCATTTTCATGTCCAAACAATCCAGACTTGAGAAATCATTGCAATCTCCAGTACAGAATGTTCCATTCATTCACTGCGAATCTGGAATTCAACTGAATCTCCACTACCTGCAGATTTATCTTACACCACTTGTGAATGTCCAAGTAAAACAATGCTGGTTTTCAGAGGCCTGTTCATGTTCGCAGTCGTGCTGTTCAATTGGCTATCCACTCAACCTGTTTTGCTCCTCATTTTCCTGTGCACACAACCCAGCCTTCAGAAATCATTGTAATCTCCACTACAGGATGTTCCATTCATTCACTGGGAATCTGGAATTCATCTGAATCTGCACTCCACGCAGGCTTTCGTTACACCACTGCTGAAAGTCGAAGTAATGCAATACTGGTTTTCAGTGGTCTGTTCACATTCGAAGCCGAGGCTTTTTACAGGCTATCCACTCAACACTGGTCAGCTCTTCATTTTCGTGTCCCCACAATCCAGATTTCAGAAATCATTGCAATCTCCACTACAGAATGTTCCATTCATTCACTGCGAGTCTGGAGTTTATCTGATTCTCCACTCCCGCCTGGTTAACATTACACCACTTGTGAATGTCCAAGTAAGCCAATGCTGGTTTTCAGAGGCCTGTTCATACTCGCAGCCGTGCTGTTTAATTGACAATTCACTCCACCCTGTTCAGCTCTTCATTGTCCCACCACACTACCAGCCTTCAGAAATCTTTGTTATCTCCACTACAGAATGTTCCATTCATTCACTGCGAATCTGGAATTCATCTGACTCTCAACTCCACGCAGGTTTTCATTACACCACTGTTGAATGTCCAAGTAACCCAATGCTGGTTTTCAGCGGCCTGTTCATATTCTCAGCCCTGCTGTTTACTTGGCTATCGATTCAAGCCTGGTCAGCTCTTCATTTTCCTGTCCACACAACACAGGCTTCAGAAATCATTGGAATCTCCTCTACAGAATGTTCCATTCATTCACTGCGAATGTGGAATTCAACTGACTCTCCACTCCATGCAGGTTTTCCTTACACCACTGATGAATGTCCAAGTAACCCAATGCTGGTTTTCAGCTGCATGTTCACACTCGCAGCCATGCTATACAATTGGCTTTCCACTAAATCCTGATTAGTTCTTGATTTTCCTTCCACACGACCCAGCCTTCAGAAATCGTTGGAATCTCCACTAGAGAATGTTCCATTCATTCACTGCGAATCTGGAATTCCTCTGAACCTCCACTCCCGGCAGGTTTTCGTTACACCACTGTTGAATGTCCAAGTAACCCAATGTTTTAAGTGTTTTCTTCACAAGCGCAGTGGTGCTGTTCAATTGGCTATCCACTCAACCCTGGCCAGCTCTACATTTTCCTGTCCACACCACAGAGACTGGAGAAATCATTGTTATCTCCACTACAGAATGTTCCATTCATTCACAGCGAATCTGGAATTCATCTGAATCTCCACTCCCGGCAGGTTTTCGTGACACCACTGGTAAATATCCAAGTAAGCCAATGCTGGTTTTAAGTGGCCTGCTCATACTCTCAGCCGTGCTGTTCAATTTGCTATCCACTCAACCCTCTTCAGCTCCATTTTCCTGTCCACATAACCCAAACTTCAGAAACAATTGGTATCTCCTCCACAGAATGTTCCATTCATTGACGGCAAATCTGAAATTCATCTAATTCTCAACTCCCGTCAGGTTTTCGTTACACCACTTGTGAATGTCCAATTAAGCCAAAGCTGGTTTTCAGTGGCCTGTTCTTACTACGAGACGTGCTGTTCATTTGGCTATCCATTCCACCCTGTTCAGCTCTACATTTTCGTGTCCACAAAACCCAGCCTTCAGAAATCATTGGAATCACCACTAGAGAATGTTCCATTCATTCACTGCGAATCTGGAATTCATCTGAATCTCCACTCCCGGCAGGTTTTCATTGCACCACTGCTGAATGTTCAAGTAACGCAATGATGGTTTTCAGCGGTCTATTCACACTCGAACCCGTGCTGTTCACGGTCTAGCGACTCAACACTGGTGAGTTCTTCTTTTTCCAGTTCAGACAATACAAACCTCAGAAACCATTGCAATCTACACTACAGAATGTTTCATTCATTCAGGCGAATCTTGAATTCATCTTGTTCTCCACTCCCAGCAGGTTTTCGTTTCACCACTGGTGAATGTCCAAGCAACCCAAGGCTGGTTTCAGCTGCGTGTTAACACTCGCAGCCGTGCTGTTCAATTGGCTATCCAGTGAACGCTGGTTAGCTCTTGATTTTCCTTCCACACACCGAGCCTTCAGAAATCATTCTTATCTCCACTTGAGAATGTTCCATTCGTTCCCTGCGAATCTGGAATTCCTCTGACTCTCCACACCAGGCAGATTTTCCTAACAACACTGGTGAATGACCAGGTAATCCAATGCTGGTTTTCAGCGGCTGTTCACACTCACAGCCTTGCTGTTCAATTGGCAATCCAGTCAAACCTAGTCAGCTCTTCATTTTCCTGTCCACACAACCCAGCGTTCAGAAATCATTGGAATCTCTACTACAGAAATTTCCATTCATTCACTGTGAATCTGGAAATACTCTGAATCTGCATTCCAGGAAGGCTTTCGTTACACCACTGATGAATGTCCAAGTAATGCAATGCTGCTTCTTAGTGGTCTGTTCACACTCGAAACCGTGCTGTTCATTGGCTATCCACTCAATATCGGTCAGCTCTTCAATATCCTGTCCAGACTATCCAGATTCCTAAATGTTGGCAATCACCACTACAGAATGTTCCATTCAATCACGCGAATCTGGAATTCATCAGAGTCTCCACTCCTGGAAGGTTTTCGTGACACCACTGGTAAATGTCCAAGGAAGACAATGCTGGTTTTAAGCCGCCTGCTAACACACTCAGCCGTGCTGTTCAATTTGCTATCCACCCAACCCTATTCAGCTCTACATTTTCCTGTCCTCATAACCCAACCTTCAGAAATAATTGGTATCTCCTCCACAGAATGTTCCGTTCATTCACTGCGAATCTTAAATTCATCTGACTCTCAACTCCCGGCGGGTTATCGTTACACCACTTGTGAATGTCCAAGTAAGCCAATGCTGGTTTTCAGTGGCCTGTTCATACTAAGAGACGTGCTGTTCATTTGGCTATCCACTCCACCCTGTTCAGCTCTACATTTTCGTGTCCACAAAACCCAGCCTTCAGAAATCATTGGAATCACCACTAGAGAATGTTCCATTCATTCACTGCGAATCTGGAATTCCTCGGAACCTCCACTCCTGGCAGGTTTTCGTTACGCCACTGGTGAATGTCCAAGTAACTCAATACTGGTTTTCAGAGGCATGTTCAACTCGCAGAAGTGCTGTTCAATGGGCTATCCACTCAATATTGGTCAGCTCTTCATTTTCCTCTCCACACAAACCAGCCTTCAGAAATCATTGGGCTCTCCACTACAGACTGTTCCATTCATTCACTGCGATTCTGCAATTCATCTGACTCTCCGCTCCAGGCAGGTTTTCATTACAGCACTGGTGAATGACCAAGTAATCCAATGCTGGTTTTCAGCCGCCTTTTCACACTCGCAGTGTGCTGTTCAATTGTCTGTCCACTCAAACCTGGTCAGCCTTTCATTTTCTTTTCCACAATATCAGACTTCAGAAATCATTGGAATCGCCAGTACAGAATGTTCCATTCATTCACTGCCAATCTGGAATTCATCTGAATCTGCACTCCAGGTAGGCTTTCATTACACCACTTATGAATGTCCAAGTAACACAATGCTGGTTTTCAGCGGTCTGTTCACACTCTAAGCCCTGCTTTTTACTGGGTATCCACACAACTGTGGTCAGCTCTTCATTTTCATGTCCAAACAATCCAGACTTGAGAAATCATTGCAATCTCCAGTACAGAATGTTCCATTCATTCACTGCGAATCTGGAATTCAACTGAATCTCCACTACCTGCAGATTTATCTTACACCACTTGTGAATGTCCAAGTAAAACAATGCTGGTTTTCAGAGGCCTGTTCATGTTCGCAGTCGTGCTGTTCAATTGGCTATCCACTCAACCTGTTTTGCTCCTCATTTTCCTGTGCACACAACCCAGCCTTCAGAAATCATTGTAATCTCCACTACAGGATGTTCCATTCATTCACTGGGAATCTGGAATTCATCTGAATCTGCACTCCACGCAGGCTTTCGTTACACCACTGCTGAAAGTCGAAGTAATGCAATACTGGTTTTCAGTGGTCTGTTCACATTCGAAGCCGAGGCTTTTTACAGGCTATCCACTCAACACTGGTCAGCTCTTCATTTTCGTGTCCCCACAATCCAGATTTCAGAAATCATTGCAATCTCCACTACAGAATGTTCCATTCATTCACTGCGAGTCTGGAGTTTATCTGATTCTCCACTCCCGCCTGGTTAACATTACACCACTTGTGAATGTCCAAGTAAGCCAATGCTGGTTTTCAGAGGCCTGTTCATACTCGCAGCCGTGCTGTTTAATTGACAATTCACTCCACCCTGTTCAGCTCTTCATTGTCCCACCACACTACCAGCCTTCAGAAATCTTTGTTATCTCCACTACAGAATGTTCCATTCATTCACTGCGAATCTGGAATTCATCTGACTCTCAACTCCACGCAGGTTTTCATTACACCACTGTTGAATGTCCAAGTAACCCAATGCTGGTTTTCAGCGGCCTGTTCATATTCGCAGCCCTGCTGTTTACTTGGCTATCGATTCAAGCCTGGTCAGCTCTTCATTTTCCTGTCCACACAACACAGGCTTCAGAAATCATTGGAATCTCCTCTACAGAATGTTCCATTCATTCACTGCGAATGTGGAATTCAACTGACTCTCCACTCCATGCAGGTTTTCCTTACACCACTGATGAATGTCCAAGTAACCCAATGCTGGTTTTCAGCTGCATGTTCACACTCGCAGCCATGCTATACAATTGGCTTTCCACTAAATCCTGATTAGTTCTTGATTTTCCTTCCACACGACCCAGCCTTCAGAAATCGTTGGAATCTCCACTAGAGAATGTTCCATTCATTCACTGCGAATCTGGAATTCCTCTGAACCTCCACTCCCGGCAGGTTTTCGTTACACCACTGTTGAATGTCCAAGTAACCCAATGTTTTAAGTGTTTTCTTCACAAGCGCAGTGGTGCTGTTCAATTGGCTATCCACTCAACCCTGGCCAGCTCTACATTTTCCTGTCCACACCACAGAGACTGGAGAAATCATTGTTATCTCCACTACAGAATGTTCCATTCATTCACAGCGAATCTGGAATTCATCTGAATCTCCACTCCCGGCAGGTTTTCGTGACACCACTGGTAAATATCCAAGTAAGCCAATGCTGGTTTTAAGTGGCCTGCTCATACTCTCAGCCGTGCTGTTCAATTTGCTATCCACTCAACCCTCTTCAGCTCCATTTTCCTGTCCACATAACCCAAACTTCAGAAACAATTGGTATCTCCTCCACAGAATGTTCCATTCATTGACGGCAAATCTGAAATTCATCTAATTCTCAACTCCCGTCAGGTTTTCGTTACACCACTTGTGAATGTCCAATTAAGCCAAAGCTGGTTTTCAGTGGCCTGTTCTTACTACGAGACGTGCTGTTCATTTGGCTATCCATTCCACCCTGTTCAGCTCTACATTTTCGTGTCCACAAAACCCAGCCTTCAGAAATCATTGGAATCACCACTAGAGAATGTTCCATTCATTCACTGCGAATCTGGAATTCATCTGAATCTCCACTCCCGGCAGGTTTTCATTGCACCACTGCTGAATGTTCAAGTAACGCAATGATGGTTTTCAGCGGTCTATTCACACTCGAACCCGTGCTGTTCACGGTCTAGCGACTCAACACTGGTGAGTTCTTCTTTTTCCAGTTCAGACAATACAAACCTCAGAAACCATTGCAATCTACACTACAGAATGTTTCATTCATTCAGGCGAATCTTGAATTCATCTTGTTCTCCACTCCCAGCAGGTTTTCGTTTCACCACTGGTGAATGTCCAAGCAACCCAAGGCTGGTTTCAGCTGCGTGTTAACACTCGCAGCCGTGCTGTTCAATTGGCTATCCAGTGAACGCTGGTTAGCTCTTGATTTTCCTTGCACACACCGAGACTTCAGAAATCATTCTTATCTCCACTTCAGAATGTTCCATTCGTTCCCTGCGAATCTGGAATTCCTCTGACTCTCCACACCAGGCAGATTTTCCTAACAACACTGGTGAATGACCAGGTAATCCAATGCTGGTTTTCAGCGGCTGTTCACACTCACAGCCTTGCTGTTCAATTGGCAATCCAGTCAAACCTAGTCAGCTCTTCATTTTCCTGTCCACACAACCCAGCGTTCAGAAATCATTGGAATCTCTACTACAGAAATTTCCATTCATTCACTGTGAATCTGGAAATACTCTGAATCTGCATTCCAGGAAGGCTTTCGTTACACCACTGATGAATGTCCAAGTAATGCAATGCTGCTTCTTAGTGGTCTGTTCACACTCGAAACCGTGCTGTTCATTGGCTATCCACTCAATATCGGTCAGCTCTTCAATATCCTGTCCAGACTATCCAGATTCCTAAATGTTGGCAATCACCACTACAGAATGTTCCATTCAATCACGCGAATCTGGAATTCATCAGAGTCTCCACTCCTGGAAGGTTTTCGTGACACCACTGGTAAATGTCCAAGGAAGACAATGCTGGTTTTAAGCCGCCTGCTAACACACTCAGCCGTGCTGTTCAATTTGCTATCCACCCAACCCTATTCAGCTCTACATTTTCCTGTCCTCATAACCCAACCTTCAGAAATAATTGGTATCTCCTCCACAGAATGTTCCGTTCATTCACTGCGAATCTTAAATTCATCTGACTCTCAACTCCCGGCGGGTTATCGTTACACCACTTGTGAATGTCCAAGTAAGCCAATGCTGGTTTTCAGTGGCCTGTTCATACTAAGAGACGTGCTGTTCATTTGGCTATCCACTCCACCCTGTTCAGCTCTACATTTTCGTGTCCACAAAACCCAGCCTTCAGAAATCATTGGAATCACCACTAGAGAATGTTCCATTCATTCACTGCGAATCTGGAATTCCTCTGAACCTCCACTCCTGGCAGGTTTTCGTTACGCCACTGGTGAATGTCCAAGTAACTCAATACTGGTTTTCAGAGGCATGTTCAACTCGCAGAAGTGCTGTTCAATGGGCTATCCACTCAATATTGGTCAGCTCTTCATTTTCCTCTCCACACAAACCAGCCTTCAGAAATCATTGGGCTCTCCACTACAGACTGTTCCATTCATTCACTGCGATTCTGCAATTCATCTGACTCTCCGCTCCAGGCAGGTTTTCATTACAGCACTGGTGAATGACCAAGTAATCCAATGCTGGTTTTCAGCCGCCTTTTCACACTCGCAGTGTGCTGTTCAATTGTCTATCCACTCAAACCTGGTCAGCCTTTCATTTTCTTTTCCACAATATCAGACTTCAGAAATCATTGGAATCGCCAGTACAGAATGTTCCATTCATTCACTGCCAATCTGGAATTCATCTGAATCTGCACTCCAGGTAGGCTTTCATTACACCACTTATGAATGTCCAAGTAACACAATGCTGGTTTTCAGCGGTCTGTTCACACTCTAAGCCCTGCTTTTTACTGGGTATCCACACAACTGTGGTCAGCTCTTCATTTTCATGTCCAAACAATCCAGACTTGAGAAATCATTGCAATCTCCAGTACAGAATGTTCCATTCATTCACTGCGAATCTGGAATTCAACTGAATCTCCACTACCTGCAGATTTATCTTACACCACTTGTGAATGTCCAAGTAAAACAATGCTGGTTTTCAGAGGCCTGTTCATGTTCGCAGTCGTGCTGTTCAATTGGCTATCCACTCAACCTGTTTTGCTCCTCATTTTCCTGTGCACACAACCCAGCCTTCAGAAATCATTGTAATCTCCACTACAGGATGTTCCATTCATTCACTGGGAATCTGGAATTCATCTGAATCTGCACTCCACGCAGGCTTTCGTTACACCACTGCTGAAAGTCGAAGTAATGCAATACTGGTTTTCAGTGGTCTGTTCACATTCGAAGCCGAGGCTTTTTACAGGCTATCCACTCAACACTGGTCAGCTCTTCATTTTCGTGTCCCCACAATCCAGATTTCAGAAATCATTGCAATCTCCACTACAGAATGTTCCATTCATTCACTGCGAGTCTGGAGTTTATCTGATTCTCCACTCCCGCCTGGTTAACATTACACCACTTGTGAATGTCCAAGTAAGCCAATGCTGGTTTTCAGAGGCCTGTTCATACTCGCAGCCGTGCTGTTTAATTGACAATTCACTCCACCCTGTTCAGCTCTTCATTGTCCCACCACACTACCAGCCTTCAGAAATCTTTGTTATCTCCACTACAGAATGTTCCATTCATTCACTGCGAATCTGGAATTCATCTGACTCTCAACTCCACGCAGGTTTTCATTACACCACTGTTGAATGTCCAAGTAACCCAATGCTGGTTTTCAGCGGCCTGTTCATATTCGCAGCCCTGCTGTTTACTTGGCTATCGATTCAAGCCTGGTCAGCTCTTCATTTTCCTGTCCACACAACACAGGCTTCAGAAATCATTGGAATCTCCTCTACAGAATGTTCCATTCATTCACTGCGAATGTGGAATTCAACTGACTCTCCACTCCATGCAGGTTTTCCTTACACCACTGATGAATGTCCAAGTAACCCAATGCTGGTTTTCAGCTGCATGTTCACACTCGCAGCCATGCTATACAATTGGCTTTCCACTAAATCCTGATTAGTTCTTGATTTTCCTTCCACACGACCCAGCCTTCAGAAATCGTTGGAATCTCCACTAGAGAATGTTCCATTCATTCACTGCGAATCTGGAATTCCTCTGAACCTCCACTCCCGGCAGGTTTTCGTTACACCACTGTTGAATGTCCAAGTAACCCAATGTTTTAAGTGTTTTCTTCACAAGCGCAGTGGTGCTGTTCAATTGGCTATCCACTCAACCCTGGCCAGCTCTACATTTTCCTGTCCACACCACAGAGACTGGAGAAATCATTGTTATCTCCACTACAGAATGTTCCATTCATTCACAGCGAATCTGGAATTCATCTGAATCTCCACTCCCGGCAGGTTTTCGTGACACCACTGGTAAATATCCAAGTAAGCCAATGCTGGTTTTAAGTGGCCTGCTCATACTCTCAGCCGTGCTGTTCAATTTGCTATCCACTCAACCCTCTTCAGCTCCATTTTCCTGTCCACATAACCCAAACTTCAGAAACAATTGGTATCTCCTCCACAGAATGTTCCATTCATTGACGGCAAATCTGAAATTCATCTAATTCTCAACTCCCGTCAGGTTTTCGTTACACCACTTGTGAATGTCCAATTAAGCCAAAGCTGGTTTTCAGTGGCCTGTTCTTACTACGAGACGTGCTGTTCATTTGGCTATCCATTCCACCCTGTTCAGCTCTACATTTTCGTGTCCACAAAACCCAGCCTTCAGAAATCATTGGAATCACCACTAGAGAATGTTCCATTCATTCACTGCGAATCTGGAATTCATCTGAATCTCCACTCCCGGCAGGTTTTCATTGCACCACTGCTGAATGTTCAAGTAACGCAATGATGGTTTTCAGCGGTCTATTCACACTCGAACCCGTGCTGTTCACGGTCTAGCGACTCAACACTGGTGAGTTCTTCTTTTTCCAGTTCAGACAATACAAACCTCAGAAACCATTGCAATCTACACTACAGAATGTTTCATTCATTCAGGCGAATCTTGAATTCATCTTGTTCTCCACTCCCAGCAGGTTTTCGTTTCACCACTGGTGAATGTCCAAGCAACCCAAGGCTGGTTTCAGCTGCGTGTTAACACTCGCAGCCGTGCTGTTCAATTGGCTATCCAGTGAACGCTGGTTAGCTCTTGATTTTCCTTCCACACACCGAGCCTTCAGAAATCATTCTTATCTCCACTTCAGAATGTTCCATTCGTTCCCTGCGAATCTGGAATTCCTCTGACTCTCCACACCAGGCAGATTTTCCTAACAACACTGGTGAATGACCAGGTAATCCAATGCTGGTTTTCAGCGGCTGTTCACACTCACAGCCTTGCTGTTCAATTGGCAATCCAGTCAAACCTAGTCAGCTCTTCATTTTCCTGTCCACACAACCCAGCGTTCAGAAATCATTGGAATCTCTACTACAGAAATTTCCATTCATTCACTGTGAATCTGGAAATACTCTGAATCTGCATTCCAGGAAGGCTTTCGTTACACCACTGATGAATGTCCAAGTAATGCAATGCTGCTTCTTAGTGGTCTGTTCACACTCGAAACCGTGCTGTTCATTGGCTATCCACTCAATATCGGTCAGCTCTTCAATATCCTGTCCAGACTATCCAGATTCCTAAATGTTGGCAATCACCACTACAGAATGTTCCATTCAATCACGCGAATCTGGAATTCATCAGAGTCTCCACTCCTGGAAGGTTTTCGTGACACCACTGGTAAATGTCCAAGGAAGACAATGCTGGTTTTAAGCCGCCTGCTAACACACTCAGCCGTGCTGTTCAATTTGCTATCCACCCAACCCTATTCAGCTCTACATTTTCCTGTCCTCATAACCCAACCTTCAGAAATAATTGGTATCTCCTCCACAGAATGTTCCGTTCATTCACTGCGAATCTTAAATTCATCTGACTCTCAACTCCCGGCGGGTTATCGTTACACCACTTGTGAATGTCCAAGTAAGCCAATGCTGGTTTTCAGTGGCCTGTTCATACTAAGAGACGTGCTGTTCATTTGGCTATCCACTCCACCCTGTTCAGCTCTACATTTTCGTGTCCACAAAACCCAGCCTTCAGAAATCATTGGAATCACCACTAGAGAATGTTCCATTCATTCACTGCGAATCTGGAATTCCTCTGAACCTCCACTCCTGGCAGGTTTTCGTTACGCCACTGGTGAATGTCCAAGTAACTCAATACTGGTTTTCAGAGGCATGTTCAACTCGCAGAAGTGCTGTTCAATGGGCTATCCACTCAATATTGGTCAGCTCTTCATTTTCCTCTCCACACAAACCAGCCTTCAGAAATCATTGGGCTCTCCACTACAGACTGTTCCATTCATTCACTGCGATTCTGCAATTCATCTGACTCTCCGCTCCAGGCAGGTTTTCATTACAGCACTGGTGAATGACCAAGTAATCCAATGCTGGTTTTCAGCCGCCTTTTCACACTCGCAGTGTGCTGTTCAATTGTCTATCCACTCAAACCTGGTCAGCCTTTCATTTTCTTTTCCACAATATCAGACTTCAGAAATCATTGGAATCGCCAGTACAGAATGTTCCATTCATTCACTGCCAATCTGGAATTCATCTGAATCTGCACTCCAGGTAGGCTTTCATTACACCACTTATGAATGTCCAAGTAACACAATGCTGGTTTTCAGCGGTCTGTTCACACTCTAAGCCCTGCTTTTTACTGGGTATCCACACAACTGTGGTCAGCTCTTCATTTTCATGTCCAAACAATCCAGACTTGAGAAATCATTGCAATCTCCAGTACAGAATGTTCCATTCATTCACTGCGAATCTGGAATTCAACTGAATCTCCACTACCTGCAGATTTATCTTACACCACTTGTGAATGTCCAAGTAAAACAATGCTGGTTTTCAGAGGCCTGTTCATGTTCGCAGTCGTGCTGTTCAATTGGCTATCCACTCAACCTGTTTTGCTCCTCATTTTCCTGTGCACACAACCCAGCCTTCAGAAATCATTGTAATCTCCACTACAGGATGCTCCATTCATTCACTGGGAATCTGGAATTCATCTGAATCTGCACTCCACGCAGGCTTTCGTTACACCACTGCTGAAAGTCGAAGTAATGCAATACTGGTTTTCAGTGGTCTGTTCACATTCGAAGCCGAGGCTTTTTACAGGCTATCCACTCAACACTGGTCAGCTCTTCATTTTCGTGTCCCCACAATCCAGATTTCAGAAATCATTGCAATCTCCACTACAGAATGTTCCATTCATTCACTGCGAGTCTGGAGTTTATCTGATTCTCCACTCCCGCCTGGTTAACATTACACCACTTGTGAATGTCCAAGTAAGCCAATGCTGGTTTTCAGAGGCCTGTTCATACTCGCAGCCGTGCTGTTTAATTGACAATTCACTCCACCCTGTTCAGCTCTTCATTGTCCCACCACACTACCAGCCTTCAGAAATCTTTGTTATCTCCACTACAGAATGTTCCATTCATTCACTGCGAATCTGGAATTCATCTGACTCTCAACTCCACGCAGGTTTTCATTACACCACTGTTGAATGTCCAAGTAACCCAATGCTGGTTTTCAGCGGCCTGTTCATATTCGCAGCCCTGCTGTTTACTTGGCTATCGATTCAAGCCTGGTCAGCTCTTCATTTTCCTGTCCACACAACACAGGCTTCAGAAATCATTGGAATCTCCTCTACAGAATGTTCCATTCATTCACTGCGAATGTGGAATTCAACTGACTCTCCACTCCATGCAGGTTTTCCTTACACCACTGATGAATGTCCAAGTAACCCAATGCTGGTTTTCAGCTGCATGTTCACACTCGCAGCCATGCTATACAATTGGCTTTCCACTAAATCCTGATTAGTTCTTGATTTTCCTTCCACACGACCCAGCCTTCAGAAATCGTTGGAATCTCCACTAGAGAATGTTCCATTCATTCACTGCGAATCTGGAATTCCTCTGAACCTCCACTCCCGGCAGGTTTTCGTTACACCACTGTTGAATGTCCAAGTAACCCAATGTTTTAAGTGTTTTCTTCACAAGCGCAGTGGTGCTGTTCAATTGGCTATCCACTCAACCCTGGCCAGCTCTACATTTTCCTGTCCACACCACAGAGACTGGAGAAATCATTGTTATCTCCACTACAGAATGTTCCATTCATTCACAGCGAATCTGGAATTCATCTGAATCTCCACTCCCGGCAGGTTTTCGTGACACCACTGGTAAATATCCAAGTAAGCCAATGCTGGTTTTAAGTGGCCTGCTCATACTCTCAGCCGTGCTGTTCAATTTGCTATCCACTCAACCCTCTTCAGCTCCATTTTCCTGTCCACATAACCCAAACTTCAGAAACAATTGGTATCTCCTCCACAGAATGTTCCATTCATTGACGGCAAATCTGAAATTCATCTAATTCTCAACTCCCGTCAGGTTTTCGTTACACCACTTGTGAATGTCCAATTAAGCCAAAGCTGGTTTCCAGTGGCCTGTTCTTACTACGAGACGTGCTGTTCATTTGGCTATCCATTCCACCCTGTTCAGCTCTACATTTTCGTGTCCACAAAACCCAGCCTTCAGAAATCATTGGAATCACCACTAGAGAATGTTCCATTCATTCACTGCGAATCTGGAATTCATCTGAATCTCCACTCCCGGCAGGTTTTCATTGCACCACTGCTGAATGTTCAAGTAACGCAATGATGGTTTTCAGCGGTCTATTCACACTCGAACCCGTGCTGTTCACGGTCTAGCGACTCAACACTGGTGAGTTCTTCTTTTTCCAGTTCAGACAATACAAACCTCAGAAACCATTGCAATCTACACTACAGAATGTTTCATTCATTCAGGCGAATCTTGAATTCATCTTGTTCTCCACTCCCAGCAGGTTTTCGTTTCACCACTGGTGAATGTCCAAGCAACCCAAGGCTGGTTTCAGCTGCGTGTTAACACTCGCAGCCGTGCTGTTCAATTGGCTATCCAGTGAACGCTGGTTAGCTCTTGATTTTCCTTCCACACACCGAGCCTTCAGAAATCATTCTTATCTCCACTTCAGAATGTTCCATTCGTTCCCTGCGAATCTGGAATTCCTCTGACTCTCCACACCAGGCAGATTTTCCTAACAACACTGGTGAATGACCAGGTAATCCAATGCTGGTTTTCAGCGGCTGTTCACACTCACAGCCTTGCTGTTCAATTGGCAATCCAGTCAAACCTAGTCAGCTCTTCATTTTCCTGTCCACACAACCCAGCGTTCAGAAATCATTGGAATCTCTACTACAGAAATTTCCATTCATTCACTGTGAATCTGGAAATACTCTGAATCTGCATTCCAGGAAGGCTTTCGTTACACCACTGATGAATGTCCAAGTAATGCAATGCTGCTTCTTAGTGGTCTGTTCACACTCGAAACCGTGCTGTTCATTGGCTATCCACTCAATATCGGTCAGCTCTTCAATATCCTGTCCAGACTATCCAGATTCCTAAATGTTGGCAATCACCACTACAGAATGTTCCATTCAATCACGCGAATCTGGAATTCATCAGAGTCTCCACTCCTGGAAGGTTTTCGTGACACCACTGGTAAATGTCCAAGGAAGACAATGCTGGTTTTAAGCCGCCTGCTAACACACTCAGCCGTGCTGTTCAATTTGCTATCCACCCAACCCTATTCAGCTCTACATTTTCCTGTCCTCATAACCCAACCTTCAGAAATAATTGGTATCTCCTCCACAGAATGTTCCGTTCATTCACTGCGAATCTTAAATTCATCTGACTCTCAACTCCCGGCGGGTTATCGTTACACCACTTGTGAATGTCCAAGTAAGCCAATGCTGGTTTTCAGTGGCCTGTTCATACTAAGAGACGTGCTGTTCATTTGGCTATCCACTCCACCCTGTTCAGCTCTACATTTTCGTGTCCACAAAACCCAGCCTTCAGAAATCATTGGAATCACCACTAGAGAATGTTCCATTCATTCACTGCGAATCTGGAATTCCTCTGAACCTCCACTCCTGGCAGGTTTTCGTTACGCCACTGGTGAATGTCCAAGTAACTCAATACTGGTTTTCAGAGGCATGTTCAACTCGCAGAAGTGCTGTTCAATGGGCTATCCACTCAATATTGGTCAGCTCTTCATTTTCCTCTCCACACAAACCAGCCTTCAGAAATCATTGGGCTCTCCACTACAGACTGTTCCATTCATTCACTGCGATTCTGCAATTCATCTGACTCTCCGCTCCAGGCAGGTTTTCATTACAGCACTGGTGAATGACCAAGTAATCCAATGCTGGTTTTCAGCCGCCTTTTCACACTCGCAGTGTGCTGTTCAATTGTCTATCCACTCAAACCTGGTCAGCCTTTCATTTTCTTTTCCACAATATCAGACTTCAGAAATCATTGGAATCGCCAGTACAGAATGTTCCATTCATTCACTGCCAATCTGGAATTCATCTGAATCTGCACTCCAGGTAGGCTTTCATTACACCACTTATGAATGTCCAAGTAACACAATGCTGGTTTTCAGCGGTCTGTTCACACTCTAAGCCCTGCTTTTTACTGGGTATCCACACAACTGTGGTCAGCTCTTCATTTTCATGTCCAAACACTCCAGACTTGAGAAATCATTGCAATCTCCAGTACAGAATGTTCCATTCATTCACTGCGAATCTGGAATTCAACTGAATCTCCACTACCTGCAGATTTATCTTACACCACTTGTGAATGTCCAAGTAAAACAATGCTGGTTTTCAGAGGCCTGTTCATGTTCGCAGTCGTGCTGTTCAATTGGCTATCCACTCAACCTGTTTTGCTCCTCATTTTCCTGTGCACACAACCCAGCCTTCAGAAATCATTGTAATCTCCACTACAGGATGTTCCATTCATTCACTGGGAATCTGGAATTCATCTGAATCTGCACTCCACGCAGGCTTTCGTTACACCACTGCTGAAAGTCGAAGTAATGCAATACTGGTTTTCAGTGGTCTGTTCACATTCGAAGCCGAGGCTTTTTACAGGCTATCCACTCAACACTGGTCAGCTCTTCATTTTCGTGTCCCCACAATCCAGATTTCAGAAATCATTGCAATCTCCACTACAGAATGTTCCATTCATTCACTGCGAGTCTGGAGTTTATCTGATTCTCCACTCCCGCCTGGTTAACATTACACCACTTGTGAATGTCCAAGTAAGCCAATGCTGGTTTTCAGAGGCCTGTTCATACTCGCAGCCGTGCTGTTTAATTGACAATTCACTCCACCCTGTTCAGCTCTTCATTGTCCCACCACACTACCAGCCTTCAGAAATCTTTGTTATCTCCACTACAGAATGTTCCATTCATTCACTGCGAATCTGGAATTCATCTGACTCTCAACTCCACGCAGGTTTTCATTACACCACTGTTGAATGTCCAAGTAACCCAATGCTGGTTTTCAGCGGCCTGTTCATATTCGCAGCCCTGCTGTTTACTTGGCTATCGATTCAAGCCTGGTCAGCTCTTCATTTTCCTGTCCACACAACACAGGCTTCAGAAATCATTGGAATCTCCTCTACAGAATGTTCCATTCATTCACTGCGAATGTGGAATTCAACTGACTCTCCACTCCATGCAGGTTTTCCTTACACCACTGATGAATGTCCAAGTAACCCAATGCTGGTTTTCAGCTGCATGTTCACACTCGCAGCCATGCTATACAATTGGCTTTCCACTAAATCCTGATTAGTTCTTGATTTTCCTTCCACACGACCCAGCCTTCAGAAATCGTTGGAATCTCCACTAGAGAATGTTCCATTCATTCACTGCGAATCTGGAATTCCTCTGAACCTCCACTCCCGGCAGGTTTTCGTTACACCACTGTTGAATGTCCAAGTAACCCAATGTTTTAAGTGTTTTCTTCACAAGCGCAGTGGTGCTGTTCAATTGGCTATCCACTCAACCCTGGCCAGCTCTACATTTTCCTGTCCACACCACAGAGACTGGAGAAATCATTGTTATCTCCACTACAGAATGTTCCATTCATTCACAGCGAATCTGGAATTCATCTGAATCTCCACTCCCGGCAGGTTTTCGTGACACCACTGGTAAATATCCAAGTAAGCCAATGCTGGTTTTAAGTGGCCTGCTCATACTCTCAGCCGTGCTGTTCAATTTGCTATCCACTCAACCCTCTTCAGCTCCATTTTCCTGTCCACATAACCCAAACTTCAGAAACAATTGGTATCTCCTCCACAGAATGTTCCATTCATTGACGGCAAATCTGAAATTCATCTAATTCTCAACTCCCGTCAGGTTTTCGTTACACCACTTGTGAATGTCCAATTAAGCCAAAGCTGGTTTTCAGTGGCCTGTTCTTACTACGAGACGTGCTGTTCATTTGGCTATCCATTCCACCCTGTTCAGCTCTACATTTTCGTGTCCACAAAACCCAGCCTTCAGAAATCATTGGAATCACCACTAGAGAATGTTCCATTCATTCACTGCGAATCTGGAATTCATCTGAATCTCCACTCCCGGCAGGTTTTCATTGCACCACTGCTGAATGTTCAAGTAACGCAATGATGGTTTTCAGCGGTCTATTCACACTCGAACCCGTGCTGTTCACGGTCTAGCGACTCAACACTGGTGAGTTCTTCTTTTTCCAGTTCAGACAATACAAACCTCAGAAACCATTGCAATCTACACTACAGAATGTTTCATTCATTCAGGCGAATCTTGAATTCATCTTGTTCTCCACTCCCAGCAGGTTTTCGTTTCACCACTGGTGAATGTCCAAGCAACCCAAGGCTGGTTTCAGCTGCGTGTTAACACTCGCAGCCGTGCTGTTCAATTGGCTATCCAGTGAACGCTGGTTAGCTCTTGATTTTCCTTCCACACACCGAGCCTTCAGAAATCATTCTTATCTCCACTTCAGAATGTTCCATTCGTTCCCTGCGAATCTGGAATTCCTCTGACTCTCCACACCAGGCAGATTTTCCTAACAACACTGGTGAATGACCAGGTAATCCAATGCTGGTTTTCAGCGGCTGTTCACACTCACAGCCTTGCTGTTCAATTGGCAATCCAGTCAAACCTAGTCAGCTCTTCATTTTCCTGTCCACACAACCCAGCGTTCAGAAATCATTGGAATCTCTACTACAGAAATTTCCATTCATTCACTGTGAATCTGGAAATACTCTGAATCTGCATTCCAGGAAGGCTTTCGTTACACCACTGATGAATGTCCAAGTAATGCAATGCTGCTTCTTAGTGGTCTGTTCACACTCGAAACCGTGCTGTTCATTGGCTATCCACTCAATATCGGTCAGCTCTTCAATATCCTGTCCAGACTATCCAGATTCCTAAATGTTGGCAATCACCACTACAGAATGTTCCATTCAATCACGCGAATCTGGAATTCATCAGAGTCTCCACTCCTGGAAGGTTTTCGTGACACCACTGGTAAATGTCCAAGGAAGACAATGCTGGTTTTAAGCCGCCTGCTAACACACTCAGCCGTGCTGTTCAATTTGCTATCCACCCAACCCTATTCAGCTCTACATTTTCCTGTCCTCATAACCCAACCTTCAGAAATAATTGGTATCTCCTCCACAGAATGTTCCGTTCATTCACTGCGAATCTTAAATTCATCTGACTCTCAACTCCCGGCGGGTTATCGTTACACCACTTGTGAATGTCCAAGTAAGCCAATGCTGGTTTTCAGTGGCCTGTTCATACTAAGAGACGTGCTGTTCATTTGGCTATCCACTCCACCCTGTTCAGCTCTACATTTTCGTGTCCACAAAACCCAGCCTTCAGAAATCATTGGAATCACCACTAGAGAATGTTCCATTCATTCACTGCGAATCTGGAATTCCTCTGAACCTCCACTCCTGGCAGGTTTTCGTTACGCCACTGGTGAATGTCCAAGTAACTCAATACTGGTTTTCAGAGGCATGTTCAACTCGCAGAAGTGCTGTTCAATGGGCTATCCACTCAATATTGGTCAGCTCTTCATTTTCCTCTCCACACAAACCAGCCTTCAGAAATCATTGGGCTCTCCACTACAGACTGTTCCATTCATTCACTGCGATTCTGCAATTCATCTGACTCTCCGCTCCAGGCAGGTTTTCATTACCGCACTGGTGAATGACCAAGTAATCCAATGCTGGTTTTCAGCCGCCTTTTCACACTCGCAGTGTGCTGTTCAATTGTCTATCCACTCAAACCTGGTCAGCCTTTCATTTTCTTTTCCACAATATCAGACTTCAGAAATCATTGGAATCGCCAGTACAGAATGTTCCATTCATTCACTGCCAATCTGGAATTCATCTGAATCTGCACTCCAGGTAGGCTTTCATTACACCACTTATGAATGTCCAAGTAACACAATGCTGGTTTTCAGCGGTCTGTTCACACTCTAAGCCCTGCTTTTTACTGGGTATCCACACAACTGTGGTCAGCTCTTCATTTTCATGTCCAAACACTCCAGACTTGAGAAATCATTGCAATCTCCAGTACAGAATGTTCCATTCATTCACTGCGAATCTGGAATTCAACTGAATCTCCACTACCTGCAGATTTATCTTACACCACTTGTGAATGTCCAAGTAAAACAATGCTGGTTTTCAGAGGCCTGTTCATGTTCGCAGTCGTGCTGTTCAATTGGCTATCCACTCAACCTGTTTTGCTCCTCATTTTCCTGTGCACACAACCCAGCCTTCAGAAATCATTGTAATCTCCACTACAGGATGTTCCATTCATTCACTGGGAATCTGGAATTCATCTGAATCTGCACTCCACGCAGGCTTTCGTTACACCACTGCTGAAAGTCGAAGTAATGCAATACTGGTTTTCAGTGGTCTGTTCACATTCGAAGCCGAGGCTTTTTACAGGCTATCCACTCAACACTGGTCAGCTCTTCATTTTCGTGTCCCCACAATCCAGATTTCAGAAATCATTGCAATCTCCACTACAGAATGTTCCATTCATTCACTGCGAGTCTGGAGTTTATCTGATTCTCCACTCCCGCCTGGTTAACATTACACCACTTGTGAATGTCCAAGTAAGCCAATGCTGGTTTTCAGAGGCCTGTTCATTCTCGCAGCCGTGCTGTTTAATTGACAATTCACTCCACCCTGTTCAGCTCTTCATTGTCCCACCACACTACCAGCCTTCAGAAATCTTTGTTATCTCCACTACAGAATGTTCCATTCATTCACTGCGAATCTGGAATTCATCTGACTCTCAACTCCACGCAGGTTTTCATTACACCACTGTTGAATGTCCAAGTAACCCAATGCTGGTTTTCAGCGGCCTGTTCATATTCGCAGCCCTGCTGTTTACTTGGCTATCGATTCAAGCCTGGTCAGCTCTTCATTTTCCTGTCCACACAACACAGGCTTCAGAAATCATTGGAATCTCCTCTACAGAATGTTCCATTCATTCACTGCGAATGTGGAATTCAACTGACTCTCCACTCCATGCAGGTTTTCCTTACACCACTGATGAATGTCCAAGTAACCCAATGCTGGTTTTCAGCTGCATGTTCACACTCGCAGCCATGCTATACAATTGGCTTTCCACTAAATCCTGATTAGTTCTTGATTTTCCTTCCACACGACCCAGCCTTCAGAAATCGTTGGAATCTCCACTAGAGAATGTTCCATTCATTCACTGCGAATCTGGAATTCCTCTGAACCTCCACTCCCGGCAGGTTTTCGTTACACCACTGTTGAATGTCCAAGTAACCCAATGTTTTAAGTGTTTTCTTCACAAGCGCAGTGGTGCTGTTCAATTGGCTATCCACTCAACCCTGGCCAGCTCTACATTTTCCTGTCCACACCACAGAGACTGGAGAAATCATTGTTATCTCCACTACAGAATGTTCCATTCATTCACAGCGAATCTGGAATTCATCTGAATCTCCACTCCCGGCAGGTTTTCGTGACACCACTGGTAAATATCCAAGTAAGCCAATGCTGGTTTTAAGTGGCCTGCTCATACTCTCAGCCGTGCTGTTCAATTTGCTATCCACTCAACCCTCTTCAGCTCCATTTTCCTGTCCACATAACCCAAACTTCAGAAACAATTGGTATCTCCTCCACAGAATGTTCCATTCATTGACGGCAAATCTGAAATTCATCTAATTCTCAACTCCCGTCAGGTTTTCGTTACACCACTTGTGAATGTCCAATTAAGCCAAAGCTGGTTTTCAGTGGCCTGTTCTTACTACGAGACGTGCTGTTCATTTGGCTATCCATTCCACCCTGTTCAGCTCTACATTTTCGTGTCCACAAAACCCAGCCTTCAGAAATCATTGGAATCACCACTAGAGAATGTTCCATTCATTCACTGCGAATCTGGAATTCATCTGAATCTCCACTCCCGGCAGGTTTTCATTGCACCACTGCTGAATGTTCAAGTAACGCAATGATGGTTTTCAGCGGTCTATTCACACTCGAACCCGTGCTGTTCACGGTCTAGCGACTCAACACTGGTGAGTTCTTCTTTTTCCAGTTCAGACAATACAAACCTCAGAAACCATTGCAATCTACACGACAGAATGTTTCATTCATTCAGGCGAATCTTGAATTCATCTTGTTCTCCACTCCCAGCAGGTTTTCGTTTCACCACTGGTGAATGTCCAAGCAACCCAAGGCTGGTTTCAGCTGCGTGTTAACACTCGCAGCCGTGCTGTTCAATTGGCTATCCAGTGAACGCTGGTTAGCTCTTGATTTTCCTTCCACACACCGAGCCTTCAGAAATCATTCTTATCTCCACTTCAGAATGTTCCATTCGTTCCCTGCGAATCTGGAATTCCTCTGACTCTCCACACCAGGCAGATTTTCCTAACAACACTGGTGAATGACCAGGTAATCCAATGCTGGTTTTCAGCGGCTGTTCACACTCACAGCCTTGCTGTTCAATTGGCAATCCAGTCAAACCTAGTCAGCTCTTCATTTTCCTGTCCACACAACCCAGCGTTCAGAAATCATTGGAATCTCTACTACAGAAATTTCCATTCATTCACTGTGAATCTGGAAATACTCTGAATCTGCATTCCAGGAAGGCTTTCGTTACACCACTGATGAATGTCCAAGTAATGCAATGCTGCTTCTTAGTGGTCTGTTCACACTCGAAACCGTGCTGTTCATTGGCTATCCACTCAATATCGGTCAGCTCTTCAATATCCTGTCCAGACTATCCAGATTCCTAAATGTTGGCAATCACCACTACAGAATGTTCCATTCAATCACGCGAATCTGGAATTCATCAGAGTCTCCACTCCTGGAAGGTTTTCGTGACACCACTGGTAAATGTCCAAGGAAGACAATGCTGGTTTTAAGCCGCCTGCTAACACACTCAGCCGTGCTGTTCAATTTGCTATCCACCCAACCCTATTCAGCTCTACATTTTCCTGTCCTCATAACCCAACCTTCAGAAATAATTGGTATCTCCTCCACAGAATGTTCCGTTCATTCACTGCGAATCTTAAATTCATCTGACTCTCAACTCCCGGCGGGTTATCGTTACACCACTTGTGAATGTCCAAGTAAGCCAATGCTGGTTTTCAGTGGCCTGTTCATACTAAGAGACGTGCTGTTCATTTGGCTATCCACTCCACCCTGTTCAGCTCTACATTTTCGTGTCCACAAAACCCAGCCTTCAGAAATCATTGGAATCACCACTAGAGAATGTTCCATTCATTCACTGCGAATCTGGAATTCCTCTGAACCTCCACTCCTGGCAGGTTTTCGTTACGCCACTGGTGAATGTCCAAGTAACTCAATACTGGTTTTCAGAGGCATGTTCAACTCGCAGAAGTGCTGTTCAATGGGCTATCCACTCAATATTGGTCAGCTCTTCATTTTCCTCTCCACACAAACCAGCCTTCAGAAATCATTGGGCTCTCCACTACAGACTGTTCCATTCATTCACTGCGATTCTGCAATTCATCTGACTCTCCGCTCCAGGCAGGTTTTCATTACCGCACTGGTGAATGACCAAGTAATCCAATGCTGGTTTTCAGCCGCCTTTTCACACTCGCAGTGTGCTGTTCAATTGTCTATCCACTCAAACCTGGTCAGCCTTTCATTTTCTTTTCCACAATATCAGACTTCAGAAATCATTGGAATCGCCAGTACAGAATGTTCCATTCATTCACTGCCAATCTGGAATTCATCTGAATCTGCACTCCAGGTAGGCTTTCATTACACCACTTATGAATGTCCAAGTAACACAATGCTGGTTTTCAGCGGTCTGTTCACACTCTAAGCCCTGCTTTTTACTGGGTATCCACACAACTGTGGTCAGCTCTTCATTTTCATGTCCAAACACTCCAGACTTGAGAAATCATTGCAATCTCCAGTACAGAATGTTCCATTCATTCACTGCGAATCTGGAATTCAACTGAATCTCCACTACCTGCAGATTTATCTTACACCACTTGTGAATGTCCAAGTAAAACAATGCTGGTTTTCAGAGGCCTGTTCATGTTCGCAGTCGTGCTGTTCAATTGGCTATCCACTCAACCTGTTTTGCTCCTCATTTTCCTGTGCACACAACCCAGCCTTCAGAAATCATTGTAATCTCCACTACAGGATGTTCCATTCATTCACTGGGAATCTGGAATTCATCTGAATCTGCACTCCACGCAGGCTTTCGTTACACCACTGCTGAAAGTCGAAGTAATGCAATACTGGTTTTCAGTGGTCTGTTCACATTCGAAGCCGAGGCTTTTTACAGGCTATCCACTCAACACTGGTCAGCTCTTCATTTTCGTGTCCCCACAATCCAGATTTCAGAAATCATTGCAATCTCCACTACAGAATGTTCCATTCATTCACTGCGAGTCTGGAGTTTATCTGATTCTCCACTCCCGCCTGGTTAACATTACACCACTTGTGAATGTCCAAGTAAGCCAATGCTGGTTTTCAGAGGCCTGTTCATTCTCGCAGCCGTGCTGTTTAATTGACAATTCACTCCACCCTGTTCAGCTCTTCATTGTCCCACCACACTACCAGCCTTCAGAAATCTTTGTTATCTCCACTACAGAATGTTCCATTCATTCACTGCGAATCTGGAATTCATCTGACTCTCAACTCCACGCAGGTTTTCATTACACCACTGTTGAATGTCCAAGTAACCCAATGCTGGTTTTCAGCGGCCTGTTCATATTCGCAGCCCTGCTGTTTACTTGGCTATCGATTCAAGCCTGGTCAGCTCTTCATTTTCCTGTCCACACAACACAGGCTTCAGAAATCATTGGAATCTCCTCTACAGAATGTTCCATTCATTCACTGCGAATGTGGAATTCAACTGACTCTCCACTCCATGCAGGTTTTCCTTACACCACTGATGAATGTCCAAGTAACCCAATGCTGGTTTTCAGCTGCATGTTCACACTCGCAGCCATGCTATACAATTGGCTTTCCACTAAATCCTGATTAGTTCTTGATTTTCCTTCCACACGACCCAGCCTTCAGAAATCGTTGGAATCTCCACTAGAGAATGTTCCATTCATTCACTGCGAATCTGGAATTCCTCTGAACCTCCACTCCCGGCAGGTTTTCGTTACACCACTGTTGAATGTCCAAGTAACCCAATGTTTTAAGTGTTTTCTTCACAAGCGCAGTGGTGCTGTTCAATTGGCTATCCACTCAACCCTGGCCAGCTCTACATTTTCCTGTCCACACCACAGAGACTGGAGAAATCATTGTTATCTCCACTACAGAATGTTCCATTCATTCACAGCGAATCTGGAATTCATCTGAATCTCCACTCCCGGCAGGTTTTCGTGACACCACTGGTAAATATCCAAGTAAGCCAATGCTGGTTTTAAGTGGCCTGCTCATACTCTCAGCCGTGCTGTTCAATTTGCTATCCACTCAACCCTCTTCAGCTCCATTTTCCTGTCCACATAACCCAAACTTCAGAAACAATTGGTATCTCCTCCACAGAATGTTCCATTCATTGACGGCAAATCTGAAATTCATCTAATTCTCAACTCCCGTCAGGTTTTCGTTACACCACTTGTGAATGTCCAATTAAGCCAAAGCTGGTTTTCAGTGGCCTGTTCTTACTACGAGACGTGCTGTTCATTTGGCTATCCATTCCACCCTGTTCAGCTCTACATTTTCGTGTCCACAAAACCCAGCCTTCAGAAATCATTGGAATCACCACTAGAGAATGTTCCATTCATTCACTGCGAATCTGGAATTCATCTGAATCTCCACTCCCGGCAGGTTTTCATTGCACCACTGCTGAATGTTCAAGTAACGCAATGATGGTTTTCAGCGGTCTATTCACACTCGAACCCGGTGCTGTTCACGGTCTAGCGACTCAACACTGGTGAGTTCTTCTTTTTCCAGTTCAGACAATACAAACCTCAGAAACCATTGCAATCTACACTACAGAATGTTTCATTCATTCAGGCGAATCTTGAATTCATCTTGTTCTCCACTCCCAGCAGGTTTTCGTTTCACCACTGGTGAATGTCCAAGCAACCCAAGGCTGGTTTCAGCTGCGTGTTAACACTCGCAGCCGTGCTGTTCAATTGGCTATCCAGTGAACGCTGGTTAGCTCTTGATTTTCCTTCCACACACCGAGCCTTCAGAAATCATTCTTATCTCCACTTCAGAATGTTCCATTCGTTCCCTGCGAATCTGGAATTCCTCTGACTCTCCACACCAGGCAGATTTTCCTAACAACACTGGTGAATGACCAGGTAATCCAATGCTGGTTTTCAGCGGCTGTTCACACTCACAGCCTTGCTGTTCAATTGGCAATCCAGTCAAACCTAGTCAGCTCTTCATTTTCCTGTCCACACAACCCAGCGTTCAGAAATCATTGGAATCTCTACTACAGAAATTTCCATTCATTCACTGTGAATCTGGAAATACTCTGAATCTGCATTCCAGGAAGGCTTTCGTTACACCACTGATGAATGTCCAAGTAATGCAATGCTGCTTCTTAGTGGTCTGTTCACACTCGAAACCGTGCTGTTCATTGGCTATCCACTCAATATCGGTCAGCTCTTCAATATCCTGTCCAGACTATCCAGATTCCTAAATGTTGGCAATCACCACTACAGAATGTTCCATTCAATCACGCGAATCTGGAATTCATCAGAGTCTCCACTCCTGGAAGGTTTTCGTGACACCACTGGTAAATGTCCAAGGAAGACAATGCTGGTTTTAAGCCGCCTGCTAACACACTCAGCCGTGCTGTTCAATTTGCTATCCACCCAACCCTATTCAGCTCTACATTTTCCTGTCCTCATAACCCAACCTTCAGAAATAATTGGTATCTCCTCCACAGAATGTTCCGTTCATTCACTGCGAATCTTAAATTCATCTGACTCTCAACTCCCGGCGGGTTATCGTTACACCACTTGTGAATGTCCAAGTAAGCCAATGCTGGTTTTCAGTGGCCTGTTCATACTAAGAGACGTGCTGTTCATTTGGCTATCCACTCCACCCTGTTCAGCTCTACATTTTCGTGTCCACAAAACCCAGCCTTCAGAAATCATTGGAATCACCACTAGAGAATGTTCCATTCATTCACTGCGAATCTGGAATTCCTCTGAACCTCCACTCCTGGCAGGTTTTCGTTACGCCACTGGTGAATGTCCAAGTAACTCAATACTGCTTTTCAGAGGCATGTTCAACTCGCAGAAGTGCTGTTCAATGGGCTATCCACTCAATATTGGTCAGCTCTTCATTTTCCTCTCCACACAAACCAGCCTTCAGAAATCATTGGGCTCTCCACTACAGACTGTTCCATTCATTCACTGCGATTCTGCAATTCATCTGACTCTCCGCTCCAGGCAGGTTTTCATTACTGCACTGGTGAATGACCAAGTAATCCAATGCTGGTTTTCAGCCGCCTTTTCACACTCGCAGTGTGCTGTTCAATTGTCTATCCACTCAAACCTGGTCAGCCTTTCATTTTCTTTTCCACAATATCAGACTTCAGAAATCATTGGAATCGCCAGTACCGAATGTTCCATTCATTCACTGCCAATCTGGAATTCATCTGAATCTGCACTCCAGGTAGGCTTTCATTACACCACTTATGAATGTCCAAGTAACACAATGCTGGTTTTCAGCGGTCTGTTCACACTCTAAGCCCTGCTTTTTACTGGGTATCCACACAACTGTGGTCAGCTCTTCATTTTCATGTCCAAACAATCCAGACTTGAGAAATCATTGCAATCTCCAGTACAGAATGTTCCATTCATTCACTGCGAATCTGGAATTCAACTGAATCTCCACTACCTGCAGATTTATCTTACACCACTTGTGAATGTCCAAGTAAAACAATGCTGGTTTTCAGAGGCCTGTTCATGTTCGCAGTCGTGCTGTTCAATTGGCTATCCACTCAACCTGTTTTGCTCCTCATTTTCCTGTGCACACAACCCAGCCTTCAGAAATCATTGTAATCTCCACTACAGGATGTTCCATTCATTCACTGGGAATCTGGAATTCATCTGAATCTGCACTCCACGCAGGCTTTCGTTACACCACTGCTGAAAGTCGAAGTAATGCAATACTGGTTTTCAGTGGTCTGTTCACATTCGAAGCCGAGTCTTTTTACAGGCTATCCACTCAACACTGGTCAGCTCTTCATTTTCGTGTCCCCACAATCCAGATTTCAGAAATCATTGCAATCTCCACTACAGAATGTTCCATTCATTCACTGCGAGTCTGGAGTTTATCTGATTCTCCACTCCCGCCTGGTTAACATTACACCACTTGTGAATGTCCAAGTAAGCCAATGCTGGTTTTCAGAGGCCTGTTCATACTCGCAGCCGTGCTGTTTAATTGACAATTCACTCCACCCTGTTCAGCTCTTCATTGTCCCACCACACTACCAGCCTTCAGAAATCTTTGTTATCTCCACTACAGAATGTTCCATTCATTCACTGCGAATCTGGAATTCATCTGACTCTCAACTCCACGCAGGTTTTCATTACACCACTGTTGAATGTCCAAGTAACCCAATGCTGGTTTTCAGCGGCCTGTTCATATTCGCAGCCCTGCTGTTTACTTGGCTATCGATTCAAGCCTGGTCAGCTCTTCATTTTCCTGTCCACACAACACAGGCTTCAGAAATCATTGGAATCTCCTCTACAGAATGTTCCATTCATTCACTGCGAATGTGGAATTCAACTGACTCTCCACTCCATGCAGGTTTTCCTTACACCACTGATGAATGTCCAAGTAACCCAATGCTGGTTTTCAGCTGCATGTTCACACTCGCAGCCATGCTATACAATTGGCTTTCCACTAAATCCTGATTAGTTCTTGATTTTCCTTCCACACGACCCAGCCTTCAGAAATCGTTGGAATCTCCACTAGAGAATGTTCCATTCATTCACTGCGAATCTGGAATTCCTCTGAACCTCCACTCCCGGCAGGTTTTCGTTACACCACTGTTGAATGTCCAAGTAACCCAATGTTTTAAGTGTTTTCTTCACAAGCGCAGTGGTGCTGTTCAATTGGCTATCCACTCAACCCTGGCCAGCTCTACATTTTCCTGTCCACACCACAGAGACTGGAGAAATCATTGTTATCTCCACTACAGAATGTTCCATTCATTCACAGCGAATCTGGAATTCATCTGAATCTCCACTCCCGGCAGGTTTTCGTGACACCACTGGTAAATATCCAAGTAAGCCAATGCTGGTTTTAAGTGGCCTGCTCCTACTCTCAGCCGTGCTGTTCAATTTGCTATCCACTCAACCCTCTTCAGCTCCATTTTCCTGTCCACATAACCCAAACTTCAGAAACAATTGGTATCTCCTCCACAGAATGTTCCATTCATTGACGGCAAATCTGAAATTCATCTAATTCTCAACTCCCGTCAGGTTTTCGTTACACCACTTGTGAATGTCCAATTAAGCCAAAGCTGGTTTTCAGTGGCCTGTTCTTACTACGAGACGTGCTGTTCATTTGGCTATCCATTCCACCCTGTTCAGCTCTACATTTTCGTGTCCACAAAACCCAGCCTTCAGAAATCATTGGAATCACCACTAGAGAATGTTCCATTCATTCACTGCGAATCTGGAATTCATCTGAATCTCCACTCCCGGCAGGTTTTCATTGCACCACTGCTGAATGTTCAAGTAACGCAATGATGGTTTTCAGCGGTCTATTCACACTCGAACCCGTGCTGTTCACGGTCTAGCGACTCAACACTGGTGAGTTCTTCTTTTTCCAGTTCAGACAATACAAACCTCAGAAACCATTGCAATCTACACTACAGAATGTTTCATTCATTCAGGCGAATCTTGAATTCATCTTGTTCTCCACTCCCAGCAGGTTTTCGTTTCACCACTGGTGAATGTCCAAGCAACCCAAGGCTGGTTTCAGCTGCGTGTTAACACTCGCAGCCGTGCTGTTCAATTGGCTATCCAGTGAACGCTGGTTAGCTCTTGATTTTCCTTCCACACACCGAGCCTTCAGAAATCATTCTTATCTCCACTTCAGAATGTTCCATTCGTTCCCTGCGAATCTGGAATTCCTCTGACTCTCCACACCAGGCAGATTTTCCTAACAACACTGGTGAATGACCAGGTAATCCAATGCTGGTTTTCAGCGGCTGTTCACACTCACAGCCTTGCTGTTCAATTGGCAATCCAGTCAAACCTAGTCAGCTCTTCATTTTCCTGTCCACACAACCCAGCGTTCAGAAATCATTGGAATCTCTACTACAGAAATTTCCATTCATTCACTGTGAATCTGGAAATACTCTGAATCTGCATTCCAGGAAGGCTTTCGTTACACCACTGATGAATGTCCAAGTAATGCAATGCTGCTTCTTAGTGGTCTGTTCACACTCGAAACCGTGCTGTTCATTGGCTATCCACTCAATATCGGTCAGCTCTTCAATATCCTGTCCAGACTATCCAGATTCCTAAATGTTGGCAATCACCACTACAGAATGTTCCATTCAATCACGCGAATCTGGAATTCATCAGAGTCTCCACTCCTGGAAGGTTTTCGTGACACCACTGGTAAATGTCCAAGGAAGACAATGCTGGTTTTAAGCCGCCTGCTAACACACTCAGCCGTGCTGTTCAATTTGCTATCCACCCAACCCTATTCAGCTCTACATTTTCCTGTCCTCATAACCCAACCTTCAGAAATAATTGGTATCTCCTCCACAGAATGTTCCGTTCATTCACTGCGAATCTTAAATTCATCTGACTCTCAACTCCCGGCGGGTTATCGTTACACCACTTGTGAATGTCCAAGTAAGCCAATGCTGGTTTTCAGTGGCCTGTTCATACTAAGAGACGTGCTGTTCATTTGGCTATCCACTCCACCCTGTTCAGCTCTACATTTTCGTGTCCACAAAACCCAGCCTTCAGAAATCATTGGAATCACCACTAGAGAATGTTCCATTCATTCACTGCGAATCTGGAATTCCTCTGAACCTCCACTCCTGGCAGGTTTTCGTTACGCCACTGGTGAATGTCCAAGTAACTCAATACTGGTTTTCAGAGGCATGTTCAACTCGCAGAAGTGCTGTTCAATGGGCTATCCACTCAATATTGGTCAGCTCTTCATTTTCCTCTCCACACAAACCAGCCTTCAGAAATCATTGGGCTCTCCACTACAGACTGTTCCATTCATTCACTGCGATTCTGCAATTCATCTGACTCTCCGCTCCAGGCAGGTTTTCATTACAGCACTGGTGAATGACCAAGTAATCCAATGCTGGTTTTCAGCCGCCTTTTCACACTCGCAGTGTGCTGTTCAATTGTCTATCCACTCAAACCTGGTCAGCCTTTCATTTTCTTTTCCACAATATCAGACTTCAGAAATCATTGGAATCGCCAGTACAGAATGTTCCATTCATTCACTGCCAATCTGGAATTCATCTGAATCTGCACTCCAGGTAGGCTTTCATTACACCACTTATGAATGTCCAAGTAACACAATGCTGGTTTTCAGCGGTCTGTTCACACTCTAAGCCCTGCTTTTTACTGGGTATCCACACAACTGTGGTCAGCTCTTCATTTTCATGTCCAAACAATCCAGACTTGAGAAACCATTGCAATCTCCAGTACAGAATGTTCCATTCATTCACTGCGAATCTGGAATTCAACTGAATCTCCACTACCTGCAGATTTATCTTACACCACTTGTGAATGTCCAAGTAAAACAATGCTGGTTTTCAGAGGCCTGTTCATGTTCGCAGTCGTGCTGTTCAATTGGCTATCCACTCAACCTGTTTTGCTCCTCATTTTCCTGTGCACACAACCCAGCCTTCAGAAATCATTGTAATCTCCACTACAGGATGTTCCATTCATTCACTGGGAATCTGGAATTCATCTGAATCTGCACTCCATGCAGGCTTTCGTTACACCACTGCTGAAAGTCGAAGTAATGCAATACTGGTTTTCAGTGGTCTGTTCACATTCGAAGCCGAGGCTTTTTACAGGCTATCCACTCAACACTGGTCAGCTCTTCATTTTCGTGTCCCCACAATCCAGATTTCAGAAATCATTGCAATCTCCACTACAGAATGTTCCATTCATTCACTGCGAGTCTGGAGTTTATCTGATTCTCCACTCCCGCCTGGTTAACATTACACCACTTGTGAATGTCCAAGTAAGCCAATGCTGGTTTTCAGAGGCCTGTTCATACTCGCAGCCGTGCTGTTTAATTGACAATTCACTCCACCCTGTTCAGCTCTTCATTGTCCCACCACACTACCAGCCTTCAGAAATCTTTGTTATCTCCACTACAGAATGTTCCATTCATTCACTGCGAATCTGGAATTCATCTGACTCTCAACTCCACGCAGGTTTTCATTACACCACTGTTGAATGTCCAAGTAACCCAATGCTGGTTTTCAGCGGCCTGTTCATATTCGCAGCCCTGCTGTTTACTTGGCTATCGATTCAAGCCTGGTCAGCTCTTCATTTTCCTGTCCACACAACACAGGCTTCAGAAATCATTGGAATCTCCTCTACAGAATGTTCCATTCATTCACTGCGAATGTGGAATTCAACTGACTCTCCACTCCATGCAGGTTTTCCTTACACCACTGATGAATGTCCAAGTAACCCAATGCTGGTTTTCAGCTGCATGTTCACACTCGCAGCCATGCTATACAATTGGCTTTCCACTAAATCCTGATTAGTTCTTGATTTTCCTTCCACACGACCCAGCCTTCAGAAATCGTTGGAATCTCCACTAGAGAATGTTCCATTCATTCACTGCGAATCTGGAATTCCTCTGAACCTCCACTCCCGGCAGGTTTTCGTTACACCACTGTTGAATGTCCAAGTAACCCAATGTTTTAAGTGTTTTCTTCACAAGCGCAGTGGTGCTGTTCAATTGGCTATCCACTCAACCCTGGCCAGCTCTACATTTTCCTGTCCACACCACAGAGACTGGAGAAATCATTGTTATCTCCACTACAGAATGTTCCATTCATTCACAGCGAATCTGGAATTCATCTGAATCTCCACTCCCGGCAGGTTTTCGTGACACCACTGGTAAATATCCAAGTAAGCCAATGCTGGTTTTAAGTGGCCTGCTCCTACTCTCAGCCGTGCTGTTCAATTTGCTATCCACTCAACCCTCTTCAGCTCCATTTTCCTGTCCACATAACCCAAACTTCAGAAACAATTGGTATCTCCTCCACAGAATGTTCCATTCATTGACGGCAAATCTGAAATTCATCTAATTCTCAACTCCCGTCAGGTTTTCGTTACACCACTTGTGAATGTCCAATTAAGCCAAAGCTGGTTTTCAGTGGCCTGTTCTTACTACGAGACGTGCTGTTCATTTGGCTATCCATTCCACCCTGTTCAGCTCTACATTTTCGTGTCCACAAAACCCAGCCTTCAGAAATCATTGGAATCACCACTAGAGAATGTTCCATTCATTCACTGCGAATCTGGAATTCATCTGAATCTCCACTCCCGGCAGGTTTTCATTGCACCACTGCTGAATGTTCAAGTAACGCAATGATGGTTTTCAGCGGTCTATTCACACTCGAACCCGTGCTGTTCACGGTCTAGCGACTCAACACTGGTGAGTTCTTCTTTTTCCAGTTCAGACAATACAAACCTCAGAAACCATTGCAATCTACACTACAGAATGTTTCATTCATTCAGGCGAATCTTGAATTCATCTTGTTCTCCACTCCCAGCAGGTTTTCGTTTCACCACTGGTGAATGTCCAAGCAACCCAAGGCTGGTTTCAGCTGCGTGTTAACACTCGCAGCCGTGCTGTTCAATTGGCTATCCAGTGAACGCTGGTTAGCTCTTGATTTTCCTTCCACACACCGAGCCTTCAGAAATCATTCTTATCTCCACTTCAGAATGTTCCATTCGTTCCCTGCGAATCTGGAATTCCTCTGACTCTCCACACCAGGCAGATTTTCCTAACAACACTGGTGAATGACCAGGTAATCCAATGCTGGTTTTCAGCGGCTGTTCACACTCACAGCCTTGCTGTTCAATTGGCAATCCAGTCAAACCTAGTCAGCTCTTCATTTTCCTGTCCACACAACCCAGCGTTCAGAAATCATTGGAATCTCTACTACAGAAATTTCCATTCATTCACTGTGAATCTGGAAATACTCTGAATCTGCATTCCAGGAAGGCTTTCGTTACACCACTGATGAATGTCCAAGTAATGCAATGCTGCTTCTTAGTGGTCTGTTCACACTCGAAACCGTGCTCTTCATTGGCTATCCACTCAATATCGGTCAGCTCTTCAATATCCTGTCCAGACTATCCAGATTCCTAAATGTTGGCAATCACCACTACAGAATGTTCCATTCAATCACGCGAATCTGGAATTCATCAGAGTCTCCACTCCTGGAAGGTTTTCGTGACACCACTGGTAAATGTCCAAGGAAGACAATGCTGGTTTTAAGCCGCCTGCTAACACACTCAGCCGTGCTGTTCAATTTGCTATCCACCCAACCCTATTCAGCTCTACATTTTCCTGTCCTCATAACCCAACCTTCAGAAATAATTGGTATCTCCTCCACAGAATGTTCCGTTCATTCACTGCGAATCTTAAATTCATCTGACTCTCAACTCCCGGCGGGTTATCGTTACACCACTTGTGAATGTCCAAGTAAGCCAATGCTGGTTTTCAGTGGCCTGTTCATACTAAGAGACGTGCTGTTCATTTGGCTATCCACTCCACCCTGTTCAGCTCTACATTTTCGTGTCCACAAAACCCAGCCTTCAGAAATCATTGGAATCACCACTAGAGAATGTTCCATTCATTCACTGCGAATCTGGAATTCATCTGAACCTCCACTCCTGGCAGGTTTTCGTTACGCCACTGGTGAATGTCCAAGTCACTCAATACTGGTTTTCAGAGGCATGTTCAACTCGCAGAAGTGCTGTTCAATGGGCTATCCACTCAATATTGGTCAGCTCTTCATTTTCCTCTCCACACAAACCAGCCTTCAGAAATCATTGGGCTCTCCACTACAGACTGTTCCATTCATTCACTGCGATTCTGCAATTCATCTGACTCTCCGCTCCAGGCAGGTTTTCATTACAGCACTGGTGAATGACCAAGTAATCCAATGCTGGTTTTCAGCCGCCTTTTCACACTCGCAGTGTGCTGTTCAATTGTCTATCCACTCAAACCTGGTCAGCCTTTCATTTTCTTTTCCACAATATCAGACTTCAGAAATCATTGGAATCGCCAGTACAGAATGTTCCATTCATTCACTGCCAATCTGGAATTCATCTGAATCTGCACTCCAGGTAGGCTTTCATTACACCACTTATGAATGTCCAAGTAACACAATGCTGGTTTTCAGCGGTCTGTTCACACTCTAAGCCCTGCTTTTTACTGGGTATCCACACAACTGTGGTCAGCTCTTCATTTTCATGTCCAAACAATCCAGACTTGAGAAATCATTGCAATCTCCAGTACAGAATGTTCCATTCATTCACTGCGAATCTGGAATTCAACTGAATCTCCACTACCTGCAGATTTATCTTACACCACTTGTGAATGTCCAAGTAAAACAATGCTGGTTTTCAGAGGCCTGTTCATGTTCGCAGTCGTGCTGTTCAATTGGCTATCCACTCAACCTGTTTTGCTCCTCATTTTCCTGTGCACACAACCCAGCCTTCAGAAATCATTGTAATCTCCACTACAGGATGTTCCATTCATTCACTGGGAATCTGGAATTCATCTGAATCTGCACTCCACGCAGGCTTTCGTTACACCACTGCTGAAAGTCGAAGTAATGCAATACTGGTTTTCAGTGGTCTGTTCACATTCGAAGCCGAGGCTTTTTACAGGCTATCCACTCAACACTGGTCAGCTCTTCATTTTCGTGTCCCCACAATCCAGATTTCAGAAATCATTGCAATCTCCACTACAGAATGTTCCATTCATTCACTGCGAGTCTGGAGTTTATCTGATTCTCCACTCCCGCCTGGTTAACATTACACCACTTGTGAATGTCCAAGTAAGCCAATGCTGGTTTTCAGAGGCCTGTTCATACTCGCAGCCGTGCTGTTTAATTGACAATTCACTCCACCCTGTTCAGCTCTTCATTGTCCCACCACACTACCAGCCTTCAGAAATCTTTGTTATCTCCACTACAGAATGTTCCATTCATTCACTGCGAATCTGGAATTCATCTGACTCTCAACTCCACGCAGGTTTTCATTACACCACTGTTGAATGTCCAAGTAACCCAATGCTGGTTTTCAGCGGCCTGTTCATATTCGCAGCCCTGCTGTTTACTTGGCTATCGATTCAAGCCTGGTCAGCTCTTCATTTTCCTGTCCACACAACACAGGCTTCAGAAATCATTGGAATCTCCTCTAAAGAATGTTCCATTCATTCACTGCGAATGTGGAATTCAACTGACTCTCCACTCCATGCAGGTTTTCCTTACACCACTGATGAATGTCCAAGTAACCCAATGCTGGTTTTCAGCTGCATGTTCACACTCGCAGCCATGCTATACAATTGGCTTTCCACTAAATCCTGATTAGTTCTTGATTTTCCTTCCACACGACCCAGCCTTCAGAAATCGTTGGAATCTCCACTAGAGAATGTTCCATTCATTCACTGCGAATCTGGAATTCCTCTGAACCTCCACTCCCGGCAGGTTTTCGTTACACCACTGTTGAATGTCCAAGTAACCCAATGTTTTAAGTGTTTTCTTCACAAGCGCAGTGGTGCTGTTCAATTGGCTATCCACTCAACCCTGGCCAGCTCTACATTTTCCTGTCCACACCACAGAGACTGGAGAAATCATTGTTATCTCCACTACAGAATGTTCCATTCATTCACAGCGAATCTGGAATTCATCTGAATCTCCACTCCCGGCAGGTTTTCGTGACACCACTGGTAAATATCCAAGTAAGCCAATGCTGGTTTTAAGTGGCCTGCTCATACTCTCAGCCGTGCTGTTCAATTTGCTATCCACTCAACCCTCTTCAGCTCCATTTTCCTGTCCACATAACCCAAACTTCAGAAACAATTGGTATCTCCTCCACAGAATGTTCCATTCATTGACGGCAAATCTGAAATTCATCTAATTCTCAACTCCCGTCAGGTTTTCGTTACACCACTTGTGAATGTCCAATTAAGCCAAAGCTGGTTTTCAGTGGCCTGTTCTTACTACGAGACGTGCTGTTCATTTGGCTATCCATTCCACCCTGTTCAGCTCTACATTTTCGTGTCCACAAAACCCAGCCTTCAGAAATCATTGGAATCACCACTAGAGAATGTTCCATTCATTCACTGCGAATCTGGAATTCATCTGAATCTCCACTCCCGGCAGGTTTTCATTGCACCACTGCTGAATGTTCAAGTAACGCAATGATGGTTTTCAGCGGTCTATTCACACTCGAACCCGTGCTGTTCACGGTCTAGCGACTCAACACTGGTGAGTTCTTCTTTTTCCAGTTCAGACAATACAAACCTCAGAAACCATTGCAATCTACACTACAGAATGTTTCATTCATTCACGCGAATCTTGAATTCATCTTGTTCTCCACTCCCAGCAGGTTTTCGTTTCACCACTGGTGAATGTCCAAGCAACCCAAGGCTGGTTTCAGCTGCGTGTTAACACTCGCAGCCGTGCTGTTCAATTGGCTATCCAGTGAACGCTGGTTAGCTCTTGATTTTCCTTCCACACACCGAGCCTTCAGAAATCATTCTTATCTCCACTTCAGAATGTTCCATTCGTTCCCTGCGAATCTGGAATTCCTCTGACTCTCCACACCAGGCAGATTTTCCTAACAACACTGGTGAATGACCAGGTAATCCAATGCTGGTTTTCAGCGGCTGTTCACACTCACAGCCTTGCTGTTCAATTGGCAATCCAGTCAAACCTAGTCAGCTCTTCATTTTCCTGTCCACACAACCCAGCGTTCAGAAATCATTGGAATCTCTACTACAGAAATTTCCATTCATTCACTGTGAATCTGGAAATACTCTGAATCTGCATTCCAGGAAGGCTTTCGTTACACCACTGATGAATGTCCAAGTAATGCAATGCTGCTTCTTAGTGGTCTGTTCACACTCGAAACCGTGCTCTTCATTGGCTATCCACTCAATATCGGTCAGCTCTTCAATATCCTGTCCAGACTATCCAGATTCCTAAATGTTGGCAATCACCACTACAGAATGTTCCATTCAATCACGCGAATCTGGAATTCATCAGAGTCTCCACTCCTGGAAGGTTTTCGTGACACCACTGGTAAATGTCCAAGGAAGACAATGCTGGTTTTAAGCCGCCTGCTAACACACTCAGCCGTGCTGTTCAATTTGCTATCCACCCAACCCTATTCAGCTCTACATTTTCCTGTCCTCATAACCCAACCTTCAGAAATAATTGGTATCTCCTCCACAGAATGTTCCGTTCATTCACTGCGAATCTTAAATTCATCTGACTCTCAACTCCCGGCGGGTTATCGTTACACCACTTGTGAATGTCCAAGTAAGCCAATGCTGGTTTTCAGTGGCCTGTTCATACTAAGAGACGTGCTGTTCATTTGGCTATCCACTCCACCCTGTTCAGCTCTACATTTTCGTGTCCACAAAACCCAGCCTTCAGAAATCATTGGAATCACCACTAGAGAATGTTCCATTCATTCACTGCGAATCTGGAATTCATCTGAACCTCCACTCCTGGCAGGTTTTCGTTACGCCACTGGTGAATGTCCAAGTCACTCAATACTGGTTTTCAGAGGCATGTTCAACTCGCAGAAGTGCTGTTCAATGGGCTATCCACTCAATATTGGTCAGCTCTTCATTTTCCTCTCCACACAAACCAGCCTTCAGAAATCATTGGGCTCTCCACTACAGACTGTTCCATTCATTCACTGCGATTCTGCAATTCATCTGACTCTCCGCTCCAGGCAGGTTTTCATTACAGCACTGGTGAATGACCAAGTAATCCAATGCTGGTTTTCAGCCGCCTTTTCACACTCGCAGTGTGCTGTTCAATTGTCTATCCACTCAAACCTGGTCAGCCTTTCATTTTCTTTTCCACAATATCAGACTTCAGAAATCATTGGAATCGCCAGTACAGAATGTTCCATTCATTCACTGCCAATCTGGAATTCATCTGAATCTGCACTCCAGGTAGGCTTTCATTACACCACTTATGAATGTCCAAGTAACACAATGCTGGTTTTCAGCGGTCTGTTCACACTCTAAGCCCTGCTTTTTACTGGGTATCCACACAACTGTGGTCAGCTCTTCATTTTCATGTCCAAACAATCCAGACTTGAGAAATCATTGCAATCTCCAGTACAGAATGTTCCATTCATTCACTGCGAATCTGGAATTCAACTGAATCTCCACTACCTGCAGATTTATCTTACACCACTTGTGAATGTCCAAGTAAAACAATGCTGGTTTTCAGAGGCCTGTTCATGTTCGCAGTCGTGCTGTTCAATTGGCTATCCACTCAACCTGTTTTGCTCCTCATTTTCCTGTGCACACAACCCAGCCTTCAGAAATCATTGTAATCTCCACTACAGGATGTTCCATTCATTCACTGGGAATCTGGAATTCATCTGAATCTGCACTCCACGCAGGCTTTCGTTACACCACTGCTGAAAGTCGAAGTAATGCAATACTGGTTTTCAGTGGTCTGTTCACATTCGAAGCCGAGGCTTTTTACAGGCTATCCACTCAACACTGGTCAGCTCTTCATTTTCGTGTCCCCACAATCCAGATTTCAGAAATCATTGCAATCTCCACTACAGAATGTTCCATTCATTCACTGCGAGTCTGGAGTTTATCTGATTCTCCACTCCCGCCTGGTTAACATTACACCACTTGTGAATGTCCAAGTAAGCCAATGCTGGTTTTCAGAGGCCTGTTCATACTCGCAGCCGTGCTGTTTAATTGACAATTCACTCCACCCTGTTCAGCTCTTCATTGTCCCACCACACTACCAGCCTTCAGAAATCTTTGTTATCTCCACTACAGAATGTTCCATTCATTCACTGCGAATCTGGAATTCATCTGACTCTCAACTCCACGCAGGTTTTCATTACACCACTGTTGAATGTCCAAGTAACCCAATGCTGGTTTTCAGCGGCCTGTTCATATTCGCAGCCCTGCTGTTTACTTGGCTATCGATTCAAGCCTGGTCAGCTCTTCATTTTCCTGTCCACACAACACAGGCTTCAGAAATCATTGGAATCTCCTCTACAGAATGTTCCATTCATTCACTGCGAATGTGGAATTCAACTGACTCTCCACTCCATGCAGGTTTTCCTTACACCACTGATGAATGTCCAAGTAACCCAATGCTGGTTTTCAGCTGCATGTTCACACTCGCAGCCATGCTATACAATTGGCTTTCCACTAAATCCTGATTAGTTCTTGATTTTCCTTCCACACGACCCAGCCTTCAGAAATCGTTGGAATCTCCACTAGAGAATGTTCCATTCATTCACTGCGAATCTGGAATTCCTCTGAACCTCCACTCCCGGCAGGTTTTCGTTACACCACTGTTGAATGTCCAAGTAACCCAATGTTTTAAGTGTTTTCTTCACAAGCGCAGTGGTGCTGTTCAATTGGCTATCCACTCAACCCTGGCCAGCTCTACATTTTCCTGTCCACACCACAGAGACTGGAGAAATCATTGTTATCTCCACTACAGAATGTTCCATTCATTCACAGCGAATCTGGAATTCATCTGAATCTCCACTCCCGGCAGGTTTTCGTGACACCACTGGTAAATATCCAAGTAAGCCAATGCTGGTTTTAAGTGGCCTGCTCATACTCTCAGCCGTGCTGTTCAATTTGCTATCCACTCAACCCTCTTCAGCTCCATTTTCCTGTCCACATAACCCAAACTTCAGAAACAATTGGTATCTCCTCCACAGAATGTTCCATTCATTGACGGCAAATCTGAAATTCATCTAATTCTCAACTCCCGTCAGGTTTTCGTTACACCACTTGTGAATGTCCAATTAAGCCAAAGCTGGTTTTCAGTGGCCTGTTCTTACTACGAGACGTGCTGTTCATTTGGCTATCCATTCCACCCTGTTCAGCTCTACATTTTCGTGTCCACAAAACCCAGCCTTCAGAAATCATTGGAATCACCACTAGAGAATGTTCCATTCATTCACTGCGAATCTGGAATTCATCTGAATCTCCACTCCCGGCAGGTTTTCATTGCACCACTGCTGAATGTTCAAGTAACGCAATGATGGTTTTCAGCGGTCTATTCACACTCGAACCCGTGCTGTTCACGGTCTAGCGACTCAACACTGGTGAGTTCTTCTTTTTCCAGTTCAGACAATACAAACCTCAGAAACCATTGCAATCTACACTACAGAATGTTTCATTCATTCAGGCGAATCTTGAATTCATCTTGTTCTCCACTCCCAGCAGGTTTTCGTTTCACCACTGGTGAATGTCCAAGCAACCCAAGGCTGGTTTCAGCTGCGTGTTAACACTCGCAGCCGTGCTGTTCAATTGGCTATCCAGTGAACGCTGGTTAGCTCTTGATTTTCCTTCCACACACCGAGCCTTCAGAAATCATTCTTATCTCCACTTCAGAATGTTCCATTCGTTCCCTGCGAATCTGGAATTCCTCTGACTCTCCACACCAGGCAGATTTTCCTAACAACACTGGTGAATGACCAGGTAATCCAATGCTGGTTTTCAGCGGCTGTTCACACTCACAGCCTTGCTGTTCAATTGGCAATCCAGTCAAACCTAGTCAGCTCTTCATTTTCCTGTCCACACAACCCAGCGTTCAGAAATCATTGGAATCTCTACTACAGAAATTTCCATTCATTCACTGTGAATCTGGAAATAATCTGAATCTGCATTCCAGGAAGGCTTTCGTTACACCACTGATGAATGTCCAAGTAATGCAATGCTGCTTCTTAGTGGTCTGTTCACACTCGAAACCGTGCTCTTCATTGGCTATCCACTCAATATCGGTCAGCTCTTCAATATCCTGTCCAGACTATCCAGATTCCTAAATGTTGGCAATCACCACTACAGAATGTTCCATTCAATCACGCGAATCTGGAATTCATCAGAGTCTCCACTCCTGGAAGGTTTTCGTGACACCACTGGTAAATGTCCAAGGAAGACAATGCTGGTTTTAAGCCGCCTGCTAACACACTCAGCCGTGCTGTTCAATTTGCTATCCACCCAACCCTATTCAGCTCTACATTTTCCTGTCCTCATAACCCAACCTTCAGAAATAATTGGTATCTCCTCCACAGAATGTTCCGTTCATTCACTGCGAATCTTAAATTCATCTGACTCTCAACTCCCGGCGGGTTATCGTTACACCACTTGTGAATGTCCAAGTAAGCCAATGCTGGTTTTCAGTGGCCTGTTCATACTAAGAGACGTGCTGTTCATTTGGCTATCCACTCCACCCTGTTCAGCTCTACATTTTCGTGTCCACAAAACCCAGCCTTCAGAAATCATTGGAATCACCACTAGAGAATGTTCCATTCATTCACTGCGAATCTGGAATTCCTCTGAACCTCCACTCCTGGCAGGTTTTCGTTACGCCACTGGTGAATGTCCAAGTAACTCAATACTGGTTTTCAGAGGCATGTTCAACTCGCAGAAGTGCTGTTCAATGGGCTATCCACTCAATATTGGTCAGCTCTTCATTTTCCTCTCCACACAAACCAGCCTTCAGAAATCATTGGGCTCTCCACTACAGACTGTTCCATTCATTCACTGCGATTCTGCAATTCATCTGACTCTCCGCTCCAGGCAGGTTTTCATTACAGCACTGGTGAATGACCAAGTAATCCAATGCTGGTTTTCAGCCGCCTTTTCACACTCGCAGTGTGCTGTTCAATTGTCTATCCACTCAAACCTGGTCAGCCTTTCATTTTCTTTTCCACAATATCAGACTTCAGAAATCATTGGAATCGCCAGTACAGAATGTTCCATTCATTCACTGCCAATCTGGAATTCATCTGAATCTGCACTCCAGGTAGGCTTTCATTACACCACTTATGAATGTCCAAGTAACACAATGCTGGTTTTCAGCGGTCTGTTCACACTCTAAGCCCTGCTTTTTACTGGGTATCCACACAACTGTGGTCAGCTCTTCATTTTCATGTCCAAACAATCCAGACTTGAGAAATCATTGCAATCTCCAGTACAGAATGTTCCATTCATTCACTGCGAATCTGGAATTCAACTGAATCTCCACTACCTGCAGATTTATCTTACACCACTTGTGAATGTCCAAGTAAAACAATGCTGGTTTTCAGAGGCCTGTTCATGTTCGCAGTCGTGCTGTTCAATTGGCTATCCACTCAACCTGTTTTGCTCCTCATTTTCCTGTGCACACAACCCAGCCTTCAGAAATCATTGTAATCTCCACTACAGGATGTTCCATTCATTCACTGGGAATCTGGAATTCATCTGAATCTGCACTCCACGCAGGCTTTCGTTACACCACTGCTGAAAGTCGAAGTAATGCAATACTGGTTTTCAGTGGTCTGTTCACATTCGAAGCCGAGGCTTTTTACAGGCTATCCACTCAACACTGGTCAGCTCTTCATTTTCGTGTCCCCACAATCCAGATTTCAGAAATCATTGCAATCTCCACTACAGAATGTTCCATTCATTCACTGCGAGTCTGGAGTTTATCTGATTCTCCACTCCCGCCTGGTTAACATTACACCACTTGTGAATGTCCAAGTAAGCCAATGCTGGTTTTCAGAGGCCTGTTCATACTCGCAGCCGTGCTGTTTAATTGACAATTCACTCCACCCTGTTCAGCTCTTCATTGTCCCACCACACTACCAGCCTTCAGAAATCTTTGTTATCTCCACTACAGAATGTTCCATTCATTCACTGCGAATCTGGAATTCATCTGACTCTCAACTCCACGCAGGTTTTCATTACACCACTGTTGAATGTCCAAGTAACCCAATGCTGGTTTTCAGCGGCCTGTTCATATTCGCAGCCCTGCTGTTTACTTGGCTATCGATTCAAGCCTGGTCAGCTCTTCATTTTCCTGTCCACACAACACAGGCTTCAGAAATCATTGGAATCTCCTCTACAGAATGTTCCATTCATTCACTGCGAATGTGGAATTCAACTGACTCTCCACTCCATGCAGGTTTTCCTTACACCACTGATGAATGTCCAAGTAACCCAATGCTGGTTTTCAGCTGCATGTTCACACTCGCAGCCATGCTATACAATTGGCTTTCCACTAAATCCTGATTAGTTCTTGATTTTCCTTCCACACGACCCAGCCTTCAGAAATCGTTGGAATCTCCACTAGAGAATGTTCCATTCATTCACTGCGAATCTGGAATTCCTCTGAACCTCCACTCCCGGCAGGTTTTCGTTACACCACTGTTGAATGTCCAAGTAACCCAATGTTTTAAGTGTTTTCTTCACAAGCGCAGTGGTGCTGTTCAATTGGCTATCCACTCAACCCTGGCCAGCTCTACATTTTCCTGTCCACACCACAGAGACTGGAGAAATCATTGTTATCTCCACTACAGAATGTTCCATTCATTCACAGCGAATCTGGAATTCATCTGAATCTCCACTCCCGGCAGGTTTTCGTGACACCACTGGTAAATATCCAAGTAAGCCAATGCTGGTTTTAAGTGGCCTGCTCATACTCTCAGCCGTGCTGTTCAATTTGCTATCCACTCAACCCTCTTCAGCTCCATTTTCCTGTCCACATAACCCAAACTTCAGAAACAATTGGTATCTCCTCCACAGAATGTTCCATTCATTGACGGCAAATCTGAAATTCATCTAATTCTCAACTCCCGTCAGGTTTTCGTTACACCACTTGTGAATGTCCAATTAAGCCAAAGCTGGTTTTCAGTGGCCTGTTCTTACTACGAGACGTGCTGTTCATTTGGCTATCCATTCCACCCTGTTCAGCTCTACATTTTCGTGTCCACAAAACCCAGCCTTCAGAAATCATTGGAATCACCACTAGAGAATGTTCCATTCATTCACTGCGAATCTGGAATTCATCTGAATCTCCACTCCCGGCAGGTTTTCATTGCACCACTGCTGAATGTTCAAGTAACGCAATGATGGTTTTCAGCGGTCTATTCACACTCGAACCCGTGCTGTTCACGGTCTAGCGACTCAACACTGGTGAGTTCTTCTTTTTCCAGTTCAGACAATACAAACCTCAGAAACCATTGCAATCTACACTACAGAATGTTTCATTCATTCAGGCGAATCTTGAATTCATCTTGTTCTCCACTCCCAGCAGGTTTTCGTTTCACCACTGGTGAATGTCCAAGCAACCCAAGGCTGGTTTCAGCTGCGTGTTAACACTCGCAGCCGTGCTGTTCAATTGGCTATCCAGTGAACGCTGGTTAGCTCTTGATTTTCCTTCCACACACCGAGCCTTCAGAAATCATTCTTATCTCCACTTCAGAATGTTCCATTCGTTCCCTGCGAATCTGGAATTCCTCTGACTCTCCACACCAGGCAGATTTTCCTAACAACACTGGTGAATGACCAGGTAATCCAATGCTGGTTTTCAGCGGCTGTTCACACTCACAGCCTTGCTGTTCAATTGGCAATCCAGTCAAACCTAGTCAGCTCTTCATTTTCCTGTCCACACAACCCAGCGTTCAGAAATCATTGGAATCTCTACTACAGAAATTTCCATTCATTCACTGTGAATCTGGAAATAATCTGAATCTGCATTCCAGGAAGGCTTTCGTTACACCACTGATGAATGTCCAAGTAATGCAATGCTGCTTCTTAGTGGTCTGTTCACACTTGAAACCGTGCTCTTCATTGGCTATCCACTCAATATCGGTCAGCTCTTCAATATCCTGTCCAGACTATCCAGATTCCTAAATGTTGGCAATCACCACTACAGAATGTTCCATTCAATCACGCGAATCTGGAATTCATCAGAGTCTCCACTCCTGGAAGGTTTTCGTGACACCACTGGTAAATGTCCAAGGAAGACAATGCTGGTTTTAAGCCGCCTGCTAACACACTCAGCCGTGCTGTTCAATTTGCTATCCACCCAACCCTATTCAGCTCTACATTTTCCTGTCCTCATAACCCAACCTTCAGAAATAATTGGTATCTCCTCCACAGAATGTTCCGTTCATTCACTGCGAATCTTAAATTCATCTGACTCTCAACTCCCGGCGGGTTATCGTTACACCACTTGTGAATGTCCAAGTAAGCCAATGCTGGTTTTCAGTGGCCTGTTCATACTAAGAGACGTGCTGTTCATTTGGCTATCCACTCCACCCTGTTCAGCTCTACATTTTCGTGTCCACAAAACCCAGCCTTCAGAAATCATTGGAATCACCACTAGAGAATGTTCCATTCATTCACTGCGAATCTGGAATTCCTCTGAACCTCCACTCCTGGCAGGTTTTCGTTACGCCACTGGTGAATGTCCAAGTAACTCAATACTGGTTTTCAGAGGCATGTTCAACTCGCAGAAGTGCTGTTCAATGGGCTATCCACTCAATATTGGTCAGCTCTTCATTTTCCTCTCCACACAAACCAGCCTTCAGAAATCATTGGGCTCTCCACTACAGACTGTTCCATTCATTCACTGCGATTCTGCAATTCATCTGACTCTCCGCTCCAGGCAGGTTTTCATTACAGCACTGGTGAATGACCAAGTAATCCAATGCTGGTTTTCAGCCGCCTTTTCACACTCGCAGTGTGCTGTTCAATTGTCTATCCACTCAAACCTGGTCAGCCTTTCATTTTCTTTTCCACAATATCAGACTTCAGAAATCATTGGAATCGCCAGTACAGAATGTTCCATTCATTCACTGCCAATCTGGAATTCATCTGAATCTGCACTCCAGGTAGGCTTTCATTACACCACTTATGAATGTCCAAGTAACACAATGCTGGTTTTCAGCGGTCTGTTCACACTCTAAGCCCTGCTTTTTACTGGGTATCCACACAACTGTGGTCAGCTCTTCATTTTCATGTCCAAACAATCCAGACTTGAGAAATCATTGCAATCTCCAGTACAGAATGTTCCATTCATTCACTGCGAATCTGGAATTCAACTGAATCTCCACTACCTGCAGATTTATCTTACACCACTTGTGAATGTCCAAGTAAAACAATGCTGGTTTTCAGAGGCCTGTTCATGTTCGCAGTCGTGCTGTTCAATTGGCTATCCACTCAACCTGTTTTGCTCCTCATTTTCCTGTGCACACAACCCAGCCTTCAGAAATCATTGTAATCTCCACTACAGGATGTTCCATTCATTCACTGGGAATCTGGAATTCATCTGAATCTGCACTCCACGCAGGCTTTCGTTACACCACTGCTGAAAGTCGAAGTAATGCAATACTGGTTTTCAGTGGTCTGTTCACATTCGAAGCCGAGGCTTTTTACAGGCTATCCACTCAACACTGGTCAGCTCTTCATTTTCGTGTCCCCACAATCCAGATTTCAGAAATCATTGCAATCTCCACTACAGAATGTTCCATTCATTCACTGCGAGTCTGGAGTTTATCTGATTCTCCACTCCCGCCTGGTTAACATTACACCACTTGTGAATGTCCAAGTAAGCCAATGCTGGTTTTCAGAGGCCTGTTCATACTCGCAGCCGTGCTGTTTAATTGACAATTCACTCCACCCTGTTCAGCTCTTCATTGTCCCACCACACTACCAGCCTTCAGAAATCTTTGTTATCTCCACTACAGAATGTTCCATTCATTCACTGCGAATCTGGAATTCATCTGACTCTCAACTCCACGCAGGTTTTCATTACACCACTGTTGAATGTCCAAGTAACCCAATGCTGGTTTTCAGCGGCCTGTTCATATTCGCAGCCCTGCTGTTTACTTGGCTATCGATTCAAGCCTGGTCAGCTCTTCATTTTCCTGTCCACACAACACAGGCTTCAGAAATCATTGGAATCTCCTCTACAGAATGTTCCATTCATTCACTGCGAATGTGGAATTCAACTGACTCTCCACTCCATGCAGGTTTTCCTTACACCACTGATGAATGTCCAAGTAACCCAATGCTGGTTTTCAGCTGCATGTTCACACTCGCAGCCATGCTATACAATTGGCTTTCCACTAAATCCTGATTAGTTCTTGATTTTCCTTCCACACGACCCAGCCTTCAGAAATCGTTGGAATCTCCACCAGAGAAAGTTCCATTCATTCACTGCGAATCTGGAATTCCGCTGAACCTCCACTCCCGGCAGGTTTTCGTTACACCACTGTTGAATGTCCAAGTAACCCAATGTTTTAAGTGTTTTCTTCACAAGCGCAGTGGTGCTGTTCAATTGGCTATCCACTCAACCCTGGCCAGCTCTACATTTTCCTGTCCACACCACAGAGACTGGAGAAATCATTGTTATCTCCACTACAGAATGTTCCATTCATTCACAGCGAATCTGGAATTCATCTGAATCTCCACTCCCGGCAGGTTTTCGTGACACCACTGGTAAATATCCAAGTAAGCCAATGCTGGTTTTAAGTGGCCTGCTCATACTCTCAGCCGTGCTGTTCAATTTGCTATCCACTCAACCCTCTTCAGCTCCATTTTCCTGTCCACATAACCCAAACTTCAGAAACAATTGGTATCTCCTCCACAGAATGTTCCATTCATTGACGGCAAATCTGAAATTCATCTAATTCTCAACTCCCGTCAGGTTTTCGTTACACCACTTGTGAATGTCCAATTAAGCCAAAGCTGGTTTTCAGTGGCCTGTTCTTACTACGAGACATGCTGTTCATTTGGCTATCCATTCCACCCTGTTCAGCTCTACATTTTCGTGTCCACAAAACCCAGCCTTCAGAAATCATTGGAATCACCACTAGAGAATGTTCCATTCATTCACTGCGAATCTGGAATTCATCTGAATCTCCACTCCCGGCAGGTTTTCATTGCACCACTGCTGAATGTTCAAGTAACGCAATGATGGTTTTCAGCGGTCTATTCACACTCGAACCCGTGCTGTTCACGGTCTAGCGACTCAACACTGGTGAGTTCTTCTTTTTCCAGTTCAGACAATACAAACCTCAGAAACCATTGCAATCTACACTACAGAATGTTTCATTCATTCAGGCGAATCTTGAATTCATCTTGTTCTCCACTCCCAGCAGGTTTTCGTTTCACCACTGGTGAATGTCCAAGCAACCCAAGGCTGGTTTCAGCTGCGTGTTAACACTCGCAGCCGTGCTGTTCAATTGGCTATCCAGTGAACGCTGGTTAGCTCTTGATTTTCCTTCCACACACCGAGCCTTCAGAAATCATTCTTATCTCCACTTCAGAATGTTCCATTCGTTCCCTGCGAATCTGGAATTCCTCTGACTCTCCACACCAGGCAGATTTTCCTAACAACACTGGTGAATGACCAGGTAATCCAATGCTGGTTTTCAGCGGCTGTTCACACTCACAGCCTTGCTGTTCAATTGGCAATCCAGTCAAACCTAGTCAGCTCTTCATTTTCCTGTCCACACAACCCAGCGTTCAGAAATCATTGGAATCTCTACTACAGAAATTTCCATTCATTCACTGTGAATCTGGAAATACTCTGAATCTGCATTCCAGGAAGGCTTTCGTTACACCACTGATGAATGTCCAAGTAATGCAATGCTGCTTCTTAGTGGTCTGTTCACACTCGAAACCGTGCTGTTCATTGGCTATCCACTCAATATCGGTCAGCTCTTCAATATCCTGTCCAGACTATCCAGATTCCTAAATGTTGGCAATCACCACTACAGAATGTTCCATTCAATCACGCGAATCTGGAATTCATCAGAGTCTCCACTCCTGGAAGGTTTTCGTGACACCACTGGTAAATGTCCAAGGAAGACAATGCTGGTTTTAAGCCGCCTGCTAACACACTCAGCCGTGCTGTTCAATTTGCTATCCACCCAACCCTATTCAGCTCTACATTTTCCTGTCCTCATAACCCAACCTTCAGAAATAATTGGTATCTCCTCCACAGAATGTTCCGTTCATTCACTGCGAATCTTAAATTCATCTGACTCTCAACTCCCGGCGGGTTATCGTTACACCACTTGTGAATGTCCAAGTAAGCCAATGCTGGTTTTCAGTGGCCTGTTCATACTAAGAGACGTGCTGTTCATTTGGCTATCCACTCCACCCTGTTCAGCTCTACATTTTCGTGTCCACAAAACCCAGCCTTCAGAAATCATTGGAATCACCACTAGAGAATGTTCCATTCATTCACTGCGAATCTGGAATTCCTCTGAACCTCCACTCCTGGCAGGTTTTCGTTACGCCACTGGTGAATGTCCAAGTCACTCAATACTGGTTTTCAGAGGCATGTTCAACTCGCAGAAGTGCTGTTCAATGGGCTATCCACTCAATATTGGTCAGCTCTTCATTTTCCTCTCCACACAAACCAGCCTTCAGAAATCATTGGGCTCTCCACTACAGACTGTTCCATTCATTCACTGCGATTCTGCAATTCATCTGACTCTCCGCTCCAGGCAGGTTTTCATTACAGCACTGGTGAATGACCAAGTAATCCAATGCTGGTTTTCAGCCGCCTTTTCACACTCGCAGTGTGCTGTTCAATTGTCTATCCACTCAAACCTGGTCAGCCTTTCATTTTCTTTTCCACAATATCAGACTTCAGAAATCATTGGAATCGCCAGTACAGAATGTTCCATTCATTCACTGCCAATCTGGAATTCATCTGAATCTGCACTCCAGGTAGGCTTTCATTACACCACTTATGAATGTCCAAGTAACACAATGCTGGTTTTCAGCGGTCTGTTCACACTCTAAGCCCTGCTTTTTACTGGGTATCCACACAACTGTGGTCAGCTCTTCATTTTCATGTCCAAACAATCCAGACTTGAGAAATCATTGCAATCTCCAGTACAGAATGTTCCATTCATTCACTGCGAATCTGGAATTCAACTGAATCTCCACTACCTGCAGATTTATCTTACACCACTTGTGAATGTCCAAGTAAAACAATGCTGGTTTTCAGAGGCCTGTTCATGTTCGCAGTCGTGCTGTTCAATTGGCTATCCACTCAACCTGTTTTGCTCCTCATTTTCCTGTGCACACAACCCAGCCTTCAGAAATCATTGTAATCTCCACTACAGGATGTTCCATTCATTCACTGGGAATCTGGAATTCATCTGAATCTGCACTCCACGCAGGCTTTCGTTACACCACTGCTGAAAGTCGAAGTAATGCAATACTGGTTTTCAGTGGTCTGTTCACATTCGAAGCCGAGGCTTTTTACAGGCTATCCACTCAACACTGGTCAGCTCTTCATTTTCGTGTCCCCACAATCCAGATTTCAGAAATCATTGCAATCTCCACTACAGAATGTTCCATTCATTCACTGCGAGTCTGGAGTTTATCTGATTCTCCACTCCCGCCTGGTTAACATTACACCACTTGTGAATGTCCAAGTAAGCCAATGCTGGTTTTCAGAGGCCTGTTCATACTCGCAGCCGTGCTGTTTAATTGACAATTCACTCCACCCTGTTCAGCTCTTCATTGTCCCACCACACTACCAGCCTTCAGAAATCTTTGTTATCTCCACTACAGAATGTTCCATTCATTCACTGCGAATCTGGAATTCATCTGACTCTCAACTCCACGCCTCCACGCAGGTTTTCATTACACCACTGTTGAATGTCCAAGTAACCCAATGCTGGTTTTCAGCGGCCTGTTCATATTCGCAGCCCTGCTGTTTACTTGGCTATCGATTCAAGCCTGGTCAGCTCTTCATTTTCCTGTCCACACAACACAGGCTTCAGAAATCATTGGAATCTCCTCTACAGAATGTTCCATTCATTCACTGCGAATGTGGAATTCAACTGACTCTCCACTCCATGCAGGTTTTCCTTACACCACTGATGAATGTCCAAGTAACCCAATGCTGGTTTTCAGCTGCATGTTCACACTCGCAGCCATGCTATACAATTGGCTTTCCACTAAATCCTGATTAGTTCTTGATTTTCCTTCCACACGACCCAGCCTTCAGAAATCGTTGGAATCTCCACTAGAGAATGTTCCATTCATTCACTGCGAATCTGGAATTCCTCTGAACCTCCACTCCCGGCAGGTTTTCGTTACACCACTGTTGAATGTCCAAGTAACCCAATGTTTTAAGTGTTTTCTTCACAAGCGCAGTGGTGCTGTTCAATTGGCTATCCACTCAACCCTGGCCAGCTCTACATTTTCCTGTCCACACCACAGAGACTGGAGAAATCATTGTTATCTCCACTACAGAATGTTCCATTCATTCACAGCGAATCTGGAATTCATCTGAATCTCCACTCCCGGCAGGTTTTCGTGACACCACTGGTAAATATCCAAGTAAGCCAATGCTGGTTTTAAGTGGCCTGCTCATACTCTCAGCCGTGCTGTTCAATTTGCTATCCACTCAACCCTCTTCAGCTCCATTTTCCTGTCCACATAACCCAAACTTCAGAAACAATTGGTATCTCCTCCACAGAATGTTCCATTCATTGACGGCAAATCTGAAATTCATCTAATTCTCAACTCCCGTCAGGTTTTCGTTACACCACTTGTGAATGTCCAATTAAGCCAAAGCTGGTTTTCAGTGGCCTGTTCTTACTACGAGACGTGCTGTTCATTTGGCTATCCATTCCACCCTGTTCAGCTCTACATTTTCGTGTCCACAAAACCCAGCCTTCAGAAATCATTGGAATCACCACTAGAGAATGTTCCATTCATTCACTGCGAATCTGGAATTCATCTGAATCTCCACTCCCGGCAGGTTTTCATTGCACCACTGCTGAATGTTCAAGTAACGCAATGATGGTTTTCAGCGGTCTATTCACACTCGAACCCGTGCTGTTCACGGTCTAGCGACTCAACACTGGTGAGTTCTTCTTTTTCCAGTTCAGACAATACAAACCTCAGAAACCATTGCAATCTACACTACAGAATGTTTCATTCATTCAGGCGAATCTTGAATTCATCTTGTTCTCCACTCCCAGCAGGTTTTCGTTTCACCACTGGTGAATGTCCAAGCAACCCAAGGCTGGTTTCAGCTGCGTGTTAACACTCGCAGCCGTGCTGTTCAATTGGCTATCCAGTGAACGCTGGTTAGCTCTTGATTTTCCTTCCACACACCGAGCCTTCAGAAATCATTCTTATCTCCACTTCAGAATGTTCCATTCGTTCCCTGCGAATCTGGAATTCCTCTGACTCTCCACACCAGGCAGATTTTCCTAACAACACTGGTGAATGACCAGGTAATCCAATGCTGGTTTTCAGCGGCTGTTCACACTCACAGCCTTGCTGTTCAATTGGCAATCCAGTCAAACCTAGTCAGCTCTTCATTTTCCTGTCCACACAACCCAGCGTTCAGAAATCATTGGAATCTCTACTACAGAAATTTCCATTCATTCACTGTGAATCTGGAAATACTCTGAATCTGCATTCCAGGAAGGCTTTCGTTACACCACTGATGAATGTCCAAGTAATGCAATGCTGCTTCTTAGTGGTCTGTTCACACTCGAAACCGTGCTGTTCATTGGCTATCCACTCAATATCGGTCAGCTCTTCAATATCCTGTCCAGACTATCCAGATTCCTAAATGTTGGCAATCACCACTACAGAATGTTCCATTCAATCACGCGAATCTGGAATTCATCAGAGTCTCCACTCCTGGAAGGTTTTCGTGACACCACTGGTAAATGTCCAAGGAAGACAATGCTGGTTTTAAGCCGCCTGCTAACACACTCAGCCGTGCTGTTCAATTTGCTATCCACCCAACCCTATTCAGCTCTACATTTTCCTGTCCTCATAACCCAACCTTCAGAAATAATTGGTATCTCCTCCACAGAATGTTCCGTTCATTCACTGCGAATCTTAAATTCATCTGACTCTCAACTCCCGGCGGGTTATCGTTACACCACTTGTGAATGTCCAAGTAAGCCAATGCTGGTTTTCAGTGGCCTGTTCATACTAAGAGACGTGCTGTTCATTTGGCTATCCACTCCACCCTGTTCAGCTCTACATTTTCGTGTCCACAAAACCCAGCCTTCAGAAATCATTGGAATCACCACTAGAGAATGTTCCATTCATTCACTGCGAATCTGGAATTCCTCTGAACCTCCACTCCTGGCAGGTTTTCGTTACGCCACTGGTGAATGTCCAAGTCACTCAATACTGGTTTTCAGAGGCATGTTCAACTCGCAGAAGTGCTGTTCAATGGGCTATCCACTCAATATTGGTCAGCTCTTCATTTTCCTCTCCACACAAACCAGCCTTCAGAAATCATTGGGCTCTCCACTACAGACTGTTCCATTCATTCACTGCGATTCTGCAATTCATCTGACTCTCCGCTCCAGGCAGGTTTTCATTACAGCACTGGTGAATGACCAAGTAATCCAATGCTGGTTTTCAGCCGCCTTTTCACACTCGCAGTGTGCTGTTCAATTGTCTATCCACTCAAACCTGGTCAGCCTTTCATTTTCTTTTCCACAATATCAGACTTCAGAAATCATTGGAATCGCCAGTACAGAATGTTCCATTCATTCACTGCCAATCTGGAATTCATCTGAATCTGCACTCCAGGTAGGCTTTCATTACACCACTTATGAATGTCCAAGTAACACAATGCTGGTTTTCAGCGGTCTGTTCACACTCTAAGCCCTGCTTTTTACTGGGTATCCACACAACTGTGGTCAGCTCTTCATTTTCATGTCCAAACAATCCAGACTTGAGAAATCATTGCAATCTCCAGTACAGAATGTTCCATTCATTCACTGCGAATCTGGAATTCAACTGAATCTCCACTACCTGCAGATTTATCTTACACCACTTGTGAATGTCCAAGTAAAACAATGCTGGTTTTCAGAGGCCTGTTCATGTTCGCAGTCGTGCTGTTCAATTGGCTATCCACTCAACCTGTTTTGCTCCTCATTTTCCTGTGCACACAACCCAGCCTTCAGAAATCATTGTAATCTCCACTACAGGATGTTCCATTCATTCACTGGGAATCTGGAATTCATCTGAATCTGCACTCCACGCAGGCTTTCGTTACACCACTGCTGAAAGTCGAAGTAATGCAATACTGGTTTTCAGTGGTCTGTTCACATTCGAAGCCGAGGCTTTTTACAGGCTATCCACTCAACACTGGTCAGCTCTTCATTTTCGTGTCCCCACAATCCAGATTTCAGAAATCATTGCAATCTCCACTACAGAATGTTCCATTCATTCACTGCGAGTCTGGAGTTTATCTGATTCTCCACTCCCGCCTGGTTAACATTACACCACTTGTGAATGTCCAAGTAAGCCAATGCTGGTTTTCAGAGGCCTGTTCATACTCGCAGCCGTGCTGTTTAATTGACAATTCACTCCACCCTGTTCAGCTCTTCATTGTCCCACCACACTACCAGCCTTCAGAAATCTTTGTTATCTCCACTACAGAATGTTCCATTCATTCACTGCGAATCTGGAATTCATCTGACTCTCAACTCCACGCCTCCACGCAGGTTTTCATTACACCACTGTTGAATGTCCAAGTAACCCAATGCTGGTTTTCAGCGGCCTGTTCATATTCGCAGCCCTGCTGTTTACTTGGCTATCGATTCAAGCCTGGTCAGCTCTTCATTTTCCTGTCCACACAACACAGGCTTCAGAAATCATTGGAATCTCCTCTACAGAATGTTCCATTCATTCACTGCGAATGTGGAATTCAACTGACTCTCCACTCCATGCAGGTTTTCCTTACACCACTGATGAATGTCCAAGTAACCCAATGCTGGTTTTCAGCTGCATGTTCACACTCGCAGCCATGCTATACAATTGGCTTTCCACTAAATCCTGATTAGTTCTTGATTTTCCTTCCACACGACCCAGCCTTCAGAAATCGTTGGAATCTCCACTAGAGAATGTTCCATTCATTCACTGCGAATCTGGAATTCCTCTGAACCTCCACTCCCGGCAGGTTTTCGTTACACCACTGTTGAATGTCCAAGTAACCCAATGTTTTAAGTGTTTTCTTCACAAGCGCAGTGGTGCTGTTCAATTGGCTATCCACTCAACCCTGGCCAGCTCTACATTTTCCTGTCCACACCACAGAGACTGGAGAAATCATTGTTATCTCCACTACAGAATGTTCCATTCATTCACAGCGAATCTGGAATTCATCTGAATCTCCACTCCCGGCAGGTTTTCGTGACACCACTGGTAAATATCCAAGTAAGCCAATGCTGGTTTTAAGTGGCCTGCTCCTACTCTCAGCCGTGCTGTTCAATTTGCTATCCACTCAACCCTCTTCAGCTCCATTTTCCTGTCCACATAACCCAAACTTCAGAAACAATTGGTATCTCCTCCACAGAATGTTCCATTCATTGACGGCAAATCTGAAATTCATCTAATTCTCAACTCCCGTCAGGTTTTCGTTACACCACTTGTGAATGTCCAATTAAGCCAAAGCTGGTTTTCAGTGGCCTGTTCTTACTACGAGACGTGCTGTTCATTTGGCTATCCATTCCACCCTGTTCAGCTCTACATTTTCGTGTCCACAAAACCCAGCCTTCAGAAATCATTGGAATCACCACTAGAGAATGTTCCATTCATTCACTGCGAATCTGGAATTCATCTGAATCTCCACTCCCGGCAGGTTTTCATTGCACCACTGCTGAATGTTCAAGTAACGCAATGATGGTTTTCAGCGGTCTATTCACACTCGAACCCGTGCTGTTCACGGTCTAGCGACTCAACACTGGTGAGTTCTTCTTTTTCCAGTTCAGACAATACAAACCTCAGAAACCATTGCAATCTACACTACAGAATGTTTCATTCATTCAGGCGAATCTTGAATTCATCTTGTTCTCCACTCCCAGCAGGTTTTCGTTTCACCACTGGTGAATGTCCAAGCAACCCAAGGCTGGTTTCAGCTGCGTGTTAACACTCGCAGCCGTGCTGTTCAATTGGCTATCCAGTGAACGCTGGTTAGCTCTTGATTTTCCTTCCACACACCGAGCCTTCAGAAATCATTCTTATCTCCACTTCAGAATGTTCCATTCGTTCCCTGCGAATCTGGAATTCCTCTGACTCTCCACACCAGGCAGATTTTCCTAACAACACTGGTGAATGACCAGGTAATCCAATGCTGGTTTTCAGCGGCTGTTCACACTCACAGCCTTGCTGTTCAATTGGCAATCCAGTCAAACCTAGTCAGCTCTTCATTTTCCTGTCCACACAACCCAGCGTTCAGAAATCATTGGAATCTCTACTACAGAAATTTCCATTCATTCACTGTGAATCTGGAAATACTCTGAATCTGCATTCCAGGAAGGCTTTCGTTACACCACTGATGAATGTCCAAGTAATGCAATGCTGCTTCTTAGTGGTCTGTTCACACTCGAAACCGTGCTGTTCATTGGCTATCCACTCAATATCGGTCAGCTCTTCAATATCCTGTCCAGACTATCCAGATTCCTAAATGTTGGCAATCACCACTACAGAATGTTCCATTCAATCACGCGAATCTGGAATTCATCAGAGTCTCCACTCCTGGAAGGTTTTCGTGACACCACTGGTAAATGTCCAAGGAAGACAATGCTGGTTTTAAGCCGCCTGCTAACACACTCAGCCGTGCTGTTCAATTTGCTATCCACCCAACCCTATTCAGCTCTACATTTTCCTGTCCTCATAACCCAACCTTCAGAAATAATTGGTATCTCCTCCACAGAATGTTCCGTTCATTCACTGCGAATCTTAAATTCATCTGACTCTCAACTCCCGGCGGGTTATCGTTACACCACTTGTGAATGTCCAAGTAAGCCAATGCTGGTTTTCAGTGGCCTGTTCATACTAAGAGACGTGCTGTTCATTTGGCTATCCACTCCACCCTGTTCAGCTCTACATTTTCGTGTCCACAAAACCCAGCCTTCAGAAATCATTGGAATCACCACTAGAGAATGTTCCATTCATTCACTGCGAATCTGGAATTCATCTGAACCTCCACTCCTGGCAGGTTTTCGTTACGCCACTGGTGAATGTCCAAGTAACTCAATACTGGTTTTCAGAGGCATGTTCAACTCGCAGAAGTGCTGTTCAATGGGCTATCCACTCAATATTGGTCAGCTCTTCATTTTCCTCTCCACACAAACCAGCCTTCAGAAATCATTGGGCTCTCCACTACAGACTGTTCCATTCATTCACTGCGATTCTGCAATTCATCTGACTCTCCGCTCCAGGCAGGTTTTCATTACAGCACTGGTGAATGACCAAGTAATCCAATGCTGGTTTTCAGCCGCCTTTTCACACTCGCAGTGTGCTGTTCAATTGTCTATCCACTCAAACCTGGTCAGCCTTTCATTTTCTTTTCCACAATATCAGACTTCAGAAATCATTGGAATCGCCAGTACAGAATGTTCCATTCATTCACTGCCAATCTGGAATTCATCTGAATCTGCACTCCAGGTAGGCTTTCATTACACCACTTATGAATGTCCAAGTAACACAATGCTGGTTTTCAGCGGTCTGTTCACACTCTAAGCCCTGCTTTTTACTGGGTATCCACACAACTGTGGTCAGCTCTTCATTTTCATGTCCAAACAATCCAGACTTGAGAAATCATTGCAATCTCCAGTACAGAATGTTCCATTCATTCACTGCGAATCTGGAATTCAACTGAATCTCCACTACCTGCAGATTTATCTTACACCACTTGTGAATGTCCAAGTAAAACAATGCTGGTTTTCAGAGGCCTGTTCATGTTCGCAGTCGTGCTGTTCAATTGGCTATCCACTCAACCTGTTTTGCTCCTCATTTTCCTGTGCACACAACCCAGCCTTCAGAAATCATTGTAATCTCCACTACAGGATGTTCCATTCATTCACTGGGAATCTGGAATTCATCTGAATCTGCACTCCACGCAGGCTTTCGTTACACCACTGCTGAAAGTCGAAGTAATGCAATACTGGTTTTCAGTGGTCTGTTCACATTCGAAGCCGAGGCTTTTTACAGGCTATCCACTCAACACTGGTCAGCTCTTCATTTTCGTGTCCCCACAATCCAGATTTCAGAAATCATTGCAATCTCCACTACAGAATGTTCCATTCATTCACTGCGAGTCTGGAGTTTATCTGATTCTCCACTCCCGCCTGGTTAACATTACACCACTTGTGAATGTCCAAGTAAGCCAATGCTGGTTTTCAGAGGCCTGTTCATACTCGCAGCCGTGCTGTTTAATTGACAATTCACTCCACCCTGTTCAGCTCTTCATTGTCCCACCACACTACCAGCCTTCAGAAATCTTTGTTATCTCCACTACAGAATGTTCCATTCATTCACTGCGAATCTGGAATTCATCTGACTCTCAACTCCACGCCTCCACGCAGGTTTTCATTACACCACTGTTGAATGTCCAAGTAACCCAATGCTGGTTTTCAGCGGCCTGTTCATATTCGCAGCCCTGCTGTTTACTTGGCTATCGATTCAAGCCTGGTCAGCTCTTCATTTTCCTGTCCACACAACACAGGCTTCAGAAATCATTGGAATCTCCTCTACAGAATGTTCCATTCATTCACTGCGAATGTGGAATTCAACTGACTCTCCACTCCATGCAGGTTTTCCTTACACCACTGATGAATGTCCAAGTAACCCAATGCTGGTTTTCAGCTGCATGTTCACACTCGCAGCCATGCTATACAATTGGCTTTCCACTAAATCCTGATTAGTTCTTGATTTTCCTTCCACACGACCCAGCCTTCAGAAATCGTTGGAATCTCCACCAGAGAATGTTCCATTCATTCACTGCGAATCTGGAATTCCTCTGAACCTCCACTCCCGGCAGGTTTTCGTTGCACCACTGTTGAATGTCCAAGTAACCCAATGTTTTAAGTGTTTTCTTCACAAGCGCAGTGGTGCTGTTCAATTGGCTATCCACTCAACCCTGGCCAGCTCTACATTTTCCTGTCCACACCACAGAGACTGGAGAAATCATTGTTATCTCCACTACAGAATGTTCCATTCATTCACAGCGAATCTGGAATTCATCTGAATCTCCACTCCCGGCAGGTTTTCGTGACACCACTGGTAAATATCCAAGTAAGCCAATGCTGGTTTTAAGTGGCCTGCTCATACTCTCAGCCGTGCTGTTCAATTTGCTATCCACTCAACCCTCTTCAGCTCCATTTTCCTGTCCACATAACCCAAACTTCAGAAACAATTGGTATCTCCTCCACAGAATGTTCCATTCATTGACGGCAAATCTGAAATTCATCTAATTCTCAACTCCCGTCAGGTTTTCGTTACACCACTTGTGAATGTCCAATTAAGCCAAAGCTGGTTTTCAGTGGCCTGTTCTTACTACGAGACGTGCTGTTCATTTGGCTATCCATTCCACCCTGTTCAGCTCTACATTTTCGTGTCCACAAAACCCAGCCTTCAGAAATCATTGGAATCACCACTAGAGAATGTTCCATTCATTCACTGCGAATCTGGAATTCATCTGAATCTCCACTCCCGGCAGGTTTTCATTGCACCACTGCTGAATGTTCAAGTAACGCAATGATGGTTTTCAGCGGTCTATTCACACTCGAACCCGTGCTGTTCACGGTCTAGCGACTCAACACTGGTGAGTTCTTCTTTTTCCAGTTCAGACAATACAAACCTCAGAAACCATTGCAATCTACACTACAGAATGTTTCATTCATTCAGGCGAATCTTGAATTCATCTTGTTCTCCACTCCCAGCAGGTTTTCGTTTCACCACTGGTGAATGTCCAAGCAACCCAAGGCTGGTTTCAGCTGCGTGTTAACACTCGCAGCCGTGCTGTTCAATTGGCTATCCAGTGAACGCTGGTTAGCTCTTGATTTTCCTTCCACACACCGAGCCTTCAGAAATCATTCTTATCTCCACTTCAGAATGTTCCATTCGTTCCCTGCGAATCTGGAATTCCTCTGACTCTCCACACCAGGCAGATTTTCCTAACAACACTGGTGAATGACCAGGTAATCCAATGCTGGTTTTCAGCGGCTGTTCACACTCACAGCCTTGCTGTTCAATTGGCAATCCAGTCAAACCTAGTCAGCTCTTCATTTTCCTGTCCACACAACCCAGCGTTCAGAAATCATTGGAATCTCTACTACAGAAATTTCCATTCATTCACTGTGAATCTGGAAATAATCTGAATCTGCATTCCAGGAAGGCTTTCGTTACACCACTGATGAATGTCCAAGTAATGCAATGCTGCTTCTTAGTGGTCTGTTCACACTCGAAACCGTGCTCTTCATTGGCTATCCACTCAATATCGGTCAGCTCTTCAATATCCTGTCCAGACTATCCAGATTCCTAAATGTTGGCAATCACCACTACAGAATGTTCCATTCAATCACGCGAATCTGGAATTCATCAGAGTCTCCACTCCTGGAAGGTTTTCGTGACACCACTGGTAAATGTCCAAGGAAGACAATGCTGGTTTTAAGCCGCCTGCTAACACACTCAGCCGTGCTGTTCAATTTGCTATCCACCCAACCCTATTCAGCTCTACATTTTCCTGTCCTCATAACCCAACCTTCAGAAATAATTGGTATCTCCTCCACAGAATGTTCCGTTCATTCACTGCGAATCTTAAATTCATCTGACTCTCAACTCCCGGCGGGTTATCGTTACACCACTTGTGAATGTCCAAGTAAGCCAATGCTGGTTTTCAGTGGCCTGTTCATACTAAGAGACGTGCTGTTCATTTGGCTATCCACTCCACCCTGTTCAGCTCTACATTTTCGTGTCCACAAAACCCAGCCTTCAGAAATCATTGGAATCACCACTAGAGAATGTTCCATTCATTCACTGCGAATCTGGAATTCCTCTGAACCTCCACTCCTGGCAGGTTTTCGTTACGCCACTGGTGAATGTCCAAGTAACTCAATACTGGTTTTCAGAGGCATGTTCAACTCGCAGAAGTGCTGTTCAATGGGCTATCCACTCAATATTGGTCAGCTCTTCATTTTCCTCTCCACACAAACCAGCCTTCAGAAATCATTGGGCTCTCCACTACAGACTGTTCCATTCATTCACTGCGATTCTGCAATTCATCTGACTCTCCGCTCCAGGCAGGTTTTCATTACAGCACTGGTGAATGACCAAGTAATCCAATGCTGGTTTTCAGCCGCCTTTTCACACTCGCAGTGTGCTGTTCAATTGTCTATCCACTCAAACCTGGTCAGCCTTTCATTTTCTTTTCCACAATATCAGACTTCAGAAATCATTGGAATCGCCAGTACAGAATGTTCCATTCATTCACTGCCAATCTGGAATTCATCTGAATCTGCACTCCAGGTAGGCTTTCATTACACCACTTATGAATGTCCAAGTAACACAATGCTGGTTTTCAGCGGTCTGTTCACACTCTAAGCCCTGCTTTTTACTGGGTATCCACACAACTGTGGTCAGCTCTTCATTTTCATGTCCAAACAATCCAGACTTGAGAAATCATTGCAATCTCCAGTACAGAATGTTCCATTCATTCACTGCGAATCTGGAATTCAACTGAATCTCCACTACCTGCAGATTTATCTTACACCACTTGTGAATGTCCAAGTAAAACAATGCTGGTTTTCAGAGGCCTGTTCATGTTCGCAGTCGTGCTGTTCAATTGGCTATCCACTCAACCTGTTTTGCTCCTCATTTTCCTGTGCACACAACCCAGCCTTCAGAAATCATTGTAATCTCCACTACAGGATGTTCCATTCATTCACTGGGAATCTGGAATTCATCTGAATCTGCACTCCACGCAGGCTTTCGTTACACCACTGCTGAAAGTCGAAGTAATGCAATACTGGTTTTCAGTGGTCTGTTCACATTCGAAGCCGAGGCTTTTTACAGGCTATCCACTCAACACTGGTCAGCTCTTCATTTTCGTGTCCCCACAATCCAGATTTCAGAAATCATTGCAATCTCCACTACAGAATGTTCCATTCATTCACTGCGAGTCTGGAGTTTATCTGATTCTCCACTCCCGCCTGGTTAACATTACACCACTTGTGAATGTCCAAGTAAGCCAATGCTGGTTTTCAGAGGCCTGTTCATACTCGCAGCCGTGCTGTTTAATTGACAATTCACTCCCCCCTGTTCAGCTCTTCATTGTCCCACCACACTACCAGCCTTCAGAAATCTTTGTTATCTCCACTACAGAATGTTCCATTCATTCACTGCGAATCTGGAATTCATCTGACTCTCAACTCCACGCAGGTTTTCATTACACCACTGTTGAATGTCCAAGTAACCCAATGCTGGTTTTCAGCGGCCTGTTCATATTCGCAGCCCTGCTGTTTACTTGGCTATCGATTCAAGCCTGGTCAGCTCTTCATTTTCCTGTCCACACAACACAGGCTTCAGAAATCATTGGAATCTCCTCTACAGAATGTTCCATTCATTCACTGCGAATGTGGAATTCAACTGACTCTCCACTCCATGCAGGTTTTCCTTACACCACTGATGAATGTCCAAGTAACCCAATGCTGGTTTTCAGCTGCATATTCACACTCGCAGCCATGCTATACAATTGGCTTTCCACTAAATCCTGATTAGTTCTTGATTTTCCTTCCACACGACCCAGCCTTCAGAAATCGTTGGAATCTCCACCAGAGAATGTTCCATTCATTCACTGCGAATCTGGAATTCCTCTGAACCTCCACTCCCGGCAGGTTTTCGTTACACCACTGTTGAATGTCCAAGTAACCCAATGTTTTAAGTGTTTTCTTCACAAGCGCAGTGGTGCTGTTCAATTGGCTATCCACTCAACCCTGGCCAGCTCTACATTTTCCTGTCCACACCACAGAGACTGGAGAAATCATTGTTATCTCCACTACAGAATGTTCCATTCATTCACAGCGAATCTGGAATTCATCTGAATCTCCACTCCCGGCAGGTTTTCGTGACACCACTGGTAAATATCCAAGTAAGCCAATGCTGGTTTTAAGTGGCCTGCTCATACTCTCAGCCGTGCTGTTCAATTTGCTATCCACTCAACCCTCTTCAGCTCCATTTTCCTGTCCACATAACCCAAACTTCAGAAACAATTGGTATCTCCTCCACAGAATGTTCCATTCATTGACGGCAAATCTGAAATTCATCTAATTCTCAACTCCCGTCAGGTTTTCGTTACACCACTTGTGAATGTCCAATTAAGCCAAAGCTGGTTTTCAGTGGCCTGTTCTTACTACGAGACGTGCTGTTCATTTGGCTATCCATTCCACCCTGGTCAGCTCTACATTTTCGTGTCCACAAAACCCAGCCTTCAGAAATCATTGGAATCACCACTAGAGAATGTTCCATTCATTCACTGCGAATCTGGAATTCATCTGAATCTCCACTCCCGGCAGGTTTTCATTGCACCACTGCTGAATGTTCAAGTAACGCAATGATGGTTTTCAGCGGTCTATTCACACTCGAACCCGTGCTGTTCACGGTCTAGCGACTCAACACTGGTGAGTTCTTCTTTTTCCAGTTCAGACAATACAAACCTCAGAAACCATTGCAATCTACACTACAGAATGTTTCATTCATTCAGGCGAATCTTGAATTCATCTTGTTCTCCACTCCCAGCAGGTTTTCGTTTCACCACTGGTGAATGTCCAAGCAACCCAAGGCTGGTTTCAGCTGCGTGTTAACACTCGCAGCCGTGCTGTTCAATTGGCTATCCAGTGAACGCTGGTTAGCTCTTGATTTTCCTTCCACACACCGAGCCTTCAGAAATCATTCTTATCTCCACTTCAGAATGTTCCATTCGTTCCCTGCGAATCTGGAATTCCTCTGACTCTCCACACCAGGCAGATTTTCCTAACAACACTGGTGAATGACCAGGTAATCCAATGCTGGTTTTCAGCGGCTGTTCACACTCACAGCCTTGCTGTTCAATTGGCAATCCAGTCAAACCTAGTCAGCTCTTCATTTTCCTGTCCACACAACCCAGCGTTCAGAAATCATTGGAATCTCTACTACAGAAATTTCCATTCATTCACTGTGAATCTGGAAATACTCTGAATCTGCATTCCAGGAAGGCTTTCGTTACACCACTGATGAATGTCCAAGTAATGCAATGCTGCTTCTTAGTGGTCTGTTCACACTCGAAACCGTGCTGTTCATTGGCTATCCACTCAATATCGGTCAGCTCTTCAATATCCTGTCCAGACTATCCAGATTCCTAAATGTTGGCAATCACCACTACAGAATGTTCCATTCAATCACGCGAATCTGGAATTCATCAGAGTCTCCACTCCTGGAAGGTTTTCGTGACACCACTGGTAAATGTCCAAGGAAGACAATGCTGGTTTTAAGCCGCCTGCTAACACACTCAGCCGTGCTGTTCAATTTGCTATCCACCCAACCCTATTCAGCTCTACATTTTCCTGTCCTCATAACCCAACCTTCAGAAATAATTGGTATCTCCTCCACAGAATGTTCCGTTCATTCACTGCGAATCTTAAATTCATCTGACTCTCAACTCCCGGCGGGTTATCGTTACACCACTTGTGAATGTCCAAGTAAGCCAATGCTGGTTTTCAGTGGCCTGTTCATACTAAGAGACGTGCTGTTCATTTGGCTATCCACTCCACCCTGTTCAGCTCTACATTTTCGTGTCCACAAAACCCAGCCTTCAGAAATCATTGGAATCACCACTAGAGAATGTTCCATTCATTCACTGCGAATCTGGAATTCCTCTGAACCTCCACTCCTGGCAGGTTTTCGTTACGCCACTGGTGAATGTCCAAGTAACTCAATACTGGTTTTCAGAGGCATGTTCAACTCGCAGAAGTGCTGTTCAATGGGCTATCCACTCAATATTGGTCAGCTCTTCATTTTCCTCTCCACACAAACCAGCCTTCAGAAATCATTGGGCTCTCCACTACAGACTGTTCCATTCATTCACTGCGATTCTGCAATTCATCTGACTCTCCGCTCCAGGCAGGTTTTCATTACAGCACTGGTGAATGACCAAGTAATCCAATGCTGGTTTTCAGCCGCCTTTTCACACTCGCAGTGTGCTGTTCAATTGTCTATCCACTCAAACCTGGTCAGCCTTTCATTTTCTTTTCCACAATATCAGACTTCAGAAATCATTGGAATCGCCAGTACAGAATGTTCCATTCATTCACTGCCAATCTGGAATTCATCTGAATCTGCACTCCAGGTAGGCTTTCATTACACCACTTATGAATGTCCAAGTAACACAATGCTGGTTTTCAGCGGTCTGTTCACACTCTAAGCCCTGCTTTTTACTGGGTATCCACACAACTGTGGTCAGCTCTTCATTTTCATGTCCAAACAATCCAGACTTGAGAAATCATTGCAATCTCCAGTACAGAATGTTCCATTCATTCACTGCGAATCTGGAATTCAACTGAATCTCCACTACCTGCAGATTTATCTTACACCACTTGTGAATGTCCAAGTAAAACAATGCTGGTTTTCAGAGGCCTGTTCATGTTCGCAGTCGTGCTGTTCAATTGGCTATCCACTCAACCTGTTTTGCTCCTCATTTTCCTGTGCACACAACCCAGCCTTCAGAAATCATTGTAATCTCCACTACAGGATGTTCCATTCATTCACTGGGAATCTGGAATTCATCTGAATCTGCACTCCACGCAGGCTTTCGTTACACCACTGCTGAAAGTCGAAGTAATGCAATACTGGTTTTCAGTGGTCTGTTCACATTCGAAGCCGAGGCTTTTTACAGGCTATCCACTCAACACTGGTCAGCTCTTCATTTTCGTGTCCCCACAATCCAGATTTCAGAAATCATTGCAATCTCCACTACAGAATGTTCCATTCATTCACTGCGAGTCTGGAGTTTATCTGATTCTCCACTCCCGCCTGGTTAACATTACACCACTTGTGAATGTCCAAGTAAGCCAATGCTGGTTTTCAGAGGCCTGTTCATACTCGCAGCCGTGCTGTTTAATTGACAATTCACTCCACCCTGTTCAGCTCTTCATTGTCCCACCACACTACCAGCCTTCAGAAATCTTTGTTATCTCCACTACAGAATGTTCCATTCATTCACTGCGAATCTGGAATTCATCTGACTCTCAACTCCACGCCTCCACGCAGGTTTTCATTACACCACTGTTGAATGTCCAAGTAACCCAATGCTGGTTTTCAGCGGCCTGTTCATATTCGCAGCCCTGCTGTTTACTTGGCTATCGATTCAAGCCTGGTCAGCTCTTCATTTTCCTGTCCACACAACACAGGCTTCAGAAATCATTGGAATCTCCTCTACAGAATGTTCCATTCATTCACTGCGAATGTGGAATTCAACTGACTCTCCACTCCATGCAGGTTTTCCTTACACCACTGATGAATGTCCAAGTAACCCAATGCTGGTTTTCAGCTGCATGTTCACACTCGCAGCCATGCTATACAATTGGCTTTCCACTAAATCCTGATTAGTTCTTGATTTTCCTTCCACACGACCCAGCCTTCAGAAATCGTTGGAATCTCCACTAGAGAATGTTCCATTCATTCACTGCGAATCTGGAATTCCTCTGAACCTCCACTCCCGGCAGGTTTTCGTTACACCACTGTTGAATGTCCAAGTAACCCAATGTTTTAAGTGTTTTCTTCACAAGCGCAGTGGTGCTGTTCAATTGGCTATCCACTCAACCCTGGCCAGCTCTACATTTTCCTGTCCACACCACAGAGACTGGAGAAATCATTGTTATCTCCACTACAGAATGTTCCATTCATTCACAGCGAATCTGGAATTCATCTGAATCTCCACTCCCGGCAGGTTTTCGTGACACCACTGGTAAATATCCAAGTAAGCCAATGCTGGTTTTAAGTGGCCTGCTCATACTCTCAGCCGTGCTGTTCAATTTGCTATCCACTCAACCCTCTTCAGCTCCATTTTCCTGTCCACATAACCCAAACTTCAGAAACAATTGGTATCTCCTCCACAGAATGTTCCATTCATTGACGGCAAATCTGAAATTCATCTAATTCTCAACTCCCGTCAGGTTTTCGTTACACCACTTGTGAATGTCCAATTAAGCCAAAGCTGGTTTTCAGTGGCCTGTTCTTACTACGAGACGTGCTGTTCATTTGGCTATCCATTCCACCCTGTTCAGCTCTACATTTTCGTGTCCACAAAACCCAGCCTTCAGAAATCATTGGAATCACCACTAGAGAATGTTCCATTCATTCACTGCGAATCTGGAATTCATCTGAATCTCCACTCCCGGCAGGTTTTCATTGCACCACTGCTGAATGTTCAAGTAACGCAATGATGGTTTTCAGCGGTCTATTCACACTCGAACCCGTGCTGTTCACGGTCTAGCGACTCAACACTGGTGAGTTCTTCTTTTTCCAGTTCAGACAATACAAACCTCAGAAACCATTGCAATCTACACTACAGAATGTTTCATTCATTCAGGCGAATCTTGAGTTCATCTTGTTCTCCACTCCCAGCAGGTTTTCGTTTCACCACTGGTGAATGTCCAAGCAACCCAAGGCTGGTTTCAGCTGCGTGTTAACACTCGCAGCCGTGCTGTTCAATTGGCTATCCAGTGAACGCTGGTTAGCTCTTGATTTTCCTTCCACACACCGAGCCTTCAGAAATCATTCTTATCTCCACTTCAGAATGTTCCATTCGTTCCCTGCGAATCTGGAATTCCTCTGACTCTCCACACCAGGCAGATTTTCCTAACAACACTGGTGAATGACCAGGTAATCCAATGCTGGTTTTCAGCGGCTGTTCACACTCACAGCCTTGCTGTTCAATTGGCAATCCAGTCAAACCTAGTCAGCTCTTCATTTTCCTGTCCACACAACCCAGCGTTCAGAAATCATTGGAATCTCTACTACAGAAATTTCCATTCATTCACTGTGAATCTGGAAATACTCTGAATCTGCATTCCAGGAAGGCTTTCGTTACACCACTGATGAATGTCCAAGTAATGCAATGCTGCTTCTTAGTGGTCTGTTCACACTCGAAACCGTGCTGTTCATTGGCTATCCACTCAATATCGGTCAGCTCTTCAATATCCTGTCCAGACTATCCAGATTCCTAAATGTTGGCAATCACCACTACAGAATGTTCCATTCAATCACGCGAATCTGGAATTCATCAGAGTCTCCACTCCTGGAAGGTTTTCGTGACACCACTGGTAAATGTCCAAGGAAGACAATGCTGGTTTTAAGCCGCCTGCTAACACACTCAGCCGTGCTGTTCAATTTGCTATCCACCCAACCCTATTCAGCTCTACATTTTCCTGTCCTCATAACCCAACCTTCAGAAATAATTGGTATCTCCTCCACAGAATGTTCCGTTCATTCACTGCGAATCTTAAATTCATCTGACTCTCAACTCCCGGCGGGTTATCGTTACACCACTTGTGAATGTCCAAGTAAGCCAATGCTGGTTTTCAGTGGCCTGTTCATACTAAGAGACGTGCTGTTCATTTGGCTATCCACTCCACCCTGTTCAGCTCTACATTTTCGTGTCCACAAAACCCAGCCTTCAGAAATCATTGGAATCACCACTAGAGAATGTTCCATTCATTCACTGCGAATCTGGAATTCATCTGAACCTCCACTCCTGGCAGGTTTTCGTTACGCCACTGGTGAATGTCCAAGTAACTCAATACTGGTTTTCAGAGGCATGTTCAACTCGCAGAAGTGCTGTTCAATGGGCTATCCACTCAATATTGGTCAGCTCTTCATTTTCCTCTCCACACAAACCAGCCTTCAGAAATCATTGGGCTCTCCACTACAGACTGTTCCATTCATTCACTGCGATTCTGCAATTCATCTGACTCTCCGCTCCAGGCAGGTTTTCATTACAGCACTGGTGAATGACCAAGTAATCCAATGCTGGTTTTCAGCCGCCTTTTCACACTCGCAGTGTGCTGTTCAATTGTCTATCCACTCAAACCTGGTCAGCCTTTCATTTTCTTTTCCACAATATCAGACTTCAGAAATCATTGGAATCGCCAGTACAGAATGTTCCATTCATTCACTGCCAATCTGGAATTCATCTGAATCTGCACTCCAGGTAGGCTTTCATTACACCACTTATGAATGTCCAAGTAACACAATGCTGGTTTTCAGCGGTCTGTTCACACTCTAAGCCCTGCTTTTTACTGGGTATCCACACAACTGTGGTCAGCTCTTCATTTTCATGTCCAAACAATCCAGACTTGAGAAATCATTGCAATCTCCAGTACAGAATGTTCCATTCATTCACTGCGAATCTGGAATTCAACTGAATCTCCACTACCTGCAGATTTATCTTACACCACTTGTGAATGTCCAAGTAAAACAATGCTGGTTTTCAGAGGCCTGTTCATGTTCGCAGTCGTGCTGTTCAATTGGCTATCCACTCAACCTGTTTTGCTCCTCATTTTCCTGTGCACACAACCCAGCCTTCAGAAATCATTGTAATCTCCACTACAGGATGTTCCATTCATTCACTGGGAATCTGGAATTCATCTGAATCTGCACTCCACGCAGGCTTTCGTTACACCACTGCTGAAAGTCGAAGTAATGCAATACTGGTTTTCAGTGGTCTGTTCACATTCGAAGCCGAGGCTTTTTACAGGCTATCCACTCAACACTGGTCAGCTCTTCATTTTCGTGTCCCCACAATCCAGATTTCAGAAATCATTGCAATCTCCACTACAGAATGTTCCATTCATTCACTGCGAGTCTGGAGTTTATCTGATTCTCCACTCCCGCCTGGTTAACATTACACCACTTGTGAATGTCCAAGTAAGCCAATGCTGGTTTTCAGAGGCCTGTTCATACTCGCAGCCGTGCTGTTTAATTGACAATTCACTCCACCCTGTTCAGCTCTTCATTGTCCCACCACACTACCAGCCTTCAGAAATCTTTGTTATCTCCACTACAGAATGTTCCATTCATTCACTGCGAATCTGGAATTCATCTGACTCTCAACTCCACGCCTCCACGCAGGTTTTCATTACACCACTGTTGAATGTCCAAGTAACCCAATGCTGGTTTTCAGCGGCCTGTTCATATTCGCAGCCCTGCTGTTTACTTGGCTATCGATTCAAGCCTGGTCAGCTCTTCATTTTCCTGTCCACACAACACAGGCTTCAGAAATCATTGGAATCTCCTCTACAGAATGTTCCATTCATTCACTGCGAATGTGGAATTCAACTGACTCTCCACTCCATGCAGGTTTTCCTTACACCACTGATGAATGTCCAAGTAACCCAATGCTGGTTTTCAGCTGCATGTTCACACTCGCAGCCATGCTATACAATTGGCTTTCCACTAAATCCTGATTAGTTCTTGATTTTCCTTCCACACGACCCAGCCTTCAGAAATCGTTGGAATCTCCACTAGAGAATGTTCCATTCATTCACTGCGAATCTGGAATTCCTCTGAACCTCCACTCCCGGCAGGTTTTCGTTACACCACTGTTGAATGTCCAAGTAACCCAATGTTTTAAGTGTTTTCTTCACAAGCGCAGTGGTGCTGTTCAATTGGCTATCCACTCAACCCTGGCCAGCTCTACATTTTCCTGTCCACACCACAGAGACTGGAGAAATCATTGTTATCTCCACTACAGAATGTTCCATTCATTCACAGCGAATCTGGAATTCATCTGAATCTCCACTCCCGGCAGGTTTTCGTGACACCACTGGTAAATATCCAAGTAAGCCAATGCTGGTTTTAAGTGGCCTGCTCCTACTCTCAGCCGTGCTGTTCAATTTGCTATCCACTCAACCCTCTTCAGCTCCATTTTCCTGTCCACATAACCCAAACTTCAGAAACAATTGGTATCTCCTCCACAGAATGTTCCATTCATTGACGGCAAATCTGAAATTCATCTAATTCTCAACTCCCGTCAGGTTTTCGTTACACCACTTGTGAATGTCCAATTAAGCCAAAGCTGGTTTTCAGTGGCCTGTTCTTACTACGAGACGTGCTGTTCATTTGGCTATCCATTCCACCCTGTTCGGCTCTACATTTTCGTGTCCACAAAACCCAGCCTTCAGAAATCATTGGAATCACCACTAGAGAATGTTCCATTCATTCACTGCGAATCTGGAATTCATCTGAATCTCCACTCCCGGCAGGTTTTCATTGCACCACTGCTGAATGTTCAAGTAACGCAATGATGGTTTTCAGCGGTCTATTCACACTCGAACCCGTGCTGTTCACGGTCTAGCGACTCAACACTGGTGAGTTCTTCTTTTTCCAGTTCAGACAATACAAACCTCAGAAACCATTGCAATCTACACTACAGAATGTTTCATTCATTCAGGCGAATCTTGAATTCATCTTGTTCTCCACTCCCAGCAGGTTTTCGTTTCACCACTGGTGAATGTCCAAGCAACCCAAGGCTGGTTTCAGCTGCGTGTTAACACTCGCAGCCGTGCTGTTCAATTGGCTATCCAGTGAACGCTGGTTAGCTCTTGATTTTCCTTCCACACACCGAGCCTTCAGAAATCATTCTTATCTCCACTTCAGAATGTTCCATTCGTTCCCTGCGAATCTGGAATTCCTCTGACTCTCCACACCAGGCAGATTTTCCTAACAACACTGGTGAATGACCAGGTAATCCAATGCTGGTTTTCAGCGGCTGTTCACACTCACAGCCTTGCTGTTCAATTGGCAATCCAGTCAAACCTAGTCAGCTCTTCATTTTCCTGTCCACACAACCCAGCGTTCAGAAATCATTGGAATCTCTACTACAGAAATTTCCATTCATTCACTGTGAATCTGGAAATACTCTGAATCTGCATTCCAGGAAGGCTTTCGTTACACCACTGATGAATGTCCAAGTAATGCAATGCTGCTTCTTAGTGGTCTGTTCACACTCGAAACCGTGCTGTTCATTGGCTATCCACTCAATATCGGTCAGCTCTTCAATATCCTGTCCAGACTATCCAGATTCCTAAATGTTGGCAATCACCACTACAGAATGTTCCATTCAATCACGCGAATCTGGAATTCATCAGAGTCTCCACTCCTGGAAGGTTTTCGTGACACCACTGGTAAATGTCCAAGGAAGACAATGCTGGTTTTAAGCCGCCTGCTAACACACTCAGCCGTGCTGTTCAATTTGCTATCCACCCAACCCTATTCAGCTCTACATTTTCCTGTCCTCATAACCCAACCTTCAGAAATAATTGGTATCTCCTCCACAGAATGTTCCGTTCATTCACTGCGAATCTTAAATTCATCTGACTCTCAACTCCCGGCGGGTTATCGTTACACCACTTGTGAATGTCCAAGTAAGCCAATGCTGGTTTTCAGTGGCCTGTTCATACTAAGAGACGTGCTGTTCATTTGGCTATCCACTCCACCCTGTTCAGCTCTACATTTTCGTGTCCACAAAACCCAGCCTTCAGAAATCATTGGAATCACCACTAGAGAATGTTCCATTCATTCACTGCGAATCTGGAATTCCTCTGAACCTCCACTCCTGGCAGGTTTTCGTTACGCCACTGGTGAATGTCCAAGTAACTCAATACTGGTTTTCAGAGGCATGTTCAACTCGCAGAAGTGCTGTTCAATGGGCTATCCACTCAATATTGGTCAGCTCTTCATTTTCCTCTCCACACAAACCAGCCTTCAGAAATCATTGGGCTCTCCACTACAGACTGTTCCATTCATTCACTGCGATTCTGCAATTCATCTGACTCTCCGCTCCAGGCAGGTTTTCATTACAGCACTGGTGAATGACCAAGTAATCCAATGCTGGTTTTCAGCCGCCTTTTCACACTCGCAGTGTGCTGTTCAATTGTCTATCCACTCAAACCTGGTCAGCCTTTCATTTTCTTTTCCACAATATCAGACTTCAGAAATCATTGGAATCGCCAGTACAGAATGTTCCATTCATTCACTGCCAATCTGGAATTCATCTGAATCTGCACTCCAGGTAGGCTTTCATTACACCACTTATGAATGTCCAAGTAACACAATGCTGGTTTTCAGCGGTCTGTTCACACTCTAAGCCCTGCTTTTTACTGGGTATCCACACAACTGTGGTCAGCTCTTCATTTTCATGTCCAAACAATCCAGACTTGAGAAATCATTGCAATCTCCAGTACAGAATGTTCCATTCATTCACTGCGAATCTGGAATTCAACTGAATCTCCACTACCTGCAGATTTATCTTACACCACTTGTGAATGTCCAAGTAAAACAATGCTGGTTTTCAGAGGCCTGTTCATGTTCGCAGTCGTGCTGTTCAATTGGCTATCCACTCAACCTGTTTTGCTCCTCATTTTCCTGTGCACACAACCCAGCCTTCAGAAATCATTGTAATCTCCACTACAGGATGTTCCATTCATTCACTGGGAATCTGGAATTCATCTGAATCTGCACTCCACGCAGGCTTTCGTTACACCACTGCTGAAAGTCGAAGTAATGCAATACTGGTTTTCAGTGGTCTGTTCACATTCGAAGCCGAGGCTTTTTACAGGCTATCCACTCAACACTGGTCAGCTCTTCATTTTCGTGTCCCCACAATCCAGATTTCAGAAATCATTGCAATCTCCACTACAGAATGTTCCATTCATTCACTGCGAGTCTGGAGTTTATCTGATTCTCCACTCCCGCCTGGTTAACATTACACCACTTGTGAATGTCCAAGTAAGCCAATGCTGGTTTTCAGAGGCCTGTTCATACTCGCAGCCGTGCTGTTTAATTGACAATTCACTCCACCCTGTTCAGCTCTTCATTGTCCCACCACACTACCAGCCTTCAGAAATCTTTGTTATCTCCACTACAGAATGTTCCATTCATTCACTGCGAATCTGGAATTCATCTGACTCTCAACTCCACGCCTCCACGCAGGTTTTCATTACACCACTGTTGAATGTCCAAGTAACCCAATGCTGGTTTTCAGCGGCCTGTTCATATTCGCAGCCCTGCTGTTTACTTGGCTATCGATTCAAGCCTGGTCAGCTCTTCATTTTCCTGTCCACACAACACAGGCTTCAGAAATCATTGGAATCTCCTCTACAGAATGTTCCATTCATTCACTGCGAATGTGGAATTCAACTGACTCTCCACTCCATGCAGGTTTTCCTTACACCACTGATGAATGTCCAAGTAACCCAATGCTGGTTTTCAGCTGCATGTTCACACTCGCAGCCATGCTATACAATTGGCTTTCCACTAAATCCTGATTAGTTCTTGATTTTCCTTCCACACGACCCAGCCTTCAGAAATCGTTGGAATCTCCACTAGAGAATGTTCCATTCATTCACTGCGAATCTGGAATTCCTCTGAACCTCCACTCCCGGCAGGTTTTCGTTACACCACTGTTGAATGTCCAAGTAACCCAATGTTTTAAGTGTTTTCTTCACAAGCGCAGTGGTGCTGTTCAATTGGCTATCCACTCAACCCTGGCCAGCTCTACATTTTCCTGTCCACACCACAGAGACTGGAGAAATCATTGTTATCTCCACTACAGAATGTTCCATTCATTCACAGCGAATCTGGAATTCATCTGAATCTCCACTCCCGGCAGGTTTTCGTGACACCACTGGTAAATATCCAAGTAAGCCAATGCTGGTTTTAAGTGGCCTGCTCATACTCTCAGCCGTGCTGTTCAATTTGCTATCCACTCAACCCTCTTCAGCTCCATTTTCCTGTCCACATAACCCAAACTTCAGAAACAATTGGTATCTCCTCCACAGAATGTTCCATTCATTGACGGCAAATCTGAAATTCATCTAATTCTCAACTCCCGTCAGGTTTTCGTTACACCACTTGTGAATGTCCAATTAAGCCAAAGCTGGTTTTCAGTGGCCTGTTCTTACTACGAGACGTGCTGTTCATTTGGCTATCCATTCCACCCTGTTCAGCTCTACATTTTCGTGTCCACAAAACCCAGCCTTCAGAAATCATTGGAATCACCACTAGAGAATGTTCCATTCATTCACTGCGAATCTGGAATTCATCTGAATCTCCACTCCCGGCAGGTTTTCATTGCACCACTGCTGAATGTTCAAGTAACGCAATGATGGTTTTCAGCGGTCTATTCACACTCGAACCCGTGCTGTTCACGGTCTAGCGACTCAACACTGGTGAGTTCTTCTTTTTCCAGTTCAGACAATACAAACCTCAGAAACCATTGCAATCTACACTACAGAATGTTTCATTCATTCAGGCGAATCTTGAGTTCATCTTGTTCTCCACTCCCAGCAGGTTTTCGTTTCACCACTGGTGAATGTCCAAGCAACCCAAGGCTGGTTTCAGCTGCGTGTTAACACTCGCAGCCGTGCTGTTCAATTGGCTATCCAGTGAACGCTGGTTAGCTCTTGATTTTCCTTCCACACACCGAGCCTTCAGAAATCATTCTTATCTCCACTTCAGAATGTTCCATTCGTTCCCTGCGAATCTGGAATTCCTCTGACTCTCCACACCAGGCAGATTTTCCTAACAACACTGGTGAATGACCAGGTAATCCAATGCTGGTTTTCAGCGGCTGTTCACACTCACAGCCTTGCTGTTCAATTGGCAATCCAGTCAAACCTAGTCAGCTCTTCATTTTCCTGTCCACACAACCCAGCGTTCAGAAATCATTGGAATCTCTACTACAGAAATTTCCATTCATTCACTGTGAATCTGGAAATACTCTGAATCTGCATTCCAGGAAGGCTTTCGTTACACCACTGATGAATGTCCAAGTAATGCAATGCTGCTTCTTAGTGGTCTGTTCACACTCGAAACCGTGCTGTTCATTGGCTATCCACTCAATATCGGTCAGCTCTTCAATATCCTGTCCAGACTATCCAGATTCCTAAATGTTGGCAATCACCACTACAGAATGTTCCATTCAATCACGCGAATCTGGAATTCATCAGAGTCTCCACTCCTGGAAGGTTTTCGTGACACCACTGGTAAATGTCCAAGGAAGACAATGCTGGTTTTAAGCCGCCTGCTAACACACTCAGCCGTGCTGTTCAATTTGCTATCCACCCAACCCTATTCAGCTCTACATTTTCCTGTCCTCATAACCCAACCTTCAGAAATAATTGGTATCTCCTCCACAGAATGTTCCGTTCATTCACTGCGAATCTTAAATTCATCTGACTCTCAACTCCCGGCGGGTTATCGTTACACCACTTGTGAATGTCCAAGTAAGCCAATGCTGGTTTTCAGTGGCCTGTTCATACTAAGAGACGTGCTGTTCATTTGGCTATCCACTCCACCCTGTTCAGCTCTACATTTTCGTGTCCACAAAACCCAGCCTTCAGAAATCATTGGAATCACCACTAGAGAATGTTCCATTCATTCACTGCGAATCTGGAATTCCTCTGAACCTCCACTCCTGGCAGGTTTTCGTTACGCCACTGGTGAATGTCCAAGTAACTCAATACTGGTTTTCAGAGGCATGTTCAACTCGCAGAAGTGCTGTTCAATGGGCTATCCACTCAATATTGGTCAGCTCTTCATTTTCCTCTCCACACAAACCAGCCTTCAGAAATCATTGGGCTCTCCACTACAGACTGTTCCATTCATTCACTGCGATTCTGCAATTCATCTGACTCTCCGCTCCAGGCAGGTTTTCATTACAGCACTGGTGAATGACCAAGTAATCCAATGCTGGTTTTCAGCCGCCTTTTCACACTCGCAGTGTGCTGTTCAATTGTCTATCCACTCAAACCTGGTCAGCCTTTCATTTTCTTTTCCACAATATCAGACTTCAGAAATCATTGGAATCGCCAGTACAGAATGTTCCATTCATTCACTGCCAATCTGGAATTCATCTGAATCTGCACTCCAGGTAGGCTTTCATTACACCACTTATGAATGTCCAAGTAACACAATGCTGGTTTTCAGCGGTCTGTTCACACTCTAAGCCCTGCTTTTTACTGGGTATCCACACAACTGTGGTCAGCTCTTCATTTTCATGTCCAAACAATCCAGACTTGAGAAATCATTGCAATCTCCAGTACAGAATGTTCCATTCATTCACTGCGAATCTGGAATTCAACTGAATCTCCACTACCTGCAGATTTATCTTACACCACTTGTGAATGTCCAAGTAAAACAATGCTGGTTTTCAGAGGCCTGTTCATGTTCGCAGTCGTGCTGTTCAATTGGCTATCCACTCAACCTGTTTTGCTCCTCATTTTCCTGTGCACACAACCCAGCCTTCAGAAATCATTGTAATCTCCACTACAGGATGTTCCATTCATTCACTGGGAATCTGGAATTCATCTGAATCTGCACTCCACGCAGGCTTTCGTTACACCACTGCTGAAAGTCGAAGTAATGCAATACTGGTTTTCAGTGGTCTGTTCACATTCGAAGCCGAGGCTTTTTACAGGCTATCCACTCAACACTGGTCAGCTCTTCATTTTCGTGTCCCCACAATCCAGATTTCAGAAATCATTGCAATCTCCACTACAGAATGTTCCATTCATTCACTGCGAGTCTGGAGTTTATCTGATTCTCCACTCCCGCCTGGTTAACATTACACCACTTGTGAATGTCCAAGTAAGCCAATGCTGGTTTTCAGAGGCCTGTTCATACTCGCAGCCGTGCTGTTTAATTGACAATTCACTCCACCCTGTTCAGCTCTTCATTGTCCCACCACACTACCAGCCTTCAGAAATCTTTGTTATCTCCACTACAGAATGTTCCATTCATTCACTGCGAATCTGGAATTCATCTGACTCTCAACTCCACGCCTCCACGCAGGTTTTCATTACACCACTGTTGAATGTCCAAGTAACCCAATGCTGGTTTTCAGCGGCCTGTTCATATTCGCAGCCCTGCTGTTTACTTGGCTATCGATTCAAGCCTGGTCAGCTCTTCATTTTCCTGTCCACACAACACAGGCTTCAGAAATCATTGGAATCTCCTCTACAGAATGTTCCATTCATTCACTGCGAATGTGGAATTCAACTGACTCTCCACTCCATGCAGGTTTTCCTTACACCACTGATGAATGTCCAAGTAACCCAATGCTGGTTTTCAGCTGCATGTTCACACTCGCAGCCATGCTATACAATTGGCTTTCCACTAAATCCTGATTAGTTCTTGATTTTCCTTCCACACGACCCAGCCTTCAGAAATCGTTGGAATCTCCACTAGAGAATGTTCCATTCATTCACTGCGAATCTGGAATTCCTCTGAACCTCCACTCCCGGCAGGTTTTCGTTACACCACTGTTGAATGTCCAAGTAACCCAATGTTTTAAGTGTTTTCTTCACAAGCGCAGTGGTGCTGTTCAATTGGCTATCCACTCAACCCTGGCCAGCTCTACATTTTCCTGTCCACACCACAGAGACTGGAGAAATCATTGTTATCTCCACTACAGAATGTTCCATTCATTCACAGCGAATCTGGAATTCATCTGAATCTCCACTCCCGGCAGGTTTTCGTGACACCACTGGTAAATATCCAAGTAAGCCAATGCTGGTTTTAAGTGGCCTGCTCCTACTCTCAGCCGTGCTGTTCAATTTGCTATCCACTCAACCCTCTTCAGCTCCATTTTCCTGTCCACATAACCCAAACTTCAGAAACAATTGGTATCTCCTCCACAGAATGTTCCATTCATTGACGGCAAATCTGAAATTCATCTAATTCTCAACTCCCGTCAGGTTTTCGTTACACCACTTGTGAATGTCCAATTAAGCCAAAGCTGGTTTTCAGTGGCCTGTTCTTACTACGAGACGTGCTGTTCATTTGGCTATCCATTCCACCCTGTTCGGCTCTACATTTTCGTGTCCACAAAACCCAGCCTTCAGAAATCATTGGAATCACCACTAGAGAATGTTCCATTCATTCACTGCGAATCTGGAATTCATCTGAATCTCCACTCCCGGCAGGTTTTCATTGCACCACTGCTGAATGTTCAAGTAACGCAATGATGGTTTTCAGCGGTCTATTCACACTCGAACCCGTGCTGTTCACGGTCTAGCGACTCAACACTGGTGAGTTCTTCTTTTTCCAGTTCAGACAATACAAACCTCAGAAACCATTGCAATCTACACTACAGAATGTTTCATTCATTCAGGCGAATCTTGAATTCATCTTGTTCTCCACTCCCAGCAGGTTTTCGTTTCACCACTGGTGAATGTCCAAGCAACCCAAGGCTGGTTTCAGCTGCGTGTTAACACTCGCAGCCGTGCTGTTCAATTGGCTATCCAGTGAACGCTGGTTAGCTCTTGATTTTCCTTCCACACACCGAGCCTTCAGAAATCATTCTTATCTCCACTTCAGAATGTTCCATTCGTTCCCTGCGAATCTGGAATTCCTCTGACTCTCCACACCAGGCAGATTTTCCTAACAACACTGGTGAATGACCAGGTAATCCAATGCTGGTTTTCAGCGGCTGTTCACACTCACAGCCTTGCTGTTCAATTGGCAATCCAGTCAAACCTAGTCAGCTCTTCATTTTCCTGTCCACACAACCCAGCGTTCAGAAATCATTGGAATCTCTACTACAGAAATTTCCATTCATTCACTGTGAATCTGGAAATACTCTGAATCTGCATTCCAGGAAGGCTTTCGTTACACCACTGATGAATGTCCAAGTAATGCAATGCTGCTTCTTAGTGGTCTGTTCACACTCGAAACCGTGCTGTTCATTGGCTATCCACTCAATATCGGTCAGCTCTTCAATATCCTGTCCAGACTATCCAGATTCCTAAATGTTGGCAATCACCACTACAGAATGTTCCATTCAATCACGCGAATCTGGAATTCATCAGAGTCTCCACTCCTGGAAGGTTTTCGTGACACCACTGGTAAATGTCCAAGGAAGACAATGCTGGTTTTAAGCCGCCTGCTAACACACTCAGCCGTGCTGTTCAATTTGCTATCCACCCAACCCTATTCAGCTCTACATTTTCCTGTCCTCATAACCCAACCTTCAGAAATAATTGGTATCTCCTCCACAGAATGTTCCGTTCATTCACTGCGAATCTTAAATTCATCTGACTCTCAACTCCCGGCGGGTTATCGTTACACCACTTGTGAATGTCCAAGTAAGCCAATGCTGGTTTTCAGTGGCCTGTTCATACTAAGAGACGTGCTGTTCATTTGGCTATCCACTCCACCCTGTTCAGCTCTACATTTTCGTGTCCACAAAACCCAGCCTTCAGAAATCATTGGAATCACCACTAGAGAATGTTCCATTCATTCACTGCGAATCTGGAATTCCTCTGAACCTCCACTCCTGGCAGGTTTTCGTTACGCCACTGGTGAATGTCCAAGTAACTCAATACTGGTTTTCAGAGGCATGTTCAACTCGCAGAAGTGCTGTTCAATGGGCTATCCACTCAATATTGGTCAGCTCTTCATTTTCCTCTCCACACAAACCAGCCTTCAGAAATCATTGGGCTCTCCACTACAGACTGTTCCATTCATTCACTGCGATTCTGCAATTCATCTGACTCTCCGCTCCAGGCAGGTTTTCATTACAGCACTGGTGAATGACCAAGTAATCCAATGCTGGTTTTCAGCCGCCTTTTCACACTCGCAGTGTGCTGTTCAATTGTCTATCCACTCAAACCTGGTCAGCCTTTCATTTTCTTTTCCACAATATCAGACTTCAGAAATCATTGGAATCGCCAGTACAGAATGTTCCATTCATTCACTGCCAATCTGGAATTCATCTGAATCTGCACTCCAGGTAGGCTTTCATTACACCACTTATGAATGTCCAAGTAACACAATGCTGGTTTTCAGCGGTCTGTTCACACTCTAAGCCCTGCTTTTTACTGGGTATCCACACAACTGTGGTCAGCTCTTCATTTTCATGTCCAAACAATCCAGACTTGAGAAATCATTGCAATCTCCAGTACAGAATGTTCCATTCATTCACTGCGAATCTGGAATTCAACTGAATCTCCACTACCTGCAGATTTATCTTACACCACTTGTGAATGTCCAAGTAAAACAATGCTGGTTTTCAGAGGCCTGTTCATGTTCGCAGTCGTGCTGTTCAATTGGCTATCCACTCAACCTGTTTTGCTCCTCATTTTCCTGTGCACACAACCCAGCCTTCAGAAATCATTGTAATCTCCACTACAGGATGTTCCATTCATTCACTGGGAATCTGGAATTCATCTGAATCTGCACTCCACGCAGGCTTTCGTTACACCACTGCTGAAAGTCGAAGTAATGCAATACTGGTTTTCAGTGGTCTGTTCACATTCGAAGCCGAGGCTTTTTACAGGCTATCCACTCAACACTGGTCAGCTCTTCATTTTCGTGTCCCCACAATCCAGATTTCAGAAATCATTGCAATCTCCACTACAGAATGTTCCATTCATTCACTGCGAGTCTGGAGTTTATCTGATTCTCCACTCCCGCCTGGTTAACATTACACCACTTGTGAATGTCCAAGTAAGCCAATGCTGGTTTTCAGAGGCCTGTTCATACTCGCAGCCGTGCTGTTTAATTGACAATTCACTCCACCCTGTTCAGCTCTTCATTGTCCCACCACACTACCAGCCTTCAGAAATCTTTGTTATCTCCACTACAGAATGTTCCATTCATTCACTGCGAATCTGGAATTCATCTGACTCTCAACTCCACGCAGGTTTTCATTACACCACTGTTGAATGTCCAAGTAACCCAATGCCGGTTTTCAGCGGCCTGTTCATATTCGCAGCCCTGCTGTTTACTTGGCTATCGATTCAAGCCTGGTCAGCTCTTCATTTTCCTGTCCACACAACACAGGCTTCAGAAATCATTGGAATCTCCTCTACAGAATGTTCCATTCATTCACTGCGAATGTGGAATTCAACTGACTCTCCACTCCATGCAGGTTTTCCTTACACCACTGATGAATGTCCAAGTAACCCAATGCTGGTTTTCAGCTGCATGTTCACACTCGCAGCCATGCTATACAATTGGCTTTCCACTAAATCCTGATTAGTTCTTGATTTTCCTTCCACACGACCCAGCCTTCAGAAATCGTTGGAATCTCCACTAGAGAATGTTCCATTCATTCACTGCGAATCTGGAATTCCTCTGAACCTCCACTCCCGGCAGGTTTTCGTTACACCACTGTTGAATGTCCAAGTAACCCAATGTTTTAAGTGTTTTCTTCACAAGCGCAGTGGTGCTGTTCAATTGGCTATCCACTCAACCCTGGCCAGCTCTACATTTTCCTGTCCACACCACAGAGACTGGAGAAATCATTGTTATCTCCACTACAGAATGTTCCATTCATTCACAGCGAATCTGGAATTCATCTGAATCTCCACTCCCGGCAGGTTTTCGTGACACCACTGGTAAATATCCAAGTAAGCCAATGCTGGTTTTAAGTGGCCTGCTCCTACTCTCAGCCGTGCTGTTCAATTTGCTATCCACTCAACCCTCTTCAGCTCCATTTTCCTGTCCACATAACCCAAACTTCAGAAACAATTGGTATCTCCTCCACAGAATGTTCCATTCATTGACGGCAAATCTGAAATTCATCTAATTCTCAACTCCCGTCAGGTTTTCGTTACACCACTTGTGAATGTCCAATTAAGCCAAAGCTGGTTTTCAGTGGCCTGTTCTTACTACGAGACGTGCTGTTCATTTGGCTATCCATTCCACCCTGTTCAGCTCTACATTTTCGTGTCCACAAAACCCAGCCTTCAGAAATCATTGGAATCACCACTAGAGAATGTTCCATTCATTCACTGCGAATCTGGAATTCATCTGAATCTCCACTCCCGGCAGGTTTTCATTGCACCACTGCTGAATGTTCAAGTAACGCAATGATGGTTTTCAGCGGTCTATTCACACTCGAACCCGTGCTGTTCACGGTCTAGCGACTCAACACTGGTGAGTTCTTCTTTTTCCAGTTCAGACAATACAAACCTCAGAAACCATTGCAATCTACACTACAGAATGTTTCATTCATTCAGGCGAATCTTGAATTCATCTTGTTCTCCACTCCCAGCAGGTTTTCGTTTCACCACTGGTGAATGTCCAAGCAACCCAAGGCTGGTTTCAGCTGCGTGTTAACACTCGCAGCCGTGCTGTTCAATTGGCTATCCAGTGAACGCTGGTTAGCTCTTGATTTTCCTTCCACACACCGAGCCTTCAGAAATCATTCTTATCTCCACTTCAGAATGTTCCATTCGTTCCCTGCGAATCTGGAATTCCTCTGACTCTCCACACCAGGCAGATTTTCCTAACAACACTGGTGAATGACCAGGTAATCCAATGCTGGTTTTCAGCGGCTGTTCACACTCACAGCCTTGCTGTTCAATTGGCAATCCAGTCAAACCTAGTCAGCTCTTCATTTTCCTGTCCACACAACCCAGCGTTCAGAAATCATTGGAATCTCTACTACAGAAATTTCCATTCATTCACTGTGAATCTGGAAATACTCTGAATCTGCATTCCAGGAAGGCTTTCGTTACACCACTGATGAATGTCCAAGTAATGCAATGCTGCTTCTTAGTGGTCTGTTCACACTCGAAACCGTGCTGTTCATTGGCTATCCACTCAATATCGGTCAGCTCTTCAATATCCTGTCCAGACTATCCAGATTCCTAAATGTTGGCAATCACCACTACAGAATGTTCCATTCAATCACGCGAATCTGGAATTCATCAGAGTCTCCACTCCTGGAAGGTTTTCGTGACACCACTGGTAAATGTCCAAGGAAGACAATGCTGGTTTTAAGCCGCCTGCTAACACACTCAGCCGTGCTGTTCAATTTGCTATCCACCCAACCCTATTCAGCTCTACATTTTCCTGTCCTCATAACCCAACCTTCAGAAATAATTGGTATCTCCTCCACAGAATGTTCCGTTCATTCACTGCGAATCTTAAATTCATCTGACTCTCAACTCCCGGCGGGTTATCGTTACACCACTTGTGAATGTCCAAGTAAGCCAATGCTGGTTTTCAGTGGCCTGTTCATACTAAGAGACGTGCTGTTCATTTGGCTATCCACTCCACCCTGTTCAGCTCTACATTCTCGTGTCCACAAAACCCAGCCTTCAGAAATCATTGGAATCACCACTAGAGAATGTTCCATTCATTCACTGCGAATCTGGAATTCCTCTGAACCTCCACTCCTGGCAGGTTTTCGTTACGCCACTGGTGAATGTCCAAGTAACTCAATACTGGTTTTCAGAGGCATGTTCAACTCGCAGAAGTGCTGTTCAATGGGCTATCCACTCAATATTGGTCAGCTCTTCATTTTCCTCTCCACACAAACCAGCCTTCAGAAATCATTGGGCTCTCCACTACAGACTGTTCCATTCATTCACTGCGATTCTGCAATTCATCTGACTCTCCGCTCCAGGCAGGTTTTCATTACAGCACTGGTGAATGACCAAGTAATCCAATGCTGGTTTTCAGCCGCCTTTTCACACTCGCAGTGTGCTGTTCAATTGTCTATCCACTCAAACCTGGTCAGCCTTTCATTTTCTTTTCCACAATATCAGACTTCAGAAATCATTGGAATCGCCAGTACAGAATGTTCCATTCATTCACTGCCAATCTGGAATTCATCTGAATCTGCACTCCAGGTAGGCTTTCATTACACCACTTATGAATGTCCAAGTAACACAATGCTGGTTTTCAGCGGTCTGTTCACACTCTAAGCCCTGCTTTTTACTGGGTATCCACACAACTGTGGTCAGCTCTTCATTTTCATGTCCAAACAATCCAGACTTGAGAAATCATTGCAATCTCCAGTACAGAATGTTCCATTCATTCACTGCGAATCTGGAATTCAACTGAATCTCCACTACCTGCAGATTTATCTTACACCACTTGTGAATGTCCAAGTAAAACAATGCTGGTTTTCAGAGGCCTGTTCATGTTCGCAGTCGTGCTGTTCAATTGGCTATCCACTCAACCTGTTTTGCTCCTCATTTTCCTGTGCACACAACCCAGCCTTCAGAAATCATTGTAATCTCCACTACAGGATGTTCCATTCATTCACTGGGAATCTGGAATTCATCTGAATCTGCACTCCACGCAGGCTTTCGTTACACCACTGCTGAAAGTCGAAGTAATGCAATACTGGTTTTCAGTGGTCTGTTCACATTCGAAGCCGAGGCTTTTTACAGGCTATCCACTCAACACTGGTCAGCTCTTCATTTTCGTGTCCCCACAATCCAGATTTCAGAAATCATTGCAATCTCCACTACAGAATGTTCCATTCATTCACTGCGAGTCTGGAGTTTATCTGATTCTCCACTCCCGCCTGGTTAACATTACACCACTTGTGAATGTCCAAGTAAGCCAATGCTGGTTTTCAGAGGCCTGTTCATACTCGCAGCCGTGCTGTTTAATTGACAATTCACTCCACCCTGTTCAGCTCTTCATTGTCCCACCACACTACCAGCCTTCAGAAATCTTTGTTATCTCCACTACAGAATGTTCCATTCATTCACTGCGAATCTGGAATTCATCTGACTCTCAACTCCACGCAGGTTTTCATTACACCACTGTTGAATGTCCAAGTAACCCAATGCCGGTTTTCAGCGGCCTGTTCATATTCGCAGCCCTGCTGTTTACTTGGCTATCGATTCAAGCCTGGTCAGCTCTTCATTTTCCTGTCCACACAACACAGGCTTCAGAAATCATTGGAATCTCCTCTACAGAATGTTCCATTCATTCACTGCGAATGTGGAATTCAACTGACTCTCCACTCCATGCAGGTTTTCCTTACACCACTGATGAATGTCCAAGTAACCCAATGCTGGTTTTCAGCTGCATGTTCACACTCGCAGCCATGCTATACAATTGGCTTTCCACTAAATCCTGATTAGTTCTTGATTTTCCTTCCACACGACCCAGCCTTCAGAAATCGTTGGAATCTCCACTAGAGAATGTTCCATTCATTCACTGCGAATCTGGAATTCCTCTGAACCTCCACTCCCGGCAGGTTTTCGTTACACCACTGTTGAATGTCCAAGTAACCCAATGTTTTAAGTGTTTTCTTCACAAGCGCAGTGGTGCTGTTCAATTGGCTATCCACTCAACCCTGGCCAGCTCTACATTTTCCTGTCCACACCACAGAGACTGGAGAAATCATTGTTATCTCCACTACAGAATGTTCCATTCATTCACAGCGAATCTGGAATTCATCTGAATCTCTACTCCCGGCAGGTTTTCGTGACACCACTGGTAAATATCCAAGTAAGCCAATGCTGGTTTTAAGTGGCCTGCTCCTACTCTCAGCCGTGCTGTTCAATTTGCTATCCACTCAACCCTCTTCAGCTCCATTTTCCTGTCCACATAACCCAAACTTCAGAAACAATTGGTATCTCCTCCACAGAATGTTCCATTCATTGACGGCAAATCTGAAATTCATCTAATTCTCAACTCCCGTCAGGTTTTCGTTACACCACTTGTGAATGTCCAATTAAGCCAAAGCTGGTTTTCAGTGGCCTGTTCTTACTACGAGACGTGCTGTTCATTTGGCTATCCATTCCACCCTGTTCAGCTCTACATTTTCGTGTCCACAAAACCCAGCCTTCAGAAATCATTGGAATCACCACTAGAGAATGTTCCATTCATTCACTGCGAATCTGGAATTCATCTGAATCTCCACTCCCGGCAGGTTTTCATTGCACCACTGCTGAATGTTCAAGTAACGCAATGATGGTTTTCAGCGGTCTATTCACACTCGAACCCGTGCTGTTCACGGTCTAGCGACTCAACACTGGTGAGTTCTTCTTTTTCCAGTTCAGACAATACAAACCTCAGAAACCATTGCAATCTACACTACAGAATGTTTCATTCATTCAGGCGAATCTTGAATTCATCTTGTTCTCCACTCCCAGCAGGTTTTCGTTTCACCACTGGTGAATGTCCAAGCAACCCAAGGCTGGTTTCAGCTGCGTGTTAACACTCGCAGCCGTGCTGTTCAATTGGCTATCCAGTGAACGCTGGTTAGCTCTTGATTTTCCTTCCACACACCGAGCCTTCAGAAATCATTCTTATCTCCACTTCAGAATGTTCCATTCGTTCCCTGCGAATCTGGAATTCCTCTGACTCTCCACACCAGGCAGATTTTCCTAACAACACTGGTGAATGACCAGGTAATCCAATGCTGGTTTTCAGCGGCTGTTCACACTCACAGCCTTGCTGTTCAATTGGCAATCCAGTCAAACCTAGTCAGCTCTTCATTTTCCTGTCCACACAACCCAGCGTTCAGAAATCATTGGAATCTCTACTACAGAAATTTCCATTCATTCACTGTGAATCTGGAAATACTCTGAATCTGCATTCCAGCAAGGCTTTCGTTACACCACTGATGAATGTCCAAGTAATGCAATGCTGCTTCTTAGTGGTCTGTTCACACTCGAAACCGTGCTGTTCATTGGCTATCCACTCAATATCGGTCAGCTCTTCAATATCCTGTCCAGACTATCCAGATTCCTAAATGTTGGCAATCACCACTACAGAATGTTCCATTCAATCACGCGAATCTGGAATTCATCAGAGTCTCCACTCCTGGAAGGTTTTCGTGACACCACTGGTAAATGTCCAAGGAAGACAATGCTGGTTTTAAGCCGCCTGCTAACACACTCAGCCGTGCTGTTCAATTTGCTATCCACCCAACCCTATTCAGCTCTACATTTTCCTGTCCTCATAACCCAACCTTCAGAAATAATTGGTATCTCCTCCACAGAATGTTCCGTTCATTCACTGCGAATCTTAAATTCATCTGACTCTCAACTCCCGGCGGGTTATCGTTACACCACTTGTGAATGTCCAAGTAAGCCAATGCTGGTTTTCAGTGGCCTGTTCATACTAAGAGACGTGCTGTTCATTTGGCTATCCACTCCACCCTGTTCAGCTCTACATTTTCGTGTCCACAAAACCCAGCCTTCAGAAATCATTGGAATCACCACTAGAGAATGTTCCATTCATTCACTGCGAATCTGGAATTCCTCTGAACCTCCACTCCTGGCAGGTTTTCGTTACGCCACTGGTGAATGTCCAAGTAACTCAATACTGGTTTTCAGAGGCATGTTCAACTCGCAGAAGTGCTGTTCAATGGGCTATCCACTCAATATTGGTCAGCTCTTCATTTTCCTCTCCACACAAACCAGCCTTCAGAAATCATTGGGCTCTCCACTACAGACTGTTCCATTCATTCACTGCGATTCTGCAATTCATCTGACTCTCCGCTCCAGGCAGGTTTTCATTACAGCACTGGTGAATGACCAAGTAATCCAATGCTGGTTTTCAGCCGCCTTTTCACACTCGCAGTGTGCTGTTCAATTGTCTATCCACTCAAACCTGGTCAGCCTTTCATTTTCTTTTCCACAATATCAGACTTCAGAAATCATTGGAATCGCCAGTACAGAATGTTCCATTCATTCACTGCCAATCTGGAATTCATCTGAATCTGCACTCCAGGTAGGCTTTCATTACACCACTTATGAATGTCCAAGTAACACAATGCTGGTTTTCAGCGGTCTGTTCACACTCTAAGCCCTGCTTTTTACTGGGTATCCACACAACTGTGGTCAGCTCTTCATTTTCATGTCCAAACAATCCAGACTTGAGAAATCATTGCAATCTCCAGTACAGAATGTTCCATTCATTCACTGCGAATCTGGAATTCAACTGAATCTCCACTACCTGCAGATTTATCTTACTCCACTTGTGAATGTCCAAGTAAAACAATGCTGGTTTTCAGAGGCCTGTTCATGTTCGCAGTCGTGCTGTTCAATTGGCTATCCACTCAACCTGTTTTGCTCCTCATTTTCCTGTGCACACAACCCAGCCTTCAGAAATCATTGTAATCTCCACTACAGGATGTTCCATTCATTCACTGGGAATCTGGAATTCATCTGAATCTGCACTCCACGCAGGCTTTCGTTACACCACTGCTGAAAGTCGAAGTAATGCAATACTGGTTTTCAGTGGTCTGTTCACATTCGAAGCCGAGGCTTTTTACAGGCTATCCACTCAACACTGGTCAGCTCTTCATTTTCGTGTCCCCACAATCCAGATTTCAGAAATCATTGCAATCTCCACTACAGAATGTTCCATTCATTCACTGCGAGTCTGGAGTTTATCTGATTCTCCACTCCCGCCTGGTTAACATTACACCACTTGTGAATGTCCAAGTAAGCCAATGCTGGTTTTCAGAGGCCTGTTCATACTCGCAGCCGTGCTGTTTAATTGACAATTCACTCCACCCTGTTCAGCTCTTCATTGTCCCACCACACTACCAGCCTTCAGAAATCTTTGTTATCTCCACTACAGAATGTTCCATTCATTCACTGCGAATCTGGAATTCATCTGACTCTCAACTCCACGCAGGTTTTCATTACACCACTGTTGAATGTCCAAGTGACCCAATGCCGGTTTTCAGCGGCCTGTTCATATTCGCAGCCCTGCTGTTAACTTGGCTATCGATTCAAGCCTGGTCAGCTCTTCATTTTCCTGTCCACACAACACAGGCTTCAGAAATCATTGGAATCTCCTCTACAGAATGTTCCATTCATTCACTGCGAATGTGGAATTCAACTGACTCTCCACTCCATGCAGGTTTTCCTTACACCACTGATGAATGTCCAAGTAACCCAATGCTGGTTTTCAGCTGCATGTTCACACTCGCAGCCATGCTATACAATTGGCTTTCCACTAAATCCTGATTAGTTCTTGATTTTCCTTCCACACGACCCAGCCTTCAGAAATCGTTGGAATCTCCACTAGAGAATGTTCCATTCATTCACTGCGAATCTGGAATTCCTCTGAACCTCCACTCCCGGCAGGTTTTCGTTACACCACTGTTGAATGTCCAAGTAACCCAATGTTTTAAGTGTTTTCTTCACAAGCGCAGTGGTGCTGTTCAATTGGCTATCCACTCAACCCTGGCCAGCTCTACATTTTCCTGTCCACACCACAGAGACTGGAGAAATCATTGTTATCTCCACTACAGAATGTTCCATTCATTCACAGCGAATCTGGAATTCATCTGAATCTCCACTCCCGGCAGGTTTTCGTGACACCACTGGTAAATATCCAAGTAAGCCAATGCTGGTTTTAAGTGGCCTGCTCATACTCTCAGCCGTGCTGTTCAATTTGCTATCCACTCAACCCTCTTCAGCTCCATTTTCCTGTCCACATAACCCAAACTTCAGAAACAATTGGTATCTCCTCCACAGAATGTTCCATTCATTGACGGCAAATCTGAAATTCATCTAATTCTCAACTCCCGTCAGGTTTTCGTTACACCACTTGTGAATGTCCAATTAAGCCAAAGCTGGTTTTCAGTGGCCTGTTCTTACTACGAGACGTGCTGTTCATTTGGCTATCCATTCCACCCTGTTCAGCTCTACATTTTCGTGTCCACAAAACCCAGCCTTCAGAAATCATTGGAATCACCACTAGAGAATGTTCCATTCATTCACTGCGAATCTGGAATTCATCTGAATCTCCACTCCCGGCAGGTTTTCATTGCACCACTGCTGAATGTTCAAGTAACGCAATGATGGTTTTCAGCGGTCTATTCACACTCGAACCCGTGCTGTTCACGGTCTAGCGACTCAACACTGGTGAGTTCTTCTTTTTCCAGTTCAGACAATACAAACCTCAGAAACCATTGCAATCTACACTACAGAATGTTTCATTCATTCAGGCGAATCTTGAATTCATCTTGTTCTCCACTCCCAGCAGGTTTTCGTTTCACCACTGGTGAATGTCCAAGCAACCCAAGGCTGGTTTCAGCTGCGTGTTAACACTCGCAGCCGTGCTGTTCAATTGGCTATCCAGTGAACGCTGGTTAGCTCTTGATTTTCCTTCCACACACCGAGCCTTCAGAAATCATTCTTATCTCCACTTCAGAATGTTCCATTCGTTCCCTGCGAATCTGGAATTCCTCTGACTCTCCACACCAGGCAGATTTTCCTAACAACACTGGTGAATGACCAGGTAATCCAATGCTGGTTTTCAGCGGCTGTTCACACTCACAGCCTTGCTGTTCAATTGGCAATCCAGTCAAACCTAGTCAGCTCTTCATTTTCCTGTCCACACAACCCAGCGTTCAGAAATCATTGGAATCTCTACTACAGAAATTTCCATTCATTCACTGTGAATCTGGAAATACTCTGAATCTGCATTCCAGGAAGGCTTTCGTTACACCACTGATGAATGTCCAAGTAATGCAATGCTGCTTCTTAGTGGTCTGTTCACACTCGAAACCGTGCTGTTCATTGGCTATCCACTCAATATCGGTCAGCTCTTCAATATCCTGTCCAGACTATCCAGATTCCTAAATGTTGGCAATCACCACTACAGAATGTTCCATTCAATCACGCGAATCTGGAATTCATCAGAGTCTCCACTCCTGGAAGGTTTTCGTGACACCACTGGTAAATGTCCAAGGAAGACAATGCTGGTTTTAAGCCGCCTGCTAACACACTCAGCCGTGCTGTTCAATTTGCTATCCACCCAACCCTATTCAGCTCTACATTTTCCTGTCCTCATAACCCAACCTTCAGAAATAATTGGTATCTCCTCCACAGAATGTTCCGTTCATTCACTGCGAATCTTAAATTCATCTGACTCTCAACTCCCGGCGGGTTATCGTTACACCACTTGTGAATGTCCAAGTAAGCCAATGCTGGTTTTCAGTGGCCTGTTCATACTAAGAGACGTGCTGTTCATTTGGCTATCCACTCCACCCTGTTCAGCTCTACATTTTCGTGTCCACAAAACCCAGCCTTCAGAAATCATTGGAATCACCACTAGAGAATGTTCCATTCATTCACTGCGAATCTGGAATTCCTCTGAACCTCCACTCCTGGCAGGTTTTCGTTACGCCACTGGTGAATGTCCAAGTAACTCAATACTGGTTTTCAGAGGCATGTTCAACTCGCAGAAGTGCTGTTCAATGGGCTATCCACTCAATATTGGTCAGCTCTTCATTTTCCTCTCCACACAAACCAGCCTTCAGAAATCATTGGGCTCTCCACTACAGACTGTTCCATTCATTCACTGCGATTCTGCAATTCATCTGACTCTCCGCTCCAGGCAGGTTTTCATTACAGCACTGGTGAATGACCAAGTAATCCAATGCTGGTTTTCAGCCGCCTTTTCACACTCGCAGTGTGCTGTTCAATTGTCTATCCACTCAAACCTGGTCAGCCTTTCATTTTCTTTTCCACAATATCAGACTTCAGAAATCATTGGAATCGCCAGTACAGAATGTTCCATTCATTCACTGCCAATCTGGAATTCATCTGAATCTGCACTCCAGGTAGGCTTTCATTACACCACTTATGAATGTCCAAGTAACACAATGCTGGTTTTCAGCGGTCTGTTCACACTCTAAGCCCTGCTTTTTACTGGGTATCCACACAACTGTGGTCAGCTCTTCATTTTCATGTCCAAACAATCCAGACTTGAGAAATCATTGCAATCTCCAGTACAGAATGTTCCATTCATTCACTGCGAATCTGGAATTCAACTGAATCTCCACTACCTGCAGATTTATCTTACACCACTTGTGAATGTCCAAGTAAAACAATGCTGGTTTTCAGAGGCCTGTTCATGTTCGCAGTCGTGCTGTTCAATTGGCTATCCACTCAACCTGTTTTGCTCCTCATTTTCCTGTGCACACAACCCAGCCTTCAGAAATCATTGTAATCTCCACTACAGGATGTTCCATTCATTCACTGGGAATCTGGAATTCATCTGAATCTGCACTCCACGCAGGCTTTCGTTACACCACTGCTGAAAGTCGAAGTAATGCAATACTGGTTTTCAGTGGTCTGTTCACATTCGAAGCCGAGGCTTTTTACAGGCTATCCACTCAACACTGGTCAGCTCTTCATTTTCGTGTCCCCACAATCCAGATTTCAGAAATCATTGCAATCTCCACTACAGAATGTTCCATTCATTCACTGCGAGTCTGGAGTTTATCTGATTCTCCACTCCCGCCTGGTTAACATTACACCACTTGTGAATGTCCAAGTAAGCCAATGCTGGTTTTCAGAGGCCTGTTCATACTCGCAGCCGTGCTGTTTAATTGACAATTCACTCCACCCTGTTCAGCTCTTCATTGTCCCACCACACTACCAGCCTTCAGAAATCTTTGTTATCTCCACTACAGAATGTTCCATTCATTCACTGCGAATCTGGAATTCATCTGACTCTCAACTCCACGCAGGTTTTCATTACACCACTGTTGAATGTCCAAGTGACCCAATGCCGGTTTTCAGCGGCCTGTTCATATTCGCAGCCCTGCTGTTAACTTGGCTATCGATTCAAGCCTGGTCAGCTCTTCATTTTCCTGTCCACACAACACAGGCTTCAGAAATCATTGGAATCTCCTCTACAGAATGTTCCATTCATTCACTGCGAATGTGGAATTCAACTGACTCTCCACTCCATGCAGGTTTTCCTTACACCACTGATGAATGTCCAAGTAACCCAATGCTGGTTTTCAGCTGCATGTTCACACTCGCAGCCATGCTATACAATTGGCTTTCCACTAAATCCTGATTAGTTCTTGATTTTCCTTCCACACGACCCAGCCTTCAGAAATCGTTGGAATCTCCACTAGAGAATGTTCCATTCATTCACTGCGAATCTGGAATTCCTCTGAACCTCCACTCCCGGCAGGTTTTCGTTACACCACTGTTGAATGTCCAAGTAACCCAATGTTTTAAGTGTTTTCTTCACAAGCGCAGTGGTGCTGTTCAATTGGCTATCCACTCAACCCTGGCCAGCTCTACATTTTCCTGTCCACACCACAGAGACTGGAGAAATCATTGTTATCTCCACTACAGAATGTTCCATTCATTCACAGCGAATCTGGAATTCATCTGAATCTCCACTCCCGGCAGGTTTTCGTGACACCACTGGTAAATATCCAAGTAAGCCAATGCTGGTTTTAAGTGGCCTGCTCATACTCTCAGCCGTGCTGTTCAATTTGCTATCCACTCAACCCTCTTCAGCTCCATTTTCCTGTCCACATAACCCAAACTTCAGAAACAATTGGTATCTCCTCCACAGAATGTTCCATTCATTGACGGCAAATCTGAAATTCATCTAATTCTCAACTCCCGTCAGGTTTTCGTTACACCACTTGTGAATGTCCAATTAAGCCAAAGCTGGTTTTCAGTGGCCTGTTCTTACTACGAGACGTGCTGTTCATTTGGCTATCCATTCCACCCTGTTCAGGTCTACATTTTCGTGTCCACAAAACCCAGCCTTCAGAAATCATTGGAATCACCACTAGAGAATGTTCCATTCCTTCACTGCGAATCTGGAATTCATCTGAATCTCCACTCCCGGCAGGTTTTCATTGCACCACTGCTGAATGTTCAAGTAACGCAATGATGGTTTTCAGCGGTCTATTCACACTCGAACCCGTGCTGTTCACGGTCTAGCGACTCAACACTGGTGAGTTCTTCTTTTTCCAGTTCAGACAATACAAACCTCAGAAACCATTGCAATCTACACTACAGAATGTTTCATTCATTCAGGCGAATCTTGAATTCATCTTGTTCTCCACTCCCAGCAGGTTTTCGTTTCACCACTGGTGAATGTCCAAGCAACCCAAGGCTGGTTTCAGCTGCGTGTTAACACTCGCAGCCGTGCTGTTCAATTGGCTATCCAGTGAACGCTGGTTAGCTCTTGATTTTCCTTCCACACACCGAGCCTTCAGAAATCATTCTTATCTCCACTTCAGAATGTTCCATTCGTTCCCTGCGAATCTGGAATTCCTCTGACTCTCCACACCAGGCAGATTTTCCTAACAACACTGGTGAATGACCAGGTAATCCAATGCTGGTTTTCAGCGGCTGTTCACACTCACAGCCTTGCTGTTCAATTGGCAATCCAGTCAAACCTAGTCAGCTCTTCATTTTCCTGTCCACACAACCCAGCGTTCAGAAATCATTGGAATCTCTACTACAGAAATTTCCATTCATTCACTGTGAATCTGGAAATACTCTGAATCTGCATTCCAGGAAGGCTTTCGTTACACCACTGATGAATGTCCAAGTAATGCAATGCTGCTTCTTAGTGGTCTGTTCACACTCGAAACCGTGCTGTTCATTGGCTATCCACTCAATATCGGTCAGCTCTTCAATATCCTGTCCAGACTATCCAGATTCCTAAATGTTGGCAATCACCACTACAGAATGTTCCATTCAATCACGCGAATCTGGAATTCATCAGAGTCTCCACTCCTGGAAGGTTTTCGTGACACCACTGGTAAATGTCCAAGGAAGACAATGCTGGTTTTAAGCCGCCTGCTAACACACTCAGCCGTGCTGTTCAATTTGCTATCCACCCAACCCTATTCAGCTCTACATTTTCCTGTCCTCATAACCCAACCTTCAGAAATAATTGGTATCTCCTCCACAGAATGTTCCGTTCATTCACTGCGAATCTTAAATTCATCTGACTCTCAACTCCCGGCGGGTTATCGTTACACCACTTGTGAATGTCCAAGTAAGCCAATGCTGGTTTTCAGTGGCCTGTTCATACTAAGAGACGTGCTGTTCATTTGGCTATCCACTCCACCCTGTTCAGCTCTACATTTTCGTGTCCACAAAACCCAGCCTTCAGAAATCATTGGAATCACCACTAGAGAATGTTCCATTCATTCACTGCGAATCTGGAATTCCTCTGAACCTCCACTCCTGGCAGGTTTTCGTTACGCCACTGGTGAATGTCCAAGTAACTCAATACTGGTTTTCAGAGGCATGTTCAACTCGCAGAAGTGCTGTTCAATGGGCTATCCACTCAATATTGGTCAGCTCTTCATTTTCCTCTCCACACAAACCAGCCTTCAGAAATCATTGGGCTCTCCACTACAGACTGTTCCATTCATTCACTGCGATTCTGCAATTCATCTGACTCTCCGCTCCAGGCAGGTTTTCATTACAGCACTGGTGAATGACCAAGTAATCCAATGCTGGTTTTCAGCCGCCTTTTCACACTCGCAGTGTGCTGTTCAATTGTCTATCCACTCAAACCTGGTCAGCCTTTCATTTTCTTTTCCACAATATCAGACTTCAGAAATCATTGGAATCGCCAGTACAGAATGTTCCATTCATTCACTGCCAATCTGGAATTCATCTGAATCTGCACTCCAGGTAGGCTTTCATTACACCACTTATGAATGTCCAAGTAACACAATGCTGGTTTTCAGCGGTCTGTTCACACTCTAAGCCCTGCTTTTTACTGGGTATCCACACAACTGTGGTCAGCTCTTCATTTTCATGTCCAAACAATCCAGACTTGAGAAATCATTGCAATCTCCAGTACAGAATGTTCCATTCATTCACTGCGAATCTGGAATTCAACTGAATCTCCACTACCTGCAGATTTATCTTACACCACTTGTGAATGTCCAAGTAAAACAATGCTGGTTTTCAGAGGCCTGTTCATGTTCGCAGTCGTGCTGTTCAATTGGCTATCCACTCAACCTGTTTTGCTCCTCATTTTCCTGTGCACACAACCCAGCCTTCAGAAATCATTGTAATCTCCACTACAGGATGTTCCATTCATTCACTGGGAATCTGGAATTCATCTGAATCTGCACTCCACGCAGGCTTTCGTTACACCACTGCTGAAAGTCGAAGTAATGCAATACTGGTTTTCAGTGGTCTGTTCACATTCGAAGCCGAGGCTTTTTACAGGCTATCCACTCAACACTGGTCAGCTCTTCATTTTCGTGTCCCCACAATCCAGATTTCAGAAATCATTGCAATCTCCACTACAGAATGTTCCATTCATTCACTGCGAGTCTGGAGTTTATCTGATTCTCCACTCCCGCCTGGTTAACATTACACCACTTGTGAATGTCCAAGTAAGCCAATGCTGGTTTTCAGAGGCCTGTTCATACTCGCAGCCGTGCTGTTTAATTGACAATTCACTCCACCCTGTTCAGCTCTTCATTGTCCCACCACACTACCAGCCTTCAGAAATCTTTGTTATCTCCACTACAGAATGTTCCATTCATTCACTGCGAATCTGGAATTCATCTGACTCTCAACTCCACGCAGGTTTTCATTACACCACTGTTGAATGTCCAAGTAACCCAATGCCGGTTTTCAGCGGCCTGTTCATATTCGCAGCCCTGCTGTTTACTTGGCTATCGATTCAAGCCTGGTCAGCTCTTCATTTTCCTGTCCACACAACACAGGCTTCAGAAATCATTGGAATCTCCTCTACAGAATGTTCCATTCATTCACTGCGAATGTGGAATTCAACTGACTCTCCACTCCATGCAGGTTTTCCTTACACCACTGATGAATGTCCAAGTAACCCAATGCTGGTTTTCAGCTGCATGTTCACACTCGCAGCCATGCTATACAATTGGCTTTCCACTAAATCCTGATTAGTTCTTGATTTTCCTTCCACACGACCCAGCCTTCAGAAATCGTTGGAATCTCCACTAGAGAATGTTCCATTCATTCACTGCGAATCTGGAATTCCTCTGAACCTCCACTCCCGGCAGGTTTTCGTTACACCACTGTTGAATGTCCAAGTAACCCAATGTTTTAAGTGTTTTCTTCACAAGCGCAGTGGTGCTGTTCAATTGGCTATCCACTCAACCCTGGCCAGCTCTACATTTTCCTGTCCACACCACAGAGACTGGAGAAATCATTGTTATCTCCACTACAGAATGTTCCATTCATTCACAGCGAATCTGGAATTCATCTGAATCTCCACTCCCGGCAGGTTTTCGTGACACCACTGGTAAATATCCAAGTAAGCCAATGCTGGTTTTAAGTGGCCTGCTCATACTCTCAGCCGTGCTGTTCAATTTGCTATCCACTCAACCCTCTTCAGCTCCATTTTCCTGTCCACATAACCCAAACTTCAGAAACAATTGGTATCTCCTCCACAGAATGTTCCATTCATTGACGGCAAATCTGAAATTCATCTAATTCTCAACTCCCGTCAGGTTTTCGTTACACCACTTGTGAATGTCCAATTAAGCCAAAGCTGGTTTTCAGTGGCCTGTTCTTACTACGAGACGTGCTGTTCATTTGGCTATCCATTCCACCCTGTTCAGCTCTACATTTTCGTGTCCACAAAACCCAGCCTTCAGAAATCATTGGAATCACCACTAGAGAATGTTCCATTCATTCACTGCGAATCTGGAATTCATCTGAATCTCCACTCCCGGCAGGTTTTCATTGCACCACTGCTGAATGTTCAAGTAACGCAATGATGGTTTTCAGCGGTCTATTCACACTCGAACCCGTGCTGTTCACGGTCTAGCGACTCAACACTGGTGAGTTCTTCTTTTTCCAGTTCAGACAATACAAACCTCAGAAACCATTGCAATCTACACTACAGAATGTTTCATTCATTCAGGCGAATCTTGAATTCATCTTGTTCTCCACTCCCAGCAGGTTTTCGTTTCACCACTGGTGAATGTCCAAGCAACCCAAGGCTGGTTTCAGCTGCGTGTTAACGCTCGCAGCCGTGCTGTTCAATTGGCTATCCAGTGAACGCTGGTTAGCTCTTGATTTTCCTTCCACACACCGAGCCTTCAGAAATCATTCTTATCTCCACTTCAGAATGTTCCATTCGTTCCCTGCGAATCTGGAATTCCTCTGACTCTCCACACCAGGCAGATTTTCCTAACAACACTGGTGAATGACCAGGTAATCCAATGCTGGTTTTCAGCGGCTGTTCACACTCACAGCCTTGCTGTTCAATTGGCAATCCAGTCAAACCTAGTCAGCTCTTCATTTTCCTGTCCACACAACCCAGCGTTCAGAAATCATTGGAATCTCTACTACAGAAATTTCCATTCATTCACTGTGAATCTGGAAATACTCTGAATCTGCATTCCAGGAAGGCTTTCGTTACACCACTGATGAATGTCCAAGTAATGCAATGCTGCTTCTTAGTGGTCTGTTCACACTCGAAACCGTGCTGTTCATTGGCTATCCACTCAATATCGGTCAGCTCTTCAATATCCTGTCCAGACTATCCAGATTCCTAAATGTTGGCAATCACCACTACAGAATGTTCCATTCAATCACGCGAATCTGGAATTCATCAGAGTCTCCACTCCTGGAAGGTTTTCGTGACACCACTGGTAAATGTCCAAGGAAGACAATGCTGGTTTTAAGCCGCCTGCTAACACACTCAGCCGTGCTGTTCAATTTGCTATCCACCCAACCCTATTCAGCTCTACATTTTCCTGTCCTCATAACCCAACCTTCAGAAATAATTGGTATCTCCTCCACAGAATGTTCCGTTCATTCACTGCGAATCTTAAATTCATCTGACTCTCAACTCCCGGCGGGTTATCGTTACACCACTTGTGAATGTCCAAGTAAGCCAATGCTGGTTTTCAGTGGCCTGTTCATACTAAGAGACGTGCTGTTCATTTGGCTATCCACTCCACCCTGTTCAGCTCTACATTTTCGTGTCCACAAAACCCAGCCTTCAGAAATCATTGGAATCACCACTAGAGAATGTTCCATTCATTCACTGCGAATCTGGAATTCCTCTGAACCTCCACTCCTGGCAGGTTTTCGTTACGCCACTGGTGAATGTCCAAGTAACTCAATACTGGTTTTCAGAGGCATGTTCAACTCGCAGAAGTGCTGTTCAATGGGCTATCCACTCAATATTGGTCAGCTCTTCATTTTCCTCTCCACACAAACCAGCCTTCAGAAATCATTGGGCTCTCCACTACAGACTGTTCCATTCATTCACTGCGATTCTGCAATTCATCTGACTCTCCGCTCCAGGCAGGTTTTCATTACAGCACTGGTGAATGACCAAGTAATCCAATGCTGGTTTTCAGCCGCCTTTTCACACTCGCAGTGTGCTGTTCAATTGTCTATCCACTCAAACCTGGTCAGCCTTTCATTTTCTTTTCCACAATATCAGACTTCAGAAATCATTGGAATCGCCAGTACAGAATGTTCCATTCATTCACTGCCAATCTGGAATTCATCTGAATCTGCACTCCAGGTAGGCTTTCATTACACCACTTATGAATGTCCAAGTAACACAATGCTGGTTTTCAGCGGTCTGTTCACACTCTAAGCCCTGCTTTTTACTGGGTATCCACACAACTGTGGTCAGCTCTTCATTTTCATGTCCAAACAATCCAGACTTGAGAAATCATTGCAATCTCCAGTACAGAATGTTCCATTCATTCACTGCGAATCTGGAATTCAACTGAATCTCCACTACCTGCAGATTTATCTTACACCACTTGTGAATGTCCAAGTAAAACAATGCTGGTTTTCAGAGGCCTGTTCATGTTCGCAGTCGTGCTGTTCAATTGGCTATCCACTCAACCTGTTTTGCTCCTCATTTTCCTGTGCACACAACCCAGCCTTCAGAAATCATTGTAATCTCCACTACAGGATGTTCCATTCATTCACTGGGAATCTGGAATTCATCTGAATCTGCACTCCACGCAGGCTTTCGTTACACCACTGCTGAAAGTCGAAGTAATGCAATACTGGTTTTCAGTGGTCTGTTCACATTCGAAGCCGAGGCTTTTTACAGGCTATCCACTCAACACTGGTCAGCTCTTCATTTTCGTGTCCCCACAATCCAGATTTCAGAAATCATTGCAATCTCCACTACAGAATGTTCCATTCATTCACTGCGAGTCTGGAGTTTATCTGATTCTCCACTCCCGCCTGGTTAACATTACACCACTTGTGAATGTCCAAGTAAGCCAATGCTGGTTTTCAGAGGCCTGTTCATACTCGCAGCCGTGCTGTTTAATTGACAATTCACTCCACCCTGTTCAGCTCTTCATTGTCCCACCACACTACCAGCCTTCAGAAATCTTTGTTATCTCCACTACAGAATGTTCCATTCATTCACTGCGAATCTGGAATTCATCTGACTCTCAACTCCACGCAGGTTTTCATTACACCACTGTTGAATGTCCAAGTGACCCAATGCCGGTTTTCAGCGGCCTGTTCATATTCGCAGCCCTGCTGTTAACTTGGCTATCGATTCAAGCCTGGTCAGCTCTTCATTTTCCTGTCCACACAACACAGGCTTCAGAAATCATTGGAATCTCCTCTACAGAATGTTCCATTCATTCACTGCGAATGTGGAATTCAACTGACTCTCCACTCCATGCAGGTTTTCCTTACACCACTGATGAATGTCCAAGTAACCCAATGCTGGTTTTCAGCTGCATGTTCACACTCGCAGCCATGCTATACAATTGGCTTTCCACTAAATCCTGATTAGTTCTTGATTTTCCTTCCACACGACCCAGCCTTCAGAAATCGTTGGAATCTCCACTAGAGTATGTTCCATTCATTCACTGCGAATCTGGAATTCCTCTGAACCTCCACTCCCGGCAGGTTTTCGTTACACCACTGTTGAATGTCCAAGTAACCCAATGTTTTAAGTGTTTTCTTCACAAGCGCAGTGGTGCTGTTCAATTGGCTATCCACTCAACCCTGGCCAGCTCTACATTTTCCTGTCCACACCACAGAGACTGGAGAAATCATTGTTATCTCCACTACAGAATGTTCCATTCATTCACAGCGAATCTGGAATTCATCTGAATCTCCACTCCCGGCAGGTTTTCGTGACACCACTGGTAAATATCCAAGTAAGCCAATGCTGGTTTTAAGTGGCCTGCTCATACTCTCAGCCGTGCTGTTCAATTTGCTATCCACTCAACCCTCTTCAGCTCCATTTTCCTGTCCACATAACCCAAACTTCAGAAACAATTGGTATCTCCTCCACAGAATGTTCCATTCATTGACGGCAAATCTGAAATTCATCTAATTCTCAACTCCCGTCAGGTTTTCGTTACACCACTTGTGAATGTCCAATTAAGCCAAAGCTGGTTTTCAGTGGCCTGTTCTTACTACGAGACGTGCTGTTCATTTGGCTATCCATTCCACCCTGTTCAGGTCTACATTTTCGTGTCCACAAAACCCAGCCTTCAGAAATCATTGGAATCACCACTAGAGAATGTTCCATTCCTTCACTGCGAATCTGGAATTCATCTGAATCTCCACTCCCGGCAGGTTTTCATTGCACCACTGCTGAATGTTCAAGTAACGCAATGATGGTTTTCAGCGGTCTATTCACACTCGAACCCGTGCTGTTCACGGTCTAGCGACTCAACACTGGTGAGTTCTTCTTTTTCCAGTTCAGACAATACAAACCTCAGAAACCATTGCAATCTACACTACAGAATGTTTCATTCATTCAGGCGAATCTTGAATTCATCTTGTTCTCCACTCCCAGCAGGTTTTCGTTTCACCACTGGTGAATGTCCAAGCAACCCAAGGCTGGTTTCAGCTGCGTGTTAACACTCGCAGCCGTGCTGTTCAATTGGCTATCCAGTGAACGCTGGTTAGCTCTTGATTTTCCTTCCACACACCGAGCCTTCAGAAATCATTCTTATCTCCACTTCAGAATGTTCCATTCGTTCCCTGCGAATCTGGAATTCCTCTGACTCTCCACACCAGGCAGATTTTCCTAACAACACTGGTGAATGACCAGGTAATCCAATGCTGGTTTTCAGCGGCTGTTCACACTCACAGCCTTGCTGTTCAATTGGCAATCCAGTCAAACCTAGTCAGCTCTTCATTTTCCTGTCCACACAACCCAGCGTTCAGAAATCATTGGAATCTCTACTACAGAAATTTCCATTCATTCACTGTGAATCTGGAAATACTCTGAATCTGCATTCCAGGAAGGCTTTCGTTACACCACTGATGAATGTCCAAGTAATGCAATGCTGCTTCTTAGTGGTCTGTTCACACTCGAAACCGTGCTGTTCATTGGCTATCCACTCAATATCGGTCAGCTCTTCAATATCCTGTCCAGACTATCCAGATTCCTAAATGTTGGCAATCACCACTACAGAATGTTCCATTCAATCACGCGAATCTGGAATTCATCAGAGTCTCCACTCCTGGAAGGTTTTCGTGACACCACTGGTAAATGTCCAAGGAAGACAATGCTGGTTTTAAGCCGCCTGCTAACACACTCAGCCGTGCTGTTCAATTTGCTATCCACCCAACCCTATTCAGCTCTACATTTTCCTGTCCTCATAACCCAACCTTCAGAAATAATTGGTATCTCCTCCACAGAATGTTCCGTTCATTCACTGCGAATCTTAAATTCATCTGACTCTCAACTCCCGGCGGGTTATCGTTACACCACTTGTGAATGTCCAAGTAAGCCAATGCTGGTTTTCAGTGGCCTGTTCATACTAAGAGACGTGCTGTTCATTTGGCTATCCACTCCACCCTGTTCAGCTCTACATTTTCGTGTCCACAAAACCCAGCCTTCAGAAATCATTGGAATCACCACTAGAGAATGTTCCATTCATTCACTGCGAATCTGGAATTCCTCTGAACCTCCACTCCTGGCAGGTTTTCGTTACGCCACTGGTGAATGTCCAAGTAACTCAATACTGGTTTTCAGAGGCATGTTCAACTCGCAGAAGTGCTGTTCAATGGGCTATCCACTCAATATTGGTCAGCTCTTCATTTTCCTCTCCACACAAACCAGCCTTCAGAAATCATTGGGCTCTCCACTACAGACTGTTCCATTCATTCACTGCGATTCTGCAATTCATCTGACTCTCCGCTCCAGGCAGGTTTTCATTACAGCACTGGTGAATGACCAAGTAATCCAATGCTGGTTTTCAGCCGCCTTTTCACACTCGCAGTGTGCTGTTCAATTGTCTATCCACTCAAACCTGGTCAGCCTTTCATTTTCTTTTCCACAATATCAGACTTCAGAAATCATTGGAATCGCCAGTACAGAATGTTCCATTCATTCACTGCCAATCTGGAATTCATCTGAATCTGCACTCCAGGTAGGCTTTCATTACACCACTTATGAATGTCCAAGTAACACAATGCTGGTTTTCAGCGGTCTGTTCACACTCTAAGCCCTGCTTTTTACTGGGTATCCACACAACTGTGGTCAGCTCTTCATTTTCATGTCCAAACAATCCAGACTTGAGAAATCATTGCAATCTCCAGTACAGAATGTTCCATTCATTCACTGCGAATCTGGAATTCAACTGAATCTCCACTACCTGCAGATTTATCTTACACCACTTGTGAATGTCCAAGTAAAACAATGCTGGTTTTCAGAGGCCTGTTCATGTTCGCAGTCGTGCTGTTCAATTGGCTATCCACTCAACCTGTTTTGCTCCTCATTTTCCTGTGCACACAACCCAGCCTTCAGAAATCATTGTAATCTCCACTACAGGATGTTCCATTCATTCACTGGGAATCTGGAATTCATCTGAATCTGCACTCCACGCAGGCTTTCGTTACACCACTGCTGAAAGTCGAAGTAATGCAATACTGGTTTTCAGTGGTCTGTTCACATTCGAAGCCGAGGCTTTTTACAGGCTATCCACTCAACACTGGTCAGCTCTTCATTTTCGTGTCCCCACAATCCAGATTTCAGAAATCATTGCAATCTCCACTACAGAATGTTCCATTCATTCACTGCGAGTCTGGAGTTTATCTGATTCTCCACTCCCGCCTGGTTAACATTACACCACTTGTGAATGTCCAAGTAAGCCAATGCTGGTTTTCAGAGGCCTGTTCATACTCGCAGCCGTGCTGTTTAATTGACAATTCACTCCACCCTGTTCAGCTCTTCATTGTCCCACCACACTACCAGCCTTCAGAAATCTTTGTTATCTCCACTACAGAATGTTCCATTCATTCACTGCGAATCTGGAATTCATCTGACTCTCAACTCCACGCAGGTTTTCATTACACCACTGTTGAATGTCCAAGTAACCCAATGCCGGTTTTCAGCGGCCTGTTCATATTCGCAGCCCTGCTGTTTACTTGGCTATCGATTCAAGCCTGGTCAGCTCTTCATTTTCCTGTCCACACAACACAGGCTTCAGAAATCATTGGAATCTCCTCTACAGAATGTTCCATTCATTCACTGCGAATGTGGAATTCAACTGACTCTCCACTCCATGCAGGTTTTCCTTACACCACTGATGAATGTCCAAGTAACCCAATGCTGGTTTTCAGCTGCATGTTCACACTCGCAGCCATGCTATACAATTGGCTTTCCACTAAATCCTGATTAGTTCTTGATTTTCCTTCCACACGACCCAGCCTTCAGAAATCGTTGGAATCTCCACTAGAGAATGTTCCATTCATTCACTGCGAATCTGGAATTCCTCTGAACCTCCACTCCCGGCAGGTTTTCGTTACACCACTGTTGAATGTCCAAGTAACCCAATGTTTTAAGTGTTTTCTTCACAAGCGCAGTGGTGCTGTTCAATTGGCTATCCACTCAACCCTGGCCAGCTCTACATTTTCCTGTCCACACCACAGAGACTGGAGAAATCATTGTTATCTCCACTACAGAATGTTCCATTCATTCACAGCGAATCTGGAATTCATCTGAATCTCCACTCCCGGCAGGTTTTCGTGACACCACTGGTAAATATCCAAGTAAGCCAATGCTGGTTTTAAGTGGCCTGCTCATACTCTCAGCCGTGCTGTTCAATTTGCTATCCACTCAACCCTCTTCAGCTCCATTTTCCTGTCCACATAACCCAAACTTCAGAAACAATTGGTATCTCCTCCACAGAATGTTCCATTCATTGACGGCAAATCTGAAATTCATCTAATTCTCAACTCCCGTCAGGTTTTCGTTACACCACTTGTGAATGTCCAATTAAGCCAAAGCTGGTTTTCAGTGGCCTGTTCTTACTACGAGACGTGCTGTTCATTTGGCTATCCATTCCACCCTGTTCAGCTCTACATTTTCGTGTCCACAAAACCCAGCCTTCAGAAATCATTGGAATCACCACTAGAGAATGTTCCATTCATTCACTGCGAATCTGGAATTCATCTGAATCTCCACTCCCGGCAGGTTTTCATTGCACCACTGCTGAATGTTCAAGTAACGCAATGATGGTTTTCAGCGGTCTATTCACACTCGAACCCGTGCTGTTCACGGTCTAGCGACTCAACACTGGTGAGTTCTTCTTTTTCCAGTTCAGACAATACAAACCTCAGAAACCATTGCAATCTACACTACAGAATGTTTCATTCATTCAGGCGAATCTTGAATTCATCTTGTTCTCCACTCCCAGCAGGTTTTCGTTTCACCACTGGTGAATGTCCAAGCAACCCAAGGCTGGTTTCAGCTGCGTGTTAACACTCGCAGCCGTGCTGTTCAATTGGCTATCCAGTGAACGCTGGTTAGCTCTTGATTTTCCTTCCACACACCGAGCCTTCAGAAATCATTCTTATCTCCACTTCAGAATGTTCCATTCGTTCCCTGCGAATCTGGAATTCCTCTGACTCTCCACACCAGGCAGATTTTCCTAACAACACTGGTGAATGACCAGGTAATCCAATGCTGGTTTTCAGCGGCTGTTCACACTCACAGCCTTGCTGTTCAATTGGCAATCCAGTCAAACCTAGTCAGCTCTTCATTTTCCTGTCCACACAACCCAGCGTTCAGAAATCATTGGAATCTCTACTACAGAAATTTCCATTCATTCACTGTGAATCTGGAAATACTCTGAATCTGCATTCCAGGAAGGCTTTCGTTACACCACTGATGAATGTCCAAGTAATGCAATGCTGCTTCTTAGTGGTCTGTTCACACTCGAAACCGTGCTGTTCATTGGCTATCCACTCAATATCGGTCAGCTCTTCAATATCCTGTCCAGACTATCCAGATTCCTAAATGTTGGCAATCACCACTACAGAATGTTCCATTCAATCACGCGAATCTGGAATTCATCAGAGTCTCCACTCCTGGAAGGTTTTCGTGACACCACTGGTAAATGTCCAAGGAAGACAATGCTGGTTTTAAGCCGCCTGCTAACACACTCAGCCGTGCTGTTCAATTTGCTATCCACCCAACCCTATTCAGCTCTACATTTTCCTGTCCTCATAACCCAACCTTCAGAAATAATTGGTATCTCCTCCACAGAATGTTCCGTTCATTCACTGCGAATCTTAAATTCATCTGACTCTCAACTCCCGGCGGGTTATCGTTACACCACTTGTGAATGTCCAAGTAAGCCAATGCTGGTTTTCAGTGGCCTGTTCATACTAAGAGACGTGCTGTTCATTTGGCTATCCACTCCACCCTGTTCAGCTCTACATTTTCGTGTCCACAAAACCCAGCCTTCAGAAATCATTGGAATCACCACTAGAGAATGTTCCATTCATTCACTGCGAATCTGGAATTCCTCTGAACCTCCACTCCTGGCAGGTTTTCGTTACGCCACTGGTGAATGTCCAAGTAACTCAATACTGGTTTTCAGAGGCATGTTCAACTCGCAGAAGTGCTGTTCAATGGGCTATCCACTCAATATTGGTCAGCTCTTCATTTTCCTCTCCACACAAACCAGCCTTCAGAAATCATTGGGCTCTCCACTACAGACTGTTTCATTCATTCACTGCGATTCTGCAATTCATCTGACTCTCCGCTCCAGGCAGGTTTTCATTACAGCACTGGTGAATGACCAAGTAATCCAATGCTGGTTTTCAGCCGCCTTTTCACACTCGCAGTGTGCTGTTCAATTGTCTATCCACTCAAACCTGGTCAGCCTTTCATTTTCTTTTCCACAATATCAGACTTCAGAAATCATTGGAATCGCCAGTACAGAATGTTCCATTCATTCACTGCCAATCTGGAATTCATCTGAATCTGCACTCCAGGTAGGCTTTCATTACACCACTTATGAATGTCCAAGTAACACAATGCTGGTTTTCAGCGGTCTGTTCACACTCTAAGCCCTGCTTTTTACTGGGTATCCACACAACTGTGGTCAGCTCTTCATTTTCATGTCCAAACAATCCAGACTTGAGAAATCATTGCAATCTCCAGTACAGAATGTTCCATTCATTCACTGCGAATCTGGAATTCAACTGAATCTCCACTACCTGCAGATTTATCTTACACCACTTGTGAATGTCCAAGTAAAACAATGCTGGTTTTCAGAGGCCTGTTCATGTTCGCAGTCGTGCTGTTCAATTGGCTATCCACTCAACCTGTTTTGCTCCTCATTTTCCTGTGCACACAACCCAGCCTTCAGAAATCATTGTAATCTCCACTACAGGATGTTCCATTCATTCACTGGGAATCTGGAATTCATCTGAATCTGCACTCCACGCAGGCTTTCGTTACACCACTGCTGAAAGTCGAAGTAATGCAATACTGGTTTTCAGTGGTCTGTTCACATTCGAAGCCGAGGCTTTTTACAGGCTATCCACTCAACACTGGTCAGCTCTTCATTTTCGTGTCCCCACAATCCAGATTTCAGAAATCATTGCAATCTCCACTACAGAATGTTCCATTCATTCACTGCGAGTCTGGAGTTTATCTGATTCTCCACTCCCGCCTGGTTAACATTACACCACTTGTGAATGTCCAAGTAAGCCAATGCTGGTTTTCAGAGGCCTGTTCATACTCGCAGCCGTGCTGTTTAATTGACAATTCACTCCACCCTGTTCAGCTCTTCATTGTCCCACCACACTACCAGCCTTCAGAAATCTTTGTTATCTCCACTACAGAATGTTCCATTCATTCACTGCGAATCTGGAATTCATCTGACTCTCAACTCCACGCAGGTTTTCATTACACCACTGTTGAATGTCCAAGTAACCCAATGCTGGTTTTCAGCGGCCTGTTCATATTCGCAGCCCTGCTGTTTACTTGGCTATCGATTCAAGCCTGGTCAGCTCTTCATTTTCCTGTCCACACAACACAGGCTTCAGAAATCATTGGAATCTCCTCTACAGAATGTTCCATTCATTCACTGCGAATGTGGAATTCAACTGACTCTCCACTCCATGCAGGTTTTCCTTACACCACTGATGAATGTCCAAGTAACCCAATGCTGGTTTTCAGCTGCATGTTCACACTCGCAGCCATGCTATACAATTGGCTTTCCACTAAATCCTGATTAGTTCTTGATTTTCCTTCCACACGACCCAGCCTTCAGAAATCGTTGGAATCTCCACTAGAGAATGTTCCATTCATTCACTGCGAATCTGGAATTCCTCTGAACCTCCACTCCCGGCAGGTTTTCGTTACACCACTGTTGAATGTCCAAGTAACCCAATGTTTTAAGTGTTTTCTTCACAAGCGCAGTGGTGCTGTTCAATTGGCTATCCACTCAACCCTGGCCAGCTCTACATTTTCCTGTCCACACCACAGAGACTGGAGAAATCATTGTTATCTCCACTACAGAATGTTCCATTCATTCACAGCGAATCTGGAATTCATCCGAATCTCCACTCCCGGCAGGTTTTCGTGACACCACTGGTAAATATCCAAGTAAGCCAATGCTGGTTTTAAGTGGCCTGATCCTACTCTCAGCCGTGCTGTTCAATTTGCTATCCACTCAACCCTCTTCAGCTCCATTTTCCTGTCCACATAACCCAAACTTCAGAAACAATTGGTATCTCCTCCACAGAATGTTCCATTCATTGACGGCAAATCTGAAATTCATCTAATTCTCAACTCCCGTCAGGTTTTCGTTACACCACTTGTGAATGTCCAATTAAGCCAAAGCTGGTTTTCAGTGGCCTGTTCTTACTACGAGACGTGCTGTTCATTTGGCTATCCATTCCACCCTGTTCAGGTCTACATTTTCGTGTCCACAAAACCCAGCCTTCAGAAATCATTGGAATCACCACTAGAGAATGTTCCATTCCTTCACTGCGAATCTGGAATTCATCTGAATCTCCACTCCCGGCAGGTTTTCATTGCACCACTGCTGAATGTTCAAGTAACGCAATGATGGTTTTCAGCGGTCTATTCACACTCGAACCCGTGCTGTTCACGGTCTAGCGACTCAACACTGGTGAGTTCTTCTTTTTCCAGTTCAGACAATACAAACCTCAGAAACCATTGCAATCTACACTACAGAATGTTTCATTCATTCAGGCGAATCTTGAATTCATCTTGTTCTCCACTCCCAGCAGGTTTTCGTTTCACCACTGGTGAATGTCCAAGCAACCCAAGGCTGGTTTCAGCTGCGTGTTAACACTCGCAGCCGTGCTGTTCAATTGGCTATCCAGTGAACGCTGGTTAGCTCTTGATTTTCCTTCCACACACCGAGCCTTCAGAAATCATTCTTATCTCCACTTCAGAGTGTTCCATTCGTTCCCTGCGAATCTGGAATTCCTCTGACTCTCCACACCAGGCAGATTTTCCTAACAACACTGGTGAATGACCAGGTAATCCAATGCTGGTTTTCAGCGGCTGTTCACACTCACAGCCTTGCTGTTCAATTGGCAATCCAGTCAAACCTAGTCAGCTCTTCATTTTCCTGTCCACACAACCCAGCGTTCAGAAATCATTGGAATCTCTACTACAGAAATTTCCATTCATTCACTGTGAATCTGGAAATACTCTGAATCTGCATTCCAGGAAGGCTTTCGTTACACCACTGATGAATGTCCAAGTAATGCAATGCTGCTTCTTAGTGGTCTGTTCACACTCGAAACCGTGCTGTTCATTGGCTATCCACTCAATATCGGTCAGCTCTTCAATATCCTGTCCAGACTATCCAGATTCCTAAATGTTGGCAATCACCACTACAGAATGTTCCATTCAATCACGCGAATCTGGAATTCATCAGAGTCTCCACTCCTGGAAGGTTTTCATGACACCACTGGTAAATGTCCAAGGAAGACAATGCTGGTTTTAAGCCGCCTGCTAACACACTCAGCCGTGCTGTTCAATTTGCTATCCACCCAACCCTATTCAGCTCTACATTTTCCTGTCCTCATAACCCAACCTTCAGAAATAATTGGTATCTCCTCCACAGAATGTTCCGTTCATTCACTGCGAATCTTAAATTCATCTGACTCTCAACTCCCGGCGGGTTATCGTTACACCACTTGTGAATGTCCAAGTAAGCCAATGCTGGTTTTCAGTGGCCTGTTCATACTAAGAGACGTGCTGTTCATTTGGCTATCCACTCCACCCTGTTCAGCTCTACATTTTCGTGTCCACAAAACCCAGCCTTCAGAAATCATTGGAATCACCACTAGAGAATGTTCCATTCATTCACTGCGAATCTGGAATTCCTCTGAACCTCCACTCCTGGCAGGTTTTCGTTACGCCACTGGTGAATGTCCAAGTAACTCAATACTGGTTTTCAGAGGCATGTTCAACTCGCAGAAGTGCTGTTCAATGGGCTATCCACTCAATATTGGTCAGCTCTTCATTTTCCTCTCCACACAAACCAGCCTTCAGAAATCATTGGGCTCTCCACTACAGACTGTTCCATTCATTCACTGCGATTCTGCAATTCATCTGACTCTCCGCTCCAGGCAGGTTTTCATTACAGCACTGGTGAATGACCAAGTAATCCAATGCTGGTTTTCAGCCGCCTTTTCACACTCGCAGTGTGCTGTTCAATTGTCTATCCACTCAAACCTGGTCAGCCTTTCATTTTCTTTTCCACAATATCAGACTTCAGAAATCATTGGAATCGCCAGTACAGAATGTTCCATTCATTCACTGCCAATCTGGAATTCATCTGAATCTGCACTCCAGGTAGGCTTTCATTACACCACTTATGAATGTCCAAGTAACACAATGCTGGTTTTCAGCGGTCTGTTCACACTCTAAGCCCTGCTTTTTACTGGGTATCCACACAACTGTGGTCAGCTCTTCATTTTCATGTCCAAACAATCCAGACTTGAGAAATCATTGCAATCTCCAGTACAGAATGTTCCATTCATTCACTGCGAATCTGGAATTCAACTGAATCTCCACTACCTGCAGATTTATCTTACACCACTTGTGAATGTCCAAGTAAAACAATGCTGGTTTTCAGAGGCCTGTTCATGTTCGCAGTCGTGCTGTTCAATTGGCTATCCACTCAACCTGTTTTGCTCCTCATTTTCCTGTGCACACAACCCAGCCTTCAGAAATCATTGTAATCTCCACTACAGGATGTTCCATTCATTCACTGGGAATCTGGAATTCATCTGAATCTGCACTCCACGCAGGCTTTCGTTACACCACTGCTGAAAGTCGAAGTAATGCAATACTGGTTTTCAGTGGTCTGTTCACATTCGAAGCCGAGGCTTTTTACAGGCTATCCACTCAACACTGGTCAGCTCTTCATTTTCGTGTCCCCACAATCCAGATTTCAGAAATCATTGCAATCTCCACTACAGAATGTTCCATTCATTCACTGCGAGTCTGGAGTTTATCTGATTCTCCACTCCCGCCTGGTTAACATTACACCACTTGTGAATGTCCAAGTAAGCCAATGCTGGTTTTCAGAGGCCTGTTCATACTCGCAGCCGTGCTGTTTAATTGACAATTCACTCCACCCTGTTCAGCTCTTCATTGTCCCACCACACTACCAGCCTTCAGAAATCTTTGTTATCTCCACTACAGAATGTTCCATTCATTCACTGCGAATCTGGAATTCATCTGACTCTCAACTCCACGCAGGTTTTCATTACACCACTGTTGAATGTCCAAGTAACCCAATGCTGGTTTTCAGCGGCCTGTTCATATTCGCAGCCCTGCTGTTTACTTGGCTATCGATTCAAGCCTGGTCAGCTCTTCATTTTCCTGTCCACACAACACAGGCTTCAGAAATCATTGGAATCTCCTCTACAGAATGTTCCATTCATTCACTGCGAATGTGGAATTCAACTGACTCTCCACTCCATGCAGGTTTTCCTTACACCACTGATGAATGTCCAAGTAACCCAATGCTGGTTTTCAGCTGCATGTTCACACTCGCAGCCATGCTATACAATTGGCTTTCCACTAAATCCTGATTAGTTCTTGATTTTCCTTCCACACGACCCAGCCTTCAGAAATCGTTGGAATCTCCACTAGAGAATGTTCCATTCATTCACTGCGAATCTGGAATTCCTCTGAACCTCCACTCCCGGCAGGTTTTCGTTACACCACTGTTGAATGTCCAAGTAACCCAATGTTTTAAGTGTTTTCTTCACAAGCGCAGTGGTGCTGTTCAATTGGCTATCCACTCAACCCTGGCCAGCTCTACATTTTCCTGTCCACACCACAGAGACTGGAGAAATCATTGTTATCTCCACTACAGAATGTTCCATTCATTCACAGCGAATCTGGAATTCATCTGAATCTCCACTCCCGGCAGGTTTTCGTGACACCACTGGTAAATATCCAAGTAAGCCAATGCTGGTTTTAAGTGGCCTGCTCATACTCTCAGCCGTGCTGTTCAATTTGCTATCCACTCAACCCTCTTCAGCTCCATTTTCCTGTCCACATAACCCAAACTTCAGAAACAATTGGTATCTCCTCCACAGAATGTTCCATTCATTGACGGCAAATCTGAAATTCATCTAATTCTCAACTCCCGTCAGGTTTTCGTTACACCACTTGTGAATGTCCAATTAAGCCAAAGCTGGTTTTCAGTGGCCTGTTCTTACTACGAGACGTGCTGTTCATTTGGCTATCCATTCCACCCTGTTCAGCTCTACATTTTCGTGTCCACAAAACCCAGCCTTCAGAAATCATTGGAATCACCACTAGAGAATGTTCCATTCATTCACTGCGAATCTGGAATTCATCTGAATCTCCACTCCCGGCAGGTTTTCATTGCACCACTGCTGAATGTTCAAGTAACGCAATGATGGTTTTCAGCGGTCTATTCACACTCGAACCCGTGCTGTTCACGGTCTAGCGACTCAACACTGGTGAGTTCTTCTTTTTCCAGTTCAGACAATACAAACCTCAGAAACCATTGCAATCTACACTACAGAATGTTTCATTCATTCAGGCGAATCTTGAATTCATCTTGTTCTCCACTCCCAGCAGGTTTTCGTTTCACCACTGGTGAATGTCCAAGCAACCCAAGGCTGGTTTCAGCTGCGTGTTAACACTCGCAGCCGTGCTGTTCAATTGGCTATCCAGTGAACGCTGGTTAGCTCTTGATTTTCCTTCCACACACCGAGCCTTCAGAAATCATTCTTATCTCCACTTCAGAATGTTCCATTCGTTCCCTGCGAATCTGGAATTCCTCTGACTCTCCACACCAGGCAGATTTTCCTAACAACACTGGTGAATGACCAGGTAATCCAATGCTGGTTTTCAGCGGCTGTTCACACTCACAGCCTTGCTGTTCAATTGGCAATCCAGTCAAACCTAGTCAGCTCTTCATTTTCCTGTCCACACAACCCAGCGTTCAGAAATCATTGGAATCTCTACTACAGAAATTTCCATTCATTCACTGTGAATCTGGAAATACTCTGAATCTGCATTCCAGGAAGGCTTTCGTTACACCACTGATGAATGTCCAAGTAATGCAATGCTGCTTCTTAGTGGTCTGTTCACACTCGAAACCGTGCTGTTCATTGGCTATCCACTCAATATCGGTCAGCTCTTCAATATCCTGTCCAGACTATCCAGATTCCTAAATGTTGGCAATCACCACTACAGAATGTTCCATTCAATCACGCGAATCTGGAATTCATCAGAGTCTCCACTCCTGGAAGGTTTTCGTGACACCACTGGTAAATGTCCAAGGAAGACAATGCTGGTTTTAAGCCGCCTGCTAACACACTCAGCCGTGCTGTTCAATTTGCTATCCACCCAACCCTATTCAGCTCTACATTTTCCTGTCCTCATAACCCAACCTTCAGAAATAATTGGTATCTCCTCCACAGAATGTTCCGTTCATTCACTGCGAATCTTAAATTCATCTGACTCTCAACTCCCGGCGGGTTATCGTTACACCACTTGTGAATGTCCAAGTAAGCCAATGCTGGTTTTCAGTGGCCTGTTCATACTAAGAGACGTGCTGTTCATTTGGCTATCCACTCCACCCTGTTCAGCTCTACATTTTCGTGTCCACAAAACCCAGCCTTCAGAAATCATTGGAATCACCACTAGAGAATGTTCCATTCATTCACTGCGAATCTGGAATTCATCTGAACCTCCACTCCTGGCAGGTTTTCGTTACGCCACTGGTGAATGTCCAAGTAACTCAATACTGGTTTTCAGAGGCATGTTCAACTCGCAGAAGTGCTGTTCAATGGGCTATCCACTCAATATTGGTCAGCTCTTCATTTTCCTCTCCACACAAACCAGCCTTCAGAAATCATTGGGCTCTCCACTACAGACTGTTCCATTCATTCACTGCGATTCTGCAATTCATCTGACTCTCCGCTCCAGGCAGGTTTTCATTACAGCACTGGTGAATGACCAAGTAATCCAATGCTGGTTTTCAGCCGCCTTTTCACACTCGCAGTGTGCTGTTCAATTGTCTATCCACTCAAACCTGGTCAGCCTTTCATTTTCTTTTCCACAATATCAGACTTCAGAAATCATTGGAATCGCCAGTACAGAATGTTCCATTCATTCACTGCCAATCTGGAATTCATCTGAATCTGCACTCCAGGTAGGCTTTCATTACACCACTTATGAATGTCCAAGTAACACAATGCTGGTTTTCAGCGGTCTGTTCACACTCTAAGCCCTGCTTTTTACTGGGTATCCACACAACTGTGGTCAGCTCTTCATTTTCATGTCCAAACAATCCAGACTTGAGAAATCATTGCAATCTCCAGTACAGAATGTTCCATTCATTCACTGCGAATCTGGAATTCAACTGAATCTCCACTACCTGCAGATTTATCTTACACCACTTGTGAATGTCCAAGTAAAACAATGCTGGTTTTCAGAGGCCTGTTCATGTTCGCAGTCGTGCTGTTCAATTGGCTATCCACTCAACCTGTTTTGCTCCTCATTTTCCTGTGCACACAACCCAGCCTTCAGAAATCATTGTAATCTCCACTACAGGATGTTCCATTCATTCACTGGGAATCTGGAATTCATCTGAATCTGCACTCCACGCAGGCTTTCGTTACACCACTGCTGAAAGTCGAAGTAATGCAATACTGGTTTTCAGTGGTCTGTTCACATTCGAAGCCGAGGCTTTTTACAGGCTATCCACTCAACACTGGTCAGCTCTTCATTTTCGTGTCCCCACAATCCAGATTTCAGAAATCATTGCAATCTCCACTACAGAATGTTCCATTCATTCACTGCGAGTCTGGAGTTTATCTGATTCCCCACTCCCGCCTGGTTAACATTACACCACTTGTGAATGTCCAAGTAAGCCAATGCTGGTTTTCAGAGGCCTGTTCATACTCGCAGCCGTGCTGTTTAATTGACAATTCACTCCACCCTGTTCAGCTCTTCATTGTCCCACCACACTACCAGCCTTCAGAAATCTTTGTTATCTCCACTACAGAATGTTCCATTCATTCACTGCGAATCTGGAATTCATCTGACTCTCAACTCCACGCAGGTTTTCATTACACCACTGTTGAATGTCCAAGTAACCCAATGCTGGTTTTCAGCGGCCTGTTCATATTCGCAGCCCTGCTGTTTACTTGGCTATCGATTCAAGCCTGGTCAGCTCTTCATTTTCCTGTCCACACAACACAGGCTTCAGAAATCATTGGAATCTCCTCTACAGAATGTTCCATTCATTCACTGCGAATGTGGAATTCAACTGACTCTCCACTCCATGCAGGTTTTCCTTACACCACTGATGAATGTCCAAGTAACCCAATGCTGGTTTTCAGCTGCATGTTCACACTCGCAGCCATGCTATACAATTGGCTTTCCACTAAATCCTGATTAGTTCTTGATTTTCCTTCCACACGACCCAGCCTTCAGAAATCGTTGGAATCTCCACTAGAGAATGTTCCATTCATTCACTGCGAATCTGGAATTCCTCTGAACCTCCACTCCCGGCAGGTTTTCGTTACACCACTGTTGAATGTCCAAGTAACCCAATGTTTTAAGTGTTTTCTTCACAAGTGCAGTGGTGCTGTTCAATTGGCTATCCACTCAACCCTGGCCAGCTCTACATTTTCCTGTCCACACCACAGAGACTGGAGAAATCATTGTTATCTCCACTACAGAATGTTCCATTCATTCACAGCGAATCTGGAATTCATCTGAATCTCCACTCCCGGCAGGTTTTCGTGACACCACTGGTAAATATCCAAGTAAGCCAATGCTGGTTTTAAGTGGCCTGCTCATACTCTCAGCCGTGCTGTTCAATTTGCTATCCACTCAACCCTCTTCAGCTCCATTTTCCTGTCCACATAACCCAAACTTCAGAAACAATTGGTATCTCCTCCACAGAATGTTCCATTCATTGACGGCAAATCTGAAATTCATCTAATTCTCAACTCCCGTCAGGTTTTCGTTACACCACTTGTGAATGTCCAATTAAGCCAAAGCTGGTTTTCAGTGGCCTGTTCTTACTACGAGACGTGCTGTTCATTTGGCTATCCATTCCACCCTGTTCAGCTCTACATTTTCGTGTCCACAAAACCCAGCCTTCAGAAATCATTGGAATCACCACTAGAGAATGTTCCATTCATTCACTGCGAATCTGGAATTCATCTGAATCTCCACTCCCGGCAGGTTTTCATTGCACCACTGCTGAATGTTCAAGTAACGCAATGATGGTTTTCAGCGGTCTATTCACACTCGAACCCGTGCTGTTCACGGTCTAGCGACTCAACACTGGTGAGTTCTTCTTTTTCCAGTTCAGACAATACAAACCTCAGAAACCATTGCAATCTACACTACAGAATGTTTCATTCATTCAGGCGAATCTTGAATTCATCTTGTTCTCCACTCCCAGCAGGTTTTCGTTTCACCACTGGTGAATGTCCAAGCAACCCAAGGCTGGTTTCAGCTGCGTGTTAACACTCGCAGCCGTGCTGTTCAATTGGCTATCCAGTGAACGCTGGTTAGCTCTTGATTTTCCTTCCACACACCGAGCCTTCAGAAATCATTCTTATCTCCACTTCAGAGTGTTCCATTCGTTCCCTGCGAATCTGGAATTCCTCTGACTCTCCACACCAGGCAGATTTTCCTAACAACACTGGTGAATGACCAGGTAATCCAATGCTGGTTTTCAGCGGCTGTTCACACTCACAGCCTTGCTGTTCAATTGGCAATCCAGTCAAACCTAGTCAGCTCTTCATTTTCCTGTCCACACAACCCAGCGTTCAGAAATCATTGGAATCTCTACTACAGAAATTTCCATTCATTCACTGTGAATCTGGAAATACTCTGAATCTGCATTCCAGGAAGGCTTTCGTTACACCACTGATGAATGTCCAAGTAATGCAATGCTGCTTCTTAGTGGTCTGTTCACACTCGAAACCGTGCTGTTCATTGGCTATCCACTCAATATCGGTCAGCTCTTCAATATCCTGTCCAGACTATCCAGATTCCTAAATGTTGGCAATCACCACTACAGAATGTTCCATTCAATCACGCGAATCTGGAATTCATCAGAGTCTCCACTCCTGGAAGGTTTTCGTGACACCACTGGTAAATGTCCAAGGAAGACAATGCTGGTTTTAAGCCGCCTGCTAACACACTCAGCCGTGCTGTTCAATTTGCTATCCACCCAACCCTATTCAGCTCTACATTTTCCTGTCCTCATAACCCAACCTTCAGAAATAATTGGTATCTCCTCCACAGAATGTTCCGTTCATTCACTGCGAATCTTAAATTCATCTGACTCTCAACTCCCGGCGGGTTATCGTTACACCACTTGTGAATGTCCAAGTAAGCCAATGCTGGTTTTCAGTGGCCTGTTCATACTAAGAGACGTGCTGTTCATTTGGCTATCCACTCCACCCTGTTCAGCTCTACATTTTCGTGTCCACAAAACCCAGCCTTCAGAAATCATTGGAATCACCACTAGAGAATGTTCCATTCATTCACTGCGAATCTGGAATTCCTCTGAACCTCCACTCCTGGCAGGTTTTCGTTACGCCACTGGTGAATGTCCAAGTAACTCAATACTGGTTTTCAGAGGCATGTTCAACTCGCAGAAGTGCTGTTCAATGGGCTATCCACTCAATATTGGTCAGCTCTTCATTTTCCTCTCCACACAAACCAGCCTTCAGAAATCATTGGGCTCTCCACTACAGACTGTTCCATTCATTCACTGCGATTCTGCAATTCATCTGACTCTCCGCTCCAGGCAGGTTTTCATTACAGCACTGGTGAATGACCAAGTAATCCAATGCTGGTTTTCAGCCGCCTTTTCACACTCGCAGTGTGCTGTTCAATTGTCTATCCACTCAAACCTGGTCAGCCTTTCATTTTCTTTTCCACAATATCAGACTTCAGAAATCATTGGAATCGCCAGTACAGAATGTTCCATTCATTCACTGCCAATCTGGAATTCATCTGAATCTGCACTCCAGGTAGGCTTTCATTACACCACTTATGAATGTCCAAGTAACACAATGCTGGTTTTCAGCGGTCTGTTCACACTCTAAGCCCTGCTTTTTACTGGGTATCCACACAACTGTGGTCAGCTCTTCATTTTCATGTCCAAACAATCCAGACTTGAGAAATCATTGCAATCTCCAGTACAGAATGTTCCATTCATTCACTGCGAATCTGGAATTCAACTGAATCTCCACTACCTGCAGATTTATCTTACACCACTTGTGAATGTCCAAGTAAAACAATGCTGGTTTTCAGAGGCCTGTTCATGTTCGCAGTCGTGCTGTTCAATTGGCTATCCACTCAACCTGTTTTGCTCCTCATTTTCCTGTGCACACAACCCAGCCTTCAGAAATCATTGTAATCTCCACTACAGGATGTTCCATTCATTCACTGGGAATCTGGAATTCATCTGAATCTGCACTCCACGCAGGCTTTCGTTACACCACTGCTGAAAGTCGAAGTAATGCAATACTGGTTTTCAGTGGTCTGTTCACATTCGAAGCCGAGGCTTTTTACAGGCTATCCACTCAACACTGGTCAGCTCTTCATTTTCGTGTCCCCACAATCCAGATTTCAGAAATCATTGCAATCTCCACTACAGAATGTTCCATTCATTCACTGCGAGTCTGGAGTTTATCTGATTCTCCACTCCCGCCTGGTTAACATTACACCACTTGTGAATGTCCAAGTAAGCCAATGCTGGTTTTCAGAGGCCTGTTCATACTCGCAGCCGTGCTGTTTAATTGACAATTCACTCCACCCTGTTCAGCTCTTCATTGTCCCACCACACTACCAGCCTTCAGAAATCTTTGTTATCTCCACTACAGAATGTTCCATTCATTCACTGCGAATCTGGAATTCATCTGACTCTCAACTCCACGCCTCCACGCAGGTTTTCATTACACCACTGTTGAATGTCCAAGTAACCCAATGCTGGTTTTCAGCGGCCTGTTCATATTCGCAGCCCTGCTGTTTACTTGGCTATCGATTCAAGCCTGGTCAGCTCTTCATTTTCCTGTCCACACAACACAGGCTTCAGAAATCATTGGAATCTCCTCTACAGAATGTTCCATTCATTCACTGCGAATGTGGAATTCAACTGACTCTCCACTCCATGCAGGTTTTCCTTACACCACTGATGAATGTCCAAGTAACCCAATGCTGGTTTTCAGCTGCATGTTCACACTCGCAGCCATGCTATACAATTGGCTTTCCACTAAATCCTGATTAGTTCTTGATTTTCCTTCCACACGACCCAGCCTTCAGAAATCGTTGGAATCTCCACTAGAGAATGTTCCATTCATTCACTGCGAATCTGGAATTCCTCTGAACCTCCACTCCCGGCAGGTTTTCGTTACACCACTGTTGAATGTCCAAGTAACCCAATGTTTTAAGTGTTTTCTTCACAAGCGCAGTGGTGCTGTTCAATTGGCTATCCACTCAACCCTGGCCAGCTCTACATTTTCCTGTCCACACCACAGAGACTGGAGAAATCATTGTTATCTCCACTACAGAATGTTCCATTCATTCACAGCGAATCTGGAATTCATCTGAATCTCCACTCCCGGCAGGTTTTCGTGACACCACTGGTAAATATCCAAGTAAGCCAATGCTGGTTTTAAGTGGCCTGCTCATACTCTCAGCCGTGCTGTTCAATTTGCTATCCACTCAACCCTCTTCAGCTCCATTTTCCTGTCCACATAACCCAAACTTCAGAAACAATTGGTATCTCCTCCACAGAATGTTCCATTCATTGACGGCAAATCTGAAATTCATCTAATTCTCAACTCCCGTCAGGTTTTCGTTACACCACTTGTGAATGTCCAATTAAGCCAAAGCTGGTTTTCAGTGGCCTGTTCTTACTACGAGACGTGCTGTTCATTTGGCTATCCATTCCACCCTGTTCAGCTCTACATTTTCGTGTCCACAAAACCCAGCCTTCAGAAATCATTGGAATCACCACTAGAGAATGTTCCATTCATTCACTGCGAATCTGGAATTCATCTGAATCTCCACTCCCGGCAGGTTTTCATTGCACCACTGCTGAATGTTCAAGTAACGCAATGATGGTTTTCAGCGGTCTATTCACACTCGAACCCGTGCTGTTCACGGTCTAGCGACTCAACACTGGTGAGTTCTTCTTTTTCCAGTTCAGACAATACAAACCTCAGAAACCATTGCAATCTACACTACAGAATGTTTCATTCATTCAGGCGAATCTTGAATTCATCTTGTTCTCCACTCCCAGCAGGTTTTCGTTTCACCACTGGTGAATGTCCAAGCAACCCAAGGCTGGTTTCAGCTGCGTGTTAACACTCGCAGCCGTGCTGTTCAATTGGCTATCCAGTGAACGCTGGTTAGCTCTTGATTTTCCTTCCACACACCGAGCCTTCAGAAATCATTCTTATCTCCACTTCAGAATGTTCCATTCGTTCCCTGCGAATCTGGAATTCCTCTGACTCTCCACACCAGGCAGATTTTCCTAACAACACTGGTGAATGACCAGGTAATCCAATGCTGGTTTTCAGCGGCTGTTCACACTCACAGCCTTGCTGTTCAATTGGCAATCCAGTCAAACCTAGTCAGCTCTTCATTTTCCTGTCCACACAACCCAGCGTTCAGAAATCATTGGAATCTCTACTACAGAAATTTCCATTCATTCACTGTGAATCTGGAAATACTCTGAATCTGCATTCCAGGAAGGCTTTCGTTACACCACTGATGAATGTCCAAGTAATGCAATGCTGCTTCTTAGTGGTCTGTTCACACTCGAAACCGTGCTGTTCATTGGCTATCCACTCAATATCGGTCAGCTCTTCAATATCCTGTCCAGACTATCCAGATTCCTAAATGTTGGCAATCACCACTACAGAATGTTCCATTCAATCACGCGAATCTGGAATTCATCAGAGTCTCCACTCCTGGAAGGTTTTCGTGACACCACTGGTAAATGTCCAAGGAAGACAATGCTGGTTTTAAGCCGCCTGCTAACACACTCAGCCGTGCTGTTCAATTTGCTATCCACCCAACCCTATTCAGCTCTACATTTTCCTGTCCTCATAACCCAACCTTCAGAAATAATTGGTATCTCCTCCACAGAATGTTCCGTTCATTCACTGCGAATCTTAAATTCATCTGACTCTCAACTCCCGGCGGGTTATCGTTACACCACTTGTGAATGTCCAAGTAAGCCAATGCTGGTTTTCAGTGGCCTGTTCATACTAAGAGACGTGCTGTTCATTTGGCTATCCACTCCACCCTGTTCAGCTCTACATTTTCGTGTCCACAAAACCCAGCCTTCAGAAATCATTGGAATCACCACTAGAGAATGTTCCATTCATTCACTGCGAATCTGGAATTCATCTGAACCTCCACTCCTGGCAGGTTTTCGTTACGCCACTGGTGAATGTCCAAGTAACTCAATCCTGGTTTTCAGAGGCATGTTCAACTCGCAGAAGTGCTGTTCAATGGGCTATCCACTCAATATTGGTCAGCTCTTCATTTTCCTCTCCACACAAACCAGCCTTCAGAAATCATTGGGCTCTCCACTACAGACTGTTCCATTCATTCACTGCGATTCTGCAATTCATCTGACTCTCCGCTCCAGGCAGGTTTTCATTACAGCACTGGTGAATGACCAAGTAATCCAATGCTGGTTTTCAGCCGCCTTTTCACACTCGCAGTGTGCTGTTCAATTGTCTATCCACTCAAACCTGGTCAGCCTTTCATTTTCTTTTCCACAATATCAGACTTCAGAAATCATTGGAATCGCCAGTACAGAATGTTCCATTCATTCACTGCCAATCTGGAATTCATCTGAATCTGCACTCCAGGTAGGCTTTCATTACACCACTTATGAATGTCCAAGTAACACAATGCTGGTTTTCAGCGGTCTGTTCACACTCTAAGCCCTGCTTTTTACTGGGTATCCACACAACTGTGGTCAGCTCTTCATTTTCATGTCCAAACAATCCAGACTTGAGAAATCATTGCAATCTCCAGTACAGAATGTTCCATTCATTCACTGCGAATCTGGAATTCAACTGAATCTCCACTACCTGCAGATTTATCTTACACCACTTGTGAATGTCCAAGTAAAACAATGCTGGTTTTCAGAGGCCTGTTCATGTTCGCAGTCGTGCTGTTCAATTGGCTATCCACTCAACCTGTTTTGCTCCTCATTTTCCTGTGCACACAACCCAGCCTTCAGAAATCATTGTAATCTCCACTACAGGATGTTCCATTCATTCACTGGGAATCTGGAATTCATCTGAATCTGCACTCCACGCAGGCTTTCGTTACACCACTGCTGAAAGTCGAAGTAATGCAATACTGGTTTTCAGTGGTCTGTTCACATTCGAAGCCGAGGCTTTTTACAGGCTATCCACTCAACACTGGTCAGCTCTTCATTTTCGTGTCCCCACAATCCAGATTTCAGAAATCATTGCAATCTCCACTACAGAATGTTCCATTCATTCACTGCGAGTCTGGAGTTTATCTGATTCTCCACTCCCGCCTGGTTAACATTACACCACTTGTGAATGTCCAAGTAAGCCAATGCTGGTTTTCAGAGGCCTGTTCATACTCGCAGCCGTGCTGTTTAATTGACAATTCACTCCACCCTGTTCAGCTCTTCATTGTCCCACCACACTACCAGCCTTCAGAAATCTTTGTTATCTCCACTACAGAATGTTCCATTCATTCACTGCGAATCTGGAATTCATCTGACTCTCAACTCCACGCAGGTTTTCATTACACCACTGTTGAATGTCCAAGTAACCCAATGCTGGTTTTCAGCGGCCTGTTCATATTCGCAGCCCTGCTGTTTACTTGGCTATCGATTCAAGCCTGGTCAGCTCTTCATTTTCCTGTCCACACAACACAGGCTTCAGAAATCATTGGAATCTCCTCTACAGAATGTTCCATTCATTCACTGCGAATGTGGAATTCAACTGACTCTCCACTCCATGCAGGTTTTCCTTACACCACTGATGAATGTCCAAGTAACCCAATGCTGGTTTTCAGCTGCATGTTCACACTCGCAGCCATGCTATACAATTGGCTTTCCACTAAATCCTGATTAGTTCTTGATTTTCCTTCCACACGACCCAGCCTTCAGAAATCGTTGGAATCTCCACTAGAGAATGTTCCATTCATTCACTGCGAATCTGGAATTCCTCTGAACCTCCACTCCCGGCAGGTTTTCGTTACACCACTGTTGAATGTCCAAGTAACCCAATGTTTTAAGTGTTTTCTTCACAAGCGCAGTGGTGCTGTTCAATTGGCTATCCACTCAACCCTGGCCAGCTCTACATTTTCCTGTCCACACCACAGAGACTGGAGAAATCATTGTTATCTCCACTACAGAATGTTCCATTCATTCACAGCGAATCTGGAATTCATCTGAATCTCCACTCCCGGCAGGTTTTCGTGACACCACTGGTAAATATCCAAGTAAGCCAATGCTGGTTTTAAGTGGCCTGCTCATACTCTCAGCCGTGCTGTTCAATTTGCTATCCATTCAACCCTCTTCAGCTCCATTTTCCTGTCCACATAACCCAAACTTCAGAAACAATTGGTATCTCCTCCACAGAATGTTCCATTCATTGACGGCAAATCTGAAATTCATCTAATTCTCAACTCCCGTCAGGTTTTCGTTACACCACTTGTGAATGTCCAATTAAGCCAAAGCTGGTTTTCAGTGGCCTGTTCTTATTACGAGACGTGCTGTTCATTTGGCTATCCATTCCACCCTGTTCAGCTCTACATTTTCGTGTCCACAAAACCCAGCCTTCAGAAATCATTGGAATCACCACTAGAGAATGTTCCATTCATTCACTGCGAATCTGGAATTCATCTGAATCTCCACTCCCGGCAGGTTTTCATTGCACCACTGCTGAATGTTCAAGTAACGCAATGATGGTTTTCAGCGGTCTATTCACACTCGAACCCGTGCTGTTCACGGTCTAGCGACTCAACACTGGTGAGTTCTTCTTTTTCCAGTTCAGACAATACAAACCTCAGAAACCATTGCAATCTACACTACAGAATGTTTCATTCATTCAGGCGAATCTTGAATTCATCTTGTTCTCCACTCCCAGCAGGTTTTCGTTTCACCACTGGTGAATGTCCAAGCAACCCAAGGCTGGTTTCAGCTGCGTGTTAACACTCGCAGCCGTGCTGTTCAATTGGCTATCCAGTGAACGCTGGTTAGCTCTTGATTTTCCTTCCACACACCGAGCCTTCAGAAATCATTCTTATCTCCACTTCAGAATGTTCCATTCGTTCCCTGCGAATCTGGAATTCCTCTGACTCTCCACACCAGGCAGATTTTCCTAACAACACTGGTGAATGACCAGGTAATCCAATGCTGGTTTTCAGCGGCTGTTCACACTCACAGCCTTGCTGTTCAATTGGCAATCCAGTCAAACCTAGTCAGCTCTTCATTTTCCTGTCCACACAACCCAGCGTTCAGAAATCATTGGAATCTCTACTACAGAAATTTCCATTCATTCACTGTGAATCTGGAAATACTCTGAATCTGCATTCCAGGAAGGCTTTCGTTACACCACTGATGAATGTCCAAGTAATGCAATGCTGCTTCTTAGTGGTCTGTTCACACTCGAAACCGTGCTGTTCATTGGCTATCCACTCAATATCGGTCAGCTCTTCAATATCCTGTCCAGACTATCCAGATTCCTAAATGTTGGCAATCACCACTACAGAATGTTCCATTCAATCACGCGAATCTGGAATTCATCAGAGTCTCCACTCCTGGAAGGTTTTCGTGACACCACTGGTAAATGTCCAAGGAAGACAATGCTGGTTTTAAGCCGCCTGCTAACACACTCAGCCGTGCTGTTCAATTTGCTATCCACCCAACCCTATTCAGCTCTACATTTTCCTGTCCTCATAACCCAACCTTCAGAAATAATTGGTATCTCCTCCACAGAATGTTCCGTTCATTCACTGCGAATCTTAAATTCATCTGACTCTCAACTCCCGGCGGGTTATCGTTACACCACTTGTGAATGTCCAAGTAAGCCAATGCTGGTTTTCAGTGGCCTGTTCATACTAAGAGACGTGCTGTTCATTTGGCTATCCACTCCACCCTGTTCAGCTCTACATTTTCGTGTCCACAAAACCCAGCCTTCAGAAATCATTGGAATCACCACTAGAGAATGTTCCATTCATTCACTGCGAATCTGGAATTCATCTGAACCTCCACTCCTGGCAGGTTTTCGTTACGCCACTGGTGAATGTCCAAGTAACTCAATACTGGTTTTCAGAGGCATGTTCAACTCGCAGAAGTGCTGTTCAATGGGCTATCCACTCAATATTGGTCAGCTCTTCATTTTCCTCTCCACACAAACCAGCCTTCAGAAATCATTGGGCTCTCCACTACAGACTGTTCCATTCATTCACTGCGATTCTGCAATTCATCTGACTCTCCGCTCCAGGCAGGTTTTCATTACAGCACTGGTGAATGACCAAGTAATCCAATGCTGGTTTTCAGCCGCCTTTTCACACTCGCAGTGTGCTGTTCAATTGTCTATCCACTCAAACCTGGTCAGCCTTTCATTTTCTTTTCCACAATATCAGACTTCAGAAATCATTGGAATCGCCAGTACAGAATGTTCCATTCATTCACTGCCAATCTGGAATTCATCTGAATCTGCACTCCAGGTAGGCTTTCATTACACCACTTATGAATGTCCAAGTAACACAATGCTGGTTTTCAGCGGTCTGTTCACACTCTAAGCCCTGCTTTTTACTGGGTATCCACACAACTGTGGTCAGCTCTTCATTTTCATGTCCAAACAATCCAGACTTGAGAAATCATTGCAATCTCCAGTACAGAATGTTCCATTCATTCACTGCGAATCTGGAATTCAACTGAATCTCCACTACCTGCAGATTTATCTTACACCACTTGTGAATGTCCAAGTAAAACAATGCTGGTTTTCAGAGGCCTGTTCATGTTCGCAGTCGTGCTGTTCAATTGGCTATCCACTCAACCTGTTTTGCTCCTCATTTTCCTGTGCACACAACCCAGCCTTCAGAAATCATTGTAATCTCCACTACAGGATGTTCCATTCATTCACTGGGAATCTGGAATTCATCTGAATCTGCACTCCACGCAGGCTTTCGTTACACCACTGCTGAAAGTCGAAGTAATGCAATACTGGTTTTCAGTGGTCTGTTCACATTCGAAGCCGAGGCTTTTTACAGGCTATCCACTCAACACTGGTCAGCTCTTCATTTTCGTGTCCCCACAATCCAGATTTCAGAAATCATTGCAATCTCCACTACAGAATGTTCCATTCATTCACTGCGAGTCTGGAGTTTATCTGATTCTCCACTCCCGCCTGGTTAACATTACACCACTTGTGAATGTCCAAGTAAGCCAATGCTGGTTTTCAGAGGCCTGTTCATACTCGCAGCCGTGCTGTTTAATTGACAATTCACTCCACCCTGTTCAGCTCTTCATTGTCCCACCACACTACCAGCCTTCAGAAATCTTTGTTATCTCCACTACAGAATGTTCCATTCATTCACTGCGAATCTGGAATTCATCTGACTCTCAACTCCACGCAGGTTTTCATTACACCACTGTTGAATGTCCAAGTAACCCAATGCTGGTTTTCAGCGGCCTGTTCATATTCGCAGCCCTGCTGTTTACTTGGCTATCGATTCAAGCCTGGTCAGCTCTTCATTTTCCTGTCCACACAACACAGGCTTCAGAAATCATTGGAATCTCCTCTACAGAATGTTCCATTCATTCACTGCGAATGTGGAATTCAACTGACTCTCCACTCCATGCAGGTTTTCCTTACACCACTGATGAATGTCCAAGTAACCCAATGCTGGTTTTCAGCTGCATGTTCACACTCGCAGCCATGCTATACAATTGGCTTTCCACTAAATCCTGATTAGTTCTTGATTTTCCTTCCACACGACCCAGCCTTCAGAAATCGTTGGAATCTCCACTAGAGAATGTTCCATTCATTCACTGCGAATCTGGAATTCCTCTGAACCTCCACTCCCGGCAGGTTTTCGTTACACCACTGTTGAATGTCCAAGTAACCCAATGTTTTAAGTGTTTTCTTCACAAGCGCAGTGGTGCTGTTCAATTGGCTATCCACTCAACCCTGGCCAGCTCTACATTTTCCTGTCCACACCACAGAGACTGGAGAAATCATTGTTATCTCCACTACAGAATGTTCCATTCATTCACAGCGAATCTGGAATTCATCTGAATCTCCACTCCCGGCAGGTTTTCGTGACACCACTGGTAAATATCCAAGTAAGCCAATGCTGGTTTTAAGTGGCCTGCTCATACTCTCAGCCGTGCTGTTCAATTTGCTATCCACTCAACCCTCTTCAGCTCCATTTTCCTGTCCACATAACCCAAACTTCAGAAACAATTGGTATCTCCTCCACAGAATGTTCCATTCATTGACGGCAAATCTGAAATTCATCTAATTCTCAACTCCCGTCAGGTTTTCGTTACACCACTTGTGAATGTCCAATTAAGCCAAAGCTGGTTTTCAGTGGCCTGTTCTTACTACGAGACGTGCTGTTCATTTGGCTATCCATTCCACCCTGTTCAGCTCTACATTTTCGTGTCCACAAAACCCAGCCTTCAGAAATCATTGGAATCACCACTAGAGAATGTTCCATTCATTCACTGCGAATCTGGAATTCATCTGAATCTCCACTCCCGGCAGGTTTTCATTGCACCACTGCTGAATGTTCAAGTAACGCAATGATGGTTTTCAGCGGTCTATTCACACTCGAACCCGTGCTGTTCACGGTCTAGCGACTCAACACTGGTGAGTTCTTCTTTTTCCAGTTCAGACAATACAAACCTCAGAAACCATTGCAATCTACACTACAGAATGTTTCATTCATTCAGGCGAATCTTGAATTCATCTTGTTCTCCACTCCCAGCAGGTTTTCGTTTCACCACTGGTGAATGTCCAAGCAACCCAAGGCTGGTTTCAGCTGCGTGTTAACACTCGCAGCCGTGCTGTTCAATTGGCTATCCAGTGAACGCTGGTTAGCTCTTGATTTTCCTTCCACACACCGAGCCTTCAGAAATCATTCTTATCTCCACTTCAGAATGTTCCATTCGTTCCCTGCGAATCTGGAATTCCTCTGACTCTCCACACCAGGCAGATTTTCCTAACAACACTGGTGAATGACCAGGTAATCCAATGCTGGTTTTCAGCGGCTGTTCACACTCACAGCCTTGCTGTTCAATTGGCAATCCAGTCAAACCTAGTCAGCTCTTCATTTTCCTGTCCACACAACCCAGCGTTCAGAAATCATTGGAATCTCTACTACAGAAATTTCCATTCATTCACTGTGAATCTGGAAATACTCTGAATCTGCATTCCAGGAAGGCTTTCGTTACACCACTGATGAATGTCCAAGTAATGCAATGCTGCTTCTTAGTGGTCTGTTCACACTCGAAACCGTGCTGTTCATTGGCTATCCACTCAATATCGGTCAGCTCTTCAATATCCTGTCCAGACTATCCAGATTCCTAAATGTTGGCAATCACCACTACAGAATGTTCCATTCAATCACGCGAATCTGGAATTCATCAGAGTCTCCACTCCTGGAAGGTTTTCGTGACACCACTGGTAAATGTCCAAGGAAGACAATGCTGGTTTTAAGCCGCCTGCTAACACACTCAGCCGTGCTGTTCAATTTGCTATCCACCCAACCCTATTCAGCTCTACATTTTCCTGTCCTCATAACCCAACCTTCAGAAATAATTGGTATCTCCTCCACAGAATGTTCCGTTCATTCACTGCGAATCTTAAATTCATCTGACTCTCAACTCCCGGCGGGTTATCGTTACACCACTTGTGAATGTCCAAGTAAGCCAATGCTGGTTTTCAGTGGCCTGTTCATACTAAGAGACGTGCTGTTCATTTGGCTATCCACTCCACCCTGTTCAGCTCTACATTTTCGTGTCCACAAAACCCAGCCTTCAGAAATCATTGGAATCACCACTAGAGAATGTTCCATTCATTCACTGCGAATCTGGAATTCATCTGAACCTCCACTCCTGGCAGGTTTTCGTTACGCCACTGGTGAATGTCCAAGTAACTCAATACTGGTTTTCAGAGGCATGTTCAACTCGCAGAAGTGCTGTTCAATGGGCTATCCACTCAATATTGGTCAGCTCTTCATTTTCCTCTCCACACAAACCAGCCTTCAGAAATCATTGGGCTCTCCACTACAGACTGTTCCATTCATTCACTGCGATTCTGCAATTCATCTGACTCTCCGCTCCAGGCAGGTTTTCATTACAGCACTGGTGAATGACCAAGTAATCCAATGCTGGTTTTCAGCCGCCTTTTCACACTCGCAGTGTGCTGTTCAATTGTCTATCCACTCAAACCTGGTCAGCCTTTCATTTTCTTTTCCACAATATCAGACTTCAGAAATCATTGGAATCGCCAGTACAGAATGTTCCATTCATTCACTGCCAATCTGGAATTCATCTGAATCTGCACTCCAGGTAGGCTTTCATTACACCACTTATGAATGTCCAAGTAACACAATGCTGGTTTTCAGCGGTCTGTTCACACTCTAAGCCCTGCTTTTTACTGGGTATCCACACAACTGTGGTCAGCTCTTCATTTTCATGTCCAAACAATCCAGACTTGAGAAATCATTGCAATCTCCAGTACAGAATGTTCCATTCATTCACTGCGAATCTGGAATTCAACTGAATCTCCACTACCTGCAGATTTATCTTACACCACTTGTGAATGTCCAAGTAAAACAATGCTGGTTTTCAGAGGCCTGTTCATGTTCGCAGTCGTGCTGTTCAATTGGCTATCCACTCAACCTGTTTTGCTCCTCATTTTCCTGTGCACACAACCCAGCCTTCAGAAATCATTGTAATCTCCACTACAGGATGTTCCATTCATTCACTGGGAATCTGGAATTCATCTGAATCTGCACTCCACGCAGGCTTTCGTTACACCACTGCTGAAAGTCGAAGTAATGCAATACTGGTTTTCAGTGGTCTGTTCACATTCGAAGCCGAGGCTTTTTACAGGCTATCCACTCAACACTGGTCAGCTCTTCATTTTCGTGTCCCCACAATCCAGATTTCAGAAATCATTGCAATCTCCACTACAGAATGTTCCATTCATTCACTGCGAGTCTGGAGTTTATCTGATTCTCCACTCCCGCCTGGTTAACATTACACCACTTGTGAATGTCCAAGTAAGCCAATGCTGGTTTTCAGAGGCCTGTTCATACTCGCAGCCGTGCTGTTTAATTGACAATTCACTCCACCCTGTTCAGCTCTTCATTGTCCCACCACACTACCAGCCTTCAGAAATCTTTGTTATCTCCACTACAGAATGTTCCATTCATTCACTGCGAATCTGGAATTCATCTGACTCTCAACTCCACGCAGGTTTTCATTACACCACTGTTGAATGTCCAAGTAACCCAATGCTGGTTTTCAGCGGCCTGTTCATATTCGCAGCCCTGCTGTTTACTTGGCTATCGATTCAAGCCTGGTCAGCTCTTCATTTTCCTGTCCACACAACACAGGCTTCAGAAATCATTGGAATCTCCTCTACAGAATGTTCCATTCATTCACTGCGAATGTGGAATTCAACTGACTCTCCACTCCATGCAGGTTTTCCTTACACCACTGATGAATGTCCAAGTAACCCAATGCTGGTTTTCAGCTGCATGTTCACACTCGCAGCCATGCTATACAATTGGCTTTCCACTAAATCCTGATTAGTTCTTGATTTTCCTTCCACACGACCCAGCCTTCAGAAATCGTTGGAATCTCCACTAGAGAATGTTCCATTCATTCACTGCGAATCTGGAATTCCTCTGAACCTCCACTCCCGGCAGGTTTTCGTTACACCACGGTTGAATGTCCAAGTAACCCAATGTTTTAAGTGTTTTCTTCACAAGCGCAGTGGTGCTGTTCAATTGGCTATCCACTCAACCCTGGCCAGCTCTACATTTTCCTGTCCACACCACAGAGACTGGAGAAATCATTGTTATCTCCACTACAGAATGTTCCATTCATTCACAGCGAATCTGGAATTCATCTGAATCTCCACTCCCGGCAGGTTTTCGTGACACCACTGGTAAATATCCAAGTAAGCCAATGCTGGTTTTAAGTGGCCTGCTCATACTCTCAGCCGTGCTGTTCAATTTGCTATCCACTCAACCCTCTTCAGCTCCATTTTCCTGTCCACATAACCCAAACTTCAGAAACAATTGGTATCTCCTCCACAGAATGTTCCATTCATTGACGGCAAATCTGAATTTCATCTAATTCTCAACTCCCGTCAGGTTTTCGTTACACCACTTGTGAATGTCCAATTAAGCCAAAGCTGGTTTTCAGTGGCCTGTTCTTACTACGAGACGTGCTGTTCATTTGGCTATCCATTCCACCCTGTTCAGCTCTACATTTTCGTGTCCACAAAACCCAGCCTTCAGAAATCATTGGAATCACCACTAGAGAATGTTCCATTCATTCACTGCGAATCTGGAATTCATCTGAATCTCCACTCCCGGCAGGTTTTCATTGCACCACTGCTGAATGTTCAAGTAACGCAATGATGGTTTTCAGCGGTCTATTCACACTCGAACCCGTGCTGTTCACGGTCTAGCGACTCAACACTGGTGAGTTCTTCTTTTTCCAGTTCAGACAATACAAACCTCAGAAACCATTGCAATCTACACTACAGAATGTTTCATTCATTCAGGCGAATCTTGAATTCATCTTGTTCTCCACTCCCAGCAGGTTTTCGTTTCACCACTGGTGAATGTCCAAGCAACCCAAGGCTGGTTTCAGCTGCGTGTTAACGCTCGCAGCCGTGCTGTTCAATTGGCTATCCAGTGAACGCTGGTTAGCTCTTGATTTTCCTTCCACACACCGAGCCTTCAGAAATCATTCTTATCTCCACTTCAGAATGTTCCATTCGTTCCCTGCGAATCTGGAATTCCTCTGACTCTCCACACCAGGCAGATTTTCCTAACAACACTGGTGAATGACCAGGTAATCCAATGCTGGTTTTCAGCGGCTGTTCACACTCACAGCCTTGCTGTTCAATTGGCAATCCAGTCAAACCTAGTCAGCTCTTCATTTTCCTGTCCACACAACCCAGCGTTCAGAAATCATTGGAATCTCTACTACAGAAATTTCCATTCATTCACTGTGAATCTGGAAATACTCTGAATCTGCATTCCAGGAAGGCTTTCGTTACACCACTGATGAATGTCCAAGTAATGCAATGCTGCTTCTTAGTGGTCTGTTCACACTCGAAACCGTGCTGTTCATTGGCTATCCACTCAATATCGGTCAGCTCTTCAATATCCTGTCCAGACTATCCAGATTCCTAAATGTTGGCAATCACCACTACAGAATGTTCCATTCAATCACGCGAATCTGGAATTCATCAGAGTCTCCACTCCTGGAAGGTTTTCGTGACACCACTGGTAAATGTCCAAGGAAGACAATGCTGGTTTTAAGCCGCCTGCTAACACACTCAGCCGTGCTGTTCAATTTGCTATCCACCCAACCCTATTCAGCTCTACATTTTCCTGTCCTCATAACCCAACCTTCAGAAATAATTGGTATCTCCTCCACAGAATGTTCCGTTCATTCACTGCGAATCTTAAATTCATCTGACTCTCAACTCCCGGCGGGTTATCGTTACACCACTTGTGAATGTCCAAGTAAGCCAATGCTGGTTTTCAGTGGCCTGTTCATACTAAGAGACGTGCTGTTCATTTGGCTATCCACTCCACCCTGTTCAGCTCTACATTTTCGTGTCCACAAAACCCAGCCTTCAGAAATCATTGGAATCACCACTAGAGAATGTTCCATTCATTCACTGCGAATCTGGAATTCATCTGAACCTCCACTCCTGGCAGGTTTTCGTTACGCCACTGGTGAATGTCCAAGTAACTCAATACTGGTTTTCAGAGGCATGTTCAACTCGCAGAAGTGCTGTTCAATGGGCTATCCACTCAATATTGGTCAGCTCTTCATTTTCCTCTCCACACAAACCAGCCTTCAGAAATCATTGGGCTCTCCACTACAGACTGTTCCATTCATTCACTGCGATTCTGCAATTCATCTGACTCTCCGCTCCAGGCAGGTTTTCATTACAGCACTGGTGAATGACCAAGTAATCCAATGCTGGTTTTCAGCCGCCTTTTCACACTCGCAGTGTGCTGTTCAATTGTCTATCCACTCAAACCTGGTCAGCCTTTCATTTTCTTTTCCACAATATCAGACTTCAGAAATCATTGGAATCGCCAGTACAGAATGTTCCATTCATTCACTGCCAATCTGGAATTCATCTGAATCTGCACTCCAGGTAGGCTTTCATTACACCACTTATGAATGTCCAAGTAACACAATGCTGGTTTTCAGCGGTCTGTTCACACTCTAAGCCCTGCTTTTTACTGGGTATCCACACAACTGTGGTCAGCTCTTCATTTTCATGTCCAAACAATCCAGACTTGAGAAATCATTGCAATCTCCAGTACAGAATGTTCCATTCATTCACTGCGAATCTGGAATTCAACTGAATCTCCACTACCTGCAGATTTATCTTACACCACTTGTGAATGTCCAAGTAAAACAATGCTGGTTTTCAGAGGCCTGTTCATGTTCGCAGTCGTGCTGTTCAATTGGCTATCCACTCAACCTGTTTTGCTCCTCATTTTCCTGTGCACACAACCCAGCCTTCAGAAATCATTGTAATCTCCACTACAGGATGTTCCATTCATTCACTGGGAATCTGGAATTCATCTGAATCTGCACTCCACGCAGGCTTTCGTTACACCACTGCTGAAAGTCGAAGTAATGCAATACTGGTTTTCAGTGGTCTGTTCACATTCGAAGCCGAGGCTTTTTACAGGCTATCCACTCAACACTGGTCAGCTCTTCATTTTCGTGTCCCCACAATCCAGATTTCAGAAATCATTGCAATCTCCACTACAGAATGTTCCATTCATTCACTGCGAGTCTGGAGTTTATCTGATTCTCCACTCCCGCCTGGTTAACATTACACCACTTGTGAATGTCCAAGTAAGCCAATGCTGGTTTTCAGAGGCCTGTTCATACTCGCAGCCGTGCTGTTTAATTGACAATTCACTCCACCCTGTTCAGCTCTTCATTGTCCCACCACACTACCAGCCTTCAGAAATCTTTGTTATCTCCACTACAGAATGTTCCATTCATTCACTGCGAATCTGGAATTCATCTGACTCTCAACTCCACGCAGGTTTTCATTACACCACTGTTGAATGTCCAAGTAACCCAATGCTGGTTTTCAGCGGCCTGTTCATATTCGCAGCCCTGCTGTTTACTTGGCTATCGATTCAAGCCTGGTCAGCTCTTCATTTTCCTGTCCACACAACACAGGCTTCAGAAATCATTGGAATCTCCTCTACAGAATGTTCCATTCATTCACTGCGAATGTGGAATTCAACTGACTCTCCACTCCATGCAGGTTTTCCTTACACCACTGATGAATGTCCAAGTAACCCAATGCTGGTTTTCAGCTGCATGTTCACACTCGCAGCCATGCTATACAATTGGCTTTCCACTAAATCCTGATTAGTTCTTGATTTTCCTTCCACACGACCCAGCCTTCAGAAATCGTTGGAATCTCCACTAGAGAATGTTCCATTCATTCACTGCGAATCTGGAATTCCTCTGAACCTCCACTCCCGGCAGGTTTTCGTTACACCACGGTTGAATGTCCAAGTAACCCAATGTTTTAAGTGTTTTCTTCACAAGCGCAGTGGTGCTGTTCAATTGGCTATCCACTCAACCCTGGCCAGCTCTACATTTTCCTGTCCACACCACAGAGACTGGAGAAATCATTGTTATCTCCACTACAGAATGTTCCATTCATTCACAGCGAATCTGGAATTCATCTGAATCTCCACTCCCGGCAGGTTTTCGTGACACCACTGGTAAATATCCAAGTAAGCCAATGCTGGTTTTAAGTGGCCTGCTCCTACTCTCAGCCGTGCTGTTCAATTTGCTATCCACTCAACCCTCTTCAGCTCCATTTTCCTGTCCACATAACCCAAACTTCAGAAACAATTGGTATCTCCTCCACAGAATGTTCCATTCATTGACGGCAAATCTGAATTTCATCTAATTCTCAACTCCCGTCAGGTTTTCGTTACACCACTTGTGAATGTCCAATTAAGCCAAAGCTGGTTTTCAGTGGCCTGTTCTTACTACGAGACGTGCTGTTCATTTGGCTATCCATTCCACCCTGTTCAGCTCTACATTTTCGTGTCCACAAAACCCAGCCTTCAGAAATCATTGGAATCACCACTAGAGAATGTTCCATTCATTCACTGCGAATCTGGAATTCATCTGAATCTCCACTCCCGGCAGGTTTTCATTGCACCACTGCTGAATGTTCAAGTAACGCAATGATGGTTTTCAGCGGTCTATTCACACTCGAACCCGTGCTGTTCACGGTCTAGCGACTCAACACTGGTGAGTTCTTCTTTTTCCAGTTCAGACAATACAAACCTCAGAAACCATTGCAATCTACACTACAGAATGTTTCATTCATTCAGGCGAATCTTGAATTCATCTTGTTCTCCACTCCCAGCAGGTTTTCGTTTCACCACTGGTGAATGTCCAAGCAACCCAAGGCTGGTTTCAGCTGCGTGTTAACGCTCGCAGCCGTGCTGTTCAATTGGCTATCCAGTGAACGCTGGTTAGCTCTTGATTTTCCTTCCACACACCGAGCCTTCAGAAATCATTCTTATCTCCACTTCAGAATGTTCCATTCGTTCCCTGCGAATCTGGAATTCCTCTGACTCTCCACACCAGGCAGATTTTCCTAACAACACTGGTGAATGACCAGGTAATCCAATGCTGGTTTTCAGCGGCTGTTCACACTCACAGCCTTGCTGTTCAATTGGCAATCCAGTCAAACCTAGTCAGCTCTTCATTTTCCTGTCCACACAACCCAGCGTTCAGAAATCATTGGAATCTCTACTACAGAAATTTCCATTCATTCACTGTGAATCTGGAAATACTCTGAATCTGCATTCCAGGAAGGCTTTCGTTACACCACTGATGAATGTCCAAGTAATGCAATGCTGCTTCTTAGTGGTCTGTTCACACTCGAAACCGTGCTGTTCATTGGCTATCCACTCAATATCGGTCAGCTCTTCAATATCCTGTCCAGACTATCCAGATTCCTAAATGTTGGCAATCACCACTACAGAATGTTCCATTCAATCACGCGAATCTGGAATTCATCAGAGTCTCCACTCCTGGAAGGTTTTCGTGACACCACTGGTAAATGTCCAAGGAAGACAATGCTGGTTTTAAGCCGCCTGCTAACACACTCAGCCGTGCTGTTCAATTTGCTATCCACCCAACCCTATTCAGCTCTACATTTTCCTGTCCTCATAACCCAACCTTCAGAAATAATTGGTATCTCCTCCACAGAATGTTCCGTTCATTCACTGCGAATCTTAAATTCATCTGACTCTCAACTCCCGGCGGGTTATCGTTACACCACTTGTGAATGTCCAAGTAAGCCAATGCTGGTTTTCAGTGGCCTGTTCATACTAAGAGACGTGCTGTTCATTTGGCTATCCACTCCACCCTGTTCAGCTCTACATTTTCGTGTCCACAAAACCCAGCCTTCAGAAATCATTGGAATCACCACTAGAGAATGTTCCATTCATTCACTGCGAATCTGGAATTCATCTGAACCTCCACTCCTGGCAGGTTTTCGTTACGCCACTGGTGAATGTCCAAGTAACTCAATACTGGTTTTCAGAGGCATGTTCAACTCGCAGAAGTGCTGTTCAATGGGCTATCCACTCAATATTGGTCAGCTCTTCATTTTCCTCTCCACACAAACCAGCCTTCAGAAATCATTGGGCTCTCCACTACAGACTGTTCCATTCATTCACTGCGATTCTGCAATTCATCTGACTCTCCGCTCCAGGCAGGTTTTCATTACAGCACTGGTGAATGACCAAGTAATCCAATGCTGGTTTTCAGCCGCCTTTTCACACTCGCAGTGTGCTGTTCAATTGTCTATCCACTCAAACCTGGTCAGCCTTTCATTTTCTTTTCCACAATATCAGACTTCAGAAATCATTGGAATCGCCAGTACAGAATGTTCCATTCATTCACTGCCAATCTGGAATTCATCTGAATCTGCACTCCAGGTAGGCTTTCATTACACCACTTATGAATGTCCAAGTAACACAATGCTGGTTTTCAGCGGTCTGTTCACACTCTAAGCCCTGCTTTTTACTGGGTATCCACACAACTGTGGTCAGCTCTTCATTTTCATGTCCAAACAATCCAGACTTGAGAAATCATTGCAATCTCCAGTACAGAATGTTCCATTCATTCACTGCGAATCTGGAATTCAACTGAATCTCCACTACCTGCAGATTTATCTTACACCACTTGTGAATGTCCAAGTAAAACAATGCTGGTTTTCAGAGGCCTGTTCATGTTCGCAGTCGTGCTGTTCAATTGGCTATCCACTCAACCTGTTTTGCTCCTCATTTTCCTGTGCACACAACCCAGCCTTCAGAAATCATTGTAATCTCCACTACAGGATGTTCCATTCATTCACTGGGAATCTGGAATTCATCTGAATCTGCACTCCACGCAGGCTTTCGTTACACCACTGCTGAAAGTCGAAGTAATGCAATACTGGTTTTCAGTGGTCTGTTCACATTCGAAGCCGAGGCTTTTTACAGGCTATCCACTCAACACTGGTCAGCTCTTCATTTTCGTGTCCCCACAATCCAGATTTCAGAAATCATTGCAATCTCCACTACAGAATGTTCCATTCATTCACTGCGAGTCTGGAGTTTATCTGATTCTCCACTCCCGCCTGGTTAACATTACACCACTTGTGAATGTCCAAGTAAGCCAATGCTGGTTTTCAGAGGCCTGTTCATACTCGCAGCCGTGCTGTTTAATTGACAATTCACTCCACCCTGTTCAGCTCTTCATTGTCCCACCACACTACCAGCCTTCAGAAATCTTTGTTATCTCCACTACAGAACGTTCCATTCATTCACTGCGAATCTGGAATTCATCTGACTCTCAACTCCACGCAGGTTTTCATTACACCACTGTTGAATGTCCAAGTAACCCAATGCTGGTTTTCAGCGGCCTGTTCATATTCGCAGCCCTGCTGTTTACTTGGCTATCGATTCAAGCCTGGTCAGCTCTTCATTTTCCTGTCCACACAACACAGGCTTCAGAAATCATTGGAATCTCCTCTACAGAATGTTCCATTCATTCACTGCGAATGTGGAATTCAACTGACTCTCCACTCCATGCAGGTTTTCCTTACACCACTGATGAATGTCCAAGTAACCCAATGCTGGTTTTCAGCTGCATGTTCACACTCGCAGCCATGCTATACAATTGGCTTTCCACTAAATCCTGATTAGTTCTTGATTTTCCTTCCACACGACCCAGCCTTCAGAAATCGTTGGAATCTCCACTAGAGAATGTTCCATTCATTCACTGCGAATCTGGAATTCCTCTGAACCTCCACTCCCGGCAGGTTTTCGTTACACCACTGTTGAATGTCCAAGTAACCCAATGTTTTAAGTGTTTTCTTCACAAGCGCAGTGGTGCTGTTCAATTGGCTATCCACTCAACCCTGGCCAGCTCTACATTTTCCTGTCCACACCACAGAGACTGGAGAAATCATTGTTATCTCCACTACAGAATGTTCCATTCATTCACAGCGAATCTGGAATTCATCTGAATCTCCACTCCCGGCAGGTTTTCGTGACACCACTGGTAAATATCCAAGTAAGCCAATGCTGGTTTTAAGTGGCCTGCTCCTACTCTCAGCCGTGCTGTTCAATTTGCTATCCACTCAACCCTCTTCAGCTCCATTTTCCTGTCCACATAACCCAAACTTCAGAAACAATTGGTATCTCCTCCACAGAATGTTCCATTCATTGACGGCAAATCTGAAATTCATCTAATTCTCAACTCCCGTCAGGTTTTCGTTACACCACTTGTGAATGTCCAATTAAGCCAAAGCTGGTTTTCAGTGGCCTGTTCTTACTACGAGACGTGCTGTTCATTTGGCTATCCATTCCACCCTGTTCAGCTCTACATTTTCGTGTCCACAAAACCCAGCCTTCAGAAATCATTGGAATCACCACTAGAGAATGTTCCATTCATTCACTGCGAATCTGGAATTCATCTGAATCTCCACTCCCGGCAGGTTTTCATTGCACCACTGCTGAATGTTCAAGTAACGCAATGATGGTTTTCAGCGGTCTATTCACACTCGAACCCGTGCTGTTCACGGTCTAGCGACTCAACACTGGTGAGTTCTTCTTTTTCCAGTTCAGACAATACAAACCTCAGAAACCATTGCAATCTACACTACAGAATGTTTCATTCATTCAGGCGAATCTTGAATTCATCTTGTTCTCCACTCCCAGCAGGTTTTCGTTTCACCACTGGTGAATGTCCAAGCAACCCAAGGCTGGTTTCAGCTGCGTGTTAACACTCGCAGCCGTGCTGTTCAATTGGCTATCCAGTGAACGCTGGTTAGCTCTTGATTTTCCTTCCACACACCGAGCCTTCAGAAATCATTCTTATCTCCACTTCAGAATGTTCCATTCGTTCCCTGCGAATCTGGAATTCCTCTGACTCTCCACACCAGGCAGATTTTCCTAACAACACTGGTGAATGACCAGGTAATCCAATGCTGGTTTTCAGCGGCTGTTCACACTCACAGCCTTGCTGTTCAATTGGCAATCCAGTCAAACCTAGTCAGCTCTTCATTTTCCTGTCCACACAACCCAGCGTTCAGAAATCATTGGAATCTCTACTACAGAAATTTCCATTCATTCACTGTGAATCTGGAAATACTCTGAATCTGCATTCCAGGAAGGCTTTCGTTACACCACTGATGAATGTCCAAGTAATGCAATGCTGCTTCTTAGTGGTCTGTTCACACTCGAAACCGTGCTGTTCATTGGCTATCCACTCAATATCGGTCAGCTCTTCAATATCCTGTCCAGACTATCCAGATTCCTAAATGTTGGCAATCACCACTACAGAATGTTCCATTCAATCACGCGAATCTGGAATTCATCAGAGTCTCCACTCCTGGAAGGTTTTCGTGACACCACTGGTAAATGTCCAAGGAAGACAATGCTGGTTTTAAGCCGCCTGCTAACACACTCAGCCGTGCTGTTCAATTTGCTATCCACCCAACCCTATTCAGCTCTACATTTTCCTGTCCTCATAACCCAACCTTCAGAAATAATTGGTATCTCCTCCACAGAATGTTCCGTTCATTCACTGCGAATCTTAAATTCATCTGACTCTCAACTCCCGGCGGGTTATCGTTACACCACTTGTGAATGTCCAAGTAAGCCAATGCTGGTTTTCAGTGGCCTGTTCATACTAAGAGACGTGCTGTTCATTTGGCTATCCACTCCACCCTGTTCAGCTCTACATTTTCGTGTCCACAAAACCCAGCCTTCAGAAATCATTGGAATCACCACTAGAGAATGTTCCATTCATTCACTGCGAATCTGGAATTCATCTGTACCTCCACTCCTGGCAGGTTTTCGTTACGCCACTGGTGAATGTCCAAGTAACTCAATACTGGTTTTCAGAGGCATGTTCAACTCGCAGAAGTGCTGTTCAATGGGCTATCCACTCAATATTGGTCAGCTCTTCATTTTCCTCTCCACACAAACCAGCCTTCAGAAATCATTGGGCTCTCCACTACAGACTGTTCCATTCATTCACTGCGATTCTGCAATTCATCTGACTCTCCGCTCCAGGCAGGTTTTCATTACAGCACTGGTGAATGACCAAGTAATCCAATGCTGGTTTTCAGCCGCCTTTTCACACTCGCAGTGTGCTGTTCAATTGTCTATCCACTCAAACCTGGTCAGCCTTTCATTTTCTTTTCCACAATATCAGACTTCAGAAATCATTGGAATCGCCAGTACAGAATGTTCCATTCATTCACTGCCAATCTGGAATTCATCTGAATCTGCACTCCAGGTAGGCTTTCATTACACCACTTATGAATGTCCAAGTAACACAATGCTGGTTTTCAGCGGTCTGTTCACACTCTAAGCCCTGCTTTTTACTGGGTATCCACACAACTGTGGTCAGCTCTTCATTTTCATGTCCAAACAATCCAGACTTGAGAAATCATTGCAATCTCCAGTACAGAATGTTCCATTCATTCACTGCGAATCTGGAATTCAACTGAATCTCCACTACCTGCAGATTTATCTTACACCACTTGTGAATGTCCAAGTAAAACAATGCTGGTTTTCAGAGGCCTGTTCATGTTCGCAGTCGTGCTGTTCAATTGGCTATCCACTCAACCTGTTTTGCTCCTCATTTTCCTGTGCACACAACCCAGCCTTCAGAAATCATTGTAATCTCCACTACAGGATGTTCCATTCATTCACTGGGAATCTGGAATTCATCTGAATCTGCACTCCACGCAGGCTTTCGTTACACCACTGCTGAAAGTCGAAGTAATGCAATACTGGTTTTCAGTGGTCTGTTCACATTCGAAGCCGAGGCTTTTTACAGGCTATCCACTCAACACTGGTCAGCTCTTCATTTTCGTGTCCCCACAATCCAGATTTCAGAAATCATTGCAATCTCCACTACAGAATGTTCCATTCATTCACTGCGAGTCTGGAGTTTATCTGATTCTCCACTCCCGCCTGGTTAACATTACACCACTTGTGAATGTCCAAGTAAGCCAATGCTGGTTTTCAGAGGCCTGTTCATACTCGCAGCCGTGCTGTTTAATTGACAATTCACTCCACCCTGTTCAGCTCTTCATTGTCCCACCACACTACCAGCCTTCAGAAATCTTTGTTATCTCCACTACAGAACGTTCCATTCATTCACTGCGAATCTGGAATTCATCTGACTCTCAACTCCACGCAGGTTTTCATTACACCACTGTTGAATGTCCAAGTAACCCAATGCTGGTTTTCAGCGGCCTGTTCATATTCGCAGCCCTGCTGTTTACTTGGCTATCGATTCAAGCCTGGTCAGCTCTTCATTTTCCTGTCCACACAACACAGGCTTCAGAAATCATTGGAATCTCCTCTACAGAATGTTCCATTCATTCACTGCGAATGTGGAATTCAACTGACTCTCCACTCCATGCAGGTTTTCCTTACACCACTGATGAATGTCCAAGTAACCCAATGCTGGTTTTCAGCTGCATGTTCACACTCGCAGCCATGCTATACAATTGGCTTTCCACTAAATCCTGATTAGTTCTTGATTTTCCTTCCACACGACCCAGCCTTCAGAAATCGTTGGAATCTCCACTAGAGAATGTTCCATTCATTCACTGCGAATCTGGAATTCCTCTGAACCTCCACTCCCGGCAGGTTTTCGTTACACCACTGTTGAATGTCCAAGTAACCCAATGTTTTAAGTGTTTTCTTCACAAGCGCAGTGGTGCTGTTCAATTGGCTATCCACTCAACCCTGGCCAGCTCTACATTTTCCTGTCCACACCACAGAGACTGGAGAAATCATTGTTATCTCCACTACAGAATGTTCCATTCATTCACAGCGAATCTGGAATTCATCTGAATCTCCACTCCCGGCAGGTTTTCGTGACACCACTGGTAAATATCCAAGTAAGCCAATGCTGGTTTTAAGTGGCCTGCTCCTACTCTCAGCCGTGCTGTTCAATTTGCTATCCACTCAACCCTCTTCAGCTCCATTTTCCTGTCCACATAACCCAAACTTCAGAAACAATTGGTATCTCCTCCACAGAATGTTCCATTCATTGACGGCAAATCTGAAATTCATCTAATTCTCAACTCCCGTCAGGTTTTCGTTACACCACTTGTGAATGTCCAATTAAGCCAAAGCTGGTTTTCAGTGGCCTGTTCTTACTACGAGACGTGCTGTTCATTTGGCTATCCATTCCACCCTGTTCAGCTCTACATTTTCGTGTCCACAAAACCCAGCCTTCAGAAATCATTGGAATCACCACTAGAGAATGTTCCATTCATTCACTGCGAATCTGGAATTCATCTGAATCTCCACTCCCGGCAGGTTTTCATTGCACCACTGCTGAATGTTCAAGTAACGCAATGATGGTTTTCAGCGGTCTATTCACACTCGAACCCGTGCTGTTCACGGTCTAGCGACTCAACACTGGTGAGTTCTTCTTTTTCCAGTTCAGACAATACAAACCTCAGAAACCATTGCAATCTACACTACAGAATGTTTCATTCATTCAGGCGAATCTTGAATTCATCTTGTTCTCCACTCCCAGCAGGTTTTCGTTTCACCACTGGTGAATGTCCAAGCAACCCAAGGCTGGTTTCAGCTGCGTGTTAACACTCGCAGCCGTGCTGTTCAATTGGCTATCCAGTGAACGCTGGTTAGCTCTTGATTTTCCTTCCACACACCGAGCCTTCAGAAATCATTCTTATCTCCACTTCAGAATGTTCCATTCGTTCCCTGCGAATCTGGAATTCCTCTGACTCTCCACACCAGGCAGATTTTCCTAACAACACTGGTGAATGACCAGGTAATCCAATGCTGGTTTTCAGCGGCTGTTCACACTCACAGCCTTGCTGTTCAATTGGCAATCCAGTCAAACCTAGTCAGCTCTTCATTTTCCTGTCCACACAACCCAGCGTTCAGAAATCATTGGAATCTCTACTACAGAAATTTCCATTCATTCACTGTGAATCTGGAAATACTCTGAATCTGCATTCCAGGAAGGCTTTCGTTACACCACTGATGAATGTCCAAGTAATGCAATGCTGCTTCTTAGTGGTCTGTTCACACTCGAAACCGTGCTGTTCATTGGCTATCCACTCAATATCGGTCAGCTCTTCAATATCCTGTCCAGACTATCCAGATTCCTAAATGTTGGCAATCACCACTACAGAATGTTCCATTCAATCACGCGAATCTGGAATTCATCAGAGTCTCCACTCCTGGAAGGTTTTCGTGACACCACTGGTAAATGTCCAAGGAAGACAATGCTGGTTTTAAGCCGCCTGCTAACACACTCAGCCGTGCTGTTCAATTTGCTATCCACCCAACCCTATTCAGCTCTACATTTTCCTGTCCTCATAACCCAACCTTCAGAAATAATTGGTATCTCCTCCACAGAATGTTCCGTTCATTCACTGCGAATCTTAAATTCATCTGACTCTCAACTCCCGGCGGGTTATCGTTACACCACATGTGAATGTCCAAGTAAGCCAATGCTGGTTTTCAGTGGCCTGTTCATACTAAGAGACGTGCTGTTCATTTGGCTATCCACTCCACCCTGTTCAGCTCTACATTTTCGTGTCCACAAAACCCAGCCTTCAGAAATCATTGGAATCACCACTAGAGAATGTTCCATTCATTCACTGCGAATCTGGAATTCATCTGTACCTCCACTCCTGGCAGGTTTTCGTTACGCCACTGGTGAATGTCCAAGTAACTCAATACTGGTTTTCAGAGGCATGTTCAACTCGCAGAAGTGCTGTTCAATGGGCTATCCACTCAATATTGGTCAGCTCTTCATTTTCCTCTCCACACAAACCAGCCTTCAGAAATCATTGGGCTCTCCACTACAGACTGTTCCATTCATTCACTGCGATTCTGCAATTCATCTGACTCTCCGCTCCAGGCAGGTTTTCATTACAGCACTGGTGAATGACCAAGTAATCCAATGCTGGTTTTCAGCCGCCTTTTCACACTCGCAGTGTGCTGTTCAATTGTCTATCCACTCAAACCTGGTCAGCCTTTCATTTTCTTTTCCACAATATCAGACTTCAGAAATCATTGGAATCGCCAGTACAGAATGTTCCATTCATTCACTGCCAATCTGGAATTCATCTGAATCTGCACTCCAGGTAGGCTTTCATTACACCACTTATGAATGTCCAAGTAACACAATGCTGGTTTTCAGCGGTCTGTTCACACTCTAAGCCCTGCTTTTTACTGGGTATCCACACAACTGTGGTCAGCTCTTCATTTTCATGTCCAAACAATCCAGACTTGAGAAATCATTGCAATCTCCAGTACAGAATGTTCCATTCATTCACTGCGAATCTGGAATTCAACTGAATCTCCACTACCTGCAGATTTATCTTACACCACTTGTGAATGTCCAAGTAAAACAATGCTGGTTTTCAGAGGCCTGTTCATGTTCGCAGTCGTGCTGTTCAATTGGCTATCCACTCAACCTGTTTTGCTCCTCATTTTCCTGTGCACACAACCCAGCCTTCAGAAATCATTGTAATCTCCACTACAGGATGTTCCATTCATTCACTGGGAATCTGGAATTCATCTGAATCTGCACTCCACGCAGGCTTTCGTTACACCACTGCTGAAAGTCGAAGTAATGCAATACTGGTTTTCAGTGGTCTGTTCACATTCGAAGCCGAGGCTTTTTACAGGCTATCCACTCAACACTGGTCAGCTCTTCATTTTCGTGTCCCCACAATCCAGATTTCAGAAATCATTGCAATCTCCACTACAGAATGTTCCATTCATTCACTGCGAGTCTGGAGTTTATCTGATTCTCCACTCCCGCCTGGTTAACATTACACCACTTGTGAATGTCCAAGTAAGCCAATGCTGGTTTTCAGAGGCCTGTTCATACTCGCAGCCGTGCTGTTTAATTGACAATTCACTCCACCCTGTTCAGCTCTTCATTGTCCCACCACACTACCAGCCTTCAGAAATCTTTGTTATCTCCACTACAGAACGTTCCATTCATTCACTGCGAATCTGGAATTCATCTGACTCTCAACTCCACGCAGGTTTTCATTACACCACTGTTGAATGTCCAAGTAACCCAATGCTGGTTTTCAGCGGCCTGTTCATATTCGCAGCCCTGCTGTTTACTTGGCTATCGATTCAAGCCTGGTCAGCTCTTCATTTTCCTGTCCACACAACACAGGCTTCAGAAATCATTGGAATCTCCTCTACAGAATGTTCCATTCATTCACTGCGAATGTGGAATTCAACTGACTCTCCACTCCATGCAGGTTTTCCTTACACCACTGATGAATGTCCAAGTAACCCAATGCTGGTTTTCAGCTGCATGTTCACACTCGCAGCCATGCTATACAATTGGCTTTCCACTAAATCCTGATTAGTTCTTGATTTTCCTTCCACACGACCCAGCCTTCAGAAATCGTTGGAATATCCACTAGAGAATGTTCCATTCATTCACTGCGAATCTGGAATTCCTCTGAACCTCCACTCCCGGCAGGTTTTCGTTACACCACTGTTGAATGTCCAAGTAACCCAATGTTTTAAGTGTTTTCTTCACAAGCGCAGTGGTGCTGTTCAATTGGCTATCCACTCAACCCTGGCCAGCTCTACATTTTCCTGTCCACACCACAGAGACTGGAGAAATCATTGTTATCTCCACTACAGAATGTTCCATTCATTCACAGCGAATCTGGAATTCATCTGAATCTCCACTCCCGGCAGGTTTTCGTGACACCACTGGTAAATATCCAAGTAAGCCAATGCTGGTTTTAAGTGGCCTGCTCCTACTCTCAGCCGTGCTGTTCAATTTGCTATCCACTCAACCCTCTTCAGCTCCATTTTCCTGTCCACATAACCCAAACTTCAGAAACAATTGGTATCTCCTCCACAGAATGTTCCATTCATTGACGGCAAATCTGAAATTCATCTAATTCTCAACTCCCGTCAGGTTTTCGTTACACCACTTGTGAATGTCCAATTAAGCCAAAGCTGGTTTTCAGTGGCCTGTTCTTACTACGAGACGTGCTGTTCATTTGGCTATCCATTCCACCCTGTTCAGCTCTACATTTTCGTGTCCACAAAACCCAGCCTTCAGAAATCATTGGAATCACCACTAGAGAATGTTCCATTCATTCACTGCGAATCTGGAATTCATCTGAATCTCCACTCCCGGCAGGTTTTCATTGCACCACTGCTGAATGTTCAAGTAACGCAATGATGGTTTTCAGCGGTCTATTCACACTCGAACCCGTGCTGTTCACGGTCTAGCGACTCAACACTGGTGAGTTCTTCTTTTTCCAGTTCAGACAATACAAACCTCAGAAACCATTGCAATCTACACTACAGAATGTTTCATTCATTCAGGCGAATCTTGAATTCATCTTGTTCTCCACTCCCAGCAGGTTTTCGTTTCACCACTGGTGAATGTCCAAGCAACCCAAGGCTGGTTTCAGCTGCGTGTTAACACTCGCAGCCGTGCTGTTCAATTGGCTATCCAGTGAACGCTGGTTAGCTCTTGATTTTCCTTCCACACACCGAGCCTTCAGAAATCATTCTTATCTCCACTTCAGAATGTTCCATTCGTTCCCTGCGAATCTGGAATTCCTCTGACTCTCCACACCAGGCAGATTTTCCTAACAACACTGGTGAATGACCAGGTAATCCAATGCTGGTTTTCAGCGGCTGTTCACACTCACAGCCTTGCTGTTCAATTGGCAATCCAGTCAAACCTAGTCAGCTCTTCATTTTCCTGTCCACACAACCCAGCGTTCAGAAATCATTGGAATCTCTACTACAGAAATTTCCATTCATTCACTGTGAATCTGGAAATACTCTGAATCTGCATTCCAGGAAGGCTTTCGTTACACCACTGATGAATGTCCAAGTAATGCAATGCTGCTTCTTAGTGGTCTGTTCACACTCGAAACCGTGCTGTTCATTGGCTATCCACTCAATATCGGTCAGCTCTTCAATATCCTGTCCAGACTATCCAGATTCCTAAATGTTGGCAATCACCACTACAGAATGTTCCATTCAATCACGCGAATCTGGAATTCATCAGAGTCTCCACTCCTGGAAGGTTTTCGTGACACCACTGGTAAATGTCCAAGGAAGACAATGCTGGTTTTAAGCCGCCTGCTAACACACTCAGCCGTGCTGTTCAATTTGCTATCCACCCAACCCTATTCAGCTCTACATTTTCCTGTCCTCATAACCCAACCTTCAGAAATAATTGGTATCTCCTCCACAGAATGTTCCGTTCATTCACTGCGAATCTTAAATTCATCTGACTCTCAACTCCCGGCGGGTTATCGTTACACCACTTGTGAATGTCCAAGTAAGCCAATGCTGGTTTTCAGTGGCCTGTTCATACTAAGAGACGTGCTGTTCATTTGGCTATCCACTCCACCCTGTTCAGCTCTACATTTTCGTGTCCACAAAACCCAGCCTTCAGAAATCATTGGAATCACCACTAGAGAATGTTCCATTCATTCACTGCGAATCTGGAATTCATCTGAATCTCCACTCCCGGCAGGTTTTCATTGCACCACTGCTGAATGTTCAAGTAACGCAATGATGGTTTTCAGCGGTCTATTCACACTCGAACCCGTTTTGTTCACGGTCTAGCGACTCAACACTGGTGAGTTCTTCTTTTTCCAGTTCAGACAATACAAACCTCAGAAACCATTGCAATCTACACTACAGAATGTTTCATTCATTCAGGCGAATCTTGAATTCATCTTGTTCTCCACTCCCAGCAGGTTTTCGTTTCACCACTGGTGAATGTCCAAGCAACCCAAGGCTGGTTTCAGCTGCGTGTTAACACTCGCAGCCGTGCTGTTCAATTGGCTATCCAGTGAACGCTGGTTAGCTCTTGATTTTCCTTCCACACACCGAGCCTTCAGAAATCATTCTTATCTCCACTTCAGAATGTTCCATTCGTTCCCTGCGAATCTGGAATTCCTCTGACTCTCCACACCAGGCAGATTTTCCTAACAACACTGGTGAATGACCAGGTAATCCAATGCTGGTTTTCAGCGGCTGTTCACACTCACAGCCTTGCTGTTCAATTGGCAATCCAGTCAAACCTAGTCAGCTCTTCATTTTCCTGTCCACACAACCCAGCGTTCAGAAATCATTGGAATCTCTACTACAGAAATTTCCATTCATTCACTGTGAATCTGGAAATACTCTGAATCTGCATTCCAGGAAGGCTTTCGTTACACCACTGATGAATGTCCAAGTAATGCAATGCTGCTTCTTAGTGGTCTGTTCACACTCGAAACCGTGCTGTTCATTGGCTATCCACTCAATATCGGTCAGCTCTTCAATATCCTGTCCAGACTATCCAGATTCCTAAATGTTGGCAATCACCACTACAGAATGTTCCATTCAATCACGCGAATCTGGAATTCATCAGAGTCTCCACTCCTGGAAGGTTTTCGTGACACCACTGGTAAATGTCCAAGGAAGACAATGCTGGTTTTAAGCCGCCTGCTAACACACTCAGCCGTGCTGTTCAATTTGCTATCCACCCAACCCTATTCAGCTCTACATTTTCCTGTCCTCATAACCCAACCTTCAGAAATAATTGGTATCTCCTCCACAGAATGTTCCGTTCATTCACTGCGAATCTTAAATTCATCTGACTCTCAACTCCCGGCGGGTTATCGTTACACCACTTGTGAATGTCCAACTAAGCCAATGCTGGTTTTCAGTGGCCTGTTCATACTAAGAGACGTGCTGTTCATTTGGCTATCCACTCCACCCTGTTCAGCTCTACATTTTCCTGTCCACAAAACCCAGCCTTCAGAAATCATTGGAATCACCACTAGAGAATGTTCCATTCATTCACTGCGAATCTGGAATTCATCTGAACCTCCACTCCTGGCAGGTTTTCGTTACGCCACTGGTGAATGTCCAAGTCACTCAATACTGGTTTTCAGAGGCATGTTCAACTCGCAGAAGTGCTGTTCAATGGGCTATCCACTCAATATTGGTCAGCTCTTCATTTTCCTCTCCACACAAACCAGCCTTCAGAAATCATTGGGCTCTCCACTACAGACTGTTCCATTCATTCACTGCGATTCTGCAATTCATCTGACTCTCCGCTCCAGGCAGGTTTTCATTACAGCACTGGTGAATGACCAAGTAATCCAATGCTGGTTTTCAGCCGCCTTTTCACACTCGCAGTGTGCTGTTCAATTGTCTATCCACTCAAACCTGGTCAGCCTTTCATTTTCTTTTCCACAATATCAGACTTCAGAAATCATTGGAATCGCCAGTACAGAATGTTCCATTCATTCACTGCCAATCTGGAATTCATCTGAATCTGCACTCCAGGTAGGCTTTCATTACACCACTTATGAATGTCCATGTAACACAATGCTGGTTTTCAGCGGTCTGTTCACACTCTAAGCCCTGCTTTTTACTGGGTATCCACACAACTGTGGTCAGCTCTTCATTTTCATGTCCAAACAATCCAGACTTGAGAAATCATTGCAATCTCCAGTACAGAATGTTCCATTCATTCACTGCGAATCTGGAATTCAACTGAATCTCCACTACCTGCAGATTTATCTTACACCACTTGTGAATGTCCAAGTAAAACAATGCTGGTTTTCAGAGGCCTGTTCATGTTCGCAGTCGTGCTGTTCAATTGGCTATCCACTCAACCTGTTTTGCTCCTCATTTTCCTGTGCACACAACCCAGCCTTCAGAAATCATTGTAATCTCCACTACAGGATGTTCCATTCATTCACTGGGAATCTGGAATTCATCTGAATCTGCACTCCACGCAGGCTTTCGTTACACCACTGCTGAAAGTCGAAGTAATGCAATACTGGTTTTCAGTGGTCTGTTCACATTCGAAGCCGAGGCTTTTTACAGGCTATCCACTCAACACTGGTCAGCTCTTCATTTTCGTGTCCCCACAATCCAGATTTCAGAAATCATTGCAATCTCCACTACAGAATGTTCCATTCATTCACTGCGAGTCTGGAGTTTATCTGATTCTCCACTCCCGCCTGGTTAACATTACACCACTTGTGAATGTCCAAGTAAGCCAATGCTGGTTTTCAGAGGCCTGTTCATACTCGCAGCCGTGCTGTTTAATTGACAATTCACTCCACCCTGTTCAGCTCTTCATTGTCCCACCACACTACCAGCCTTCAGAAATCTTTGTTATCTCCACTACAGAATGTTCCATTCATTCACTGCGAATCTGGAATTCATCTGACTCTCAACTCCACGCAGGTTTTCATTACACCACTGTTGAATGTCCAAGTAACCCAATGCTGGTTTTCAGCGGCCTGTTCATATTCGCAGCCCTGCTGTTTACTTGGCTATCGATTCAAGCCTGGTCAGCTCTTCATTTTCCTGTCCACACAACACAGGCTTCAGAAATCATTGGAATCTCCTCTACAGAATGTTCCATTCATTCACTGCGAATGTGGAATTCAACTGACTCTCCACTCCATGCAGGTTTTCCTTACACCACTGATGAATGTCCAAGTAACCCAATGCTGGTTTTCAGCTGCATGTTCACACTCGCAGCCATGCTATACAATTGGCTTTCCACTAAATCCTGATTAGTTCTTGATTTTCCTTCCACACGACCCAGCCTTCAGAAATCGTTGGAATCTCCACTAGAGAATGTTCCATTCATTCACTGCGAATCTGGAATTCCTCTGAACCTCCACTCCCGGCAGGTTTTCGTTACACCACTGTTGAATGTCCAAGTAACCCAATGTTTTAAGTGTTTTCTTCACAAGCGCAGTGGTGCTGTTCAATTGGCTATCCACTCAACCCTGGCCAGCTCTACATTTTCCTGTCCACACCACAGAGACTGGAGAAATCATTGTTATCTCCACTACAGAATGTTCCATTCATTCACAGCGAATCTGGAATTCATCTGAATCTCCACTCCCGGCAGGTTTTCGTGACACCACTGGTAAATATCCAAGTAAGCCAATGCTGGTTTTAAGTGGCCTGCTCATACTCTCAGCCGTGCTGTTCAATTTGCTATCCACTCAACCCTCTTCAGCTCCATTTTCCTGTCCACATAACCCAAACTTCAGAAACAATTGGTATCTCCTCCACAGAATGTTCCATTCATTGACGGCAAATCTGAAATTCATCTAATTCTCAACTCCCGTCAGGTTTTCGTTACACCACTTGTGAATGTCCAATTAAGCCAAAGCTGGTTTTCAGTGGCCTGTTCTTACTACGAGACGTGCTGTTCATTTGGCTATCCATTCCACCCTGTTCAGCTCTACATTTTCGTGTCCACAAAACCCAGCCTTCAGAAATCATTGGAATCACCACTAGAGAATGTTCCATTCATTCACTGCGAATCTGGAATTCATCTGAATCTCCACTCCCGGCAGGTTTTCATTGCACCACTGCTGAATGTTCAAGTAACGCAATGATGGTTTTCAGCGGTCTATTCACACTCGAACCCGTGCTGTTCACGGTCTAGCGACTCAACACTGGTGAGTTCTTCTTTTTCCAGTTCAGACAATACAAACCTCAGAAACCATTGCAATCTACACTACAGAATGTTTCATTCATTCAGGCGAATCTTGAATTCATCTTGTTCTCCACTCCCAGCAGGTTTTCGTTTCACCACTGGTGAATGTCCAAGCAACCCAAGGCTGGTTTCAGCTGCGTGTTAACACTCGCAGCCGTGCTGTTCAATTGGCTATCCAGTGAACGCTGGTTAGCTCTTGATTTTCCTTCCACACACCGAGCCTTCAGAAATCATTCTTATCTCCACTTCAGAATGTTCCATTCGTTCCCTGCGAATCTGGAATTCCTCTGACTCTCCACACCAGGCAGATTTTCCTAACAACACTGGTGAATGACCAGGTAATCCAATGCTGGTTTTCAGCGGCTGTTCACACTCACAGCCTTGCTGTTCAATTGGCAATCCAGTCAAACCTAGTCAGCTCTTCATTTTCCTGTCCACACAACCCAGCGTTCAGAAATCATTGGAATCTCTACTACAGAAATTTCCATTCATTCACTGTGAATCTGGAAATACTCTGAATCTGCATTCCAGGAAGGCTTTCGTTACACCACTGATGAATGTCCAAGTAATGCAATGCTGCTTCTTAGTGGTCTGTTCACACTCGAAACCGTGCTGTTCATTGGCTATCCACTCAATATCGGTCAGCTCTTCAATATCCTGTCCAGACTATCCAGATTCCTAAATGTTGGCAATCACCACTACAGAATGTTCCATTCAATCACGCGAATCTGGAATTCATCAGAGTCTCCACTCCTGGAAGGTTTTCGTGACACCACTGGTAAATGTCCAAGGAAGACAATGCTGGTTTTAAGCCGCCTGCTAACACACTCAGCCGTGCTGTTCAATTTGCTATCCACCCAACCCTATTCAGCTCTACATTTTCCTGTCCTCATAACCCAACCTTCAGAAATAATTGGTATCTCCTCCACAGAATGTTCCGTTCATTCACTGCGAATCTTAAATTCATCTGACTCTCAACTCCCGGCGGGTTATCGTTACACCACTTGTGAATGTCCAAGTAAGCCAATGCTGGTTTTCAGTGGCCTGTTCATACTAAGAGACGTGCTGTTCATTTGGCTATCCACTCCACCCTGTTCAGCTCTACATTCTCGTGTCCACAAAACCCAGCCTTCAGAAATCATTGGAATCACCACTAGAGAATGTTCCATTCATTCACTGCGAATCTGGAATTCATCTGAACCTCCACTCCTGGCAGGTTTTCGTTACGCCACTGGTGAATGTCCAAGTAACTCAATACTGGTTTTCAGAGGCATGTTCAACTCGCAGAAGTGCTGTTCAATGGGCTATCCACTCAATATTGGTCAGCTCTTCATTTTCCTCTCCACACAAACCAGCCTTCAGAAATCATTGGGCTCTCCACTACAGACTGTTCCATTCATTCACTGCGATTCTGCAATTCATCTGACTCTCCGCTCCAGGCAGGTTTTCATTACAGCACTGGTGAATGACCAAGTAATCCAATGCTGGTTTTCAGCCGCCTTTTCACACTCGCAGTGTGCTGTTCAATTGTCTATCCACTCAAACCTGGTCAGCCTTTCATTTTCTTTTCCACAATATCAGACTTCAGAAATCATTGGAATCGCCAGTACAGAATGTTCCATTCATTCACTGCCAATCTGGAATTCATCTGAATCTGCACTCCAGGTAGGCTTTCATTACACCACTTATGAATGTCCAAGTAACACAATGCTGGTTTTCAGCGGTCTGTTCACACTCTAAGCCCTGCTTTTTACTGGGTATCCACACAACTGTGGTCAGCTCTTCATTTTCATGTCCAAACAATCCAGACTTGAGAAATCATTGCAATCTCCAGTACAGAATGTTCCATTCATTCACTGCGAATCTGGAATTCAACTGAATCTCCACTACCTGCAGATTTATCTTACACCACTTGTGAATGTCCAAGTAAAACAATGCTGGTTTTCAGAGGCCTGTTCATGTTCGCAGTCGTGCTGTTCAATTGGCTATCCACTCAACCTGTTTTGCTCCTCATTTTCCTGTGCACACAACCCAGCCTTCAGAAATCATTGTAATCTCCACTACAGGATGTTCCATTCATTCACTGGGAATCTGGAATTCATCTGAATCTGCACTCCACGCAGGCTTTCGTTACACCACTGCTGAAAGTCGAAGTAATGCAATACTGGTTTTCAGTGGTCTGTTCACATTCGAAGCCGAGGCTTTTTACAGGCTATCCACTCAACACTGGTCAGCTCTTCATTTTCGTGTCCCCACAATCCAGATTTCAGAAATCATTGCAATCTCCACTACAGAATGTTCCATTCATTCACTGCGAGTCTGGAGTTTATCTGATTCTCCACTCCCGCCTGGTTAACATTACACCACTTGTGAATGTCCAAGTAAGCCAATGCTGGTTTTCAGAGGCCTGTTCATACTCGCAGCCGTGCTGTTTAATTGACAATTCACTCCACCCTGTTCAGCTCTTCATTGTCCCACCACACTACCAGCCTTCAGAAATCTTTGTTATCTCCACTACAGAATGTTCCATTCATTCACTGCGAATCTGGAATTCATCTGACTCTCAACTCCACGCAGGTTTTCATTACACCACTGTTGAATGTCCAAGTAACCCAATGCTGGTTTTCAGCGGCCTGTTCATATTCGCAGCCCTGCTGTTTACTTGGCTATCGATTCAAGCCTGGTCAGCTCTTCATTTTCCTGTCCACACAACACAGGCTTCAGAAATCATTGGAATCTCCTCTACAGAATGTTCCATTCATTCACTGCGAATGTGGAATTCAACTGACTCTCCACTCCATGCAGGTTTTCCTTACACCACTGATGAATGTCCAAGTAACCCAATGCTGGTTTTCAGCTGCATGTTCACACTCGCAGCCATGCTATACAATTGGCTTTCCACTAAATCCTGATTAGTTCTTGATTTTCCTTCCACACGACCCAGCCTTCAGAAATCGTTGGAATCTCCACTAGAGAATGTTCCATTCATTCACTGCGAATCTGGAATTCCTCTGAACCTCCACTCCCGGCAGGTTTTCGTTACACCACTGTTGAATGTCCAAGTAACCCAATGTTTTAAGTGTTTTCTTCACAAGCGCAGTGGTGCTGTTCAATTGGCTATCCACTCAACCCTGGCCAGCTCTACATTTTCCTGTCCACACCACAGAGACTGGAGAAATCATTGTTATCTCCACTACAGAATGTTCCATTCATTCACAGCGAATCTGGAATTCATCTGAATCTCCACTCCCGGCAGGTTTTCGTGACACCACTGGTAAATATCCAAGTAAGCCAATGCTGGTTTTAAGTGGCCTGCTCATACTCTCAGCCGTGCTGTTCAATTTGCTATCCACTCAACCCTCTTCAGCTCCATTTTCCTGTCCACATAACCCAAACTTCAGAAACAATTGGTATCTCCTCCACAGAATGTTCCATTCATTGACGGCAAATCTGAAATTCATCTAATTCTCAACTCCCGTCAGGTTTTCGTTACACCACTTGTGAATGTCCAATTAAGCCAAAGCTGGTTTTCAGTGGCCTGTTCTTACTACGAGACGTGCTGTTCATTTGGCTATCCATTCCACCCTGTTCAGCTCTACATTTTCGTGTCCACAAAACCCAGCCTTCAGAAATCATTGGAATCACCACTAGAGAATGTTCCATTCATTCACTGCGAATCTGGAATTCATCTGAATCTCCACTCCCGGCAGGTTTTCATTGCACCACTGCTGAATGTTCAAGTAACGCAATGATGGTTTTCAGCGGTCTATTCACACTCGAACCCGTGCTGTTCACGGTCTAGCGACTCAACACTGGTGAGTTCTTCTTTTTCCAGTTCAGACAATACAAACCTCAGAAACCATTGCAATCTACACTACAGAATGTTTCATTCATTCAGGCGAATCTTGAATTCATCTTGTTCTCCACTCCCAGCAGGTTTTCGTTTCACCACTGGTGAATGTCCAAGCAACCCAAGGCTGGTTTCAGCTGCGTGTTAACACTCGCAGCCGTGCTGTTCAATTGGCTATCCAGTGAACGCTGGTTAGCTCTTGATTTTCCTTCCACACACCGAGCCTTCAGAAATCATTCTTATCTCCACTTCAGAATGTTCCATTCGTTCCCTGCGAATCTGGAATTCCTCTGACTCTCCACACCAGGCAGATTTTCCTAACAACACTGGTGAATGACCAGGTAATCCAATGCTGGTTTTCAGCGGCTGTTCACACTCACAGCCTTGCTGTTCAATTGGCAATCCAGTCAAACCTAGTCAGCTCTTCATTTTCCTGTCCACACAACCCAGCGTTCAGAAATCATTGGAATCTCTACTACAGAAATTTCCATTCATTCACTGTGAATCTGGAAATACTCTGAATCTGCATTCCAGGAAGGCTTTCGTTACACCACTGATGAATGTCCAAGTAATGCAATGCTGCTTCTTAGTGGTCTGTTCACACTCGAAACCGTGCTGTTCATTGGCTATCCACTCAATATCGGTCAGCTCTTCAATATCCTGTCCAGACTATCCAGATTCCTAAATGTTGGCAATCACCACTACAGAATGTTCCATTCAATCACGCGAATCTGGAATTCATCAGAGTCTCCACTCCTGGAAGGTTTTCGTGACACCACTGGTAAATGTCCAAGGAAGACAATGCTGGTTTTAAGCCGCCTGCTAACACACTCAGCCGTGCTGTTCAATTTGCTATCCACCCAACCCTATTCAGCTCTACATTTTCCTGTCCTCATAACCCAACCTTCAGAAATAATTGGTATCTCCTCCACAGAATGTTCCGTTCATTCACTGCGAATCTTAAATTCATCTGACTCTCAACTCCCGGCGGGTTATCGTTACACCACTTGTGAATGTCCAAGTAAGCCAATGCTGGTTTTCAGTGGCCTGTTCATACTAAGAGACGTGCTGTTCATTTGGCTATCCACTCCACCCTGTTCAGCTCTACATTTTCGTGTCCACAAAACCCAGCCTTCAGAAATCATTGGAATCACCACTAGAGAATGTTCCATTCATTCACTGCGAATCTGGAATTCATCTGTACCTCCACTCCTGGCAGGTTTTCGTTACGCCACTGGTGAATGTCCAAGTAACTCAATACTGGTTTTCAGAGGCATGTTCAACTCGCAGAAGTGCTGTTCAATGGGCTATCCACTCAATATTGGTCAGCTCTTCATTTTCCTCTCCACACAAACCAGCCTTCAGAAATCATTGGGCTCTCCACTACAGACTGTTCCATTCATTCACTGCGATTCTGCAATTCATCTGACTCTCCGCTCCAGGCAGGTTTTCATTACAGCACTGGTGAATGACCAAGTAATCCAATGCTGGTTTTCAGCCGCCTTTTCACACTCGCAGTGTGCTGTTCAATTGTCTATCCACTCAAACCTGGTCAGCCTTTCATTTTCTTTTCCACAATATCAGACTTCAGAAATCATTGGAATCGCCAGTACAGAATGTTCCATTCATTCACTGCCAATCTGGAATTCATCTGAATCTGCACTCCAGGTAGGCTTTCATTACACCACTTATGAATGTCCAAGTAACACAATGCTGGTTTTCAGCGGTCTGTTCACACTCTAAGCCCTGCTTTTTACTGGGTATCCACACAACTGTGGTCAGCTCTTCATTTTCATGTCCAAACAATCCAGACTTGAGAAATCATTGCAATCTCCAGTACAGAATGTTCCATTCATTCACTGCGAATCTGGAATTCAACTGAATCTCCACTACCTGCAGATTTATCTTACACCACTTGTGAATGTCCAAGTAAAACAATGCTGGTTTTCAGAGGCCTGTTCATGTTCGCAGTCGTGCTGTTCAATTGGCTATCCACTCAACCTGTTTTGCTCCTCATTTTCCTGTGCACACAACCCAGCCTTCAGAAATCATTGTAATCTCCACTACAGGATGTTCCATTCATTCACTGGGAATCTGGAATTCATCTGAATCTGCACTCCACGCAGGCTTTCGTTACACCACTGCTGAAAGTCGAAGTAATGCAATACTGGTTTTCAGTGGTCTGTTCACATTCGAAGCCGAGGCTTTTTACAGGCTATCCACTCAACACTGGTCAGCTCTTCATTTTCGTGTCCCCACAATCCAGATTTCAGAAATCATTGCAATCTCCACTACAGAATGTTCCATTCATTCACTGCGAGTCTGGAGTTTATCTGATTCTCCACTCCCGCCTGGTTAACATTACACCACTTGTGAATGTCCAAGTAAGCCAATGCTGGTTTTCAGAGGCCTGTTCATACTCGCAGCCGTGCTGTTTAATTGACAATTCACTCCACCCTGTTCAGCTCTTCATTGTCCCACCACACTACCAGCCTTCAGAAATCTTTGTTATCTCCACTACAGAATGTTCCATTCATTCACTGCGAATCTGGAATTCATCTGACTCTCAACTCCACGCAGGTTTTCATTACACCACTGTTGAATGTCCAAGTAACCCAATGCTGGTTTTCAGCGGCCTGTTCATATTCGCAGCCCTGCTGTTTACTTGGCTATCGATTCAAGCCTGGTCAGCTCTTCATTTTCCTGTCCACACAACACAGGCTTCAGAAAACATTGGAATCTCCTCTACAGAATGTTCCATTCATTCACTGCGAATGTGGAATTCAACTGACTCTCCACTCCATGCAGGTTTTCCTTACACCACTGATGAATGTCCAAGTAACCCAATGCTGGTTTTCAGCTGCATGTTCACACTCGCAGCCATGCTATACAATTGGCTTTCCACTAAATCCTGATTAGTTCTTGATTTTCCTTCCACACGACCCAGCCTTCAGAAATCGTTGGAATCTCCACTAGAGAATGTTCCATTCATTCACTGCGAATCTGGAATTCCTCTGAACCTCCACTCCCGGCAGGTTTTCGTTACACCACTGTTGAATGTCCAAGTAACCCAATGTTTTAAGTGTTTTCTTCACAAGCGCAGTGGTGCTGTTCAATTGGCTATCCACTCAACCCTGGCCAGCTCTACATTTTCCTGTCCACACCACAGAGACTGGAGAAATCATTGTTATCTCCACTACAGAATGTTCCATTCATTCACAGCGAATCTGGAATTCATCTGAATCTCCACTCCCGGCAGGTTTTCGTGACACCACTGGTAAATATCCAAGTAAGCCAATGCTGGTTTTAAGTGGCCTGCTCATACTCTCAGCCGTGCTGTTCAATTTGCTATCCACTCAACCCTCTTCAGCTCCATTTTCCTGTCCACGTAACCCAAACTTCAGAAACAATTGGTATCTCCTCCACAGAATGTTCCATTCATTGACGGCAAATCTGAAATTCATCTAATTCTCAACTCCCGTCAGGTTTTCGTTACACCACTTGTGAATGTCCAATTAAGCCAAAGCTGGTTTTCAGTGGCCTGTTCTTACTACGAGACGTGCTGTTCATTTGGCTATCCATTCCACCCTGTTCAGCTCTACATTTTCGTGTCCACAAAACCCAGCCTTCAGAAATCATTGGAATCACCACTAGAGAATGTTCCATTCATTCACTGCGAATCTGGAATTCATCTGAATCTCCACTCCCGGCAGGTTTTCATTGCACCACTGCTGAATGTTCAAGTAACGCAATGATGGTTTTCAGCGGTCTATTCACACTCGAACCCGTGCTGTTCACGGTCTAGCGACTCAACACTGGTGAGTTCTTCTTTTTCCAGTTCAGACAATACAAACCTCAGAAACCATTGCAATCTACACTACAGAATGTTTCATTCATTCAGGCGAATCTTGAATTCATCTTGTTCTCCACTCCCAGCAGGTTTTCGTTTCACCACTGGTGAATGTCCAAGCAACCCAAGGCTGGTTTCAGCTGCGTGTTAACACTCGCAGCCGTGCTGTTCAATTGGCTATCCAGTGAACGCTGGTTAGCTCTTGATTTTCCTTCCACACACCGAGCCTTCAGAAATCATTCTTATCTCCACTTCAGAATGTTCCATTCGTTCCCTGCGAATCTGGAATTCCTCTGACTCTCCACACCAGGCAGATTTTCCTAACAACACTGGTGAATGACCAGGTAATCCAATGCTGGTTTTCAGCGGCTGTTCACACTCACAGCCTTGCTGTTCAATTGGCAATCCAGTCAAACCTAGTCAGCTCTTCATTTTCCTGTCCACACAACCCAGCGTTCAGAAATCATTGGAATCTCTACTACAGAAATTTCCATTCATTCACTGTGAATCTGGAAATACTCTGAATCTGCATTCCAGGAAGGCTTTCGTTACACCACTGATGAATGTCCAAGTAATGCAATGCTGCTTCTTAGTGGTCTGTTCACACTCGAAACCGTGCTGTTCATTGGCTATCCACTCAATATCGGTCAGCTCTTCAATATCCTGTCCAGACTATCCAGATTCCTAAATGTTGGCAATCACCACTACAGAATGTTCCATTCAATCACGCGAATCTGGAATTCATCAGAGTCTCCACTCCTGGAAGGTTTTCGTGACACCACTGGTAAATGTCCAAGGAAGACAATGCTGGTTTTAAGCCGCCTGCTAACACACTCAGCCGTGCTGTTCAATTTGCTATCCACCCAACCCTATTCAGCTCTACATTTTCCTGTCCTCATAACCCAACCTTCAGAAATAATTGGTATCTCCTCCACAGAATGTTCCGTTCATTCACTGCGAATCTTAAATTCATCTGACTCTCAACTCCCGGCGGGTTATCGTTACACCACTTGTGAATGTCCAAGTAAGCCAATGCTGGTTTTCAGTGGCCTGTTCATACTAAGAGACGTGCTGTTCATTTGGCTATCCACTCCACCCTGTTCAGCTCTACATTCTCGTGTCCACAAAACCCAGCCTTCAGAAATCATTGGAATCACCACTAGAGAATGTTCCATTCATTCACTGCGAATCTGGAATTCATCTGAACCTCCACTCCTGGCAGGTTTTCGTTACGCCACTGGTGAATGTCCAAGTAACTCAATACTGGTTTTCAGAGGCATGTTCAACTCGCAGAAGTGCTGTTCAATGGGCTATCCACTCAATATTGGTCAGCTCTTCATTTTCCTCTCCACACAAACCAGCCTTCAGAAATCATTGGGCTCTCCACTACAGACTGTTCCATTCATTCACTGCGATTCTGCAATTCATCTGACTCTCCGCTCCAGGCAGGTTTTCATTACAGCACTGGTGAATGACCAAGTAATCCAATGCTGGTTTTCAGCCGCCTTTTCACACTCGCAGTGTGCTGTTCAATTGTCTATCCACTCAAACCTGGTCAGCCTTTCATTTTCTTTTCCACAATATCAGACTTCAGAAATCATTGGAATCGCCAGTACAGAATGTTCCATTCATTCACTGCCAATCTGGAATTCATCTGAATCTGCACTCCAGGTAGGCTTTCATTACACCACTTATGAATGTCCAAGTAACACAATGCTGGTTTTCAGCGGTCTGTTCACACTCTAAGCCCTGCTTTTTACTGGGTATCCACACAACTGTGGTCAGCTCTTCATTTTCATGTCCAAACAATCCAGACTTGAGAAATCATTGCAATCTCCAGTACAGAATGTTCCATTCATTCACTGCGAATCTGGAATTCAACTGAATCTCCACTACCTGCAGATTTATCTTACACCACTTGTGAATGTCCAAGTAAAACAATGCTGGTTTTCAGAGGCCTGTTCATGTTCGCAGTCGTGCTGTTCAATTGGCTATCCACTCAACCTGTTTTGCTCCTCATTTTCCTGTGCACACAACCCAGCCTTCAGAAATCATTGTAATCTCCACTACAGGATGTTCCATTCATTCACTGGGAATCTGGAATTCATCTGAATCTGCACTCCACGCAGGCTTTCGTTACACCACTGCTGAAAGTCGAAGTAATGCAATACTGGTTTTCAGTGGTCTGTTCACATTCGAAGCCGAGGCTTTTTACAGGCTATCCACTCAACACTGGTCAGCTCTTCATTTTCGTGTCCCCACAATCCAGATTTCAGAAATCATTGCAATCTCCACTACAGAATGTTCCATTCATTCACTGCGAGTCTGGAGTTTATCTGATTCTCCACTCCCGCCTGGTTAACATTACACCACTTGTGAATGTCCAAGTAAGCCAATGCTGGTTTTCAGAGGCCTGTTCATACTCGCAGCCGTGCTGTTTAATTGACAATTCACTCCACCCTGTTCAGCTCTTCATTGTCCCACCACACTACCAGCCTTCAGAAATCTTTGTTATCTCCACTACAGAATGTTCCATTCATTCACTGCGAATCTGGAATTCATCTGACTCTCAACTCCACGCAGGTTTTCATTACACCACTGTTGAATGTCCAAGTAACCCAATGCTGGTTTTCAGCGGCCTGTTCATATTCGCAGCCCTGCTGTTTACTTGGCTATCGATTCAAGCCTGGTCAGCTCTTCATTTTCCTGTCCACACAACACAGGCTTCAGAAATCATTGGAATCTCCTCTACAGAATGTTCCATTCATTCACTGCGAATGTGGAATTCAACTGACTCTCCACTCCATGCAGGTTTTCCTTACACCACTGATGAATGTCCAAGTAACCCAATGCTGGTTTTCAGCTGCATGTTCACACTCGCAGCCATGCTATACAATTGGCTTTCCACTAAATCCTGATTAGTTCTTGATTTTCCTTCCACACGACCCAGCCTTCAGAAATCGTTGGAATCTCCACTAGAGAATGTTCCATTCATTCACTGCGAATCTGGAATTCCTCTGAACCTCCACTCCCGGCAGGTTTTCGTTACACCACTGTTGAATGTCCAAGTAACCCAATGTTTTAAGTGTTTTCTTCACAAGCGCAGTGGTGCTGTTCAATTGGCTATCCACTCAACCCTGGCCAGCTCTACATTTTCCTGTCCACACCACAGAGACTGGAGAAATCATTGTTATCTCCACTACAGAATGTTCCATTCATTCACAGCGAATCTGGAATTCATCTGAATCTCCACTCCCGGCAGGTTTTCGTGACACCACTGGTAAATATCCAAGTAAGCCAATGCTGGTTTTAAGTGGCCTGCTCATACTCTCAGCCGTGCTGTTCAATTTGCTATCCACTCAACCCTCTTCAGCTCCATTTTCCTGTCCACATAACCCAAACTTCAGAAACAATTGGTATCTCCTCCACAGAATGTTCCATTCATTGACGGCAAATCTGAAATTCATCTAATTCTCAACTCCCGTCAGGTTTTCGTTACACCACTTGTGAATGTCCAATTAAGCCAAAGCTGGTTTTCAGTGGCCTGTTCTTACTACGAGACGTGCTGTTCATTTGGCTATCCATTCCACCCTGTTCAGCTCTACATTTTCGTGTCCACAAAACCCAGCCTTCAGAAATCATTGGAATCACCACTAGAGAATGTTCCATTCATTCACTGCGAATCTGGAATTCATCTGAATCTCCACTCCCGGCAGGTTTTCATTGCACCACTGCTGAATGTTCAAGTAACGCAATGATCGTTTTCAGCGGTCTATTCACACTCGAACCCGTGCTGTTCACGGTCTAGCGACTCAACACTGGTGAGTTCTTCTTTTTCCAGTTCAGACAATACAAACCTCAGAAACCATTGCAATCTACACTACAGAATGTTTCATTCATTCAGGCGAATCTTGAATTCATCTTGTTCTCCACTCCCAGCAGGTTTTCGTTTCACCACTGGTGAATGTCCAAGCAACCCAAGGCTGGTTTCAGCTGCGTGTTAACACTCGCAGCCGTCCGTGCTGTTCAATTGGCTATCCAGTGAACGCTGGTTAGCTCTTGATTTTCCTTCCACACACCGAGCCTTCAGAAATCATTCTTATCTCCACTTCAGAATGTTCCATTCGTTCCCTGCGAATCTGGAATTCCTCTGACTCTCCACACCAGGCAGATTTTCCTAACAACACTGGTGAATGACCAGGTAATCCAATGCTGGTTTTCAGCGGCTGTTCACACTCACAGCCTTGCTGTTCAATTGGCAATCCAGTCAAACCTAGTCAGCTCTTCATTTTCCTGTCCACACAACCCAGCGTTCAGAAATCATTGGAATCTCTACTACAGAAATTTCCATTCATTCACTGTGAATCTGGAAATACTCTGAATCTGCATTCCAGGAAGGCTTTCGTTACACCACTGATGAATGTCCAAGTAATGCAATGCTGCTTCTTAGTGGTCTGTTCACACTCGAAACCGTGCTGTTCATTGGCTATCCACTCAATATCGGTCAGCTCTTCAATATCCTGTCCAGACTATCCAGATTCCTAAATGTTGGCAATCACCACTACAGAATGTTCCATTCAATCACGCGAATCTGGAATTCATCAGAGTCTCCACTCCTGGAAGGTTTTCGTGACACCACTGGTAAATGTCCAAGGAAGACAATGCTGGTTTTAAGCCGCCTGCTAACACACTCAGCCGTGCTGTTCAATTTGCTATCCACCCAACCCTATTCAGCTCTACATTTTCCTGTCCTCATAACCCAACCTTCAGAAATAATTGGTATCTCCTCCACAGAATGTTCCGTTCATTCACTGCGAATCTTAAATTCATCTGACTCTCAACTCCCGGCGGGTTATCGTTACACCACTTGTGAATGTCCAAGTAAGCCAATGCTGGTTTTCAGTGGCCTGTTCATACTAAGAGATGTGCTGTTCATTTGGCTATCCACTCCACCCTGTTCAGCTCTACATTCTCGTGTCCACAAAACCCAGCCTTCAGAAATCATTGGAATCACCACTAGAGAATGTTCCATTCATTCACTGCGAATCTGGAATTCATCTGAACCTCCACTCCTGGCAGGTTTTCGTTACGCCACTGGTGAATGTCCAAGTAACTCAATACTGGTTTTCAGAGGCATGTTCCACTCGCAGAAGTGCTGTTCAATGGGCTATCCACTCAATATTGGTCAGCTCTTCATTTTCCTCTCCACACAAACCAGCCTTCAGAAATCATTGGGCTCTCCACTACAGACTGTTCCATTCATTCACTGCGATTCTGCAATTCATCTGACTCTCCGCTCCAGGCAGGTTTTCATTACCGCACTGGTGAATGACCAAGTAATCCAATGCTGGTTTTCAGCCGCCTTTTCACACTCGCAGTGTGCTGTTCAATTGTCTATCCACTCAAACCTGGTCAGCCTTTCATTTTCTTTTCCACAATATCAGACTTCAGAAATCATTGGAATCGCCAGTACAGAATGTTCCATTCATTCACTGCCAATCTGGAATTCATCTGAATCTGCACTCCAGGTAGGCTTTCATTACACCACTTATGAATGTCCAAGTAACACAATGCTGGTTTTCAGCGGTCTGTTCACACTCTAAGCCCTGCTTTTTACTGGGTATCCACACAACTGTGGTCAGCTCTTCATTTTCATGTCCAAACAATCCAGACTTGAGAAATCATTGCAATCTCCAGTACAGAATGTTCCATTCATTCACTGCGAATCTGGAATTCAACTGAATCTCCACTACCTGCAGATTTATCTTACACCACTTGTGAATGTCCAAGTAAAACAATGCTGGTTTTCAGAGGCCTGTTCATGTTCGCAGTCGTGCTGTTCAATTGGCTATCCACTCAACCTGTTTTGCTCCTCATTTTCCTGTGCACACAACCCAGCCTTCAGAAATCATTGTAATCTCCACTACAGGATGTTCCATTCATTCACTGGGAATCTGGAATTCATCTGAATCTGCACTCCACGCAGGCTTTCGTTACACCACTGCTGAAAGTCGAAGTAATGCAATACTGGTTTTCAGTGGTCTGTTCACATTCGAAGCCGAGGCTTTTTACAGGCTATCCACTCAACACTGGTCAGCTCTTCATTTTCGTGTCCCCACAATCCAGATTTCAGAAATCATTGCAATCTCCACTACAGAATGTTCCATTCATTCACTGCGAGTCTGGAGTTTATCTGATTCTCCACTCCCGCCTGGTTAACATTACACCACTTGTGAATGTCCAAGTAAGCCAATGCTGGTTTTCAGAGGCCTGTTCATACTCGCAGCCGTGCTGTTTAATTGACAATTCACTCCACCCTGTTCAGCTCTTCATTGTCCCACCACACTACCAGCCTTCAGAAATCTTTGTTATCTCCACTACAGAATGTTCCATTCATTCACTGCGAATCTGGAATTCATCTGACTCTCAACTCCACGCAGGTTTTCATTACACCACTGTTGAATGTCCAAGTAACCCAATGCTGGTTTTCAGCGGCCTGTTCATATTCGCAGCCCTGCTGTTTACTTGGCTATCGATTCAAGCCTGGTCAGCTCTTCATTTTCCTGTCCACACAACACAGGCTTCAGAAATCATTGGAATCTCCTCTACAGAATGTTCCATTCATTCACTGCGAATGTGGAATTCAACTGACTCTCCACTCCATGCAGGTTTTCCTTACACCACTGATGAATGTCCAAGTAACCCAATGCTGGTTTTCAGCTGCATGTTCACACTCGCAGCCATGCTATACAATTGGCTTTCCACTAAATCCTGATTAGTTCTTGATTTTCCTTCCACACGACCCAGCCTTCAGAAATCGTTGGAATCTCCACTAGAGAATGTTCCATTCATTCACTGCGAATCTGGAATTCCTCTGAACCTCCACTCCCGGCAGGTTTTCGTTACACCACTGTTGAATGTCCAAGTAACCCAATGTTTTAAGTGTTTTCTTCACAAGCGCAGTGGTGCTGTTCAATTGGCTATCCACTCAACCCTGGCCAGCTCTACATTTTCCTGTCCACACCACAGAGACTGGAGAAATCATTGTTATCTCCACTACAGAATGTTCCATTCATTCACAGCGAATCTGGAATTCATCTGAATCTCCACTCCCGGCAGGTTTTCGTGACACCACTGGTAAATATCCAAGTAAGCCAATGCTGGTTTTAAGTGGCCTGCTCATACTCTCAGCCGTGCTGTTCAATTTGCTATCCACTCAACCCTCTTCAGCTCCATTTTCCTGTCCACATAACCCAAACTTCAGAAACAATTGGTATCTCCTCCACAGAATGTTCCATTCATTGACGGCAAATCTGAAATTCATCTAATTCTCAACTCCCGTCAGGTTTTCGTTACACCACTTGTGAATGTCCAATTAAGCCAAAGCTGGTTTTCAGTGGCCTGTTCTTACTACGAGACGTGCTGTTCATTTGGCTATCCATTCCACCCTGTTCAGCTCTACATTTTCGTGTCCACAAAACCCAGCCTTCAGAAATCATTGGAATCACCACTAGAGAATGTTCCATTCATTCACTGCGAATCTGGAATTCATCTGAATCTCCACTCCCGGCAGGTTTTCATTGCACCACTGCTGAATGTTCAAGTAACGCAATGATGGTTTTCAGCGGTCTATTCACACTCGAACCCGTGCTGTTCACGGTCTAGCGACTCAACACTGGTGAGTTCTTCTTTTTCCAGTTCAGACAATACAAACCTCAGAAACCATTGCAATCTACACTACAGAATGTTTCATTCATTCAGGCGAATCTTGAATTCATCTTGTTCTCCACTCCCAGCAGGTTTTCGTTTCACCACTGGTGAATGTCCAAGCAACCCAAGGCTGGTTTCAGCTGCGTGTTAACACTCGCAGCCGTGCTGTTCAATTGGCTATCCAGTGAACGCTGGTTAGCTCTTGATTTTCCTTCCACACACCGAGCCTTCAGAAATCATTCTTATCTCCACTTCAGAATGTTCCATTCGTTCCCTGCGAATCTGGAATTCCTCTGACTCTCCACACCAGGCAGATTTTCCTAACAACACTGGTGAATGACCAGGTAATCCAATGCTGGTTTTCAGCGGCTGTTCACACTCACAGCCTTGCTGTTCAATTGGCAATCCAGTCAAACCTAGTCAGCTCTTCATTTTCCTGTCCACACAACCCAGCGTTCAGAAATCATTGGAATCTCTACTACAGAAATTTCCATTCATTCACTGTGAATCTGGAAATACTCTGCATCTGCATTCCAGGAAGGCTTTCGTTACACCACTGATGAATGTCCAAGTAATGCAATGCTGCTTCTTAGTGGTCTGTTCACACTCGAAACCGTGCTGTTCATTGGCTATCCACTCAATATCGGTCAGCTCTTCAATATCCTGTCCAGACTATCCAGATTCCTAAATGTTGGCAATCACCACTACAGAATGTTCCATTCAATCACGCGAATCTGGAATTCATCAGAGTCTCCACTCCTGGAAGGTTTTCGTGACACCACTGGTAAATGTCCAAGGAAGACAATGCTGGTTTTAAGCCGCCTGCTAACACACTCAGCCGTGCTGTTCAATTTGCTATCCACCCAACCCTATTCAGCTCTACATTTTCCTGTCCTCATAACCCAACCTTCAGAAATAATTGGTATCTCCTCCACAGAATGTTCCGTTCATTCACTGCGAATCTTAAATTCATCTGACTCTCAACTCCCGGCGGGTTATCGTTACACCACTTGTGAATGTCCAAGTAAGCCAATGCTGGTTTTCAGTGGCCTGTTCATACTAAGAGACGTGCTGTTCATTTGGCTATCCACTCCACCCTGTTCAGCTCTACATTCTCGTGTCCACAAAACCCAGCCTTCAGAAATCATTGGAATCACCACTAGAGAATGTTCCATTCATTCACTGCGAATCTGGAATTCCTCTGAACCTCCACTCCTGGCAGGTTTTCGTTACGCCACTGGTGAATGTCCAAGTAACTCAATACTGGTTTTCAGAGGCATGTTCAACTCGCAGAAGTGCTGTTCAATGGGCTATCCACTCAATATTGGTCAGCTCTTCATTTTCCTCTCCACACAAACCAGCCTTCAGAAATCATTGGGCTCTCCACTACAGACTGTTCCATTCATTCACTGCGATTCTGCAATTCATCTGACTCTCCGCTCCAGGCAGGTTTTCATTACAGCACTGGTGAATGACCAAGTAATCCAATGCTGGTTTTCAGCCGCCTTTTCACACTCGCAGTGTGCTGTTCAATTGTCTATCCACTCAAACCTGGTCAGCCTTTCATTTTCTTTTCCACAATATCAGACTTCAGAAATCATTGGAATCGCCAGTACAGAATGTTCCATTCATTCACTGCCAATCTGGAATTCATCTGAATCTGCACTCCAGGTAGGCTTTCATTACACCACTTATGAATGTCCAAGTAACACAATGCTGGTTTTCAGCGGTCTGTTCACACTCTAAGCCCTGCTTTTTACTGGGTATCCACACAACTGTGGTCAGCTCTTCATTTTCATGTCCAAACAATCCAGACTTGAGAAATCATTGCAATCTCCAGTACAGAATGTTCCATTCATTCACTGCGAATCTGGAATTCAACTGAATCTCCACTACCTGCAGATTTATCTTCCACCACTTGTGAATGTCCAAGTAAAACAATGCTGGTTTTCAGAGGCCTGTTCATGTTCGCAGTCGTGCTGTTCAATTGGCTATCCACTCAACCTGTTTTGCTCCTCATTTTCCTGTGCACACAACCCAGCCTTCAGAAATCATTGTAATCTCCACTACAGGATGTTCCATTCATTCACTGGGAATCTGGAATTCATCTGAATCTGCACTCCACGCAGGCTTTCGTTACACCACTGCTGAAAGTCGAAGTAATGCAATACTGGTTTTCAGTGGTCTGTTCACATTCGAAGCCGAGGCTTTTTACAGGCTATCCACTCAACACTGGTCAGCTCTTCATTTTCGTGTCCCCACAATCCAGATTTCAGAAATCATTGCAATCTCCACTACAGAATGTTCCATTCATTCACTGCGAGTCTGGAGTTTATCTGATTCTCCACTCCCGCCTGGTTAACATTACACCACTTGTGAATGTCCAAGTAAGCCAATGCTGGTTTTCAGAGGCCTGTTCATACTCGCAGCCGTGCTGTTTAATTGACAATTCACTCCACCCTGTTCAGCTCTTCATTGTCCCACCACACTACCAGCCTTCAGAAATCTTTGTTATCTCCACTACAGAATGTTCCATTCATTCACTGCGAATCTGGAATTCATCTGACTCTCAACTCCACGCAGGTTTTCATTACACCACTGTTGAATGTCCAAGTAACCCAATGCTGGTTTTCAGCGGCCTGTTCATATTCGCAGCCCTGCTGTTTACTTGGCTATCGATTCAAGCCTGGTCAGCTCTTCATTTTCCTGTCCACACAACACAGGCTTCAGAAATCATTGGAATCTCCTCTACAGAATGTTCCATTCATTCACTGCGAATGTGGAATTCAACTGACTCTCCACTCCATGCAGGTTTTCCTTACACCACTGATGAATGTCCAAGTAACCCAATGCTGGTTTTCAGCTGCATGTTCACACTCGCAGCCATGCTATACAATTGGCTTTCCACTAAATCCTGATTAGTTCTTGATTTTCCTTCCACACGACCCAGCCTTCAGAAATCGTTGGAATCTCCACTAGAGAATGTTCCATTCATTCACTGCGAATCTGGAATTCCTCTGAACCTCCACTCCCGGCAGGTTTTCGTTACACCACTGTTGAATGTCCAAGTAACCCAATGTTTTAAGTGTTTTCTTCACAAGCGCAGTGGTGCTGTTCAATTGGCTATCCACTCAACCCTGGCCAGCTCTACATTTTCCTGTCCACACCACAGAGACTGGAGAAATCATTGTTATCTCCACTACAGAATGTTCCATTCATTCACAGCGAATCTGGAATTCATCTGAATCTCCACTCCCGGCAGGTTTTCGTGACACCACTGGTAAATATCCAAGTAAGCCAATGCTGGTTTTAAGTGGCCTGCTCCTACTCTCAGCCGTGCTGTTCAATTTGCTATCCACTCAACCCTCTTCAGCTCCATTTTCCTGTCCACATAACCCAAACTTCAGAAACAATTGGTATCTCCTCCACAGAATGTTCCATTCATTGACGGCAAATCTGAAATTCATCTAATTCTCAACTCCCGTCAGGTTTTCGTTACACCACTTGTGAATGTCCAATTAAGCCAAAGCTGGTTTTCAGTGGCCTGTTCTTACTACGAGACGTGCTGTTCATTTGGCTATCCATTCCACCCTGTTCAGCTCTACATTTTCGTGTCCACAAAACCCAGCCTTCAGAAATCATTGGAATCACCACTAGAGAATGTTCCATTCATTCACTGCGAATCTGGAATTCATCTGAATCTCCACTCCCGGCAGGTTTTCATTGCACCACTGCTGAATGTTCAAGTAACGCAATGATGGTTTTCAGCGGTCTATTCACACTCGAACCCGTGCTGTTCACGGTCTAGCGACTCAACACTGGTGAGTTCTTCTTTTTCCAGTTCAGACAATACAAACCTCAGAAACCATTGCAATCTACACTACAGAATGTTTCATTCATTCAGGCGAATCTTGAATTCATCTTGTTCTCCACTCCCAGCAGGTTTTCGTTTCACCACTGGTGAATGTCCAAGCAACCCAAGGCTGGTTTCAGCTGCGTGTTAACACTCGCAGCCGTGCTGTTCAATTGGCTATCCAGTGAACGCTGGTTAGCTCTTGATTTTCCTTCCACACACCGAGCCTTCAGAAATCATTCTTATCTCCACTTCAGAATGTTCCATTCGTTCCCTGCGAATCTGGAATTCCTCTGACTCTCCACACCAGGCAGATTTTCCTAACAACACTGGTGAATGACCAGGTAATCCAATGCTGGTTTTCAGCGGCTGTTCACACTCACAGCCTTGCTGTTCAATTGGCAATCCAGTCAAACCTAGTCAGCTCTTCATTTTCCTGTCCACACAACCCAGCGTTCAGAAATCATTGGAATCTCTACTACAGAAATTTCCATTCATTCACTGTGAATCTGGAAATACTCTGAATCTGCATTCCAGGAAGGCTTTCGTTACACCACTGATGAATGTCCAAGTAATGCAATGCTGCTTCTTAGTGGTCTGTTCACACTCGAAACCGTGCTGTTCATTGGCTATCCACTCAATATCGGTCAGCTCTTCAATATCCTGTCCAGACTATCCAGATTCCTAAATGTTGGCAATCACCACTACAGAATGTTCCATTCAATCACGCGAATCTGGAATTCATCAGAGTCTCCACTCCTGGAAGGTTTTCGTGACACCACTGGTAAATGTCCAAGGAAGACAATGCTGGTTTTAAGCCGCCTGCTAACACACTCAGCCGTGCTGTTCAATTTGCTATCCACCCAACCCTATTCAGCTCTACATTTTCCTGTCCTCATAACCCAACCTTCAGAAATAATTGGTATCTCCTCCACAGAATGTTCCGTTCATTCACTGCGAATCTTAAATTCATCTGACTCTCAACTCCCGGCGGGTTATCGTTACACCACTTGTGAATGTCCAAGTAAGCCAATGCTGGTTTTCAGTGGCCTGTTCATACTAAGAGACGTGCTGTTCATTTGGCTATCCACTCCACCCTGTTCAGCTCTACATTCTCGTGTCCACAAAACCCAGCCTTCAGAAATCATTGGAATCACCACTAGAGAATGTTCCATTCATTCACTGCGAATCTGGAATTCATCTGAACCTCCACTCCTGGCAGGTTTTCGTTACGCCACTGGTGAATGTCCAAGTAACTCAATACTGGTTTTCAGAGGCATGTTCCACTCGCAGAAGTGCTGTTCAATGGGCTATCCACTCAATATTGGTCAGCTCTTCATTTTCCTCTCCACACAAACCAGCCTTCAGAAATCATTGGGCTCTCCACTACAGACTGTTCCATTCATTCACTGCGATTCTGCAATTCATCTGACTCTCCGCTCCAGGCAGGTTTTCATTACAGCACTGGTGAATGACCAAGTAATCCAATGCTGGTTTTCAGCCGCCTTTTCACACTCGCAGTGTGCTGTTCAATTGTCTATCCACTCAAACCTGGTCAGCCTTTCATTTTCTTTTCCACAATATCAGACTTCAGAAATCATTGGAATCGCCAGTACAGAATGTTCCATTCATTCACTGCGAATCTGGAATTCAACTGAATCTCCACTACCTGCAGATTTATCTTACACTACTTGTGATTGTCCAAGTAAAACAATGCTGGTTTTCAGAGGCCTGTTCATGTTCGCAGTCGTGCTGTTCAATTGGCTATCCACTCAACCTGTTTTGCTCCTCATTTTCCTGTGCACACAACCCAGCCTTCAGAAATCATTGTAATCTCCACTACAGGATGTTCCATTCATTCACTGGGAATCTGGAATTCATCTGAATCTGCACTCCACGCAGGCTTTCGTTACACCACTGCTGAAAGTCGAAGTAATGCAATACTGGTTTTCAGTGGTCTGTTCACATTCGAAGCCGAGGCTTTTTACAGGCTATCCACTCAACACTGGTCAGCTCTTCATTTTCGTGTCCCCACAATCCAGATTTCAGAAATCATTGCAATCTCCACTACAGAATGTTCCATTCATTCACTGCGAGTCTGGAGTTTATCTGATTCTCCACTCCCGCCTGGTTAACATTACACCACTTGTGAATGTCCAAGTAAGCCAATGCTGGTTTTCAGAGGCCTGTTCATACTCGCAGCCGTGCTGTTTAATTGACAATTCACTCCACCCTGTTCAGCTCTTCATTGTCCCACCACACTACCAGCCTTCAGAAATCTTTGTTATCTCCACTACAGAATGTTCCATTCATTCACTGCGAATCTGGAATTCATCTGACTCTCAACTCCACGCAGGTTTTCATTACACCACTGTTGAATGTCCAAGTAACCCAATGCTGGTTTTCAGCGGCCTGTTCATATTCGCAGCCCTGCTGTTTACTTGGCTATCGATTCAAGCCTGGTCAGCTCTTCATTTTCCTGTCCACACAACACAGGCTTCAGAAATCATTGGAATCTCCTCTACAGAATGTTCCATTCATTCACTGCGAATGTGGAATTCAACTGACTCTCCACTCCATGCAGGTTTTCCTTACACCACTGATGAATGTCCAAGTAACCCAATGCTGGTTTTCAGCTGCATGTTCACACTCGCAGCCATGCTATACAATTGGCTTTCCACTAAATCCTGATTAGTTCTTGATTTTCCTTCCACACGACCCAGCCTTCAGAAATCGTTGGAATCTCCACTAGAGAATGTTCCATTCATTCACTGCGAATCTGGAATTCCTCTGAACCTCCACTCCCGGCAGGTTTTCGTTACACCACTGTTGAATGTCCAAGTAACCCAATGTTTTAAGTGTTTTCTTCACAAGCGCAGTGGTGCTGTTCAATTGGCTATCCACTCAACCCTGGCCAGCTCTACATTTTCCTGTCCACACCACAGAGACTGGAGAAATCATTGTTATCTCCACTACAGAATGTTCCATTCATTCACAGCGAATCTGGAATTCATCTGAATCTCCACTCCCGGCAGGTTTTCGTGACACCACTGGTAAATATCCAAGTAAGCCAATGCTGGTTTTAAGTGGCCTGCTCCTACTCTCAGCCGTGCTGTTCAATTTGCTATCCACTCAACCCTCTTCAGCTCCATTTTCCTGTCCACATAACCCAAACTTCAGAAACAATTGGTATCTCCTCCACAGAATGTTCCATTCATTGACGGCAAATCTGAAATTCATCTAATTCTCAACTCCCGTCAGGTTTTCGTTACACCACTTGTGAATGTCCAATTAAGCCAAAGCTGGTTTTCAGTGGCCTGTTCTTACTACGAGACGTGCTGTTCATTTGGCTATCCATTCCACCCTGTTCAGCTCTACATTTTCGTGTCCACAAAACCCAGCCTTCAGAAATCATTGGAATCACCACTAGAGAATGTTCCATTCATTCACTGCGAATCTGGAATTCATCTGAATCTCCACTCCCGGCAGGTTTTCATTGCACCACTGCTGAATGTTCAAGTAACGCAATGATGGTTTTCAGCGGTCTATTCACACTCGAACCCGTGCTGTTCACGGTCTAGCGACTCAACACTGGTGAGTTCTTCTTTTTCCAGTTCAGACAATACAAACCTCAGAAACCATTGCAATCTACACTACAGAATGTTTCATTCATTCAGGCGAATCTTGAATTCATCTTGTTCTCCACTCCCAGCAGGTTTTCGTTTCACCACTGGTGAATGTCCAAGCAACCCAAGGCTGGTTTCAGCTGCGTGTTAACACTCGCAGCCGTGCTGTACAACTGGCTATCCAGTGAACGCTGGTTAGCTCTTGATTTTCCTTCCACACACCGAGCCTTCAGAAATCATTCTTATCTCCACTTCAGAATGTTCCATTCGTTCCCTGCGAATCTGGAATTCCTCTGACTCTCCACACCAGGCAGATTTTCCTAACAACACTGGTGAATGACCAGGTAATCCAATGCTGGTTTTCAGCGGCTGTTCACACTCACAGCCTTGCTGTTCAATTGGCAATCCAGTCAAACCTAGTCAGCTCTTCATTTTCCTGTCCACACAACCCAGCGTTCAGAAATCATTGGAATCTCTACTACAGAAATTTCCATTCATTCACTGTGAATCTGGAAATACTCTGAATCTGCATTCCAGGAAGGCTTTCGTTACACCACTGATGAATGTCCAAGTAATGCAATGCTGCTTCTTAGTGGTCTGTTCACACTCGAAACCGTGCTGTTCATTGGCTATCCACTCAATATCGGTCAGCTCTTCAATATCCTGTCCAGACTATCCAGATTCCTAAATGTTGGCAATCACCACTACAGAATGTTCCATTCAATCACGCGAATCTGGAATTCATCAGAGTCTCCACTCCTGGAAGGTTTTCGTGACACCACTGGTAAATGTCCAAGGAAGACAATGCTGGTTTTAAGCCGCCTGCTAACACACTCAGCCGTGCTGTTCAATTTGCTATCCACCCAACCCTATTCAGCTCTACATTTTCCTGTCCTCATAACCCAACCTTCAGAAATAATTGGTATCTCCTCCACAGAATGTTCCGTTCATTCACTGCGAATCTTAAATTCATCTGACTCTCAACTCCCGGCGGGTTATCGTTACACCACTTGTGAATGTCCAAGTAAGCCAATGCTGGTTTTCAGTGGCCTGTTCATACTAAGAGACGTGCTGTTCATTTGGCTATCCACTCCACCCTGTTCAGCTCTACATTTTCGTGTCCACAAAACCCAGCCTTCAGAAATCATTGGAATCACCACTAGAGAATGTTCCATTCATTCACTGCGAATCTGGAATTCCTCTGAACCTCCACTCCTGGCAGGTTTTCGTTACGCCACTGGTGAATGTCCAAGTAACTCAATACTGGTTTTCAGAGGCATGTTCAACTCGCAGAAGTGCTGTTCAATGGGCTATCCACTCAATATTGGTCAGCTCTTCATTTTCCTCTCCACACAAACCAGCCTTCAGAAATCATTGGGCTCTCCACTACAGACTGTTCCATTCATTCACTGCGATTCTGCAATTCATCTGACTCTCCGCTCCAGGCAGGTTTTCATTACAGCACTGGTGAATGACCAAGTAATCCAATGCTGGTTTTCAGCCGCCTTTTCACACTCGCAGTGTGCTGTTCAATTGTCTATCCACTCAAACCTGGTCAGCCTTTCATTTTCTTTTCCACAATATCAGACTTCAGAAATCATTGGAATCGCCAGTACAGAATGTTCCATTCATTCACTGCCAATCTGGAATTCATCTGAATCTGCACTCCAGGTAGGCTTTCATTACACCACTTATGAATGTCCAAGTAACACAATGCTGGTTTTCAGCGGTCTGTTCACACTCTAAGCCCTGCTTTTTACTGGGTATCCACACAACTGTGGTCAGCTCTTCATTTTCATGTCCAAACAATCCAGACTTGAGAAATCATTGCAATCTCCAGTACAGAATGTTCCATTCATTCACTGCGAATCTGGAATTCAACTGAATCTCCACTACCTGCAGATTTATCTTACACCACTTGTGAATGTCCAAGTAAAACAATGCTGGTTTTCAGAGGCCTGTTCATGTTCGCAGTCGTGCTGTTCAATTGGCTATCCACTCAACCTGTTTTGCTCCTCATTTTCCTGTGCACACAACCCAGCCTTCAGAAATCATTGTAATCTCCACTACAGGATGTTCCATTCATTCACTGGGAATCTGGAATTCATCTGAATCTGCACTCCACGCAGGCTTTCGTTACACCACTGCTGAAAGTCGAAGTAATGCAATACTGGTTTTCAGTGGTCTGTTCACATTCGAAGCCGAGGCTTTTTACAGGCTATCCACTCAACACTGGTCAGCTCTTCATTTTCGTGTCCCCACAATCCAGATTTCAGAAATCATTGCAATCTCCACTACAGAATGTTCCATTCATTCACTGCGAGTCTGGAGTTTATCTGATTCTCCACTCCCGCCTGGTTAACATTACACCACTTGTGAATGTCCAAGTAAGCCAATGCTGGTTTTCAGAGGCCTGTTCATACTCGCAGCCGTGCTGTTTAATTGACAATTCACTCCACCCTGTTCAGCTCTTCATTGTCCCACCACACTACCAGCCTTCAGAAATCTTTGTTATCTCCACTACAGAATGTTCCATTCATTCACTGCGAATCTGGAATTCATCTGACTCTCAACTCCACGCAGGTTTTCATTACACCACTGTTGAATGTCCAAGTAACCCAATGCTGGTTTTCAGCGGCCTGTTCATATTCGCAGCCCTGCTGTTTACTTGGCTATCGATTCAAGCCTGGTCAGCTCTTCATTTTCCTGTCCACACAACACAGGCTTCAGAAATCATTGGAATCTCCTCTACAGAATGTTCCATTCATTCACTGCGAATGTGGAATTCAACTGACTCTCCACTCCATGCAGGTTTTCCTTACACCACTGATGAATGTCCAAGTAACCCAATGCTGGTTTTCAGCTGCATGTTCACACTCGCAGCCATGCTATACAATTGGCTTTCCACTAAATCCTGATTAGTTCTTGATTTTCCTTCCACACGACCCAGCCTTCAGAAATCGTTGGAATCTCCACTAGAGAATGTTCCATTCATTCACTGCGAATCTGGAATTCCTCTGAACCTCCACTCCCGGCAGGTTTTCGTTACACCACTGTTGAATGTCCAAGTAACCCAATGTTTTAAGTGTTTTCTTCACAAGCGCAGTGGTGCTGTTCAATTGGCTATCCACTCAACCCTGGCCAGCTCTACATTTTCCTGTCCACACCACAGAGACTGGAGAAATCATTGTTATCTCCACTACAGAATGTTCCATTCATTCACAGCGAATCTGGAATTCATCTGAATCTCCACTCCCGGCAGGTTTTCGTGACACCACTGGTAAATATCCAAGTAAGCCAATGCTGGTTTTAAGTGGCCTGCTCCTACTCTCAGCCGTGCTGTTCAATTTGCTATCCACTCAACCCTCTTCAGCTCCATTTTCCTGTCCACATAACCCAAACTTCAGAAACAATTGGTATCTCCTCCACAGAATGTTCCATTCATTGACGGCAAATCTGAAATTCATCTAATTCTCAACTCCCGTCAGGTTTTCGTTACACCACTTGTGAATGTCCAATTAAGCCAAAGCTGGTTTTCAGTGGCCTGTTCTTACTACGAGACGTGCTGTTCATTTGGCTATCCATTCCACCCTGTTCAGCTCTACATTTTCGTGTCCACAAAACCCAGCCTTCAGAAATCATTGGAATCACCACTAGAGAATGTTCCATTCATTCACTGCGAATCTGGAATTCATCTGAATCTCCACTCCCGGCAGGTTTTCATTGCACCACTGCTGAATGTTCAAGTAACGCAATGATGGTTTTCAGCGGTCTATTCACACTCGAACCCGTGCTGTTCACGGTCTAGCGACTCAACACTGGTGAGTTCTTCTTTTTCCAGTTCAGACAATACAAACCTCAGAAACCATTGCAATCTACACTACAGAATGTTTCATTCATTCAGGCGAATCTTGAATTCATCTTGTTCTCCACTCCCAGCAGGTTTTCGTTTCACCACTGGTGAATGTCCAAGCAACCCAAGGCTGGTTTCAGCTGCGTGTTAACACTCGCAGCCGTGCTGTTCAATTGGCTATCCAGTGAACGCTGGTTAGCTCTTGATTTTCCTTCCACACACCGAGCCTTCAGAAATCATTCTTATCTCCACTTCAGAATGTTCCATTCGTTCCCTGCGAATCTGGAATTCCTCTGACTCTCCACACCAGGCAGATTTTCCTAACAACACTGGTGAATGACCAGGTAATCCAATGCTGGTTTTCAGCGGCTGTTCACACTCACAGCCTTGCTGTTCAATTGGCAATCCAGTCAAACCTAGTCAGCTCTTCATTTTCCTGTCCACACAACCCAGCGTTCAGAAATCATTGGAATCTCTACTACAGAAATTTCCATTCATTCACTGTGAATCTGGAAATACTCTGAATCTGCATTCCAGGAAGGCTTTCGTTACACCACTGATGAATGTCCAAGTAATGCAATGCTGCTTCTTAGTGGTCTGTTCACACTCGAAACCGTGCTCTTCATTGGCTATCCACTCAATATCGGTCAGCTCTTCAATATCCTGTCCAGACTATCCAGATTCCTAAATGTTGGCAATCACCACTACAGAATGTTCCATTCAATCACGCGAATCTGGAATTCATCAGAGTCTCCACTCCTGGAAGGTTTTCGTGACACCACTGGTAAATGTCCAAGGAAGACAATGCTGGTTTTAAGCCGCCTGCTAACACACTCAGCCGTGCTGTTCAATTTGCTATCCACCCAACCCTATTCAGCTCTACATTTTCCTGTCCTCATAACCCAACCTTCAGAAATAATTGGTATCTCCTCCACAGAATGTTCCGTTCATTCACTGCGAATCTTAAATTCATCTGACTCTCAACTCCCGGCGGGTTATCGTTACACCACTTGTGAATGTCCAAGTAAGCCAATGCTGGTTTTCAGTGGCCTGTTCATACTAAGAGACGTGCTGTTCATTTGGCTATCCACTCCACCCTGTTCAGCTCTACATTTTCGTGTCCACAAAACCCAGCCTTCAGAAATCATTGGAATCACCACTAGAGAATGTTCCATTCATTCACTGCGAATCTGGAATTCCTCTGAACCTCCACTCCTGGCAGGTTTTCGTTACGCCACTGGTGAATGTCCAAGTAACTCAATACTGGTTTTCAGAGGCATGTTCAACTCGCAGAAGTGCTGTTCAATGGGCTATCCACTCAATATTGGTCAGCTCTTCATTTTCCTCTCCACACAAACCAGCCTTCAGAAATCATTGGGCTCTCCACTACAGACTGTTCCATTCATTCACTGCGATTCTGCAATTCATCTGACTCTCCGCTCCAGGCAGGTTTTCATTACAGCACTGGTGAATGACCAAGTAATCCAATGCTGGTTTTCAGCCGCCTTTTCACACTCGCAGTGTGCTGTTCAATTGTCTATCCACTCAAACCTGGTCAGCCTTTCATTTTCTTTTCCACAATATCAGACTTCAGAAATCATTGGAATCGCCAGTACAGAATGTTCCATTCATTCACTGCCAATCTGGAATTCATCTGAATCTGCACTCCAGGTAGGCTTTCATTACACCACTTATGAATGTCCAAGTAACACAATGCTGGTTTTCAGCGGTCTGTTCACACTCTAAGCCCTGCTTTTTACTGGGTATCCACACAACTGTGGTCAGCTCTTCATTTTCATGTCCAAACAATCCAGACTTGAGAAATCATTGCAATCTCCAGTACAGAATGTTCCATTCATTCACTGCGAATCTGGAATTCAACTGAATCTCCACTACCTGCAGATTTATCTTACACCACTTGTGAATGTCCAAGTAAAACAATGCTGGTTTTCAGAGGCCTGTTCATGTTCGCAGTCGTGCTGTTCAATTGGCTATCCACTCAACCTGTTTTGCTCCTCATTTTCCTGTGCACACAACCCAGCCTTCAGAAATCATTGTAATCTCCACTACAGGATGTTCCATTCATTCACTGGGAATCTGGAATTCATCTGAATCTGCACTCCACGCAGGCTTTCGTTACACCACTGCTGAAAGTCGAAGTAATGCAATACTGGTTTTCAGTGGTCTGTTCACATTCGAAGCCGAGGCTTTTTACAGGCTATCCACTCAACACTGGTCAGCTCTTCATTTTCGTGTCCCCACAATCCAGATTTCAGAAATCATTGCAATCTCCACTACAGAATGTTCCATTCATTCACTGCGAGTCTGGAGTTTATCTGATTCTCCACTCCCGCCTGGTTAACATTACACCACTTGTGAATGTCCAAGTAAGCCAATGCTGGTTTTCAGAGGCCTGTTCATACTCGCAGCCGTGCTGTTTAATTGACAATTCACTCCACCCTGTTCAGCTCTTCATTGTCCCACCACACTACCAGCCTTCAGAAATCTTTGTTATCTCCACTACAGAATGTTCCATTCATTCACTGCGAATCTGGAATTCATCTGACTCTCAACTCCACGCAGGTTTTCATTACACCACTGTTGAATGTCCAAGTAACCCAATGCTGATTTTCAGCGGCCTGTTCATATTCGTAGCCCTGCTGTTTACTTGGCTATCGATTCAAGCCTGGTCAGCTCTTCATTTTCCTGTCCACACAACACAGGCTTCAGAAATCATTGGAATCTCCTCTACAGAATGTTCCATTCATTCACTGCGAATGTGGAATTCAACTGACTCTCCACTCCATGCAGGTTTTCCTTACACCACTGATGAATGTCCAAGTAACCCAATGCTGGTTTTCAGCTGCATGTTCACACTCGCAGCCATGCTATACAATTGGCTTTCCACTAAATCCTGATTAGTTCTTGATTTTCCTTCCACACGACCCAGCCTTCAGAAATCGTTGGAATCTCCACTAGAGAATGTTCCATTCATTCACTGCGAATCTGGAATTCCTCTGAACCTCCACTCCCGGCAGGTTTTCGTTACACCACTGTTGAATGTCCAAGTAACCCAATGTTTTAAGTGTTTTCTTCACAAGCGCAGTGGTGCTGTTCAATTGGCTATCCACTCAACCCTGGCCAGCTCTACATTTTCCTGTCCACACCACAGAGACTGGAGAAATCATTGTTATCTCCACTACAGAATGTTCCATTCATTCACAGCGAATCTGGAATTCATCTGAATCTCCACTCCCGGCAGGTTTTCGTGACACCACTGGTAAATATCCAAGTAAGCCAATGCTGGTTTTAAGTGGCCTGCTCCTACTCTCAGCCGTGCTGTTCAATTTGCTATCCACTCAACCCTCTTCAGCTCCATTTTCCTGTCCACATAACCCAAACTTCAGAAACAATTGGTATCTCCTCCACAGAATGTTCCATTCATTGACGGCAAATCTGAAATTCATCTAATTCTCAACTCCCGTCAGGTTTTCGTTACACCACTTGTGAATGTCCAATTAAGCCAAAGCTGGTTTTCAGTGGCCTGTTCTTACTACGAGACGTGCTGTTCATTTGGCTATCCATTCCACCCTGTTCAGCTCTACATTTTCGTGTCCACAAAACCCAGCCTTCAGAAATCATTGGAATCACCACTAGAGAATGTTCCATTCATTCACTGCGAATCTGGAATTCATCTGAATCTCCACTCCCGGCAGGTTTTCATTGCACCACTGCTGAATGTTCAAGTAACGCAATGATGGTTTTCAGCGGTCTATTCACACTCGAACCCGTGCTGTTCACGGTCTAGCGACTCAACACTGGTGAGTTCTTCTTTTTCCAGTTCAGACAATACAAACCTCAGAAACCATTGCAATCTACACTACAGAATGTTTCATTCATTCAGGCGAATCTTGAATTCATCTTGTTCTCCACTCCCAGCAGGTTTTCGTTTCACCACTGGTGAATGTCCAAGCAACCCAAGGCTGGTTTCAGCTGCGTGTTAACACTCGCAGCCGTGCTGTTCAATTGGCTATCCAGTGAACGCTGGTTAGCTCTTGATTTTCCTTCCACACACCGAGCCTTCAGAAATCATTCTTATCTCCACTTCAGAATGTTCCATTCGTTCCCTGCGAATCTGGAATTCCTCTGACTCTCCACACCAGGCAGATTTTCCTAACAACACTGGTGAATGACCAGGTAATCCAATGCTGGTTTTCAGCGGCTGTTCACACTCACAGCCTTGCTGTTCAATTGGCAATCCAGTCAAACCTAGTCAGCTCTTCATTTTCCTGTCCACACAACCCAGCGTTCAGAAATCATTGGAATCTCTACTACAGAAATTTCCATTCATTCACTGCGAATCTGGAATTCATCTGAACCTCCACTCCTGGCAGGTTTTCGTTACGCCACTGGTGAATGTCCAAGTAACTCAATACTGGTTTTCAGAGGCATGTTCAACTCGCAGAAGTGCTGTTCAATGGGCTATCCACTCAATATTGGTCAGCTCTTCATTTTCCTCTCCACACAAACCAGCCTTCAGAAATCATTGGGCTCTCCACTACAGACTGTTCCATTCATTCACTGCGATTCTGCAATTCATCTGACTCTCCGCTCCAGGCAGGTTTTCATTACAGCACTGGTGAATGACCAAGTAATCCAATGCTGGTTTTCAGCCGCCTTTTCACACTCGCAGTGTGCTGTTCAATTGTCTATCCACTCAAACCTGGTCAGCCTTTCATTTTCTTTTCCACAATATCAGACTTCAGAAATCATTGGAATCGCCAGTACAGAATGTTCCATTCATTCACTGCCAATCTGGAATTCATCTGAATCTGCACTCCAGGTAGGCTTTCATTACACCACTTATGAATGTCCAAGTAACACAATGCTGGTTTTCAGCGGTCTGTTCACACTCTAAGCCCTGCTTTTTACTGGGTATCCACACAACTGTGGTCAGCTCTTCATTTTCATGTCCAAACAATCCAGACTTGAGAAATCATTGCAATCTCCAGTACAGAATGTTCCATTCATTCACTGCGAATCTGGAATTCAACTGAATCTCCACTACCTGCAGATTTATCTTACACCACTTGTGAATGTCCAAGTAAAACAATGCTGGTTTTCAGAGGCCTGTTCATGTTCGCAGTCGTGCTGTTCAATTGGCTATCCACTCAACCTGTTTTGCTCCTCATTTTCCTGTGCACACAACCCAGCCTTCAGAAATCATTGTAATCTCCACTACAGGATGTTCCATTCATTCACTGGGAATCTGGAATTCATCTGAATCTGCACTCCACGCAGGCTTTCGTTACACCACTGCTGAAAGTCGAAGTAATGCAATACTGGTTTTCAGTGGTCTGTTCACATTCGAAGCCGAGGCTTTTTACAGGCTATCCACTCAACACTGGTCAGCTCTTCATTTTCGTGTCCCCACAATCCAGATTTCAGAAATCATTGCAATCTCCACTACAGAATGTTCCATTCATTCACTGCGAGTCTGGAGTTTATCTGATTCTCCACTCCCGCCTGGTTAACATTACACCACTTGTGAATGTCCAAGTAAGCCAATGCTGGTTTTCAGAGGCCTGTTCATACTCGCAGCCGTGCTGTTTAATTGACAATTCACTCCACCCTGTTCAGCTCTTCATTGTCCCACCACACTACCAGCCTTCAGAAATCTTTGTTATCTCCACTACAGAATGTTCCATTCATTCACTGCGAATCTGGAATTCATCTGACTCTCAACTCCACGCAGGTTTTCATTACACCACTGTTGAATGTCCAAGTAACCCAATGCTGGTTTTCAGCGGCCTGTTCATATTCGCAGCCCTGCTGTTTACTTGGCTATCGATTCAAGCCTGGTCAGCTCTTCATTTTCCTGTCCACACAACACAGGCTTCAGAAATCATTGGAATCTCCTCTACAGAATGTTCCATTCATTCACTGCGAATGTGGAATTCAACTGACTCTCCACTCCATGCAGGTTTTCCTTACACCACTGATGAATGTCCAAGTAACCCAATGCTGGTTTTCAGCTGCATGTTCACACTCGCAGCCATGCTATACAATTGGCTTTCCACTAAATCCTGATTAGTTCTTGATTTTCCTTCCACACGACCCAGCCTTCAGAAATCGTTGGAATCTCCACTAGAGAATGTTCCATTCATTCACTGCGAATCTGGAATTCCTCTGAACCTCCACTCCCGGCAGGTTTTCGTTACACCACTGTTGAATGTCCAAGTAACCCAATGTTTTAAGTGTTTTCTTCACAAGCGCAGTGGTGCTGTTCAATTGGCTATCCACTCAACCCTGGCCAGCTCTACATTTTCCTGTCCACACCACAGAGACTGGAGAAATCATTGTTATCTCCACTACAGAATGTTCCATTCATTCACAGCGAATCTGGAATTCATCTGAATCTCCACTCCCGGCAGGTTTTCGTGACACCACTGGTAAATATCCAAGTAAGCCAATGCTGGTTTTAAGTGGCCTGCTCATACTCTCAGCCGTGCTGTTCAATTTGCTATCCACTCAACCCTCTTCAGCTCCATTTTCCTGTCCACATAACCCAAACTTCAGAAACAATTGGTATCTCCTCCACAGAATGTTCCATTCATTGACGGCAAATCTGAAATTCATCTAATTCTCAACTCCCGTCAGGTTTTCGTTACACCACTTGTGAATGTCCAATTAAGCCAAAGCTGGTTTTCAGTGGCCTGTTCTTACTACGAGACGTGCTGTTCATTTGGCTATCCATTCCACCCTGTTCAGCTCTACATTTTCGTGTCCACAAAACCCAGCCTTCAGAAATCATTGGAATCACCACTAGAGAATGTTCCATTCATTCACTGCGAATCTGGAATTCATCTGAATCTCCACTCCCGGCAGGTTTTCATTGCACCACTGCTGAATGTTCAAGTAACGCAATGATGGTTTTCAGCGGTCTATTCACACTCGAACCCGTGCTGTTCACGGTCTAGCGACTCAACACTGGTGAGTTCTTCTTTTTCCAGTTCAGACAATACAAACCTCAGAAACCATTGCAATCTACACTACAGAATGTTTCATTCATTCACGCGAATCTTGAATTCATCTTGTTCTCCACTCCCAGCAGGTTTTCGTTTCACCACTGGTGAATGTCCAAGCAACCCAAGGCTGGTTTCAGCTGCGTGTTAACACTCGCAGCCGTGCTGTTCAATTGGCTATCCAGTGAACGCTGGTTAGCTCTTGATTTTCCTTCCACACACCGAGCCTTCAGAAATCATTCTTATCTCCACTTCAGAATGTTCCATTCGTTCCCTGCGAATCTGGAATTCCTCTGACTCTCCACACCAGGCAGATTTTCCTAACAACACTGGTGAATGACCAGGTAATCCAATGCTGGTTTTCAGCGGCTGTTCACACTCACAGCCTTGCTGTTCAATTGGCAATCCAGTCAAACCTAGTCAGCTCTTCATTTTCCTGTCCACACAACCCAGCGTTCAGAAATCATTGGAATCTCTACTACAGAAATTTCCATTCATTCACTGTGAATCTGGAAATACTCTGAATCTGCATTCCAGGAAGGCTTTCGTTACACCGCTGATGAATGTCCAAGTAATGCAATGCTGCTTCTTAGTGGTCTGTTCACACTCGAAACCGTGCTGTTCATTGGCTATCCACTCAATATCGGTCAGCTCTTCAATATCCTGTCCAGACTATCCAGATTCCTAAATGTTGGCAATCACCACTACAGAATGTTCCATTCAATCACGCGAATCTGGAATTCATCAGAGTCTCCACTCCTGGAAGGTTTTCCTGACACCACTGGTAAATGTCCAAGGAAGACAATGCTGGTTTTAAGCCGCCTGCTAACACACTCAGCCGTGCTGTTCAATTTGCTATCCACCCAACCCTATTCAGCTCTACATTTTCCTGTCCTCATAACCCAACCTTCAGAAATAATTGGTATCTCCTCCACAGAATGTTCCGTTCATTCACTGCGAATCTTAAATTCATCTGACTCTCAACTCCCGGCGGGTTATCGTTACACCACTTGTGAATGTCCAAGTAAGCCAATGCTGGTTTTCAGTGGCCTGTTCATACTAAGAGACGTGCTGTTCATTTGGCTATCCACTCCACCCTGTTCAGCTCTACATTCTCGTGTCCACAAAACCCAGCCTTCAGAAATCATTGGAATCACCACTAGAGAATGTTCCATTCATTCACTGCGAATCTGGAATTCATCTGAACCTCCACTCCTGGCAGGTTTTCGTTACGCCACTGGTGAATGTCCAAGTAACTCAATACTGGTTTTCAGAGGCATGTTCAACTCGCAGAAGTGCTGTTCAATGGGCTATCCACTCAATATTGGTCAGCTCTTCATTTTCCTCTCCACACAAACCAGCCTTCAGAAATCATTGGGCTCTCCACTACAGACTGTTCCATTCATTCACTGCGATTCTGCAATTCATCTGACTCTCCGCTCCAGGCAGGTTTTCATTACAGCACTGGTGAATGACCAAGTAATCCAATGCTGGTTTTCAGCCGCCTTTTCACACTCGCAGTGTGCTGTTCAATTGTCTATCCACTCAAACCTGGTCAGCCTTTCATTTTCTTTTCCACAATATCAGACTTCAGAAATCATTGGAATCGCCAGTACAGAATGTTCCATTCATTCACTGCCAATCTGGAATTCATCTGAATCTGCACTCCAGGTAGGCTTTCATTACACCACTTATGAATGTCCAAGTAACACAATGCTGGTTTTCAGCGGTCTGTTCACACTCTAAGCCCTGCTTTTTACTGGGTATCCACACAACTGTGGTCAGCTCTTCATTTTCATGTCCAAACAATCCAGACTTGAGAAATCATTGCAATCTCCAGTACAGAATGTTCCATTCATTCACTGCGAATCTGGAATTCAACTGAATCTCCACTACCTGCAGATTTATCTTACACCACTTGTGAATGTCCAAGTAAAACAATGCTGGTTTTCAGAGGCCTGTTCATGTTCGCAGTCGTGCTGTTCAATTGGCTATCCACTCAACCTGTTTTGCTCCTCATTTTCCTGTGCACACAACCCAGCCTTCAGAAATCATTGTAATCTCCACTACAGGATGTTCCATTCATTCACTGGGAATCTGGAATTCATCTGAATCTGCACTCCACGCAGGCTTTCGTTACACCACTGCTGAAAGTCGAAGTAATGCAATACTGGTTTTCAGTGGTCTGTTCACATTCGAAGCCGAGGCTTTTTACAGGCTATCCACTCAACACTGGTCAGCTCTTCATTTTCGTGTCCCCACAATCCAGATTTCAGAAATCATTGCAATCTCCACTACAGAATGTTCCATTCATTCACTGCGAGTCTGGAGTTTATCTGATTCTCCACTCCCGCCTGGTTAACATTACACCACTTGTGAATGTCCAAGTAAGCCAATGCTGGTTTTCAGAGGCCTGTTCATACTCGCAGCCGTGCTGTTTAATTGACAATTCACTCCACCCTGTTCAGCTCTTCATTGTCCCACCACACTACCAGCCTTCAGAAATCTTTGTTATCTCCACTACAGAATGTTCCATTCATTCACTGCGAATCTGGAATTCATCTGACTCTCAACTCCACGCAGGTTTTCATTACACCACTGTTGAATGTCCAAGTAACCCAATGCTGGTTTTCAGCGGCCTGTTCATATTCGCAGCCCTGCTGTTTACTTGGCTATCGATTCAAGCCTGGTCAGCTCTTCATTTTCCTGTCCACACAACACAGGCTTCAGAAATCATTGGAATCTCCTCTACAGAATGTTCCATTCATTCACTGCGAATGTGGAATTCAACTGACTCTCCACTCCATGCAGGTTTTCCTTACACCACTGATGAATGTCCAAGTAACCCAATGCTGGTTTTCAGCTGCATGTTCACACTCGCAGCCATGCTATACAATTGGCTTTCCACTAAATCCTGATTAGTTCTTGATTTTCCTTCCACACGACCCAGCCTTCAGAAATCGTTGGAATCTCCACTAGAGAATGTTCCATTCATTCACTGCGAATCTGGAATTCCTCTGAACCTCCACTCCCGGCAGGTTTTCGTTACACCACTGTTGAATGTCCAAGTAACCCAATGTTTTAAGTGTTTTCTTCACAAGCGCAGTGGTGCTGTTCAATTGGCTATCCACTCAACCCTGGCCAGCTCTACATTTTCCTGTCCACACCACAGAGACTGGAGAAATCATTGTTATCTCCACTACAGAATGTTCCATTCATTCACAGCGAATCTGGAATTCATCTGAATCTCCACTCCCGGCAGGTTTTCGTGACACCACTGGTAAATATCCAAGTAAGCCAATGCTGGTTTTAAGTGGCCTGCTCATACTCTCAGCCGTGCTGTTCAATTTGCTATCCACTCAACCCTCTTCAGCTCCATTTTCCTGTCCACATAACCCAAACTTCAGAAACAATTGGTATCTCCTCCACAGAATGTTCCATTCATTGACGGCAAATCTGAAATTCATCTAATTCTCAACTCCCGTCAGGTTTTCGTTACACCACTTGTGAATGTCCAATTAAGCCAAAGCTGGTTTTCAGTGGCCTGTTCTTACTACGAGACGTGCTGTTCATTTGGCTATCCATTCCACCCTGTTCAGCTCTACATTTTCGTGTCCACAAAACCCAGCCTTCAGAAATCATTGGAATCACCACTAGAGAATGTTCCATTCATTCACTGCGAATCTGGAATTCATCTGAATCTCCACTCCCGGCAGGTTTTCATTGCACCACTGCTGAATGTTCAAGTAACGCAATGATGGTTTTCAGCGGTCTATTCACACTCGAACCCGTGCTGTTCACGGTCTAGCGACTCAACACTGGTGAGTTCTTCTTTTTCCAGTTCAGACAATACAAACCTCAGAAACCATTGCAATCTACACTACAGAATGTTTCATTCATTCAGGCGAATCTTGAATTCATCTTGTTCTCCACTCCCAGCAGGTTTTCGTTTCACCACTGGTGAATGTCCAAGCAACCCAAGGCTGGTTTCAGCTGCGTGTTAACACTCGCAGCCGTGCTGTTCAATTGGCTATCCAGTGAACGCTGGTTAGCTCTTGATTTTCCTTCCACACACCGAGCCTTCAGAAATCATTCTTATCTCCACTTCAGAGTGTTCCATTCGTTCCCTGCGAATCTGGAATTCCTCTGACTCTCCACACCAGGCAGATTTTCCTAACAACACTGGTGAATGACCAGGTAATCCAATGCTGGTTTTCAGCGGCTGTTCACACTCACAGCCTTGCTGTTCAATTGGCAATCCAGTCAAACCTAGTCAGCTCTTCATTTTCCTGTCCACACAACCCAGCGTTCAGAAATCATTGGAATCTCTACTACAGAAATTTCCATTCATTCACTGTGAATCTGGAAATACTCTGAATCTGCATTCCAGGAAGGCTTTCGTTACACCACTGATGAATGTCCAAGTAATGCAATGCTGCTTCTTAGTGGTCTGTTCACACTCGAAACCGTGCTGTTCATTGGCTATCCACTCAATATCGGTCAGCTCTTCAATATCCTGTCCAGACTATCCAGATTCCTAAATGTTGGCAATCACCACTACAGAATGTTCCATTCAATCACGCGAATCTGGAATTCATCAGAGTCTCCACTCCTGGAAGGTTTTCCTGACACCACTGGTAAATGTCCAAGGAAGACAATGCTGGTTTTAAGCCGCCTGCTAACACACTCAGCCGTGCTGTTCAATTTGCTATCCACCCAACCCTATTCAGCTCTACATTTTCCTGTCCTCATAACCCAACCTTCAGAAATAATTGGTATCTCCTCCACAGAATGTTCCGTTCATTCACTGCGAATCTTAAATTCATCTGACTCTCAACTCCCGGCGGGTTATCGTTACACCACTTGTGAATGTCCAAGTAAGCCAATGCTGGTTTTCAGTGGCCTGTTCATACTAAGAGACGTGCTGTTCATTTGGCTATCCACTCCACCCTGTTCAGCTCTACATTCTCGTGTCCACAAAACCCAGCCTTCAGAAATCATTGGAATCACCACTAGAGAATGTTCCATTCATTCACTGCGAATCTGGAATTCCTCTGAACCTCCACTCCTGGCAGGTTTTCGTTACGCCACTGGTGAATGTCCAAGTAACTCAATACTGGTTTTCAGAGGCATGTTCAACTCGCAGAAGTGCTGTTCAATGGGCTATCCACTCAATATTGGTCAGCTCTTCATTTTCCTCTCCACACAAACCAGCCTTCAGAAATCATTGGGCTCTCCACTACAGACTGTTCCATTCATTCACTGCGATTCTGCAATTCATCTGACTCTCCGCTCCAGGCAGGTTTTCATTACAGCACTGGTGAATGACCAAGTAATCCAATGCTGGTTTTCAGCCGCCTTTTCACACTCGCAGTGTGCTGTTCAATTGTCTATCCACTCAAACCTGGTCAGCCTTTCATTTTCTTTTCCACAATATCAGACTTCAGAAATCATTGGAATCGCCAGTACAGAATGTTCCATTCATTCACTGCCAATCTGGAATTCATCTGAATCTGCACTCCAGGTAGGCTTTCATTACACCACTTATGAATGTCCAAGTAACACAATGCTGGTTTTCAGCGGTCTGTTCACACTCTAAGCCCTGCTTTTTACTGGGTATCCACACAACTGTGGTCAGCTCTTCATTTTCATGTCCAAACAATCCAGACTTGAGAAATCATTGCAATCTCCAGTACAGAATGTTCCATTCATTCACTGCGAATCTGGAATTCAACTGAATCTCCACTACCTGCAGATTTATCTTACACCACTTGTGAATGTCCAAGTAAAACAATGCTGGTTTTCAGAGGCCTGTTCATGTTCGCAGTCGTGCTGTTCAATTGGCTATCCACTCAACCTGTTTTGCTCCTCATTTTCCTGTGCACACAACCCAGCCTTCAGAAATCATTGTAATCTCCACTACAGGATGTTCCATTCATTCACTGGGAATCTGGAATTCATCTGAATCTGCACTCCACGCAGGCTTTCGTTACACCACTGCTGAAAGTCGAAGTAATGCAATACTGGTTTTCAGTGGTCTGTTCACATTCGAAGCCGAGGCTTTTTACAGGCTATCCACTCAACACTGGTCAGCTCTTCATTTTCGTGTCCCCACAATCCAGATTTCAGAAATCATTGCAATCTCCACTACAGAATGTTCCATTCATTCACTGCGAGTCTGGAGTTTATCTGATTCTCCACTCCCGCCTGGTTAACATTACACCACTTGTGAATGTCCAAGTAAGCCAATGCTGGTTTTCAGAGGCCTGTTCATACTCGCAGCCGTGCTGTTTAATTGACAATTCACTCCACCCTGTTCAGCTCTTCATTGTCCCACCACACTACCAGCCTTCAGAAATCTTTGTTATCTCCACTACAGAACGTTCCATTCATTCACTGCGAATCTGGAATTCATCTGACTCTCAACTCCACGCAGGTTTTCATTACACCACTGTTGAATGTCCAAGTAACCCAATGCTGGTTTTCAGCGGCCTGTTCATATTCGCAGCCCTGCTGTTTACTTGGCTATCGATTCAAGCCTGGTCAGCTCTTCATTTTCCTGTCCACACAACACAGGCTTCAGAAATCATTGGAATCTCCTCTACAGAATGTTCCATTCATTCACTGCGAATGTGGAATTCAACTGACTCTCCACTCCATGCAGGTTTTCCTTACACCACTGATGAATGTCCAAGTAACCCAATGCTGGTTTTCAGCTGCATGTTCACACTCGCAGCCATGCTATACAATTGGCTTTCCACTAAATCCTGATTAGTTCTTGATTTTCCTTCCACACGACCCAGCCTTCAGAAATCGTTGGAATCTCCACTAGAGAATGTTCCATTCATTCACTGCGAATCTGGAATTCCTCTGAACCTCCACTCCCGGCAGGTTTTCGTTACACCACTGTTGAATGTCCAAGTAACCCAATGTTTTAAGTGCTTTCTTCACAAGCGCAGTGGTGCTGTTCAATTGGCTATCCACTCAACCCTGGCCAGCTCTACATTTTCCTGTCCACACCACAGAGACTGGAGAAATCATTGTTATCTCCACTACAGAATGTTCCATTCATTCACAGCGAATCTGGAATTCATCTGAATCTCCACTCCCGGCAGGTTTTCGTGACACCACTGGTAAATATCCAAGTAAGCCAATGCTGGTTTTAAGTGGCCTGCTCATACTCTCAGCCGTGCTGTTCAATTTGCTATCCACTCAACCCTCTTCAGCTCCATTTTCCTGTCCACATAACCCAAACTTCAGAAACAATTGGTATCTCCTCCACAGAATGTTCCATTCATTGACGGCAAATCTGAAATTCATCTAATTCTCAACTCCCGTCAGGTTTTCGTTACACCACTTGTGAATGTCCAATTAAGCCAAAGCTGGTTTTCAGTGGCCTGTTCTTACTACGAGACGTGCTGTTCATTTGGCTATCCATTCCACCCTGTTCAGCTCTACATTTTCGTGTCCACAAAACCCAGCCTTCAGAAATCATTGGAATCACCACTAGAGAATGTTCCATTCATTCACTGCGAATCTGGAATTCATCTGAATCTCCACTCCCGGCAGGTTTTCATTGCACCACTGCTGAATGTTCAAGTAACGCAATGATGGTTTTCAGCGGTCTATTCACACTCGAACCCGTGCTGTTCACGGTCTAGCGACTCAACACTGGTGAGTTCTTCTTTTTCCAGTTCAGACAATACAAACCTCAGAAACCATTGCAATCTACACTACAGAATGTTTCATTCATTCAGGCGAATCTTGAATTCATCTTGTTCTCCACTCCCAGCAGGTTTTCGTTTCACCACTGGTGAATGTCCAAGCAACCCAAGGCTGGTTTCAGCTGCGTGTTAACACTCGCAGCCGTGCTGTTCAATTGGCTATCCAGTGAACGCTGGTTAGCTCTTGATTTTCCTTCCACACACCGAGCCTTCAGAAATCATTCTTATCTCCACTTCAGAGTGTTCCATTCGTTCCCTGCGAATCTGGAATTCCTCTGACTCTCCACACCAGGCAGATTTTCCTAACAACACTGGTGAATGACCAGGTAATCCAATGCTGGTTTTCAACGGCTGTTCACACTCACAGCCTTGCTGTTCAATTGGCAATCCAGTCAAACCTAGTCAGCTCTTCATTTTCCTGTCCACACAACCCAGCGTTCAGAAATCATTGGAATCTCTACTACAGAAATTTCCATCCATTCACTGTGAATCTGGAAATACTCTGAATCTGCATTCCAGGAAGGCTTTCGTTACACCGCTGATGAATGTCCAAGTAATGCAATGCTGCTTCTTAGTGGTCTGTTCACACTCGAAACCGTGCTGTTCATTGGCTATCCACTCAATATCGGTCAGCTCTTCAATATCCTGTCCAGACTATCCAGATTCCTAAATGTTGGCAATCACCACTACAGAATGTTCCATTCAATCACGCGAATCTGGAATTCATCAGAGTCTCCACTCCTGGAAGGTTTTCGTGACACCACTGGTAAATGTCCAAGGAAGACAATGCTGGTTTTAAGCCGCCTGCTAACACACTCAGCCGTGCTGTTCAATTTGCTATCCACCCAACCCTATTCAGCTCTACATTTTCCTGTCCTCATAACCCAACCTTCAGAAATAATTGGTATCTCCTCCACAGAATGTTCCGTTCATTCACTGCGAATCTTAAATTCATCTGACTCTCAACTCCCGGCGGGTTATCGTTACACCACTTGTGAATGTCCAAGTAAGCCAATGCTGGTTTTCAGTGGCCTGTTCATACTAAGAGACGTGCTGTTCATTTGGCTATCCACTCCACCCTGTTCAGCTCTACATTTTCGTGTCCACAAAACCCAGCCTTCAGAAATCATTGGAATCACCACTAGAGAATGTTCCATTCATTCACTGCGAATCTGGAATTCATCTGAACCTCCACTCCTGGCAGGTTTTCGTTACGCCACTGGTGAATGTCCAAGTAACTCAATACTGGTTTTCAGAGGCATGTTCAACTCGCAGAAGTGCTGTTCAATGGGCTATCCACTCAATATTGGTCAGCTCTTCATTTTCCTCTCCACACAAACCAGCCTTCAGAAATCATTGGGCTCTCCACTACAGACTGTTCCATTCATTCACTGCGATTCTGCAATTCATCTGACTCTCCGCTCCAGGCAGGTTTTCATTACAGCACTGGTGAATGACCAAGTAATCCAATGCTGGTTTTCAGCCGCCTTTTCACACTCGCAGTGTGCTGTTCAATTGTCTATCCACTCAAACCTGGTCAGCCTTTCATTTTCTTTTCCACAATATCAGACTTCAGAAATCATTGGAATCGCCAGTACAGAATGTTCCATTCATTCACTGCCAATCTGGAATTCATCTGAATCTGCACTCCAGGTAGGCTTTCATTACACCACTTATGAATGTCCAAGTAACACAATGCTGGTTTTCAGCGGTCTGTTCACACTCTAAGCCCTGCTTTTTACTGGGTATCCACACAACTGTGGTCAGCTCTTCATTTTCATGTCCAAACAATCCAGACTTGAGAAATCATTGCAATCTCCAGTACAGAATGTTCCATTCATTCACTGCGAATCTGGAATTCAACTGAATCTCCACTACCTGCAGATTTATCTTACACCACTTGTGAATGTCCAAGTAAAACAATGCTGGTTTTCAGAGGCCTGTTCATGTTCGCAGTCGTGCTGTTCAATTGGCTATCCACTCAACCTGTTTTGCTCCTCATTTTCCTGTGCACACAACCCAGCCTTCAGAAATCATTGTAATCTCCACTACAGGATGTTCCATTCATTCACTGGGAATCTGGAATTCATCTGAATCTGCACTCCACGCAGGCTTTCGTTACACCACTGCTGAAAGTCGAAGTAATGCAATACTGGTTTTCAGTGGTCTGTTCACATTCGAAGCCGAGGCTTTTTACAGGCTATCCACTCAACACTGGTCAGCTCTTCATTTTCGTGTCCCCACAATCCAGATTTCAGAAATCATTGCAATCTCCACTACAGAATGTTCCATTCATTCACTGCGAGTCTGGAGTTTATCTGATTCTCCACTCCCGCCTGGTTAACATTACACCACTTGTGAATGTCCAAGTAAGCCAATGCTGGTTTTCAGAGGCCTGTTCATACTCGCAGCCGTGCTGTTTAATTGACAATTCACTCCACCCTGTTCAGCTCTTCATTGTCCCACCACACTACCAGCCTTCAGAAATCTTTGTTATCTCCACTACAGAATGTTCCATTCATTCACTGCGAATCTGGAATTCATCTGACTCTCAACTCCACGCAGGTTTTCATTACACCACTGTTGAATGTCCAAGTAACCCAATGCTGGTTTTCAGCGGCCTGTTCATATTCGCAGCCCTGCTGTTTACTTGGCTATCGATTCAAGCCTGGTCAGCTCTTCATTTTCCTGTCCACACAACACAGGCTTCAGAAATCATTGGAATCTCCTCTACAGAATGTTCCATTCATTCACTGCGAATGTGGAATTCAACTGACTCTCCACTCCATGCAGGTTTTCCTTACACCACTGATGAATGTCCAAGTAACCCAATGCTGGTTTTCAGCTGCATGTTCACACTCGCAGCCATGCTATACAATTGGCTTTCCACTAAATCCTGATTAGTTCTTGATTTTCCTTCCACACGACCCAGCCTTCAGAAATCGTTGGAATCTCCACTAGAGAATGTTCCATTCATTCACTGCGAATCTGGAATTCCTCTGAACCTCCACTCCCGGCAGGTTTTCGTTACACCACTGTTGAATGTCCAAGTAACCCAATGTTTTAAGTGTTTTCTTCACAAGCGCAGTGGTGCTGTTCAATTGGCTATCCACTCAACCCTGGCCAGCTCTACATTTTCCTGTCCACACCACAGAGACTGGAGAAATCATTGTTATCTCCACTACAGAATGTTCCATTCATTCACAGCGAATCTGGAATTCATCTGAATCTCCACTCCCGGCAGGTTTTCGTGACACCACTGGTAAATATCCAAGTAAGCCAATGCTGGTTTTAAGTGGCCTGCTCCTACTCTCAGCCGTGCTGTTCAATTTGCTATCCACTCAACCCTCTTCAGCTCCATTTTCCTGTCCACATAACCCAAACTTCAGAAACAATTGGTATCTCCTCCACAGAATGTTCCATTCATTGACGGCAAATCTGAAATTCATCTAATTCTCAACTCCCGTCAGGTTTTCGTTACACCACTTGTGAATGTCCAATTAAGCCAAAGCTGGTTTTCAGTGGCCTGTTCTTACTACGAGACGTGCTGTTCATTTGGCTATCCATTCCACCCTGTTCAGCTCTACATTTTCGTGTCCACAAAACCCAGCCTTCAGAAATCATTGGAATCACCACTAGAGAATGTTCCATTCATTCACTGCGAATCTGGAATTCATCTGAATCTCCACTCCCGGCAGGTTTTCATTGCACCACTGCTGAATGTTCAAGTAACGCAATGATGGTTTTCAGCGGTCTATTCACACTCGAACCCGTGCTGTTCACGGTCTAGCGACTCAACACTGGTGAGTTCTTCTTTTTCCAGTTCAGACAATACAAACCTCAGAAACCATTGCAATCTACACTACAGAATGTTTCATTCATTCACGCGAATCTTGAATTCATCTTGTTCTCCACTCCCAGCAGGTTTTCGTTTCACCACTGGTGAATGTCCAAGCAACCCAAGGCTGGTTTCAGCTGCGTGTTAACACTCGCAGCCGTGCTGTTCAATTGGCTATCCAGTGAACGCTGGTTAGCTCTTGATTTTCCTTCCACACACCGAGCCTTCAGAAATCATTCTTATCTCCACTTCAGAATGTTCCATTCGTTCCCTGCGAATCTGGAATTCCTCTGACTCTCCACACCAGGCAGATTTTCCTAACAACACTGGTGAATGACCAGGTAATCCAATGCTGGTTTTCAGCGGCTGTTCACACTCACAGCCTTGCTGTTCAATTGGCAATCCAGTCAAACCTAGTCAGCTCTTCATTTTCCTGTCCACACAACCCAGCGTTCAGAAATCATTGGAATCTCTACTACAGAAATTTCCATTCATTCACTGTGAATCTGGAAATACTCTGAATCTGCATTCCAGGAAGGCTTTCGTTACACCGCTGATGAATGTCCAAGTAATGCAATGCTGCTTCTTAGTGGTCTGTTCACACTCGAAACCGTGCTGTTCATTGGCTATCCACTCAATATCGGTCAGCTCTTCAATATCCTGTCCAGACTATCCAGATTCCTAAATGTTGGCAATCACCACTACAGAATGTTCCATTCAATCACGCGAATCTGGAATTCATCAGAGTCTCCACTCCTGGAAGGTTTTCCTGACACCACTGGTAAATGTCCAAGGAAGACAATGCTGGTTTTAAGCCGCCTGCTAACACACTCAGCCGTGCTGTTCAATTTGCTATCCACCCAACCCTATTCAGCTCTACATTTTCCTGTCCTCATAACCCAACCTTCAGAAATAATTGGTATCTCCTCCACAGAATGTTCCGTTCATTCACTGCGAATCTTAAATTCATCTGACTCTCAACTCCCGGCGGGTTATCGTTACACCACTTGTGAATGTCCAAGTAAGCCAATGCTGGTTTTCAGTGGCCTGTTCATACTAAGAGACGTGCTGTTCATTTGGCTATCCACTCCACCCTGTTCAGCTCTACATTCTCGTGTCCACAAAACCCAGCCTTCAGAAATCATTGGAATCACCACTAGAGAATGTTCCATTCATTCACTGCGAATCTGGAATTCATCTGAACCTCCACTCCTGGCAGGTTTTCGTTACGCCACTGGTGAATGTCCAAGTAACTCAATACTGGTTTTCAGAGGCATGTTCAACTCGCAGAAGTGCTGTTCAATGGGCTATCCACTCAATATTGGTCAGCTCTTCATTTTCCTCTCCACACAAACCAGCCTTCAGAAATCATTGGGCTCTCCACTACAGACTGTTCCATTCATTCACTGCGATTCTGCAATTCATCTGACTCTCCGCTCCAGGCAGGTTTTCATTACAGCACTGGTGAATGACCAAGTAATCCAATGCTGGTTTTCAGCCGCCTTTTCACACTCGCAGTGTGCTGTTCAATTGTCTATCCACTCAAACCTGGTCAGCCTTTCATTTTCTTTTCCACAATATCAGACTTCAGAAATCATTGGAATCGCCAGTACAGAATGTTCCATTCATTCACTGCCAATCTGGAATTCATCTGAATCTGCACTCCAGGTAGGCTTTCATTACACCACTTATGAATGTCCAAGTAACACAATGCTGGTTTTCAGCGGTCTGTTCACACTCTAAGCCCTGCTTTTTACTGGGTATCCACACAACTGTGGTCAGCTCTTCATTTTCATGTCCAAACAATCCAGACTTGAGAAATCATTGCAATCTCCAGTACAGAATGTTCCATTCATTCACTGCGAATCTGGAATTCAACTGAATCTCCACTACCTGCAGATTTATCTTACACCACTTGTGAATGTCCAAGTAAAACAATGCTGGTTTTCAGAGGCCTGTTCATGTTCGCAGTCGTGCTGTTCAATTGGCTATCCACTCAACCTGTTTTGCTCCTCATTTTCCTGTGCACACAACCCAGCCTTCAGAAATCATTGTAATCTCCACTACAGGATGTTCCATTCATTCACTGGGAATCTGGAATTCATCTGAATCTGCACTCCACGCAGGCTTTCGTTACACCACTGCTGAAAGTCGAAGTAATGCAATACTGGTTTTCAGTGGTCTGTTCACATTCGAAGCCGAGGCTTTTTACAGGCTATCCACTCAACACTGGTCAGCTCTTCATTTTCGTGTCCCCACAATCCAGATTTCAGAAATCATTGCAATCTCCACTACAGAATGTTCCATTCATTCACTGCGAGTCTGGAGTTTATCTGATTCTCCACTCCCGCCTGGTTAACATTACACCACTTGTGAATGTCCAAGTAAGCCAATGCTGGTTTTCAGAGGCCTGTTCATACTCGCAGCCGTGCTGTTTAATTGACAATTCACTCCACCCTGTTCAGCTCTTCATTGTCCCACCACACTACCAGCCTTCAGAAATCTTTGTTATCTCCACTACAGAATGTTCCATTCATTCACTGCGAATCTGGAATTCATCTGACTCTCAACTCCACGCAGGTTTTCATTACACCACTGTTGAATGTCCAAGTAACCCAATGCTGGTTTTCAGCGGCCTGTTCATATTCGCAGCCCTGCTGTTTACTTGGCTATCGATTCAAGCCTGGTCAGCTCTTCATTTTCCTGTCCACACAACACAGGCTTCAGAAATCATTGGAATCTCCTCTACAGAATGTTCCATTCATTCACTGCGAATGTGGAATTCAACTGACTCTCCACTCCATGCAGGTTTTCCTTACACCACTGATGAATGTCCAAGTAACCCAATGCTGGTTTTCAGCTGCATGTTCACACTCGCAGCCATGCTATACAATTGGCTTTCCACTAAATCCTGATTAGTTCTTGATTTTCCTTCCACACGACCCAGCCTTCAGAAATCGTTGGAATCTCCACTAGAGAATGTTCCATTCATTCACTGCGAATCTGGAATTCCTCTGAACCTCCACTCCCGGCAGGTTTTCGTTACACCACTGTTGAATGTCCAAGTAACCCAATGTTTTAAGTGTTTTCTTCACAAGCGCAGTGGTGCTGTTCAATTGGCTATCCACTCAACCCTGGCCAGCTCTACATTTTCCTGTCCACACCACAGAGACTGGAGAAATCATTGTTATCTCCACTACAGAATGTTCCATTCATTCACAGCGAATCTGGAATTCATCTGAATCTCCACTCCCGGCAGGTTTTCGTGACACCACTGGTAAATATCCAAGTAAGCCAATGCTGGTTTTAAGTGGCCTGCTCATACTCTCAGCCGTGCTGTTCAATTTGCTATCCACTCAACCCTCTTCAGCTCCATTTTCCTGTCCACATAACCCAAACTTCAGAAACAATTGGTATCTCCTCCACAGAATGTTCCATTCATTGACGGCAAATCTGAAATTCATCTAATTCTCAACTCCCGTCAGGTTTTCGTTACACCACTTGTGAATGTCCAATTAAGCCAAAGCTGGTTTTCAGTGGCCTGTTCTTACTACGAGACGTGCTGTTCATTTGGCTATCCATTCCACCCTGTTCAGCTCTACATTTTCGTGTCCACAAAACCCAGCCTTCAGAAATCATTGGAATCACCACTAGAGAATGTTCCATTCATTCACTGCGAATCTGGAATTCATCTGAATCTCCACTCCCGGCAGGTTTTCATTGCACCACTGCTGAATGTTCAAGTAACGCAATGATGGTTTTCAGCGGTCTATTCACACTCGAACCCGTGCTGTTCACGGTCTAGCGACTCAACACTGGTGAGTTCTTCTTTTTCCAGTTCAGACAATACAAACCTCAGAAACCATTGCAATCTACACTACAGAATGTTTCATTCATTCACGCGAATCTTGAATTCATCTTGTTCTCCACTCCCAGCAGGTTTTCGTTTCACCACTGGTGAATGTCCAAGCAACCCAAGGCTGGTTTCAGCTGCGTGTTAACACTCGCAGCCGTGCTGTTCAATTGGCTATCCAGTGAACGCTGGTTAGCTCTTGATTTTCCTTCCACACACCGAGCCTTCAGAAATCATTCTTATCTCCACTTCAGAATGTTCCATTCGTTCCCTGCGAATCTGGAATTCCTCTGACTCTCCACACCAGGCAGATTTTCCTAACAACACTGGTGAATGACCAGGTAATCCAATGCTGGTTTTCAGCGGCTGTTCACACTCACAGCCTTGCTGTTCAATTGGCAATCCAGTCAAACCTAGTCAGCTCTTCATTTTCCTGTCCACACAACCCAGCGTTCAGAAATCATTGGAATCTCTACTACAGAAATTTCCATTCATTCACTGTGAATCTGGAAATACTCTGAATCTGCATTCCAGGAAGGCTTTCGTTACACCGCTGATGAATGTCCAAGTAATGCAATGCTGCTTCTTAGTGGTCTGTTCACACTCGAAACCGTGCTGTTCATTGGCTATCCACTCAATATCGGTCAGCTCTTCAATATCCTGTCCAGACTATCCAGATTCCTAAATGTTGGCAATCACCACTACAGAATGTTCCATTCAATCACGCGAATCTGGAATTCATCAGAGTCTCCACTCCTGGAAGGTTTTCCTGACACCACTGGTAAATGTCCAAGGAAGACAATGCTGGTTTTAAGCCGCCTGCTAACACACTCAGCCGTGCTGTTCAATTTGCTATCCACCCAACCCTATTCAGCTCTACATTTTCCTGTCCTCATAACCCAACCTTCAGAAATAATTGGTATCTCCTCCACAGAATGTTCCGTTCATTCACTGCGAATCTTAAATTCATCTGACTCTCAACTCCCGGCGGGTTATCGTTACACCACTTGTGAATGTCCAAGTAAGCCAATGCTGGTTTTCAGTGGCCTGTTCATACTAAGAGACGTGCTGTTCATTTGGCTATCCACTCCACCCTGTTCAGCTCTACATTCTCGTGTCCACAAAACCCAGCCTTCAGAAATCATTGGAATCACCACTAGAGAATGTTCCATTCATTCACTGCGAATCTGGAATTCATCTGAACCTCCACTCCTGGCAGGTTTTCGTTACGCCACTGGTGAATGTCCAAGTAACTCAATACTGGTTTTCAGAGGCATGTTCAACTCGCAGAAGTGCTGTTCAATGGGCTATCCACTCAATATTGGTCAGCTCTTCATTTTCCTCTCCACACAAACCAGCCTTCAGAAATCATTGGGCTCTCCACTACAGACTGTTCCATTCATTCACTGCGATTCTGCAATTCATCTGACTCTCCGCTCCAGGCAGGTTTTCATTACAGCACTGGTGAATGACCAAGTAATCCAATGCTGGTTTTCAGCCGCCTTTTCACACTCGCAGTGTGCTGTTCAATTGTCTATCCACTCAAACCTGGTCAGCCTTTCATTTTCTTTTCCACAATATCAGACTTCAGAAATCATTGGAATCGCCAGTACAGAATGTTCCATTCATTCACTGCCAATCTGGAATTCATCTGAATCTGCACTCCAGGTAGGCTTTCATTACACCACTTATGAATGTCCAAGTAACACAATGCTGGTTTTCAGCGGTCTGTTCACACTCTAAGCCCTGCTTTTTACTGGGTATCCACACAACTGTGGTCAGCTCTTCATTTTCATGTCCAAACAATCCAGACTTGAGAAATCATTGCAATCTCCAGTACAGAATGTTCCATTCATTCACTGCGAATCTGGAATTCAACTGAATCTCCACTACCTGCAGATTTATCTTACACCACTTGTGAATGTCCAAGTAAAACAATGCTGGTTTTCAGAGGCCTGTTCATGTTCGCAGTCGTGCTGTTCAATTGGCTATCCACTCAACCTGTTTTGCTCCTCATTTTCCTGTGCACACAACCCAGCCTTCAGAAATCATTGTAATCTCCACTACAGGATGTTCCATTCATTCACTGGGAATCTGGAATTCATCTGAATCTGCACTCCACGCAGGCTTTCGTTACACCACTGCTGAAAGTCGAAGTAATGCAATACTGGTTTTCAGTGGTCTGTTCACATTCGAAGCCGAGGCTTTTTACAGGCTATCCACTCAACACTGGTCAGCTCTTCATTTTCGTGTCCCCACAATCCAGATTTCAGAAATCATTGCAATCTCCACTACAGAATGTTCCATTCATTCACTGCGAGTCTGGAGTTTATCTGATTCTCCACTCCCGCCTGGTTAACATTACACCACTTGTGAATGTCCAAGTAAGCCAATGCTGGTTTTCAGAGGCCTGTTCATACTCGCAGCCGTGCTGTTTAATTGACAATTCACTCCACCCTGTTCAGCTCTTCATTGTCCCACCACACTACCAGCCTTCAGAAATCTTTGTTATCTCCACTACAGAATGTTCCATTCATTCACTGCGAATCTGGAATTCATCTGACTCTCAACTCCACGCAGGTTTTCATTACACCACTGTTGAATGTCCAAGTAACCCAATGCTGGTTTTCAGCGGCCTGTTCATATTCGCAGCCCTGCTGTTTACTTGGCTATCGATTCAAGCCTGGTCAGCTCTTCATTTTCCTGTCCACACAACACAGGCTTCAGAAATCATTGGAATCTCCTCTACAGAATGTTCCATTCATTCACTGCGAATGTGGAATTCAACTGACTCTCCACTCCATGCAGGTTTTCCTTACACCACTGATGAATGTCCAAGTAACCCAATGCTGGTTTTCAGCTGCATGTTCACACTCGCAGCCATGCTATACAATTGGCTTTCCACTAAATCCTGATTAGTTCTTGATTTTCCTTCCACACGACCCAGCCTTCAGAAATCGTTGGAATCTCCACTAGAGAATGTTCCATTCATTCACTGCGAATCTGGAATTCCTCTGAACCTCCACTCCCGGCAGGTTTTCGTTACACCACTGTTGAATGTCCAAGTAACCCAATGTTTTAAGTGTTTTCTTCACAAGCGCAGTGGTGCTGTTCAATTGGCTATCCACTCAACCCTGGCCAGCTCTACATTTTCCTGTCCACACCACAGAGACTGGAGAAATCATTGTTATCTCCACTACAGAATGTTCCATTCATTCACAGCGAATCTGGAATTCATCTGAATCTCCACTCCCGGCAGGTTTTCGTGACACCACTGGTAAATATCCAAGTAAGCCAATGCTGGTTTTAAGTGGCCTGCTCATACTCTCAGCCGTGCTGTTCAATTTGCTATCCACTCAACCCTCTTCAGCTCCATTTTCCTGTCCACATAACCCAAACTTCAGAAACAATTGGTATCTCCTCCACAGAATGTTCCATTCATTGACGGCAAATCTGAAATTCATCTAATTCTCAACTCCCGTCAGGTTTTCGTTACACCACTTGTGAATGTCCAATTAAGCCAAAGCTGGTTTTCAGTGGCCTGTTCTTACTACGAGACGTGCTGTTCATTTGGCTATCCATTCCACCCTGTTCAGCTCTACATTTTCGTGTCCACAAAACCCAGCCTTCAGAAATCATTGGAATCACCACTAGAGAATGTTCCATTCATTCACTGCGAATCTGGAATTCATCTGAATCTCCACTCCCGGCAGGTTTTCATTGCACCACTGCTGAATGTTCAAGTAACGCAATGATGGTTTTCAGCGGTCTATTCACACTCGAACCCGTGCTGTTCACGGTCTAGCGACTCAACACTGGTGAGTTCTTCTTTTTCCAGTTCAGACAATACAAACCTCAGAAACCATTGCAATCTACACTACAGAATGTTTCATTCATTCAGGCGAATCTTGAATTCATCTTGTTCTCCACTCCCAGCAGGTTTTCGTTTCACCACTGGTGAATGTCCAAGCAACCCAAGGCTGGTTTCAGCTGCGTGTTAACACTCGCAGCCGTGCTGTTCAATTGGCTATCCAGTGAACGCTGGTTAGCTCTTGATTTTCCTTCCACACACCGAGCCTTCAGAAATCATTCTTATCTCCACTTCAGAGTGTTCCATTCGTTCCCTGCGAATCTGGAATTCCTCTGACTCTCCACACCAGGCAGATTTTCCTAACAACACTGGTGAATGACCAGGTAATCCAATGCTGGTTTTCAGCGGCTGTTCACACTCACAGCCTTGCTGTTCAATTGGCAATCCAGTCAAACCTAGTCAGCTCTTCATTTTCCTGTCCACACAACCCAGCGTTCAGAAATCATTGGAATCTCTACTACAGAAATTTCCATTCATTCACTGTGAATCTGGAAATACTCTGAATCTGCATTCCAGGAAGGCTTTCGTTACACCACTGATGAATGTCCAAGTAATGCAATGCTGCTTCTTAGTGGTCTGTTCACACTCGAAACCGTGCTGTTCATTGGCTATCCACTCAATATCGGTCAGCTCTTCAATATCCTGTCCAGACTATCCAGATTCCTAAATGTTGGCAATCACCACTACAGAATGTTCCATTCAATCACGCGAATCTGGAATTCATCAGAGTCTCCACTCCTGGAAGGTTTTCCTGACACCACTGGTAAATGTCCAAGGAAGACAATGCTGGTTTTAAGCCGCCTGCTAACACACTCAGCCGTGCTGTTCAATTTGCTATCCACCCAACCCTATTCAGCTCTACATTTTCCTGTCCTCATAACCCAACCTTCAGAAATAATTGGTATCTCCTCCACAGAATGTTCCGTTCATTCACTGCGAATCTTAAATTCATCTGACTCTCAACTCCCGGCGGGTTATCGTTACACCACTTGTGAATGTCCAAGTAAGCCAATGCTGGTTTTCAGTGGCCTGTTCATACTAAGAGACGTGCTGTTCATTTGGCTATCCACTCCACCCTGTTCAGCTCTACATTCTCGTGTCCACAAAACCCAGCCTTCAGAAATCATTGGAATCACCACTAGAGAATGTTCCATTCATTCACTGCGAATCTGGAATTCCTCTGAACCTCCACTCCTGGCAGGTTTTCGTTACGCCACTGGTGAATGTCCAAGTAACTCAATACTGGTTTTCAGAGGCATGTTCAACTCGCAGAAGTGCTGTTCAATGGGCTATCCACTCAATATTGGTCAGCTCTTCATTTTCCTCTCCACACAAACCAGCCTTCAGAAATCATTGGGCTCTCCACTACAGACTGTTCCATTCATTCACTGCGATTCTGCAATTCATCTGACTCTCCGCTCCAGGCAGGTTTTCATTACAGCACTGGTGAATGACCAAGTAATCCAATGCTGGTTTTCAGCCGCCTTTTCACACTCGCAGTGTGCTGTTCAATTGTCTATCCACTCAAACCTGGTCAGCCTTTCATTTTCTTTTCCACAATATCAGACTTCAGAAATCATTGGAATCGCCAGTACAGAATGTTCCATTCATTCACTGCCAATCTGGAATTCATCTGAATCTGCACTCCAGGTAGGCTTTCATTACACCACTTATGAATGTCCAAGTAACACAATGCTGGTTTTCAGCGGTCTGTTCACACTCTAAGCCCTGCTTTTTACTGGGTATCCACACAACTGTGGTCAGCTCTTCATTTTCATGTCCAAACAATCCAGACTTGAGAAATCATTGCAATCTCCAGTACAGAATGTTCCATTCATTCACTGCGAATCTGGAATTCAACTGAATCTCCACTACCTGCAGATTTATCTTACACCACTTGTGAATGTCCAAGTAAAACAATGCTGGTTTTCAGAGGCCTGTTCATGTTCGCAGTCGTGCTGTTCAATTGGCTATCCACTCAACCTGTTTTGCTCCTCATTTTCCTGTGCACACAACCCAGCCTTCAGAAATCATTGTAATCTCCACTACAGGATGTTCCATTCATTCACTGGGAATCTGGAATTCATCTGAATCTGCACTCCACGCAGGCTTTCGTTACACCACTGCTGAAAGTCGAAGTAATGCAATACTGGTTTTCAGTGGTCTGTTCACATTCGAAGCCGAGGCTTTTTACAGGCTATCCACTCAACACTGGTCAGCTCTTCATTTTCGTGTCCCCACAATCCAGATTTCAGAAATCATTGCAATCTCCACTACAGAATGTTCCATTCATTCACTGCGAGTCTGGAGTTTATCTGATTCTCCACTCCCGCCTGGTTAACATTACACCACTTGTGAATGTCCAAGTAAGCCAATGCTGGTTTTCAGAGGCCTGTTCATACTCGCAGCCGTGCTGTTTAATTGACAATTCACTCCACCCTGTTCAGCTCTTCATTGTCCCACCACACTACCAGCCTTCAGAAATCTTTGTTATCTCCACTACAGAACGTTCCATTCATTCACTGCGAATCTGGAATTCATCTGACTCTCAACTCCACGCAGGTTTTCATTACACCACTGTTGAATGTCCAAGTAACCCAATGCTGGTTTTCAGCGGCCTGTTCATATTCGCAGCCCTGCTGTTTACTTGGCTATCGATTCAAGCCTGGTCAGCTCTTCATTTTCCTGTCCACACAACACAGGCTTCAGAAATCATTGGAATCTCCTCTACAGAATGTTCCATTCATTCACTGCGAATGTGGAATTCAACTGACTCTCCACTCCATGCAGGTTTTCCTTACACCACTGATGAATGTCCAAGTAACCCAATGCTGGTTTTCAGCTGCATGTTCACACTCGCAGCCATGCTATACAATTGGCTTTCCACTAAATCCTGATTAGTTCTTGATTTTCCTTCCACACGACCCAGCCTTCAGAAATCGTTGGAATCTCCACTAGAGAATGTTCCATTCATTCACTGCGAATCTGGAATTCCTCTGAACCTCCACTCCCGGCAGGTTTTCGTTACACCACTGTTGAATGTCCAAGTAACCCAATGTTTTAAGTGTTTTCTTCACAAGCGCAGTGGTGCTGTTCAATTGGCTATCCACTCAACCCTGGCCAGCTCTACATTTTCCTGTCCACACCACAGAGACTGGAGAAATCATTGTTATCTCCACTACAGAATGTTCCATTCATTCACAGCGAATCTGGAATTCATCTGAATCTCCACTCCCGGCAGGTTTTCGTGACACCACTGGTAAATATCCAAGTAAGCCAATGCTGGTTTTAAGTGGCCTGCTCATACTCTCAGCCGTGCTGTTCAATTTGCTATCCACTCAACCCTCTTCAGCTCCATTTTCCTGTCCACATAACCCAAACTTCAGAAACAATTGGTATCTCCTCCACAGAATGTTCCATTCATTGACGGCAAATCTGAAATTCATCTAATTCTCAACTCCCGTCAGGTTTTCGTTACACCACTTGTGAATGTCCAATTAAGCCAAAGCTGGTTTTCAGTGGCCTGTTCTTACTACGAGACGTGCTGTTCATTTGGCTATCCATTCCACCCTGTTCAGCTCTACATTTTCGTGTCCACAAAACCCAGCCTTCAGAAATCATTGGAATCACCACTAGAGAATGTTCCATTCATTCACTGCGAATCTGGAATTCATCTGAATCTCCACTCCCGGCAGGTTTTCATTGCACCACTGCTGAATGTTCAAGTAACGCAATGATGGTTTTCAGCGGTCTATTCACACTCGAACCCGTGCTGTTCACGGTCTAGCGACTCAACACTGGTGAGTTCTTCTTTTTCCAGTTCAGACAATACAAACCTCAGAAACCATTGCAATCTACACTACAGAATGTTTCATTCATTCAGGCGAATCTTGAATTCATCTTGTTCTCCACTCCCAGCAGGTTTTCGTTTCACCACTGGTGAATGTCCAAGCAACCCAAGGCTGGTTTCAGCTGCGTGTTAACACTCGCAGCCGTGCTGTTCAATTGGCTATCCAGTGAACGCTGGTTAGCTCTTGATTTTCCTTCCACACACCGAGCCTTCAGAAATCATTCTTATCTCCACTTCAGAGTGTTCCATTCGTTCCCTGCGAATCTGGAATTCCTCTGACTCTCCACACCAGGCAGATTTTCCTAACAACACTGGTGAATGACCAGGTAATCCAATGCTGGTTTTCAGCGGCTGTTCACACTCACAGCCTTGCTGTTCAATTGGCAATCCAGTCAAACCTAGTCAGCTCGTCATTTTCCTGTCCACACAACCCAGCGTTCAGAAATCATTGGAATCTCTACTACAGAAATTTCCATTCATTCACTGTGAATCTGGAAATACTCTGAATCTGCATTCCAGGAAGGCTTTCGTTACACCACTGATGAATGTCCAAGTAATGCAATGCTGCTTCTTAGTGGTCTGTTCACACTCGAAACCGTGCTGTTCATTGGCTATCCACTCAATATCGGTCAGCTCTTCAATATCCTGTCCAGACTCTCCAGATTCCTAAATGTTGGCAATCACCACTACAGAATGTTCCATTCAATCACGCGAATCTGGAATTCATCAGAGTCTCCACTCCTGGAAGGTTTTCGTGACACCACTGGTAAATGTCCAAGGAAGACAATGCTGGTTTTAAGCCGCCTGCTAACACACTCAGCCGTGCTTTTCAATTTGCTATCCACCCAACCCTATTCAGCTCTACATTTTCCTGTCCTCATAACCCAACCTTCAGAAATAATTGGTATCTCCTCCACAGAATGTTCCGTTCATTCACTGCGAATCTTAAATTCATCTGACTCTCAACTCCCGGCGGGTTATCGTTACACCACTTGTGAATGTCCAAGTAAGCCAATGCTGGTTTTCAGTGGCCTGTTCATACTAAGAGACGTGCTGTTCATTTGGCTATCCACTCCACCCTGTTCAGCTCTACATTCTCGTGTCCACAAAACCCAGCCTTCAGAAATCATTGGAATCACCACTAGAGAATGTTCCATTCATTCACTGCGAATCTGGAATTCCTCTGAACCTCCACTCCTGGCAGGTTTTCGTTACGCCACTGGTGAATGTCCAAGTAACTCAATACTGGTTTTCAGAGGCATGTTCAACTCGCAGAAGTGCTGTTCAATGGGCTATCCACTCAATATTGGTCAGCTCTTCATTTTCCTCTCCACACAAACCAGCCTTCAGAAATCATTGGGCTCTCCACTACAGACTGTTCCATTCATTCACTGCGATTCTGCAATTCATCCGACTCTCCGCTCCAGGCAGGTTTTCATTACAGCACTGGTGAATGACCAAGTAATCCAATGCTGGTTTTCAGCCGCCTTTTCACACTCGCAGTGTGCCGTTCAATTGTCTATCCACTCAAACCTGGTCAGCCTTTCATTTTCTTTTCCACAATATCAGACTTCAGAAATCATTGGAATCGCCAGTACAGAATGTTCCATTCATTCACTGCCAATCTGGAATTCATCTGAATCTGCACTCCAGGTAGGCTTTCATTACACCACTTATGAATGTCCAAGTAACACAATGCTGGTTTTCAGCGGTCTGTTCACACTCTAAGCCCTGCTTTTTACTGGGTATCCACACAACTGTGGTCAGCTCTTCATTTTCATGTCCAAACAATCCAGACTTGAGAAATCATTGCAATCTCCAGTACAGAATGTTCCATTCATTCACTGCGAATCTGGAATTCAACTGAATCTCCACTACCTGCAGATTTATCTTACACCACTTGTGAATGTCCAAGTAAAACAATGCTGGTTTTCAGAGGCCTGTTCATGTTCGCAGTCGTGCTGTTCAATTGGCTATCCACTCAACCTGTTTTGCTCCTCATTTTCCTGTGCACACAACCCAGCCTTCAGAAATCATTGTAATCTCCACTACAGGATGTTCCATTCATTCACTGGGAATCTGGAATTCATCTGAATCTGCACTCCACGCAGGCTTTCGTTACACCACTGCTGAAAGTCGAAGTAATGCAATACTGGTTTTCAGTGGTCTGTTCACATTCGAAGCCGAGGCTTTTTACAGGCTATCCACTCAACACTGGTCAGCTCTTCATTTTCGTGTCCCCACAATCCAGATTTCAGAAATCATTGCAATCTCCACTACAGAATGTTCCATTCATTCACTGCGAGTCTGGAGTTTATCTGATTCTCCACTCCCGCCTGGTTAACATTACACCACTTGTGAATGTCCAAGTAAGCCAATGCTGGTTTTCAGAGGCCTGTTCATACTCGCAGCCGTGCTGTTTAATTGACAATTCACTCCACCCTGTTCAGCTCTTCATTGTCCCACCACACTACCAGCCTTCAGAAATCTTTGTTATCTCCACTACAGAATGTTCCATTCATTCACTGCGAATCTGGAATTCATCTGACTCTCAACTCCACGCAGGTTTTCATTACACCACTGTTGAATGTCCAAGTAACCCAATGCTGGTTTTCAGCGGCCTGTTCATATTCGCAGCCCTGCTGTTTACTTGGCTATCGATTCAAGCCTGGTCAGCTCTTCATTTTCCTGTCCACACAACACAGGCTTCAGAAATCATTGGAATCTCCTCTACAGAATGTTCCATTCATTCACTGCGAATGTGGAATTCAACTGACTCTCCACTCCATGCAGGTTTTCCTTACACCACTGATGAATGTCCAAGTAACCCAATGCTGGTTTTCAGCTGCATGTTCACACTCGCAGCCATGCTATACAATTGGCTTTCCACTAAATCCTGATTAGTTCTTGATTTTCCTTCCACACGACCCAGCCTTCAGAAATCGTTGGAATCTCCACCAGAGAATGTTCCATTCATTCACTGCGAATCTGGAATTCCGCTGAACCTCCACTCCCGGCAGGTTTTCGTTACACCACTGTTGAATGTCCAAGTAACCCAATGTTTTAAGTGTTTTCTTCACAAGCGCAGTGGTGCTGTTCAATTGGCTATCCACTCAACCCTGGCCAGCTCTACATTTTCCTGTCCACACCACAGAGACTGGAGAAATCATTGTTAGCTCCACTACAGAATGTTCCATTCATTCACAGCGAATCTGGAATTCATCTGAATCTCCACTCCCGGCAGGTTTTCGTGACACCACTGGTAAATATCCAAGTAAGCCAATGCTGGTTTTAAGTGGCCTGCTCCTACTCTCAGCCGTGCTGTTCAATTTGCTATCCACTCAACCCTCTTCAGCTCCATTTTCCTGTCCACATAACCCAAACTTCAGAAACAATTGGTATCTCCTCCACAGAATGTTCCATTCATTGACGGCAAATCTGAAATTCATCTAATTCTCAACTCCCGTCAGGTTTTCGTTACACCACTTGTGAATGTCCAATTAAGCCAAAGCTGGTTTTCAGTGGCCTGTTCTTACTACGAGACGTGCTGTTCATTTGGCTATCCATTCCACCCTGTTCAGCTCTACATTTTCGTGTCCACAAAACCCAGCCTTCAGAAATCATTGGAATCACCACTAGAGAATGTTCCATTCATTCACTGCGAATCTGGAATTCATCTGAATCTCCACTCCCGGCAGGTTTTCATTGCACCACTGCTGAATGTTCAAGTAACGCAATGATGGTTTTCAGCGGTCTATTCACACTCGAACCCGTGCTGTTCACGGTCTAGCGACTCAACACTGGTGAGTTCTTCTTTTTCCAGTTCAGACAATACAAACCTCAGAAACCATTGCAATCTACACTACAGAATGTTTCATTCATTCAGGCGAATCTTGAATTCATCTTGTTCTCCACTCCCAGCAGGTTTTCGTTTCACCACTGGTGAATGTCCAAGCAACCCAAGGCTGGTTTCAGCTGCGTGTTAACACTCGCAGCCGTGCTGTTCAATTGGCTATCCAGTGAACGCTGGTTAGCTCTTGATTTTCCTTCCACACACCGAGCCTTCAGAAATCATTCTTATCTCCACTTCAGAATGTTCCATTCGTTCCCTGCGAATCTGGAATTCCTCTGACTCTCCACACCAGGCAGATTTTCCTAACAACACTGGTGAATGACCAGGTAATCCAATGCTGGTTTTCAGCGGCTGTTCACACTCACAGCCTTGCTGTTCAATTGGCAATCCAGTCAAACCTAGTCAGCTCTTCATTTTCCTGTCCACACAACCCAGCGTTCAGAAATCATTGGAATCTCTACTACAGAAATTTCCATTCATTCACTGTGAATCTGGAAATACTCTGAATCTGCATTCCAGGAAGGCTTTCGTTACACCACTGATGAATGTCCAAGTAATGCAATGCTGCTTCTTAGTGGTCTGTTCACACTCGAAACCGTGCTGTTCATTGGCTATCCACTCAATATCGGTCAGCTCTTCAATATCCTGTCCAGACTATCCAGATTCCTAAATGTTGGCAATCACCACTACAGAATGTTCCATTCAATCACGCGAATCTGGAATTCATCAGAGTCTCCACTCCTGGAAGGTTTTCGTGACACCACTGGTAAATGTCCAAGGAAGACAATGCTGGTTTTAAGCCGCCTGCTAACACACTCAGCCGTGCTGTTCAATTTGCTATCCACCCAACCCTATTCAGCTCTACATTTTCCTGTCCTCATAACCCAACCTTCAGAAATAATTGGTATCTCCTCCACAGAATGTTCCGTTCATTCACTGCGAATCTTAAATTCATCTGACTCTCAACTCCCGGCGGGTTATCGTTACACCACTTGTGAATGTCCAAGTAAGCCAATGCTGGTTTTCAGTGGCCTGTTCATACTAAGAGACGTGCTGTTCATTTGGCTATCCACTCCACCCTGTTCAGCTCTACATTTTCGTGTCCACAAAACCCAGCCTTCAGAAATCATTGGAATCACCACTAGAGAATGTTCCATTCATTCACTGCGAATCTGGAATTCCTCTGAACCTCCACTCCTGGCAGGTTTTCGTTACGCCACTGGTGAATGTCCAAGTAACTCAATACTGGTTTTCAGAGGCATGTTCAACTCGCAGAAGTGCTGTTCAATGGGCTATCCACTCAATATTGGTCAGCTCTTCATTTTCCTCTCCACACAAACCAGCCTTCAGAAATCATTGGGCTCTCCACTACAGACTGTTCCATTCATTCACTGCGATTCTGCAATTCATCCGACTCTCCGCTCCAGGCAGGTTTTCATTACAGCACTGGTGAATGACCAAGTAATCCAATGCTGGTTTTCAGCCGCCTTTTCACACTCGCAGTGTGCTGTTCAATTGTCTATCCACTCAAACCTGGTCAGCCTTTCATTTTCTTTTCCACAATATCAGACTTCAGAAATCATTGGAATCGCCAGTACAGAATGTTCCATTCATTCACTGCCAATCTGGAATTCATCTGAATCTGCACTCCAGGTAGGCTTTCATTACACCACTTATGAATGTCCAAGTAACACAATGCTGGTTTTCAGCGGTCTGTTCACACTCTAAGCCCTGCTTTTTACTGGGTATCCACACAACTGTGGTCAGCTCTTCATTTTCATGTCCAAACAATCCAGACTTGAGAAATCATTGCAATCTCCAGTACAGAATGTTCCATTCATTCACTGCGAATCTGGAATTCAACTGAATCTCCACTACCTGCAGATTTATCTTACACCACTTGTGAATGTCCAAGTAAAACAATGCTGGTTTTCAGAGGCCTGTTCATGTTCGCAGTCGTGCTGTTCAATTGGCTATCCACTCAACCTGTTTTGCTCCTCATTTTCCTGTGCACACAACCCAGCCTTCAGAAATCATTGTAATCTCCACTACAGGATGTTCCATTCATTCACTGGGAATCTGGAATTCATCTGAATCTGCACTCCACGCAGGCTTTCGTTACACCACTGCTGAAAGTCGAAGTAATGCAATACTGGTTTTCAGTGGTCTGTTCACATTCGAAGCCGAGGCTTTTTACAGGCTATCCACTCAACACTGGTCAGCTCTTCATTTTCGTGTCCCCACAATCCAGATTTCAGAAATCATTGCAATCTCCACTACAGAATGTTCCATTCATTCACTGCGAGTCTGGAGTTTATCTGATTCTCCACTCCCGCCTGGTTAACATTACACCACTTGTGAATGTCCAAGTAAGCCAATGCTGGTTTTCAGAGGCCTGTTCATACTCGCAGCCGTGCTGTTTAATTGACAATTCACTCCACCATGTTCAGCTCTTCATTGTCCCACCACACTACCAGCCTTCAGAAATCTTTGTTATCTCCACTACAGAATGTTCCATTCATTCACTGCGAATCTGGAATTCATCTGACTCTCAACTCCACGCAGGTTTTCATTACACCACTGTTGAATGTCCAAGTAACCCAATGCTGGTTTTCAGCGGCCTGTTCATATTCGCAGCCCTGCTGTTTACTTGGCTATCGATTCAAGCCTGGTCAGCTCTTCATTTTCCTGTCCACACAACACAGGCTTCAGAAATCATTGGAATCTCCTCTACAGAATGTTCCATTCATTCACTGCGAATGTGGAATTCAACTGACTCTCCACTCCATGCAGGTTTTCCTTACACCACTGATGAATGTCCAAGTAACCCAATGCTGGTTTTCAGCTGCATGTTCACACTCGCAGCCATGCTATACAATTGGCTTTCCACTAAATCCTGATTAGTTCTTGATTTTCCTTCCACACGACCCAGCCTTCAGAAATCGTTGGAATCTCCACCAGAGAATGTTCCATTCATTCACTGCGAATCTGGAATTCCGCTGAACCTCCACTCCCGGCAGGTTTTCGTTACACCACTGTTGAATGTCCAAGTAACCCAATGTTTTAAGTGTTTTCTTCACAAGCGCAGTGGTGCTGTTCAATTGGCTATCCACTCAACCCTGGCCAGCTCTACATTTTCCTGTCCACACCACAGAGACTGGAGAAATCATTGTTATCTCCACTACAGAATGTTCCATTCATTCACAGCGAATCTGGAATTCATCTGAATCCCCACTCCCGGCAGGTTTTCGTGACACCACTGGTAAATATCCAAGTAAGCCAATGCTGGTTTTAAGTGGCCTGCTCCTACTCTCAGCCGTGCTGTTCAATTTGCTATCCACTCAACCCTCTTCAGCTCCATTTTCCTGTCCACATAACCCAAACTTCAGAAACAATTGGTATCTCCTCCACAGAATGTTCCATTCATTGACGGCAAATCTGAAATTCATCTAATTCTCAACTCCCGTCAGGTTTTCGTTACACCACTTGTGAATGTCCAATTAAGCCAAAGCTGGTTTTCAGTGGCCTGTTCTTACTACGAGACGTGCTGTTCATTTGGCTATCCATTCCACCCTGTTCAGCTCTACATTTTCGTGTCCACAAAACCCAGCCTTCAGAAATCATTGGAATCACCACTAGAGAATGTTCCATTCATTCACTGCGAATCTGGAATTCATCTGAATCTCCACTCCCGGCAGGTTTTCATTGCACCACTGCTGAATGTTCAAGTAACGCAATGATGGTTTTCAGCGGTCTATTCACACTCGAACCCGTGCTGTTCACGGTCTAGCGACTCAACACTGGTGAGTTCTTCTTTTTCCAGTTCAGACAATACAAACCTCAGAAACCATTGCAATCTACACTACAGAATGTTTCATTCATTCAGGCGAATCTTGAATTCATCTTGTTCTCCACTCCCAGCAGGTTTTCGTTTCACCACTGGTGAATGTCCAAGCAACCCAAGGCTGGTTTCAGCTGCGTGTTAACACTCGCAGCCGTGCTGTTCAATTGGCTATCCAGTGAACGCTGGTTAGCTCTTGATTTTCCTTCCACACACCGAGCCTTCAGAAATCATTCTTATCTCCACTTCAGAATGTTCCATTCGTTCCCTGCGAATCTGGAATTCCTCTGACTCTCCACACCAGGCAGATTTTCCTAACAACACTGGTGAATGACCAGGTAATCCAATGCTGGTTTTCAGCGGCTGTTCACACTCACAGCCTTGCTGTTCAATTGGCAATCCAGTCAAACCTAGTCAGCTCTTCATTTTCCTGTCCACACAACCCAGCGTTCAGAAATCATTGGAATCTCTACTACAGAAATTTCCATTCATTCACTGTGAATCTGGAAATACTCTGAATCTGCATTCCAGGAAGGCTTTCGTTACACCACTGATGAATGTCCAAGTAATGCAATGCTGCTTCTTAGTGGTCTGTTCACACTCGAAACCGTGCTGTTCATTGGCTATCCACTCAATATCGGTCAGCTCTTCAATATCCTGTCCAGACTATCCAGATTCCTAAATGTTGGCAATCACCACTACAGAATGTTCCATTCAATCACGCGAATCTGGAATTCATCAGAGTCTCCACTCCTGGAAGGTTTTCGTGACACCACTGGTAAATGTCCAAGGAAGACAATGCTGGTTTTAAGCCGCCTGCTAACACACTCAGCCGTGCTGTTCAATTTGCTATCCACCCAACCCTATTCAGCTCTACATTTTCCTGTCCTCATAACCCAACCTTCAGAAATAATTGGTATCTCCTCCACAGAATGTTCCGTTCATTCACTGCGAATCTTAAATTCATCTGACTCTCAACTCCCGGCGGGTTATCGTTACACCACTTGTGAATGTCCAAGTAAGCCAATGCTGGTTTTCAGTGGCCTGTTCATACTAAGAGACGTGCTGTTCATTTGGCTATCCACTCCACCCTGTTCAGCTCTACATTTTCGTGTCCACAAAACCCAGCCTTCAGAAATCATTGGAATCACCACTAGAGAATGTTCCATTCATTCACTGCGAATCTGGAATTCCTCTGAACCTCCACTCCTGGCAGGTTTTCGTTACGCCACTGGTGAATGTCCAAGTAACTCAATACTGGTTTTCAGAGGCATGTTCAACTCGCAGAAGTGCTGTTCAATGGGCTATCCACTCAATATTGGTCAGCTCTTCATTTTCCTCTCCACACAAACCAGCCTTCAGAAATCATTGGGCTCTCCACTACAGACTGTTCCATTCATTCACTGCGATTCTGCAATTCATCCGACTCTCCGCTCCAGGCAGGTTTTCATTACAGCACTGGTGAATGACCAAGTAATCCAATGCTGGTTTTCAGCCGCCTTTTCACACTCGCAGTGTGCTGTTCAATTGTCTATCCACTCAAACCTGGTCAGCCTTTCATTTTCTTTTCCACAATATCAGACTTCAGAAATCATTGGAATCGCCAGTACAGAATGTTCCATTCATTCACTGCCAATCTGGAATTCATCTGAATCTGCACTCCAGGTAGGCTTTCATTACACCACTTATGAATGTCCAAGTAACACAATGCTGGTTTTCAGCGGTCTGTTCACACTCTAAGCCCTGCTTTTTACTGGGTATCCACACAACTGTGGTCAGCTCTTCATTTTCATGTCCAAACAATCCAGACTTGAGAAATCATTGCAATCTCCAGTACAGAATGTTCCATTCATTCACTGCGAATCTGGAATTCAACTGAATCTCCACTACCTGCAGATTTATCTTACACCACTTGTGAATGTCCAAGTAAAACAATGCTGGTTTTCAGAGGCCTGTTCATGTTCGCAGTCGTGCTGTTCAATTGGCTATCCACTCAACCTGTTTTGCTCCTCATTTTCCTGTGCACACAACCCAGCCTTCAGAAATCATTGTAATCTCCACTACAGGATGTTCCATTCATTCACTGGGAATCTGGAATTCATCTGAATCTGCACTCCACGCAGGCTTTCGTTACACCACTGCTGAAAGTCGAAGTAATGCAATACTGGTTTTCAGTGGTCTGTTCACATTCGAAGCCGAGGCTTTTTACAGGCTATCCACTCAACACTGGTCAGCTCTTCATTTTCGTGTCCCCACAATCCAGATTTCAGAAATCATTGCAATCTCCACTACAGAATGTTCCATTCATTCACTGCGAGTCTGGAGTTTATCTGATTCTCCACTCCCGCCTGGTTAACATTACACCACTTGTGAATGTCCAAGTAAGCCAATGCTGGTTTTCAGAGGCCTGTTCATACTCGCAGCCGTGCTGTTTAATTGACAATTCACTCCACCCTGTTCAGCTCTTCATTGTCCCACCACACTACCAGCCTTCAGAAATCTTTGTTATCTCCACTACAGAATGTTCCATTCATTCACTGCGAATCTGGAATTCATCTGACTCTCAACTCCACGCAGGTTTTCATTACACCACTGTTGAATGTCCAAGTAACCCAATGCTGGTTTTCAGCGGCCTGTTCATATTCGCAGCCCTGCTGTTTACTTGGCTATCGATTCAAGCCTGGTCAGCTCTTCATTTTCCTGTCCACACAACACAGGCTTCAGAAATCATTGGAATCTCCTCTACAGAATGTTCCATTCATTCACTGCGAATGTGGAATTCAACTGACTCTCCACTCCATGCAGGTTTTCCTTACACCACTGATGAATGTCCAAGTAACCCAATGCTGGTTTTCAGCTGCATGTTCACACTCGCAGCCATGCTATACAATTGGCTTTCCACTAAATCCTGATTAGTTCTTGATTTTCCTTCCACACGACCCAGCCTTCAGAAATCGTTGGAATCTCCACCAGAGAATGTTCCATTCATTCACTGCGAATCTGGAATTCCGCTGAACCTCCACTCCCGGCAGGTTTTCGTTACACCACTGTTGAATGTCCAAGTAACCCAATGTTTTAAGTGTTTTCTTCACAAGCGCAGTGGTGCTGTTCAATTGGCTATCCACTCAACCCTGGCCAGCTCTACATTTTCCTGTCCACACCACAGAGACTGGAGAAATCATTGTTATCTCCACTACAGAATGTTCCATTCATTCACAGCGAATCTGGAATTCATCTGAATCCCCACTCCCGGCAGGTTTTCGTGACACCACTGGTAAATATCCAAGTAAGCCAATGCTGGTTTTAAGTGGCCTGCTCCTACTCTCAGCCGTGCTGTTCAATTTGCTATCCACTCAACCCTCTTCAGCTCCATTTTCCTGTCCACATAACCCAAACTTCAGAAACAATTGGTATCTCCTCCACAGAATGTTCCATTCATTGACGGCAAATCTGAAATTCATCTAATTCTCAACTCCCGTCAGGTTTTCGTTACACCACTTGTGAATGTCCAATTAAGCCAAAGCTGGTTTTCAGTGGCCTGTTCTTACTACGAGACGTGCTGTTCATTTGGCTATCCATTCCACCCTGTTCAGCTCTACATTTTCGTGTCCACAAAACCCAGCCTTCAGAAATCATTGGAATCACCACTAGAGAATGTTCCATTCATTCACTGCGAATCTGGAATTCATCTGAATCTCCACTCCCGGCAGGTTTTCATTGCACCACTGCTGAATGTTCAAGTAACGCAATGATGGTTTTCAGCGGTCTATTCACACTCGAACCCGTGCTGTTCACGGTCTAGCGACTCAACACTGGTGAGTTCTTCTTTTTCCAGTTCAGACAATACAAACCTCAGAAACCATTGCAATCTACACTACAGAATGTTTCATTCATTCAGGCGAATCTTGAATTCATCTTGTTCTCCACTCCCAGCAGGTTTTCGTTTCACCACTGGTGAATGTCCAAGCAACCCAAGGCTGGTTTCAGCTGCGTGTTAACACTCGCAGCCGTGCTGTTCAATTGGCTATCCAGTGAACGCTGGTTAGCTCTTGATTTTCCTTCCACACACCGAGCCTTCAGAAATCATTCTTATCTCCACTTCAGAATGTTCCATTCGTTCCCTGCGAATCTGGAATTCCTCTGACTCTCCACACCAGGCAGATTTTCCTAACAACACTGGTGAATGACCAGGTAATCCAATGCTGGTTTTCAGCGGCTGTTCACACTCACAGCCTTGCTGTTCAATTGGCAATCCAGTCAAACCTAGTCAGCTCTTCATTTTCCTGTCCACACAACCCAGCGTTCAGAAATCATTGGAATCTCTACTACAGAAATTTCCATTCATTCACTGTGAATCTGGAAATACTCTGAATCTGCATTCCAGGAAGGCTTTCGTTACACCACTGATGAATGTCCAAGTAATGCAATGCTGCTTCTTAGTGGTCTGTTCACACTCGAAACCGTGCTGTTCATTGGCTATCCACTCAATATCGGTCAGCTCTTCAATATCCTGTCCAGACTATCCAGATTCCTAAATGTTGGCAATCACCACTACAGAATGTTCCATTCAATCACGCGAATCTGGAATTCATCAGAGTCTCCACTCCTGGAAGGTTTTCGTGACACCACTGGTAAATGTCCAAGGAAGACAATGCTGGTTTTAAGCCGCCTGCTAACACACTCAGCCGTGCTGTTCAATTTGCTATCCACCCAACCCTATTCAGCTCTACATTTTCCTGTCCTCATAACCCAACCTTCAGAAATAATTGGTATCTCCTCCACAGAATGTTCCGTTCATTCACTGCGAATCTTAAATTCATCTGACTCTCAACTCCCGGCGGGTTATCGTTACACCACTTGTGAATGTCCAAGTAAGCCAATGCTGGTTTTCAGTGGCCTGTTCATACTAAGAGACGTGCTGTTCATTTGGCTATCCACTCCACCCTGTTCAGCTCTACATTTTCGTGTCCACAAAACCCAGCCTTCAGAAATCATTGGAATCACCACTAGAGAATGTTCCATTCATTCACTGCGAATCTGGAATTCCTCTGAACCTCCACTCCTGGCAGGTTTTCGTTACGCCACTGGTGAATGTCCAAGTAACTCAATACTGGTTTTCAGAGGCATGTTCAACTCGCAGAAGTGCTGTTCAATGGGCTATCCACTCAATATTGGTCAGCTCTTCATTTTCCTCTCCACACAAACCAGCCTTCAGAAATCATTGGGCTCTCCACTACAGACTGTTCCATTCATTCACTGCGATTCTGCAATTCATCCGACTCTCCGCTCCAGGCAGGTTTTCATTACAGCACTGGTGAATGACCAAGTAATCCAATGCTGGTTTTCAGCCGCCTTTTCACACTCGCAGTGTGCTGTTCAATTGTCTATCCACTCAAACCTGGTCAGCCTTTCATTTTCTTTTCCACAATATCAGACTTCAGAAATCATTGGAATCGCCAGTACAGAATGTTCTATTCATTCACTGCCAATCTGGAATTCATCTGAATCTGCACTCCAGGAAGGCTTTCATTACACCACTTATGAATGTCCAAGTAACACAATGCTGGTTTTCAGCGGTCTGTTCACACTCTAAGCCCTGCTTTTTACTGGGTATCCACACAACTGTGGTCAGCTCTTCATTTTCATGTCCAAACAATCCAGACTTGAGAAATCATTGCAATCTCCAGTACAGAATGTTCCATTCATTCACTGCGAATCTGGAATTCAACTGAATCTCCACTACCTGCAGATTTATCTTCCACCACTTGTGAATGTCCAAGTAAAACAATGCTGGTTTTCAGAGGCCTGTTCATGTTCGCAGTCGTGCTGTTCAATTGGCTATCCACTCAACCTGTTTTGCTCCTCATTTTCCTGTGCACACAACCCAGCCTTCAGAAATCATTGTAATCTCCACTACAGGATGTTCCATTCATTCACTGGGAATCTGGAATTCATCTGAATCTGCACTCCACGCAGGCTTTCGTTACACCACTGCTGAAAGTCGAAGTAATGCAATACTGGTTTTCAGTGGTCTGTTCACATTCGAAGCCGAGGCTTTTTACAGGCTATCCACTCAACACTGGTCAGCTCTTCATTTTCGTGTCCCCACAATCCAGATTTCAGAAATCATTGCAATCTCCACTACAGAATGTTCCATTCATTCACTGCGAGTCTGGAGTTTATCTGATTCTCCACTCCCGCCTGGTTAACATTACACCACTTGTGAATGTCCAAGTAAGCCAATGCTGGTTTTCAGAGGCCTGTTCATACTCGCAGCCGTGCTGTTTAATTGACAATTCACTCCACCCTGTTCAGCTCTTCATTGTCCCACCACACTACCAGCCTTCAGAAATCTTTGTTATCTCCACTACAGAATGTTCCATTCATTCACTGGGAATCTGGAATTCATCTGAATCTGCACTCCACGCAGGCTTTCGTTACACCACTGCTGAAAGTCGAAGTAATGCAATACTGGTTTTCAGTGGTCTGTTCACATTCGAAGCCGAGGCTTTTTACAGGCTATCCACTCAACACTGGTCAGCTCTTCATTTTCGTGTCCCCACAATCCAGATTTCAGAAATCATTGCAATCTCCACTACAGAATGTTCCATTCATTCACTGCGAGTCTGGAGTTTATCTGATTCTCCACTCCCGCCTGGTTAACATTACACCACTTGTGAATGTCCAAGTAAGCCAATGCTGGTTTTCAGAGGCCTGTTCATACTCGCAGCCGTGCTGTTTAATTGACAATTCACTCCACCCTGTTCAGCTCTTCATTGTCCCACCACACTACCAGCCTTCAGAAATCTTTGTTATCTCCACTACAGAATGTTCCATTCATTCACTGCGAATCTGGAATTCATCTGACTCTCAACTCCACGCAGGTTTTCATTACACCACTGTTGAATGTCCAAGTAACCCAATGCTGGTTTTCAGCGGCCTGTTCATATTCGCAGCCCTGCTGTTTACTTGGCTATCGATTCAAGCCTGGTCAGCTCTTCATTTTCCTGTCCACACAACACAGGCTTCAGAAATCATTGGAATCTCCTCTACAGAATGTTCCATTCATTCACTGCGAATGTGGAATTCAACTGACTCTCCACTCCATGCAGGTTTTCCTTACACCACTGATGAATGTCCAAGTAACCCAATGCTGGTTTTCAGCTGCATGTTCACACTCGCAGCCATGCTATACAATTGGCTTTCCACTAAATCCTGATTAGTTCTTGATTTTCCTTCCACACGACCCAGCCTTCAGAAATCGTTGGAATCTCCACCAGAGAATGTTCCATTCATTCACTGCGAATCTGGAATTCCGCTGAACCTCCACTCCCGGCAGGTTTTCGTTACACCACTGTTGAATGTCCAAGTAACCCAATGTTTTAAGTGTTTTCTTCACAAGCGCAGTGGTGCTGTTCAATTGGCTATCCACTCAACCCTGGCCAGCTCTACATTTTCCTGTCCACACCACAGAGACTGGAGAAATCATTGTTATCTCCACTACAGAATGTTCCATTCATTCACAGCGAATCTGGAATTCATCTGAATCCCCACTCCCGGCAGGTTTTCGTGACACCACTGGTAAATATCCAAGTAAGCCAATGCTGGTTTTAAGTGGCCTGCTCCTACTCTCAGCCGTGCTGTTCAATTTGCTATCCACTCAACCCTCTTCAGCTCCATTTTCCTGTCCACATAACCCAAACTTCAGAAACAATTGGTATCTCCTCCACAGAATGTTCCATTCATTGACGGCAAATCTGAAATTCATCTAATTCTCAACTCCCGTCAGGTTTTCGTTACACCACTTGTGAATGTCCAATTAAGCCAAAGCTGGTTTTCAGTGGCCTGTTCTTACTACGAGACGTGCTGTTCATTTGGCTATCCATTCCACCCTGTTCAGCTCTACATTTTCGTGTCCACAAAACCCAGCCTTCAGAAATCATTGGAATCACCACTAGAGAATGTTCCATTCATTCACTGCGAATCTGGAATTCATCTGAATCTCCACTCCCGGCAGGTTTTCATTGCACCACTGCTGAATGTTCAAGTAACGCAATGATGGTTTTCAGCGGTCTATTCACACTCGAACCCGTGCTGTTCACGGTCTAGCGACTCAACACTGGTGAGTTCTTCTTTTTCCAGTTCAGACAATACAAACCTCAGAAACCATTGCAATCTACACTACAGAATGTTTCATTCATTCAGGCGAATCTTGAATTCATCTTGTTCTCCACTCCCAGCAGGTTTTCGTTTCACCACTGGTGAATGTCCAAGCAACCCAAGGCTGGTTTCAGCTGCGTGTTAACATTCGCAGCCGTGCTGTTCAATTGGCTATCCAGTGAACGCTGGTTAGCTCTTGATTTTCCTTCCACACACCGAGCCTTCAGAAATCATTCTTATCTCCACTTCAGAATGTTCCATTCGTTCCCTGCGAATCTGGAATTCCTCTGACTCTCCACACCAGGCAGATTTTCCTAACAACACTGGTGAATGACCAGGTAATCCAATGCTGGTTTTCAGCGGCTGTTCACACTCACAGCCTTGCTGTTCAATTGGCAATCCAGTCAAACCTAGTCAGCTCTTCATTTTCCTGTCCACACAACCCAGCGTTCAGAAATCATTGGAATCTCTACTACAGAAATTTCCATTCATTCACTGTGAATCTGGAAATACTCTGAATCTGCATTCCAGGAAGGCTTTCGTTACACCACTGATGAATGTCCAAGTAATGCAATGCTGCTTCTTAGTGGTCTGTTCACACTCGAAACCGTGCTGTTCATTGGCTATCCACTCAATATCGGTCAGCTCTTCAATATCCTGTCCAGACTATCCAGATTCCTAAATGTTGGCAATCACCACTACAGAATGTTCCATTCAATCACGCGAATCTGGAATTCATCAGAGTCTCCACTCCTGGAAGGTTTTCGTGACACCACTGGTAAATGTCCAAGGAAGACAATGCTGGTTTTAAGCCGCCTGCTAACACACTCAGCCGTGCTGTTCAATTTGCTATCCACCCAACCCTATTCAGCTCTACATTTTCCTGTCCTCATAACCCAACCTTCAGAAATAATTGGTATCTCCTCCACAGAATGTTCCGTTCATTCACTGCGAATCTTAAATTCATCTGACTCTCAACTCCCGGCGGGTTATCGTTACACCACTTGTGAATGTCCAAGTAAGCCAATGCTGGTTTTCAGTGGCCTGTTCATACTAAGAGACGTGCTGTTCATTTGGCTATCCACTCCACCCTGTTCAGCTCTACATTTTCGTGTCCACAAAACCCAGCCTTCAGAAATCATTGGAATCACCACTAGAGAATGTTCCATTCATTCACTGCGAATCTGGAATTCCTCTGAACCTCCACTCCTGGCAGGTTTTCGTTACGCCACTGGTGAATGTCCAAGTAACTCAATACTGGTTTTCAGAGGCATGTTCAACTCGCAGAAGTGCTGTTCAATGGGCTATCCACTCAATATTGGTCAGCTCTTCATTTTCCTCTCCACACAAACCAGCCTTCAGAAATCATTGGGCTCTCCACTACAGACTGTTCCATTCATTCACTGCGATTCTGCAATTCATCCGACTCTCCGCTCCAGGCAGGTTTTCATTACAGCACTGGTGAATGACCAAGTAATCCAATGCTGGTTTTCAGCCGCCTTTTCACACTCGCAGTGTGCTGTTCAATTGTCTATCCACTCAAACCTGGTCAGCCTTTCATTTTCTTTTCCACAATATCAGACTTCAGAAATCATTGGAATCGCCAGTACAGAATGTTCCATTCATTCACTGCCAATCTGGAATTCATCTGAATCTGCACTCCAGGTAGGCTTTCATTACACCACTTATGAATGTCCAAGTAACACAATGCTGGTTTTCAGCGGTCTGTTCACACTCTAAGCCCTGCTTTTTACTGGGTATCCACACAACTGTGGTCAGCTCTTCATTTTCATGTCCAAACAATCCAGACTTGAGAAATCATTGCAATCTCCAGTACAGAATGTTCCATTCATTCACTGCGAATCTGGAATTCAACTGAATCTCCACTACCTGCAGATTTATCTTACACCACTTGTGAATGTCCAAGTAAAACAATGCTGGTTTTCAGAGGCCTGTTCATGTTCGCAGTCGTGCTGTTCAATTGGCTATCCACTCAACCTGTTTTGCTCCTCATTTTCCTGTGCACACAACCCAGCCTTCAGAAATCATTGTAATCTCCACTACAGGATGTTCCATTCATTCACTGGGAATCTGGAATTCATCTGAATCTGCACTCCACGCAGGCTTTCGTTACACCACTGCTGAAAGTCGAAGTAATGCAATACTGGTTTTCAGTGGTCTGTTCACATTCGAAGCCGAGGCTTTTTACAGGCTATCCACTCAACACTGGTCAGCTCTTCATTTTCGTGTCCCCACAATCCAGATTTCAGAAATCATTGCAATCTCCACTACAGAATGTTCCATTCATTCACTGCGAGTCTGGAGTTTATCTGATTCTCCACTCCCGCCTGGTTAACATTACACCACTTGTGAATGTCCAAGTAAGCCAATGCTGGTTTTCAGAGGCCTGTTCATACTCGCAGCCGTGCTGTTTAATTGACAATTCACTCCACCCTGTTCAGCTCTTCATTGTCCCACCACACTACCAGCCTTCAGAAATCTTTGTTATCTCCACTACAGAATGTTCCATTCATTCACTGCGAATCTGGAATTCATCTGACTCTCAACTCCACGCAGGTTTTCATTACACCACTGTTGAATGTCCAAGTAACCCAATGCTGGTTTTCAGCGGCCTGTTCATATTCGCAGCCCTGCTGTTTACTTGGCTATCGATTCAAGCCTGGTCAGCTCTTCATTTTCCTGTCCACACAACACAGGCTTCAGAAATCATTGGAATCTCCTCTACAGAATGTTCCATTCATTCACTGCGAATGTGGAATTCAACTGACTCTCCACTCCATGCAGGTTTTCCTTACACCACTGATGAATGTCCAAGTAACCCAATGCTGGTTTTCAGCTGCATGTTCACACTCGCAGCCATGCTATACAATTGGCTTTCCACTAAATCCTGATTAGTTCTTGATTTTCCTTCCACACGACCCAGCCTTCAGAAATCGTTGGAATCTCCACCAGAGAATGTTCCATTCATTCACTGCGAATCTGGAATTCCGCTGAACCTCCACTCCCGGCAGGTTTTCGTTACACCACTGTTGAATGTCCAAGTAACCCAATGTTTTAAGTGTTTTCTTCACAAGCGCAGTGGTGCTGTTCAATTGGCTATCCACTCAACCCTGGCCAGCTCTACATTTTCCTGTCCACACCACAGAGACTGGAGAAATCATTGTTATCTCCACTACAGAATGTTCCATTCATTCACAGCGAATCTGGAATTCATCTGAATCCCCACTCCCGGCAGGTTTTCGTGACACCACTGGTAAATATCCAAGTAAGCCAATGCTGGTTTTAAGTGGCCTGCTCCTACTCTCAGCCGTGCTGTTCAATTTGCTATCCACTCAACCCTCTTCAGCTCCATTTTCCTGTCCACATAACCCAAACTTCAGAAACAATTGGTATCTCCTCCACAGAATGTTCCATTCATTGACGGCAAATCTGAAATTCATCTAATTCTCAACTCCCGTCAGGTTTTCGTTACACCACTTGTGAATGTCCAATTAAGCCAAAGCTGGTTTTCAGTGGCCTGTTCTTACTACGAGACGTGCTGTTCATTTGGCTATCCATTCCACCCTGTTCAGCTCTACATTTTCGTGTCCACAAAACCCAGCCTTCAGAAATCATTGGAATCACCACTAGAGAATGTTCCATTCATTCACTGCGAATCTGGAATTCATCTGAATCTCCACTCCCGGCAGGTTTTCATTGCACCACTGCTGAATGTTCAAGTAACGCAATGATGGTTTTCAGCGGTCTATTCACACTCGAACCCGTGCTGTTCACGGTCTAGCGACTCAACACTGGTGAGTTCTTCTTTTTCCAGTTCAGACAATACAAACCTCAGAAACCATTGCAATCTACACTACAGAATGTTTCATTCATTCAGGCGAATCTTGAATTCATCTTGTTCTCCACTCCCAGCAGGTTTTCGTTTCACCACTGGTGAATGTCCAAGCAACCCAAGGCTGGTTTCAGCTGCGTGTTAACACTCGCAGCCGTGCTGTTCAATTGGCTATCCAGTGAACGCTGGTTAGCTCTTGATTTTCCTTCCACACACCGAGCCTTCAGAAATCATTCTTATCTCCACTTCAGAATGTTCCATTCGTTCCCTGCGAATCTGGAATTCCTCTGACTCTCCACACCAGGCAGATTTTCCTAACAACACTGGTGAATGACCAGGTAATCCAATGCTGGTTTTCAGCGGCTGTTCACACTCACAGCCTTGCTGTTCAATTGGCAATCCAGTCAAACCTAGTCAGCTCTTCATTTTCCTGTCCACACAACCCAGCGTTCAGAAATCATTGGAATCTCTACTACAGAAATTTCCATTCATTCACTGTGAATCTGGAAATACTCTGAATCTGCATTCCAGGAAGGCTTTCGTTACACCACTGATGAATGTCCAAGTAATGCAATGCTGCTTCTTAGTGGTCTGTTCACACTCGAAACCGTGCTGTTCATTGGCTATCCACTCAATATCGGTCAGCTCTTCAATATCCTGTCCAGACTATCCAGATTCCTAAATGTTGGCAATCACCACTACAGAATGTTCCATTCAATCACGCGAATCTGGAATTCATCAGAGTCTCCACTCCTGGAAGGTTTTCGTGACACCACTGGTAAATGTCCAAGGAAGACAATGCTGGTTTTAAGCCGCCTGCTAACACACTCAGCCGTGCTGTTCAATTTGCTATCCACCCAACCCTATTCAGCTCTACATTTTCCTGTCCTCATAACCCAACCTTCAGAAATAATTGGTATCTCCTCCACAGAATGTTCCGTTCATTCACTGCGAATCTTAAATTCATCTGACTCTCAACTCCCGGCGGGTTATCGTTACACCACTTGTGAATGTCCAAGTAAGCCAATGCTGGTTTTCAGTGGCCTGTTCATACTAAGAGACGTGCTGTTCATTTGGCTATCCACTCCACCCTGTTCAGCTCTACATTTTCGTGTCCACAAAACCCAGCCTTCAGAAATCATTGGAATCACCACTAGAGAATGTTCCATTCATTCACTGCGAATCTGGAATTCCTCTGAACCTCCACTCCTGGCAGGTTTTCGTTACGCCACTGGTGAATGTCCAAGTAACTCAATACTGGTTTTCAGAGGCATGTTCAACTCGCAGAAGTGCTGTTCAATGGGCTATCCACTCAATATTGGTCAGCTCTTCATTTTCCTCTCCACACAAACCAGCCTTCAGAAATCATTGGGCTCTCCACTACAGACTGTTCCATTCATTCACTGCGATTCTGCAATTCATCCGACTCTCCGCTCCAGGCAGGTTTTCATTACAGCACTGGTGAATGACCAAGTAATCCAATGCTGGTTTTCAGCCGCCTTTTCACACTCGCAGTGTGCTGTTCAATTGTCTATCCACTCAAACCTGGTCAGCCTTTCATTTTCTTTTCCACAATATCAGACTTCAGAAATCATTGGAATCGCCAGTACAGAATGTTCCATTCATTCACTGCCAATCTGGAATTCATCTGAATCTGCACTCCAGGTAGGCTTTCATTACACCACTTATGAATGTCCAAGTAACACAATGCTGGTTTTCAGCGGTCTGTTCACACTCTAAGCCCTGCTTTTTACTGGGTATCCACACAACTGTGGTCAGCTCTTCATTTTCATGTCCAAACAATCCAGACTTGAGAAATCATTGCAATCTCCAGTACAGAATGTTCCATTCATTCACTGCGAATCTGGAATTCAACTGAATCTCCACTACCTGCAGATTTATCTTACACCACTTGTGAATGTCCAAGTAAAACAATGCTGGTTTTCAGAGGCCTGTTCATGTTCGCAGTCGTGCTGTTCAATTGGCTATCCACTCAACCTGTTTTGCTCCTCATTTTCCTGTGCACACAACCCAGCCTTCAGAAATCATTGTAATCTCCACTACAGGATGTTCCATTCATTCACTGGGAATCTGGAATTCATCTGAATCTGCACTCCACGCAGGCTTTCGTTACACCACTGCTGAAAGTCGAAGTAATGCAATACTGGTTTTCAGTGGTCTGTTCACATTCGAAGCCGAGGCTTTTTACAGGCTATCCACTCAACACTGGTCAGCTCTTCATTTTCGTGTCCCCACAATCCAGATTTCAGAAATCATTGCAATCTCCACTACAGAATGTTCCATTCATTCACTGCGAGTCTGGAGTTTATCTGATTCTCCACTCCCGCCTGGTTAACATTACACCACTTGTGAATGTCCAAGTAAGCCAATGCTGGTTTTCAGAGGCCTGTTCATACTCGCAGCCGTGCTGTTTAATTGACAATTCACTCCACCCTGTTCAGCTCTTCATTGTCCCACCACACTACCAGCCTTCAGAAATCTTTGTTATCTCCACTACAGAATGTTCCATTCATTCACTGCGAATCTGGAATTCATCTGACTCTCAACTCCACGCAGGTTTTCATTACACCACTGTTGAATGTCCAAGTAACCCAATGCTGGTTTTCAGCGGCCTGTTCATATTCGCAGCCCTGCTGTTTACTTGGCTATCGATTCAAGCCTGGTCAGCTCTTCATTTTCCTGTCCACACAACACAGGCTTCAGAAATCATTGGAATCTCCTCTACAGAATGTTCCATTCATTCACTGCGAATGTGGAATTCAACTGACTCTCCACTCCATGCAGGTTTTCCTTACACCACTGATGAATGTCCAAGTAACCCAATGCTGGTTTTCAGCTGCATGTTCACACTCGCAGCCATGCTATACAATTGGCTTTCCACTAAATCCTGATTAGTTCTTGATTTTCCTTCCACACGACCCAGCCTTCAGAAATCGTTGGAATCTCCACCAGAGAATGTTCCATTCATTCACTGCGAATCTGGAATTCCGCTGAACCTCCACTCCCGGCAGGTTTTCGTTACACCACTGTTGAATGTCCAAGTAACCCAATGTTTTAAGTGTTTTCTTCACAAGCGCAGTGGTGCTGTTCAATTGGCTATCCACTCAACCCTGGCCAGCTCTACATTTTCCTGTCCACACCACAGAGACTGGAGAAATCATTGTTATCTCCACTACAGAATGTTCCATTCATTCACAGCGAATCTGGAATTCATCTGAATCTCCACTCCCGGCAGGTTTTCGTGACACCACTGGTAAATATCCAAGTAAGCCAATGCTGGTTTTAAGTGGCCTGCTCCTACTCTCAGCCGTGCTGTTCAATTTGCTATCCACTCAACCCTCTTCAGCTCCATTTTCCTGTCCACATAACCCAAACTTCAGAAACAATTGGTATCTCCTCCACAGAATGTTCCATTCATTGACGGCAAATCTGAAATTCATCTAATTCTCAACTCCCGTCAGGTTTTCGTTACACCACTTGTGAATGTCCAATTAAGCCAAAGCTGGTTTTCAGTGGCCTGTTCTTACTACGAGACGTGCTGTTCATTTGGCTATCCATTCCACCCTGTTCAGCTCTACATTTTCGTGTCCACAAAACCCAGCCTTCAGAAATCATTGGAATCACCACTAGAGAATGTTCCATTCATTCACTGCGAATCTGGAATTCATCTGAATCTCCACTCCCGGCAGGTTTTCATTGCACCACTGCTGAATGTTCAAGTAACGCAATGATGGTTTTCAGCGGTCTATTCACACTCGAACCCGTGCTGTTCACGGTCTAGCGACTCAACACTGGTGAGTTCTTCTTTTTCCAGTTCAGACAATACAAACCTCAGAAACCATTGCAATCTACACTACAGAATGTTTCATTCATTCAGGCGAATCTTGAATTCATCTTGTTCTCCACTCCCAGCAGGTTTTCGTTTCACCACTGGTGAATGTCCAAGCAACCCAAGGCTGGTTTCAGCTGCGTGTTAACACTCGCAGCCGTGCTGTTCAATTGGCTATCCAGTGAACGCTGGTTAGCTCTTGATTTTCCTTCCACACACCGAGCCTTCAGAAATCATTCTTATCTCCACTTCAGAATGTTCCATTCGTTCCCTGCGAATCTGGAATTCCTCTGACTCTCCACACCAGGCAGATTTTCCTAACAACACTGGTGAATGACCAGGTAATCCAATGCTGGTTTTCAGCGGCTGTTCACACTCACAGCCTTGCTGTTCAATTGGCAATCCAGTCAAACCTAGTCAGCTCTTCATTTTCCTGTCCACACAACCCAGCGTTCAGAAATCATTGGAATCTCTACTACAGAAATTTCCATTCATTCACTGTGAATCTGGAAATACTCTGAATCTGCATTCCAGGAAGGCTTTCGTTACACCACTGATGAATGTCCAAGTAATGCAATGCTGCTTCTTAGTGGTCTGTTCACACTCGAAACCGTGCTGTTCATTGGCTATCCACTCAATATCGGTCAGCTCTTCAATATCCTGTCCAGACTATCCAGATTCCTAAATGTTGGCAATCACCACTACAGAATGTTCCATTCAATCACGCGAATCTGGAATTCATCAGAGTCTCCACTCCTGGAAGGTTTTCGTGACACCACTGGTAAATGTCCAAGGAAGACAATGCTGGTTTTAAGCCGCCTGCTAACACACTCAGCCGTGCTGTTCAATTTGCTATCCACCCAACCCTATTCAGCTCTACATTTTCCTGTCCTCATAACCCAACCTTCAGAAATAATTGGTATCTCCTCCACAGAATGTTCCGTTCATTCACTGCGAATCTTAAATTCATCTGACTCTCAACTCCCGGCGGGTTATCGTTACACCACTTGTGAATGTCCAAGTAAGCCAATGCTGGTTTTCAGTGGCCTGTTCATACTAAGAGACGTGCTGTTCATTTGGCTATCCACTCCACCCTGTTCAGCTCTACATTTTCGTGTCCACAAAACCCAGCCTTCAGAAATCATTGGAATCACCACTAGAGAATGTTCCATTCATTCACTGCGAATCTGGAATTCCTCTGAACCTCCACTCCTGGCAGGTTTTCGTTACGCCACTGGTGAATGTCCAAGTAACTCAATACTGGTTTTCAGAGGCATGTTCAACTCGCAGAAGTGCTGTTCAATGGGCTATCCACTCAATATTGGTCAGCTCTTCATTTTCCTCTCCACACAAACCAGCCTTCAGAAATCATTGGGCTCTCCACTACAGACTGTTCCATTCATTCACTGCGATTCTGCAATTCATCTGACTCTCCGCTCCAGGCAGGTTTTCATTACAGCACTGGTGAATGACCAAGTAATCCAATGCTGGTTTTCAGCCGCCTTTTCACACTCGCAGTGTGCTGTTCAATTGTCTATCCACTCAAACCTGGTCAGCCTTTCATTTTCTTTTCCACAATATCAGACTTCAGAAATCATTGGAATCGCCAGTACAGAATGTTCCATTCATTCACTGCCAATCTGGAATTCATCTGAATCTTCACTCCAGGTAGGCTTTCATTACACCACTTATGAATGTCCAAGTAACACAATGCTGGTTTTCAGCGGTCTGTTCACACTCTAAGCCCTGCTTTTTACTGGGTATCCACACAACTGTGGTCAGCTCTTCATTTTCATGTCCAAACAATCCAGACTTGAGAAATCATTGCAATCTCCAGTACAGAATGTTCCATTCATTCACTGCGAATCTGGAATTCAACTGAATCTCCACTACCTGCAGATTTATCTTACACCACTTGTGAATGTCCAAGTAAAACAATGCTGGTTTTCAGAGGCCTGTTCATGTTCGCAGTCGTGCTGTTCAATTGGCTATCCACTCAACCTGTTTTGCTCCTCATTTTCCTGTGCACACAACCCAGCCTTCAGAAATCATTGTAATCTCCACTACAGGATGTTCCATTCATTCACTGGGAATCTGGAATTCATCTGAATCTGCACTCCACGCAGGCTTTCGTTACACCACTGCTGAAAGTCGAAGTAATGCAATACTGGTTTTCAGTGGTCTGTTCACATTCGAAGCCGAGGCTTTTTACAGGCTATCCACTCAACACTGGTCAGCTCTTCATTTTCGTGTCCCCACAATCCAGATTTCAGAAATCATTGCAATCTCCACTACAGAATGTTCCATTCATTCACTGCGAGTCTGGAGTTTATCTGATTCTCCACTCCCGCCTGGTTAACATTACACCACTTGTGAATGTCCAAGTAAGCCAATGCTGGTTTTCAGAGGCCTGTTCATACTCGCAGCCGTGCTGTTTAATTGACAATTCACTCCACCCTGTTCAGCTCTTCATTGTCCCACCACACTACCAGCCTTCAGAAATCTTTGTTATCTCCACTACAGAATGTTCCATTCATTCACTGCGAATCTGGAATTCATCTGACTCTCAACTCCACGCAGGTTTTCATTACACCACTGTTGAATGTCCAAGTAACCCAATGCTGGTTTTCAGCGGCCTGTTCATATTCGCAGCCCTGCTGTTTACTTGGCTATCGATTCAAGCCTGGTCAGCTCTTCATTTTCCTGTCCACACAGCACAGGCTTCAGAAATCATTGGAATCTCCTCTACAGAATGTTCCATTCATTCACTGCGAATGTGGAATTCAACTGACTCTCCACTCCATGCAGGTTTTCCTTACACCACTGATGAATGTCCAAGTAACCCAATGCTGGTTTTCAGCTGCATGTTCACACTCGCAGCCATGCTATACAATTGGCTTTCCACTAAATCCTGATTAGTTCTTGATTTTCCTTCCACACGACCCAGCCTTCAGAAATCGTTGGAATCTCCACCAGAGAATGTTCCATTCATTCACTGCGAATCTGGAATTCCTCTGAACCTCCACTCCCGGCAGGTTTTCGTTACACCACTGTTGAATGTCCAAGTAACCCAATGTTTTAAGTGTTTTCTTCACAAGCGCAGTGGTGCTGTTCAATTGGCTATCCACTCAACCCTGGCCAGCTCTACATTTTCCTGTCCACACCACAGAGACTGGAGAAATCATTGTTATCTCCACTACAGAATGTTCCATTCATTCACAGCGAATCTGGAATTCATCTGAATCTCCACTCCCGGCAGGTTTTCGTGACACCACTGGTAAATATCCAAGTAAGCCAATGCTGGTTTTAAGTGGCCTGCTCCTACTCTCAGCCGTGCTGTTCAATTTGCTATCCACTCAACCCTCTTCAGCTCCATTTTCCTGTCCACATAACCCAAACTTCAGAAACAATTGGTATCTCCTCCACAGAATGTTCCATTCATTGACGGCAAATCTGAAATTCATCTAATTCTCAACTCCCGTCAGGTTTTCGTTACACCACTTGTGAATGTCCAATTAAGCCAAAGCTGGTTTTCAGTGGCCTGTTCTTACTACGAGACGTGCTGTTCATTTGGCTATCCATTCCACCCTGTTCAGCTCTACATTTTCGTGTCCACAAAACCCAGCCTTCAGAAATCATTGGAATCACCACTAGAGAATGTTCCATTCATTCACTGCGAATCTGGAATTCATCTGAATCTCCACTCCCGGCAGGTTTTCATTGCACCACTGCTGAATGTTCAAGTAACGCAATGATGGTTTTCAGCGGTCTATTCACACTCGAACCCGTGCTGTTCACGGTCTAGCGACTCAACACTGGTGAGTTCTTCTTTTTCCAGTTCAGACAATACAAACCTCAGAAACCATTGCAATCTACACTACAGAATGTTTCATTCATTCAGGCGAATCTTGAATTCATCTTGTTCTCCACTCCCAGCAGGTTTTCGTTTCACCACTGGTGAATGTCCAAGCAACCCAAGGCTGGTTTCAGCTGCGTGTTAACACTCGCAGCCGTGCTGTTCAATTGGCTATCCAGTGAACGCTGGTTAGCTCTTGATTTTCCTTCCACACACCGAGCCTTCAGAAATCATTCTTATCTCCACTTCAGAATGTTCCATTCGTTCCCTGCGAATCTGGAATTCCTCTGACTCTCCACACCAGGCAGATTTTCCTAACAACACTGGTGAATGACCAGGTAATCCAATGCTGGTTTTCAGCGGCTGTTCACACTCACAGCCTTGCTGTTCAATTGGCAATCCAGTCAAACCTAGTCAGCTCTTCATTTTCCTGTCCACACAACCCAGCGTTCAGAAATCATTGGAATCTCTACTACAGAAATTTCCATTCATTCACTGTGAATCTGGAAATACTCTGAATCTGCATTCCAGGAAGGCTTTCGTCACACCACTGATGAATGTCCAAGTAATGCAATGCTGCTTCTTAGTGGTCTGTTCACACTCGAAACCGTGCTGTTCATTGGCTATCCACTCAATATCGGTCAGCTCTTCAATATCCTGTCCAGACTATCCAGATTCCTAAATGTTGGCAATCACCACTACAGAATGTTCCATTCAATCACGCGAATCTGGAATTCATCAGAGTCTCCACTCCTGGAAGGTTTTCGTGACACCACTGGTAAATGTCCAAGGAAGACAATGCTGGTTTTAAGCCGCCTGCTAACACACTCAGCCGTGCTGTTCAATTTGCTATCCACCCAACCCTATTCAGCTCTACATTTTCCTGTCCTCATAACCCAACCTTCAGAAATAATTGGTATCTCCTCCACAGAATGTTCCGTTCATTCACTGCGAATCTTAAATTCATCTGACTCTCAACTCCCGGCGGGTTATCGTTACACCACTTGTGAATGTCCAAGTAAGCCAATGCTGGTTTTCAGTGGCCTGTTCATACTAAGAGACGTGCTGTTCATTTGGCTATCCACTCCACCCTGTTCAGCTCTACATTTTCGTGTCCACAAAACCCAGCCTTCAGAAATCATTGGAATCACCACTAGAGAATGTTCCATTCATTCACTGCGAATCTGGAATTCCTCTGAACCTCCACTCCTGGCAGGTTTTCGTTACGCCACTGGTGAATGTCCAAGTAACTCAATACTGGTTTTCAGAGGCATGTTCAACTCGCAGAAGTGCTGTTCAATGGGCTATCCACTCAATATTGGTCAGCTCTTCATTTTCCTCTCCACACAAACCAGCCTTCAGAAATCATTGGGCTCTCCACTACAGACTGTTCCATTCATTCACTGCGATTCTGCAATTCATCCGACTCTCCGCTCCAGGCAGGTTTTCATTACAGCACTGGTGAATGACCAAGTAATCCAATGCTGGTTTTCAGCCGCCTTTTCACACTCGCAGTGTGCTGTTCAATTGTCTATCCACTCAAACCTGGTCAGCCTTTCATTTTCTTTTCCACAATATCAGACTTCAGAAATCATTGGAATCGCCAGTACAGAATGTTCCATTCATTCACTGCCAATCTGGAATTCATCTGAATCTGCACTCCAGGTAGGCTTTCATTACACCACTTATGAATGTCCAAGTAACACAATGCTGGTTTTCAGCGGTCTGTTCACACTCTAAGCCCTGCTTTTTACTGGGTATCCACACAACTGTGGTCAGCTCTTCATTTTCATGTCCAAACAATCCAGACTTGAGAAATCATTGCAATCTCCAGTACAGAATGTTCCATTCATTCACTGCGAATCTGGAATTCAACTGAATCTCCACTACCTGCAGATTTATCTTACACCACTTGTGAATGTCCAAGTAAAACAATGCTGGTTTTCAGAGGCCTGTTCATGTTCGCAGTCGTGCTGTTCAATTGGCTATCCACTCAACCTGTTTTGCTCCTCATTTTCCTGTGCACACAACCCAGCCTTCAGAAATCATTGTAATCTCCACTACAGGATGTTCCATTCATTCACTGGGAATCTGGAATTCATCTGAATCTGCACTCCACGCAGGCTTTCGTTACACCACTGCTGAAAGTCGAAGTAATGCAATACTGGTTTTCAGTGGTCTGTTCACATTCGAAGCCGAGGCTTTTTACAGGCTATCCACTCAACACTGGTCAGCTCTTCATTTTCGTGTCCCCACAATCCAGATTTCAGAAATCATTGCAATCTCCACTACAGAATGTTCCATTCATTCACTGCGAGTCTGGAGTTTATCTGATTCTCCACTCCCGCCTGGTTAACATTACACCACTTGTGAATGTCCAAGTAAGCCAATGCTGGTTTTCAGAGGCCTGTTCATACTCGCAGCCGTGCTGTTTAATTGACAATTCACTCCACCCTGTTCAGCTCTTCATTGTCCCACCACACTACCAGCCTTCAGAAATCTTTGTTATCTCCACTACAGAATGTTCCATTCATTCACTGCGAATCTGGAATTCATCTGACTCTCAACTCCACGCAGGTTTTCATTACACCACTGTTGAATGTCCAAGTAACCCAATGCTGGTTTTCAGCGGCCTGTTCATATTCGCAGCCCTGCTGTTTACTTGGCTATCGATTCAAGCCTGGTCAGCTCTTCATTTTCCTGTCCACACAGCACAGGCTTCAGAAATCATTGGAATCTCCTCTACAGAATGTTCCATTCATTCACTGCGAATGTGGAATTCAACTGACTCTCCACTCCATGCAGGTTTTCCTTACACCACTGATGAATGTCCAAGTAACCCAATGCTGGTTTTCAGCTGCATGTTCACACTCGCAGCCATGCTATACAATTGGCTTTCCACTAAATCCTGATTAGTTCTTGATTTTCCTTCCACACGACCCAGCCTTCAGAAATCGTTGGAATCTCCACCAGAGAATGTTCCATTCATTCACTGCGAATCTGGAATTCCTCTGAACCTCCACTCCCGGCAGGTTTTCGTTACACCACTGTTGAATGTCCAAGTAACCCAATGTTTTAAGTGTTTTCTTCACAAGCGCAGTGGTGCTGTTCAATTGGCTATCCACTCAACCCTGGCCAGCTCTACATTTTCCTGTCCACACCACAGAGACTGGAGAAATCATTGTTATCTCCACTACAGAATGTTCCATTCATTCACAGCGAATCTGGAATTCATCTGAATCTCCACTCCCGGCAGGTTTTCGTGACACCACTGGTAAATATCCAAGTAAGCCAATGCTGGTTTTAAGTGGCCTGCTCCTACTCTCAGCCGTGCTGTTCAATTTGCTATCCACTCAACCCTCTTCAGCTCCATTTTCCTGTCCACATAACCCAAACTTCAGAAACAATTGGTATCTCCTCCACAGAATGTTCCATTCATTGACGGCAAATCTGAAATTCATCTAATTCTCAACTCCCGTCAGGTTTTCGTTACACCACTTGTGAATGTCCAATTAAGCCAAAGCTGGTTTTCAGTGGCCTGTTCTTACTACGAGACGTGCTGTTCATTTGGCTATCCATTCCACCCTGTTCAGCTCTACATTTTCGTGTCCACAAAACCCAGCCTTCAGAAATCATTGGAATCACCACTAGAGAATGTTCCATTCATTCACTGCGAATCTGGAATTCATCTGAATCTCCACTCCCGGCAGGTTTTCATTGCACCACTGCTGAATGTTCAAGTAACGCAATGATGGTTTTCAGCGGTCTATTCACACTCGAACCCGTGCTGTTCACGGTCTAGCGACTCAACACTGGTGAGTTCTTCTTTTTCCAGTTCAGACAATACAAACCTCAGAAACCATTGCAATCTACACTACAGAATGTTTCATTCATTCAGGCGAATCTTGAATTCATCTTGTTCTCCACTCCCAGCAGGTTTTCGTTTCACCACTGGTGAATGTCCAAGCAACCCAAGGCTGGTTTCAGCTGCGTGTTAACACTCGCAGCCGTGCTGTTCAATTGGCTATCCAGTGAACGCTGGTTAGCTCTTGATTTTCCTTCCACACACCGAGCCTTCAGAAATCATTCTTATCTCCACTTCAGAATGTTCCATTCGTTCCCTGCGAATCTGGAATTCCTCTGACTCTCCACACCAGGCAGATTTTCCTAACAACACTGGTGAATGACCAGGTAATCCAATGCTGGTTTTCAGCGGCTGTTCACACTCACAGCCTTGCTGTTCAATTGGCAATCCAGTCAAACCTAGTCAGCTCTTCATTTTCCTGTCCACACAACCCAGCGTTCAGAAATCATTGGAATCTCTACTACAGAAATTTCCATTCATTCACTGTGAATCTGGAAATACTCTGAATCTGCATTCCAGGAAGGCTTTCGTTACACCACTGATGAATGTCCAAGTAATGCAATGCTGCTTCTTAGTGGTCTGTTCACACTCGAAACCGTGCTGTTCATTGGCTATCCACTCAATATCGGTCAGCTCTTCAATATCCTGTCCAGACTATCCAGATTCCTAAATGTTGGCAATCACCACTACAGAATGTTCCATTCAATCACGCGAATCTGGAATTCATCAGAGTCTCCACTCCTGGAAGGTTTTCGTGACACCACTGGTAAATGTCCAAGGAAGACAATGCTGGTTTTAAGCCGCCTGCTAACACACTCAGCCGTGCTGTTCAATTTGCTATCCACCCAACCCTATTCAGCTCTACATTTTCCTGTCCTCATAACCCAACCTTCAGAAATAATTGGTATCTCCTCCACAGAATGTTCCGTTCATTCACTGCGAATCTTAAATTCATCTGACTCTCAACTCCCGGCGGGTTATCGTTACACCACTTGTGAATGTCCAAGTAAGCCAATGCTGGTTTTCAGTGGCCTGTTCATACTAAGAGACGTGCTGTTCATTTGGCTATCCACTCCACCCTGTTCAGCTCTACATTTTCGTGTCCACAAAACCCAGCCTTCAGAAATCATTGGAATCACCACTAGAGAATGTTCCATTCATTCACTGCGAATCTGGAATTCCTCTGAACCTCCACTCCTGGCAGGTTTTCGTTACGCCACTGGTGAATGTCCAAGTAACTCAATACTGGTTTTCAGAGGCATGTTCAACTCGCAGAAGTGCTGTTCAATGGGCTATCCACTCAATATTGGTCAGCTCTTCATTTTCCTCTCCACACAAACCAGCCTTCAGAAATCATTGGGCTCTCCACTACAGACTGTTCCATTCATTCACTGCGATTCTGCAATTCATCTGACTCTCCGCTCCAGGCAGGTTTTCATTACAGCACTGGTGAATGACCAAGTAATCCAATGCTGGTTTTCAGCCGCCTTTTCACACTCGCAGTGTGCTGTTCAATTGTCTATCCACTCAAACCTGGTCAGCCTTTCATTTTCTTTTCCACAATATCAGACTTCAGAAATCATTGGAATCGCCAGTACAGAATGTTCCATTCATTCACTGCCAATCTGGAATTCATCTGAATCTTCACTCCAGGTAGGCTTTCATTACACCACTTATGAATGTCCAAGTAACACAATGCTGGTTTTCAGCGGTCTGTTCACACTCTAAGCCCTGCTTTTTACTGGGTATCCACACAACTGTGGTCAGCTCTTCATTTTCATGTCCAAACAATCCAGACTTGAGAAATCATTGCAATCTCCAGTACAGAATGTTCCATTCATTCACTGCGAATCTGGAATTCAACTGAATCTCCACTACCTGCAGATTTATCTTACACCACTTGTGAATGTCCAAGTAAAACAATGCTGGTTTTCAGAGGCCTGTTCATGTTCGCAGTCGTGCTGTTCAATTGGCTATCCACTCAACCTGTTTTGCTCCTCATTTTCCTGTGCACACAACCCAGCCTTCAGAAATCATTGTAATCTCCACTACAGGATGTTCCATTCATTCACTGGGAATCTGGAATTCATCTGAATCTGCACTCCACGCAGGCTTTCGTTACACCACTGCTGAAAGTCGAAGTAATGCAATACTGGTTTTCAGTGGTCTGTTCACATTCGAAGCCGAGGCTTTTTACAGGCTATCCACTCAACACTGGTCAGCTCTTCATTTTCGTGTCCCCACAATCCAGATTTCAGAAATCATTGCAATCTCCACTACAGAATGTTCCATTCATTCACTGCGAGTCTGGAGTTTATCTGATTCTCCACTCCCGCCTGGTTAACATTACACCACTTGTGAATGTCCAAGTAAGCCAATGCTGGTTTTCAGAGGCCTGTTCATACTCGCAGCCGTGCTGTTTAATTGACAATTCACTCCACCCTGTTCAGCTCTTCATTGTCCCACCACACTACCAGCCTTCAGAAATCTTTGTTATCTCCACTACAGAATGTTCCATTCATTCACTGCGAATCTGGAATTCATCTGACTCTCAACTCCACGCAGGTTTTCATTACACCACTGTTGAATGTCCAAGTAACCCAATGCTGGTTTTCAGCGGCCTGTTCATATTCGCAGCCCTGCTGTTTACTTGGCTATCGATTCAAGCCTGGTCAGCTCTTCATTTTCCTGTCCACACAGCACAGGCTTCAGAAATCATTGGAATCTCCTCTACAGAATGTTCCATTCATTCACTGCGAATGTGGAATTCAACTGACTCTCCACTCCATGCAGGTTTTCCTTACACCACTGATGAATGTCCAAGTAACCCAATGCTGGTTTTCAGCTGCATGTTCACACTCGCAGCCATGCTATACAATTGGCTTTCCACTAAATCCTGATTAGTTCTTGATTTTCCTTCCACACGACCCAGCCTTCAGAAATCGTTGGAATCTCCACCAGAGAATGTTCCATTCATTCACTGCGAATCTGGAATTCCTCTGAACCTCCACTCCCGGCAGGTTTTCGTTACACCACTGTTGAATGTCCAAGTAACCCAATGTTTTAAGTGTTTTCTTCACAAGCGCAGTGGTGCTGTTCAATTGGCTATCCACTCAACCCTGGCCAGCTCTACATTTTCCTGTCCACACCACAGAGACTGGAGAAATCATTGTTATCTCCACTACAGAATGTTCCATTCATTCACAGCGAATCTGGAATTCATCTGAATCTCCACTCCCGGCAGGTTTTCGTGACACCACTGGTAAATATCCAAGTAAGCCAATGCTGGTTTTAAGTGGCCTGCTCCTACTCTCAGCCGTGCTGTTCAATTTGCTATCCACTCAACCCTCTTCAGCTCCATTTTCCTGTCCACATAACCCAAACTTCAGAAACAATTGGTATCTCCTCCACAGAATGTTCCATTCATTGACGGCAAATCTGAAATTCATCTAATTCTCAACTCCCGTCAGGTTTTCGTTACACCACTTGTGAATGTCCAATTAAGCCAAAGCTGGTTTTCAGTGGCCTGTTCTTACTACGAGACGTGCTGTTCATTTGGCTATCCATTCCACCCTGTTCAGCTCTACATTTTCGTGTCCACAAAACCCAGCCTTCAGAAATCATTGGAATCACCACTAGAGAATGTTCCATTCATTCACTGCGAATCTGGAATTCATCTGAATCTCCACTCCCGGCAGGTTTTCATTGCACCACTGCTGAATGTTCAAGTAACGCAATGATGGTTTTCAGCGGTCTATTCACACTCGAACCCGTGCTGTTCACGGTCTAGCGACTCAACACTGGTGAGTTCTTCTTTTTCCAGTTCAGACAATACAAACCTCAGAAACCATTGCAATCTACACTACAGAATGTTTCATTCATTCAGGCGAATCTTGAATTCATCTTGTTCTCCACTCCCAGCAGGTTTTCGTTTCACCACTGGTGAATGTCCAAGCAACCCAAGGCTGGTTTCAGCTGCGTGTTAACACTCGCAGCCGTGCTGTTCAATTGGCTATCCAGTGAACGCTGGTTAGCTCTTGATTTTCCTTCCACACACCGAGCCTTCAGAAATCATTCTTATCTCCACTTCAGAATGTTCCATTCGTTCCCTGCGAATCTGGAATTCCTCTGACTCTCCACACCAGGCAGATTTTCCTAACAACACTGGTGAATGACCAGGTAATCCAATGCTGGTTTTCAGCGGCTGTTCACACTCACAGCCTTGCTGTTCAATTGGCAATCCAGTCAAACCTAGTCAGCTCTTCATTTTCCTGTCCACACAACCCAGCGTTCAGAAATCATTGGAATCTCTACTACAGAAATTTCCATTCATTCACTGTGAATCTGGAAATACTCTGAATCTGCATTCCAGGAAGGCTTTCGTCACACCACTGATGAATGTCCAAGTAATGCAATGCTGCTTCTTAGTGGTCTGTTCACACTCGAAACCGTGCTGTTCATTGGCTATCCACTCAATATCGGTCAGCTCTTCAATATCCTGTCCAGACTATCCAGATTCCTAAATGTTGGCAATCACCACTACAGAATGTTCCATTCAATCACGCGAATCTGGAATTCATCAGAGTCTCCACTCCTGGAAGGTTTTCGTGACACCACTGGTAAATGTCCAAGGAAGACAATGCTGGTTTTAAGCCGCCTGCTAACACACTCAGCCGTGCTGTTCAATTTGCTATCCACCCAACCCTATTCAGCTCTACATTTTCCTGTCCTCATAACCCAACCTTCAGAAATAATTGGTATCTCCTCCACAGAATGTTCCGTTCATTCACTGCGAATCTTAAATTCATCTGACTCTCAACTCCCGGCGGGTTATCGTTACACCACTTGTGAATGTCCAAGTAAGCCAATGCTGGTTTTCAGTGGCCTGTTCATACTAAGAGACGTGCTGTTCATTTGGCTATCCACTCCACCCTGTTCAGCTCTACATTTTCGTGTCCACAAAACCCAGCCTTCAGAAATCATTGGAATCACCACTAGAGAATGTTCCATTCATTCACTGCGAATCTGGAATTCCTCTGAACCTCCACTCCTGGCAGGTTTTCGTTACGCCACTGGTGAATGTCCAAGTAACTCAATACTGGTTTTCAGAGGCATGTTCAACTCGCAGAAGTGCTGTTCAATGGGCTATCCACTCAATATTGGTCAGCTCTTCATTTTCCTCTCCACACAAACCAGCCTTCAGAAATCATTGGGCTCTCCACTACAGACTGTTCCATTCATTCACTGCGATTCTGCAATTCATCCGACTCTCCGCTCCAGGCAGGTTTTCATTACAGCACTGGTGAATGACCAAGTAATCCAATGCTGGTTTTCAGCCGCCTTTTCACACTCGCAGTGTGCTGTTCAATTGTCTATCCACTCAAACCTGGTCAGCCTTTCATTTTCTTTTCCACAATATCAGACTTCAGAAATCATTGGAATCGCCAGTACAGAATGTTCCATTCATTCACTGCCAATCTGGAATTCATCTGAATCTGCACTCCAGGTAGGCTTTCATTACACCACTTATGAATGTCCAAGTAACACAATGCTGGTTTTCAGCGGTCTGTTCACACTCTAAGCCCTGCTTTTTACTGGGTATCCACACAACTGTGGTCAGCTCTTCATTTTCATGTCCAAACAATCCAGACTTGAGAAATCATTGCAATCTCCAGTACAGAATGTTCCATTCATTCACTGCGAATCTGGAATTCAACTGAATCTCCACTACCTGCAGATTTATCTTACACCACTTGTGAATGTCCAAGTAAAACAATGCTGGTTTTCAGAGGCCTGTTCATGTTCGCAGTCGTGCTGTTCAATTGGCTATCCACTCAACCTGTTTTGCTCCTCATTTTCCTGTGCACACAACCCAGCCTTCAGAAATCATTGTAATCTCCACTACAGGATGTTCCATTCATTCACTGGGAATCTGGAATTCATCTGAATCTGCACTCCACGCAGGCTTTCGTTACACCACTGCTGAAAGTCGAAGTAATGCAATACTGGTTTTCAGTGGTCTGTTCACATTCGAAGCCGAGGCTTTTTACAGGCTATCCACTCAACACTGGTCAGCTCTTCATTTTCGTGTCCCCACAATCCAGATTTCAGAAATCATTGCAATCTCCACTACAGAATGTTCCATTCATTCACTGCGAGTCTGGAGTTTATCTGATTCTCCACTCCCGCCTGGTTAACATTACACCACTTGTGAATGTCCAAGTAAGCCAATGCTGGTTTTCAGAGGCCTGTTCATACTCGCAGCCGTGCTGTTTAATTGACAATTCACTCCACCCTGTTCAGCTCTTCATTGTCCCACCACACTACCAGCCTTCAGAAATCTTTGTTATCTCCACTACAGAATGTTCCATTCATTCACTGCGAATCTGGAATTCATCTGACTCTCAACTCCACGCAGGTTTTCATTACACCACTGTTGAATGTCCAAGTAACCCAATGCTGGTTTTCAGCGGCCTGTTCATATTCGCAGCCCTGCTGTTTACTTGGCTATCGATTCAAGCCTGGTCAGCTCTTCATTTTCCTGTCCACACAACACAGGCTTCAGAAATCATTGGAATCTCCTCTACAGAATGTTCCATTCATTCACTGCGAATGTGGAATTCAACTGACTCTCCACTCCATGCAGGTTTTCCTTACACCACTGATGAATGTCCAAGTAACCCAATGCTGGTTTTCAGCTGCATGTTCACACTCGCAGCCATGCTATACAATTGGCTTTCCACTAAATCCTGATTAGTTCTTGATTTTCCTTCCACACGACCCAGCCTTCAGAAATCGTTGGAATCTCCACCAGAGAATGTTCCATTCATTCACTGCGAATCTGGAATTCCTCTGAACCTCCACTCCCGGCAGGTTTTCGTTACACCACTGTTGAATGTCCAAGTAACCCAATGTTTTAAGTGTTTTCTTCACAAGCGCAGTGGTGCTGTTCAATTGGCTATCCACTCAACCCTGGCCAGCTCTACATTTTCCTGTCCACACCACAGAGACTGGAGAAATCATTGTTATCTCCACTACAGAATGTTCCATTCATTCACAGCGAATCTGGAATTCATCTGAATCTCCACTCCCGGCAGGTTTTCGTGACACCACTGGTAAATATCCAAGTAAGCCAATGCTGGTTTTAAGTGGCCTGCTCCTACTCTCAGCCGTGCTGTTCAATTTGCTATCCACTCAACCCTCTTCAGCTCCATTTTCCTGTCCACATAACCCAAACTTCAGAAACAATTGGTATCTCCTCCACAGAATGTTCCATTCATTGACGGCAAATCTGAAATTCATCTAATTCTCAACTCCCGTCAGGTTTTCGTTACACCACTTGTGAATGTCCAATTAAGCCAAAGCTGGTTTTCAGTGGCCTGTTCTTACTACGAGACGTGCTGTTCATTTGGCTATCCATTCCACCCTGTTCAGCTCTACATTTTCGTGTCCACAAAACCCAGCCTTCAGAAATCATTGGAATCACCACTAGAGAATGTTCCATTCATTCACTGCGAATCTGGAATTCATCTGAATCTCCACTCCCGGCAGGTTTTCATTGCACCACTGCTGAATGTTCAAGTAACGCAATGATGGTTTTCAGCGGTCTATTCACACTCGAACCCGTGCTGTTCACGGTCTACCGACTCAACACTGGTGAGTTCTTCTTTTTCCAGTTCAGACAATACAAACCTCAGAAACCATTGCAATCTACACTACAGAATGTTTCATTCATTCAGGCGAATCTTGAATTCATCTTGTTCTCCACTCCCAGCAGGTTTTCGTTTCACCACTGGTGAATGTCCAAGCAACCCAAGGCTGGTTTCAGCTGCGTGTTAACACTCGCAGCCGTGCTGTTCAATTGGCTATCCAGTGAACGCTGGTTAGCTCTTGATTTTCCTTCCACACACCGAGCCTTCAGAAATCATTCTTATCTCCACTTCAGAATGTTCCATTCGTTCCCTGCGAATCTGGAATTCCTCTGACTCTCCACACCAGGCAGATTTTCCTAACAACACTGGTGAATGACCAGGTAATCCAATGCTGGTTTTCAGCGGCTGTTCACACTCACAGCCTTGCTGTTCAATTGGCAATCCAGTCAAACCTAGTCAGCTCTTCATTTTCCTGTCCACACAACCCAGCGTTCAGAAATCATTGGAATCTCTACTACAGAAATTTCCATTCATTCACTGTGAATCTGGAAATACTCTGAATCTGCATTCCAGGAAGGCTTTCGTCACACCACTGATGAATGTCCAAGTAATGCAATGCTGCTTCTTAGTGGTCTGTTCACACTCGAAACCGTGCTGTTCATTGGCTATCCACTCAATATCGGTCAGCTCTTCAATATCCTGTCCAGACTATCCAGATTCCTAAATGTTGGCAATCACCACTACAGAATGTTCCATTCAATCACGCGAATCTGGAATTCATCAGAGTCTCCACTCCTGGAAGGTTTTCGTGACACCACTGGTAAATGTCCAAGGAAGACAATGCTGGTTTTAAGCCGCCTGCTAACACACTCAGCCGTGCTGTTCAATTTGCTATCCACCCAACCCTATTCAGCTCTACATTTTCCTGTCCTCATAACCCAACCTTCAGAAATAATTGGTATCTCCTCCACAGAATGTTCCGTTCATTCACTGCGAATCTTAAATTCATCTGACTCTCAACTCCCGGCGGGTTATCGTTACACCACTTGTGAATGTCCAAGTAAGCCAATGCTGGTTTTCAGTGGCCTGTTCATACTAAGAGACGTGCTGTTCATTTGGCTATCCACTCCACCCTGTTCAGCTCTACATTTTCGTGTCCACAAAACCCAGCCTTCAGAAATCATTGGAATCACCACTAGAGAATGTTCCATTCATTCACTGCGAATCTGGAATTCCTCTGAACCTCCACTCCTGGCAGGTTTTCGTTACGCCACTGGTGAATGTCCAAGTAACTCAATACTGGTTTTCAGAGGCATGTTCAACTCGCAGAAGTGCTGTTCAATGGGCTATCCACTCAATATTGGTCAGCTCTTCATTTTCCTCTCCACACAAACCAGCCTTCAGAAATCATTGGGCTCTCCACTACAGACTGTTCCATTCATTCACTGCGATTCTGCAATTCATCCGACTCTCCGCTCCAGGCAGGTTTTCATTACAGCACTGGTGAATGACCAAGTAATCCAATGCTGGTTTTCAGCCGCCTTTTCACACTCGCAGTGTGCTGTTCAATTGTCTATCCACTCAAACCTGGTCAGCCTTTCATTTTCTTTTCCACAATATCAGACTTCAGAAATCATTGGAATCGCCAGTACAGAATGTTCCATTCATTCACTGCCAATCTGGAATTCATCTGAATCTGCACTCCAGGTAGGCTTTCATTACACCACTTATGAATGTCCAAGTAACACAATGCTGGTTTTCAGCGGTCTGTTCACACTCTAAGCCCTGCTTTTTACTGGGTATCCACACAACTGTGGTCAGCTCTTCATTTTCATGTCCAAACAATCCAGACTTGAGAAATCATTGCAATCTCCAGTACAGAATGTTCCATTCATTCACTGCGAATCTGGAATTCAACTGAATCTCCACTACCTGCAGATTTATCTTACACCACTTGTGAATGTCCAAGTAAAACAATGCTGGTTTTCAGAGGCCTGTTCATGTTCGCAGTCGTGCTGTTCAATTGGCTATCCACTCAACCTGTTTTGCTCCTCATTTTCCTGTGCACACAACCCAGCCTTCAGAAATCATTGTAATCTCCACTACAGGATGTTCCATTCATTCACTGGGAATCTGGAATTCATCTGAATCTGCACTCCACGCAGGCTTTCGTTACACCACTGCTGAAAGTCGAAGTAATGCAATACTGGTTTTCAGTGGTCTGTTCACATTCGAAGCCGAGGCTTTTTACAGGCTATCCACTCAACACTGGTCAGCTCTTCATTTTCGTGTCCCCACAATCCAGATTTCAGAAATCATTGCAATCTCCACTACAGAATGTTCCATTCATTCACTGCGAGTCTGGAGTTTATCTGATTCTCCACTCCCGCCTGGTTAACATTACACCACTTGTGAATGTCCAAGTAAGCCAATGCTGGTTTTCAGAGGCCTGTTCATACTCGCAGCCGTGCTGTTTAATTGACAATTCACTCCACCCTGTTCAGCTCTTCATTGTCCCACCACACTACCAGCCTTCAGAAATCTTTGTTATCTCCACTACAGAATGTTCCATTCATTCACTGCGAATCTGGAATTCATCTGACTCTCAACTCCACGCAGGTTTTCATTACACCACTGTTGAATGTCCAAGTAACCCAATGCTGGTTTTCAGCGGCCTGTTCATATTCGCAGCCCTGCTGTTTACTTGGCTATCGATTCAAGCCTGGTCAGCTCTTCATTTTCCTGTCCACACAGCACAGGCTTCAGAAATCATTGGAATCTCCTCTACAGAATGTTCCATTCATTCACTGCGAATGTGGAATTCAACTGACTCTCCACTCCATGCAGGTTTTCCTTACACCACTGATGAATGTCCAAGTAACCCAATGCTGGTTTTCAGCTGCATGTTCACACTCGCAGCCATGCTATACAATTGGCTTTCCACTAAATCCTGATTAGTTCTTGATTTTCCTTCCACACGACCCAGCCTTCAGAAATCGTTGGAATCTCCACCAGAGAATGTTCCATTCATTCACTGCGAATCTGGAATTCCTCTGAACCTCCACTCCCGGCAGGTTTTCGTTACACCACTGTTGAATGTCCAAGTAACCCAATGTTTTAAGTGTTTTCTTCACAAGCGCAGTGGTGCTGTTCAATTGGCTATCCACTCAACCCTGGCCAGCTCTACATTTTCCTGTCCACACCACAGAGACTGGAGAAATCATTGTTATCTCCACTACAGAATGTTCCATTCATTCACAGCGAATCTGGAATTCATCTGAATCTCCACTCCCGGCAGGTTTTCGTGACACCACTGGTAAATATCCAAGTAAGCCAATGCTGGTTTTAAGTGGCCTGCTCCTACTCTCAGCCGTGCTGTTCAATTTGCTATCCACTCAACCCTCTTCAGCTCCATTTTCCTGTCCACATAACCCAAACTTCAGAAACAATTGGTATCTCCTCCACAGAATGTTCCATTCATTGACGGCAAATCTGAAATTCATCTAATTCTCAACTCCCGTCAGGTTTTCGTTACACCACTTGTGAATGTCCAATTAAGCCAAAGCTGGTTTTCAGTGGCCTGTTCTTACTACGAGACGTGCTGTTCATTTGGCTATCCATTCCACCCTGTTCAGCTCTACATTTTCGTGTCCACAAAACCCAGCCTTCAGAAATCATTGGAATCACCACTAGAGAATGTTCCATTCATTCACTGCGAATCTGGAATTCATCTGAATCTCCACTCCCGGCAGGTTTTCATTGCACCACTGCTGAATGTTCAAGTAACGCAATGATGGTTTTCAGCGGTCTATTCACACTCGAACCCGTGCTGTTCACGGTCTACCGACTCAACACTGGTGAGTTCTTCTTTTTCCAGTTCAGACAATACAAACCTCAGAAACCATTGCAATCTACACTACAGAATGTTTCATTCATTCACGCGAATCTTGAATTCATCTTGTTCTCCACTCCCAGCAGGTTTTCGTTTCACCACTGGTGAATGTCCAAGCAACCCAAGGCTGGTTTCAGCTGCGTGTTAACACTCGCAGCCGTGCTGTTCAATTGGCTATCCAGTGAACGCTGGTTAGCTCTTGATTTTCCTTCCACACACCGAGCCTTCAGAAATCATTCTTATCTCCACTTCAGAATGTTCCATTCGTTCCCTGCGAATCTGGAATTCCTCTGACTCTCCACACCAGGCAGATTTTCCTAACAACACTGGTGAATGACCAGGTAATCCAATGCTGGTTTTCAGCGGCTGTTCACACTCACAGCCTTGCTGTTCAATTGGCAATCCAGTCAAACCTAGTCAGCTCTTCATTTTCCTGTCCACACAACCCAGCGTTCAGAAATCATTGGAATCTCTACTACAGAAATTTCCATTCATTCACTGTGAATCTGGAAATACTCTGAATCTGCATTCCAGGAAGGCTTTCGTCACACCACTGATGAATGTCCAAGTAATGCAATGCTGCTTCTTAGTGGTCTGTTCACACTCGAAACCGTGCTGTTCATTGGCTATCCACTCAATATCGGTCAGCTCTTCAATATCCTGTCCAGACTATCCAGATTCCTAAATGTTGGCAATCACCACTACAGAATGTTCCATTCAATCACGCGAATCTGGAATTCATCAGAGTCTCCACTCCTGGAAGGTTTTCGTGACACCACTGGTAAATGTCCAAGGAAGACAATGCTGGTTTTAAGCCGCCTGCTAACACACTCAGCCGTGCTGTTCAATTTGCTATCCACCCAACCCTATTCAGCTCTACATTTTCCTGTCCTCATAACCCAACCTTCAGAAATAATTGGTATCTCCTCCACAGAATGTTCCGTTCATTCACTGCGAATCTTAAATTCATCTGACTCTCAACTCCCGGCGGGTTATCGTTACACCACTTGTGAATGTCCAAGTAAGCCAATGCTGGTTTTCAGTGGCCTGTTCATACTAAGAGACGTGCTGTTCATTTGGCTATCCACTCCACCCTGTTCAGCTCTACATTCTCGTGTCCACAAAACCCAGCCTTCAGAAATCATTGGAATCACCACTAGAGAATGTTCCATTCATTCACTGCGAATCTGGAATTCCTCTGAACCTCCACTCCTGGCAGGTTTTCGTTACGCCACTGGTGAATGTCCAAGTAACTCAATACTGGTTTTCAGAGGCATGTTCAACTCGCAGAAGTGCTGTTCAATGGGCTATCCACTCAATATTGGTCAGCTCTTCATTTTCCTCTCCACACAAACCAGCCTTCAGAAATCATTGGGCTCTCCACTACAGACTGTTCCATTCATTCACTGCGATTCTGCAATTCATCCGACTCTCCGCTCCAGGCAGGTTTTCATTACAGCACTGGTGAATGACCAAGTAATCCAATGCTGGTTTTCAGCCGCCTTTTCACACTCGCAGTGTGCTGTTCAATTGTCTATCCACTCAAACCTGGTCAGCCTTTCATTTTCTTTTCCACAATATCAGACTTCAGAAATCATTGGAATCGCCAGTACAGAATGTTCCATTCATTCACTGCCAATCTGGAATTCATCTGAATCTGCACTCCAGGTAGGCTTTCATTACACCACTTATGAATGTCCAAGTAACACAATGCTGGTTTTCAGCGGTCTCTTCACACTCTAAGCCCTGCTTTTTACTGGGTATCCACACAACTGTGGTCAGCTCTTCATTTTCATGTCCAAACAATCCAGACTTGAGAAATCATTGCAATCTCCAGTACAGAATGTTCCATTCATTCACTGCGAATCTGGAATTCAACTGAATCTCCACTACCTGCAGATTTATCTTACACCACTTGTGAATGTCCAAGTAAAACAATGCTGGTTTTCAGAGGCCTGTTCATGTTCGCAGTCGTGCTGTTCAATTGGCTATCCACTCAACCTGTTTTGCTCCTCATTTTCCTGTGCACACAACCCAGCCTTCAGAAATCATTGTAATCTCCACTACAGGATGTTCCATTCATTCACTGGGAATCTGGAATTCATCTGAATCTGCACTCCACGCAGGCTTTCGTTACACCACTGCTGAAAGTCGAAGTAATGCAATACTGGTTTTCAGTGGTCTGTTCACATTCGAAGCCGAGGCTTTTTACAGGCTATCCACTCAACACTGGTCAGCTCTTCATTTTCGTGTCCCCACAATCCAGATTTCAGAAATCATTGCAATCTCCACTACAGAATGTTCCATTCATTCACTGCGAGTCTGGAGTTTATCTGATTCTCCACTCCCGCCTGGTTAACATTACACCACTTGTGAATGTCCAAGTAAGCCAATGCTGGTTTTCAGAGGCCTGTTCATACTCGCAGCCGTGCTGTTTAATTGACAATTCACTCCACCCTGTTCAGCTCTTCATTGTCCCACCACACTACCAGCCTTCAGAAATCTTTGTTATCTCCACTACAGAATGTTCCATTCATTCACTGCGAATCTGGAATTCATCTGACTCTCAACTCCACGCAGGTTTTCATTACACCACTGTTGAATGTCCAAGTAACCCAATGCTGGTTTTCAGCGGCCTGTTCATATTCGCAGCCCTGCTGTTTACTTGGCTATCGATTCAAGCCTGGTCAGCTCTTCATTTTCCTGTCCACACAACACAGGCTTCAGAAATCATTGGAATCTCCTCTACAGAATGTTCCATTCATTCACTGCGAATGTGGAATTCAACTGACTCTCCACTCCATGCAGGTTTTCCTTACACCACTGATGAATGTCCAAGTAACCCAATGCTGGTTTTCAGCTGCATGTTCACACTCGCAGCCATGCTATACAATTGGCTTTCCACTAAATCCTGATTAGTTCTTGATTTTCCTTCCACACGACCCAGCCTTCAGAAATCGTTGGAATCTCCACCAGAGAATGTTCCATTCATTCACTGCGAATCTGGAATTCCTCTGAACCTCCACTCCCGGCAGGTTTTCGTTACACCACTGTTGAATGTCCAAGTAACCCAATGTTTTAAGTGTTTTCTTCACAAGCGCAGTGGTGCTGTTCAATTGGCTATCCACTCAACCCTGGCCAGCTCTACATTTTCCTGTCCACACCACAGAGACTGGAGAAATCATTGTTATCTCCACTACAGAATGTTCCATTCATTCACAGCGAATCTGGAATTCATCTGAATCTCCACTCCCGGCAGGTTTTCGTGACACCACTGGTAAATATCCAAGTAAGCCAATGCTGGTTTTAAGTGGCCTGCTCCTACTCTCAGCCGTGCTGTTCAATTTGCTATCCACTCAACCCTCTTCAGCTCCATTTTCCTGTCCACATAACCCAAACTTCAGAAACAATTGGTATCTCCTCCACAGAATGTTCCATTCATTGACGGCAAATCTGAAATTCATCTAATTCTCAACTCCCGTCAGGTTTTCGTTACACCACTTGTGAATGTCCAATTAAGCCAAAGCTGGTTTTCAGTGGCCTGTTCTTACTACGAGACGTGCTGTTCATTTGGCTATCCATTCCACCCTGTTCAGCTCTACATTTTCGTGTCCACAAAACCCAGCCTTCAGAAATCATTGGAATCACCACTAGAGAATGTTCCATTCATTCACTGCGAATCTGGAATTCATCTGAATCTCCACTCCCGGCAGGTTTTCATTGCACCACTGCTGAATGTTCAAGTAACGCAATGATGGTTTTCAGCGGTCTATTCACACTCGAACCCGTGCTGTTCACGGTCTAGCGACTCAACACTGGTGAGTTCTTCTTTTTCCAGTTCAGACAATACAAACCTCAGAAACCATTGCAATCTACACTACAGAATGTTTCATTCATTCAGGCGAATCTTGAATTCATCTTGTTCTCCACTCCCAGCAGGTTTTCGTTTCACCACTGGTGAATGTCCAAGCAACCCAAGGCTGGTTTCAGCTGCGTGTTAACACTCGCAGCCGTGCTGTTCAATTGGCTATCCAGTGAACGCTGGTTAGCTCTTGATTTTCCTTCCACACACCGAGCCTTCAGAAATCATTCTTATCTCCACTTCAGAATGTTCCATTCGTTCCCTGCGAATCTGGAATTCCTCTGACTCTCCACACCAGGCAGATTTTCCTAACAACACTGGTGAATGACCAGGTAATCCAATGCTGGTTTTCAGCGGCTGTTCACACTCACAGCCTTGCTGTTCAATTGGCAATCCAGTCAAACCTAGTCAGCTCTTCATTTTCCTGTCCACACAACCCAGCGTTCAGAAATCATTGGAATCTCTACTACAGAAATTTCCATTCATTCACTGTGAATCTGGAAATACTCTGAATCTGCATTCCAGGAAGGCTTTCGTTACACCACTGATGAATGTCCAAGTAATGCAATGCTGCTTCTTAGTGGTCTGTTCACACTCGAAACCGTGCTGTTCATTGGCTATCCACTCAATATCGGTCAGCTCTTCAATATCCTGTCCAGACTATCCAGATTCCTAAATGTTGGCAATCACCACTACAGAATGTTCCATTCAATCACGCGAATCTGGAATTCATCAGAGTCTCCACTCCTGGAAGGTTTTCGTGACACCACTGGTAAATGTCCAAGGAAGACAATGCTGGTTTTAAGCCGCCTGCTAACACACTCAGCCGTGCTGTTCAATTTGCTATCCACCCAACCCTATTCAGCTCTACATTTTCCTGTCCTCATAACCCAACCTTCAGAAATAATTGGTATCTCCTCCACAGAATGTTCCGTTCATTCACTGCGAATCTTAAATTCATCTGACTCTCAACTCCCGGCGGGTTATCGTTACACCACTTGTGAATGTCCAAGTAAGCCAATGCTGGTTTTCAGTGGCCTGTTCATACTAAGAGACGTGCTGTTCATTTGGCTATCCACTCCACCCTGTTCAGCTCTACATTCTCGTGTCCACAAAACCCAGCCTTCAGAAATCATTGGAATCACCACTAGAGAATGTTCCATTCATTCACTGCGAATCTGGAATTCCTCTGAACCTCCACTCCTGGCAGGTTTTCGTTACGCCACTGGTGAATGTCCAAGTAACTCAATACTGGTTTTCAGAGGCATGTTCAACTCGCAGAAGTGCTGTTCAATGGGCTATCCACTCAATATTGGTCAGCTCTTCATTTTCCTCTCCACACAAACCAGCCTTCAGAAATCATTGGGCTCTCCACTACAGACTGTTCCATTCATTCACTGCGATTCTGCAATTCATCTGACTCTCCGCTCCAGGCAGGTTTTCATTACAGCACTGGTGAATGACCAAGTAATCCAATGCTGGTTTTCAGCCGCCTTTTCACACTCGCAGTGTGCTGTTCAATTGTCTATCCACTCAAACCTGGTCAGCCTTTCATTTTCTTTTCCACAATATCAGACTTCAGAAATCATTGGAATCGCCAGTACAGAATGTTCCATTCATTCACTGCCAATCTGGAATTCATCTGAATCTGCACTCCAGGTAGGCTTTCATTACACCACTTATGAATGTCCAAGTAACACAATGCTGGTTTTCAGCGGTCTGTTCACACTCTAAGCCCTGCTTTTTACTGGGTATCCACACAACTGTGGTCAGCTCTTCATTTTCATGTCCAAACAATCCAGACTTGAGAAATCATTGCAATCTCCAGTACAGAATGTTCCATTCATTCACTGCGAATCTGGAATTCAACTGAATCTCCACTACCTGCAGATTTATCTTACACCACTTGTGAATGTCCAAGTAAAACAATGCTGGTTTTCAGAGGCCTGTTCATGTTCGCAGTCGTGCTGTTCAATTGGCTATCCACTCAACCTGTTTTGCTCCTCATTTTCCTGTGCACACAACCCAGCCTTCAGAAATCATTGTAATCTCCACTACAGGATGTTCCATTCATTCACTGGGAATCTGGAATTCATCTGAATCTGCACTCCACGCAGGCTTTCGTTACACCACTGCTGAAAGTCGAAGTAATGCAATACTGGTTTTCAGTGGTCTGTTCACATTCGAAGCCGAGGCTTTTTACAGGCTATCCACTCAACACTGGTCAGCTCTTCATTTTCGTGTCCCCACAATCCAGATTTCAGAAATCATTGCAATCTCCACTACAGAATGTTCCATTCATTCACTGCGAGTCTGGAGTTTATCTGATTCTCCACTCCCGCCTGGTTAACATTACACCACTTGTGAATGTCCAAGTAAGCCAATGCTGGTTTTCAGAGGCCTGTTCATACTCGCAGCCGTGCTGTTTAATTGACAATTCACTCCACCCTGTTCAGCTCTTCATTGTCCCACCACACTACCAGCCTTCAGAAATCTTTGTTATCTCCACTACAGAATGTTCCATTCATTCACTGCGAATCTGGAATTCATCTGACTCTCAACTCCACGCAGGTTTTCATTACACCACTGTTGAATGTCCAAGTAACCCAATGCTGGTTTTCAGCGGCCTGTTCATATTCGCAGCCCTGCTGTTTACTTGGCTATCGATTCAAGCCTGGTCAGCTCTTCATTTTCCTGTCCACACAACACAGGCTTCAGAAATCATTGGAATCTCCTCTACAGAATGTTCCATTCATTCACTGCGAATGTGGAATTCAACTGACTCTCCACTCCATGCAGGTTTTCCTTACACCACTGATGAATGTCCAAGTAACCCAATGCTGGTTTTCAGCTGCATGTTCACACTCGCAGCCATGCTATACAATTGGCTTTCCACTAAATCCTGATTAGTTCTTGATTTTCCTTCCACACGACCCAGCCTTCAGAAATCGTTGGAATCTCCACTAGAGAATGTTCCATTCATTCACTGCGAATCTGGAATTCCTCTGAACCTCCACTCCCGGCAGGTTTTCGTTACACCACTGTTGAATGTCCAAGTAACCCAATGTTTTAAGTGTTTTCTTCACAAGCGCAGTGGTGCTGTTCAATTGGCTATCCACTCAACCCTGGCCAGCTCTACATTTTCCTGTCCACACCACAGAGACTGGAGAAATCATTGTTATCTCCACTACAGAATGTTCCATTCATTCACAGCGAATCTGGAATTCATCTGAATCTCCACTCCCGGCAGGTTTTCGTGACACCACTGGTAAATATCCAAGTAAGCCAATGCTGGTTTTAAGTGGCCTGCTCATACTCTCAGCCGTGCTGTTCAATTTGCTATCCACTCAACCCTCTTCAGCTCCATTTTCCTGTCCACATAACCCAAACTTCAGAAACAATTGGTATCTCCTCCACAGAATGTTCCATTCATTGACGGCAAATCTGAAATTCATCTAATTCTCAACTCCCGTCAGGTTTTCGTTACACCACTTGTGAATGTCCAATTAAGCCAAAGCTGGTTTTCAGTGGCCTGTTCTTACTACGAGACGTGCTGTTCATTTGGCTATCCATTCCACCCTGTTCAGCTCTACATTTTCGTGTCCACAAAACCCAGCCTTCAGAAATCATTGGAATCACCACTAGAGAATGTTCCATTCATTCACTGCGAATCTGGAATTCATCTGAATCTCCACTCCCGGCAGGTTTTCATTGCACCACTGCTGAATGTTCAAGTAACGCAATGATGGTTTTCAGCGGTCTATTCACACTCGAACCCGTGCTGTTCACGGTCTAGCGACTCAACACTGGTGAGTTCTTCTTTTTCCAGTTCAGACAATACAAACCTCAGAAACCATTGCAATCTACACTACAGAATGTTTCATTCATTCAGGCGAATCTTGAATTCATCTTGTTCTCCACTCCCAGCAGGTTTTCGTTTCACCACTGGTGAATGTCCAAGCAACCCAAGGCTGGTTTCAGCTGCGTGTTAACACTCGCAGCCGTGCTGTTCAATTGGCTATCCAGTGAACGCTGGTTAGCTCTTGATTTTCCTTCCACACACCGAGCCTTCAGAAATCATTCTTATCTCCACTTCAGAATGTTCCATTCGTTCCCTGCGAATCTGGAATTCCTCTGACTCTCCACACCAGGCAGATTTTCCTAACAACACTGGTGAATGACCAGGTAATCCAATGCTGGTTTTCAGCGGCTGTTCACACTCACAGCCTTGCTGTTCAATTGGCAATCCAGTCAAACCTAGTCAGCTCTTCATTTTCCTGTCCACACAACCCAGCGTTCAGAAATCATTGGAATCTCTACTACAGAAATTTCCATTCATTCACTGTGAATCTGGAAATACTCTGAATCTGCATTCCAGGAAGGCTTTCGTTACACCACTGATGAATGTCCAAGTAATGCAATGCTGCTTCTTAGTGGTCTGTTCACACTCGAAACCGTGCTGTTCATTGGCTATCCACTCAATATCGGTCAGCTCTTCAATATCCTGTCCAGACTATCCAGATTCCTAAATGTTGGCAATCACCACTACAGAATGTTCCATTCAATCACGCGAATCTGGAATTCATCAGAGTCTCCACTCCTGGAAGGTTTTCGTGACACCACTGGTAAATGTCCAAGGAAGACAATGCTGGTTTTAAGCCGCCTGCTAACACACTCAGCCGTGCTGTTCAATTTGCTATCCACCCAACCCTATTCAGCTCTACATTTTCCTGTCCTCATAACCCAACCTTCAGAAATAATTGGTATCTCCTCCACAGAATGTTCCGTTCATTCACTGCGAATCTTAAATTCATCTGACTCTCAACTCCCGGCGGGTTATCGTTACACCACTTGTGAATGTCCAAGTAAGCCAATGCTGGTTTTCAGTGGCCTGTTCATACTAAGAGACGTGCTGTTCATTTGGCTATCCACTCCACCCTGTTCAGCTCTACATTCTCGTGTCCACAAAACCCAGCCTTCAGAAATCATTGGAATCACCACTAGAGAATGTTCCATTCATTCACTGCGAATCTGGAATTCCTCTGAACCTCCACTCCTGGCAGGTTTTCGTTACGCCACTGGTGAATGTCCAAGTAACTCAATACTGGTTTTCAGAGGCATGTTCAACTCGCAGAAGTGCTGTTCAATGGGCTATCCACTCAATATTGGTCAGCTCTTCATTTTCCTCTCCACACAAACCAGCCTTCAGAAATCATTGGGCTCTCCACTACAGACTGTTCCATTCATTCACTGCGATTCTGCAATTCATCTGACTCTCCGCTCCAGGCAGGTTTTCATTACAGCACTGGTGAATGACCAAGTAATCCAATGCTGGTTTTCAGCCGCCTTTTCACACTCGCAGTGTGCTGTTCAATTGTCTATCCACTCAAACCTGGTCAGCCTTTCATTTTCTTTTCCACAATATCAGACTTCAGAAATCATTGGAATCGCCAGTACAGAATGTTCCATTCATTCACTGCCAATCTGGAATTCATCTGAATCTGCACTCCAGGTAGGCTTTCATTACACCACTTATGAATGTCCAAGTAACACAATGCTGGTTTTCAGCGGTCTGTTCACACTCTAAGCCCTGCTTTTTACTGGGTACCCACACAACTGTGGTCAGCTCTTCATTTTCATGTCCAAACAATCCAGACTTGAGAAATCATTGCAATCTCCAGTACAGAATGTTCCATTCATTCACTGCGAATCTGGAATTCAACTGAATCTCCACTACCTGCAGATTTATCTTACACCACTTGTGAATGTCCAAGTAAAACAATGCTGGTTTTCAGAGGCCTGTTCATGTTCGCAGTCGTGCTGTTCAATTGGCTATCCACTCAACCTGTTTTGCTCCTCATTTTCCTGTGCACACAACCCAGCCTTCAGAAATCATTGTAATCTCCACTACAGGATGTTCCATTCATTCACTGGGAATCTGGAATTCATCTGAATCTGCACTCCACGCAGGCTTTCGTTACACCACTGCTGAAAGTCGAAGTAATGCAATACTGGTTTTCAGTGGTCTGTTCACATTCGAAGCCGAGGCTTTTTACAGGCTATCCACTCAACACTGGTCAGCTCTTCATTTTCGTGTCCCCACAATCCAGATTTCAGAAATCATTGCAATCTCCACTACAGAATGTTCCATTCATTCACTGCGAGTCTGGAGTTTATCTGATTCTCCACTCCCGCCTGGTTAACATTACACCACTTGTGAATGTCCAAGTAAGCCAATGCTGGTTTTCAGAGGCCTGTTCATACTCGCAGCCGTGCTGTTTAATTGACAATTCACTCCACCCTGTTCAGCTCTTCATTGTCCCACCACACTACCAGCCTTCAGAAATCTTTGTTATCTCCACTACAGAATGTTCCATTCATTCACTGCGAATCTGGAATTCATCTGACTCTCAACTCCACGCAGGTTTTCATTACACCACTGTTGAATGTCCAAGTAACCCAATGCTGGTTTTCAGCGGCCTGTTCATATTCGCAGCCCTGCTGTTTACTTGGCTATCGATTCAAGCCTGGTCAGCTCTTCATTTTCCTGTCCACACAACACAGGCTTCAGAAATCATTGGAATCTCCTCTACAGAATGTTCCATTCATTCACTGCGAATGTGGAATTCAACTGACTCTCCACTCCATGCAGGTTTTCCTTACACCACTGATGAATGTCCAAGTAACCCAATGCTGGTTTTCAGCTGCATGTTCACACTCGCAGCCATGCTATACAATTGGCTTTCCACTAAATCCTGATTAGTTCTTGATTTTCCTTCCACACGACCCAGCCTTCAGAAATCGTTGGAATCTCCACTAGAGAATGTTCCATTCATTCACTGCGAATCTGGAATTCCTCTGAACCTCCACTCCCGGCAGGTTTTCGTTACACCACTGTTGAATGTCCAAGTAACCCAATGTTTTAAGTGTTTTCTTCACAAGCGCAGTGGTGCTGTTCAATTGGCTATCCACTCAACCCTGGCCAGCTCTACATTTTCCTGTCCACACCACAGAGACTGGAGAAATCATTGTTATCTCCACTACAGAATGTTCCATTCATTCACAGCGAATCTGGAATTCATCTGAATCTCCACTCCCGGCAGGTTTTCGTGACACCACTGGTAAATATCCAAGTAAGCCAATGCTGGTTTTAAGTGGCCTGCTCATACTCTCAGCCGTGCTGTTCAATTTGCTATCCACTCAACCCTCTTCAGCTCCATTTTCCTGTCCACATAACCCAAACTTCAGAAACAATTGGTATCTCCTCCACAGAATGTTCCATTCATTGACGGCAAATCTGAAATTCATCTAATTCTCAACTCCCGTCAGGTTTTCGTTACACCACTTGTGAATGTCCAATTAAGCCAAAGCTGGTTTTCAGTGGCCTGTTCTTACTACGAGACGTGCTGTTCATTTGGCTATCCATTCCACCCTGTTCAGCTCTACATTTTCGTGTCCACAAAACCCAGCCTTCAGAAATCATTGGAATCACCACTAGAGAATGTTCCATTCATTCACTGCGAATCTGGAATTCATCTGAATCTCCACTCCCGGCAGGTTTTCATTGCACCACTGCTGAATGTTCAAGTAACGCAATGATGGTTTTCAGCGGTCTATTCACACTCGAACCCGTGCTGTTCACGGTCTAGCGACTCAACACTGGTGAGTTCTTCTTTTTCCAGTTCAGACAATACAAACCTCAGAAACCATTGCAATCTACACTACAGAATGTTTCATTCATTCAGGCGAATCTTGAATTCATCTTGTTCTCCACTCCCAGCAGGTTTTCGTTTCACCACTGGTGAATGTCCAAGCAACCCAAGGCTGGTTTCAGCTGCGTGTTAACACTCGCAGCCGTGCTGTTCAATTGGCTATCCAGTGAACGCTGGTTAGCTCTTGATTTTCCTTCCACACACCGAGCCTTCAGAAATCATTCTTATCTCCACTTCAGAGTGTTCCATTCGTTCCCTGCGAATCTGGAATTCCTCTGACTCTCCACACCAGGCAGATTTTCCTAACAACACTGGTGAATGACCAGGTAATCCAATGCTGGTTTTCAGCGGCTGTTCACACTCACAGCCTTGCTGTTCAATTGGCAATCCAGTCAAACCTAGTCAGCTCTTCATTTTCCTGTCCACACAACCCAGCGTTCAGAAATCATTGGAATCTCTACTACAGAAATTTCCATTCATTCACTGTGAATCTGGAAATACTCTGAATCTGCATTCCAGGAAGGCTTTCGTTACACCACTGATGAATGTCCAAGTAATGCAATGCTGCTTCTTAGTGGTCTGTTCACACTCGAAACCGTGCTGTTCATTGGCTATCCACTCAATATCGGTCAGCTCTTCAATATCCTGTCCAGACTATCCAGATTCCTAAATGTTGGCAATCACCACTACAGAATGTTCCATTCAATCACGCGAATCTGGAATTCATCAGAGTCTCCACTCCTGGAAGGTTTTCGTGACACCACTGGTAAATGTCCAAGGAAGACAATGCTGGTTTTAAGCCGCCTGCTAACACACTCAGCCGTGCTGTTCAATTTGCTATCCACCCAACCCTATTCAGCTCTACATTTTCCTGTCCTCATAACCCAACCTTCAGAAATAATTGGTATCTCCTCCACAGAATGTTCCGTTCATTCACTGCGAATCTTAAATTCATCTGACTCTCAACTCCCGGCGGGTTATCGTTACACCACTTGTGAATGTCCAAGTAAGCCAATGCTGGTTTTCAGTGGCCTGTTCATACTAAGAGACGTGCTGTTCATTTGGCTATCCACTCCACCCTGTTCAGCTCTACATTTTCGTGTCCACAAAACCCAGCCTTCAGAAATCATTGGAATCACCACTAGAGAATGTTCCATTCATTCACTGCGAATCTGGAATTCCTCTGAACCTCCACTCCTGGCAGGTTTTCGTTACGCCACTGGTGAATGTCCAAGTAACTCAATACTGGTTTTCAGAGGCATGTTCAACTCGCAGAAGTGCTGTTCAATGGGCTATCCACTCAATATTGGTCAGCTCTTCATTTTCCTCTCCACACAAACCAGCCTTCAGAAATCATTGGGCTCTCCACTACAGACTGTTCCATTCATTCACTGCGATTCTGCAATTCATCTGACTCTCCGCTCCAGGCAGGTTTTCATTACAGCACTGGTGAATGACCAAGTAATCCAATGCTGGTTTTCAGCCGCCTTTTCACACTCGCAGTGTGCTGTTCAATTGTCTATCCACTCAAACCTGGTCAGCCTTTCATTTTCTTTTCCACAATATCAGACTTCAGAAATCATTGGAATCGCCAGTACAGAATGTTCCATTCATTCACTGCCAATCTGGAATTCATCTGAATCTGCACTCCAGGTAGGCTTTCATTACACCACTTATGAATGTCCAAGTAACACAATGCTGGTTTTCAGCGGTCTGTTCACACTCTAAGCCCTGCTTTTTACTGGGTACCCACACAACTGTGGTCAGCTCTTCATTTTCATGTCCAAACAATCCAGACTTGAGAAATCATTGCAATCTCCAGTACAGAATGTTCCATTCATTCACTGCGAATCTGGAATTCAACTGAATCTCCACTACCTGCAGATTTATCTTACACCACTTGTGAATGTCCAAGTAAAACAATGCTGGTTTTCAGAGGCCTGTTCATGTTCGCAGTCGTGCTGTTCAATTGGCTATCCACTCAACCTGTTTTGCTCCTCATTTTCCTGTGCACACAACCCAGCCTTCAGAAATCATTGTAATCTCCACTACAGGATGTTCCATTCATTCACTGGGAATCTGGAATTCATCTGAATCTGCACTCCACGCAGGCTTTCGTTACACCACTGCTGAAAGTCGAAGTAATGCAATACTGGTTTTCAGTGGTCTGTTCACATTCGAAGCCGAGGCTTTTTACAGGCTATCCACTCAACACTGGTCAGCTCTTCATTTTCGTGTCCCCACAATCCAGATTTCAGAAATCATTGCAATCTCCACTACAGAATGTTCCATTCATTCACTGCGAGTCTGGAGTTTATCTGATTCTCCACTCCCGCCTGGTTAACATTACACCACTTGTGAATGTCCAAGTAAGCCAATGCTGGTTTTCAGAGGCCTGTTCATACTCGCAGCCGTGCTGTTTAATTGACAATTCACTCCACCCTGTTCAGCTCTTCATTGTCCCACCACACTACCAGCCTTCAGAAATCTTTGTTATCTCCACTACAGAATGTTCCATTCATTCACTGCGAATCTGGAATTCATCTGACTCTCAACTCCACGCAGGTTTTCATTACACCACTGTTGAATGTCCAAGTAACCCAATGCTGGTTTTCAGCGGCCTGTTCATATTCGCAGCCCTGCTGTTTACTTGGCTATCGATTCAAGCCTGGTCAGCTCTTCATTTTCCTGTCCACACAACACAGGCTTCAGAAATCATTGGAATCTCCTCTACAGAATGTCCCATTCATTCACTGCGAATGTGGAATTCAACTGACTCTCCACTCCATGCAGGTTTTCCTTACACCACTGATGAATGTCCAAGTAACCCAATGCTGGTTTTCAGCTGCATGTTCACACTCGCAGCCATGCTATACAATTGGCTTTCCACTAAATCCTGATTAGTTCTTGATTTTCCTTCCACACGACCCAGCCTTCAGAAATCGTTGGAATCTCCACTAGAGAATGTTCCATTCATTCACTGCGAATCTGGAATTCCTCTGAAACTCCACTCCCGGCAGGTTTTCGTTACACCACTGTTGAATGTCCAAGTAACCCAATGTTTTAAGTGTTTTCTTCACAAGCGCAGTGGTGCTGTTCAATTGGCTATCCACTCAACCCTGGCCAGCTCTACATTTTCCTGTCCACACCACAGAGACTGGAGAAATCATTGTTATCTCCACTACAGAATGTTCCATTCATTCACAGCGAATCTGGAATTCATCTGAATCTCCACTCCCGGCAGGTTTTCGTGACACCACTGGTAAATATCCAAGTAAGCCAATGCTGGTTTTAAGTGGCCTGCTCATACTCTCAGCCGTGCTGTTCAATTTGCTATCCACTCAACCCTCTTCAGCTCCATTTTCCTGTCCACATAACCCAAACTTCAGAAACAATTGGTATCTCCTCCACAGAATGTTCCATTCATTGACGGCAAATCTGAAATTCATCTAATTCTCAACTCCCGTCAGGTTTTCGTTACACCACTTGTGAATGTCCAATTAAGCCAAAGCTGGTTTTCAGTGGCCTGTTCTTACTACGAGACGTGCTGTTCATTTGGCTATCCATTCCACCCTGTTCAGCTCTACATTTTCGTGTCCACAAAACCCAGCCTTCAGAAATCATTGGAATCACCACTAGAGAATGTTCCATTCATTCACTGCGAATCTGGAATTCATCTGAATCTCCACTCCCGGCAGGTTTTCATTGCACCACTGCTGAATGTTCAAGTAACGCAATGATGGTTTTCAGCGGTCTATTCACACTCGAACCCGTGCTGTTCACGGTCTAGCGACTCAACACTGGTGAGTTCTTCTTTTTCCAGTTCAGACAATACAAACCTCAGAAACCATTGCAATCTACACTACAGAATGTTTCATTCATTCAGGCGAATCTTGAATTCATCTTGTTCTCCACTCCCAGCAGGTTTTCGTTTCACCACTGGTGAATGTCCAAGCAACCCAAGGCTGGTTTCAGCTGCGTGTTAACACTCGCAGCCGTGCTGTTCAATTGGCTATCCAGTGAACGCTGGTTAGCTCTTGATTTTCCTTCCACACACCGAGCCTTCAGAAATCATTCTTATCTCCACTTCAGAGTGTTCCATTCGTTCCCTGCGAATCTGGAATTCCTCTGACTCTCCACACCAGGCAGATTTTCCTAACAACACTGGTGAATGACCAGGTAATCCAATGCTGGTTTTCAGCGGCTGTTCACACTCACAGCCTTGCTGTTCAATTGGCAATCCAGTCAAACCTAGTCAGCTCTTCATTTTCCTGTCCACACAACCCAGCGTTCAGAAATCATTGGAATCTCTACTACAGAAATTTCCATTCATTCACTGTGAATCTGGAAATACTCTGAATCTGCATTCCAGGAAGGCTTTCGTTACACCACTGATGAATGTCCAAGTAATGCAATGCTGCTTCTTAGTGGTCTGTTCACACTCGAAACCGTGCTGTTCATTGGCTATCCACTCAATATCGGTCAGCTCTTCAATATCCTGTCCAGACTATCCAGATTCCTAAATGTTGGCAATCACCACTACAGAATGTTCCATTCAATCACGCGAATCTGGAATTCATCAGAGTCTCCACTCCTGGAAGGTTTTCGTGACACCACTGGTAAATGTCCAAGGAAGACAATGCTGGTTTTAAGCCGCCTGCTAACACACTCAGCCGTGCTGTTCAATTTGCTATCCACCCAACCCTATTCAGCTCTACATTTTCCTGTCCTCATAACCCAACCTTCAGAAATAATTGGTATCTCCTCCACAGAATGTTCCGTTCATTCACTGCGAATCTTAAATTCATCTGACTCTCAACTCCCGGCGGGTTATCGTTACACCACTTGTGAATGTCCAAGTAAGCCAATGCTGGTTTTCAGTGGCCTGTTCATACTAAGAGACGTGCTGTTCATTTGGCTATCCACTCCACCCTGTTCAGCTCTACATTTTCGTGTCCACAAAACCCAGCCTTCAGAAATCATTGGAATCACCACTAGAGAATGTTCCATTCATTCACTGCGAATCTGGAATTCCTCTGAACCTCCACTCCTGGCAGGTTTTCGTTACGCCACTGGTGAATGTCCAAGTAACTCAATACTGGTTTTCAGAGGCATGTTCAACTCGCAGAAGTGCTGTTCAATGGGCTATCCACTCAATATTGGTCAGCTCTTCATTTTCCTCTCCACACAAACCAGCCTTCAGAAATCATTGGGCTCTCCACTACAGACTGTTCCATTCATTCACTGCGATTCTGCAATTCATCTGACTCTCCGCTCCAGGCAGGTTTTCATTACAGCACTGGTGAATGACCAAGTAATCCAATGCTGGTTTTCAGCCGCCTTTTCACACTCGCAGTGTGCTGTTCAATTGTCTATCCACTCAAACCTGGTCAGCCTTTCATTTTCTTTTCCACAATATCAGACTTCAGAAATCATTGGAATCGCCAGTACAGAATGTTCCATTCATTCACTGCCAATCTGGAATTCATCTGAATCTGCACTCCAGGTAGGCTTTCATTACACCACTTATGAATGTCCAAGTAACACAATGCTGGTTTTCAGCGGTCTGTTCACACTCTAAGCCCTGCTTTTTACTGGGTACCCACACAACTGTGGTCAGCTCTTCATTTTCATGTCCAAACAATCCAGACTTGAGAAATCATTGCAATCTCCAGTACAGAATGTTCCATTCATTCACTGCGAATCTGGAATTCAACTGAATCTCCACTACCTGCAGATTTATCTTACACCACTTGTGAATGTCCAAGTAAAACAATGCTGGTTTTCAGAGGCCTGTTCATGTTCGCAGTCGTGCTGTTCAATTGGCTATCCACTCAACCTGTTTTGCTCCTCATTTTCCTGTGCACACAACCCAGCCTTCAGAAATCATTGTAATCTCCACTACAGGATGTTCCATTCATTCACTGGGAATCTGGAATTCATCTGAATCTGCACTCCACGCAGGCTTTCGTTACACCACTGCTGAAAGTCGAAGTAATGCAATACTGGTTTTCAGTGGTCTGTTCACATTCGAAGCCGAGGCTTTTTACAGGCTATCCACTCAACACTGGTCAGCTCTTCATTTTCGTGTCCCCACAATCCAGATTTCAGAAATCATTGCAATCTCCACTACAGAATGTTCCATTCATTCACTGCGAGTCTGGAGTTTATCTGATTCTCCACTCCCGCCTGGTTAACATTACACCACTTGTGAATGTCCAAGTAAGCCAATGCTGGTTTTCAGAGGCCTGTTCATACTCGCAGCCGTGCTGTTTAATTGACAATTCACTCCACCCTGTTCAGCTCTTCATTGTCCCACCACACTACCAGCCTTCAGAAATCTTTGTTATCTCCACTACAGAATGTTCCATTCATTCACTGCGAATCTGGAATTCATCTGACTCTCAACTCCACGCAGGTTTTCATTACACCACTGTTGAATGTCCAAGTAACCCAATGCTGGTTTTCAGCGGCCTGTTCATATTCGCAGCCCTGCTGTTTACTTGGCTATCGATTCAAGCCTGGTCAGCTCTTCATTTTCCTGTCCACACAACACAGGCTTCAGAAATCATTGGAATCTCCTCTACAGAATGTCCCATTCATTCACTGCGAATGTGGAATTCAACTGACTCTCCACTCCATGCAGGTTTTCCTTACACCACTGATGAATGTCCAAGTAACCCAATGCTGGTTTTCAGCTGCATGTTCACACTCGCAGCCATGCTATACAATTGGCTTTCCACTAAATCCTGATTAGTTCTTGATTTTCCTTCCACACGACCCAGCCTTCAGAAATCGTTGGAATCTCCACCAGAGAATGTTCCATTCATTCACTGCGAATCTGGAATTCCTCTGAACCTCCACTCCCGGCAGGTTTTCGTTACACCACTGTTGAATGTCCAAGTAACCCAATGTTTTAAGTGTTTTCTTCACAAGCGCAGTGGTGCTGTTCAATTGGCTATCCACTCAACCCTGGCCAGCTCTACATTTTCCTGTCCACACCACAGAGACTGGAGAAATCATTGTTATCTCCACTACAGAATGTTCCATTCATTCACAGCGAATCTGGAATTCATCTGAATCTCCACTCCCGGCAGGTTTTCGTGACACCACTGGTAAATATCCAAGTAAGCCAATGCTGGTTTTAAGTGGCCTGCTCATACTCTCAGCCGTGCTGTTCAATTTGCTATCCACTCAACCCTCTTCAGCTCCATTTTCCTGTCCACATAACCCAAACTTCAGAAACAATTGGTATCTCCTCCACAGAATGTTCCATTCATTGACGGCAAATCTGAAATTCATCTAATTCTCAACTCCCGTCAGGTTTTCGTTACACCACTTGTGAATGTCCAATTAAGCCAAAGCTGGTTTTCAGTGGCCTGTTCTTACTACGAGACGTGCTGTTCATTTGGCTATCCATTCCACCCTGTTCAGCTCTACATTTTCGTGTCCACAAAACCCAGCCTTCAGAAATCATTGGAATCACCACTAGAGAATGTTCCATTCATTCACTGCGAATCTGGAATTCATCTGAATCTCCACTCCCGGCAGGTTTTCATTGCACCACTGCTGAATGTTCAAGTAACGCAATGATGGTTTTCAGCGGTCTATTCACACTCGAACCCGTGCTGTTCACGGTCTAGCGACTCAACACTGGTGAGTTCTTCTTTTTCCAGTTCAGACAATACAAACCTCAGAAACCATTGCAATCTACACTACAGAATGTTTCATTCATTCAGGCGAATCTTGAATTCATCTTGTTCTCCACTCCCAGCAGGTTTTCGTTTCACCACTGGTGAATGTCCAAGCAACCCAAGGCTGGTTTCAGCTGCGTGTTAACACTCGCAGCCGTGCTGTTCAATTGGCTATCCAGTGAACGCTGGTTAGCTCTTGATTTTCCTTCCACACACCGAGCCTTCAGAAATCATTCTTATCTCCACTTCAGAATGTTCCATTCGTTCCCTGCGAATCTGGAATTCCTCTGACTCTCCACACCAGGCAGATTTTCCTAACAACACTGGTGAATGACCAGGTAATCCAATGCTGGTTTTCAGCGGCTGTTCACACTCACAGCCTTGCTGTTCAATTGGCAATCCAGTCAAACCTAGTCAGCTCTTCATTTTCCTGTCCACACAACCCAGCGTTCAGAAATCATTGGAATCTCTACTACAGAAATTTCCATTCATTCACAGTGAATCTGGAAATACTCTGAATCTGCATTCCAGGAAGGCTTTCGTTACACCACTGATGAATGTCCAAGTAATGCAATGCTGCTTCTTAGTGGTCTGTTCACACTCGAAACCGTGCTGTTCATTGGCTATCCACTCAATATCGGTCAGCTCTTCAATATCCTGTCCAGACTATCCAGATTCCTAAATGTTGGCAATCACCACTACAGAATGTTCCATTCAATCACGCGAATCTGGAATTCATCAGAGTCTCCACTCCTGGAAGGTTTTCGTGACACCACTGGTAAATGTCCAAGGAAGACAATGCTGGTTTTAAGCCGCCTGCTAACACACTCAGCCGTGCTGTTCAATTTGCTATCCACCCAACCCTATTCAGCTCTACATTTTCCTGTCCTCATAACCCAACCTTCAGAAATAATTGGTATCTCCTCCACAGAATGTTCCGTTCATTCACTGCGAATCTTAAATTCATCTGACTCTCAACTCCCGGCGGGTTATCGTTACACCACTTGTGAATGTCCAAGTAAGCCAATGCTGGTTTTCAGTGGCCTGTTCATACTAAGAGACGTGCTGTTCATTTGGCTATCCACTCCACCCTGTTCAGCTCTACATTTTCGTGTCCACAAAACCCAGCCTTCAGAAATCATTGGAATCACCACTAGAGAATGTTCCATTCATTCACTGCGAATCTGGAATTCCTCTGAACCTCCACTCCTGGCAGGTTTTCGTTACGCCACTGGTGAATGTCCAAGTAACTCAATACTGGTTTTCAGAGGCATGTTCAACTCGCAGAAGTGCTGTTCAATGGGCTATCCACTCAATATTGGTCAGCTCTTCATTTTCCTCTCCACACAAACCAGCCTTCAGAAATCATTGGGCTCTCCACTACAGACTGTTCCATTCATTCACTGCGATTCTGCAATTCATCTGACTCTCCGCTCCAGGCAGGTTTTCATTACAGCACTGGTGAATGACCAAGTAATCCAATGCTGGTTTTCAGCCGCCTTTTCACACTCGCAGTGTGCTGTTCAATTGTCTATCCACTCAAACCTGGTCAGCCTTTCATTTTCTTTTCCACAATATCAGACTTCAGAAATCATTGGAATCGCCAGTACAGAATGTTCCATTCATTCACTGCCAATCTGGAATTCATCTGAATCTGCACTCCAGGTAGGCTTTCATTACACCACTTATGAATGTCCAAGTAACACAATGCTGGTTTTCAGCGGTCTGTTCACACTCTAAGCCCTGCTTTTTACTGGGTACCCACACAACTGTGGTCAGCTCTTCATTTTCATGTCCAAACAATCCAGACTTGAGAAATCATTGCAATCTCCAGTACAGAATGTTCCATTCATTCACTGCGAATCTGGAATTCAACTGAATCTCCACTACCTGCAGATTTATCTTACACCACTTGTGAATGTCCAAGTAAAACAATGCTGGTTTTCAGAGGCCTGTTCATGTTCGCAGTCGTGCTGTACAATTGGCTATCCACTCAACCTGTTTTGCTCCTCATTTTCCTGTGCACACAACCCAGCCTTCAGAAATCATTGTAATCTCCACTACAGGATGTTCCATTCATTCACTGGGAATCTGGAATTCATCTGAATCTGCACTCCACGCAGGCTTTCGTTACACCACTGCTGAAAGTCGAAGTAATGCAATACTGGTTTTCAGTGGTCTGTTCACATTCGAAGCCGAGGCTTTTTACAGGCTATCCACTCAACACTGGTCAGCTCTTCATTTTCGTGTCCCCACAATCCAGATTTCAGAAATCATTGCAATCTCCACTACAGAATGTTCCATTCATTCACTGCGAGTCTGGAGTTTATCTGATTCTCCACTCCCGCCTGGTTAACATTACACCACTTGTGAATGTCCAAGTAAGCCAATGCTGGTTTTCAGAGGCCTGTTCATACTCGCAGCCGTGCTGTTTAATTGACAATTCACTCCACCCTGTTCAGCTCTTCATTGTCCCACCACACTACCAGCCTTCAGAAATCTTTGTTATCTCCACTACAGAATGTTCCATTCATTCACTGCGAATCTGGAATTCATCTGACTCTCAACTCCACGCAGGTTTTCATTACACCACTGTTGAATGTCCAAGTAACCCAATGCTGGTTTTCAGCGGCCTGTTCATATTCGCAGCCCTGCTGTTTACTTGGCTATCGATTCAAGCCTGGTCAGCTCTTCATTTTCCTGTCCACACAACACAGGCTTCAGAAATCATTGGAATCTCCTCTACAGAATGTCCCATTCATTCACTGCGAATGTGGAATTCAACTGACTCTCCACTCCATGCAGGTTTTCCTTACACCACTGATGAATGTCCAAGTAACCCAATGCTGGTTTTCAGCTGCATGTTCACACTCGCAGCCATGCTATACAATTGGCTTTCCACTAAATCCTGATTAGTTCTTGATTTTCCTTCCACACGACCCAGCCTTCAGAAATCGTTGGAATCTCCACCAGAGAATGTTCCATTCATTCACTGCGAATCTGGAATTCCTCTGAACCTCCACTCCCGGCAGGTTTTCGTTACACCACTGTTGAATGTCCAAGTAACCCAATGTTTTAAGTGTTTTCTTCACAAGCGCAGTGGTGCTGTTCAATTGGCTATCCACTCAACCCTGGCCAGCTCTACATTTTCCTGTCCACACCACAGAGACTGGAGAAATCATTGTTATCTCCACTACAGAATGTTCCATTCATTCACAGCGAATCTGGAATTCATCTGAATCTCCACTCCCGGCAGGTTTTCGTGACACCACTGGTAAATATCCAAGTAAGCCAATGCTGGTTTTAAGTGGCCTGCTCATACTCTCAGCCGTGCTGTTCAATTTGCTATCCACTCAACCCTCTTCAGCTCCATTTTCCTGTCCACATAACGCAAACTTCAGAAACAATTGGTATCTCCTCCACAGAATGTTCCATTCATTGACGGCAAATCTGAAATTCATCTAATTCTCAACTCCCGTCAGGTTTTCGTTACACCACTTGTGAATGTCCAATTAAGCCAAAGCTGGTTTTCAGTGGCCTGTTCTTACTACGAGACGTGCTGTTCATTTGGCTATCCATTCCACCCTGTTCAGCTCTACATTTTCGTGTCCACAAAACCCAGCCTTCAGAAATCATTGGAATCACCACTAGAGAATGTTCCATTCATTCACTGCGAATCTGGAATTCATCTGAATCTCCACTCCCGGCAGGTTTTCATTGCACCACTGCTGAATGTTCAAGTAACGCAATGATGGTTTTCAGCGGTCTATTCACACTCGAACCCGTGCTGTTCACGGTCTAGCGACTCAACACTGGTGAGTTCTTCTTTTTCCAGTTCAGACAATACAAACCTCAGAAACCATTGCAATCTACACTACAGAATGTTTCATTCATTCAGGCGAATCTTGAATTCATCTTGTTCTCCACTCCCAGCAGGTTTTCGTTTCACCACTGGTGAATGTCCAAGCAACCCAAGGCTGGTTTCAGCTGCGTGTTAACACTCGCAGCCGTGCTGTTCAATTGGCTATCCAGTGAACGCTGGTTAGCTCTTGATTTTCCTTCCACACACCGAGCCTTCAGAAATCATTCTTATCTCCACTTCAGAATGTTCCATTCGTTCCCTGCGAATCTGGAATTCCTCTGACTCTCCACACCAGGCAGATTTTCCTAACAACACTGGTGAATGACCAGGTAATCCAATGCTGGTTTTCAGCGGCTGTTCACACTCACAGCCTTGCTGTTCAATTGGCAATCCAGTCAAACCTAGTCAGCTCTTCATTTTCCTGTCCACACAACCCAGCGTTCAGAAATCATTGGAATCTCTACTACAGAAATTTCCATTCATTCACAGTGAATCTGGAAATACTCTGAATCTGCATTCCAGGAAGGCTTTCGTTACACCACTGATGAATGTCCAAGTAATGCAATGCTGCTTCTTAGTGGTCTGTTCACACTCGAAACCGTGCTGTTCATTGGCTATCCACTCAATATCGGTCAGCTCTTCAATATCCTGTCCAGACTATCCAGATTCCTAAATGTTGGCAATCACCACTACAGAATGTTCCATTCAATCACGCGAATCTGGAATTCATCAGAGTCTCCACTCCTGGAAGGTTTTCGTGACACCACTGGTAAATGTCCAAGGAAGACAATGCTGGTTTTAAGCCGCCTGCTAACACACTCAGCCGTGCTGTTCAATTTGCTATCCACCCAACCCTATTCAGCTCTACATTTTCCTGTCCTCATAACCCAACCTTCAGAAATAATTGGTATCTCCTCCACAGAATGTTCCGTTCATTCACTGCGAATCTTAAATTCATCTGACTCTCAACTCCCGGCGGGTTATCGTTACACCACTTGTGAATGTCCAAGTAAGCCAATGCTGGTTTTCAGTGGCCTGTTCATACTAAGAGACGTGCTGTTCATTTGGCTATCCACTCCACCCTGTTCAGCTCTACATTTTCGTGTCCACAAAACCCAGCCTTCAGAAATCATTGGAATCACCACTAGAGAATGTTCCATTCATTCACTGCGAATCTGGAATTCCTCTGAACCTCCACTCCTGGCAGGTTTTCGTTACGCCACTGGTGAATGTCCAAGTAACTCAATACTGGTTTTCAGAGGCATGTTCAACTCGCAGAAGTGCTGTTCAATGGGCTATCCACTCAATATTGGTCAGCTCTTCATTTTCCTCTCCACACAAACCAGCCTTCAGAAATCATTGGGCTCTCCACTACAGACTGTTCCATTCATTCACTGCGATTCTGCAATTCATCTGACTCTCCGCTCCAGGCAGGTTTTCATTACAGCACTGGTGAATGACCAAGTAATCCAATGCTGGTTTTCAGCCGCCTTTTCACACTCGCAGTGTGCTGTTCAATTGTCTATCCACTCAAACCTGGTCAGCCTTTCATTTTCTTTTCCACAATATCAGACTTCAGAAATCATTGGAATCGCCAGTACAGAATGTTCCATTCATTCACTGCCAATCTGGAATTCATCTGAATCTGCACTCCAGGTAGGCTTTCATTACACCACTTATGAATGTCCAAGTAACACAATGCTGGTTTTCAGCGGTCTGTTCACACTCTAAGCCCTGCTTTTTACTGGGTACCCACACAACTGTGGTCAGCTCTTCATTTTCATGTCCAAACAATCCAGACTTGAGAAATCATTGCAATCTCCAGTACAGAATGTTCCATTCATTCACTGCGAATCTGGAATTCAACTGAATCTCCACTACCTGCAGATTTATCTTACACCACTTGTGAATGTCCAAGTAAAACAATGCTGGTTTTCAGAGGCCTGTTCATGTTCGCAGTCGTGCTGTTCAATTGGCTATCCACTCAACCTGTTTTGCTCCTCATTTTCCTGTGCACACAACCCAGCCTTCAGAAATCATTGTAATCTCCACTACAGGATGTTCCATTCATTCACTGGGAATCTGGAATTCATCTGAATCTGCACTCCACGCAGGCTTTCGTTACACCACTGCTGAAAGTCGAAGTAATGCAATACTGGTTTTCAGTGGTCTGTTCACATTCGAAGCCGAGGCTTTTTACAGGCTATCCACTCAACACTGGTCAGCTCTTCATTTTCGTGTCCCCACAATCCAGATTTCAGAAATCATTGCAATCTCCACTACAGAATGTTCCATTCATTCACTGCGAGTCTGGAGTTTATCTGATTCTCCACTCCCGCCTGGTTAACATTACACCACTTGTGAATGTCCAAGTAAGCCAATGCTGGTTTTCAGAGGCCTGTTCATACTCGCAGCCGTGCTGTTTAATTGACAATTCACTCCACCCTGTTCAGCTCTTCATTGTCCCACCACACTACCAGCCTTCAGAAATCTTTGTTATCTCCACTACAGAATGTTCCATTCATTCACTGCGAATCTGGAATTCATCTGACTCTCAACTCCACGCAGGTTTTCATTACACCACTGTTGAATGTCCAAGTAACCCAATGCTGGTTTTCAGCGGCCTGTTCATATTCGCAGCCCTGCTGTTTACTTGGCTATCGATTCAAGCCTGGTCAGCTCTTCATTTTCCTGTCCACACAACACAGGCTTCAGAAATCATTGGAATCTCCTCTACAGAATGTTCCATTCATTCACTGCGAATGTGGAATTCAACTGACTCTCCACTCCATGCAGGTTTTCCTTACACCACTGATGAATGTCCAAGTAACCCAATGCTGGTTTTCAGCTGCATGTTCACACTCGCAGCCATGCTATACAATTGGCTTTCCACTAAATCCTGATTAGTTCTTGATTTTCCTTCCACACGACCCAGCCTTCAGAAATCGTTGGAATCTCCACTAGAGAATGTTCCATTCATTCACTGCGAATCTGGAATTCCTCTGAACCTCCACTCCCGGCAGGTTTTCGTTACACCACTGTTGAATGTCCAAGTAACCCAATGTTTTAAGTGTTTTCTTCACAAGCGCAGTGGTGCTGTTCAATTGGCTATCCACTCAACCCTGGCCAGCTCTACATTTTCCTGTCCACACCACAGAGACTGGAGAAATCATTGTTATCTCCACTACAGAATGTTCCATTCATTCACAGCGAATCTGGAATTCATCTGAATCTCCACTCCCGGCAGGTTTTCGTGACACCACTGGTAAATATCCAAGTAAGCCAATGCTGGTTTTAAGTGGCCTGCTCATACTCTCAGCCGTGCTGTTCAATTTGCTATCCACTCAACCCTCTTCAGCTCCATTTTCCTGTCCACATAACCCAAACTTCAGAAACAATTGGTATCTCCTCCACAGAATGTTCCATTCATTGACGGCAAATCTGAAATTCATCTAATTCTCAACTCCCGTCAGGTTTTCGTTACACCACTTGTGAATGTCCAATTAAGCCAAAGCTGGTTTTCAGTGGCCTGTTCTTACTACGAGACGTGCTGTTCATTTGGCTATCCATTCCACCCTGTTCAGCTCTACATTTTCGTGTCCACAAAACCCAGCCTTCAGAAATCATTGGAATCACCACTAGAGAATGTTCCATTCATTCACTGCGAATCTGGAATTCATCTGAATCTCCACTCCCGGCAGGTTTTCATTGCACCACTGCTGAATGTTCAAGTAACGCAATGATGGTTTTCAGCGGTCTATTCACACTCGAACCCGTGCTGTTCACGGTCTAGCGACTCAACACTGGTGAGTTCTTCTTTTTCCAGTTCAGACAATACAAACCTCAGAAACCATTGCAATCTACACTACAGAATGTTTCATTCATTCAGGCGAATCTTGAATTCATCTTGTTCTCCACTCCCAGCAGGTTTTCGTTTCACCACTGGTGAATGTCCAAGCAACCCAAGGCTGGTTTCAGCTGCGTGTTAACACTCGCAGCCGTGCTGTTCAATTGGCTATCCAGTGAACGCTGGTTAGCTCTTGATTTTCCTTCCACACACCGAGCCTTCAGAAATCATTCTTATCTCCACTTCAGAATGTTCCATTCGTTCCCTGCGAATCTGGAATTCCTCTGACTCTCCACACCAGGCAGATTTTCCTAACAACACTGGTGAATGACCAGGTAATCCAATGCTGGTTTTCAGCGGCTGTTCACACTCACAGCCTTGCTGTTCAATTGGCAATCCAGTCAAACCTAGTCAGCTCTTCATTTTCCTGTCCACACAACCCAGCGTTCAGAAATCATTGGAATCTCTACTACAGAAATTTCCATTCATTCACTGTGAATCTGGAAATACTCTGAATCTGCATTCCAGGAAGGCTTTCGTTACACCACTGATGAATGTCCAAGTAATGCAATGCTGCTTCTTAGTGGTCTGTTCACACTCGAAACCGTGCTGTTCATTGGCTATCCACTCAATATCGGTCAGCTCTTCAATATCCTGTCCAGACTATCCAGATTCCTAAATGTTGGCAATCACCACTACAGAATGTTCCATTCAATCACGCGAATCTGGAATTCATCAGAGTCTCCACTCCTGGAAGGTTTTCGTGACACCACTGGTAAATGTCCAAGGAAGACAATGCTGGTTTTAAGCCGCCTGCTAACACACTCAGCCGTGCTGTTCAATTTGCTATCCACCCAACCCTATTCAGCTCTACATTTTCCTGTCCTCATAACCCAACCTTCAGAAATAATTGGTATCTCCTCCACAGAATGTTCCGTTCATTCACTGCGAATCTTAAATTCATCTGACTCTCAACTCCCGGCGGGTTATCGTTACACCACTTGTGAATGTCCAAGTAAGCCAATGCTGGTTTTCAGTGGCCTGTTCATACTAAGAGACGTGCTGTTCATTTGGCTATCCACTCCACCCTGTTCAGCTCTACATTTTCGTGTCCACAAAACCCAGCCTTCAGAAATCATTGGAATCACCACTAGAGAATGTTCCATTCATTCACTGCGAATCTGGAATTCCTCTGAACCTCCACTCCTGGCAGGTTTTCGTTACGCCACTGGTGAATGTCCAAGTAACTCAATACTGGTTTTCAGAGGCATGTTCAACTCGCAGAAGTGCTGTTCAATGGGCTATCCACTCAATATTGGTCAGCTCTTCATTTTCCTCTCCACACAAACCAGCCTTCAGAAATCATTGGGCTCTCCACTACAGACTGTTCCATTCATTCACTGCGATTCTGCAATTCATCTGACTCTCCGCTCCAGGCAGGTTTTCATTACAGCACTGGTGAATGACCAAGTAATCCAATGCTGGTTTTCAGCCGCCTTTTCACACTCGCAGTGTGCTGTTCAATTGTCTATCCACTCAAACCTGGTCAGCCTTTCATTTTCTTTTCCACAATATCAGACTTCAGAAATCATTGGAATCGCCAGTACAGAATGTTCCATTCATTCACTGCCAATCTGGAATTCATCTGAATCTGCACTCCAGGTAGGCTTTCATTACACCACTTATGAATGTCCAAGTAACACAATGCTGGTTTTCAGCGGTCTGTTCACACTCTAAGCCCTGCTTTTTACTGGGTATCCACACAACTGTGGTCAGCTCTTCATTTTCATGTCCAAACAATCCAGACTTGAGAAATCATTGCAATCTCCAGTACAGAATGTTCCATTCATTCACTGCGAATCTGGAATTCAACTGAATCTCCACTACCTGCAGATTTATCTTACACCACTTGTGAATGTCCAAGTAAAACAATGCTGGTTTTCAGAGGCCTGTTCATGTTCGCAGTCGTGCTGTTCAATTGGCTATCCACTCAACCTGTTTTGCTCCTCATTTTCCTGTGCACACAACCCAGCCTTCAGAAATCATTGTAATCTCCACTACAGGATGTTCCATTCATTCACTGGGAATCTGGAATTCATCTGAATCTGCACTCCACGCAGGCTTTCGTTACACCACTGCTGAAAGTCGAAGTAATGCAATACTGGTTTTCAGTGGTCTGTTCACATTCGAAGCCGAGGCTTTTTACAGGCTATCCACTCAACACTGGTCAGCTCTTCATTTTCGTGTCCCCACAATCCAGATTTCAGAAATCATTGCAATCTCCACTACAGAATGTTCCATTCATTCACTGCGAGTCTGGAGTTTATCTGATTCTCCACTCCCGCCTGGTTAACATTACACCACTTGTGAATGTCCAAGTAAGCCAATGCTGGTTTTCAGAGGCCTGTTCATACTCGCAGCCGTGCTGTTTAATTGACAATTCACTCCACCCTGTTCAGCTCTTCATTGTCCCACCACACTACCAGCCTTCAGAAATCTTTGTTATCTCCACTACAGAATGTTCCATTCATTCACTGCGAATCTGGAATTCATCTGAATCTCCACTCCCGGCAGGTTTTCATTGCACCACTGCTGAATGTTCAAGTAACGCAATGATGGTTTTCAGCGGTCTATTCACACTCGAACCCGTGCTGTTCACGGTCTAGCGACTCAACACTGGTGAGTTCTTCTTTTTCCAGTTCAGACAATACAAACCTCAGAAACCATTGCAATCTACACTACAGAATGTTTCATTCATTCAGGCGAATCTTGAATTCATCTTGTTCTCCACTCCCAGCAGGTTTTCGTTTCACCACTGGTGAATGTCCAAGCAACCCAAGGCTGGTTTCAGCTGCGTGTTAACACTCGCAGCCGTGCTGTTCAATTGGCTATCCAGTGAACGCTGGTTAGCTCTTGATTTTCCTTCCACACACCGAGCCTTCAGAAATCATTCTTATCTCCACTTCAGAATGTTCCATTCGTTCCCTGCGAATCTGGAATTCCTCTGACTCTCCACACCAGGCAGATTTTCCTAACAACACTGGTGAATGACCAGGTAATCCAATGCTGGTTTTCAGCGGCTGTTCACACTCACAGCCTTGCTGTTCAATTGGCAATCCAGTCAAACCTAGTCAGCTCTTCATTTTCCTGTCCACACAACCCAGCGTTCAGAAATCATTGGAATCTCTACTACAGAAATTTCCATTCATTCACTGTGAATCTGGAAATACTCTGAATCTGCATTCCAGGAAGGCTTTCGTTACACCACTGATGAATGTCCAAGTAATGCAATGCTGCTTCTTAGTGGTCTGTTCACACTCGAAACCGTGCTGTTCATTGGCTATCCACTCAATATCGGTCAGCTCTTCAATATCCTGTCCAGACTATCCAGATTCCTAAATGTTGGCAATCACCACTACAGAATGTTCCATTCAATCACGCGAATCTGGAATTCATCAGAGTCTCCACTCCTGGAAGGTTTTCGTGAAACCACTGGTAAATGTCCAAGGAAGACAATGCTGGTTTTAAGCCGCCTGCTAACACACTCAGCCGTGCTGTTCAATTTGCTATCCACCCAACCCTATTCAGCTCTACATTTTCCTGTCCTCATAACCCAACCTTCAGAAATAATTGGTATCTCCTCCACAGAATGTTCCGTTCATTCACTGCGAATCTTAAATTCATCTGACTCTCAACTCCCGGCGGGTTATCGTTACACCACTTGTGAATGTCCAATTAAGCCAAAGCTGGTTTTCAGTGGCCTGTTCTTACTACGAGACGTGCTGTTCATTTGGCTATCCATTCCACCCTGTTCAGCTCTACATTTTCGTGTCCACAAAACCCAGCCTTCAGAAATCATTGGAATCACCACTAGAGAATGTTCCATTCATTCACTGCGAATCTGGAATTCATCTGAATCTCCACTCCCGGCAGGTTTTCATTGCACCACTGCTGAATGTTCAAGTAACGCAATGATGGTTTTCAGCGGTCTATTCACACTCGAACCCGTGCTGTTCACGGTCTAGCGACTCAACACTGGTGAGTTCTTCTTTTTCCAGTTCAGACAATACAAACCTCAGAAACCATTGCAATCTACACTACAGAATGTTTCATTCATTCAGGCGAATCTTGAATTCATCTTGTTCTCCACTCCCAGCAGGTTTTCGTTTCACCACTGGTGAATGTCCAAGCAACCCAAGGCTGGTTTCAGCTGCGTGTTAACACTCGCAGCCGTGCTGTTCAATTGGCTATCCAGTGAACGCTGGTTAGCTCTTGATTTTCCTTCCACACACCGAGCCTTCAGAAATCATTCTTATCTCCACTTCAGAATGTTCCATTCGTTCCCTGCGAATCTGGAATTCCTCTGACTCTCCACACCAGGCAGATTTTCCTAACAACACTAGTGAATGACCAGGTAATCCAATGCTGGTTTTCAGCGGCTGTTCACACTCACAGCCTTGCTGTTCAATTGGCAATCCAGTCAAACCTAGTCAGCTCTTCATTTTCCTGTCCACACAACCCAGCGTTCAGAAATCATTGGAAACTCTACTACAGAAATTTCCATTCATTCACTGTGAATCTGGAAATACTCTGAATCTGCATTCCAGGAAGGCTTTCGTTACACCACTGATGAATGTCCAAGTAATGCAATGCTGCTTCTTAGTGGTCTGTTCACACTCGAAACCGTGCTGTTCATTGGCTATCCACTCAATATCGGTCAGCTCTTCAATATCCTGTCCAGACTATCCAGATTCATAAATGTTGGCAATCACCACTACAGAATGTTCCATTCAATCACGCGAATCTGGAATTCATCAGAGTCTCCACTCCTGGAAGGTTTTCGTGACACCACTGGTAAATGTCCAAGGAAGACAATGCTGGTTTTAAGCCGCCTGCTAACACACTCAGCCGTGCTGTTCAATTTGCTATCCACCCAACCCTATTCAGCTCTACATTTTCCTGTCCTCATAACCCAACCTTCAGAAATAATTGGTATCTCCTCCACAGAATGTTCCGTTCATTCACTGCGAATCTTAAATTCATCTGACTCTCAACTCCCGGCGGGTTATCGTTACACCACTTGTGAATGTCCAAGTAAGCCAATGCTGGTTTTCAGTGGCCTGTTCATACTAAGAGACGTGCTGTTCATTTGGCTATCCACTCCACCCTGTTCAGCTCTACATTTTCGTGTCCACAAAACCCAGCCTTCAGAAATCATTGGAATCACCACTAGAGAATGTTCCATTCATTCACTGCGAATCTGGAATTCCTCTGAACCTCCACTCCTGGCAGGTTTTCGTTACGCCACTGGTGAATGTCCAAGTAACTCAATACTGGTTTTCAGAGGCATGTTCAACTCGCAGAAGTGCTGTTCAATGGGCTATCCACTCAATATTGGTCAGCTCTTCATTTTCCTCTCCACACAAACCAGCCTTCAGAAATCATTGGGCTCTCCACTACAGACTGTTCCATTCATTCACTGCGATTCTGCAATTCATCTGACTCTCCGCTCCAGGCAGGTTTTCATTACAGCACTGGTGAATGACCAAGTAATCCAATGCTGGTTTTCAGCCGCCTTTTCACACTCGCAGTGTGCTGTTCAATTGTCTGTCCACTCAAACCTGGTCAGCCTTTCATTTTCTTTTCCACAATATCAGACTTCAGAAATCATTGGAATCGCCAGTACAGAATGTTCCATTCATTCACTGCCAATCTGGAATTCATCTGAATCTGCACTCCAGGTAGGCTTTCATTACACCACTTATGAATGTCCAAGTAACACAATGCTGGTTTTCAGCGGTCTGTTCACACTCTAAGCCCTGCTTTTTACTGGGTATCCACACAACTGTGGTCAGCTCTTCATTTTCATGTCCAAACAATCCAGACTTGAGAAATCATTGCAATCTCCAGTACAGAATGTTCCATTCATTCACTGCGAATCTGGAATTCAACTGAATCTCCACTACCTGCAGATTTATCTTACACCACTTGTGAATGTCCAAGTAAAACAATGCTGGTTTTCAGAGGCCTGTTCATGTTCGCAGTCGTGCTGTTCAATTGGCTATCCACTCAACCTGTTTTGCTCCTCATTTTCCTGTGCACACAACCCAGCCTTCAGAAATCATTGTAATCTCCACTACAGGATGTTCCATTCATTCACTGGGAATCTGGAATTCATCTGAATCTGCACTCCACGCAGGCTTTCGTTACACCACTGCTGAAAGTCGAAGTAATGCAATACTGGTTTTCAGTGGTCTGTTCACATTCGAAGCCGAGGCTTTTTACAGGCTATCCACTCAACACTGGTCAGCTCTTCATTTTCGTGTCCCCACAATCCAGATTTCAGAAATCATTGCAATCTCCACTACAGAATGTTCCATTCATTCACTGCGAGTCTGGAGTTTATCTGATTCTCCACTCCCGCCTGGTTAACATTACACCACTTGTGAATGTCCAAGTAAGCCAATGCTGGTTTTCAGAGGCCTGTTCATACTCGCAGCCGTGCTGTTTAATTGACAATTCACTCCACCCTGTTCAGCTCTTCATTGTCCCACCACACTACCAGCCTTCAGAAATCTTTGTTATCTCCACTACAGAATGTTCCATTCATTCACTGCGAATCTGGAATTCATCTGACTCTCAACTCCACGCAGGTTTTCATTACACCACTGTTGAATGTCCAAGTAACCCAATGCTGGTTTTCAGCGGCCTGTTCATATTCGCAGCCCTGCTGTTTACTTGGCTATCGATTCAAGCCTGGTCAGCTCTTCATTTTCCTGTCCACACAACACAGGCTTCAGAAATCATTGGAATCTCCTCTACAGAATGTTCCATTCATTCACTGCGAATGTGGAATTCAACTGACTCTCCACTCCATGCAGGTTTTCCTTACACCACTGATGAATGTCCAAGTAACCCAATGCTGGTTTTCAGCTGCATGTTCACACTCGCAGCCATGCTATACAATTGGCTTTCCACTAAATCCTGATTAGTTCTTGATTTTCCTTCCACACGACCCAGCCTTCAGAAATCGTTGGAATCTCCACTAGAGAATGTTCCATTCATTCACTGCGAATCTGGAATTCCTCTGAACCTCCACTCCCGGCAGGTTTTCGTTACACCACTGTTGAATGTCCAAGTAACCCAATGTTTTAAGTGTTTTCTTCACAAGCGCAGTGGTGCTGTTCAATTGGCTATCCACTCAACCCTGGCCAGCTCTACATTTTCCTGTCCACACCACAGAGACTGGAGAAATCATTGTTATCTCCACTACAGAATGTTCCATTCATTCACAGCGAATCTGGAATTCATCTGAATCTCCACTCCCGGCAGGTTTTCGTGACACCACTGGTAAATATCCAAGTAAGCCAATGCTGGTTTTAAGTGGCCTGCTCATACTCTCAGCCGTGCTGTTCAATTTGCTATCCACTCAACCCTCTTCAGCTCCATTTTCCTGTCCACATAACCCAAACTTCAGAAACAATTGGTATCTCCTCCACAGAATGTTCCATTCATTGACGGCAAATCTGAAATTCATCTAATTCTCAACTCCCGTCAGGTTTTCGTTACACCACTTGTGAATGTCCAATTAAGCCAAAGCTGGTTTTCAGTGGCCTGTTCTTACTACGAGACGTGCTGTTCATTTGGCTATCCATTCCACCCTGTTCAGCTCTACATTTTCGTGTCCACAAAACCCAGCCTTCAGAAATCATTGGAATCACCACTAGAGAATGTTCCATTCATTCACTGCGAATCTGGAATTCATCTGAATCTCCACTCCCGGCAGGTTTTCATTGCACCACTGCTGAATGTTCAAGTAACGCAATGATGGTTTTCAGCGGTCTATTCACACTCGAACCCGTGCTGTTCACGGTCTAGCGACTCAACACTGGTGAGTTCTTCTTTTTCCAGTTCAGACAATACAAACCTCAGAAACCATTGCAATCTACACTACAGAATGTTTCATTCATTCAGGCGAATCTTGAATTCATCTTGTTCTCCACTCCCAGCAGGTTTTCGTTTCACCACTGGTGAATGTCCAAGCAACCCAAGGCTGGTTTCAGCTGCGTGTTAACACTCGCAGCCGTGCTGTTCAATTGGCTATCCAGTGAACGCTGGTTAGCTCTTGATTTTCCTTCCACACACCGAGCCTTCAGAAATCATTCTTATCTCCACTTCAGAATGTTCCATTCGTTCCCTGCGAATCTGGAATTCCTCTGACTCTCCACACCAGGCAGATTTTCCTAACAACACTGGTGAATGACCAGGTAATCCAATGCTGGTTTTCAGCGGCTGTTCACACTCACAGCCTTGCTGTTCAATTGGCAATCCAGTCAAACCTAGTCAGCTCTTCATTTTCCTGTCCACACAACCCAGCGTTCAGAAATCATTGGAATCTCTACTACAGAAATTTCCATTCATTCACTGTGAATCTGGAAATACTCTGAATCTGCATTCCAGGAAGGCTTTCGTTACACCACTGATGAATGTCCAAGTAATGCAATGCTGCTTCTTAGTGGTCTGTTCACACTCGAAACCGTGCTGTTCATTGGCTATCCACTCAATATCGGTCAGCTCTTCAATATCCTGTCCAGACTATCCAGATTCCTAAATGTTGGCAATCACCACTACAGAATGTTCCATTCAATCACGCGAATCTGGAATTCATCAGAGTCTCCACTCCTGGAAGGTTTTCGTGACACCACTGGTAAATGTCCAAGGAAGACAATGCTGGTTTTAAGCCGCCTGCTAACACACTCAGCCGTGCTGTTCAATTTGCTATCCACCCAACCCTATTCAGCTCTACATTTTCCTGTCCTCATAACCCAACCTTCAGAAATAATTGGTATCTCCTCCACAGAATGTTCCGTTCATTCACTGCGAATCTTAAATTCATCTGACTCTCAACTCCCGGCGGGTTATCGTTACACCACTTGTGAATGTCCAAGTAAGCCAATGCTGGTTTTCAGTGGCCTGTTCATACTAAGAGACGTGCTGTTCATTTGGCTATCCACTCCACCCTGTTCAGCTCTACATTTTCGTGTCCACAAAACCCAGCCTTCAGAAATCATTGGAATCACCACTAGAGAATGTTCCATTCATTCACTGCGAATCTGGAATTCCTCTGAACCTCCACTCCTGGCAGGTTTTCGTTACGCCACTGGTGAATGTCCAAGTAACTCAATACTGGTTTTCAGAGGCATGTTCAACTCGCAGAAGTGCTGTTCAATGGGCTATCCACTCAATATTGGTCAGCTCTTCATTTTCCTCTCCACACAAACCAGCCTTCAGAAATCATTGGGCTCTCCACTACAGACTGTTCCATTCATTCACTGCGATTCTGCAATTCATCTGACTCTCCGCTCCAGGCAGGTTTTCATTACAGCACTGGTGAATGACCAAGTAATCCAATGCTGGTTTTCAGCCGCCTTTTCACACTCGCAGTGTGCTGTTCAATTGTCTATCCACTCAAACCTGGTCAGCCTTTCATTTTCTTTTCCACAATATCAGACTTCAGAAATCATTGGAATCGCCAGTACAGAATGTTCCATTCATTCACTGCCAATCTGGAATTCATCTGAATCTGCACTCCAGGTAGGCTTTCATTACACCACTTATGAATGTCCAAGTAACACAATGCTGGTTTTCAGCGGTCTGTTCACACTCTAAGCCCTGCTTTTTACTGGGTATCCACACAACTGTGGTCAGCTCTTCATTTTCATGTCCAAACAATCCAGACTTGAGAAATCATTGCAATCTCCAGTACAGAATGTTCCATTCATTCACTGCGAATCTGGAATTCAACTGAATCTCCACTACCTGCAGATTTATCTTACACCACTTGTGAATGTCCAAGTAAAACAATGCTGGTTTTCAGAGGCCTGTTCATGTTCGCAGTCGTGCTGTTCAATTGGCTATCCACTCAACCTGTTTTGCTCCTCATTTTCCTGTGCACACAACCCAGCCTTCAGAAATCATTGTAATCTCCACTACAGGATGTTCCATTCATTCACTGGGAATCTGGAATTCATCTGAATCTGCACTCCACGCAGGCTTTCGTTACACCACTGCTGAAAGTCGAAGTAATGCAATACTGGTTTTCAGTGGTCTGTTCACATTCGAAGCCGAGGCTTTTTACAGGCTATCCACTCAACACTGGTCAGCTCTTCATTTTCGTGTCCCCACAATCCAGATTTCAGAAATCATTGCAATCTCCACTACAGAATGTTCCATTCATTCACTGCGAGTCTGGAGTTTATCTGATTCTCCACTCCCGCCTGGTTAACATTACACCACTTGTGAATGTCCAAGTAAGCCAATGCTGGTTTTCAGAGGCCTGTTCATACTCGCAGCCGTGCTGTTTAATTGACAATTCACTCCACCCTGTTCAGCTCTTCATTGTCCCACCACACTACCAGCCTTCAGAAATCTTTGTTATCTCCACTACAGAATGTTCCATTCATTCACTGCGAATCTGGAATTCATCTGAATCTCCACTCCCGGCAGGTTTTCATTGCACCACTGCTGAATGTTCAAGTAACGCAATGATGGTTTTCAGCGGTCTATTCACACTCGAACCCGTGCTGTTCACGGTCTAGCGACTCAACACTGGTGAGTTCTTCTTTTTCCAGTTCAGACAATACAAACCTCAGAAACCATTGCAATCTACACTACAGAATGTTTCATTCATTCAGGCGAATCTTGAATTCATCTTGTTCTCCACTCCCAGCAGGTTTTCGTTTCACCACTGGTGAATGTCCAAGCAACCCAAGGCTGGTTTCAGCTGCGTGTTAACACTCGCAGCCGTGCTGTTCAATTGGCTATCCAGTGAACGCTGGTTAGCTCTTGATTTTCCTTCCACACACCGAGCCTTCAGAAATCATTCTTATCTCCACTTCAGAATGTTCCATTCGTTCCCTGCGAATCTGGAATTCCTCTGACTCTCCACACCAGGCAGATTTTCCTAACAACACTGGTGAATGACCAGGTAATCCAATGCTGGTTTTCAGCGGCTGTTCACACTCACAGCCTTGCTGTTCAATTGGCAATCCAGTCAAACCTAGTCAGCTCTTCATTTTCCTGTCCACACAACCCAGCGTTCAGAAATCATTGGAATCTCTACTACAGAAATTTCCATTCATTCACTGTGAATCTGGAAATACTCTGAATCTGCATTCCAGGAAGGCTTTCGTTACACCACTGATGAATGTCCAAGTAATGCAATGCTGCTTCTTAGTGGTCTGTTCACACTCGAAACCGTGCTGTTCATTGGCTATCCACTCAATATCGGTCAGCTCTTCAATATCCTGTCCAGACTATCCAGATTCCTAAATGTTGGCAATCACCACTACAGAATGTTCCATTCAATCACGCGAATCTGGAATTCATCAGAGTCTCCACTCCTGGAAGGTTTTCGTGAAACCACTGGTAAATGTCCAAGGAAGACAATGCTGGTTTTAAGCCGCCTGCTAACACACTCAGCCGTGCTGTTCAATTTGCTATCCACCCAACCCTATTCAGCTCTACATTTTCCTGTCCTCATAACCCAACCTTCAGAAATAATTGGTATCTCCTCCACAGAATGTTCCGTTCATTCACTGCGAATCTTAAATTCATCTGACTCTCAACTCCCGGCGGGTTATCGTTACACCACTTGTGAATGTCCAATTAAGCCAAAGCTGGTTTTCAGTGGCCTGTTCTTACTACGAGACGTGCTGTTCATTTGGCTATCCATTCCACCCTGTTCAGCTCTACATTTTCGTGTCCACAAAACCCAGCCTTCAGAAATCATTGGAATCACCACTAGAGAATGTTCCATTCATTCACTGCGAATCTGGAATTCATCTGAATCTCCACTCCCGGCAGGTTTTCATTGCACCACTGCTGAATGTTCAAGTAACGCAATGATGGTTTTCAGCGGTCTATTCACACTCGAACCCGTGCTGTTCACGGTCTAGCGACTCAACACTGGTGAGTTCTTCTTTTTCCAGTTCAGACAATACAAACCTCAGAAACCATTGCAATCTACACTACAGAATGTTTCATTCATTCAGGCGAATCTTGAATTCATCTTGTTCTCCACTCCCAGCAGGTTTTCGTTTCACCACTGGTGAATGTCCAAGCAACCCAAGGCTGGTTTCAGCTGCGTGTTAACACTCGCAGCCGTGCTGTTCAATTGGCTATCCAGTGAACGCTGGTTAGCTCTTGATTTTCCTTCCACACACCGAGCCTTCAGAAATCATTCTTATCTCCACTTCAGAATGTTCCATTCGTTCCCTGCGAATCTGGAATTCCTCTGACTCTCCACACCAGGCAGATTTTCCTAACAACACTAGTGAATGACCAGGTAATCCAATGCTGGTTTTCAGCGGCTGTTCACACTCACAGCCTTGCTGTTCAATTGGCAATCCAGTCAAACCTAGTCAGCTCTTCATTTTCCTGTCCACACAACCCAGCGTTCAGAAATCATTGGAAACTCTACTACAGAAATTTCCATTCATTCACTGTGAATCTGGAAATACTCTGAATCTGCATTCCAGGAAGGCTTTCGTTACACCACTGATGAATGTCCAAGTAATGCAATGCTGCTTCTTAGTGGTCTGTTCACACTCGAAACCGTGCTGTTCATTGGCTATCCACTCAATATCGGTCAGCTCTTCAATATCCTGTCCAGACTATCCAGATTCCTAAATGTTGGCAATCACCACTACAGAATGTTCCATTCAATCACGCGAATCTGGAATTCATCAGAGTCTCCACTCCTGGAAGGTTTTCGTGACACCACTGGTAAATGTCCAAGGAAGACAATGCTGGTTTTAAGCCGCCTGCTAACACACTCAGCCGTGCTGTTCAATTTGCTATCCACCCAACCCTATTCAGCTCTACATTTTCCTGTCCTCATAACCCAACCTTCAGAAATAATTGGTATCTCCTCCACAGAATGTTCCGTTCATTCACTGCGAATCTTAAATTCATCTGACTCTCAACTCCCGGCGGGTTATCGTTACACCACTTGTGAATGTCCAAGTAAGCCAATGCTGGTTTTCAGTGGCCTGTTCATACTAAGAGACGTGCTGTTCATTTGGCTATCCACTCCACCCTGTTCAGCTCTACATTTTCGTGTCCACAAAACCCAGCCTTCAGAAATCATTGGAATCACCACTAGAGAATGTTCCATTCATTCACTGCGAATCTGGAATTCCTCTGAACCTCCACTCCTGGCAGGTTTTCGTTACGCCACTGGTGAATGTCCAAGTAACTCAATACTGGTTTTCAGAGGCATGTTCAACTCGCAGAAGTGCTGTTCAATGGGCTATCCACTCAATATTGGTCAGCTCTTCATTTTCCTCTCCACACAAACCAGCCTTCAGAAATCATTGGGCTCTCCACTACAGACTGTTCCATTCATTCACTGCGATTCTGCAATTCATCTGACTCTCCGCTCCAGGCAGGTTTTCATTACAGCACTGGTGAATGACCAAGTAATCCAATGCTGGTTTTCAGCCGCCTTTTCACACTCGCAGTGTGCTGTTCAATTGTCTGTCCACTCAAACCTGGTCAGCCTTTCATTTTCTTTTCCACAATATCAGACTTCAGAAATCATTGGAATCGCCAGTACAGAATGTTCCATTCATTCACTGCCAATCTGGAATTCATCTGAATCTGCACTCCAGGTAGGCTTTCATTACACCACTTATGAATGTCCAAGTAACACAATGCTGGTTTTCAGCGGTCTGTTCACACTCTAAGCCCTGCTTTTTACTGGGTATCCACACAACTGTGGTCAGCTCTTCATTTTCATGTCCAAACAATCCAGACTTGAGAAATCATTGCAATCTCCAGTACAGAATGTTCCATTCATTCACTGCGAATCTGGAATTCAACTGAATCTCCACTACCTGCAGATTTATCTTACACCACTTGTGAATGTCCAAGTAAAACAATGCTGGTTTTCAGAGGCCTGTTCATGTTCGCAGTCGTGCTGTTCAATTGGCTATCCACTCAACCTGTTTTGCTCCTCATTTTCCTGTGCACACAACCCAGCCTTCAGAAATCATTGTAATCTCCACTACAGGATGTTCCATTCATTCACTGGGAATCTGGAATTCATCTGAATCTGCACTCCACGCAGGCTTTCGTTACACCACTGCTGAAAGTCGAAGTAATGCAATACTGGTTTTCAGTGGTCTGTTCACATTCGAAGCCGAGGCTTTTTACAGGCTATCCACTCAACACTGGTCAGCTCTTCATTTTCGTGTCCCCACAATCCAGATTTCAGAAATCATTGCAATCTCCACTACAGAATGTTCCATTCATTCACTGCGAGTCTGGAGTTTATCTGATTCTCCACTCCCGCCTGGTTAACATTACACCACTTGTGAATGTCCAAGTAAGCCAATGCTGGTTTTCAGAGGCCTGTTCATACTCGCAGCCGTGCTGTTTAATTGACAATTCACTCCACCCTGTTCAGCTCTTCATTGTCCCACCACACTACCAGCCTTCAGAAATCTTTGTTATCTCCACTACAGAATGTTCCATTCATTCACTGCGAATCTGGAATTCATCTGACTCTCAACTCCACGCAGGTTTTCATTACACCACTGTTGAATGTCCAAGTAACCCAATGCTGGTTTTCAGCGGCCTGTTCATATTCGCAGCCCTGCTGTTTACTTGGCTATCGATTCAAGCCTGGTCAGCTCTTCATTTTCCTGTCCACACAACACAGGCTTCAGAAATCATTGGAATCTCCTCTACAGAATGTTCCATTCATTCACTGCGAATGTGGAATTCAACTGACTCTCCACTCCATGCAGGTTTTCCTTACACCACTGATGAATGTCCAAGTAACCCAATGCTGGTTTTCAGCTGCATGTTCACACTCGCAGCCATGCTATACAATTGGCTTTCCACTAAATCCTGATTAGTTCTTGATTTTCCTTCCACACGACCCAGCCTTCAGAAATCGTTGGAATCTCCACTAGAGAATGTTCCATTCATTCACTGCGAATCTGGAATTCCTCTGAACCTCCACTCCCGGCAGGTTTTCGTTACACCACTGTTGAATGTCCAAGTAACCCAATGTTTTAAGTGTTTTCTTCACAAGCGCAGTGGTGCTGTTCAATTGGCTATCCACTCAACCCTGGCCAGCTCTACATTTTCCTGTCCACACCACAGAGACTGGAGAAATCATTGTTATCTCCACTACAGAATGTTCCATTCATTCACAGCGAATCTGGAATTCATCTGAATCTCCACTCCCGGCAGGTTTTCGTGACACCACTGGTAAATATCCAAGTAAGCCAATGCTGGTTTTAAGTGGCCTGCTCATACTCTCAGCCGTGCTGTTCAATTTGCTATCCACTCAACCCTCTTCAGCTCCATTTTCCTGTCCACATAACCCAAACTTCAGAAACAATTGGTATCTCCTCCACAGAATGTTCCATTCATTGACGGCAAATCTGAAATTCATCTAATTCTCAACTCCCGTCAGGTTTTCGTTACACCACTTGTGAATGTCCAATTAAGCCAAAGCTGGTTTTCAGTGGCCTGTTCTTACTACGAGACGTGCTGTTCATTTGGCTATCCATTCCACCCTGTTCAGCTCTACATTTTCGTGTCCACAAAACCCAGCCTTCAGAAATCATTGGAATCACCACTAGAGAATGTTCCATTCATTCACTGCGAATCTGGAATTCATCTGAATCTCCACTCCCGGCAGGTTTTCATTGCACCACTGCTGAATGTTCAAGTAACGCAATGATGGTTTTCAGCGGTCTATTCACACTCGAACCCGTGCTGTTCACGGTCTAGCGACTCAACACTGGTGAGTTCTTCTTTTTCCAGTTCAGACAATACAAACCTCAGAAACCATTGCAATCTACACTACAGAATGTTTCATTCATTCAGGCGAATCTTGAATTCATCTTGTTCTCCACTCCCAGCAGGTTTTCGTTTCACCACTGGTGAATGTCCAAGCAACCCAAGGCTGGTTTCAGCTGCGTGTTAACACTCGCAGCCGTGCTGTTCAATTGGCTATCCAGTGAACGCTGGTTAGCTCTTGATTTTCCTTCCACACACCGAGCCTTCAGAAATCATTCTTATCTCCACTTCAGAATGTTCCATTCGTTCCCTGCGAATCTGGAATTCCTCTGACTCTCCACACCAGGCAGATTTTCCTAACAACACTGGTGAATGACCAGGTAATCCAATGCTGGTTTTCAGCGGCTGTTCACACTCACAGCCTTGCTGTTCAATTGGCAATCCAGTCAAACCTAGTCAGCTCTTCATTTTCCTGTCCACACAACCCAGCGTTCAGAAATCATTGGAATCTCTACTACAGAAATTTCCATTCATTCACTGTGAATCTGGAAATACTCTGAATCTGCATTCCAGGAAGGCTTTCGTTACACCACTGATGAATGTCCAAGTAATGCAATGCTGCTTCTTAGTGGTCTGTTCACACTCGAAACCGTGCTGTTCATTGGCTATCCACTCAATATCGGTCAGCTCTTCAATATCCTGTCCAGACTATCCAGATTCCTAAATGTTGGCAATCACCACTACAGAATGTTCCATTCAATCACGCGAATCTGGAATTCATCAGAGTCTCCACTCCTGGAAGGTTTTCGTGACACCACTGGTAAATGTCCAAGGAAGACAATGCTGGTTTTAAGCCGCCTGCTAACACACTCAGCCGTGCTGTTCAATTTGCTATCCACCCAACCCTATTCAGCTCTACATTTTCCTGTCCTCATAACCCAACCTTCAGAAATAATTGGTATCTCCTCCACAGAATGTTCCGTTCATTCACTGCGAATCTTAAATTCATCTGACTCTCAACTCCCGGCGGGTTATCGTTACACCACTTGTGAATGTCCAAGTAAGCCAATGCTGGTTTTCAGTGGCCTGTTCATACTAAGAGACGTGCTGTTCATTTGGCTATCCACTCCACCCTGTTCAGCTCTACATTTTCGTGTCCACAAAACCCAGCCTTCAGAAATCATTGGAATCACCACTAGAGAATGTTCCATTCATTCACTGCGAATCTGGAATTCATCTGAACCTCCACTCCTGGCAGGTTTTCGTTACGCCACTGGTGAATGTCCAAGTAACTCAATACTGGTTTTCAGAGGCATGTTCAACTCGCAGAAGTGCTGTTCAATGGGCTATCCACTCAATATTGGTCAGCTCTTCATTTTCCTCTCCACACAAACCAGCCTTCAGAAATCATTGGGCTCTCCACTACAGACTGTTCCATTCATTCACTGCGATTCTGCAATTCATCTGACTCTCCGCTCCAGGCAGGTTTTCATTACAGCACTGGTGAATGACCAAGTAATCCAATGCTGGTTTTCAGCCGCCTTTTCACACTCGCAGTGTGCTGTTCAATTGTCTGTCCACTCAAACCTGGTCAGCCTTTCATTTTCTTTTCCACAATATCAGACTTCAGAAATCATTGGAATCGCCAGTACAGAATGTTCCATTCATTCACTGCCAATCTGGAATTCATCTGAATCTGCACTCCAGGTAGGCTTTCATTACACCACTTATGAATGTCCAAGTAACACAATGCTGGTTTTCAGCGGTCTGTTCACACTCTAAGCCCTGCTTTTTACTGGGTATCCACACAACTGTGGTCAGCTCTTCATTTTCATGTCCAAACAATCCAGACTTGAGAAATCATTGCAATCTCCAGTACAGAATGTTCCATTCATTCACTGCGAATCTGGAATTCAACTGAATCTCCACTACCTGCAGATTTATCTTACACCACTTGTGAATGTCCAAGTAAAACAATGCTGGTTTTCAGAGGCCTGTTCATGTTCGCAGTCGTGCTGTTCAATTGGCTATCCACTCAACCTGTTTTGCTCCTCATTTTCCTGTGCACACAACCCAGCCTTCAGAAATCATTGTAATCTCCACTACAGGATGTTCCATTCATTCACTGGGAATCTGGAATTCATCTGAATCTGCACTCCACGCAGGCTTTCGTTACACCACTGCTGAAAGTCGAAGTAATGCAATACTGGTTTTCAGTGGTCTGTTCACATTCGAAGCCGAGGCTTTTTACAGGCTATCCACTCAACACTGGTCAGCTCTTCATTTTCGTGTCCCCACAATCCAGATTTCAGAAATCATTGCAATCTCCACTACAGAATGTTCCATTCATTCACTGCGAGTCTGGAGTTTATCTGATTCTCCACTCCCGCCTGGTTAACATTACACCACTTGTGAATGTCCAAGTAAGCCAATGCTGGTTTTCAGAGGCCTGTTCATACTCGCAGCCGTGCTGTTTAATTGACAATTCACTCCACCCTGTTCAGCTCTTCATTGTCCCACCACACTACCAGCCTTCAGAAATCTTTGTTATCTCCACTACAGAATGTTCCATTCATTCACTGCGAATCTGGAATTCATCTGACTCTCAACTCCACGCAGGTTTTCATTACACCACTGTTGAATGTCCAAGTAACCCAATGCTGGTTTTCAGCGGCCTGTTCATATTCGCAGCCCTGCTGTTTACTTGGCTATCGATTCAAGCCTGGTCAGCTCTTCATTTTCCTGTCCACACAACACAGGCTTCAGAAATCATTGGAATCTCCTCTACAGAATGTTCCATTCATTCACTGCGAATGTGGAATTCAACTGACTCTCCACTCCATGCAGGTTTTCCTTACACCACTGATGAATGTCCAAGTAACCCAATGCTGGTTTTCAGCTGCATGTTCACACTCGCAGCCATGCTATACAATTGGCTTTCCACTAAATCCTGATTAGTTCTTGATTTTCCTTCCACACGACCCAGCCTTCAGAAATCGTTGGAATCTCCACTAGAGAATGTTCCATTCATTCACTGCGAATCTGGAATTCCTCTGAACCTCCACTCCCGGCAGGTTTTCGTTACACCACTGTTGAATGTCCAAGTAACCCAATGTTTTAAGTGTTTTCTTCACAAGCGCAGTGGTGCTGTTCAATTGGCTATCCACTCAACCCTGGCCAGCTCTACATTTTCCTGTCCACACCACAGAGACTGGAGAAATCATTGTTATCTCCACTACAGAATGTTCCATTCATTCACAGCGAATCTGGAATTCATCTGAATCTCCACTCCCGGCAGGTTTTCGTGACACCACTGGTAAATATCCAAGTAAGCCAATGCTGGTTTTAAGTGGCCTGCTCATACTCTCAGCCGTGCTGTTCAATTTGCTATCCACTCAACCCTCTTCAGCTCCATTTTCCTGTCCACATAACCCAAACTTCAGAAACAATTGGTATCTCCTCCACAGAATGTTCCATTCATTGACGGCAAATCTGAAATTCATCTAATTCTCAACTCCCGTCAGGTTTTCGTTACACCACTTGTGAATGTCCAATTAAGCCAAAGCTGGTTTTCAGTGGCCTGTTCTTACTACGAGACGTGCTGTTCATTTGGCTATCCATTCCACCCTGTTCAGCTCTACATTTTCGTGTCCACAAAACCCAGCCTTCAGAAATCATTGGAATCACCACTAGAGAATGTTCCATTCATTCACTGCGAATCTGGAATTCATCTGAATCTCCACTCCCGGCAGGTTTTCATTGCACCACTGCTGAATGTTCAAGTAACGCAATGATGGTTTTCAGCGGTCTATTCACACTCGAACCCGTGCTGTTCACGGTCTAGCGACTCAACACTGGTGAGTTCTTCTTTTTCCAGTTCAGACAATACAAACCTCAGAAACCATTGCAATCTACACTACAGAATGTTTCATTCATTCAGGCGAATCTTGAATTCATCTTGTTCTCCACTCCCAGCAGGTTTTCGTTTCACCACTGGTGAATGTCCAAGCAACCCAAGGCTGGTTTCAGCTGCGTGTTAACACTCGCAGCCGTGCTGTTCAATTGGCTATCCAGTGAACGCTGGTTAGCTCTTGATTTTCCTTCCACACACCGAGCCTTCAGAAATCATTCTTATCTCCACTTCAGAATGTTCCATTCGTTCCCTGCGAATCTGGAATTCCTCTGACTCTCCACACCAGGCAGATTTTCCTAACAACACTGGTGAATGACCAGGTAATCCAATGCTGGTTTTCAGCGGCTGTTCACACTCACAGCCTTGCTGTTCAATTGGCAATCCAGTCAAACCTAGTCAGCTCTTCATTTTCCTGTCCACACAACCCAGCGTTCAGAAATCATTGGAATCTCTACTACAGAAATTTCCATTCATTCACTGTGAATCTGGAAATACTCTGAATCTGCATTCCAGGAAGGCTTTCGTTACACCACTGATGAATGTCCAAGTAATGCAATGCTGCTTCTTAGTGGTCTGTTCACACTCGAAACCGTGCTGTTCATTGGCTATCCACTCAATATCGGTCAGCTCTTCAATATCCTGTCCAGACTATCCAGATTCCTAAATGTTGGCAATCACCACTACAGAATGTTCCATTCAATCACGCGAATCTGGAATTCATCAGAGTCTCCACTCCTGGAAGGTTTTCGTGACACCACTGGTAAATGTCCAAGGAAGACAATGCTGGTTTTAAGCCGCCTGCTAACACACTCAGCCGTGCTGTTCAATTTGCTATCCACCCAACCCTATTCAGCTCTACATTTTCCTGTCCTCATAACCCAACCTTCAGAAATAATTGGTATCTCCTCCACAGAATGTTCCGTTCATTCACTGCGAATCTTAAATTCATCTGACTCTCAACTCCCGGCGGGTTATCGTTACACCACTTGTGAATGTCCAAGTAAGCCAATGCTGGTTTTCAGTGGCCTGTTCATACTAAGAGACGTGCTGTTCATTTGGCTATCCACTCCACCCTGTTCAGCTCTACATTTTCGTGTCCACAAAACCCAGCCTTCAGAAATCATTGGAATCACCACTAGAGAATGTTCCATTCATTCACTGCGAATCTGGAATTCATCTGAACCTCCACTCCTGGCAGGTTTTCGTTACGCCACTGGTGAATGTCCAAGTAACTCAATACTGGTTTTCAGAGGCATGTTCAACTCGCAGAAGTGCTGTTCAATGGGCTATCCACTCAATATTGGTCAGCTCTTCATTTTCCTCTCCACACAAACCAGCCTTCAGAAATCATTGGGCTCTCCACTACAGACTGTTCCATTCATTCACTGCGATTCTGCAATTCATCTGACTCTCCGCTCCAGGCAGGTTTTCATTACAGCACTGGTGAATGACCAAGTAATCCAATGCTGGTTTTCAGCCGCCTTTTCACACTCGCAGTGTGCTGTTCAATTGTCTGTCCACTCAAACCTGGTCAGCCTTTCATTTTCTTTTCCACAATATCAGACTTCAGAAATCATTGGAATCGCCAGTACAGAATGTTCCATTCATTCACTGCCAATCTGGAATTCATCTGAATCTGCACTCCAGGTAGGCTTTCATTACACCACTTATGAATGTCCAAGTAACACAATGCTGGTTTTCAGCGGTCTGTTCACACTCTAAGCCCTGCTTTTTACTGGGTATCCACACAACTGTGGTCAGCTCTTCATTTTCATGTCCAAACAATCCAGACTTGAGAAATCATTGCAATCTCCAGTACAGAATGTTCCATTCATTCACTGCGAATCTGGAATTCAACTGAATCTCCACTACCTGCAGATTTATCTTACACCACTTGTGAATGTCCAAGTAAAACAATGCTGGTTTTCAGAGGCCTGTTCATGTTCGCAGTCGTGCTGTTCAATTGGCTATCCACTCAACCTGTTTTGCTCCTCATTTTCCTGTGCACACAACCCAGCCTTCAGAAATCATTGTAATCTCCACTACAGGATGTTCCATTCATTCACTGGGAATCTGGAATTCATCTGAATCTGCACTCCACGCAGGCTTTCGTTACACCACTGCTGAAAGTCGAAGTAATGCAATACTGGTTTTCAGTGGTCTGTTCACATTCGAAGCCGAGGCTTTTTACAGGCTATCCACTCAACACTGGTCAGCTCTTCATTTTCGTGTCCCCACAATCCAGATTTCAGAAATCATTGCAATCTCCACTACAGAATGTTCCATTCATTCACTGCGAGTCTGGAGTTTATCTGATTCTCCACTCCCGCCTGGTTAACATTACACCACTTGTGAATGTCCAAGTAAGCCAATGCTGGTTTTCAGAGGCCTGTTCATACTCGCAGCCGTGCTGTTTAATTGACAATTCACTCCACCCTGTTCAGCTCTTCATTGTCCCACCACACTACCAGCCTTCAGAAATCTTTGTTATCTCCACTACAGAATGTTCCATTCATTCACTGCGAATCTGGAATTCATCTGACTCTCAACTCCACGCAGGTTTTCATTACACCACTGTTGAATGTCCAAGTAACCCAATGCTGGTTTTCAGCGGCCTGTTCATATTCGCAGCCCTGCTGTTTACTTGGCTATCGATTCAAGCCTGGTCAGCTCTTCATTTTCCTGTCCACACAACACAGGCTTCAGAAATCATTGGAATCTCCTCTACAGAATGTTCCATTCATTCACTGCGAATGTGGAATTCAACTGACTCTCCACTCCATGCAGGTTTTCCTTACACCACTGATGAATGTCCAAGTAACCCAATGCTGGTTTTCAGCTGCATGTTCACACTCGCAGCCATGCTATACAATTGGCTTTCCACTAAATCCTGATTAGTTCTTGATTTTCCTTCCACACGACCCAGCCTTCAGAAATCGTTGGAATCTCCACTAGAGAATGTTCCATTCATTCACTGCGAATCTGGAATTCCTCTGAACCTCCACTCCCGGCAGGTTTTCGTTACACCACTGTTGAATGTCCAAGTAACCCAATGTTTTAAGTGTTTTCTTCACAAGCGCAGTGGTGCTGTTCAATTGGCTATCCACTCAACCCTGGCCAGCTCTACATTTTCCTGTCCACACCACAGAGACTGGAGAAATCATTGTTATCTCCACTACAGAATGTTCCATTCATTCACAGCGAATCTGGAATTCATCTGAATCTCCACTCCCGGCAGGTTTTCGTGACACCACTGGTAAATATCCAAGTAAGCCAATGCTGGTTTTAAGTGGCCTGCTCATACTCTCAGCCGTGCTGTTCAATTTGCTATCCACTCAACCCTCTTCAGCTCCATTTTCCTGTCCACATAACCCAAACTTCAGAAACAATTGGTATCTCCTCCACAGAATGTTCCATTCATTGACGGCAAATCTGAAATTCATCTAATTCTCAACTCCCGTCAGGTTTTCGTTACACCACTTGTGAATGTCCAATTAAGCCAAAGCTGGTTTTCAGTGGCCTGTTCTTACTACGAGACGTGCTGTTCATTTGGCTATCCATTCCACCCTGTTCAGCTCTACATTTTCGTGTCCACAAAACCCAGCCTTCAGAAATCATTGGAATCACCACTAGAGAATGTTCCATTCATTCACTGCGAATCTGGAATTCATCTGAATCTCCACTCCCGGCAGGTTTTCATTGCACCACTGCTGAATGTTCAAGTAACGCAATGATGGTTTTCAGCGGTCTATTCACACTCGAACCCGTGCTGTTCACGGTCTAGCGACTCAACACTGGTGAGTTCTTCTTTTTCCAGTTCAGACAATACAAACCTCAGAAACCATTGCAATCTACACTACAGAATGTTTCATTCATTCAGGCGAATCTTGAATTCATCTTGTTCTCCACTCCCAGCAGGTTTTCGTTTCACCACTGGTGAATGTCCAAGCAACCCAAGGCTGGTTTCAGCTGCGTGTTAACACTCGCAGCCGTGCTGTTCAATTGGCTATCCAGTGAACGCTGGTTAGCTCTTGATTTTCCTTCCACACACCGAGCCTTCAGAAATCATTCTTATCTCCACTTCAGAGTGTTCCATTCGTTCCCTGCGAATCTGGAATTCCTCTGACTCTCCACACCAGGCAGATTTTCCTAACAACACTGGTGAATGACCAGGTAATCCAATGCTGGTTTTCAGCGGCTGTTCACACTCACAGCCTTGCTGTTCAATTGGCAATCCAGTCAAACCTAGTCAGCTCTTCATTTTCCTGTCCACACAACCCAGCGTTCAGAAATCATTGGAATCTCTACTACAGAAATTTCCATTCATTCACTGTGAATCTGGAAATACTCTGAATCTGCATTCCAGGAAGGCTTTCGTTACACCACTGATGAATGTCCAAGTAATGCAATGCTGCTTCTTAGTGGTCTGTTCACACTCGAAACCGTGCTGTTCATTGGCTATCCACTCAATATCGGTCAGCTCTTCAATATCCTGTCCAGACTATCCAGATTCCTAAATGTTGGCAATCACCACTACAGAATGTTCCATTCAATCACGCGAATCTGGAATTCATCAGAGTCTCCACTCCTGGAAGGTTTTCGTGACACCACTGGTAAATGTCCAAGGAAGACAATGCTGGTTTTAAGCCGCCTGCTAACACACTCAGCCGTGCTGTTCAATTTGCTATCCACCCAACCCTATTCAGCTCTACATTTTCCTGTCCTCATAACCCAACCTTCAGAAATAATTGGTATCTCCTCCACAGAATGTTCCGTTCATTCACTGCGAATCTTAAATTCATCTGACTCTCAACTCCCGGCGGGTTATCGTTACACCACTTGTGAATGTCCAAGTAAGCCAATGCTGGTTTTCAGTGGCCTGTTCATACTAAGAGACGTGCTGTTCATTTGGCTATCCACTCCACCCTGTTCAGCTCTACATTCTCGTGTCCACAAAACCCAGCCTTCAGAAATCATTGGAATCACCACTAGAGAATGTTCCATTCATTCACTGCGAATCTGGAATTCCTCTGAACCTCCACTCCTGGCAGGTTTTCGTTACGCCACTGGTGAATGTCCAAGTAACTCAATACTGGTTTTCAGAGGCATGTTCAACTCGCAGAAGTGCTGTTCAATGGGCTATCCACTCAATATTGGTCAGCTCTTCATTTTCCTCTCCACACAAACCAGCCTTCAGAAATCATTGGGCTCTCCACTACAGACTGTTCCATTCATTCACTGCGATTCTGCAATTCATCTGACTCTCCGCTCCAGGCAGGTTTTCATTACAGCACTGGTGAATGACCAAGTAATCCAATGCTGGTTTTCAGCCGCCTTTTCACACTCGCAGTGTGCTGTTCAATTTTCTATCCACTCAAACCTGGTCAGCCTTTCATTTTCTTTTCCACAATATCAGACTTCAGAAATCATTGGAATCGCCAGTACAGAATGTTCCATTCATTCACTGCCAATCTGGAATTCATCTGAATCTGCACTCCAGGTAGGCTTTCATTACACCACTTATGAATGTCCAAGTAACACAATGCTGGTTTTCAGCGGTCTGTTCACACTCTAAGCCCTGCTTTTTACTGGGTATCCACACAACTGTGGTCAGCTCTTCATTTTCATGTCCAAACAATCCAGACTTGAGAAATCATTGCAATCTCCAGTACAGAATGTTCCATTCATTCACTGCGAATCTGGAATTCAACTGAATCTCCACTACCTGCAGATTTATCTTACACCACTTGTGAATGTCCAAGTAAAGCAATGCTGGTTTTCAGAGGCCTGTTCATGTTCGCAGTCGTGCTGTTCAATTGGCTATCCACTCAACCTGTTTTGCTCCTCATTTTCCTGTGCACACAACCCAGCCTTCAGAAATCATTGTAATCTCCACTACAGGATGTTCCATTCATTCACTGGGAATCTGGAATTCATCTGAATCTGCACTCCACGCAGGCTTTCGTTACACCACTGCTGAAAGTCGAAGTAATGCAATACTGGTTTTCAGTGGTCTGTTCACATTCGAAGCCGAGGCTTTTTACAGGCTATCCACTCAACACTGGTCAGCTCTTCATTTTCGTGTCCCCACAATCCAGATTTCAGAAATCATTGCAATCTCCACTACAGAATGTTCCATTCATTCACTGCGAGTCTGGAGTTTATCTGATTCTCCACTCCCGCCTGGTTAACATTACACCACTTGTGAATGTCCAAGTAAGCCAATGCTGGTTTTCAGAGGCCTGTTCATACTCGCAGCCGTGCTGTTTAATTGACAATTCACTCCACCCTGTTCAGCTCTTCATTGTCCCACCACACTACCAGCCTTCAGAAATCTTTGTTATCTCCACTACAGAATGTTCCATTCATTCACTGCGAATCTGGAATTCATCTGACTCTCAACTCCACGCAGGTTTTCATTACACCACTGTTGAATGTCCAAGTAACCCAATGCTGGTTTTCAGCGGCCTGTTCATATTCGCAGCCCTGCTGTTTACTTGGCTATCGATTCAAGCCTGGTCAGCTCTTCATTTTCCTGTCCACACAACACAGGCTTCAGAAATCATTGGAATCTCCTCTACAGAATGTTCCATTCATTCACTGCGAATGTGGAATTCAACTGACTCTCCACTCCATGCAGGTTTTCCTTACACCACTGATGAATGTCCAAGTAACCCAATGCTGGTTTTCAGCTGCATGTTCACACTCGCAGCCATGCTATACAATTGGCTTTCCACTAAATCCTGATTAGTTCTTGATTTTCCTTCCACACGACCCAGCCTTCAGAAATCGTTGGAATCTCCACTAGAGAATGTTCCATTCATTCACTGCGAATCTGGAATTCCTCTGAACCTCCACTCCCGGCAGGTTTTCGTTACACCACTGTTGAATGTCCAAGTAACCCAATGTTTTAAGTGTTTTCTTCACAAGCGCAGTGGTGCTGTTCAATTGGCTATCCACTCAACCCTGGCCAGCTCTACATTTTCCTGTCCACACCACAGAGACTGGAGAAATCATTGTTATCTCCACTACAGAATGTTCCATTCATTCACAGCGAATCTGGAATTCATCTGAATCTCCACTCCCGGCAGGTTTTCGTGACACCACTGGTAAATATCCAAGTAAGCCAATGCTGGTTTTAAGTGGCCTGCTCATACTCTCAGCCGTGCTGTTCAATTTGCTATCCACTCAACCCTCTTCAGCTCCATTTTCCTGTCCACATAACCCAAACTTCAGAAACAATTGGTATCTCCTCCACAGAATGTTCCATTCATTGACGGCAAATCTGAAATTCATCTAATTCTCAACTCCCGTCAGGTTTTCGTTACACCACTTGTGAATGTCCAATTAAGCCAAAGCTGGTTTTCAGTGGCCTGTTCTTACTACGAGACGTGCTGTTCATTTGGCTATCCATTCCACCCTGTTCAGCTCTACATTTTCGTGTCCACAAAACCCAGCCTTCAGAAATCATTGGAATCACCACTAGAGAATGTTCCATTCATTCACTGCGAATCTGGAATTCATCTGAATCTCCACTCCCGGCAGGTTTTCATTGCACCACTGCTGAATGTTCAAGTAACGCAATGATGGTTTTCAGCGGTCTATTCACACTCGAACCCGTGCTGTTCACGGTCTAGCGACTCAACACTGGTGAGTTCTTCTTTTTCCAGTTCAGACAATACAAACCTCAGAAACCATTGCAATCTACACTACAGAATGTTTCATTCATTCAGGCGAATCTTGAATTCATCTTGTTCTCCACTCCCAGCAGGTTTTCGTTTCACCACTGGTGAATGTCCAAGCAACCCAAGGCTGGTTTCAGCTGCGTGTTAACACTCGCAGCCGTGCTGTTCAATTGGCTATCCAGTGAACGCTGGTTAGCTCTTGATTTTCCTTCCACACACCGAGCCTTCAGAAATCTTTCTTATCTCCACTTCAGAATGTTCCATTCGTTCCCTGCGAATCTGGAATTCCTCTGACTCTCCACACCAGGCAGATTTTCCTAACAACACTGGTGAATGACCAGGTAATCCAATGCTGGTTTTCAGCGGCTGTTCACACTCACAGCCTTGCTGTTCAATTGGCAATCCAGTCAAACCTAGTCAGCTCTTCATTTTCCTGTCCACACAACCCAGCGTTCAGAAATCATTGGAATCTCTACTACAGAAATTTCCATTCATTCACTGTGAATCTGGAAATACTCTGAATCTGCATTCCAGGAAGGCTTTCGTTACACCACTGATGAATGTCCAAGTAATGCAATGCTGCTTCTTAGTGGTCTGTTCACACTCGAAACCGTGCTGTTCATTGGCTATCCACTCAATATCGGTCAGCTCTTCAATATCCTGTCCAGACTATCCAGATTCCTAAATGTTGGCAATCACCACTACAGAATGTTCCATTCAATCACGCGAATCTGGAATTCATCAGAGTCTCCACTCCTGGAAGGTTTTCGTGACACCACTGGTAAATGTCCAAGGAAGACAATGCTGGTTTTAAGCCGCCTGCTAACACACTCAGCCGTGCTGTTCAATTTGCTATCCACCCAACCCTATTCAGCTCTACATTTTCCTGTCCTCATAACCCAACCTTCAGAAATAATTGGTATCTCCTCCACAGAATGTTCCGTTCATTCACTGCGAATCTTAAATTCATCTGACTCTCAACTCCCGGCGGGTTATCGTTACACCACTTGTGAATGTCCAAGTAAGCCAATGCTGGTTTTCAGTGGCCTGTTCATACTAAGAGACGTGCTGTTCATTTGGCTATCCACTCCACCCTGTTCAGCTCTACATTCTCGTGTCCACAAAACCCAGCCTTCAGAAATCATTGGAATCACCACTAGAGAATGTTCCATTCATTCACTGCGAATCTGGAATTCCTCTGAACCTCCACTCCTGGCAGGTTTTCGTTACGCCACTGGTGAATGTCCAAGTAACTCAATACTGGTTTTCAGAGGCATGTTCAACTCGCAGAAGTGCTGTTCAATGGGCTATCCACTCAATATTGGTCAGCTCTTCATTTTCCTCTCCACACAAACCAGCCTTCAGAAATCATTGGGCTCTCCACTACAGACTGTTCCATTCATTCACTGCGATTCTGCAATTCATCTGACTCTCCGCTCCAGGCAGGTTTTCATTACAGCACTGGTGAATGACCAAGTAATCCAATGCTGGTTTTCAGCCGCCTTTTCACACTCGCAGTGTGCTGTTCAATTGTCTATCCACTCAAACCTGGTCAGCCTTTCATTTTCTTTTCCACAATATCAGACTTCAGAAATCATTGGAATCGCCAGTACAGAATGTTCCATTCATTCACTGCCAATCTGGAATTCATCTGAATCTGCACTCCAGGTAGGCTTTCATTACACCACTTATGAATGTCCAAGTAACACAATGCTGGTTTTCAGCGGTCTGTTCACACTCTAAGCCCTGCTTTTTACTGGGTATCCACACAACTGTGGTCAGCTCTTCATTTTCATGTCCAAACAATCCAGACTTGAGAAATCATTGCAATCTCCAGTACAGAATGTTCCATTCATTCACTGCGAATCTGGAATTCAACTGAATCTCCACTACCTGCAGATTTATCTTACACCACTTGTGAATGTCCAAGTAAAACAATGCTGGTTTTCAGAGGCCTGTTCATGTTCGCAGTCGTGCTGTTCAATTGGCTATCCACTCAACCTGTTTTGCTCCTCATTTTCCTGTGCACACAACCCAGCCTTCAGAAATCATTGTAATCTCCACTACAGGATGTTCCATTCATTCACTGGGAATCTGGAATTCATCTGAATCTGCACTCCACGCAGGCTTTCGTTACACCACTGCTGAAAGTCGAAGTAATGCAATACTGGTTTTCAGTGGTCTGTTCACATTCGAAGCCGAGGCTTTTTACAGGCTATCCACTCAACACTGGTCAGCTCTTCATTTTCGTGTCCCCACAATCCAGATTTCAGAAATCATTGCAATCTCCACTACAGAATGTTCCATTCATTCACTGCGAGTCTGGAGTTTATCTGATTCTCCACTCCCGCCTGGTTAACATTACACCACTTGTGAATGTCCAAGTAAGCCAATGCTGGTTTTCAGAGGCCTGTTCATACTCGCAGCCGTGCTGTTTAATTGACAATTCACTCCACCCTGTTCAGCTCTTCATTGTCCCACCACACTACCAGCCTTCAGAAATCTTTGTTATCTCCACTACAGAATGTTCCATTCATTCACTGCGAATCTGGAATTCATCTGACTCTCAACTCCACGCAGGTTTTCATTACACCACTGTTGAATGTCCAAGTAACCCAATGCTGGTTTTCAGCGGCCTGTTCATATTCGCAGCCCTGCTGTTTACTTGGCTATCGATTCAAGCCTGGTCAGCTCTTCATTTTCCTGTCCACACAACACAGGCTTCAGAAATCATTGGAATCTCCTCTACAGAATGTTCCATTCATTCACTGCGAATGTGGAATTCAACTGACTCTCCACTCCATGCAGGTTTTCCTTACACCACTGATGAATGTCCAAGTAACCCAATGCTGGTTTTCAGCTGCATGTTCACACTCGCAGCCATGCTATACAATTGGCTTTCCACTAAATCCTGATTAGTTCTTGATTTTCCTTCCACACGACCCAGCCTTCAGAAATCGTTGGAATCTCCACTAGAGAATGTTCCATTCATTCACTGCGAATCTGGAATTCCTCTGAACCTCCACTCCCGGCAGGTTTTCGTTACACCACTGTTGAATGTCCAAGTAACCCAATGTTTTAAGTGTTTTCTTCACAAGCGCAGTGGTGCTGTTCAATTGGCTATCCACTCAACCCTGGCCAGCTCTACATTTTCCTGTCCACACCACAGAGACTGGAGAAATCATTGTTATCTCCACTACAGAATGTTCCATTCATTCACAGCGAATCTGGAATTCATCTGAATCTCCACTCCCGGCAGGTTTTCGTGACACCACTGGTAAATATCCAAGTAAGCCAATGCTGGTTTTAAGTGGCCTGCTCATACTCTCAGCCGTGCTGTTCAATTTGCTATCCACTCAACCCTCTTCAGCTCCATTTTCCTGTCCACATAACCCAAACTTCAGAAACAATTGGTATCTCCTCCACAGAATGTTCCATTCATTGACGGCAAATCTGAAATTCATCTAATTCTCAACTCCCGTCAGGTTTTCGTTACACCACTTGTGAATGTCCAATGAAGCCAAAGCTGGTTTTCAGTGGCCTGTTCTTACTACGAGACGTGCTGTTCATTTGGCTATCCATTCCACCCTGTTCAGCTCTACATTTTCGTGTCCACAAAACCCAGCCTTCAGAAATCATTGGAATCACCACTAGAGAATGTTCCATTCATTCACTGCGAATCTGGAATTCATCTGAATCTCCACTCCCGGCAGGTTTTCATTGCACCACTGCTGAATGTTCAAGTAACGCAATGATGGTTTTCAGCGGTCTATTCACACTCGAACCCGTGCTGTTCACGGTCTAGCGACTCAACACTGGTGAGTTCTTCTTTTTCCAGTTCAGACAATACAAACCTCAGAAACCATTGCAATCTACACTACAGAATGTTTCATTCATTCAGGCGAATCTTGAATTCATCTTGTTCTCCACTCCCAGCAGGTTTTCGTTTCACCACTGGTGAATGTCCAAGCAACCCAAGGCTGGTTTCAGCTGCGTGTTAACACTCGCAGCCGTGCTGTTCAATTGGCTATCCAGTGAACGCTGGTTAGCTCTTGATTTTCCTTCCACACACCGAGCCTTCAGAAATCATTCTTATCTCCACTTCAGAGTGTTCCATTCGTTCCCTGCGAATCTGGAATTCCTCTGACTCTCCACACCAGGCAGATTTTCCTAACAACACTGGTGAATGACCAGGTAATCCAATGCTGGTTTTCAGCGGCTGTTCACACTCACAGCCTTGCTGTTCAATTGGCAATCCAGTCAAACCTAGTCAGCTCTTCATTTTCCTGTCCACACAACCCAGCGTTCAGAAATCATTGGAATCTCTACTACAGAAATTTCCATTCATTCACTGTGAATCTGGAAATACTCTGAATCTGCATTCCAGGAAGGCTTTCGTTACACCACTGATGAATGTCCAAGTAATGCAATGCTGCTTCTTAGTGGTCTGTTCACACTCGAAACCGTGCTGTTCATTGGCTATCCACTCAATATCGGTCAGCTCTTCAATATCCTGTCCAGACTATCCAGATTCCTAAATGTTGGCAATCACCACTACAGAATGTTCCATTCAATCACGCGAATCTGGAATTCATCAGAGTCTCCACTCCTGGAAGGTTTTCGTGACACCACTGGTAAATGTCCAAGGAAGACAATGCTGGTTTTAAGCCGCCTGCTAACACACTCAGCCGTGCTGTTCAATTTGCTATCCACCCAACCCTATTCAGCTCTACATTTTCCTGTCCTCATAACCCAACCTTCAGAAATAATTGGTATCTCCTCCACAGAATGTTCCGTTCATTCACTGCGAATCTTAAATTCATCTGACTCTCAACTCCCGGCGGGTTATCGTTACACCACTTGTGAATGTCCAAGTAAGCCAATGCTGGTTTTCAGTGGCCTGTTCATACTAAGAGACGTGCTGTTCATTTGGCTATCCACTCCACCCTGTTCAGCTCTACATTCTCGTGTCCACAAAACCCAGCCTTCAGAAATCATTGGAATCACCACTAGAGAATGTTCCATTCATTCACTGCGAATCTGGAATTCCTCTGAACCTCCACTCCTGGCAGGTTTTCGTTACGCCACTGGTGAATGTCCAAGTAACTCAATACTGGTTTTCAGAGGCATGTTCAACTCGCAGAAGTGCTGTTCAATGGGCTATCCACTCAATATTGGTCAGCTCTTCATTTTCCTCTCCACACAAACCAGCCTTCAGAAATCATTGGGCTCTCCACTACAGACTGTTCCATTCATTCACTGCGATTCTGCAATTCATCTGACTCTCCGCTCCAGGCAGGTTTTCATTACAGCACTGGTGAATGACCAACTAATCCAATGCTGGTTTTCAGCCGCCTTTTCACACTCGCAGTGTGCTGTTCAATTGTCTATCCACTCAAACCTGGTCAGCCTTTCATTTTCTTTTCCACAATATCAGACTTCAGAAATCATTGGAATCGCCAGTACAGAATGTTCCATTCATTCACTGCCAATCTGGAATTCATCTGAATCTGCACTCCAGGTAGGCTTTCATTACACCACTTATGAATGTCCAAGTAACACAATGCTGGTTTTCAGCGGTCTGTTCACACTCTAAGCCCTGCTTTTTACTGGGTATCCACACAACTGTGGTCAGCTCTTCATTTTCATGTCCAAACAATCCAGACTTGAGAAATCATTGCAATCTCCAGTACAGAATGTTCCATTCATTCACTGCGAATCTGGAATTCAACTGAATCTCCACTACCTGCAGATTTATCTTACACCACTTGTGAATGTCCAAGTAAAACAATGCTGGTTTTCAGAGGCCTGTTCATGTTCGCAGTCGTGCTGTTCAATTGGCTATCCACTCAACCTGTTTTGCTCCTCATTTTCCTGTGCACACAACCCAGCCTTCAGAAATCATTGTAATCTCCACTACAGGATGTTCCATTCATTCACTGGGAATCTGGAATTCATCTGAATCTGCACTCCACGCAGGCTTTCGTTACACCACTGCTGAAAGTCGAAGTAATGCAATACTGGTTTTCAGTGGTCTGTTCACATTCGAAGCCGAGGCTTTTTACAGGCTATCCACTCAACACTGGTCAGCTCTTCATTTTCGTGTCCCCACAATCCAGATTTCAGAAATCATTGCAATCTCCACTACAGAATGTTCCATTCATTCACTGCGAGTCTGGAGTTTATCTGATTCTCCACTCCCGCCTGGTTAACATTACACCACTTGTGAATGTCCAAGTAAGCCAATGCTGGTTTTCAGAGGCCTGTTCATACTCGCAGCCGTGCTGTTTAATTGACAATTCACTCCACCCTGTTCAGCTCTTCATTGTCCCACCACACTACCAGCCTTCAGAAATCTTTGTTATCTCCACTACAGAACGTTCCATTCATTCACTGCGAATCTGGAATTCATCTGACTCTCAACTCCACGCAGGTTTTCATTACACCACTGTTGAATGTCCAAGTAACCCAATGCTGGTTTTCAGCGGCCTGTTCATATTCGCAGCCCTGCTGTTTACTTGGCTATCGATTCAAGCCTGGTCAGCTCTTCATTTTCCTGTCCACACAACACAGGCTTCAGAAATCATTGGAATCTCCTCTACAGAATGTTCCATTCATTCACTGCGAATGTGGAATTCAACTGACTCTCCACTCCATGCAGGTTTTCCTTACACCACTGATGAATGTCCAAGTAACCCAATGCTGGTTTTCAGCTGCATGTTCACACTCGCAGCCATGCTATACAATTGGCTTTCCACTAAATCCTGATTAGTTCTTGATTTTCCTTCCACACGACCCAGCCTTCAGAAATCGTTGGAATCTCCACTAGAGAATGTTCCATTCATTCACTGCGAATCTGGAATTCCTCTGAACCTCCACTCCCGGCAGGTTTTCGTTACACCACTGTTGAATGTCCAAGTAACCCAATGTTTTAAGTGTTTTCTTCACAAGCGCAGTGGTGCTGTTCAATTGGCTATCCACTCAACCCTGGCCAGCTCTACATTTTCCTGTCCACACCACAGAGACTGGAGAAATCATTGTTATCTCCACTACAGAATGTTCCATTCATTCACAGCGAATCTGGAATTCATCTGAATCTCCACTCCCGGCAGGTTTTCGTGACACCACTGGTAAATATCCAAGTAAGCCAATGCTGGTTTTAAGTGGCCTGCTCATACTCTCAGCCGTGCTGTTCAATTTGCTATCCACTCAACCCTCTTCAGCTCCATTTTCCTGTCCACATAACCCAAACTTCAGAAACAATTGGTATCTCCTCCACAGAATGTTCCATTCATTGACGGCAAATCTGAAATTCATCTAATTCTCAACTCCCGTCAGGTTTTCGTTACACCACTTGTGAATGTCCAATTAAGCCAAAGCTGGTTTTCAGTGGCCTGTTCTTACTACGAGACGTGCTGTTCATTTGGCTATCCATTCCACCCTGTTCAGCTCTACATTTTCGTGTCCACAAAACCCAGCCTTCAGAAATCATTGGAATCACCACTAGAGAATGTTCCATTCATTCACTGCGAATCTGGAATTCATCTGAATCTCCACTCCCGGCAGGTTTTCATTGCACCACTGCTGAATGTTCAAGTAACGCAATGATGGTTTTCAGCGGTCTATTCACACTCGAACCCGTGCTGTTCACGGTCTAGCGACTCAACACTGGTGAGTTCTTCTTTTTCCAGTTCAGACAATACAAACCTCAGAAACCATTGCAATCTACACTACAGAATGTTTCATTCATTCAGGCGAATCTTGAATTCATCTTGTTCTCCACTCCCAGCAGGTTTTCGTTTCACCACTGGTGAATGTCCAAGCAACCCAAGGCTGGTTTCAGCTGCGTGTTAACACTCGCAGCCGTGCTGTTCAATTGGCTATCCAGTGAACGCTGGTTAGCTCTTGATTTTCCTTCCACACACCGAGCCTTCAGAAATCATTCTTATCTCCACTTCAGAGTGTTCCATTCGTTCCCTGCGAATCTGGAATTCCTCTGACTCTCCACACCAGGCAGATTTTCCTAACAACACTGGTGAATGACCAGGTAATCCAATGCTGGTTTTCAGCGGCTGTTCACACTCACAGCCTTGCTGTTCAATTGGCAATCCAGTCAAACCTAGTCAGCTCTTCATTTTCCTGTCCACACAACCCAGCGTTCAGAAATCATTGGAATCTCTACTACAGAAATTTCCATTCATTCACTGTGAATCTGGAAATACTCTGAATCTGCATTCCAGGAAGGCTTTCGTTACACCACTGATGAATGTCCAAGTAATGCAATGCTGCTTCTTAGTGGTCTGTTCACACTCGAAACCGTGCTGTTCATTGGCTATCCACTCAATATCGGTCAGCTCTTCAATATCCTGTCCAGACTATCCAGATTCCTAAATGTTGGCAATCACCACTACAGAATGTTCCATTCAATCACGCGAATCTGGAATTCATCAGAGTCTCCACTCCTGGAAGGTTTTCGTGACACCACTGGTAAATGTCCAAGGAAGACAATGCTGGTTTTAAGCCGCCTGCTAACACACTCAGCCGTGCTGTTCAATTTGCTATCCACCCAACCCTATTCAGCTCTACATTTTCCTGTCCTCATAACCCAACCTTCAGAAATAATTGGTATCTCCTCCACAGAATGTTCCGTTCATTCACTGCGAATCTTAAATTCATCTGACTCTCAACTCCCGGCGGGTTATCGTTACACCACTTGTGAATGTCCAAGTAAGCCAATGCTGGTTTTCAGTGGCCTGTTCATACTAAGAGACGTGCTGTTCATTTGGCTATCCACTCCACCCTGTTCAGCTCTACATTTTCGTGTCCACAAAACCCAGCCTTCAGAAATCATTGGAATCACCACTAGAGAATGTTCCATTCATTCACTGCGAATCTGGAATTCCTCTGAACCTCCACTCCTGGCAGGTTTTCGTTACGCCACTGGTGAATGTCCAAGTAACTCAATACTGGTTTTCAGAGGCATGTTCAACTCGCAGAAGTGCTGTTCAATGGGCTATCCACTCAATATTGGTCAGCTCTTCATTTTCCTCTCCACACAAACCAGCCTTCAGAAATCATTGGGCTCTCCACTACAGACTGTTCCATTCATTCACTGCGATTCTGCAATTCATCTGACTCTCCGCTCCAGGCAGGTTTTCATTACAGCACTGGTGAATGACCAAGTAATCCAATGCTGGTTTTCAGCCGCCTTTTCACACTCGCAGTGTGCTGTTCAATTGTCTATCCACTCAAACCTGGTCAGCCTTTCATTTTCTTTTCCACAATATCAGACTTCAGAAATCATTGGAATCGCCAGTACAGAATGTTCCATTCATTCACTGCCAATCTGGAATTCATCTGAATCTGCACTCCAGGTAGGCTTTCATTACACCACTTATGAATGTCCAAGTAACACAATGCTGGTTTTCAGCGGTCTCTTCACACTCTAAGCCCTGCTTTTTACTGGGTATCCACACAACTGTGGTCAGCTCTTCATTTTCATGTCCAAACAATCCAGACTTGAGAAATCATTGCAATCTCCAGTACAGAATGTTCCATTCATTCACTGCGAATCTGGAATTCAACTGAATCTCCACTACCTGCAGATTTATCTTACACCACTTGTGAATGTCCAAGTAAAACAATGCTGGTTTTCAGAGGCCTGTTCATGTTCGCAGTCGTGCTGTTCAATTGGCTATCCACTCAACCTGTTTTGCTCCTCATTTTCCTGTGCACACAACCCAGCCTTCAGAAATCATTGTAATCTCCACTACAGGATGTTCCATTCATTCACTGGGAATCTGGAATTCATCTGAATCTGCACTCCACGCAGGCTTTCGTTACACCACTGCTGAAAGTCGAAGTAATGCAATACTGGTTTTCAGTGGTCTGTTCACATTCGAAGCCGAGGCTTTTTACAGGCTATCCACTCAACACTGGTCAGCTCTTCATTTTCGTGTCCCCACAATCCAGATTTCAGAAATCATTGCAATCTCCACTACAGAATGTTCCATTCATTCACTGCGAGTCTGGAGTTTATCTGATTCTCCACTCCCGCCTGGTTAACATTACACCACTTGTGAATGTCCAAGTAAGCCAATGCTGGTTTTCAGAGGCCTGTTCATACTCGCAGCCGTGCTGTTTAATTGACAATTCACTCCACCCTGTTCAGCTCTTCATTGTCCCACCACACTACCAGCCTTCAGAAATCTTTGTTATCTCCACTACAGAACGTTCCATTCATTCACTGCGAATCTGGAATTCATCTGACTCTCAACTCCACGCAGGTTTTCATTACACCACTGTTGAATGTCCAAGTAACCCAATGCTGGTTTTCAGCGGCCTGTTCATATTCGCAGCCCTGCTGTTTACTTGGCTATCGATTCAAGCCTGGTCAGCTCTTCATTTTCCTGTCCACACAACACAGGCTTCAGAAATCATTGGAATCTCCTCTACAGAATGTTCCATTCATTCACTGCGAATGTGGAATTCAACTGACTCTCCACTCCATGCAGGTTTTCCTTACACCACTGATGAATGTCCAAGTAACCCAATGCTGGTTTTCAGCTGCATGTTCACACTCGCAGCCATGCTATACAATTGGCTTTCCACTAAATCCTGATTAGTTCTTGATTTTCCTTCCACACGACCCAGCCTTCAGAAATCGTTGGAATCTCCACTAGAGAATGTTCCATTCATTCACTGCGAATCTGGAATTCCTCTGAACCTCCACTCCCGGCAGGTTTTCGTTACACCACTGTTGAATGTCCAAGTAACCCAATGTTTTAAGTGTTTTCTTCACAAGCGCAGTGGTGCTGTTCAATTGGCTATCCACTCAACCCTGGCCAGCTCTACATTTTCCTGTCCACACCACAGAGACTGGAGAAATCATTGTTATCTCCACTACAGAATGTTCCATTCATTCACAGCGAATCTGGAATTCATCTGAATCTCCACTCCCGGCAGGTTTTCGTGACACCACTGGTAAATATCCAAGTAAGCCAATGCTGGTTTTAAGTGGCCTGCTCATACTCTCAGCCGTGCTGTTCAATTTGCTATCCACTCAACCCTCTTCAGCTCCATTTTCCTGTCCACATAACCCAAACTTCAGAAACAATTGGTATCTCCTCCACAGAATGTTCCATTCATTGACGGCAAATCTGAAATTCATCTAATTCTCAACTCCCGTCAGGTTTTCGTTACACCACTTGTGAATGTCCAATTAAGCCAAAGCTGGTTTTCAGTGGCCTGTTCTTACTACGAGACGTGCTGTTCATTTGGCTATCCATTCCACCCTGTTCAGCTCTACATTTTCGTGTCCACAAAACCCAGCCTTCAGAAATCATTGGAATCACCACTAGAGAATGTTCCATTCATTCACTGCGAATCTGGAATTCATCTGAATCTCCACTCCCGGCAGGTTTTCATTGCACCACTGCTGAATGTTCAAGTAACGCAATGATGGTTTTCAGCGGTCTATTCACACTCGAACCCGTGCTGTTCACGGTCTAGCGACTCAACACTGGTGAGTTCTTCTTTTTCCAGTTCAGACAATACAAACCTCAGAAACCATTGCAATCTACACTACAGAATGTTTCATTCATTCAGGCGAATCTTGAATTCATCTTGTTCTCCACTCCCAGCAGGTTTTCGTTTCACCACTGGTGAATGTCCAAGCAACCCAAGGCTGGTTTCAGCTGCGTGTTAACACTCGCAGCCGTCCGTGCTGTTCAATTGGCTATCCAGTGAACGCTGGTTAGCTCTTGATTTTCCTTCCACACACCGAGCCTTCAGAAATCATTCTTATCTCCACTTCAGAATGTTCCATTCGTTCCCTGCGAATCTGGAATTCCTCTGACTCTCCACACCAGGCAGATTTTCCTAACAACACTGGTGAATGACCAGGTAATCCAATGCTGGTTTTCAGCGGCTGTTCACACTCACAGCCTTGCTGTTCAATTGGCAATCCAGTCAAACCTAGTCAGCTCTTCATTTTCCTGTCCACACAACCCAGCGTTCAGAAATCATTGGAATCTCTACTACAGAAATTTCCATTCATTCACTGTGAATCTGGAAATACTCTGAATCTGCATTCCAGGAAGGCTTTCGTTACACCACTGATGAATGTCCAAGTAATGCAATGCTGCTTCTTAGTGGTCTGTTCACACTCGAAACCGTGCTGTTCATTGGCTATCCACTCAATATCGGTCAGCTCTTCAATATCCTGTCCAGACTATCCAGATTCCTAAATGTTGGCAATCACCACTACAGAATGTTCCATTCAATCACGCGAATCTGGAATTCATCAGAGTCTCCACTCCTGGAAGGTTTTCGTGACACCACTGGTAAATGTCCAAGGAAGACAATGCTGGTTTTAAGCCGCCTGCTAACACACTCAGCCGTGCTGTTCAATTTGCTATCCACCCAACCCTATTCAGCTCTACATTTTCCTGTCCTCATAACCCAACCTTCAGAAATAATTGGTATCTCCTCCACAGAATGTTCCGTTCATTCACTGCGAATCTTAAATTCATCTGACTCTCAACTCCCGGCGGGTTATCGTTACACCACTTGTGAATGTCCAAGTAAGCCAATGCTGGTTTTCAGTGGCCTGTTCATACTAAGAGACGTGCTGTTCATTTGGCTATCCACTCCACCCTGTTCAGCTCTACATTCTCGTGTCCACAAAACCCAGCCTTCAGAAATCATTGGAATCACCACTAGAGAATGTTCCATTCATTCACTGCGAATCTGGAATTCCTCTGAACCTCCACTCCTGGCAGGTTTTCGTTACGCCACTGGTGAATGTCCAAGTAACTCAATACTGGTTTTCAGAGGCATGTTCAACTCGCAGAAGTGCTGTTCAATGGGCTATCCACTCAATATTGGTCAGCTCTTCATTTTCCTCTCCACACAAACCAGCCTTCAGAAATCATTGGGCTCTCCACTACAGACTGTTCCATTCATTCACTGCGATTCTGCAATTCATCTGACTCTCCGCTCCAGGCAGGTTTTCATTACAGCACTGGTGAATGACCAACTAATCCAATGCTGGTTTTCAGCCGCCTTTTCACACTCGCAGTGTGCTGTTCAATTGTCTATCCACTCAAACCTGGTCAGCCTTTCATTTTCTTTTCCACAATATCAGACTTCAGAAATCATTGGAATCGCCAGTACAGAATGTTCCATTCATTCACTGCCAATCTGGAATTCATCTGAATCTGCACTCCAGGTAGGCTTTCATTACACCACTTATGAATGTCCAAGTAACACAATGCTGGTTTTCAGCGGTCTGTTCACACTCTAAGCCCTGCTTTTTACTGGGTATCCACACAACTGTGGTCAGCTCTTCATTTTCATGTCCAAACAATCCAGACTTGAGAAATCATTGCAATCTCCAGTACAGAATGTTCCATTCATTCACTGCGAATCTGGAATTCAACTGAATCTCCACTACCTGCAGATTTATCTTACACCACTTGTGAATGTCCAAGTAAAACAATGCTGGTTTTCAGAGGCCTGTTCATGTTCGCAGTCGTGCTGTTCAATTGGCTATCCACTCAACCTGTTTTGCTCCTCATTTTCCTGTGCACACAACCCAGCCTTCAGAAATCATTGTAATCTCCACTACAGGATGTTCCATTCATTCACTGGGAATCTGGAATTCATCTGAATCTGCACTCCACGCAGGCTTTCGTTACACCACTGCTGAAAGTCGAAGTAATGCAATACTGGTTTTCAGTGGTCTGTTCACATTCGAAGCCGAGGCTTTTTACAGGCTATCCACTCAACACTGGTCAGCTCTTCATTTTCGTGTCCCCACAATCCAGATTTCAGAAATCATTGCAATCTCCACTACAGAATGTTCCATTCATTCACTGCGAGTCTGGAGTTTATCTGATTCTCCACTCCCGCCTGGTTAACATTACACCACTTGTGAATGTCCAAGTAAGCCAATGCTGGTTTTCAGAGGCCTGTTCATACTCGCAGCCGTGCTGTTTAATTGACAATTCACTCCACCCTGTTCAGCTCTTCATTGTCCCACCACACTACCAGCCTTCAGAAATCTTTGTTATCTCCACTACAGAATGTTCCATTCATTCACTGCGAATCTGGAATTCATCTGACTCTCAACTCCACGCAGGTTTTCATTACACCACTGTTGAATGTCCAAGTAACCCAATGCTGGTTTTCAGCGGCCTGTTCATATTCGCAGCCCTGCTGTTTACTTGGCTATCGATTCAAGCCTGGTCAGCTCTTCATTTTCCTGTCCACACAACACAGGCTTCAGAAATCATTGGAATCTCCTCTACAGAATGTTCCATTCATTCACTGCGAATGTGGAATTCAACTGACTCTCCACTCCATGCAGGTTTTCCTTACACCACTGATGAATGTCCAAGTAACCCAATGCTGGTTTTCAGCTGCATGTTCACACTCGCAGCCATGCTATACAATTGGCTTTCCACTAAATCCTGATTAGTTCTTGATTTTCCTTCCACACGACCCAGCCTTCAGAAATCGTTGGAATCTCCACTAGAGAATGTTCCATTCATTCACTGCGAATCTGGAATTCCTCTGAACCTCCACTCCCGGCAGGTTTTCGTTACACCACTGTTGAATGTCCAAGTAACCCAATGTTTTAAGTGTTTTCTTCACAAGCGCAGTGGTGCTGTTCAATTGGCTATCCACTCAACCCTGGCCAGCTCTACATTTTCCTGTCCACACCACAGAGACTGGAGAAATCATTGTTATCTCCACTACAGAATGTTCCATTCATTCACAGCGAATCTGGAATTCATCTGAATCTCCACTCCCGGCAGGTTTTCGTGACACCACTGGTAAATATCCAAGTAAGCCAATGCTGGTTTTAAGTGGCCTGCTCATACTCTCAGCCGTGCTGTTCAATTTGCTATCCACTCAACCCTCTTCAGCTCCATTTTCCTGTCCACATAACCCAAACTTCAGAAACAATTGGTATCTCCTCCACAGAATGTTCCATTCATTGACGGCAAATCTGAAATTCATCTAATTCTCAACTCCCGTCAGGTTTTCGTTACACCACTTGTGAATGTCCAATTAAGCCAAAGCTGGTTTTCAGTGGCCTGTTCTTACTACGAGACGTGCTGTTCATTTGGCTATCCATTCCACCCTGTTCAGCTCTACATTTTCGTGTCCACAAAACCCAGCCTTCAGAAATCATTGGAATCACCACTAGAGAATGTTCCATTCATTCACTGCGAATCTGGAATTCATCTGAATCTCCACTCCCGGCAGGTTTTCATTGCACCACTGCTGAATGTTCAAGTAACGCAATGATGGTTTTCAGCGGTCTATTCACACTCGAACCCGTGCTGTTCACGGTCTAGCGACTCAACACTGGTGAGTTCTTCTTTTTCCAGTTCAGACAATACAAACCTCAGAAACCATTGCAATCTACACTACAGAATGTTTCATTCATTCACGCGAATCTTGAATTCATCTTGTTCTCCACTCCCAGCAGGTTTTCGTTTCACCACTGGTGAATGTCCAAGCAACCCAAGGCTGGTTTCAGCTGCGTGTTAACACTCGCAGCCGTGCTGTTCAATTGGCTATCCAGTGAACGCTGGTTAGCTCTTGATTTTCCTTCCACACACCGAGCCTTCAGAAATCATTCTTATCTCCACTTCAGAGTGTTCCATTCGTTCCCTGCGAATCTGGAATTCCTCTGACTCTCCACACCAGGCAGATTTTCCTAACAACACTGGTGAATGACCAGGTAATCCAATGCTGGTTTTCAGCGGCTGTTCACACTCACAGCCTTGCTGTTCAATTGGCAATCCAGTCAAACCTAGTCAGCTCTTCATTTTCCTGTCCACACAACCCAGCGTTCAGAAATCATTGGAATCTCTACTACAGAAATTTCCATTCATTCACTGTGAATCTGGAAATACTCTGAATCTGCATTCCAGGAAGGCTTTCGTTACACCACTGATGAATGTCCAAGTAATGCAATGCTGCTTCTTAGTGGTCTGTTCACACTCGAAACCGTGCTGTTCATTGGCTATCCACTCAATATCGGTCAGCTCTTCAATATCCTGTCCAGACTATCCAGATTCCTAAATGTTGGCAATCACCACTACAGAATGTTCCATTCAATCACGCGAATCTGGAATTCATCAGAGTCTCCACTCCTGGAAGGTTTTCGTGACACCACTGGTAAATGTCCAAGGAAGACAATGCTGGTTTTAAGCCGCCTGCTAACACACTCAGCCGTGCTGTTCAATTTGCTATCCACCCAACCCTATTCAGCTCTACATTTTCCTGTCCTCATAACCCAACCTTCAGAAATAATTGGTATCTCCTCCACAGAATGTTCCGTTCATTCACTGCGAATCTTAAATTCATCTGACTCTCAACTCCCGGCGGGTTATCGTTACACCACTTGTGAATGTCCAAGTAAGCCAATGCTGGTTTTCAGTGGCCTGTTCATACTAAGAGACGTGCTGTTCATTTGGCTATCCACTCCACCCTGTTCAGCTCTACATTCTCGTGTCCACAAAACCCAGCCTTCAGAAATCATTGGAATCACCACTAGAGAATGTTCCATTCATTCACTGCGAATCTGGAATTCCTCTGAACCTCCACTCCTGGCAGGTTTTCGTTACGCCACTGGTGAATGTCCAAGTAACTCAATACTGGTTTTCAGAGGCATGTTCAACTCGCAGAAGTGCTGTTCAATGGGCTATCCACTCAATATTGGTCAGCTCTTCATTTTCCTCTCCACACAAACCAGCCTTCAGAAATCATTGGGCTCTCCACTACAGACTGTTCCATTCATTCACTGCGATTCTGCAATTCATCTGACTCTCCGCTCCAGGCAGGTTTTCATTACAGCACTGGTGAATGACCAAGTAATCCAATGCTGGTTTTCAGCCGCCTTTTCACACTCGCAGTGTGCTGTTCAATTGTCTATCCACTCAAACCTGGTCAGCCTTTCATTTTCTTTTCCACAATATCAGACTTCAGAAATCATTGGAATCGCCAGTACAGAATGTTCCATTCATTCACTGCCAATCTGGAATTCATCTGAATCTGCACTCCAGGTAGGCTTTCATTACACCACTTATGAATGTCCAAGTAACACAATGCTGGTTTTCAGCGGTCTCTTCACACTCTAAGCCCTGCTTTTTACTGGGTATCCACACAACTGTGGTCAGCTCTTCATTTTCATGTCCAAACAATCCAGACTTGAGAAATCATTGCAATCTCCAGTACAGAATGTTCCATTCATTCACTGCGAATCTGGAATTCAACTGAATCTCCACTACCTGCAGATTTATCTTACACCACTTGTGAATGTCCAAGTAAAACAATGCTGGTTTTCAGAGGCCTGTTCATGTTCGCAGTCGTGCTGTTCAATTGGCTATCCACTCAACCTGTTTTGCTCCTCATTTTCCTGTGCACACAACCCAGCCTTCAGAAATCATTGTAATCTCCACTACAGGATGTTCCATTCATTCACTGGGAATCTGGAATTCATCTGAATCTGCACTCCACGCAGGCTTTCGTTACACCACTGCTGAAAGTCGAAGTAATGCAATACTGGTTTTCAGTGGTCTGTTCACATTCGAAGCCGAGGCTTTTTACAGGCTATCCACTCAACACTGGTCAGCTCTTCATTTTCGTGTCCCCACAATCCAGATTTCAGAAATCATTGCAATCTCCACTACAGAATGTTCCATTCATTCACTGCGAGTCTGGAGTTTATCTGATTCTCCACTCCCGCCTGGTTAACATTACACCACTTGTGAATGTCCAAGTAAGCCAATGCTGGTTTTCAGAGGCCTGTTCATACTCGCAGCCGTGCTGTTTAATTGACAATTCACTCCACCCTGTTCAGCTCTTCATTGTCCCACCACACTACCAGCCTTCAGAAATCTTTGTTATCTCCACTACAGAATGTTCCATTCATTCACTGCGAATCTGGAATTCATCTGACTCTCAACTCCACGCAGGTTTTCATTACACCACTGTTGAATGTCCAAGTAACCCAATGCTGGTTTTCAGCGGCCTGTTCATATTCGCAGCCCTGCTGTTTACTTGGCTATCGATTCAAGCCTGGTCAGCTCTTCATTTTCCTGTCCACACAACACAGGCTTCAGAAATCATTGGAATCTCCTCTACAGAATGTTCCATTCATTCACTGCGAATGTGGAATTCAACTGACTCTCCACTCCATGCAGGTTTTCCTTACACCACTGATGAATGTCCAAGTAACCCAATGCTGGTTTTCAGCTGCATGTTCACACTCGCAGCCATGCTATACAATTGGCTTTCCACTAAATCCTGATTAGTTCTTGATTTTCCTTCCACACGACCCAGCCTTCAGAAATCGTTGGAATCTCCACTAGAGAATGTTCCATTCATTCACTGCGAATCTGGAATTCCTCTGAACCTCCACTCCCGGCAGGTTTTCGTTACACCACTGTTGAATGTCCAAGTAACCCAATGTTTTAAGTGTTTTCTTCACAAGCGCAGTGGTGCTGTTCAATTGGCTATCCACTCAACCCTGGCCAGCTCTACATTTTCCTGTCCACACCACAGAGACTGGAGAAATCATTGTTATCTCCACTACAGAATGTTCCATTCATTCACAGCGAATCTGGAATTCATCTGAATCTCCACTCCCGGCAGGTTTTCGTGACACCACTGGTAAATATCCAAGTAAGCCAATGCTGGTTTTAAGTGGCCTGCTCATACTCTCAGCCGTGCTGTTCAATTTGCTATCCACTCAACCCTCTTCAGCTCCATTTTCCTGTCCACATAACCCAAACTTCAGAAACAATTGGTATCTCCTCCACAGAATGTTCCATTCATTGACGGCAAATCTGAAATTCATCTAATTCTCAACTCCCGTCAGGTTTTCGTTACACCACTTGTGAATGTCCAATTAAGCCAAAGCTGGTTTTCAGTGGCCTGTTCTTACTACGAGACGTGCTGTTCATTTGGCTATCCATTCCACCCTGTTCAGCTCTACATTTTCGTGTCCACAAAACCCAGCCTTCAGAAATCATTGGAATCACCACTAGAGAATGTTCCATTCATTCACTGCGAATCTGGAATTCATCTGAATCTCCACTCCCGGCAGGTTTTCATTGCACCACTGCTGAATGTTCAAGTAACGCAATGATGGTTTTCAGCGGTCTATTCACACTCGAACCCGTGCTGTTCACGGTCTAGCGACTCAACACTGGTGAGTTCTTCTTTTTCCAGTTCAGACAATACAAACCTCAGAAACCATTGCAATCTACACTACAGAATGTTTCATTCATTCAGGCGAATCTTGAATTCATCTTGTTCTCCACTCCCAGCAGGTTTTCGTTTCACCACTGGTGAATGTCCAAGCAACCCAAGGCTGGTTTCAGCTGCGTGTTAACACTCGCAGCCGTGCTGTTCAATTGGCTATCCAGTGAACGCTGGTTAGCTCTTGATTTTCCTTCCACACACCGAGCCTTCAGAAATCATTCTTATCTCCACTTCAGAGTGTTCCATTCGTTCCCTGCGAATCTGGAATTCCTCTGACTCTCCACACCAGGCAGATTTTCCTAACAACACTGGTGAATGACCAGGTAATCCAATGCTGGTTTTCAGCGGCTGTTCACACTCACAGCCTTGCTGTTCAATTGGCAATCCAGTCAAACCTAGTCAGCTCTTCATTTTCCTGTCCACACAACCCAGCGTTCAGAAATCATTGGAATCTCTACTACAGAAATTTCCATTCATTCACTGTGAATCTGGAAATACTCTGAATCTGCATTCCAGGAAGGCTTTCGTTACACCACTGATGAATGTCCAAGTAATGCAATGCTGCTTCTTAGTGGTCTGTTCACACTCGAAACCGTGCTGTTCATTGGCTATCCACTCAATATCGGTCAGCTCTTCAATATCCTGTCCAGACTATCCAGATTCCTAAATGTTGGCAATCACCACTACAGAATGTTCCATTCAATCACGCGAATCTGGAATTCATCAGAGTCTCCACTCCTGGAAGGTTTTCGTGACACCACTGGTAAATGTCCAAGGAAGACAATGCTGGTTTTAAGCCGCCTGCTAACACACTCAGCCGTGCTGTTCAATTTGCTATCCACCCAACCCTATTCAGCTCTACATTTTCCTGTCCTCATAACCCAACCTTCAGAAATAATTGGTATCTCCTCCACAGAATGTTCCGTTCATTCACTGCGAATCTTAAATTCATCTGACTCTCAACTCCCGGCGGGTTATCGTTACACCACTTGTGAATGTCCAAGTAAGCCAATGCTGGTTTTCAGTGGCCTGTTCATACTAAGAGACGTGCTGTTCATTTGGCTATCCACTCCACCCTGTTCAGCTCTACATTCTCGTGTCCACAAAACCCAGCCTTCAGAAATCATTGGAATCACCACTAGAGAATGTTCCATTCATTCACTGCGAATCTGGAATTCCTCTGAACCTCCACTCCTGGCAGGTTTTCGTTACGCCACTGGTGAATGTCCAAGTAACTCAATACTGGTTTTCAGAGGCATGTTCAACTCGCAGAAGTGCTGTTCAATGGGCTATCCACTCAATATTGGTCAGCTCTTCATTTTCCTCTCCACACAAACCAGCCTTCAGAAATCATTGGGCTCTCCACTACAGACTGTTCCATTCATTCACTGCGATTCTGCAATTCATCTGACTCTCCGCTCCAGGCAGGTTTTCATTACAGCACTGGTGAATGACCAAGTAATCCAATGCTGGTTTTCAGCCGCCTTTTCACACTCGCAGTGTGCTGTTCAATTGTCTATCCACTCAAACCTGGTCAGCCTTTCATTTTCTTTTCCACAATATCAGACTTCAGAAATCATTGGAATCGCCAGTACAGAATGTTCCATTCATTCACTGCCAATCTGGAATTCATCTGAATCTGCACTCCAGGTAGGCTTTCATTACACCACTTATGAATGTCCAAGTAACACAATGCTGGTTTTCAGCGGTCTCTTCACACTCTAAGCCCTGCTTTTTACTGGGTATCCACACAACTGTGGTCAGCTCTTCATTTTCATGTCCAAACAATCCAGACTTGAGAAATCATTGCAATCTCCAGTACAGAATGTTCCATTCATTCACTGCGAATCTGGAATTCAACTGAATCTCCACTACCTGCAGATTTATCTTACACCACTTGTGAATGTCCAAGTAAAACAATGCTGGTTTTCAGAGGCCTGTTCATGTTCGCAGTCGTGCTGTTCAATTGGCTATCCACTCAACCTGTTTTGCTCCTCATTTTCCTGTGCACACAACCCAGCCTTCAGAAATCATTGTAATCTCCACTACAGGATGTTCCATTCATTCACTGGGAATCTGGAATTCATCTGAATCTGCACTCCACGCAGGCTTTCGTTACACCACTGCTGAAAGTCGAAGTAATGCAATACTGGTTTTCAGTGGTCTGTTCACATTCGAAGCCGAGGCTTTTTACAGGCTATCCACTCAACACTGGTCAGCTCTTCATTTTCGTGTCCCCACAATCCAGATTTCAGAAATCATTGCAATCTCCACTACAGAATGTTCCATTCATTCACTGCGAGTCTGGAGTTTATCTGATTCTCCACTCCCGCCTGGTTAACATTACACCACTTGTGAATGTCCAAGTAAGCCAATGCTGGTTTTCAGAGGCCTGTTCATACTCGCAGCCGTGCTGTTTAATTGACAATTCACTCCACCCTGTTCAGCTCTTCATTGTCCCACCACACTACCAGCCTTCAGAAATCTTTGTTATCTCCACTACAGAATGTTCCATTCATTCACTGCGAATCTGGAATTCATCTGACTCTCAACTCCACGCAGGTTTTCATTACACCACTGTTGAATGTCCAAGTAACCCAATGCTGGTTTTCAGCGGCCTGTTCATATTCGCAGCCCTGCTGTTTACTTGGCTATCGATTCAAGCCTGGTCAGCTCTTCATTTTCCTGTCCACACAACACAGGCTTCAGAAATCATTGGAATCTCCTCTACAGAATGTTCCATTCATTCACTGCGAATGTGGAATTCAACTGACTCTCCACTCCATGCAGGTTTTCCTTACACCACTGATGAATGTCCAAGTAACCCAATGCTGGTTTTCAGCTGCATGTTCACACTCGCAGCCATGCTATACAATTGGCTTTCCACTAAATCCTGATTAGTTCTTGATTTTCCTTCCACACGACCCAGCCTTCAGAAATCGTTGGAATCTCCACTAGAGAATGTTCCATTCATTCACTGCGAATCTGGAATTCCTCTGAACCTCCACTCCCGGCAGGTTTTCGTTACACCACTGTTGAATGTCCAAGTAACCCAATGTTTTAAGTGTTTTCTTCACAAGCGCAGTGGTGCTGTTCAATTGGCTATCCACTCAACCCTGGCCAGCTCTACATTTTCCTGTCCACACCACAGAGACTGGAGAAATCATTGTTATCTCCACTACAGAATGTTCCATTCATTCACAGCGAATCTGGAATTCATCTGAATCTCCACTCCCGGCAGGTTTTCGTGACACCACTGGTAAATATCCAAGTAAGCCAATGCTGGTTTTAAGTGGCCTGCTCATACTCTCAGCCGTGCTGTTCAATTTGCTATCCACTCAACCCTCTTCAGCTCCATTTTCCTGTCCACATAACCCAAACTTCAGAAACAATTGGTATCTCCTCCACAGAATGTTCCATTCATTGACGGCAAATCTGAAATTCATCTAATTCTCAACTCCCGTCAGGTTTTCGTTACACCACTTGTGAATGTCCAATTAAGCCAAAGCTGGTTTTCAGTGGCCTGTTCTTACTACGAGACGTGCTGTTCATTTGGCTATCCATTCCACCCTGTTCAGCTCTACATTTTCGTGTCCACAAAACCCAGCCTTCAGAAATCATTGGAATCACCACTAGAGAATGTTCCATTCATTCACTGCGAATCTGGAATTCATCTGAATCTCCACTCCCGGCAGGTTTTCATTGCACCACTGCTGAATGTTCAAGTAACGCAATGATGGTTTTCAGCGGTCTATTCACACTCGAACCCGTGCTGTTCACGGTCTAGCGACTCAACACTGGTGAGTTCTTCTTTTTCCAGTTCAGACAATACAAACCTCAGAAACCATTGCAATCTACACTACAGAATGTTTCATTCATTCAGGCGAATCTTGAATTCATCTTGTTCTCCACTCCCAGCAGGTTTTCGTTTCACCACTGGTGAATGTCCAAGCAACCCAAGGCTGGTTTCAGCTGCGTGTTAACACTCGCAGCCGTGCTGTTCAATTGGCTATCCAGTGAACGCTGGTTAGCTCTTGATTTTCCTTCCACACACCGAGCCTTCAGAAATCATTCTTATCTCCACTTCAGAGTGTTCCATTCGTTCCCTGCGAATCTGGAATTCCTCTGACTCTCCACACCAGGCAGATTTTCCTAACAACACTGGTGAATGACCAGGTAATCCAATGCTGGTTTTCAGCGGCTGTTCACACTCACAGCCTTGCTGTTCAATTGGCAATCCAGTCAAACCTAGTCAGCTCTTCATTTTCCTGTCCACACAACCCAGCGTTCAGAAATCATTGGAATCTCTACTACAGAAATTTCCATTCATTCACTGTGAATCTGGAAATACTCTGAATCTGCATTCCAGGAAGGCTTTCGTTACACCACTGATGAATGTCCAAGTAATGCAATGCTGCTTCTTAGTGGTCTGTTCACACTCGAAACCGTGCTGTTCATTGGCTATCCACTCAATATCGGTCAGCTCTTCAATATCCTGTCCAGACTATCCAGATTCCTAAATGTTGGCAATCACCACTACAGAATGTTCCATTCAATCACGCGAATCTGGAATTCATCAGAGTCTCCACTCCTGGAAGGTTTTCGTGACACCACTGGTAAATGTCCAAGGAAGACAATGCTGGTTTTAAGCCGCCTGCTAACACACTCAGCCGTGCTGTTCAATTTGCTATCCACCCAACCCTATTCAGCTCTACATTTTCCTGTCCTCATAACCCAACCTTCAGAAATAATTGGTATCTCCTCCACAGAATGTTCCGTTCATTCACTGCGAATCTTAAATTCATCTGACTCTCAACTCCCGGCGGGTTATCGTTACACCACTTGTGAATGTCCAAGTAAGCCAATGCTGGTTTTCAGTGGCCTGTTCATACTAAGAGACGTGCTGTTCATTTGGCTATCCACTCCACCCTGTTCAGCTCTACATTCTCGTGTCCACAAAACCCAGCCTTCAGAAATCATTGGAATCACCACTAGAGAATGTTCCATTCATTCACTGCGAATCTGGAATTCCTCTGAACCTCCACTCCTGGCAGGTTTTCGTTACGCCACTGGTGAATGTCCAAGTAACTCAATACTGGTTTTCAGAGGCATGTTCAACTCGCAGAAGTGCTGTTCAATGGGCTATCCACTCAATATTGGTCAGCTCTTCATTTTCCTCTCCACACAAACCAGCCTTCAGAAATCATTGGGCTCTCCACTACAGACTGTTCCATTCATTCACTGCGATTCTGCAATTCATCTGACTCTCCGCTCCAGGCAGGTTTTCATTACAGCACTGGTGAATGACCAAGTAATCCAATGCTGGTTTTCAGCCGCCTTTTCACACTCGCAGTGTGCTGTTCAATTGTCTATCCACTCAAACCTGGTCAGCCTTTCATTTTCTTTTCCACAATATCAGACTTCAGAAATCATTGGAATCGCCAGTACAGAATGTTCCATTCATTCACTGCCAATCTGGAATTCATCTGAATCTGCACTCCAGGTAGGCTTTCATTACACCACTTATGAATGTCCAAGTAACACAATGCTGGTTTTCAGCGGTCTCTTCACACTCTAAGCCCTGCTTTTTACTGGGTATCCACACAACTGTGGTCAGCTCTTCATTTTCATGTCCAAACAATCCAGACTTGAGAAATCATTGCAATCTCCAGTACAGAATGTTCCATTCATTCACTGCGAATCTGGAATTCAACTGAATCTCCACTACCTGCAGATTTATCTTACACCACTTGTGAATGTCCAAGTAAAACAATGCTGGTTTTCAGAGGCCTGTTCATGTTCGCAGTCGTGCTGTTCAATTGGCTATCCACTCAACCTGTTTTGCTCCTCATTTTCCTGTGCACACAACCCAGCCTTCAGAAATCATTGTAATCTCCACTACAGGATGTTCCATTCATTCACTGGGAATCTGGAATTCATCTGAATCTGCACTCCACGCAGGCTTTCGTTACACCACTGCTGAAAGTCGAAGTAATGCAATACTGGTTTTCAGTGGTCTGTTCACATTCGAAGCCGAGGCTTTTTACAGGCTATCCACTCAACACTGGTCAGCTCTTCATTTTCGTGTCCCCACAATCCAGATTTCAGAAATCATTGCAATCTCCACTACAGAATGTTCCATTCATTCACTGCGAGTCTGGAGTTTATCTGATTCTCCACTCCCGCCTGGTTAACATTACACCACTTGTGAATGTCCAAGTAAGCCAATGCTGGTTTTCAGAGGCCTGTTCATACTCGCAGCCGTGCTGTTTAATTGACAATTCACTCCACCCTGTTCAGCTCTTCATTGTCCCACCACACTACCAGCCTTCAGAAATCTTTGTTATCTCCACTACAGAATGTTCCATTCATTCACTGCGAATCTGGAATTCATCTGACTCTCAACTCCACGCAGGTTTTCATTACACCACTGTTGAATGTCCAAGTAACCCAATGCTGGTTTTCAGCGGCCTGTTCATATTCGCAGCCCTGCTGTTTACTTGGCTATCGATTCAAGCCTGGTCAGCTCTTCATTTTCCTGTCCACACAACACAGGCTTCAGAAATCATTGGAATCTCCTCTACAGAATGTTCCATTCATTCACTGCGAATGTGGAATTCAACTGACTCTCCACTCCATGCAGGTTTTCCTTACACCACTGATGAATGTCCAAGTAACCCAATGCTGGTTTTCAGCTGCATGTTCACACTCGCAGCCATGCTATACAATTGGCTTTCCACTAAATCCTGATTAGTTCTTGATTTTCCTTCCACACGACCCAGCCTTCAGAAATCGTTGGAATCTCCACTAGAGAATGTTCCATTCATTCACTGCGAATCTGGAATTCCTCTGAACCTCCACTCCCGGCAGGTTTTCGTTACACCACTGTTGAATGTCCAAGTAACCCAATGTTTTAAGTGTTTTCTTCACAAGCGCAGTGGTGCTGTTCAATTGGCTATCCACTCAACCCTGGCCAGCTCTACATTTTCCTGTCCACACCACAGAGACTGGAGAAATCATTGTTATCTCCACTACAGAATGTTCCATTCATTCACAGCGAATCTGGAATTCATCTGAATCTCCACTCCCGGCAGGTTTTCGTGACACCACTGGTAAATATCCAAGTAAGCCAATGCTGGTTTTAAGTGGCCTGCTCATACTCTCAGCCGTGCTGTTCAATTTGCTATCCACTCAACCCTCTTCAGCTCCATTTTCCTGTCCACATAACCCAAACTTCAGAAACAATTGGTATCTCCTCCACAGAATGTTCCATTCATTGACGGCAAATCTGAAATTCATCTAATTCTCAACTCCCGTCAGGTTTTCGTTACACCACTTGTGAATGTCCAATTAAGCCAAAGCTGGTTTTCAGTGGCCTGTTCTTACTACGAGACGTGCTGTTCATTTGGCTATCCATTCCACCCTGTTCAGCTCTACATTTTCGTGTCCACAAAACCCAGCCTTCAGAAATCATTGGAATCACCACTAGAGAATGTTCCATTCATTCACTGCGAATCTGGAATTCATCTGAATCTCCACTCCCGGCAGGTTTTCATTGCACCACTGCTGAATGTTCAAGTAACGCAATGATGGTTTTCAGCGGTCTATTCACACTCGAACCCGTGCTGTTCACGGTCTAGCGACTCAACACTGGTGAGTTCTTCTTTTTCCAGTTCAGACAATACAAACCTCAGAAACCATTGCAATCTACACTACAGAATGTTTCATTCATTCAGGCGAATCTTGAATTCATCTTGTTCTCCACTCCCAGCAGGTTTTCGTTTCACCACTGGTGAATGTCCAAGCAACCCAAGGCTGGTTTCAGCTGCGTGTTAACACTCGCAGCCGTGCTGTTCAATTGGCTATCCAGTGAACGCTGGTTAGCTCTTGATTTTCCTTCCACACACCGAGCCTTCAGAAATCATTCTTATCTCCACTTCAGAGTGTTCCATTCGTTCCCTGCGAATCTGGAATTCCTCTGACTCTCCACACCAGGCAGATTTTCCTAACAACACTGGTGAATGACCAGGTAATCCAATGCTGGTTTTCAGCGGCTGTTCACACTCACAGCCTTGCTGTTCAATTGGCAATCCAGTCAAACCTAGTCAGCTCTTCATTTTCCTGTCCACACAACCCAGCGTTCAGAAATCATTGGAATCTCTACTACAGAAATTTCCATTCATTCACTGTGAATCTGGAAATACTCTGAATCTGCATTCCAGGAAGGCTTTCGTTACACCACTGATGAATGTCCAAGTAATGCAATGCTGCTTCTTAGTGGTCTGTTCACACTCGAAACCGTGCTGTTCATTGGCTATCCACTCAATATCGGTCAGCTCTTCAATATCCTGTCCAGACTATCCAGATTCCTAAATGTTGGCAATCACCACTACAGAATGTTCCATTCAATCACGCGAATCTGGAATTCATCAGAGTCTCCACTCCTGGAAGGTTTTCGTGACACCACTGGTAAATGTCCAAGGAAGACAATGCTGGTTTTAAGCCGCCTGCTAACACACTCAGCCGTGCTGTTCAATTTGCTATCCACCCAACCCTATTCAGCTCTACATTTTCCTGTCCTCATAACCCAACCTTCAGAAATAATTGGTATCTCCTCCACAGAATGTTCCGTTCATTCACTGCGAATCTTAAATTCATCTGACTCTCAACTCCCGGCGGGTTATCGTTACACCACTTGTGAATGTCCAAGTAAGCCAATGCTGGTTTTCAGTGGCCTGTTCATACTAAGAGACGTGCTGTTCATTTGGCTATCCACTCCACCCTGTTCAGCTCTACATTCTCGTGTCCACAAAACCCAGCCTTCAGAAATCATTGGAATCACCACTAGAGAATGTTCCATTCATTCACTGCGAATCTGGAATTCCTCTGAACCTCCACTCCTGGCAGGTTTTCGTTACGCCACTGGTGAATGTCCAAGTAACTCAATACTGGTTTTCAGAGGCATGTTCAACTCGCAGAAGTGCTGTTCAATGGGCTATCCACTCAATATTGGTCAGCTCTTCATTTTCCTCTCCACACAAACCAGCCTTCAGAAATCATTGGGCTCTCCACTACAGACTGTTCCATTCATTCACTGCGATTCTGCAATTCATCTGACTCTCCGCTCCAGGCAGGTTTTCATTACAGCACTGGTGAATGACCAAGTAATCCAATGCTGGTTTTCAGCCGCCTTTTCACACTCGCAGTGTGCTGTTCAATTGTCTATCCACTCAAACCTGGTCAGCCTTTCATTTTCTTTTCCACAATATCAGACTTCAGAAATCATTGGAATCGCCAGTACAGAATGTTCCATTCATTCACTGCCAATCTGGAATTCATCTGAATCTGCACTCCAGGTAGGCTTTCATTACACCACTTATGAATGTCCAAGTAACACAATGCTGGTTTTCAGCGGTCTCTTCACACTCTAAGCCCTGCTTTTTACTGGGTATCCACACAACTGTGGTCAGCTCTTCATTTTCATGTCCAAACAATCCAGACTTGAGAAATCATTGCAATCTCCAGTACAGAATGTTCCATTCATTCACTGCGAATCTGGAATTCAACTGAATCTCCACTACCTGCAGATTTATCTTACACCACTTGTGAATGTCCAAGTAAAACAATGCTGGTTTTCAGAGGCCTGTTCATGTTCGCAGTCGTGCTGTTCAATTGGCTATCCACTCAACCTGTTTTGCTCCTCATTTTCCTGTGCACACAACCCAGCCTTCAGAAATCATTGTAATCTCCACTACAGGATGTTCCATTCATTCACTGGGAATCTGGAATTCATCTGAATCTGCACTCCACGCAGGCTTTCGTTACACCACTGCTGAAAGTCGAAGTAATGCAATACTGGTTTTCAGTGGTCTGTTCACATTCGAAGCCGAGGCTTTTTACAGGCTATCCACTCAACACTGGTCAGCTCTTCATTTTCGTGTCCCCACAATCCAGATTTCAGAAATCATTGCAATCTCCACTACAGAATGTTCCATTCATTCACTGCGAGTCTGGAGTTTATCTGATTCTCCACTCCCGCCTGGTTAACATTACACCACTTGTGAATGTCCAAGTAAGCCAATGCTGGTTTTCAGAGGCCTGTTCATACTCGCAGCCGTGCTGTTTAATTGACAATTCACTCCACCCTGTTCAGCTCTTCATTGTCCCACCACACTACCAGCCTTCAGAAATCTTTGTTATCTCCACTACAGAATGTTCCATTCATTCACTGCGAATCTGGAATTCATCTGACTCTCAACTCCACGCAGGTTTTCATTACACCACTGTTGAATGTCCAAGTAACCCAATGCTGGTTTTCAGCGGCCTGTTCATATTCGCAGCCCTGCTGTTTACTTGGCTATCGATTCAAGCCTGGTCAGCTCTTCATTTTCCTGTCCACACAACACAGGCTTCAGAAATCATTGGAATCTCCTCTACAGAATGTTCCATTCATTCACTGCGAATGTGGAATTCAACTGACTCTCCACTCCATGCAGGTTTTCCTTACACCACTGATGAATGTCCAAGTAACCCAATGCTGGTTTTCAGCTGCATGTTCACACTCGCAGCCATGCTATACAATTGGCTTTCCACTAAATCCTGATTAGTTCTTGATTTTCCTTCCACACGACCCAGCCTTCAGAAATCGTTGGAATCTCCACTAGAGAATGTTCCATTCATTCACTGCGAATCTGGAATTCCTCTGAACCTCCACTCCCGGCAGGTTTTCGTTACACCACTGTTGAATGTCCAAGTAACCCAATGTTTTAAGTGTTTTCTTCACAAGCGCAGTGGTGCTGTTCAATTGGCTATCCACTCAACCCTGGCCAGCTCTACATTTTCCTGTCCACACCACAGAGACTGGAGAAATCATTGTTATCTCCACTACAGAATGTTCCATTCATTCACAGCGAATCTGGAATTCATCTGAATCTCCACTCCCGGCAGGTTTTCGTGACACCACTGGTAAATATCCAAGTAAGCCAATGCTGGTTTTAAGTGGCCTGCTCATACTCTCAGCCGTGCTGTTCAATTTGCTATCCACTCAACCCTCTTCAGCTCCATTTTCCTGTCCACATAACCCAAACTTCAGAAACAATTGGTATCTCCTCCACAGAATGTTCCATTCATTGACGGCAAATCTGAAATTCATCTAATTCTCAACTCCCGTCAGGTTTTCGTTACACCACTTGTGAATGTCCAATTAAGCCAAAGCTGGTTTTCAGTGGCCTGTTCTTACTACGAGACGTGCTGTTCATTTGGCTATCCATTCCACCCTGTTCAGCTCTACATTTTCGTGTCCACAAAACCCAGCCTTCAGAAATCATTGGAATCACCACTAGAGAATGTTCCATTCATTCACTGCGAATCTGGAATTCATCTGAATCTCCACTCCCGGCAGGTTTTCATTGCACCACTGCTGAATGTTCAAGTAACGCAATGATGGTTTTCAGCGGTCTATTCACACTCGAACCCGTGCTGTTCACGGTCTAGCGACTCAACACTGGTGAGTTCTTCTTTTTCCAGTTCAGACAATACAAACCTCAGAAACCATTGCAATCTACACTACAGAATGTTTCATTCATTCAGGCGAATCTTGAATTCATCTTGTTCTCCACTCCCAGCAGGTTTTCGTTTCACCACTGGTGAATGTCCAAGCAACCCAAGGCTGGTTTCAGCTGCGTGTTAACACTCGCAGCCGTGCTGTTCAATTGGCTATCCAGTGAACGCTGGTTAGCTCTTGATTTTCCTTCCACACACCGAGCCTTCAGAAATCATTCTTATCTCCACTTCAGAGTGTTCCATTCGTTCCCTGCGAATCTGGAATTCCTCTGACTCTCCACACCAGGCAGATTTTCCTAACAACACTGGTGAATGACCAGGTAATCCAATGCTGGTTTTCAGCGGCTGTTCACACTCACAGCCTTGCTGTTCAATTGGCAATCCAGTCAAACCTAGTCAGCTCTTCATTTTCCTGTCCACACAACCCAGCGTTCAGAAATCATTGGAATCTCTACTACAGAAATTTCCATTCATTCACTGTGAATCTGGAAATACTCTGAATCTGCATTCCAGGAAGGCTTTCGTTACACCACTGATGAATGTCCAAGTAATGCAATGCTGCTTCTTAGTGGTCTGTTCACACTCGAAACCGTGCTGTTCATTGGCTATCCACTCAATATCGGTCAGCTCTTCAATATCCTGTCCAGACTATCCAGATTCCTAAATGTTGGCAATCACCACTACAGAATGTTCCATTCAATCACGCGAATCTGGAATTCATCAGAGTCTCCACTCCTGGAAGGTTTTCGTGACACCACTGGTAAATGTCCAAGGAAGACAATGCTGGTTTTAAGCCGCCTGCTAACACACTCAGCCGTGCTGTTCAATTTGCTATCCACCCAACCCTATTCAGCTCTACATTTTCCTGTCCTCATAACCCAACCTTCAGAAATAATTGGTATCTCCTCCACAGAATGTTCCGTTCATTCACTGCGAATCTTAAATTCATCTGACTCTCAACTCCCGGCGGGTTATCGTTACACCACTTGTGAATGTCCAAGTAAGCCAATGCTGGTTTTCAGTGGCCTGTTCATACTAAGAGACGTGCTGTTCATTTGGCTATCCACTCCACCCTGTTCAGCTCTACATTCTCGTGTCCACAAAACCCAGCCTTCAGAAATCATTGGAATCACCACTAGAGAATGTTCCATTCATTCACTGCGAATCTGGAATTCCTCTGAACCTCCACTCCTGGCAGGTTTTCGTTACGCCACTGGTGAATGTCCAAGTAACTCAATACTGGTTTTCAGAGGCATGTTCAACTCGCAGAAGTGCTGTTCAATGGGCTATCCACTCAATATTGGTCAGCTCTTCATTTTCCTCTCCACACAAACCAGCCTTCAGAAATCATTGGGCTCTCCACTACAGACTGTTCCATTCATTCACTGCGATTCTGCAATTCATCTGACTCTCCGCTCCAGGCAGGTTTTCATTACAGCACTGGTGAATGACCAAGTAATCCAATGCTGGTTTTCAGCCGCCTTTTCACACTCGCAGTGTGCTGTTCAATTGTCTATCCACTCAAACCTGGTCAGCCTTTCATTTTCTTTTCCACAATATCAGACTTCAGAAATCATTGGAATCGCCAGTACAGAATGTTCCATTCATTCACTGCCAATCTGGAATTCATCTGAATCTGCACTCCAGGTAGGCTTTCATTACACCACTTATGAATGTCCAAGTAACACAATGCTGGTTTTCAGCGGTCTCTTCACACTCTAAGCCCTGCTTTTTACTGGGTATCCACACAACTGTGGTCAGCTCTTCATTTTCATGTCCAAACAATCCAGACTTGAGAAATCATTGCAATCTCCAGTACAGAATGTTCCATTCATTCACTGCGAATCTGGAATTCAACTGAATCTCCACTACCTGCAGATTTATCTTACACCACTTGTGAATGTCCAAGTAAAACAATGCTGGTTTTCAGAGGCCTGTTCATGTTCGCAGTCGTGCTGTTCAATTGGCTATCCACTCAACCTGTTTTGCTCCTCATTTTCCTGTGCACACAACCCAGCCTTCAGAAATCATTGTAATCTCCACTACAGGATGTTCCATTCATTCACTGGGAATCTGGAATTCATCTGAATCTGCACTCCACGCAGGCTTTCGTTACACCACTGCTGAAAGTCGAAGTAATGCAATACTGGTTTTCAGTGGTCTGTTCACATTCGAAGCCGAGGCTTTTTACAGGCTATCCACTCAACACTGGTCAGCTCTTCATTTTCGTGTCCCCACAATCCAGATTTCAGAAATCATTGCAATCTCCACTACAGAATGTTCCATTCATTCACTGCGAGTCTGGAGTTTATCTGATTCTCCACTCCCGCCTGGTTAACATTACACCACTTGTGAATGTCCAAGTAAGCCAATGCTGGTTTTCAGAGGCCTGTTCATACTCGCAGCCGTGCTGTTTAATTGACAATTCACTCCACCCTGTTCAGCTCTTCATTGTCCCACCACACTACCAGCCTTCAGAAATCTTTGTTATCTCCACTACAGAATGTTCCATTCATTCACTGCGAATCTGGAATTCATCTGACTCTCAACTCCACGCAGGTTTTCATTACACCACTGTTGAATGTCCAAGTAACCCAATGCTGGTTTTCAGCGGCCTGTTCATATTCGCAGCCCTGCTGTTTACTTGGCTATCGATTCAAGCCTGGTCAGCTCTTCATTTTCCTGTCCACACAACACAGGCTTCAGAAATCATTGGAATCTCCTCTACAGAATGTTCCATTCATTCACTGCGAATGTGGAATTCAACTGACTCTCCACTCCATGCAGGTTTTCCTTACACCACTGATGAATGTCCAAGTAACCCAATGCTGGTTTTCAGCTGCATGTTCACACTCGCAGCCATGCTATACAATTGGCTTTCCACTAAATCCTGATTAGTTCTTGATTTTCCTTCCACACGACCCAGCCTTCAGAAATCGTTGGAATCTCCACTAGAGAATGTTCCATTCATTCACTGCGAATCTGGAATTCCTCTGAACCTCCACTCCCGGCAGGTTTTCGTTACACCACTGTTGAATGTCCAAGTAACCCAATGTTTTAAGTGTTTTCTTCACAAGCGCAGTGGTGCTGTTCAATTGGCTATCCACTCAACCCTGGCCAGCTCTACATTTTCCTGTCCACACCACAGAGACTGGAGAAATCATTGTTATCTCCACTACAGAATGTTCCATTCATTCACAGCGAATCTGGAATTCATCTGAATCTCCACTCCCGGCAGGTTTTCGTGACACCACTGGTAAATATCCAAGTAAGCCAATGCTGGTTTTAAGTGGCCTGCTCATACTCTCAGCCGTGCTGTTCAATTTGCTATCCACTCAACCCTCTTCAGCTCCATTTTCCTGTCCACATAACCCAAACTTCAGAAACAATTGGTATCTCCTCCACAGAATGTTCCATTCATTGACGGCAAATCTGAAATTCATCTAATTCTCAACTCCCGTCAGGTTTTCGTTACACCACTTGTGAATGTCCAATGAAGCCAAAGCTGGTTTTCAGTGGCCTGTTCTTACTACGAGACGTGCTGTTCATTTGGCTATCCATTCCACCCTGTTCAGCTCTACATTTTCGTGTCCACAAAACCCAGCCTTCAGAAATCATTGGAATCACCACTAGAGAATGTTCCATTCATTCACTGCGAATCTGGAATTCATCTGAATCTCCACTCCCGGCAGGTTTTCATTGCACCACTGCTGAATGTTCAAGTAACGCAATGATGGTTTTCAGCGGTCTATTCACACTCGAACCCGTGCTGTTCACGGTCTAGCGACTCAACACTGGTGAGTTCTTCTTTTTCCAGTTCAGACAATACAAACCTCAGAAACCATTGCAATCTACACTACAGAATGTTTCATTCATTCAGGCGAATCTTGAATTCATCTTGTTCTCCACTCCCAGCAGGTTTTCGTTTCACCACTGGTGAATGTCCAAGCAACCCAAGGCTGGTTTCAGCTGCGTGTTAACACTCGCAGCCGTGCTGTTCAATTGGCTATCCAGTGAACGCTGGTTAGCTCTTGATTTTCCTTCCACACACCGAGCCTTCAGAAATCATTCTTATCTCCACTTCAGAGTGTTCCATTCGTTCCCTGCGAATCTGGAATTCCTCTGACTCTCCACACCAGGCAGATTTTCCTAACAACACTGGTGAATGACCAGGTAATCCAATGCTGGTTTTCAGCGGCTGTTCACACTCACAGCCTTGCTGTTCAATTGGCAATCCAGTCAAACCTAGTCAGCTCTTCATTTTCCTGTCCACACAACCCAGCGTTCAGAAATCATTGGAATCTCTACTACAGAAATTTCCATTCATTCACTGTGAATCTGGAAATACTCTGAATCTGCATTCCAGGAAGGCTTTCGTTACACCACTGATGAATGTCCAAGTAATGCAATGCTGCTTCTTAGTGGTCTGTTCACACTCGAAACCGTGCTGTTCATTGGCTATCCACTCAATATCGGTCAGCTCTTCAATATCCTGTCCAGACTATCCAGATTCCTAAATGTTGGCAATCACCACTACAGAATGTTCCATTCAATCACGCGAATCTGGAATTCATCAGAGTCTCCACTCCTGGAAGGTTTTCGTGACACCACTGGTAAATGTCCAAGGAAGACAATGCTGGTTTTAAGCCGCCTGCTAACACACTCAGCCGTGCTGTTCAATTTGCTATCCACCCAACCCTATTCAGCTCTACATTTTCCTGTCCTCATAACCCAACCTTCAGAAATAATTGGTATCTCCTCCACAGAATGTTCCGTTCATTCACTGCGAATCTTAAATTCATCTGACTCTCAACTCCCGGCGGGTTATCGTTACACCACTTGTGAATGTCCAAGTAAGCCAATGCTGGTTTTCAGTGGCCTGTTCATACTAAGAGACGTGCTGTTCATTTGGCTATCCACTCCACCCTGTTCAGCTCTACATTTTCGTGTCCACAAAACCCAGCCTTCAGAAATCATTGGAATCACCACTAGAGAATGTTCCATTCATTCACTGCGAATCTGGAATTCATCTGAACCTCCACTCCTGGCAGGTTTTCGTTACGCCACTGGTGAATGTCCAAGTAACTCAATACTGGTTTTCAGAGGCATGTTCAACTCGCAGAAGTGCTGTTCAATGGGCTATCCACTCAATATTGGTCAGCTCTTCATTTTCCTCTCCACACAAACCAGCCTTCAGAAATCATTGGGCTCTCCACTACAGACTGTTCCATTCATTCACTGCGATTCTGCAATTCATCTGACTCTCCGCTCCAGGCAGGTTTTCATTACAGCACTGGTGAATGACCAAGTAATCCAATGCTGGTTTTCAGCCGCCTTTTCACACTCGCAGTGTGCTGTTCAATTGTCTATCCACTCAAACCTGGTCAGCCTTTCATTTTCTTTTCCACAATATCAGACTTCAGAAATCATTGGAATCGCCAGTACAGAATGTTCCATTCATTCACTGCCAATCTGGAATTCATCTGAATCTGCACTCCAGGTAGGCTTTCATTACACCACTTATGAATGTCCAAGTAACACAATGCTGGTTTTCAGCGGTCTCTTCACACTCTAAGCCCTGCTTTTTACTGGGTATCCACACAACTGTGGTCAGCTCTTCATTTTCATGTCCAAACAATCCAGACTTGAGAAATCATTGCAATCTCCAGTACAGAATGTTCCATTCATTCACTGCGAATCTGGAATTCAACTGAATCTCCACTACCTGCAGATTTATCTTACACCACTTGTGAATGTCCAAGTAAAACAATGCTGGTTTTCAGAGGCCTGTTCATGTTCGCAGTCGTGCTGTTCAATTGTCTATCCACTCAAACCTGGTCAGCCTTTCATTTTCTTTTCCACAATATCAGACTTCAGAAATCATTGGAATCGCCAGTACAGAATGTTCCATTCATTCACTGCCAATCTGGAATTCATCTGAATCTGCACTCCAGGTAGGCTTTCATTACACCACTTATGAATGTCCAAGTAACACAATGCTGGTTTTCAGCGGTCTGTTCACACTCTAAGCCCTGCTTTTCACTGGGTATCCACACAACTGTGGTCAGCTCTTCATTTTCATGTCCAAACAATCCAGACTTGAGAAATCATTGCAATCTCCAGTACAGAATGTTCCATTCATTCACTGCGAATCTGGAATTCAACTGAATCTCCACTACCTGCAGATTTATCTTACACCACTTGTGAATGTCCAAGTAAAACAATGCTGGTTTTCAGAGGCCTGTTCATGTTCGCAGTCGTGCTGTTCAATTGGCTATCCACTCAACCTGTTTTGCTCCTCATTTTCCTGTGCACACAACCCAGCCTTCAGAAATCATTGTAATCTCCACTACAGGATGTTCCATTCATTCACTGGGAATCTGGAATTCATCTGAATCTGCACTCCACGCAGGCTTTCGTTACACCACTGCTGAAAGTCGAAGTAATGCAATACTGGTTTTCAGTGGTCTGTTCACATTCGAAGCCGAGGCTTTTTACAGGCTATCCACTCAACACTGGTCAGCTCTTCATTTTCGTGTCCCCACAATCCAGATTTCAGAAATCATTGCAATCTCCACTACAGAATGTTCCATTCATTCACTGCGAGTCTGGAGTTTATCTGATTCTCCACTCCCGCCTGGTTAACATTACACCACTTGTGAATGTCCAAGTAAGCCAATGCTGGTTTTCAGAGGCCTGTTCATACTCGCAGCCGTGCTGTTTAATTGACAATTCACTCCACCCTGTTCATCTCTTCATTGTCCCACCACACTACCAGCCTTCAGAAATCTTTGTTATCTCCACTACAGAACGTTCCATTCATTCACTGCGAATCTGGAATTCATCTGACTCTCAACTCCACGCAGGTTTTCATTACACCACTGTTGAATGTCCAAGTAACCCAATGCTGGTTTTCAGCGGCCTGTTCATATTCGCAGCCCTGCTGTTTACTTGGCTATCGATTCAAGCCTGGTCAGCTCTTCATTTTCCTGTCCACACAACACAGGCTTCAGAAATCATTGGAATCTCCTCTACAGAATGTTCCATTCATTCACTGCGAATGTGGAATTCAACTGACTCTCCACTCCATGCAGGTTTTCCTTACACCACTGATGAATGTCCAAGTAACCCAATGCTGGTTTTCAGCTGCATGTTCACACTCGCAGCCATGCTATACAATTGGCTTTCCACTAAATCCTGATTAGTTCTTGATTTTCCTTCCACACGACCCAGCCTTCAGAAATCGTTGGAATCTCCACTAGAGAATGTTCCATTCATTCACTGCGAATCTGGAATTCCTCTGAACCTCCACTCCCGGCAGGTTTTCGTTACACCACTGTTGAATGTCCAAGTAACCCAATGTTTTAAGTGTTTTCTTCACAAGCGCAGTGGTGCTGTTCAATTGGCTATCCACTCAACCCTGGCCAGCTCTACATTTTCCTGTCCACACCACAGAGACTGGAGAAATCATTGTTATCTCCACTACAGAATGTTCCATTCATTCACAGCGAATCTGGAATTCATCTGAATCTCCACTCCCGGCAGGTTTTCGTGACACCACTGGTAAATATCCAAGTAAGCCAATGCTGGTTTTAAGTGGCCTGCTCATACTCTCAGCCGTGCTGTTCAATTTGCTATCCACTCAACCCTCTTCAGCTCCATTTTCCTGTCCACATAACCCAAACTTCAGAAACAATTGGTATCTCCTCCACAGAATGTTCCATTCATTGACGGCAAATCTGAAATTCATCTAATTCTCAACTCCCGTCAGGTTTTCGTTACACCACTTGTGAATGTCCAATTAAGCCAAAGCTGGTTTTCAGTGGCCTGTTCTTACTACGAGACGTGCTGTTCATTTGGCTATCCATTCCACCCTGTTCAGCTCTACATTTTCGTGTCCACAAAACCCAGCCTTCAGAAATCATTGGAATCACCACTAGAGAATGTTCCATTCATTCACTGCGAATCTGGAATTCATCTGAATCTCCACTCCCGGCAGGTTTTCATTGCACCACTGCTGAATGTTCAAGTAACGCAATGATGGTTTTCAGCGGTCTATTCACACTCGAACCCGTGCTGTTCACGGTCTAGCGAATCAACACTGGTGAGTTCTTCTTTTTCCAGTTCAGACAATACAAACCTCAGAAACCATTGCAATCTACACTACAGAATGTTTCATTCATTCAGGCGAATCTTGAATTCATCTTGTTCTCCACTCCCAGCAGGTTTTCGTTTCACCACTGGTGAATGTCCAAGCAACCCAAGGCTGGTTTCAGCTGCGTGTTAACACTCGCAGCCGTGCTGTTCAATTGGCTATCCAGTGAACGCTGGTTAGCTCTTGATTTTCCTTCCACACACCGAGCCTTCAGAAATCATTCTTATCTCCACTTCAGAGTGTTCCATTCGTTCCCTGCGAATCTGGAATTCCTCTGACTCTCCACACCAGGCAGATTTTCCTAACAACACTGGTGAATGACCAGGTAATCCAATGCTGGTTTTCAGCGGCTGTTCACACTCACAGCCTTGCTGTTCAATTGGCAATCCAGTCAAACCTAGTCAGCTCTTCATTTTCCTGTCCACACAACCCAGCGTTCAGAAATCATTGGAATCTCTACTACAGAAATTTCCATTCATTCACTGTGAATCTGGAAATACTCTGAATCTGCATTCCAGGAAGGCTTTCGTTACACCACTGATGAATGTCCAAGTAATGCAATGCTGCTTCTTAGTGGTCTGTTCACACTCGAAACCGTGCTGTTCATTGGCTATCCACTCAATATCGGTCAGCTCTTCAATATCCTGTCCAGACTATCCAGATTCCTAAATGTTGGCAATCACCACTACAGAATGTTCCATTCAATCACGCGAATCTGGAATTCATCAGAGTCTCCACTCCTGGAAGGTTTTCGTGACACCACTGGTAAATGTCCAAGGAAGACAATGCTGGTTTTAAGCCGCCTGCTAACACACTCAGCCGTGCTGTTCAATTTGCTATCCACCCAACCCTATTCAGCTCTACATTTTCCTGTCCTCATAACCCAACCTTCAGAAATAATTGGTATCTCCTCCACAGAATGTTCCGTTCATTCACTGCGAATCTTAAATTCATCTGACTCTCAACTCCCGGCGGGTTATCGTTACACCACTTGTGAATGTCCAAGTAAGCCAATGCTGGTTTTCAGTGGCCTGTTCATACTAAGAGACGTGCTGTTCATTTGGCTATCCATTCCACCCTGTTCAGCTCTACATTCTCGTGTCCACAAAACCTAGCCTTCAGAAATCATTGGAATCACCACTAGAGAATGTTCCATTCATTCACTGCGAATCTGGAATTCATCTGAACCTCCACTCCTGGCAGGTTTTCGTTACGCCACTGGTGAATGTCCAAGTAACTCAATACTGGTTTTCAGAGGCATGTTTAACTCGCAGAAGTGCTGTTCAATGGGCTATCCACTCAATATTGGTCAGCTCTTCATTTTCCTCTCCACACAAACCAGCCTTCAGAAATCATTGGGCTCTCCACTACAGACTGTTCCATTCATTCACTGCGATTCTGCAATTCATCTGACTCTCCGCTCCAGGCAGGTTTTCATTACAGCACTGGTGAATGACCAAGTAATCCAATGCTGGTTTTCAGCCGCCTTTTCAAACTCGCAGTGTGCTGTTCAATTTGCTATCCACTCAACCCTCTTCAGCTCCATTTTCCTGTCCACATAACCCAAACTTCAGAAACAATTGGTATCTCCTCCACAGAATGTTCCATTCATTGACGGCAAATCTGAAATTCATCTAATTCTCAACTCCCGTCAGGTTTTCGTTACACCACTTGTGAATGTCCAATTAAGCCAAAGCTGGTTTTCAGTGGCCTGTTCTTACTACGAGACGTGCTGTTCATTTGGCTATCCATTCCACCCTGTTCAGCTCTACATTTTCGTGTCCACAAGACCCAGCCTTCAGAAATCATTGGAATCACCACTAGAGAATGTTCCATTCATTCACTGCGAATCTGGAATTCATCTTAATCTCCACTCCCGGCAGGTTTTCATTGCACCACTGCTGAATGTTCAAGTAACGCAATGATGGTTTTCAGCGGTCTATTCACACTCGAACCCGTGCTGTTCACGGTCTAGCGACTCAACACTGGTGAGTTCTTCTTTTTCCAGTTCAGACAATACAAACCTCAGAAACCATTGCAATCTACACTACAGAATGTTTCATTCATTCAGGCGAGTCTTGAATTCATCTTGTTCTCCACTCCCAGCAGGTTTTCGTTTCACCACTGGTGAATGTCCAAGCAACCCAAGGCTGGTTTCAGCTGCGTGTTAACACTCGCAGCCGTGCTGTTCAATTGGCTATCCAGTGAACGCTGGTTAGCTCTTGATTTTCCTTCCACACACCGAGCCTTCAGAAATCATTCTTATCTCCACTTCAGAGTGTTCCATTCGTTCCCTGCGAATCTGGAATTCCTCTGACTCTCCACACCAGGCAGATTTTCCTAACAACACTGGTGAATGACCAGGTAATCCAATGCTGGTTTTCAGCGGCTGTTCACACTCACAGCCTTGCTGTTCAATTGGCAATCCAGTCAAACCTAGTCAGCTCTTCATTTTCCTGTCCACACAACCCAGCGTTCAGAAATCATTGGAATCTCTACTACAGAAATTTCCATTCATTCACTGTGAATCTGGAAATACTCTGAATCTGCATTCCAGGAAGGCTTTCGTTACACCACTGATGAATGTCCAAGTAATGCAATGCTGCTTCTTAGTGGTCTGTTCACACTCGAAACCGTGCTGTTCATTGGCTATCCACTCAATATCGGTCAGCTCTTCAATATCCTGTCCAGACTATCCAGATTCCTAAATGTTGGCAATCACCACTACAGAATGTTCCATTCAATCACGCGAATCTGGAATTCATCAGAGTCTCCACTCCTGGAAGGTTTTCGTGACACCACTGGTAAATGTCCAAGGAAGACAATGCTGGTTTTAAGCCTCCTGCTAACACACTCAGCCGTGCTGTTCAATTTGCTATCCACCCAACCCTATTCAGCTCTACATTTTCCTGTCCTCATAACCCAACCTTCAGAAATAATTGGTATCTCCTCCACAGAATGTTCCGTTCATTCACTGCGAATCTTAAATTCATCTGACTCTCAACTCCCGGCGGGTTATCGTTACACCACTTGTGAATGTCCAAGTAAGCCAATGCTGGTTTTCAGTGGCCTGTTCATACTAAGAGACGTGCTGTTCATTTGGCTATCCACTCCACCCTGTTCAGCTCTACATTTTCGTGTCCACAAAACCCAGCCTTCAGAAATCATTGAAATCACCACTAGAGAATGTTCCATTCATTCACTGCGAATCTGGAATTCATCTGAACCTCCACTCCTGGCAGGTTTTCGTTACGCCACTGGTGAATGTCCAAGTAACTCAATACTGGTTTTCAGAGGCATGTTCAACTCGCAGAAGTGCTGTTCAATGGGCTATCCACTCAATATTGGTCAGCTCTTCATTTTCCTCTCCACACAAACCAGCCTTCAGAAATCATTGGGCTCTCCACTACAGACTGTTCCATTCATTCACTGCGATTCTGCAATTCATCTGACTCTCCGCTCCAGGCAGGTTTTCATTACAGCACTGGTGAATGACCAAGTAATCCAATGCTGGTTTTCAGCCGCCTTTTCACACTCGCAGTGTGCTGTTCAATTGTCTATCCACTCAAACCTGGTCAGCCTTTCATTTTCTTTTCCACAATATCAGACTTCAGAAATCATTGGAATCGCCAGTACAGAATGTTCCATTCATTCACTGCCAATCTGGAATTCATCTGAATCTGCACTCCAGGTAGGCTTTCATTACACCACTTATGAATGTCCAAGTAACACAATGCTGGTTTTCAGCGGTCTTTTCACACTCTAAGCCCTGCTTTTTACTGGGTATCCACACAACTGTGGTCAGCTCTTCATTTTCATGTCCAAACAATCCAGACTTGAGAAATCATTGCAATCTCCAGTACAGAATGTTCCATTCATTCACTGCGAATCTGGAATTCAACTGAATCTCCACTACCTGCAGATTTATCTTACACCACTTGTGAATGTCCAAGTAAAACAATGCTGGTTTTCAGAGGCCTGTTCATGTTCGCAGTCGTGCTGTTCAATTGGCTATCCACTCAACCTGTTTTGCTCCTCATTTTCCTGTGCACACAACCCAGCCTTCAGAAATCATTGTAATCTCCACTACAGGATGTTCCATTCATTCACTGGGAATCTGGAATTCATCTGAATCTGCACTCCACGCAGGCTTTCGTTACACCACTGCTGAAAGTCGAAGTAATGCAATACTGGTTTTCAGTGGTCTGTTCACATTCGAAGCCGAGGCTTTTTACAGGCTATCCACTCAACACTGGTCAGCTCTTCATTTTCGTGTCCCCACAATCCAGATTTCAGAAATCATTGCAATCTCCACTACAGAATGTTCCATTCATTCACTGCGAGTCTGGAGTTTATCTGATTCTCCACTCCCGCCTGGTTAACATTACACCACTTGTGAATGTCCAAGTAAGCCAATGCTGGTTTTCAGAGGCCTGTTCATACTCGCAGCCGTGCTGTTTAATTGACAATTCACTCCACCCTGTTCAGCTCTTCATTGTCCCACCACACTACCAGCCTTCAGAAATCTTTGTTATCTCCACTACAGAATGTTCCATTCATTCACTGCGAATCTGGAATTCATCTGACTCTCAACTCCACGCAGGTTTTCATTACACCACTGTTGAATGTCCAAGTAACCCAATGCTGGTTTTCAGCGGCCTGTTCATATTCGCAGCCCTGCTGTTTACTTGGCTATCGATTCAAGCCTGGTCAGCTCTTCATTTTCCTGTCCACACAACACAGGCTTCAGAAATCATTGGAATCTCCTCTACAGAATGTTCCATTCATTCACTGCGAATGTGGAATTCAACTGACTCTCCACTCCATGCAGGTTTTCCTTACACCACTGATGAATGTCCAAGTAACCCAATGCTGGTTTTCAGCTGCATGTTCACACTCGCAGCCATGCTATACAATTGGCTTTCCACTAAATCCTGATTAGTTCTTGATTTTCCTTCCACACGACCCAGCCTTCAGAAATCGTTGGAATCTCCACTAGAGAATGTTCCATTCATTCACTGCGAATCTGGAATTCCTCTGAACCTCCACTCCCGGCAGGTTTTCGTTACACCACTGTTGAATGTCCAAGTAACCCAATGTTTTAAGTGTTTTCTTCACAAGCGCAGTGGTGCTGTTCAATTGGCTATCCACTCAACCCTGGCCAGCTCTACATTTTCCTGTCCACACCACAGAGACTGGAGAAATCATTGTTATCTCCACTACAGAATGTTCCATTCATTCACAGCGAATCTGGAATTCATCTGAATCTCCACTCCCGGCAGGTTTTCGTGACACCACTGGTAAATATCCAAGTAAGCCAATGCTGGTTTTAAGTGGCCTGCTCATACTCTCAGCCGTGCTGTTCAATTTGCTATCCACTCAACCCTCTTCAGCTCCATTTTCCTGTCCACATAACCCAAACTTCAGAAACAATTGGTATCTCCTCCACAGAATGTTCCATTCATTGACGGCAAATCTGAAATTCATCTAATTCTCAACTCCCGTCAGGTTTTCGTTACACCACTTGTGAATGTCCAATGAAGCCAAAGCTGGTTTTCAGTGGCCTGTTCTTACTACGAGACGTGCTGTTCATTTGGCTATCCATTCCACCCTGTTCAGCTCTACATTTTCGTGTCCACAAAACCCAGCCTTCAGAAATCATTGGAATCACCACTAGAGAATGTTCCATTCATTCACTGCGAATCTGGAATTCATCTGAATCTCCACTCCCAGCAGGTTTTCATTGCACCACTGCTGAATGTTCAAGTAACGCAATGATGGTTTTCAGCGGTCTATTCACACTCGAACCCGTGCTGTTCACGGTCTAGCGACTCAACACTGGTGAGTTCTTCTTTTTCCAGTTCAGACAATACAAACCTCAGAAACCATTGCAATCTACACTACAGAATGTTTCATTCATTCAGGCGAATCTTGAATTCATCTTGTTCTCCACTCCCAGCAGGTTTTCGTTTCACCACTGGTGAATGTCCAAGCAACCCAAGGCTGGTTTCAGCTGCGTGTTAACACTCGCAGCCGTGCTGTTCAATTGGCTATCCAGTGAACGCTGGTTAGCTCTTGATTTTCCTTCCACACACCGAGCCTTCAGAAATCATTCTTATCTCCACTTCAGAATGTTCCATTCGTTCCCTGCGAATCTGGAATTCCTCTGACTCTCCACACCAGGCAGATTTTCCTAACAACACTGGTGAATGACCAGGTAATCCAATGCTGGTTTTCAGCGGCTGTTCACACTCACAGCCTTGCTGTTCAATTGGCAATCCAATCAAACCTAGTCAGCTCTTCATTTTCCTGTCCACACAACCCAGCGTTCAGAAATCATTGGAATCTCTACTACAGAAATTTCCATTCATTCACTGTGAATCTGGAAATACTCTGAATCTGCATTCCAGGAAGGCTTTCGTTACACCACTGATGAATGTCCAAGTAATGCAATGCTGCTTCTTAGTGGTCTGTTCACACTCGAAACCGTGCTGTTCATTGGCTATCCACTCAATATCGGTCAGCTCTTCAATATCCTGTCCAGACTATCCAGATTCCTAAATGTTGGCAATCACCACTACAGAATGTTCCATTCAATCACGCGAATCTGGAATTCATCAGAGTCTCCACTCCTGGAAGGTTTTCGTGACACCACTGGTAAATGTCCAAGGAAGACAATGCTGGTTTTAAGCCGCCTGCTAACACACTCAGCCGTGCTGTTCAATTTGCTATCCACCCAACCCTATTCAGCTCTACATTTTCCTGTCCTCATAACCCAACCTTCAGAAATAATTGGTATCTCCTCCACAGAATGTTCCGTTCATTCACTGCGAATCTTAAATTCATCTGACTCTCAACTCCCGGCGGGTTATCGTTACACCACTTGTGAATGTCCAAGTAAGCCAATGCTGGTTTTCAGTGGCCTGTTCATACTAAGAGACGTGCTGTTCATTTGGCTATCCACTCCACCCTGTTCAGCTCTACATTTTCGTGTCCACAAAACCCAGCCTTCAGAAATCATTGGAATCACCACTAGAGAATGTTCCATTCATTCACTGCGAATCTGGAATTCATCTGAACCTCCACTCCTGGCAGGTTTTCGTTACGCCACTGGTGAATGTCCAAGTAACTCAATACTGGTTTTCAGAGGCATGTTCAACTCGCAGAAGTGCTGTTCAATGGGCTATCCACTCAATATTGGTCAGCTCTTCATTTTCCTCTCCACACAAACCAGCCTTCAGAAATCATTGGGCTCTCCACTACAGACTGTTCCATTCATTCACTGCGATTCTGCAATTCATCTGACTCTCCGCTCCAGGCAGGTTTTCATTACAGCACTGGTGAATGACCAAGTAATCCAATGCTGGTTTTCAGCCGCCTTTTCACACTCGCAGTGTGCTGTTCAATTGTCTATCCACTCAAACCTGGTCAGCCTTTCATTTTCTTTTCCACAATATCAGACTTCAGAAATCATTGGAATCGCCAGTACAGAATGTTCCATTCATTCACTGCCAATCTGGAATTCATCTGAATCTGCACTCCAGGTAGGCTTTCATTACACCACTTATGAATGTCCAAGTAACACAATGCTGGTTTTCAGCGGTCTGTTCACACTCTAAGCCCTGCTTTTTACTGGGTATCCACACAACTGTGGTCAGCTCTTCATTTTCATGTCCAAACAATCCAGACTTGAGAAATCATTGCAATCTCCAGTACAGAATGTTCCATTCATTCACTGCGAATCTGGAATTCAACTGAATCTCCACTACCTGCAGATTTATCTTACACCACTTGTGAATGTCCAAGTAAAACAATGCTGGTTTTCAGAGGCCTGTTCATGTTCGCAGTCGTGCTGTTCAATTGGCTATCCACTCAACCTGTTTTGCTCCTCATTTTCCTGTGCACACAACCCAGCCTTCAGAAATCATTGTAATCTCCACTACAGGATGTTCCATTCATTCACTGGGAATCTGGAATTCATCTGAATCTGCACTCCACGCAGGCTTTCGTTACACCACTGCTGAAAGTCGAAGTAATGCAATACTGGTTTTCAGTGGTCTGTTCACATTCGAAGCCGAGGCTTTTTACAGGCTATCCACTCAACACTGGTCAGCTCTTCATTTTCGTGTCCCCACAATCCAGATTTCAGAAATCATTGCAATCTCCACTACAGAATGTTCCATTCATTCACTGCGAGTCTGGAGTTTATCTGATTCTCCACTCCCGCCTGGTTAACATTACACCACTTGTGAATGTCCAAGTAAGCCAATGCTGGTTTTCAGAGGCCTGTTCATACTCGCAGCCGTGCTGTTTAATTGACAATTCACTCCACCCTGTTCAGCTCTTCATTGTCCCACCACACTACCAGCCTTCAGAAATCTTTGTTATCTCCACTACAGAATGTTCCATTCATTCACTGCGAATCTGGAATTCATCTGACTCTCAACTCCACGCAGGTTTTCATTACACCACTGTTGAATGTCCAAGTAACCCAATGCTGGTTTTCAGCGGCCTGTTCATATTCGCAGCCCTGCTGTTTACTTGGCTATCGATTCAAGCCTGGTCAGCTCTTCATTTTCCTGTCCACACAACACAGGCTTCAGAAATCATTGGAATCTCCTCTACAGAATGTTCCATTCATTCACTGCGAATGTGGAATTCAACTGACTCTCCACTCCATGCAGGTTTTCCTTACACCACTGATGAATGTCCAAGTAACCCAATGCTGGTTTTCAGCTGCATGTTCACACTCGCAGCCATGCTATACAATTGGCTTTCCACTAAATCCTGATTAGTTCTTGATTTTCCTTCCACACGACCCAGCCTTCAGAAATCGTTGGAATCTCCACTAGAGAATGTTCCATTCATTCACTGCGAATCTGGAATTCCTCTGAACCTCCACTCCTGGCAGGTTTTCGTTACACCACTGTTGAATGTCCAAGTAACCCAATGTTTTAAGTGTTTTCTTCACAAGCGCAGTGGTGCTGTTCAATTGGCTATCCACTCAACCCTGGCCAGCTCTACATTTTCCTGTCCACACCACAGAGACTGGAGAAATCATTGTTATCTCCACTACAGAATGTTCCATTCATTCACAGCGAATCTGGAATTCATCTGAATCTCCACTCCCGGCAGGTTTTCGTGACACCACTGGTAAATATCCAAGTAAGCCAATGCTGGTTTTAAGTGGCCTGCTCATACTCTCAGCCGTGCTGTTCAATTTGCTATCCACTCAACCCTCTTCAGCTCCATTTTCCTGTCCACATAACCCAAACTTCAGAAACAATTGGTATCTCCTCCACAGAATGTTCCATTCATTGACGGCAAATCTGAAATTCATCTAATTCTCAACTCCCGTCAGGTTTTCGTTACACCACTTGTGAATGTCCAATTAAGCCAAAGCTGGTTTTCAGTGGCCTGTTCTTACTACGAGACGTGCTGTTCATTTGGCTATCCATTCCACCCTGTTCAGCTCTACATTTTCGTGTCCACAAAACCCAGCCTTCAGAAATCATTGGAATCACCACTAGAGAATGTTCCATTCATTCACTGCGAATCTGGAATTCATCTGAATCTCCACTCCCGGCAGGTTTTCATTGCACCACTGCTGAATGTTCAAGTAACGCAATGATGGTTTTCAGCGGTCTATTCACACTCGAACCCGTGCTGTTCACGGTCTAGCGACTCAACACTGGTGAGTTCTTCTTTTTCCAGTTCAGACAATACAAACCTCAGAAACCATTGCAATCTACACTACAGAATGTTTCATTCATTCAGGCGAATCTTGAATTCATCTTGTTCTCCACTCCCAGCAGGTTTTCGTTTCACCACTGGTGAATGTCCAAGCAACCCAAGGCTGGTTTCAGCTGCGTGTTGACACTCGCAGCCGTCCGTGCTGTTCAATTGGCTATCCAGTGAACGCTGGTTAGCTCTTGATTTTCCTTCCACACACCGAGCCTTCAGAAATCATTCTTATCTCCACTTCAGAATGTTCCATTCGTTCCCTGCGAATCTGGAATTCCTCTGACTCTCCACACCAGGCAGATTTTCCTAACAACACTGGTGAATGACCAGGTAATCCAATGCTGGTTTTCAGCGGCTGTTCACACTCACAGCCTTGCTGTTCAATTGGCAATCCAGTCAAACCTAGTCAGCTCTTCATTTTCCTGTCCACACAACCCAGCGTTCAGAAATCATTGGAATCTCTACTACAGAAATTTCCATTCATTCACTGTGAATCTGGAAATACTCTGAATCTGCATTCCAGGAAGGCTTTCGTTACACCACTGATGAATGTCCAAGTAATGCAATGCTGCTTCTTAGTGGTCTGTTCACACTCGAAACCGTGCTGTTCATTGGCTATCCACTCAATATCGGTCAGCTCTTCAATATCCTGTCCAGACTATCCAGATTCCTAAATGTTGGCAATCACCACTACAGAATGTTCCATTCAATCACGCGAATCTGGAATTCATCAGAGTCTCCACTCCTGGAAGGTTTTCGTGACACCACTGGTAAATGTCCAAGGAAGACAATGCTGGTTTTAAGCCGCCTGCTAACACACTCAGCCGTGCTGTTCAATTTGCTATCCACCCAACCCTATTCAGCTCTACATTTTCCTGTCCTCATAACCCAACCTTCAGAAATAATTGGTATCTCCTCCACAGAATGTTCCGTTCATTCACTGCGAATCTTAAATTCATCTGACTCTCAACTCCCGGCGGGTTATCGTTACACCACTTGTGAATGTCCAAGTAAGCCAATGCTGGTTTTCAGTGGCCTGTTCATACTAAGAGACGTGCTGTTCATTTGGCTATCCACTCCACCCTGTTCAGCTCTACATTCTCGTGTCCACAAAACCCAGCCTTCAGAAATCATTGGAATCACCACTAGAGAATGTTCCATTCATTCACTGCGAATCTGGAATTCCTCTGAACCTCCACTCCTGGCAGGTTTTCGTTACGCCACTGGTGAATGTCCAAGTAACTCAATACTGGTTTTCAGAGGCATGTTCAACTCGCAGAAGTGCTGTTCAATGGGCTATCCACTCAATATTGGTCAGCTCTTCATTTTCCTCTCCACACAAACCAGCCTTCAGAAATCATTGGGCTCTCCACTACAGACTGTTCCATTCATTCACTGCGATTCTGCAATTCATCTGACTCTCCGCTCCAGGCAGGTTTTCATTACAGCACTGGTGAATGACCAAGTAATCCAATGCTGGTTTTCAGCCGCCTTTTCACACTCGCAGTGTGCTGTTCAATTGTCTATCCACTCAAACCTGGTCAGCCTTTCATTTTCTTTTCCACAATATCAGACTTCAGAAATCATTGGAATCGCCAGTACAGAATGTTCCATTCATTCACTGCCAATCTGGAATTCATCTGAATCTGCACTCCAGGTAGGCTTTCATTACACCACTTATGAATGTCCAAGTAACACAATGCTGGTTTTCAGCGGTCTGTTCACACTCTAAGCCCTGCTTTTTACTGGGTACCCACACAACTGTGGTCAGCTCTTCATTTTCATGTCCAAACAATCCAGACTTGAGAAATCATTGCAATCTCCAGTACAGAATGTTCCATTCATTCACTGCGAATCTGGAATTCAACTGAATCTCCACTACCTGCAGATTTATCTTACACCACTTGTGAATGTCCAAGTAAAACAATGCTGGTTTTCAGAGGCCTGTTCATGTTCGCAGTCGTGCTGTTCAATTGGCTATCCACTCAACCTGTTTTGCTCCTCATTTTCCTGTGCACACAACCCAGCCTTCAGAAATCATTGTAATCTCCACTACAGGATGTTCCATTCATTCACTGGGAATCTGGAATTCATCTGAATCTGCACTCCACGCAGGCTTTCGTTACACCACTGCTGAAAGTCGAAGTAATGCAATACTGGTTTTCAGTGGTCTGTTCACATTCGAAGCCGAGGCTTTTTACAGGCTATCCACTCAACACTGGTCAGCTCTTCATTTTCGTGTCCCCACAATCCAGATTTCAGAAATCATTGCAATCTCCACTACAGAATGTTCCATTCATTCACTGCGAGTCTGGAGTTTATCTGATTCTCCACTCCCGCCTGGTTAACATTACACCACTTGTGAATGTCCAAGTAAGCCAATGCTGGTTTTCAGAGGCCTGTTCATACTCGCAGCCGTGCTGTTTAATTGACAATTCACTCCACCCTGTTCAGCTCTTCATTGTCCCACCACACTACCAGCCTTCAGAAATCTTTGTTATCTCCACTACAGAATGTTCCATTCATTCACTGCGAATCTGGAATTCATCTGACTCTCAACTCCACGCAGGTTTTCATTACACCACTGTTGAATGTCCAAGTAACCCAATGCTGGTTTTCAGCGGCCTGTTCATATTCGCAGCCCTGCTGTTTACTTGGCTATCGATTCAAGCCTGGTCAGCTCTTCATTTTCCTGTCCACACAACACAGGCTTCAGAAATCATTGGAATCTCCTCTACAGAATGTTCCATTCATTCACTGCGAATGTGGAATTCAACTGACTCTCCACTCCATGCAGGTTTTCCTTACACCACTGATGAATGTCCAAGTAACCCAATGCTGGTTTTCAGCTGCATGTTCACACTCGCAGCCATGCTATACAATTGGCTTTCCACTAAATCCTGATTAGTTCTTGATTTTCCTTCCACACGACCCAGCCTTCAGAAATCGTTGGAATCTCCACTAGAGAATGTTCCATTCATTCACTGCGAATCTGGAATTCCTCTGAACCTCCACTCCCGGCAGGTTTTCGTTACACCACTGTTGAATGTCCAAGTAACCCAATGTTTTAAGTGTTTTCTTCACAAGCGCAGTGGTGCTGTTCAATTGGCTATCCACTCAACCCTGGCCAGCTCTACATTTTCCTGTCCACACCACAGAGACTGGAGAAATCATTGTTATCTCCACTACAGAATGTTCCATTCATTCACAGCGAATCTGGAATTCATCTGAATCTCCACTCCCGGCAGGTTTTCGTGACACCACTGGTAAATATCCAAGTAAGCCAATGCTGGTTTTAAGTGGCCTGCTCATACTCTCAGCCGTGCTGTTCAATTTGCTATCCACTCAACCCTCTTCAGCTCCATTTTCCTGTCCACATAACCCAAACTTCAGAAACAATTGGTATCTCCTCCACAGAATGTTCCATTCATTGACGGCAAATCTGAAATTCATCTAATTCTCAACTCCCGTCAGGTTTTCGTTACACCACTTGTGAATGTCCAATTAAGCCAAAGCTGGTTTTCAGTGGCCTGTTCTTACTACGAGACGTGCTGTTCATTTGGCTATCCATTCCACCCTGTTCAGCTCTACATTTTCGTGTCCACAAAACCCAGCCTTCAGAAATCATTGGAATCACCACTAGAGAATGTTCCATTCATTCACTGCGAATCTGGAATTCATCTGAATCTCCACTCCCGGCAGGTTTTCATTGCACCACTGCTGAATGTTCAAGTAACGCAATGATGGTTTTCAGCGGTCTATTCACACTCGAACCCGTGCTGTTCACGGTCTAGCGACTCAACACTGGTGAGTTCTTCTTTTTCCAGTTCAGACAATACAAACCTCAGAAACCATTGCAATCTACACTACAGAATGTTTCATTCATTCAGGCGAATCTTGAATTCATCTTGTTCTCCACTCCCAGCAGGTTTTCGTTTCACCACTGGTGAATGTCCAAGCAACCCAAGGCTGGTTTCAGCTGCGTGTTAACACTCGCAGCCGTCCGTGCTGTTCAATTGGCTATCCAGTGAACGCTGGTTAGCTCTTGATTTTCCTTCCACACACCGAGCCTTCAGAAATCATTCTTATCTCCACTTCAGAATGTTCCATTCGTTCCCTGCGAATCTGGAATTCCTCTGACTCTCCACACCAGGCAGATTTTCCTAACAACACTGGTGAATGACCAGGTAATCCAATGCTGGTTTTCAGCGGCTGTTCACACTCACAGCCTTGCTGTTCAATTGGCAATCCAGTCAAACCTAGTCAGCTCTTCATTTTCCTGTCCACACAACCCAGCGTTCAGAAATCATTGGAATCTCTACTACAGAAATTTCCATTCATTCACTGTGAATCTGGAAATACTCTGAATCTGCATTCCAGGAAGGCTTTCGTTACACCACTGATGAATGTCCAAGTAATGCAATGCTGCTTCTTAGTGGTCTGTTCACACTCGAAACCGTGCTGTTCATTGGCTATCCACTCAATATCGGTCAGCTCTTCAATATCCTGTCCAGACTATCCAGATTCCTAAATGTTGGCAATCACCACTACAGAATGTTCCATTCAATCACGCGAATCTGGAATTCATCAGAGTCTCCACTCCTGGAAGGTTTTCGTGACACCACTGGTAAATGTCCAAGGAAGACAATGCTGGTTTTAAGCCGCCTGCTAACACACTCAGCCGTGCTGTTCAATTTGCTATCCACCCAACCCTATTCAGCTCTACATTTTCCTGTCCTCATAACCCAACCTTCAGAAATAATTGGTATCTCCTCCACAGAATGTTCCGTTCATTCACTGCGAATCTTAAATTCATCTGACTCTCAACTCCCGGCGGGTTATCGTTACACCACTTGTGAATGTCCAAGTAAGCCAATGCTGGTTTTCAGTGGCCTGTTCATACTAAGAGACGTGCTGTTCATTTGGCTATCCACTCCACCCTGTTCAGCTCTACATTCTCGTGTCCACAAAACCCAGCCTTCAGAAATCATTGGAATCACCACTAGAGAATGTTCCATTCATTCACTGCGAATCTGGAATTCCTCTGAACCTCCACTCCTGGCAGGTTTTCGTTACGCCACTGGTGAATGTCCAAGTAACTCAATACTGGTTTTCAGAGGCATGTTCAACTCGCAGAAGTGCTGTTCAATGGGCTATCCACTCAATATTGGTCAGCTCTTCATTTTCCTCTCCACACAAACCAGCCTTCAGAAATCATTGGGCTCTCCACTACAGACTGTTCCATTCATTCACTGCGATTCTGCAATTCATCTGACTCTCCGCTCCAGGCAGGTTTTCATTACAGCACTGGTGAATGACCAAGTAATCCAATGCTGGTTTTCAGCCGCCTTTTCACACTCGCAGTGTGCTGTTCAATTGTCTATCCACTCAAACCTGGTCAGCCTTTCATTTTCTTTTCCACAATATCAGACTTCAGAAATCATTGGAATCGCCAGTACAGAATGTTCCATTCATTCACTGCCAATCTGGAATTCATCTGAATCTGCACTCCAGGTAGGCTTTCATTACACCACTTATGAATGTCCAAGTAACACAATGCTGGTTTTCAGCGGTCTGTTCACACTCTAAGCCCTGCTTTTTACTGGGTATCCACACAACTGTGGTCAGCTCTTCATTTTCATGTCCAAACAATCCAGACTTGAGAAATCATTGCAATCTCCAGTACAGAATGTTCCATTCATTCACTGCGAATCTGGAATTCAACTGAATCTCCACTACCTGCAGATTTATCTTACACCACTTGTGAATGTCCAAGTAAAGCAATGCTGGTTTTCAGAGGCCTGTTCATGTTCGCAGTCGTGCTGTTCAATTGGCTATCCACTCAACCTGTTTTGCTCCTCATTTTCCTGTGCACACAACCCAGCCTTCAGAAATCATTGTAATCTCCACTACAGGATGTTCCATTCATTCACTGGGAATCTGGAATTCATCTGAATCTGCACTCCACGCAGGCTTTCGTTACACCACTGCTGAAAGTCGAAGTAATGCAATACTGGTTTTCAGTGGTCTGTTCACATTCGAAGCCGAGGCTTTTTACAGGCTATCCACTCAACACTGGTCAGCTCTTCATTTTCGTGTCCCCACAATCCAGATTTCAGAAATCATTGCAATCTCCACTACAGAATGTTCCATTCATTCACTGCGAGTCTGGAGTTTATCTGATTCTCCACTCCCGCCTGGTTAACATTACACCACTTGTGAATGTCCAAGTAAGCCAATGCTGGTTTTCAGAGGCCTGTTCATACTCGCAGCCGTGCTGTTTAATTGACAATTCACTCCACCCTGTTCAGCTCTTCATTGTCCCACCACACTACCAGCCTTCAGAAATCTTTGTTATCTCCACTACAGAATGTTCCATTCATTCACTGCGAATCTGGAATTCATCTGACTCTCAACTCCACGCAGGTTTTCATTACACCACTGTTGAATGTCCAAGTAACCCAATGCTGGTTTTCAGCGGCCTGTTCATATTCGCAGCCCTGCTGTTTACTTGGCTATCGATTCAAGCCTGGTCAGCTCTTCATTTTCCTGTCCACACAACACAGGCTTCAGAAATCATTGGAATCTCCTCTACAGAATGTTCCATTCATTCACTGCGAATGTGGAATTCAACTGACTCTCCACTCCATGCAGGTTTTCCTTACACCACTGATGAATGTCCAAGTAACCCAATGCTGGTTTTCAGCTGCATGTTCACACTCGCAGCCATGCTATACAATTGGCTTTCCACTAAATCCTGATTAGTTCTTGATTTTCCTTCCACACGACCCAGCCTTCAGAAATCGTTGGAATCTCCACTAGAGAATGTTCCATTCATTCACTGCGAATCTGGAATTCCTCTGAACCTCCACTCCCGGCAGGTTTTCGTTACACCACTGTTGAATGTCCAAGTAACCCAATGTTTTAAGTGTTTTCTTCACAAGCGCAGTGGTGCTGTTCAATTGGCTATCCACTCAACCCTGGCCAGCTCTACATTTTCCTGTCCACACCACAGAGACTGGAGAAATCATTGTTATCTCCACTACAGAATGTTCCATTCATTCACAGCGAATCTGGAATTCATCTGAATCTCCACTCCCGGCAGGTTTTCGTGACACCACTGGTAAATATCCAAGTAAGCCAATGCTGGTTTTAAGTGGCCTGCTCATACTCTCAGCCGTGCTGTTCAATTTGCTATCCACTCAACCCTCTTCAGCTCCATTTTCCTGTCCACATAACCCAAACTTCAGAAACAATTGGTATCTCCTCCACAGAATGTTCCATTCATTGACGGCAAATCTGAAATTCATCTAATTCTCAACTCCCGTCAGGTTTTCGTTACACCACTTGTGAATGTCCAATTAAGCCAAAGCTGGTTTTCAGTGGCCTGTTCTTACTACGAGACGTGCTGTTCATTTGGCTATCCATTCCACCCTGTTCAGCTCTACATTTTCGTGTCCACAAAACCCAGCCTTCAGAAATCATTGGAATCACCACTAGAGAATGTTCCATTCATTCACTGCGAATCTGGAATTCATCTGAATCTCCACTCCCGGCAGGTTTTCATTGCACCACTGCTGAATGTTCAAGTAACGCAATGATGGTTTTCAGCGGTCTATTCACACTCGAACCCGTGCTGTTCACGGTCTAGCGACTCAACACTGGTGAGTTCTTCTTTTTCCAGTTCAGACAATACAAACCTCAGAAACCATTGCAATCTACACTACAGAATGTTTCATTCATTCAGGCGAATCTTGAATTCATCTTGTTCTCCACTCCCAGCAGGTTTTCGTTTCACCACTGGTGAATGTCCAAGCAACCCAAGGCTGGTTTCAGCTGCGTGTTAACACTCGCAGCCGTGCTGTTCAATTGGCTATCCAGTGAACGCTGGTTAGCTCTTGATTTTCCTTCCACACACCGAGCCTTCAGAAATCATTCTTATCTCCACTTCAGAATGTTCCATTCGTTCCCTGCGAATCTGGAATTCCTCTGACTCTCCACACCAGGCAGATTTTCCTAACAACACTGGTGAATGACCAGGTAATCCAATGCTGGTTTTCAGCGGCTGTTCACACTCACAGCCTTGCTGTTCAATTGGCAATCCAGTCAAACCTAGTCAGCTCTTCATTTTCCTGTCCACACAACCCAGCGTTCAGAAATCATTGGAATCTCTACTACAGAAATTTCCATTCATTCACTGTGAATCTGGAAATACTCTGAATCTGCATTCCAGGAAGGCTTTCGTTACACCACTGATGAATGTCCAAGTAATGCAATGCTGCTTCTTAGTGGTCTGTTCACACTCGAAACCGTGCTGTTCATTGGCTATCCACTCAATATCGGTCAGCTCTTCAATATCCTGTCCAGACTATCCAGATTCCTAAATGTTGGCAATCACCACTACAGAATGTTCCATTCAATCACGCGAATCTGGAATTCATCAGAGTCTCCACTCCTGGAAGGTTTTCGTGACACCACTGGTAAATGTCCAAGGAAGACAATGCTGGTTTTAAGCCGCCTGCTAACACACTCAGCCGTGCTGTTCAATTTGCTATCCACCCAACCCTATTCAGCTCTACATTTTCCTGTCCTCATAACCCAACCTTCAGAAATAATTGGTATCTCCTCCACAGAATGTTCCGTTCATTCACTGCGAATCTTAAATTCATCTGACTCTCAACTCCCGGCGGGTTATCGTTACACCACTTGTGAATGTCCAAGTAAGCCAATGCTGGTTTTCAGTGGCCTGTTCATACTAAGAGACGTGCTGTTCATTTGGCTATCCACTCCACCCTGTTCAGCTCTACATTTTCGTGTCCACAAAACCCAGCCTTCAGAAATCATTGGAATCACCACTAGAGAATGTTCCATTCATTCACTGCGAATCTGGAATTCCTCTGAACCTCCACTCCTGGCAGGTTTTCGTTACGCCACTGGTGAATGTCCAAGTAACTCAATACTGGTTTTCAGAGGCATGTTCAACTCGCAGAAGTGCTGTTCAATGGGCTATCCACTCAATATTGGTCAGCTCTTCATTTTCCTCTCCACACAAACCAGCCTTCAGAAATCATTGGGCTCTCCACTACAGACTGTTCCATTCATTCACTGCGATTCTGCAATTCATCTGACTCTCCGCTCCAGGCAGGTTTTCATTACAGCACTGGTGAATGACCAAGTAATCCAATGCTGGTTTTCAGCCGCCTTTTCACACTCGCAGTGTGCTGTTCAATTGTCTATCCACTCAAACCTGGTCAGCCTTTCATTTTCTTTTCCACAATATCAGACTTCAGAAATCATTGGAATCGCCAGTACAGAATGTTCCATTCATTCACTGCCAATCTGGAATTCATCTGAATCTGCACTCCAGGTAGGCTTTCATTACACCACTTATGAATGTCCAAGTAACACAATGCTGGTTTTCAGCGGTCTCTTCACACTCTAAGCCCTGCTTTTTACTGGGTATCCACACAACTGTGGTCAGCTCTTCATTTTCATGTCCAAACAATCCAGACTTGAGAAATCATTGCAATCTCCAGTACAGAATGTTCCATTCATTCACTGCGAATCTGGAATTCAACTGAATCTCCACTACCTGCAGATTTATCTTACACCACTTGTGAATGTCCAAGTAAAACAATGCTGGTTTTCAGAGGCCTGTTCATGTTCGCAGTCGTGCTGTTCAATTGGCTATCCACTCAACCTGTTTTGCTCCTCATTTTCCTGTGCACACAACCCAGCCTTCAGAAATCATTGTAATCTCCACTACAGGATGTTCCATTCATTCACTGGGAATCTGGAATTCATCTGAATCTGCACTCCACGCAGGCTTTCGTTACACCACTGCTGAAAGTCGAAGTAATGCAATACTGGTTTTCAGTGGTCTGTTCACATTCGAAGCCGAGGCTTTTTACAGGCTATCCACTCAACACTGGTCAGCTCTTCATTTTCGTGTCCCCACAATCCAGATTTCAGAAATCATTGCAATCTCCACTACAGAATGTTCCATTCATTCACTGCGAGTCTGGAGTTTATCTGATTCTCCACTCCCGCCTGGTTAACATTACACCACTTGTGAATGTCCAAGTAAGCCAATGCTGGTTTTCAGAGGCCTGTTCATACTCGCAGCCGTGCTGTTTAATTGACAATTCACTCCACCCTGTTCAGCTCTTCATTGTCCCACCACACTACCAGCCTTCAGAAATCTTTGTTATCTCCACTACAGAATGTTCCATTCATTCACTGCGAATCTGGAATTCATCTGACTCTCAACTCCACGCAGGTTTTCATTACACCACTGTTGAATGTCCAAGTAACCCAATGCTGGTTTTCAGCGGCCTGTTCATATTCGCAGCCCTGCTGTTTACTTGGCTATCGATTCAAGCCTGGTCAGCTCTTCATTTTCCTGTCCACACAACACAGGCTTCAGAAATCATTGGAATCTCCTCTACAGAATGTTCCATTCATTCACTGCGAATGTGGAATTCAACTGACTCTCCACTCCATGCAGGTTTTCCTTACACCACTGATGAATGTCCAAGTAACCCAATGCTGGTTTTCAGCTGCATGTTCACACTCGCAGCCATGCTATACAATTGGCTTTCCACTAAATCCTGATTAGTTCTTGATTTTCCTTCCACACGACCCAGCCTTCAGAAATCGTTGGAATCTCCACTAGAGAATGTTCCATTCATTCACTGCGAATCTGGAATTCCTCTGAACCTCCACTCCCGGCAGGTTTTCGTTACACCACTGTTGAATGTCCAAGTAACCCAATGTTTTAAGTGTTTTCTTCACAAGCGCAGTGGTGCTGTTCAATTGGCTATCCACTCAACCCTGGCCAGCTCTACATTTTCCTGTCCACACCACAGAGACTGGAGAAATCATTGTTATCTCCACTACAGAATGTTCCATTCATTCACAGCGAATCTGGAATTCATCTGAATCTCCACTCCCGGCAGGTTTTCGTGACACCACTGGTAAATATCCAAGTAAGCCAATGCTGGTTTTAAGTGGCCTGCTCATACTCTCAGCCGTGCTGTTCAATTTGCTATCCACTCAACCCTCTTCAGCTCCATTTTCCTGTCCACATAACCCAAACTTCAGAAACAATTGGTATCTCCTCCACAGAATGTTCCATTCATTGACGGCAAATCTGAAATTCATCTAATTCTCAACTCCCGTCAGGTTTTCGTTACACCACTTGTGAATGTCCAATTAAGCCAAAGCTGGTTTTCAGTGGCCTGTTCTTACTACGAGACGTGCTGTTCATTTGGCTATCCATTCCACCCTGTTCAGCTCTACATTTTCGTGTCCACAAAACCCAGCCTTCAGAAATCATTGGAATCACCACTAGAGAATGTTCCATTCATTCACTGCGAATCTGGAATTCATCTGAATCTCCACTCCCGGCAGGTTTTCATTGCACCACTGCTGAATGTTCAAGTAACGCAATGATGGTTTTCAGCGGTCTATTCACACTCGAACCCGTGCTGTTCACGGTCTAGCGACTCAACACTGGTGAGTTCTTCTTTTTCCAGTTCAGACAATACAAACCTCAGAAACCATTGCAATCTACACTACAGAATGTTTCATTCATTCAGGCGAATCTTGAATTCATCTTGTTCTCCACTCCCAGCAGGTTTTCGTTTCACCACTGGTGAATGTCCAAGCAACCCAAGGCTGGTTTCAGCTGCGTGTTAACACTCGCAGCCGTGCTGTTCAATTGGCTATCCAGTGAACGCTGGTTAGCTCTTGATTTTCCTTCCACACACCGAGCCTTCAGAAATCATTCTTATCTCCACTTCAGAATGTTCCATTCGTTCCCTGCGAATCTGGAATTCCTCTGACTCTCCACACCAGGCAGATTTTCCTAACAACACTGGTGAATGACCAGGTAATCCAATGCTGGTTTTCAGCGGCTGTTCACACTCACAGCCTTGCTGTTCAATTGGCAATCCAGTCAAACCTAGTCAGCTCTTCATTTTCCTGTCCACACAACCCAGCGTTCAGAAATCATTGGAATCTCTACTACAGAAATTTCCATTCATTCACTGTGAATCTGGAAATACTCTGAATCTGCATTCCAGGAAGGCTTTCGTTACACCACTGATGAATGTCCAAGTAATGCAATGCTGCTTCTTAGTGGTCTGTTCACACTCGAAACCGTGCTGTTCATTGGCTATCCACTCAATATCGGTCAGCTCTTCAATATCCTGTCCAGACTATCCAGATTCCTAAATGTTGGCAATCACCACTACAGAATGTTCCATTCAATCACGCGAATCTGGAATTCATCAGAGTCTCCACTCCTGGAAGGTTTTCGTGACACCACTGGTAAATGTCCAAGGAAGACAATGCTGGTTTTAAGCCGCCTGCTAACACACTCAGCCGTGCTGTTCAATTTGCTATCCACCCAACCCTATTCAGCTCTACATTTTCCTGTCCTCATAACCCAACCTTCAGAAATAATTGGTATCTCCTCCACAGAATGTTCCGTTCATTCACTGCGAATCTTAAATTCATCTGACTCTCAACTCCCGGCGGGTTATCGTTACACCACTTGTGAATGTCCAAGTAAGCCAATGCTGGTTTTCAGTGGCCTGTTCATACTAAGAGACGTGCTGTTCATTTGGCTATCCACTCCACCCTGTTCAGCTCTACATTCTCGTGTCCACAAAACCCAGCCTTCAGAAATCATTGGAATCACCACTAGAGAATGTTCCATTCATTCACTGCGAATCTGGAATTCCTCTGAACCTCCACTCCTGGCAGGTTTTCGTTACGCCACTGGTGAATGTCCAAGTAACTCAATACTGGTTTTCAGAGGCATGTTCAACTCGCAGAAGTGCTGTTCAATGGGCTATCCACTCAATATTGGTCAGCTCTTCATTTTCCTCTCCACACAAACCAGCCTTCAGAAATCATTGGGCTCTCCACTACAGACTGTTCCATTCATTCACTGCGATTCTGCAATTCATCTGACTCTCCGCTCCAGGCAGGTTTTCATTACAGCACTGGTGAATGACCAAGTAATCCAATGCTGGTTTTCAGCCGCCTTTTCACACTCGCAGTGTGCTGTTCAATTGTCTATCCACTCAAACCTGGTCAGCCTTTCATTTTCTTTTCCACAATATCAGACTTCAGAAATCATTGGAATCGCCAGTACAGAATGTTCCATTCATTCACTGCCAATCTGGAATTCATCTGAATCTGCACTCCAGGTAGGCTTTCATTACACCACTTATGAATGTCCAAGTAACACAATGCTGGTTTTCAGCGGTCTGTTCACACTCTAAGCCCTGCTTTTTACTGGGTATCCACACAACTGTGGTCAGCTCTTCATTTTCATGTCCAAACAATCCAGACTTGAGAAATCATTGCAATCTCCAGTACAGAATGTTCCATTCATTCACTGCGAATCTGGAATTCAACTGAATCTCCACTACCTGCAGATTTATCTTACACCACTTGTGAATGTCCAAGTAAAACAATGCTGGTTTTCAGAGGCCTGTTCATGTTCGCAGTCGTGCTGTTCAATTGGCTATCCACTCAACCTGTTTTGCTCCTCATTTTCCTGTGCACACAACCCAGCCTTCAGAAATCATTGTAATCTCCACTACAGGATGTTCCATTCATTCACTGGGAATCTGGAATTCATCTGAATCTGCACTCCACGCAGGCTTTCGTTACACCACTGCTGAAAGTCGAAGTAATGCAATACTGGTTTTCAGTGGTCTGTTCACATTCGAAGCCGAGGCTTTTTACAGGCTATCCACTCAACACTGGTCAGCTCTTCATTTTCGTGTCCCCACAATCCAGATTTCAGAAATCATTGCAATCTCCACTACAGAATGTTCCATTCATTCACTGCGAGTCTGGAGTTTATCTGATTCTCCACTCCCGCCTGGTTAACATTACACCACTTGTGAATGTCCAAGTAAGCCAATGCTGGTTTTCAGAGGCCTGTTCATACTCGCAGCCGTGCTGTTTAATTGACAATTCACTCCACCCTGTTCAGCTCTTCATTGTCCCACCACACTACCAGCCTTCAGAAATCTTTGTTATCTCCACTACAGAATGTTCCATTCATTCACTGCGAATCTGGAATTCATCTGACTCTCAACTCCACGCAGGTTTTCATTACACCACTGTTGAATGTCCAAGTAACCCAATGCTGGTTTTCAGCGGCCTGTTCATATTCGCAGCCCTGCTGTTTACTTGGCTATCGATTCAAGCCTGGTCAGCTCTTCATTTTCCTGTCCACACAACACAGGCTTCAGAAATCATTGGAATCTCCTCTACAGAATGTTCCATTCATTCACTGCGAATGTGGAATTCAACTGACTCTCCACTCCATGCAGGTTTTCCTTACACCACTGATGAATGTCCAAGTAACCCAATGCTGGTTTTCAGCTGCATGTTCACACTCGCAGCCATGCTATACAATTGGCTTTCCACTAAATCCTGATTAGTTCTTGATTTTCCTTCCACACGACCCAGCCTTCAGAAATCGTTGGAATCTCCACTAGAGAATGTTCCATTCATTCACTGCGAATCTGGAATTCCTCTGAACCTCCACTCCCGGCAGGTTTTCGTTACACCACTGTTGAATGTCCAAGTAACCCAATGTTTTAAGTGTTTTCTTCACAAGCGCAGTGGTGCTGTTCAATTGGCTATCCACTCAACCCTGGCCAGCTCTACATTTTCCTGTCCACACCACAGAGACTGGAGAAATCATTGTTATCTCCACTACAGAATGTTCCATTCATTCACAGCGAATCTGGAATTCATCTGAATCTCCACTCCCGGCAGGTTTTCGTGACACCACTGGTAAATATCCAAGTAAGCCAATGCTGGTTTTAAGTGGCCTGCTCATACTCTCAGCCGTGCTGTTCAATTTGCTATCCACTCAACCCTCTTCAGCTCCATTTTCCTGTCCACATAACCCAAACTTCAGAAACAATTGGTATCTCCTCCACAGAATGTTCCATTCATTGACGGCAAATCTGAAATTCATCTAATTCTCAACTCCCGTCAGGTTTTCGTTACACCACTTGTGAATGTCCAATTAAGCCAAAGCTGGTTTTCAGTGGCCTGTTCTTACTACGAGACGTGCTGTTCATTTGGCTATCCATTCCACCCTGTTCAGCTCTACATTTTCGTGTCCACAAAACCCAGCCTTCAGAAATCATTGGAATCACCACTAGAGAATGTTCCATTCATTCACTGCGAATCTGGAATTCATCTGAATCTCCACTCCCGGCAGGTTTTCATTGCACCACTGCTGAATGTTCAAGTAACGCAATGATGGTTTTCAGCGGTCTATTCACACTCGAACCCGTGCTGTTCACGGTCTAGCGACTCAACACTGGTGAGTTCTTCTTTTTCCAGTTCAGACAATACAAACCTCAGAAACCATTGCAATCTACACTACAGAATGTTTCATTCATTCAGGCGAATCTTGAATTCATCTTGTTCTCCACTCCCAGCAGGTTTTCGTTTCACCACTGGTGAATGTCCAAGCAACCCAAGGCTGGTTTCAGCTGCGTGTTAACACTCGCAGCCGTCCGTGCTGTTCAATTGGCTATCCAGTGAACGCTGGTTAGCTCTTGATTTTCCTTCCACACACCGAGCCTTCAGAAATCATTCTTATCTCCACTTCAGAATGTTCCATTCGTTCCCTGCGAATCTGGAATTCCTCTGACTCTCCACACCAGGCAGATTTTCCTAACAACACTGGTGAATGACCAGGTAATCCAATGCTGGTTTTCAGCGGCTGTTCACACTCACAGCCTTGCTGTTCAATTGGCAATCCAGTCAAACCTAGTCAGCTCTTCATTTTCCTGTCCACACAACCCAGCGTTCAGAAATCATTGGAATCTCTACTACAGAAATTTCCATTCATTCACTGTGAATCTGGAAATACTCTGAATCTGCATTCCAGGAAGGCTTTCGTTACACCACTGATGAATGTCCAAGTAATGCAATGCTGCTTCTTAGTGGTCTGTTCACACTCGAAACCGTGCTGTTCATTGGCTATCCACTCAATATCGGTCAGCTCTTCAATATCCTGTCCAGACTATCCAGATTCCTAAATGTTGGCAATCACCACTACAGAATGTTCCATTCAATCACGCGAATCTGGAATTCATCAGAGTCTCCACTCCTGGAAGGTTTTCGTGACACCACTGGTAAATGTCCAAGGAAGACAATGCTGGTTTTAAGCCGCCTGCTAACACACTCAGCCGTGCTGTTCAATTTGCTATCCACCCAACCCTATTCAGCTCTACATTTTCCTGTCCTCATAACCCAACCTTCAGAAATAATTGGTATCTCCTCCACAGAATGTTCCGTTCATTCACTGCGAATCTTAAATTCATCTGACTCTCAACTCCCGGCGGGTTATCGTTACACCACTTGTGAATGTCCAAGTAAGCCAATGCTGGTTTTCAGTGGCCTGTTCATACTAAGAGACGTGCTGTTCATTTGGCTATCCACTCCACCCTGTTCAGCTCTACATTTTCGTGTCCACAAAACCCAGCCTTCAGAAATCATTGGAATCACCACTAGAGAATGTTCCATTCATTCACTGCGAATCTGGAATTCCTCTGAACCTCCACTCCTGGCAGGTTTTCGTTACGCCACTGGTGAATGTCCAAGTAACTCAATACTGGTTTTCAGAGGCATGTTCAACTCGCAGAAGTGCTGTTCAATGGGCTATCCACTCAATATTGGTCAGCTCTTCATTTTCCTCTCCACAAAAACCAGCCTTCAGAAATCATTGGGCTCTCCACTACAGACTGTTCCATTCATTCACTGCGATTCTGCAATTCATCTGACTCTCCGCTCCAGGCAGGTTTTCATTACAGCACTGGTGAATGACCATGTAATCCAATGCTGGTTTTCAGCCGCCTTTTCACACTCGCAGTGTGCTGTTCAATTGTCTATCCACTCAAACCTGGTCAGCCTTTCATTTTCTTTTCCACAATATCAGACTTCAGAAATCATTGGAATCGCCAGTACAGAATGTTCCATTCATTCACTGCCAATCTGGAATTCATCTGAATCTGCACTCCAGGTAGGCTTTCATTACACCACTTATGAATGTCCAAGTAACACAATGCTGGTTTTCAGCGGTCTGTTCACACTCTAAGCCCTGCTTTTTACTGGGTATCCACACAACTGTGGTCAGCTCTTCATTTTCATGTCCAAACAATCCAGACTTGAGAAATCATTGCAATCTCCAGTACAGAATGTTCCATTAATTCACTGCGAATCTGGAATTCAACTGAATCTCCACTACCTGCAGATTTATCTTACACCACTTGTGAATGTCCAAGTAAAGCAATGCTGGTTTTCAGAGGCCTGTTCATGTTCGCAGTCGTGCTGTTCAATTGGCTATCCACTCAACCTGTTTTGCTCCTCATTTTCCTGTGCACACAACCCAGCCTTCAGAAATCATTGTAATCTCCACTACAGGATGTTCCATTCATTCACTGGGAATCTGGAATTCATCTGAATCTGCACTCCACGCAGGCTTTCGTTACACCACTGCTGAAAGTCGAAGTAATGCAATACTGGTTTTCAGTGGTCTGTTCACATTCGAAGCCGAGGCTTTTTACAGGCTATCCACTCAACACTGGTCAGCTCTTCATTTTCGTGTCCCCACAATCCAGATTTCAGAAATCATTGCAATCTCCACTACAGAATGTTCCATTCATTCACTGCGAGTCTGGAGTTTATCTGATTCTCCACTCCCGCCTGGTTAACATTACACCACTTGTGAATGTCCAAGTAAGCCAATGCTGGTTTTCAGAGGCCTGTTCATACTCGCAGCCGTGCTGTTTAATTGACAATTCACTCCACCCTGTTCAGCTCTTCATTGTCCCACCACACTACCAGCCTTCAGAAATCTTTGTTATCTCCACTACAGAATGTTCCATTCATTCACTGCGAATCTGGAATTCATCTGACTCTCAACTCCACGCAGGTTTTCATTACACCACTGTTGAATGTCCAAGTAACCCAAAGCTGGTTTTCAGCGGCCTGTTCATATTCGCAGCCCTGCTGTTTACTTGGCTATCGATTCAAGCCTGGTCAGCTCTTCATTTTCCTGTCCACACAACACAGGCTTCAGAAATCATTGGAATCTCCTCTACAGAATGTTCCATTCATTCACTGCGAATGTGGAATTCAACTGACTCTCCACTCCATGCAGGTTTTCCTTACACCACTGATGAATGTCCAAGTAACCCAATGCTGGTTTTCAGCTGCATGTTCACACTCGCAGCCATGCTATACAATTGGCTTTCCACTAAATCCTGATTAGTTCTTGATTTTCCTTCCACACGACCCAGCCTTCAGAAATCGTTGGAATCTCCACTAGAGAATGTTCCATTCATTCACTGCGAATCTGGAATTCCTCTGAACCTCCACTCCCGGCAGGTTTTCGTTACACCACTGTTGAATGTCCAAGTAACCCAATGTTTTAAGTGTTTTCTTCACAAGCGCAGTGGTGCTGTTCAATTGGCTATCCACTCAACCCTGGCCAGCTCTACATTTTCCTGTCCACACCACAGAGACTGGAGAAATCATTGTTATCTCCACTACAGAATGTTCCATTCATTCACAGCGAATCTGGAATTCATCTGAATCTCCACTCCCGGCAGGTTTTCGTGACACCACTGGTAAATATCCAAGTAAGCCAATGCTGGTTTTAAGTGGCCTGCTCATACTCTCAGCCGTGCTGTTCAATTTGCTATCCACTCAACCCTCTTCAGCTCCATTTTCCTGTCCACATAACCCAAACTTCAGAAACAATTGGTATCTCCTCCACAGAATGTTCCATTCATTGACGGCAAATCTGAAATTCATCTAATTCTCAACTCCCGTCAGGTTTTCGTTACACCACTTGTGAATGTCCAATTAAGCCAAAGCTGGTTTTCAGTGGCCTGTTCTTACTACGAGACGTGCTGTTCATTTGGCTATCCATTCCACCCTGTTCAGCTCTACATTTTCGTGTCCACAAAACCCAGCCTTCAGAAATCATTGGAATCACCACTAGAGAATGTTCCATTCATTCACTGCGAATCTGGAATTCATCTGAATCTCCACTCCCGGCAGGTTTTCATTGCACCACTGCTGAATGTTCAAGTAACGCAATGATGGTTTTCAGCGGTCTATTCACAATCGAACCCGTGCTGTTCACGGTCTAGCGACTCAACACTGGTGAGTTCTTCTTTTTCCAGTTCAGACAATACAAACCTCAGAAACCATTGCAATCTACACTACAGAATGTTTCATTCATTCAGGCGAATCTTGAATTCATCTTGTTCTCCACTCCCAGCAGGTTTTCGTTTCACCACTGGTGAATGTCCAAGCAACCCAAGGCTGGTTTCAGCTGCGTGTTAACACTCGCAGCCGTGCTGTTCAATTGGCTATCCAGTGAACGCTGGTTAGCTCTTGATTTTCCTTCCACACACCGAGCCTTCAGAAATCATTCTTATCTCCACTTCAGAATGTTCCATTCGTTCCCTGCGAATCTGGAATTCCTCTGACTCTCCACACCAGGCAGATTTTCCTAACAACACTGGTGAATGACCAGGTAATCCAATGCTGGTTTTCAGCGGCTGTTCACACTCACAGCCTTGCTGTTCAATTGGCAATCCAGTCAAACCTAGTCAGCTCTTCATTTTCCTGTCCACACAACCCAGCGTTCAGAAATCATTGGAATCTCTACTACAGAAATTTCCATTCATTCACTGTGAATCTGGAAATACTCTGAATCTGCATTCCAGGAAGGCTTTCGTTACACCACTGATGAATGTCCAAGTAATGCAATGCTGCTTCTTAGTGGTCTGTTCACACTCGAAACCGTGCTGTTCATTGGCTATCCACTCAATATCGGTCAGCTCTTCAATATCCTGTCCAGACTATCCAGATTCCTAAATGTTGGCAATCACCACTACAGAATGTTCCATTCAATCACGCGAATCTGGAATTCATCAGAGTCTCCACTCCTGGAAGGTTTTCGTGACACCACTGGTAAATGTCCAAGGAAGACAATGCTGGTTTTAAGCCGCCTGCTAACACACTCAGCCGTGCTGTTCAATTTGCTATCCACCCAACCCTATTCAGCTCTACATTTTCCTGTCCTCATAACCCAACCTTCAGAAATAATTGGTATCTCCTCCACAGAATGTTCCGTTCATTCACTGCGAATCTTAAATTCATCTGACTCTCAACTCCCGGCGGGTTATCGTTACACCACTTGTGAATGTCCAAGTAAGCCAATGCTGGTTTTCAGTGGCCTGTTCATACTAAGAGACGTGCTGTTCATTTGGCTATCCACTCCACCCTGTTCAGCTCTACATTCTCGTGTCCACAAAACCCAGCCTTCAGAAATCATTGGAATCACCACTAGAGAATGTTCCATTCATTCACTGCGAATCTGGAATTCATCTGAACCTCCACTCCTGGCAGGTTTTCGTTACGCCACTGGTGAATGTCCAAGTAACTCAATACTGGTTTTCAGAGGCATGTTCAACTCGCAGAAGTGCTGTTCAATGGGCTATCCACTCAATATTGGTCAGCTCTTCATTTTCCTCTCCACACAAACCAGCCTTCAGAAATCATTGGGCTCTCCACTACAGACTGTTCCATTCATTCACTGCGATTCTGCAATTCATCTGACTCTCCGCTCCAGGCAGGTTTTCATTACAGCACTGGTGAATGACCAAGTAATCCAATGCTGGTTTTCAGCCGCCTTTTCACACTCGCAGTGTGCTGTTCAATTGTCTATCCACTCAAACCTGGTCAGCCTTTCATTTTCTTTTCCACAATATCAGACTTCAGAAATCATTGGAATCGCCAGTACAGAATGTTCCATTCATTCACTGCCAATCTGGAATTCATCTGAATCTGCACTCCAGGTAGGCTTTCATTACACCACTTATGAATGTCCAAGTAACACAATGCTGGTTTTCAGCGGTCTGTTCACACTCTAAGCCCTGCTTTTTACTGGGTATCCACACAACTGTGGTCAGCTCTTCATTTTCATGTCCAAACAATCCAGACTTGAGAAATCATTGCAATCTCCAGTACAGAATGTTCCATTCATTCACTGCGAATCTGGAATTCAACTGAATCTCCACTACCTGCAGATTTATCTTACACCACTTGTGAATGTCCAAGTAAAACAATGCTGGTTTTCAGAGGCCTGTTCATGTTCGCAGTCGTGCTGTTCAATTGGCTATCCACTCAACCTGTTTTGCTCCTCATTTTCCTGTGCACACAACCCAGCCTTCAGAAATCATTGTAATCTCCACTACAGGATGTTCCATTCATTCACTGGGAATCTGGAATTCATCTGAATCTGCACTCCACGCAGGCTTTCGTTACACCACTGCTGAAAGTCGAAGTAATGCAATACTGGTTTTCAGTGGTCTGTTCACATTCGAAGCCGAGGCTTTTTACAGGCTATCCACTCAACACTGGTCAGCTCTTCATTTTCGTGTCCCCACAATCCAGATTTCAGAAATCATTGCAATCTCCACTACAGAATGTTCCATTCATTCACTGCGAGTCTGGAGTTTATCTGATTCTCCACTCCCGCCTGGTTAACATTACACCACTTGTGAATGTCCAAGTAAGCCAATGCTGGTTTTCAGAGGCCTGTTCATACTCGCAGCCGTGCTGTTTAATTGACAATTCACTCCACCCTGTTCAGCTCTTCATTGTCCCACCACACTACCAGCCTTCAGAAATCTTTGTTATCTCCACTACAGAACGTTCCATTCATTCACTGCGAATCTGGAATTCATCTGACTCTCAACTCCACGCAGGTTTTCATTACACCACTGTTGAATGTCCAAGTAACCCAATGCTGGTTTTCAGCGGCCTGTTCATATTCGCAGCCCTGCTGTTTACTTGGCTATCGATTCAAGCCTGGTCAGCTCTTCATTTTCCTGTCCACACAACACAGGCTTCAGAAATCATTGGAATCTCCTCTACAGAATGTTCCATTCATTCACTGCGAATGTGGAATTCAACTGACTCTCCACTCCATGCAGGTTTTCCTTACACCACTGATGAATGTCCAAGTAACCCAATGCTGGTTTTCAGCTGCATGTTCACACTCGCAGCCATGCTATACAATTGGCTTTCCACTAAATCCTGATTAGTTCTTGATTTTCCTTCCACACGACCCAGCCTTCAGAAATCGTTGGAATCTCCACTAGAGAATGTTCCATTCATTCACTGCGAATCTGGAATTCCTCTGAACCTCCACTCCAGGCAGGTTTTCGTTACACCACTGTTGAATGTCCAAGTAACCCAATGTTTTAAGTGTTTTCTTCACAAGCGCAGTGGTGCTGTTCAATTGGCTATCCACTCAACCCTGGCCAGCTCTACATTTTCCTGTCCACACCACAGAGACTGGAGAAATCATTGTTATCTCCACTACAGAATGTTCCATTCATTCACAGCGAATCTGGAATTCATCTGAATCTCCACTCCCGGCAGGTTTTCGTGACACCACTGGTAAATATCCAAGTAAGCCAATGCTGGTTTTAAGTGGCCTGCTCATACTCTCAGCCGTGCTGTTCAATTTGCTATCCACTCAACCCTCTTCAGCTCCATTTTCCTGTCCACATAACCCAAACTTCAGAAACAATTGGTATCTCCTCCACAGAATGTTCCATTCATTGACGGCAAATCTGAAATTCATCTAATTCTCAACTCCCGTCAGGTTTTCGTTACACCACTTGTGAATGTCCAATTAAGCCAAAGCTGGTTTTCAGTGGCCTGTTCTTACTACGAGACGTGCTGTTCATTTGGCTATCCATTCCACCCTGTTCAGCTCTACATTTTCGTGTCCACAAAACCCAGCCTTCAGAAATCATTGGAATCACCACTAGAGAATGTTCCATTCATTCACTGCGAATCTGGAATTCATCTGAATCTCCACTCCCGGCAGGTTTTCATTGCACCACTGCTGAATGTTCAAGTAACGCAATGATGGTTTTCAGCGGTCTATTCACACTCGAACCCGTGCTGTTCACGGTCTAGCGACTCAACACTGGTGAGTTCTTCTTTTTCCAGTTCAGACAATACAAACCTCAGAAACCATTGCAATCTACACTACAGAATGTTTCATTCATTCAGGCGAATCTTGAATTCATCTTGTTCTCCACTCCCAGCAGGTTTTCGTTTCACCACTGGTGAATGTCCAAGCAACCCAAGGCTGGTTTCAGCTGCGTGTTAACACTCGCAGCCGTGCTGTTCAATTGGCTATCCAGTGAACGCTGGTTAGCTCTTGATTTTCCTTCCACACACCGAGCCTTCAGAAATCATTCTTATCTCCACTTCAGAATGTTCCATTCGTTCCCTGCGAATCTGGAATTCCTCTGACTCTCCACACCAGGCAGATTTTCCTAACAACACTGGTGAATGACCAGGTAATCCAATGCTGGTTTTCAGCGGCTGTTCACACTCACAGCCTTGCTGTTCAATTGGCAATCCAGTCAAACCTAGTCAGCTCTTCATTTTCCTGTCCACACAACCCAGCGTTCAGAAATCATTGGAATCTCTACTACAGAAATTTCCATTCATTCACTGTGAATCTGGAAATACTCTGAATCTGCATTCCAGGAAGGCTTTCGTTACACCACTGATGAATGTCCAAGTAATGCAATGCTGCTTCTTAGTGGTCTGTTCACACTCGAAACCGTGCTGTTCATTGGCTATCCACTCAATATCGGTCAGCTCTTCAATATCCTGTCCAGACTATCCAGATTCCTAAATGTTGGCAATCACCACTACAGAATGTTCCATTCAATCACGCGAATCTGGAATTCATCAGAGTCTCCACTCCTGGAAGGTTTTCGTGACACCACTGGTAAATGTCCAAGGAAGACAATGCTGGTTTTAAGCCGCCTGCTAACACACTCAGCCGTGCTGTTCAATTTGCTATCCACCCAACCCTATTCAGCTCTACATTTTCCTGTCCTCATAACCCAACCTTCAGAAATAATTGGTATCTCCTCCACAGAATGTTCCGTTCATTCACTGCGAATCTTAAATTCATCTGACTCTCAACTCCCGGCGGGTTATCGTTACACCACTTGTGAATGTCCAAGTAAGCCAATGCTGGTTTTCAGTGGCCTGTTCATACTAAGAGACGTGCTGTTCATTTGGCTATCCACTCCACCCTGTTCAGCTCTACATTTTCGTGTCCACAAAACCCAGCCTTCAGAAATCATTGGAATCACCACTAGAGAATGTTCCATTCATTCACTGCGAATCTGGAATTCCTCTGAACCTCCACTCCTGGCAGGTTTTCGTTACGCCACTGGTGAATGTCCAAGTAACTCAATACTGGTTTTCAGAGGCATGTTCAACTCGCAGAAGTGCTGTTCAATGGGCTATCCACTCAATATTGGTCAGCTCTTCATTTTCCTCTCCACACAAACCAGCCTTCAGAAATCATTGGGCTCTCCACTACAGACTGTTCCATTCATTCACTGCGATTCTGCAATTCATCTGACTCTCCGCTCCAGGCAGGTTTTCATTACAGCACTGGTGAATGACCAAGTAATCCAATGCTGGTTTTCAGCCGCCTTTTCACACTCGCAGTGTGCTGTTCAATTGTCTATCCACTCAAACCTGGTCAGCCTTTCATTTTCTTTTCCACAATATCAGACTTCAGAAATCATTGGAATCGCCAGTACAGAATGTTCCATTCATTCACTGCCAATCTGGAATTCATCTGAATCTGCACTCCAGGTAGGCTTTCATTACACCACTTATGAATGTCCAAGTAACACAATGCTGGTTTTCAGCGGTCTGTTCACACTCTAAGCCCTGCTTTTTACTGGGTATCCACACAACTGTGGTCAGCTCTTCATTTTCATGTCCAAACAATCCAGACTTGAGAAATCATTGCAATCTCCAGTACAGAATGTTCCATTCATTCACTGCGAATCTGGAATTCAACTGAATCTCCACTACCTGCAGATTTATCTTACACCACTTGTGAATGTCCAAGTAAAACAATGCTGGTTTTCAGAGGCCTGTTCATGTTCGCAGTCGTGCTGTTCAATTGGCTATCCACTCAACCTGTTTTGCTCCTCATTTTCCTGTGCACACAACCCAGCCTTCAGAAATCATTGTAATCTCCACTACAGGATGTTCCATTCATTCACTGGGAATCTGGAATTCATCTGAATCTGCACTCCACGCAGGCTTTCGTTACACCACTGCTGAAAGTCGAAGTAATGCAATACTGGTTTTCAGTGGTCTGTTCACATTCGAAGCCGAGGCTTTTTACAGGCTATCCACTCAACACTGGTCAGCTCTTCATTTTCGTGTGCCCACAATCCAGATTTCAGAAATCATTGCAATCTCCACTACAGAATGTTCCATTCATTCACTGCGAGTCTGGAGTTTATCTGATTCTCCACTCCCGCCTGGTTAACATTACACCACTTGTGAATGTCCAAGTAAGCCAATGCTGGTTTTCAGAGGCCTGTTCATACTCGCAGCCGTGCTGTTTAATTGACAATTCACTCCACCCTGTTCAGCTCTTCATTGTCCCACCACACTACCAGCCTTCAGAAATCTTTGTTATCTCCACTACAGAATGTTCCATTCATTCACTGCGAATCTGGAATTCATCTGACTCTCAACTCCACGCAGGTTTTCATTACACCACTGTTGAATGTCCAAGTAACCCAATGCTGGTTTTCAGCGGCCTGTTCATATTCGCAGCCCTGCTGTTTACTTGGCTATCGATTCAAGCCTGGTCAGCTCTTCATTTTCCTGTCCACACAACACAGGCTTCAGAAATCATTGGAATCTCCTCTACAGAATGTTCCATTCATTCACTGCGAATGTGGAATTCAACTGACTCTCCACTCCATGCAGGTTTTCCTTACACCACTGATGAATGTCCAAGTAACCCAATGCTGGTTTTCAGCTGCATGTTCACACTCGCAGCCATGCTATACAATTGGCTTTCCACTAAATCCTGATTAGTTCTTGATTTTCCTTCCACACGACCCAGCCTTCAGAAATCGTTGGAATCTCCACTAGAGAATGTTCCATTCATTCACTGCGAATCTGGAATTCCTCTGAACCTCCACTCCAGGCAGGTTTTCGTTACACCACTGTTGAATGTCCAAGTAACCCAATGTTTTAAGTGTTTTCTTCACAAGCGCAGTGGTGCTGTTCAATTGGCTATCCACTCAACCCTGGCCAGCTCTACATTTTCCTGTCCACACCACAGAGACTGGAGAAATCATTGTTATCTCCACTACAGAATGTTCCATTCATTCACAGCGAATCTGGAATTCATCTGAATCTCCACTCCCGGCAGGTTTTCGTGACACCACTGGTAAATATCCAAGTAAGCCAATGCTGGTTTTAAGTGGCCTGCTCATACTCTCAGCCGTGCTGTTCAATTTGCTATCCACTCAACCCTCTTCAGCTCCATTTTCCTGTCCACATAACCCAAACTTCAGAAACAATTGGTATCTCCTCCACAGAATGTTCCATTCATTGACGGCAAATCTGAAATTCATCTAATTCTCAACTCCCGTCAGGTTTTCGTTACACCACTTGTGAATGTCCAATTAAGCCAAAGCTGGTTTTCAGTGGCCTGTTCTTACTACGAGACGTGCTGTTCATTTGGCTATCCATTCCACCCTGTTCAGCTCTACATTTTCGTGTCCACAAAACCCAGCCTTCAGAAATCATTGGAATCACCACTAGAGAATGTTCCATTCATTCACTGCGAATCTGGAATTCATCTGAATCTCCACTCCCGGCAGGTTTTCATTGCACCACTGCTGAATGTTCAAGTAACGCAATGATGGTTTTCAGCGGTCTATTCACACTCGAACCCGTGCTGTTCACGGTCTAGCGACTCAACACTGGTGAGTTCTTCTTTTTCCAGTTCAGACAATACAAACCTCAGAAACCATTGCAATCTACACTACAGAATGTTTCATTCATTCAGGCGAATCTTGAATTCATCTTGTTCTCCACTCCCAGCAGGTTTTCGTTTCACCACTGGTGAATGTCCAAGCAACCCAAGGCTGGTTTCAGCTGCGTGTTAACACTCGCAGCCGTGCTGTTCAATTGGCTATCCAGTGAACGCTGGTTAGCTCTTGATTTTCCTTCCACACACCGAGCCTTCAGAAATCATTCTTATCTCCACTTCAGAATGTTCCATTCGTTCCCTGCGAATCTGGAATTCCTCTGACTCTCCACACCAGGCAGATTTTCCTAACAACACTGGTGAATGACCAGGTAATCCAATGCTGGTTTTCAGCGGCTGTTCACACTCACAGCCTTGCTGTTCAATTGGCAATCCAGTCAAACCTAGTCAGCTCTTCATTTTCCTGTCCACACAACCCAGCGTTCAGAAATCATTGGAATCTCTACTACAGAAATTTCCATTCATTCACTGTGAATCTGGAAATACTCTGAATCTGCATTCCAGGAAGGCTTTCGTTACACCACTGATGAATGTCCAAGTAATGCAATGCTGCTTCTTAGTGGTCTGTTCACACTCGAAACCGTGCTGTTCATTGGCTATCCACTCAATATCGGTCAGCTCTTCAATATCCTGTCCAGACTATCCAGATTCCTAAATGTTGGCAATCACCACTACAGAATGTTCCATTCAATCACGCGAATCTGGAATTCATCAGAGTCTCCACTCCTGGAAGGTTTTCGTGACACCACTGGTAAATGTCCAAGGAAGACAATGCTGGTTTTAAGCCGCCTGCTAACACACTCAGCCGTGCTGTTCAATTTGCTATCCACCCAACCCTATTCAGCTCTACATTTTCCTGTCCTCATAACCCAACCTTCAGAAATAATTGGTATCTCCTCCACAGAATGTTCCGTTCATTCACTGCGAATCTTAAATTCATCTGACTCTCAACTCCCGGCGGGTTATCGTTACACCACTTGTGAATGTCCAAGTAAGCCAATGCTGGTTTTCAGTGGCCTGTTCATACTAAGAGACGTGCTGTTCATTTGGCTATCCACTCCACCCTGTTCAGCTCTACATTTTCGTGTCCACAAAACCCAGCCTTCAGAAATCATTGGAATCACCACTAGAGAATGTTCCATTCATTCACTGCGAATCTGGAATTCCTCTGAACCTCCACTCCTGGCAGGTTTTCGTTACGCCACTGGTGAATGTCCAAGTAACTCAATACTGGTTTTCAGAGGCATGTTCAACTCGCAGAAGTGCTGTTCAATGGGCTATCCACTCAATATTGGTCAGCTCTTCATTTTCCTCTCCACACAAACCAGCCTTCAGAAATCATTGGGCTCTCCACTACAGACTGTTCCATTCATTCACTGCGATTCTGCAATTCATCTGACTCTCCGCTCCAGGCAGGTTTTCATTACAGCACTGGTGAATGACCAAGTAATCCAATGCTGGTTTTCAGCCGCCTTTTCACACTCGCAGTGTGCTGTTCAATTGTCTATCCACTCAAACCTGGTCAGCCTTTCATTTTCTTTTCCACAATATCAGACTTCAGAAATCATTGGAATCGCCAGTACAGAATGTTCCATTCATTCACTGCCAATCTGGAATTCATCTGAATCTGCACTCCAGGTAGGCTTTCATTACACCACTTATGAATGTCCAAGTAACACAATGCTGGTTTTCAGCGGTCTGTTCACACTCTAAGCCCTGCTTTTTACTGGGTATCCACACAACTGTGGTCAGCTCTTCATTTTCATGTCCAAACAATCCAGACTTGAGAAATCATTGCAATCTCCAGTACAGAATGTTCCATTCATTCACTGCGAATCTGGAATTCAACTGAATCTCCACTACCTGCAGATTTATCTTACACCACTTATGAATGTCCAAGTAAAACAATGCTGGTTTTCAGAGGCCTGTTCATGTTCGCAGTCGTGCTGTTCAATTGGCTATCCACTCAACCTGTTTTGCTCCTCATTTTCCTGTGCACACAACCCAGCCTTCAGAAATCATTGTAATCTCCACTACAGGATGTTCCATTCATTCACTGGGAATCTGGAATTCATCTGAATCTGCACTCCACGCAGGCTTTCGTTACACCACTGCTGAAAGTCGAAGTAATGCAATACTGGTTTTCAGTGGTCTGTTCACATTCGAAGCCGAGGCTTTTTACAGGCTATCCACTCAACACTGGTCAGCTCTTCATTTTCGTGTCCCCACAATCCAGATTTCAGAAATCATTGCAATCTCCACTACAGAATGTTCCATTCATTCACTGCGAGTCTGGAGTTTATCTGATTCTCCACTCCCGCCTGGTTAACATTACACCACTTGTGAATGTCCAAGTAAGCCAATGCTGGTTTTCAGAGGCCTGTTCATACTCGCAGCCGTGCTGTTTAATTGACAATTCACTCCACCCTGTTCAGCTCTTCATTGTCCCACCACACTACCAGCCTTCAGAAATCTTTGTTATCTCCACTACAGAATGTTCCATTCATTCACTGCGAATCTGGAATTCATCTGACTCTCAACTCCACGCAGGTTTTCATTACACCACTGTTGAATGTCCAAGTAACCCAATGCTGGTTTTCAGCGGCCTGTTCATATTCGCAGCCCTGCTGTTTACTTGGCTATCGATTCAAGCCTGGTCAGCTCTTCATTTTCCTGTCCACACAACACAGGCTTCAGAAATCATTGGAATCTCCTCTACAGAATGTTCCATTCATTCACTGCGAATGTGGAATTCAACTGACTCTCCACTCCATGCAGGTTTTCCTTACACCACTGATGAATGTCCAAGTAACCCAATGCTGGTTTTCAGCTGCATGTTCACACTCGCAGCCATGCTATACAATTGGCTTTCCACTAAATCCTGATTAGTTCTTGATTTTCCTTCCACACGACCCAGCCTTCAGAAATCGTTGGAATCTCCACTAGAGAATGTTCCATTCATTCACTGCGAATCTGGAATTCCTCTGAACCTCCACTCCCGGCAGGTTTTCGTTACACCACTGTTGAATGTCCAAGTAACCCAATGTTTTAAGTGTTTTCTTCACAAGCGCAGTGGTGCTGTTCAATTGGCTATCCACTCAACCCTGGCCAGCTCTACATTTTCCTGTCCACACCACAGAGACTGGAGAAATCATTGTTAGCTCCACTACAGAATGTTCCATTCATTCACAGCGAATCTGGAATTCATCTGAATCTCCACTCCCGGCAGGTTTTCGTGACACCACTGGTAAATATCCAAGTAAGCCAATGCTGGTTTTAAGTGGCCTGCTCATACTCTCAGCCGTGCTGTTCAATTTGCTATCCACTCAACCCTCTTCAGCTCCATTTTCCTGTCCACATAACCCAAACTTCAGAAACAATTGGTATCTCCTCCACAGAATGTTCCATTCATTGACGGCAAATCTGAAATTCATCTAATTCTCAACTCCCGTCAGGTTTTCGTTACACCACTTGTGAATGTCCAATTAAGCCAAAGCTGGTTTTCAGTGGCCTGTTCTTACTACGAGACGTGCTGTTCATTTGGCTATCCATTCCACCCTGTTCAGCTCTACATTTTCGTGTCCACAAAACCCAGCCTTCAGAAATCATTGGAATCACCACTAGAGAATGTTCCATTCATTCACTGCGAATCTGGAATTCATCTGAATCTCCACTCCCGGCAGGTTTTCATTGCACCACTGCTGAATGTTCAAGTAACGCAATGATGGTTTTCAGCGGTCTATTCACACTCGAACCCGTGCTGTTCACGGTCTAGCGACTCAACACTGGTGAGTTCTTCTTTTTCCAGTTCAGACAATACAAACCTCAGAAACCATTGCAATCTACACTACAGAATGTTTCATTCATTCAGGCGAATCTTGAATTCATCTTGTTCTCCACTCCCAGCAGGTTTTCGTTTCACCACTGGTGAATGTCCAAGCAACCCAAGGCTGGTTTCAGCTGCGTGTTAACACTCGCAGCCGTGCTGTTCAATTGGCTATCCAGTGAACGCTGGTTAGCTCTTGATTTTCCTTCCACACACCGAGCCTTCAGAAATCATTCTTATCTCCACTTCAGAATGTTCCATTCGTTCCCTGCGAATCTGGAATTCCTCTGACTCTCCACACCAGGCAGATTTTCCTAACAACACTGGTGAATGACCAGGTAATCCAATGCTGGTTTTCAGCGGCTGTTCACACTCACAGCCTTGCTGTTCAATTGGCAATCCAGTCAAACCTAGTCAGCTCTTCATTTTCCTGTCCACACAACCCAGCGTTCAGAAATCATTGGAATCTCTACTACAGAAATTTCCATTCATTCACTGTGAATCTGGAAATAATCTGAATCTGCATTCCAGGAAGGCTTTCGTTACACCACTGATGAATGTCCAAGTAATGCAATGCTGCTTCTTAGTGCTCTGTTCACACTCGAAACCGTGCTGTTCATTGGCTATCCACTCAATATCGGTCAGCTCTTCAATATCCTGTCCAGACTATCCAGATTCCTAAATGTTGGCAATCACCACTACAGAATGTTCCATTCAATCACGCGAATCTGGAATTCATCAGAGTCTCCACTCCTGGAAGGTTTTCGTGACACCACTGGTAAATGTCCAAGGAAGATAATGCTGGTTTTAAGCCGCCTGCTAACACACTCAGCCGTGCTGTTCAATTTGCTATCCACCCAACCCTATTCAGCTCTACATTTTCCTGTCCTCATAACCCAACCTTCAGAAATAATTGGTATCTCCTCCACAGAATGTTCCGTTCATTCACTGCGAATCTTAAATTCATCTGACTCTCAACTCCCGGCGGGTTATCGTTACACCACTTGTGAATGTCCAAGTAAGCCAATGCTGGTTTTCAGTGGCCTGTTCATACTAAGAGACGTGCTGTTCATTTGGCTATCCACTCCACCCTGTTCAGCTCTACATTTTCGTGTCCACAAAACCCAGCCTTCAGAAATCATTGGAATCACCACTAGAGAATGTTCCATTCATTCACTGCGAATCTGGAATTCCTCTGAACCTCCACTCCTGGCAGGTTTTCGTTACGCCACTGGTGAATGTCCAAGTAACTCAATACTGGTTTTCAGAGGCATGTTCAACTCGCAGAAGTGCTGTTCAATGGGCTATCCACTCAATATTGGTCAGCTCTTCGTTTTCCTCTCCACACAAACCAGCCTTCAGAAATCATTGGGCTCTCCACTACAGACTGTTCCATTCATTCACTGCGATTCTGCAATTCATCTGACTCTCCGCTCCAGGCAGGTTTTCATTACAGCACTGGTGAATGACCAAGTAATCCAATGCTGGTTTTCAGCCGCCTTTTCACACTCGCAGTGTGCTGTTCAATTGTCTATCCACTCAAACCTGGTCAGCCTTTCATTTTCTTTTCCACAATATCAGACTTCAGAAATCATTGGAATCGCCAGTACAGAATGTTCCATTCATTCACTGCCAATCTGGAATTCATCTGAATCTGCACTCCAGGTAGGCTTTCATTACACCACTTATGAATGTCCAAGTAACACAATGCTGGTTTTCAGCGGTCTGTTCACACTCTAAGCCCTGCTTTTTACTGGGTATCCACACAACTGTGGTCAGCTCTTCATTTTCATGTCCAAACAATCCAGACTTGAGAAATCATTGCAATCTCCAGTACAGAATGTTCCATTCATTCACTGCGAATCTGGAATTCAACTGAATCTCCACTACCTGCAGATTTATCTTACACCACTTGTGAATGTCCAAGTAAAACAATGCTGGTTTTCAGAGGCCTGTTCATGTTCGCAGTCGTGCTGTTCAATTGGCTATCCACTCAACCTGTTTTGCTCCTCATTTTCCTGTGCACACAACCCAGCCTTCAGAAATCATTGTAATCTCCACTACAGGATGTTCCATTCATTCACTGGGAATCTGGAATTCATCTGAATCTGCACTCCACGCAGGCTTTCGTTACACCACTGCTGAAAGTCGAAGTAATGCAATACTGGTTTTCAGTGGTCTGTTCACATTCGAAGCCGAGGCTTTTTACAGGCTATCCACTCAACACTGGTCAGCTCTTCATTTTCGTGTCCCCACAATCCAGATTTCAGAAATCATTGCAATCTCCACTACAGAATGTTCCATTCATTCACTGCGAGTCTGGAGTTTATCTGATTCTCCACTCCCGCCTGGTTAACATTACACCACTTGTGAATGTCCAAGTAAGCCAATGCTGGTTTTCAGAGGCCTGTTCATACTCGCAGCCGTGCTGTTTAATTGACAATTCACTCCACCCTGTTCAGCTCTTCATTGTCCCACCACACTACCAGCCTTCAGAAATCTTTGTTATCTCCACTACAGAACGTTCCATTCATTCACTGCGAATCTGGAATTCATCTGACTCTCAACTCCACGCAGGTTTTCATTACACCACTGTTGAATGTCCAAGTAACCCAATGCTGGTTTTCAGCGGCCTGTTCATATTCGCAGCCCTGCTGTTTACTTGGCTATCGATTCAAGCCTGGTCAGCTCTTCATTTTCCTGTCCACACAACACAGGCTTCAGAAATCATTGGAATCTCCTCTACAGAATGTTCCATTCATTCACTGCGAATGTGGAATTCAACTGACTCTCCACTCCATGCAGGTTTTCCTTACACCACTGATGAATGTCCAAGTAACCCAATGCTGGTTTTCAGCTGCATGTTCACACTCGCAGCCATGCTATACAATTGGCTTTCCACTAAATCCTGATTAGTTCTTGATTTTCCTTCCACACGACCCAGCCTTCAGAAATCGTTGGAATCTCCACTAGAGAATGTTCCATTCATTCACTGCGAATCTGGAATTCCTCTGAACCTCCACTCCAGGCAGGTTTTCGTTACACCACTGTTGAATGTCCAAGTAACCCAATGTTTTAAGTGTTTTCTTCACAAGCGCAGTGGTGCTGTTCAATTGGCTATCCACTCAACCCTGGCCAGCTCTACATTTTCCTGTCCACACCACAGAGACTGGAGAAATCATTGTTATCTCCACTACAGAATGTTCCATTCATTCACAGCGAATCTGGAATTCATCTGAATCTCCACTCCCGGCAGGTTTTCGTGACACCACTGGTAAATATCCAAGTAAGCCAATGCTGGTTTTAAGTGGCCTGCTCATACTCTCAGCCGTGCTGTTCAATTTGCTATCCACTCAACCCTCTTCAGCTCCATTTTCCTGTCCACATAACCCAAACTTCAGAAACAATTGGTATCTCCTCCACAGAATGTTCCATTCATTGACGGCAAATCTGAAATTCATCTAATTCTCAACTCCCGTCAGGTTTTCGTTACACCACTTGTGAATGTCCAATTAAGCCAAAGCTGGTTTTCAGTGGCCTGTTCTTACTACGAGACGTGCTGTTCATTTGGCTATCCATTCCACCCTGTTCAGCTCTACATTTTCGTGTCCACAAAACCCAGCCTTCAGAAATCATTGGAATCACCACTAGAGAATGTTCCATTCATTCACTGCGAATCTGGAATTCATCTGAATCTCCACTCCCGGCAGGTTTTCATTGCACCACTGCTGAATGTTCAAGTAACGCAATGATGGTTTTCAGCGGTCTATTCACACTCGAACCCGTGCTGTTCACGGTCTAGCGACTCAACACTGGTGAGTTCTTCTTTTTCCAGTTCAGACAATACAAACCTCAGAAACCATTGCAATCTACACTACAGAATGTTTCATTCATTCAGGCGAATCTTGAATTCATCTTGTTCTCCACTCCCAGCAGGTTTTCGTTTCACCACTGGTGAATGTCCAAGCAACCCAAGGCTGGTTTCAGCTGCGTGTTAACACTCGCAGCCGTGCTGTTCAATTGGCTATCCAGTGAACGCTGGTTAGCTCTTGATTTTCCTTCCACACACCGAGCCTTCAGAAATCATTCTTATCTCCACTTCAGAATGTTCCATTCGTTCCCTGCGAATCTGGAATTCCTCTGACTCTCCACACCAGGCAGATTTTCCTAACAACACTGGTGAATGACCAGGTAATCCAATGCTGGTTTTCAGCGGCTGTTCACACTCACAGCCTTGCTGTTCAATTGGCAATCCAGTCAAACCTAGTCAGCTCTTCATTTTCCTGTCCACACAACCCAGCGTTCAGAAATCATTGGAATCTCTACTACAGAAATTTCCATTCATTCACTGTGAATCTGGAAATACTCTGAATCTGCATTCCAGGAAGGCTTTCGTTACACCACTGATGAATGTCCAAGTAATGCAATGCTGCTTCTTAGTGGTCTGTTCACACTCGAAACCGTGCTGTTCATTGGCTATCCACTCAATATCGGTCAGCTCTTCAATATCCTGTCCAGACTATCCAGATTCCTAAATGTTGGCAATCACCACTACAGAATGTTCCATTCAATCACGCGAATCTGGAATTCATCAGAGTCTCCACTCCTGGAAGGTTTTCGTGACACCACTGGTAAATGTCCAAGGAAGACAATGCTGGTTTTAAGCCGCCTGCTAACACACTCAGCCGTGCTGTTCAATTTGCTATCCACCCAACCCTATTCAGCTCTACATTTTCCTGTCCTCATAACCCAACCTTCAGAAATAATTGGTATCTCCTCCACAGAATGTTCCGTTCATTCACTGCGAATCTTAAATTCATCTGACTCTCAACTCCCGGCGGGTTATCGTTACACCACTTGTGAATGTCCAAGTAAGCCAATGCTGGTTTTCAGTGGCCTGTTCATACTAAGAGACGTGCTGTTCATTTGGCTATCCACTCCACCCTGTTCAGCTCTACATTTTCGTGTCCACAAAACCCAGCCTTCAGAAATCATTGGAATCACCACTAGAGAATGTTCCATTCATTCACTGCGAATCTGGAATTCCTCTGAACCTCCACTCCTGGCAGGTTTTCGTTACGCCACTGGTGAATGTCCAAGTAACTCAATACTGGTTTTCAGAGGCATGTTCAACTCGCAGAAGTGCTGTTCAATGGGCTATCCACTCAATATTGGTCAGCTCTTCATTTTCCTCTCCACACAAACCAGCCTTCAGAAACCATTGGGCTCTCCACTACAGACTGTTCCATTCATTCACTGCGATTCTGCAATTCATCTGACTCTCCGCTCCAGGCAGGTTTTCATTACAGCACTGGTGAATGACCAAGTAATCCAATGCTGGTTTTCAGCCGCCTTTTCACACTCGCAGTGTGCTGTTCAATTGTCTATCCACTCAAACCTGGTCAGCCTTTCATTTTCTTTTCCACAATATCAGACTTCAGAAATCATTGGAATCGCCAGTACAGAATGTTCCATTCATTCACTGCCAATCTGGAATTCATCTGAATCTGCACTCCAGGTAGGCTTTCATTACACCACTTATGAATGTCCAAGTAACACAATGCTGGTTTTCAGCGGTCTGTTCACACTCTAAGCCCTGCTTTTTACTGGGTATCCACACAACTGTGGTCAGCTCTTCATTTTCATGTCCAAACAATCCAGACTTGAGAAATCATTGCAATCTCCAGTACAGAATGTTCCATTCATTCACTGCGAATCTGGAATTCAACTGAATCTCCACTACCTGCAGATTTATCTTACACCACTTGTGAATGTCCAAGTAAAACAATGCTGGTTTTCAGAGGCCTGTTCATGTTCGCAGTCGTGCTGTTCAATTGGCTATCCACTCAACCTGTTTTGCTCCTCATTTTCCTGTGCACACAACCCAGCCTTCAGAAATCATTGTAATCTCCACTACAGGATGTTCCATTCATTCACTGGGAATCTGGAATTCATCTGAATCTGCACTCCACGCAGGCTTTCGTTACACCACTGCTGAAAGTCGAAGTAATGCAATACTGGTTTTCAGTGGTCTGTTCACATTCGAAGCCGAGGCTTTTTACAGGCTATCCACTCAACACTGGTCAGCTCTTCATTTTCGTGTCCCCACAATCCAGATTTCAGAAATCATTGCAATCTCCACTACAGAATGTTCCATTCATTCACTGCGAGTCTGGAGTTTATCTGATTCTCCACTCCCGCCTGGTTAACATTACACCACTTGTGAATGTCCAAGTAAGCCAATGCTGGTTTTCAGAGGCCTGTTCATACTCGCAGCCGTGCTGTTTAATTGACAATTCACTCCACCCTGTTCAGCTCTTCATTGTCCCACCACACTACCAGCCTTCAGAAATCTTTGTTATCTCCACTACAGAACGTTCCATTCATTCACTGCGAATCTGGAATTCATCTGACTCTCAACTCCACGCAGGTTTTCATTACACCACTGTTGAATGTCCAAGTAACCCAATGCTGGTTTTCAGCGGCCTGTTCATATTCGCAGCCCTGCTGTTTACTTGGCTATCGATTCAAGCCTGGTCAGCTCTTCATTTTCCTGTCCACACAACACAGGCTTCAGAAATCATTGGAATCTCCTCTACAGAATGTTCCATTCATTCACTGCGAATGTGGAATTCAACTGACTCTCCACTCCATGCAGGTTTTCCTTACACCACTGATGAATGTCCAAGTAACCCAATGCTGGTTTTCAGCTGCATGTTCACACTCGCAGCCATGCTATACAATTGGCTTTCCACTAAATCCTGATTAGTTCTTGATTTTCCTTCCACACGACCCAGCCTTCAGAAATCGTTGGAATCTCCACTAGAGAATGTTCCATTCATTCACTGCGAATCTGGAATTCCTCTGAACCTCCACTCCCGGCAGGTTTTCGTTACACCACTGTTGAATGTCCAAGTAACCCAATGTTTTAAGTGTTTTCTTCACAAGCGCAGTGGTGCTGTTCAATTGGCTATCCACTCAACCCTGGCCAGCTCTACATTTTCCTGTCCACACCACAGAGACTGGAGAAATCATTGTTAGCTCCACTACAGAATGTTCCATTCATTCACAGCGAATCTGGAATTCATCTGAATCTCCACTCCCGGCAGGTTTTCGTGACACCACTGGTAAATATCCAAGTAAGCCAATGCTGGTTTTAAGTGGCCTGCTCATACTCTCAGCCGTGCTGTTCAATTTGCTATCCACTCAACCCTCTTCAGCTCCATTTTCCTGTCCACATAACCCAAACTTCAGAAACAATTGGTATCTCCTCCACAGAATGTTCCATTCATTGACGGCAAATCTGAAATTCATCTAATTCTCAACTCCCGTCAGGTTTTCGTTACACCACTTGTGAATGTCCAATTAAGCCAAAGCTGGTTTTCAGTGGCCTGTTCTTACTACGAGACGTGCTGTTCATTTGGCTATCCATTCCACCCTGTTCAGCTCTACATTTTCGTGTCCACAAAACCCAGCCTTCAGAAATCATTGGAATCACCACTAGAGAATGTTCCATTCATTCACTGCGAATCTGGAATTCATCTGAATCTCCACTCCCGGCAGGTTTTCATTGCACCACTGCTGAATGTTCAAGTAACGCAATGATGGTTTTCAGCGGTCTATTCACACTCGAACCCGTGCTGTTCACGGTCTAGCGACTCAACACTGGTGAGTTCTTCTTTTTCCAGTTCAGACAATACAAACCTCAGAAACCATTGCAATCTACACTACAGAATGTTTCATTCATTCAGGCGAATCTTGAATTCATCTTGTTCTCCACTCCCAGCAGGTTTTCGTTTCACCACTGGTGAATGTCCAAGCAACCCAAGGCTGGTTTCAGCTGCGTGTTAACACTCGCAGCCGTGCTGTTCAATTGGCTATCCAGTGAACGCTGGTTAGCTCTTGATTTTCCTTCCACACACCGAGCCTTCAGAAATCATTCTTATCTCCACTTCAGAATGTTCCATTCGTTCCCTGCGAATCTGGAATTCCTCTGACTCTCCACACCAGGCAGATTTTCCTAACAACACTGGTGAATGACCAGGTAATCCAATGCTGGTTTTCAGCGGCTGTTCACACTCACAGCCTTGCTGTTCAATTGGCAATCCAGTCAAACCTAGTCAGCTCTTCATTTTCCTGTCCACACAACCCAGCGTTCAGAAATCATTGGAATCTCTACTACAGAAATTTCCATTCATTCACTGTGAATCTGGAAATACTCTGAATCTGCATTCCAGGAAGGCTCTCGTTACACCACTGATGAATGTCCAAGTAATGCAATGCTGCTTCTTAGTGGTCTGTTCACACTCGAAACCGTGCTGTTCATTGGCTATCCACTCAATATCGGTCAGCTCTTCAATATCCTGTCCAGACTATCCAGATTCCTAAATGTTGGCAATCACCACTACAGAATGTTCCATTCAATCACGCGAATCTGGAATTCATCAGAGTCTCCACTCCTGGAAGGTTTTCGTGACACCACTGGTAAATGTCCAAGGAAGACAATGCTGGTTTTAAGCCGCCTGCTAACACACTCAGCCGTGCTGTTCAATTTGCTATCCACCCAACCCTATTCAGCTCTACATTTTCCTGTCCTCATAACCCAACCTTCAGAAATAATTGGTATCTCCTCCACAGAATGTTCCGTTCATTCACTGCGAATCTTAAATTCATCTGACTCTCAACTCCCGGCGGGTTATCGTTACACCACTTGTGAATGTCCAAGTAAGCCAATGCTGGTTTTCAGTGGCCTGTTCATACTAAGAGACGTGCTGTTCATTTGGCTATCCACTCCACCCTGTTCAGCTCTACATTTTCGTGTCCACAAAACCCAGCCTTCAGAAATCATTGGAATCACCACTAGAGAATGTTCCATTCATTCACTGCGAATCTGGAATTCCTCTGAACCTCCACTCCTGGCAGGTTTTCGTTACGCCACTGGTGAATGTCCAAGTAACTCAATACTGGTTTTCAGAGGCATGTTCAACTCGCAGAAGTGCTGTTCAATGGGCTATCCACTCAATATTGGTCAGCTCTTCATTTTCCTCTCCACACAAACCAGCCTTCAGAAACCATTGGGCTCTCCACTACAGACTGTTCCATTCATTCACTGCGATTCTGCAATTCATCTGACTCTCCGCTCCAGGCAGGTTTTCATTACAGCACTGGTGAATGACCAAGTAATCCAATGCTGGTTTTCAGCCGCCTTTTCACACTCGCAGTGTGCTGTTCAATTGTCTATCCACTCAAACCTGGTCAGCCTTTCATTTTCTTTTCCACAATATCAGACTTCAGAAATCATTGGAATCGCCAGTACAGAATGTTCCATTCATTCACTGCCAATCTGGAATTCATCTGAATCTGCACTCCAGGTAGGCTTTCATTACACCACTTATGAATGTCCAAGTAACACAATGCTGGTTTTCAGCGGTCTGTTCACACTCTAAGCCCTGCTTTTTACTGGGTATCCACACAACTGTGGTCAGCTCTTCATTTTCATGTCCAAACAATCCAGACTTGAGAAATCATTGCAATCTCCAGTACAGAATGTTCCATTCATTCACTGCGAATCTGGAATTCAACTGAATCTCCACTACCTGCAGATTTATCTTACACCACTTGTGAATGTCCAAGTAAAACAATGCTGGTTTTCAGAGGCCTGTTCATGTTCGCAGTCGTGCTGTTCAATTGGCTATCCACTCAACCTGTTTTGCTCCTCATTTTCCTGTGCACACAACCCAGCCTTCAGAAATCATTGTAATCTCCATTACAGGATGTTCCATTCATTCACTGGGAATCTGGAATTCATCTGAATCTGCACTCCACGCAGGCTTTCGTTACACCACTGCTGAAAGTCGAAGTAATGCAATACTGGTTTTCAGTGGTCTGTTCACATTCGAAGCCGAGGCTTTTTACAGGCTATCCACTCAACACTGGTCAGCTCTTCATTTTCGTGTCCCCACAATCCAGATTTCAGAAATCATTGCAATCTCCACTACAGAATGTTCCATTCATTCACTGCGAGTCTGGAGTTTATCTGATTCTCCACTCCCGCCTGGTTAACATTACACCACTTGTGAATGTCCAAGTAAGCCAATGCTGGTTTTCAGAGGCCTGTTCATACTCGCAGCCGTGCTGTTTAATTGACAATTCACTCCACCCTGTTCAGCTCTTCATTGTCCCACCACACTACCAGCCTTCAGAAATCTTTGTTATCTCCACTACAGAATGTTCCATTCATTCACTGCGAATCTGGAATTCATCTGACTCTCAACTCCACGCAGGTTTTCATTACACCACTGTTGAATGTCCAAGTAACCCAATGCTGGTTTTCAGCGGCCTGTTCATATTCGCAGCCCTGCTGTTTACTTGGCTATCGATTCAAGCCTGGTCAGCTCTTCATTTTCCTGTCCACACAACACAGGCTTCAGAAATCATTGGAATCTCCTCTACAGAATGTTCCATTCATTCACTGCGAATGTGGAATTCAACTGACTCTCCACTCCATGCAGGTTTTCCTTACACCACTGATGAATGTCCAAGTAACCCAATGCTGGTTTTCAGCTGCATGTTCACACTCGCAGCCATGCTATACAATTGGCTTTCCACTAAATCCTGATTAGTTCTTGATTTTCCTTCCACACGACCCAGCCTTCAGAAATCGTTGGAATCTCCACTAGAGAATGTTCCATTCATTCACTGCGAATCTGGAATTCCTCTGAACCTCCACTCCCGGCAGGTTTTCGTTACACCACTGTTGAATGTCCAAGTAACCCAATGTTTTAAGTGTTTTCTTCACAAGCGCAGTGGTGCTGTTCAATTGGCTATCCACTCAACCCTGGCCAGCTCTACATTTTCCTGTCCACACCACAGAGACTGGAGAAATCATTGTTAGCTCCACTACAGAATGTTCCATTCATTCACAGCGAATCTGGAATTCATCTGAATCTCCACTCCCGGCAGGTTTTCGTGACACCACTGGTAAATATCCAAGTAAGCCAATGCTGGTTTTAAGTGGCCTGCTCATACTCTCAGCCGTGCTGTTCAATTTGCTATCCACTCAACCCTCTTCAGCTCCATTTTCCTGTCCACATAACCCAAACTTCAGAAACAATTGGTATCTCCTCCACAGAATGTTCCATTCATTGACGGCAAATCTGAAATTCATCTAATTCTCAACTCCCGTCAGGTTTTCGTTACACCACTTGTGAATGTCCAATTAAGCCAAAGCTGGTTTTCAGTGGCCTGTTCTTACTACGAGACGTGCTGTTCATTTGGCTATCCATTCCACCCTGTTCAGCTCTACATTTTCGTGTCCACAAAACCCAGCCTTCAGAAATCATTGGAATCACCACTAGAGAATGTTCCATTCATTCACTGCGAATCTGGAATTCATCTGAATCTCCACTCCCGGCAGGTTTTCATTGCACCACTGCTGAATGTTCAAGTAACGCAATGATGGTTTTCAGCGGTCTATTCACACTCGAACCCGTGCTGTTCACGGTCTAGCGACTCAACACTGGTGAGTTCTTCTTTTTCCAGTTCAGACAATACAAACCTCAGAAACCATTGCAATCTACACTACAGAATGTTTCATTCATTCAGGCGAATCTTGAATTCATCTTGTTCTCCACTCCCAGCAGGTTTTCGTTTCACCACTGGTGAATGTCCAAGCAACCCAAGGCTGGTTTCAGCTGCGTGTTAACACTCGCAGCCGTGCTGTTCAATTGGCTATCCAGTGAACGCTGGTTAGCTCTTGATTTTCCTTCCACACACCGAGCCTTCAGAAATCATTCTTATCTCCACTTCAGAATGTTCCATTCGTTCCCTGCGAATCTGGAATTCCTCTGACTCTCCACACCAGGCAGATTTTCCTAACAACACTGGTGAATGACCAGGTAATCCAATGCTGGTTTTCAGCGGCTGTTCACACTCACAGCCTTGCTGTTCAATTGGCAATCCAGTCAAACCTAGTCAGCTCTTCATTTTCCTGTCCACACAACCCAGCGTTCAGAAATCATTGGAATCTCTACTACAGAAATTTCCATTCATTCACTGTGAATCTGGAAATACTCTGAATCTGCATTCCAGGAAGGCTCTCGTTACACCACTGATGAATGTCCAAGTAATGCAATGCTGCTTCTTAGTGGTCTGTTCACACTCGAAACCGTGCTGTTCATTGGCTATCCACTCAATATCGGTCAGCTCTTCAATATCCTGTCCAGACTATCCAGATTCCTAAATGTTGGCAATCACCACTACAGAATGTTCCATTCAATCACGCGAATCTGGAATTCATCAGAGTCTCCACTCCTGGAAGGTTTTCGTGACACCACTGGTAAATGTCCAAGGAAGACAATGCTGGTTTTAAGCCGCCTGCTAACACACTCAGCCGTGCTGTTCAATTTGCTATCCACCCAACCCTATTCAGCTCTACATTTTCCTGTCCTCATAACCCAACCTTCAGAAATAATTGGTATCTCCTCCACAGAATGTTCCGTTCATTCACTGCGAATCTTAAATTCATCTGACTCTCAACTCCCGGCGGGTTATCGTTACACCACTTGTGAATGTCCAAGTAAGCCAATGCTGGTTTTCAGTGGCCTGTTCATACTAAGAGACGTGCTGTTCATTTGGCTATCCACTCCACCCTGTTCAGCTCTACATTTTCGTGTCCACAAAACCCAGCCTTCAGAAATCATTGGAATCACCACTAGAGAATGTTCCATTCATTCACTGCGAATCTGGAATTCCTCTGAACCTCCACTCCTGGCAGGTTTTCGTTACGCCACTGGTGAATGTCCAAGTAACTCAATACTGGTTTTCAGAGGCATGTTCAACTCGCAGAAGTGCTGTTCAATGGGCTATCCACTCAATATTGGTCAGCTCTTCATTTTCCTCTCCACACAAACCAGCCTTCAGAAATCATTGGGCTCTCCACTACAGACTGTTCCATTCATTCACTGCGATTCTGCAATTCATCTGACTCTCCGCTCCAGGCAGGTTTTCATTACAGCACTGGTGAATGACCAAGTAATCCAATGCTGGTTTTCAGCCGCCTTTTCACACTCGCAGTGTGCTGTTCAATTGTCTATCCACTCAAACCTGGTCAGCCTTTCATTTTCTTTTCCACAATATCAGACTTCAGAAATCATTGGAATCGCCAGTACAGAATGTTCCATTCATTCACTGCCAATCTGGAATTCATCTGAATCTGCACTCCAGGTAGGCTTTCATTACACCACTTATGAATGTCCAAGTAACACAATGCTGGTTTTCAGCGGTCTGTTCACACTCTAAGCCCTGCTTTTTACTGGGTATCCACACAACTGTGGTCAGCTCTTCATTTTCATGTCCAAACAATCCAGACTTGAGAAATCATTGCAATCTCCAGTACAGAATGTTCCATTCATTCACTGCGAATCTGGAATTCAACTGAATCTCCACTACCTGCAGATTTATCTTACACCACTTGTGAATGTCCAAGTAAAACAATGCTGGTTTTCAGAGGCCTGTTCATGTTCGCAGTCGTGCTGTTCAATTGGCTATCCACTCAACCTGTTTTGCTCCTCATTTTCCTGTGCACACAACCCAGCCTTCAGAAATCATTGTAATCTCCACTACAGGATGTTCCATTCATTCACTGGGAATCTGGAATTCATCTGAATCTGCACTCCACGCAGGCTTTCGTTACACCACTGCTGAAAGTCGAAGTAATGCAATACTGGTTTTCAGTGGTCTGTTCACATTCGAAGCCGAGGCTTTTTACAGGCTATCCACTCAACACTGGTCAGCTCTTCATTTTCGTGTCCCCACAATCCAGATTTCAGAAATCATTGCAATCTCCACTACAGAATGTTCCATTCATTCACTGCGAGTCTGGAGTTTATCTGATTCTCCACTCCCGCCTGGTTAACATTACACCACTTGTGAATGTCCAAGTAAGCCAATGCTGGTTTTCAGAGGCCTGTTCATACTCGCAGCCGTGCTGTTTAATTGACAATTCACTCCACCCTGTTCAGCTCTTCATTGTCCCACCACACTACCAGCCTTCAGAAATCTTTGTTATCTCCACTACAGAATGTTCCATTCATTCACTGCGAATCTGGAATTCATCTGACTCTCAACTCCACGCAGGTTTTCATTACACCACTGTTGAATGTCCAAGTAACCCAATGCTGGTTTTCAGCGGCCTGTTCATATTCGCAGCCCTGCTGTTTACTTGGCTATCGATTCAAGCCTGGTCAGCTCTTCATTTTCCTGTCCACACAACACAGGCTTCAGAAATCATTGGAATCTCCTCTACAGAATGTTCCATTCATTCACTGCGAATGTGGAATTCAACTGACTCTCCACTCCATGCAGGTTTTCCTTACACCACTGATGAATGTCCAAGTAACCCAATGCTGGTTTTCAGCTGCATGTTCACACTCGCAGCCATGCTATACAATTGGCTTTCCACTAAATCCTGATTAGTTCTTGATTTTCCTTCCACACGACCCAGCCTTCAGAAATCGTTGGAATCTCCACTAGAGAATGTTCCATTCATTCACTGCGAATCTGGAATTCCTCTGAACCTCCACTCCCGGCAGGTTTTCGTTACACCACTGTTGAATGTCCAAGTAACCCAATGTTTTAAGTGTTTTCTTCACAAGCGCAGTGGTGCTGTTCAATTGGCTATCCACTCAACCCTGGCCAGCTCTACATTTTCCTGTCCACACCACAGAGACTGGAGAAATCATTGTTATCTCCACTACAGAATGTTCCATTCATTCACAGCGAATCTGGAATTCATCTGAATCTCCACTCCCGGCAGGTTTTCGTGACACCACTGGTAAATATCCAAGTAAGCCAATGCTGGTTTTAAGTGGCCTGCTCCTACTCTCAGCCGTGCTGTTCAATTTGCTATCCACTCAACCCTCTTCAGCTCCATTTTCCTGTCCACATAACCCAAACTTCAGAAACAATTGGTATCTCCTCCACAGAATGTTCCATTCATTGACGGCAAATCTGAAATTCATCTAATTCTCAACTCCCGTCAGGTTTTCGTTACACCACTTGTGAATGTCCAATTAAGCCAAAGCTGGTTTTCAGTGGCCTGTTCTTACTACGAGACGTGCTGTTCATTTGGCTATCCATTCCACCCTGTTCAGCTCTACATTTTCGTGTCCACAAAACCCAGCCTTCAGAAATCATTGGAATCACCACTAGAGAATGTTCCATTCATTCACTGCGAATCTGGAATTCATCTGAATCTCCACTCCCGGCAGGTTTTCATTGCACCACTGCTGAATGTTCAAGTAACGCAATGATGGTTTTCAGCGGTCTATTCACACTCGAACCCGTGCTGTTCACGGTCTAGCGACTCAACACTGGTGAGTTCTTCTTTTTCCAGTTCAGACAATACAAACCTCAGAAACCATTGCAATCTACACTACAGAATGTTTCATTCATTCAGGCGAATCTTGAATTCATCTTGTTCTCCACTCCCAGCAGGTTTTCGTTTCACCACTGGTGAATGTCCAAGCAACCCAAGGCTGGTTTCAGCTGCGTGTTAAGACTCGCAGCCGTGCTGTTCAATTGGCTATCCAGTGAACGCTGGTTAGCTCTTGATTTTCCTTCCACACACCGAGCCTTCAGAAATCATTCTTATCTCCACTTCAGAATGTTCCATTCGTTCCCTGCGAATCTGGAATTCCTCTGACTCTCCACACCAGGCAGATTTTCCTAACAACACTGGTGAATGACCAGGTAATCCAATGCTGGTTTTCAGCGGCTGTTCACACTCACAGCCTTGCTGTTCAATTGGCAATCCAGTCAAACCTAGTCAGCTCTTCATTTTCCTGTCCACACAACCCAGCGTTCAGAAATCATTGGAATCTCTACTACAGAAATTTCCATTCATTCACTGTGAATCTGGAAATACTCTGAATCTGCATTCCAGGAAGGCTCTCGTTACACCACTGATGAATGTCCAAGTAATGCAATGCTGCTTCTTAGTGGTCTGTTCACACTCGAAACCGTGCTGTTCATTGGCTATCCACTCAATATCGGTCAGCTCTTCAATATCCTGTCCAGACTATCCAGATTCCTAAATGTTGGCAATCACCACTACAGAATGTTCCATTCAATCACGCGAATCTGGAATTCATCAGAGTCTCCACTCCTGGAAGGTTTTCGTGACACCACTGGTAAATGTCCAAGGAAGACAATGCTGGTTTTAAGCCGCCTGCTAACACACTCAGCCGTGCTGTTCAATTTGCTATCCACCCAACCCTATTCAGCTCTACATTTTCCTGTCCTCATAACCCAACCTTCAGAAATAATTGGTATCTCCTCCACAGAATGTTCCGTTCATTCACTGCGAATCTTAAATTCATCTGACTCTCAACTCCCGGCGGGTTATCGTTACACCACTTGTGAATGTCCAAGTAAGCCAATGCTGGTTTTCAGTGGCCTGTTCATACTAAGAGACGTGCTGTTCATTTGGCTATCCACTCCACCCTGTTCAGCTCTACATTTTCCTGTCCACAAAACCCAGCCTTCAGAAATCATTGGAATCACCACTAGAGAATGTTCCATTCATTCACTGCGAATCTGGAATTCATCTGAACCTCCACTCCTGGCAGGTTTTCGTTACGCCACTGGTGAATGTCCAAGTCACTCAATACTGGTTTTCAGAGGCATGTTCAACTCGCAGAAGTGCTGTTCAATGGGCTATCCACTCAATATTGGTCAGCTCTTCATTTTCCTCTCCACACAAACCAGCCTTCAGAAATCATTGGGCTCTCCACTACAGACTGTTCCATTCATTCACTGCGATTCTGCAATTCATCTGACTCTCCGCTCCAGGCAGGTTTTCATTACAGCACTGGTGAATGACCAAGTAATCCAATGCTGGTTTTCAGCCGCCTTTTCACACTCGCAGTGTGCTGTTCAATTGTCTATCCACTCAAACCTGGTCAGCCTTTCATTTTCTTTTCCACAATATCAGACTTCAGAAATCATTGGAATCGCCAGTACAGAATGTTCCATTCATTCACTGCCAATCTGGAATTCATCTGAATCTGCACTCCAGGTAGGCTTTCATTACACCACTTATGAATGTCCAAGTAACACAATGCTGGTTTTCAGCGGTCTGTTCACACTCTAAGCCCTGCTTTTTACTGGGTATCCACACAACTGTGGTCAGCTCTTCATTTTCATGTCCAAACAATCCAGACTTGAGAAATCATTGCAATCTCCAGTACAGAATGTTCCATTCATTCACTGCGAATCTGGAATTCAACTGAATCTCCACTACCTGCAGATTTATCTTACACCACTTGTGAATGTCCAAGTAAAACAATGCTGGTTTTCAGAGGCCTGTTCATGTTCGCAGTCGTGCTGTTCAATTGGCTATCCACTCAACCTGTTTTGCTCCTCATTTTCCTGTGCACACAACCCAGCCTTCAGAAATCATTGTAATCTCCACTACAGGATGTTCCATTCATTCACTGGGAATCTGGAATTCATCTGAATCTGCACTCCACGCAGGCTTTCGTTACACCACTGCTGAAAGTCGAAGTAATGCAATACTGGTTTTCAGTGGTCTGTTCACATTCGAAGCCGAGGCTTTTTACAGGCTATCCACTCAACACTGGTCAGCTCTTCATTTTCGTGTCCCCACAATCCAGATTTCAGAAATCATTGCAATCTCCACTACAGAATGTTCCATTCATTCACTGCGAGTCTGGAGTTTATCTGATTCTCCACTCCCGCCTGGTTAACATTACACCACTTGTGAATGTCCAAGTAAGCCAATGCTGGTTTTCAGAGGCCTGTTCATACTCGCAGCCGTGCTGTTTAATTGACAATTCACTCCACCCTGTTCAGCTCTTCATTGTCCCACCACACTACCAGCCTTCAGAAATCTTTGTTATCTCCACTACAGAATGTTCCATTCATTCACTGCGAATCTGGAATTCATCTGACTCTCAACTCCACGCAGGTTTTCATTACACCACTGTTGAATGTCCAAGTAACCCAATGCTGGTTTTCAGCGGCCTGTTCATATTCGCAGCCCTGCTGTTTACTTGGCTATCGATTCAAGCCTGGTCAGCTCTTCATTTTCCTGTCCACACAACACAGGCTTCAGAAATCATTGGAATCTCCTCTACAGAATGTTCCATTCATTCACTGCGAATGTGGAATTCAACTGACTCTCCACTCCATGCAGGTTTTCCTTACACCACTGATGAATGTCCAAGTAACCCAATGCTGGTTTTCAGCTGCATGTTCACACTCGCAGCCATGCTATACAATTGGCTTTCCACTAAATCCTGATTAGTTCTTGATTTTCCTTCCACACGACCCAGCCTTCAGAAATCGTTGGAATCTCCACTAGAGAATGTTCCATTCATTCACTGCGAATCTGGAATTCCTCTGAACCTCCACTCCCGGCAGGTTTTCGTTACACCACTGTTGAATGTCCAAGTAACCCAATGTTTTAAGTGTTTTCTTCACAAGCGCAGTGGTGCTGTTCAATTGGCTATCCACTCAACCCTGGCCAGCTCTACATTTTCCTGTCCACACCACAGAGACTGGAGAAATCATTGTTATCTCCACTACAGAATGTTCCATTCATTCACAGCGAATCTGGAATTCATCTGAATCTCCACTCCCGGCAGGTTTTCGTGACACCACTGGTAAATATCCAAGTAAGCCAATGCTGGTTTTAAGTGGCCTGCTCATACTCTCAGCCGTGCTGTTCAATTTGCTATCCACTCAACCCTCTTCAGCTCCATTTTCCTGTCCACATAACCCAAACTTCAGAAACAATTGGTATCTCCTCCACAGAATGTTCCATTCATTGACGGCAAATCTGAAATTCATCTAATTCTCAACTCCCGTCAGGTTTTCGTTACACCACTTGTGAATGTCCAATTAAGCCAAAGCTGGTTTTCAGTGGCCTGTTCTTACTACGAGACGTGCTGTTCATTTGGCTATCCATTCCACCCTGTTCAGCTCTACATTTTCGTGTCCACAAAACCCAGCCTTCAGAAATCATTGGAATCACCACTAGAGAATGTTCCATTCATTCACTGCGAATCTGGAATTCATCTGAATCTCCACTCCCGGCAGGTTTTCATTGCACCACTGCTGAATGTTCAAGTAACGCAATGATGGTTTTCAGCGGTCTATTCACACTCGAACCCGTGCTGTTCACGGTCTAGCGACTCAACACTGGTGAGTTCTTCTTTTTCCAGTTCAGACAATACAAACCTCAGAAACCATTGCAATCTACACTACAGAATGTTTCATTCATTCAGGCGAATCTTGAATTCATCTTGTTCTCCACTCCCAGCAGGTTTTCGTTTCACCACTGGTGAATGTCCAAGCAACCCAAGGCTGGTTTCAGCTGCGTGTTAAGACTCGCAGCCGTGCTGTTCAATTGGCTATCCAGTGAACGCTGGTTAGCTCTTGATTTTCCTTCCACACACCGAGCCTTCAGAAATCATTCTTATCTCCACTTCAGAATGTTCCATTCGTTCCCTGCGAATCTGGAATTCCTCTGACTCTCCACACCAGGCAGATTTTCCTAACAACACTGGTGAATGACCAGGTAATCCAATGCTGGTTTTCAGCGGCTGTTCACACTCACAGCCTTGCTGTTCAATTGGCAATCCAGTCAAACCTAGTCAGCTCTTCATTTTCCTGTCCACACAACCCAGCGTTCAGAAATCATTGGAATCTCTACTACAGAAATTTCCATTCATTCACTGTGAATCTGGAAATACTCTGAATCTGCATTCCAGGAAGGCTTTCGTTACACCACTGATGAATGTCCAAGTAATGCAATGCTGCTTCTTAGTGGTCTGTTCACACTCGAAACCGTGCTGTTCATTGGCTATCCACTCAATATCGGTCAGCTCTTCAATATCCTGTCCAGACTATCCAGATTCCTAAATGTTGGCAATCACCACTACAGAATGTTCCATTCAATCACGCGAATCTGGAATTCATCAGAGTCTCCACTCCTGGAAGGTTTTCGTGACACCACTGGTAAATGTCCAAGGAAGACAATGCTGGTTTTAAGCCGCCTGCTAACACACTCAGCCGTGCTGTTCAATTTGCTATCCACCCAACCCTATTCAGCTCTACATTTTCCTGTCCTCATAACCCAACCTTCAGAAATAATTGGTATCTCCTCCACAGAATGTTCCGTTCATTCACTGCGAATCTTAAATTCATCTGACTCTCAACTCCCGGCGGGTTATCGTTACACCACTTGTGAATGTCCAAGTAAGCCAATGCTGGTTTTCAGTGGCCTGTTCATACTAAGAGACGTGCTGTTCATTTGGCTATCCACTCCACCCTGTTCAGCTCTACATTTTCGTGTCCACAAAACCCAGCCTTCAGAAATCATTGGAATCACCACTAGAGAATGTTCCATTCATTCACTGCGAATCTGGAATTCCTCTGAACCTCCACTCCTGGCAGGTTTTCGTTACGCCACTGGTGAATGTCCAAGTAACTCAATACTGGTTTTCAGAGGCATGTTCAACTCGCAGAAGTGCTGTTCAATGGGCTATCCACTCAATATTGGTCAGCTCTTCATTTTCCTCTCCACACAAACCAGCCTTCAGAAATCATTTGGCTCTCCACTACAGACTGTTCCATTCATTCACTGCGATTCTGCAATTCATCTGACTCTCCGCTCCAGGCAGGTTTTCATTACAGCACTGGTGAATGACCAAGTAATCCAATGCTGGTTTTCAGCCGCCTTTTCACACTCGCAGTGTGCTGTTCAATTGTCTATCCACTCAAACCTGGTCAGCCTTTCATTTTCTTTTCCACAATATCAGACTTCAGAAATCATTGGAATCGCCAGTACAGAATGTTCCATTCATTCACTGCCAATCTGGAATTCATCTGAATCTGCACTCCAGGTAGGCTTTCATTACACCACTTATGAATGTCCAAGTAACACAATGCTGGTTTTCAGCGGTCTGTTCACACTCTAAGCCCTGCTTTTTACTGGGTATCCACACAACTGTGGTCAGCTCTTCATTTTCATGTCCAAACAATCCAGACTTGAGAAATCATTGCAATCTCCAGTACAGAATGTTCCATTCATTCACTGCGAATCTGGAATTCAACTGAATCTCCACTACCTGCAGATTTATCTTACACCACTTGTGAATGTCCAAGTAAAGCAATGCTGGTTTTAAGAGGCCTGTTCATGTTCGCAGTCGTGCTGTTCAATTGGCTATCCACTCAACCTGTTTTGCTCCTCATTTTCCTGTGCACACAACCCAGCCTTCAGAAATCATTGTAATCTCCACTACAGGATGTTCCATTCATTCACTGGGAATCTGGAATTCATCTGAATCTGCACTCCACGCAGGCTTTCGTTACACCACTGCTGAAAGTCGAAGTAATGCAATACTGGTTTTCAGTGGTCTGTTCACATTCGAAGCCGAGGCTTTTTACAGGCTATCCACTCAACACTGGTCAGCTCTTCATTTTCGTGTCCCCACAATCCAGATTTCAGAAATCATTGCAATCTCCACTACAGAATGTTCCATTCATTCACTGCGAGTCTGGAGTTTATCTGATTCTCCACTCCCGCCTGGTTAACATTACACCACTTGTGAATGTCCAAGTAAGCCAATGCTGGTTTTCAGAGGCCTGTTCATACTCGCAGCCGTGCTGTTTAATTGACAATTCACTCCACCATGTTCAGCTCTTCATTGTCCCACCACACTACCAGCCTTCAGAAATCTTTGTTATCTCCACTACAGAACGTTCCATTCATTCACTGCGAATCTGGAATTCATCTGACTCTCAACTCCACGCAGGTTTTCATTACACCACTGTTGAATGTCCAAGTAACCCAATGCTGGTTTTCAGCGGCCTGTTCATATTCGCAGCCCTGCTGTTTACTTGGCTATCGATTCAAGCCTGGTCAGCTCTTCATTTTCCTGTCCACACAACACAGGCTTCAGAAATCATTGGAATCTCCTCTACAGAATGTTCCATTCATTCACTGCGAATGTGGAATTCAACTGACTCTCCACTCCATGCAGGTTTTCCTTACACCACTGATGAATGTCCAAGTAACCCAATGCTGGTTTTCAGCTGCATGTTCACACTCGCAGCCATGCTATACAATTGGCTTTCCACTAAATCCTGATTAGTTCTTGATTTTCCTTCCACACGACCCAGCCTTCAGAAATCGTTGGAATCTCCACTAGAGAATGTTCCATTCATTCACTGCGAATCTGGAATTCCTCTGAACCTCCACTCCCGGCAGGTTTTCGTTACACCACTGTTGAATGTCCAAGTAACCCAATGTTTTAAGTGTTTTCTTCACAAGCGCAGTGGTGCTGTTCAATTGGCTATCCACTCAACCCTGGCCAGCTCTACATTTTCCTGTCCACACCACAGAGACTGGAGAAATCATTGTTATCTCCACTACAGAATGTTCCATTCATTCACAGCGAATCTGGAATTCATCTGAATCTCCACTCCCGGCAGGTTTTCGTGACACCACTGGTAAATATCCAAGTAAGCCAATGCTGGTTTTAAGTGGCCTGCTCATACTCTCAGCCGTGCTGTTCAATTTGCTATCCACTCAACCCTCTTCAGCTCCATTTTCCTGTCCACATAACCCAAACTTCAGAAACAATTGGTATCTCCTCCACAGAATGTTCCATTCATTGACGGCAAATCTGAAATTCATCTAATTCTCAACTCCCGTCAGGTTTTCGTTACACCACTTGTGAATGTCCAATTAAGCCAAAGCTGGTTTTCAGTGGCCTGTTCTTACTACGAGACGTGCTGTTCATTTGGCTATCCATTCCACCCTGTTCAGCTCTACATTTTCGTGTCCACAAAACCCAGCCTTCAGAAATCATTGGAATCACCACTAGAGAATGTTCCATTCATTCACTGCGAATCTGGAATTCATCTGAATCTCCACTCCCGGCAGGTTTTCATTGCACCACTGCTGAATGTTCAAGTAACGCAATGATGGTTTTCAACGGTCTATTCACACTCGAACCCGTGCTGTTCACGGTCTAGCGACTCAACACTGGTGAGTTCTTCTTTTTCCAGTTCAGACAATACAAACCTCAGAAACCATTGCAATCTACACTACAGAATGTTTCATTCATTCAGGCGAATCTTGAATTCATCTTGTTCTCCACTCCCAGCAGGTTTTCGTTTCACCACTGGTGAATGTCCAAGCAACCCAAGGCTGGTTTCAGCTGCGTGTTAACACTCGCAGCCGTCCATGCTGTTCAATTGGCTATCCAGTGAACGCTGGTTAGCTCTTGATTTTCCTTCCACACACCGAGCCTTCAGAAATCATTCTTATCTCCACTTCAGAATGTTCCATTCGTTCCCTGCGAATCTGGAATTCCTCTGACTCTCCACACCAGGCAGATTTTCCTAACAACACTGGTGAATGACCAGGTAATCCAATGCTGGTTTTCAGCGGCTGTTCACACTCACAGCCTTGCTGTTCAATTGGCAATCCAGTCAAACCTAGTCAGCTCTTCATTTTCCTGTCCACACAACCCAGCGTTCAGAAATCATTGGAATCTCTACTACAGAAATTTCCATTCATTCACTGTGAATCTGGAAATAATCTGAATCTGCACTCCACGCAGGCTTTCGTTACACCACTGCTGAAAGTCGAAGTAATGCAATACTGGTTTTCAGTGGTCTGTTCACATTCGAAGCCGAGGCTTTTTACAGGCTATCCACTCAACACTGGTCAGCTCTTCATTTTCGTGTCCCCACAATCCAGATTTCAGAAATCATTGCAATCTCCACTACAGAATGTTCCATTCATTCACTGCGAGTCTGGAGTTTATCTGATTCTCCACTCCCGCCTGGTTAACATTACACCACTTGTGAATGTCCAAGTAAGCCAATGCTGGTTTTCAGAGGCCTGTTCATACTCGCAGCCGTGCTGTTTAATTGACAATTCACTCCACCCTGTTCAGCTCTTCATTGTCCCACCACACTACCAGCCTTCAGAAATCTTTGTTATCTCCACTACAGAATGTTCCATTCATTCACTGCGAATCTGGAATTCATCTGACTCTCAACTCCACGCAGGTTTTCATTACACCACTGTTGAATGTCCAAGTAACCCAATGCTGGTTTTCAGCGGCCTGTTCATATTCGCAGCCCTGCTGTTTACTTGGCTATCGATTCAAGCCTGGTCAGCTCTTCATTTTCCTGTCCACACAACACAGGCTTCAGAAATCATTGGAATCTCCTCTACAGAATGTTCCATTCATTCACTGCGAATGTGGAATTCAACTGACTCTCCACTCCATGCAGGTTTTCCTTACACCACTGATGAATGTCCAAGTAACCCAATGCTGGTTTTCAGCTGCATGTTCACACTCGCAGCCATGCTATACAATTGGCTTTCCACTAAATCCTGATTAGTTCTTGATTTTCCTTCCACACGACCCAGCCTTCAGAAATCGTTGGAATCTCCACTAGAGAATGTTCCATTCATTCACTGCGAATCTGGAATTCCTCTGAACCTCCACTCCCGGCAGGTTTTCGTTACACCACTGTTGAATGTCCAAGTAACCCAATGTTTTAAGTGTTTTCTTCACAAGCGCAGTGGTGCTGTTCAATTGGCTATCCACTCAACCCTGGCCAGCTCTACATTTTCCTGTCCACACCACAGAGACTGGAGAAATCATTGTTATCTCCACTACAGAATGTTCCATTCATTCACAGCGAATCTGGAATTCATCTGAATCTCCACTCCCGGCAGGTTTTCGTGACACCACTGGTAAATATCCAAGTAAGCCAATGCTGGTTTTAAGTGGCCTGCTCATACTCTCAGCCGTGCTGTTCAATTTGCTATCCACTCAACCCTCTTCAGCTCCATTTTCCTGTCCACATAACCCAAACTTCAGAAACAATTGGTATCTCCTCCACAGAATGTTCCATTCATTGACGGCAAATCTGAAATTCATCTAATTCTCAACTCCCGTCAGGTTTTCGTTACACCACTTGTGAATGTCCAATTAAGCCAAAGCTGGTTTTCAGTGGCCTGTTCTTACTACGAGACGTGCTGTTCATTTGGCTATCCATTCCACCCTGTTCAGCTCTACATTTTCGTGTCCACAAAACCCAGCCTTCAGAAATCATTGGAATCACCACTAGAGAATGTTCCATTCATTCACTGCGAATCTGGAATTCATCTGAATCTCCACTCCCGGCAGGTTTTCATTGCACCACTGCTGAATGTTCAAGTAACGCAATGATGGTTTTCAGCGGTCTATTCACACTCGAACCCGTGCTGTTCACGGTCTAGCGACTCAACACTGGTGAGTTCTTCTTTTTCCAGTTCAGACAATACAAACCTCAGAAACCATTGCAATCTACACTACAGAATGTTTCATTCATTCAGGCGAATCTTGAATTCATCTTGTTCTCCACTCCCAGCAGGTTTTCGTTTCACCACTGGTGAATGTCCAAGCAACCCAAGGCTGGTTTCAGCTGCGTGTTAACACTCGCAGCCGTGCTGTTCAATTGGCTATCCAGTGAACGCTGGTTAGCTCTTGATTTTCCTTCCACACACCGAGCCTTCAGAAATCATTCTTATCTCCACTTCAGAATGTTCCATTCGTTCCCTGCGAATCTGGAATTCCTCTGACTCTCCACACCAGGCAGATTTTCCTAACAACACTGGTGAATGACCAGGTAATCCAATGCTGGTTTTCAGCGGCTGTTCACACTCACAGCCTTGCTGTTCAATTGGCAATCCAGTCAAACCTAGTCAGCTCTTCATTTTCCTGTCCACACAACCCAGCGTTCAGAAATCATTGGAATCTCTACTACAGAAATTTCCATTCATTCACTGTGAATCTGGAAATACTCTGAATCTGCATTCCAGGAAGGCTTTCGTTACACCACTGATGAATGTCCAAGTAATGCAATGCTGCTTCTTAGTGGTCTGTTCACACTCGAAACCGTGCTGTTCATTGGCTATCCACTCAATATCGGTCAGCTCTTCAATATCCTGTCCAGACTATCCAGATTCCTAAATGTTGGCAATCACCACTACAGAATGTTCCATTCAATCTCGCGAATCTGGAATTCATCAGAGTCTCCACTCCTGGAAGGTTTTCGTGACACCACTGGTAAATGTCCAAGGAAGACAATGCTGGTTTTAAGCCGCCTGCTAACACACTCAGCCGTGCTGTTCAATTTGCTATCCACCCAACCCTATTCAGCTCTACATTTTCCTGTCCTCATAACCTAACCTTCAGAAATAATTGGTATCTCCTCCACAGAATGTTCCGTTCATTCACTGCGAATCTTAAATTCATCTGACTCTCAACTCCCTGCGGGTTATCGTTACACCACTTGTGAATGTCCAAGTAAGCCAATGCTGGTTTTCAGTGGCCTGTTCATACTAAGAGACGTGCTGTTCATTTGGCTATCCACTCCACCCTGTTCAGCTCTACATTTTCGTGTCCACAAAACCCAGCCTTCAGAAATCATTGGAATCACCACTAGAGAATGTTCCATTCATTCACTGCGAATCTGGAATTCCTCTGAACCTCCACTCCTGGCAGGTTTTCGTTACGCCACTGGTGAATGTCCAAGTAACTCAATACTGGTTTTCAGAGGCATGTTCAACTCGCAGAAGTGCTGTTCAATGGGCTATCCACTCAATATTGGTCAGCTCTTCATTTTCCTCTCCACACAAACCAGCCTTCAGAAATCATTGGGCTCTCCACTACAGACTGTTCCATTCATTCACTGCGATTCTGCAATTCATCTGACTCTCCGCTCCAGGCAGGTTTTCATTACAGCACTGGTGAATGACCAAGTAATCCAATGCTGGTTTTCAGCCGCCTTTTCACACTCGCAGTGTGCTGTTCAATTGTCTATCCACTCAAACCTGGTCAGCCTTTCATTTTCTTTTCCACAATATCAGACTTCAGAAATCATTGGAATCGCCAGTACAGAATGTTCTATTCATTCACTGCCAGTCTGGAATTCATCTGAATCTGCACTCCAGGTAGGCTTTCATTACACCACTTATGAATGTCCAAGTAACACAATGCTGGTTTTCAGCGGTCTGTTCACACTCTAAGCCCTGCTTTTTACTGGGTATCCACACAACTGTGGTCAGCTCTTCATTTTCATGTCCAAACAATCCAGACTTGAGAAATCATTGCAATCTCCAGTACAGAATGTTCCATTCATTCACTGCGAATCTGGAATTCAACTGAATCTCCACTACCTGCAGATTTATCTTACACCACTTGTGAATGTCCAAGTAAAACAATGCTGGTTTTCAGAGGCCTGTTCATGTTCGCAGTCGTGCTGTTCAATTGGCTATCCACTCAACCTGTTTTGCTCCTCATTTTCCTGTGCACACAACCCAGCCTTCAGAAATCATTGTAATCTCCACTACAGGATGTTCCATTCATTCACTGGGAATCTGGAATTCATCTGAATCTGCACTCCACGCAGGCTTTCGTTACACCACTGCTGAAAGTCGAAGTAATGCAATACTGGTTTTCAGTGGTCTGTTCACATTCGAAGCCGAGGCTTTTTACAGGCTATCCACTCAACACTGGTCAGCTCTTCATTTTCGTGTCCCCACAATCCAGATTTCAGAAATCATTGCAATCTCCACTACAGAATGTTCCATTCATTCACTGCGAGTCTGGAGTTTATCTGATTCTCCACTCCCGCCTGGTTAACATTACACCACTTGTGAATGTCCAAGTAAGCCAATGCTGGTTTTCAGAGGCCTGTTCATACTCGCAGCCGTGCTGTTTAATTGACAATTCACTCCACCCTGTTCAGCTCTTCATTGTCCCACCACACTACCAGCCTTCAGAAATCTTTGTTATCTCCACTACAGAATGTTCCATTCATTCACTGCGAATCTGGAATTCATCTGACTCTCAACTCCACGCAGGTTTTCATTACACCACTGTTGAATGTCCAAGTAACCCAATGCTGGTTTTCAGCGGCCTGTTCATATTCGCAGCCCTGCTGTTTACTTGGCTATCGATTCAAGCCTGGTCAGCTCTTCATTTTCCTGTCCACACAACACAGGCTTCAGAAATCATTGGAATCTCCTCTACAGAATGTTCCATTCATTCACTGCGAATGTGGAATTCAACTGACTCTCCACTCCATGCAGGTTTTCCTTACACCACTGATGAATGTCCAAGTAACCCAATGCTGGTTTTCAGCTGCATGTTCACACTCGCAGCCATGCTATACAATTGGCTTTCCACTAAATCCTGATTAGTTCTTGATTTTCCTTCCACACGACCCAGCCTTCAGAAATCGTTGGAATCTCCACTAGAGAATGTTCCATTCATTCACTGCGAATCTGGAATTCCTCTGAACCTCCACTCCCGGCAGGTTTTCGTTACACCACTGTTGAATGTCCAAGTAACCCAATGTTTTAAGTGTTTTCTTCACAAGCGCAGTGGTGCTGTTCAATTGGCTATCCACTCAACCCTGGCCAGCTCTACATTTTCCTGTCCACACCACAGAGACTGGAGAAATCATTGTTATCTCCACTACAGAATGTTCCATTCATTCACAGCGAATCTGGAATTCATCTGAATCTCCACTCCCGGCAGGTTTTCGTGACACCACTGGTAAATATCCAAGTAAGCCAATGCTGGTTTTAAGTGGCCTGCTCATACTCTCAGCCGTGCTGTTCAATTTGCTATCCACTCAACCCTCTTCAGCTCCATTTTCCTGTCCACATAACCCAAACTTCAGAAACAATTGGTATCTCCTCCACAGAATGTTCCATTCATTGACGGCAAATCTGAAATTCATCTAATTCTCAACTCCCGTCAGGTTTTCGTTACACCACTTGTGAATGTCCAATTAAGCCAAAGCTGGTTTTCAGTGGCCTGTTCTTACTACGAGACGTGCTGTTCATTTGGCTATCCATTCCACCCTGTTCAGCTCTACATTTTCGTGTCCACAAAACCCAGCCTTCAGAAATCATTGGAATCACCACTAGAGAATGTTCCATTCATTCACTGCGAATCTGGAATTCATCTGAATCTCCACTCCCGGCAGGTTTTCATTGCACCACTGCTGAATGTTCAAGTAACGCAATGATGGTTTTCAGCGGTCTATTCACACTCGAACCCGTGCTGTTCACGGTCTAGCGACTCAACACTGGTGAGTTCTTCTTTTTCCAGTTCAGACAATACAAACCTCAGAAACCATTGCAATCTACACTACAGAATGTTTCATTCATTCAGGCGAATCTTGAATTCATCTTGTTCTCCACTCCCAGCAGGTTTTCGTTTCACCACTGGTGAATGTCCAAGCAACCCAAGGCTGGTTTCAGCTGCGTGTTAACACTCGCAGCCGTGCTGTTCAATTGGCTATCCAGTGAACGCTGGTTAGCTCTTGATTTTCCTTCCACACACCGAGCCTTCAGAAATCATTCTTATCTCCACTTCAGAATGTTCCATTCGTTCCCTGCGAATCTGGAATTCCTCTGACTCTCCACACCAGGCAGATTTTCCTAACAACACTGGTGAATGACCAGGTAATCCAATGCTGGTTTTCAGCGGCTGTTCACACTCACAGCCTTGCTGTTCAATTGGCAATCCAGTCAAACCTAGTCAGCTCTTCATTTTCCTGTCCACACAACCCAGCGTTCAGAAATCATTGGAATCTCTACTACAGAAATTTCCATTCATTCACTGTGAATCTGGAAATAATCTGAATCTGCATTCCAGGAAGGCTTTCGTTACACCACTGATGAATGTCCAAGTAATGCAATGCTGCTTCTTAGTGGTCTGTTCACACTCGAAACCGTGCTGTTCATTGGCTATCCACTCAATATCGGTCAGCTCTTCAATATCCTGTCCAGACTATCCAGATTCCTAAATGTTGGCAATCACCACTACAGAATGTTCCATTCAATCACGCGAATCTGGAATTCATCAGAGTCTCCACTCCTGGAAGGTTTTCGTGACACCACTGGTAAATGTCCAAGGAAGACAATGCTGGTTTTAAGCCGCCTGCTAACACACTCAGCCGTGCTGTTCAATTTGCTATCCACCCAACCCTATTCAGCTCTACATTTTCCTGTCCTCATAACCCAACCTTCAGAAATAATTGGTATCTCCTCCACAGAATGTTCCGTTCATTCACTGCGAATCTTAAATTCATCTGACTCTCAACTCCCGGCGGGTTATCGTTACACCACTTGTGAATGTCCAAGTAAGCCAATGCTGGTTTTCAGTGGCCTGTTCATACTAAGAGACGTGCTGTTCATTTGGCTATCCACTCCACCCTGTTCAGCTCTACATTTTCGTGTCCACAAAACCCAGCCTTCAGAAATCATTGGAATCACCACTAGAGAATGTTCCATTCATTCACTGCGAATCTGGAATTCCTCTGAACCTCCACTCCTGGCAGGTTTTCGTTACGCCACTGGTGAATGTCCAAGTAACTCAATACTGGTTTTCAGAGGCATGTTCAACTCGCAGAAGTGCTGTTCAATGGGCTATCCACTCAATATTGGTCAGCTCTTCATTTTCCTCTCCACACAAACCAGCCTTCAGAAATCATTGGGCTCTCCACTACAGACTGTTCCATTCATTCACTGCGATTCTGCAATTCATCTGACTCTCCGCTCCAGGCAGGTTTTCATTACAGCACTGGTGAATGACCAAGTAATCCAATGCTGGTTTTCAGCCGCCTTTTCACACTCGCAGTGTGCTGTTCAATTGTCTATCCACTCAAACCTGGTCAGCCTTTCATTTTCTTTTCCACAATATCAGACTTCAGAAATCATTGGAATCGCCAGTACAGAATGTTCCATTCATTCACTGCCAATCTGGAATTCATCTGAATCTGCACTCCAGGTAGGCTTTCATTACACCACTTATGAATGTCCAAGTAACACAATGCTGGTTTTCAGCGGTCTGTTCACACTCTAAGCCCTGCTTTTTACTGGGTATCCACACAACTGTGGTCAGCTCTTCATTTTCATGTCCAAACAATCCAGACTTGAGAAATCATTGCAATCTCCAGTACAGAATGTTCCATTCATTCACTGCGAATCTGGAATTCAACTGAATCTCCACTACCTGCAGATTTATCTTACACCACTTGTGAATGTCCAAGTAAAACAATGCTGGTTTTCAGAGGCCTGTTCATGTTCGCAGTCGTGCTGTTCAATTGGCTATCCACTCAACCTGTTTTGCTCCTCATTTTCCTGTGCACACAACCCAGCCTTCAGAAATCATTGTAATCTCCACTACAGGATGTTCCATTCATTCACTGGGAATCTGGAATTCATCTGAATCTGCACTCCACGCAGGCTTTCGTTACACCACTGCTGAAAGTCGAAGTAATGCAATACTGGTTTTCAGTGGTCTGTTCACATTCGAAGCCGAGGCTTTTTACAGGCTATCCACTCAACACTGGTCAGCTCTTCATTTTCGTGTCCCCACAATCCAGATTTCAGAAATCATTGCAATCTCCACTACAGAATGTTCCATTCATTCACTGCGAGTCTGGAGTTTATCTGATTCTCCACTCCCGCCTGGTTAACATTACACCACTTGTGAATGTCCAAGTAAGCCAATGCTGGTTTTCAGAGGCCTGTTCATACTCGCAGCCGTGCTGTTTAATTGACAATTCACTCCACCCTGTTCAGCTCTTCATTGTCCCACCACACTACCAGCCTTCAGAAATCTTTGTTATCTCCACTACAGAATGTTCCATTCATTCACTGCGAATCTGGAATTCATCTGACTCTCAACTCCACGCAGGTTTTCATTACACCACTGTTGAATGTCCAAGTAACCCAATGCTGGTTTTCAGCGGCCTGTTCATATTCGCAGCCCTGCTGTTTACTTGGCTATCGATTCAAGCCTGGTCAGCTCTTCATTTTCCTGTCCACACAACACAGGCTTCAGAAATCATTGGAATCTCCTCTACAGAATGTTCCATTCATTCACTGCGAATGTGGAATTCAACTGACTCTCCACTCCATGCAGGTTTTCCTTACACCACTGATGAATGTCCAAGTAACCCAATGCTGGTTTTCAGCTGCATGTTCACACTCGCAGCCATGCTATACAATTGGCTTTCCACTAAATCCTGATTAGTTCTTGATTTTCCTTCCACACGACCCAGCCTTCAGAAATCGTTGGAATCTCCACTAGAGAATGTTCCATTCATTCACTGCGAATCTGGAATTCCTCTGAACCTCCACTCCCGGCAGGTTTTCGTTACACCACTGTTGAATGTCCAAGTAACCCAATGTTTTAAGTGTTTTCTTCACAAGCGCAGTGGTGCTGTTCAATTGGCTATCCACTCAACCCTGGCCAGCTCTACATTTTCCTGTCCACACCACAGAGACTGGAGAAATCATTGTTATCTCCACTACAGAATGTTCCATTCATTCACAGCGAATCTGGAATTCATCTGAATCTCCACTCCCGGCAGGTTTTCGTGACACCACTGGTAAATATCCAAGTAAGCCAATGCTGGTTTTAAGTGGCCTGCTCATACTCTCAGCCGTGCTGTTCAATTTGCTATCCACTCAACCCTCTTCAGCTCCATTTTCCTGTCCACATAACCCAAACTTCAGAAACAATTGGTATCTCCTCCACAGAATGTTCCATTCATTGACGGCAAATCTGAAATTCATCTAATTCTCAACTCCCGTCAGGTTTTCGTTACACCACTTGTGAATGTCCAATTAAGCCAAAGCTGGTTTTCAGTGGCCTGTTCTTACTACGAGACGTGCTGTTCATTTGGCTATCCATTCCACCCTGTTCAGCTCTACATTTTCGTGTCCACAAAACCCAGCCTTCAGAAATCATTGGAATCACCACTAGAGAATGTTCCATTCATTCACTGCGAATCTGGAATTCATCTGAATCTCCACTCCCGGCAGGTTTTCATTGCACCACTGCTGAATGTTCAAGTAACGCAATGATGGTTTTCAGCGGTCTATTCACACTCGAACCCGTGCTGTTCACGGTCTAGCGACTCAACACTGGTGAGTTCTTCTTTTTCCAGTTCAGACAATACAAACCTCAGAAACCATTGCAATCTACACTACAGAATGTTTCATTCATTCAGGCGAATCTTGAATTCATCTTGTTCTCCACTCCCAGCAGGTTTTCGTTTCACCACTGGTGAATGTCCAAGCAACCCAAGGCTGGTTTCAGCTGCGTGTTAACACTCGCAGCCGTGCTGTTCAATTGGCTATCCAGTGAACGCTGGTTAGCTCTTGATTTTCCTTCCACACACCGAGCCTTCAGAAATCATTCTTATCTCCACTTCAGAATGTTCCATTCGTTCCCTGCGAATCTGGAATTCCTCTGACTCTCCACACCAGGCAGATTTTCCTAACAACACTGGTGAATGACCAGGTAATCCAATGCTGGTTTTCAGCGGCTGTTCACACTCACAGCCTTGCTGTTCAATTGGCAATCCAGTCAAACCTAGTCAGCTCTTCATTTTCCTGTCCACACAACCCAGCGTTCAGAAATCATTGGAATCTCTACTACAGAAATTTCCATTCATTCACTGTGAATCTGGAAATAATCTGAATCTGCATTCCAGGAAGGCTTTCGTTACACCACTGATGAATGTCCAAGTAATGCAATGCTGCTTCTTAGTGGTCTGTTCACACTCGAAACCGTGCTGTTCATTGGCTATCCACTCAATATCGGTCAGCTCTTCAATATCCTGTCCAGACTATCCAGATTCCTAAATGTTGGCAATCACCACTACAGAATGTTCCATTCAATCACGCGAATCTGGAATTCATCAGAGTCTCCACTCCTGGAAGGTTTTCGTGACACCACTGGTAAATGTCCAAGGAAGACAATGCTGGTTTTAAGCCGCCTGCTAACACACTCAGCCGTGCTGTTCAATTTGCTATCCACCCAACCCTATTCAGCTCTACATTTTCCTGTCCTCATAACCCAACCTTCAGAAATAATTGGTATCTCCTCCACAGAATGTTCCGTTCATTCACTGCGAATCTTAAATTCATCTGACTCTCAACTCCCGGCGGGTTATCGTTACACCACTTGTGAATGTCCAAGTAAGCCAATGCTGGTTTTCAGTGGCCTGTTCATACTAAGAGACGTGCTGTTCATTTGGCTATCCACTCCACCCTGTTCAGCTCTACATTTTCGTGTCCACAAAACCCAGCCTTCAGAAATCATTGGAATCACCACTAGAGAATGTTCCATTCATTCACTGCGAATCTGGAATTCCTCTGAACCTCCACTCCTGGCAGGTTTTCGTTACGCCACTGGTGAATGTCCAAGTAACTCAATACTGGTTTTCAGAGGCATGTTCAACTCGCAGAAGTGCTGTTCAATGGGCTATCCACTCAATATTGGTCAGCTCTTCATTTTCCTCTCCACACAAACCAGCCTTCAGAAATCATTGGGCTCTCCACTACAGACTGTTCCATTCATTCACTGCGATTCTGCAATTCATCTGACTCTCCGCTCCAGGCAGGTTTTCATTACAGCACTGGTGAATGACCAAGTAATCCAATGCTGGTTTTCAGCCGCCTTTTCACACTCGCAGTGTGCTGTTCAATTGTCTATCCACTCAAACCTGGTCAGCCTTTCATTTTCTTTTCCACAATATCAGACTTCAGAAATCATTGGAATCGCCAGTACAGAATGTTCCATTCATTCACTGCCAATCTGGAATTCATCTGAATCTGCACTCCAGGTAGGCTTTCATTACACCACTTATGAATGTCCAAGTAACACAATGCTGGTTTTCAGCGGTCTCTTCACACTCTAAGCCCTGCTTTTTACTGGGTATCCACACAACTGTGGTCAGCTCTTCATTTTCATGTCCAAACAATCCAGACTTGAGAAATCATTGCAATCTCCAGTACAGAATGTTCCATTCATTCACTGCGAATCTGGAATTCAACTGAATCTCCACTACCTGCAGATTTATCTTACACCACTTGTGAATGTCCAAGTAAAACAATGCTGGTTTTCAGAGGCCTGTTCATGTTCGCAGTCGTGCTGTTCAATTGGCTATCCACTCAACCTGTTTTGCTCCTCATTTTCCTGTGCACACAACCCAGCCTTCAGAAATCATTGTAATCTCCACTACAGGATGTTCCATTCATTCACTGGGAATCTGGAATTCATCTGAATCTGCACTCCACGCAGGCTTTCGTTACACCACTGCTGAAAGTCGAAGTAATGCAATACTGGTTTTCAGTGGTCTGTTCACATTCGAAGCCGAGGCTTTTTACAGGCTATCCACTCAACACTGGTCAGCTCTTCATTTTCGTGTCCCCACAATCCAGATTTCAGAAATCATTGCAATCTCCACTACAGAATGTTCCATTCATTCACTGCGAGTCTGGAGTTTATCTGATTCTCCACTCCCGCCTGGTTAACATTACACCACTTGTGAATGTCCAAGTAAGCCAATGCTGGTTTTCAGAGGCCTGTTCATACTCGCAGCCGTGCTGTTTAATTGACAATTCACTCCACCCTGTTCAGCTCTTCATTGTCCCACCACACTACCAGCCTTCAGAAATCTTTGTTATCTCCACTACAGAATGTTCCATTCATTCACTGCGAATCTGGAATTCATCTGACTCTCAACTCCACGCAGGTTTTCATTACACCACTGTTGAATGTCCAAGTAACCCAATGCTGGTTTTCAGCGGCCTGTTCATATTCGCAGCCCTGCTGTTTACTTGGCTATCGATTCAAGCCTGGTCAGCTCTTCATTTTCCTGTCCACACAACACAGGCTTCAGAAATCATTGGAATCTCCTCTACAGAATGTTCCATTCATTCACTGCGAATGTGGAATTCAACTGACTCTCCACTCCATGCAGGTTTTCCTTACACCACTGATGAATGTCCAAGTAACCCAATGCTGGTTTTCAGCTGCATGTTCACACTCGCAGCCATGCTATACAATTGGCTTTCCACTAAATCCTGATTAGTTCTTGATTTTCCTTCCACACGACCCAGCCTTCAGAAATCGTTGGAATCTCCACTAGAGAATGTTCCATTCATTCACTGCGAATCTGGAATTCCTCTGAACCTCCACTCCCGGCAGGTTTTCGTTACACCACTGTTGAATGTCCAAGTAACCCAATGTTTTAAGTGTTTTCTTCACAAGCGCAGTGGTGCTGTTCAATTGGCTATCCACTCAACCCTGGCCAGCTCTACATTTTCCTGTCCACACCACAGAGACTGGAGAAATCATTGTTATCTCCACTACAGAATGTTCCATTCATTCACAGCGAATCTGGAATTCATCTGAATCTCCACTCCCGGCAGGTTTTCGTGACACCACTGGTAAATATCCAAGTAAGCCAATGCTGGTTTTAAGTGGCCTGCTCATACTCTCAGCCGTGCTGTTCAATTTGCTATCCACTCAACCCTCTTCAGCTCCATTTTCCTGTCCACATAACCCAAACTTCAGAAACAATTGGTATCTCCTCCACAGAATGTTCCATTCATTGACGGCAAATCTGAAATTCATCTAATTCTCAACTCCCGTCAGGTTTTCGTTACACCACTTGTGAATGTCCAATTAAGCCAAAGCTGGTTTTCAGTGGCCTGTTCTTACTACGAGACGTGCTGTTCATTTGGCTATCCATTCCACCCTGTTCAGCTCTACATTTTCGTGTCCACAAAACCCAGCCTTCAGAAATCATTGGAATCACCACTAGAGAATGTTCCATTCATTCACTGCGAATCTGGAATTCATCTGAATCTCCACTCCCGGCAGGTTTTCATTGCACCACTGCTGAATGTTCAAGTAACGCAATGATGGTTTTCAGCGGTCTATTCACACTCGAACCCGTGCTGTTCACGGTCTAGCGACTCAACACTGGTGAGTTCTTCTTTTTCCAGTTCAGACAATACAAACCTCAGAAACCATTGCAATCTACACTACAGAATGTTTCATTCATTCAGGCGAATCTTGAATTCATCTTGTTCTCCACTCCCAGCAGGTTTTCGTTTCACCACTGGTGAATGTCCAAGCAACCCAAGGCTGGTTTCAGCTGCGTGTTAACACTCGCAGCCGTGCTGTTCAATTGGCTATCCAGTGAACGCTGGTTAGCTCTTGATTTTCCTTCCACACACCGAGCCTTCAGAAATCATTCTTATCTCCACTTCAGAATGTTCCATTCGTTCCCTGCGAATCTGGAATTCCTCTGACTCTCCACACCAGGCAGATTTTCCTAACAACACTGGTGAATGACCAGGTAATCCAATGCTGGTTTTCAGCGGCTGTTCACACTCACAGCCTTGCTGTTCAATTGGCAATCCAGTCAAACCTAGTCAGCTCTTCATTTTCCTGTCCACACAACCCAGCGTTCAGAAATCATTGGAATCTCTACTACAGAAATTTCCATTCATTCACTGTGAATCTGGAAATACTCTGAATCTGCATTCCAGGAAGGCTTTCGTTACACCACTGATGAATGTCCAAGTAATGCAATGCTGCTTCTTAGTGGTCTGTTCACACTCGAAACTGTGCTGTTCATTGGCTATCCACTCAATATCGGTCAGCTCTTCAATATCCTGTCCAGACTATCCAGATTCCTAAATGTTGGCAATCACCACTACAGAATGTTCCATTCAATCACGCGAATCTGGAATTCATCAGAGTCTCCACTCCTGGAAGGTTTTCGTGACACCACTGGTAAATGTCCAAGGAAGACAATGCTGGTTTTAAGCCGCCTGCTAACACACTCAGCCGTGCTGTTCAATTTGCTATCCACCCAACCCTATTCAGCTCTACATTTTCCTGTCCTCATAACCCAACCTTCAGAAATAATTGGTATCTCCTCCACAGAATGTTCCGTTCATTCACTGCGAATCTTAAATTCATCTGACTCTCAACTCCCGGCGGGTTATCGTTACACCACTTGTGAATGTCCAAGTAAGCCAATGCTGGTTTTCAGTGGCCTGTTCATACTAAGAGACGTGCTGTTCATTTGGCTATCCACTCCACCCTGTTCAGCTCTACATTCTCGTGTCCACAAAACCCAGCCTTCAGAAATCATTGGAATCACCACTAGAGAATGTTCCATTCATTCACTGCGAATCTGGAATTCCTCTGAACCTCCACTCCTGGCAGGTTTTCGTTACGCCACTGGTGAATGTCCAAGTAACTCAATACTGGTTTTCAGAGGCATGTTCAACTCGCAGAAGTGCTGTTCAATGGGCTATCCACTCAATATTGGTCAGCTCTTCATTTTCCTCTCCACACAAACCAGCCTTCAGAAATCATTGGGCTCTCCACTACAGACTGTTCCATTCATTCACTGCGATTCTGCAATTCATCTGACTCTCCGCTCCAGGCAGGTTTTCATTACAGCACTGGTGAATGACCAAGTAATCCAATGCTGGTTTTCAGCCGCCTTTTCACACTCGCAGTGTGCTGTTCAATTGTCTATCCACTCAAACCTGGTCAGCCTTTCATTTTCTTTTCCACAATATCAGACTTCAGAAATCATTGGAATCGCCAGTACAGAATGTTCCATTCATTCACTGCCAGTCTGGAATTCATCTGAATCTGCACTCCAGGTAGGCTTTCATTACACCACTTATGAATGTCCAAGTAACACAATGCTGGTTTTCAGCGGTCTGTTCACACTCTAAGCCCTGCTTTTTACTGGGTATCCACACAACTGTGGTCAGCTCTTCATTTTCATGTCCAAACAATCCAGACTTGAGAAATCATTGCAATCTCCAGTACAGAATGTTCCATTCATTCACTGCGAATCTGGAATTCAACTGAATCTCCACTACCTGCAGATTTATCTTACACCACTTGTGAATGTCCAAGTAAAACAATGCTGGTTTTCAGAGGCCTGTTCATGTTCGCAGTCGTGCTGTTCAATTGGCTATCCACTCAACCTGTTTTGCTCCTCATTTTCCTGTGCACACAACCCAGCCTTCAGAAATCATTGTAATCTCCACTACAGGATGTTCCATTCATTCACTGGGAATCTGGAATTCATCTGAATCTGCACTCCACGCAGGCTTTCGTTACACCACTGCTGAAAGTCGAAGTAATGCAATACTGGTTTTCAGTGGTCTGTTCACATTCGAAGCCGAGGCTTTTTACAGGCTATCCACTCAACACTGGTCAGCTCTTCATTTTCGTGTCCCCACAATCCAGATTTCAGAAATCATTGCAATCTCCACTACAGAATGTTCCATTCATTCACTGCGAGTCTGGAGTTTATCTGATTCTCCACTCCCGCCTGGTTAACATTACACCACTTGTGAATGTCCAAGTAAGCCAATGCTGGTTTTCAGAGGCCTGTTCATACTCGCAGCCGTGCTGTTTAATTGACAATTCACTCCACCCTGTTCAGCTCTTCATTGTCCCACCACACTACCAGCCTTCAGAAATCTTTGTTATCTCCACTACAGAATGTTCCATTCATTCACTGCGAATCTGGAATTCATCTGACTCTCAACTCCACGCAGGTTTTCATTACACCACTGTTGAATGTCCAAGTAACCCAATGCTGGTTTTCAGCGGCCTGTTCATATTCGCAGCCCTGCTGTTTACTTGGCTATCGATTCAAGCCTGGTCAGCTCTTCATTTTCCTGTCCACACAACACAGGCTTCAGAAATCATTGGAATCTCCTCTACAGAATGTTCCATTCATTCACTGCGAATGTGGAATTCAACTGACTCTCCACTCCATGCAGGTTTTCCTTACACCACTGATGAATGTCCAAGTAACCCAATGCTGGTTTTCAGCTGCATGTTCACACTCGCAGCCATGCTATACAATTGGCTTTCCACTAAATCCTGATTAGTTCTTGATTTTCCTTCCACACGACCCAGCCTTCAGAAATCGTTGGAATCTCCACTAGAGAATGTTCCATTCATTCACTGCGAATCTGGAATTCCTCTGAACCTCCACTCCCGGCAGGTTTTCGTTACACCACTGTTGAATGTCCAAGTAACCCAATGTTTTAAGTGTTTTCTTCACAAGCGCAGTGGTGCTGTTCAATTGGCTATCCACTCAACCCTGGCCAGCTCTACATTTTCCTGTCCACACCACAGAGACTGGAGAAATCATTGTTATCTCCACTACAGAATGTTCCATTCATTCACAGCGAATCTGGAATTCATCTGAATCTCCACTCCCGGCAGGTTTTCGTGACACCACTGGTAAATATCCAAGTAAGCCAATGCTGGTTTTAAGTGGCCTGCTCATACTCTCAGCCGTGCTGTTCAATTTGCTATCCACTCAACCCTCTTCAGCTCCATTTTCCTGTCCACATAACCCAAACTTCAGAAACAATTGGTATCTCCTCCACAGAATGTTCCATTCATTGACGGCAAATCTGAAATTCATCTAATTCTCAACTCCCGTCAGGTTTTCGTTACACCACTTGTGAATGTCCAATTAAGCCAAAGCTGGTTTTCAGTGGCCTGTTCTTACTACGAGACGTGCTGTTCATTTGGCTATCCATTCCACCCTGTTCAGCTCTACATTTTCGTGTCCACAAAACCCAGCCTTCAGAAATCATTGGAATCACCACTAGAGAATGTTCCATTCATTCACTGCGAATCTGGAATTCATCTGAATCTCCACTCCCGGCAGGTTTTCATTGCACCACTGCCGAATGTTCAAGTAACGCAATGATGGTTTTCAGCGGTCTATTCACACTCGAACCCGTGCTGTTCACGGTCTAGCGACTCAACACTGGTGAGTTCTTCTTTTTCCAGTTCAGACAATACAAACCTCAGAAACCATTGCAATCTACACTACAGAATGTTTCATTCATTCAGGCGAATCTTGAATTCATCTTGTTCTCCACTCCCAGCAGGTTTTCGTTTCACCACTGGTGAATGTCCAAGCAACCCAAGGCTGGTTTCAGCTGCGTGTTAACACTCGCAGCCGTGCTGTTCAATTGGCTATCCAGTGAACGCTGGTTAGCTCTTGATTTTCCTTCCACACACCGAGCCTTCAGAAATCATTCTTATCTCCACTTCAGAATGTTCCATTCGTTCCCTGCGAATCTGGAATTCCTCTGACTCTCCACACCAGGCAGATTTTCCTAACAACACTGGTGAATGACCAGGTAATCCAATGCTGGTTTTCAGCGGCTGTTCACACTCACAGCCTTGCTGTTCAATTGGCAATCCAGTCAAACCTAGTCAGCTCTTCATTTTCCTGTCCACACAACCCAGCGTTCAGAAATCATTGGAATCTCTACTACAGAAATTTCCATTCATTCACTGTGAATCTGGAAATACTCTGAATCTGCATTCCAGGAAGGCTTTCGTTACACCACTGATGAATGTCCAAGTAATGCAATGCTGCTTCTTAGTGGTCTGTTCACACTCGAAACCGTGCTGTTCATTGGCTATCCACTCAATATCGGTCAGCTCTTCAATATCCTGTCCAGACTATCCAGATTCCTAAATGTTGGCAATCACCACTACAGAATGTTCCATTCAATCACGCGAATCTGGAATTCATCAGAGTCTCCACTCCTGGAAGGTTTTCGTGACACCACTGGTAAATGTCCAAGGAAGACAATGCTGGTTTTAAGCCGCCTGCTAACACACTCAGCCGTGCTGTTCAATTTGCTATCCACCCAACCCTATTCAGCTCTACATTTTCCTGTCCTCATAACCCAACCTTCAGAAATAATTGGTATCTCCTCCACAGAATGTTCCGTTCATTCACTGCGAATCTTAAATTCATCTGACTCTCAACTCCCGGCGGGTTATCGTTACACCACTTGTGAATGTCCAAGTAAGCCAATGCTGGTTTTCAGTGGCCTGTTCATACTAAGAGACGTGCTGTTCATTTGGCTATCCACTCCACCCTGTTCAGCTCTACATTCTCGTGTCCACAAAACCCAGCCTTCAGAAATCATTGGAATCACCACTAGAGAATGTTCCATTCATTCACTGCGAATCTGGAATTCCTCTGAACCTCCACTCCTGGCAGGTTTTCGTTACGCCACTGGTGAATGTCCAAGTAACTCAATACTGGTTTTCAGAGGCATGTTCAACTCGCAGAAGTGCTGTTCAATGGGCTATCCACTCAATATTGGTCAGCTCTTCATTTTCCTCTCCACACAAACCAGCCTTCAGAAACCATTGGGCTCTCCACTACAGACTGTTCCATTCATTCACTGCGATTCTGCAATTCATCTGACTCTCCGCTCCAGGCAGGTTTTCATTACAGCACTGGTGAATGACCAAGTAATCCAATGCTGGTTTTCAGCCGCCTTTTCACACTCGCAGTGTGCTGTTCAATTGTCTATCCACTCAAACCTGGTCAGCCTTTCATTTTCTTTTCCACAATATCAGACTTCAGAAATCATTGGAATCGCCAGTACAGAATGTTCCATTCATTCACTGCCAGTCTGGAATTCATCTGAATCTGCACTCCAGGTAGGCTTTCATTACACCACTTATGAATGTCCAAGTAACACAATGCTGGTTTTCAGCGGTCTGTTCACACTCTAAGCCCTGCTTTTTACTGGGTATCCACACAACTGTGGTCAGCTCTTCATTTTCATGTCCAAACAATCCAGACTTGAGAAATCATTGCAATCTCCAGTACAGAATGTTCCATTCATTCACTGCGAATCTGGAATTCAACTGAATCTCCACTACCTGCAGATTTATCTTACACCACTTGTGAATGTCCATGTAAAACAATGCTGGTTTTCAGAGGCCTGTTCATGTTCGCAGTCGTGCTGTTCAATTGGCTATCCACTCAACCTGTTTTGCTCCTCATTTTCCTGTGCACACAACCCAGCCTTCAGAAATCATTGTAATCTCCACTACAGGATGTTCCATTCATTCACTGGGAATCTGGAATTCATCTGAATCTGCACTCCACGCAGGCTTTCGTTACACCACTGCTGAAAGTCGAAGTAATGCAATACTGGTTTTCAGTGGTCTGTTCACATTCGAAGCCGAGGCTTTTTACAGGCTATCCACTCAACACTGGTCAGCTCTTCATTTTCGTGTCCCCACAATCCAGATTTCAGAAATCATTGCAATCTCCACTACAGAATGTTCCATTCATTCACTGCGAGTCTGGAGTTTATCTGATTCTCCACTCCCGCCTGGTTAACATTACACCACTTGTGAATGTCCAAGTAAGCCAATGCTGGTTTTCAGAGGCCTGTTCATACTCGCAGCCGTGCTGTTTAATTGACAATTCACTCCACCCTGTTCAGCTCTTCATTGTCCCACCACACTACCAGCCTTCAGAAATCTTTGTTATCTCCACTACAGAATGTTCCATTCATTCACTGCGAATCTGGAATTCATCTGACTCTCAACTCCACGCAGGTTTTCATTACACCACTGTTGAATGTCCAAGTAACCCAATGCTGGTTTTCAGCGGCCTGTTCATATTCGCAGCCCTGCTGTTTACTTGGCTATCGATTCAAGCCTGGTCAGCTCTTCATTTTCCTGTCCACACAACACAGGCTTCAGAAATCATTGGAATCTCCTCTACAGAATGTTCCATTCATTCACTGCGAATGTGGAATTCAACTGACTCTCCACTCCATGCAGGTTTTCCTTACACCACTGATGAATGTCCAAGTAACCCAATGCTGGTTTTCAGCTGCATGTTCACACTCGCAGCCATGCTATACAATTGGCTTTCCACTAAATCCTGATTAGTTCTTGATTTTCCTTCCACACGACCCAGCCTTCAGAAATCGTTGGAATCTCCACTAGAGAATGTTCCATTCATTCACTGCGAATCTGGAATTCCTCTGAACCTCCACTCCCGGCAGGTTTTCGTTACACCACTGTTGAATGTCCAAGTAACCCAATGTTTTAAGTGTTTTCTTCACAAGCGCAGTGGTGCTGTTCAATTGGCTATCCACTCAACCCTGGCCAGCTCTACATTTTCCTGTCCACACCACAGAGACTGGAGAAATCATTGTTATCTCCACTACAGAATGTTCCATTCATTCACAGCGAATCTGGAATTCATCTGAATCTCCACTCCCGGCAGGTTTTCGTGACACCACTGGTAAATATCCAAGTAAGCCAATGCTGGTTTTAAGTGGCCTGCTCATACTCTCAGCCGTGCTGTTCAATTTGCTATCCACTCAACCCTCTTCAGCTCCATTTTCCTGTCCACATAACCCAAACTTCAGAAACAATTGGTATCTCCTCCACAGAATGTTCCATTCATTGACGGCAAATCTGAAATTCATCTAATTCTCAACTCCCGTCAGGTTTTCGTTACACCACTTGTGAATGTCCAATTAAGCCAAAGCTGGTTTTCAGTGGCCTGTTCTTACTACGAGACGTGCTGTTCATTTGGCTATCCATTCCACCCTGTTCAGCTCTACATTTTCGTGTCCACAAAACCCAGCCTTCAGAAATCATTGGAATCACCACTAGAGAATGTTCCATTCATTCACTGCGAATCTGGAATTCATCTGAATCTCCACTCCCGGCAGGTTTTCATTGCACCACTGCTGAATGTTCAAGTAACGCAATGATGGTTTTCAGCGGTCTATTCACACTCGAACCCGTGCTGTTCACGGTCTAGCGACTCAACACTGGTGAGTTCTTCTTTTTCCAGTTCAGACAATACAAACCTCAGAAACCATTGCAATCTACACTACAGAATGTTTCATTCATTCAGGCGAATCTTGAATTCATCTTGTTCTCCACTCCCAGCAGGTTTTCGTTTCACCACTGGTGAATGTCCAAGCAACCCAAGGCTGGTTTCAGCTGCGTGTTAACACTCGCAGCCGTGCTGTTCAATTGGCTATCCAGTGAACGCTGGTTAGCTCTTGATTTTCCTTCCACACACCGAGCCTTCAGAAATCATTCTTATCTCCACTTCAGAATGTTCCATTCGTTCCCTGCGAATCTGGAATTCCTCTGACTCTCCACACCAGGCAGATTTTCCTAACAACACTGGTGAATGACCAGGTAATCCAATGCTGGTTTTCAGCGGCTGTTCACACTCACAGCCTTGCTGTTCAATTGGCAATCCAGTCAAACCTAGTCAGCTCTTCATTTTCCTGTCCACACAACCCAGCGTTCAGAAATCATTGGAATCTCTACTACAGAAATTTCCATTCATTCACTGTGAATCTGGAAATACTCTGAATCTGCATTCCAGGAAGGCTCTCGTTACACCACTGATGAATGTCCAAGTAATGCAATGCTGCTTCTTAGTGGTCTGTTCACACTCGAAACCGTGCTGTTCATTGGCTATCCACTCAATATCGGTCAGCTCTTCAATATCCTGTCCAGACTATCCAGATTCCTAAATGTTGGCAATCACCACTACAGAATGTTCCATTCAATCACGCGAATCTGGAATTCATCAGAGTCTCCACTCCTGGAAGGTTTTCGTGACACCACTGGTAAATGTCCAAGGAAGACAATGCTGGTTTTAAGCCGCCTGCTAACACACTCAGCCGTGCTGTTCAATTTGCTATCCACCCAACCCTATTCAGCTCTACATTTTCCTGTCCTCATAACCCAACCTTCAGAAATAATTGGTATCTCCTCCACAGAATGTTCCGTTCATTCACTGCGAATCTTAAATTCATCTGACTCTCAACTCCCGGCGGGTTATCGTTACACCACTTGTGAATGTCCAAGTAAGCCAATGCTGGTTTTCAGTGGCCTGTTCATACTAAGAGACGTGCTGTTCATTTGGCTATCCACTCCACCCTGTTCAGCTCTACATTTTCGTGTCCACAAAACCCAGCCTTCAGAAATCATTGGAATCACCACTAGAGAATGTTCCATTCATTCACTGCGAATCTGGAATTCATCTGAACCTCCACTCCTGGCAGGTTTTCGTTACGCCACTGGTGAATGTCCAAGTAACTCAATCCTGGTTTTCAGAGGCATGTTCAACTCGCAGAAGTGCTGTTCAATGGGCTATCCACTCAATATTGGTCAGCTCTTCATTTTCCTCTCCACACAAACCAGCCTTCAGAAATCATTGGGCTCTCCACTACAGACTGTTCCATTCATTCACTGCGATTCTGCAATTCATCTGACTCTCCGCTCCAGGCAGGTTTTCATTACAGCACTGGTGAATGACCAAGTAATCCAATGCTGGTTTTCAGCCGCCTTTTCACACTCGCAGTGTGCTGTTCAATTGTCTATCCACTCAAACCTGGTCAGCCTTTCATTTTCTTTTCCACAATATCAGACTTCAGAAATCATTGGAATCGCCAGTACAGAATGTTCCATTCATTCACTGCCAATCTGGAATTCATCTGAATCTGCACTCCAGGTAGGCTTTCATTACACCACTTATGAATGTCCAAGTAACACAATGCTGGTTTTCAGCGGTCTGTTCACACTCTAAGCCCTGCTTTTTACTGGGTATCCACACAACTGTGGTCAGCTCTTCATTTTCATGTCCAAACAATCCAGACTTGAGAAATCATTGCAATCTCCAGTACAGAATGTTCCATTCATTCACTGCGAATCTGGAATTCAACTGAATCTCCACTACCTGCAGATTTATCTTACACCACTTGTGAATGTCCAAGTAAAACAATGCTGGTTTTCAGAGGCCTGTTCATGTTCGCAGTCGTGCTGTTCAATTGGCTATCCACTCAACCTGTTTTGCTCCTCATTTTCCTGTGCACACAACCCAGCCTTCAGAAATCATTGTAATCTCCACTACAGGATGTTCCATTCATTCACTGGGAATCTGGAATTCATCTGAATCTGCACTCCACGCAGGCTTTCGTTACACCACTGCTGAAAGTCGAAGTAATGCAATACTGGTTTTCAGTGGTCTGTTCACATTCGAAGCCGAGGCTTTTTACAGGCTATCCACTCAACACTGGTCAGCTCTTCATTTTCGTGTCCCCACAATCCAGATTTCAGAAATCATTGCAATCTCCACTACAGAATGTTCCATTCATTCACTGCGAGTCTGGAGTTTATCTGATTCTCCACTCCCGCCTGGTTAACATTACACCACTTGTGAATGTCCAAGTAAGCCAATGCTGGTTTTCAGAGGCCTGTTCATACTCGCAGCCGTGCTGTTTAATTGATAATTCACTCCACCCTGTTCAGCTCTTCATTGTCCCACCACACTACCAGCCTTCAGAAATCTTTGTTATCTCCACTACAGAATGTTCCATTCATTCACTGCGAATCTGGAATTCATCTGACTCTCAACTCCACGCAGGTTTTCATTACACCACTGTTGAATATCCAAGTAACCCAATGCTGGTTTTCAGCGGCCTGTTCATATTCGCAGCCCTGCTGTTTACTTGGCTATCGATTCAAGCCTGGTCAGCTCTTCATTTTCCTGTCCACACAACACAGGCTTCAGAAATCATTGGAATCTCCTCTACAGAATGTTCCATTCATTCACTGCGAATGTGGAATTCAACTGACTCTCCACTCCATGCAGGTTTTCCTTACACCACTGATGAATGTCCAAGTAACCCAATGCTGGTTTTCAGCTGCATGTTCACACTCGCAGCCATGCTACACAATTGGCTTTCCACTAAATCCTGATTAGTTCTTGATTTTCCTTCCACACGACCCAGCCTTCAGAAATCGTTGGAATCTCCACTAGAGAATGTTCCATTCATTCACTGCGAATCTGGAATTCCTCTGAACCTCCACTCCCGGCAGGTTTTCGTTACACCACTGTTGAATGTCCAAGTAACCCAATGTTTTAAGTGTTTTCTTCACAAGCGCAGTGGTGCTGTTCAATTGGCTATCCACTCAACCCTGGCCAGCTCTACATTTTCCTGTCCACACCACAGAGACTGGAGAAATCATTGTTATCTCCACTACAGAATGTTCCATTCATTCACAGCGAATCTGGAATTCATCTGAATCTCCACTCCCGGCAGGTTTTCGTGACACCACTGGTAAATATCCAAGTAAGCCAATGCTGGTTTTAAGTGGCCTGCTCATACTCTCAGCCGTGCTGTTCAATTTGCTATCCACTCAACCCTCTTCAGCTCCATTTTCCTGTCCACATAACCCAAACTTCAGAAACAATTGGTATCTCCTCCACAGAATGTTCCATTCATTGACGGCAAATCTGAAATTCATCTAATTCTCAACTCCCGTCAGGTTTTCGTTACACCACTTGTGAATGTCCAATTAAGCCAAAGCTGGTTTTCAGTGGCCTGTTCTTACTACGAGACGTGCTGTTCATTTGGCTATCCATTCCACCCTGTTCAGCTCTACATTTTCGTGTCCACAAAACCCAGCCTTCAGAAATCATTGGAATCACCACTAGAGAATGTTCCATTCATTCACTGCGAATCTGGAATTCATCTGAATCTCCACTCCCGGCAGGTTTTCATTGCACCACTGCTGAATGTTCAAGTAACGCAATGATGGTTTTCAGCGGTCTATTCACACTCGAACCCGTGCTGTTCACGGTCTAGCGACTCAACACTGGTGAGTTCTTCTTTTTCCAGTTCAGACAATACAAACCTCAGAAACCAATGCAATCTACACTACAGAATGTTTCATTCATTCAGGCGAATCTTGAATTCATCTTGTTCTCCACTCCCAGCAGGTTTTCGTTTCACCACTGGTGAATGTCCAAGCAACCCAAGGCTGGTTTCAGCTGCGTGTTAACACTCGCAGCCGTGCTGTTCAATTGGCTATCCAGTGAACGCTGGTTAGCTCTTGATTTTCCTTCCACACACCGAGCCTTCAGAAATCATTCTTATCTCCACTTCAGAATGTTCCATTCGTTCCCTGCGAATCTGGAATTCCTCTGACTCTCCACACCAGGCAGATTTTCCTAACAACACTGGTGAATGACCAGGTAATCCAATGCTGGTTTTCAGCGGCTGTTCACACTCACAGCCTTGCTGTTCAATTGGCAATCCAGTCAAACCTAGTCAGCTCTTCATTTTCCTGTCCACACAACCCAGCGTTCAGAAATCATTGGAATCTCTACTACAGAAATTTCCATTCATTCACTGTGAATCTGGAAATACTCTGAATCTGCATTCCAGGAAGGCTTTCGTTACACCACTGATGAATGTCCAAGTAATGCAATGCTGCTTCTTAGTGGTCTGTTCACACTCGAAACCGTGCTGTTCATTGGCTATCCACTCAATATCGGTCAGCTCTTCAATATCCTGTCCAGACTATCCAGATTCCTAAATGTTGGCAATCACCACTACAGAATGTTCCATTCAATCACGCGAATCTGGAATTCATCAGAGTCTCCACTCCTGGAAGGTTTTCGTGACACCACTGGTAAATGTCCAAGGAAGACAATGCTGGTTTTAAGCCGCCTGCTAACACACTCAGCCGTGCTGTTCAATTTGCTATCCACCCAACCCTATTCAGCTCTACATTTTCCTGTCCTCATAACCCAACCTTCAGAAATAATTGGTATCTCCTCCACAGAATGTTCCGTTCATTCACTGCGAATCTTAAATTCATCTGACTCTCAACTCCCGGCGGGTTATCGTTACACCACTTGTGAATGTCCAAGTAAGCCAATGCTGGTTTTCAGTGGCCTGTTCATACTAAGAGACGTGCTGTTCATTTGGCTATCCACTCCACCCTGTTCAGCTCTACATTTTCGTGTCCACAAAACCCAGCCTTCAGAAATCATTGGAATCACCACTAGAGAATGTTCCATTCATTCACTGCGAATCTGGAATTCCTCTGAACCTCCACTCCTGGCAGGTTTTCGTTACGCCACTGGTGAATGTCCAAGTAACTCAATACTGGTTTTCAGAGGCATGTTCAACTCGCAGAAGTGCTGTTCAATGGGCTATCCACTCAATATTGGTCAGCTCTTCATTTTCCTCTCCACACAAACCAGCCTTCAGAAATCATTGGGCTCTCCACTACAGACTGTTCCATTCATTCACTGCGATTCTGCAATTCATCTGACTCTCCGCTCCAGGCAGGTTTTCATTACAGCACTGGTGAATGACCAAGTAATCCAATGCTGGTTTTCAGCCGCCTTTTCACACTCGCAGTGTGCTGTTCAATTGTCTATCCACTCAAACCTGGTCAGCCTTTCATTTTCTTTTCCACAATATCAGACTTCAGAAATCATTGGAATCGCCAGTACAGAATGTTCCATTCATTCACTGCCAATCTGGAATTCATCTGAATCTGCACTCCAGGTAGGCTTTCATTACACCACTTATGAATGTCCAAGTAACACAATGCTGGTTTTCAGCGGTCTGTTCACACTCTAAGCCCTGCTTTTTACTGGGTATCCACACAACTGTGGTCAGCTCTTCATTTTCATGTCCAAACAATCCAGACTTGAGAAATCATTGCAATCTCCAGTACAGAATGTTCCATTCATTCACTGCGAATCTGGAATTCAACTGAATCTCCACTACCTGCAGATTTATCTTACACCACTTGTGAATGTCCAAGTAAAACAATGCTGGTTTTCAGAGGCCTGTTCATGTTCGCAGTCGTGCTGTTCAATTGGCTATCCACTCAACCTGTTTTGCTCCTCATTTTCCTGTGCACACAACCCAGCCTTCAGAAATCATTGTAATCTCCACTACAGGATGTTCCATTCATTCACTGGGAATCTGGAATTCATCTGAATCTGCACTCCACGCAGGCTTTCGTTACACCACTGCTGAAAGTCGAAGTAATGCAATACTGGTTTTCAGTGGTCTGTTCACATTCGAAGCCGAGGCTTTTTACAGGCTATCCACTCAACACTGGTCAGCTCTTCATTTTCGTGTCCCCACAATCCAGATTTCAGAAATCATTGCAATCTCCACTACAGAATGTTCCATTCATTCACTGCGAGTCTGGAGTTTATCTGATTCTCCACTCCCGCCTGGTTAACATTACACCACTTGTGAATGTCCAAGTAAGCCAATGCTGGTTTTCAGAGGCCTGTTCATACTCGCAGCCGTGCTGTTTAATTGACAATTCACTCCACCCTGTTCAGCTCTTCATTGTCCCACCACACTACCAGCCTTCAGAAATCTTTGTTATCTCCACTACAGAATGTTCCATTCATTCACTGCGAATCTGGAATTCATCTGACTCTCAACTCCACGCAGGTTTTCATTACACCACTGTTGAATGTCCAAGTAACCCAATGCTGGTTTTCAGCGGCCTGTTCATATTCGCAGCCCTGCTGTTTACTTGGCTATCGATTCAAGCCTGGTCAGCTCTTCATTTTCCTGTCCACACAACACAGGCTTCAGAAATCATTGGAATCTCCTCTACAGAATGTTCCATTCATTCACTGCGAATGTGGAATTCAACTGACTCTCCACTCCATGCAGGTTTTCCTTACACCACTGATGAATGTCCAAGTAACCCAATGCTGGTTTTCAGCTGCATGTTCACACTCGCAGCCATGCTACACAATTGGCTTTCCACTAAATCCTGATTAGTTCTTGATTTTCCTTCCACACGACCCAGCCTTCAGAAATCGTTGGAATCTCCACTAGAGAATGTTCCATTCATTCACTGCGAATCTGGAATTCCTCTGAACCTCCACTCCCGGCAGGTTTTCGTTACACCACTGTTGAATGTCCAAGTAACCCAATGTTTTAAGTGTTTTCTTCACAAGCGCAGTGGTGCTGTTCAATTGGCTATCCACTCAACCCTGGCCAGCTCTACATTTTCCTGTCCACACCACAGAGACTGGAGAAATCATTGTTATCTCCACTACAGAATGTTCCATTCATTCACAGCGAATCTGGAATTCATCTGAATCTCCACTCCCGGCAGGTTTTCGTGACACCACTGGTAAATATCCAAGTAAGCCAATGCTGGTTTTAAGTGGCCTGCTCATACTCTCAGCCGTGCTGTTCAATTTGCTATCCACTCAACCCTCTTCAGCTCCATTTTCCTGTCCACATAACCCAAACTTCAGAAACAATTGGTATCTCCTCCACAGAATGTTCCATTCATTGACGGCAAATCTGAAATTCATCTAATTCTCAACTCCCGTCAGGTTTTCGTTACACCACTTGTGAATGTCCAATTAAGCCAAAGCTGGTTTTCAGTGGCCTGTTCTTACTACGAGACGTGCTGTTCATTTGGCTATCCATTCCACCCTGTTCAGCTCTACATTTTCGTGTCCACAAAACCCAGCCTTCAGAAATCATTGGAATCACCACTAGAGAATGTTCCATTCATTCACTGCGAATCTGGAATTCATCTGAATCTCCACTCCCGGCAGGTTTTCATTGCACCACTGCTGAATGTTCAAGTAACGCAATGATGGTTTTCAGCGGTCTATTCACACTCGAACCCGTGCTGTTCACGGTCTAGCGACTCAACACTGGTGGGTTCTTCTTTTTCCAGTTCAGACAATACAAACCTCAGAAACCATTGCAATCTACACTACAGAATGTTTCATTCATTCAGGCGAATCTTGAATTCATCTTGTTCTCCACTCCCAGCAGGTTTTCGTTTCACCACTGGTGAATGTCCAAGCAACCCAAGGCTGGTTTCAGCTGCGTGTTAACACTCGCAGCCGTGCTGTTCAATTGGCTATCCAGTGAACGCTGGTTAGCTCTTGATTTTCCTTCCACACACCGAGCCTTCAGAAATCATTCTTATCTCCACTTCAGAATGTTCCATTCGTTCCCTGCGAATCTGGAATTCCTCTGACTCTCCACACCAGGCAGATTTTCCTAACAACACTGGTGAATGACCAGGTAATCCAATGCTGGTTTTCAGCGGCTGTTCACACTCACAGCCTTGCTGTTCAATTGGCAATCCAGTCAAACCTAGTCAGCTCTTCATTTTCCTGTCCACACAACCCAGCGTTCAGAAATCATTGGAATCTCTACTACAGAAATTTCCATTCATTCACTGTGAATCTGGAAATAATCTGAATCTGCATTCCAGGAAGGCTTTCGTTACACCACTGATGAATGTCCAAGTAATGCAATGCTGCTTCTTAGTGGTCTGTTCACACTCGAAACCGTGCTGTTCATTGGCTATCCACTCAATATCGGACAGCTCTTCAATATCCTGTCCAGACTATCCAGATTCCTAAATGTTGGCAATCCCCACTACAGAATGTTCCATTCAATCACGCGAATCTGGAATTCATCAGAGTCTCCACTCCTGGAAGGTTTTCGTGACACCACTGGTAAATGTCCAAGGAAGACAATGCTGGTTTTAAGCCGCCTGCTAACACACTCAGCCGTGCTGTTCAATTTGCTATCCACCCAACCCTATTCAGCTCTACATTTTCCTGTCCTCATAACCCAACCTTCAGAAATAATTGGTATCTCCTCCACAGAATGTTCCGTTCATTCACTGCGAGTCTTAAATTCATCTGACTCTCAACTCCCGGCGGGTTATCGTTACACCACTTGTGAATGTCCAAGTAAGCCAATGCTGGTTTTCAGTGGCCTGTTCATACTAAGAGACGTGCTGTTCATTTGGCTATCCACTCCACCCTGTTCAGCTCTACATTTTCGTGTCCACAAAACCCAGCCTTCAGAAATCATTGGAATCACCACTAGAGAATGTTCCATTCATTCACTGCGAATCTGGAATTCCTCTGAACCTCCACTCCTGGCAGGTTTTCGTTACGCCACTGGTGAATGTCCAAGTAACTCAATACTGGTTTTCAGAGGCATGTTCAACTCGCAGAAGTGCTGTTCAATGGGCTATCCACTCAATATTGGTCAGCTCTTCATTTTCCTCTCCACACAAACCAGCCTTCAGAAATCATTGGGCTCTCCACTACAGACTGTTCCATTCATTCACTGCGATTCTGCAATTCATCTGACTCTCCGCTCCAGGCAGGTTTTCATTACAGCACTGGTGAATGACCAAGTAATCCAATGCTGGTTTTCAGCCGCCTTTTCACACTCGCAGTGTGCTGTTCAATTGTCTATCCACTCAAACCTGGTCAGCCTTTCATTTTCTTTTCCACAATATCAGACTTCAGAAATCATTGGAATCGCCAGTACAGAATGTTCCATTCATTCACTGCCAATCTGGAATTCATCTGAATCTGCACTCCAGGTAGGCTTTCATTACACCACTTATGAATGTCCAAGTAACACAATGCTGGTTTTCAGCGGTCTGTTCACACTCTAAGCCCTGCTTTTTACTGGGTATCCACACAACTGTGGTCAGCTCTTCATTTTCATGTCCAAACAATCCAGACTTGAGAAATCATTGCAATCTCCAGTACAGAATGTTCCATTCATTCACTGCGAATCTGGAATTCAACTGAATCTCCACTACCTGCAGATTTATCTTACACCACTTGTGAATGTCCAAGTAAAACAATGCTGGTTTTCAGAGGCCTGTTCATGTTCGCAGTCGTGCTGTTCAATTGGCTATCCACTCAACCTGTTTTGCTCCTCATTTTCCTGTGCACACAACCCAGCCTTCAGAAATCATTGTAATCTCCACTACAGGATGTTCCATTCATTCACTGGGAATCTGGAATTCATCTGAATCTGCACTCCACGCAGGCTTTCGTTACACCACTGCTGAAAGTCGAAGTAATGCAATACTGGTTTTCAGTGGTCTGTTCACATTCGAAGCCGAGGCTTTTTACAGGCTATCCACTCAACACTGGTCAGCTCTTCATTTTCGTGTGCCCACAATCCAGATTTCAGAAATCATTGCAATCTCCACTACAGAATGTTCCATTCATTCACTGCGAGTCTGGAGTTTATCTGATTCTCCACTCCCGCCTGGTTAACATTACACCACTTGTGAATGTCCAAGTAAGCCAATGCTGGTTTTCAGAGGCCTGTTCATACTCGCAGCCGTGCTGTTTAATTGACAATTCACTCCACCCTGTTCAGCTCTTCATTGTCCCACCACACTACCAGCCTTCAGAAATCTTTGTTATCTCCACTACAGAATGTTCCATTCATTCACTGCGAATCTGGAATTCATCTGACTCTCAACTCCACGCAGGTTTTCATTACACCACTGTTGAATGTCCAAGTAACCCAATGCTGGTTTTCAGCGGCCTGTTCATATTCGCAGCCCTGCTGTTTACTTGGCTATCGATTCAAGCCTGGTCAGCTCTTCATTTTCCTGTCCACACAACACAGGCTTCAGAAATCATTGGAATCTCCTCTACAGAATGTTCCATTCATTCACTGCGAATGTGGAATTCAACTGACTCTCCACTCCATGCAGGTTTTCCTTACACCACTGATGAATGTCCAAGTAACCCAATGCTGGTTTTCAGCTGCATGTTCACACTCGCAGCCATGCTACACAATTGGCTTTCCACTAAATCCTGATTAGTTCTTGATTTTCCTTCCACACGACCCAGCCTTCAGAAATCGTTGGAATCTCCACTAGAGAATGTTCCATTCATTCACTGCGAATCTGGAATTCCTCTGAACCTCCACTCCCGGCAGGTTTTCGTTACACCACTGTTGAATGTCCAAGTAACCCAATGTTTTAAGTGTTTTCTTCACAAGCGCAGTGGTGCTGTTCAATTGGCTATCCACTCAACCCTGGCCAGCTCTACATTTTCCTGTCCACACCACAGAGACTGGAGAAATCATTGTTATCTCCACTACAGAATGTTCCATTCATTCACAGCGAATCTGGAATTCATCTGAATCTCCACTCCCGGCAGGTTTTCGTGACACCACTGGTAAATATCCAAGTAAGCCAATGCTGGTTTTAAGTGGCCTGCTCATACTCTCAGCCGTGCTGTTCAATTTGCTATCCACTCAACCCTCTTCAGCTCCATTTTCCTGTCCACATAACCCAAACTTCAGAAACAATTGGTATCTCCTCCACAGAATGTTCCATTCATTGACGGCAAATCTGAAATTCATCTAATTCTCAACTCCCGTCAGGTTTTCGTTACACCACTTGTGAATGTCCAATTAAGCCAAAGCTGGTTTTCAGTGGCCTGTTCTTACTACGAGACGTGCTGTTCATTTGGCTATCCATTCCACCCTGTTCAGCTCTACATTTTCGTGTCCACAAAACCCAGCCTTCAGAAATCATTGGAATCACCACTAGAGAATGTTCCATTCATTCACTGCGAATCTGGAATTCATCTGAATCTCCACTCCCGGCAGGTTTTCATTGCACCACTGCTGAATGTTCAAGTAACGCAATGATGGTTTTCAGCGGTCTATTCACACTCGAACCCGTGCTGTTCACGGTCTAGCGACTCAACACTGGTGGGTTCTTCTTTTTCCAGTTCAGACAATACAAACCTCAGAAACCATTGCAATCTACACTACAGAATGTTTCATTCATTCAGGCGAATCTTGAATTCATCTTGTTCTCCACTCCCAGCAGGTTTTCGTTTCACCACTGGTGAATGTCCAAGCAACCCAAGGCTGGTTTCAGCTGCGTGTTAACACTCGCAGCCGTGCTGTTCAATTGGCTATCCAGTGAACGCTGGTTAGCTCTTGATTTTCCTTCCACACACCGAGCCTTCAGAAATCATTCTTATCTCCACTTCAGAATGTTCCATTCGTTCCCTGCGAATCTGGAATTCCTCTGACTCTCCACACCAGGCAGATTTTCCTAACAACACTGGTGAATGACCAGGTAATCCAATGCTGGTTTTCAGCGGCTGTTCACACTCACAGCCTTGCTGTTCAATTGGCAATCCAGTCAAACCTAGTCAGCTCTTCATTTTCCTGTCCACACAACCCAGCGTTCAGAAATCATTGGAATCTCTACTACAGAAATTTCCATTCATTCACTGTGAATCTGGAAATACTCTGAATCTGCATTCCAGGAAGGCTTTCGTTACACCACTGATGAATGTCCAAGTAATGCAATGCTGCTTCTTAGTGGTCTGTTCACACTCGAAACCGTGCTGTTCATTGGCTCTCCACTCAATATCGGTCAGCTCTTCAATATCCTGTCCAGACTATCCAGATTCCTAAATGTTGGCAATCACCACTACAGAATGTTCCATTCAATCACGCGAATCTGGAATTCATCAGAGTCTCCACTCCTGGAAGGTTTTCGTGACACCACTGGTAAATGTCCAAGGAAGACAATGCTGGTTTTAAGCCGCCTGCTAACACACTCAGCCGTGCTGTTCAATTTGCTATCCACCCAACCCTATTCAGCTCTACATTTTCCTGTCCTCATAACCCAACCTTCAGAAATAATTGGTATCTCCTCCACAGAATGTTCCGTTCATTCACTGCGAATCTTAAATTCATCTGACTCTCAACTCCCGGCGGGTTATCGTTACACCACTTGTGAATGTCCAAGTAAGCCAATGCTGGTTTTCAGTGGCCTGTTCATACTAAGAGACGTGCTGTTCATTTGGCTATCCACTCCACCCTGTTCAGCTCTACATTTTCGTGTCCACAAAACCCAGCCTTCAGAAATCATTGGAATCACCACTAGAGAATGTTCCATTCATTCACTGCGAATCTGGAATTCCTCTGAACCTCCACTCCTGGCAGGTTTTCGTTACGCCACTGGTGAATGTCCAAGTAACTCAATACTGGTTTTCAGAGGCATGTTCAACTCGCAGAAGTGCTGTTCAATGGGCTATCCACTCAATATTGGTCAGCTCTTCATTTTCCTCTCCACACAAACCAGCCTTCAGAAATCATTGGGCTCTCCACTACAGACTGTTCCATTCATTCACTGCGATTCTGCAATTCATCTGACTCTCCGCTCCAGGCAGGTTTTCATTACAGCACTGGTGAATGACCAAGTAATCCAATGCTGGTTTTCAGCCGCCTTTTCACACTCGCAGTGTGCTGTTCAATTGTCTATCCACTCAAACCTGGTCAGCCTTTCATTTTCTTTTCCACAATATCAGACTTCAGAAATCATTGGAATCGCCAGTACAGAATGTTCCATTCATTCACTGCCAATCTGGAATTCATCTGAATCTGCACTCCAGGTAGGCTTTCATTACACCACTTATGAATGTCCAAGTAACACAATGCTGGTTTTCAGCGGTCTGTTCACACTCTAAGCCCTGCTTTTTACTGGGTATCCACACAACTGTGGTCAGCTCTTCATTTTCATGTCCAAACAATCCAGACTTGAGAAATCATTGCAATCTCCAGTACAGAATGTTCCATTCATTCACTGCGAATCTGGAATTCAACTGAATCTCCACTACCTGCAGATTTATCTTACACCACTTGTGAATGTCCAAGTAAAACAATGCTGGTTTTCAGAGGCCTGTTCATGTTCGCAGTCGTGCTGTTCAATTGGCTATCCACTCAACCTGTTTTGCTCCTCATTTTCCTGTGCACACAACCCAGCCTTCAGAAATCATTGTAATCTCCACTACAGGATGTTCCATTCATTCACTGGGAATCTGGAATTCATCTGAATCTGCACTCCACGCAGGCTTTCGTTACACCACTGCTGAAAGTCGAAGTAATGCAATACTGGTTTTCAGTGGTCTGTTCACATTCGAAGCCGAGGCTTTTTACAGGCTATCCACTCAACACTGGTCAGCTCTTCATTTTCGTGTCCCCACAATCCAGATTTCAGAAATCATTGCAATCTCCACTACAGAATGTTCCATTCATTCACTGCGAGTCTGGAGTTTATCTGATTCTCCACTCCCGCCTGGTTAACATTACACCACTTGTGAATGTCCAAGTAAGCCAATGCTGGTTTTCAGAGGCCTGTTCATACTCGCAGCCGTGCTGTTTAATTGACAATTCACTCCACCCTGTTCAGCTCTTCATTGTCCCACCACACTACCAGCCTTCAGAAATCTTTGTTATCTCCACTACAGAATGTTCCATTCATTCACTGCGAATCTGGAATTCATCTGACTCTCAACTCCACGCAGGTTTTCATTACACCACTGTTGAATGTCCAAGTAACCCAATGCTGGTTTTCAGCGGCCTGTTCATATTCGCAGCCCTGCTGTTTACTTGGCTATCGATTCAAGCCTGGTCAGCTCTTCATTTTCCTGTCCACACAACACAGGCTTCAGAAATCATTGGAATCTCCTCTACAGAATGTTCCATTCATTCACTGCGAATGTGGAATTCAACTGACTCTCCACTCCATGCAGGTTTTCCTTACACCACTGATGAATGTCCAAGTAACCCAATGCTGGTTTTCAGCTGCATGTTCACACTCGCAGCCATGCTACACAATTGGCTTTCCACTAAATCCTGATTAGTTCTTGATTTTCCTTCCACACGACCCAGCCTTCAGAAATCGTTGGAATCTCCACTAGAGAATGTTCCATTCATTCACTGCGAATCTGGAATTCCTCTGAACCTCCACTCCCGGCAGGTTTTCGTTACACCACTGTTGAATGTCCAAGTAACCCAATGTTTTAAGTGTTTTCTTCACAAGCGCAGTGGTGCTGTTCAATTGGCTATCCACTCAACCCTGGCCAGCTCTACATTTTCCTGTCCACACCACAGAGACTGGAGAAATCATTGTTATCTCCACTACAGAATGTTCCATTCATTCACAGCGAATCTGGAATTCATCTGAATCTCCACTCCCGGCAGGTTTTCGTGACACCACTGGTAAATATCCAAGTAAGCCAATGCTGGTTTTAAGTGGCCTGCTCATACTCTCAGCCGTGCTGTTCAATTTGCTATCCACTCAACCCTCTTCAGCTCCATTTTCCTGTCCACATAACCCAAACTTCAGAAACAATTGGTATCTCCTCCACAGAATGTTCCATTCATTGACGGCAAATCTGAAATTCATCTAATTCTCAACTCCCGTCAGGTTTTCGTTACACCACTTGTGAATGTCCAATTAAGCCAAAGCTGGTTTTCAGTGGCCTGTTCTTACTACGAGACGTGCTGTTCATTTGGCTATCCATTCCACCCTGTTCAGCTCTACATTTTCGTGTCCACAAAACCCAGCCTTCAGAAATCATTGGAATCACCACTAGAGAATGTTCCATTCATTCACTGCGAATCTGGAATTCATCTGAATCTCCACTCCCGGCAGGTTTTCATTGCACCACTGCTGAATGTTCAAGTAACGCAATGATGGTTTTCAGCGGTCTATTCACACTCGAACCCGTGCTGTTCACGGTCTAGCGACTCAACACTGGTGAGTTCTTCTTTTTCCAGTTCAGACAATACAAACCTCAGAAACCAATGCAATCTACACTACAGAATGTTTCATTCATTCAGGCGAATCTTGAATTCATCTTGTTCTCCACTCCCAGCAGGTTTTCGTTTCACCACTGGTGAATGTCCAAGCAACCCAAGGCTGGTTTCAGCTGCGTGTTAACACTCGCAGCCGTGCTGTTCAATTGGCTATCCAGTGAACGCTGGTTAGCTCTTGATTTTCCTTCCACACACCGAGCCTTCAGAAATCATTCTTATCTCCACTTCAGAATGTTCCATTCGTTCCCTGCGAATCTGGAATTCCTCTGACTCTCCACACCAGGCAGATTTTCCTAACAACACTGGTGAATGACCAGGTAATCCAATGCTGGTTTTCAGCGGCTGTTCACACTCACAGCCTTGCTGTTCAATTGGCAATCCAGTCAAACCTAGTCAGCTCTTCATTTTCCTGTCCACACAACCCAGCGTTCAGAAATCATTGGAATCTCTACTACAGAAATTTCCATTCATTCACTGTGAATCTGGACATACTCTGAATCTGCATTCCAGGAAGGCTTTCGTTACACCACTGATGAATGTCCAAGTAATGCAATGCTGCTTCTTAGTGGTCTGTTCACACTCGAAACCGTGCTGTTCATTGGCTCTCCACTCAATATCGGTCAGCTCTTCAATATCCTGTCCAGACTATCCAGATTCCTAAATGTTGGCAATCACCACTACAGAATGTTCCATTCAATCACGCGAATCTGGAATTCATCAGAGTCTCCACTCCTGGAAGGTTTTCGTGACACCACTGGTAAATGTCCAAGGAAGACAATGCTGGTTTTAAGCCGCCTGCTAACACACTCAGCCGTGCTGTTCAATTTGCTATCCACCCAACCCTATTCAGCTCTACATTTTCCTGTCCTCATAACCCAACCTTCAGAAATAATTGGTATCTCCTCCACAGAATGTTCCGTTCATTCACTGCGAATCTTAAATTCATCTGACTCTCAACTCCCGGCGGGTTATCGTTACACCACTTGTGAATGTCCAAGTAAGCCAATGCTGGTTTTCAGTGGCCTGTTCATACTAAGAGACGTGCTGTTCATTTGGCTATCCACTCCACCCTGTTCAGCTCTACATTTTCGTGTCCACAAAACCCAGCCTTCAGAAATCATTGGAATCACCACTAGAGAATGTTCCATTCATTCACTGCGAATCTGGAATTCCTCTGAACCTCCACTCCTGGCAGGTTTTCGTTACGCCACTGGTGAATGTCCAAGTAACTCAATACTGGTTTTCAGAGGCATGTTCAACTCGCAGAAGTGCTGTTCAATGGGCTATCCACTCAATATTGGTCAGCTCTTCATTTTCCTCTCCACACAAACCAGCCTTCAGAAATCATTGGGCTCTCCACTACAGACTGTTCCATTCATTCACTGCGATTCTGCAATTCATCTGACTCTCCGCTCCAGGCAGGTTTTCATTACAGCACTGGTGAATGACCAAGTAATCCAATGCTGGTTTTCAGCCGCCTTTTCACACTCGCAGTGTGCTGTTCAATTGTCTATCCACTCAAACCTGGTCAGCCTTTCATTTTCTTTTCCACAATATCAGACTTCAGAAATCATTGGAATCGCCAGTACAGAATGTTCCATTCATTCACTGCCAATCTGGAATTCATCTGAATCTGCACTCCAGGTAGGCTTTCATTACACCACTTATGAATGTCCAAGTAACACAATGCTGGTTTTCAGCGGTCTGTTCACACTCTAAGCCCTGCTTTTTACTGGGTATCCACACAACTGTGGTCAGCTCTTCATTTTCATGTCCAAACAATCCAGACTTGAGAAATCATTGCAATCTCCAGTACAGAATGTTCCATTCATTCACTGCGAATCTGGAATTCAACTGAATCTCCACTACCTGCAGATTTATCTTACACCACTTGTGAATGTCCAAGTAAAACAATGCTGGTTTTCAGAGGCCTGTTCATGTTCGCAGTCGTGCTGTTCAATTGGCTATCCACTCAACCTGTTTTGCTCCTCATTTTCCTGTGCACACAACCCAGCCTTCAGAAATCATTGTAATCTCCACTACAGGATGTTCCATTCATTCACTGGGAATCTGGAATTCATCTGAATCTGCACTCCACGCAGGCTTTCGTTACACCACTGCTGAAAGTCGAAGTAATGCAATACTGGTTTTCAGTGGTCTGTTCACATTCGAAGCCGAGGCTTTTTACAGGCTATCCACTCAACACTGGTCAGCTCTTCATTTTCGTGTCCCCACAATCCAGATTTCAGAAATCATTGCAATCTCCACTACAGAATGTTCCATTCATTCACTGCGAGTCTGGAGTTTATCTGATTCTCCACTCCCGCCTGGTTAACATTACACCACTTGTGAATGTCCAAGTAAGCCAATGCTGGTTTTCAGAGGCCTGTTCATACTCGCAGCCGTGCTGTTTAATTGACAATTCACTCCACCCTGTTCAGCTCTTCATTGTCCCACCACACTACCAGCCTTCAGAAATCTTTGTTATCTCCACTACAGAATGTTCCATTCATTCACTGCGAATCTGGAATTCATCTGACTCTCAACTCCACGCAGGTTTTCATTACACCACTGTTGAATGTCCAAGTAACCCAATGCTGGTTTTCAGCGGCCTGTTCATATTCGCAGCCCTGCTGTTTACTTGGCTATCGATTCAAGCCTGGTCAGCTCTTCATTTTCCTGTCCACACAACACAGGCTTCAGAAATCATTGGAATCTCCTCTACAGAATGTTCCATTCATTCACTGCGAATGTGGAATTCAACTGACTCTCCACTCCATGCAGGTTTTCCTTACACCACTGATGAATGTCCAAGTAACCCAATGCTGGTTTTCAGCTGCATGTTCACACTCGCAGCCATGCTACACAATTGGCTTTCCACTAAATCCTGATTAGTTCTTGATTTTCCTTCCACACGACCCAGCCTTCAGAAATCGTTGGAATCTCCACTAGAGAATGTTCCATTCATTCACTGCGAATCTGGAATTCCTCTGAACCTCCACTCCCGGCAGGTTTTCGTTACACCACTGTTGAATGTCCAAGTAACCCAATGTTTTAAGTGTTTTCTTCACAAGCGCAGTGGTGCTGTTCAATTGGCTATCCACTCAACCCTGGCCAGCTCTACATTTTCCTGTCCACACCACAGAGACTGGAGAAATCATTGTTATCTCCACTACAGAATGTTCCATTCATTCACAGCGAATCTGGAATTCATCTGAATCTCCACTCCCGGCAGGTTTTCGTGACACCACTGGTAAATATCCAAGTAAGCCAATGCTGGTTTTAAGTGGCCTGCTCATACTCTCAGCCGTGCTGTTCAATTTGCTATCCACTCAACCCTCTTCAGCTCCATTTTCCTGTCCACATAACCCAAACTTCAGAAACAATTGGTATCTCCTCCACAGAATGTTCCATTCATTGACGGCAAATCTGAAATTCATCTAATTCTCAACTCCCGTCAGGTTTTCGTTACACCACTTGTGAATGTCCAATTAAGCCAAAGCTGGTTTTCAGTGGCCTGTTCTTACTACGAGACGTGCTGTTCATTTGGCTATCCATTCCACCCTGTTCAGCTCTACATTTTCGTGTCCACAAAACCCAGCCTTCAGAAATCATTGGAATCACCACTAGAGAATGTTCCATTCATTCACTGCGAATCTGGAATTCATCTGAATCTCCACTCCCGGCAGGTTTTCATTGCACCACTGCTGAATGTTCAAGTAACGCAATGATGGTTTTCAGCGGTCTATTCACACTCGAACCCGTGCTGTTCACGGTCTAGCGACTCAACACTGGTGAGTTCTTCTTTTTCCAGTTCAGACAATACAAACCTCAGAAACCAATGCAATCTACACTACAGAATGTTTCATTCATTCAGGCGAATCTTGAATTCATCTTGTTCTCCACTCCCAGCAGGTTTTCGTTTCACCACTGGTGAATGTCCAAGCAACCCAAGGCTGGTTTCAGCTGCGTGTTAACACTCGCAGCCGTGCTGTTCAATTGGCTATCCAGTGAACGCTGGTTAGCTCTTGATTTTCCTTCCACACACCGAGCCTTCAGAAATCATTCTTATCTCCACTTCAGAATGTTCCATTCGTTCCCTGCGAATCTGGAATTCCTCTGACTCTCCACACCAGGCAGATTTTCCTAACAACACTGGTGAATGACCAGGTAATCCAATGCTGGTTTTCAGCGGCTGTTCACACTCACAGCCTTGCTGTTCAATTGGCAATCCAGTCAAACCTAGTCAGCTCTTCATTTTCCTGTCCACACAACCCAGCGTTCAGAAATCATTGGAATCTCTACTACAGAAATTTCCATTCATTCACTGTGAATCTGGAAATACTCTGAATCTGCATTCCAGGAAGGCTTTCGTTACACCACTGATGAATGTCCAAGTAATGCAATGCTGCTTCTTAGTGGTCTGTTCACACTCGAAACCGTGCTGTTCATTGGCTATCCACTCAATATCGGTCAGCTCTTCAATATCCTGTCCAGACTATCCAGATTCCTAAATGTTGGCAATCACCACTACAGAATGTTCCATTCAATCACGCGAATCTGGAATTCATCAGAGTCTCCACTCCTGGAAGGTTTTCGTGACACCACTGGTAAATGTCCAAGGAAGACAATGCTGGTTTTAAGCCGCCTGCTAACACACTCAGCCGTGCTGTTCAATTTGCTATCCACCCAACCCTATTCAGCTCTACATTTTCCTGTCCTCATAACCCAACCTTCAGAAATAATTGGTATCTCCTCCACAGAATGTTCCGTTCATTCACTGCGAGTCTTAAATTCATCTGACTCTCAACTCCCGGCGGGTTATCGTTACACCACTTGTGAATGTCCAAGTAAGCCAATGCTGGTTTTCAGTGGCCTGTTCATACTAAGAGACGTGCTGTTCATTTGGCTATCCACTCCACCCTGTTCAGCTCTACATTTTCGTGTCCACAAAACCCAGCCTTCAGAAATCATTGGAATCACCACTAGAGAATGTTCCATTCATTCACTGCGAATCTGGAATTCCTCTGAACCTCCACTCCTGGCAGGTTTTCGTTACGCCACTGGTGAATGTCCAAGTAACTCAATACTGGTTTTCAGAGGCATGTTCAACTCGCAGAAGTGCTGTTCAATGGGCTATCCACTCAATATTGGTCAGCTCTTCATTTTCCTCTCCACACAAACCAGCCTTCAGAAATCATTGGGCTCTCCACTACAGACTGTTCCATTCATTCACTGCGATTCTGCAATTCATCTGACTCTCCGCTCCAGGCAGGTTTTCATTACAGCACTGGTGAATGACCAAGTAATCCAATGCTGGTTTTCAGCCGCCTTTTCACACTCGCAGTGTGCTGTTCAATTGTCTATCCACTCAAACCTGGTCAGCCTTTCATTTTCTTTTCCACAATATCAGACTTCAGAAATCATTGGAATCGCCAGTACAGAATGTTCCATTCATTCACTGCCAATCTGGAATTCATCTGAATCTGCACTCCAGGTAGGCTTTCATTACACCACTTATGAATGTCCAAGTAACACAATGCTGGTTTTCAGCGGTCTGTTCACACTCTAAGCCCTGCTTTTTACTGGGTATCCACACAACTGTGGTCAGCTCTTCATTTTCATGTCCAAACAATCCAGACTTGAGAAATCATTGCAATCTCCAGTACAGAATGTTCCATTCATTCACTGCGAATCTGGAATTCAACTGAATCTCCACTACCTGCAGATTTATCTTACACCACTTGTGAATGTCCAAGTAAAACAATGCTGGTTTTCAGAGGCCTGTTCATGTTCGCAGTCGTGCTGTTCAATTGGCTATCCACTCAACCTGTTTTGCTCCTCATTTTCCTGTGCACACAACCCAGCCTTCAGAAATCATTGTAATCTCCACTACAGGATGTTCCATTCATTCACTGGGAATCTGGAATTCATCTGAATCTGCACTCCACGCAGGCTTTCGTTACACCACTGCTGAAAGTCGAAGTAATGCAATACTGGTTTTCAGTGGTCTGTTCACATTCGAAGCCGAGGCTTTTTACAGGCTATCCACTCAACACTGGTCAGCTCTTCATTTTCGTGTCCCCACAATCCAGATTTCAGAAATCATTGCAATCTCCACTACAGAATGTTCCATTCATTCACTGCGAGTCTGGAGTTTATCTGATTCTCCACTCCCGCCTGGTTAACATTACACCACTTGTGAATGTCCAAGTAAGCCAATGCTGGTTTTCAGAGGCCTGTTCATACTCGCAGCCGTGCTGTTTAATTGACAATTCACTCCACCCTGTTCAGCTCTTCATTGTCCCACCACACTACCAGCCTTCAGAAATCTTTGTTATCTCCACTACAGAATGTTCCATTCATTCACTGCGAATCTGGAATTCATCTGACTCTCAACTCCACGCAGGTTTTCATTACACCACTGTTGAATGTCCAAGTAACCCAATGCTGGTTTTCAGCGGCCTGTTCATATTCGCAGCCCTGCTGTTTACTTGGCTATCGATTCAAGCCTGGTCAGCTCTTCATTTTCCTGTCCACACAACACAGGCTTCAGAAATCATTGGAATCTCCTCTACAGAATGTTCCATTCATTCACTGCGAATGTGGAATTCAACTGACTCTCCACTCCATGCAGGTTTTCCTTACACCACTGATGAATGTCCAAGTAACCCAATGCTGGTTTTCAGCTGCATGTTCACACTCGCAGCCATGCTACACAATTGGCTTTCCACTAAATCCTGATTAGTTCTTGATTTTCCTTCCACACGACCCAGCCTTCAGAAATCGTTGGAATCTCCACTAGAGAATGTTCCATTCATTCACTGCGAATCTGGAATTCCTCTGAACCTCCACTCCCGGCAGGTTTTCGTTACACCACTGTTGAATGTCCAAGTAACCCAATGTTTTAAGTGTTTTCTTCACAAGCGCAGTGGTGCTGTTCAATTGGCTATCCACTCAACCCTGGCCAGCTCTACATTTTCCTGTCCACACCACAGAGACTGGAGAAATCATTGTTATCTCCACTACAGAATGTTCCATTCATTCACAGCGAATCTGGAATTCATCTGAATCTCCACTCCCGGCAGGTTTTCGTGACACCACTGGTAAATATCCAAGTAAGCCAATGCTGGTTTTAAGTGGCCTGCTCATACTCTCAGCCGTGCTGTTCAATTTGCTATCCACTCAACCCTCTTCAGCTCCATTTTCCTGTCCACATAACCCAAACTTCAGAAACAATTGGTATCTCCTCCACAGAATGTTCCATTCATTGACGGCAAATCTGAAATTCATCTAATTCTCAACTCCCGTCAGGTTTTCGTTACACCACTTGTGAATGTCCAATTAAGCCAAAGCTGGTTTTCAGTGGCCTGTTCTTACTACGAGACGTGCTGTTCATTTGGCTATCCATTCCACCCTGTTCAGCTCTACATTTTCGTGTCCACAAAACCCAGCCTTCAGAAATCATTGGAATCACCACTAGAGAATGTTCCATTCATTCACTGCGAATCTGGAATTCATCTGAATCTCCACTCCCGGCAGGTTTTCATTGCACCACTGCTGAATGTTCAAGTAACGCAATGATGGTTTTCAGCGGTCTATTCACACTCGAACCCGTGCTGTTCACGGTCTAGCGACTCAACACTGGTGAGTTCTTCTTTTTCCAGTTCAGACAATACAAACCTCAGAAACCAATGCAATCTACACTACAGAATGTTTCATTCATTCAGGCGAATCTTGAATTCATCTTGTTCTCCACTCCCAGCAGGTTTTCGTTTCACCACTGGTGAATGTCCAAGCAACCCAAGGCTGGTTTCAGCTGCGTGTTAACACTCGCAGCCGTGCTGTTCAATTGGCTATCCAGTGAACGCTGGTTAGCTCTTGATTTTCCTTCCACACACCGAGCCTTCAGAAATCATTCTTATCTCCACTTCAGAATGTTCCATTCGTTCCCTGCGAATCTGGAATTCCTCTGACTCTCCACACCAGGCAGATTTTCCTAACAACACTGGTGAATGACCAGGTAATCCAATGCTGGTTTTCAGCGGCTGTTCACACTCACAGCCTTGCTGTTCAATTGGCAATCCAGTCAAACCTAGTCAGCTCTTCATTTTCCTGTCCACACAACCCAGCGTTCAGAAATCATTGGAATCTCTACTACAGAAATTTCCATTCATTCACTGTGAATCTGGAAATACTCTGAATCTGCATTCCAGGAAGGCTTTCGTTACACCACTGATGAATGTCCAAGTAATGCAATGCTGCTTCTTAGTGGTCTGTTCACACTCGAAACCGTGCTGTTCATTGGCTATCCACTCAATATCGGTCAGCTCTTCAATATCCTGTCCAGACTATCCAGATTCCTAAATGTTGGCAATCACCACTACAGAATGTTCCATTCAATCACGCGAATCTGGAATTCATCAGAGTCTCCACTCCTGGAAGGTTTTCGTGACACCACTGGTAAATGTCCAAGGAAGACAATGCTGGTTTTAAGCCGCCTGCTAACACACTCAGCCGTGCTGTTCAATTTGCTATCCACCCAACCCTATTCAGCTCTACATTTTCCTGTCCTCATAACCCAACCTTCAGAAATAATTGGTATCTCCTCCACAGAATGTTCCGTTCATTCACTGCGAGTCTTAAATTCATCTGACTCTCAACTCCCGGCGGGTTATCGTTACACCACTTGTGAATGTCCAAGTAAGCCAATGCTGGTTTTCAGTGGCCTGTTCATACTAAGAGACGTGCTGTTCATTTGGCTATCCACTCCACCCTGTTCAGCTCTACATTTTCGTGTCCACAAAACCCAGCCTTCAGAAATCATTGGAATCACCACTAGAGAATGTTCCATTCATTCACTGCGAATCTGGAATTCCTCTGAACCTCCACTCCTGGCAGGTTTTCGTTACGCCACTGGTGAATGTCCAAGTAACTCAATACTGGTTTTCAGAGGCATGTTCAACTCGCAGAAGTGCTGTTCAATGGGCTATCCACTCAATATTGGTCAGCTCTTCATTTTCCTCTCCACACAAACCAGCCTTCAGAAATCATTGGGCTCTCCACTACAGACTGTTCCATTCATTCACTGCGATTCTGCAATTCATCTGACTCTCCGCTCCAGGCAGGTTTTCATTACAGCACTGGTGAATGACCAAGTAATCCAATGCTGGTTTTCAGCCGCCTTTTCACACTCGCAGTGTGCTGTTCAATTGTCTATCCACTCAAACCTGGTCAGCCTTTCATTTTCTTTTCCACAATATCAGACTTCAGAAATCATTGGAATCGCCAGTACAGAATGTTCCATTCATTCACTGCCAATCTGGAATTCATCTGAATCTGCACTCCAGGTAGGCTTTCATTACACCACTTATGAATGTCCAAGTAACACAATGCTGGTTTTCAGCGGTCTGTTCACACTCTAAGCCCTGCTTTTTACTGGGTATCCACACAACTGTGGTCAGCTCTTCATTTTCATGTCCAAACAATCCAGACTTGAGAAATCATTGCAATCTCCAGTACAGAATGTTCCATTCATTCACTGCGAATCTGGAATTCAACTGAATCTCCACTACCTGCAGATTTATCTTACACCACTTGTGAATGTCCAAGTAAAACAATGCTGGTTTTCAGAGGCCTGTTCATGTTCGCAGTCGTGCTGTTCAATTGGCTATCCACTCAACCTGTTTTGCTCCTCATTTTCCTGTGCACACAACCCAGCCTTCAGAAATCATTGTAATCTCCACTACAGGATGTTCCATTCATTCACTGGGAATCTGGAATTCATCTGAATCTGCACTCCACGCAGGCTTTCGTTACACCACTGCTGAAAGTCGAAGTAATGCAATACTGGTTTTCAGTGGTCTGTTCACATTCGAAGCCGAGGCTTTTTACAGGCTATCCACTCAACACTGGTCAGCTCTTCATTTTCGTGTGCCCACAATCCAGATTTCAGAAATCATTGCAATCTCCACTACAGAATGTTCCATTCATTCACTGCGAGTCTGGAGTTTATCTGATTCTCCACTCCCGCCTGGTTAACATTACACCACTTGTGAATGTCCAAGTAAGCCAATGCTGGTTTTCAGAGGCCTGTTCATACTCGCAGCCGTGCTGTTTAATTGACAATTCACTCCACCCTGTTCAGCTCTTCATTGTCCCACCACACTACCAGCCTTCAGAAATCTTTGTTATCTCCACTACAGAATGTTCCATTCATTCACTGCGAATCTGGAATTCATCTGACTCTCAACTCCACGCAGGTTTTCATTACACCACTGTTGAATGTCCAAGTAACCCAATGCTGGTTTTCAGCGGCCTGTTCATATTCGCAGCCCTGCTGTTTACTTGGCTATCGATTCAAGCCTGGTCAGCTCTTCATTTTCCTGTCCACACAACACAGGCTTCAGAAATCATTGGAATCTCCTCTACAGAATGTTCCATTCATTCACTGCGAATGTGGAATTCAACTGACTCTCCACTCCATGCAGGTTTTCCTTACACCACTGATGAATGTCCAAGTAACGCAATGCTGGTTTTCAGCTGCATGTTCACACTCGCAGCCATGCTACACAATTGGCTTTCCACTAAATCCTGATTAGTTCTTGATTTTCCTTCCACACGACCCAGCCTTCAGAAATCGTTGGAATCTCCACTAGAGAATGTTCCATTCATTCACTGCGAATCTGGAATTCCTCTGAACCTCCACTCCCGGCAGGTTTTCGTTACACCACTGTTGAATGTCCAAGTAACCCAATGTTTTAAGTGTTTTCTTCACAAGCGCAGTGGTGCTGTTCAATTGGCTATCCACTCAACCCTGGCCAGCTCTACATTTTCCTGTCCACACCACAGAGACTGGAGAAATCATTGTTATCTCCACTACAGAATGTTCCATTCATTCACAGCGAATCTGGAATTCATCTGAATCTCCACTCCCGGCAGGTTTTCGTGACACCACTGGTAAATATCCAAGTAAGCCAATGCTGGTTTTAAGTGGCCTGCTCATACTCTCAGCCGTGCTGTTCAATTTGCTATCCACTCAACCCTCTTCAGCTCCATTTTCCTGTCCACATAACCCAAACTTCAGAAACAATTGGTATCTCCTCCACAGAATGTTCCATTCATTGACGGCAAATCTGAAATTCATCTAATTCTCAACTCCTGTCAGGTTTTCGTTACACCACTTGTGAATGTCCAATTAAGCCAAAGCTGGTTTTCAGTGGCCTGTTCTTACTACGAGACGTGCTGTTCATTTGGCTATCCATTCCACCCTGTTCAGCTCTACATTTTCGTGTCCACAAAACCCAGCCTTCAGAAATCATTGGAATCACCACTAGAGAATGTTCCATTCATTCACTGCGAATCTGGAATTCATCTGAATCTCCACTCCCGGCAGGTTTTCATTGCACCACTGCTGAATGTTCAAGTAACGCAATGATGGTTTTCAGCGGTCTATTCACACTCGAACCCGTGCTGTTCACGGTCTAGCGACTCAACACTGGTGGGTTCTTCTTTTTCCAGTTCAGACAATACAAACCTCAGAAACCATTGCAATCTACACTACAGAATGTTTCATTCATTCAGGCGAATCTTGAATTCATCTTGTTCTCCACTCCCAGCAGGTTTTCGTTTCACCACTGGTGAATGTCCAAGCAACCCAAGGCTGGTTTCAGCTGCGTGTTAACACTCGCAGCCGTGCTGTTCAATTGGCTATCCAGTGAACGCTGGTTAGCTCTTGATTTTCCTTCCACACACCGAGCCTTCAGAAATCATTCTTATCTCCACTTCAGAATGTTCCATTCGTTCCCTGCGAATCTGGAATTCCTCTGACTCTCCACACCAGGCAGATTTTCCTAACAACACTGGTGAATGACCAGGTAATCCAATGCTGGTTTTCAGCGGCTGTTCACACTCACAGCCTTGCTGTTCAATTGGCAATCCAGTCAAACCTAGTCAGCTCTTCATTTTCCTGTCCACACAACCCAGCGTTCAGAAATCATTGGAATCTCTACTACAGAAATTTCCATTCATTCACTGTGAATCTGGAAATAATCTGAATCTGCATTCCAGGAAGGCTTTCGTTACACCACTGATGAATGTCCAAGTAATGCAATGCTGCTTCTTAGTGGTCTGTTCACACTCGAAACCGTGCTGTTCATTGGCTATCCACTCAATATCGGACAGCTCTTCAATATCCTGTCCAGACTATCCAGATTCCTAAATGTTGGCAATCCCCACTACAGAATGTTCCATTCAATCACGCGAATCTGGAATTCATCAGAGTCTCCACTCCTGGAAGGTTTTCGTGACACCACTGGTAAATGTCCAAGGAAGACAATGCTGGTTTTAAGCCGCCTGCTAACACACTCAGCCGTGCTGTTCAATTTGCTATCCACCCAACCCTATTCAGCTCTACATTTTCCTGTCCTCATAACCCAACCTTCAGAAATAATTGGTATCTCCTCCACAGAATGTTCCGTTCATTCACTGCGAGTCTTAAATTCATCTGACTCTCAACTCCCGGCGGGTTATCGTTACACCACTTGTGAATGTCCAAGTAAGCCAATGCTGGTTTTCAGTGGCCTGTTCATACTAAGAGACGTGCTGTTCATTTGGCTATCCACTCCACCCTGTTCAGCTCTACATTTTCGTGTCCACAAAACCCAGCCTTCAGAAATCATTGGAATCACCACTAGAGAATGTTCCATTCATTCACTGCGAATCTGGAATTCCTCTGAACCTCCACTCCTGGCAGGTTTTCGTTACGCCACTGGTGAATGTCCAAGTAACTCAATACTGGTTTTCAGAGGCATGTTCAACTCGCAGAAGTGCTGTTCAATGGGCTATCCACTCAATATTGGTCAGCTCTTCATTTTCCTCTCCACACAAACCAGCCTTCAGAAATCATTGGGCTCTCCACTACAGACTGTTCCATTCATTCACTGCGATTCTGCAATTCATCTGACTCTCCGCTCCAGGCAGGTTTTCATTACCGCACTGGTGAATGACCAAGTAATCCAATGCTGGTTTTCAGCCGCCTTTTCACACTCGCAGTGTGCTGTTCAATTGTCTATCCACTCAAACCTGGTCAGCCTTTCATTTTCTTTTCCACAATATCAGACTTCAGAAATCATTGGAATCGCCAGTACAGAATGTTCCATTCATTCACTGCCAATCTGGAATTCATCTGAATCTGCACTCCAGGTAGGCTTTCATTACACCACTTATGAATGTCCAAGTAACACAATGCTGGTTTTCAGCGGTCTGTTCACACTCTAAGCCCTGCTTTTTACTGGGTATCCACACAACTGTGGTCAGCTCTTCATTTTCATGTCCAAACAATCCAGACTTGAGAAATCATTGCAATCTCCAGTACAGAATGTTCCATTCATTCACTGCGAATCTGGAATTCAACTGAATCTCCACTACCTGCAGATTTATCTTACACCACTTGTGAATGTCCAAGTAAAACAATGCTGGTTTTCAGAGGCCTGTTCATGTTCGCAGTCGTGCTGTTCAATTGGCTATCCACTCAACCTGTTTTGCTCCTCATTTTCCTGTGCACACAACCCAGCCTTCAGAAATCATTGTAATCTCCACTACAGGATGTTCCATTCATTCACTGGGAATCTGGAATTCATCTGAATCTGCACTCCACGCAGGCTTTCGTTACACCACTGCTGAAAGTCGAAGTAATGCAATACTGGTTTTCAGTGGTCTGTTCACATTCGAAGCCGAGGCTTTTTACAGGCTATCCACTCAACACTGGTCAGCTCTTCATTTTCGTGTCCCCACAATCCAGATTTCAGAAATCATTGCAATCTCCACTACAGAATGTTCCATTCATTCACTGCGAGTCTGGAGTTTATCTGATTCTCCACTCCCGCCTGGTTAACATTACACCACTTGTGAATGTCCAAGTAAGCCAATGCTGGTTTTCAGAGGCCTGTTCATACTCGCAGCCGTGCTGTTTAATTGACAATTCACTCCACCCTGTTCAGCTCTTCATTGTCCCACCACACTACCAGCCTTCAGAAATCTTTGTTATCTCCACTACAGAATGTTCCATTCATTCACTGCGAATCTGGAATTCATCTGACTCTCAACTCCACGCAGGTTTTCATTACACCACTGTTGAATGTCCAAGTAACCCAATGCTGGTTTTCAGCGGCCTGTTCATATTCGCAGCCCTGCTGTTTACTTGGCTATCGATTCAAGCCTGGTCAGCTCTTCATTTTCCTGTCCACACAACACAGGCTTCAGAAATCATTGGAATCTCCTCTACAGAATGTTCCATTCATTCACTGCGAATGTGGAATTCAACTGACTCTCCACTCCATGCAGGTTTTCCTTACACCACTGATGAATGTCCAAGTAACGCAATGCTGGTTTTCAGCTGCATGTTCACACTCGCAGCCATGCTACACAATTGGCTTTCCACTAAATCCTGATTAGTTCTTGATTTTCCTTCCACACGACCCAGCCTTCAGAAATCGTTGGAATCTCCACTAGAGAATGTTCCATTCATTCACTGCGAATCTGGAATTCCTCTGAACCTCCACTCCCGGCAGGTTTTCGTTACACCACTGTTGAATGTCCAAGTAACCCAATGTTTTAAGTGTTTTCTTCACAAGCGCAGTGGTGCTGTTCAATTGGCTATCCACTCAACCCTGGCCAGCTCTACATTTTCCTGTCCACACCACAGAGACTGGAGAAATCATTGTTATCTCCACTACAGAATGTTCCATTCATTCACAGCGAATCTGGAATTCATCTGAATCTCCACTCCCGGCAGGTTTTCGTGACACCACTGGTAAATATCCAAGTAAGCCAATGCTGGTTTTAAGTGGCCTGCTCATACTCTCAGCCGTGCTGTTCAATTTGCTATCCACTCAACCCTCTTCAGCTCCATTTTCCTGTCCACATAACCCAAACTTCAGAAACAATTGGTATCTCCTCCACAGAATGTTCCATTCATTGACGGCAAATCTGAAATTCATCTAATTCTCAACTCCTGTCAGGTTTTCGTTACACCACTTGTGAATGTCCAATTAAGCCAAAGCTGGTTTTCAGTGGCCTGTTCTTACTACGAGACGTGCTGTTCATTTGGCTATCCATTCCACCCTGTTCAGCTCTACATTTTCGTGTCCACAAAACCCAGCCTTCAGAAATCATTGGAATCACCACTAGAGAATGTTCCATTCATTCACTGCGAATCTGGAATTCATCTGAATCTCCACTCCCGGCAGGTTTTCATTGCACCACTGCTGAATGTTCAAGTAACGCAATGATGGTTTTCAGCGGTCTATTCACACTCGAACCCGTGCTGTTCACGGTCTAGCGACTCAACACTGGTGGGTTCTTCTTTTTCCAGTTCAGACAATACAAACCTCAGAAACCATTGCAATCTACACTACAGAATGTTTCATTCATTCAGGCGAATCTTGAATTCATCTTGTTCTCCACTCCCAGCAGGTTTTCGTTTCACCACTGGTGAATGTCCAAGCAACCCAAGGCTGGTTTCAGCTGCGTGTTAACACTCGCAGCCGTGCTGTTCAATTGGCTATCCAGTGAACGCTGGTTAGCTCTTGATTTTCCTTCCACACACCGAGCCTTCAGAAATCATTCTTATCTCCACTTCAGAATGTTCCATTCGTTCCCTGCGAATCTGGAATTCCTCTGACTCTCCACACCAGGCAGATTTTCCTAACAACACTGGTGAATGACCAGGTAATCCAATGCTGGTTTTCAGCGGCTGTTCACACTCACAGCCTTGCTGTTCAATTGGCAATCCAGTCAAACCTAGTCAGCTCTTCATTTTCCTGTCCACACAACCCAGCGTTCAGAAATCATTGGAATCTCTACTACAGAAATTTCCATTCATTCACTGTGAATCTGGAAATAATCTGAATCTGCATTCCAGGAAGGCTTTCGTTACACCACTGATGAATGTCCAAGTAATGCAATGCTGCTTCTTAGTGGTCTGTTCACACTCGAAACCGTGCTGTTCATTGGCTATCCACTCAATATCGGACAGCTCTTCAATATCCTGTCCAGACTATCCAGATTCCTAAATGTTGGCAATCCCCACTACAGAATGTTCCATTCAATCACGCGAATCTGGAATTCATCAGAGTCTCCACTCCTGGAAGGTTTTCGTGACACCACTGGTAAATGTCCAAGGAAGACAATGCTGGTTTTAAGCCGCCTGCTAACACACTCAGCCGTGCTGTTCAATTTGCTATCCACCCAACCCTATTCAGCTCTACATTTTCCTGTCCTCATAACCCAACCTTCAGAAATAATTGGTATCTCCTCCACAGAATGTTCCGTTCATTCACTGCGAGTCTTAAATTCATCTGACTCTCAACTCCCGGCGGGTTATCGTTACACCACTTGTGAATGTCCAAGTAAGCCAATGCTGGTTTTCAGTGGCCTGTTCATACTAAGAGACGTGCTGTTCATTTGGCTATCCACTCCACCCTGTTCAGCTCTACATTTTCGTGTCCACAAAACCCAGCCTTCAGAAATCATTGGAATCACCACTAGAGAATGTTCCATTCATTCACTGCGAATCTGGAATTCCTCTGAACCTCCACTCCTGGCAGGTTTTCGTTACGCCACTGGTGAATGTCCAAGTAACTCAATACTGGTTTTCAGAGGCATGTTCAACTCGCAGAAGTGCTGTTCAATGGGCTATCCACTCAATATTGGTCAGCTCTTCATTTTCCTCTCCACACAAACCAGCCTTCAGAAATCATTGGGCTCTCCACTACAGACTGTTCCATTCATTCACTGCGATTCTGCAATTCATCTGACTCTCCGCTCCAGGCAGGTTTTCATTACCGCACTGGTGAATGACCAAGTAATCCAATGCTGGTTTTCAGCCGCCTTTTCACACTCGCAGTGTGCTGTTCAATTGTCTATCCACTCAAACCTGGTCAGCCTTTCATTTTCTTTTCCACAATATCAGACTTCAGAAATCATTGGAATCGCCAGTACAGAATGTTCCATTCATTCACTGCCAATCTGGAATTCATCTGAATCTGCACTCCAGGTAGGCTTTCATTACACCACTTATGAATGTCCAAGTAACACAATGCTGGTTTTCAGCGGTCTGTTCACACTCTAAGCCCTGCTTTTTACTGGGTATCCACACAACTGTGGTCAGCTCTTCATTTTCATGTCCAAACAATCCAGACTTGAGAAATCATTGCAATCTCCAGTACAGAATGTTCCATTCATTCACTGCGAATCTGGAATTCAACTGAATCTCCACTACCTGCAGATTTATCTTACACCACTTGTGAATGTCCAAGTAAAACAATGCTGGTTTTCAGAGGCCTGTTCATGTTCGCAGTCGTGCTGTTCAATTGGCTATCCACTCAACCTGTTTTGCTCCTCATTTTCCTGTGCACACAACCCAGCCTTCAGAAATCATTGTAATCTCCACTACAGGATGTTCCATTCATTCACTGGGAATCTGGAATTCATCTGAATCTGCACTCCACGCAGGCTTTCGTTACACCACTGCTGAAAGTCGAAGTAATGCAATACTGGTTTTCAGTGGTCTGTTCACATTCGAAGCCGAGGCTTTTTACAGGCTATCCACTCAACACTGGTCAGCTCTTCATTTTCGTGTCCCCACAATCCAGATTTCAGAAATCATTGCAATCTCCACTACAGAATGTTCCATTCATTCACTGCGAGTCTGGAGTTTATCTGATTCTCCACTCCCGCCTGGTTAACATTACACCACTTGTGAATGTCCAAGTAAGCCAATGCTGGTTTTCAGAGGCCTGTTCATACTCGCAGCCGTGCTGTTTAATTGACAATTCACTCCACCCTGTTCAGCTCTTCATTGTCCCACCACACTACCAGCCTTCAGAAATCTTTGTTATCTCCACTACAGAATGTTCCATTCATTCACTGCGAATCTGGAATTCATCTGACTCTCAACTCCACGCAGGTTTTCATTACACCACTGTTGAATGTCCAAGTAACCCAATGCTGGTTTTCAGCGGCCTGTTCATATTCGCAGCCCTGCTGTTTACTTGGCTATCGATTCAAGCCTGGTCAGCTCTTCATTTTCCTGTCCACACAACACAGGCTTCAGAAATCATTGGAATCTCCTCTACAGAATGTTCCATTCATTCACTGCGAATGTGGAATTCAACTGACTCTCCACTCCATGCAGGTTTTCCTTACACCACTGATGAATGTCCAAGTAACGCAATGCTGGTTTTCAGCTGCATGTTCACACTCGCAGCCATGCTACACAATTGGCTTTCCACTAAATCCTGATTAGTTCTTGATTTTCCTTCCACACGACCCAGCCTTCAGAAATCGTTGGAATCTCCACTAGAGAATGTTCCATTCATTCACTGCGAATCTGGAATTCCTCTGAACCTCCACTCCCGGCAGGTTTTCGTTACACCACTGTTGAATGTCCAAGTAACCCAATGTTTTAAGTGTTTTCTTCACAAGCGCAGTGGTGCTGTTCAATTGGCTATCCACTCAACCCTGGCCAGCTCTACATTTTCCTGTCCACACCACAGAGACTGGAGAAATCATTGTTATCTCCACTACAGAATGTTCCATTCATTCACAGCGAATCTGGAATTCATCTGAATCTCCACTCCCGGCAGGTTTTCGTGACACCACTGGTAAATATCCAAGTAAGCCAATGCTGGTTTTAAGTGGCCTGCTCATACTCTCAGCCGTGCTGTTCAATTTGCTATCCACTCAACCCTCTTCAGCTCCATTTTCCTGTCCACATAACCCAAACTTCAGAAACAATTGGTATCTCCTCCACAGAATGTTCCATTCATTGACGGCAAATCTGAAATTCATCTAATTCTCAACTCCCGTCAGGTTTTCGTTACACCACTTGTGAATGTCCAATTAAGCCAAAGCTGGTTTTCAGTGGCCTGTTCTTACTACGAGACGTGCTGTTCATTTGGCTATCCATTCCACCCTGTTCAGCTCTACATTTTCGTGTCCACAAAACCCAGCCTTCAGAAATCATTGGAATCACCACTAGAGAATGTTCCATTCATTCACTGCGAATCTGGAATTCATCTGAATCTCCACTCCCGGCAGGTTTTCATTGCACCACTGCTGAATGTTCAAGTAACGCAATGATGGTTTTCAGCGGTCTATTCACACTCGAACCCGTGCTGTTCACGGTCTAGCGACTCAACACTGGTGAGTTCTTCTTTTTCCAGTTCAGACAATACAAACCTCAGAAACCATTGCAATCTACACTACAGAATGTTTCATTCATTCACGCGAATCTTGAATTCATCTTGTTCTCCACTCCCAGCAGGTTTTCGTTTCACCACTGGTGAATGTCCAAGCAACCCAAGGCTGGTTTCAGCTGCGTGTTAACACTCGCAGCCGTGCTGTTCAATTGGCTATCCAGTGAACGCTGGTTAGCTCTTGATTTTCCTTCCACACACCGAGCCTTCAGAAATCATTCTTATCTCCACTTCAGAATGTTCCATTCGTTCCCTGCGAATCTGGAATTCCTCTGACTCTCCACACCAGGCAGATTTTCCTAACAACACTGGTGAATGACCAGGTAATCCAATGCTGGTTTTCAGCGGCTGTTCACACTCACAGCCTTGCTGTTCAATTGGCAATCCAGTCAAACCTAGTCAGCTCTTCATTTTCCTGTCCACACAACCCAGCGTTCAGAAATCATTGGAATCTCTACTACAGAAATTTCCATTCATTCACTGTGAATCTGGAAATAATCTGAATCTGCATTCCAGGAAGGCTTTCGTTACACCACTGATGAATGTCCAAGTAATGCAATGCTGCTTCTTAGTGGTCTGTTCACACTCGAAACCGTGCTGTTCATTGGCTATCCACTCAATATCGGACAGCTCTTCAATATCCTGTCCAGACTATCCAGATTCCTAAATGTTGGCAATCCCCACTACAGAATGTTCCATTCAATCACGCGAATCTGGAATTCATCAGAGTCTCCACTCCTGGAAGGTTTTCGTGACACCACTGGTAAATGTCCAAGGAAGACAATGCTGGTTTTAAGCCGCCTGCTAACACACTCAGCCGTGCTGTTCAATTTGCTATCCACCCAACCCTATTCAGCTCTACATTTTCCTGTCCTCATAACCCAACCTTCAGAAATAATTGGTATCTCCTCCACAGAATGTTCCGTTCATTCACTGCGAGTCTTAAATTCATCTGACTCTCAACTCCCGGCGGGTTATCGTTACACCACTTGTGAATGTCCAAGTAAGCCAATGCTGGTTTTCAGTGGCCTGTTCATACTAAGAGACGTGCTGTTCATTTGGCTATCCACTCCACCCTGTTCAGCTCTACATTTTCGTGTCCACAAAACCCAGCCTTCAGAAATCATTGGAATCACCACTAGAGAATGTTCCATTCATTCACTGCGAATCTGGAATTCCTCTGAACCTCCACTCCTGGCAGGTTTTCGTTACGCCACTGGTGAATGTCCAAGTAACTCAATACTGGTTTTCAGAGGCATGTTCAACTCGCAGAAGTGCTGTTCAATGGGCTATCCACTCAATATTGGTCAGCTCTTCATTTTCCTCTCCACACAAACCAGCCTTCAGAAAACATTGGGCTCTCCACTACAGACTGTTCCATTCATTCACTGCGATTCTGCAATTCATCTGACTCTCCGCTCCAGGCAGGTTTTCATTACCGCACTGGTGAATGACCAAGTAATCCAATGCTGGTTTTCAGCCGCCTTTTCACACTCGCAGTGTGCTGTTCAATTGTCTATCCACTCAAACCTGGTCAGCCTTTCATTTTCTTTTCCACAATATCAGACTTCAGAAATCATTGGAATCGCCAGTACAGAATGTTCCATTCATTCACTGCCAATCTGGAATTCATCTGAATCTGCACTCCAGGTAGGCTTTCATTACACCACTTATGAATGTCCAAGTAACACAATGCTGGTTTTCAGCGGTCTGTTCACACTCTAAGCCCTGCTTTTTACTGGGTATCCACACAACTGTGGTCAGCTCTTCATTTTCATGTCCAAACAATCCAGACTTGAGAAATCATTGCAATCTCCAGTACAGAATGTTCCATTCATTCACTGCGAATCTGGAATTCAACTGAATCTCCACTACCTGCAGATTTATCTTACACCACTTGTGAATGTCCAAGTAAAACAATGCTGGTTTTCAGAGGCCTGTTCATGTTCGCAGTCGTGCTGTTCAATTGGCTATCCACTCAACCTGTTTTGCTCCTCATTTTCCTGTGCACACAACCCAGCCTTCAGAAATCATTGTAATCTCCACTACAGGATGTTCCATTCATTCACTGGGAATCTGGAATTCATCTGAATCTGCACTCCACGCAGGCTTTCGTTACACCACTGCTGAAAGTCGAAGTAATGCAATACTGGTTTTCAGTGGTCTGTTCACATTCGAAGCCGAGGCTTTTTACAGGCTATCCACTCAACACTGGTCAGCTCTTCATTTTCGTGTCCCCACAATCCAGATTTCAGAAATCATTGCAATCTCCACTACAGAATGTTCCATTCATTCACTGCGAGTCTGGAGTTTATCTGATTCTCCACTCCCGCCTGGTTAACATTACACCACTTGTGAATGTCCAAGTAAGCCAATGCTGGTTTTCAGAGGCCTGTTCATACTCGCAGCCGTGCTGTTTAATTGACAATTCACTCCACCCTGTTCAGCTCTTCATTGTCCCACCACACTACCAGCCTTCAGAAATCTTTGTTATCTCCACTACAGAATGTTCCATTCATTCACTGCGAATCTGGAATTCATCTGACTCTCAACTCCACGCAGGTTTTCATTACACCACTGTTGAATGTCCAAGTAACCCAATGCTGGTTTTCAGCGGCCTGTTCATATTCGCAGCCCTGCTGTTTACTTGGCTATCGATTCAAGCCTGGTCAGCTCTTCATTTTCCTGTCCACACAACACAGGCTTCAGAAATCATTGGAATCTCCTCTACAGAATGTTCCATTCATTCACTGCGAATGTGGAATTCAACTGACTCTCCACTCCATGCAGGTTTTCCTTACACCACTGATGAATGTCCAAGTAACGCAATGCTGGTTTTCAGCTGCATGTTCACACTCGCAGCCATGCTACACAATTGGCTTTCCACTAAATCCTGATTAGTTCTTGATTTTCCTTCCACACGACCCAGCCTTCAGAAATCGTTGGAATCTCCACTAGAGAATGTTCCATTCATTCACTGCGAATCTGGAATTCCTCTGAACCTCCACTCCCGGCAGGTTTTCGTTACACCACTGTTGAATGTCCAAGTAACCCAATGTTTTAAGTGTTTTCTTCACAAGCGCAGTGGTGCTGTTCAATTGGCTATCCACTCAACCCTGGCCAGCTCTACATTTTCCTGTCCACACCACAGAGACTGGAGAAATCATTGTTATCTCCACTACAGAATGTTCCATTCATTCACAGCGAATCTGGAATTCATCTGAATCTCCACTCCCGGCAGGTTTTCGTGACACCACTGGTAAATATCCAAGTAAGCCAATGCTGGTTTTAAGTGGCCTGCTCATACTCTCAGCCGTGCTGTTCAATTTGCTATCCACTCAACCCTCTTCAGCTCCATTTTCCTGTCCACATAACCCAAACTTCAGAAACAATTGGTATCTCCTCCACAGAATGTTCCATTCATTGACGGCAAATCTGAAATTCATCTAATTCTCAACTCCCGTCAGGTTTTCGTTACACCACTTGTGAATGTCCAATTAAGCCAAAGCTGGTTTTCAGTGGCCTGTTCTTACTACGAGACGTGCTGTTCATTTGGCTATCCATTCCACCCTGTTCAGCTCTACATTTTCGTGTCCACAAAACCCAGCCTTCAGAAATCATTGGAATCACCACTAGAGAATGTTCCATTCATTCACTGCGAATCTGGAATTCATCTGAATCTCCACTCCCGGCAGGTTTTCATTGCACCACTGCTGAATGTTCAAGTAACGCAATGATGGTTTTCAGCGGTCTATTCACACTCGAACCCGTGCTGTTCACGGTCTAGCGACTCAACACTGGTGAGTTCTTCTTTTTCCAGTTCAGACAATACAAACCTCAGAAACCATTGCAATCTACACTACAGAATGTTTCATTCATTCAGGCGAATCTTGAATTCATCTTGTTCTCCACTCCCAGCAGGTTTTCGTTTCACCACTGGTGAATGTCCAAGCAACCCAAGGCTGGTTTCAGCTGCGTGTTAACACTCGCAGCCGTGCTGTTCAATTGGCTATCCAGTGAACGCTGGTTAGCTCTTGATTTTCCTTCCACACACCGAGCCTTCAGAAATCATTCTTATCTCCACTTCAGAATGTTCCATTCGTTCCCTGCGAATCTGGAATTCCTCTGACTCTCCACACCAGGCAGATTTTCCTAACAACACTGGTGAATGACCAGGTAATCCAATGCTGGTTTTCAGCGGCTGTTCACACTCACAGCCTTGCTGTTCAATTGGCAATCCAGTCAAACCTAGTCAGCTCTTCATTTTCCTGTCCACACAACCCAGCGTTCAGAAATCATTGGAATCTCTACTACAGAAATTTCCATTCATTCACTGTGAATCTGGAAATAATCTGAATCTGCATTCCAGGAAGGCTTTCGTTACACCACTGATGAATGTCCAAGTAATGCAATGCTGCTTCTTAGTGGTCTGTTCACACTCGAAACCGTGCTGTTCATTGGCTATCCACTCAATATCGGACAGCTCTTCAATATCCTGTCCAGACTATCCAGATTCCTAAATGTTGGCAATCCCCACTACAGAATGTTCCATTCAATCACGCGAATCTGGAATTCATCAGAGTCTCCACTCCTGGAAGGTTTTCGTGACACCACTGGTAAATGTCCAAGGAAGACAATGCTGGTTTTAAGCCGCCTGCTAACACACTCAGCCGTGCTGTTCAATTTGCTATCCACCCAACCCTATTCAGCTCTACATTTTCCTGTCCTCATAACCCAACCTTCAGAAATAATTGGTATCTCCTCCACAGAATGTTCCGTTCATTCACTGCGAGTCTTAAATTCATCTGACTCTCAACTCCCGGCGGGTTATCGTTACACCACTTGTGAATGTCCAAGTAAGCCAATGCTGGTTTTCAGTGGCCTGTTCATACTAAGAGACGTGCTGTTCATTTGGCTATCCACTCCACCCTGTTCAGCTCTACATTTTCGTGTCCACAAAACCCAGCCTTCAGAAATCATTGGAATCACCACTAGAGAATGTTCCATTCATTCACTGCGAATCTGGAATTCCTCTGAACCTCCACTCCTGGCAGGTTTTCGTTACGCCACTGGTGAATGTCCAAGTAACTCAATACTGGTTTTCAGAGGCATGTTCAACTCGCAGAAGTGCTGTTCAATGGGCTATCCACTCAATATTGGTCAGCTCTTCATTTTCCTCTCCACACAAACCAGCCTTCAGAAATCATTGGGCTCTCCACTACAGACTGTTCCATTCATTCACTGCGATTCTGCAATTCATCTGACTCTCCGCTCCAGGCAGGTTTTCATTACAGCACTGGTGAATGACCAAGTAATCCAATGCTGGTTTTCAGCCGCCTTTTCACACTCGCAGTGTGCTGTTCAATTGTCTATCCACTCAAACCTGGTCAGCCTTTCATTTTCTTTTCCACAATATCAGACTTCAGAAATCATTGGAATCGCCAGTACAGAATGTTCCATTCATTCACTGCCAATCTGGAATTCATCTGAATCTGCACTCCAGGTAGGCTTTCATTACACCACTTATGAATGTCCAAGTAACACAATGCTGGTTTTCAGCGGTCTGTTCACACTCTAAGCCCTGCTTTTTACTGGGTATCCACACAACTGTGGTCAGCTCTTCATTTTCATGTCCAAACAATCCAGACTTGAGAAATCATTGCAATCTCCAGTACAGAATGTTCCATTCATTCACTGCGAATCTGGAATTCAACTGAATCTCCACTACCTGCAGATTTATCTTACACCACTTGTGAATGTCCAAGTAAAACAATGCTGGTTTTCAGAGGCCTGTTCATGTTCGCAGTCGTGCTGTTCAATTGGCTATCCACTCAACCTGTTTTGCTCCTCATTTTCCTGTGCACACAACCCAGCCTTCAGAAATCATTGTAATCTCCACTACAGGATGTTCCATTCATTCACTGGGAATCTGGAATTCATCTGAATCTGCACTCCACGCAGGCTTTCGTTACACCACTGCTGAAAGTCGAAGTAATGCAATACTGGTTTTCAGTGGTCTGTTCACATTCGAAGCCGAGGCTTTTTACAGGCTATCCACTCAACACTGGTCAGCTCTTCATTTTCGTGTCCCCACAATCCAGATTTCAGAAATCATTGCAATCTCCACTACAGAATGTTCCATTCATTCACTGCGAGTCTGGAGTTTATCTGATTCTCCACTCCCGCCTGGTTAACATTACACCACTTGTGAATGTCCAAGTAAGCCAATGCTGGTTTTCAGAGGCCTGTTCATACTCGCAGCCGTGCTGTTTAATTGACAATTCACTCCACCCTGTTCAGCTCTTCATTGTCCCACCACACTACCAGCCTTCAGAAATCTTTGTTATCTCCACTACAGAATGTTCCATTCATTCACTGCGAATCTGGAATTCATCTGACTCTCAACTCCACGCAGGTTTTCATTACACCACTGTTGAATGTCCAAGTAACCCAATGCTGGTTTTCAGCGGCCTGTTCATATTCGCAGCCCTGCTGTTTACTTGGCTATCGATTCAAGCCTGGTCAGCTCTTCATTTTCCTGTCCACACAACACAGGCTTCAGAAATCATTGGAATCTCCTCTACAGAATGTTCCATTCATTCACTGCGAATGTGGAATTCAACTGACTCTCCACTCCATGCAGGTTTTCCTTACACCACTGATGAATGTCCAAGTAACGCAATGCTGGTTTTCAGCTGCATGTTCACACTCGCAGCCATGCTACACAATTGGCTTTCCACTAAATCCTGATTAGTTCTTGATTTTCCTTCCACACGACCCAGCCTTCAGAAATCGTTGGAATCTCCACTAGAGAATGTTCCATTCATTCACTGCGAATCTGGAATTCCTCTGAACCTCCACTCCCGGCAGGTTTTCGTTACACCACTGTTGAATGTCCAAGTAACCCAATGTTTTAAGTGTTTTCTTCACAAGCGCAGTGGTGCTGTTCAATTGGCTATCCACTCAACCCTGGCCAGCTCTACATTTTCCTGTCCACACCACAGAGACTGGAGAAATCATTGTTATCTCCACTACAGAATGTTCCATTCATTCACAGCGAATCTGGAATTCATCTGAATCTCCACTCCCGGCAGGTTTTCGTGACACCACTGGTAAATATCCAAGTAAGCCAATGCTGGTTTTAAGTGGCCTGCTCATACTCTCAGCCGTGCTGTTCAATTTGCTATCCACTCAACCCTCTTCAGCTCCATTTTCCTGTCCACATAACCCAAACTTCAGAAACAATTGGTATCTCCTCCACAGAATGTTCCATTCATTGACGGCAAATCTGAAATTCATCTAATTCTCAACTCCCGTCAGGTTTTCGTTACACCACTTGTGAATGTCCAATTAAGCCAAAGCTGGTTTTCAGTGGCCTGTTCTTACTACGAGACGTGCTGTTCATTTGGCTATCCATTCCACCCTGTTCAGCTCTACATTTTCGTGTCCACAAAACCCAGCCTTCAGAAATCATTGGAATCACCACTAGAGAATGTTCCATTCATTCACTGCGAATCTGGAATTCATCTGAATCTCCACTCCCGGCAGGTTTTCATTGCACCACTGCTGAATGTTCAAGTAACGCAATGATGGTTTTCAGCGGTCTATTCACACTCGAACCCGTGCTGTTCACGGTCTAGCGACTCAACACTGGTGAGTTCTTCTTTTTCCAGTTCAGACAATACAAACCTCAGAAACCATTGCAATCTACACTACAGAATGTTTCATTCATTCAGGCGAATCTTGAATTCATCTTGTTCTCCACTCCCAGCAGGTTTTCGTTTCACCACTGGTGAATGTCCAAGCAACCCAAGGCTGGTTTCAGCTGCGTGTTAACACTCGCAGCCGTGCTGTTCAATTGGCTATCCAGTGAACGCTGGTTAGCTCTTGATTTTCCTTCCACACACCGAGCCTTCAGAAATCATTCTTATCTCCACTTCAGAATGTTCCATTCGTTCCCTGCGAATCTGGAATTCCTCTGACTCTCCACACCAGGCAGATTTTCCTAACAACACTGGTGAATGACCAGGTAATCCAATGCTGGTTTTCAGCGGCTGTTCACACTCACAGCCTTGCTGTTCAATTGGCAATCCAGTCAAACCTAGTCAGCTCTTCATTTTCCTGTCCACACAACCCAGCGTTCAGAAATCATTGGAATCTCTACTACAGAAATTTCCATTCATTCACTGTGAATCTGGAAATAATCTGAATCTGCATTCCAGGAAGGCTTTCGTTACACCACTGATGAATGTCCAAGTAATGCAATGCTGCTTCTTAGTGGTCTGTTCACACTCGAAACCGTGCTGTTCATTGGCTATCCACTCAATATCGGACAGCTCTTCAATATCCTGTCCAGACTATCCAGATTCCTAAATGTTGGCAATCCCCACTACAGAATGTTCCATTCAATCACGCGAATCTGGAATTCATCAGAGTCTCCACTCCTGGAAGGTTTTCGTGACACCACTGGTAAATGTCCAAGGAAGACAATGCTGGTTTTAAGCCGCCTGCTAACACACTCAGCCGTGCTGTTCAATTTGCTATCCACCCAACCCTATTCAGCTCTACATTTTCCTGTCCTCATAACCCAACCTTCAGAAATAATTGGTATCTCCTCCACAGAATGTTCCGTTCATTCACTGCGAGTCTTAAATTCATCTGACTCTCAACTCCCGGCGGGTTATCGTTACACCACTTGTGAATGTCCAAGTAAGCCAATGCTGGTTTTCAGTGGCCTGTTCATACTAAGAGACGTGCTGTTCATTTGGCTATCCACTCCACCCTGTTCAGCTCTACATTTTCGTGTCCACAAAACCCAGCCTTCAGAAATCATTGGAATCACCACTAGAGAATGTTCCATTCATTCACTGCGAATCTGGAATTCCTCTGAACCTCCACTCCTGGCAGGTTTTCGTTACGCCACTGGTGAATGTCCAAGTAACTCAATACTGGTTTTCAGAGGCATGTTCAACTCGCAGAAGTGCTGTTCAATGGGCTATCCACTCAATATTGGTCAGCTCTTCATTTTCCTCTCCACACAAACCAGCCTTCAGAAATCATTGGGCTCTCCACTACAGACTGTTCCATTCATTCACTGCGATTCTGCAATTCATCTGACTCTCCGCTCCAGGCAGGTTTTCATTACCGCACTGGTGAATGACCAAGTAATCCAATGCTGGTTTTCAGCCGCCTTTTCACACTCGCAGTGTGCTGTTCAATTGTCTATCCACTCAAACCTGGTCAGCCTTTCATTTTCTTTTCCACAATATCAGACTTCAGAAATCATTGGAATCGCCAGTACAGAATGTTCCATTCATTCACTGCCAATCTGGAATTCATCTGAATCTGCACTCCAGGTAGGCTTTCATTACACCACTTATGAATATCCAAGTAACACAATGCTGGTTTTCAGCGGTCTGTTCACACTCTAAGCCCTGCTTTTTACTGGGTATCCACACAACTGTGGTCAGCTCTTCATTTTCATGTCCAAACAATCCAGACTTGAGAAATCATTGCAATCTCCAGTACAGAATGTTCCATTCATTCACTGCGAATCTGGAATTCAACTGAATCTCCACTACCTGCAGATTTATCTTACACCACTTGTGAATGTCCAAGTAAAACAATGCTGGTTTTCAGAGGCCTGTTCATGTTCGCAGTCGTGCTGTTCAATTGGCTATCCACTCAACCTGTTTTGCTCCTCATTTTCCTGTGCACACAACCCAGCCTTCAGAAATCATTGTAATCTCCACTACAGGATGTTCCATTCATTCACTGGGAATCTGGAATTCATCTGAATCTGCACTCCACGCAGGCTTTCGTTACACCACTGCTGAAAGTCGAAGTAATGCAATACTGGTTTTCAGTGGTCTGTTCACATTCGAAGCCGAGGCTTTTTACAGGCTATCCACTCAACACTGGTCAGCTCTTCATTTTCGTGTCCCCACAATCCAGATTTCAGAAATCATTGCAATCTCCACTACAGAATGTTCCATTCATTCACTGCGAGTCTGGAGTTTATCTGATTCTCCACTCCCGCCTGGTTAACATTACACCACTTGTGAATGTCCAAGTAAGCCAATGCTGGTTTTCAGAGGCCTGTTCATACTCGCAGCCGTGCTGTTTAATTGACAATTCACTCCACCCTGTTCAGCTCTTCATTGTCCCACCACACTACCAGCCTTCAGAAATCTTTGTTATCTCCACTACAGAATGTTCCATTCATTCACTGCGAATCTGGAATTCATCTGACTCTCAACTCCACGCAGGTTTTCATTACACCACTGTTGAATGTCCAAGTAACCCAATGCTGGTTTTCAGCGGCCTGTTCATATTCGCAGCCCTGCTGTTTACTTGGCTATCGATTCAAGCCTGGTCAGCTCTTCATTTTCCTGTCCACACAACACAGGCTTCAGAAATCATTGGAATCTCCTCTACAGAATGTTCCATTCATTCACTGCGAATGTGGAATTCAACTGACTCTCCACTCCATGCAGGTTTTCCTTACACCACTGATGAATGTCCAAGTAACGCAATGCTGGTTTTCAGCTGCATGTTCACACTCGCAGCCATGCTACACAATTGGCTTTCCACTAAATCCTGATTAGTTCTTGATTTTCCTTCCACACGACCCAGCCTTCAGAAATCGTTGGAATCTCCACTAGAGAATGTTCCATTCATTCACTGCGAATCTGGAATTCCTCTGAACCTCCACTCCCGGCAGGTTTTCGTTACACCACTGTTGAATGTCCAAGTAACCCAATGTTTTAAGTGTTTTCTTCACAAGCGCAGTGGTGCTGTTCAATTGGCTATCCACTCAACCCTGGCCAGCTCTACATTTTCCTGTCCACACCACAGAGACTGGAGAAATCATTGTTATCTCCACTACAGAATGTTCCATTCATTCACAGCGAATCTGGAATTCATCTGAATCTCCACTCCCGGCAGGTTTTCGTGACACCACTGGTAAATATCCAAGTAAGCCAATGCTGGTTTTAAGTGGCCTGCTCATACTCTCAGCCGTGCTGTTCAATTTGCTATCCACTCAACCCTCTTCAGCTCCATTTTCCTGTCCACATAACCCAAACTTCAGAAACAATTGGTATCTCCTCCACAGAATGTTCCATTCATTGACGGCAAATCTGAAATTCATCTAATTCTCAACTCCCGTCAGGTTTTCGTTACACCACTTGTGAATGTCCAATTAAGCCAAAGCTGGTTTTCAGTGGCCTGTTCTTACTACGAGACGTGCTGTTCATTTGGCTATCCATTCCACCCTGTTCAGCTCTACATTTTCGTGTCCACAAAACCCAGCCTTCAGAAATCATTGGAATCACCACTAGAGAATGTTCCATTCATTCACTGCGAATCTGGAATTCATCTGAATCTCCACTCCCGGCAGGTTTTCATTGCACCACTGCTGAATGTTCAAGTAACGCAATGATGGTTTTCAGCGGTCTATTCACACTCGAACCCGTGCTGTTCACGGTCTAGCGACTCAACACTGGTGGGTTCTTCTTTTTCCAGTTCAGACAATACAAACCTCAGAAACCATTGCAATCTACACTACAGAATGTTTCATTCATTCAGGCGAATCTTGAATTCATCTTGTTCTCCACTCCCAGCAGGTTTTCGTTTCACCACTGGTGAATGTCCAAGCAACCCAAGGCTGGTTTCAGCTGCGTGTTAACACTCGCAGCCGTGCTGTTCAATTGGCTATCCAGTGAACGCTGGTTAGCTCTTGATTTTCCTTCCACACACCGAGCCTTCAGAAATCATTCTTATCTCCACTTCAGAATGTTCCATTCGTTCCCTGCGAATCTGGAATTCCTCTGACTCTCCACACCAGGCAGATTTTCCTAACAACACTGGTGAATGACCAGGTAATCCAATGCTGGTTTTCAGCGGCTGTTCACACTCACAGCCTTGCTGTTCAATTGGCAATCCAGTCAAACCTAGTCAGCTCTTCATTTTCCTGTCCACACAACCCAGCGTTCAGAAATCATTGGAATCTCTACTACAGAAATTTCCATTCATTCACTGTGAATCTGGAAATACTCTGAATCTGCATTCCAGGAAGGCTTTCGTTACACCACTGATGAATGTCCAAGTAATGCAATGCTGCTTCTTAGTGGTCTGTTCACACTCGAAACCGTGCTGTTCATTGGCTATCCACTCAATATCGGACAGCTCTTCAATATCCTGTCCAGACTATCCAGATTCCTAAATGTTGGCAATCCCCACTACAGAATGTTCCATTCAATCACGCGAATCTGGAATTCATCAGAGTCTCCACTCCTGGAAGGTTTTCGTGACACCACTGGTAAATGTCCAAGGAAGACAATGCTGGTTTTAAGCCGCCTGCTAACACACTCAGCCGTGCTGTTCAATTTGCTATCCACCCAACCCTATTCAGCTCTACATTTTCCTGTCCTCATAACCCAACCTTCAGAAATAATTGGTATCTCCTCCACAGAATGTTCCGTTCATTCACTGCGAGTCTTAAATTCATCTGACTCTCAACTCCCGGCGGGTTATCGTTACACCACTTGTGAATGTCCAAGTAAGCCAATGCTGGTTTTCAGTGGCCTGTTCATACTAAGAGACGTGCTGTTCATTTGGCTATCCACTCCACCCTGTTCAGCTCTACATTTTCGTGTCCACAAAACCCAGCCTTCAGAAATCATTGGAATCACCACTAGAGAATGTTCCATTCATTCACTGCGAATCTGGAATTCCTCTGAACCTCCACTCCTGGCAGGTTTTCGTTACGCCACTGGTGAATGTCCAAGTAACTCAATACTGGTTTTCAGAGGCATGTTCAACTCGCAGAAGTGCTGTTCAATGGGCTATCCACTCAATATTGGTCAGCTCTTCATTTTCCTCTCCACACAAACCAGCCTTCAGAAATCATTGGGCTCTCCACTACAGACTGTTCCATTCATTCACTGCGATTCTGCAATTCATCTGACTCTCCGCTCCAGGCAGGTTTTCATTACAGCACTGGTGAATGACCAAGTAATCCAATGCTGGTTTTCAGCCGCCTTTTCACACTCGCAGTGTGCTGTTCAATTGTCTATCCACTCAAACCTGGTCAGCCTTTCATTTTCTTTTCCACAATATCAGACTTCAGAAATCATTGGAATCGCCAGTACAGAATGTTCCATTCATTCACTGCCAATCTGGAATTCATCTGAATCTGCACTCCAGGTAGGCTTTCATTACACCACTTATGAATGTCCAAGTAACACAATGCTGGTTTTCAGCGGTCTGTTCACACTCTAAGCCCTGCTTTTTACTGGGTATCCACACAACTGTGGTCAGCTCTTCATTTTCATGTCCAAACAATCCAGACTTGAGAAATCATTGCAATCTCCAGTACAGAATGTTCCATTCATTCACTGCGAATCTGGAATTGAACTGAATCTCCACTACCTGCAGATTTATCTTACACCACTTGTGAATGTCCAAGTAAAACAATGCTGGTTTTCAGAGGCCTGTTCATGTTCGCAGTCGTGCTGTTCAATTGGCTATCCACTCAACCTGTTTTGCTCCTCATTTTCCTGTGCACACAACCCAGCCTTCAGAAATCATTGTAATCTCCACTACAGGATGTTCCATTCATTCACTGGGAATCTGGAATTCATCTGAATCTGCACTCCACGCAGGCTTTCGTTACACCACTGCTGAAAGTCGAAGTAATGCAATACTGGTTTTCAGTGGTCTGTTCACATTCGAAGCCGAGGCTTTTTACAGGCTATCCACTCAACACTGGTCAGCTCTTCATTTTCGTGTCCCCACAATCCAGATTTCAGAAATCATTGCAATCTCCACTACAGAATGTTCCATTCATTCACTGCGAGTCTGGAGTTTATCTGATTCTCCACTCCCGCCTGGTTAACATTACACCACTTGTGAATGTCCAAGTAAGCCAATGCTGGTTTTCAGAGGCCTGTTCATACTCGCAGCCGTGCTGTTTAATTGACAATTCACTCCACCCTGTTCAGCTCTTCATTGTCCCACCACACTACCAGCCTTCAGAAATCTTTGTTATCTCCACTACAGAATGTTCCATTCATTCACTGCGAATCTGGAATTCATCTGACTCTCAACTCCACGCAGGTTTTCATTACACCACTGTTGAATGTCCAAGTAACCCAATGCTGGTTTTCAGCGGCCTGTTCATATTCGCAGCCCTGCTGTTTACTTGGCTATCGATTCAAGCCTGGTCAGCTCTTCATTTTCCTGTCCACACAACACAGGCTTCAGAAATCATTGGAATCTCCTCTACAGAATGTTCCATTCATTCACTGCGAATGTGGAATTCAACTGACTCTCCACTCCATGCAGGTTTTCCTTACACCACTGATGAATGTCCAAGTAACCCAATGCTGGTTTTCAGCTGCATGTTCACACTCGCAGCCATGCTACACAATTGGCTTTCCACTAAATCCTGATTAGTTCTTGATTTTCCTTCCACACGACCCAGCCTTCAGAAATCGTTGGAATCTCCACTAGAGAATGTTCCATTCATTCACTGCGAATCTGGAATTCCTCTGAACCTCCACTCCCGGCAGGTTTTCGTTACACCACTGTTGAATGTCCAAGTAACCCAATGTTTTAAGTGTTTTCTTCACAAGCGCAGTGGTGCTGTTCAATTGGCTATCCACTCAACCCTGGCCAGCTCTACATTTTCCTGTCCACACCACAGAGACTGGAGAAATCATTGTTATCTCCACTACAGAATGTTCCATTCATTCACAGCGAATCTGGAATTCATCTGAATCTCCACTCCCGGCAGGTTTTCGTGACACCACTGGTAAATATCCAAGTAAGCCAATGCTGGTTTTAAGTGGCCTGCTCATACTCTCAGCCGTGCTGTTCAATTTGCTATCCACTCAACCCTCTTCAGCTCCATTTTCCTGTCCACATAACCCAAACTTCAGAAACAATTGGTATCTCCTCCACAGAATGTTCCATTCATTGACGGCAAATCTGAAATTCATCTAATTCTCAACTCCCGTCAGGTTTTCGTTACACCACTTGTGAATGTCCAATTAAGCCAAAGCTGGTTTTCAGTGGCCTGTTCTTACTACGAGACGTGCTGTTCATTTGGCTATCCATTCCACCCTGTTCAGCTCTACATTTTCGTGTCCACAAAACCCAGCCTTCAGAAATCATTGGAATCACCACTAGAGAATGTTCCATTCATTCACTGCGAATCTGGAATTCATCTGAATCTCCACTCCCGGCAGGTTTTCATTGCACCACTGCTGAATGTTCAAGTAACGCAATGATGGTTTTCAGCGGTCTATTCACACTCGAACCCGTGCTGTTCACGGTCTAGCGACTCAACACTGGTGAGTTCTTCTTTTTCCAGTTCAGACAATACAAACCTCAGAAACCATTGCAATCTACACTACAGAATGTTTCATTCATTCAGGCGAATCTTGAATTCATCTTGTTCTCCACTCCCAGCAGGTTTTCGTTTCACCACTGGTGAATGTCCAAGCAACCCAAGGCTGGTTTCAGCTGCGTGTTAACACTCGCAGCCGTGCTGTTCAATTGGCTATCCAGTGAACGCTGGTTAGCTCTTGATTTTCCTTCCACACACCGAGCCTTCAGAAATCATTCTTATCTCCACTTCAGAATGTTCCATTCGTTCCCTGCGAATCTGGAATTCCTCTGACTCTCCACACCAGGCAGATTTTCCTAACAACACTGGTGAATGACCAGGTAATCCAATGCTGGTTTTCAGCGGCTGTTCACACTCACAGCCTTGCTGTTCAATTGGCAATCCAGTCAAACCTAGTCAGCTCTTCATTTTCCTGTCCACACAACCCAGCGTTCAGAAATCATTGGAATCTCTACTACAGAAATTTCCATTCATTCACTGTGAATCTGGAAATAATCTGAATCTGCATTCCAGGAAGGCTTTCGTTACACCACTGATGAATGTCCAAGTAATGCAATGCTGCTTCTTAGTGGTCTGTTCACACTCGAAACCGTGCTGTTCATTGGCTATCCACTCAATATCGGACAGCTCTTCAATATCCTGTCCAGACTATCCAGATTCCTAAATGTTGGCAATCCCCACTACAGAATGTTCCATTCAATCACGCGAATCTGGAATTCATCAGAGTCTCCACTCCTGGAAGGTTTTCGTGACACCACTGGTAAATGTCCAAGGAAGACAATGCTGGTTTTAAGCCGCCTGCTAACACACTCAGCCGTGCTGTTCAATTTGCTATCCACCCAACCCTATTCAGCTCTACATTTTCCTGTCCTCATAACCCAACCTTCAGAAATAATTGGTATCTCCTCCACAGAATGTTCCGTTCATTCACTGCGAGTCTTAAATTCATCTGACTCTCAACTCCCGGCGGGTTATCGTTACACCACTTGTGAATGTCCAAGTAAGCCAATGCTGGTTTTCAGTGGCCTGTTCATACTAAGAGACGTGCTGTTCATTTGGCTATCCACTCCACCCTGTTCAGCTCTACATTTTCGTGTCCACAAAACCCAGCCTTCAGAAATCATTGGAATCACCACTAGAGAATGTTCCATTCATTCACTGCGAATCTGGAATTCCTCTGAACCTCCACTCCTGGCAGGTTTTCGTTACGCCACTGGTGAATGTCCAAGTAACTCAATACTGGTTTTCAGAGGCATGTTCAACTCGCAGAAGTGCTGTTCAATGGGCTATCCACTCAATATTGGTCAGCTCTTCATTTTCCTCTCCACACAAACCAGCCTTCAGAAATCATTGGGCTCTCCACTACAGACTGTTCCATTCATTCACTGCGATTCTGCAATTCATCTGACTCTCCGCTCCAGGCAGGTTTTCATTACAGCACTGGTGAATGACCAAGTAATCCAATGCTGGTTTTCAGCCGCCTTTTCACACTCGCAGTGTGCTGTTCAATTGTCTATCCACTCAAACCTGGTCAGCCTTTCATTTTCTTTTCCACAATATCAGACTTCAGAAATCATTGGAATCGCCAGTACAGAATGTTCCATTCATTCACTGCCAATCTGGAATTCATCTGAATCTGCACTCCAGGTAGGCTTTCATTACACCACTTATGAATGTCCAAGTAACACAATGCTGGTTTTCAGCGGTCTGTTCACACTCTAAGCCCTGCTTTTTACTGGGTATCCACACAACTGTGGTCAGCTCTTCATTTTCATGTCCAAACAATCCAGACTTGAGAAATCATTGCAATCTCCAGTACAGAATGTTCCATTCATTCACTGCGAATCTGGAATTCAACTGAATCTCCACTACCTGCAGATTTATCTTACACCACTTGTGAATGTCCAAGTAAAACAATGCTGGTTTTCAGAGGCCTGTTCATGTTCGCAGTCGTGCTGTTCAATTGGCTATCCACTCAACCTGTTTTGCTCCTCATTTTCCTGTGCACACAACCCAGCCTTCAGAAATCATTGTAATCTCCACTACAGGATGTTCCATTCATTCACTGGGAATCTGGAATTCATCTGAATCTGCACTCCACGCAGGCTTTCGTTACACCACTGCTGAAAGTCGAAGTAATGCAATACTGGTTTTCAGTGGTCTGTTCACATTCGAAGCCGAGGCTTTTTACAGGCTATCCACTCAACACTGGTCAGCTCTTCATTTTCGTGTCCCCACAATCCAGATTTCAGAAATCATTGCAATCTCCACTACAGAATGTTCCATTCATTCACTGCGAGTCTGGAGTTTATCTGATTCTCCACTCCCGCCTGGTTAACATTACACCACTTGTGAATGTCCAAGTAAGCCAATGCTGGTTTTCAGAGGCCTGTTCATACTCGCAGCCGTGCTGTTTAATTGACAATTCACTCCACCCTGTTCAGCTCTTCATTGTCCCACCACACTACCAGCCTTCAGAAATCTTTGTTATCTCCACTACAGAATGTTCCATTCATTCACTGCGAATCTGGAATTCATCTGACTCTCAACTCCACGCAGGTTTTCATTACACCACTGTTGAATGTCCAAGTAACCCAATGCTGGTTTTCAGCGGCCTGTTCATATTCGCAGCCCTGCTGTTTACTTGGCTATCGATTCAAGCCTGGTCAGCTCTTCATTTTCCTGTCCACACAACACAGGCTTCAGAAATCATTGGAATCTCCTCTACAGAATGTTCCATTCATTCACTGCGAATGTGGAATTCAACTGACTCTCCGCTCCATGCAGGTTTTCCTTACACCACTGATGAATGTCCAAGTAACCCAATGCTGGTTTTCAGCTGCATGTTCACACTCGCAGCCATGCTACACAATTGGCTTTCCACTAAATCCTGATTAGTTCTTGATTTTCCTTCCACACGACCCAGCCTTCAGAAATCGTTGGAATCTCCACTAGAGAATGTTCCATTCATTCACTGCGAATCTGGAATTCCTCTGAACCTCCACTCCCGGCAGGTTTTCGTTACACCACTGTTGAATGTCCAAGTAACCCAATGTTTTAAGTGTTTTCTTCACAAGCGCAGTGGTGCTGTTCAATTGGCTATCCACTCAACCCTGGCCAGCTCTACATTTTCCTGTCCACACCACAGAGACTGGAGAAATCATTGTTATCTCCACTACAGAATGTTCCATTCATTCACAGCGAATCTGGAATTCATCTGAATCTCCACTCCCGGCAGGTTTTCGTGACACCACTGGTAAATATCCAAGTAAGCCAATGCTGGTTTTAAGTGGCCTGCTCATACTCTCAGCCGTGCTGTTCAATTTGCTATCCACTCAACCCTCTTCAGCTCCATTTTCCTGTCCACATAACCCAAACTTCAGAAACAATTGGTATCTCCTCCACAGAATGTTCCATTCATTGACGGCAAATCTGAAATTCATCTAATTCTCAACTCCCGTCAGGTTTTCGTTACACCACTTGTGAATGTCCAATTAAGCCAAAGCTGGTTTTCAGTGGCCTGTTCTTACTACGAGACGTGCTGTTCATTTGGCTATCCATTCCACCCTGTTCAGCTCTACATTTTCGTGTCCACAAAACCCAGCCTTCAGAAATCATTGGAATCACCACTAGAGAATGTTCCATTCATTCACTGCGAATCTGGAATTCATCTGAATCTCCACTCCCGGCAGGTTTTCATTGCACCACTGCTGAATGTTCAAGTAACGCAATGATGGTTTTCAGCGGTCTATTCACACTCGAACCCGTGCTGTTCACGGTCTAGCGACTCAACACTGGTGGGTTCTTCTTTTTCCAGTTCAGACAATACAAACCTCAGAAACCATTGCAATCTACACTACAGAATGTTTCATTCATTCAGGCGAATCTTGAATTCATCTTGTTCTCCACTCCCAGCAGGTTTTCGTTTCACCACTGGTGAATGTCCAAGCAACCCAAGGCTGGTTTCAGCTGCGTGTTAACACTCGCAGCCGTGCTGTTCAATTGGCTATCCAGTGAACGCTGGTTAGCTCTTGATTTTCCTTCCACACACCGAGCCTTCAGAAATCATTCTTATCTCCACTTCAGAATGTTCCATTCGTTCCCTGCGAATCTGGAATTCCTCTGACTCTCCACACCAGGCAGATTTTCCTAACAACACTGGTGAATGACCAGGTAATCCAATGCTGGTTTTCAGCGGCTGTTCACACTCACAGCCTTGCTGTTCAACTGGCAATCCAGTCAAACCTAGTCAGCTCTTCATTTTCCTGTCCACACAACCCAGCGTTCAGAAATCATTGGAATCTCTACTACAGAAATTTCCATTCATTCACTGTGAATCTGGAAATACTCTGAATCTGCATTCCAGGAAGGCTTTCGTTACACCACTGATGAATGTCCAAGTAATGCAATGCTGCTTCTTAGTGGTCTGTTCACACTCGAAACCGTGCTGTTCATTGGCTATCCACTCAATATCGGTCAGCTCTTCAATATCCTGTCCAGACTATCCAGATTCCTAAATGTTGGCAATCACCACTACAGAATGTTCCATTCAATCACGCGAATCTGGAATTCATCAGAGTCTCCACTCCTGGAAGGTTTTCGTGACACCACTGGTAAATGTCCAAGGAAGACAATGCTGGTTTTAAGCCGCCTGCTAACACACTCAGCCGTGCTGTTCAATTTGCTATCCACCCAACCCTATTCAGCTCTACATTTTCCTGTCCTCATAACCCAACCTTCAGAAATAATTGGTATCTCCTCCACAGAATGTTCCGTTCATTCACTGCGAATCTTAAATTCATCTGACTCTCAACTCCCGGCGGGTTATCGTTACACCACTTGTGAATGTCCAAGTAAGCCAATGCTGGTTTTCAGTGGCCTGTTCATACTAAGAGACGTGCTGTTCATTTGGCTATCCACTCCACCCTGTTCAGCTCTACATTTTCGTGTCCACAAAACCCAGCCTTCAGAAATCATTGGAATCACCACTAGAGAATGTTCCATTCATTCACTGCGAATCTGGAATTCCTCTGAACCTCCACTCCTGGCAGGTTTTCGTTACGCCACTGGTGAATGTCCAAGTAACTCAATACTGGTTTTCAGAGGCATGTTCAACTCGCAGAAGTGCTGTTCAATGGGCTATCCACTCAATATTGGTCAGCTCTTCATTTTCCTCTCCACACAAACCAGCCTTCAGAAATCATTGGGCTCTCCACTACAGACTGTTCCATTCATTCACTGCGATTCTGCAATTCATCTGACTCTCCGCTCCAGGCAGGTTTTCATTACAGCACTGGTGAATGACCAAGTAATCCAATGCTGGTTTTCAGCCGCCTTTTCACACTCGCAGTGTGCTGTTCAATTGTCTATCCACTCAAACCTGGTCAGCCTTTCATTTTCTTTTCCACAATATCAGACTTCAGAAATCATTGGAATCGCCAGTACAGAATGTTCCATTCATTCACTGCCAATCTGGAATTCATCTGAATCTGCACTCCAGGTAGGCTTTCATTACACCACTTATGAATGTCCAAGTAACACAATGCTGGTTTTCAGCGGTCTGTTCACACTCTAAGCCCTGCTTTTTACTGGGTATCCACACAACTGTGGTCAGCTCTTCATTTTCATGTCCAAACAATCCAGACTTGAGAAATCATTGCAATCTCCAGTACAGAATGTTCCATTCATTCACTGCGAATCTGGAATTCAACTGAATCTCCACTACCTGCAGATTTATCTTACACCACTTGTGAATGTCCAAGTAAAACAATGCTGGTTTTCAGAGGCCTGTTCATGTTCGCAGTCGTGCTGTTCAATTGGCTATCCACTCAACCTGTTTTGCTCCTCATTTTCCTGTGCACACAACCCAGCCTTCAGAAATCATTGTAATCTCCACTACAGGATGTTCCATTCATTCACTGGGAATCTGGAATTCATCTGAATCTGCACTCCACGCAGGCTTTCGTTACACCACTGCTGAAAGTCGAAGTAATGCAATACTGGTTTTCAGTGGTCTGTTCACATTCGAAGCCGAGGCTTTTTACAGGCTATCCACTCAACACTGGTCAGCTCTTCATTTTCGTGTCCCCACAATCCAGATTTCAGAAATCATTGCAATCTCCACTACAGAATGTTCCATTCATTCACTGCGAGTCTGGAGTTTATCTGATTCTCCACTCCCGCCTGGTTAACATTACACCACTTGTGAATGTCCAAGTAAGCCAATGCTGGTTTTCAGAGGCCTGTTCATACTCGCAGCCGTGCTGTTTAATTGACAATTCACTCCACCCTGTTCAGCTCTTCATTGTCCCACCACACTACCAGCCTTCAGAAATCTTTGTTATCTCCACTACAGAATGTTCCATTCATTCACTGCGAATCTGGAATTCATCTGACTCTCAACTCCACGCAGGTTTTCATTACACCACTGTTGAATGTCCAAGTAACCCAATGCTGGTTTTCAGCGGCCTGTTCATATTCGCAGCCCTGCTGTTTACTTGGCTATCGATTCAAGCCTGGTCAGCTCTTCATTTTCCTGTCCACACAACACAGGCTTCAGAAATCATTGGAATCTCCTCTACAGAATGTTCCATTCATTCACTGCGAATGTGGAATTCAACTGACTCTCCACTCCATGCAGGTTTTCCTTACACCACTGATGAATGTCCAAGTAACCCAATGCTGGTTTTCAGCTGCATGTTCACACTCGCAGCCATGCTACACAATTGGCTTTCCACTAAATCCTGATTAGTTCTTGATTTTCCTTCCACACGACCCAGCCTTCAGAAATCGTTGGAATCTCCACTAGAGAATGTTCCATTCATTCACTGCGAATCTGGAATTCCTCTGAACCTCCACTCCCGGCAGGTTTTCGTTACACCACTGTTGAATGTCCAAGTAACCCAATGTTTTAAGTGTTTTCTTCACAAGCGCAGTGGTGCTGTTCAATTGGCTATCCACTCAACCCTGGCCAGCTCTACATTTTCCTGTCCACACCACAGAGACTGGAGAAATCATTGTTATCTCCACTACAGAATGTTCCATTCATTCACAGCGAATCTGGAATTCATCTGAATCTCCACTCCCGGCAGGTTTTCGTGACACCACTGGTAAATATCCAAGTAAGCCAATGCTGGTTTTAAGTGGCCTGCTCATACTCTCAGCCGTGCTGTTCAATTTGCTATCCACTCAACCCTCTTCAGCTCCATTTTCCTGTCCACATAACCCAAACTTCAGAAACAATTGGTATCTCCTCCACAGAATGTTCCATTCATTGACGGCAAATCTGAAATTCATCTAATTCTCAACTCCCGTCAGGTTTTCGTTACACCACTTGTGAATGTCCAATTAAGCCAAAGCTGGTTTTCAGTGGCCTGTTCTTACTACGAGACGTGCTGTTCATTTGGCTATCCATTCCACCCTGTTCAGCTCTACATTTTCGTGTCCACAAAACCCAGCCTTCAGAAATCATTGGAATCACCACTAGAGAATGTTCCATTCATTCACTGCGAATCTGGAATTCATCTGAATCTCCACTCCCGGCAGGTTTTCATTGCACCACTGCTGAATGTTCAAGTAACGCAATGATGGTTTTCAGCGGTCTATTCACACTCGAACCCGTGCTGTTCACGGTCTAGCGACTCAACACTGGTGGGTTCTTCTTTTTCCAGTTCAGACAATACAAACCTCAGAAACCATTGCAATCTACACTACAGAATGTTTCATTCATTCAGGCGAATCTTGAATTCATCTTGTTCTCCACTCCCAGCAGGTTTTCGTTTCACCACTGGTGAATGTCCAAGCAACCCAAGGCTGGTTTCAGCTGCGTGTTAACACTCGCAGCCGTGCTGTTCAATTGGCTATCCAGTGAACGCTGGTTAGCTCTTGATTTTCCTTCCACACACCGAGCCTTCAGAAATCATTCTTATCTCCACTTCAGAATGTTCCATTCGTTCCCTGCGAATCTGGAATTCCTCTGACTCTCCACACCAGGCAGATTTTCCTAACAACACTGGTGAATGACCAGGTAATCCAATGCTGGTTTTCAGCGGCTGTTCACACTCACAGCCTTGCTGTTCAATTGGCAATCCAGTCAAACCTAGTCAGCTCTTCATTTTCCTGTCCACACAACCCAGCGTTCAGAAATCATTGGAATCTCTACTACAGAAATTTCCATTCATTCACTGTGAATCTGGAAATAATCTGAATCTGCATTCCAGGAAGGCTTTCGTTACACCACTGATGAATGTCCAAGTAATGCAATGCTGCTTCTTAGTGGTCTGTTCACACTCGAAACCGTGCTGTTCATTGGCTATCCACTCAATATCGGACAGCTCTTCAATATCCTGTCCAGACTATCCAGATTCCTAAATGTTGGCAATCCCCACTACAGAATGTTCCATTCAATCACGCGAATCTGGAATTCATCAGAGTCTCCACTCCTGGAAGGTTTTCGTGACACCACTGGTAAATGTCCAAGGAAGACAATGCTGGTTTTAAGCCGCCTGCTAACACACTCAGCCGTGCTGTTCAATTTGCTATCCACCCAACCCTATTCAGCTCTACATTTTCCTGTCCTCATAACCCAACCTTCAGAAATAATTGGTATCTCCTCCACAGAATGTTCCGTTCATTCACTGCGAATCTTAAATTCATCTGACTCTCAACTCCCGGCGGGTTATCGTTACACCACTTGTGAATGTCCAAGTAAGCCAATGCTGGTTTTCAGTGGCCTGTTCATACTAAGAGACGTGCTGTTCATTTGGCTATCCACTCCACCCTGTTCAGCTCTACATTTTCGTGTCCACAAAACCCAGCCTTCAGAAATCATTGGAATCACCACTAGAGAATGTTCCATTCATTCACTGCGAATCTGGAATTCCTCTGAACCTCCACTCCTGGCAGGTTTTCGTTACGCCACTGGTGAATGTCCAAGTAACTCAATACTGGTTTTCAGAGGCATGTTCAACTCGCAGAAGTGCTGTTCAATGGGCTATCCACTCAATATTGGTCAGCTCTTCATTTTCCTCTCCACACAAACCAGCCTTCAGAAATCATTGGGCTCTCCACTACAGACTGTTCCATTCATTCACTGCGATTCTGCAATTCATCTGACTCTCCGCTCCAGGCAGGTTTTCATTACAGCACTGGTGAATGACCAAGTAATCCAATGCTGGTTTTCAGCCGCCTTTTCACACTCGCAGTGTGCTGTTCAATTGTCTATCCACTCAAACCTGGTCAGCCTTTCATTTTCTTTTCCACAATATCAGACTTCAGAAATCATTGGAATCGCCAGTACAGAATGTTCCATTCATTCACTGCCAATCTGGAATTCATCTGAATCTGCACTCCAGGTAGGCTTTCATTACACCACTTATGAATGTCCAAGTAACACAATGCTGGTTTTCAGCGGTCTGTTCACACTCTAAGCCCTGCTTTTTACTGGGTATCCACACAACTGTGGTCAGCTCTTCATTTTCATGTCCAAACAATCCAGACTTGAGAAATCATTGCAATCTCCAGTACAGAATGTTCCATTCATTCACTGCGAATCTGGAATTCAACTGAATCTCCACTACCTGCAGATTTATCTTACACCACTTGTGAATGTCCAAGTAAAACAATGCTGGTTTTCAGAGGCCTGTTCATGTTCGCAGTCGTGCTGTTCAATTGGCTATCCACTCAACCTGTTTTGCTCCTCATTTTCCTGTGCACACAACCCAGCCTTCAGAAATCATTGTAATCTCCACTACAGGATGTTCCATTCATTCACTGGGAATCTGGAATTCATCTGAATCTGCACTCCACGCAGGCTTTCGTTACACCACTGCTGAAAGTCGAAGTAATGCAATACTGGTTTTCAGTGGTCTGTTCACATTCGAAGCCGAGGCTTTTTACAGGCTATCCACTCAACACTGGTCAGCTCTTCATTTTCGTGTCCCCACAATCCAGATTTCAGAAATCATTGCAATCTCCACTACAGAATGTTCCATTCATTCACTGCGAGTCTGGAGTTTATCTGATTCTCCACTCCCGCCTGGTTAACATTACACCACTTGTGAATGTCCAAGTAAGCCAATGCTGGTTTTCAGAGGCCTGTTCATACTCGCAGCCGTGCTGTTTAATTGACAATTCACTCCACCCTGTTCAGCTCTTCATTGTCCCACCACACTACCAGCCTTCAGAAATCTTTGTTATCTCCACTACAGAATGTTCCATTCATTCACTGCGAATCTGGAATTCATCTGACTCTCAACTCCACGCAGGTTTTCATTACACCACTGTTGAATGTCCAAGTAACCCAATGCTGGTTTTCAGCGGCCTGTTCATATTCGCAGCCCTGCTGTTTACTTGGCTATCGATTCAAGCCTGGTCAGCTCTTCATTTTCCTGTCCACACAACACAGGCTTCAGAAATCATTGGAATCTCCTCTACAGAATGTTCCATTCATTCACTGCGAATGTGGAATTCAACTGACTCTCCACTCCATGCAGGTTTTCCTTACACCACTGATGAATGTCCAAGTAACCCAATGCTGGTTTTCAGCTGCATGTTCACACTCGCAGCCATGCTACACAATTGGCTTTCCACTAAATCCTGATTAGTTCTTGATTTTCCTTCCACACGACCCAGCCTTCAGAAATCGTTGGAATCTCCACTAGAGAATGTTCCATTCATTCACTGCGAATCTGGAATTCCTCTGAACCTCCACTCCCGGCAGGTTTTCGTTACACCACTGTTGAATGTCCAAGTAACCCAATGTTTTAAGTGTTTTCTTCACAAGCGCAGTGGTGCTGTTCAATTGGCTATCCACTCAACCCTGGCCAGCTCTACATTTTCCTGTCCACACCACAGAGACTGGAGAAATCATTGTTATCTCCACTACAGAATGTTCCATTCATTCACAGCGAATCTGGAATTCATCTGAATCTCCACTCCCGGCAGGTTTTCGTGACACCACTGGTAAATATCCAAGTAAGCCAATGCTGGTTTTAAGTGGCCTGCTCATACTCTCAGCCGTGCTGTTCAATTTGCTATCCACTCAACCCTCTTCAGCTCCATTTTCCTGTCCACATAACCCAAACTTCAGAAACAATTGGTATCTCCTCCACAGAATGTTCCATTCATTGACGGCAAATCTGAAATTCATCTAATTCTCAACTCCCGTCAGGTTTTCGTTACACCACTTGTGAATGTCCAATTAAGCCAAAGCTGGTTTTCAGTGGCCTGTTCTTACTACGAGACGTGCTGTTCATTTGGCTATCCATTCCACCCTGTTCAGCTCTACATTTTCGTGTCCACAAAACCCAGCCTTCAGAAATCATTGGAATCACCACTAGAGAATGTTCCATTCATTCACTGCGAATCTGGAATTCATCTGAATCTCCACTCCCGGCAGGTTTTCATTGCACCACTGCTGAATGTTCAAGTAACGCAATGATGGTTTTCAGCGGACTATTCACACTCGAATCCGTGCTGTTCACGGTCTAGCGACTCAACACTGGTGAGTTCTTCTTTTTCCAGTTCAGACAATACAAACCTCAGAAACCATTGCAATCTACACTACAGAATGTTTCATTCATTCAGGCGAATCTTGAATTCATCTTGTTCTCCACTCCCAGCAGGTTTTCGTTTCACCACTGGTGAATGTCCAAGCAACCCAAGGCTGGTTTCAGCTGCGTGTTAACACTCGCAGCCGTGCTGTTCAATTGGCTATCCAGTGAACGCTGGTTAGCTCTTGATTTTCCTTCCACACACCGAGCCTTCAGAAATCATTCTTATCTCCACTTCAGAGTGTTCCATTCGTTCCCTGCGAATCTGGAATTCCTCTGACTCTCCACACCAGGCAGATTTTCCTAACAACACTGGTGAATGACCAGGTAATCCAATGCTGGTTTTCAGCGGCTGTTCACACTCACAGCCTTGCTGTTCAACTGGCAATCCAGTCAAACCTAGTCAGCTCTTCATTTTCCTGTCCACACAACCCAGCGTTCAGAAATCATTGGAATCTCTACTACAGAAATTTCCATTCATTCACTGTGAATCTGGAAATACTCTGAATCTGCATTCCAGGAAGGCTTTCGTTACACCACTGATGAATGTCCAAGTAATGCAATGCTGCTTCTTAGTGGTCTGTTCACACTCGAAACCGTGCTGTTCATTGGCTATCCACTCAATATCGGTCAGCTCTTCAATATCCTGTCCAGACTATCCAGATTCCTAAATGTTGGCAATCACCACTACAGAATGTTCCATTCAATCACGCGAATCTGGAATTCATCAGAGTCTCCACTCCTGGAAGGTTTTCGTGACACCACTGGTAAATGTCCAAGGAAGACAATGCTGGTTTTAAGCCGCCTGCTAACACACTCAGCCGTGCTGTTCAATTTGCTATCCACCCAACCCTATTCAGCTCTACATTTTCCTGTCCTCATAACCCAACCTTCAGAAATAATTGGTATCTCCTCCACAGAATGTTCCGTTCATTCACTGCGAATCTTAAATTCATCTGACTCTCAACTCCCGGCGGGTTATCGTTACACCACTTGTGAATGTCCAAGTAAGCCAATGCTGGTTTTCAGTGGCCTGTTCATACTAAGAGACGTGCTGTTCATTTGGCTATCCACTCCACCCTGTTCAGCTCTACATTTTCGTGTCCACAAAACCCAGCCTTCAGAAATCATTGGAATCACCACTAGAGAATGTTCCATTCATTCACTGCGAATCTGGAATTCCTCTGAACCTCCACTCCTGGCAGGTTTTCGTTACGCCACTGGTGAATGTCCAAGTAACTCAATACTGGTTTTCAGAGGCATGTTCAACTCGCAGAAGTGCTGTTCAATGGGCTATCCACTCAATATTGGTCAGCTCTTCATTTTCCTCTCCACACAAACCAGCCTTCAGAAATCATTGGGCTCTCCACTACAGACTGTTCCATTCATTCACTGCGATTCTGCAATTCATCTGACTCTCCGCTCCAGGCAGGTTTTCATTACAGCACTGGTGAATGACCAAGTAATCCAATGCTGGTTTTCAGCCGCCTTTTCACACTCGCAGTGTGCTGTTCAATTGTCTATCCACTCAAACCTGGTCAGCCTTTCATTTTCTTTTCCACAATATCAGACTTCAGAAATCATTGGAATCGCCAGTACAGAATGTTCCATTCATTCACTGCCAATCTGGAATTCATCTGAATCTGCACTCCAGGTAGGCTTTCATTACACCACTTATGAATGTCCAAGTAACACAATGCTGGTTTTCAGCGGTCTGTTCACACTCTAAGCCCTGCTTTTTACTGGGTATCCACACAACTGTGGTCAGCTCTTCATTTTCATGTCCAAACAATCCAGACTTGAGAAATCATTGCAATCTCCAGTACAGAATGTTCCATTCATTCACTGCGAATCTGGAATTGAACTGAATCTCCACTACCTGCAGATTTATCTTACACCACTTGTGAATGTCCAAGTAAAACAATGCTGGTTTTCAGAGGCCTGTTCATGTTCGCAGTCGTGCTGTTCAATTGGCTATCCACTCAACCTGTTTTGCTCCTCATTTTCCTGTGCACACAACCCAGCCTTCAGAAATCATTGTAATCTCCACTACAGGATGTTCCATTCATTCACTGGGAATCTGGAATTCATCTGAATCTGCACTCCACGCAGGCTTTCGTTACACCACTGCTGAAAGTCGAAGTAATGCAATACTGGTTTTCAGTGGTCTGTTCACATTCGAAGCCGAGGCTTTTTACAGGCTATCCACTCAACACTGGTCAGCTCTTCATTTTCGTGTCCCCACAATCCAGATTTCAGAAATCATTGCAATCTCCACTACAGAATGTTCCATTCATTCACTGCGAGTCTGGAGTTTATCTGATTCTCCACTCCCGCCTGGTTAACATTACACCACTTGTGAATGTCCAAGTAAGCCAATGCTGGTTTTCAGAGGCCTGTTCATACTCGCAGCCGTGCTGTTTAATTGACAATTCACTCCACCCTGTTCAGCTCTTCATTGTCCCACCACACTACCAGCCTTCAGAAATCTTTGTTATCTCCACTACAGAATGTTCCATTCATTCACTGCGAATCTGGAATTCATCTGACTCTCAACTCCACGCAGGTTTTCATTACACCACTGTTGAATGTCCAAGTAACCCAATGCTGGTTTTCAGCGGCCTGTTCATATTCGCAGCCCTGCTGTTTACTTGGCTATCGATTCAAGCCTGGTCAGCTCTTCATTTTCCTGTCCACACAACACAGGCTTCAGAAATCATTGGAATCTCCTCTACAGAATGTTCCATTCATTCACTGCGAATGTGGAATTCAACTGACTCTCCACTCCATGCAGGTTTTCCTTACACCACTGATGAATGTCCAAGTAACCCAATGCTGGTTTTCAGCTGCATGTTCACACTCGCAGCCATGCTACACAATTGGCTTTCCACTAAATCCTGATTAGTTCTTGATTTTCCTTCCACACGACCCAGCCTTCAGAAATCGTTGGAATCTCCACTAGAGAATGTTCCATTCATTCACTGCGAATCTGGAATTCCTCTGAACCTCCACTCCCGGCAGGTTTTCGTTACACCACTGTTGAATGTCCAAGTAACCCAATGTTTTAAGTGTTTTCTTCACAAGCGCAGTGGTGCTGTTCAATTGGCTATCCACTCAACCCTGGCCAGCTCTACATTTTCCTGTCCACACCACAGAGACTGGAGAAATCATTGTTATCTCCACTACAGAATGTTCCATTCATTCACAGCGAATCTGGAATTCATCTGAATCTCCACTCCCGGCAGGTTTTCGTGACACCACTGGTAAATATCCAAGTAAGCCAATGCTGGTTTTAAGTGGCCTGCTCATACTCTCAGCCGTGCTGTTCAATTTGCTATCCACTCAACCCTCTTCAGCTCCATTTTCCTGTCCACATAACCCAAACTTCAGAAACAATTGGTATCTCCTCCACAGAATGTTCCATTCATTGACGGCAAATCTGAAATTCATCTAATTCTCAACTCCCGTCAGGTTTTCGTTACACCACTTGTGAATGTCCAATTAAGCCAAAGCTGGTTTTCAGTGGCCTGTTCTTACTACGAGACGTGCTGTTCATTTGGCTATCCATTCCACCCTGTTCAGCTCTACATTTTCGTGTCCACAAAACCCAGCCTTCAGAAATCATTGGAATCACCACTAGAGAATGTTCCATTCATTCACTGCGAATCTGGAATTCATCTGAATCTCCACTCCCGGCAGGTTTTCATTGCACCACTGCTGAATGTTCAAGTAACGCAATGATGGTTTTCAGCGGTCTATTCACACTCGAACCCGTGCTGTTCACGGTCTAGCGACTCAACACTGGTGAGTTCTTCTTTTTCCAGTTCAGACAATACAAACCTCAGAAACCATTGCAATCTACACTACAGAATGTTTCATTCATTCAGGCGAATCTTGAATTCATCTTGTTCTCCACTCCCAGCAGGTTTTCGTTTCACCACTGGTGAATGTCCAAGCAACCCAAGGCTGGTTTCAGCTGCGTGTTAACACTCGCAGCCGTGCTGTTCAATTGGCTATCCAGTGAACGCTGGTTAGCTCTTGATTTTCCTTCCACACACCGAGCCTTCAGAAATCATTCTTATCTCCACTTCAGAATGTTCCATTCGTTCCCTGCGAATCTGGAATTCCTCTGACTCTCCACACCAGGCAGATTTTCCTAACAACACTGGTGAATGACCAGGTAATCCAATGCTGGTTTTCAGCGGCTGTTCACACTCACAGCCTTGCTGTTCAATTGGCAATCCAGTCAAACCTAGTCAGCTCTTCATTTTCCTGTCCACACAACCCAGCGTTCAGAAATCATTGGAATCTCTACTACAGAAATTTCCATTCATTCACTGTGAATCTGGAAATAATCTGAATCTGCATTCCAGGAAGGCTTTCGTTACACCACTGATGAATGTCCAAGTAATGCAATGCTGCTTCTTAGTGGTCTGTTCACACTCGAAACCGTGCTGTTCATTGGCTATCCACTCAATATCGGACAGCTCTTCAATATCCTGTCCAGACTATCCAGATTCCTAAATGTTGGCAATCCCCACTACAGAATGTTCCATTCAATCACGCGAATCTGGAATTCATCAGAGTCTCCACTCCTGGAAGGTTTTCGTGACACCACTGGTAAATGTCCAAGGAAGACAATGCTGGTTTTAAGCCGCCTGCTAACACACTCAGCCGTGCTGTTCAATTTGCTATCCACCCAACCCTATTCAGCTCTACATTTTCCTGTCCTCATAACCCAACCTTCAGAAATAATTGGTATCTCCTCCACAGAATGTTCCGTTCATTCACTGCGAGTCTTAAATTCATCTGACTCTCAACTCCCGGCGGGTTATCGTTACACCACTTGTGAATGTCCAAGTAAGCCAATGCTGGTTTTCAGTGGCCTGTTCATACTAAGAGACGTGCTGTTCATTTGGCTATCCACTCCACCCTGTTCAGCTCTACATTTTCGTGTCCACAAAACCCAGCCTTCAGAAATCATTGGAATCACCACTAGAGAATGTTCCATTCATTCACTGCGAATCTGGAATTCCTCTGAACCTCCACTCCTGGCAGGTTTTCGTTACGCCACTGGTGAATGTCCAAGTAACTCAATACTGGTTTTCAGAGGCATGTTCAACTCGCAGAAGTGCTGTTCAATGGGCTATCCACTCAATATTGGTCAGCTCTTCATTTTCCTCTCCACACAAACCAGCCTTCAGAAATCATTGGGCTCTCCACTACAGACTGTTCCATTCATTCACTGCGATTCTGCAATTCATCTGACTCTCCGCTCCAGGCAGGTTTTCATTACAGCACTGGTGAATGACCAAGTAATCCAATGCTGGTTTTCAGCCGCCTTTTCACACTCGCAGTGTGCTGTTCAATTGTCTATCCACTCAAACCTGGTCAGCCTTTCATTTTCTTTTCCACAATATCAGACTTCAGAAATCATTGGAATCGCCAGTACAGAATGTTCCATTCATTCACTGCCAATCTGGAATTCATCTGAATCTGCAATCCAGGTAGGCTTTCATTACACCACTTATGAATGTCCAAGTAACACAATGCTGGTTTTCAGCGGTCTGTTCACACTCTAAGCCCTGCTTTTTACTGGGTATCCACACAACTGTGGTCAGCTCTTCATTTTCATGTCCAAACAATCCAGACTTGAGAAATCATTGCAATCTCCAGTACAGAATGTTCCATTCATTCACTGCGAATCTGGAATTCAACTGAATCTCCACTACCTGCAGATTTATCTTACACCACTTGTGAATGTCCAAGTAAAACAATGCTGGTTTTCAGAGGCCTGTTCATGTTCGCAGTCGTGCTGTTCAATTGGCTATCCACTCAACCTGTTTTGCTCCTCATTTTCCTGTGCACACAACCCAGCCTTCAGAAATCATTGTAATCTCCACTACAGGATGTTCCATTCATTCACTGGGAATCTGGAATTCATCTGAATCTGCACTCCACGCAGGCTTTCGTTACACCACTGCTGAAAGTCGAAGTAATGCAATACTGGTTTTCAGTGGTCTGTTCACATTCGAAGCCGAGGCTTTTTACAGGCTATCCACTCAACACTGGTCAGCTCTTCATTTTCGTGTCCCCACAATCCAGATTTCAGAAATCATTGCAATCTCCACTACAGAATGTTCCATTCATTCACTGCGAGTCTGGAGTTTATCTGATTCTCCACTCCCGCCTGGTTAACATTACACCACTTGTGAATGTCCAAGTAAGCCAATGCTGGTTTTCAGAGGCCTGTTCATACTCGCAGCCGTGCTGTTTAATTGACAATTCACTCCACCCTGTTCAGCTCTTCATTGTCCCACCACACTACCAGCCTTCAGAAATCTTTGTTATCTCCACTACAGAATGTTCCATTCATTCACTGCGAATCTGGAATTCATCTGACTCTCAACTCCACGCAGGTTTTCATTACACCACTGTTGAATGTCCAAGTAACCCAATGCTGGTTTTCAGCGGCCTGTTCATATTCGCAGCCCTGCTGTTTACTTGGCTATCGATTCAAGCCTGGTCAGCTCTTCATTTTCCTGTCCACACAACACAGGCTTCAGAAATCATTGGAATCTCCTCTACAGAATGTTCCATTCATTCACTGCGAATGTGGAATTCAACTGACTCTCCACTCCATGCAGGTTTTCCTTACACCACTGATGAATGTCCAAGTAACCCAATGCTGGTTTTCAGCTGCATGTTCACACTCGCAGCCATGCTACACAATTGGCTTTCCACTAAATCCTGATTAGTTCTTGATTTTCCTTCCACACGACCCAGCCTTCAGAAATCGTTGGAATCTCCACTAGAGAATGTTCCATTCATTCACTGCGAATCTGGAATTCCTCTGAACCTCCACTCCCGGCAGGTTTTCGTTACACCACTGTTGAATGTCCAAGTAACCCAATGTTTTAAGTGTTTTCTTCACAAGCGCAGTGGTGCTGTTCAATTGGCTATCCACTCAACCCTGGCCAGCTCTACATTTTCCTGTCCACACCACAGAGACTGGAGAAATCATTGTTATCTCCACTACAGAATGTTCCATTCATTCACAGCGAATCTGGAATTCATCTGAATCTCCACTCCCGGCAGGTTTTCGTGACACCACTGGTAAATATCCAAGTAAGCCAATGCTGGTTTTAAGTGGCCTGCTCATACTCTCAGCCGTGCTGTTCAATTTGCTATCCACTCAACCCTCTTCAGCTCCATTTTCCTGTCCACATAACCCAAACTTCAGAAACAATTGGTATCTCCTCCACAGAATGTTCCATTCATTGACGGCAAATCTGAAATTCATCTAATTCTCAACTCCCGTCAGGTTTTCGTTACACCACTTGTGAATGTCCAATTAAGCCAAAGCTGGTTTTCAGTGGCCTGTTCTTACTACGAGACGTGCTGTTCATTTGGCTATCCATTCCACCCTGTTCAGCTCTACATTTTCGTGTCCACAAAACCCAGCCTTCAGAAATCATTGGAATCACCACTAGAGAATGTTCCATTCATTCACTGCGAATCTGGAATTCATCTGAATCTCCACTCCCGGCAGGTTTTCATTGCACCACTGCTGAATGTTCAAGTAACGCAATGATGGTTTTCAGCGGTCTATTCACACTCGAACCCGTGCTGTTCACGGTCTAGCGACTCAACACTGGTGGGTTCTTCTTTTTCCAGTTCAGACAATACAAACCTCAGAAACCATTGCAATCTACACTACAGAATGTTTCATTCATTCAGGCGAATCTTGAATTCATCTTGTTCTCCACTCCCAGCAGGTTTTCGTTTCACCACTGGTGAATGTCCAAGCAACCCAAGGCTGGTTTCAGCTGCGTGTTAACACTCGCAGCCGTGCTGTTCAATTGGCTATCCAGTGAACGCTGGTTAGCTCTTGATTTTCCTTCCACACACCGAGCCTTCAGAAATCATTCTTATCTCCACTTCAGAATGTTCCATTCGTTCCCTGCGAATCTGGAATTCCTCTGACTCTCCACACCAGGCAGATTTTCCTAACAACACTGGTGAATGACCAGGTAATCCAATGCTGGTTTTCAGCGGCTGTTCACACTCACAGCCTTGCTGTTCAATTGGCAATCCAGTCAAACCTAGTCAGCTCTTCATTTTCCTGTCCACACAACCCAGCGTTCAGAAATCATTGGAATCTCTACTACAGAAATTTCCATTCATTCACTGTGAATCTGGAAATACTCTGAATCTGCATTCCAGGAAGGCTTTCGTTACACCACTGATGAATGTGCAAGTAATGCAATGCTGCTTCTTAGTGGTCTGTTCACACTCGAAACCGTGCTGTTCATTGGCTATCCACTCAATATCGGTCAGCTCTTCAATATCCTGTCCAGACTATCCAGATTTCTAAATGTTGGCAATCACCACTACAGAATGTTCCATTCAATCACGCGAATCTGGAATTCATCAGAGTCTCCACTCCTGGAAGGTTTTCGTGACACCACTGGTAAATGTCCAAGGAAGACAATGCTGGTTTTAAGCCGCCTGCTAACACACTCAGCCGTGCTGTTCAATTTGCTATCCACCCAACCCTATTCAGCTCTACATTTTCCTGTCCTCATAACCCAACCTTCAGAAATAATTGGTATCTCCTCCACAGAATGTTCCGTTCATTCACTGCGAGTCTTAAATTCATCTGACTCTCAACTCCCGGCGGGTTATCGTTACACCACTTGTGAATGTCCAAGTAAGCCAATGCTGGTTTTCAGTGGCCTGTTCATACTAAGAGACGTGCTGTTCATTTGGCTATCCACTCCACCCTGTTCAGCTCTACATTTTCGTGTCCACAAAACCCAGCCTTCAGAAATCATTGGAATCACCACTAGAGAATGTTCCATTCATTCACTGCGAATCTGGAATTCATCTGAACCTCCACTCCTGGCAGGTTTTCGTTACGCCACTGGTGAATGTCCAAGTAACTCAATACTGGTTTTCAGAGGCATGTTCAACTCGCAGAAGTGCTGTTCAATGGGCTATCCACTCAATATTGGTCAGCTCTTCATTTTCCTCTCCACACAAACCAGCCTTCAGAAATCATTGGGCTCTCCACTACAGACTGTTCCATTCATTCACTGCGATTCTGCAATTCATCTGACTCTCCGCTCCAGGCAGGTTTTCATTACAGCACTGGTGAATGACCAAGTAATCCAATGCTGGTTTTCAGCCGCCTTTTCACACTCGCAGTGTGCTGTTCAATTGTCTATCCACTCAAACCTGGTCAGCCTTTCATTTTCTTTTCCACAATATCAGACTTCAGAAATCATTGGAATCGCCAGTACAGAATGTTCCATTCATTCACTGCCAATCTGGAATTCATCTGAATCTGCACTCCAGGTAGGCTTTCATTACACCACTTATGAATGTCCAAGTAACACAATGCTGGTTTTCAGCGGTCTGTTCACACTCTAAGCCCTGCTTTTTACTGGGTATCCACACAACTGTGGTCAGCTCTTCATTTTCATGTCCAAACAATCCAGACTTGAGAAATCATTGCAATCTCCAGTACAGAATGTTCCATTCATTCACTGCGAATCTGGAATTCAACTGAATCTCCACTACCTGCAGATTTATCTTACACCACTTGTGAATGTCCAAGTAAAACAATGCTGGTTTTCAGAGGCCTGTTCATGTTCGCAGTCGTGCTGTTCAATTGGCTATCCACTCAACCTGTTTTGCTCCTCATTTTCCTGTGCACACAACCCAGCCTTCAGAAATCATTGTAATCTCCACTACAGGATGTTCCATTCATTCACTGGGAATCTGGAATTCATCTGAATCTGCACTCCACGCAGGCTTTCGTTACACCACTGCTGAAAGTCGAAGTAATGCAATACTGGTTTTCAGTGGTCTGTTCACATTCGAAGCCGAGGCTTTTTACAGGCTATCCACTCAACACTGGTCAGCTCTTCATTTTCGTGTCCCCACAATCCAGATTTCAGAAATCATTGCAATCTCCACTACAGAATGTTCCATTCATTCACTGCGAGTCTGGAGTTTATCTGATTCTCCACTCCCGCCTGGTTAACATTACACCACTTGTGAATGTCCAAGTAAGCCAATGCTGGTTTTCAGAGGCCTGTTCATACTCGCAGCCGTGCTGTTTAATTGACAATTCACTCCACCCTGTTCAGCTCTTCATTGTCCCACCACACTACCAGCCTTCAGAAATCTTTGTTATCTCCACTACAGAATGTTCCATTCATTCACTGCGAATCTGGAATTCATCTGACTCTCAACTCCACGCAGGTTTTCATTACACCACTGTTGAATGTCCAAGTAACCCAATGCTGGTTTTCAGCGGCCTGTTCATATTCGCAGCCCTGCTGTTTACTTGGCTATCGATTCAAGCCTGGTCAGCTCTTCATTTTCCTGTCCACACAACACAGGCTTCAGAAATCATTGGAATCTCCTCTACAGAATGTTCCATTCATTCACTGCGAATGTGGAATTCAACTGACTCTCCACTCCATGCAGGTTTTCCTTACACCACTGATGAATGTCCAAGTAACCCAATGCTGGTTATCAGCTGCATGTTCACACTCGCAGCCATGCTACACAATTGGCTTTCCACTAAATCCTGATTAGTTCTTGATTTTCCTTCCACACGACCCAGCCTTCAGAAATCGTTGGAATCTCCACTAGAGAATGTTCCATTCATTCACTGCGAATCTGGAATTCCTCTGAACCTCCACTCCCGGCAGGTTTTCGTTACACCACTGTTGAATGTCCAAGTAACCCAATGTTTTAAGTGTTTTCTTCACAAGCGCAGTGGTGCTGTTCAATTGGCTATCCACTCAACCCTGGCCAGCTCTACATTTTCCTGTCCACACCACAGAGACTGGGGAAATCATTGTTATCTCCACTACAGAATGTTCCATTCATTTACAGCGAATCTGGAATTCATCTGAATCTCCACTCCCGGCAGGTTTTCGTGACACCACTGGTAAATATCCAAGTAAGCCAATGCTGGTTTTAAGTGGCCTGCTCATACTCTCAGCCGTGCTGTTCAATTTGCTATCCACTCAACCCTCTTCAGCTCCATTTTCCTGTCCACATAACCCAAACTTCAGAAACAATTGGTATCTCCTCCACAGAATGTTCCATTCATTGACGGCAAATCTGAAATTCATCTAATTCTCAACTCCCGTCAGGTTTTCGTTACACCACTTGTGAATGTCCAATTAAGCCAAAGCTGGTTTTCAGTGGCCTGTTCTTACTACGAGACGTGCTGTTCATTTGGCTATCCATTCCACCCTGTTCAGCTCTACATTTTCGTGTCCACAAAACCCAGCCTTCAGAAATCATTGGAATCACCACTAGAGAATGTTCCATTCATTCACTGCGAATCTGGAATTCATCTGAATCTCCACTCCCGGCAGGTTTTCATTGCACCACTGCTGAATGTTCAAGTAACGCAATGATGGTTTTCAGCGGTCTATTCACACTCGAACCCGTGCTGTTCACGGTCTAGCGACTCAACACTGGTGGGTTCTTCTTTTTCCAGTTCAGACAATACAAACCTCAGAAACCATTGCAATCTACACTACAGAATGTTTCATTCATTCAGGCGAATCTTGAATTCATCTTGTTCTCCACTCCCAGCAGGTTTTCGTTTCACCACTGGTGAATGTCCAAGCAACCCAAGGCTGGTTTCAGCTGCGTGTTAACACTCGCAGCCGTGCTGTTCAATTGGCTATCCAGTGAACGCTGGTTAGCTCTTGATTTTCCTTCCACACACCGAGCCTTCAGAAATCATTCTTATCTCCACTTCAGAATGTTCCATTCGTTCCCTGCGAATCTGGAATTCCTCTGACTCTCCACACCAGGCAGATTTTCCTAACAACACTGGTGAATGACCAGGTAATCCAATGCTGGTTTTCAGCGGCTGTTCACACTCACAGCCTTGCTGTTCAATTGGCAATCCAGTCAAACCTAGTCAGCTCTTCATTTTCCTGTCCACACAACCCAGCGTTCAGAAATCATTGGAATCTCTACTACAGAAATTTCCATTCATTCACTGTGAATCTGGAAATAATCTGAATCTGCATTCCAGGAAGGCTTTCGTTACACCACTGATGAATGTCCAAGTAATGCAATGCTGCTTCTTAGTGGTCTGTTCACACTCGAAACCGTGCTGTTCATTGGCTATCCACTCAATATCGGACAGCTCTTCAATATCCTGTCCAGACTATCCAGATTCCTAAATGTTGGCAATCCCCACTACAGAATGTTCCATTCAATCACGCGAATCTGGAATTCATCAGAGTCTCCACTCCTGGAAGGTTTTCGTGACACCACTGGTAAATGTCCAAGGAAGACAATGCTGGTTTTAAGCCGCCTGCTAACACACTCAGCCGTGCTGTTCAATTTGCTATCCACCCAACCCTATTCAGCTCTACATTTTCCTGTCCTCATAACCCAACCTTCAGAAATAATTGGTATCTCCTCCACAGAATGTTCCGTTCATTCACTGCGAATCTTAAATTCATCTGACTCTCAACTCCCGGCGGGTTATCGTTACACCACTTGTGAATGTCCAAGTAAGCCAATGCTGGTTTTCAGTGGCCTGTTCATACTAAGAGACGTGCTGTTCATTTGGCTATCCACTCCACCCTGTTCAGCTCTACATTTTCGTGTCCACAAAACCCAGCCTTCAGAAATCATTGGAATCACCACTAGAGAATGTTCCATTCATTCACTGCGAATCTGGAATTCCTCTGAACCTCCACTCCTGGCAGGTTTTCGTTACGCCACTGGTGAATGTCCAAGTAACTCAATACTGGTTTTCAGAGGCATGTTCAACTCGCAGAAGTGCTGTTCAATGGGCTCTCCACTCAATATTGGTCAGCTCTTCATTTTCCTCTCCACACAAACCAGCCTTCAGAAATCATTGGGCTCTCCACTACAGACTGTTCCATTCATTCACTGCGATTCTGCAATTCATCTGACTCTCCGCTCCAGGCAGGTTTTCATTACAGCACTGGTGAATGACCAAGTAATCCAATGCTGGTTTTCAGCCGCCTTTTCACACTCGCAGTGTGCTGTTCAATTGTCTATCCACTCAAACCTGGTCAGCCTTTCATTTTCTTTTCCACAATATCAGACTTCAGAAATCATTGGAATCGCCAGTACAGAATGTTCCATTCATTCACTGCCAATCTGGAATTCATCTGAATCTGCACTCCAGGTAGGCTTTCATTACACCACTTATGAATGTCCAAGTAACACAATGCTGGTTTTCAGCGGTCTGTTCACACTCTAAGCCCTGCTTTTTACTGGGTATCCACACAACTGTGGTCAGCTCTTCATTTTCATGTCCAAACAATCCAGACTTGAGAAATCATTGCAATCTCCAGTACAGAATGTTCCATTCATTCACTGCGAATCTGGAATTCAACTGAATCTCCACTACCTGCAGATTTATCTTACACCACTTGTGAATGTCCAAGTAAAACAATGCTGGTTTTCAGAGGCCTGTTCATGTTCGCAGTCGTGCTGTTCAATTGGCTATCCACTCAACCTGTTTTGCTCCTCATTTTCCTGTGCACACAACCCAGCCTTCAGAAATCATTGTAATCTCCACTACAGGATGTTCCATTCATTCACTGGGAATCTGGAATTCATCTGAATCTGCACTCCACGCAGGCTTTCGTTACACCACTGCTGAAAGTCGAAGTAATGCAATACTGGTTTTCAGTGGTCTGTTCACATTCGAAGCCGAGGCTTTTTACAGGCTATCCACTCAACACTGGTCAGCTCTTCATTTTCGTGTCCCCACAATCCAGATTTCAGAAATCATTGCAATCTCCACTACAGAATGTTCCATTCATTCACTGCGAGTCTGGAGTTTATCTGATTCTCCACTCCCGCCTGGTTAACATTACACCACTTGTGAATGTCCAAGTAAGCCAATGCTGGTTTTCAGAGGCCTGTTCATACTCGCAGCCGTGCTGTTTAATTGACAATTCACTCCACCCTGTTCAGCTCTTCATTGTCCCACCACACTACCAGCCTTCAGAAATCTTTGTTATCTCCACTACAGAATGTTCCATTCATTCACTGCGAATCTGGAATTCATCTGACTCTCAACTCCACGCAGGTTTTCATTACACCACTGTTGAATGTCCAAGTAACCCAATGCTGGTTTTCAGCGGCCTGTTCATATTCGCAGCCCTGCTGTTTACTTGGCTATCGATTCAAGCCTGGTCAGCTCTTCATTTTCCTGTCCACACAACACAGGCTTCAGAAATCATTGGAATCTCCTCTACAGAATGTTCCATTCATTCACTGCGAATGTGGAATTCAACTGACTCTCCACTCCATGCAGGTTTTCCTTACACCACTGATGAATGTCCAAGTAACCCAATGCTGGTTTTCAGCTGCATGTTCACACTCGCAGCCATGCTATACAATTGGCTTTCCACTAAATCCTGATTAGTTCTTGATTTTCCTTCCACACGACCCAGCCTTCAGAAATCGTTGGAATCTCCACTAGAGAATGTTCCATTCATTCACTGCGAATCTGGAATTCCTCTGAACCTCCACTCCCGGCAGGTTTTCGTTACACCACTGTTGAATGTCCAAGTAACCCAATGTTTTAAGTGTTTTCTTCACAAGCGCAGTGGTGCTGTTCAATTGGCTATCCACTCAACCCTGGCCAGCTCTACATTTTCCTGTCCACACCACAGAGACTGGAGAAATCATTGTTATCTCCACTACAGAATGTTCCATTCATTCACAGCGAATCTGGAATTCATCTGAATCTCCACTCCCGGCAGGTTTTCGTGACACCACTGGTAAATATCCAAGTAAGCCAATGCTGGTTTTAAGTGGCCTGCTCATACTCTCAGCCGTGCTGTTCAATTTGCTATCCACTCAACCCTCTTCAGCTCCATTTTCCTGTCCACATAACCCAAACTTCAGAAACAATTGGTATCTCCTCCACAGAATGTTCCATTCATTGACGGCAAATCTGAAATTCATCTAATTCTCAACTCCCGTCAGGTTTTCGTTACACCACTTGTGAATGTCCAATTAAGCCAAAGCTGGTTTTCAGTGGCCTGTTCTTACTACGAGACGTGCTGTTCATTTGGCTATCCATTCCACCCTGTTCAGCTCTACATTTTCGTGTCCACAAAACCCAGCCTTCAGAAATCATTGGAATCACCACTAGAGAATGTTCCATTCATTCACTGCGAATCTGGAATTCATCTGAATCTCCACTCCCGGCAGGTTTTCATTGCACCACTGCTGAATGTTCAAGTAACGCAATGATGGTTTTCAGCGGTCTATTCACACTCGAACCCGTGCTGTTCACGGTCTAGCGACTCAACACTGGTGAGTTCTTCTTTTTCCAGTTCAGACAATACAAACCTCAGAAACCATTGCAATCTACACTACAGAATGTTTCATTCATTCAGGCGAATCTTGAATTCATCTTGTTCTCCACTCCCAGCAGGTTTTCGTTTCACCACTGGTGAATGTCCAAGCAACCCAAGGCTGGTTTCAGCTGCGTGTTAACACTCGCAGCCGTGCTGTTCAATTGGCTATCCAGTGAACGCTGGTTAGCTCTTGATTTTCCTTCCACACACCGAGCCTTCAGAAATCATTCTTATCTCCACTTCAGAGTGTTCCATTCGTTCCCTGCGAATCTGGAATTCCTCTGACTCTCCACACCAGGCAGATTTTCCTAACAACACTGGTGAATGACCAGGTAATCCAATGCTGGTTTTCAGCGGCTGTTCACACTCACAGCCTTGCTGTTCAATTGGCAATCCAGTCAAACCTAGTCAGCTCTTCATTTTCCTGTCCACACAACCCAGCGTTCAGAAATCATTGGAATCTCTACTACAGAAATTTCCATTCATTCACTGTGAATCTGGAAATACTCTGAATCTGCATTCCAGGAAGGCTTTCGTTACACCACTGATGAATGTCCAAGTAATGCAATGCTGCTTCTTAGTGGTCTGTTCACACTCGAAACCGTGCTGTTCATTGGCTATCCACTCAATATCGGTCAGCTCTTCAATATCCTGTCCAGACTATCCAGATTCCTAAATGTTGGCAATCACCACTACAGAATGTTCCATTCAATCACGCGAATCTGGAATTCATCAGAGTCTCCACTCCTGGAAGGTTTTCGTGACACCACTGGTAAATGTCCAAGGAAGACAATGCTGGTTTTAAGCCGCCTGCTAACACACTCAGCCGTGCTGTTCAATTTGCTATCCACCCAACCCTATTCAGCTCTACATTTTCCTGTCCTCATAACCCAACCTTCAGAAATAATTGGTATCTCCTCCACAGAATGTTCCGTTCATTCACTGCGAATCTTAAATTCATCTGACTCTCAACTCCCGGCGGGTTATCGTTACACCACTTGTGAATGTCCAAGTAAGCCAATGCTGGTTTTCAGTGGCCTGTTCATACTAAGAGACGTGCTGTTCATTTGGCTATCCACTCCACCCTGTTCAGCTCTACATTTTCGTGTCCACAAAACCCAGCCTTCAGAAATCATTGGAATCACCACTAGAGAATGTTCCATTCATTCACTGCGAATCTGGAATTCCTCTGAACCTCCACTCCTGGCAGGTTTTCGTTACGCCACTGGTGAATGTCCAAGTAACTCAATACTGGTTTTCAGAGGCATGTTCAACTCGCAGAAGTGCTGTTCAATGGGCTATCCACTCAATATTGGTCAGCTCTTCATTTTCCTCTCCACACAAACCAGCCTTCAGAAATCATTGGGCTCTCCACTACAGACTGTTCCATTCATTCACTGCGATTCTGCAATTCATCTGACTCTCCGCTCCAGGCAGGTTTTCATTACAGCACTGGTGAATGACCAAGTAATCCAATGCTGGTTTTCAGCCGCCTTTTCACACTCGCAGTGTGCTGTTCAATTGTCTATCCACTCAAACCTGGTCAGCCTTTCATTTTCTTTTCCACAATATCAGACTTCAGAAATCATTGGAATCGCCAGTACAGAATGTTCCATTCATTCACTGCCAATCTGGAATTCATCTGAATCTGCACTCCAGGTAGGCTTTCATTACACCACTTATGAATGTCCAAGTAACACAATGCTGGTTTTCAGCGGTCTGTTCACACTCTAAGCCCTGCTTTTTACTGGGTATCCACACAACTGTGGTCAGCTCTTCATTTTCATGTCCAAACAATCCAGACTTGAGAAATCATTGCAATCTCCAGTACAGAATGTTCCATTCATTCACTGCGAATCTGGAATTCAACTGAATCTCCACTACCTGCAGATTTATCTTACACCACTTGTGAATGTCCAAGTAAAACAATGCTGGTTTTCAGAGGCCTGTTCATGTTCGCAGTCGTGCTGTTCAATTGGCTATCCACTCAACCTGTTTTGCTCCTCATTTTCCTGTGCACACAACCCAGCCTTCAGAAATCATTGTAATCTCCACTACAGGATGTTCCATTCATTCACTGGGAATCTGGAATTCATCTGAATCTGCACTCCACGCAGGCTTTCGTTACACCACTGCTGAAAGTCGAAGTAATGCAATACTGGTTTTCAGTGGTCTGTTCACATTCGAAGCCGAGGCTTTTTACAGGCTATCCACTCAACACTGGTCAGCTCTTCATTTTCGTGTCCCCACAATCCAGATTTCAGAAATCATTGCAATCTCCACTACAGAATGTTCCATTCATTCACTGCGAGTCTGGAGTTTATCTGATTCTCCACTCCCGCCTGGTTAACATTACACCACTTGTGAATGTCCAAGTAAGCCAATGCTGGTTTTCAGAGACCTGTTCATACTCGCAGCCGTGCTGTTTAATTGACAATTCACTCCACCCTGTTCAGCTCTTCATTGTCCCACCACACTACCAGCCTTCAGAAATCTTTGTTATCTCCACTACAGAATGTTCCATTCATTCACTGCGAATCTGGAATTCATCTGACTCTCAACTCCACGCAGGTTTTCATTACACCACTGTTGAATGTCCAAGTAACCCAATGCTGGTTTTCAGCGGCCTGTTCATATTCGCAGCCCTGCTGTTTACTTGGCTATCGATTCAAGCCTGGTCAGCTCTTCATTTTCCTGTCCACACAACACAGGCTTCAGAAATCATTGGAATCTCCTCTACAGAATGTTCCATTCATTCACTGCGAATGTGGAATTCAACTGACTCTCCACTCCATGCAGGTTTTCCTTACACCACTGATGAATGTCCAAGTAACCCAATGCTGGTTTTCAGCTGCATGTTCACACTCGCAGCCATGCTATACAATTGGCTTTCCACTAAATCCTGATTAGTTCTTGATTTTCCTTCCACACGACCCAGCCTTCAGAAATCGTTGGAATCTCCACTAGAGAATGTTCCATTCATTCACTGCGAATCTGGAATTCCTCTGAACCTCCACTCCCGGCAGGTTTTCGTTACACCACTGTTGAATGTCCAAGTAACCCAATGTTTTAAGTGTTTTCTTCACAAGCGCAGTGGTGCTGTTCAATTGGCTATCCACTCAACCCTGGCCAGCTCTACATTTTCCTGTCCACACCACAGAGACTGGAGAAATCATTGTTATCTCCACTACAGAATGTTCCATTCATTCACAGCGAATCTGGAATTCATCTGAATCTCCACTCCCGGCAGGTTTTCGTGACACCACTGGTAAATATCCAAGTAAGCCAATGCTGGTTTTAAGTGGCCTGCTCATACTCTCAGCCGTGCTGTTCAATTTGCTATCCACTCAACCCTCTTCAGCTCCATTTTCCTGTCCACATAACCCAAACTTCAGAAACAATTGGTATCTCCTCCACAGAATGTTCCATTCATTGACGGCAAATCTGAAATTCATCTAATTCTCAACTCCCGTCAGGTTTTCGTTACACCACTTGTGAATGTCCAATTAAGCCAAAGCTGGTTTTCAGTGGCCTGTTCTTACTACGAGACGTGCTGTTCATTTGGCTATCCATTCCACCCTGTTCAGCTCTACATTTTCGTGTCCACAAAACCCAGCCTTCAGAAATCATTGGAATCACCACTAGAGAATGTTCCATTCATTCACTGCGAATCTGGAATTCATCTGAATCTCCACTCCCGGCAGGTTTTCATTGCACCACTGCTGAATGTTCAAGTAACGCAATGATGGTTTTCAGCGGTCTATTCACACTCGAACCCGTGCTGTTCACGGTCTAGCGACTCAACACTGGTGAGTTCTTCTTTTTCCAGTTCAGACAATACAAACCTCAGAAACCATTGCAATCTACACTACAGAATGTTTCATTCATTCAGGCGAATCTTGAATTCATCTTGTTCTCCACTCCCAGCAGGTTTTCGTTTCACCACTGGTGAATGTCCAAGCAACCCAAGGCTGGTTTCAGCTGCGTGTTAACACTCGCAGCCGTGCTGTTCAATTGGCTATCCAGTGAACGCTGGTTAGCTCTTGATTTTCCTTCCACACACCGAGCCTTCAGAAATCATTCTTATCTCCACTTCAGAATGTTCCATTCGTTCCCTGCGAATCTGGAATTCCTCTGACTCTCCACACCAGGCAGATTTTCCTAACAACACTGGTGAATGACCAGGTAATCCAATGCTGGTTTTCAGCGGCTGTTCACACTCACAGCCTTGCTGTTCAATTGGCAATCCAGTCAAACCTAGTCAGCTCTTCATTTTCCTGTCCACACAACCCAGCGTTCAGAAATCATTGGAATCTCTACTACAGAAATTTCCATTCATTCACTGTGAATCTGGAAATAATCTGAATCTGCATTCCAGGAAGGCTTTCGTTACACCACTGATGAATGTCCAAGTAATGCAATGCTGCTTCTTAGTGGTCTGTTCACACTCGAAACCGTGCTGTTCATTGGCTATCCACTCAATATCGGTCAGCTCTTCAATATCCTGTCCAGACTATCCAGATTCCTAAATGTTGGCAATCCCCACTACAGAATGTTCCATTCAATCACGCGAATCTGGAATTCATCAGAGTCTCCACTCCTGGAAGGTTTTCGTGACACCACTGGTAAATGTCCAAGGAAGACAATGCTGGTTTTAAGCCGCCTGCTAACACACTCAGCCGTGCTGTTCAATTTGCTATCCACCCAACCCTATTCAGCTCTACATTTTCCTGTCCTCATAACCCAACCTTCAGAAATAATTGGTATCTCCTCCACAGAATGTTCCGTTCATTCACTGCGAATCTTAAATTCATCTGACTCTCAACTCCCGGCGGGTTATCGTTACACCACTTGTGAATGTCCAAGTAAGCCAATGCTGGTTTTCAGTGGCCTGTTCATACTAAGAGACGTGCTGTTCATTTGGCTATCCACTCCACCCTGTTCAGCTCTACATTTTCGTGTCCACAAAACCCAGCCTTCAGAAATCATTGGAATCACCACTAGAGAATGTTCCATTCATTCACTGCGAATCTGGAATTCCTCTGAACCTCCACTCCTGGCAGGTTTTCGTTACGCCACTGGTGAATGTCCAAGTAACTCAATACTGGTTTTCAGAGGCATGTTCAACTCGCAGAAGTGCTGTTCAATGGGCTCTCCACTCAATATTGGTCAGCTCTTCATTTTCCTCTCCACACAACCAGCCTTCAGAAATCATTGGGCTCTCCACTACAGACTGTTCCATTCATTCACTGCGATTCTGCAATTCATCTGACTCTCCGCTCCAGGCAGGTTTTCATTACAGCACTGGTGAATGACCAAGTAATCCAATGCTGGTTTTCAGCCGCCTTTTCACACTCGCAGTGTGCTGTTCAATTGTCTATCCACTCAAACCTGGTCAGCCTTTCATTTTCTTTTCCACAATATCAGACTTCAGAAATCATTGGAATCGCCAGCACAGAATATTCCATTCATTCACTGCCAATCTGGAATTCATCTGAATCTGCACTCCAGGTAGGCTTTCATTACACCACTTATGAATGTCCAAGTAACACAATGCTGGTTTTCAGCGGTCTGTTCACACTCTAAGCCCTGCTTTTTACTGGGTATCCACACAACTGTGGTCAGCTCTTCATTTTCATGTCCAAACAATCCAGACTTGAGAAATCATTGCAATCTCCAGTACAGAATGTTCCATTCATTCACTGCGAATCTGGAATTCAACTGAATCTCCACTACCTGCAGATTTATCTTACACCACTTGTGAATGTCCAAGTAAAACAATGCTGGTTTTCAGAGGCCTGTTCATGTTCGCAGTCGTGCTGTTCAATTGGCTATCCACTCAACCTGTTTTGCTCCTCATTTTCCTGTGCACACAACCCAGCCTTCAGAAATCATTGTAATCTCCACTACAGGATGTTCCATTCATTCACTGGGAATCTGGAATTCATCTGAATCTGCACTCCACGCAGGCTTTCGTTACACCACTGCTGAAAGTCGAAGTAATGCAATACTGGTTTTCAGTGGTCTGTTCACATTCGAAGCCGAGGCTTTTTACAGGCTATCCACTCAACACTGGTCAGCTCTTCATTTTCGTGTCCCCACAATCCAGATTTCAGAAATCATTGCAATCTCCACTACAGAATGTTCCATTCATTCACTGCGAGTCTGGAGTTTATCTGATTCTCCACTCCCGCCTGGTTAACATTACACCACTTGTGAATGTCCAAGTAAGCCAATGCTGGTTTTCAGAGGCCTGTTCATACTCGCAGCCGTGCTGTTTAATTGACAATTCACTCCACCCTGTTCAGCTCTTCATTGTCCCACCACACTACCAGCCTTCAGAAATCTTTGTTATCTCCACTACAGAATGTTCCATTCATTCACTGCGAATCTGGAATTCATCTGACTCTCAACTCCACGCAGGTTTTCATTACACCACTGTTGAATGTCCAAGTAACCCAATGCTGGTTTTCAGCGGCCTGTTCATATTCGCAGCCCTGCTGTTTACTTGGCTATCGATTCAAGCCTGGTCAGCTCTTCATTTAACTGTCCACACAACACAGGCTTCAGAAATCATTGGAATCTCCTCTACAGAATGTTCCATTCATTCACTGCGAATGTGGAATTCAACTGACTCTCCACTCCATGCAGGTTTTCCTTACACCACTGATGAATGTCCAAGTAACGCAATGCTGGTTTTCAGCTGCATGTTCACACTCGCAGCCATGCTACACAATTGGCTTTCCACTAAATCCTGATTAGTTCTTGATTTTCCTTCCACACGACCCAGCCTTCAGAAATCGTTGGAATCTCCACTAGAGAATGTTCCATTCATTCACTGCGAATCTGGAATTCCTCTGAACCTCCACTCCCGGCAGGTTTTCGTTACACCACTGTTGAATGTCCAAGTAACCCAATGTTTTAAGTGTTTTCTTCACAAGCGCAGTGGTGCTGTTCAATTGGCTATCCACTCAACCCTGGCCAGCTCTACATTTTCCTGTCCACACCACAGAGACTGGAGAAATCATTGTTATCTCCACTACAGAATGTTCCATTCATTCACAGCGAATCTGGAATTCATCTGAATCTCCACTCCCGGCAGGTTTTCGTGACACCACTGGTAAATATCCAAGTAAGCCAATGCTGGTTTTAAGTGGCCTGCTCATACTCTCAGCCGTGCTGTTCAATTTGCTATCCACTCAACCCTCTTCAGCTCCATTTTCCTGTCCACATAACCCAAACTTCAGAAACAATTGGTATCTCCTCCACAGAATGTTCCATTCATTGACGGCAAATCTGAAATTCATCTAATTCTCAACTCCCGTCAGGTTTTCGTTACACCACTTGTGAATGTCCAATTAAGCCAAAGCTGGTTTTCAGTGGCCTGTTCTTACTACGAGACGTGCTGTTCATTTGGCTATCCATTCCACCCTGTTCAGCTCTACATTTTCGTGTCCACAAAACCCAGCCTTCAGAAATCATTGGAATCACCACTAGAGAATGTTCCATTCATTCACTGCGAATCTGGAATTCATCTGAATCTCCACTCCCGGCAGGTTTTCATTGCACCACTGCTGAATGTTCAAGTAACGCAATGATGGTTTTCAGCGGTCTATTCACACTCGAACCCGTGCTGTTCACGGTCTAGCGACTCAACACTGGTGAGTTCTTCTTTTTCCAGTTCAGACAATACAAACCTCAGAAACCATTGCAATCTACACTACAGAATGTTTCATTCATTCAGGCGAATCTTGAATTCATCTTGTTCTCCACTCCCAGCAGGTTTTCGTTTCACCACTGGTGAATGTCCAAGCAACCCAAGGCTGGTTTCAGCTGCGTGTTAACACTCGCAGCCGTGCTGTTCAATTGGCTATCCAGTGAACGCTGGTTAGCTCTTGATTTTCCTTCCACACACCGAGCCTTCAGAAATCATTCTTATCTCCACTTCAGAATGTTCCATTCGTTCCCTGCGAATCTGGAATTCCTCTGACTCTCCACACCAGGCAGATTTTCCTAACAACACTGGTGAATGACCAGGTAATCCAATGCTGGTTTTCAGCGGCTGTTCACACTCACAGCCTTGCTGTTCAACTGGCAATCCAGTCAAACCTAGTCAGCTCTTCATTTTCCTGTCCACACAACCCAGCGTTCAGAAATCATTGGAATCTCTACTACAGAAATTTCCATTCATTCACTGTGAATCTGGAAATAATCTGAATCTGCATTCCAGGAAGGCTTTCGTTACACCACTGATGAATGTCCAAGTAATGCAATGCTGCTTCTTAGTGGTCTGTTCACACTCGAAACCGTGCTGTTCATTGGCTATCCACTCAATATCGGACAGCTCTTCAATATCCTGTCCAGACTATCCAGATTCCTAAATGTTGGCAATCCCCACTACAGAATGTTCCATTCAATCACGCGAATCTGGAATTCATCAGAGTCTCCACTCCTGGAAGGTTTTCGTGACACCACTGGTAAATGTCCAAGGAAGACAATGCTGGTTTTAAGCCGCCTGCTAACACACTCAGCCGTGCTGTTCAATTTGCTATCCACCCAACCCTATTCAGCTCTACATTTTCCTGTCCTCATAACCCAACCTTCAGAAATAATTGGTATCTCCTCCACAGAATGTTCCGTTCATTCACTGCGAGTCTTAAATTCATCTGACTCTCAACTCCCGGCGGGTTATCGTTACACCACTTGTGAATGTCCAAGTAAGCCAATGCTGGTTTTCAGTGGCCTGTTCATACTAAGAGACGTGCTGTTCATTTGGCTATCCACTCCACCCTGTTCAGCTCTACATTTTCGTGTCCACAAAACCCAGCCTTCAGAAATCATTGGAATCACCACTAGAGAATGTTCCATTCATTCACTGCGAATCTGGAATTCCTCTGAACCTCCACTCCTGGCAGGTTTTCGTTACGCCACTGGTGAATGTCCAAGTAACTCAATACTGGTTTTCAGAGGCATGTTCAACTCGCAGAAGTGCTGTTCAATGGGCTATCCACTCAATATTGGTCAGCTCTTCATTTTCCTCTCCACACAAACCAGCCTTCAGAAATCATTGGGCTCTCCACTACAGACTGTTCCATTCATTCACTGCGATTCTGCAATTCATCTGACTCTCCGCTCCAGGCAGGTTTTCATTACAGCACTGGTGAATGACCAAGTAATCCAATGCTGGTTTTCAGCCGCCTTTTCACACTCGCAGTGTGCTGTTCAATTGTCTATCCACTCAAACCTGGTCAGCCTTTCATTTTCTTTTCCACAATATCAGACTTCAGAAATCATTGGAATCGCCAGTACAGAATGTTCCATTCATTCACTGCCAATCTGGAATTCATCTGAATCTGCACTCCAGGTAGGCTTTCATTACACCACTTATGAATGTCCAAGTAACACAATGCTGGTTTTCAGCGGTCTGTTCACACTCTAAGCCCTGCTTTTTACTGGGTATCCACACAACTGTGGTCAGCTCTTCATTTTCATGTCCAAACAATCCAGACTTGAGAAATCATTGCAATCTCCAGTACAGAATGTTCCATTCATTCACTGCGAATCTGGAATTCAACTGAATCTCCACTACCTGCAGATTTATCTTACACCACTTGTGAATGTCCAAGTAAAACAATGCTGGTTTTCAGAGGCCTGTTCATGTTCGCAGTCGTGCTGTTCAATTGGCTATCCACTCAACCTGTTTTGCTCCTCATTTTCCTGTGCACACAACCCAGCCTTCAGAAATCATTGTAATCTCCACTACAGGATGTTCCATTCATTCACTGGGAATCTGGAATTCATCTGAATCTGCACTCCACGCAGGCTTTCGTTACACCACTGCTGAAAGTCGAAGTAATGCAATACTGGTTTTCAGTGGTCTGTTCACATTCGAAGCCGAGGCTTTTTACAGGCTATCCACTCAACACTGGTCAGCTCTTCATTTTCGTGTCCCCACAATCCAGATTTCAGAAATCATTGCAATCTCCACTACAGAATGTTCCATTCATTCACTGCGAGTCTGGAGTTTATCTGATTCTCCACTCCCGCCTGGTTAACATTACACCACTTGTGAATGTCCAAGTAAGCCAATGCTGGTTTTCAGAGGCCTGTTCATACTCGCAGCCGTGCTGTTTAATTGACAATTCACTCCACCCTGTTCAGCTCTTCATTGTCCCACCACACTACCAGCCTTCAGAAATCTTTGTTATCTCCACTACAGAATGTTCCATTCATTCACTGCGAATCTGGAATTCATCTGACTCTCAACTCCACGCAGGTTTTCATTACACCACTGTTGAATGTCCAAGTAACCCAATGCTGGTTTTCAGCGGCCTGTTCATATTCGCAGCCCTGCTGTTTACTTGGCTATCGATTCAAGCCTGGTCAGCTCTTCATTTAACTGTCCACACAACACAGGCTTCAGAAATCATTGGAATCTCCTCTACAGAATGTTCCATTCATTCACTGCGAATGTGGAATTCAACTGACTCTCCACTCCATGCAGGTTTTCCTTACACCACTGATGAATGTCCAAGTAACGCAATGCTGGTTTTCAGCTGCATGTTCACACTCGCAGCCATGCTACACAATTGGCTTTCCACTAAATCCTGATTAGTTCTTGATTTTCCTTCCACACGACCCAGCCTTCAGAAATCGTTGGAATCTCCACTAGAGAATGTTCCATTCATTCACTGCGAATCTGGAATTCCTCTGAACCTCCACTCCCGGCAGGTTTTCGTTACACCACTGTTGAATGTCCAAGTAACCCAATGTTTTAAGTGTTTTCTTCACAAGCGCAGTGGTGCTGTTCAATTGGCTATCCACTCAACCCTGGCCAGCTCTACATTTTCCTGTCCACACCACAGAGACTGGAGAAATCATTGTTATCTCCACTACAGAATGTTCCATTCATTCACAGCGAATCTGGAATTCATCTGAATCTCCACTCCCGGCAGGTTTTCGTGACACCACTGGTAAATATCCAAGTAAGCCAATGCTGGTTTTAAGTGGCCTGCTCATACTCTCAGCCGTGCTGTTCAATTTGCTATCCACTCAACCCTCTTCAGCTCCATTTTCCTGTCCACATAACCCAAACTTCAGAAACAATTGGTATCTCCTCCACAGAATGTTCCATTCATTGACGGCAAATCTGAAATTCATCTAATTCTCAACTCCCGTCAGGTTTTCGTTACACCACTTGTGAATGTCCAATTAAGCCAAAGCTGGTTTTCAGTGGCCTGTTCTTACTACGAGACGTGCTGTTCATTTGGCTATCCATTCCACCCTGTTCAGCTCTACATTTTCGTGTCCACAAAACCCAGCCTTCAGAAATCATTGGAATCACCACTAGAGAATGTTCCATTCATTCACTGCGAATCTGGAATTCATCTGAATCTCCACTCCCGGCAGGTTTTCATTGCACCACTGCTGAATGTTCAAGTAACGCAATGATGGTTTTCAGCGGTCTATTCACACTCGAACCCGTGCTGTTCACGGTCTAGCGACTCAACACTGGTGAGTTCTTCTTTTTCCAGTTCAGACAATACAAACCTCAGAAACCATTGCAATCTACACTACAGAATGTTTCATTCATTCAGGCGAATCTTGAATTCATCTTGTTCTCCACTCCCAGCAGGTTTTCGTTTCACCACTGGTGAATGTCCAAGCAACCCAAGGCTGGTTTCAGCTGCGTGTTAACACTCGCAGCCGTGCTGTTCAATTGGCTATCCAGTGAACGCTGGTTAGCTCTTGATTTTCCTTCCACACACCGAGCCTTCAGAAATCATTCTTATCTCCACTTCAGAATGTTCCATTCGTTCCCTGCGAATCTGGAATTCCTCTGACTCTCCACACCAGGCAGATTTTCCTAACAACACTGGTGAATGACCAGGTAATCCAATGCTGGTTTTCAGCGGCTGTTCACACTCACAGCCTTGCTGTTCAACTGGCAATCCAGTCAAACCTAGTCAGCTCTTCATTTTCCTGTCCACACAACCCAGCGTTCAGAAATCATTGGAATCTCTACTACAGAAATTTCCATTCATTCACTGTGAATCTGGAAATAATCTGAATCTGCATTCCAGGAAGGCTTTCGTTACACCACTGATGAATGTCCAAGTAATGCAATGCTGCTTCTTAGTGGTCTGTTCACACTCGAAACCGTGCTGTTCATTGGCTATCCACTCAATATCGGACAGCTCTTCAATATCCTGTCCAGACTATCCAGATTCCTAAATGTTGGCAATCCCCACTACAGAATGTTCCATTCAATCACGCGAATCTGGAATTCATCAGAGTCTCCACTCCTGGAAGGTTTTCGTGACACCACTGGTAAATGTCCAAGGAAGACAATGCTGGTTTTAAGCCGCCTGCTAACACACTCAGCCGTGCTGTTCAATTTGCTATCCACCCAACCCTATTCAGCTCTACATTTTCCTGTCCTCATAACCCAACCTTCAGAAATAATTGGTATCTCCTCCACAGAATGTTCCGTTCATTCACTGCGAGTCTTAAATTCATCTGACTCTCAACTCCCGGCGGGTTATCGTTACACCACTTGTGAATGTCCAAGTAAGCCAATGCTGGTTTTCAGTGGCCTGTTCATACTAAGAGACGTGCTGTTCATTTGGCTATCCACTCCACCCTGTTCAGCTCTACATTTTCGTGTCCACAAAACCCAGCCTTCAGAAATCATTGGAATCACCACTAGAGAATGTTCCATTCATTCACTGCGAATCTGGAATTCCTCTGAACCTCCACTCCTGGCAGGTTTTCGTTACGCCACTGGTGAATGTCCAAGTAACTCAATACTGGTTTTCAGAGGCATGTTCAACTCGCAGAAGTGCTGTTCAATGGGCTATCCACTCAATATTGGTCAGCTCTTCATTTTCCTCTCCACACAAACCAGCCTTCAGAAATCATTGGGCTCTCCACTACAGACTGTTCCATTCATTCACTGCGATTCTGCAATTCATCTGACTCTCCGCTCCAGGCAGGTTTTCATTACAGCACTGGTGAATGACCAAGTAATCCAATGCTGGTTTTCAGCCGCCTTTTCACACTCGCAGTGTGCTGTTCAATTGTCTATCCACTCAAACCTGGTCAGCCTTTCATTTTCTTTTCCACAATATCAGACTTCAGAAATCATTGGAATCGCCAGTACAGAATGTTCCATTCATTCACTGCCAATCTGGAATTCATCTGAATCTGCACTCCAGGTAGGCTTTCATTACACCACTTATGAATGTCCAAGTAACACAATGCTGGTTTTCAGCGGTCTGTTCACACTCTAAGCCCTGCTTTTTACTGGGTATCCACACAACTGTGGTCAGCTCTTCATTTTCATGTCCAAACAATCCAGACTTGAGAAATCATTGCAATCTCCAGTACAGAATGTTCCATTCATTCACTGCGAATCTGGAATTCAACTGAATCTCCACTACCTGCAGATTTATCTTACACCACTTGTGAATGTCCAAGTAAAACAATGCTGGTTTTCAGAGGCCTGTTCATGTTCGCAGTCGTGCTGTTCAATTGGCTATCCACTCAACCTGTTTTGCTCCTCATTTTCCTGTGCACACAACCCAGCCTTCAGAAATCATTGTAATCTCCACTACAGGATGTTCCATTCATTCACTGGGAATCTGGAATTCATCTGAATCTGCACTCCACGCAGGCTTTCGTTACACCACTGCTGAAAGTCGAAGTAATGCAATACTGGTTTTCAGTGGTCTGTTCACATTCGAAGCCGAGGCTTTTTACAGGCTATCCACTCAACACTGGTCAGCTCTTCATTTTCGTGTCCCCACAATCCAGATTTCAGAAATCATTGCAATCTCCACTACAGAATGTTCCATTCATTCACTGCGAGTCTGGAGTTTATCTGATTCTCCACTCCCGCCTGGTTAACATTACACCACTTGTGAATGTCCAAGTAAGCCAATGCTGGTTTTCAGAGGCCTGTTCATACTCGCAGCCGTGCTGTTTAATTGACAATTCACTCCACCCTGTTCAGCTCTTCATTGTCCCACCACACTACCAGCCTTCAGAAATCTTTGTTATCTCCACTACAGAATGTTCCATTCATTCACTGCGAATCTGGAATTCATCTGACTCTCAACTCCACGCAGGTTTTCATTACACCACTGTTGAATGTCCAAGTAACCCAATGCTGGTTTTCAGCGGCCTGTTCATATTCGCAGCCCTGCTGTTTACTTGGCTATCGATTCAAGCCTGGTCAGCTCTTCATTTTCCTGTCCACACAACACAGGCTTCAGAAATCATTGGAATCTCCTCTACAGAATGTTCCATTCATTCACTGCGAATGTGGAATTCAACTGACTCTCCACTCCATGCAGGTTTTCCTTACACCACTGATGAATGTCCAAGTAACCCAATGCTGGTTTTCAGCTGCATGTTCACACTCGCAGCCATGCTATACAATTGGCTTTCCACTAAATCCTGATTAGTTCTTGATTTTCCTTCCACACGACCCAGCCTTCAGAAATCGTTGGAATCTCCACTAGAGAATGTTCCATTCATTCACTGCGAATCTGGAATTCCTCTGAACCTCCACTCCCGGCAGGTTTTCGTTACACCACTGTTGAATGTCCAAGTAACCCAATGTTTTAAGTGTTTTCTTCACAAGCGCAGTGGTGCTGTTCAATTGGCTATCCACTCAACCCTGGCCAGCTCTACATTTTCCTGTCCACACCACAGAGACTGGAGAAATCATTGTTATCTCCACTACAGAATGTTCCATTCATTCACAGCGAATCTGGAATTCATCTGAATCTCCACTCCCGGCAGGTTTTCGTGACACCACTGGTAAATATCCAAGTAAGCCAATGCTGGTTTTAAGTGGCCTGCTCATACTCTCAGCCGTGCTGTTCAATTTGCTATCCACTCAACCCTCTTCAGCTCCATTTTCCTGTCCACATAACCCAAACTTCAGAAACAATTGGTATCTCCTCCACAGAATGTTCCATTCATTGACGGCAAATCTGAAATTCATCTAATTCTCAACTCCCGTCAGGTTTTCGTTACACCACTTGTGAATGTCCAATTAAGCCAAAGCTGGTTTTCAGTGGCCTGTTCTTACTACGAGACGTGCTGTTCATTTGGCTATCCATTCCACCCTGTTCAGCTCTACATTTTCGTGTCCACAAAACCCAGCCTTCAGAAATCATTGGAATCACCACTAGAGAATGTTCCATTCATTCACTGCGAATCTGGAATTCATCTGAATCTCCACTCCCGGCAGGTTTTCATTGCACCACTGCTGAATGTTCAAGTAACGCAATGATGGTTTTCAGCGGTCTATTCACACTCGAACCCGTGCTGTTCACGGTCTAGCGACTCAACACTGGTGAGTTCTTCTTTTTCCAGTTCAGACAATACAAACCTCAGAAACCATTGCAATCTACACTACAGAATGTTTCATTCATTCAGGCGAATCTTGAATTCATCTTGTTCTCCACTCCCAGCAGGTTTTCGTTTCACCACTGGTGAATGTCCAAGCAACCCAAGGCTGGTTTCAGCTGCGTGTTAACACTCGCAGCCGTGCTGTTCAATTGGCTATCCAGTGAACGCTGGTTAGCTCTTGATTTTCCTTCCACACACCGAGCCTTCAGAAATCATTCTTATCTCCACTTCAGAATGTTCCATTCGTTCCCTGCGAATCTGGAATTCCTCTGACTCTCCACACCAGGCAGATTTTCCTAACAACACTGGTGAATGACCAGGTAATCCAATGCTGGTTTTCAGCGGCTGTTCACACTCACAGCCTTGCTGTTCAATTGGCAATCCAGTCAAACCTAGTCAGCTCTTCATTTTCCTGTCCACACAACCCAGCGTTCAGAAATCATTGGAATCTCTACTACAGAAATTTCCATTCATTCACTGTGAATCTGGAAATACTCTGAATCTGCATTCCAGGAAGGCTTTCGTTACACCACTGATGAATGTCCAAGTAATGCAATGCTGCTTCTTAGTGGTCTGTTCACACTCGAAACCGTGCTGTTCATTGGCTATCCACTCAATATCGGTCAGCTCTTCAATATCCTGTCCAGACTATCCAGATTCCTAAATGTTGGCAATCACCACTACAGAATGTTCCATTCAATCACGCGAATCTGGAATTCATCAGAGTCTCCACTCCTGGAAGGTTTTCGTGACACCACTGGTAAATGTCCAAGGAAGACAATGCTGGTTTTAAGCCGCCTGCTAACACACTCAGCCGTGCTGTTCAATTTGCTATCCACCCAACCCTATTCAGCTCTACATTTTCCTGTCCTCATAACCCAACCTTCAGAAATAATTGGTATCTCCTCCACAGAATGTTCCGTTCATTCACTGCGAGTCTTAAATTCATCTGACTCTCAACTCCCGGCGGGTTATCGTTACACCACTTGTGAATGTCCAAGTAAGCCAATGCTGGTTTTCAGTGGCCTGTTCATACTAAGAGACGTGCTGTTCATTTGGCTATCCACTCCACCCTGTTCAGCTCTACATTTTCGTGTCCACAAAACCCAGCCTTCAGAAATCATTGGAATCACCACTAGAGAATGTTCCATTCATTCACTGCGAATCTGGAATTCCTCTGAACCTCCACTCCTGGCAGGTTTTCGTTACGCCACTGGTGAATGTCCAAGTAACTCAATACTGGTTTTCAGAGGCATGTTCAACTCGCAGAAGTGCTGTTCAATGGGCTATCCACTCAATATTGGTCAGCTCTTCATTTTCCTCTCCACACAAACCAGCCTTCAGAAATCATTGGGCTCTCCACTACAGACTGTTCCATTCATTCACTGCGATTCTGCAATTCATCTGACTCTCCGCTCCAGGCAGGTTTTCATTACAGCACTGGTGAATGACCAAGTAATCCAATGCTGGTTTTCAGCCGCCTTTTCACACTCGCAGTGTGCTGTTCAATTGTCTATCCACTCAAACCTGGTCAGCCTTTCATTTTCTTTTCCACAATATCAGACTTCAGAAATCATTGGAATCGCCAGTACAGAATGTTCCATTCATTCACTGCCAATCTGGAATTCATCTGAATCTGCACTCCAGGTAGGCTTTCATTACACCACTTATGAATGTCCAAGTAACACAATGCTGGTTTTCAGCGGTCTGTTCACACTCTAAGCCCTGCTTTTTACTGGGTATCCACACAACTGTGGTCAGCTCTTCATTTTCATGTCCAAACAATCCAGACTTGAGAAATCATTGCAATCTCCAGTACAGAATGTTCCATTCATTCACTGCGAATCTGGAATTCAACTGAATCTCCACTACCTGCAGATTTATCTTACACCACTTGTGAATGTCCAAGTAAAACAATGCTGGTTTTCAGAGGCCTGTTCATGTTCGCAGTCGTGCTGTTCAATTGGCTATCCACTCAACCTGTTTTGCTCCTCATTTTCCTGTGCACACAACCCAGCCTTCAGAAATCATTGTAATCTCCACTACAGGATGTTCCATTCATTCACTGGGAATCTGGAATTCATCTGAATCTGCACTCCACGCAGGCTTTCGTTACACCACTGCTGAAAGTCGAAGTAATGCAATACTGGTTTTCAGTGGTCTGTTCACATTCGAAGCCGAGGCTTTTTACAGGCTATCCACTCAACACTGGTCAGCTCTTCATTTTCGTGTCCCCACAATCCAGATTTCAGAAATCATTGCAATCTCCACTACAGAATGTTCCATTCATTCACTGCGAGTCTGGAGTTTATCTGATTCTCCACTCCCGCCTGGTTAACATTACACCACTTGTGAATGTCCAAGTAAGCCAATGCTGGTTTTCAGAGGCCTGTTCATACTCGCAGCCGTGCTGTTTAATTGACAATTCACTCCACCCTGTTCAGCTCTTCATTGTCCCACCACACTACCAGCCTTCAGAAATCTTTGTTATCTCCACTACAGAATGTTCCATTCATTCACTGCGAATCTGGAATTCATCTGACTCTCAACTCCACGCAGGTTTTCATTACACCACTGTTGAATGTCCAAGTAACCCAATGCTGGTTTTCAGCGGCCTGTTCATATTCGCAGCCCTGCTGTTTACTTGGCTATCGATTCAAGCCTGGTCAGCTCTTCATTTTCCTGTCCACACAACACAGGCTTCAGAAATCATTGGAATCTCCTCTACAGAATGTTCCATTCATTCACTGCGAATGTGGAATTCAACTGACTCTCCACTCCATGCAGGTTTTCCTTACACCACTGATGAATGTCCAAGTAACCCAATGCTGGTTTTCAGCTGCATGTTCACACTCGCAGCCATGCTATACAATTGGCTTTCCACTAAATCCTGATTAGTTCTTGATTTTCCTTCCACACGACCCAGCCTTCAGAAATCGTTGGAATCTCCACTAGAGAATGTTCCATTCATTCACTGCGAATCTGGAATTCCTCTGAACCTCCACTCCCGGCAGGTTTTCGTTACACCACTGTTGAATGTCCAAGTAACCCAATGTTTTAAGTGTTTTCTTCACAAGCGCAGTGGTGCTGTTCAATTGGCTATCCACTCAACCCTGGCCAGCTCTACATTTTCCTGTCCACACCACAGAGACTGGAGAAATCATTGTTATCTCCACTACAGAATGTTCCATTCATTCACAGCGAATCTGGAATTCATCTGAATCTCCACTCCCGGCAGGTTTTCGTGACACCACTGGTAAATATCCAAGTAAGCCAATGCTGGTTTTAAGTGGCCTGCTCATACTCTCAGCCGTGCTGTTCAATTTGCTATCCACTCAACCCTCTTCAGCTCCATTTTCCTGTCCACATAACCCAAACTTCAGAAACAATTGGTATCTCCTCCACAGAATGTTCCATTCATTGACGGCAAATCTGAAATTCATCTAATTCTCAACTCCCGTCAGGTTTTCGTTACACCACTTGTGAATGTCCAATTAAGCCAAAGCTGGTTTTCAGTGGCCTGTTCTTACTACGAGACGTGCTGTTCATTTGGCTATCCATTCCACCCTGTTCAGCTCTACATTTTCGTGTCCACAAAACCCAGCCTTCAGAAATCATTGGAATCACCACTAGAGAATGTTCCATTCATTCACTGCGAATCTGGAATTCATCTGAATCTCCACTCCCGGCAGGTTTTCATTGCACCACTGCTGAATGTTCAAGTAACGCAATGATGGTTTTCAGCGGTCTATTCACACTCGAACCCGTGCTGTTCACGGTCTAGCGACTCAACACTGGTGAGTTCTTCTTTTTCCAGTTCAGACAATACAAACCTCAGAAACCATTGCAATCTACACTACAGAATGTTTCATTCATTCAGGCGAATCTTGAATTCATCTTGTTCTCCACTCCCAGCAGGTTTTCGTTTCACCACTGGTGAATGTCCAAGCAACCCAAGGCTGGTTTCAGCTGCGTGTTAACACTCGCAGCCGTGCTGTTCAATTGGCTATCCAGTGAACGCTGGTTAGCTCTTGATTTTCCTTCCACACACCGAGCCTTCAGAAATCATTCTTATCTCCACTTCAGAATGTTCCATTCGTTCCCTGCGAATCTGGAATTCCTCTGACTCTCCACACCAGGCAGATTTTCCTAACAACACTGGTGAATGACCAGGTAATCCAATGCTGGTTTTCAGCGGCTGTTCACACTCACAGCCTTGCTGTTCAATTGGCAATCCAGTCAAACCTAGTCAGCTCTTCATTTTCCTGTCCACACAACCCAGCGTTCAGAAATCATTGGAATCTCTACTACAGAAATTTCCATTCATTCACTGTGAATCTGGAAATACTCTGAATCTGCATTCCAGGAAGGCTTTCGTTACACCACTGATGAATGTCCAAGTAATGCAATGCTGCTTCTTAGTGGTCTGTTCACACTCGAAACCGTGCTGTTCATTGGCTATCCACTCAATATCGGTCAGCTCTTCAATATCCTGTCCAGACTATCCAGATTCCTAAATGTTGGCAATCACCACTACAGAATGTTCCATTCAATCACGCGAATCTGGAATTCATCAGAGTCTCCACTCCTGGAAGGTTTTCGTGACACCACTGGTAAATGTCCAAGGAAGACAATGCTGGTTTTAAGCCGCCTGCTAACACACTCAGCCGTGCTGTTCAATTTGCTATCCACCCAACCCTATTCAGCTCTACATTTTCCTGTCCTCATAACCCAACCTTCAGAAATAATTGGTATCTCCTCCACAGAATGTTCCGTTCATTCACTGCGAATCTTAAATTCATCTGACTCTCAACTCCCGGCGGGTTATCGTTACACCACTTGTGAATGTCCAAGTAAGCCAATGCTGGTTTTCAGTGGCCTGTTCATACTAAGAGACGTGCTGTTCATTTGGCTATCCACTCCACCCTGTTCAGCTCTACATTTTCGTGTCCACAAAACCCAGCCTTCAGAAATCATTGGAATCACCACTAGAGAATGTTCCATTCATTCACTGCGAATCTGGAATTCCTCTGAACCTCCACTCCTGGCAGGTTTTCGTTACGCCACTGGTGAATGTCCAAGTAACTCAATACTGGTTTTCAGAGGCATGTTCAACTCGCAGAAGTGCTGTTCAATGGGCTATCCACTCAATATTGGTCAGCTCTTCATTTTCCTCTCCACACAAACCAGCCTTCAGAAATCATTGGGCTCTCCACTACAGACTGTTCCATTCATTCACTGCGATTCTGCAATTCATCTGACTCTCCGCTCCAGGCAGCTTTTCATTACAGCACTGGTGAATGACCAAGTAATCCAATGCTGGTTTTCAGCCGCCTTTTCACACTCGCAGTGTGCTGTTCAATTGTCTATCCACTCAAACCTGGTCAGCCTTTCATTTTCTTTTCCACAATATCAGACTTCAGAAATCATTGGAATCGCCAGTACAGAATGTTCCATTCATTCACTGCCAATCTGGAATTCATCTGAATCTGCACTCCAGGTAGGCTTTCATTACACCACTTATGAATGTCCAAGTAACACAATGCTGGTTTTCAGCGGTCTGTTCACACTCTAAGCCCTGCTTTTTACTGGGTATCCACACAACTGTGGTCAGCTCTTCATTTTCATGTCCAAACAATCCAGACTTGAGAAATCATTGCAATCTCCAGTACAGAATGTTCCATTCATTCACTGCGAATCTGGAATTCAACTGAATCTCCACTACCTGCAGATTTATCTTACACCACTTGTGAATGTCCAAGTAAAACAATGCTGGTTTTCAGAGGCCTGTTCATGTTCGCAGTCGTGCTGTTCAATTGGCTATCCACTCAACCTGTTTTGCTCCTCATTTTCCTGTGCACACAACCCAGCCTTCAGAAATCATTGTAATCTCCACTACAGGATGTTCCATTCATTCACTGGGAATCTGGAATTCATCTGAATCTGCACTCCACGCAGGCTTTCGTTACACCACTGCTGAAAGTCGAAGTAATGCAATACTGGTTTTCAGTGGTCTGTTCACATTCGAAGCCGAGGCTTTTTACAGGCTATCCACTCAACACTGGTCAGCTCTTCATTTTCGTGTCCCCACAATCCAGATTTCAGAAATCATTGCAATCTCCACTACAGAATGTTCCATTCATTCACTGCGAGTCTGGAGTTTATCTGATTCTCCACTCCCGCCTGGTTAACATTACACCACTTGTGAATGTCCAAGTAAGCCAATGCTGGTTTTCAGAGGCCTGTTCATACTCGCAGCCGTGCTGTTTAATTGACAATTCACTCCACCCTGTTCAGCTCTTCATTGTCCCACCACACTACCACCCTTCAGAAATCTTTGTTATCTCCACTACAGAATGTTCCATTCATTCACTGCGAATCTGGAATTCATCTGACTCTCAACTCCACGCAGGTTTTCATTACACCACTGTTGAATGTCCAAGTAACCCAATGCTGGTTTTCAGCGGCCTGTTCATATTCGCAGCCCTGCTGTTTACTTGGCTATCGATTCAAGCCTGGTCAGCTCTTCATTTTCCTGTCCACACAACACAGGCTTCAGAAATCATTGGAATCTCCTCTACAGAATGTTCCATTCATTCACTGCGAATGTGGAATTCAACTGACTCTCCACTCCATGCAGGTTTTCCTTACACCACTGATGAATGTCCAAGTAACCCAATGCTGGTTTTCAGCTGCATGTTCACACTCGCAGCCATGCTATACAATTGGCTTTCCACTAAATCCTGATTAGTTCTTGATTTTCCTTCCACACGACCCAGCCTTCAGAAATCGTTGGAATCTCCACTAGAGAATGTTCCATTCATTCACTGCGAATCTGGAATTCCTCTGAACCTCCACTCCCGGCAGGTTTTCGTTACACCACTGTTGAATGTCCAAGTAACCCAATGTTTTAAGTGTTTTCTTCACAAGCGCAGTGGTGCTGTTCAATTGGCTATCCACTCAACCCTGGCCAGCTCTACATTTTCCTGTCCACACCACAGAGACTGGAGAAATCATTGTTATCTCCACTACAGAATGTTCCATTCATTCACAGCGAATCTGGAATTCATCTGAATCTCCACTCCCGGCAGGTTTTCGTGACACCACTGGTAAATATCCAAGTAAGCCAATGCTGGTTTTAAGTGGCCTGCTCATACTCTCAGCCGTGCTGTTCAATTTGCTATCCACTCAACCCTCTTCAGCTCCATTTTCCTGTCCACATAACCCAAACTTCAGAAACAATTGGTATCTCCTCCACAGAATGTTCCATTCATTGACGGCAAATCTGAAATTCATCTAATTCTCAACTCCCGTCAGGTTTTCGTTACACCACTTGTGAATGTCCAATTAAGCCAAAGCTGGTTTTCAGTGGCCTGTTCTTACTACGAGACGTGCTGTTCATTTGGCTATCCATTCCACCCTGTTCAGCTCTACATTTTCGTGTCCACAAAACCCAGCCTTCAGAAATCATTGGAATCACCACTAGAGAATGTTCCATTCATTCACTGCGAATCTGGAATTCATCTGAATCTCCACTCCCGGCAGGTTTTCATTGCACCACTGCTGAATGTTCAAGTAACGCAATGATGGTTTTCAGCGGTCTATTCACACTCGAACCCGTGCTGTTCACGGTCTAGCGACTCAACACTGGTGAGTTCTTCTTTTTCCAGTTCAGACAATACAAACCTCAGAAACCATTGCAATCTACACTACAGAATGTTTCATTCATTCAGGCGAATCTTGAATTCATCTTGTTCTCCACTCCCAGCAGGTTTTCGTTTCACCACTGGTGAATGTCCAAGCAACCCAAGGCTGGTTTCAGCTGCGTGTTAACACTCGCAGCCGTGCTGTTCAATTGGCTATCCAGTGAACGCTGGTTAGCTCTTGATTTTCCTTCCACACACCGAGCCTTCAGAAATCATTCTTATCTCCACTTCAGAATGTTCCATTCGTTCCCTGCGAATCTGGAATTCCTCTGACTCTCCACACCAGGCAGATTTTCCTAACAACACTGGTGAATGACCAGGTAATCCAATGCTGGTTTTCAGCGGCTGTTCACACTCACAGCCTTGCTGTTCAATTGGCAATCCAGTCAAACCTAGTCAGCTCTTCATTTTCCTGTCCACACAACCCAGCGTTCAGAAATCATTGGAATCTCTACTACAGAAATTTCCATTCATTCACTGTGAATCTGGAAATAATCTGAATCTGCATTCCAGGAAGGCTTTCGTTACACCACTGATGAATGTCCAAGTAATGCAATGCTGCTTCTTAGTGGTCTGTTCACACTCGAAACCGTGCTGTTCATTGGCTATCCACTCAATATCGGTCAGCTCTTCAATATCCTGTCCAGACTATCCAGATTCCTAAATGTTGGCAATCACCACTACAGAATGTTCCATTCAATCACGCGAATCTGGAATTCATCAGAGTCTCCACTCCTGGAAGGTTTTCGTGACACCACTGGTAAATGTCCAAGGAAGACAATGCTGGTTTTAAGCCGCCTGCTAACACACTCAGCCGTGCTGTTCAATTTGCTATCCACCCAACCCTATTCAGCTCTACATTTTCCTGTCCTCATAACCCAACCTTCAGAAATAATTGGTATCTCCTCCACAGAATGTTCCGTTCATTCACTGCGAATCTTAAATTCATCTGACTCTCAACTCCCGGCGGGTTATCGTTACACCACTTGTGAATGTCCAAGTAAGCCAATGCTGGTTTTCAGTGGCCTGTTCATACTAAGAGACGTGCTGTTCATTTGGCTATCCACTCCACCCTGTTCAGCTCTACATTTTCGTGTCCACAAAACCCAGCCTTCAGAAATCATTGGAATCACCACTAGAGAATGTTCCATTCATTCACTGCGAATCTGGAATTCCTCTGAACCTCCACTCCTGGCAGGTTTTCGTTACGCCACTGGTGAATGTCCAAGTAACTCAATACTGGTTTTCAGAGGCATGTTCAACTCGCAGAAGTGCTGTTCAATGGGCTATCCACTCAATATTGGTCAGCTCTTCATTTTCCTCTCCACACAAACCAGCCTTCAGAAATCATTGGGCTCTCCACTACAGACTGTTCCATTCATTCACTGCGATTCTGCAATTCATCTGACTCTCCGCTCCAGGCAGCTTTTCATTACAGCACTGGTGAATGACCAAGTAATCCAATGCTGGTTTTCAGCCGCCTTTTCACACTCGCAGTGTGCTGTTCAATTGTCTATCCACTCAAACCTGGTCAGCCTTTCATTTTCTTTTCCACAATATCAGACTTCAGAAATCATTGGAATCGCCAGTACAGAATGTTCCATTCATTCACTGCCAATCTGGAATTCATCTGAATCTGCACTCCAGGTAGGCTTTCATTACACCACTTATGAATGTCCAAGTAACACAATGCTGGTTTTCAGCGGTCTGTTCACACTCTAAGCCCTGCTTTTTACTGGGTATCCACACAACTGTGGTCAGCTCTTCATTTTCATGTCCAAACAATCCAGACTTGAGAAATCATTGCAATCTCCAGTACAGAATGTTCCATTCATTCACTGCGAATCTGGAATTCAACTGAATCTCCACTACCTGCAGATTTATCTTACACCACTTGTGAATGTCCAAGTAAAACAATGCTGGTTTTCAGAGGCCTGTTCATGTTCGCAGTCGTGCTGTTCAATTGGCTATCCACTCAACCTGTTTTGCTCCTCATTTTCCTGTGCACACAACCCAGCCTTCAGAAATCATTGTAATCTCCACTACAGGATGTTCCATTCATTCACTGGGAATCTGGAATTCATCTGAATCTGCACTCCACGCAGGCTTTCGTTACACCACTGCTGAAAGTCGAAGTAATGCAATACTGGTTTTCAGTGGTCTGTTCACATTCGAAGCCGAGGCTTTTTACAGGCTATCCACTCAACACTGGTCAGCTCTTCATTTTCGTGTCCCCACAATCCAGATTTCAGAAATCATTGCAATCTCCACTACAGAATGTTCCATTCATTCACTGCGAGTCTGGAGTTTATCTGATTCTCCACTCCCGCCTGGTTAACATTACACCACTTGTGAATGTCCAAGTAAGCCAATGCTGGTTTTCAGAGGCCTGTTCATACTCGCAGCCGTGCTGTTTAATTGACAATTCACTCCACCCTGTTCAGCTCTTCATTGTCCCACCACACTACCACCCTTCAGAAATCTTTGTTATCTCCACTACAGAATGTTCCATTCATTCACTGCGAATCTGGAATTCATCTGACTCTCAACTCCACGCAGGTTTTCATTACACCACTGTTGAATGTCCAAGTAACCCAATGCTGGTTTTCAGCGGCCTGTTCATATTCGCAGCCCTGCTGTTTACTTGGCTATCGATTCAAGCCTGGTCAGCTCTTCATTTTCCTGTCCACACAACACAGGCTTCAGAAATCATTGGAATCTCCTCTACAGAATGTTCCATTCATTCACTGCGAATGTGGAATTCAACTGACTCTCCACTCCATGCAGGTTTTCCTTACACCACTGATGAATGTCCAAGTAACCCAATGCTGGTTTTCAGCTGCATGTTCACACTCGCAGCCATGCTATACAATTGGCTTTCCACTAAATCCTGATTAGTTCTTGATTTTCCTTCCACACGACCCAGCCTTCAGAAATCGTTGGAATCTCCACTAGAGAATGTTCCATTCATTCACTGCGAATCTGGAATTCCTCTGAACCTCCACTCCCGGCAGGTTTTCGTTACACCACTGTTGAATGTCCAAGTAACCCAATGTTTTAAGTGTTTTCTTCACAAGCGCAGTGGTGCTGTTCAATTGGCTATCCACTCAACCCTGGCCAGCTCTACATTTTCCTGTCCACACCACAGAGACTGGAGAAATCATTGTTATCTCCACTACAGAATGTTCCATTCATTCACAGCGAATCTGGAATTCATCTGAATCTCCACTCCCGGCAGGTTTTCGTGACACCACTGGTAAATATCCAAGTAAGCCAATGCTGGTTTTAAGTGGCCTGCTCATACTCTCAGCCGTGCTGTTCAATTTGCTATCCACTCAACCCTCTTCAGCTCCATTTTCCTGTCCACATAACCCAAACTTCAGAAACAATTGGTATCTCCTCCACAGAATGTTCCATTCATTGACGGCAAATCTGAAATTCATCTAATTCTCAACTCCCGTCAGGTTTTCGTTACACCACTTGTGAATGTCCAATTAAGCCAAAGCTGGTTTTCAGTGGCCTGTTCTTACTACGAGACGTGCTGTTCATTTGGCTATCCATTCCACCCTGTTCAGCTCTACATTTTCGTGTCCACAAAACCCAGCCTTCAGAAATCATTGGAATCACCACTAGAGAATGTTCCATTCATTCACTGCGAATCTGGAATTCATCTGAATCTCCACTCCCGGCAGGTTTTCATTGCACCACTGCTGAATGTTCAAGTAACGCAATGATGGTTTTCAGCGGTCTATTCACACTCGAACCCGTGCTGTTCACGGTCTAGCGACTCAACACTGGTGAGTTCTTCTTTTTCCAGTTCAGACAATACAAACCTCAGAAACCATTGCAATCTACACTACAGAATGTTTCATTCATTCACGCGAATCTTGAATTCATCTTGTTCTCCACTCCCAGCAGGTTTTCGTTTCACCACTGGTGAATGTCCAAGCAACCCAAGGCTGGTTTCAGCTGCGTGTTAACACTCGCAGCCGTGCTGTTCAATTGGCTATCCAGTGAACGCTGGTTAGCTCTTGATTTTCCTTCCACACACCGAGCCTTCAGAAATCATTCTTATCTCCACTTCAGAATGTTCCGTTTGTTCCCTGCGAATCTGGAATTCCTCTGACTCTCCACACCAGGCAGATTTTCCTAACAACACTGGTGAATGACCAGGTAATCCAATGCTGGTTTTCAGCGGCTGTTCACACTCACAGCCTTGCTGTTCAATTGGCAATCCAGTCAAACCTAGTCAGCTCTTCATTTTCCTGTCCACACAACCCAGCGTTCAGAAATCATTGGAATCTCTACTACAGAAATTTCCATTCATTCACTGTGAATCTGGAAATACTCTGAATCTGCATTCCAGGAAGGCTTTCGTTACACCACTGATGAATGTCCAAGTAATGCAATGCTGCTTCTTAGTGGTCTGTTCACACTCGAAACCGTGCTGTTCATTGGCTATCCACTCAATATCGGTCAGCTCTTCAATATCCTGTCCAGACTATCCAGATTCCTAAATGTTGGCAATCACCACTACAGAATGTTCCATTCAATCACGCGAATCTGGAATTCATCAGAGTCTCCACTCCTGGAAGGTTTTCGTGACACCACTGGTAAATGTCCAAGGAAGACAATGCTGGTTTTAAGCCGCCTGCTAACACACTCAGCCGTGCTGTTCAATTTGCTATCCACCCAACCCTATTCAGCTCTACATTTTCCTGTCCTCATAACCCAACCTTCAGAAATAATTGGTATCTCCTCCACAGAATGTTCCGTTCATTCACTGCGAATCTTAAATTCATCTGACTCTCAACTCCCGGCGGGTTATCGTTACACCACTTGTGAATGTCCAAGTAAGCCAATGCTGGTTTTCAGTGGCCTGTTCATACTAAGAGACGTGCTGTTCATTTGGCTATCCACTCCACCCTGTTCAGCTCTACATTTTCGTGTCCACAAAACCCAGCCTTCAGAAATCATTGGAATCACCACTAGAGAATGTTCCATTCATTCACTGCGAATCTGGAATTCCTCTGAACCTCCACTCCTGGCAGGTTTTCGTTACGCCACTGGTGAATGTCCAAGTAACTCAATACTGGTTTTCAGAGGCATGTTCAACTCGCAGAAGTGCTGTTCAATGGGCTATCCACTCAATATTGGTCAGCTCTTCATTTTCCTCTCCACACAAACCAGCCTTCAGAAATCATTGGGCTCTCCACTACAGACTGTTCCATTCATTCACTGCGATTCTGCAATTCATCTGACTCTCCGCTCCAGGCAGGTTTTCATTACAGCACTGGTGAATGACCAAGTAATCCAATGCTGGTTTTCAGCCGCCTTTTCACACTCGCAGTGTGCTGTTCAATTGTCTATCCACTCAAACCTGGTCAGCCTTTCATTTTCTTTTCCACAATATCAGACTTCAGAAATCATTGGAATCGCCAGTACAGAATGTTCCATTCATTCACTGCCAATCTGGAATTCATCTGAATCTGCACTCCAGGTAGGCTTTCATTACACCACTTATGAATGTCCAAGTAACACAATGCTGGTTTTCAGCGGTCTGTTCACTCTCTAAGCCCTGCTTTTTACTGGGTATCCACACAACTGTGGTCAGCTCTTCATTTTCATGTCCAAACAATCCAGACTTGAGAAATCATTGCAATCTCCAGTACAGAATGTTCCATTCATTCACTGCGAATCTGGAATTCAACTGAATCTCCACTACCTGCAGATTTATCTTACACCACTTGTGAATGTCCAAGTAAAACAATGCTGGTTTTCAGAGGCCTGTTCATGTTCGCAGTCGTGCTGTTCAATTGGCTATCCACTCAACCTGTTTTGCTCCTCATTTTCCTGTGCACACAACCCAGCCTTCAGAAATCATTGTAATCTCCACTACAGGATGTTCCATTCATTCACTGGGAATCTGGAATTCATCTGAATCTGCACTCCACGCAGGCTTTCGTTACACCACTGCTGAAAGTCGAAGTAATGCAATACTGGTTTTCAGTGGTCTGTTCACATTCGAAGCCGAGGCTTTTTACAGGCTATCCACTCAACACTGGTCAGCTCTTCATTTTCGTGTCCCCACAATCCAGATTTCAGAAATCATTGCAATCTCCACTACAGAATGTTCCATTCATTCACTGCGAGTCTGGAGTTTATCTGATTCTCCACTCCCGCCTGGTTAACATTACACCACTTGTGAATGTCCAAGTAAGCCAATGCTGGTTTTCAGAGGCCTGTTCATACTCGCAGCCGTGCTGTTTAATTGACAATTCACTCCACCCTGTTCAGCTCTTCATTGTCCCACCACACTACCAGCCTTCAGAAATCTTTGTTATCTCCACTACAGAATGTTCCATTCATTCACTGCGAATCTGGAATTCATCTGACTCTCAACTCCACGCAGGTTTTCATTACACCACTGTTGAATGTCCAAGTAACCCAATGCTGGTTTTCAGCGGCCTGTTCATATTCGCAGCCCTGCTGTTTACTTGGCTATCGATTCAAGCCTGGTCAGCTCTTCATTTTCCTGTCCACACAACACAGGCTTCAGAAATCATTGGAATCTCCTCTACAGAATGTTCCATTCATTCACTGCGAATGTGGAATTCAACTGACTCTCCACTCCATGCAGGTTTTCCTTACACCACTGATGAATGTCCAAGTAACCCAATGCTGGTTTTCAGCTGCATGTTCACACTCGCAGCCATGCTATACAATTGGCTTTCCACTAAATCCTGATTAGTTCTTGATTTTCCTTCCACACGACCCAGCCTTCAGAAATCGTTGGAATCTCCACTAGAGAATGTTCCATTCATTCACTGCGAATCTGGAATTCCTCTGAACCTCCACTCCCGGCAGGTTTTCGTTACACCACTGTTGAATGTCCAAGTAACCCAATGTTTTAAGTGTTTTCTTCACAAGCGCAGTGGTGCTGTTCAATTGGCTATCCACTCAACCCTGGCCAGCTCTACATTTTCCTGTCCACACCACAGAGACTGGAGAAATCATTGTTATCTCCACTACAGAATGTTCCATTCATTCACAGCGAATCTGGAATTCATCTGAATCTCCACTCCCGGCAGGTTTTCGTGACACCACTGGTAAATATCCAAGTAAGCCAATGCTGGTTTTAAGTGGCCTGCTCATACTCTCAGCCGTGCTGTTCAATTTGCTATCCACTCAACCCTCTTCAGCTCCATTTTCCTGTCCACATAACCCAAACTTCAGAAACAATTGGTATCTCCTCCACAGAATGTTCCATTCATTGACGGCAAATCTGAAATTCATCTAATTCTCAACTCCCGTCAGGTTTTCGTTACACCACTTGTGAATGTCCAATTAAGCCAAAGCTGGTTTTCAGTGGCCTGTTCTTACTACGAGACGTGCTGTTCATTTGGCTATCCATTCCACCCTGTTCAGCTCTACATTTTCGTGTCCACAAAACCCAGCCTTCAGAAATCATTGGAATCACCACTAGAGAATGTTCCATTCATTCACTGCGAATCTGGAATTCATCTGAATCTCCACTCCCGGCAGGTTTTCATTGCACCACTGCTGAATGTTCAAGTAACGCAATGATGGTTTTCAGCGGTCTATTCACACTCGAACCCGTGCTGTTCACGGTCTAGCGACTCAACACTGGTGAGTTCTTCTTTTTCCAGTTCAGACAATACAAACCTCAGAAACCATTGCAATCTACACTACAGAATGTTTCATTCATTCACGCGAATCTTGAATTCATCTTGTTCTCCACTCCCAGCAGGTTTTCGTTTCACCACTGGTGAATGTCCAAGCAACCCAAGGCTGGTTTCAGCTGCGTGTTAACACTCGCAGCCGTGCTGTTCAATTGGCTATCCAGTGAACGCTGGTTAGCTCTTGATTTTCCTTCCACACACCGAGCCTTCAGAAATCATTCTTATCTCCACTTCAGAATGTTCCGTTTGTTCCCTGCGAATCTGGAATTCCTCTGACTCTCCACACCAGGCAGATTTTCCTAACAACACTGGTGAATGACCAGGTAATCCAATGCTGGTTTTCAGCGGCTGTTCACACTCACAGCCTTGCTGTTCAATTGGCAATCCAGTCAAACCTAGTCAGCTCTTCATTTTCCTGTCCACACAACCCAGCGTTCAGAAATCATTGGAATCTCTACTACAGAAATTTCCATTCATTCACTGTGAATCTGGAAATACTCTGAATCTGCATTCCAGGAAGGCTTTCGTTACACCACTGATGAATGTCCAAGTAATGCAATGCTGCTTCTTAGTGGTCTGTTCACACTCGAAACCGTGCTGTTCATTGGCTATCCACTCAATATCGGTCAGCTCTTCAATATCCTGTCCAGACTATCCAGATTCCTAAATGTTGGCAATCACCACTACAGAATGTTCCATTCAATCACGCGAATCTGGAATTCATCAGAGTCTCCACTCCTGGAAGGTTTTCGTGACACCACTGGTAAATGTCCAAGGAAGACAATGCTGGTTTTAAGCCGCCTGCTAACACACTCAGCCGTGCTGTTCAATTTGCTATCCACCCAACCCTATTCAGCTCTACATTTTCCTGTCCTCATAACCCAACCTTCAGAAATAATTGGTATCTCCTCCACAGAATGTTCCGTTCATTCACTGCGAATCTTAAATTCATCTGACTCTCAACTCCCGGCGGGTTATCGTTACACCACTTGTGAATGTCCAAGTAAGCCAATGCTGGTTTTCAGTGGCCTGTTCATACTAAGAGACGTGCTGTTCATTTGGCTATCCACTCCACCCTGTTCAGCTCTACATTTTCGTGTCCACAAAACCCAGCCTTCAGAAATCATTGGAATCACCACTAGAGAATGTTCCATTCATTCACTGCGAATCTGGAATTCCTCTGAACCTCCACTCCTGGCAGGTTTTCGTTACGCCACTGGTGAATGTCCAAGTAACTCAATACTGGTTTTCAGAGGCATGTTCAACTCGCAGAAGTGCTGTTCAATGGGCTATCCACTCAATATTGGTCAGCTCTTCATTTTCCTCTCCACACAAACCAGCCTTCAGAAATCATTGGGCTCTCCACTACAGACTGTTCCATTCATTCACTGCGATTCTGCAATTCATCTGACTCTCCGCTCCAGGCAGGTTTTCATTACAGCACTGGTGAATGACCAAGTAATCCAATGCTGGTTTTCAGCCGCCTTTTCACACTCGCAGTGTGCTGTTCAATTGTCTATCCACTCAAACCTGGTCAGCCTTTCATTTTCTTTTCCACAATATCAGACTTCAGAAATCATTGGAATCGCCAGTACAGAATGTTCCATTCATTCACTGCCAATCTGGAATTCATCTGAATCTGCACTCCAGGTAGGCTTTCATTACACCACTTATGAATGTCCAAGTAACACAATGCTGGTTTTCAGCGGTCTGTTCACTCTCTAAGCCCTGCTTTTTACTGGGTATCCACACAACTGTGGTCAGCTCTTCATTTTCATGTCCAAACAATCCAGACTTGAGAAATCATTGCAATCTCCAGTACAGAATGTTCCATTCATTCACTGCGAATCTGGAATTCAACTGAATCTCCACTACCTGCAGATTTATCTTACACCACTTGTGAATGTCCAAGTAAAACAATGCTGGTTTTCAGAGGCCTGTTCATGTTCGCAGTCGTGCTGTTCAATTGGCTATCCACTCAACCTGTTTTGCTCCTCATTTTCCTGTGCACACAACCCAGCCTTCAGAAATCATTGTAATCTCCACTACAGGATGTTCCATTCATTCACTGGGAATCTGGAATTCATCTGAATCTGCACTCCACGCAGGCTTTCGTTACACCACTGCTGAAAGTCGAAGTAATGCAATACTGGTTTTCAGTGGTCTGTTCACATTCGAAGCCGAGGCTTTTTACAGGCTATCCACTCAACACTGGTCAGCTCTTCATTTTCGTGTCCCCACAATCCAGATTTCAGAAATCATTGCAATCTCCACTACAGAATGTTCCATTCATTCACTGCGAGTCTGGAGTTTATCTGATTCTCCACTCCCGCCTGGTTAACATTACACCACTTGTGAATGTCCAAGTAAGCCAATGCTGGTTTTCAGAGGCCTGTTCATACTCGCAGCCGTGCTGTTTAATTGACAATTCACTCCACCCTGTTCAGCTCTTCATTGTCCCACCACACTACCAGCCTTCAGAAATCTTTGTTATCTCCACTACAGAATGTTCCATTCATTCACTGCGAATCTGGAATTCATCTGACTCTCAACTCCACGCAGGTTTTCATTACACCACTGTTGAATGTCCAAGTAACCCAATGCTGGTTTTCAGCGGCCTGTTCATATTCGCAGCCCTGCTGTTTACTTGGCTATCGATTCAAGCCTGGTCAGCTCTTCATTTTCCTGTCCACACAACACAGGCTTCAGAAATCATTGGAATCTCCTCTACAGAATGTTCCATTCATTCACTGCGAATGTGGAATTCAACTGACTCTCCACTCCATGCAGGTTTTCCTTACACCACTGATGAATGTCCAAGTAACCCAATGCTGGTTTTCAGCTGCATGTTCACACTCGCAGCCATGCTATACAATTGGCTTTCCACTAAATCCTGATTAGTTCTTGATTTTCCTTCCACACGACCCAGCCTTCAGAAATCGTTGGAATCTCCACTAGAGAATGTTCCATTCATTCACTGCGAATCTGGAATTCCTCTGAACCTCCACTCCCGGCAGGTTTTCGTTACACCACTGTTGAATGTCCAAGTAACCCAATGTTTTAAGTGTTTTCTTCACAAGCGCAGTGGTGCTGTTCAATTGGCTATCCACTCAACCCTGGCCAGCTCTACATTTTCCTGTCCACACCACAGAGACTGGAGAAATCATTGTTATCTCCACTACAGAATGTTCCATTCATTCACAGCGAATCTGGAATTCATCTGAATCTCCACTCCCGGCAGGTTTTCGTGACACCACTGGTAAATATCCAAGTAAGCCAATGCTGGTTTTAAGTGGCCTGCTCATACTCTCAGCCGTGCTGTTCAATTTGCTATCCACTCAACCCTCTTCAGCTCCATTTTCCTGTCCACATAACCCAAACTTCAGAAACAATTGGTATCTCCTCCACAGAATGTTCCATTCATTGACGGCAAATCTGAAATTCATCTAATTCTCAACTCCCGTCAGGTTTTCGTTACACCACTTGTGAATGTCCAATTAAGCCAAAGCTGGTTTTCAGTGGCCTGTTCTTACTACGAGACGTGCTGTTCATTTGGCTATCCATTCCACCCTGTTCAGCTCTACATTTTCGTGTCCACAAAACCCAGCCTTCAGAAATCATTGGAATCACCACTAGAGAATGTTCCATTCATTCACTGCGAATCTGGAATTCATCTGAATCTCCACTCCCGGCAGGTTTTCATTGCACCACTGCTGAATGTTCAAGTAACGCAATGATGGTTTTCAGCGGTCTATTCACACTCGAACCCGTGCTGTTCACGGTCTAGCGACTCAACACTGGTGAGTTCTTCTTTTTCCAGTTCAGACAATACAAACCTCAGAAACCATTGCAATCTACACTACAGAATGTTTCATTCATTCACGCGAATCTTGAATTCATCTTGTTCTCCACTCCCAGCAGGTTTTCGTTTCACCACTGGTGAATGTCCAAGCAACCCAAGGCTGGTTTCAGCTGCGTGTTAACACTCGCAGCCGTGCTGTTCAATTGGCTATCCAGTGAACGCTGGTTAGCTCTTGATTTTCCTTCCACACACCGAGCCTTCAGAAATCATTCTTATCTCCACTTCAGAATGTTCCGTTTGTTCCCTGCGAATCTGGAATTCCTCTGACTCTCCACACCAGGCAGATTTTCCTAACAACACTGGTGAATGACCAGGTAATCCAATGCTGGTTTTCAGCGGCTGTTCACACTCACAGCCTTGCTGTTCAATTGGCAATCCAGTCAAACCTAGTCAGCTCTTCATTTTCCTGTCCACACAACCCAGCGTTCAGAAATCATTGGAATCTCTACTACAGAAATTTCCATTCATTCACTGTGAATCTGGAAATACTCTGAATCTGCATTCCAGGAAGGCTTTCGTTACACCACTGATGAATGTCCAAGTAATGCAATGCTGCTTCTTAGTGGTCTGTTCACACTCGAAACCGTGCTGTTCATTGGCTATCCACTCAATATCGGTCAGCTCTTCAATATCCTGTCCAGACTATCCAGATTCCTAAATGTTGGCAATCACCACTACAGAATGTTCCATTCAATCACGCGAATCTGGAATTCATCAGAGTCTCCACTCCTGGAAGGTTTTCGTGACACCACTGGTAAATGTCCAAGGAAGACAATGCTGGTTTTAAGCCGCCTGCTAACACACTTAGCCGTGCTGTTCAATTTGCTATCCACCCAACCCTATTCAGCTCTACATTTTCCTGTCCTCATAACCCAACCTTCAGAAATAATTGGTATCTCCTCCACAGAATGTTCCGTTCATTCACTGCGAATCTTAAATTCATCTGACTCTCAACTCCCGGCGGGTTATCGTTACACCACTTGTGAATGTCCAAGTAAGCCAATGCTGGTTTTCAGTGGCCTGTTCATACTAAGAGACGTGCTGTTCATTTGGCTATCCACTCCACCCTGTTCAGCTCTACATTTTCGTGTCCACAAAACCCAGCCTTCAGAAATCATTGGAATCACCACTAGAGAATGTTCCATTCATTCACTGCGAATCTGGAATTCCTCTGAACCTCCACTCCTGGCAGGTTTTCGTTACGCCACTGGTGAATGTCCAAGTAACTCAATACTGGTTTTCAGAGGCATGTTCAACTCGCAGAAGTGCTGTTCAATGGGCTATCCACTCAATATTGGTCAGCTCTTCATTTTCCTCTCCACACAAACCAGCCTTCAGAAATCATTGGGCTCTCCACTACAGACTGTTCCATTCATTCACTGCGATTCTGCAATTCATCTGACTCTCCGCTCCAGGCAGGTTTTCATTACAGCGCTGGTGAATGACCAAGTAATCCAATGCTGGTTTTCAGCCGCCTTTTCACACTCGCAGTGTGCTGTTCAATTGTCTATCCACTCAAACCTGGTCAGCCTTTCATTTTCTTTTCCACAATATCAGACTTCAGAAATCATTGGAATCGCCAGTACAGAATGTTCCATTCATTCACTGCCAATCTGGAATTCATCTGAATCTGCACTCCAGGTAGGCTTTCATTACACCACTTATGAATGTCCAAGTAACACAATGCTGGTTTTCAGCGGTCTGTTCACACTCTAAGCCCTGCTTTTTACTGGGTATCCACACAACTGTGGTCAGCTCTTCATTTTCATGTCCAAACAATCCAGACTTGAGAAATCATTGCAATCTCCAGTACAGAATGTTCCATTCATTCACTGCGAATCTGGAATTCAACTGAATCTCCACTACCTGCAGATTTATCTTACACCACTTGTGAATGTCCAAGTAAAACAATGCTGGTTTTCAGAGGCCTGTTCATGTTCGCAGTCGTGCTGTTCAATTGGCTATCCACTCAACCTGTTTTGCTCCTCATTTTCCTGTGCACACAACCCAGCCTTCAGAAATCATTGTAATCTCCACTACAGGATGTTCCATTCATTCACTGGGAATCTGGAATTCATCTGAATCTGCACTCCACGCAGGCTTTCGTTACACCACTGCTGAAAGTCGAAGTAATGCAATACTGGTTTTCAGTGGTCTGTTCACATTCGAAGCCGAGGCTTTTTACAGGCTATCCACTCAACACTGGTCAGCTCTTCATTTTCATGTCCCCACAATCCAGATTTCAGAAATCATTGCAATCTCCACTACAGAATGTTCCATTCATTCACTGCGAGTCTGGAGTTTATCTGATTCTCCACTCCCGCCTGGTTAACATTACACCACTTGTGAATGTCCAAGTAAGCCAATGCTGGTTTTCAGAGGCCTGTTCATACTCGCAGCCGTGCTGTTTAATTGACAATTCACTCCACCCTGTTCAGCTCTTCATTGTCCCACCACACTACCAGCCTTCAGAAATCTTTGTTATCTCCACTACAGAATGTTCCATTCATTCACTGCGAATCTGGAATTCATCTGACTCTCAACTCCACGCAGGTTTTCATTACACCACTGTTGAATGTCCAAGTAACCCAATGCTGGTTTTCAGCGGCCTGTTCATATTCGCAGCCCTGCTGTTTACTTGGCTATCGATTCAAGCCTGGTCAGCTCTTCATTTTCCTGTCCACACAACACAGGCTTCAGAAATCATTGGAATCTCCTCTACAGAATGTTCCATTCATTCACTGCGAATGTGGAATTCAACTGACTCTCCACTCCATGCAGGTTTTCCTTACACCACTGATGAATGTCCAAGTAACCCAATGCTGGTTTTCAGCTGCATGTTCACACTCGCAGCCATGCTATACAATTGGCTTTCCACTAAATCCTGATTAGTTCTTGATTTTCCTTCCACACGACCCAGCCTTCAGAAATCGTTGGAATCTCCACTAGAGAATGTTCCATTCATTCACTGCGAATCTGGAATTCCTCTGAACCTCCACTCCCGGCAGGTTTTCGTTACACCACTGTTGAATGTCCAAGTAACCCAATGTTTTAAGTGTTTTCTTCACAAGCGCAGTGGTGCTGTTCAATTGGCTATCCACTCAACCCTGGCCAGCTCTACATTTTCCTGTCCACACCACAGAGACTGGAGAAATCATTGTTATCTCCACTACAGAATGTTCCATTCATTCACAGCGAATCTGGAATTCATCTGAATCTCCACTCCCGGCAGGTTTTCGTGACACCACTGGTAAATATCCAAGTAAGCCAATGCTGGTTTTAAGTGGCCTGCTCATACTCTCAGCCGTGCTGTTCAATTTGCTATCCACTCAACCCTCTTCAGCTCCATTTTCCTGTCCACATAACCCAAACTTCAGAAACAATTGGTATCTCCTCCACAGAATGTTCCATTCATTGACGGCAAATCTGAAATTCATCTAATTCTCAACTCCCGTCAGGTTTTCGTTACACCACTTGTGAATGTCCAATTAAGCCAAAGCTGGTTTTCAGTGGCCTGTTCTTACTACGAGACGTGCTGTTCATTTGGCTATCCATTCCACCCTGTTCAGCTCTACATTTTCGTGTCCACAAAACCCAGCCTTCAGAAATCATTGGAATCACCACTAGAGAATGTTCCATTCATTCACTGCGAATCTGGAATTCATCTGAATCTCCACTCCCGGCAGGTTTTCATTGCACCACTGCTGAATGTTCAAGTAACGCAATGATGGTTTTCAGCGGTCTATTCACACTCGAACCCGTGCTGTTCACGGTCTAGCGACTCAACACTGGTGAGTTCTTCTTTTTCCAGTTCAGACAATACAAACCTCAGAAACCATTGCAATCTACACTACAGAATGTTTCATTCATTCACGCGAATCTTGAATTCATCTTGTTCTCCACTCCCAGCAGGTTTTCGTTTCACCACTGGTGAATGTCCAAGCAACCCAAGGCTGGTTTCAGCTGCGTGTTAACACTCGCAGCCGTGCTGTTCAATTGGCTATCCAGTGAACGCTGGTTAGCTCTTGATTTTCCTTCCACACACCGAGCCTTCAGAAATCATTCTTATCTCCACTTCAGAATGTTCCGTTTGTTCCCTGCGAATCTGGAATTCCTCTGACTCTCCACACCAGGCAGATTTTCCTAACAACACTGGTGAATGACCAGGTAATCCAATGCTGGTTTTCAGCGGCTGTTCACACTCACAGCCTTGCTGTTCAATTGGCAATCCAGTCAAACCTAGTCAGCTCTTCATTTTCCTGTCCACACAACCCAGCGTTCAGAAATCATTGGAATCTCTACTACAGAAATTTCCATTCATTCACTGTGAATCTGGAAATACTCTGAATCTGCATTCCAGGAAGGCTTTCGTTACACCACTGATGAATGTCCAAGTAATGCAATGCTGCTTCTTAGTGGTCTGTTCACACTCGAAACCGTGCTGTTCATTGGCTATCCACTCAATATCGGTCAGCTCTTCAATATCCTGTCCAGACTATCCAGATTCCTAAATGTTGGCAATCACCACTACAGAATGTTCCATTCAATCACGCGAATCTGGAATTCATCAGAGTCTCCACTCCTGGAAGGTTTTCGTGACACCACTGGTAAATGTCCAAGGAAGACAATGCTGGTTTTAAGCCGCCTGCTAACACACTCAGCCGTGCTGTTCAATTTGCTATCCACCCAACCCTATTCAGCTCTACATTTTCCTGTCCTCATAACCCAACCTTCAGAAATAATTGGTATCTCCTCCACAGAATGTTCCGTTCATTCACTGCGAATCTTAAATTCATCTGACTCTCAACTCCCGGCGGGTTATCGTTACACCACTTGTGAATGTCCAAGTAAGCCAATGCTGGTTTTCAGTGGCCTGTTCATACTAAGAGACGTGCTGTTCATTTGGCTATCCACTCCACCCTGTTCAGCTCTACATTTTCGTGTCCACAAAACCCAGCCTTCAGAAATCATTGGAATCACCACTAGAGAATGTTCCATTCATTCACTGCGAATCTGGAATTCCTCTGAACCTCCACTCCTGGCAGGTTTTCGTTACGCCACTGGTGAATGTCCAAGTAACTCAAATCTGGTTTTCAGAGGCATGTTCAACTCGCAGAAGTGCTGTTCAATGGGCTATCCACTCAATATTGGTCAGCTCTTCATTTTCCTCTCCACACAAACCAGCCTTCAGAAATCATTGGGCTCTCCACTACAGACTGTTCCATTCATTCACTGCGATTCTGCAATTCATCTGACTCTCCGCTCCAGGCAGGTTTTCATTACAGCACTGGTGAATGACCAAGTAATCCAATGCTGGTTTTCAGCCGCCTTTTCACACTCGCAGTGTGCTGTTCAATTGTCTATCCACTCAAACCTGGTCAGCCTTTCATTTTCTTTTCCACAATATCAGACTTCAGAAATCATTGGAATCGCCAGTACAGAATGTTCCATTCATTCACTGCCAATCTGGAATTCATCTGAATCTGCACTCCAGGTAGGCTTTCATTACACCACTTATGAATGTCCAAGTAACACAATGCTGGTTTTCAGCGGTCTGTTCACACTCTAAGCCCTGCTTTTTACTGGGTATCCACACAACTGTGGTCAGCTCTTCATTTTCATGTCCAAACAATCCAGACTTGAGAAATCATTGCAATCTCCAGTACAGAATGTTCCATTCATTCACTGCGAATCTGGAATTCAACTGAATCTCCACTACCTGCAGATTTATCTTACACCACTTGTGAATGTCCAAGTAAAACAATGCTGGTTTTCAGAGGCCTGTTCATGTTCGCAGTCGTGCTGTTCAATTGGCTATCCACTCAACCTGTTTTGCTCCTCATTTTCCTGTGCACACAACCCAGCCTTCAGAAATCATTGTAATCTCCACTACAGGATGTTCCATTCATTCACTGGGAATCTGGAATTCATCTGAATCTGCACTCCACGCAGGCTTTCGTTACACCACTGCTGAAAGTCGAAGTAATGCAATACTGGTTTTCAGTGGTCTGTTCACATTCGAAGCCGAGGCTTTTTACAGGCTATCCACTCAACACTGGTCAGCTCTTCATTTTCGTGTCCCCACAATCCAGATTTCAGAAATCATTGCAATCTCCACTACAGAATGTTCCATTCATTCACTGCGAGTCTGGAGTTTATCTGATTCTCCACTCCCGCCTGGTTAACATTACACCACTTGTGAATGTCCAAGTAAGCCAATGCTGGTTTTCAGAGGCCTGTTCATACTCGCAGCCGTGCTGTTTAATTGACAATTCACTCCACCCTGTTCAGCTCTTCATTGTCCCACCACACTACCAGCCTTCAGAAATCTTTGTTATCTCCACTACAGAATGTTCCATTCATTCACTGCGAATCTGGAATTCATCTGACTCTCAACTCCACGCAGGTTTTCATTACACCACTGTTGAATGTCCAAGTAACCCAATGCTGGTTTTCAGCGGCCTGTTCATATTCGCAGCCCTGCTGTTTACTTGGCTATCGATTCAAGCCTGGTCAGCTCTTCATTTTCCTGTCCACACAACACAGGCTTCAGAAATCATTGGAATCTCCTCTACAGAATGTTCCATTCATTCACTGCGAATGTGGAATTCAACTGACTCTCCACTCCATGCAGGTTTTCCTTACACCACTGATGAATGTCCAAGTAACGCAATGCTGGTTTTCAGCTGCATGTTCACACTCGCAGCCATGCTACACAATTGGCTTTCCACTAAATCCTGATTAGTTCTTGATTTTCCTTCCACACGACCCAGCCTTCAGAAATCGTTGGAATCTCCACTAGAGAATGTTCCATTCATTCACTGCGAATCTGGAATTCCTCTGAACCTCCACTCCCGGCAGGTTTTCGTTACACCACTGTTGAATGTCCAAGTAACCCAATGTTTTAAGTGTTTTCTTCACAAGCGCAGTGGTGCTGTTCAATTGGCTATCCACTCAACCCTGGCCAGCTCTACATTTTCCTGTCCACACCACAGAGACTGGAGAAATCATTGTTATCTCCACTACAGAATGTTCCATTCATTCACAGCGAATCTGGAATTCATCTGAATCTCCACTCCCGGCAGGTTTTCGTGACACCACTGGTAAATATCCAAGTAAGCCAATGCTGGTTTTAAGTGGCCTGCTCATACTCTCAGCCGTGCTGTTCAATTTGCTATCCACTCAACCCTCTTCAGCTCCATTTTCCTGTCCACATAACCCAAACTTCAGAAACAATTGGTATCTCCTCCACAGAATGTTCCATTCATTGACGGCAAATCTGAAATTCATCTAATTCTCAACTCCCGTCAGGTTTTCGTTACACCACTTGTGAATGTCCAATTAAGCCAAAGCTGGTTTTCAGTGGCCTGTTCTTACTACGAGACGTGCTGTTCATTTGGCTATCCATTCCACCCTGTTCAGCTCTACATTTTCGTGTCCACAAAACCCAGCCTTCAGAAATCATTGGAATCACCACTAGAGAATGTTCCATTCATTCACTGCGAATCTGGAATTCATCTGAATCTCCACTCCCGGCAGGTTTTCATTGCACCACTGCTGAATGTTCAAGTAACGCAATGATGGTTTTCAGCGGTCTATTCACACTCGAACCCGTGCTGTTCACGGTCTAGCGACTCAACACTGGTGAGTTCTTCTTTTTCCAGTTCAGACAATACAAACCTCAGAAACCATTGCAATCTACACTACAGAATGTTTCATTCATTCAGGCGAATCTTGAATTCATCTTGTTCTCCACTCCCAGCAGGTTTTCGTTTCACCACTGGTGAATGTCCAAGCAACCCAAGGCTGGTTTCAGCTGCGTGTTAACACTCGCAGCCGTGCTGTTCAATTGGCTATCCAGTGAACGCTGGTTAGCTCTTGATTTTCCTTCCACACACCGAGCCTTCAGAAATCATTCTTATCTCCACTTCAGAATGTTCCATTCGTTCCCTGCGAATCTGGAATTCCTCTGACTCTCCACACCAGGCAGATTTTCCTAACAACACTGGTGAATGACCAGGTAATCCAATGCTGGTTTTCAGCGGCTGTTCACACTCACAGCCTTGCTGTTCAATTGGCAATCCAGTCAAACCTAGTCAGCTCTTCATTTTCCTGTCCACACAACCCAGCGTTCAGAAATCATTGGAATCTCTACTACAGAAATTTCCATTCATTCACTGTGAATCTGGAAATAATCTGAATCTGCATTCCAGGAAGGCTTTCGTTACACCACTGATGAATGTCCAAGTAATGCAATGCTGCTTCTTAGTGGTCTGTTCACACTCGAAACCGTGCTGTTCATTGGCTATCCACTCAATATCGGTCAGCTCTTCAATATCCTGTCCAGACTATCCAGATTCCTAAATGTTGGCAATCACCACTACAGAATGTTCCATTCAATCACGCGAATCTGGAATTCATCAGAGTCTCCACTCCTGGAAGGTTTTCGTGACACCACTGGTAAATGTCCAAGGAAGACAATGCTGGTTTTAAGCCGCCTGCTAACACACTCAGCCGTGCTGTTCAATTTGCTATCCACCCAACCCTATTCAGCTCTACATTTTCCTGTCCTCATAACCCAACCTTCAGAAATAATTGGTATCTCCTCCACAGAATGTTCCGTTCATTCACTGCGAATCTTAAATTCATCTGACTCTCAACTCCCGGCGGGTTATCGTTACACCACTTGTGAATGTCCAAGTAAGCCAATGCTGGTTTTCAGTGGCCTGTTCATACTAAGAGACGTGCTGTTCATTTGGCTATCCACTCCACCCTGTTCAGCTCTACATTTTCGTGTCCACAAAACCCAGCCTTCAGAAATCATTGGAATCACCACTAGAGAATGTTCCATTCATTCACTGCGAATCTGGAATTCCTCTGAACCTCCACTCCTGGCAGGTTTTCGTTACGCCACTGGTGAATGTCCAAGTAACTCAATACTGGTTTTCAGAGGCATGTTCAACTCGCAGAAGTGCTGTTCAATGGGCTATCCACTCAATATTGGTCAGCTCTTCATTTTCCTCTCCACACAAACCAGCCTTCAGAAATCATTGGGCTCTCCACTACAGACTGTTCCATTCATTCACTGCGATTCTGCAATTCATCTGACTCTCCGCTCCAGGCAGGTTTTCATTACAGCGCTGGTGAATGACCAAGTAATCCAATGCTGGTTTTCAGCCGCCTTTTCACACTCGCAGTGTGCTGTTCAATTGTCTATCCACTCAAACCTGGTCAGCCTTTCATTTTCTTTTCCACAATATCAGACTTCAGAAATCATTGGAATCGCCAGTACAGAATGTTCCATTCATTCACTGCCAATCTGGAATTCATCTGAATCTGCACTCCAGGTAGGCTTTCATTACACCACTTATGAATGTCCAAGTAACACAATGCTGGTTTTCAGCGGTCTGTTCACACTCTAAGCCCTGCTTTTTACTGGGTATCCACACAACTGTGGTCAGCTCTTCATTTTCATGTCCAAACAATCCAGACTTGAGAAATCATTGCAATCTCCAGTACAGAATGTTCCATTCATTCACTGCGAATCTGGAATTCAACTGAATCTCCACTACCTGCAGATTTATCTTACACCACTTGTGAATGTCCAAGTAAAACAATGCTGGTTTTCAGAGGCCTGTTCATGTTCGCAGTCGTGCTGTTCAATTGGCTATCCACTCAACCTGTTTTGCTCCTCATTTTCCTGTGCACACAACCCAGCCTTCAGAAATCATTGTAATCTCCACTACAGGATGTTCCATTCATTCACTGGGAATCTGGAATTCATCTGAATCTGCACTCCACGCAGGCTTTCGTTACACCACTGCTGAAAGTCGAAGTAATGCAATACTGGTTTTCAGTGGTCTGTTCACATTCGAAGCCGAGGCTTTTTACAGGCTATCCACTCAACACTGGTCAGCTCTTCATTTTCGTGTCCCCACAATCCAGATTTCAGAAATCATTGCAATCTCCACTACAGAATGTTCCATTCATTCACTGCGAGTCTGGAGTTTATCTGATTCTCCACTCCCGCCTGGTTAACATTACACCACTTGTGAATGTCCAAGTAAGCCAATGCTGGTTTTCAGAGGCCTGTTCATACTCGCAGCCGTGCTGTTTAATTGACAATTCACTCCACCCTGTTCAGCTCTTCATTGTCCCACCACACTACCAGCCTTCAGAAATCTTTGTTATCTCCACTACAGAATGTTCCATTCATTCACTGCGAATCTGGAATTCATCTGACTCTCAACTCCACGCAGGTTTTCATTACACCACTGTTGAATGTCCAAGTAACCCAATGCTGGTTTTCAGCGGCCTGTTCATATTCGCAGCCCTGCTGTTTACTTGGCTATCGATTCAAGCCTGGTCAGCTCTTCATTTTCCTGTCCACACAACACAGGCTTCAGAAATCATTGGAATCTCCTCTACAGAATGTTCCATTCATTCACTGCGAATGTGGAATTCAACTGACTCTCCACTCCATGCAGGTTTTCCTTACACCACTGATGAATGTCCAAGTAACCCAATGCTGGTTTTCAGCTGCATGTTCACACTCGCAGCCATGCTATACAATTGGCTTTCCACTAAATCCTGATTAGTTCTTGATTTTCCTTCCACACGACCCAGCCTTCAGAAATCGTTGGAATCTCCACTAGAGAATGTTCCATTCATTCACTGCGAATCTGGAATTCCTCTGAACCTCCACTCCCGGCAGGTTTTCGTTACACCACTGTTGAATGTCCAAGTAACCCAATGTTTTAAGTGTTTTCTTCACAAGCGCAGTGGTGCTGTTCAATTGGCTATCCACTCAACCCTGGCCAGCTCTACATTTTCCTGTCCACACCACAGAGACTGGAGAAATCATTGTTATCTCCACTACAGAATGTTCCATTCATTCACAGCGAATCTGGAATTCATCTGAATCTCCACTCCCGGCAGGTTTTCGTGACACCACTGGTAAATATCCAAGTAAGCCAATGCTGGTTTTAAGTGGCCTGCTCATACTCTCAGCCGTGCTGTTCAATTTGCTATCCACTCAACCCTCTTCAGCTCCATTTTCCTGTCCACATAACCCAAACTTCAGAAACAATTGGTATCTCCTCCACAGAATGTTCCATTCATTGACGGCAAATCTGAAATTCATCTAATTCTCAACTCCCGTCAGGTTTTCGTTACACCACTTGTGAATGTCCAATTAAGCCAAAGCTGGTTTTCAGTGGCCTGTTCTTACTACGAGACGTGCTGTTCATTTGGCTATCCATTCCACCCTGTTCAGCTCTACATTTTCGTGTCCACAAAACCCAGCCTTCAGAAATCATTGGAATCACCACTAGAGAATGTTCCATTCATTCACTGCGAATCTGGAATTCATCTGAATCTCCACTCCCGGCAGGTTTTCATTGCACCACTGCTGAATGTTCAAGTAACGCAATGATGGTTTTCAGCGGTCTATTCACACTCGAACCCGTGCTGTTCACGGTCTAGCGACTCAACACTGGTGAGTTCTTCTTTTTCCAGTTCAGACAATACAAACCTCAGAAACCATTGCAATCTACACTACAGAATGTTTCATTCATTCACGCGAATCTTGAATTCATCTTGTTCTCCACTCCCAGCAGGTTTTCGTTTCACCACTGGTGAATGTCCAAGCAACCCAAGGCTGGTTTCAGCTGCGTGTTAACACTCGCAGCCGTGCTGTTCAATTGGCTATCCAGTGAACGCTGGTTAGCTCTTGATTTTCCTTCCACACACCGAGCCTTCAGAAATCATTCTTATCTCCACTTCAGAATGTTCCATTCGTTCCCTGCGAATCTGGACTTCCTCTGACTCTCCACACCAGGCAGATTTTCCTAACAACACTGGTGAATGACCAGGTAATCCAATGCTGGTTTTCAGCGGCTGTTCACACTCACAGCCTTGCTGTTCAATTGGCAATCCAGTCAAACCTAGTCAGCTCTTCATTTTCCTGTCCACACAACCCAGCGTTCAGAAATCATTGGAATCTCTACTACAGAAATTTCCATTCATTCACTGTGAATCTGGAAATACTCTGAATCTGCATTCCAGGAAGGCTTTCGTTACACCACTGATGAATGTCCAAGTAATGCAATGCTGCTTCTTAGTGGTCTGTTCACACTCGAAACCGTGCTGTTCATTGGCTATCCACTCAATATCGGTCAGCTCTTCAATATCCTGTCCAGACTATCCAGATTCCTAAATGTTGGCAATCACCACTACAGAATGTTCCATTCAATCACGCGAATCTGGAATTCATCAGAGTCTCCACTCCTGGAAGGTTTTCGTGACACCACTGGTAAATGTCCAAGGAAGACAATGCTGGTTTTAAGCCGCCTGCTAACACACTCAGCCGTGCTGTTCAATTTGCTATCCACCCAACCCTATTCAGCTCTACATTTTCCTGTCCTCATAACCCAACCTTCAGAAATAATTGGTATCTCCTCCACAGAATGTTCCGTTCATTCACTGCGAATCTTAAATTCATCTGACTCTCAACTCCCGGCGGGTTATCGTTACACCACTTGTGAATGTCCAAGTAAGCCAATGCTGGTTTTCAGTGGCCTGTTCATACTAAGAGACGTGCTGTTCATTTGGCTATCCACTCCACCCTGTTCAGCTCTACATTTTCGTGTCCACAAAACCCAGCCTTCAGAAATCATTGGAATCACCACTAGAGAATGTTCCATTCATTCACTGCGAATCTGGAATTCCTCTGAACCTCCACTCCTGGCAGGTTTTCGTTACGCCACTGGTGAATGTCCAAGTAACTCAATACTGGTTTTCAGAGGCATGTTCAACTCGCAGAAGTGCAGTTCAATGGGCTATCCACTCAATATTGGTCAGCTCTTCATTTTCCTCTCCACACAAACCAGCCTTCAGAAATCATTGGGCTCTCCACTACAGACTGTTCCATTCATTCACTGCGATTCTGCAATTCATCTGACTCTCCGCTCCAGGCAGGTTTTCATTACAGCACTGGTGAATGACCAAGTAATCCAATGCTGGTTTTCAGCCGCCTTTTCACACTCGCAGTGTGCTGTTCAATTGTCTATCCACTCAAACCTGGTCAGCCTTTCATTTTCTTTTCCACAATATCAGACTTCAGAAATCATTGGAATCGCCAGTACAGAATGTTCCATTCATTCACTGCCAATCTGGAATTCATCTGAATCTGCACTCCAGGTAGGCTTTCATTACACCACTTATGAATGTCCAAGTAACACAATGCTGGTTTTCAGCGGTCTGTTCACACTCTAAGCCCTGCTTTTTACTGGGTATCCACACAACTGTGGTCAGCTCTTCATTTTCATGTCCAAACAATCCAGACTTGAGAAATCATTGCAATCTCCAGTACAGAATGTTCCATTCATTCACTGCGAATCTGGAATTCAACTGAATCTCCACTACCTGCAGATTTATCTTACACCACTTGTGAATGTCCAAGTAAAACAATGCTGGTTTTCAGAGGCCTGTTCATGTTCGCAGTCGTGCTGTTCAATTGGCTATCCACTCAACCTGTTTTGCTCCTCATTTTCCTGTGCACACAACCCAGCCTTCAGAAATCATTGTAATCTCCACTACAGGATGTTCCATTCATTCACTGGGAATCTGGAATTCATCTGAATCTGCACTCCACGCAGGCTTTCGTTACACCACTGCTGAAAGTCGAAGTAATGCAATACTGGTTTTCAGTGGTCTGTTCACATTCGAAGCCGAGGCTTTTTACAGGCTATCCACTCAACACTGGTCAGCTCTTCATTTTCGTGTCCCCACAATCCAGATTTCAGAAATCATTGCAATCTCCACTACAGAATGTTCCATTCATTCACTGCGAGTCTGGAGTTTATCTGATTCTCCACTCCCGCCTGGTTAACATTACACCACTTGTGAATGTCCAAGTAAGCCAATGCTGGTTTTCAGAGGCCTGTTCATACTCGCAGCCGTGCTGTTTAATTGACAATTCACTCCACCCTGTTCAGCTCTTCATTGTCCCACCACACTACCAGCCTTCAGAAATCTTTGTTATCTCCACTACAGAATGTTCCATTCATTCACTGCGAATCTGGAATTCATCTGACTCTCAACTCCACGCAGGTTTTCATTACACCACTGTTGAATGTCCAAGTAACCCAATGCTGGTTTTCAGCGGCCTGTTCATATTCGCAGCCCTGCTGTTTACTTGGCTATCGATTCAAGCCTGGTCAGCTCTTCATTTTCCTGTCCACACAACACAGGCTTCAGAAATCATTGGAATCTCCTCTACAGAATGTTCCATTCATTCACTGCGAATGTGGAATTCAACTGACTCTCCACTCCATGCAGGTTTTCCTTACACCACTGATGAATGTCCAAGTAACCCAATGCTGGTTTTCAGCTGCATGTTCACACTCGCAGCCATGCTATACAATTGGCTTTCCACTAAATCCTGATTAGTTCTTGATTTTCCTTCCACACGACCCAGCCTTCAGAAATCGTTGGAATCTCCACTAGAGAATGTTCCATTCATTCACTGCGAATCTGGAATTCCTCTGAACCTCCACTCCCGGCAGGTTTTCGTTACACCACTGTTGAATGTCCAAGTAACCCAATGTTTTAAGTGTTTTCTTCACAAGCGCAGTGGTGCTGTTCAATTGGCTATCCACTCAACCCTGGCCAGCTCTACATTTTCCTGTCCACACCACAGAGACTGGAGAAATCATTGTTATCTCCACTACAGAATGTTCCATTCATTCACAGCGAATCTGGAATTCATCTGAATCTCCACTCCCGGCAGGTTTTCGTGACACCACTGGTAAATATCCAAGTAAGCCAATGCTGGTTTTAAGTGGCCTGCTCATACTCTCAGCCGTGCTGTTCAATTTGCTATCCACTCAACCCTCTTCAGCTCCATTTTCCTGTCCACATAACCCAAACTTCAGAAACAATTGGTATCTCCTCCACAGAATGTTCCATTCATTGACGGCAAATCTGAAATTCATCTAATTCTCAACTCCCGTCAGGTTTTCGTTACACCACTTGTGAATGTCCAATTAAGCCAAAGCTGGTTTTCAGTGGCCTGTTCTTACTACGAGACGTGCTGTTCATTTGGCTATCCATTCCACCCTGTTCAGCTCTACATTTTCGTGTCCACAAAACCCAGCCTTCAGAAATCATTGGAATCACCACTAGAGAATGTTCCATTCATTCACTGCGAATCTGGAATTCATCTGAATCTCCACTCCCGGCAGGTTTTCATTGCACCACTGCTGAATGTTCAAGTAACGCAATGATGGTTTTCAGCGGTCTATTCACACTCGAACCCGTGCTGTTCACGGTCTAGCGACTCAACACTGGTGAGTTCTTCTTTTTCCAGTTCAGACAATACAAACCTCAGAAACCATTGCAATCTACACTACAGAATGTTTCATTCATTCACGCGAATCTTGAATTCATCTTGTTCTCCACTCCCAGCAGGTTTTCGTTTCACCACTGGTGAATGTCCAAGCAACCCAAGGCTGGTTTCAGCTGCGTGTTAACACTCGCAGCCGTGCTGTTCAATTGGCTATCCAGTGAACGCTGGTTAGCTCTTGATTTTCCTTCCACACACCGAGCCTTCAGAAATCATTCTTATCTCCACTTCAGAATGTTCCGTTCGTTCCCTGCGAATCTGGAATTCCTCTGACTCTCCACACCAGGCAGATTTTCCTAACAACACTGGTGAATGACCAGGTAATCCAATGCTGGTTTTCAGCGGCTGTACACACTCACAGCCTTGCTGTTCAATTGGCAATCCAGTCAAACCTAGTCAGCTCTTCATTTTCCTGTCCACACAACCCAGCGTTCAGAAATCATTGGAATCTCTACTACAGAAATTTCCATTCATTCACTGTGAATCTGGAAATACTCTGAATCTGCATTCCAGGAAGGCTTTCGTTACACCACTGATGAATGTCCAAGTAATGCAATGCTGCTTCTTAGTGGTCTGTTCACACTCGAAACCGTGCTGTTCATTGGCTATCCACTCAATATCGGTCAGCTCTTCAATATCCTGTCCAGACTATCCAGATTCCTAAATGTTGGCAATCACCACTACAGAATGTTCCATTCAATCACGCGAATCTGGAATTCATCAGAGTCTCCACTCCTGGAAGGTTTTCGTGACACCACTGGTAAATGTCCAAGGAAGACAATGCTGGTTTTAAGCCGCCTGCTAACACACTCAGCCGTGCTGTTCAATTTGCTATCCACCCAACCCTATTCAGCTCTACATTTTCCTGTCCTCATAACCCAACCTTCAGAAATAATTGGTATCTCCTCCACAGAATGTTCCGTTCATTCACTGCGAATCTTAAATTCATCTGACTCTCAACTCCCGGCGGGTTATCGTTACACCACTTGTGAATGTCCAAGTAAGCCAATGCTGGTTTTCAGTGGCCTGTTCATACTAAGAGACGTGCTGTTCATTTGGCTATCCACTCCACCCTGTTCAGCTCTACATTTTCGTGTCCACAAAACCCAGCCTTCAGAAATCATTGGAATCACCACTAGAGAATGTTCCATTCATTCACTGCGAATCTGGAATTCCTCTGAACCTCCACTCCTGGCAGGTTTTCGTTACGCCACTGGTGAATGTCCAAGTAACTCAATACTGGTTTTCAGAGGCATGTTCAACTCGCAGAAGTGCTGTTCAATGGGCTATCCACTCAATATTGGTCAGCTCTTCATTTTCCTCTCCACACAAACCAGCCTTCAGAAATCATTGGGCTCTCCACTACAGACTGTTCCATTCATTCACTGCGATTCTGCAATTCATCTGACTCTCCGCTCCAGGCAGGTTTTCATTACAGCACTGGTGAATGACCAAGTAATCCAATGCTGGTTTTCAGCCGCCTTTTCACACTCGCAGTGTGCTGTTCAATTGTCTATCCACTCAAACCTGGTCAGCCTTTCATTTTCTTTTCCACAATATCAGACTTCAGAAATCATTGGAATCGCCAGTACAGAATGTTCCATTCATTCACTGCCAATCTGGAATTCATCTGAATCTGCACTCCAGGTAGGCTTTCATTACACCACTTATGAATGTCCAAGTAACACAATGCTGGTTTTCAGCGGTCTGTTCACACTCTAAGCCCTGCTTTTTACTGGGTATCCACACAACTGTGGTCAGCTCTTCATTTTCATGTCCAAACAATCCAGACTTGAGAAATCATTGCAATCTCCAGTACAGAATGTTCCATTCATTCACTGCGAATCTGGAATTCAACTGAATCTCCACTACCTGCAGATTTATCTTACACCACTTGTGAATGTCCAAGTAAAACAATGCTGGTTTTCAGAGGCCTGTTCATGTTCGCAGTCGTGCTGTTCAATTGGCTATCCACTCAACCTGTTTTGCTCCTCATTTTCCTGTGCACACAACCCAGCCTTCAGAAATCATTGTAATCTCCACTACAGGATGTTCCATTCATTCACTGGGAATCTGGAATTCATCTGAATCTGCACTCCACGCAGGCTTTCGTTACACCACTGCTGAAAGTCGAAGTAATGCAATACTGGTTTTCAGTGGTCTGTTCACATTCGAAGCCGAGGCTTTTTACAGGCTATCCACTCAACACTGGTCAGCTCTTCATTTTCGTGTCCCCACAATCCAGATTTCAGAAATCATTGCAATCTCCACTACAGAATGTTCCATTCATTCACTGCGAGTCTGGAGTTTATCTGATTCTCCACTCCCGCCTGGTTAACATTACACCACTTGTGAATGTCCAAGTAAGCCAATGCTGGTTTTCAGAGGCCTGTTCATACTCGCAGCCGTGCTGTTTAATTGACAATTCACTCCACCCTGTTCAGCTCTTCATTGTCCCACCACACTACCAGCCTTCAGAAATCTTTGTTATCTCCACTACAGAATGTTCCATTCATTCACTGCGAATCTGGAATTCATCTGACTCTCAACTCCACGCAGGTTTTCATTACACCACTGTTGAATGTCCAAGTAACCCAATGCTGGTTTTCAGCGGCCTGTTCATATTCGCAGCCCTGCTGTTTACTTGGCTATCGATTCAAGCCTGGTCAGCTCTTCATTTTCCTGTCCACACAACACAGGCTTCAGAAATCATTGGAATCTCCTCTACAGAATGTTCCATTCATTCACTGCGAATGTGGAATTCAACTGACTCTCCACTCCATGCAGGTTTTCCTTACACCACTGATGAATGTCCAAGTAACCCAATGCTGGTTTTCAGCTGCATGTTCACACTCGCAGCCATGCTATACAATTGGCTTTCCACTAAATCCTGATTAGTTCTTGATTTTCCTTCCACACGACCCAGCCTTCAGAAATCGTTGGAATCTCCACTAGAGAATGTTCCATTCATTCACTGCGAATCTGGAATTCCTCTGAACCTCCACTCCCGGCAGGTTTTCGTTACACCACTGTTGAATGTCCAAGTAACCCAATGTTTTAAGTGTTTTCTTCACAAGCGCAGTGGTGCTGTTCAATTGGCTATCCACTCAACCCTGGCCAGCTCTACATTTTCCTGTCCACACCACAGAGACTGGAGAAATCATTGTTATCTCCACTACAGAATGTTCCATTCATTCACAGCGAATCTGGAATTCATCTGAATCTCCACTCCCGGCAGGTTTTCGTGACACCACTGGTAAATATCCAAGTAAGCCAATGCTGGTTTTAAGTGGCCTGCTCATACTCTCAGCCGTGCTGTTCAATTTGCTATCCACTCAACCCTCTTCAGCTCCATTTTCCTGTCCACATAACCCAAACTTCAGAAACAATTGGTATCTCCTCCACAGAATGTTCCATTCATTGACGGCAAATCTGAAATTCATCTAATTCTCAACTCCCGTCAGGTTTTCGTTACACCACTTGTGAATGTCCAATTAAGCCAAAGCTGGTTTTCAGTGGCCTGTTCTTACTACGAGACGTGCTGTTCATTTGGCTATCCATTCCACCCTGTTCAGCTCTACATTTTCGTGTCCACAAAACCCAGCCTTCAGAAATCATTGGAATCACCACTAGAGAATGTTCCATTCATTCACTGCGAATCTGGAATTCATCTGAATCTCCACTCCCGGCAGGTTTTCATTGCACCACTGCTGAATGTTCAAGTAACGCAATGATGGTTTTCAGCGGTCTATTCACACTCGAACCCGTGCTGTTCACGGTCTAGCGACTCAACACAGGTGAGTTCTTCTTTTTCCAGTTCAGACAATACAAACCTCAGAAACCATTGCAATCTACACTACAGAATGTTTCATTCATTCACGCGAATCTTGAATTCATCTTGTTCTCCACTCCCAGCAGGTTTTCATTTCACCACTGGTGAATGTCCAAGCAACCCAAGGCTGGTTTCAGCTGCGTGTTAACACTCGCAGCCGTGCTGTTCAATTGGCTATCCAGTGAACGCTGGTTAGCTCTTGATTTTCCTTCCACACACCGAGCCTTCAGAAATCATTCTTATCTCCACTTCAGAATGTTCCGTTTGTTCCCTGCGAATCTGGAATTCCTCTGACTCTCCACACCAGGCAGATTTTCCTAACAACACTGGTGAATGACCAGGTAATCCAATGCTGGTTTTCAGCGGCTGTTCACACTCACAGCCTTGCTGTTCAATTGGCAATCCAGTCAAACCTAGTCAGCTCTTCATTTTCCTGTCCACACAACCCAGCGTTCAGAAATCATTGGAATCTCTACTACAGAAATTTCCATTCATTCACTGTGAATCTGGAAATACTCTGAATCTGCATTCCAGGAAGGCTTTCGTTACACCACTGATGAATGTCCAAGTAATGCAATGCTGCTTCTTAGTGGTCTGTTCACACTCGAAACCGTGCTGTTCATTGGCTATCCACTCAATATCGGTCAGCTCTTCAATATCCTGTCCAGACTATCCAGATTCCTAAATGTTGGCAATCACCACTACAGAATGTTCCATTCAATCACGCGAATCTGGAATTCATCAGAGTCTCCACTCCTGGAAGGTTTTCGTGACACCACTGGTAAATGTCCAAGGAAGACAATGCTGGTTTTAAGCCGCCTGCTAACACACTCAGCCGTGCTGTTCAATTTGCTATCCACCCAACCCTATTCAGCTCTACATTTTCCTGTCCTCATAACCCAACCTTCAGAAATAATTGGTATCTCCTCCACAGAATGTTCCGTTCATTCACTGCGAATCTTAAATTCATCTGACTCTCAACTCCCGGCGGGTTATCGTTACACCACTTGTGAATGTCCAAGTAAGCCAATGCTGGTTTTCAGTGGCCTGTTCATACTAAGAGACGTGCTGTTCATTTGGCTATCCACTCCACCCTGTTCAGCTCTACATTTTCGTGTCCACAAAACCCAGCCTTCAGAAATCATTGGAATCACCACTAGAGAATGTTCCATTCATTCACTGCGAATCTGGAATTCCTCTGAACCTCCACTCCTGGCAGGTTTTCGTTACGCCACTGGTGAATGTCCAAGTAACTCAATACTGGTTTTCAGAGGCATGTTCAACTCGCAGAAGTGCTGTTCAATGGGCTATCCACTCAATATTGGTCAGCTCTTCATTTTCCTCTCCACACAAACCAGCCTTCAGAAATCATTGGGCTCTCCACTACAGACTGTTCCATTCATTCACTGCGATTCTGCAATTCATCTGACTCTCCGCTCCAGGCAGGTTTTCATTACAGCACTGGTGAATGACCAAGTAATCCAATGCTGGTTTTCAGCCGCCTTTTCACACTCGCAGTGTGCTGTTCAATTGTCTATCCACTCAAACCTGGTCAGCCTTTCATTTTCTTTTCCACAATATCAGACTTCAGAAATCATTGGAATCGCCAGTACAGAATGTTCCATTCATTCACTGCCAATCTGGAATTCATCTGAATCTGCACTCCAGGTAGGCTTTCATTACACCACTTATGAATGTCCAAGTAACACAATGCTGGTTTTCAGCGGTCTGTTCACACTCTAAGCCCTGCTTTTTACTGGGTATCCACACAACTGTGGTCAGCTCTTCATTTTCATGTCCAAACAATCCAGACTTGAGAAATCATTGCAATCTCCAGTACAGAATGTTCCATTCATTCACTGCGAATCTGGAATTCAACTGAATCTCCACTACCTGCAGATTTATCTTACACCACTTGTGAATGTCCAAGTAAAACAATGCTGGTTTTCAGAGGCCTGTTCATGTTCGCAGTCGTGCTGTTCAATTGGCTATCCACTCAACCTGTTTTGCTCCTCATTTTCCTGTGCACACAACCCAGCCTTCAGAAATCATTGTAATCTCCACTACAGGATGTTCCATTCATTCACTGGGAATCTGGAATTCATCTGAATCTGCACTCCACGCAGGCTTTCGTTACACCACTGCTGAAAGTCGAAGTAATGCAATACTGGTTTTCAGTGGTCTGTTCACATTCGAAGCCGAGGCTTTTTACAGGCTATCCACTCAACACTGGTCAGCTCTTCATTTTCGTGTCCCCACAATCCAGATTTCAGAAATCATTGCAATCTCCACTACAGAATGTTCCATTCATTCACTGCGAGTCTGGAGTTTATCTGATTCTCCACTCCCGCCTGGTTAACATTACACCACTTGTGAATGTCCAAGTAAGCCAATGCTGGTTTTCAGAGGCCTGTTCATACTCGCAGCCGTGCTGTTTAATTGACAATTCACTCCACCCTGTTCAGCTCTTCATTGTCCCACCACACTACCAGCCTTCAGAAATCTTTGTTATCTCCACTACAGAATGTTCCATTCATTCACTGCGAATCTGGAATTCATCTGACTCTCAACTCCACGCAGGTTTTCATTACACCACTGTTGAATGTCCAAGTAACCCAATGCTGGTTTTCAGCGGCCTGTTCATATTCGCAGCCCTGCTGTTTACTTGGCTATCGATTCAAGCCTGGTCAGCTCTTCATTTTCCTGTCCACACAACACAGGCTTCAGAAATCATTGGAATCTCCTCTACAGAATGTTCCATTCATTCACTGCGAATGTGGAATTCAACTGACTCTCCACTCCATGCAGGTTTTCCTTACACCACTGATGAATGTCCAAGTAACCCAATGCTGGTTTTCAGCTGCATGTTCACACTCGCAGCCATGCTATACAATTGGCTTTCCACTAAATCCTGATTAGTTCTTGATTTTCCTTCCACACGACCCAGCCTTCAGAAATCGTTGGAATCTCCACTAGAGAATGTTCCATTCATTCACTGCGAATCTGGAATTCCTCTGAACCTCCACTCCCGGCAGGTTTTCGTTACACCACTGTTGAATGTCCAAGTAACCCAATGTTTTAAGTGTTTTCTTCACAAGCGCAGTGGTGCTGTTCAATTGGCTATCCACTCAACCCTGGCCAGCTCTACATTTTCCTGTCCACACCACAGAGACTGGAGAAATCATTGTTATCTCCACTACAGAATGTTCCATTCATTCACAGCGAATCTGGAATTCATCTGAATCTCCACTCCCGGCAGGTTTTCGTGACACCACTGGTAAATATCCAAGTAAGCCAATGCTGGTTTTAAGTGGCCTGCTCATACTCTCAGCCGTGCTGTTCAATTTGCTATCCACTCAACCCTCTTCAGCTCCATTTTCCTGTCCACATAACCCAAACTTCAGAAACAATTGGTATCTCCTCCACAGAATGTTCCATTCATTGACGGCAAATCTGAAATTCATCTAATTCTCAACTCCCGTCAGGTTTTCGTTACACCACTTGTGAATGTCCAATTAAGCCAAAGCTGGTTTTCAGTGGCCTGTTCTTACTACGAGACGTGCTGTTCATTTGGCTATCCATTCCACCCTGTTCAGCTCTACATTTTCGTGTCCACAAAACCCAGCCTTCAGAAATCATTGGAATCACCACTAGAGAATGTTCCATTCATTCACTGCGAATCTGGAATTCATCTGAATCTCCACTCCCGGCAGGTTTTCATTGCACCACTGCTGAATGTTCAAGTAACGCAATGATGGTTTTCAGCGGTCTATTCACACTCGAACCCGTGCTGTTCACGGTCTAGCGACTCAACACTGGTGAGTTCTTCTTTTTCCAGTTCAGACAATACAAACCTCAGAAACCATTGCAATCTACACTACAGAATGTTTCATTCATTCACGCGAATCTTGAATTCATCTTGTTCTCCACTCCCAGCAGGTTTTCGTTTCACCACTGGTGAATGTCCAAGCAACCCAAGGCTGGTTTCAGCTGCGTGTTAACACTCGCAGCCGTGCTGTTCAATTGGCTATCCAGTGAACGCTGGTTAGCTCTTGATTTTCCTTCCACACACCGAGCCTTCAGAAATCATTCTTATCTCCACTTCAGAATGTTCCATTCGTTCCCTGCGAATCTGGAATTCCTCTGACTCTCCACACCAGGCAGATTTTCCTAACAACACTGGTGAATGACCAGGTAATCCAATGCTGGTTTTCAGCGGCTGTTCACACTCACAGCCTTGCTGTTCAATTGGCAATCCAGTCAAACCTAGTCAGCTCTTCATTTTCCTGTCCACACAACCCAGCGTTCAGAAATCATTGGAATCTCTACTACAGAAATTTCCATTCATTCACTGTGAATCTGGAAATACTCTGAATCTGCATTCCAGGAAGGCTTTCGTTACACCACTGATGAATGTCCAAGTAATGCAATGCTGCTTCTTAGTGGTCTGTTCACACTCGAAACCGTGCTGTTCATTGGCTATCCACTCAATATCGGTCAGCTCTTCAATATCCTGTCCAGACTATCCAGATTCCTAAATGTTGGCAATCACCACTACAGAATGTTCCATTCAATCACGCGAATCTGGAATTCATCAGAGTCTCCACTCCTGGAAGGTTTTCGTGACACCACTGGTAAATGTCCAAGGAAGACAATGCTGGTTTTAAGCCGCCTGCTAACACACTCAGCCGTGCTGTTCAATTTGCTATCCACCCAACCCTATTCAGCTCTACATTTTCCTGTCCTCATAACCCAACCTTCAGAAATAATTGGTATCTCCTCCACAGAATGTTCCGTTCATTCACTGCGAATCTTAAATTCATCTGACTCTCAACTCCCGGCGGGTTATCGTTACACCACTTGTGAATGTCCAAGTAAGCCAATGCTGGTTTTCAGTGGCCTGTTCATACTAAGAGACGTGCTGTTCATTTGGCTATCCACTCCACCCTGTTCAGCTCTACATTTTCGTGTCCACAAAACCCAGCCTTCAGAAATCATTGGAATCACCACTAGAGAATGTTCCATTCATTCACTGCGAATCAGGAATTCCTCTGAACCTCCACTCCTGGCAGGTTTTCGTTACGCCACTGGTGAATGTCCAAGTAACTCAATACTGGTTTTCAGAGGCATGTTCAACTCGCAGAAGTGCTGTTCAATGGGCTATCCACTCAATATTGGTCAGCTCTTCATTTTCCTCTCCACACAAACCAGCCTTCAGAAATCATTGGGCTCTCCACTACAGACTGTTCCATTCATTCACTGCGATTCTGCAATTCATCTGACTCTCCGCTCCAGGCAGGTTTTCATTACAGCACTGGTGAATGACCAAGTAATCCAATGCTGGTTTTCAGCCGCCTTTTCACACTCGCAGTGTGCTGTTCAATTGTCTATCCACTCAAACCTGGTCAGCCTTTCATTTTCTTTTCCACAATATCAGACTTCAGAAATCATTGGAATCGCCAGTACAGAATGTTCCATTCATTCACTGCCAATCTGGAATTCATCTGAATCTGCACTCCAGGTAGGCTTTCATTACACCACTTATGAATGTCCAAGTAACACAATGCTGGTTTTCAGCGGTCTGTTCACACTCTAAGCCCTGCTTTTTACTGGGTATCCACACAACTGTGGTCAGCTCTTCATTTTCATGTCCAAACAATCCAGACTTGAGAAATCATTGCAATCTCCAGTACAGAATGTTCCATTCATTCACTGCGAATCTGGAATTCAACTGAATCTCCACTACCTGCAGATTTATCTTACACCACTTGTGAATGTCCAAGTAAAACAATGCTGGTTTTCAGAGGCCTGTTCATGTTCGCAGTCGTGCTGTTCAATTGGCTATCCACTCAACCTGTTTTGCTCCTCATTTTCCTGTGCACACAACCCAGCCTTCAGAAATCATTGTAATCTCCACTACAGGATGTTCCATTCATTCACTGGGAATCTGGAATTCATCTGAATCTGCACTCCACGCAGGCTTTCGTTACACCACTGCTGAAAGTCGAAGTAATGCAATACTGGTTTTCAGTGGTCTGTTCACATTCGAAGCCGAGGCTTTTTACAGGCTATCCACTCAACACTGGTCAGCTCTTCATTTTCGTGTCCCCACAATCCAGATTTCAGAAATCATTGCAATCTCCACTACAGAATGTTCCATTCATTCACTGCGAGTCTGGAGTTTATCTGATTCTCCACTCCCGCCTGGTTAACATTACACCACTTGTGAATGTCCAAGTAAGCCAATGCTGGTTTTCAGAGGCCTGTTCATACTCGCAGCCGTGCTGTTTAATTGACAATTCACTCCACCCTGTTCAGCTCTTCATTGTCCCACCACACTACCAGCCTTCAGAAATCTTTGTTATCTCCACTACAGAATGTTCCATTCATTCACTGCGAATCTGGAATTCATCTGACTCTCAACTCCACGCAGGTTTTCATTACACCACTGTTGAATGTCCAAGTAACCCAATGCTGGTTTTCAGCGGCCTGTTCATATTCGCAGCCCTGCTGTTTACTTGGCTATCGATTCAAGCCTGGTCAGCTCTTCATTTTCCTGTCCACACAACACAGGCTTCAGAAATCATTGGAATCTCCTCTACAGAATGTTCCATTCATTCACTGCGAATGTGGAATTCAACTGACTCTCCACTCCATGCAGGTTTTCCTTACACCACTGATGAATGTCCAAGTAACCCAATGCTGGTTTTCAGCTGCATGTTCACACTCGCAGCCATGCTATACAATTGGCTTTCCACTAAATCCTGATTAGTTCTTGATTTTCCTTCCACACGACCCAGCCTTCAGAAATCGTTGGAATCTCCACTAGAGAATGTTCCATTCATTCACTGCGAATCTGGAATTCCTCTGAACCTCCACTCCCGGCAGGTTTTCGTTACACCACTGTTGAATGTCCAAGTAACCCAATGTTTTAAGTGTTTTCTTCACAAGCGCAGTGGTGCTGTTCAATTGGCTATCCACTCAACCCTGGCCAGCTCTACATTTTCCTGTCCACACCACAGAGACTGGAGAAATCATTGTTATCTCCACTACAGAATGTTCCATTCATTCACAGCGAATCTGGAATTCATCTGAATCTCCACTCCCGGCAGGTTTTCGTGACACCACTGGTAAATATCCAAGTAAGCCAATGCTGGTTTTAAGTGGCCTGCTCATACTCTCAGCCGTGCTGTTCAATTTGCTATCCACTCAACCCTCTTCAGCTCCATTTTCCTGTCCACATAACCCAAACTTCAGAAACAATTGGTATCTCCTCCACAGAATGTTCCATTCATTGACGGCAAATCTGAAATTCATCTAATTCTCAACTCCCGTCAGGTTTTCGTTACACCACTTGTGAATGTCCAATTAAGCCAAAGCTGGTTTTCAGTGGCCTGTTCTTACTACGAGACGTGCTGTTCATTTGGCTATCCATTCCACCCTGTTCAGCTCTACATTTTCGTGTCCACAAAACCCAGCCTTCAGAAATCATTGGAATCACCACTAGAGAATGTTCCATTCATTCACTGCGAATCTGGAATTCATCTGAATCTCCACTCCCGGCAGGTTTTCATTGCACCACTGCTGAATGTTCAAGTAACGCAATGATGGTTTTCAGCGGTCTATTCACACTCGAACCCGTGCTGTTCACGGTCTAGCGACTCAACACTGGTGAGTTCTTCTTTTTCCAGTTCAGACAATACAAACCTCAGAAACCATTGCAATCTACACTACAGAATGTTTCATTCATTCACGCGAATCTTGAATTCATCTTGTTCTCCACTCCCAGCAGGTTTTCGTTTCACCACTGGTGAATGTCCAAGCAACCCAAGGCTGGTTTCAGCTGCGTGTTAACACTCGCAGCCGTGCTGTTCAATTGGCTATCCAGTGAACGCTGGTTAGCTCTTGATTTTCCTTCCACACACCGAGCCTTCAGAAATCATTCTTATCTCCACTTCAGAATGTTCCGTTCGTTCCCTGCGAATCTGGAATTCCTCTGACTCTCCACACCAGGCAGATTTTCCTAACAACACTGGTGAATGACCAGGTAATCCAATGCTGGTTTTCAGCGGCTGTTCACACTCACAGCCTTGCTGTTCAATTGGCAATCCAGTCAAACCTAGTCAGCTCTTCATTTTCCTGTCCACACAACCCAGCGTTCAGAAATCATTGGAATCTCTACTACAGAAATTTCCATTCATTCACTGTGAATCTGGAAATACTCTGAATCTGCATTCCAGGAAGGCTTTCGTTACACCACTGATGAATGTCCAAGTAATGCAATGCTGCTTCTTAGTGGTCTGTTCACACTCGAAACCGTGCTGTTCATTGGCTATCCACTCAATATCGGTCAGCTCTTCAATATCCTGTCCAGACTATCCAGATTCCTAAATGTTGGCAATCACCACTACAGAATGTTCCATTCAATCACGCGAATCTGGAATTCATCAGAGTCTCCACTCCTGGAAGGTTTTCGTGACACCACTGGTAAATGTCCAAGGAAGACAATGCTGGTTTTAAGCCGCCTGCTAACACACTCAGCCGTGCTGTTCAATTTGCTATCCACCCAACCCTATTCAGCTCTACATTTTCCTGTCCTCATAACCCAACCTTCAGAAATAATTGGTATCTCCTCCACAGAATGTTCCGTTCATTCACTGCGAATCTTAAATTCATCTGACTCTCAACTCCCGGCGGGTTATCGTTACACCACTTGTGAATGTCCAAGTAAGCCAATGCTGGTTTTCAGTGGCCTGTTCATACTAAGAGACGTGCTGTTCATTTGGCTATCCACTCCACCCTGTTCAGCTCTACATTTTCGTGTCCACAAAACCCAGCCTTCAGAAATCATTGGAATCACCACTAGAGAATGTTCCATTCATTCACTGCGAATCTGGAATTCCTCTGAACCTCCACTCCTGGCAGGTTTTCGTTACGCCACTGGTGAATGTCCAAGTAACTCAATACTGGTTTTCAGAGGCATGTTCAACTCGCAGAAGTGCTGTTCAATGGGCTATCCACTCAATATTGGTCAGCTCTTCATTTTCCTCTCCACACAAACCAGCCTTCAGAAATCATTGGGCTCTCCACTACAGACTGTTCCATTCATTCACTGCGATTCTGCAATTCATCTGACTCTCCGCTCCAGGCAGGTTTTCATTACAGCACTGGTGAATGACCAAGTAATCCAATGCTGGTTTTCAGCCGCCTTTTCACACTCGCAGTGTGCTGTTCAATTGTCTATCCACTCAAACCTGGTCAGCCTTTCATTTTCTTTTCCACAATATCAGACTTCAGAAATCATTGGAATCGCCAGTACAGAATGTTCCATTCATTCACTGCCAATCTGGAATTCATCTGAATCTGCACTCCAGGTAGGCTTTCATTACACCACTTATGAATGTCCAAGTAACACAATGCTGGTTTTCAGCGGTCTGTTCACACTCTAAGCCCTGCTTTTTACTGGGTATCCACACAACTGTGGTCAGCTCTTCATTTTCATGTCCAAACAATCCAGACTTGAGAAATCATTGCAATCTCCAGTACAGAATGTTCCATTCATTCACTGCGAATCTGGAATTCAACTGAATCTCCACTACCTGCAGATTTATCTTACACCACTTGTGAATGTCCAAGTAAAACAATGCTGGTTTTCAGAGGCCTGTTCATGTTCGCAGTCGTGCTGTTCAATTGGCTATCCACTCAACCTGTTTTGCTCCTCATTTTCCTGTGCACACAACCCAGCCTTCAGAAATCATTGTAATCTCCACTACAGGATGTTCCATTCATTCACTGGGAATCTGGAATTCATCTGAATCTGCACTCCACGCAGGCTTTCGTTACACCACTGCTGAAAGTCGAAGTAATGCAATACTGGTTTTCAGTGGTCTGTTCACATTCGAAGCCGAGGCTTTTTACAGGCTATCCACTCAACACTGGTCAGCTCTTCATTTTCGTGTCCCCACAATCCAGATTTCAGAAATCATTGCAATCTCCACTACAGAATGTTCCATTCATTCACTGCGAGTCTGGAGTTTATCTGATTCTCCACTCCCGCCTGGTTAACATTACACCACTTGTGAATGTCCAAGTAAGCCAATGCTGGTTTTCAGAGGCCTGTTCATACTCGCAGCCGTGCTGTTTAATTGACAATTCACTCCACCCTGTTCAGCTCTTCATTGTCCCACCACACTACCAGCCTTCAGAAATCTTTGTTATCTCCACTACAGAATGTTCCATTCATTCACTGCGAATCTGGAATTCATCTGACTCTCAACTCCACGCAGGTTTTCATTACACCACTGTTGAATGTCCAAGTAACCCAATGCTGGTTTTCAGCGGCCTGTTCATATTCGCAGCCCTGCTGTTTACTTGGCTATCGATTCAAGCCTGGTCAGCTCTTCATTTTCCTGTCCACACAACACAGGCTTCAGAAATCATTGGAATCTCCTCTACAGAATGTTCCATTCATTCACTGCGAATGTGGAATTCAACTGACTCTCCACTCCATGCAGGTTTTCCTTACACCACTGATGAATGTCCAAGTAACCCAATGCTGGTTTTCAGCTGCATGTTCACACTCGCAGCCATGCTATACAATTGGCTTTCCACTAAATCCTGATTAGTTCTTGATTTTCCTTCCACACGACCCAGCCTTCAGAAATCGTTGGAATCTCCACTAGAGAATGTTCCATTCATTCACTGCGAATCTGGAATTCCTCTGAACCTCCACTCCCGGCAGGTTTTCGTTACACCACTGTTGAATGTCCAAGTAACCCAATGTTTTAAGTGTTTTCTTCACAAGCGCAGTGGTGCTGTTCAATTGGCTATCCACTCAACCCTGGCCAGCTCTACATTTTCCTGTCCACACCACAGAGACTGGAGAAATCATTGTTATCTCCACTACAGAATGTTCCATTCATTCACAGCGAATCTGGAATTCATCTGAATCTCCACTCCCGGCAGGTTTTCGTGACACCACTGGTAAATATCCAAGTAAGCCAATGCTGGTTTTAAGTGGCCTGCTCATACTCTCAGCCGTGCTGTTCAATTTGCTATCCACTCAACCCTCTTCAGCTCCATTTTCCTGTCCACATAACCCAAACTTCAGAAACAATTGGTATCTCCTCCACAGAATGTTCCATTCATTGACGGCAAATCTGAAATTCATCTAATTCTCAACTCCCGTCAGGTTTTCGTTACACCACTTGTGAATGTCCAATTAAGCCAAAGCTGGTTTTCAGTGGCCTGTTCTTTCTACGAGACGTGCTGTTCATTTGGCTATCCATTCCACCCTGTTCAGCTCTACATTTTCGTGTCCACAAAACCCAGCCTTCAGAAATCATTGGAATCACCACTAGAGAATGTTCCATTCATTCACTGCGAATCTGGAATTCATCTGAATCTCCACTCCCGGCAGGTTTTCATTGCACCACTGCTGAATGTTCAAGTAACGCAATGATGGTTTTCAGCGGTCTATTCACACTCGAACCCGTGCTGTTCACGGTCTAGCGACTCAACACTGGTGAGTTCTTCTTTTTCCAGTTCAGACAATACAAACCTCAGAAACCATTGCAATCTACACTACAGAATGTGTGTAAACTCACACAACTTGGGGGGCACGGCACCCACACGGCGGCGGCTCTATCTCTCCCGCCACCCGCGTTCGGTAGTCTCACCCTTCTACCACCCCAGAGAGGTCGATGGCGATGGTCAGGCGGGGGAAGGAACGAGGGCCAGGCTGGTTTGTATTAGTCGTAGTTTATTCTGATTCCTTCCTCTTCTCTTCCGTCTCTCTATCTCTCCCCCATTCTTCCTCCCCCAGCTACTTCATTCTCCTTCTCCATTCCCCTTCATCCTCTCTGAACTCTCTTCTTCCTTCTCCTGCCTCTCTGAACTCTCTTCCTCCTTCTTCTGCCCCTGTCTCACTCCTACAGTACAGTTAAATCCTCTCTCCTGAGGAATTGGGGGAACAATTACACATAGGTGTGGTCACAATCAATAGGGGTGGAGATGAACAGGGGTAGAAATCTTAGCCTCAGGGAAGACCGCTCCTAGGACAGATCCTTCCTTAGCAGGAGGACCCACCCTAGAGCAGAATTCCATGGGCGTGCCTCTCCTCTCCTTGTCCGACAAGCTTACAAGAATATAATATAAATCATTTTGTATGGATACAGTAAGAAATATCTTAAACTTATAGAATTGCTCTCCTAGGGCCATCTCGATCTCAGACTACGGTGCTCAGGCCAGATAGTCTTTCCCACCCCTAGCAGGATCCTAGTCTTGTCGTTACCTTTGGATCATGACAGCATTTGTCTATGATCAAACTCTTAACTTATAGTTAAGAATCGTGGCACTTTGGCCTGGCCCATTTCGCTGCCAGGGTAGCTCACTGCTTGCCCTGGGTCCATCCAGTCCCTCGTCGGGACCCAGCTTTTGGGGTGTTAGGAACTAAGGGCAACTGAGGCTTAAGTCGAGAAAGATGCCCGGGAGTGAATAATATTCAAGGCCAATCAAATCCTAAGTTACAAAGCATAATGTTAACAGTCTTTCTGTATCTATACAAAAAGGATATTACTTTAAGGTAAACTATTCATAAGGCATAAGGAGAGGAGAAAGGCAATATTTCACTCATACATATAAAATCATAGATTTCTGGGAAAATGATCTTACAAATTAACAAAGTCTGATTAAGGGGAAAGCTGATTAACTGGGTGGGAGAGCATAGGGAAGACTGTTTACAGATAAACACAATGGAAGTGGAAGTGCTTCAGGAGCACTGTGATGGGTGTAACCAGATAAAACCTAAGCTTCTTGAAGGACAAAGCAATGTTACCCAACAGAATGTTTCATTCATTCAGGCGAATCTTGAATTCATCTTGTTCTCCACTCCCAGCAGGTTTTCGTTTCACCACTGGTGAATGTCCAAGCAACCCAAGGCTGGTTTCAGCTGCGTGTTAACACTCGCAGCCGTGCTGTTCAATTGGCTATCCAGTGAACGCTGGTTAGCTCTTGATTTTCCTTCCACACACCGAGCCTTCAGAAATCATTCTTATCTCCACTTCAGAATGTTCCATTCGTTCCCTGCGAATCTGGAATTCCTCTGACTCTCCACACCAGGCAGATTTTCCTAACAACACTGGTGAATGACCAGGTAATCCAATGCTGGTTTTCAGCGGCTGTTCACACTCACAGCCTTGCTGTTCAATTGGCAATCCAGTCAAACCTAGTCAGCTCTTCATTTTCCTGTCCACACAACCCAGCGTTCAGAAATCATTGGAATCTCTACTACAGAAATTTCCATTCATTCACTGTGAATCTGGAAATACTCTGAATCTGCATTCCAGGAAGGCTTTCGTTACACCACTGATGAATGTCCAAGTAATGCAATGCTGCTTCTTAGTGGTCTGTTCACACTCGAAACCGTGCTGTTCATTGGCTGTCCACTCAATATCGGTCAGCTCTTCAATATCCTGTCCAGACTATCCAGATTCCTAAATGTTGGCAATCACCACTACAGAATGTTCCATTCAATCAAGCGAATCTGGAATTCATCAGAGTCTCCACTCCTGGAAGGTTTTCGTGACACCACTGGTAAATGTCCAAGGAAGACAATGCTGGTTTTAAGCCGCCTGCTAACACACTCAGCCGTGCTGTTCAATTTGCTATCCACCCAACCCTATTCAGCTCTACATTTTCCTGTCCTCATAACCCAACCTTCAGAAATAATTGGTATCTCCTCCACAGAATGTTCCGTTCATTCACTGCGAATCTTAAATTCATCTGACTCTCAACTCCCGGCGGGTTATCGTTACACCACTTGTGAATGTCCAAGTAAGCCAATGCTGGTTTTCAGTGGCCTGTTCATACTAAGAGACGTGCTGTTCATTTGGCTATCCACTCCACCCTGTTCAGCTCTACATTTTCGTGTCCACAAAACCCAGCCTTCAGAAATCATTGGAATCACCACTAGAGAATGTTCCATTCATTCACTGCGAATCTGGAATTCATCTGAACCTCCACTCCTGGCAGGTTTTCGTTACGCCACTGGTGAATGTCCAAGTAACTCAATACTGGTTTTCAGAGGCATGTTCAACTCGCAGAAGTGCTGTTCAATGGGCTATCCACTCAATATTGGTCAGCTCTTCATTTTCCTCTCCACACAAACCAGCCTTCAGAAATCATTGGGCTCTCCACTACAGACTGTTCCATTCATTCACTGCGATTCTGCAATTCATCTGACTCTCCGCTCCAGGCAGGTTTTCATTACAGCGCTGGTGAATGACCAAGTAATCCAATGCTGGTTTTCAGCCGCCTTTTCACACTCGCAGTGTGCTGTTCAATTGTCTATCCACTCAAACCTGGTCAGCCTTTCATTTTCTTTTCCACAATATCAGACTTCAGAAATCATTGGAATCGCCAGTACAGAATGTTCCATTCATTCACTGCCAATCTGGAATTCATCTGAATCTGCACTCCAGGTAGGCTTTCATTACACCACTTATGAATGTCCAAGTAACACAATGCTGGCTTTCAGCGGTCTGTTCACACTCTAAGCCCTGCTTTTTACTGGGTATCCACACAACTGTGGTCAGCTCTTCATTTTCATGTCCAAACAATCCAGACTTGAGAAATCATTGCAATCTCCAGTACAGAATGTTCCATTCATTCACTGCGAATCTGGAATTCAACTGAATCTCCACTACCTGCAGATTTATCTTACACCACTTGTGAATGTCCAAGTAAAACAATGCTGGTTTTCAGAGGCCTGTTCATGTTCGCAGTCGTGCTGTTCAATTGGCTATCCACTCAACCTGTTTTGCTCCTCATTTTCCTGTGCACACAACCCAGCCTTCAGAAATCATTGTAATCTCCACTACAGGATGTTCCATTCATTCACTGGGAATCTGGAATTCATCTGAATCTGCACTCCACGCAGGCTTTCGTTACACCACTGCTGAAAGTCGAAGTAATGCAATACTGGTTTTCAGTGGTCTGTTCACATTCGAAGCCGAGGCTTTTTACAGGCTATCCACTCAACACTGGTCAGCTCTTCATTTTCGTGTCCCCACAATCCAGATTTCAGAAATCATTGCAATCTCCACTACAGAATGTTCCATTCATTCACTGCGAGTCTGGAGTTTATCTGATTCTCCACTCCCGCCTGGTTAACATTACACCACTTGTGAATGTCCAAGTAAGCCAATGCTGGTTTTCAGAGGCCTGTTCATACTCGCAGCCGTGCTGTTTAATTGACAATTCACTCCACCCTGTTCAGCTCTTCATTGTCCCACCACACTACCAGCCTTCAGAAATCTTTGTTATCTCCACTACAGAATGTTCCATTCATTCACTGCGAATCTGGAATTCATCTGACTCTCAACTCCACGCAGGTTTTCATTACACCACTGTTGAATGTCCAAGTAACCCAATGCTGGTTTTCAGCGGCCTGTTCATATTCGCAGCCCTGCTGTTTACTTGGCTATCGATTCAAGCCTGGTCAGCTCTTCATTTTCCTGTCCACACAACACAGGCTTCAGAAATCATTGGAATCTCCTCTACAGAATGTTCCATTCATTCACTGCGAATGTGGAATTCAACTGACTCTCCACTCCATGCAGGTTTTCCTTACACCACTGATGAATGTCCAAGTAACCCAATGCTGGTTTTCAGCTGCATGTTCACACTCGCAGCCATGCTACACAATTGGCTTTCCACTAAATCCTGATTAGTTCTTGATTTTCCTTCCACACGACCCAGCCTTCAGAAATCGTTGGAATCTCCACTAGAGAATGTTCCATTCATTCACTGCGAATCTGGAATTCCTCTGAACCTCCACTCCCGGCAGGTTTTCGTTACACCACTGTTGAATGTCCAAGTAACCCAATGTTTTAAGTGTTTTCTTCACAAGCGCAGTGGTGCTGTTCAATTGGCTATCCACTCAACCCTGGCCAGCTCTACATTTTCCTGTCCACACCACAGAGACTGGAGAAATCATTGTTATCTCCACTACAGAATGTTCCATTCATTCACAGCGAATCTGGAATTCATCTGAATCTCCACTCCCGGCAGGTTTTCGTGACACCACTGGTAAATATCCAAGTAAGCCAATGCTGGTTTTAAGTGGCCTGCTCATACTCTCAGCCGTGCTGTTCAATTTGCTATCCACTCAACCCTCTTCAGCTCCATTTTCCTGTCCACATAACCCAAACTTCAGAAACAATTGGTATCTCCTCCACAGAATGTTCCATTCATTGACGGCAAATCTGAAATTCATCTAATTCTCAACTCCCGTCAGGTTTTCGTTACACCACTTGTGAATGTCCAATTAAGCCAAAGCTGGTTTTCAGTGGCCTGTTCTTACTACGAGACGTGCTGTTCATTTGGCTATCCATTCCACCCTGTTCAGCTCTACATTTTCGTGTCCACAAAACCCAGCCTTCAGAAATCATTGGAATCACCACTAGAGAATGTTCCATTCATTCACTGCGAATCTGGAATTCATCTGAATCTCCACTCCCGGCAGGTTTTCATTGCACCACTGCTGAATGTTCAAGTAACGCAATGATGGTTTTCAGCGGTCTATTCACACTCGAACCCGTGCTGTTCACGGTCTAGCGACTCAACACTGGTGAGTTCTTCTTTTTCCAGTTCAGACAATACAAACCTCAGAAACCATTGCAATCTACACTACAGAATGTTTCATTCATTCACGCGAATCTTGAATTCATCTTGTTCTCCACTCCCAGCAGGTTTTCGTTTCACCACTGGTGAATGTCCAAGCAACCCAAGGCTGGTTTCAGCTGCGTGTTAACACTCGCAGCCGTGCTGTTCAATTGGCTATCCAGTGAACGCTGGTTAGCTCTTGATTTTCCTTCCACACACCGAGCCTTCAGAAATCATTCTTATCTCCACTTCAGAATGTTCCATTCGTTCCCTGCGAATCTGGAATTCCTCTGACTCTCCACACCAGGCAGATTTTCCTAACAACACTGGTGAATGACCAGGTAATCCAATGCTGGTTTTCAGCGGCTGTTCACACTCACAGCCTTGCTGTTCAATTGGCAATCCAGTCAAACCTAGTCAGCTCTTCATTTTCCTGTCCACACAACCCAGCATTCAGAAATCATTGGAATCTCTACTACAGAAATTTCCATTCATTCACTGTGAATCTGTAAATACTCTGAATCTGCATTCCAGGAAGGCTTTCGTTACACCACTGATGAATGTCCAAGTAATGCAATGCTGCTTCTTAGTGGTCTGTTCACACTCGAAACCGTGCTGTTCATTGGCTATCCACTCAATATCGGTCAGCTCTTCAATATCCTGTCCAGACTATCCAGATTCCTAAATGTTGGCAATCACCACTACAGAATGTTCCATTCAATCACGCGAATCTGGAATTCATCAGAGTCTCCACTCCTGGAAGGTTTTCGTGACACCACTGGTAAATGTCCAAGGAAGACAATGCTGGTTTTAAGCCGCCTGCTAACACACTCAGCCGTGCTGTTCAATTTGCTATCCACCCAACCCTATTCAGCTCTACATTTTCCTGTCCTCATAACCCAACCTTCAGAAATAATTGGTATCTCCTCCACAGAATGTTCCGTTCATTCACTGCGAATCTTAAATTCATCTGACTCTCAACTCCCGGCGGGTTATCGTTACACCACTTGTGAATGTCCAAGTAAGCCAATGCTGGTTTTCAGTGGCCTGTTCATACTAAGAGACGTGCTGTTCATTTGGCTATCCACTCCACCCTGTTCAGCTCTACATTTTCGTGTCCACAAAACCCAGCCTTCAGAAATCATTGGAATCACCACTAGAGAATGTTCCATTCATTCACTGCGAATCTGGAATTCATCTGAACCTCCACTCCTGGCAGGTTTTCGTTACGCCACTGGTGAATGTCCAAGTAACTCAATACTGGTTTCAGAGGCATGTTCTACTCGCAGAAGAGCTGTTCAATGGGCTATCCACTCAATATTGGTCAGCTCTTCATTTTCCTCTCCACACAAACCAGCCTTCAGAAATCATTGGGCTCTCCACTACAGACTGTTCCATTCATTCACTGCGATTCTGCAATTCATCTGACTCTCCGCTCCAGGCAGGTTTTCATTACAGCACTGGTGAATGACCAAGTAATCCAATGCTGGTTTTCAGCCGCCTTTTCACACTCGCAGTGTGCTGTTCAATTGTCTATCCACTCAAACCTGGTCAGCCTTTCATTTTCTTTTCCACAATATCAGACTTCAGAAATCATTGGAATCGCCAGTACAGAATGTTCCATTCATTCACTGCCAATCTGGAATTCATCTGAATCTGCACTCCAGGTAGGCTTTCATTACACCACTTATGAATGTCCAAGTAACACAATGCTGGTTTTCAGCGGTCTGTTCACACTCTAAGCCCTGCTTTTTACTGGGTATCCACACAACTGTGGTCAGCTCTTCATTTTCATGTCCAAACAATCCAGACTTGAGAAATCATTGCAATCTCCAGTACAGAATGTTCCATTCATTCACTGCGAATCTGGAATTCAACTGAATCTCCACTACCTGCAGATTTATCTTACACCACTTGTGAATGTCCAAGTAAAACAATGCTGGTTTTCAGAGGCCTGTTCATGTTCGCAGTCGTGCTGTTCAATTGGCTATCCACTCAACCTGTTTTGCTCCTCATTTTCCTGTGCACACAACCCAGCCTTCAGAAATCATTGTAATCTCCACTACAGGATGTTCCATTCATTCACTGGGAATCTGGAATTCATCTGAATCTGCACTCCACGCAGGCTTTCGTTACACCACTGCTGAAAGTCGAAGTAATGCAATACTGGTTTTCAGTGGTCTGTTCACATTCGAAGCCGAGGCTTTTTACAGGCTATCCACTCACCACTGGTCAGCTCTTCATTTTCGTGTCCCCACAATCCAGATTTCAGAAATCATTGCAATCTCCACTACAGAATGTTCCATTCATTCACTGCGAGTCTGGAGTTTATCTGATTCTCCACTCCCGCCTGGTTAACATTACACCACTTGTGAATGTCCAAGTAAGCCAATGCTGGTTTTCAGAGGCCTGTTCATACTCGCAGCCGTGCTGTTTAATTGACAATTCACTCCACCCTGTTCAGCTCTTCATTGTCCCACCACACTACCAGCCTTCAGAAATCTTTGTTATCTCCACTACAGAATGTTCCATTCATTCACTGCGAATCTGGAATTCATCTGACTCTCAACTCCACGCAGGTTTTCATTACACCACTGTTGAATGTCCAAGTAACCCAATGCTGGTTTTCAGCGGCCTGTTCATATTCGCAGCCCTGCTGTTTACTTGGCTATCGATTCAAGCCTGGTCAGCTCTTCATTTTCCTGTCCACACAACACAGGCTTCAGAAATCATTGGAATCTCCTCTACAGAATGTTCCATTCATTCACTGCGAATGTGGAATTCAACTGACTCTCCACTCCATGCAGGTTTTCCTTACACCACTGATGAATGTCCAAGTAACCCAATGCTGGTTTTCAGCTGCATGTTCACACTCGCAGCCATGCTATACAATTGGCTTTCCACTAAATCCTGATTAGTTCTTGATTTTCCTTCCACACGACCCAGCCTTCAGAAATCGTTGGAATCTCCACTAGAGAATGTTCCATTCATTCACTGCGAATCTGGAATTCCTCTGAACCTCCACTCCCGGCAGGTTTTCGTTACACCACTGTTGAATGTCCAAGTAACCCAATGTTTTAAGTGTTTTCTTCACAAGCGCAGTGGTGCTGTTCAATTGGCTATCCACTCAACCCTGGCCAGCTCTACATTTTCCTGTCCACACCACAGAGACTGGAGAAATCATTGTTATCTCCACTACAGAATGTTCCATTCATTCACAGCGAATCTGGAATTCATCTGAATCTCCACTCCCGGCAGGTTTTCGTGACACCACTGGTAAATATCCAAGTAAGCCAATGCTGGTTTTAAGTGGCCTGCTCATACTCTCAGCCGTGCTGTTCAATTTGCTATCCACTCAACCCTCTTCAGCTCCATTTTCCTGTCCACATAACCCAAACTTCAGAAACAATTGGTATCTCCTCCACAGAATGTTCCATTCATTGACGGCAAATCTGAAATTCATCTAATTCTCAACTCCCGTCAGGTTTTCGTTACACCACTTGTGAATGTCCAATTAAGCCAAAGCTGGTTTTCAGTGGCCTGTTCTTACTACGAGACGTGCTGTTCATTTGGCTATCCATTCCACCCTGTTCAGCTCTACATTTTCGTGTCCACAAAACCCAGCCTTCAGAAATCATTGGAATCACCACTAGAGAATGTTCCATTCATTCACTGCGAATCTGGAATTCATCTGAATCTCCACTCCCGGCAGGTTTTCATTGCACCACTGCTGAATGTTCAAGTAACGCAATGATGGTTTTCAGCGGTCTATTCACACTCGAACCCGTGCTGTTCACGGTCTAGCGACTCAACACTGGTGAGTTCTTCTTTTTCCAGTTCAGACAATACAAACCTCAGAAACCATTGCAATCTACACTACAGAATGTTTCATTCATTCAGGCGAATCTTGAATTCATCTTGTTCTCCACTCCCAGCAGGTTTTCGTTTCACCACTGGTGAATGTCCAAGCAACCCAAGGCTGGTTTCAGCTGCGTGTTAACACTCGCAGCCGTGCTGTTCAATTGGCTATCCAGTGAACGCTGGTTAGCTCTTGGTTTTCCTTCCACACACCGAGCCTTCAGAAATCATTCTTATCTCCACTTCAGAATGTTCCATTCGTTCCCTGCGAATCTGGAATTCCTCTGACTCTCCACACCAGGCAGATTTTCCTAACAACACTGGTGAATGACCAGGTAATCCAATGCTGGTTTTCAGCGGCTGTTCACACTCACAGCCTTGCTGTTCAATTGGCAATCCAGTCAAACCTAGTCAGCTCTTCATTTTCCTGTCCACACAACCCAGCGTTCAGAAATCATTGGAATCTCTACTACAGAAATTTCCATTCATTCACTGTGAATCTGGAAATAATCTGAATCTGCATTCCAGGAAGGCTTTCGTTACACCACTGATGAATGTCCAAGTAATGCAATGCTGCTTCTTAGTGGTCTGTTCACACTCGAAACCGTGCTGTTCATTGGCTATCCACTCAATATCGGTCAGCTCTTCAATATCCTGTCCAGACTATCCAGATTCCTAAATGTTGGCAATCACCACTACAGAATGTTCCATTCAATCACGCGAATCTGGAATTCATCAGAGTCTCCACTCCTGGAAGGTTTTCGTGACACCACTGGTAAATGTCCAAGGAAGACAATGCTGGTTTTAAGCCGCCTGCTAACACACTCAGCCGTGCTGTTCAATTTGCTATCCACCCAACCCTATTCAGCTCTACATTTTCCTGTCCTCATAACCCAACCTTCAGAAATAATTGGTATCTCCTCCACAGAATGTTCCGTTCATTCACTGCGAATCTTAAATTCATCTGACTCTCAACTCCCGGCGGGTTATCGTTACACCACTTGTGAATGTCCAAGTAAGCCAATGCTGGTTTTCAGTGGCCTGTTCATACTAAGAGACGTGCTGTTCATTTGGCTATCCACTCCACCCTGTTCAGCTCTACATTTTCGTGTCCACAAAACCCAGCCTTCAGAAATCATTGGAATCACCACTAGAGAATGTTCCATTCATTCACTGCGAATCTGGAATTCCTCTGAACCTCCACTCCTGGCAGGTTTTCGTTACGCCACTGGTGAATGTCCAAGTAACTCAATACTGGTTTTCAGAGGCATGTTCAACTCGCAGAAGTGCTGTTCAATGGGCTATCCACTCAATATTGGTCAGCTCTTCATTTTCCTCTCCACACAAACCAGCCTTCAGAAATCATTGGGCTCTCCACTACAGACTGTTCCATTCATTCACTGCGATTCTGCAATTCATCTGACTCTCCGCTCCAGGCAGGTTTTCATTACAGCGCTGGTGAATGACCAAGTAATCCAATGCTGGTTTTCAGCCGCCTTTTCACACTCGCAGTGTGCTGTTCAATTGTCTATCCACTCAAACCTGGTCAGCCTTTCATTTTCTTTTCCACAATATCAGACTTCAGAAATCATTGGAATCGCCAGTACAGAATGTTCCATTCATTCACTGCCAATCTGGAATTCATCTGAATCTGCACTCCAGGTAGGCTTTCATTACACCACTTATGAATGTCCAAGTAACACAATGCTGGTTTTCAGCGGTCTGTTCACACTCTAAGCCCTGCTTTTTACTGGGTATCCACACAACTGTGGTCAGCTCTTCATTTTCATGTCCAAACAATCCAGACTTGAGAAATCATTGCAATCTCCAGTACAGAATGTTCCATTCATTCACTGCGAATCTGGAATTCAACTGAATCTCCACTACCTGCAGATTTATCTTACACCACTTGTGAATGTCCAAGTAAAACAATGCTGGTTTTCAGAGGCCTGTTCATGTTCGCAGTCGTGCTGTTCAATTGGCTATCCACTCAACCTGTTTTGCTCCTCATTTTCCTGTGCACACAACCCAGCCTTCAGAAATCATTGTAATCTCCACTACAGGATGTTCCATTCATTCACTGGGAATCTGGAATTCATCTGAATCTGCACTCCACGCAGGCTTTCGTTACACCACTGCTGAAAGTCGAAGTAATGCAATACTGGTTTTCAGTGGTCTGTTCACATTCGAAGCCGAGGCTTTTTACAGGCTATCCACTCAACACTGGTCAGCTCTTCATTTTCGTGTCCCCACAATCCAGATTTCAGAAATCATTGCAATCTCCACTACAGAATGTTCCATTCATTCACTGCGAGTCTGGAGTTTATCTGATTCTCCACTCCCGCCTGGTTAACATTACACCACTTGTGAATGTCCAAGTAAGCCAATGCTGGTTTTCAGAGGCCTGTTCATACTCGCAGCCGTGCTGTTTAATTGACAATTCACTCCACCCTGTTCAGCTCTTCATTGTCCCACCACACTACCAGCCTTCAGAAATCTTTGTTATCTCCACTACAGAATGTTCCATTCATTCACTGCGAATCTGGAATTCATCTGACTCTCAACTCCACGCAGGTTTTCATTACACCACTGTTGAATGTCCAAGTAACCCAATGCTGGTTTTCAGCGGCCTGTTCATATTCGCAGCCCTGCTGTTTACTTGGCTATCGATTCAAGCCTGGTCAGCTCTTCATTTTCCTGTCCACACAACACAGGCTTCAGAAATCATTGGAATCTCCTCTACAGAATGTTCCATTCATTCACTGCGAATGTGGAATTCAACTGACTCTCCACTCCATGCAGGTTTTCCTTACACCACTGATGAATGTCCAAGTAACCCAATGCTGGTTTTCAGCTGCATGTTCACACTCGCAGCCATGCTATACAATTGGCTTTCCACTAAATCCTGATTAGTTCTTGATTTTCCTTCCACACGACCCAGCCTTCAGAAATCGTTGGAATCTCCACTAGAGAATGTTCCATTCATTCACTGCGAATCTGGAATTCCTCTGAACCTCCACTCCCGGCAGGTTTTCGTTACACCACTGTTGAATGTCCAAGTAACCCAATGTTTTAAGTGTTTTCTTCACAAGCGCAGTGGTGCTGTTCAATTGGCTATCCACTCAACCCTGGCCAGCTCTACATTTTCCTGTCCACACCACAGAGACTGGAGAAATCATTGTTATCTCCACTACAGAATGTTCCATTCATTCACAGCGAATCTGGAATTCATCTGAATCTCCACTCCCGGCAGGTTTTCGTGACACCACTGGTAAATATCCAAGTAAGCCAATGCTCGTTTTAAGTGGCCTGCTCATACTCTCAGCCGTGCTGTTCAATTTGCTATCCACTCAACCCTCTTCAGCTCCATTTTCCTGTCCACATAACCCAAACTTCAGAAACAATTGGTATCTCCTCCACAGAATGTTCCATTCATTGACGGCAAATCTGAAATTCATCTAATTCTCAACTCCCGTCAGGTTTTCGTTACACCACTTGTGAATGTCCAATTAAGCCAAAGCTGGTTTTCAGTGGCCTGTTCTTACTACGAGACGTGCTGTTCATTTGGCTATCCATTCCACCCTGTTCAGCTCTACATTTTCGTGTCCACAAAACCCAGCCTTCAGAAATCATTGGAATCACCACTAGAGAATGTTCCATTCATTCACTGCGAATCTGGAATTCATCTGAATCTCCACTCCCGGCAGGTTTTCATTGCACCACTGCTGAATGTTCAAGTAACGCAATGATGGTTTTCAGCGGTCTATTCACACTCGAACCCGTGCTGTTCACGGTCTAGCGACTCAACACTGGTGAGTTCTTCTTTTTCCAGTTCAGACAATACAAACCTCAGAAACCATTGCAATCTACACTACAGAATGTTTCATTCATTCACGCGAATCTTGAATTCATCTTGTTCTCCACTCCCAGCAGGTTTTCGTTTCACCACTGGTGAATGTCCAAGCAACCCAAGGCTGGTTTCAGCTGCGTGTTAACACTCGCAGCCGTGCTGTTCAATTGGCTATCCAGTGAACGCTGGTTAGCTCTTGATTTTCCTTCCACACACCGAGCCTTCAGAAATCATTCTTATCTCCACTTCAGAATGTTCCATTCGTTCCCTGCGAATCTGGAATTCCTCTGACTCTCCACACCAGGCAGATTTTCCTAACAACACTGGTGAATGACCAGGTAATCCAATGCTGGTTTTCAGCGGCTGTTCACACTCACAGCCTTGCTGTTCAATTGGCAATCCAGTCAAACCTAGTCAGCTCTTCATTTTCCTGTCCACACAACCCAGCGTTCAGAAATCATTGGAATCTCTACTACAGAAATTTCCATTCATTCACTGTGAATCTGGAAATACTCTGAATCTGCATTCCAGGAAGGCTTTCGTTACACCACTGATGAATGTCCAAGTAATGCAATGCTGCTTCTTAGTGGTCTGTTCACACTCGAAACCGTGCTGTTCATTGGCTATCCACTCAATATCGGTCAGCTCTTCAATATCCTGTCCAGACTATCCAGATTCCTAAATGTTGGCAATCACCACTACAGAATGTTCCATTCAATCACGCGAATCTGGAATTCATCAGAGTCTCCACTCCTGGAAGGTTTTCGTGACACCACTGGTAAATGTCCAAGGAAGACAATGCTGGTTTTAAGCCGCCTGCTAACACACTCAGCCGTGCTGTTCAATTTGCTATCCACCCAACCCTATTCAGCTCTACATTTTCCTGTCCTCATAACCCAACCTTCAGAAATAATTGGTATCTCCTCCACAGAATGTTCCGTTCATTCACTGCGAATCTTAAATTCATCTGACTCTCAACTCCCGGCGGGTTATCGTTACACCACTTGTGAATGTCCAAGTAAGCCAATGCTGGTTTTCAGTGGCCTGTTCATACTAAGAGACGTGCTGTTCATTTGGCTATCCACTCCACCCTGTTCAGCTCTACATTTTCGTGTCCACAAAACCCAGCCTTCAGAAATCATTGGAATCACCACTAGAGAATGTTCCATTCATTCACTGCGAATCTGGAATTCATCTGAACCTCCACTCCTGGCAGGTTTTCGTTACGCCACTGGTGAATGTCCAAGTAACTCAATACTGGTTTTCAGAGGCATGTTCTACTCGCAGAAGTGCTGTTCAATGGGCTATCCACTCAATATTGGTCAGCTCTTCATTTTCCTCTCCACACAAACCAGCCTTCAGAAATCATTGGGCTCTCCACTACAGACTGTTCCATTCATTCACTGCGATTCTGCAATTCATCTGACTCTCCGCTCCAGGCAGGTTTTCATTACAGCACTGGTGAATGACCAAGTAATCCAATGCTGGTTTTCAGCCGCCTTTTCACACTCGCAGTGTGCTGTTCAATTGTCTATCCACTCAAACCTGGTCAGCCTTTCATTTTCTTTTCCACAATATCAGACTTCAGAAATCATTGGAATCGCCAGTACAGAATGTTCCATTCATTCACTGCCAATCTGGAATTCATCTGAATCTGCACTCCAGGTAGGCTTTCATTACACCACTTATGAATGTCCAAGTAACACAATGCTGGCTTTCAGCGGTCTGTTCACACTCTAAGCCCTGCTTTTTACTGGGTATCCACACAACTGTGGTCAGCTCTTCATTTTCATGTCCAAACAATCCAGACTTGAGAAATCATTGCAATCTCCAGTACAGAATGTTCCATTCATTCACTGCGAATCTGGAATTCAACTGAATCTCCACTACCTGCAGATTTATCTTACACCACTTGTGAATGTCCAAGTAAAACAATGCTGGTTTTCAGAGGCCTGTTCATGTTCGCAGTCGTGCTGTTCAATTGGCTATCCACTCAACCTGTTTTGCTCCTCATTTTCCTGTGCACACAACCCAGCCTTCAGAAATCATTGTAATCTCCACTACAGGATGTTCCATTCATTCACTGGGAATCTGGAATTCATCTGAATCTGCACTCCACGCAGGCTTTCGTTACACCACTGCTGAAAGTCGAAGTAATGCAATACTGGTTTTCAGTGGTCTGTTCACATTCGAAGCCGAGGCTTTTTACAGGCTATCCACTCAACACTGGTCAGCTCTTCATTTTCGTGTCCCCACAATCCAGATTTCAGAAATCATTGCAATCTCCACTACAGAATGTTCCATTCATTCACTGCGAGTCTGGAGTTTATCTGATTCTCCACTCCCGCCTGGTTAACATTACACCACTTGTGAATGTCCAAGTAAGCCAATGCTGGTTTTCAGAGGCCTGTTCATACTCGCAGCCGTGCTGTTTAATTGACAATTCACTCCACCCTGTTCAGCTCTTCATTGTCCCACCACACTACCAGCCTTCAGAAATCTTTGTTATCTCCACTACAGAATGTTCCATTCATTCACTGCGAATCTGGAATTCATCTGACTCTCAACTCCACGCAGGTTTTCATTACACCACTGTTGAATGTCCAAGTAACCCAATGCTGGTTTTCAGCGGCCTGTTCATATTCGCAGCCCTGCTGTTTACTTGGCTATCGATTCAAGCCTGGTCAGCTCTTCATTTTCCTGTCCACACAACACAGGCTTCAGAAATCATTGGAATCTCCTCTACAGAATGTTCCATTCATTCACTGCGAATGTGGAATTCAACTGACTCTCCACTCCATGCAGGTTTTCCTTACACCACTGATGAATGTCCAAGTAACCCAATGCTGGTTTTCAGCTGCATGTTCACACTCGCAGCCATGCTATACAATTGGCTTTCCACTAAATCCTGATTAGTTCTTGATTTTCCTTCCACACGACCCAGCCTTCAGAAATCGTTGGAATCTCCACTAGAGAATGTTCCATTCATTCACTGCGAATCTGGAATTCCTCTGAACCTCCACTCCCGGCAGGTTTTCGTTACACCACTGTTGAATGTCCAAGTAACCCAATGTTTTAAGTGTTTTCTTCACAAGCGCAGTGGTGCTGTTCAATTGGCTATCCACTCAACCCTGGCCAGCTCTACATTTTCCTGTCCACACCACAGAGACTGGAGAAATCATTGTTATCTCCACTACAGAATGTTCCATTCATTCACAGCGAATCTGGAATTCATCTGAATCTCCACTCCCGGCAGGTTTTCGTGACACCACTGGTAAATATCCAAGTAAGCCAATGCTGGTTTTAAGTGGCCTGCTCATACTCTCAGCCGTGCTGTTCAATTTGCTATCCACTCAACCCTCTTCAGCTCCATTTTCCTGTCCACATAACCCAAACTTCAGAAACAATTGGTATCTCCTCCACAGAATGTTCCATTCATTGACGGCAAATCTGAAATTCATCTAATTCTCAACTCCCGTCAGGTTTTCGTTACACCACTTGTGAATGTCCAATTAAGCCAAAGCTGGTTTTCAGTGGCCTGTTCTTACTACGAGACGTGCTGTTCATTTGGCTATCCATTCCACCCTGTTCAGCTCTACATTTTCGTGTCCACAAAACCCAGCCTTCAGAAATCATTGGAATCACCACTAGAGAATGTTCCATTCATTCACTGCGAATCTGGAATTCATCTGAATCTCCACTCCCGGCAGGTTTTCATTGCACCACTGCTGAATGTTCAAGTAACGCAATGATGGTTTTCAGCGGTCTATTCACACTCGAACCCGTGCTGTTCACGGTCTAGCGACTCAACACTGGTGAGTTCTTCTTTTTCCAGTTCAGACAATACAAACCTCAGAAACCATTGCAATCTACACTACAGAATGTTTCATTCATTCACGCGAATCTTGAATTCATCTTGTTCTCCACTCCCAGCAGGTTTTCGTTTCACCACTGGTGAATGTCCAAGCAACCCAAGGCTGGTTTCAGCTGCGTGTTAACACTCGCAGCCGTGCTGTTCAATTGGCTATCCAGTGAACGCTGGTTAGCTCTTGATTTTCCTTCCACACACCGAGCCTTCAGAAATCATTCTTATCTCCACTTCAGAATGTTCCATTCGTTCCCTGCGAATCTGGAATTCCTCTGACTCTCCACACCAGGCAGATTTTCCTAACAACACTGGTGAATGACCAGGTAATCCAATGCTGGTTTTCAGCGGCTGTTCACACTCACAGCCTTGCTGTTCAATTGGCAATCCAGTCAAACCTAGTCAGCTCTTCATTTTCCTGTCCACACAACCCAGCGTTCAGAAATCATTGGAATCTCTACTACAGAAATTTCCATTCATTCACTGTGAATCTGGAAATACTCTGAATCTGCATTCCAGGAAGGCTTTCGTTACACCACTGATGAATGTCCAAGTAATGCAATGCTGCTTCTTAGTGGTCTGTTCACACTCGAAACCGTGCTGTTCATTGGCTATCCACTCAATATCGGTCAGCTCTTCAATATCCTGTCCAGACTATCCAGATTCCTAAATGTTGGCAATCACCACTACAGAATGTTCCATTCAATCACGCGAATCTGGAATTCATCAGAGTCTCCACTCCTGGAAGGTTTTCGTGACACCACTGGTAAATGTCCAAGGAAGACAATGCTGGTTTTAAGCCGCCTGCTAACACACTCAGCCGTGCTGTTCAATTTGCTATCCACCCAACCCTATTCAGCTCTACATTTTCCTGTCCTCATAACCCAACCTTCAGAAATAATTGGTATCTCCTCCACAGAATGTTCCGTTCATTCACTGCGAATCTTAAATTCATCTGACTCTCAACTCCCGGCGGGTTATCGTTACACCACTTGTGAATGTCCAAGTAAGCCAATGCTGGTTTTCAGTGGCCTGTTCATACTAAGAGACGTGCTGTTCATTTGGCTATCCACTCCACCCTGTTCAGCTCTACATTTTCGTGTCCACAAAACCCAGCCTTCAGAAATCATTGGAATCACCACTAGAGAATGTTCCATTCATTCACTGCGAATCTGGAATTCATCTGAACCTCCACTCCTGGCAGGTTTTCGTTACGCCACTGGTGAATGTCCAAGTAACTCAATACTGGTTTTCAGAGGCATGTTCTACTCGCAGAAGTGCTGTTCAATGGGCTATCCACTCAATATTGGTCAGCTCTTCATTTTCCTCTCCACACAAACCAGCCTTCAGAAATCATTGGGCTCTCCACTACAGACTGTTCCATTCATTCACTGCGATTCTGCAATTCATCTGACTCTCCGCTCCAGGCAGGTTTTCATTACAGCACTGGTGAATGACCAAGTAATCCAATGCTGGTTTTCAGCCGCCTTTTCACACTCGCAGTGTGCTGTTCAATTGTCTATCCACTCAAACCTGGTCAGCCTTTCATTTTCTTTTCCACAATATCAGACTTCAGAAATCATTGGAATCGCCAGTACAGAATGTTCCATTCATTCACTGCCAATCTGGAATTCATCTGAATCTGCACTCCAGGTAGGCTTTCATTACACCACTTATGAATGTCCAAGTAACACAATGCTGGCTTTCAGCGGTCTGTTCACACTCTAAGCCCTGCTTTTTACTGGGTATCCACACAACTGTGGTCAGCTCTTCATTTTCATGTCCAAACAATCCAGACTTGAGAAATCATTGCAATCTCCAGTACAGAATGTTCCATTCATTCACTGCGAATCTGGAATTCAACTGAATCTCCACTACCTGCAGATTTATCTTACACCACTTGTGAATGTCCAAGTAAAACAATGCTGGTTTTCAGAGGCCTGTTCATGTTCGCAGTCGTGCTGTTCAATTGGCTATCCACTCAACCTGTTTTGCTCCTCATTTTCCTGTGCACACAACCCAGCCTTCAGAAATCATTGTAATCTCCACTACAGGATGTTCCATTCATTCACTGGGAATCTGGAATTCATCTGAATCTGCACTCCACGCAGGCTTTCGTTACACCACTGCTGAAAGTCGAAGTAATGCAATACTGGTTTTCAGTGGTCTGTTCACATTCGAAGCCGAGGCTTTTTACAGGCTATCCACTCAACACTGGTCAGCTCTTCATTTTCGTGTCCCCACAATCCAGATTTCAGAAATCATTGCAATCTCCACTACAGAATGTTCCATTCATTCACTGCGAGTCTGGAGTTTATCTGATTCTCCACTCCCGCCTGGTTAACATTACACCACTTGTGAATGTCCAAGTAAGCCAATGCTGGTTTTCAGAGGCCTGTTCATACTCGCAGCCGTGCTGTTTAATTGACAATTCACTCCACCCTGTTCAGCTCTTCATTGTCCCACCACACTACCAGCCTTCAGAAATCTTTGTTATCTCCACTACAGAATGTTCCATTCATTCACTGCGAATCTGGAATTCATCTGACTCTCAACTCCACGCAGGTTTTCATTACACCACTGTTGAATGTCCAAGTAACCCAATGCTGGTTTTCAGCGGCCTGTTCATATTCGCAGCCCTGCTGTTTACTTGGCTATCGATTCAAGCCTGGTCAGCTCTTCATTTTCCTGTCCACACAACACAGGCTTCAGAAATCATTGGAATCTCCTCTACAGAATGTTCCATTCATTCACTGCGAATGTGGAATTCAACTGACTCTCCACTCCATGCAGGTTTTCCTTACACCACTGATGAATGTCCAAGTAACCCAATGCTGGTTTTCAGCTGCATGTTCACACTCGCAGCCATGCTATACAATTGGCTTTCCACTAAATCCTGATTAGTTCTTGATTTTCCTTCCACACGACCCAGCCTTCAGAAATCGTTGGAATCTCCACTAGAGAATGTTCCATTCATTCACTGCGAATCTGGAATTCCTCTGAACCTCCACTCCCGGCAGGTTTTCGTTACACCACTGTTGAATGTCCAAGTAACCCAATGTTTTAAGTGTTTTCTTCACAAGCGCAGTGGTGCTGTTCAATTGGCTATCCACTCAACCCTGGCCAGCTCTACATTTTCCTGTCCACACCACAGAGACTGGAGAAATCATTGTTATCTCCACTACAGAATGTTCCATTCATTCACAGCGAATCTGGAATTCATCTGAATCTCCACTCCCGGCAGGTTTTCGTGACACCACTGGTAAATATCCAAGTAAGCCAATGCTGGTTTTAAGTGGCCTGCTCATACTCTCAGCCGTGCTGTTCAATTTGCTATCCACTCAACCCTCTTCAGCTCCATTTTCCTGTCCACATAACCCAAACTTCAGAAACAATTGGTATCTCCTCCACAGAATGTTCCATTCATTGACGGCAAATCTGAAATTCATCTAATTCTCAACTCCCGTCAGGTTTTCGTTACACCACTTGTGAATGTCCAATTAAGCCAAAGCTGGTTTTCAGTGGCCTGTTCTTACTACGAGACGTGCTGTTCATTTGGCTATCCATTCCACCCTGTTCAGCTCTACATTTTCGTGTCCACAAAACCCAGCCTTCAGAAATCATTGGAATCACCACTAGAGAATGTTCCATTCATTCACTGCGAATCTGGAATTCATCTGAATCTCCACTCCCGGCAGGTTTTCATTGCACCACTGCTGAATGTTCAAGTAACGCAATGATGGTTTTCAGCGGTCTATTCACACTCGAACCCGTGCTGTTCACGGTCTAGCGACTCAACACTGGTGAGTTCTTCTTTTTCCAGTTCAGACAATACAAACCTCAGAAACCATTGCAATCTACACTACAGAATGTTTCATTCATTCACGCGAATCTTGAATTCATCTTGTTCTCCACTCCCAGCAGGTTTTCGTTTCACCACTGGTGAATGTCCAAGCAACCCAAGGCTGGTTTCAGCTGCGTGTTAACACTCGCAGCCGTGCTGTTCAATTGGCTATCCAGTGAACGCTGGTTAGCTCTTGATTTTCCTTCCACACACCGAGCCTTCAGAAATCATTCTTATCTCCACTTCAGAATGTTCCATTCGTTCCCTGCGAATCTGGAATTCCTCTGACTCTCCACACCAGGCAGATTTTCCTAACAACACTGGTGAATGACCAGGTAATCCAATGCTGGTTTTCAGCGGCTGTTCACACTCACAGCCTTGCTGTTCAATTGGCAATCCAGTCAAACCTAGTCAGCTCTTCATTTTCCTGTCCACACAACCCAGCGTTCAGAAATCATTGGAATCTCTACTACAGAAATTTCCATTCATTCACTGTGAATCTGGAAATACTCTGAATCTGCATTCCAGGAAGGCTTTCGTTACACCACTGATGAATGTCCAAGTAATGCAATGCTGCTTCTTAGTGGTCTGTTCACACTCGAAACCGTGCTGTTCATTGGCTATCCACTCAATATCGGTCAGCTCTTCAATATCCTGTCCAGACTATCCAGATTCCTAAATGTTGGCAATCACCACTACAGAATGTTCCATTCAATCACGCGAATCTGGAATTCATCAGAGTCTCCACTCCTGGAAGGTTTTCGTGACACCACTGGTAAATGTCCAAGGAAGACAATGCTGGTTTTAAGCCGCCTGCTAACACACTCAGCCGTGCTGTTCAATTTGCTATCCACCCAACCCTATTCAGCTCTACATTTTCCTGTCCTCATAACCCAACCTTCAGAAATAATTGGTATCTCCTCCACAGAATGTTCCGTTCATTCACTGCGAATCTTAAATTCATCTGACTCTCAACTCCCGGCGGGTTATCGTTACACCACTTGTGAATGTCCAAGTAAGCCAATGCTGGTTTTCAGTGGCCTGTTCATACTAAGAGACGTGCTGTTCATTTGGCTATCCACTCCACCCTGTTCAGCTCTACATTTTCGTGTCCACAAAACCCAGCCTTCAGAAATCATTGGAATCACCACTAGAGAATGTTCCATTCATTCACTGCGAATCTGGAATTCATCTGAACCTCCACTCCTGGCAGGTTTTCGTTACGCCACTGGTGAATGTCCAAGTAACTCAATACTGGTTTCAGAGGCATGTTCTACTCGCAGAAGTGCTGTTCAATGGGCTATCCACTCAATATTGGTCAGCTCTTCATTTTCCTCTCCACACAAACCAGCCTTCAGAAATCATTGGGCTCTCCACTACAGACTATTCCATTCATTCACTGCGATTCTGCAATTCATCTGACTCTCCGCTCCAGGCAGGTTTTCATTACAGCACTGGTGAATGACCAAGAAATCCAATGCTGGTTTTCAGCCGCCTTTTCACACTCGCAGTGTGCTGTTCAATTGTCTATCCACTCAAACCTGGTCAGCCTTTCATTTTCTTTTCCACAATATCAGACTTCAGAAATCATTGGAATCGCCAGTACAGAATGTTCCATTCATTCACTGCCAATCTGGAATTCATCTGAATCTGCACTCCAGGTAGGCTTTCATTACACCACTTATGAATGTCCAAGTAACACAATGCTGGTTTTCAGCGGTCTGTTCACACTCTAAGCCCTGCTTTTTACTGGGTATCCACACAACTGTGGTCAGCTCTTCATTTTCATGTCCAAACAATCCAGACTTGAGAAATCATTGCAATCTCCAGTACAGAATGTTCCATTCATTCACTGCGAATCTGGAATTCAACTGAATCTCCACTACCTGCAGATTTATCTTACACCACTTGTGAATGTCCAAGTAAAACAATGCTGGTTTTCAGAGGCCTGTTCATGTTCGCAGTCGTGCTGTTCAATTGGCTATCCACTCAACCTGTTTTGCTCCTCATTTTCCTGTGCACACAACCCAGCCTTCAGAAATCATTGTAATCTCCACTACAGGATGTTCCATTCATTCACTGGGAATCTGGAATTCATCTGAATCTGCACTCCACGCAGGCTTTCGTTACACCACTGCTGAAAGTCGAAGTAATGCAATACTGGTTTTCAGTGGTCTGTTCACATTCGAAGCCGAGGCTTTTTACAGGCTATCCACTCAACACTGGTCAGCTCTTCATTTTCGTGTCCCCACAATCCAGATTTCAGAAATCATTGCAATCTCCACTACAGAATGTTCCATTCATTCACTGCGAGTCTGGAGTTTATCTGATTCTCCACTCCCGCCTGGTTAACATTACACCACTTGTGAATGTCCAAGTAAGCCAATGCTGGTTTTCAGAGGCCTGTTCATACTCGCAGCCGTGCTGTTTAATTGACAATTCACTCCACCCTGTTCAGCTCTTCATTGTCCCACCACACTACCAGCCTTCAGAAATCTTTGTTATCTCCACTACAGAATGTTCCATTCATTCACTGCGAATCTGGAATTCATCTGACTCTCAACTCCACGCAGGTTTTCATTACACCACTGTTGAATGTCCAAGTAACCCAATGCTGGTTTTCAGCGGCCTGTTCATATTCGCAGCCCTGCTGTTTACTTGGCTATCGATTCAAGCCTGGTCAGCTCTTCATTTTCCTGTCCACACAACACAGGCTTCAGAAATCATTGGAATCTCCTCTACAGAATGTTCCATTCATTCACTGCGAATGTGGAATTCAACTGACTCTCCACTCCATGCAGGTTTTCCTTACACCACTGATGAATGTCCAAGTAACCCAATGCTGGTTTTCAGCTGCATGTTCACACTCGCAGCCATGCTATACAATTGGCTTTCCACTAAATCCTGATTAGTTCTTGATTTTCCTTCCACACGACCCAGCCTTCAGTAATCGTTGGAATCTCCACTAGAGAATGTTCCATTCATTCACTGCGAATCTGGAATTCCTCTGAACCTCCACTCCCGGCAGGTTTTCGTTACACCACTGTTGAATGTCCAAGTAACCCAATGTTTTAAGTGTTTTCTTCACAAGCGCAGTGGTGCTGTTCAATTGGCTATCCACTCAACCCTGGCCAGCTCTACATTTTCCTGTCCACACCACAGAGACTGGAGAAATCATTGTTATCTCCACTACAGAATGTTCCATTCATTCACAGCGAATCTGGAATTCATCTGAATCTCCACTCCCGGCAGGTTTTCGTGACACCACTGGTAAATATCCAAGTAAGCCAATGCTGGTTTTAAGTGGCCTGCTCATACTCTCAGCCGTGCTGTTCAATTTGCTATCCACTCAACCCTCTTCAGCTCCATTTTCCTGTCCACATAACCCAAACTTCAGAAACAATTGGTATCTCCTCCACAGAATGTTCCATTCATTGACGGCAAATCTGAAATTCATCTAATTCTCAACTCCCGTCAGGTTTTCGTTACACCACTTGTGAATGTCCAATTAAGCCAAAGCTGGTTTTCAGTGGCCTGTTCTTACTACGAGACGTGCTGTTCATTTGGCTATCCATTCCACCCTGTTCAGCTCTACATTTTCGTGTCCACAAAACCCAGCCTTCAGAAATCATTGGAATCACCACTAGAGAATGTTCCATTCATTCACTGCGAATCTGGAATTCATCTGAATCTCCACTCCCGGCAGGTTTTCATTGCACCACTGCTGAATGTTCAAGTAACGCAATGATGGTTTTCAGCGGTCTATTCACACTCGAACCCGTGCTGTTCACGGTCTAGCGACTCAACACTGGTGAGTTCTTCTTTTTCCAGTTCAGACAATACAAACCTCAGAAACCATTGCAATCTACACTACAGAATGTTTCATTCATTCAGGCGAATCTTGAATTCATCTTGTTCTCCACTCCCAGCAGGTTTTCGTTTCACCACTGGTGAATGTCCAAGCAACCCAAGGCTGGTTTCAGCTGCGTGTTAACACTCGCAGCCGTGCTGTTCAATTGGCTATCCAGTGAACGCTGGTTAGCTCTTGATTTTCCTTCCACACACCGAGCCTTCAGAAATCATTCTTATCTCCACTTCAGAATGTTCCATTCGTTCCCTGCGAATCTGGAATTCCTCTGACTCTCCACACCAGGCAGATTTTCCTAACAACACTGGTGAATGACCAGGTAATCCAATGCTGGTTTTCAGCGGCTGTTCACACTCACAGCCTTGCTGTTCAATTGGCAATCCAGTCAAACCTAGTCAGCTCTTCATTTTCCTGTCCACACAACCCAGCGTTCAGAAATCATTGGAATCTCTACTACAGAAATTTCCATTCATTCACTGTGAATCTGGAAATACTCTGAATCTGCATTCCAGGAAGGCTTTCGTTACACCACTGATGAATGTCCAAGTAATGCAATGCTGCTTCTTAGTGGTCTGTTCACACTCGAAACCGTGCTGTTCATTGGCTATCCACTCAATATCGGTCAGCTCTTCAATATCCTGTCCAGACTATCCAGATTCCTAAATGTTGGCAATCACCACTACAGAATGTTCCATTCAATCACGCGAATCTGGAATTCATCAGAGTCTCCACTCCTGGAAGGTTTTCGTGACACCACTGGTAAATGTCCAAGGAAGACAATGCTGGTTTTAAGCCGCCTGCTAACACACTCAGCCGTGCTGTTCAATTTGCTATCCACCCAACCCTATTCAGCTCTACATTTTCCTGTCCTCATAACCCAACCTTCAGAAATAATTGGTATCTCCTCCACAGAATGTTCCGTTCATTCACTGCGAATCTTAAATTCATCTGACTCTCAACTCCCGGCGGGTTATCGTTACACCACTTGTGAATGTCCAAGTAAGCCAATGCTGGTTTTCAGTGGCCTGTTCATACTAAGAGACGTGCTGTTCATTTGGCTATCCACTCCACCCTGTTCAGCTCTACATTTTCGTGTCCACAAAACCCAGCCTTCAGAAATCATTGGAATCACCACTAGAGAATGTTCCATTCATTCACTGCGAATCTGGAATTCATCTGAACCTCCACTCCTGGCAGGTTTTCGTTACGCCACTGGTGAATGTCCAAGTAACTCAATACTGGTTTTCAGAGGCATGTTCTACTCGCAGAAGTGCTGTTCAATGGGCTATCCACTCAATATTGGTCAGCTCTTCATTTTCCTCTCCACACAAACCAGCCTTCAGAAATCATTGGGCTCTCCACTACAGACTGTTCCATTCATTCACTGCGATTCTGCAATTCATCTGACTCTCCGCTCCAGGCAGGTTTTCATTACAGCACTGGTGAATGACCAAGTAATCCAATGCTGGTTTTCAGCCGCCTTTTCACACTCGCAGTGTGCTGTTCAATTGTCTATCCACTCAAACCTGGTCAGCCTTTCATTTTCTTTTCCACAATATCAGACTTCAGAAATCATTGGAATCGCCAGTACAGAATGTTCCATTCATTCACTGCCAATCTGGAATTCATCTGAATCTGCACTCCAGGTAGGCTTTCATTACACCACTTATGAATGTCCAAGTAACACAATGCTGGCTTTCAGCGGTCTGTTCACACTCTAAGCCCTGCTTTTTACTGGGTATCCACACAACTGTGGTCAGCTCTTCATTTTCATGTCCAAACAATCCAGACTTGAGAAATCATTGCAATCTCCAGTACAGAATGTTCCATTCATTCACTGCGAATCTGGAATTCAACTGAATCTCCACTACCTGCAGATTTATCTTACACCACTTGTGAATGTCCAAGTAAAACAATGCTGGTTTTCAGAGGCCTGTTCATGTTCGCAGTCGTGCTGTTCAATTGGCTATCCACTCAACCTGTTTTGCTCCTCATTTTCCTGTGCACACAACCCAGCCTTCAGAAATCATTGTAATCTCCACTACAGGATGTTCCATTCATTCACTGGGAATCTGGAATTCATCTGAATCTGCACTCCACGCAGGCTTTCGTTACACCACTGCTGAAAGTCGAAGTAATGCAATACTGGTTTTCAGTGGTCTGTTCACATTCGAAGCCGAGGCTTTTTACAGGCTATCCACTCAACACTGGTCAGCTCTTCATTTTCGTGTCCCCACAATCCAGATTTCAGAAATCATTGCAATCTCCACTACAGAATGTTCCATTCATTCACTGCGAGTCTGGAGTTTATCTGATTCTCCACTCCCGCCTGGTTAACATTACACCACTTGTGAATGTCCAAGTAAGCCAATGCTGGTTTTCAGAGGCCTGTTCATACTCGCAGCCGTGCTGTTTAATTGACAATTCACTCCACCCTGTTCAGCTCTTCATTGTCCCACCACACTACCAGCCTTCAGAAATCTTTGTTATCTCCACTACAGAATGTTCCATTCATTCACTGCGAATCTGGAATTCATCTGACTCTCAACTCCACGCAGGTTTTCATTACACCACTGTTGAATGTCCAAGTAACCCAATGCTGGTTTTCAGCGGCCTGTTCATATTCGCAGCCCTGCTGTTTACTTGGCTATCGATTCAAGCCTGGTCAGCTCTTCATTTTCCTGTCCACACAACACAGGCTTCAGAAATCATTGGAATCTCCTCTACAGAATGTTCCATTCATTCACTGCGAATGTGGAATTCAACTGACTCTCCACTCCATGCAGGTTTTCCTTACACCACTGATGAATGTCCAAGTAACCCAATGCTGGTTTTCAGCTGCATGTTCACACTCGCAGCCATGCTATACAATTGGCTTTCCACTAAATCCTGATTAGTTCTTGATTTTCCTTCCACACGACCCAGCCTTCAGAAATCGTTGGAATCTCCACTAGAGAATGTTCCATTCATTCACTGCGAATCTGGAATTCCTCTGAACCTCCACTCCCGGCAGGTTTTCGTTACACCACTGTTGAATGTCCAAGTAACCCAATGTTTTAAGTGTTTTCTTCACAAGCGCAGTGGTGCTGTTCAATTGGCTATCCACTCAACCCTGGCCAGCTCTACATTTTCCTGTCCACACCACAGAGACTGGAGAAATCATTGTTATCTCCACTACAGAATGTTCCATTCATTCACAGCGAATCTGGAATTCATCTGAATCTCCACTCCCGGCAGGTTTTCGTGACACCACTGGTAAATATCCAAGTAAGCCAATGCTGGTTTTAAGTGGCCTGCTCATACTCTCAGCCGTGCTGTTCAATTTGCTATCCACTCAACCCTCTTCAGCTCCATTTTCCTGTCCACATAACCCAAACTTCAGAAACAATTGGTATCTCCTCCACAGAATGTTCCATTCATTGACGGCAAATCTGAAATTCATCTAATTCTCAACTCCCGTCAGGTTTTCGTTACACCACTTGTGAATGTCCAATTAAGCCAAAGCTGGTTTTCAGTGGCCTGTTCTTACTACGAGACGTGCTGTTCATTTGGCTATCCATTCCACCCTGTTCAGCTCTACATTTTCGTGTCCACAAAACCCAGCCTTCAGAAATCATTGGAATCACCACTAGAGAATGTTCCATTCATTCACTGCGAATCTGGAATTCATCTGAATCTCCACTCCCGGCAGGTTTTCATTGCACCACTGCTGAATGTTCAAGTAACGCAATGATGGTTTTCAGCGGTCTATTCACACTCGAACCCGTGCTGTTCACGGTCTAGCGACTCAACACTGGTGAGTTCTTCTTTTTCCAGTTCAGACAATACAAACCTCAGAAACCATTGCAATCTACACTACAGAATGTTTCATTCATTCAGGCGAATCTTGAATTCATCTTGTTCTCCACTCCCAGCAGGTTTTCGTTTCACCACTGGTGAATGTCCAAGCAACCCAAGGCTGGTTTCAGCTGCGTGTTAACACTCGCAGCCGTGCTGTTCAATTGGCTATCCAGTGAACGCTGGTTAGCTCTTGATTTTCCTTCCACACACCGAGCCTTCAGAAATCATTCTTATCTCCACTTCAGAATGTTCCATTCGTTCCCTGCGAATCTGGAATTCCTCTGACTCTCCACACCAGGCAGATTTTCCTAACAACACTGGTGAATGACCAGGTAATCCAATGCTGGTTTTCAGCGGCTGTTCACACTCACAGCCTTGCTGTTCAATTGGCAATCCAGTCAAACCTAGTCAGCTCTTCATTTTCCTGTCCACACAACCCAGCGTTCAGAAATCATTGGAATCTCTACTACAGAAATTTCCATTCATTCACTGTGAATCTGGAAATACTCTGAATCTGCATTCCAGGAAGGCTTTCGTTACACCACTGATGAATGTCCAAGTAATGCAATGCTGCTTCTTAGTGGTCTGTTCACACTCGAAACCGTGCTGTTCATTGGCTATCCACTCAATATCGGTCAGCTCTTCAATATCCTGTCCAGACTATCCAGATTCCTAAATGTTGGCAATCACCACTACAGAATGTTCCATTCAATCACGCGAATCTGGAATTCATCAGAGTCTCCACTCCTGGAAGGTTTTCGTGACACCACTGGTAAATGTCCAAGGAAGACAATGCTGGTTTTAAGCCGCCTGCTAACACACTCAGCCGTGCTGTTCAATTTGCTATCCACCCAACCCTATTCAGCTCTACATTTTCCTGTCCTCATAACCCAACCTTCAGAAATAATTGGTATCTCCTCCACAGAATGTTCCGTTCATTCACTGCGAATCTTAAATTCATCTGACTCTCAACTCCCGGCGGGTTATCGTTACACCACTTGTGAATGTCCAAGTAAGCCAATGCTGGTTTTCAGTGGCCTGTTCATACTAAGAGACGTGCTGTTCATTTGGCTATCCACTCCACCCTGTTCAGCTCTACATTCTCGTGTCCACAAAACCCAGCCTTCAGAAATCATTGGAATCACCACTAGAGAATGTTCCATTCATTCACTGCGAATCTGGAATTCCTCTGAACCTCCACTCCTGGCAGGTTTTCGTTACGCCACTGGTGAATGTCCAAGTAACTCAATACTGGTTTTCAGAGGCATGTTCAACTCGCAGAAGTGCTGTTCAATGGGCTATCCACTCAATATTGGTCAGCTCTTCATTTTCCTCTCCACACAAACCAGCCTTCAGAAATCATTGGGCTCTCCACTACAGACTGTTCCATTCATTCACTGCGATTCTGCAATTCATCTGACTCTCCGCTCCAGGCAGGTTTTCATTACAGCACTGGTGAATGACCAAGTAATCCAATGCTGGTTTTCAGCCGCCTTTTCACACTCGCAGTGTGCTGTTCAATTGTCTATCCACTCAAACCTGGTCAGCCTTTCATTTTCTTTTCCACAATATCAGACTTCAGAAATCATTGGAATCGCCAGTACAGAATGTTCCATTCATTCACTGCCAATCTGGAATTCATCTGAATCTGCACTCCAGGTAGGCTTTCATTACACCACTTATGAATGTCCAAGTAACACAATGCTGGTTTTCAGCGGTCTGTTCACACTCTAAGCCCTGCTTTTTACTGGGTATCCACACAACTGTGGTCAGCTCTTCATTTTCATGTCCAAACAATCCAGACTTGAGAAATCATTGCAATCTCCAGTACAGAATGTTCCATTCATTCACTGCGAATCTGGAATTCAACTGAATCTCCACTACCTGCAGATTTATCTTACACCACTTGTGAATGTCCAAGTAAAACAATGCTGGTTTTCAGAGGCCTGTTCATGTTCGCAGTCGTGCTGTTCAATTGGCTATCCACTCAACCTGTTTTGCTCCTCATTTTCCTGTGCACTCAACCCAGCCTTCAGAAATCATTGTAATCTCCACTACAGGATGTTCCATTCATTCACTGGGAATCTGGAATTCATCTGAATCTGCACTCCACGCAGGCTTTCGTTACACCACTGCTGAAAGTCGAAGTAATGCAATACTGGTTTTCAGTGGTCTATTCACATTCGAAGCCGAGGCTTTTTACAGGCTATCCACTCAACACTGGTCAGCTCTTCATTTTCGTGTCCCCACAATCCAGATTTCAGAAATCATTGCAATCTCCACTACAGAATGTTCCATTCATTCACTGCGAGTCTGAAGTTTATCTGATTCTCCACTCCCGCCTGGTTAACATTACACCACTTGTGAATGTCCAAGTAAGCCAATGCTGGTTTTCAGAGGCCTGTTCATACTCGCAGCCGTGCTGTTTAATTGACAATTCACTCCACCCTGTTCAGCTCTTCATTGTCCCACCACACTACCAGCCTTCAGAAATCTTTGTTATCTCCACTACAGAATGTTCCATTCATTCACTGCGAATCTGGAATTCATCTGACTCTCAACTCCACGCAGGTTTTCATTACACCACTGTTGAATGTCCAAGTAACCCAATGCTGGTTTTCAGCGGCCTGTTCATATTCGCAGCCCTGCTGTTTACTTGGCTATCGATTCAAGCCTGGTCAGCTCTTCATTTTCCTGTCCACACAACACAGGCTTCAGAAATCATTGGAATCTCCTCTACAGAATGTTCCATTCATTCACTGCGAATGTGGAATTCAACTGACTCTCCACTCCATGCAGGTTTTCCTTACACCACTGATGAATGTCCAAGTAACCCAATGCTGGTTTTCAGCTGCATGTTCACACTCGCAGCCATGCTATACAATTGGCTTTCCACTAAATCCTGATTAGTTCTTGATTTTCCTTCCACACGACCCAGCCTTCAGAAATCATTGGAATCTCCACTAGAGAATGTTCCATTCATTCACTGCGAATCTGGAATTCCTCTGAACCTCCACTCCCGGCAGGTTTTCGTTACACCACTGTTGAATGTCCAAGTAACCCAATGTTTTAAGTGTTTTCTTCACAAGCGCAGTGGTGCTGTTCAATTGGCTATCCACTCAACCCTGGCCAGCTCTACATTTTCCTGTCCACACCACAGAGACTGGAGAAATCATTGTTATCTCCACTACAGAATGTTCCATTCATTCACAGCGAATCTGGAATTCATCTGAATCTCCACTCCCGGCAGGTTTTCGTGACACCACTGGTAAATATCCAAGTAAGCCAATGCTGGTTTTAAGTGGCCTGCTCATACTCTCAGCCGTGCTGTTCAATTTGCTATCCACTCAACCCTCTTCAGCTCCATTTTCCTGTCCACATAACCCAAACTTCAGAAACAATTGGTATCTCCTCCACAGAATGTTCCATTCATTGACGGCAAATCTGAAATTCATCTAATTCTCAACTCCCGTCAGGTTTTCGTTACACCACTTGTGAATGTCCAATTAAGCCAAAGCTGGTTTTCAGTGGCCTGTTCTTACTACGAGACGTGCTGTTCATTTGGCTATCCATTCCACCCTGTTCAGCTCTACATTTTCGTGTCCACAAAACCCAGCCTTCAGAAATCATTGGAATCACCACTAGAGAATGTTCCATTCATTCACTGCGAATCTGGAATTCATCTGAATCTCCACTCCCGGCAGGTTTTCATTGCACCACTGCTGAATGTTCAAGTAACGCAATGATGGTTTTCAGCGGTCTATTCACACTCGAACCCGTGCTGTTCACGGTCTAGCGACTCAACACTGGTGAGTTCTTCTTTTTCCAGTTCAGACAATACAAACCTCAGAAACCATTGCAATCTACACTACAGAATGTTTCATTCATTCACGCGAATCTTGAATTCATCTTGTTCTCCACTCCCAGCAGGTTTTCGTTTCACCACTGGTGAATGTCCAAGCAACCCAAGGCTGGTTTCAGCTGCGTGTTAACACTCGCAGCCGTGCTGTTCAATTGGCTATCCAGTGAACGCTGGTTAGCTCTTGATTTTCCTTCCACACACCGAGCCTTCAGAAATCATTCTTATCTCCACTTCAGAGTGTTCCATTCGTTCCCTGCGAATCTGGAATTCCTCTGACTCTCCACACCAGGCAGATTTTCCTAACAACACTGGTGAATGACCAGGTAATCCAATGCTGGTTTTCAGCGGCTGTTCACACTCACAGCCTTGCTGTTCAATTGGCAATCCAGTCAAACCTAGTCAGCTCTTCATTTTCCTGTCCACACAACCCAGCGTTCAGAAATCATTGGAATCTCTACTACAGAAATTTCCATTCATTCACTGTGAATCTGGAAATACTCTGAATCTGCATTCCAGGAAGGCTTTCGTTACACCACTGATGAATGTCCAAGTAATGCAATGCTGCTTCTTAGTGGTCTGTTCACACTCGAAACCGTGCTGTTCATTGGCTATCCACTCAATATCGGTCAGCTCTTCAATATCCTGTCCAGACTATCCAGATTCCTAAATGTTGGCAATCACCACTACAGAATGTTCCATTCAATCACGCGAATCTGGAATTCATCAGAGTCTCCACTCCTGGAAGGTTTTCGTGACACCACTGGTAAATGTCCAAGGAAGACAATGCTGGTTTTAAGCCGCCTGCTAACACACTCAGCCGTGCTGTTCAATTTGCTATCCACCCAACCCTATTCAGCTCTACATTTTCCTGTCCTCATAACCCAACCTTCAGAAATAATTGGTATCTCCTCCACAGAATGTTCCGTTCATTCACTGCGAATCTTAAATTCATCTGACTCTCAACTCCCGGCGGGTTATCGTTACACCACTTGTGAATGTCCAAGTAAGCCAATGCTGGTTTTCAGTGGCCTGTTCATACTAAGAGACGTGCTGTTCATTTGGCTATCCACTCCACCCTGTTCAGCTCTACATTTTCGTGTCCACAAAACCCAGCCTTCAGAAATCATTGGAATCACCACTAGAGAATGTTCCATTCATTCACTGCGAATCTGGAATTCCTCTGAACCTCCACTCCTGGCAGGTTTTCGTTACGCCACTGGTGAATGTCCAAGTAACTCAATACTGGTTTTCAGAGGCATGTTCAACTCGCAGAAGTGCTGTTCAATGGGCTATCCACTCAATATTGGTCAGCTCTTCATTTTCCTCTCCACACAAACCAGCCTTCAGAAATCATTGGGCTCTCCACTACAGACTGTTCCATTCATTCACTGCGATTCTGCAATTCATCTGACTCTCCGCTCCAGGCAGGTTTTCATTACAGCACTGGTGAATGACCAAGTAATCCAATGCTGGTTTTCAGCCGCCTTTTCACACTCGCAGTGTGCTGTTCAATTGTCTATCCACTCAAACCTGGTCAGCCTTTCATTTTCTTTTCCACAATATCAGACTTCAGAAATCATTGGAATCGCCAGTACAGAATGTTCCATTCATTCACTGCCAATCTGGAATTCATCTGAATCTGCACTCCAGGTAGGCTTTCATTACACCACTTATGAATGTCCAAGTAACACAATGCTGGTTTTCAGCGGTCTGTTCACACTCTAAGCCCTGCTTTTTACTGGGTATCCACACAACTGTGGTCAGCTCTTCATTTTCATGTCCAAACAATCCAGACTTGAGAAATCATTGCAATCTCCAGTACAGAATGTTCCATTCATTCACTGCGAATCTGGAATTCAACTGAATCTCCACTACCTGCAGATTTATCTTACACCACTTGTGAATGTCCAAGTAAAACAATGCTGGTTTTCAGAGGCCTGTTCATGTTCGCAGTCGTGCTGTTCAATTGGCTATCCACTCAACCTGTTTTGCTCCTCATTTTCCTGTGCACTCAACCCAGCCTTCAGAAATCATTGTAATCTCCACTACAGGATGTTCCATTCATTCACTGGGAATCTGGAATTCATCTGAATCTGCACTCCACGCAGGCTTTCGTTACACCACTGCTGAAAGTCGAAGTAATGCAATACTGGTTTTCAGTGGTCTGTTCACATTCGAAGCCGAGGCTTTTTACAGGCTATCCGCTCAACACTGGTCAGCTCTTCATTTTCGTGTCCCCACAATCCAGATTTCAGAAATCATTGCAATCTCCACTACAGAATGTTCCATTCATTCACTGCGAGTCTGGAGTTTATCTGATTCTCCACTCCCGCCTGGTTAACATTACACCACTTGTGAATGTCCAAGTAAGCCAATGCTGGTTTTCAGAGGCCTGTTCATACTCGCAGCCGTGCTGTTTAATTGACAATTCACTCCACCCTGTTCAGCTCTTCATTGTCCCACCACACTACCAGCCTTCAGAAATCTTTGTTATCTCCACTACAGAATGTTCCATTCATTCACTGCGAATCTGGAATTCATCTGACTCTCAACTCCACGCAGGTTTTCATTACACCACTGTTGAATGTCCAAGTAACCCAATGCTGGTTTTCAGCGGCCTGTTCATATTCGCAGCCCTGCTGTTTACTTGGCTATCGATTCAAGCCTGGTCAGCTCTTCATTTTCCTGTCCACACAACACAGGCTTCAGAAATCATTGGAATCTCCTCTACAGAATGTTCCATTCATTCACTGCGAATGTGGAATTCAACTGACTCTCCACTCCATGCAGGTTTTCCTTACACCACTGATGAATGTCCAAGTAACCCAATGCTGGTTTTCAGCTGCATGTTCACACTCGCAGCCATGCTATACAATTGGCTTTCCACTAAATCCTGATTAGTTCTTGATTTTCCTTCCACACGACCCAGCCTTCAGAAATCGTTGGAATCTCCACTAGAGAATGTTCCATTCATTCACTGCGAATCTGGAATTCCTCTGAACCTCCACTCCCGGCAGGTTTTCGTTACACCACTGTTGAATGTCCAAGTAACCCAATGTTTTAAGTGTTTTCTTCACAAGCGCAGTGGTGCTGTTCAATTGGCTATCCACTCAACCCTGGCCAGCTCTACATTTTCCTGTCCACACCACAGAGACTGGAGAAATCATTGTTATCTCCACTACAGAATGTTCCATTCATTCACAGCGAATCTGGAATTCATCTGAATCTCCACTCCCGGCAGGTTTTCGTGACACCACTGGTAAATATCCAAGTAAGCCAATGCTGGTTTTAAGTGGCCTGCTCATACTCTCAGCCGTGCTGTTCAATTTGCTATCCACTCAACCCTCTTCAGCTCCATTTTCCTGTCCACATAACCCAAACTTCAGAAACAATTGGTATCTCCTCCACAGAATGTTCCATTCATTGACGGCAAATCTGAAATTCATCTAATTCTCAACTCCCGTCAGGTTTTCGTTACACCACTTGTGAATGTCCAATTAAGCCAAAGCTGGTTTTCAGTGGCCTGTTCTTACTACGAGACGTGCTGTTCATTTGGCTATCCATTCCACCCTGTTCAGCTCTACATTTTCGTGTCCACAAAACCCAGCCTTCAGAAATCATTGGAATCACCACTAGAGAATGTTCCATTCATTCACTGCGAATCTGGAATTCATCTGAATCTCCACTCCCGGCAGGTTTTCATTGCACCACTGCTGAATGTTCAAGTAACGCAATGATGGTTTTCAGCGGTCTATTCACACTCGAACCCGTGCTGTTCACGGTCTAGCGACTCAACACTGGTGAGTTCTTCTTTTTCCAGTTCAGACAATACAAACCTCAGAAACCATTGCAATCTACACTACAGAATGTTTCATTCATTCAGGCGAATCTTGAATTCATCTTGTTCTCCACTCCCAGCAGGTTTTCGTTTCACCACTGGTGAATGTCCAAGCAACCCAAGGCTGGTTTCAGCTGCGTGTTAACACTCGCAGCCGTGCTGTTCAATTGGCTATCCAGTGAACGCTGGTTAGCTCTTGATTTTCCTTCCACACACCGAGCCTTCAGAAATCATTCTTATCTCCACTTCAGAGTGTTCCATTCGTTCCCTGCGAATCTGGAATTCCTCTGACTCTCCACACCAGGCAGATTTTCCTAACAACACTGGTGAATGACCAGGTAATCCAATGCTGGTTTTCAGCGGCTGTTCACACTCACAGCCTTGCTGTTCAATTGGCAATCCAGTCAAACCTAGTCAGCTCTTCATTTTCCTGTCCACACAACCCAGCGTTCAGAAATCATTGGAATCTCTACTACAGAAATTTCCATTCATTCACTGTGAATCTGGAAATACTCTGAATCTGCATTCCAGGAAGGCTTTCGTTACACCACTGATGAATGTCCAAGTAATGCAATGCTGCTTCTTAGTGGTCTGTTCACACTCGAAACCGTGCTGTTCATTGGCTATCCACTCAATATCGGTCAGCTCTTCAATATCCTGTCCAGACTATCCAGATTCCTAAATGTTGGCAATCCCCACTACAGAATGTTCCATTCAATCACGCGAATCTGGAATTCATCAGAGTCTCCACTCCTGGAAGGTTTTCGTGACACCACTGGTAAATGTCCAAGGAAGACAATGCTGGTTTTAAGCCGCCTGCTAACACACTCAGCCGTGCTGTTCAATTTGCTATCCACCCAACCCTATTCAGCTCTACATTTTCCTGTCCTCATAACCCAACCTTCAGAAATAATTGGTATCTCCTCCACAGAATGTTCCGTTCATTCACTGCGAATCTTAAATTCATCTGACTCTCAACTCCCGGCGGGTTATCGTTACACCACTTGTGAATGTCCAAGTAAGCCAATGCTGGTTTTCAGTGGCCTGTTCATACTAAGAGACGTGCTGTTCATTTGGCTATCCACTCCACCCTGTTCAGCTCTACATTTTCGTGTCCACAAAACCCAGCCTTCAGAAATCATTGGAATCACCACTAGAGAATGTTCCATTCATTCACTGCGAATCTGGAATTCCTCTGAACCTCCACTCCTGGCAGGTTTTCGTTACGCCACTGGTGAATGTCCAAGTAACTCAATACTGGTTTTCAGAGGCATGTTCAACTCGCAGAAGTGCTGTTCAATGGGCTATCCACTCAATATTGGTCAGCTCTTCATTTTCCTCTCCACACAAACCAGCCTTCAGAAATCATTGGGCTCTCCACTACAGACTGTTCCATTCATTCACTGCGATTCTGCAATTCATCTGACTCTCCGCTCCAGGCAGGTTTTCATTACAGCACTGGTGAATGACCAAGTAATCCAATGCTGGTTTTCAGCCGCCTTTTCACACGCGCAGTGTGCTGTTCAATTGTCTATCCACTCAAACCTGGTCAGCCTTTCATTTTCTTTTCCACAATATCAGACTTCAGAAATCATTGGAATCGCCAGTACAGAATGTTCCATTCATTCACTGCCAATCTGGAATTCATCTGAATCTGCACTCCAGGTAGGCTTTCATTACACCACTTATGAATGTCCAAGTAACACAATGCTGGTTTTCAGCGGTCTGTTCACACTCTAAGCCCTGCTTTTTACTGGGTATCCACACAACTGTGGTCAGCTCTTCATTTTCATGTCCAAACAATCCAGACTTGAGAAATCATTGCAATCTCCAGTACAGAATGTTCCATTCATTCACTGCGAATCTGGAATTCAACTGAATCTCCACTACCTGCAGATTTATCTTACACCACTTGTGAATGTCCAAGTAAAACAATGCTGGTTTTCAGAGGCCTGTTCATGTTCGCAGTCGTGCTGTTCAATTGGCTATCCACTCAACCTGTTTTGCTCCTCATTTTCCTGTGCACACAACCCAGCCTTCAGAAATCATTGTAATCTCCACTACAGGATGTTCCATTCATTCACTGGGAATCTGGAATTCATCTGAATCTGCACTCCACGCAGGCTTTCGTTACACCACTGCTGAAAGTCGAAGTAATGCAATACTGGTTTTCAGTGGTCTGTTCACATTCGAAGCCGAGGCTTTTTACAGGCTATCCACTCAACACTGGTCAGCTCTTCATTTTCGTGTCCCCACAATCCAGATTTCAGAAATCATTGCAATCTCCACTACAGAATGTTCCATTCATTCACTGCGAGTCTGGAGTTTATCTGATTCTCCACTCCCGCCTGGTTAACATTACACCACTTGTGAATGTCCAAGTAAGCCAATGCTGGTTTTCAGAGGCCTGTTCATACTCGCAGCCGTGCTGTTTAATTGACAATTCACTCCACCCTGTTCAGCTCTTCATTGTCCCACCACACTACCAGCCTTCAGAAATCTTTGTTATCTCCACTACAGAATGTTCCATTCATTCACTGCGAATCTGGAATTCATCTGACTCTCAACTCCACGCAGGTTTTCATTACACCACTGTTGAATGTCCAAGTAACCCAATGCTGGTTTTCAGCGGCCTGTTCATATTCGCAGCCCTGCTGTTTACTTGGCTATCGATTCAAGCCTGGTCAGCTCTTCATTTTCCTGTCCACACAACACAGGCTTCAGAAATCATTGGAATCTCCTCTACAGAATGTTCCATTCATTCACTGCGAATGTGGAATTCAACTGACTCTCCACTCCATGCAGGTTTTCCTTACACCACTGATGAATGTCCAAGTAACCCAATGCTGGTTTTCAGCTGCATGTTCACACTCGCAGCCATGCTATACAATTGGCTTTCCACTAAATCCTGATTAGTTCTTGATTTTCCTTCCACACGACCCAGCCTTCAGAAATCGTTGGAATCTCCACTAGAGAATGTTCCATTCATTCACTGCGAATCTGGAATTCCTCTGAACCTCCACTCCCGGCAGGTTTTCGTTACACCACTGTTGAATGTCCAAGTAACCCAATGTTTTAAGTGTTTTCTTCACAAGCGCAGTGGTGCTGTTCAATTGGCTATCCACTCAACCCTGGCCAGCTCTACATTTTCCTGTCCACACCACAGAGACTGGAGAAATCATTGTTATCTCCACTACAGAATGTTCCATTCATTCACAGCGAATCTGGAATTCATCTGAATCTCCACTCCCGGCAGGTTTTCGTGACACCACTGGTAAATATCCAAGTAAGCCAATGCTGGTTTTAAGTGGCCTGCTCATACTCTCAGCCGTGCTGTTCAATTTGCTATCCACTCAACCCTCTTCAGCTCCATTTTCCTGTCCACATAACCCAAACTTCAGAAACAATTGGTATCTCCTCCACAGAATGTTCCATTCATTGACGGCAAATCTGAAATTCATCTAATTCTCAACTCCCGTCAGGTTTTCGTTACACCACTTGTGAATGTCCAATTAAGCCAAAGCTGGTTTTCAGTGGCCTGTTCTTACTACGAGACGTGCTGTTCATTTGGCTATCCATTCCACCCTGTTCAGCTCTACATTTTCGTGTCCACAAAACCCAGCCTTCAGAAATCATTGGAATCACCACTAGAGAATGTTCCATTCATTCACTGCGAATCTGGAATTCATCTGAATCTCCACTCCCGGCAGGTTTTCATTGCACCACTGCTGAATGTTCAAGTAACGCAATGATGGTTTTCAGCGGTCTATTCACACTCGAACCCGTGCTGTTCACGGTCTAGCGACTCAACACTGGTGAGTTCTTCTTTTTCCAGTTCAGACAATACAAACCTCAGAAACCATTGCAATCTACACTACAGAATGTTTCATTCATTCAGGCCAATCTTGAATTCATCTTGTTCTCCACTCCCAGCAGGTTTTCGTTTCACCACTGGTGAATGTCCAAGCAACCCAAGGCTGGTTTCAGCTGCGTGTTAACACTCGCAGCCGTGCTGTTCAATTGGCTATCCAGTGAACGCTGGTTAGCTCTTGATTTTCCTTCCACACACCGAGCCTTCAGAAATCATTCTTATCTCCACTTCAGAATGTTCCATTCGTTCCCTGCGAATCTGGAATTCCTCTGACTCTCCACACCAGGCAGATTTTCCTAACAACACTGGTGAATGACCAGGTAATCCAATGCTGGTTTTCAGTGGCTGTTCACACTCACAGCCTTGCTGTTCAATTGGCAATCCAGTCAAACCTAGTCAGCTCTTCATTTTCCTGTCCACACAACCCAGCGTTCAGAAATCATTGGAATCTCTACTACAGAAATTTCCATTCATTCACTGTGAATCTGGAAATACTCTGAATCTGCATTCCAGGAAGGCTTTCGTTACACCACTGATGAATGTCCAAGTAATGCAATGCTGCTTCTTAGTGGTCTGTTCACACTCGAAACCGTGCTGTTCATTGGCTATCCACTCAATATCGGTCAGCTCTTCAATATCCTGTCCAGACTATCCAGATTCCTAAATGTTGGCAATCACCACTACAGAATGTTCCATTCAATCACGCGAATCTGGAATTCATCAGAGTCTCCACTCCTGGAAGGTTTTCGTGACACCACTGGTAAATGTCCAAGGAAGACAATGCTGGTTTTAAGCCGCCTGCTAACACACTCAGCCGTGCTGTTCAATTTGCTATCCACCCAACCCTATTCAGCTCTACATTTTCCTGTCCTCATAACCCAACCTTCAGAAATAATTGGTATCTCCTCCACAGAATGTTCCGTTCATTCACTGCGAATCTTAAATTCATCTGACTCTCAACTCCCGGCGGGTTATCGTTACACCACTTGTGAATGTCCAAGTAAGCCAATGCTGGTTTTCAGTGGCCTGTTCATACTAAGAGACGTGCTGTTCATTTGGCTATCCACTCCACCCTGTTCAGCTCTACATTTTCGTGTCCACAAAACCCAGCCTTCAGAAATCATTGGAATCACCACTAGAGAATGTTCCATTCATTCACTGCGAATCTGGAATTCCTCTGAACCTCCACTCCTGGCAGGTTTTCGTTACGCCACTGGTGAATGTCCAAGTAACTCAATACTGGTTTTCAGAGGCATGTTCAACTCGCAGAAGTGCTGTTCAATGGGCTATCCACTCAATATTGGTCAGCTCTTCATTTTCCTCTCCACACAAACCAGCCTTCAGAAATCATTGGGCTCTCCACTACAGACTGTTCCATTCATTCACTGCGATTCTGCAATTCATCTGACTCTCCGCTCCAGGCAGGTTTTCATTACAGCACTGGTGAATGACCAAGTAATCCAATGCTGGTTTTCAGCCGCCTTTTCACACTCGCAGTGTGCTGTTCAATTGTCTATCCACTCAAACCTGGTCAGCCTTTCATTTTCTTTTCCACAATATCAGACTTCAGAAATCATTGGAATCGCCAGTACAGAATGTTCCATTCATTCACTGCCAATCTGGAATTCATCTGAATCTGCACTCCAGGTAGGCTTTCATTACACCACTTATGAATGTCCAAGTAACACAATGCTGGTTTTCAGCGGTCTGTTCACACTCTAAGCCCTGCTTTTTACTGGGTATCCACACAACTGTGGTCAGCTCTTCATTTTCATGTCCAAACAATCCAGACTTGAGAAATCATTGCAATCTCCAGTACAGAATGTTCCATTCATTCACTGCGAATCTGGAATTCAACTGAATCTCCACTACCTGCAGATTTATCTTACACCACTTGTGAATGTCCAAGTAAAACAATGCTGGTTTTCAGAGGCCTGTTCATGTTCGCAGTCGTGCTGTTCAATTGGCTATCCACTCAACCTGTTTTGCTCCTCATTTTCCTGTGCACACAACCCAGCCTTCAGAAATCATTGTAATCTCCACTACAGGATGTTCCATTCATTCACTGGGAATCTGGAATTCATCTGAATCTGCACTCCACGCAGGCTTTCGTTACACCACTGCTGAAAGTCGAAGTAATGCAATACTGGTTTTCAGTGGTCTGTTCACATTCGAAGCCGAGGCTTTTTACAGGCTATCCACTCAACACTGGTCAGCTCTTCATTTTCGTGTCCCCACAATCCAGATTTCAGAAATCATTGCAATCTCCACTACAGAATGTTCCATTCATTCACTGCGAGTCTGGAGTTTATCTGATTCTCCACTCCCGCCTGGTTAACATTACACCACTTGTGAATGTCCAAGTAAGCCAATGCTGGTTTTCAGAGGCCTGTTCATACTCGCAGCCGTGCTGTTTAATTGACAATTCACTCCACCCTGTTCAGCTCTTCATTGTCCCACCACACTACCAGCCTTCAGAAATCTTTGTTATCTCCACTACAGAATGTTCCATTCATTCACTGCGAATCTGGAATTCATCTGACTCTCAACTCCACGCAGGTTTTCATTACACCACTGTTGAATGTCCAAGTAACCCAATGCTGGTTTTCAGCGGCCTGTTCATATTCGCAGCCCTGCTGTTTACTTGGCTATCGATTCAAGCCTGGTCAGCTCTTCATTTTCCTGTCCACACAACACAGGCTTCAGAAATCATTGGAATCTCCTCTACAGAATGTTCCATTCATTCACTGCGAATGTGGAATTCAACTGACTCTCCACTCCATGCAGGTTTTCCTTACACCACTGATGAATGTCCAAGTAACCCAATGCTGGTTTTCAGCTGCATGTTCACACTCGCAGCCATGCTATACAATTGGCTTTCCACTAAATCCTGATTAGTTCTTGATTTTCCTTCCACACGACCCAGCCTTCAGAAATCGTTGGAATCTCCACTAGAGAATGTTCCATTCATTCACTGCGAATCTGGAATTCCTCTGAACCTCCACTCCCGGCAGGTTTTCGTTACACCACTGTTGAATGTCCAAGTAACCCAATGTTTTAAGTGTTTTCTTCACAAGCGCAGTGGTGCTGTTCAATTGGCTATCCACTCAACCCTGGCCAGCTCTACATTTTCCTGTCCACACCACAGAGACTGGAGAAATCATTGTTATCTCCACTACAGAATGTTCCATTCATTCACAGCGAATCTGGAATTCATCTGAATCTCCACTCCCGGCAGGTTTTCGTGACACCACTGGTAAATATCCAAGTAAGCCAATGCTGGTTTTAAGTGGCCTGCTCATACTCTCAGCCGTGCTGTTCAATTTGCTATCCACTCAACCCTCTTCAGCTCCATTTTCCTGTCCACATAACCCAAACTTCAGAAACAATTGGTATCTCCTCCACAGAATGTTCCATTCATTGACGGCAAATCTGAAATTCATCTAATTCTCAACTCCCGTCAGGTTTTCGTTACACCACTTGTGAATGTCCAATTAAGCCAAAGCTGGTTTTCAGTGGCCTGTTCTTACTACGAGACGTGCTGTTCATTTGGCTATCCATTCCACCCTGTTCAGCTCTACATTTTCGTGTCCACAAAATCCAGCCTTCAGAAATCATTGGAATCACCACTAGAGAATGTTCCATTCATTCACTGCGAATCTGGAATTCATCTGAATCTCCACTCCCGGCAGGTTTTCATTGCACCACTGCTGAATGTTCAAGTAACGCAATGATGGTTTTCAGCGGTCTATTCACACTCGAACCCGTGCTGTTCACGGTCTAGCGACTCAACACTGGTGAGTTCTTCTTTTTCCAGTTCAGACAATACAAACCTCAGAAACCATTGCAATCTACACTACAGAATGTTTCATTCATTCAGGCGAATCTTGAATTCATCTTGTTCTCCACTCCCAGCAGGTTTTCGTTTCACCACTGGTGAATGTCCAAGCAACCCAAGGCTGGTTTCAGCTGCGTGTTAACACTCGCAGCCGTGCTGTTCAATTGGCTATCCAGTGAACGCTGGTTAGCTCTTGATTTTCCTTCCACACACCGAGCCTTCAGAAATCATTCTTATCTCCACTTCAGAATGTTCCATTCGTTCCCTGCGAATCTGGAATTCCTCTGACTCTCCACACCAGGCAGATTTTCCTAACAACACTGGTGAATGACCAGGTAATCCAATGCTGGTTTTCAGCGGCTGTTCACACTCACAGCCTTGCTGTTCAATTGGCAATCCAGTGAAACCTAGTCAGCTCTTCATTTTCCTGTCCACACAACCCAGCGTTCAGAAATCATTGGAATCTCTACTACAGAAATTTCCATTCATTCACTGTGAATCTGGAAATACTCTGAATCTGCATTCCAGGAAGGCTTTCGTTACACCACTGATGAATGTCCAAGTAATGCAATGCTGCTTCTTAGTGGTCTGTTCACACTCGAAACCGTGCTGTTCATTGGCTATCCACTCAATATCGGTCAGCTCTTCAATATCCTGTCCAGACTATCCAGATTCCTAAATGTTGGCAATCACCACTACAGAATGTTCCATTCAATCACGCGAATCTGGAATTCATCAGAGTCTCCACTCCTGGAAGGTTTTCGTGACACCACTGGTAAATGTCCAAGGAAGACAATGCTGGTTTTAAGCCGCCTGCTAACACACTCAGCCGTGCTGTTCAATTTGCTATCCACCCAACCCTATTCAGCTCTACATTTTCCTGTCCTCATAACCCAACCTTCAGAAATAATTGGTATCTCCTCCACAGAATGTTCCGTTCATTCACTGCGAATCTTAAATTCATCTGACTCTCAACTCCCGGCGGGTTATCGTTACACCACTTGTGAATGTCCAAGTAAGCCAATGCTGGTTTTCAGTGGCCTGTTCATACTAAGAGACGTGCTGTTCATTTGGCTATCCACTCCACCCTGTTCAGCTCTACATTCTCGTGTCCACAAAACCCAGCCTTCAGAAATCATTGGAATCACCACTAGAGAATGTTCCATTCATTCACTGCGAATCTGGAATTCCTCTGAACCTCCACTCCTGGCAGGTTTTCGTTACGCCACTGGTGAATGTCCAAGTAACTCAATACTGGTTTTCAGAGGCATGTTCAACTCGCAGAAGTGCTGTTCAATGGGCTATCCACTCAATATTGGTCAGCTCTTCATTTTCCTCTCCACACAAACCAGCCTTCAGAAATCATTGGGCTCTCCACTACAGACTGTTCCATTCATTCACTGCGATTCTGCAATTCATCTGACTCTCCGCTCCAGGCAGGTTTTCATTACAGCACTGGTGAATGACCCAGTAATCCAATGCTGGTTTTCAGCCGCCTTTTCACACTCGCAGTGTGCTGTTCAATTGTCTATCCACTCAAACCTGGTCAGCCTTTCATTTTCTTTTCCACAATATCAGACTTCAGAAATCATTGGAATCGCCAGTACAGAATGTTCCATTCATTCACTGCCAATCTGGAATTCATCTGAATCTGCACTCCAGGTAGGCTTTCATTACACCACTTATGAATGTCCAAGTAACACAATGCTGGTTTTCAGCGGTCTGTTCACACTCTAAGCCCTGCTTTTTACTGGGTATCCACACAACTGTGGTCAGCTCTTCATTTTCATGTCCAAACAATCCAGACTTGAGAAATCATTGCAATCTCCAGTACAGAATGTTCCATTCATTCACTGCGAATCTGGAATTCAACTGAATCTCCACTACCTGCAGATTTATCTTACACCACTTGTGAATGTCCAAGTAAAACAATGCTGGTTTTCAGAGGCCTGTTCATGTTCGCAGTCGTGCTGTTCAATTGGCTATCCACTCAACCTGTTTTGCTCCTCATTTTCCTGTGCACACAACCCAGCCTTCAGAAATCATTGTAATCTCCACTACAGGATGTTCCATTCATTCACTGGGAATCTGGAATTCATCTGAATCTGCACTCCACGCAGGCTTTCGTTACACCACTGCTGAAAGTCGAAGTAATGCAATACTGGTTTTCAGTGGTCTGTTCACATTCGAAGCCGAGGCTTTTTACAGGCTATCCACTCAACACTGGTCAGCTCTTCATTTTCGTGTCCCCACAATCCAGATTTCAGAAATCATTGCAATCTCCACTACAGAATGTTCCATTCATTCACTGCGAGTCTGGAGTTTATCTGATTCTCCACTCCCGCCTGGTTAACATTACACCACTTGTGAATGTCCAAGTAAGCCAATGCTGGTTTTCAGAGGCCTGTTCATACTCGCAGCCGTGCTGTTTAATTGACAATTCACTCCACCCTGTTCAGCTCTTCATTGTCCCACCACACTACCAGCCTTCAGAAATCTTTGTTATCTCCACTACAGAATGTTCCATTCATTCACTGCGAATCTGGAATTCATCTGACTCTCAACTCCACGCAGGTTTTCATTACACCACTGTTGAATGTCCAAGTAACCCAATGCTGGTTTTCAGCGGCCTGTTCATATTCGCAGCCCTGCTGTTTACTTGGCTATCGATTCAAGCCTGGTCAGCTCTTCATTTTCCTGTCCACACAACACAGGCTTCAGAAATCATTGGAATCTCCTCTACAGAATGTTCCATTCATTCACTGCGAATGTGGAATTCAACTGACTCTCCACTCCATGCAGGTTTTCCTTACACCACTGATGAATGTCCAAGTAACCCAATGCTGGTTTTCAGCTGCATGTTCACACTCGCAGCCATGCTATACAATTGGCTTTCCACTAAATCCTGATTAGTTCTTGATTTTCCTTCCACACGACCCAGCCTTCAGAAATCGTTGGAATCTCCACTAGAGAATGTTCCATTCATTCACTGCGAATCTGGAATTCCTCTGAACCTCCACTCCCGGCAGGTTTTCGTTACACCACTGTTGAATGTCCAAGTAACCCAATGTTTTAAGTGTTTTCTTCACAAGCGCAGTGGTGCTGTTCAATTGGCTATCCACTCAACCCTGGCCAGCTCTACATTTTCCTGTCCACACCACAGAGACTGGAGAAATCATTGTTATCTCCACTACAGAATGTTCCATTCATTCACAGCGAATCTGGAATTCATCTGAATCTCCACTCCCGGCAGGTTTTCGTGACACCACTGGTAAATATCCAAGTAAGCCAATGCTGGTTTTAAGTGGCCTGCTCATACTCTCAGCCGTGCTGTTCAATTTGCTATCCACTCAACCCTCTTCAGCTCCATTTTCCTGTCCACATAACCCAAACTTCAGAAACAATTGGTATCTCCTCCACAGAATGTTCCATTCATTGACGGCAAATCTGAAATTCATCTAATTCTCAACTCCCGTCAGGTTTTCGTTACACCACTTGTGAATGTCCAATTAAGCCAAAGCTGGTTTTCAGTGGCCTGTTCTTACTACGAGACGTGCTGTTCATTTGGCTATCCATTCCACCCTGTTCAGCTCTACATTTTCGTGTCCACAAAACCCAGCCTTCAGAAATCATTGGAATCACCACTAGAGAATGTTCCATTCATTCACTGCGAATCTGGAATTCATCTGAATCTCCACTCCCGGCAGGTTTTCATTGCACCACTGCTGAATGTTCAAGTAACGCAATGATGGTTTTCAGCGGTCTATTCACACTCGAACCCGTGCTGTTCACGGTCTAGCGACTCAACACTGGTGAGTTCTTCTTTTTCCAGTTCAGACAATACAAACCTCAGAAACCATTGCAATCTACACTACAGAATGTTTCATTCATTCAGGCGAATCTTGAATTCATCTTGTTCTCCACTCCCAGCAGGTTTTCGTTTCACCACTGGTGAATGTCCAAGCAACCCAAGGCTGGTTTCAGCTGCGTGTTAACACTCGCAGCCGTGCTGTTCAATTGGCTATCCAGTGAACGCTGGTTAGCTCTTGATTTTCCTTCCACACACCGAGCCTTCAGAAATCATTCTTATCTCCACTTCAGAATGTTCCATTCGTTCCCTGCGAATCTGGAATTCCTCTGACTCTCCACACCAGGCAGATTTTCCTAACAACACTGGTGAATGACCAGGTAATCCAATGCTGGTTTTCAGCGGCTGTTCACACTCACAGCCTTGCTGTTCAATTGGCAATCCAGTCAAACCTAGTCAGCTCTTCATTTTCCTGTCCACACAACCCAGCGTTCAGAAATCATTGGAATCTCTACTACAGAAATTTCCATTCATTCACTGTGAATCTGGAAATACTCTGAATCTGCATTCCAGGAAGGCTTTCGTTACACCACTGATGAATGTCCAAGTAATGCAATGCTGCTTCTTAGTGGTCTGTTCACACTCGAAACCGTGCTGTTCATTGGCTATCCACTCAATATCGGTCAGCTCTTCAATATCCTGTCCAGACTATCCAGATTCCTAAATGTTGGCAATCACCACTACAGAATGTTCCATTCAATCACGCGAATCTGGAATTCATCAGAGTCTCCACTCCTGGAAGGTTTTCGTGACACCACTGGTAAATGTCCAAGGAAGACAATGCTGGTTTTAAGCCGCCTGCTAACACACTCAGCCGTGCTGTTCAATTTGCTATCCACCCAACCCTATTCAGCTCTACATTTTCCTGTCCTCATAACCCAACCTTCAGAAATAATTGGTATCTCCTCCACAGAATGTTCCGTTCATTCACTGCGAATCTTAAATTCATCTGACTCTCAACTCCCGGCGGGTTATCGTTACACCACTTGTGAATGTCCAAGTAAGCCAATGCTGGTTTTCAGTGGCCTGTTCATACTAAGAGACGTGCTGTTCATTTGGCTATCCACTCCACCCTGTTCAGCTCTACATTTTCGTGTCCACAAAACCCAGCCTTCAGAAATCATTGGAATCACCACTAGAGAATGTTCCATTCATTCACTGCGAATCTGGAATTCCTCTGAACCTCCACTCCTGGCAGGTTTTCGTTACGCCACTGGTGAATGTCCAAGTAACTCAATACTGGTTTTCAGAGGCATGTTCAACTCGCAGAAGTGCTGTTCAATGGGCTATCCACTCAATATTGGTCAGCTCTTCATTTTCCTCTCCACACAAACCAGCCTTCAGAAATCATTGGGATCTCCACTACAGACTGTTCCATTCATTCACTGCGATTCTGCAATTCATCTGACTCTCCGCTCCAGGCAGGTTTTCATTACCGCACTGGTGAATGACCAAGTAATCCAATGCTGGTTTTCAGCCGCCTTTTCACACTCGCAGTGTGCTGTTCAATTGTCTATCCACTCAAACCTGGTCAGCCTTTCATTTTCTTTTCCACAATATCAGACTTCAGAAATCATTGGAATCGCCAGTACAGAATGTTCCATTCATTCACTGCCAATCTGGAATTCATCTGAATCTGCACTCCAGGTAGGCTTTCATTACACCACTTATGAATGTCCAAGTAACACAATGCTGGTTTTCAGCGGTCTGTTCACACTCTAAGCCCTGCTTTTTACTGGGTATCCACACAACTGTGGTCAGCTCTTCATTTTCATGTCCAAACAATCCAGACTTGAGAAATCATTGCAATCTCCAGTACAGAATGTTCCATTCATTCACTGCGAATCTGGAATTCAACTGAATCTCCACTACCTGCAGATTTATCTTACACCACTTGTGAATGTCCAAGTAAAACAATGCTGGTTTTCAGAGGCCTGTTCATGTTCGCAGTCGTGCTGTTCAATTGGCTATCCACTCAACCTGTTTTGCTCCTCATTTTCCTGTGCACACAACCCAGCCTTCAGAAATCATTGTAATCTCCACTACAGGATGTTCCATTCATTCACTGGGAATCTGGAATTCATCTGAATCTGCACTCCACGCAGGCTTTCGTTACACCACTGCTGAAAGTCGAAGTAATGCAATACTGGTTTTCAGTGGTCTGTTCACATTCGAAGCCGAGGCTTTTTACAGGCTATCCACTCAACACTGGTCAGCTCTTCATTTTCGTGTCCCCACAATCCAGATTTCAGAAATCATTGCAATCTCCACTACAGAATGTTCCATTCATTCACTGCGAGTCTGGAGTTTATCTGATTCTCCACTCCCGCCTGGTTAACATTACACCACTTGTGAATGTCCAAGTAAGCCAATGCTGGTTTTCAGAGGCCTGTTCATACTCGCAGCCGTGCTGTTTAATTGACAATTCACTCCACCCTGTTCAGCTCTTCATTGTCCCACCACACTACCAGCCTTCAGAAATCTTTGTTATCTCCACTACAGAATGTTCCATTCATTCACTGCGAATCTGGAATTCATCTGACTCTCAACTCCACGCAGGTTTTCATTACACCACTGTTGAATGTCCAAGTAACCCAATGCTGGTTTTCAGCGGCCTGTTCATATTCGCAGCCCTGCTGTTTACTTGGCTATCGATTCAAGCCTGGTCAGCTCTTCATTTTCCTGTCCACACAACACAGGCTTCAGAAATCATTGGAATCTCCTCTACAGAATGTTCCATTCATTCACTGCGAATGTGGAATTCAACTGACTCTCCACTCCATGCAGGTTTTCCTTACACCACTGATGAATGTCCAAGTAACCCAATGCTGGTTTTCAGCTGCATGTTCACACTCGCAGCCATGCTATACAATTGGCTTTCCACTAAATCCTGATTAGTTCTTGATTTTCCTTCCACACGACCCAGCCTTCAGAAATCGTTGGAATCTCCACTAGAGAATGTTCCATTCATTCACTGCGAATCTGGAATTCCTCTGAACCTCCACTCCCGGCAGGTTTTCGTTACACCACTGTTGAATGTCCAAGTAACCCAATGTTTTAAGTGTTTTCTTCACAAGCGCAGTGGTGCTGTTCAATTGGCTATCCACTCAACCCTGGCCAGCTCTACATTTTCCTGTCCACACCACAGAGACTGGAGAAATCATTGTTATCTCCACTACAGAATGTTCCATTCATTCACAGCGAATCTGGAATTCATCTGAATCTCCACTCCCGGCAGGTTTTCGTGACACCACTGGTAAATATCCAAGTAAGCCAATGCTGGTTTTAAGTGGCCTGCTCATACTCTCAGCCGTGCTGTTCAATTTGCTATCCACTCAACCCTCTTCAGCTCCATTTTCCTGTCCACATAACCCAAACTTCAGAAACAATTGGTATCTCCTCCACAGAATGTTCCATTCATTGACGGCAAATCTGAAATTCATCTAATTCTCAACTCCCGTCAGGTTTTCGTTACACCACTTGTGAATGTCCAATTAAGCCAAAGCTGGTTTTCAGTGGCCTGTTCTTACTACGAGACGTGCTGTTCATTTGGCTATCCATTCCACCCTGTTCAGCTCTACATTTTCGTGTCCACAAAACCCAGCCTTCAGAAATCATTGGAATCACCACTAGAGAATGTTCCATTCATTCACTGCGAATCTGGAATTCATCTGAATCTCCACTCCCGGCAGGTTTTCATTGCACCACTGCTGAATGTTCAAGTAACGCAATGATGGTTTTCAGCGGTCTATTCACACTCGAACCCGTGCTGTTCACGGTCTAGCGACTCAACACTGGTGAGTTCTTCTTTTTCCAGTTCAGACAATACAAACCTCAGAAACCATTGCAATCTACACTACAGAATGTTTCATTCATTCAGGCGAATCTTGAATTCATCTTGTTCTCCACTCCCAGCAGGTTTTCGTTTCACCACTGGTGAATGTCCAAGCAACCCAAGGCTGGTTTCAGCTGCGTGTTAACACTCGCAGCCGTGCTGTTCAATTGGCTATCCAGTGAACGCTGGTTAGCTCTTGGTTTTCCTTCCACACACCGAGCCTTCAGAAATCATTCTTATCTCCACTTCAGAATGTTCCATTCGTTCCCTGCGAATCTGGAATTCCTCTGACTCTCCACACCAGGCAGATTTTCCTAACAACACTGGTGAATGACCAGGTAATCCAATGCTGGTTTTCAGCGGCTGTTCACACTCACAGCCTTGCTGTTCAATTGGCAATCCAGTCAAACCTAGTCAGCTCTTCATTTTCCTGTCCACACAACCCAGCGTTCAGAAATCATTGGAATCTCTACTACAGAAATTTCCATTCATTCACTGTGAATCTGGAAATAATCTGAATCTGCATTCCAGGAAGGCTTTCGTTACACCACTGATGAATGTCCAAGTAATGCAATGCTGCTTCTTAGTGGTCTGTTCACACTCGAAACCGTGCTGTTCATTGGCTATCCACTCAATATCGGTCAGCTCTTCAATATCCTGTCCAGACTATCCAGATTTCTAAATGTTGGCAATCACCACTACAGAATGTTCCATTCAATCACGCGAATCTGGAATTCATCAGAGTCTCCACTCCTGGAAGGTTTTCGTGACACCACTGGTAAATGTCCAAGGAAGACAATGCTGGTTTTAAGCCGCCTGCTAACACACTCAGCCGTGCTGTTCAATTTGCTATCCACCCAACCCTATTCAGCTCTACATTTTCCTGTCCTCATAACCCAACCTTCAGAAATAATTGGTATCTCCTCCACAGAATGTTCCGTTCATTCACTGCGAATCTTAAATTCATCTGACTCTCAACTCCCGGCGGGTTATCGTTACACCACTTGTGAATGTCCAAGTAAGCCAATGCTGGTTTTCAGTGGCCTGTTCATACTAAGAGACGTGCTGTTCATTTGGCTATCCACTCCACCCTGTTCAGCTCTACATTTTCGTGTCCACAAAACCCAGCCTTCAGAAATCATTGGAATCACCACTAGAGAATGTTCCATTCATTCACTGCGAATCTGGAATTCCTCTGAACCTCCACTCCTGGCAGGTTTTCGTTACGCCACTGGTGAATGTCCAAGTAACTCAATACTGGTTTTCAGAGGCATGTTCAACTCGCAGAAGTGCTGTTCAATGGGCTATCCACTCAATATTGGTCAGCTCTTCATTTTCCTCTCCACACAAACCAGCCTTCAGAAATCATTGGGCTCTCCACTACAGACTGTTCCATTCATTCACTGCGATTCTGCAATTCATCTGACTCTCCGCTCCAGGCAGGTTTTCATTACGGCACTGGTGAATGACCAAGTAATCCAATGCTGGTTTTCAGCCGCCTTTTCACACTCGCAGTGTGCTGTTCAATTGTCTATCCACTCAAACCTGGTCAGCCTTTCATTTTCTTTTCCACAATATCAGACTTCAGAAATCATTGGAATCGCCAGTACAGAATGTTCCATTCATTCACTGCCAATCTGGAATTCATCTGAATCTGCACTCCAGGTAGGCTTTCATTACACCACTTATGAATGTCCAAGTAACACAATGCTGGTTTTCAGCGGTCTGTTCACACTCTAAGCCCTGCTTTTTACTGGGTATCCACACAACTGTGGTCAGCTCTTCATTTTCATGTCCAAACAATCCAGACTTGAGAAATCATTGCAATCTCCAGTACAGAATGTTCCATTCATTCACTGCGAATCTGGAATTCAACTGAATCTCCACTACCTGCAGATTTATCTTACACCACTTGTGAATGTCCAAGTAAAACAATGCTGGTTTTCAGAGGCCTGTTCATGTTCGCAGTCGTGCTGTTCAATTGGCTATCCACTCAACCTGTTTTGCTCCTCATTTTCCTGTGCACGCAACCCAGCCTTCAGAAATCATTGTAATCTCCACTACAGGATGTTCCATTCATTCACTGGGAATCTGGAATTCATCTGAATCTGCACTCCACGCAGGCTTTCGTTACACCACTGCTGAAAGTCGAAGTAATGCAATACTGGTTTTCAGTGGTCTGTTCACATTCGAAGCCGAGGCTTTTTACAGGCTATCCGCTCAACACTGGTCAGCTCTTCATTTTCGTGTCCCCACAATCCAGATTTCAGAAATCATTGCAATCTCCACTACAGAATGTTCCATTCATTCACTGCGAGTCTGGAGTTTATCTGATTCTCCACTCCCGCCTGGTTAACATTACACCACTTGTGAATGTCCAAGTAAGCCAATGCTGGTTTTCAGAGGCCTGTTCATACTCGCAGCCGTGCTGTTTAATTGACAATTCACTCCACCCTGTTCAGCTCTTCATTGTCCCACCACACTACCAGCCTTCAGAAATCTTTGTTATCTCCACTACAGAATGTTCCATTCATTCACTGCGAATCTGGAATTCATCTGACTCTCAACTCCACGCAGGTTTTCATTACACCACTGTTGAATGTCCAAGTAACCCAATGCTGGTTTTCAGCGGCCTGTTCATATTCGCAGCCCTGCTGTTTACTTGGCTATCGATTCAAGCCTGGTCAGCTCTTCATTTTCCTGTCCACACAACACAGGCTTCAGAAATCATTGGAATCTCCTCTACAGAATGTTCCATTCATTCACTGCGAATGTGGAATTCAACTGACTCTCCACTCCATGCAGGTTTTCCTTACACCACTGATGAATGTCCAAGTAACCCAATGCTGGTTTTCAGCTGCATGTTCACACTCGCAGCCATGCTATACAATTGGCTTTCCACTAAATCCTGATTAGTTCTTGATTTTCCTTCCACACGACCCAGCCTTCAGAAATCGTTGGAATCTCCACTAGAGAATGTTCCATTCATTCACTGCGAATCTGGAATTCCTCTGAACCTCCACTCCCGGCAGGTTTTCGTTACACCACTGTTGAATGTCCAAGTAACCCAATGTTTTAAGTGTTTTCTTCACAAGCGCAGTGGTGCTGTTCAATTGGCTATCCACTCAACCCTGGCCAGCTCTACATTTTCCTGTCCACACCACAGAGACTGGAGAAATCATTGTTATCTCCACTACAGAATGTTCCATTCATTCACAGCGAATCTGGAATTCATCTGAATCTCCACTCCCGGCAGGTTTTCGTGACACCACTGGTAAATATCCAAGTAAGCCAATGCTGGTTTTAAGTGGCCTGCTCATACTCTCAGCCGTGCTGTTCAATTTGCTATCCACTCAACCCTCTTCAGCTCCATTTTCCTGTCCACATAACCCAAACTTCAGAAACAATTGGTATCTCCTCCACAGAATGTTCCATTCATTGACGGCAAATCTGAAATTCATCTAATTCTCAACTCCCGTCAGGTTTTCGTTACACCACTTGTGAATGTCCAATTAAGCCAAAGCTGGTTTTCAGTGGCCTGTTCTTACTACGAGACGTGCTGTTCATTTGGCTATCCATTCCACCCTGTTCAGCTCTACATTTTCGTGTCCACAAAACCCAGCCTTCAGAAATCATTGGAATCACCACTAGAGAATGTTCCATTCATTCACTGCGAATCTGGAATTCATCTGAATCTCCACTCCCGGCAGGTTTTCATTGCACCACTGCTGAATGTTCAAGTAACGCAATGATGGTTTTCAGCGGTCTATTCACACTCGAACCCGTGCTGTTCACGGTCTAGCGACTCAACACTGGTGAGTTCTTCTTTTTCCAGTTCAGACAATACAAACCTCAGAAACCATTGCAATCTACACTACAGAATGTTTCATTCATTCAGGCGAATCTTGAATTCATCTTGTTCTCCACTCCCAGCAGGTTTTCGTTTCACCACTGGTGAATGTCCAAGCAACCCAAGGCTGGTTTCAGCTGCGTGTTAACACTCGCAGCCGTGCTGTTCAATTGGCTATCCAGTGAACGCTGGTTAGCTCTTGATTTTCCTTCCACACACCGAGCCTTCAGAAATCATTCTTATCTCCACTTCAGAATGTTCCATTCGTTCCCTGCGAATCTGGAATTCCTCTGACTCTCCACACCAGGCAGATTTTCCTAACAACACTGGTGAATGACCAGGTAATCCAATGCTGGTTTTCAGCGGCTGTTCACACTCACAGCCTTGCTGTTCAATTGGCAATCCAGTCAAACCTAGTCAGCTCTTCATTTTCCTGTCCACACAACCCAGCGTTCAGAAATCATTGGAATCTCTACTACAGAAATTTCCATTCATTCACTGTGAATCTGGAAATACTCTGAATCTGCATTCCAGGAAGGCTTTCGTTACACCACTGATGAATGTCCAAGTAATGCAATGCTGCTTCTCAGTGGTCTGTTCACACTCGAAACCGTGCTGTTCATTGGCTATCCACTCAATATCGGTCAGCTCTTCAATATCCTGTCCAGACTATCCAGATTCCTAAATGTTGGCAATCACCACTACAGAATGTTCCATTCAATCACGTGAATCTGGAATTCATCAGAGTCTCCACTCCTGGAAGGTTTTCGTGACACCACTGGTAAATGTCCAAGGAAGACAATGCTGGTTTTAAGCCGCCTGCTAACACACTCAGCCGTGCTGTTCAATTTGCTATCCACCCAACCCTATTCAGCTCTACATTTTCCTGTCCTCATAACCCAACCTTCAGAAATAATTGGTATCTCCTCCACAGAATGTTCCGTTCATTCACTGCGAATCTTAAATTCATCTGACTCTCAACTCCCGGCGGGTTATCGTTACACCACTTGTGAATGTCCAAGTAAGCCAATGCTGGTTTTCAGTGGCCTGTTCATACTAAGAGACGTGCTGTTCATTTGGCTATCCACTCCACCCTGTTCAGCTCTACATTTTCGTGTCCACAAAACCCAGCCTTCAGAAATCATTGGAATCACCACTAGAGAATGTTCCATTCATTCACTGCGAATCTGGAATTCCTCTGAACCTCCACTCCTGGCAGGTTTTCGTTACGCCACTGGTGAATGTCCAAGTAACTCAATACTGGTTTTCAGAGGCATGTTCAACTCGCAGAAGTGCTGTTCAATGGGCTATCCACTCAATATTGGTCAGCTCTTCATTTTCCTCTCCACACAAACCAGCCTTCAGAAATCATTGGGCTCTCCACTACAGACTGTTCCATTCATTCACTGCGATTCTGCAATTCATCTGACTCTCCGCTCCAGGCAGGTTTTCATTACAGCACTGGTGAATGACCAAGTAATCCAATGCTGGTTTTCAGCCGCCTTTTCACACGCGCAGTGTGCTGTTCAATTGTCTATCCACTCAAACCTGGTCAGCCTTTCATTTTCTTTTCCACAATATCAGACTTCAGAAATCATTGGAATCGCCAGTACAGAATGTTCCATTCATTCACTGCCAATCTGGAATTCATCTGAATCTGCACTCCAGGTAGGCTTTCATTACACCACTTATGAATGTCCAAGTAACACAATGCTGGTTTTCAGCGGTCTGTTCACACTCTAAGCCCTGCTTTTTACTGGGTATCCACACAACTGTGGTCAGCTCTTCATTTTCATGTCCAAACAATCCAGACTTGAGAAATCATTGCAATCTCCAGTACAGAATGTTCCATTCATTCACTGCGAATCTGGAATTCAACTGAATCTCCACTACCTGCAGATTTATCTTACACCACTTGTGAATGTCCAAGTAAAACAATGCTGGTTTTCAGAGGCCTGTTCATGTTCGCAGTCGTGCTGTTCAATTGGCTATCCACTCAACCTGTTTTGCTCCTCATTTTCTTGTGCACACAACCCAGCCTTCAGAAATCATTGTAATCTCCACTACAGGATGTTCCATTCATTCACTGGGAATCTGGAATTCATCTGAATCTGCACTCCACGCAGGCTTTCGTTACACCACTGCTGAAAGTCGAAGTAATGCAATACTGGTTTTCAGTGGTCTGTTCACATTCGAAGCCGAGGCTTTTTACAGGCTATCCGCTCAACACTGGTCAGCTCTTCATTTTCGTGTCCCCACAATCCAGATTTCAGAAATCATTGCAATCTCCACTACAGAATGTTCCATTCATTCACTGCGAGTCTGGAGTTTATCTGATTCTCCACTCCCGCCTGGTTAACATTACACCACTTGTGAATGTCCAAGTAAGCCAATGCTGGTTTTCAGAGGCCTGTTCATACTCGCAGCCGTGCTGTTTAATTGACAATTCACTCCACCCTGTTCAGCTCTTCATTGTCCCACCACACTACCAGCCTTCAGAAATCTTTGTTATCTCCACTACAGAATGTTCCATTCATTCACTGCGAATCTGGAATTCATCTGACTCTCAACTCCACGCAGGTTTTCATTACACCACTGTTGAATGTCCAAGTAACCCAATGCTGGTTTTCAGCGGCCTGTTCATATTCGCAGCCCTGCTGTTTACTTGGCTATCGATTCAAGCCTGGTCAGCTCTTCATTTTCCTGTCCACACAACACAGGCTTCAGAAATCATTGGAATCTCCTCTACAGAATGTTCCATTCATTCACTGCGAATGTGGAATTCAACTGACTCTCCACTCCATGCAGGTTTTCCTTACACCACTGATGAATGTCCAAGTAACCCAATGCTGGTTTTCAGCTGCATGTTCACACTCGCAGCCATGCTATACAATTGGCTTTCCACTAAATCCTGATTAGTTCTTGATTTTCCTTCCACACGACCCAGCCTTCAGAAATCGTTGGAATCTCCACTAGAGAATGTTCCATTCATTCACTGCGAATCTGGAATTCCTCTGAACCTCCACTCCCGGCAGGTTTTCGTTACACCACTGTTGAATGTCCAAGTAACCCAATGTTTTAAGTGTTTTCTTCACAAGCGCAGTGGTGCTGTTCAATTGGCTATCCACTCAACCCTGGCCAGCTCTACATTTTCCTGTCCACACCACAGAGACTGGAGAAATCATTGTTATCTCCACTACAGAATGTTCCATTCATTCACAGCGAATCTGGAATTCATCTGAATCTCCACTCCCGGCAGGTTTTCGTGACACCACTGGTAAATATCCAAGTAAGCCAATGCTGGTTTTAAGTGGCCTGCTCATACTCTCAGCCGTGCTGTTCAATTTGCTATCCACTCAACCCTCTTCAGCTCCATTTTCCTGTCCACATAACCCAAACTTCAGAAACAATTGGTATCTCCTCCACAGAATGTTCCATTCATTGACGGCAAATCTGAAATTCATCTAATTCTCAACTCCCGTCAGGTTTTCGTTACACCACTTGTGAATGTCCAATTAAGCCAAAGCTGGTTTTCAGTGGCCTGTTCTTACTACGAGACGTGCTGTTCATTTGGCTATCCATTCCACCCTGTTCAGCTCTACATTTTCGTGTCCACAAAACCCAGCCTTCAGAAATCATTGGAATCACCACTAGAGAATGTTCCATTCATTCACTGCGAATCTGGAATTCATCTGAATCTCCACTCCCGGCAGGTTTTCATTGCACCACTGCTGAATGTTCAAGTAACGCAATGATGGTTTTCAGCGGTCTATTCACACTCGAACCCGTGCTGTTCACGGTCTAGCGACTCAACACTGGTGAGTTCTTCTTTTTCCAGTTCAGACAATACAAACCTCAGAAACCATTGCAATCTACACTACAGAATGTTTCATTCATTCACGCGAATCTTGAATTCATCTTGTTCTCCACTCCCAGCAGGTTTTCGTTTCACCACTGGTGAATGTCCAAGCAACCCAAGGCTGGTTTCAGCTGCGTGTTAACACTCGCAGCCGTGCTGTTCAATTGGCTATCCAGTGAACGCTGGTTAGCTCTTGATTTTCCTTCCACACACCGAGCCTTCAGAAATCATTCTTATCTCCACTTCAGAGTGTTCCATTCGTTCCCTGCGAATCTGGAATTCCTCTGACTCTCCACACCAGGCAGATTTTCCTAACAACACTGGTGAATGACCAGGTAATCCAATGCTGGTTTTCAGCGGCTGTTCACACTCACAGCCTTGCTGTTCAATTGGCAATCCAGTCAAACCTAGTCAGCTCTTCATTTTCCTGTCCACACAACACAGGCTTCAGAAATCATTGGAATCTCCTCTACAGAATGTTCCATTCATTCACTGCGAATGTGGAATTCAACTGACTCTCCACTCCATTCAGGTTTTCCTTACACCACTGATGAATGTCCATGTAACCCAATGCTGGTTTTCAGCTGCATGTTCACACTCGCAGCCATGCTATACAATTGGCTTTCCACTAAATCCTGATTAGTTCTTGATTTTCCTTCCACACGACCCAGCCTTCAGAAATCGTTGGAATCTCCACTAGAGAATGTTCCATTCATTCACTGCGAATCTGGAATTCCTCTGAACCTCCACTCCCGGCAGGTTTTCGTTACACCACTGTTGAATGTCCAAGTAACCCAATGTTTTAAGTGTTTTCTTCACAAGCGCAGTGGTGCTGTTCAATTGGCTATCCACTCAACCCTGGCCAGCTCTACATTTTCCTGTCCACACCACAGAGACTGGAGAAATCATTGTTATCTCCACTACAGAATGTTCCATTCATTCACAGCGAATCTGGAATTCATCTGAATCTCCACTCCCGGCAGGTTTTCGTGACACCACTGGTAAATATCCAAGTAAGCCAATGCTGGTTTTAAGTGGCCTGCTCATACTCTCAGCCGTGCTGTTCAATTTGCTATCCACTCAACCCTCTTCAGCTCCATTTTCCTGTCCACATAACCCAAACTTCAGAAACAATTGGTATCTCCTCCACAGAATGTTCCATTCATTGACGGCAAATCTGAAATTCATCTAATTCTCAACTCCCGTCAGGTTTTCGTTACACCACTTGTGAATGTCCAATTAAGCCAAAGCTGGTTTTCAGTGGCCTGTTCTTACTACGAGACGTGCTGTTCATTTGGCTATCCATTCCACCCTGTTCAGCTCTACATTTTCGTGTCCACAAAACCCAGCCTTCAGAAATCATTGGAATCACCACTAGAGAATGTTCCATTCATTCACTGCGAATCTGGAATTCATCTGAATCTCCACTCCCGGCAGGTTTTCATTGCACCACTGCTGAATGTTCAAGTAACGCAATGATGGTTTTCAGCGGTCTATTCACACTCGAACCCGTGCTGTTCACGGTCTAGCGACTCAACACTGGTGAGTTCTTCTTTTTCCAGTTCAGACAATACAAACCTCAGAAACCATTGCAATCTACACTACAGAATGTTTCATTCATTCAGGCGAATCTTGAATTCATCTTGTTCTCCACTCCCAGCAGGTTTTCGTTTCACCACTGGTGAATGTCCAAGCAACCCAAGGCTGGTTTCAGCTGCGTGTTAACACTCGCAGCCGTGCTGTTCAATTGGCTATCCAGTGAACGCTGGTTAGCTCTTGATTTTCCTTCCACACACCGAGCCTTCAGAAATCATTCTTATCTCCACTTCAGAATGTTCCATTCGTTCCCTGCGAATCTGGAATTCCTCTGACTCTCCACACCAGGCAGATTTTCCTAACAACACTGGTGAATGACCAGGTAATCCAATGCTGGTTTTCAGCGGCTGTTCACACTCACAGCCTTGCTGTTCAATTGGCAATCCAGTCAAACCTAGTCAGCTCTTCATTTTCCTGTCCACACAACCCAGCGTTCAGAAATCATTGGAATCTCTACTACAGAAATTTCCATTCATTCACTGTGAATCTGGAAATACTCTGAATCTGCATTCCAGGAAGGCTTTCGTTACACCACTGATGAATGTCCAAGTAATGCAATGCTGCTTCTTAGTGGTCTGTTCACACTCGAAACCGTGCTGTTCATTGGCTATCCACTCAATATCGGTCAGCTCTTCAATATCCTGTCCAGACTATCCAGATTCCTAAATGTTGGCAATCACCACTACAGAATGTTCCATTCAATCACGCGAATCTGGAATTCATCAGAGTCTCCACTCCTGGAAGGTTTTCGTGACACCACTGGTAAATGTCCAAGGAAGACAATGCTGGTTTTAAGCCGCCTGCTAACACACTCAGCCGTGCTGTTCAATTTGCTATCCACCCAACCCTATTCAGCTCTACATTTTCCTGTCCTCATAACCCAACCTTCAGAAATAATTGGTATCTCCTCCACAGAATGTTCCGTTCATTCACTGCGAATCTTAAATTCATCTGACTCTCAACTCCCGGCGGGTTATCGTTACACCACTTGTGAATGTCCAAGTAAGCCAATGCTGGTTTTCAGTGGCCTGTTCATACTAAGAGACGTGCTGTTCATTTGGCTATCCACTCCACCCTGTTCAGCTCTACATTTTCGTGTCCACAAAACCCAGCCTTCAGAAATCATTGGAATCACCACTAGAGAATGTTCCATTCATTCACTGCGAATCTGGAATTCCTCTGAACCTCCACTCCTGGCAGGTTTTCGTTACGCCACTGGTGAATGTCCAAGTAACTCAATACTGGTTTTCAGAGGCATGTTCAACTCGCAGAAGTGCTGTTCAATGGGCTATCCACTCAATATTGGTCAGCTCTTCATTTTCCTCTCCACACAAACCAGCCTTCAGAAATCATTGGGCTCTCCACTACAGACTGTTCCATTCATTCACTGCGATTCTGCAATTCATCTGACTCTCCGCTCCAGGCAGGTTTTCATTACAGCACTGGTGAATGACCAAGTAATCCAATGCTGGTTTTCAGCCGCCTTTTCACACTCGCAGTGTGCTGTTCAATTGTCTATCCACTCAAACCTGGTCAGCCTTTCATTTTCTTTTCCACAATATCAGACTTCAGAAATCATTGGAATCGCCAGTACAGAATGTTCCATTCATTCACTGCCAATCTGGAATTCATCTGAATCTGCACTCCAGGTAGGCTTTCATTACACCACTTATGAATGTCCAAGTAACACAATGCTGGTTTTCAGCGGTCTGTTCACACTCTAAGCCCTGCTTTTTACTGGGTATCCACACAACTGTGGTCAGCTCTTCATTTTCATGTCCAAACAATCCAGACTTGAGAAATCATTGCAATCTCCAGTACAGAATGTTCCATTCATTCACTGCGAATCTGGAATTCAACTGAATCTCCACTACCTGCAGATTTATCTTACACAGTGGGTAAGGTGTTTGCCTTACAAGCGGCCAACATGGCCGACCCGAGTTCGATTCCTCCACCCCTCTCGGAGAGCCCGGCAAGCTACCGAGTGTATTTGATATGCCAGACACAGTAACAACAAAGTCTCCAATGGAGATGTTACTGGGCCCGCTCGAGCGAATCGACGATCAACGGGAGGGCCTTTACCTTTTACCTTTACCACTTGTGAATGTCCAAGTAAAACAATGCTGGTTTTCAGAGGCCTGTTCATGTTCGCAGTCGTGCTGTTCAATTGGCTATCCACTCAACCTGTTTTGCTCCTCATTTTCCTGTGCACACAACCCAGCCTTCAGAAATCATTGTAATCTCCACTACAGGATGTTCCATTCATTCACTGGGAATCTGGAATTCATCTGAATCTGCACTCCACGCAGGCTTTCGTTACACCACTGCTGAAAGTCGAAGTAATGCAATACTGGTTTTCAGTGGTCTGTTCACATTCGAAGCCGAGGCTTTTTACAGGCTATCCACTCAACACTGGTCAGCTCTTCATTTTCGTGTCCCCACAATCCAGATTTCAGAAATCATTGCAATCTCCACTACAGAATGTTCCATTCATTCACTGCGAGTCTGGAGTTTATCTGATTCTCCACTCCCGCCTGGTTAACATTACACCACTTGTGAATGTCCAAGTAAGCCAATGCTGGTTTTCAGAGGCCTGTTCATACTCGCAGCCGTGCTGTTTAATTGACAATTCACTCCACCCTGTTCAGCTCTTCATTGTCCCACCACACTACCAGCCTTCAGAAATCTTTGTTATCTCCACTACAGAATGTTCCATTCATTCACTGCGAATCTGGAATTCATCTGACTCTCAACTCCACGCAGGTTTTCATTACACCACTGTTGAATGTCCAAGTAACCCAATGCTGGTTTTCAGCGGCCTGTTCATATTCGCAGCCCTGCTGTTTACTTGGCTATCGATTCAAGCCTGGTCAGCTCTTCATTTTCCTGTCCACACAACACAGGCTTCAGAAATCATTGGAATCTCCTCTACAGAATGTTCCATTCATTCACTGCGAATGTGGAATTCAACTGACTCTCCACTCCATGCAGGTTTTCCTTACACCACTGATGAATGTCCAAGTAACCCAATGCTGGTTTTCAGCTGCATGTTCACACTCGCAGCCATGCTATACAATTGGCTTTCCACTAAATCCTGATTAGTTCTTGATTTTCCTTCCACACGACCCAGCCTTCAGAAATCGTTGGAATCTCCACTAGAGAATGTTCCATTCATTCACTGCGAATCTGGAATTCCTCTGAACCTCCACTCCCGGCAGGTTTTCGTTACACCACTGTTGAATGTCCAAGTAACCCAATGTTTTAAGTGTTTTCTTCACAAGCGCAGTGGTGCTGTTCAATTGGCTATCCACTCAACCCTGGCCAGCTCTACATTTTCCTGTCCACACCACAGAGACTGGAGAAATCATTGTTATCTCCACTACAGAATGTTCCATTCATTCACAGCGAATCTGGAATTCATCTGAATCTCCACTCCCGGCAGGTTTTCGTGACACCACTGGTAAATATCCAAGTAAGCCAATGCTGGTTTTAAGTGGCCTGCTCATACTCTCAGCCGTGCTGTTCAATTTGCTATCCACTCAACCCTCTTCAGCTCCATTTTCCTGTCCACATAACCCAAACTTCAGAAACAATTGGTATCTCCTCCACAGAATGTTCCATTCATTGACGGCAAATCTGAAATTCATCTAATTCTCAACTCCCGTCAGGTTTTCGTTACACCACTTGTGAATGTCCAATTAAGCCAAAGCTGGTTTTCAGTGGCCTGTTCTTACTACGAGACGTGCTGTTCATTTGGCTATCCATTCCACCCTGTTCAGCTCTACATTTTCGTGTCCACAAAACCCAGCCTTCAGAAATCATTGGAATCACCACTAGAGAATGTTCCATTCATTCACTGCGAATCTGGAATTCATCTGAATCTCCACTCCCGGCAGGTTTTCATTGCACCACTGCTGAATGTTCAAGTAACGCAATGATGGTTTTCAGCGGTCTATTCACACTCGAACCCGTGCTGTTCACGGTCTAGCGACTCAACACTGGTGAGTTCTTCTTTTTCCAGTTCAGACAATACAAACCTCAGAAACCATTGCAATCTACACTACAGAATGTTTCATTCATTCAGGCGAATCTTGAATTCATCTTGTTCTCCACTCCCAGCAGGTTTTCGTTTCACCACTGGTGAATGTCCAAGCAACCCAAGGCTGGTTTCAGCTGCGTGTTAACACTCGCAGCCGTGCTGTTCAATTGGCTATCCAGTGAACGCTGGTTAGCTCTTGATTTTCCTTCCACACACCGAGCCTTCAGAAATCATTCTTATCTCCACTTCAGAATGTTCCATTCGTTCCCTGCGAATCTGGAATTCCTCTGACTCTCCACACCAGGCAGATTTTCCTAACAACACTGGTGAATGACCAGGTAATCCAATGCTGGTTTTCAGCGGCTGTTCACACTCACAGCCTTGCTGTTCAATTGGCAATCCAGTCAAACCTAGTCAGCTCTTCATTTTCCTGTCCACACAACCCAGCGTTCAGAAATCATTGGAATCTCTACTACAGAAATTTCCATTCATTCACTGTGAATCTGGAAATACTCTGAATCTGCATTCCAGGAAGGCTTTCGTTACACCACTGATGAATGTCCAAGTAATGCAATGCTGCTTCTTAGTGGTCTGTTCACACTCGAAACCGTGCTGTTCATTGGCTATCCACTCAATATCGGTCAGCTCTTCAATATCCTGTCCAGACTATCCAGATTCCTAAATGTTGGCAATCACCACTACAGAATGTTCCATTCAATCACGCGAATCTGGAATTCATCAGAGTCTCCACTCCTGGAAGGTTTTCGTGACACCACTGGTAAATGTCCAAGGAAGACAATGCTGGTTTTAAGCCGCCTGCTAACACACTCAGCCGTGCTGTTCAATTTGCTATCCACCCAACCCTATTCAGCTCTACATTTTCCTGTCCTCATAACCCAACCTTCAGAAATAATTGGTATCTCCTCCACAGAATGTTCCGTTCATTCACTGCGAATCTTAAATTCATCTGACTCTCAACTCCCGGCGGGTTATCGTTACACCACTTGTGAATGTCCAAGTAAGCCAATGCTGGTTTTCAGTGGCCTGTTCATACTAAGAGACGTGCTGTTCATTTGGCTATCCACTCCACCCTGTTCAGCTCTACATTTTCGTGTCCACAAAACCCAGCCTTCAGAAATCATTGGAATCACCACTAGAGAATGTTCCATTCATTCACTGCGAATCTGGAATTCCTCTGAACCTCCACTCCTGGCAGGTTTTCGTTACGCCACTGGTGAATGTCCAAGTAACTCAATACTGGTTTTCAGAGGCATGTTCAACTCGCAGAAGTGCTGTTCAATGGGCTATCCACTCAATATTGGTCAGCTCTTCATTTTCCTCTCCACACAAACCAGCCTTCAGAAATCATTGGGCTCTCCACTACAGACTGTTCCATTCATTCACTGCGATTCTGCAATTCATCTGACTCTCCGCTCCAGGCAGGTTTTCATTACAGCACTGGTGAATGACCAAGTAATCCAATGCTGGTTTTCAGCCGCCTTTTCACACTCGCAGTGTGCTGTTCAATTGTCTATCCACTCAAACCTGGTCAGCCTTTCATTTTCTTTTCCACAATATCAGACTTCAGAAATCATTGGAATCGCCAGTACAGAATGTTCCATTCATTCACTGCCAATCTGGAATTCATCTGAATCTGCACTCCAGGTAGGCTTTCATTACACCACTTATGAATGTCCAAGTAACACAATGCTGGTTTTCAGCGGTCTGTTCACACTCTAAGCCCTGCTTTTTACTGGGTATCCACACAACTGTGGTCAGCTCTTCATTTTCATGTCCAAACAATCCAGACTTGAGAAATCATTGCAATCTCCAGTACAGAATGTTCCATTCATTCACTGCGAATCTGGAATTCAACTGAATCTCCACTACCTGCAGATTTATCTTACACCACTTGTGAATGTCCAAGTAAAACAATGCTGGTTTTCAGAGGCCTGTTCATGTTCGCAGTCGTGCTGTTCAATTGGCTATCCACTCAACCTGTTTTGCTCCTCATTTTCCTGTGCACACAACCCAGCCTTCAGAAATCATTGTAATCTCCACTACAGGATGTTCCATTCATTCACTGGGAATCTGGAATTCATCTGAATCTGCACTCCACGCAGGCTTTCGTTACACCACTGCTGAAAGTCGAAGTAATGCAATACTGGTTTTCAGTGGTCTGTTCACATTCGAAGCCGAGGCTTTTTACAGGCTATCCACTCAACACTGGTCAGCTCTTCATTTTCGTGTCCCCACAATCCAGATTTCAGAAATCATTGCAATCTCCACTACAGAATGTTCCATTCATTCACTGCGAGTCTGGAGTTTATCTGATTCTCCACTCCCGCCTGGTTAACATTACACCACTTGTGAATGTCCAAGTAAGCCAATGCTGGTTTTCAGAGGCCTGTTCATACTCGCAGCCGTGCTGTTTAATTGACAATTCACTCCACCCTGTTCAGCTCTTCATTGTCCCACCACACTACCAGCCTTCAGAAATCTTTGTTATCTCCACTACAGAATGTTCCATTCATTCACTGCGAATCTGGAATTCATCTGACTCTCAACTCCACGCAGGTTTTCATTACACCACTGTTGAATGTCCAAGTAACCCAATGCTGGTTTTCAGCGGCCTGTTCATATTCGCAGCCCTGCTGTTTACTTGGCTATCGATTCAAGCCTGGTCAGCTCTTCATTTTCCTGTCCACACAACACAGGCTTCAGAAATCATTGGAATCTCCTCTACAGAATGTTCCATTCATTCACTGCGAATGTGGAATTCAACTGACTCTCCACTCCATGCAGGTTTTCCTTACACCACTGATGAATGTCCAAGTAACCCAATGCTGGTTTTCAGCTGCATGTTCACACTCGCAGCCATGCTATACAATTGGCTTTCCACTAAATCCTGATTAGTTCTTGATTTTCCTTCCACACGACCCAGCCTTCAGAAATCATTGGAATCTCCACTAGAGAATGTTCCATTCATTCACTGCGAATCTGGAATTCCTCTGAACCTCCACTCCCGGCAGGTTTTCGTTACACCACTGTTGAATGTCCAAGTAACCCAATGTTTTAAGTGTTTTCTTCACAAGCGCAGTGGTGCTGTTCAATTGGCTATCCACTCAACCCTGGCCAGCTCTACATTTTCCTGTCCACACCACAGAGACTGGAGAAATCATTGTTATCTCCACTACAGAATGTTCCATTCATTCACAGCGAATCTGGAATTCATCTGAATCTCCACTCCCGGCAGGTTTTCGTGACACCACTGGTAAATATCCAAGTAAGCCAATGCTGGTTTTAAGTGGCCTGCTCATACTCTCAGCCGTGCTGTTCAATTTGCTATCCACTCAACCCTCTTCAGCTCCATTTTCCTGTCCACATAACCCAAACTTCAGAAACAATTGGTATCTCCTCCACAGAATGTTCCATTCATTGACGGCAAATCTGAAATTCATCTAATTCTCAACTCCCGTCAGGTTTTCGTTACACCACTTGTGAATGTCCAATTAAGCCAAAGCTGGTTTTCAGTGGCCTGTTCTTACTACGAGACGTGCTGTTCATTTGGCTATCCATTCCACCCTGTTCAGCTCTACATTTTCGTGTCCACAAAACCCAGCCTTCAGAAATCATTGGAATCACCACTAGAGAATGTTCCATTCATTCACTGCGAATCTGGAATTCATCTGAATCTCCACTCCCGGCAGGTTTTCATTGCACCACTGCTGAATGTTCAAGTAACGCAATGATGGTTTTCAGCGGTCTATTCACACTCGAACCCGTGCTGTTCACGGTCTAGCGACTCAACACTGGTGAGTTCTTCTTTTTCCAGTTCAGACAATACAAACCTCAGAAACCATTGCAATCTACACTACAGAATGTTTCATTCATTCAGGCGAATCTTGAATTCATCTTGTTCTCCACTCCCAGCAGGTTTTCGTTTCACCACTGGTGAATGTCCAAGCAACCCAAGGCTGGTTTCAGCTGCGTGTTAACACTCGCAGCCGTGCTGTTCAATTGGCTATCCAGTGAACGCTGGTTAGCTCTTGATTTTCCTTCCACACACCGAGCCTTCAGAAATCATTCTTATCTCCACTTCAGAATGTTCCATTCGTTCCCTGCGAATCTGGAATTCCTCTGACTCTCCACACCAGGCAGATTTTCCTAACAACACTGGTGAATGACCAGGTAATCCAATGCTGGTTTTCAGCGGCTGTTCACACTCACAGCCTTGCTGTTCAATTGGCAATCCAGTCAAACCTAGTCAGCTCTTCATTTTCCTGTCCACACAACACAGGCTTCAGAAATCATTGGAATCTCCTCTACAGAATGTTCCATTCATTCACTGCGAATGTGGAATTCAACTGACTCTCCACTCCATGCAGGTTTTCCTTACACCACTGATGAATGTCCAAGTAACCCAATGCTGGTTTTCAGCTGCATGTTCACACTCGCAGCCATGCTATACAATTGGCTTTCCACTAAATCCTGATTAGTTCTTGATTTTCCTTCCACACGACCCAGCCTTCTGAAATCGTTGGAATCTCCACTAGAGAATGTTCCATTCATTCACTGCGAATCTGGAATTCCTCTGAACCTCCACTCCCGGCAGGTTTTCGTTATACCACTGTTGAATGTCCAAGTAACCCAATGTTTTAAGTGTTTTCTTCACAAGCGCAGTGGTGCTGTTCAATTGGCTATCCACTCAACCCTGGCCAGCTCTACATTTTCCTGTCCACACCACAGAGACTGGAGAAATCATTGTTATCTCCACTACAGAATGTTCCATTCATTCACAGCGAATCTGGAATTCATCTGAATCTCCACTCCCGGCAGGTTTTCGTGACACCACTGGTAAATATCCAAGTAAGCCAATGCTCGTTTTAAGTGGCCTGCTCATACTCTCAGCCGTGCTGTTCAATTTGCTATCCACTCAACCCTCTTCAGCTCCATTTTCCTGTCCACATAACCCAAACTTCAGAAACAATTGGTATCTCCTCCACAGAATGTTCCATTCATTGACGGCAAATCTGAAATTCATCTAATTCTCAACTCCCGTCAGGTTTTCGTTACACCACTTGTGAATGTCCAATTAAGCCAAAGCTGGTTTTCAGTGGCCTGTTCTTACTACGAGACGTGCTGTTCATTTGGCTATCCATTCCACCCTGTTCAGCTCTACATTTTCGTGTCCACAAAACCCAGCCTTCAGAAATCATTGGAATCACCACTAGAGAATGTTCCATTCATTCACTGCGAATCTGGAATTCATCTGAATCTCCACTCCCGGCAGGTTTTCATTGCACCACTGCTGAATGTTCAAGTAACGCAATGATGGTTTTCAGCGGTCTATTCACACTCGAACCCGTGCTGTTCACGGTCTAGCGACTCAACACTGGTGAGTTCTTCTTTTTCCAGTTCAGACAATACAAACCTCAGAAACCATTGCAATCTACACTACAGAATGTTTCATTCATTCAGGCGAATCTTGAATTCATCTTGTTCTCCACTCCCAGCAGGTTTTCGTTTCACCACTGGTGAATGTCCAAGCAACCCAAGGCTGGTTTCAGCTGCGTGTTAACACTCGCAGCCGTGCTGTTCAATTGGCTATCCAGTGAACGCTGGTTAGCTCTTGATTTTCCTTCCACACACCGAGCCTTCAGAAATCATTCTTATCTCCACTTCAGAATGTTCCATTCGTTCCCTGCGAATCTGGAATTCCTCTGACTCTCCACACCAGGCAGATTTTCCTAACAACACTGGTGAATGACCAGGTAATCCAATGCTGGTTTTCAGCGGCTGTTCACACTCACAGCCTTGCTGTTCAATTGGCAATCCAGTCAAACCTAGTCAGCTCTTCATTTTCCTGTCCACACAACCCAGCGTTCAGAAATCATTGGAATCTCTACTACAGAAATTTCCATTCATTCACTGTGAATCTGGAAATACTCTGAATCTGCATTCCAGGAAGGCTTTCGTTACACCACTGATGAATGTCCAAGTAATGCAATGCTGCTTCTTAGTGGTCTGTTCACACTCGAAACCGTGCTGTTCATTGGCTATCCACTCAATATCGGTCAGCTCTTCAATATCCTGTCCAGACTATCCAGATTCCTAAATGTTGGCAATCACCACTACAGAATGTTCCATTCAATCACGCGAATCTGGAATTCATCAGAGTCTCCACTCCTGGAAGGTTTTCGTGACACCACTGGTAAATGTCCAAGGAAGACAATGCTGGTTTTAAGCCGCCTGCTAACACACTCAGCCGTGCTGTTCAATTTGCTATCCACCCAACCCTATTCAGCTCTACATTTTCCTGTCCTCATAACCCAACCTTCAGAAATAATTGGTATCTCCTCCACAGAATGTTCCGTTCATTCACTGCGAATCTTAAATTCATCTGACTCTCAACTCCCGGCGGGTTATCGTTACACCACTTGTGAATGTCCAAGTAAGCCAATGCTGGTTTTCAGTGGCCTGTTCATACTAAGAGACGTGCTGTTCATTTGGCTATCCACTCCACCCTGTTCAGCTCTACATTTTCGTGTCCACAAAACCCAGCCTTCAGAAATCATTGGAATCACCACTAGAGAATGTTCCATTCATTCACTGCGAATCTGGAATTCCTCTGAACCTCCACTCCTGGCAGGTTTTCGTTACGCCACTGGTGAATGTCCAAGTAACTCAATACTGGTTTTCAGAGGCATGTTCAACTCGCAGAAGTGCTGTTCAATGGGCTATCCACTCAATATTGGTCAGCTCTTCATTTTCCTCTCCACACAAACCAGCCTTCAGAAATCATTGGGCTCTCCACTACAGACTGTTCCATTCATTCACTGCGATTCTGCAATTCATCTGACTCTCCGCTCCAGGCAGGTTTTCATTACAGCACTGGTGAATGACCAAGTAATCCAATGCTGGTTTTCAGCCGCCTTTTCACACTCGCAGGGTGCTGTTCAATTGTCTATCCACTCAAACCTGGTCAGCCTTTCATTTTCTTTTCCACAATATCAGACTTCAGAAATCATTGGAATCGCCAGTACAGAATGTTCCATTCATTCACTGCCAATCTGGAATTCATCTGAATCTGCACTCCAGGTAGGCTTTCATTACACCACTTATGAATGTCCAAGTAACACAATGCTGGTTTTCAGCGGTCTGTTCACACTCTAAGCCCTGCTTTTTACTGGGTATCCACACAACTGTGGTCAGCTCTTCATTTTCATGTCCAAACAATCCAGACTTGAGAAATCATTGCAATCTCCAGTACAGAATGTTCCATTCATTCACTGCGAATCTGGAATTCAACTGAATCTCCACTACCTGCAGATTTATCTTACACCACTTGTGAATGTCCAAGTAAAACAATGCTGGTTTTCAGAGGCCTGTTCATGTTCGCAGTCGTGCTGTTCAATTGGCTATCCACTCAACCTGTTTTGCTCCTCATTTTCCTGTGCACGCAACCCAGCCTTCAGAAATCATTGTAATCTCCACTACAGGATGTTCCATTCATTCACTGGGAATCTGGAATTCATCTGAATCTGCACTCCACGCAGGCTTTCGTTACACCACTGCTGAAAGTCGAAGTAATGCAATACTGGTTTTCAGTGGTCTGTTCACATTCGAAGCCGAGGCTTTTTACAGGCTATCCACTCAACACTGGTCAGCTCTTCATTTTCGTGTCCCCACAATCCAGATTTCAGAAATCATTGCAATCTCCACTACAGAATGTTCCATTCATTCACTGCGAGTCTGGAGTTTATCTGATTCTCCACTCCCGCCTGGTTAACATTACACCACTTGTGAATGTCCAAGTAAGCCAATGCTGGTTTTCAGAGGCCTGTTCATACTCGCAGCCGTGCTGTTTAATTGACAATTCACTCCACCCTGTTCAGCTCTTCATTGTCCCACCACACTACCAGCCTTCAGAAATCTTTGTTATCTCCACTACAGAATGTTCCATTCATTCACTGCGAATCTGGAATTCATCTGACTCTCAACTCCACGCAGGTTTTCATTACACCACTGTTGAATGTCCAAGTAACCCAATGCTGGTTTTCAGCGGCCTGTTCATATTCGCAGCCCTGCTGTTTACTTGGCTATCGATTCAAGCCTGGTCAGCTCTTCATTTTCCTGTCCACACAACACAGGCTTCAGAAATCATTGGAATCTCCTCTACAGAATGTTCCATTCATTCACTGCGAATGTGGAATTCAACTGACTCTCCACTCCATGCAGGTTTTCCTTACACCACTGATGAATGTCCAAGTAACCCAATGCTGGTTTTCAGCTGCATGTTCACACTCGCAGCCATGCTATACAATTGGCTTTCCACTAAATCCTGATTAGTTCTTGATTTTCCTTCCACACGACCCAGCCTTCAGAAATCGTTGGAATCTCCACTAGAGAATGTTCCATTCATTCACTGCGAATCTGGAATTCCTCTGAACCTCCACTCCCGGCAGGTTTTCGTTACACCACTGTTGAATGTCCAAGTAACCCAATGTTTTAAGTGTTTTCTTCACAAGCGCAGTGGTGCTGTTCAATTGGCTATCCACTCAACCCTGGCCAGCTCTACATTTTCCTGTCCACACCACAGAGACTGGAGAAATCATTGTTATCTCCACTACAGAATGTTCCATTCATTCACAGCGAATCTGGAATTCATCTGAATCTCCACTCCCGGCAGGTTTTCGTGACACCACTGGTAAATATCCAAGTAAGCCAATGCTGGTTTTAAGTGGCCTGCTCATACTCTCAGCCGTGCTGTTCAATTTGCTATCCACTCAACCCTCTTCAGCTCCATTTTCCTGTCCACATAACCCAAACTTCAGAAACAATTGGTATCTCCTCCACAGAATGTTCCATTCATTGACGGCAAATCTGAAATTCATCTAATTCTCAACTCCCGTCAGGTTTTCGTTACACCACTTGTGAATGTCCAATTAAGCCAAAGCTGGTTTTCAGTGGCCTGTTCTTACTACGAGACGTGCTGTTCATTTGGCTATCCATTCCACCCTGTTCAGCTCTACATTTTCGTGTCCACAAAACCCAGCCTTCAGAAATCATTGGAATCACCACTAGAGAATGTTCCATTCATTCACTGCGAATCTGGAATTCATCTGAATCTCCACTCCCGGCAGGTTTTCATTGCACCACTGCTGAATGTTCAAGTAACGCAATGATGGTTTTCAGCGGTCTATTCACACTCGAACCCGTGCTGTTCACGGTCTAGCGACTCAACACTGGTGAGTTCTTCTTTTTCCAGTTCAGACAATACAAACCTCAGAAACCATTGCAATCTACACTACAGAATGTTTCATTCATTCAGGCGAATCTTGAATTCATCTTGTTCTCCACTCCCAGCAGGTTTTCGTTTCACCACTGGTGAATGTCCAAGCAACCCAAGGCTGGTTTCAGCTGCGTGTTAACACTCGCAGCCGTGCTGTTCAATTGGCTATCCAGTGAACGCTGGTTAGCTCTTGATTTTCCTTCCACACACCGAGCCTTCAGAAATCATTCTTATCTCCACTTCAGAATGTTCCATTCGTTCCCTGCGAATCTGGAATTCCTCTGACTCTCCACACCAGGCAGATTTTCCTAACAACACTGGTGAATGACCAGGTAATCCAATGCTGGTTTTCAGCGGCTGTTCACACTCACAGCCTTGCTGTTCAATTGGCAATCCAGTCAAACCTAGTCAGCTCTTCATTTTCCTGTCCACACAACCCAGCGTTCAGAAATCATTGGAATCTCTACTACAGAAATTTCCATTCATTCACTGTGAATCTGGAAATACTCTGAATCTGCATTCCAGGAAGGCTTTCGTTACACCACTGATGAATGTCCAAGTAATGCAATGCTGCTTCTTAGTGGTCTGTTCACACTCGAAACCGTGCTGTTCATTGGCTATCCACTCAATATCGGTCAGCTCTTCAATATCCTGTCCAGACTATCCAGATTCCTAAATGTTGGCAATCACCACTACAGAATGTTCCATTCAATCACGCGAATCTGGAATTCATCAGAGTCTCCACTCCTGGAAGGTTTTCGTGACACCACTGGTAAATGTCCAAGGAAGACAATGCTGGTTTTAAGCCGCCTGCTAACACACTCAGCCGTGCTGTTCAATTTGCTATCCACCCAACCCTATTCAGCTCTACATTTTCCTGTCCTCATAACCCAACCTTCAGAAATAATTGGTATCTCCTCCACAGAATGTTCCGTTCATTCACTGCGAATCTTAAATTCATCTGACTCTCAACTCCCGGCGGGTTATCGTTACACCACTTGTGAATGTCCAAGTAAGCCAATGCTGGTTTTCAGTGGCCTGTTCATACTAAGAGACGTGCTGTTCATTTGGCTATCCACTCCACCCTGTTCAGCTCTACATTTTCGTGTCCACAAAACCCAGCCTTCAGAAATCATTGGAATCACCACTAGAGAATGTTCCATTCATTCACTGCGAATCTGGAATTCCTCTGAACCTCCACTCCTGGCAGGTTTTCGTTACGCCACTGGTGAATGTCCAAGTAACTCAATACTGGTTTTCAGAGGCATGTTCAACTCGCAGAAGTGCTGTTCAATGGGCTATCCACTCAATATTGGTCAGCTCTTCATTTTCCTCTCCACACAAACCAGCCTTCAGAAATCATTGGGCTCTCCACTACAGACTGTTCCATTCATTCACTGCGATTCTGCAATTCATCTGACTCTCCGCTCCAGGCAGGTTTTCATTACAGCACTGGTGAATGACCAAGTAATCCAATGCTGGTTTTCAGCCGCCTTTTCACACTCGCAGTGTGCTGTTCAATTGTCTATCCACTCAAACCTGGTCAGCCTTTCATTTTCTTTTCCACAATATCAGACTTCAGAAATCATTGGAATCGCCAGTACAGAATGTTCCATTCATTCACTGCCAATCTGGAATTCATCTGAATCTGCACTCCAGGTAGGCTTTCATTACACCACTTATGAATGTCCAAGTAACACAATGCTGGTTTTCAGCGGTCTGTTCACACTCTAAGCCCTGCTTTTTACTGGGTATCCACACAACTGTGGTCAGCTCTTCATTTTCATGTCCAAACAATCCAGACTTGAGAAATCATTGCAATCTCCAGTACAGAATGTTCCATTCATTCACTGCGAATCTGGAATTCAACTGAATCTCCACTACCTGCAGATTTATCTTACACCACTTGTGAATGTCCAAGTAAAACAATGCTGGTTTTCAGAGGCCTGTTCATGTTCGCAGTCGTGCTGTTCAATTGGCTATCCACTCAACCTGTTTTGCTCCTCATTTTCCTGTGCACGCAACCCAGCCTTCAGAAATCATTGTAATCTCCACTACAGGATGTTCCATTCATTCACTGGGAATCTGGAATTCATCTGAATCTGCACTCCACGCAGGCTTTCGTTACACCACTGCTGAAAGTCGAAGTAATGCAATACTGGTTTTCAGTGGTCTGTTCACATTCGAAGCCGAGGCTTTTTACAGGCTATCCACTCAACACTGGTCAGCTCTTCATTTTCGTGTCCCCACAATCCAGATTTCAGAAATCATTGCAATCTCCACTACAGAATGTTCCATTCATTCACTGCGAGTCTGGAGTTTATCTGATTCTCCACTCCCGCCTGGTTAACATTACACCACTTGTGAATGTCCAAGTAAGCCAATGCTGGTTTTCAGAGGCCTGTTCATACTCGCAGCCGTGCTGTTTAATTGACAATTCACTCCACCCTGTTCAGCTCTTCATTGTCCCACCACACTACCAGCCTTCAGAAATCTTTGTTATCTCCACTACAGAATGTTCCATTCATTCACTGCGAATCTGGAATTCATCTGACTCTCAACTCCACGCAGGTTTTCATTACACCACTGTTGAATGTCCAAGTAACCCAATGCTGGTTTTCAGCGGCCTGTTCATATTCGCAGCCCTGCTGTTTACTTGGCTATCGATTCAAGCCTGGTCAGCTCTTCATTTTCCTGTCCACACAACACAGGCTTCAGAAATCATTGGAATCTCCTCTACAGAATGTTCCATTCATTCACTGCGAATGTGGAATTCAACTGACTCTCCACTCCATGCAGGTTTTCCTTACACCACTGATGAATGTCCAAGTAACCCAATGCTGGTTTTCAGCTGCATGTTCACACTCGCAGCCATGCTATACAATTGGCTTTCCACTAAATCCTGATTAGTTCTTGATTTTCCTTCCACACGACCCAGCCTTCAGAAATCGTTGGAATCTCCACTAGAGAATGTTCCATTCATTCACTGCGAATCTGGAATTCCTCTGAACCTCCACTCCCGGCAGGTTTTCGTTACACCACTGTTGAATGTCCAAGTAACCCAATGTTTTAAGTGTTTTCTTCACAAGCGCAGTGGTGCTGTTCAATTGGCTATCCACTCAACCCTGGCCAGCTCTACATTTTCCTGTCCACACCACAGAGACTGGAGAAATCATTGTTATCTCCACTACAGAATGTTCCATTCATTCACAGCGAATCTGGAATTCATCTGAATCTCCACTCCCGGCAGGTTTTCGTGACACCACTGGTAAATATCCAAGTAAGCCAATGCTCGTTTTAAGTGGCCTGCTCATACTCTCAGCCGTGCTGTTCAATTTGCTATCCACTCAACCCTCTTCAGCTCCATTTTCCTGTCCACATAACCCAAACTTCAGAAACAATTGGTATCTCCTCCACAGAATGTTCCATTCATTGACGGCAAATCTGAAATTCATCTAATTCTCAACTCCCGTCAGGTTTTCGTTACACCACTTGTGAATGTCCAATTAAGCCAAAGCTGGTTTTCAGTGGCCTGTTCTTACTACGAGACGTGCTGTTCATTTGGCTATCCATTCCACCCTGTTCAGCTCTACATTTTCGTGTCCACAAAACCCAGCCTTCAGAAATCATTGGAATCACCACTAGAGAATGTTCCATTCATTCACTGCGAATCTGGAATTCATCTGAATCTCCACTCCCGGCAGGTTTTCATTGCACCACTGCTGAATGTTCAAGTAACGCAATGATGGTTTTCAGCGGTCTATTCACACTCGAACCCGTGCTGTTCACGGTCTAGCGACTCAACACTGGTGAGTTCTTCTTTTTCCAGTTCAGACAATACAAACCTCAGAAACCATTGCAATCTACACTACAGAATGTTTCATTCATTCAGGCGAATCTTGAATTCATCTTGTTCTCCACTCCCAGCAGGTTTTCGTTTCACCACTGGTGAATGTCCAAGCAACCCAAGGCTGGTTTCAGCTGCGTGTTAACACTCGCAGCCGTGCTGTTCAATTGGCTATCCAGTGAACGCTGGTTAGCTCTTGATTTTCCTTCCACACACCGAGCCTTCAGAAATCATTCTTATCTCCACTTCAGAATGTTCCATTCGTTCCCTGCGAATCTGGAATTCCTCTGACTCTCCACACCAGGCAGATTTTCCTAACAACACTGGTGAATGACCAGGTAATCCAATGCTGGTTTTCAGCGGCTGTTCACACTCACAGCCTTGCTGTTCAATTGGCAATCCAGTCAAACCTAGTCAGCTCTTCATTTTCCTGTCCACACAACCCAGCGTTCAGAAATCATTGGAATCTCTACTACAGAAATTTCCATTCATTCACTGTGAATCTGGAAATACTCTGAATCTGCATTCCAGGAAGGCTTTCGTTACACCACTGATGAATGTCCAAGTAATGCAATGCTGCTTCTTAGTGGTCTGTTCACACTCGAAACCGTGCTGTTCATTGGCTCTCCACTCAATATCGGTCAGCTCTTCAATATCCTGTCCAGACTATCCAGATTCCTAAATGTTGGCAATCACCACTACAGAATGTTCCATTCAATCACGCGAATCTGGAATTCATCAGAGTCTCCACTCCTGGAAGGTTTTCGTGACACCACTGGTAAATGTCCAAGGAAGACAATGCTGGTTTTAAGCCGCCTGCTAACACACTCAGCCGTGCTGTTCAATTTGCTATCCACCCAACCCTATTCAGCTCTACATTTTCCTGTCCTCATAACCCAACCTTCAGAAATAATTGGTATCTCCTCCACAGAATGTTCCGTTCATTCACTGCGAATCTTAAATTCATCTGACTCTCAACTCCCGGCGGGTTATCGTTACACCATTTGTGAATGTCCAAGTAAGCCAATGCTGGTTTTCAGTGGCCTGTTCATACTAAGAGACGTGCTGTTCATTTGGCTATCCACTCCACCCTGTTCAGCTCTACATTTTCGTGTCCACAAAACCCAGCCTTCAGAAATCATTGGAATCACCACTAGAGAATGTTCCATTCATTCACTGCGAATCTGGAATTCCTCTGAACCTCCACTCCTGGCAGGTTTTCGTTACGCCACTGGTGAATGTCCAAGTAACTCAATACTGGTTTTCAGAGGCATGTTCAACTCGCAGAAGTGCTGTTCAATGGGCTATCCACTCAATATTGGTCAGCTCTTCATTTTCCTCTCCACACAAACCAGCCTTCAGAAATCATTGGGCTCTCCACTACAGACTGTTCCATTCATTCACTGCGATTCTGCAATTCATCTGACTCTCCGCTCCAGGCAGGTTTTCATTACAGCACTGGTGAATGACCAAGTAATCCAATGCTGGTTTTCAGCCGCCTTTTCACACTCGCAGTGTGCTGTTCAATTGTCTATCCACTCAAACCTGGTCAGCCTTTCATTTTCTTTTCCACAATATCAGACTTCAGAAATCATTGGAATCGCCAGTACAGAATGTTCCATTCATTCACTGCCAATCTGGAATTCATCTGAATCTGCACTCCAGGTAGGCTTTCATTACACCACTTATGAATGTCCAAGTAACACAATGCTGGTTTTCAGCGGTCTGTTCACACTCTAAGCCCTGCTTTTTACTGGCTATCCACACAACTGTGGTCAGCTCTTCATTTTCATGTCCAAACAATCCAGACTTGAGAAATCATTGCAATCTCCAGTACAGAATGTTCCATTCATTCACTGCGAATCTGGAATTCAACTGAATCTCCACTACCTGCAGATTTATCTTACACCACTTGTGAATGTCCAAGTAAAACAATGCTGGTTTTCAGAGGCCTGTTCATGTTCGCAGTCGTGCTGTTCAATTGGCTATCCACTCAACCTGTTTTGCTCCTCATTTTCCTGTGCACGCAACCCAGCCTTCAGAAATCATTGTAATCTCCACTACAGGATGTTCCATTCATTCACTGGGAATCTGGAATTCATCTGAATCTGCACTCCACGCAGGCTTTCGTTACACCACTGCTGAAAGTCGAAGTAATGCAATACTGGTTTTCAGTGGTCTGTTCACATTCGAAGCCGAGGCTTTTTACAGGCTATCCACTCAACACTGGTCAGCTCTTCATTTTCGTGTCCCCACAATCCAGATTTCAGAAATCATTGCAATCTCCACTACAGAATGTTCCATTCATTCACTGCGAGTCTGGAGTTTATCTGATTCTCCACTCCCGCCTGGTTAACATTACACCACTTGTGAATGTCCAAGTAAGCCAATGCTGGTTTTCAGAGGCCTGTTCATACTCGCAGCCGTGCTGTTTAATTGACAATTCACTCCACCCTGTTCAGCTCTTCATTGTCCCACCACACTACCAGCCTTCAGAAATCTTTGTTATCTCCACTACAGAATGTTCCATTCATTCACTGCGAATCTGGAATTCATCTGACTCTCAACTCCACGCAGGTTTTCATTACACCACTGTTGAATGTCCAAGTAACCCAATGCTGGTTTTCAGCGGCCTGTTCATATTCGCAGCCCTGCTGTTTACTTGGCTATCGATTCAAGCCTGGTCAGCTCTTCATTTTCCTGTCCACACAACACAGGCTTCAGAAATCATTGGAATCTCCTCTACAGAATGTTCCATTCATTCACTGCGAATGTGGAATTCAACTGACTCTCCACTCCATGCAGGTTTTCCTTACACCACTGATGAATGTCCAAGTAACCCAATGCTGGTTTTCAGCTGCATGTTCACACTCGCAGCCATGCTATACAATTGGCTTTCCACTAAATCCTGATTAGTTCTTGATTTTCCTTCCACACGACCCAGCCTTCAGAAATCGTTGGAATCTCCACTAGAGAATGTTCCATTCATTCACTGCGAATCTGGAATTCCTCTGAACCTCCACTCCCGGCAGGTTTTCGTTACACCACTGTTGAATGTCCAAGTAACCCAATGTTTTAAGTGTTTTCTTCACAAGCGCAGTGGTGCTGTTCAATTGGCTATCCACTCAACCCTGGCCAGCTCTACATTTTCCTGTCCACACCACAGAGACTGGAGAAATCATTGTTATCTCCACTACAGAATGTTCCATTCATTCACAGCGAATCTGGAATTCATCTGAATCTCCACTCCCGGCAGGTTTTCGTGACACCACTGGTAAATATCCAAGTAAGCCAATGCTCGTTTTAAGTGGCCTGCTCATACTCTCAGCCGTGCTGTTCAATTTGCTATCCACTCAACCCTCTTCAGCTCCATTTTCCTGTCCACATAACCCAAACTTCAGAAACAATTGGTATCTCCTCCACAGAATGTTCCATTCATTGACGGCAAATCTGAAATTCATCTAATTCTCAACTCCCGTCAGGTTTTCGTTACACCACTTGTGAATGTCCAATTAAGCCAAAGCTGGTTTTCAGTGGCCTGTTCTTACTACGAGACGTGCTGTTCATTTGGCTATCCATTCCACCCTGTTCAGCTCTACATTTTCGTGTCCACAAAACCCAGCCTTCAGAAATCATTGGAATCACCACTAGAGAATGTTCCATTCATTCACTGCGAATCTGGAATTCATCTGAATCTCCACTCCCGGCAGGTTTTCATTGCACCACTGCTGAATGTTCAAGTAACGCAATGATGGTTTTCAGCGGTCTATTCACACTCGAACCCGTGCTGTTCACGGTCTAGCGACTCAACACTGGTGAGTTCTTCTTTTTCCAGTTCAGACAATACAAACCTCAGAAACCATTGCAATCTACACTACAGAATGTTTCATTCATTCAGGCGAATCTTGAATTCATCTTGTTCTCCACTCCCAGCAGGTTTTCGTTTCACCACTGGTGAATGTCCAAGCAACCCAAGGCTGGTTTCAGCTGCGTGTTAACACTCGCAGCCGTGCTGTTCAATTGGCTATCCAGTGAACGCTGGTTAGCTCTTGATTTTCCTTCCACACACCGAGCCTTCAGAAATCATTCTTATCTCCACTTCAGAATGTTCCATTCGTTCCCTGCGAATCTGGAATTCCTCTGACTCTCCACACCAGGCAGATTTTCCTAACAACACTGGTGAATGACCAGGTAATCCAATGCTGGTTTTCAGCGGCTGTTCACACTCACAGCCTTGCTGTTCAATTGGCAATCCAGTCAAACCTAGTCAGCTCTTCATTTTCCTGTCCACACAACCCAGCGTTCAGAAATCATTGGAATCTCTACTACAGAAATTTCCATTCATTCACTGTGAATCTGGAAATACTCTGAATCTGCATTCCAGGAAGGCTTTCGTTACACCACTGATGAATGTCCAAGTAATGCAATGCTGCTTCTTAGTGGTCTGTTCACACTCGAAACCGTGCTGTTCATTGGCTATCCACTCAATATCGGTCAGCTCTTCAATATCCTGTCCAGACTATCCAGATTCCTAAATGTTGGCAATCACCACTACAGAATGTTCCATTCAATCACGCGAATCTGGAATTCATCAGAGTCTCCACTCCTGGAAGGTTTTCGTGACACCACTGGTAAATGTCCAAGGAAGACAATGCTGGTTTTAAGCCGCCTGCTAACACACTCAGCCGTGCTGTTCAATTTGCTATCCACCCAACCCTATTCAGCTCTACATTTTCCTGTCCTCATAACCCAACCTTCAGAAATAATTGGTATCTCCTCCACAGAATGTTCCGTTCATTCACTGCGAATCTTAAATTCATCTGACTCTCAACTCCCGGCGGGTTATCGTTACACCACTTGTGAATGTCCAAGTAAGCCAATGCTGGTTTTCAGTGGCCTGTTCATACTAAGAGACGTGCTGTTCATTTGGCTATCCACTCCACCCTGTTCAGCTCTACATTTTCGTGTCCACAAAACCCAGCCTTCAGAAATCATTGGAATCACCACTAGAGAATGTTCCATTCATTCACTGCGAATCTGGAATTCCTCTGAACCTCCACTCCTGGCAGGTTTTCGTTACGCCACTGGTGAATGTCCAAGTAACTCAATACTGGTTTTCAGAGGCATGTTCAACTCGCAGAAGTGCTGTTCAATGGGCTATCCACTCAATATTGGTCAGCTCTTCATTTTCCTCTCCACACAAACCAGCCTTCAGAAATCATTGGGCTCTCCACTACAGACTGTTCCATTCATTCACTGCGATTCTGCAATTCATCTGACTCTCCGCTCCAGGCAGGTTTTCATTACAGCACTGGTGAATGACCAAGTAATCCAATGCTGGTTTTCAGCCGCCTTTTCACACTCGCAGTGTGCTGTTCAATTGTCTATCCACTCAAACCTGGTCAGCCTTTCATTTTCTTTTCCACAATATCAGACTTCAGAAATCATTGGAATCGCCAGTACAGAATGTTCCATTCATTCACTGCCAATCTGGAATTCATCTGAATCTGCACTCCAGGTAGGCTTTCATTACACCACTTATGAATGTCCAAGTAACACAATGCTGGTTTTCAGCGGTCTGTTCACACTCTAAGCCCTGCTTTTTACTGGGTATCCACACAACTGTGGTCAGCTCTTCATTTTCATGTCCAAACAATCCAGACTTGAGAAATCATTGCAATCTCCAGTACAGAATGTTCCATTCATTCACTGCGAATCTGGAATTCAACTGAATCTCCACTACCTGCAGATTTATCTTACACCACTTGTGAATGTCCAAGTAAAACAATGCTGGTTTTCAGAGGCCTGTTCATGTTCGCAGTCATGCTGTTCAATTGGCTATCCACTCAACCTGTTTTGCTCCTCATTTTCCTGTGCACGCAACCCAGCCTTCAGAAATCATTGTAATCTCCACTACAGGATGTTCCATTCATTCACTGGGAATCTGGAATTCATCTGAATCTGCACTCCACGCAGGCTTTCGTTACACCACTGCTGAAAGTCGAAGTAATGCAATACTGGTTTTCAGTGGTCTGTTCACATTCGAAGCCGAGGCTTTTTACAGGCTATCCACTCAACACTGGTCAGCTCTTCATTTTCGTGTCCCCACAATCCAGATTTCAGAAATCATTGCAATCTCCACTACAGAATGTTCCATTCATTCACTGCGAGTCTGGAGTTTATCTGATTCTCCACTCCCGCCTGGTTAACATTACACCACTTGTGAATGTCCAAGTAAGCCAATGCTGGTTTTCAGAGGCCTGTTCATACTCGCAGCCGTGCTGTTTAATTGACAATTCACTCCACCCTGTTCAGCTCTTCATTGTCCCACCACACTACCAGCCTTCAGAAATCTTTGTTATCTCCACTACAGAATGTTCCATTCATTCACTGCGAATCTGGAATTCATCTGACTCTCAACTCCACGCAGGTTTTCATTACACCACTGTTGAATGTCCAAGTAACCCAATGCTGGTTTTCAGCGGCCTGTTCATATTCGCAGCCCTGCTGTTTACTTGGCTATCGATTCAAGCCTGGTCAGCTCTTCATTTTCCTGTCCACACAACACAGGCTTCAGAAATCATTGGAATCTCCTCTACAGAATGTTCCATTCATTCACTGCGAATGTGGAATTCAACTGACTCTCCACTCCATGCAGGTTTTCCTTACACCACTGATGAATGTCCAAGTAACCCAATGCTGGTTTTCAGCTGCATGTTCACACTCGCAGCCATGCTATACAATTGGCTTTCCACTAAATCCTGATTAGTTCTTGATTTTCCTTCCACACGACCCAGCCTTCAGAAATCGTTGGAATCTCCACTAGAGAATGTTCCATTCATTCACTGCGAATCTGGAATTCCTCTGAACCTCCACTCCCGGCAGGTTTTCGTTACACCACTGTTGAATGTCCAAGTAACCCAATGTTTTAAGTGTTTTCTTCACAAGCGCAGTGGTGCTGTTCAATTGGCTATCCACTCAACCCTGGCCAGCTCTACATTTTCCTGTCCACACCACAGAGACTGGAGAAATCATTGTTATCTCCACTACAGAATGTTCCATTCATTCACAGCGAATCTGGAATTCATCTGAATCTCCACTCCCGGCAGGTTTTCGTGACACCACTGGTAAATATCCAAGTAAGCCAATGCTGGTTTTAAGTGGCCTGCTCATACTCTCAGCCGTGCTGTACAATTTGCTATCCACTCAACCCTCTTCAGCTCCATTTTCCTGTCCACATAACCCAAACTTCAGAAACAATTGGTATCTCCTCCACAGAATGTTCCATTCATTGACGGCAAATCTGAAATTCATCTAATTCTCAACTCCCGTCAGGTTTTCGTTACACCACTTGTGAATGTCCAATTAAGCCAAAGCTGGTTTTCAGTGGCCTGTTCTTACTACGAGACGTGCTGTTCATTTGGCTATCCATTCCACCCTGTTCAGCTCTACATTTTCGTGTCCACAAAACCCAGCCTTCAGAAATCATTGGAATCACCACTAGAGAATGTTCCATTCATTCACTGCGAATCTGGAATTCATCTGAATCTCCACTCCCGGCAGGTTTTCATTGCACCACTGCTGAATGTTCAAGTAACGCAATGATGGTTTTCAGCGGTCTATTCACACTCGAACCCGTGCTGTTCACGGTCTAGCGACTCAACACTGGTGAGTTCTTCTTTTTCCAGTTCAGACAATACAAACCTCAGAAACCATTGCAATCTACACTACAGAATGTTTCATTCATTCAGGCGAATCTTGAATTCATCTTGTTCTCCACTCCCAGCAGGTTTTCGTTTCACCACTGGTGAATGTCCAAGCAACCCAAGGCTGGTTTCAGCTGCGTGTTAACACTCGCAGCCGTGCTGTTCAATTGGCTATCCAGTGAACGCTGGTTAGCTCTTGATTTTCCTTCCACACACCGAGCCTTCAGAAATCATTCTTATCTCCACTTCAGAGTGTTCCATTCGTTCCCTGCGAATCTGGAATTCCTCTGACTCTCCACACCAGGCAGATTTTCCTAACAACACTGGTGAATGACCAGGTAATCCAATGCTGGTTTTCAGCGGCTGTTCACACTCACAGCCTTGCTGTTCAATTGGCAATCCAGTCAAACCTAGTCAGCTCTTCATTTTCCTGTCCACACAACCCAGCGTTCAGAAATCATTGGAATCTCTACTACAGAAATTTCCATTCATTCACTGTGAATCTGGAAATACTCTGAATCTGCATTCCAGGAAGGCTTTCGTTACACCACTGATGAATGTCCAAGTAATGCAATGCTGCTTCTTAGTGGTCTGTTCACACTCGAAACCGTGCTGTTCATTGGCTATCCACTCAATATCGGTCAGCTCTTCAATATCCTGTCCAGACTATCCAGATTCCTAAATGTTGGCAATCACCACTACAGAATGTTCCATTCAATCACGCGAATCTGGAATTCATCAGAGTCTCCACTCCTGGAAGGTTTTCGTGACACCACTGGTAAATGTCCAAGGAAGACAATGCTGGTTTTAAGCCGCCTGCTAACACACTCAGCCGTGCTGTTCAATTTGCTATCCACCCAACCCTATTCAGCTCTACATTTTCCTGTCCTCATAACCCAACCTTCAGAAATAATTGGTATCTCCTCCACAGAATGTTCCGTTCATTCACTGCGAATCTTAAATTCATCTGACTCTCAACTCCCGGCGGGTTATCGTTACACCACTTGTGAATGTCCAAGTAAGCCAATGCTGGTTTTCAGTGGCCTGTTCATACTAAGAGACGTGCTGTTCATTTGGCTATCCACTCCACCCTGTTCAGCTCTACATTTTCGTGTCCACAAAACCCAGCCTTCAGAAATCATTGGAATCACCACTAGAGAATGTTCCATTCATTCACTGCGAATCTGGAATTCCTCTGAACCTCCACTCCTGGCAGGTTTTCGTTACGCCACTGGTGAATGTCCAAGTAACTCAATACTGGTTTTCAGAGGCATGTTCAACTCGCAGAAGTGCTGTTCAATGGGCTATCCACTCAATATTGGTCAGCTCTTCATTTTCCTCTCCACACAAACCAGCCTTCAGAAATCATTGGGCTCTCCACTACAGACTGTTCCATTCATTCACTGCGATTCTGCAATTCATCTGACTCTCCGCTCCAGGCAGGTTTTCATTACAGCACTGGTGAATGACCAAGTAATCCAATGCTGGTTTTCAGCCGCCTTTTCACACTCGCAGTGTGCTGTTCAATTGTCTATCCACTCAAACCTGGTCAGCCTTTCATTTTCTTTTCCACAATATCAGACTTCAGAAATCATTGGAATCGCCAGTACAGAATGTTCCATTCATTCACTGCCAATCTGGAATTCATCTGAATCTGCACTCCAGGTAGGCTTTCATTACACCACTTATGAATGTCCAAGTAACACAATGCTGGTTTTCAGCGGTCTGTTCACACTCTAAGCCCTGCTTTTTACTGGGTATCCACACAACTGTGGTCAGCTCTTCATTTTCATGTCCAAACAATCCAGACTTGAGAAATCATTGCAATCTCCAGTACAGAATGTTCCATTCATTCACTGCGAATCTGGAATTCAACTGAATCTCCACTACCTGCAGATTTATCTTACACCACTTGTGAATGTCCAAGTAAAACAATGCTGGTTTTCAGAGGCCTGTTCATGTTCGCAGCCGTGCTGTTCAATTGGCTATCCAGTGAACGCTGGTTAGCTCTTGATTTTCCTTCCACACACCGAGCCTTCAGAAATCATTCTTATCTCCACTTCAGAGTGTTCCATTCGTTCCCTGCGAATCTGGAATTCCTCTGACTCTCCACACCAGGCAGATTTTCCTAACAACACTGGTGAATGACCAGGTAATCCAATGCTGGTTTTCAGCGGCTGTTCACACTCACAGCCTTGCTGTTCAATTGGCAATCCAGTCAAACCTAGTCAGCTCTTCATTTTCCTGTCCACACAACCCAGCGTTCAGAAATCATTGGAATCTCTACTACAGAAATTTCCATTCATTCACTGTGAATCTGGAAATAATCTGAATCTGCATTCCAGGAAGGCTTTCGTTACACCACTGATGAATGTCCAAGTAATGCAATGCTGCTTCTTAGTGGTCTGTTCACACTCGAAACCGTGCTGTTCATTGGCTATCCACTCAATATCGGTCAGCTCTTCAATATCCTGTCCAGACTATCCAGATTCCTAAATGTTGGCAATCACCACTACAGAATGTTCCATTCAATCACGCGAATCTGGAATTCATCAGAGTCTCCACTCCTGGAAGGTTTTCGTGACACCACTGGTAAATGTCCAAGGAAGACAATGCTGGTTTTAAGCCGCCTGCTAACACACTCAGCCGTGCTGTTCAATTTGCTATCCACCCAACCCTATTCAGCTCTACATTTTCCTGTCCTCATAACCCAACCTTCAGAAATAATTGGTATCTCCTCCACAGAATGTTCCGTTCATTCACTGCGAATCTTAAATTCATCTGACTCTCAACTCCCGGCGGGTTATCGTTACACCACTTGTGAATGTCCAAGTAAGCCAATGCTGGTTTTCAGTGGCCTGTTCATACTAAGAGACGTGCTGTTCATTTGGCTATCCACTCCACCCTGTTCAGCTCTACATTTTCGTGTCCACAAAACCCAGCCTTCAGAAATCATTGGAATCACCACTAGAGAATGTTCCATTCATTCACTGCGAATCTGGAATTCCTCTGAACCTCCACTCCTGGCAGGTTTTCGTTACGCCACTGGTGAATGTCCAAGTAACTCAATACTGGTTTTCAGAGGCATGTTCAACTCGCAGAAGTGCTGTTCAATGGGCTATCCACTCAATATTGGTCAGCTCTTCATTTTCCTCTCCACACAAACCAGCCTTCAGAAATCATTGGGCTCTCCACTACAGACTGTTCCATTCATTCACTGCGATTCTGCAATTCATCTGACTCTCCGCTCCAGGCAGGTTTTCATTACAGCACTGGTGAATGACCAAGTAATCCAATGCTGGTTTTCAGCCGCCTTTTCACACTCGCAGTGTGCTGTTCAATTGTCTATCCACTCAAACCTGGTCAGCCTTTCATTTTCTTTTCCACAATATCAGACTTCAGAAATCATTGGAATCGCCAGTACAGAATGTTCCATTCATTCACTGCCAATCTGGAATTCATCTGAATCTGCACTCCAGGTAGGCTTTCATTACACCACTTATGAATGTCCAAGTAACACAATGCTGGTTTTCAGCGGTCTGTTCACACTCTAAGCCCTGCTTTTTACTGGGTATCCACACAACTGTGGTCAGCTCTTCATTTTCATGTCCAAACAATCCAGACTTGAGAAATCATTGCAATCTCCAGTACAGAATGTTCCATTCATTCACTGCGAATCTGGAATTCAACTGAATCTCCACTACCTGCAGATTTATCTTACACCACTTGTGAATGTCCAAGTAAAACAATGCTGGTTTTCAGAGGCCTGTTCATGTTCGCAGTCGTGCTGTTCAATTGGCTATCCACTCAACCTGTTTTGCTCCTCATTTTCCTGTGCACACAACCCAGCCTTCAGAAATCATTGTAATCTCCACTACAGGATGTTCCATTCATTCACTGGGAATCTGGAATTCATCTGAATCTGCACTCCACGCAGGCTTTCGTTACACCACTGCTGAAAGTCGAAGTAATGCAATACTGGTTTTCAGTGGTCTGTTCACATTCGAAGCCGAGGCTTTTTACAGGCTATCCACTCAACACTGGTCAGCTCTTCATTTTCGTGTCCCCACAATCCAGATTTCAGAAATCATTGCAATCTCCACTACAGAATGTTCCATTCATTCACTGCGAGTCTGGAGTTTATCTGATTCTCCACTCCCGCCTGGTTAACATTACACCACTTGTGAATGTCCAAGTAAGCCAATGCTGGTTTTCAGAGGCCTGTTCATACTCGCAGCCGTGCTGTTTAATTGACAATTCACTCCACCCTGTTCAGCTCTTCATTGTCCCACCACACTACCAGCCTTCAGAAATCTTTGTTATCTCCACTACAGAATGTTCCATTCATTCACTGCGAATCTGGAATTCATCTGACTCTCAACTCCACGCAGGTTTTCATTACACCACTGTTGAATGTCCAAGTAACCCAATGCTGGTTTTCAGCGGCCTGTTCATATTCGCAGCCCTGCTGTTTACTTGGCTATCGATTCAAGCCTGGTCAGCTCTTCATTTTCCTGTCCACACAACACAGGCTTCAGAAATCATTGGAATCTCCTCTACAGAATGTTCCATTCATTCACTGCGAATGTGGAATTCAACTGACTCTCCACTCCATGCAGGTTTTCCTTACACCACTGATGAATGTCCAAGTAACCCAATGCTGGTTTTCAGCTGCATGTTCACACTCGCAGCCATGCTATACAATTGGCTTTCCACTAAATCCTGATTAGTTCTTGATTTTCCTTCCACACGACCCAGCCTTCAGAAATCGTTGGAATCTCCACTAGAGAATGTTCCATTCATTCACTGCGAATCTGGAATTCCTCTGAACCTCCACTCCCGGCAGGTTTTCGTTACACCACTGTTGAATGTCCAAGTAACCCAATGTTTTAAGTGTTTTCTTCACAAGCGCAGTGGTGCTGTTCAATTGGCTATCCACTCAACCCTGGCCAGCTCTACATTTTCCTGTCCACACCACAGAGACTGGAGAAATCATTGTTATCTCCACTACAGAATGTTCCATTCATTCACAGCGAATCTGGAATTCATCTGAATCTCCACTCCCGGCAGGTTTTCGTGACACCACTGGTAAATATCCAAGTAAGCCAATGCTGGTTTTAAGTGGCCTGCTCATACTCTCAGCCGTGCTGTTCAATTTGCTATCCACTCAACCCTCTTCAGCTCCATTTTCCTGTCCACATAACCCAAACTTCAGAAACAATTGGTATCTCCTCCACAGAATGTTCCATTCATTGACGGCAAATCTGAAATTCATCTAATTCTCAAGTCCCGTCAGGTTTTCGTTACACCACTTGTGAATGTCCAATTAAGCCAAAGCTGGTTTTCAGTGGCCTGTTCTTACTACGAGACGTGCTGTTCATTTGGCTATCCATTCCACCCTGTTCAGCTCTACATTTTCGTGTCCACAAAACCCAGCCTTCAGAAATCATTGGAATCACCACTAGAGAATGTTCCATTCATTCACTGCGAATCTGGAATTCATCTGAATCTCCACTCCCGGCAGGTTTTCATTGCACCACTGCTGAATGTTCAAGTAACGCAATGATGGTTTTCAGCGGTCTATTCACACTCGAACCCGTGCTGTTCACGGTCTAGCGACTCAACACTGGTGAGTTCTTCTTTTTCCAGTTCAGACAATACAAACCTCAGAAACCATTGCAATCTACACTACAGAATGTTTCATTCATTCAGGCGAATCTTGAATTCATCTTGTTCTCCACTCCCAGCAGGTTTTCGTTTCACCACTGGTGAATGTCCAAGCAACCCAAGGCTGGTTTCAGCTGCGTGTTAACACTCGCGGCCGTGCTGTTCAATTGGCTATCCAGTGAACGCTGGTTAGCTCTTGGTTTTCCTTCCACACACCGAGCCTTCAGAAATCATTCTTATCTCCACTTCAGAATGTTCCATTCGTTCCCTGCGAATCTGGAATTCCTCTGACTCTCCACACCAGGCAGATTTTCCTAACAACACTGGTGAATGACCAGGTAATCCAATGCTGGTTTTCAGCGGCTGTTCACACTCACAGCCTTGCTGTTCAATTGGCAATCCAGTCAAACCTAGTCAGCTCTTCATTTTCCTGTCCACACAACCCAGCGTTCAGAAATCATTGGAATCTCTACTACAGAAATTTCCATTCATTCACTGTGAATCTGGAAATACTCTGAATCTGCATTCCAGGAAGGCTTTCGTTACACCACTGATGAATGTCCAAGTAATGCAATGCTGCTTCTTAGTGGTCTGTTCACACTCGAAACCGTGCTGTTCATTGGCTATCCACTCAATATCTGTCAGCTCTTCAATATCCTGTCCAGACTATCCAGATTCCTAAATGTTGGCAATCACCACTACAGAATGTTCCATTCAATCACGCGAATCTGGAATTCATCAGAGTCTCCACTCCTGGAAGGTTTTCGTGACACCACTGGTAAATGTCCAAGGAAGACAATGCTGGTTTTAAGCCGCCCGCTAACACACTCAGCCGTGCTGTTCAATTTGCTATCCACCCAACCCTATTCAGCTCTACATTTTCCTGTCCTCATAACCCAACCTTCAGAAATAATTGGTATCTCCTCCACAGAATGTTCCGTTCATTCACTGCGAATCTTAAATTCATCTGACTCTCAACTCCCGGCGGGTTATCGTTACACCACTTGTGAATGTCCAAGTAAGCCAATGCTGGTTTTCAGTGGCCTGTTCATACTAAGAGACGTGCTGTTCATTTGGCTATCCACTCCACCCTGTTCAGCTCTACATTTTCGTGTCCACAAAACCCAGCCTTCAGAAATCATTGGAATCACCACTAGAGAATGTTCCATTCATTCACTGCGAATCTGGAATTCCTCTGAACCTCCACTCCTGGCAGGTTTTCGTTACGCCACTGGTGAATGTCCAAGTAACTCAATACTGGTTTTCAGAGGCATGTTCAACTCGCAGAAGTGCTGTTCAATGGGCTATCCACTCAATATTGGTCAGCTCTTCATTTTCCTCTCCACACAAACCAGCCTTCAGAAATCATTGGGCTCTCCACTACAGACTGTTCCATTCATTCACTGCGATTCTGCAATTCATCTGACTCTCCGCTCCAGGCAGGTTTTCATTACAGCACTGGTGAATGACCAAGTAATCCAATGCTGGTTTTCAGCCGCCTTTTCACACTCGCAGTGTGCTGTTCAATTGTCTATCCACTCAAACCTGGTCAGCCTTTCATTTTCTTTTCCACAATATCAGACTTCAGAAATCATTGGAATCGCCAGTACAGAATGTTCCATTCATTCACTGCCAATCTGGAATTCATCTGAATCTGCACTCCAGGTAGGCTTTCATTACACCACTTATGAATGTCCAAGTAACACAATGCTGGTTTTCAGCGGTCTGTTCACTCTCTAAGCCCTGCTTTTTACTGGGTATCCACACAACTGTGGTCAGCTCTTCATTTTCATGTCCAAACAATCCAGACTTGAGAAATCATTGCAATCTCCAGTACAGAATGTTCCATTCATTCACTGCGAATCTGGAATTCAACTGAATCTCCACTACCTGCAGATTTATCTTACACCACTTGTGAATGTCCAAGTAAAACAATGCTGGTTTTCAGAGGCCTGTTCATATTCGCAGTCGTGCTGTTCAATTGGCTATCCACTCAACCTGTTTTGCTCCTCATTTTCCTGTGCACACAACCCAGCCTTCAGAAATCATTGTAATCTCCACTACAGGATGTTCCATTCATTCACTGGGAATCTGGAATTCATCTGAATCTGCACTCCACGCAGGCTTTCGTTACACCACTGCTGAAAGTCGAAGTAATGCAATACTGGTTTTCAGTGGTCTGTTCACATTCGAAGCCGAGGCTTTTTACAGGCTATCCACTCAACACTGGTCAGCTCTTCATTTTCGTGTCCCCACAATCCAGATTTCAGAAATCATTGCAATCTCCACTACAGAATGTTCCATTCATTCACTGCGAGTCTGGAGTTTATCTGATTCTCCACTCCCGCCTGGTTAACATTACACCACTTGTGAATGTCCAAGTAAGCCAGTGCTGGTTTTCAGAGGCCTGTTCATACTCGCAGCCGTGCTGTTTAATTGACAATTCACTCCACCCTGTTCAGCTCTTCATTGTCCCACCACACTACCAGCCTTCAGAAATCTTTGTTATCTCCACTACAGAATGTTCCATTCATTCACTGCGAATCTGGAATTCATCTGACTCTCAACTCCACGCAGGTTTTCATTACACCACTGTTGAATGTCCAAGTAACCCAATGCTGGTTTTCAGCGGCCTGTTCATATTCGCAGCCCTGCTGTTTACTTGGCTATCGATTCAAGCCTGGTCAGCTCTTCATTTTCCTGTCCACACAACACAGGCTTCAGAAATCATTGGAATCTCCTCTACAGAATGTTCCATTCATTCACTGCGAATGTGGAATTCAACTGACTCTCCACTCCATGCAGGTTTTCCTTACACCACTGATGAATGTCCAAGTAACCCAATGCTGGTTTTCAGCTGCATGTTCACACTCGCAGCCATGCTATACAATTGGCTTTCCACTAAATCCTGATTAGTTCTTGATTTTCCTTCCACACGACCCAGCCTTCAGAAATCGTTGGAATCTCCACTAGAGAATGTTCCATTCATTCACTGCGAATCTGGAATTCCTCTGAACCTCCACTCCCGGCAGGTTTTCGTTACACCACTGTTGAATGTCCAAGTAACCCAATGTTTTAAGTGTTTTCTTCACAAGCGCAGTGGTGCTGTTCAATTGGCTATCCACTCAACCCTGGCCAGCTCTACATTTTCCTGTCCACACCACAGAGACTGGAGAAATCATTGTTATCTCCACTACAGAATGTTCCATTCATTCACAGCGAATCTGGAATTCATCTGAATCTCCACTCCCGGCAGGTTTTCGTGACACCACTGGTAAATATCCAAGTAAGCCAATGCTGGTTTTAAGTGGCCTGCTCATACTCTCAGCCGTGCTGTTCAATTTGCTATCCACTCAACCCTCTTCAGCTCCATTTTCCTGTCCACATAACCCAAACTTCAGAAACAATTGGTATCTCCTCCACAGAATGTTCCATTCATTGACGGCAAATCTGAAATTCATCTAATTCTCAAGTCCCGTCAGGTTTTCGTTACACCACTTGTGAATGTCCAATTAAGCCAAAGCTGGTTTTCAGTGGCCTGTTCTTACTACGAGACGTGCTGTTCATTTGGCTATCCATTCCACCCTGTTCAGCTCTACATTTTCGTGTCCACAAAACCCAGCCTTCAGAAATCATTGGAATCACCACTAGAGAATGTTCCATTCATTCACTGCGAATCTGGAATTCATCTGAATCTCCACTCCCGGCAGGTTTTCATTGCACCACTGCTGAATGTTCAAGTAACGCAATGATGGTTTTCAGCGGTCTATTCACACTCGAACCCGTGCTGTTCACGGTCTAGCGACTCAACACTGGTGAGTTCTTCTTTTTCCAGTTCAGACAATACAAACCTCAGAAACCATTGCAATCTACACTACAGAATGTTTCATTCATTCACGCGAATCTTGAATTCATCTTGTTCTCCACTCCCAGCAGGTTTTCGTTTCACCACTGGTGAATGTCCAAGCAACCCAAGGCTGGTTTCAGCTGCGTGTTAACACTCGCAGCCGTGCTGTTCAATTGGCTATCCAGTGAACGCTGGTTAGCTCTTGATTTTCCTTCCACACACCGAGCCTTCAGAAATCATTCTTATCTCCACTTCAGAGTGTTCCATTCGTTCCCTGCGAATCTGGAATTCCTCTGACTCTCCACACCAGGCAGATTTTCCTAACAACACTGGTGAATGACCAGGTAATCCAATGCTGGTTTTCAGCGGCTGTTCACACTCACAGCCTTGCTGTTCAATTGGCAATCCAGTCAAACCTAGTCAGCTCTTCATTTTCCTGTCCACACAACCCAGCGTTCAGAAATCATTGGAATCTCTACTACAGAAATTTCCATTCATTCACTGTGAATCTGGAAATACTCTGAATCTGCATTCCAGGAAGGCTTTCGTTACACCACTGATGAATGTCCAAGTAATGCAATGCTGCTTCTTAGTGGTCTGTTCACACTCGAAACCGTGCTGTTCATTGGCTATCCACTCAATATCGGTCAGCTCTTCAATATCCTGTCCAGACTATCCAGATTCCTAAATGTTGGCAATCACCACTACAGAATGTTCCATTCAATCACGCGAATCTGGAATTCATCAGAGTCTCCACTCCTGGAAGGTTTTCGTGACACCACTGGTAAATGTCCAAGGAAGACAATGCTGGTTTTAAGCCGCCTGCTAACACACTCAGCCGTGCTGTTCAATTTGCTATCCACCCAACCCTATTCAGCTCTACATTTTCCTGTCCTCATAACCCAACCTTCAGAAATAATTGGTATCTCCTCCACAGAATGTTCCGTTCATTCACTGCGAATCTTAAATTCATCTGACTCTCAACTCCCGGCGGGTTATCGTTACACCACTTGTGAATGTCCAAGTAAGCCAATGCTGGTTTTCAGTGGCCTGTTCATACTAAGAGACGTGCTGTTCATTTGGCTATCCACTCCACCCTGTTCAGCTCTACATTTTCGTGTCCACAAAACCCAGCCTTCAGAAATCATTGGAATCACCACTAGAGAATGTTCCATTCATTCACTGCGAATCAGGAATTCATCTGAACCTCCACTCCTGGCAGGTTTTCGTTACGCCACTGGTGAATGTCCAAGTAACTCAATACTGGTTTTCAGAGGCATGTTCAACTCGCAGAAGTGCTGTTCAATGGGCTATCCACTCAATATTGGTCAGCTCTTCATTTTCCTCTCCACACAAACCAGCCTTCAGAAATCATTGGGCTCTCCACTACAGACTGTTCCATTCATTCACTGCGATTCTGCAATTCATCTGACTCTCCGCTCCAGGCAGGTTTTCATTACAGCACTGGTGAATGACCAAGTAATCCAATGCTGGTTTTCAGCCGCCTTTTCACACTCGCAGTGTGCTGTTCAATTGTCTATCCACTCAAACCTGGTCAGCCTTTCATTTTCTTTTCCACAATATCAGACTTCAGAAATCATTGGAATCGCCAGTACAGAATGTTCCATTCATTCACTGCCAATCTGGAATTCATCTGAATCTGCACTCCAGGTAGGCTTTCATTACACCACTTATGAATGTCCAAGTAACACAATGCTGGTTTTCAGCGGTCTGTTCACTCTCTAAGCCCTGCTTTTTACTGGGTATCCACACAACTGTGGTCAGCTCTTCATTTTCATGTCCAAACAATCCAGACTTGAGAAATCATTGCAATCTCCAGTACAGAATGTTCCATTCATTCACTGCGAATCTGGAATTCAACTGAATCTCCACTACCTGCAGATTTATCTTACACCACTTGTGAATGTCCAAGTAAAACAATGCTGGTTTTCAGAGGCCTGTTCATGTTCGCAGTCGTGCTGTTCAATTGGCTATCCACTCAACCTGTTTTGCTCCTCATTTTCCTGTGCACACAACCCAGCCTTCAGAAATCATTGTAATCTCCACTACAGGATGTTCCATTCATTCACTGGGAATCTGGAATTCATCTGAATCTGCACTCCACGCAGGCTTTCGTTACACCACTGCTGAAAGTCGAAGTAATGCAATACTGGTTTTCAGTGGTCTGTTCACATTCGAAGCCGAGGCTTTTTACAGGCTATCCACTCAACACTGGTCAGCTCTTCATTTTCGTGTCCCCACAATCCAGATTTCAGAAATCATTGCAATCTCCACTACAGAATGTTCCATTCATTCACTGCGAGTCTGGAGTTTATCTGATTCTCCACTCCCGCCTGGTTAACATTACACCACTTGTGAATGTCCAAGTAAGCCAATGCTGGTTTTCAGAGGCCTGTTCATACTCGCAGCCGTGCTGTTTAATTGACAATTCACTCCACCCTGTTCAGCTCTTCATTGTCCCACCACACTACCAGCCTTCAGAAATCTTTGTTATCTCCACTACAGAATGTTCCATTCATTCACTGCGAATCTGGAATTCATCTGACTCTCAACTCCACGCAGGTTTTCATTACACCACTGTTGAATGTCCAAGTAACCCAATGCTGGTTTTCAGCGGCCTGTTCATATTCGCAGCCCTGCTGTTTACTTGGCTATCGATTCAAGCCTGGTCAGCTCTTCATTTTCCTGTCCACACAACACAGGCTTCAGAAATCATTGGAATCTCCTCTACAGAATGTTCCATTCATTCACTGCGAATGTGGAATTCAACTGACTCTCCACTCCATGCAGGTTTTCCTTACACCACTGATGAATGTCCAAGTAACCCAATGCTGGTTTTCAGCTGCATGTTCACACTCGCAGCCATGCTATACAATTGGCTTTCCACTAAATCCTGATTAGTTCTTGATTTTCCTTCCACACGACCCAGCCTTCAGAAATCGTTGGAATCTCCACTAGAGAATGTTCCATTCATTCACTGCGAATCTGGAATTCCTCTGAACCTCCACTCCCGGCAGGTTTTCGTTACACCACTGTTGAATGTCCAAGTAACCCAATGTTTTAAGTGTTTTCTTCACAAGCGCAGTGGTGCTGTTCAATTGGCTATCCACTCAACCCTGGCCAGCTCTACATTTTCCTGTCCACACCACAGAGACTGGAGAAATCATTGTTATCTCCACTACAGAATGTTCCATTCATTCACAGCGAATCTGGAATTCATCTGAATCTCCACTCCCGGCAGGTTTTCGTGACACCACTGGTAAATATCCAAGTAAGCCAATGCTGGTTTTAAGTGGCCTGCTCATACTCTCAGCCGTGCTGTTCAATTTGCTATCCACTCAACCCTCTTCAGCTCCATTTTCCTGTCCACATAACCCAAACTTCAGAAACAATTGGTATCTCCTCCACAGAATGTTCCATTCATTGACGGCAAATCTGAAATTCATCTAATTCTCAACTCCCGTCAGGTTTTCGTTACACCACTTGTGAATGTCCAATTAAGCCAAAGCTGGTTTTCAGTGGCCTGTTCTTACTACGAGACGTGCTGTTCATTTGGCTATCCATTCCACCCTGTTCAGCTCTACATTTTCGTGTCCACAAAACCCAGCCTTCAGAAATCATTGGAATCACCACTAGAGAATGTTCCATTCATTCACTGCGAATCTGGAATTCATCTGAATCTCCACTCCCGGCAGGTTTTCATTGCACCACTGCTGAATGTTCAAGTAACGCAATGATGGTTTTCAGCGGTCTATTCACACTCGAACCCGTGCTGTTCACGGTCTAGCGACTCAACACTGGTGAGTTCTTCTTTTTCCAGTTCAGACAATACAAACCTCAGAAACCATTGCAATCTACACTACAGAATGTTTCATTCATTCAGGCGAATCTTGAATTCATCTTGTTCTCCACTCCCAGCAGGTTTTCGTTTCACCACTGGTGAATGTCCAAGCAACCCAAGGCTGGTTTCAGCTGCGTGTTAACACTCGCAGCCGTGCTGTTCAATTGGCTATCCAGTGAACGCTGGTTAGCTCTTGATTTTCCTTCCACACACCGAGCCTTCAGAAATCATTCTTATCTCCACTTCAGAATGTTCCATTCGTTCCCTGCGAATCTGGAATTCCTCTGACTCTCCACACCAGGCAGATTTTCCTAACAACACAGGTGAATGACCAGGTAATCCAATGCTGGTTTTCAGCGGCTGTTCACACTCACAGCCTTGCTGTTCAATTGGCAATCCAGTCAAACCTAGTCAGCTCTTCATTTTCCTGTCCACACAACCCAGCGTTCAGAAATCATTGGAATCTCTACTACAGAAATTTCCATTCATTCACTGTGAATCTGGAAATACTCTGAATCTGCATTCCAGGAAGGCTTTCGTTACACCACTGATGAATGTCCAAGTAATGCAATGCTGCTTCTTAGTGGTCTGTTCACACTCGAAACCGTGCTGTTCATTGGCTATCCACTCAATATCTGTCAGCTCTTCAATATCCTGTCCAGACTATCCAGATTCCTAAATGTTGGCAATCACCACTACAGAATGTTCCATTCAATCACGCGAATCTGGAATTCATCAGAGTCTCCACTCCTGGAAGGTTTTCGTGACACCACTGGTAAATGTCCAAGGAAGACAATGCTGGTTTTAAGCCGCCCGCTAACACACTCAGCCGTGCTGTTCAATTTGCTATCCACCCAACCCTATTCAGCTCTACATTTTCCTGTCCTCATAACCCAACCTTCAGAAATAATTGGTATCTCCTCCACAGAATGTTCCGTTCATTCACTGCGAATCTTAAATTCATCTGACTCTCAACTCCCGGCGGGTTATCGTTACACCACTTGTGAATGTCCAAGTAAGCCAATGCTGGTTTTCAGTGGCCTGTTCATACTAAGAGACGTGCTGTTCATTTGGCTATCCACTCCACCCTGTTCAGCTCTACATTTTCGTGTCCACAAAACCCAGCCTTCAGAAATCATTGGAATCACCACTAGAGAATGTTCCATTCATTCACTGCGAATCTGGAATTCCTCTGAACCTCCACTCCTGGCAGGTTTTCGTTACGCCACTGGTGAATGTCCAAGTAACTCAATACTGGTTTTCAGAGGCATGTTCAACTCGCAGAAGTGCTGTTCAATGGGCTATCCACTCAATATTGGTCAGCTCTTCATTTTCCTCTCCACACAAACCAGCCTTCAGAAATCATTGGGCTCTCCACTACAGACTGTTCCATTCATTCACTGCGATTCTGCAATTCATCTGACTCTCCGCTCCAGGCAGGTTTTCATTACAGCACTGGTGAATGACCAAGTAATCCAATGCTGGTTTTCAGCCGCCTTTTCACACTCGCTGCGTGCTGTTCAATTGTCTATCCACTCAAACCTGGTCAGCCTTTCATTTTCTTTTCCACAATATCAGACTTCAGAAATCATTGGAATCGCCAGTACAGAATGTTCCATTCATTCACTGCCAATCTGGAATTCATCTGAATCTGCACTCCAGGTAGGCTTTCATTACACCACTTATGAATGTCCAAGTAACACAATGCTGGTTTTCAGCGGTCTGTTCACACTCTAAGCCCTGCTTTTTACTGGGTATCCACACAACTGTGGTCAGCTCTTCATTTTCATGTCCAAACAATCCAGACTTGAGAAATCATTGCAATCTCCAGTACAGAATGTTCCATTCATTCACTGCGAATCTGGAATTCAACTGAATCTCCACTACCTGCAGATTTATCTTACACCACTTGTGAATGTCCAAGTAAAACAATGCTGGTTTTCAGAGGCCTGTTCATGTTCGCAGTCGTGCTGTTCAATTGGCTATCCACTCAACCTGTTTTGCTCCTCATTTTCCTGTGCACACAACCCAGCCTTCAGAAATCATTGTAATCTCCACTACAGGATGTTCCATTCATTCACTGGGAATCTGGAATTCATCTGAATCTGCACTCCACGCAGGCTTTCGTTACACCACTGCTGAAAGTCGAAGTAATGCAATACTGGTTTTCAGTGGTCTGTTCACATTCGAAGCCGAGGCTTTTTACAGGCTATCCACTCAACACTGGTCAGCTCTTCATTTTCGTGTCCCCACAATCCAGATTTCAGAAATCATTGCAATCTCCACTACAGAATGTTCCATTCATTCACTGCGAGTCTGGAGTTTATCTGATTCTCCACTCCCGCCTGGTTAACATTACACCACTTGTGAATGTCCAAGTAAGCCAATGCTGGTTTTCAGAGGCCTGTTCATACTCGCAGCCGTGCTGTTTAATTGACAATTCACTCCACCCTGTTCAGCTCTTCATTGTCCCACCACACTACCAGCCTTCAGAAATCTTTGTTATCTCCACTACAGAATGTTCCATTCATTCACTGCGAATCTGGAATTCATCTGACTCTCAACTCCACGCAGGTTTTCATTACACCACTGTTGAATGTCCAAGTAACCCAATGCTGGTTTTCAGCGGCCTGTTCATATTCGCAGCCCTGCTGTTTACTTGGCTATCGATTCAAGCCTGGTCAGCTCTTCATTTTCCTGTCCACACAACACAGGCTTCAGAAATCATTGGAATCTCCTCTACAGAATGTTCCATTCATTCACTGCGAATGTGGAATTCAACTGACTCTCCACTCCATGCAGGTTTTCCTTACACCACTGATGAATGTCCAAGTAACCCAATGCTGGTTTTCAGCTGCATGTTCACACTCGCAGCCATGCTATACAATTGGCTTTCCACTAAATCCTGATTAGTTCTTGATTTTCCTTCCACACGACCCAGCCTTCAGAAATCGTTGGAATCTCCACTAGAGAATGTTCCATTCATTCACTGCGAATCTGGAATTCCTCTGAACCTCCACTCCCGGCAGGTTTTCGTTACACCACTGTTGAATGTCCAAGTAACCCAATGTTTTAAGTGTTTTCTTCACAAGCGCAGTGGTGCTGTTCAATTGGCTATCCACTCAACCCTGGCCAGCTCTACATTTTCCTGTCCACACCACAGAGACTGGAGAAATCATTGTTATCTCCACTACAGAATGTTCCATTCATTCACAGCGAATCTGGAATTCATCTGAATCTCCACTCCCGGCAGGTTTTCGTGACACCACTGGTAAATATCCAAGTAAGCCAATGCTGGTTTTAAGTGGCCTGCTCATACTCTCAGCCGTGCTGTTCAATTTGCTATCCACTCAACCCTCTTCAGCTCCATTTTCCTGTCCACATAACCCAAACTTCAGAAACAATTGGTATCTCCTCCACAGAATGTTCCATTCATTGACGGCAAATCTGAAATTCATCTAATTCTCAAGTCCCGTCAGGTTTTCGTTACACCACTTGTGAATGTCCAATTAAGCCAAAGCTGGTTTTCAGTGGCCTGTTCTTACTACGAGACGTGCTGTTCATTTGGCTATCCATTCCACCCTGTTCAGCTCTACATTTTCGTGTCCACAAAACCCAGCCTTCAGAAATCATTGGAATCACCACTAGAGAATGTTCCATTCATTCACTGCGAATCTGGAATTCATCTGAATCTCCACTCCCGGCAGGTTTTCATTGCACCACTGCTGAATGTTCAAGTAACGCAATGATGGTTTTCAGCGGTCTATTCACACTCGAACCCGTGCTGTTCACGGTCTAGCGACTCAACACTGGTGAGTTCTTCTTTTTCCAGTTCAGACAATACAAACCTCAGAAACCATTGCAATCTACACTACAGAATGTTTCATTCATTCAGGCGAATCTTGAATTCATCTTGTTCTCCACTCCCAGCAGGTTTTCGTTTCACCACTGGTGAATGTCCAAGCAACCCAAGGCTGGTTTCAGCTGCGTGTTAACACTCGCGGCCGTGCTGTTCAATTGGCTATCCAGTGAACGCTGGTTAGCTCTTGGTTTTCCTTCCACACACCGAGCCTTCAGAAATCATTCTTATCTCCACTTCAGAATGTTCCATTCGTTCCCTGCGAATCTGGAATTCCTCTGACTCTCCACACCAGGCAGATTTTCCTAACAACACTGGTGAATGACCAGGTAATCCAATGCTGGTTTTCAGCGGCTGTTCACACTCACAGCCTTGCTGTTCAATTGGCAATCCAGTCAAACCTAGTCAGCTCTTCATTTTCCTGTCCACACAACCCAGCGTTCAGAAATCATTGGAATCTCTACTACAGAAATTTCCATTCATTCACTGTGAATCTGGAAATACTCTGAATCTGCATTCCAGGAAGGCTTTCGTTACACCACTGATGAATGTCCAAGTAATGCAATGCTGCTTCTTAGTGGTCTGTTCACACTCGAAACCGTGCTGTTCATTGGCTATCCACTCAATATCTGTCAGCTCTTCAATATCCTGTCCAGACTATCCAGATTCCTAAATGTTGGCAATCACCACTACAGAATGTTCCATTCAATCACGCGAATCTGGAATTCATCAGAGTCTCCACTCCTGGAAGGTTTTCGTGACACCACTGGTAAATGTCCAAGGAAGACAATGCTGGTTTTAAGCCGCCCGCTAACACACTCAGCCGTGCTGTTCAATTTGCTATCCACCCAACCCTATTCAGCTCTACATTTTCCTGTCCTCATAACCCAACCTTCAGAAATAATTGGTATCTCCTCCACAGAATGTTCCGTTCATTCACTGCGAATCTTAAATTCATCTGACTCTCAACTCCCGGCGGGTTATCGTTACACCACTTGTGAATGTCCAAGTAAGCCAATGCTGGTTTTCAGTGGCCTGTTCATACTAAGAGACGTGCTGTTCATTTGGCTATCCACTCCACCCTGTTCAGCTCTACATTTTCGTGTCCACAAAACCCAGCCTTCAGAAATCATTGGAATCACCACTAGAGAATGTTCCATTCATTCACTGCGAATCTGGAATTCCTCTGAACCTCCACTCCTGGCAGGTTTTCGTTACGCCACTGGTGAATGTCCAAGTAACTCAATACTGGTTTTCAGAGGCATGTTCAACTCGCAGAAGTGCTGTTCAATGGGCTATCCACTCAATATTGGTCAGCTCTTCATTTTCCTCTCCACACAAACCAGCCTTCAGAAATCATTGGGCTCTCCACTACAGACTGTTCCATTCATTCACTGCGATTCTGCAATTCATCTGACTCTCCGCTCCAGGCAGGTTTTCATTACAGCACTGGTGAATGACCAAGTAATCCAATGCTGGTTTTCAGCCGCCTTTTCACACTCGCAGTGTGCTGTTCAATTGTCTATCCACTCAAACCTGGTCAGCCTTTCATTTTCTTTTCCACAATATCAGACTTCAGAAATCATTGGAATCGCCAGTACAGAATGTTCCATTCATTCACTGCCAATCTGGAATTCATCTGAATCTGCACTCCAGGTAGGCTTTCATTACACCACTTATGAATGTCCAAGTAACACAATGCTGGTTTTCAGCGGTCTGTTCACTCTCTAAGCCCTGCTTTTTACTGGGTATCCACACAACTGTGGTCAGCTCTTCATTTTCATGTCCAAACAATCCAGACTTGAGAAATCATTGCAATCTCCAGTACAGAATGTTCCATTCATTCACTGCGAATCTGGAATTCAACTGAATCTCCACTACCTGCAGATTTATCTTACACCACTTGTGAATGTCCAAGTAAAACAATGCTGGTTTTCAGAGGCCTGTTCATATTCGCAGTCGTGCTGTTCAATTGGCTATCCACTCAACCTGTTTTGCTCCTCATTTTCCTGTGCACACAACCCAGCCTTCAGAAATCATTGTAATCTCCACTACAGGATGTTCCATTCATTCACTGGGAATCTGGAATTCATCTGAATCTGCACTCCACGCAGGCTTTCGTTACACCACTGCTGAAAGTCGAAGTAATGCAATACTGGTTTTCAGTGGTCTGTTCACATTCGAAGCCGAGGCTTTTTACAGGCTATCCACTCAACACTGGTCAGCTCTTCATTTTCGTGTCCCCACAATCCAGATTTCAGAAATCATTGCAATCTCCACTACAGAATGTTCCATTCATTCACTGCGAGTCTGGAGTTTATCTGATTCTCCACTCCCGCCTGGTTAACATTACACCACTTGTGAATGTCCAAGTAAGCCAGTGCTGGTTTTCAGAGGCCTGTTCATACTCGCAGCCGTGCTGTTTAATTGACAATTCACTCCACCCTGTTCAGCTCTTCATTGTCCCACCACACTACCAGCCTTCAGAAATCTTTGTTATCTCCACTACAGAATGTTCCATTCATTCACTGCGAATCTGGAATTCATCTGACTCTCAACTCCACGCAGGTTTTCATTACACCACTGTTGAATGTCCAAGTAACCCAATGCTGGTTTTCAGCGGCCTGTTCATATTCGCAGCCCTGCTGTTTACTTGGCTATCGATTCAAGCCTGGTCAGCTCTTCATTTTCCTGTCCACACAACACAGGCTTCAGAAATCATTGGAATCTCCTCTACAGAATGTTCCATTCATTCACTGCGAATGTGGAATTCAACTGACTCTCCACTCCATGCAGGTTTTCCTTACACCACTGATGAATGTCCAAGTAACCCAATGCTGGTTTTCAGCTGCATGTTCACACTCGCAGCCATGCTATACAATTGGCTTTCCACTAAATCCTGATTAGTTCTTGATTTTCCTTCCACACGACCCAGCCTTCAGAAATCGTTGGAATCTCCACTAGAGAATGTTCCATTCATTCACTGCGAATCTGGAATTCCTCTGAACCTCCACTCCCGGCAGGTTTTCGTTACACCACTGTTGAATGTCCAAGTAACCCAATGTTTTAAGTGTTTTCTTCACAAGCGCAGTGGTGCTGTTCAATTGGCTATCCACTCAACCCTGGCCAGCTCTACATTTTCCTGTCCACACCACAGAGACTGGAGAAATCATTGTTATCTCCACTACAGAATGTTCCATTCATTCACAGCGAATCTGGAATTCATCTGAATCTCCACTCCCGGCAGGTTTTCGTGACACCACTGGTAAATATCCAAGTAAGCCAATGCTGGTTTTAAGTGGCCTGCTCATACTCTCAGCCGTGCTGTTCAATTTGCTATCCACTCAACCCTCTTCAGCTCCATTTTCCTGTCCACATAACCCAAACTTCAGAAACAATTGGTATCTCCTCCACAGAATGTTCCATTCATTGACGGCAAATCTGAAATTCATCTAATTCTCAAGTCCCGTCAGGTTTTCGTTACACCACTTGTGAATGTCCAATTAAGCCAAAGCTGGTTTTCAGTGGCCTGTTCTTACTACGAGACGTGCTGTTCATTTGGCTATCCATTCCACCCTGTTCAGCTCTACATTTTCGTGTCCACAAAACCCAGCCTTCAGAAATCATTGGAATCACCACTAGAGAATGTTCCATTCATTCACTGCGAATCTGGAATTCATCTGAATCTCCACTCCCGGCAGGTTTTCATTGCACCACTGCTGAATGTTCAAGTAACGCAATGATGGTTTTCAGCGGTCTATTCACACTCGAACCCGTGCTGTTCACGGTCTAGCGACTCAACACTGGTGAGTTCTTCTTTTTCCAGTTCAGACAATACAAACCTCAGAAACCATTGCAATCTACACTACAGAATGTTTCATTCATTCACGCGAATCTTGAATTCATCTTGTTCTCCACTCCCAGCAGGTTTTCGTTTCACCACTGGTGAATGTCCAAGCAACCCAAGGCTGGTTTCAGCTGCGTGTTAACACTCGCAGCCGTGCTGTTCAATTGGCTATCCAGTGAACGCTGGTTAGCTCTTGATTTTCCTTCCACACACCGAGCCTTCAGAAATCATTCTTATCTCCACTTCAGAGTGTTCCATTCGTTCCCTGCGAATCTGGAATTCCTCTGACTCTCCACACCAGGCAGATTTTCCTAACAACACTGGTGAATGACCAGGTAATCCAATGCTGGTTTTCAGCGGCTGTTCACACTCACAGCCTTGCTGTTCAATTGGCAATCCAGTCAAACCTAGTCAGCTCTTCATTTTCCTGTCCACACAACCCAGCGTTCAGAAATCATTGGAATCTCTACTACAGAAATTTCCATTCATTCACTGTGAATCTGGAAATACTCTGAATCTGCATTCCAGGAAGGCTTTCGTTACACCACTGATGAATGTCCAAGTAATGCAATGCTGCTTCTTAGTGGTCTGTTCACACTCGAAACCGTGCTGTTCATTGGCTATCCACTCAATATCTGTCAGCTCTTCAATATCCTGTCCAGACTATCCAGATTCCTAAATGTTGGCAATCACCACTACAGAATGTTCCATTCAATCACGCGAATCTGGAATTCATCAGAGTCTCCACTCCTGGAAGGTTTTCGTGACACCACTGGTAAATGTCCAAGGAAGACAATGCTGGTTTTAAGCCGCCCGCTAACACACTCAGCCGTGCTGTTCAATTTGCTATCCACCCAACCCTATTCAGCTCTACATTTTCCTGTCCTCATAACCCAACCTTCAGAAATAATTGGTATCTCCTCCACAGAATGTTCCGTTCATTCACTGCGAATCTTAAATTCATCTGACTCTCAACTCCCGGCGGGTTATCGTTACACCACTTGTGAATGTCCAAGTAAGCCAATGCTGGTTTTCAGTGGCCTGTTCATACTAAGAGACGTGCTGTTCATTTGGCTATCCACTCCACCCTGTTCAGCTCTACATTTTCGTGTCCACAAAACCCAGCCTTCAGAAATCATTGGAATCACCACTAGAGAATGTTCCATTCATTCACTGCGAATCTGGAATTCCTCTGAACCTCCACTCCTGGCAGGTTTTCGTTACGCCACTGGTGAATGTCCAAGTAACTCAATACTGGTTTTCAGAGGCATGTTCAACTCGCAGAAGTGCTGTTCAATGGGCTATCCACTCAATATTGGTCAGCTCTTCATTTTCCTCTCCACACAAACCAGCCTTCAGAAATCATTGGGCTCTCCACTACAGACTGTTCCATTCATTCACTGCGATTCTGCAATTCATCTGACTCTCCGCTCCAGGCAGGTTTTCATTACAGCACTGGTGAATGACCAAGTAATCCAATGCTGGTTTTCAGCCGCCTTTTCACACTCGCAGTGTGCTGTTCAATTGTCTATCCACTCAAACCTGGTCAGCCTTTCATTTTCTTTTCCACAATATCAGACTTCAGAAATCATTGGAATCGCCAGTACAGAATGTTCCATTCATTCACTGCCAATCTGGAATTCATCTGAATCTGCACTCCAGGTAGGCTTTCATTACACCACTTATGAATGTCCACGTAACACAATGCTGGTTTTCAGCGGTCTGTTCACTCTCTAAGCCCTGCTTTTTACTGGGTATCCACACAACTGTGGTCAGCTCTTCATTTTCATGTCCAAACAATCCAGACTTGAGAAATCATTGCAATCTCCAGTACAGAATGTTCCATTCATTCACTGCGAATCTGGAATTCAACTGAATCTCCACTACCTGCAGATTTATCTTACACCACTTGTGAATGTCCAAGTAAAACAATGCTGGTTTTCAGAGGCCTGTTCATGTTCGCAGTCGTGCTGTTCAATTGGCTATCCACTCAACCTGTTTTGCTCCTCATTTTCCTGTGCACACAACCCAGCCTTCAGAAATCATTGTAATCTCCACTACAGGATGTTCCATTCATTCACTGGGAATCTGGAATTCATCTGAATCTGCACTCCACGCAGGCTTTCGTTACACCACTGCTGAAAGTCGAAGTAATGCAATACTGGTTTTCAGTGGTCTGTTCACATTCGAAGCCGAGGCTTTTTACAGGCTATCCACTCAACACTGGTCAGCTCTTCATTTTCGTGTCCCCACAATCCAGATTTCAGAAATCATTGCAATCTCCACTACAGAATGTTCCATTCATTCACTGCGAGTCTGGAGTTTATCTGATTCTCCACTCCCGCCTGGTTAACATTACACCACTTGTGAATGTCCAAGTAAGCCAATGCTGGTTTTCAGAGGCCTGTTCATACTCGCAGCCGTGCTGTTTAATTGACAATTCACTCCACCCTGTTCAGCTCTTCATTGTCCCACCACACTACCAGCCTTCAGAAATCTTTGTTATCTCCACTACAGAATGTTCCATTCATTCACTGCGAATCTGGAATTCATCTGACTCTCAACTCCACGCAGGTTTTCATTACACCACTGTTGAATGTCCAAGTAACCCAATGCTGGTTTTCAGCGGCCTGTTCATATTCGCAGCCCTGCTGTTTACTTGGCTATCGATTCAAGCCTGGTCAGCTCTTCATTTTCCTGTCCACACAACACAGGCTTCAGAAATCATTGGAATCTCCTCTACAGAATGTTCCATTCATTCACTGCGAATGTGGAATTCAACTGACTCTCCACTCCATGCAGGTTTTCCTTACACCACTGATGAATGTCCAAGTAACCCAATGCTGGTTTTCAGCTGCATGTTCACACTCGCAGCCATGCTATACAATTGGCTTTCCACTAAATCCTGATTAGTTCTTGATTTTCCTTCCACACGACCCAGCCTTCAGAAATCGTTGGAATCTCCACTAGAGAATGTTCCATTCATTCACTGCGAATCTGGAATTCCTCTGAACCTCCACTCCCGGCAGGTTTTCGTTACACCACTGTTGAATGTCCAAGTAACCCAATGTTTTAAGTGTTTTCTTCACAAGCGCAGTGGTGCTGTTCAATTGGCTATCCACTCAACCCTGGCCAGCTCTACATTTTCCTGTCCACACCACAGAGACTGGAGAAATCATTGTTATCTCCACTACAGAATGTTCCATTCATTCACAGCGAATCTGGAATTCATCTGAATCTCCACTCCCGGCAGGTTTTCGTGACACCACTGGTAAATATCCAAGTAAGCCAATGCTGGTTTTAAGTGACCTGCTCATACTCTCAGCCGTGCTGTTCAATTTGCTATCCACTCAACCCTCTTCAGCTCCATTTTCCTGTCCACATAACCCAAACTTCAGAAACAATTGGTATCTCCTCCACAGAATGTTCCATTCATTGACGGCAAATCTGAAATTCATCTAATTCTCAACTCCCGTCAGGTTTTCGTTACACCACTTGTGAATGTCCAATTAAGCCAAAGCTGGTTTTCAGTGGCCTGTTCTTACTACGAGACGTGCTGTTCATTTGGCTATCCATTCCACCCTGTTCAGCTCTACATTTTCGTGTCCACAAAACCCAGCCTTCAGAAATCATTGGAATCACCACTAGAGAATGTTCCATTCATTCACTGCGAATCTGGAATTCATCTGAATCTCCACTCCCGGCAGGTTTTCATTGCACCACTGCTGAATGTTCAAGTAACGCAATGATGGTTTTCAGCGGTCTATTCACACTCGAACCCGTGCTGTTCACGGTCTAGCGACTCAACACTGGTGAGTTCTTCTTTTTCCAGTTCAGACAATACAAACCTCAGAAACCATTGCAATCTACACTACAGAATGTTTCATTCATTCACGCGAATCTTGAATTCATCTTGTTCTCCACTCCCAGCAGGTTTTCGTTTCACCACTGGTGAATGTCCAAGCAACCCAAGGCTGGTTTCAGCTGCGTGTTAACACTCGCAGCCGTGCTGTTCAATTGGCTATCCAGTGAACGCTGGTTAGCTCTTGATTTTCCTTCCACACACCGAGCCTTCAGAAATCATTCTTATCTCCACTTCAGAATGTTCCATTCGTTCCCTGCGAATCTGGAATTCCTCTGACTCTCCACACCAGGCAGATTTTCCTAACAACACTGGTGAATGACCAGGTAATCCAATGCTGGTTTTCAGCGGCTGTTCACACTCACAGCCTTGCTGTTCAATTGGCAATCCAGTCAAACCTAGTCAGCTCTTCATTTTCCTGTCCACACAACCCAGCGTTCAGAAATCATTGGAATCTCTACTACAGAAATTTCCATTCATTCACTGTGAATCTGGAAATAATCTGAATCTGCATTCCAGGAAGGCTTTCGTTACACCACTGATGAATGTCCAAGTAATGCAATGCTGCTTCTTAGTGGTCTGTTCACACTCGAAACCGTGCTGTTCATTGGCTATCCACTCAATATCGGTCAGCTCTTCAATATCCTGTCCAGACTATCCAGATTCCTAAATGTTGGCAATCACCACTACAGAATGTTCCATTCAATCACGCGAATCTGGAATTCATCAGAGTCTCCACTCCTGGAAGGTTTTCGTGACACCACTGGTAAATGTCCAAGGAAGACAATGCTGGTTTTAAGCCGCCTGCTAACACACTCAGCCGTGCTGTTCAATTTGCTATCCACCCAACCCTATTCAGCTCTACATTTTCCTGTCCTCATAACCCAACCTTCAGAAATAATTGGTATCTCCTCCACAGAATGTTCCGTTCATTCACTGCGAATCTTAAATTCATCTGACTCTCAACTCCCGGCGGGTTATCGTTACACCACTTGTGAATGTCCAAGTAAGCCAATGCTGGTTTTCAGTGGCCTGTTCATACTAAGAGACGTGCTGTTCATTTGGCTATCCACTCCACCCTGTTCAGCTCTACATTTTCGTGTCCACAAAACCCAGCCTTCAGAAATCATTGGAATCACCACTAGAGAATGTTCCATTCATTCACTGCGAATCAGGAATTCCTCTGAACCTCCACTCCTGGCAGGTTTTCGTTACGCCACTGGTGAATGTCCAAGTAACTCAATACTGGTTTTCAGAGGCATGTTCAACTCGCAGAAGTGCTGTTCAATGGGCTATCCACTCAATATTGGTCAGCTCTTCATTTTCCTCTCCACACAAACCAGCCTTCAGAAATCATTGGGCTCTCCACTACAGACTGTTCCATTCATTCACTGCGATTCTGCAATTCATCTGACTCTCCGCTCCAGGCAGGTTTTCATTACAGCACTGGTGAATGACCAAGTAATCCAATGCTGGTTTTCAGCCGCCTTTTCACACTCGCAGTGTGCTGTTCAATTGTCTATCCACTCAAACCTGGTCAGCCTTTCATTTTCTTTTCCACAATATCAGACTTCAGAAATCATTGGAATCGCCAGTACAGAATGTTCCATTCATTCACTGCCAATCTGGAATTCATCTGAATCTGCACTCCAGGTAGGCTTTCATTACACCACTTATGAATGTCCAAGTAACACAATGCTGGTTTTCAGCGGTCTGTTCACTCTCTAAGCCCTGCTTTTTACTGGGTATCCACACAACTGTGGTCAGCTCTTCATTTTCATGTCCAAACAATCCAGACTTGAGAAATCATTGCAATCTCCAGTACAGAATGTTCCATTCATTCACTGCGAATCTGGAATTCAACTGAATCTCCACTACCTGCAGATTTATCTTACACCACTTGTGAATGTCCAAGTAAAACAATGCTGGTTTTCAGAGGCCTGTTCATATTCGCAGTCGTGCTGTTCAATTGGCTATCCACTCAACCTGTTTTGCTCCTCATTTTCCTGTGCACACAACCCAGCCTTCAGAAATCATTGTAATCTCCACTACAGGATGTTCCATTCATTCACTGGGAATCTGGAATTCATCTGAATCTGCACTCCACGCAGGCTTTCGTTACACCACTGCTGAAAGTCGAAGTAATGCAATACTGGTTTTCAGTGGTCTGTTCACATTCGAAGCCGAGGCTTTTTACAGGCTATCCACTCAACACTGGTCAGCTCTTCATTTTCGTGTCCCCACAATCCAGATTTCAGAAATCATTGCAATCTCCACTACAGAATGTTCCATTCATTCACTGCGAGTCTGGAGTTTATCTGATTCTCCACTCCCGCCTGGTTAACATTACACCACTTGTGAATGTCCAAGTAAGCCAATGCTGGTTTTCAGAGGCCTGTTCATACTCGCAGCCGTGCTGTTTAATTGACAATTCACTCCACCCTGTTCAGCTCTTCATTGTCCCACCACACTACCAGCCTTCAGAAATCTTTGTTATCTCCACTACAGAATGTTCCATTCATTCACTGCGAATCTGGAATTCATCTGACTCTCAACTCCACGCAGGTTTTCATTACACCACTGTTGAATGTCCAAGTAACCCAATGCTGGTTTTCAGCGGCCTGTTCATATTCGCAGCCCTGCTGTTTACTTGGCTATCGATTCAAGCCTGGTCAGCTCTTCATTTTCCTGTCCACACAACACAGGCTTCAGAAATCATTGGAATCTCCTCTACAGAATGTTCCATTCATTCACTGCGAATGTGGAATTCAACTGACTCTCCACTCCATGCAGGTTTTCCTTACACCACTGATGAATGTCCAAGTAACCCAATGCTGGTTTTCAGCTGCATGTTCACACTCGCAGCCATGCTATACAATTGGCTTTCCACTAAATCCTGATTAGTTCTTGATTTTCCTTCCACACGACCCAGCCTTCAGAAATCGTTGGAATCTCCACTAGAGAATGTTCCATTCATTCACTGCGAATCTGGAATTCCTCTGAACCTCCACTCCCGGCAGGTTTTCGTTACACCACTGTTGAATGTCCAAGTAACCCAATGTTTTAAGTGTTTTCTTCACAAGCGCAGTGGTGCTGTTCAATTGGCTATCCACTCAACCCTGGCCAGCTCTACATTTTCCTGTCCACACCACAGAGACTGGAGAAATCATTGTTATCTCCACTACAGAATGTTCCATTCATTCACAGCGAATCTGGAATTCATCTGAATCTCCACTCCCGGCAGGTTTTCATGACACCACTGGTAAATATCCAAGTAAGCCAATGCTGGTTTTAAGTGGCCTGCTCATACTCTCAGCCGTGCTGTTCAATTTGCTATCCACTCAACCCTCTTCAGCTCCATTTTCCTGTCCACATAACCCAAACTTCAGAAACAATTGGTATCTCCTCCACAGAATGTTCCATTCATTGACGGCAAATCTGAAATTCATCTAATTCTCAACTCCCGTCAGGTTTTCGTTACACCACTTGTGAATGTCCAATTAAGCCAAAGCTGGTTTTCAGTGGCCTGTTCTTACTACGAGACGTGCTGTTCATTTGGCTATCCATTCCACCCTGTTCAGCTCTACATTTTCGTGTCCACAAAACCCAGCCTTCAGAAATCATTGGAATCACCACTAGAGAATGTTCCATTCATTCACTGCGAATCTGGAATTCATCTGAATCTCCACTCCCGGCAGGTTTTCATTGCACCACTGCTGAATGTTCAAGTAACGCAATGATGGTTTTCAGCGGTCTATTCACACTCGAACCCGTGCTGTTCACGGTCTAGCGACTCAACACTGGTGAGTTCTTCTTTTTCCAGTTCAGACAATACAAACCTCAGAAACCATTGCAATCTACACTACAGAATGTTTCATTCATTCAGGCGAATCTTGAATTCATCTAGTTCTCCACTCCCAGCAGGTTTTCGTTTCACCACTGGTGAATGTCCAAGCAACCCAAGGCTGGTTTCAGCTGCGTGTTAACACTCGCAGCCGTGCTGTTCAATTGGCTATCCAGTGAACGCTGGTTAGCTCTTGATTTTCCTTCCACACACCGAGCCTTCAGAAATCATTCTTATCTCCACTTCAGAATGTTCCATTCGTTCCCTGCGAATCTGGAATTCCTCTGACTCTACACACCAGGCAGATTTTCCTAACAACACAGGTGAATGACCAGGTAATCCAATGCTGGTTTTCAGCGGCTGTTCACACTCACAGCCTTGCTGTTCAATTGGCAATCCAGTCAAACCTAGTCAGCTCTTCATTTTCCTGTCCACAAAACCCAGCGTTCAGAAATCATTGGAATCTCTACTACAGAAATTTCCATTCATTCACTGTGAATCTGGAAATACTCTGAATCTGCATTCCAGGAAGGCTTTCGTTACACCACTGATGAATGTCCAAGTAATGCAATGCTGCTTCTTAGTGGTCTGTTCACACTCGAAACCGTGCTGTTCATTGGCTATCCACTCAATATCTGTCAGCTCTTCAATATCCTGTCCAGACTATCCAGATTCCTAAATGTTGGCAATCACCACTACAGAATGTTCCATTCAATCACGCGAATCTGGAATTCATCAGAGTCTCCACTCCTGGAAGGTTTTCGTGACACCACTGGTAAATGTCCAAGGAAGACAATGCTGGTTTTAAGCCGCCCGCTAACACACTCAGCCGTGCTGTTCAATTTGCTATCCACCCAACCCTATTCAGCTCTACATTTTCCTGTCCTCATAACCCAACTTTCAGAAATAATTGGTATCTCCTCCACAGAATGTTCCGTTCATTCACTGCGAATCTTAAATTCATCTGACTCTCAACTCCCGGCGGGTTATCGTTACACCACTTGTGAATGTCCAAGTAAGCCAATGCTGGTTTTCAGTGGCCTGTTCATACTAAGAGACGTGCTGTTCATTTGGCTATCCACTCCACCCTGTTCAGCTCTACATTTTCGTGTCCACAAAACCCAGCCTTCAGAAATCATTGGAATCACCACTAGAGAATGTTCCATTCATTCACTGCGAATCTGGAATTCCTCTGAACCTCCACTCCTGGCAGGTTTTCGTTACGCCACTGGTGAATGTCCAAGTAACTCAATACTGGTTTTCAGAGGCATGTTCAACTCGCAGAAGTGCAGTTCAATGGGCTATCCACTCAATATTGGTCAGCTCTTCATTTTCCTCTCCACACAAACCAGCCTTCAGAAATCATTGGGCTCTCCACTACAGACTGTTCCATTCATTCACTGCGATTCTGCAATTCATCTGACTCTCCGCTCCAGGCAGGTTTTCATTACAGCACTGGTGAATGACCAAGTAATCCAATGCTGGTTTTCAGCCGCCTTTTCACACTCGCAGTGTGCTGTTCAATTGTCTATCCACTCAAACCTGGTCAGCCTTTCATTTTCTTTTCCACAATATCAGACTTCAGAAATCATTGGAATCGCCAGTACAGAATGTTCCATTCATTCACTGCCAATCTGGAATTCATCTGAATCTGCACTCCAGGTAGGCTTTCATTACACCACTTATGAATGTCCAAGTAACACAATGCTGGTTTTCAGCGGTCTGTTCACACTCTAAGCCCTGCTTTTTACTGGGTATCCACACAACTGTGGTCAGCTCTTCATTTTCATGTCCAAACAATCCAGGCTTGAGAAATCATTGCAATCTCCAGTACAGAATGTTCCATTCATTCACTGCGAATCTGGAATTCAACTGAATCTCCACTACCTGCAGATTTATCTTACACCACTTGTGAATGTCCAAGTAAAACAATGCTGGTTTTCAGAGGCCTGTTCATGTTCGCAGTCGTGCTGTTCAATTGGCTATCCACTCAACCTGTTTTGCTCCTCATTTTCCTGTGCACACAACCCAGCCTTCAGAAATCATTGTAATCTCCACTACAGGATGTTCCATTCATTCACTGGGAATCTGGAATTCATCTGAATCTGCACTCCACGCAGGCTTTCGTTACACCACTGCTGAAAGTCGAAGTAATGCAATACTGGTTTTCAGTGGTCTGTTCACATTCGAAGCCGAGGCTTTTTACAGGCTATCCACTCAACACTGGTCAGCTCTTCATTTTCGTGTCCCCACAATCCAGATTTCAGAAATCATTGCAATCTCCACTACAGAATGTTCCATTCATTCACTGCGAGTCTGGAGTTTATCTGATTCTCCACTCCCGCCTGGTTAACATTACACCACTTGTGAATGTCCAAGTAAGCCAATGCTGGTTTTCAGAGGCCTGTTCATACTCGCAGCCGTGCTGTTTAATTGACAATTCACTCCACCCTGTTCAGCTCTTCATTGTCCCACCACACTACCAGCCTTCAGAAATCTTTGTTATCTCCACTACAGAATGTTCCATTCATTCACTGCGAATCTGGAATTCATCTGACTCTCAACTCCACGCAGGTTTTCATTACACCACTGTTGAATGTCCAAGTAACCCAATGCTGGTTTTCAGCGGCCTGTTCATATTCGCAGCCCTGCTGTTTACTTGGCTATCGATTCAAGCCTGGTCAGCTCTTCATTTTCCTGTCCACACAACACAGGCTTCAGAAATCATTGGAATCTCCTCTACAGAATGTTCCATTCATTCACTGCGAATGTGGAATTCAACTGACTCTCCACTCCATGCAGGTTTTCCTTACACCACTGATGAATGTCCAAGTAACCCAATGCTGGTTTTCAGCTGCATGTTCACACTCGCAGCCATGCTATACAATTGGCTTTCCACTAAATCCTGATTAGTTCTTGATTTTCCTTCCACACGACCCAGCCTTCAGAAATCGTTGGAATCTCCACTAGAGAATGTTCCATTCATTCACTGCGAATCTGGAATTCCTCTGAACCTCCACTCCCGGCAGGTTTTCGTTACACCACTGTTGAATGTCCAAGTAACCCAATGTTTTAAGTGTTTTCTTCACAAGCGCAGTGGTGCTGTTCAATTGGCTATCCACTCAACCCTGGCCAGCTCTACATTTTCCTGTCCACACCACAGAGACTGGAGAAATCATTGTTATCTCCACTACAGAATGTTCCATTCATTCACAGCGAATCTGGAATTCATCTGAATCTCCACTCCCGGCAGGTTTTCATGACACCACTGGTAAATATCCAAGTAAGCCAATGCTGGTTTTAAGTGGCCTGCTCATACTCTCAGCCGTGCTGTTCAATTTGCTATCCACTCAACCCTCTTCAGCTCCATTTTCCTGTCCACATAACCCAAACTTCAGAAACAATTGGTATCTCCTCCACAGAATGTTCCATTCATTGACGGCAAATCTGAAATTCATCTAATTCTCAAGTCCCGTCAGGTTTTCGTTACACCACTTGTGAATGTCCAATTAAGCCAAAGCTGGTTTTCAGTGGCCTGTTCTTACTACGAGACGTGCTGTTCATTTGGCTATCCATTCCACCCTGTTCAGCTCTACATTTTCGTGTCCACAAAACCCAGCCTTCAGAAATCATTGGAATCACCACTAGAGAATGTTCCATTCATTCACTGCGAATCTGGAATTCATCTGAATCTCCACTCCCGGCAGGTTTTCATTGCACCACTGCTGAATGTTCAAGTAACGCAATGATGGTTTTCAGCGGTCTATTCACACTCGAACCCGTGCTGTTCACGGTCTAGCGACTCAACACTGGTGAGTTCTTCTTTTTCCAGTTCAGACAATACAAACCTCAGAAACCATTGCAATCTACACTACAGAATGTTTCATTCATTCAGGCGAATCTTGAATTCATCTAGTTCTCCACTCCCAGCAGGTTTTCGTTTCACCACTGGTGAATGTCCAAGCAACCCAAGGCTGGTTTCAGCTGCGTGTTAACACTCGCAGCCGTGCTGTTCAATTGGCTATCCAGTGAACGCTGGTTAGCTCTTGATTTTCCTTCCACACACCGAGCCTTCAGAAATCATTCTTATCTCCACTTCAGAATGTTCCATTCGTTCCCTGCGAATCTGGAATTCCTCTGACTCTCCACACCAGGCAGATTTTCCTAACAACACAGGTGAATGACCAGGTAATCCAATGCTGGTTTTCAGCGGCTGTTCACACTCACAGCCTTGCTGTTCAATTGGCAATCCAGTCAAACCTAGTCAGCTCTTCATTTTCCTGTCCACAAAACCCAGCGTTCAGAAATCATTGGAATCTCTACTACAGAAATTTCCATTCATTCACTGTGAATCTGGAAATACTCTGAATCTGCATTCCAGGAAGGCTTTCGTTACACCACTGATGAATGTCCAAGTAATGCAATGCTGCTTCTTAGTGGTCTGTTCACACTCGAAACCGTGCTGTTCATTGGCTATCCACTCAATATCTGTCAGCTCTTCAATATCCTGTCCAGACTATCCAGATTCCTAAATGTTGGCAATCACCACTACAGAATGTTCCATTCAATCACGCGAATCTGGAATTCATCAGAGTCTCCACTCCTGGAAGGTTTTCGTGACACCACTGGTAAATGTCCAAGGAAGACAATGCTGGTTTTAAGCCGCCCGCTAACACACTCAGCCGTGCTGTTCAATTTGCTATCCACCCAACCCTATTCAGCTCTACATTTTCCTGTCCTCATAACCCAACTTTCAGAAATAATTGGTATCTCCTCCACAGAATGTTCCGTTCATTCACTGCGAATCTTAAATTCATCTGACTCTCAACTCCCGGCGGGTTATCGTTACACCACTTGTGAATGTCCAAGTAAGCCAATGCTGGTTTTCAGTGGCCTGTTCATACTAAGAGACGTGCTGTTCATTTGGCTATCCACTCCACCCTGTTCAGCTCTACATTTTCGTGTCCACAAAACCCAGCCTTCAGAAATCATTGGAATCACCACTAGAGAATGTTCCATTCATTCACTGCGAATCTGGAATTCCTCTGAACCTCCACTCCTGGCAGGTTTTCGTTACGCCACTGGTGAATGTCCAAGTAACTCAATACTGGTTTTCAGAGGCATGTTCAACTCGCAGAAGTGCAGTTCAATGGGCTATCCACTCAATATTGGTCAGCTCTTCATTTTCCTCTCCACACAAACCAGCCTTCAGAAATCATTGGGCTCTCCACTACAGACTGTTCCATTCATTCACTGCGATTCTGCAATTCATCTGACTCTCCGCTCCAGGCAGGTTTTCATTACAGCACTGGTGAATGACCAAGTAATCCAATGCTGGTTTTCAGCCGCCTTTTCACACTCGCAGTGTGCTGTTCAATTGTCTATCCACTCAAACCTGGTCAGCCTTTCATTTTCTTTTCCACAATATCAGACTTCAGAAATCATTGGAATCGCCAGTACAGAATGTTCCATTCATTCACTGCCAATCTGGAATTCATCTGAATCTGCACTCCAGGTAGGCTTTCATTACACCACTTATGAATGTCCAAGTAACACAATGCTGGTTTTCAGCGGTCTGTTCACACTCTAAGCCCTGCTTTTTACTGGGTATCCACACAACTGTGGTCAGCTCTTCATTTTCATGTCCAAACAATCCAGGCTTGAGAAATCATTGCAATCTCCAGTACAGAATGTTCCATTCATTCACTGCGAATCTGGAATTCAACTGAATCTCCACTACCTGCAGATTTATCTTACACCACTTGTGAATGTCCAAGTAAAACAATGCTGGTTTTCAGAGGCCTGTTCATGTTCGCAGTCGTGCTGTTCAATTGGCTATCCACTCAACCTGTTTTGCTCCTCATTTTCCTGTGCACACAACCCAGCCTTCAGAAATCATTGTAATCTCCACTACAGGATGTTCCATTCATTCACTGGGAATCTGGAATTCATCTGAATCTGCACTCCACGCAGGCTTTCGTTACACCACTGCTGAAAGTCGAAGTAATGCAATACTGGTTTTCAGTGGTCTGTTCACATTCGAAGCCGAGGCTTTTTACAGGCTATCCACTCAACACTGGTCAGCTCTTCATTTTCGTGTCCCCACAATCCAGATTTCAGAAATCATTGCAATCTCCACTACAGAATGTTCCATTCATTCACTGCGAGTCTGGAGTTTATCTGATTCTCCACTCCCGCCTGGTTAACATTACACCACTTGTGAATGTCCAAGTAAGCCAATGCTGGTTTTCAGAGGCCTGTTCATACTCGCAGCCGTGCTGTTTAATTGACAATTCACTCCACCCTGTTCAGCTCTTCATTGTCCCACCACACTACCAGCCTTCAGAAATCTTTGTTATCTCCACTACAGAATGTTCCATTCATTCACTGCGAATCTGGAATTCATCTGACTCTCAACTCCACGCAGGTTTTCATTACACCACTGTTGAATGTCCAAGTAACCCAATGCTGGTTTTCAGCGGCCTGTTCATATTCGCAGCCCTGCTGTTTACTTGGCTATCGATTCAAGCCTGGTCAGCTCTTCATTTTCCTGTCCACACAACACAGGCTTCAGAAATCATTGGAATCTCCTCTACAGAATGTTCCATTCATTCACTGCGAATGTGGAATTCAACTGACTCTCCACTCCATGCAGGTTTTCCTTACACCACTGATGAATGTCCAAGTAACCCAATGCTGGTTTTCAGCTGCATGTTCACACTCGCAGCCATGCTATACAATTGGCTTTCCACTAAATCCTGATTAGTTCTTGATTTTCCTTCCACACGACCCAGCCTTCAGAAATCGTTGGAATCTCCACTAGAGAATGTTCCATTCATTCACTGCGAATCTGGAATTCCTCTGAACCTCCACTCCCGGCAGGTTTTAGTTACACCACTGTTGAATGTCCAAGTAACCCAATGTTTTAAGTGTTTTCTTCACAAGCGCAGTGGTGCTGTTCAATTGGCTATCCACTCAACCCTGGCCAGCTCTACATTTTCCTGTCCACACCACAGAGACTGGAGAAATCATTGTTATCTCCACTACAGAATGTTCCATTCATTCACAGCGAATCTGGAATTCATCTGAATCTCCACTCCCGGCAGGTTTTCGTGACACCACTGATAATATCCAAGTAAGCCAATGCTGGTTTTAAGTGGCCTGCTCATACTCTCAGCCGTGCTGTTCAATTTGCTATCCACTCAACCCTCTTCAGCTCCATTTTCCTGTCCACATAACCCAAACTTCAGAAACAATTGGTATCTCCTCCACAGAATGTTCCATTCATTGACGGCAAATCTGAAATTCATCTAATTCTCAAGTCCCGTCAGGTTTTCGTTACACCACTTGTGAATGTCCAATTAAGCCAAAGCTGGTTTTCAGTGGCCTGTTCTTACTACGAGACGTGCTGTTCATTTGGCTATCCATTCCACCCTGTTCAGCTCTACATTTTCGTGTCCACAAAACCCAGCCTTCAGAAATCATTGGAATCACCACTAGAGAATGTTCCATTCATTCACTGCGAATCTGGAATTCATCTGAATCTCCACTCCCGGCAGGTTTTCATTGCACCACTGCTGAATGTTCAAGTAACGCAATGATGGTTTTCAGCGGTCTATTCACACTCGAACCCGTGCTGTTCACGGTCTAGCGACTCAACACTGGTGAGTTCTTCTTTTTCCAGTTCAGACAATACAAACCTCAGAAACCATTGCAATCTACACTACAGAATGTTTCATTCATTCACGCGAATCTTGAATTCATCTTGTTCTCCACTCCCAGCAGGTTTTCGTTTCACCACTGGTGAATGTCCAAGCAACCCAAGGCTGGTTTCAGCTGCGTGTTAACACTCGCAGCCGTGCTGTTCAATTGGCTATCCAGTGAACGCTGGTTAGCTCTTGATTTTCCTTCCACACACCGAGCCTTCAGAAATCATTCTTATCTCCACTTCAGAATGTTCCATTCGTTCCCTGCGAATCTGGAATTCCTCTGACTCTCCACACCAGGCAGATTTTCCTAACAACACTGGTGAATGACCAGGTAATCCAATGCTGGTTTTCAGCGGCTGTTCACACTCACAGCCTTGCTGTTCAATTGGCAATCCAGTCAAACCTAGTCAGCTCTTCATTTTCCTGTCCACACAACCCAGCGTTCAGAAATCATTGGAATCTCTACTACAGAAATTTCCATTCATTCACTGTGAATCTGGAAATACTCTGAATCTGCATTCCAGGAAGGCTTTCGTTACACCACTGATGAATGTCCAAGTAATGCAATGCTGCTTCTTAGTGGTCTGTTCACACTCGAAACCGTGCTGTTCATTGGCTATCCACTCAATATCGGTCAGCTCTTCAATATCCTGTCCAGACTATCCAGATTCCTAAATGTTGGCAATCACCACTACAGAATGTTCCATTCAATCACGCGAATCTGGAATTCATCAGAGTCTCCACTCCTGGAAGGTTTTCGTGACACCACTGGTAAATGTCCAAGGAAGACAATGCTGGTTTTAAGCCGCCTGCTAACACACTCAGCCGTGCTGTTCAATTTGCTATCCACCCAACCCTATTCAGCTCTACATTTTCCTGTCCTCATAACCCAACCTTCAGAAATAATTGGTATCTCCTCCACAGAATGTTCCGTTCATTCACTGCGAATCTTAAATTCATCTGACTCTCAACTCCCGGCGGGTTATCGTTACACCACTTGTGAATGTCCAAGTAAGCCAATGCTGGTTTTCAGTGGCCTGTTCATACTAAGAGACGTGCTGTTCATTTGGCTATCCACTCCACCCTGTTCAGCTCTACATTTTCGTGTCCACAAAACCCAGCCTTCAGAAATCATTGGAATCACCACTAGAGAATGTTCCATTCATTCACTGCGAATCAGGAATTCATCTGAACCTCCACTCCTGGCAGGTTTTCGTTACGCCACTGGTGAATGTCCAAGTAACTCAATACTGGTTTTCAGAGGCATGTTCAACTCGCAGAAGTGCTGTTCAATGGGCTATCCACTCAATATTGGTCAGCTCTTCATTTTCCTCTCCACACAAACCAGCCTTCAGAAATCATTGGGCTCTCCACTACAGACTGTTCCATTCATTCACTGCGATTCTGCAATTCATCTGACTCTCCGCTCCAGGCAGGTTTTCATTACAGCACTGGTGAATGACCAAGTAATCCAATGCTGGTTTTCAGCCGCCTTTTCACACTCGCAGTGTGCTGTTCAATTGTCTATCCACTCAAACCTGGTCAGCCTTTCATTTTCTTTTCCACAATATCAGACTTCAGAAATCATTGGAATCGCCAGTACAGAATGTTCCATTCATTCACTGCCAATCTGGAATTCATCTGAATCTGCACTCCAGGTAGGCTTTCATTACACCACTTATGAATGTCCAAGTAACACAATGCTGGTTTTCAGCGGTCTGTTCACTCTCTAAGCCCTGCTTTTTACTGGGTATCCACACAACTGTGGTCAGCTCTTCATTTTCATGTCCAAACAATCCAGACTTGAGAAATCATTGCAATCTCCAGTACAGAATGTTCCATTCATTCACTGCGAATCTGGAATTCAACTGAATCTCCACTACCTGCAGATTTATCTTACACCACTTGTGAATGTCCAAGTAAAACAATGCTGGTTTTCAGAGGCCTGTTCATGTTCGCAGTCGTGCTGTTCAATTGGCTATCCACTCAACCTGTTTTGCTCCTCATTTTCCTGTGCACACAACCCAGCCTTCAGAAATCATTGTAATCTCCACTACAGGATGTTCCATTCATTCACTGGGAATCTGGAATTCATCTGAATCTGCACTCCACGCAGGCTTTCGTTACACCACTGCTGAAAGTCGAAGTAATGCAATACTGGTTTTCAGTGGTCTGTTCACATTCGAAGCCGAGGCTTTTTACAGGCTATCCACTCAACACTGGTCAGCTCTTCATTTTCGTGTCCCCACAATCCAGATTTCAGAAATCATTGCAATCTCCACTACAGAATGTTCCATTCATTCACTGCGAGTCTGGAGTTTATCTGATTCTCCACTCCCGCCTGGTTAACATTACACCACTTGTGAATGTCCAAGTAAGCCAATGCTGGTTTTCAGAGGCCTGTTCATACTCGCAGCCGTGCTGTTTAATTGACAATTCACTCCACCCTGTTCAGCTCTTCATTGTCCCACCACACTACCAGCCTTCAGAAATCTTTGTTATCTCCACTACAGAATGTTCCATTCATTCACTGCGAATCTGGAATTCATCTGACTCTCAACTCCACGCAGGTTTTCATTACACCACTGTTGAATGTCCAAGTAACCCAATGCTGGTTTTCAGCGGCCTGTTCATATTCGCAGCCCTGCTGTTTACTTGGCTATCGATTCAAGCCTGGTCAGCTCTTCATTTTCCTGTCCACACAACACAGGCTTCAGAAATCATTGGAATCTCCTCTACAGAATGTTCCATTCATTCACTGCGAATGTGGAATTCAACTGACTCTCCACTCCATGCAGGTTTTCCTTACACCACTGATGAATGTCCAAGTAACCCAATGCTGGTTTTCAGCTGCATGTTCACACTCGCAGCCATGCTATACAATTGGCTTTCCACTAAATCCTGATTAGTTCTTGATTTTCCTTCCACACGACCCAGCCTTCAGAAATCGTTGGAATCTCCACTAGAGAATGTTCCATTCATTCACTGCGAATCTGGAATTCCTCTGAACCTCCACTCCCGGCAGGTTTTCGTTACACCACTGTTGAATGTCCAAGTAACCCAATGTTTTAAGTGTTTTCTTCACAAGCGCAGTGGTGCTGTTCAATTGGCTATCCACTCAACCCTGGCCAGCTCTACATTTTCCTGTCCACACCACAGAGACTGGAGAAATCATTGTTATCTCCACTACAGAATGTTCCATTCATTCACAGCGAATCTGGAATTCATCTGAATCTCCACTCCCGGCAGGTTTTCGTGACACCACTGGTAAATATCCAAGTAAGCCAATGCTGGTTTTAAGTGGCCTGCTCATACTCTCAGCCGTGCTGTTCAATTTGCTATCCACTCAACCCTCTTCAGCTCCATTTTCCTGTCCATATAACCCAAACTTCAGAAACAATTGGTATCTCCTCCACAGAATGTTCCATTCATTGACGGCAAATCTGAAATTCATCTAATTCTCAACTCCCGTCAGGTTTTCGTTACACCACTTGTGAATGTCCAATTAAGCCAAAGCTGGTTTTCAGTGGCCTGTTCTTACTACGAGACGTGCTGTTCATTTGGCTATCCATTCCACCCTGTTCAGCTCTACATTTTCGTGTCCACAAAACCCAGCCTTCAGAAATCATTGGAATCACCACTAGAGAATGTTCCATTCATTCACTGCGAATCTGGAATTCATCTGAATCTCCACTCCCGGCAGGTTTTCATTGCACCACTGCTGAATGTTCAAGTAACGCAATGATGGTTTTCAGCGGTCTATTCACACTCGAACCCGTGCTGTTCACGGTCTAGCGACTCAACACTGGTGAGTTCTTCTTTTTCCAGTTCAGACAATACAAACCTCAGAAACCATTGCAATCTACACTACAGAATGTTTCATTCATTCAGGCGAATCTTGAATTCATCTTGTTCTCCACTCCCAGCAGGTTTTCGTTTCACCACTGGTGAATGTCCAAGCAACCCAAGGCTGGTTTCAGCTGCGTGTTAACACTCGCAGCCGTGCTGTTCAATTGGCTATCCAGTGAACGCTGGTTAGCTCTTGATTTTCCTTCCACACACCGAGCCTTCAGAAATCATTCTTATCTCCACTTCAGAGTGTTCCATTCGTTCCCTGCGAATCTGGAATTCCTCTGACTCTCCACACCAGGCAGATTTTCCTAACAACACTGGTGAATGACCAGGTAATCCAATGCTGGTTTTCAGCGGCTGTTCACACTCACAGCCTTGCTGTTCAATTGGCAATCCAGTCAAACCTAGTCAGCTCTTCATTTTCCTGTCCACACAACCCAGCGTTCAGAAATCATTGGAATCTCTACTACAGAAATTTCCATTCATTCACTGTGAATCTGGAAATACTCTGAATCTGCATTCCAGGAAGGCTTTCGTTACACCACTGATGAATGTCCAAGTAATGCAATGCTGCTTCTTAGTGGTCTGTTCACACTCGAAACCGTGCTGTTCATTGGCTATCCACTCAATATCGGTCAGCTCTTCAATATCCTGTCCAGACTATCCAGATTCCTAAATGTTGGCAATCACCACTACAGAATGTTCCATTCAATCACGCGAATCTGGAATTCATCAGAGTCTCCACTCCTGGAAGGTTTTCGTGACACCACTGGTAAATGTCCAAGGAAGACAATGCTGGTTTTAAGCCGCCTGCTAACACACTCAGCCGTGCTGTTCAATTTGCTATCCACCCAACCCTATTCAGCTCTACATTTTCCTGTCCTCATAACCCAACCTTCAGAAATAATTGGTATCTCCTCCACAGAATGTTCCGTTCATTCACTGCGAATCTTAAATTCATCTGACTCTCAACTCCCGGCGGGTTATCGTTACACCACTTGTGAATGTCCAAGTAAGCCAATGCTGGTTTTCAGTGGCCTGTTCATACTAAGAGACGTGCTGTTCATTTGGCTATCCACTCCACCCTGTTCAGCTCTACATTTTCGTGTCCACAAAACCCAGCCTTCAGAAATCATTGGAATCACCACTAGAGAATGTTCCATTCATTCACTGCGAATCAGGAATTCATCTGAACCTCCACTCCTGGCAGGTTTTCGTTACGCCACTGGTGAATGTCCAAGTAACTCAATACTGGTTTTCAGAGGCATGTTCAACTCGCAGAAGTGCTGTTCAATGGGCTATCCACTCAATATTGGTCAGCTCTTCATTTTCCTCTCCACACAAACCAGCCTTCAGAAATCATTGGGCTCTCCACTACAGACTGTTCCATTCATTCACTGCGATTCTGCAATTCATCTGACTCTCCGCTCCAGGCAGGTTTTCATTACAGCACTGGTGAATGACCAAGTAATCCAATGCTGGTTTTCAGCCGCCTTTTCACACTCGCAGTGTGCTGTTCAATTGTCTATCCACTCAAACCTGGTCAGCCTTTCATTTTCTTTTCCACAATATCAGACTTCAGAAATCATTGGAATCGCCAGTACAGAATGTTCCATTCATTCACTGCCAATCTGGAATTCATCTGAATCTGCACTCCAGGTAGGCTTTCATTACACCACTTATGAATGTCCAAGTAACACAATGCTGGTTTTCAGCGGTCTGTTCACTCTCTAAGCCCTGCTTTTTACTGGGTATCCACACAACTGTGGTCAGCTCTTCATTTTCATGTCCAAACAATCCAGACTTGAGAAATCATTGCAATCTCCAGTACAGAATGTTCCATTCATTCACTGCGAATCTGGAATTCAACTGAATCTCCACTACCTGCAGATTTATCTTACACCACTTGTGAATGTCCAAGTAAAACAATGCTGGTTTTCAGAGGCCTGTTCATGTTCGCAGTCGTGCTGTTCAATTGGCTATCCACTCAACCTGTTTTGCTCCTCATTTTCCTGTGCACACAACCCAGCCTTCAGAAATCATTGTAATCTCCACTACAGGATGTTCCATTCATTCACTGGGAATCTGGAATTCATCTGAATCTGCACTCCACGCAGGCTTTCGTTACACCACTGCTGAAAGTCGAAGTAATGCAATACTGGTTTTCAGTGGTCTGTTCACATTCGAAGCCGAGGCTTTTTACAGGCTATCCACTCAACACTGGTCAGCTCTTCATTTTCGTGTCCCCACAATCCAGATTTCAGAAATCATTGCAATCTCCACTACAGAATGTTCCATTCATTCACTGCGAGTCTGGAGTTTATCTGATTCTCCACTCCCGCCTGGTTAACATTACACCACTTGTGAATGTCCAAGTAAGCCAATGCTGGTTTTCAGAGGCCTGTTCATACTCGCAGCCGTGCTGTTTAATTGACAATTCACTCCACCCTGTTCAGCTCTTCATTGTCCCACCACACTACCAGCCTTCAGAAATCTTTGTTATCTCCACTACAGAATGTTCCATTCATTCACTGCGAATCTGGAATTCATCTGACTCTCAACTCCACGCAGGTTTTCATTACACCACTGTTGAATGTCCAAGTAACCCAATGCTGGTTTTCAGCGGCCTGTTCATATTCGCAGCCCTGCTGTTTACTTGGCTATCGATTCAAGCCTGGTCAGCTCTTCATTTTCCTGTCCACACAACACAGGCTTCAGAAATCATTGGAATCTCCTCTACAGAATGTTCCATTCATTCACTGCGAATGTGGAATTCAACTGACTCTCCACTCCATGCAGGTTTTCCTTACACCACTGATGAATGTCCAAGTAACCCAATGCTGGTTTTCAGCTGCATGTTCACACTCGCAGCCATGCTATACAATTGGCTTTCCACTAAATCCTGATTAGTTCTTGATTTTCCTTCCACACGACCCAGCCTTCAGAAATCGTTGGAATCTCCACTAGAGAATGTTCCATTCATTCACTGCGAATCTGGAATTCCTCTGAACCTCCACTCCCGGCAGGTTTTCGTTACACCACTGTTGAATGTCCAAGTAACCCAATGTTTTAAGTGTTTTCTTCACAAGCGCAGTGGTGCTGTTCAATTGGCTATCCACTCAACCCTGGCCAGCTCTACATTTTCCTGTCCACACCACAGAGACTGGAGAAATCATTGTTATCTCCACTACAGAATGTTCCATTCATTCACAGCGAATCTGGAATTCATCTGAATCTCCACTCCCGGCAGGTTTTCGTGACACCACTGGTAAATATCCAAGTAAGCCAATGCTGGTTTTAAGTGGCCTGCTCATACTCTCAGCCGTGCTGTTCAATTTGCTATCCACTCAACCCTCTTCAGCTCCATTTTCCTGTCCACATAACCCAAACTTCAGAAACAATTGGTATCTCCTCCACAGAATGTTCCATTCATTGACGGCAAATCTGAAATTCATCTAATTCTCAACTCCCGTCAGGTTTTCGTTACACCACTTGTGAATGTCCAATTAAGCCAAAGCTGGTTTTCAGTGGCCTGTTCTTACTACGAGACGTGCTGTTCATTTGGCTATCCATTCCACCCTGTTCAGCTCTACATTTTCGTGTCCACAAAACCCAGCCTTCAGAAATCATTGGAATCACCACTAGAGAATGTTCCATTCATTCACTGCGAATCTGGAATTCATCTGAATCTCCACTCCCGGCAGGTTTTCATTGCACCACTGCTGAATGTTCAAGTAACGCAATGATGGTTTTCAGCGGTCTATTCACACTCGAACCCGTGCTGTTCACGGTCTAGCGACTCAACACTGGTGAGTTCTTCTTTTTCCAGTTCAGACAATACAAACCTCAGAAACCATTGCAATCTACACTACAGAATGTTTCATTCATTCAGGCGAATCTTGAATTCATCTTGTTCTCCACTCCCAGCAGGTTTTCGTTTCACCACTGGTGAATGTCCAAGCAACCCAAGGCTGGTTTCAGCTGCGTGTTAACACTCGCAGCCGTGCTGTTCAATTGGCTATCCAGTGAACGCTGGTTAGCTCTTGATTTTCCTTCCACACACCGAGCCTTCAGAAATCATTCTTATCTCCACTTCAGAATGTTCCATTCGTTCCCTGCGAATCTGGAATTCCTCTGACTCTCCACACCAGGCAGATTTTCCTAACAACACAGGTGAATGACCAGGTAATCCAATGCTGGTTTTCAGCGGCTGTTCACACTCACAGCCTTGCTGTTCAATTGGCAATCCAGTCAAACCTAGTCAGCTCTTCATTTTCCTGTCCACACAACCCAGCGTTCAGAAATCATTGGAATCTCTACTACAGAAATTTCCATTCATTCACTGTGAATCTGGAAATACTCTGAATCTGCATTCCAGGAAGGCTTTCGTTACACCACTGATGAATGTCCAAGTAATGCAATGCTGCTTCTTAGTGGTCTGTTCACACTCGAAACCGTGCTGTTCATTGGCTATCCACTCAATATCTGTCAGCTCTTCAATATCCTGTCCAGACTATCCAGATTCCTAAATGTTGGCAATCACCACTACAGAATGTTCCATTCAATCACGCGAATCTGGAATTCATCAGAGTCTCCACTCCTGGAAGGTTTTCGTGACACCACTGGTAAATGTCCAAGGAAGACAATGCTGGTTTTAAGCCGCCCGCTAACACACTCAGCCGTGCTGTTCAATTTGCTATCCACCCAACCCTATTCAGCTCTACATTTTCCTGTCCTCATAACCCAACCTTCAGAAATAATTGGTATCTCCTCCACAGAATGTTCCGTTCATTCACTGCGAATCTTAAATTCATCTGACTCTCAACTCCCGGCGGGTTATCGTTACACCACTTGTGAATGTCCAAGTAAGCCAATGCTGGTTTTCAGTGGCCTGTTCATACTAAGAGACGTGCTGTTCATTTGGCTATCCACTCCACCCTGTTCAGCTCTACATTTTCGTGTCCACAAAACCCAGCCTTCAGAAATCATTGGAATCACCACTAGAGAATGTTCCATTCATTCACTGCGAATCTGGAATTCCTCTGAACCTCCACTCCTGGCAGGTTTTCGTTACGCCACTGGTGAATGTCCAAGTAACTCAATACTGGTTTTCAGAGTCATGTTCAACTCGCAGAAGTGCTGTTCAATGGGCTATCCACTCAATATTGGTCAGCTCTTCATTTTCCTCTCCACACAAACCAGCCTTCAGAAATCATTGGGCTCTCCACTACAGACTGTTCCATTCATTCACTGCGATTCTGCAATTCATCTGACTCTCCGCTCCAGGCAGGTTTTCATTACAGCACTGGTGAATGACCAAGTAATCCAATGCTGGTTTTCAGCCGCCTTTTCACACTCGCTGCGTGCTGTTCAATTGTCTATCCACTCAAACCTGGTCAGCCTTTCATTTTCTTTTCCACAATATCAGACTTCAGAAATCATTGGAATCGCCAGTACAGAATGTTCCATTCATTCACTGCCAATCTGGAATTCATCTGAATCTGCACTCCAGGTAGGCTTTCATTACACCACTTATGAATGTCCAAGTAACACAATGCTGGTTTTCAGCGGTCTGTTCACACTCTAAGCCCTGCTTTTTACTGGGTATCCACACAACTGTGGTCAGCTCTTCATTTTCATGTCCAAACAATCCAGACTTGAGAAATCATTGCAATCTCCAGTACAGAATGTTCCATTCATTCACTGCGAATCTGGAATTCAACTGAATCTCCACTACCTGCAGATTTATCTTACACCACTTGTGAATGTCCAAGTAAAACAATGCTGGTTTTCAGAGGCCTGTTCATGTTCGCAGTCGTGCTGTTCAATTGGCTATCCACTCAACCTGTTTTGCTCCTCATTTTCCTGTGCACACAACCCAGCCTTCAGAAATCATTGTAATCTCCACTACAGGATGTTCCATTCATTCACTGGGAATCTGGAATTCATCTGAATCTGCACTCCACGCAGGCTTTCGTTACACCACTGCTGAAAGTCGAAGTAATGCAATACTGGTTTTCAGTGGTCTGTTCACATTCGAAGCCGAGGCTTTTTACAGGCTATCCACTCAACACTGGTCAGCTCTTCATTTTCGTGTCCCCACAATCCAGATTTCAGAAATCATTGCAATCTCCACTACAGAATGTTCCATTCATTCACTGCGAGTCTGGAGTTTATCTGATTCTCCACTCCCGCCTGGTTAACATTACACCACTTGTGAATGTCCAAGTAAGCCAATGCTGGTTTTCAGAGGCCTGTTCATACTCGCAGCCGTGCTGTTTAATTGACAATTCACTCCACCCTGTTCAGCTCTTCATTGTCCCACCACACTACCAGCCTTCAGAAATCTTTGTTATCTCCACTACAGAATGTTCCATTCATTCACTGCGAATCTGGAATTCATCTGACTCTCAACTCCACGCAGGTTTTCATTACACCACTGTTGAATGTCCAAGTAACCCAATGCTGGTTTTCAGCGGCCTGTTCATATTCGCAGCCCTGCTGTTTACTTGGCTATCGATTCAAGCCTGGTCAGCTCTTCATTTTCCTGTCCACACAACACAGGCTTCAGAAATCATTGGAATCTCCTCTACAGAATGTTCCATTCATTCACTGCGAATGTGGAATTCAACTGACTCTCCACTCCATGCAGGTTTTCCTTACACCACTGATGAATGTCCAAGTAACCCAATGCTGGTTTTCAGCTGCATGTTCACACTCGCAGCCATGCTATACAATTGGCTTTCCACTAAATCCTGATTAGTTCTTGATTTTCCTTCCACACGACCCAGCCTTCAGAAATCGTTGGAATCTCCACTAGAGAATGTTCCATTCATTCACTGCGAATCTGGAATTCCTCTGAACCTCCACTCCCGGCAGGTTTTCGTTACACCACTGTTGAATGTCCAAGTAACCCAATGTTTTAAGTGTTTTCTTCACAAGCGCAGTGGTGCTGTTCAATTGGCTATCCACTCAACCCTGGCCAGCTCTACATTTTCCTGTCCACACCACAGAGACTGGAGAAATCATTGTTATCTCCACTACAGAATGTTCCATTCATTCACAGCGAATCTGGAATTCATCTGAATCTCCACTCCCGGCAGGTTTTCGTGACACCACTGGTAAATATCCAAGTAAGCCAATGCTGGTTTTAAGTGGCCTGCTCATACTCTCAGCCGTGCTGTTCAATTTGCTATCCACTCAACCCTCTTCAGCTCCATTTTCCTGTCCACATAACCCAAACTTCAGAAACAATTGGTATCTCCTCCACAGAATGTTCCATTCATTGACGGCAAATCTGAAATTCATCTAATTCTCAACTCCCGTCAGGTTTTCGTTACACCACTTGTGAATGTCCAATTAAGCCAAAGCTGGTTTTCAGTGGCCTGTTCTTACTACGAGACGTGCTGTTCATTTGGCTATCCATTCCACCCTGTTCAGCTCTACATTTTCGTGTCCACAAAACCCAGCCTTCAGAAATCATTGGAATCACCACTAGAGAATGTTCCATTCATTCACTGCGAATCTGGAATTCATCTGAATCTCCACTCCCGGCAGGTTTTCATTGCACCACTGCTGAATGTTCAAGTAACGCAATGATGGTTTTCAGCGGTCTATTCACACTCGAACCCGTGCTGTTCACGGTCTAGCGACTCAACACTGGTGAGTTCTTCTTTTTCCAGTTCAGACAATACAAACCTCAGAAACCATTGCAATCTACACTACAGAATGTTCCATTCATTCAGGCGAATCTTGAATTCATCTTGTTCTCCACTCCCAGCAGGTTTTCGTTTCACCACTGGTGAATGTCCAAGCAACCCAAGGCTGGTTTCAGCTGCGTGTTAACACTCGCAGCCGTGCTGTTCAATTGGCTATCCAGTGAACGCTGGTTAGCTCTTGATTTTCCTTCCACACACCGAGCCTTCAGAAATCATTCTTATCTCCACTTCAGAATGTTCCATTCGTTCCCTGCGAATCTGGAATTCCTCTGACTCTCCACACCAGGCAGATTTTCCTAACAACACTGGTGAATGACCAGGTAATCCAATGCTGGTTTTCAGCGGCTGTTCACACTCACAGCCTTGCTGTTCAATTGGCAATAGAGTCAAACCTAGTCAGCTCTTCATTTTCCTGTCCACACAACCCAGCGTTCAGAAATCATTGGAATCTCTACTACAGAAATTTCCATTCATTCACTGTGAATCTGGAAATTATCTGAATCTGCATTCCAGGAAGGCTTTCGTTACACCACTGATGAATGTCCAAGTAATGCAATGCTGCTTCTTAGTGGTCTGTTCACACTCGAAACCGTGCTGTTCATTGTCTATCCACTCAATATCGGTCAGCTCTTCAATATCCTGTCCAGACTATCCAGATTCCTAAATGTTGGCAATCACCACTACAGAATGTTCCATTCAATCACGCGAATCTGGAATTCATCAGAGTCTCCACTCCTGGAAGGTTTTCGTGACACCACTGGTAAATGTCCAAGGAAGACAATGCTGGTTTTAAGCCGCCTGCTAACACACTCAGCCGTGCTGTTCAATTTGCTATCCACCCAACCCTATTCAGCTCTACATTTTCCTGTCCTCATAACCCAACCTTCAGAAATAATTGGTATCTCCTCCACAGAATGTTCCGTTCATTCACTGCGAATCTTAAATTCATCTGACTCTCAACTCCCGGCGGGTTATCGTTACACCACTTGTGAATGTCCAAGTAAGCCAATGCTGGTTTTCAGTGGCCTGTTCATACTAAGAGACGTGCTGTTCATTTGGCTATCCACTCCACCCTGTTCAGCTCTACATTTTCGTGTCCACAAAACCCAGCCTTCAGAAATCATTGGAATCACCACTAGAGAATGTTCCATTCATTCACTGCGATTCTGCAATTCATCTGACTCTCCGCTCCAGGCAGGTTTTCATTACAGCACTGGTGAATGACCAAGTAATCCAATGCTGGTTTTCAGCCGCCTTTTCACACTCGCAGTGTGCTGTTCAATTGTCTATCCACTCAAACCTGGTCAGCCTTTCATTTTCTTTTCCACAATATCAGACTTCAGAAATCATTGGAATCGCCAGTACAGAATGTTCCATTCATTCACTGCCAATCTGGAATTCATCTGAATCTGCACTCCAGGTAGGCTTTCATTACACCACTTATGAATGTCCAAGTAACACAATGCTGGTTTTCAGCGGTCTGTTCACACTCTAAGCCCTGCTTTTTACTGGGTATCCACACAACTGTGGTCAGCTCTTCATTTTCATGTCCAAACAATCCAGACTTGAGAAATCATTGCAATCTCCAGTACAGAATGTTCCATTCATTCACTGCGAATCTGGAATTCAACTGAATCTCCACTACCTGCAGATTTATCTTACACCACTTGTGAATGTCCAAGTAAAACAATGCTGGTTTTCAGAGGCCTGTTCATGTTCGCAGTCGTGCTGTTCAATTGGCTATCCACTCAACCTGTTTTGCTCCTCATTTTCCTGTGCACACAACCCAGCCTTCAGAAATCATTGTAATCTCCACTACAGGATGTTCCATTCATTCACTGGGAATCTGGAATTCATCTGAATCTGCACTCCACGCAGGCTTTCGTTACACCACTGCTGAAAGTCGAAGTAATGCAATACTGGTTTTCAGTGGTCTGTTCACATTCGAAGCCGAGGCTTTTTACAGGCTATCCACTCAACACTGGTCAGCTCTTCATTTTCGTGTCCCCACAATCCAGATTTCAGAAATCATTGCAATCTCCACTACAGAATGTTCCATTCATTCACTGCGAGTCTGGAGTTTATCTGATTCTCCACTCCCGCCTGGTTAGCATTACACCACTTGTGAATGTCCAAGTAAGCCAATGCTGGTTTTCAGAGGCCTGTTCATACTCGCAGCCGTGCTGTTTAATTGACAATTCACTCCACCCTGTTCAGCTCTTCATTGTCCCACCACACTACCAGCCTTCAGAAATCTTTGTTATCTCCACTACAGAATGTTCCATTCATTCACTGCGAATCTGGAATTCATCTGACTCTCAACTCCACGCAGGTTTTCATTACACCACTGTTGAATGTCCAAGTAACCCAATGCTGGTTTTCAGCGGCCTGTTCATATTCGCAGCCCTGCTGTTTACTTGGCTATCGATTCAAGCCTGGTCAGCTCTTCATTTTCCTGTCCACACAACACAGGCTTCAGAAATCATTGGAATCTCCTCTACAGAATGTTCCATTCATTCACTGCGAATGTGGAATTCAACTGACTCTCCACTCCATGCAGGTTTTCCTTACACCACTGATGAATGTCCAAGTAACTCAATGCTGGTTTTCAGCTGCATGTTCACACTCGCAGCCATGCTATACAATTGGCTTTCCACTAAATCCTGATTAGTTCTTGATTTTCCTTCCACACGACCCAGCCTTCAGAAATCGTTGGAATCTCCACTAGAGAATGTTCCATTCATTCACTGCGAATCTGGAATTCCTCTGAACCTCCACTCCCGGCAGGTTTTCGTTACACCACTGTTGAATGTCCAAGTAACCCAATGTTTTAAGTGTTTTCTTCACAAGCGCAGTGGTGCTGTTCAATTGGCTATCCACTCAACCCTGGCCAGCTCTACATTTTCCTGTCCACACCACAGAGACTGGAGAAATCATTGTTATCTCCACTACAGAATGTTCCATTCATTCACAGCGAATCTGGAATTCATCTGAATCTCCACTCCCGGCAGGTTTTCGTGACACCACTGGTAAATATCCAAGTAAGCCAATGCTGGTTTTAAGTGGCCTGCTCATACTCTCAGCCGTGCTGTTCAATTTGCTATCCACTCAACCCTCTTCAGCTCCATTTTCCTGTCCACATAACCCAAACTTCAGAAACAATTGGTATCTCCTCCACAGAATGTTCCATTCATTGACGGCAAATCTGAAATTCATCTAATTCTCAACTCCCGTCAGGTTTTCGTTACACCACTCGTGAATGTCCAATTAAGCCAAAGCTGGTTTTCAGTGGCCTGTTCTTACTACGAGACGTGCTGTTCATTTGGCTATCCATTCCACCCTGTTCAGCTCTACATTTTCGTGTCCACAAAACCCAGCCTTCAGAAATCATTGGAATCACCACTAGAGAATGTTCCATTCATTCACTGCGAATCTGGAATTCATCTGAATCTCCACTCCCGGCAGGTTTTCATTGCACCACTGCTGAATGTTCAAGTAACGCAATGATGGTTTTCAGCGGTCTATTCACACTCGAACCCGTGCTGTTCACGGTCTAGCGACTCAACACTGGTGAGTTCTTCTTTTTCCAGTTCAGACAATACAAACCTCAGAAACCATTGCAATCTACACTACAGAATGTTTCATTCATTCACGCGAATCTTGAATTCATCTTGTTCTCCACTCCCAGCAGGTTTTCGTTTCACCACTGGTGAATGTCCAAGCAACCCAAGGCTGGTTTCAGCTGCGTGTTAACACTCGCAGCCGTGCTGTTCAATTGGCTATCCAGTGAACGCTGGTTAGCTCTTGATTTTCCTTCCACACGCCGAGCCTTCAGAAATCATTCTTATCTCCACTTCAGAGTGTTCCATTCGTTCCCTGCGAATCTGGAATTCCTCTGACTCTCCACACCAGGCAGATTTTCCTAACAACACTGGTGAATGACCAGGTAATCCAATGCTGGTTTTCAGCGGCTGTTCACACTCACAGCCTTGCTGTTCAATTGGCAATCCAGTCAAACCTAGTCAGCTCTTCATTTTCCTGTCCACACAACCCAGCATTCAGAAATCATTGGAATCTCTACTACAGAAATTTCCATTCATTCACTGTGAATCTGGAAATACTCTGAATCTGCATTCCAGGAAGGCTTTCGTTACACCACTGATGAATGTCCAAGTAATGCAATGCTGCTTCTTAGTGGTCTGTTCACACTCGAAACCGTGCTGTTCATTGGCTATCCACTCAATATCGGTCAGCTCTTCAATATCCTGTCCAGACTATCCAGATTCCTAAATGTTGGCAATCACCACTACAGAATGTTCCATTCAATCACGCGAATCTGTAATTCATCAGAGTCTCCACTCCTGGAAGGTTTTCGTGACACCACTGGTAAATGTCCAAGGAAGACAATGCTGGTTTTAAGCCGCCTGCTAACACACTCAGCCGTGCTGTTCAATTTGCTATCCACCCAACCCTATTCAGCTCTACATTTTCCTGTCCTCATAACCCAACCTTCAGAAATAATTGGTATCTCCTCCACAGAATGTTCCGTTCATTCACTGCGAATCTTAAATTCATCTGACTCTCAACTCCCGGCGGGTTATCGTTACACCACTTGTGAATGTCCAAGTAAGCCAATGCTGGTTTTCAGTGGCCTGTTCATACTAAGAGACGTGCTGTTCATTTGGCTATCCACTCCACCCTGTTCAGCTCTACATTTTCGTGTCCACAAAACCCAGCCTTCAGAAATCATTGGAATCACCACTAGAGAATGTTCCATTCATTCACTGCGAATCTGGAATTCCTCTGAACCTCCACTCCTGGCAGGTTTTCGTTACGCCACTGGTGAATGTCCAAGTAACTCAATACTGGTTTTCAGAGGCATGTTCAACTCGCAGAAGTGCAGTTCAATGGGCTATCCACTCAATATTGGTCAGCTCTTCATTTTCCTCTCCACACAAACCAGCCTTCAGAAATCATTGGGCTCTCCACTACAGACTGTTCCATTCATTCACTGCGATTCTGCAATTCATCTGACTCTCCGCTCCAGGCAAGTTTTCATTACAGCACTGGTGAATGACCAAGTAATCCAATGCTGGTTTTCAGCCGCCTTTTCACACTCGCAGTGTGCTGTTCAATTGTCTATCCACTCAAACCTGGTCAGCCTTTCATTTTCTTTTCCACAATATCAGACTTCAGAAATCATTGGAATCGCCAGTACAGAATGTTCCATTCATTCACTGCCAATCTGGAATTCATCTGAATCTGCACTCCAGGTAGGCTTTCATTACACCACTTATGAATGTCCAAGTAACACAATGCTGGTTTTCAGCGGTCTGTTCACACTCTAAGCCCTGCTTTTTACTGGGTATCCACACAACTGTGGTCAGCTCTTCATTTTCATGTCCAAACAATCCAGACTTGAGAAATCATTGCAATCTCCAGTACAGAATGTTCCATTCATTCACTGCGAATCTGGAATTCAACTGAATCTCCACTACCTGCAGATTTATCTTACACCACTTGTGAATGTCCAAGTAAAACAATGCTGGTTTTCAGAGGCCTGTTCATGTTCGCAGTCGTGCTGTTCAATTGGCTATCCACTCAACCTGTTTTGCTCCTCATTTTCCTGTGCACACAACCCAGCCTTCAGAAATCATTGTAATCTCCACTACAGGATGTTCCATTCATTCACTGGGAATCTGGAATTCATCTGAATCTGCACTCCACGCAGGCTTTCGTTACACCACTGCTGAAAGTCGAAGTAATGCAATACTGGTTTTCAGTGGTCTGTTCACATTCGAAGCCGAGGCTTTTTACAGGCTATCCACTCAACACTGGTCAGCTCTTCATTTTCGTGTCCCCACAATCCAGATTTCAGAAATCATTGCAATCTCCACTACAGAATGTTCCATTCATTCACTGCGAGTCTGGAGTTTATCTGATTCTCCACTCCCGCCTGGTTAACATTACACCACTTGTGAATGTCCAAGTAAGCCAATGCTGGTTTTCAGAGGCCTGTTCATACTCGCAGCCGTGCTGTTTAATTGACAATTCACTCCACCCTGTTCAGCTCTTCATTGTCCCACCACACTACCAGCCTTCAGAAATCTTTGTTATCTCCACTACAGAATGTTCCATTCATTCACTGCGAATCTGGAATTCATCTGACTCTCAACTCCACGCAGGTTTTCATTACACCACTGTTGAATGTCCAAGTAACCCAATGCTGGTTTTCAGCGGCCTGTTCATATTCGCAGCCCTGCTGTTTACTTGGCTATCAATTCAAGCCTGGTCAGCTCTTCATTTTCCTGTCCACACAACACAGGCTTCAGAAATCATTGGAATCTCCTCTACAGAATGTTCCATTCATTCACTGCGAATGTGGAATTCAACTGACTCTCCACTCCATGCAGGTTTTCCTTACACCACTGATGAATGTCCAAGTAACCCAATGCTGGTTTTCAGCTGCATGTTCACACTCGCAGCCATGCTATACAATTGGCTTTCCACTAAATCCTGATTAGTTCTTGATTTTCCTTCCACACGACCCAGCCTTCAGAAATCGTTGGAATCTCCACTAGAGAATGTTCCATTCATTCACTGCGAATCTGGAATTCCTCTGAACCTCCACTCCCGGCAGGTTTTCGTTACACCACTGTTGAATGTCCAAGTAACCCAATGTTTTAAGTGTTTTCTTCACAAGCGCAGTGGTGCTGTTCATTTGGCTATCCACTCAACCCTGGCCAGCTCTACATTTTCCTGTCCACACCACAGAGACTGGAGAAATCATTGTTATCTCCACTACAGAATGTTCCATTCATTCACAGCGAATCTGGAATTCATCTGAATCTCCACTCCCGGCAGGTTTTCGTGACACCACTGGTAAATATCCAAGTAAGCCAATGCTGGTTTTAAGTGGCCTGCTCATACTCTCAGCCGTGCTGTTCAATTTGCTATCCACTCAACCCTCTTCAGCTCCATTTTCCTGTCCATATAACCCAAACTTCAGAAACAATTGGTATCTCCTCCACAGAATGTTCCATTCATTGACGGCAAATCTGAAATTCATCTAATTCTCAACTCCCGTCAGGTTTTCGTTACACCACTTGTGAATGTCCAATTAAGCCAAAGCTGGTTTTCAGTGGCCTGTTCTTACTACGAGACGTGCTGTTCATTTGGCTATCCATTCCACCCTGTTCAGCTCTACATTTTCGTGTCCACAAAACCCAGCCTTCAGAAATCATTGGAATCACCACTAGAGAATGTTCCATTCATTCACTGCGAATCTGGAATTCATCTGAATCTCCACTCCCGGCAGGTTTTCATTGCACCACTGCTGAATGTTCAAGTAACGCAATGATGGTTTTCAGCGGTCTATTCACACTCGAACCCGTGCTGTTCACGGTCTAGCGACTCAACACTGGTGAGTTCTTCTTTTTCCAGTTCAGACAATACAAACCTCAGAAACCATTGCAATCTACACTACAGAATGTTTCATTCATTCAGGCGAATCTTGAATTCATCTTGTTCTCCACTCCCAGCAGGTTTTCGTTTCACCACTGGTGAATGTCCAAGCAACCCAAGGCTGGTTTCAGCTGCGTGTTAACACTCGCAGCCGTGCTGTTCAATTGGCTATCCAGTGAACGCTGGTTAGCTCTTGATTTTCCTTCCACACACCGAGCCTTCAGAAATCATTCTTATCTCCACTTCAGAGTGTTCCATTCGTTCCCTGCGAATCTGGAATTCCTCTGACTCTCCACACCAGGCAGATTTTCCTAACAACACTGGTGAATGACCAGGTAATCCAATGCTGGTTTTCAGCGGCTGTTCACACTCACAGCCTTGCTGTTCAATTGGCAATCCAGTCAAACCTAGTCAGCTCTTCATTTTCCTGTCCACACAACCCAGCGTTCAGAAATCATTGGAATCTCTACTACAGAAATTTCCATTCATTCACTGTGAATCTGGAAATACTCTGAATCTGCATTCCAGGAAGGCTTTCGTTACACCACTGATGAATGTCCAAGTAATGCAATGCTGCTTCTTAGTGGTCTGTTCACACTCGAAACCGTGCTGTTCATTGGCTATCCACTCAATATCGGTCAGCTCTTCAATATCCTGTCCAGACTATCCAGATTCCTAAATGTTGGCAATCACCACTACAGAATGTTCCATTCAATCACGCGAATCTGGAATTCATCAGAGTCTCCACTCCTGGAAGGTTTTCGTGACACCACTGGTAAATGTCCAAGGAAGACAATGCTGGTTTTAAGCCGCCTGCTAACACACTCAGCCGTGCTGTTCAATTTGCTATCCACCCAACCCTATTCAGCTCTACATTTTCCTGTCCTCATAACCCAACCTTCAGAAATAATTGGTATCTCCTCCACAGAATGTTCCGTTCATTCACTGCGAATCTTAAATTCATCTGACTCTCAACTCCCGGCGGGTTATCGTTACACCACTTGTGAATGTCCAAGTAAGCCAATGCTGGTTTTCAGTGGCCTGTTCATACTAAGAGACGTGCTGTTCATTTGGCTATCCACTCCACCCTGTTCAGCTCTACATTTTCGTGTCCACAAAACCCAGCCTTCAGAAATCATTGGAATCACCACTAGAGAATGTTCCATTCATTCACTGCGAATCTGGAATTCCTCTGAACCTCCACTCCTGGCAGGTTTTCGTTACGCCACTGGTGAATGTCCAAGTAACTCAATACTGGTTTTCAGAGGCATGTTCAACTCGCAGAAGTGCAGTTCAATGGGCTATCCACTCAATATTGGTCAGCTCTTCATTTTCCTCTCCACACAAACCAGCCTTCAGAAATCATTGGGCTCTCCACTACAGACTGTTCCATTCATTCACTGCGATTCTGCAATTCATCTGACTCTCCGCTCCAGGCAGGTTTTCATTACAGCACTGGTGAATGACCAAGTAATCCAATGCTGGTTTTCAGCCGCCTTTTCACACTCGCAGTGTGCTGTTCAATTGTCTATCCACTCAAACCTGGTCAGCCTTTCATTTTCTTTTCCACAATATCAGACTTCAGAAATCATTGGAATCGCCAGTACAGAATGTTCCATTCATTCACTGCCAATCTGGAATTCATCTGAATCTGCACTCCAGGTAGGCTTTCATTACACCACTTATGAATGTCCAAGTAACACAATGCTGGTTTTCAGCGGTCTGTTCACACTCTAAGCCCTGCTTTTTACTGGGTATCCACACAACTGTGGTCAGCTCTTCATTTTCATGTCCAAACAATCCAGACTTGAGAAATCATTGCAATCTCCAGTACAGAATGTTCCATTCATTCACTGCGAATCTGGAATTCAACTGAATCTCCACTACCTGCAGATTTATCTTACACCACTTGTGAATGTCCAAGTAAAACAATGCTGGTTTTCAGAGGCCTGTTCATGTTCGCAGTCGTGCTGTTCAATTGGCTATCCACTCAACCTGTTTTGCTCCACATTTTCCTGTGCACACAACCCAGCCTTCAGAAATCATTGTAATCTCCACTACAGGATGTTCCATTCATTCACTGGGAATCTGGAATTCATCTGAATCTGCACTCCACGCAGGCTTTCGTTACACCACTGCTGAAAGTCGAAGTAATGCAATACTGGTTTTCAGTGGTCTGTTCACATTCGAAGCCGAGGCTTTTTACAGGCTATCCACTCAACACTGGTCAGCTCTTCATTTTCGTGTCCCCACAATCCAGATTTCAGAAATCATTGCAATCTCCACTACAGAATGTTCCATTCATTCACTGCGAGTCTGGAGTTTATCTGATTCTCCACTCCCGCCTGGTTAACATTACACCACTTGTGAATGTCCAAGTAAGCCAATGCTGGTTTTCAGAGGCCTGTTCATACTCGCAGCCGTGCTGTTTAATTGACAATTCACTCCACCCTGTTCAGCTCTTCATTGTCCCACCACACTACCAGCCTTCAGAAATCTTTGTTATCTCCACTACAGAATGTTCCATACATTCACTGTGAATCTGGAATTCATCTGACTCTCAACTCCACGCAGGTTTTCATTACACCACTGTTGAATGTCCAAGTAACCCAATGCTGGTTTTCAGCGGCCTGTTCATATTCGCAGCCCTGCTGTTTACTTGGCTATCGATTCAAGCCTGGTCAGCTCTTCATTTTCCTGTCCACACAACACAGGCTTCAGAAATCATTGGAATCTCCTCTACAGAATGTTCCATTCATTCACTGCGAATGTGGAATTCAACTGACTCTCCACTCCATGCAGGTTTTCCTTACACCACTGATGTATGTCCAAGTAACCCAATGCTGGTTTTCAGCTGCATGTTCACACTCGCAGCCATGCTATACAATTGGCTTTCCACTAAATCCTGATTAGTTCTTGATTTTCCTTCCACACGACCCAGCCTTCAGAAATCGTTGGAATCTCCACTAGAGAATGTTCCATTCATTCACTGCGAATCTGGAATTCCTCTGAACCTCCACTCCCGGCAGGTTTTCGTTACACCACTGTTGAATGTCCAAGTAACCCAATGTTTTAAGTGTTTTCTTCACAAGCGCAGTGGTGCTGTTCAATTGGCTATCCACTCAACCCTGGCCAGCTCTACATTTTCCTGTCCACACCACAGAGACTGGAGAAATCATTGTTATCTCCACTACAGAATGTTCCATTCATTCACAGCGAATCTGGAATTCATCTGAATCTCCACTCCCGGCAGGTTTTCGTGACACCACTGGTAAATATCCAAGTAAGCCAATGCTGGTTTTAAGTGGCCTGCTCATACTCTCAGCCGTGCTGTTCAATTTGCTATCCACTCAACCCTCTTCAGCTCCATTTTCCTGTCCACATAACCCAAACTTCAGAAACAATTGGTATCTCCTCCACAGAATGTTCCATTCATTGACGGCAAATCTGAAATTCATCTAATTCTCAACTCCCGTCAGGTTTTCGTTACACCACTCGTGAATGTCCAATTAAGCCAAAGCTGGTTTTCAGTGGCCTGTTCTTACTACGAGACGTGCTGTTCATTTGGCTATCCATTCCACCCTGTTCAGCTCTACATTTTCGTGTCCACAAAACCCAGCCTTCAGAAATCATTGGAATCACCACTAGAGAATGTTCCATTCATTCACTGCGAATCTGGAATTCATCTGAATCTCCACTCCCGGCAGGTTTTCATTGCACCACTGCTGAATGTTCAAGTAACGCAATGATGGTTTTCAGCGGTCTATTCACACTCGAACCCGTGCTGTTCACGGTCTAGCGACTCAACACTGGTGAGTTCTTCTTTTTCCAGTTCAGACAATACAAACCTCAGAAACCATTGCAATCTACACTACAGAATGTTTCATTCATTCAGGCGAATCTTGAATTCATCTTGTTCTCCACTCCCAGCAGGTTTTCGTTTCACCACTGGTGAATGTCCAAGCAACCCAAGGCTGGTTTCAGCTGCGTGTTAACACTCGCAGCCGTGCTGTTCAATTGGCTATCCAGTGAACGCTGGTTAGCTCTTGATTTTCCTTCCACACACCGAGCCTTCAGAAATCATTCTTATCTCCACTTCAGAGTGTTCCATTCGTTCCCTGCGAATCTGGAATTCCTCTGACTCTCCACACCAGGCAGATTTTCCTAACAACACTGGTGAATGACCAGGTAATCCAATGCTGGTTTTCAGCGGCTGTTCACACTCACAGCCTTGCTGTTCAATTGGCAATCCAGTCAAACCTAGTCAGCTCTTCATTTTCCTGTCCACACAACCCAGCGTTCAGAAATCATTGGAATCTCTACTACAGAAATTTCCATTCATTCACTGTGAATCTGGAAATACTCTGAATCTGCATTCCAGGAAGGCTTTCGTTACACCACTGATGAATGTCCAAGTAATGCAATGCTGCTTCTTAGTGGTCTGTTCACACTCGAAACCGTGCTGTTCATTGGCTATCCACTCAATATCGGTCAGCTCTTCAATATCCTGTCCAGACTATCCAGATTCCTAAATGTTGGCAATCACCACTACAGAATGTTCCATTCAATCACGCGAATCTGGAATTCATCAGAGTCTCCACTCCTGGAAGGTTTTCGTGACACCACTGGTAAATGTCCAAGGAAGACAATGCTGGTTTTAAGCCGCCCGCTAACACACTCAGCCGTGCTGTTCAATTTGCTATCCACCCAACCCTATTCAGCTCTACATTTTCCTGTCCTCATAATCCAACCTTCAGAAATAATTGGTATCTCCTCCACAGAATGTTCCGTTCATTCACTGCGAATCTTAAATTCATCTGACTCTCAACTCCCGGCGGGTTATCGTTACACCACTTGTGAATGTCCAAGTAAGCCAATGCTGGTTTTCAGTGGCCTGTTCATACTAAGAGACGTGCTGTTCATTTGGCTATCCACTCCACCCTGTTCAGCTCTACATTTTCGTGTCCACAAAACCCAGCCTTCAGAAATCATTGGAATCACCACTAGAGAATGTTCCATTCATTCACTGCCGAATCTGGAATTCCTCTGAACCTCCACTCCTGGCAGGTTTTCGTTACGCCACTGGTGAATGTCCAAGTCACTCAATACTGGTTTTCAGAGGCATGTTCAACTCGCAGAAGTGCTGTTCAATGGGCTATCCACTCAATATTGGTCAGCTCTTCATTTTCCTCTCCACACAAACCAGCCTTCAGAAATCATTGGGCTCTCCACTACAGACTGTTCCATTCATTCACTGCGATTCTGCAATTCATCTGACTCTCCGCTCCAGGCAGGTTTTCATTACAGCACTGGTGAATGACCAAGTAATCCAATGCTGGTTTTCAGCCGCCTTTTCACACTCGCAGTGTGCTGTTCAATTGTCTATCCACTCAAACCTGGTCAGCCTTTCATTTTCTTTTCCACAATATCAGACTTCAGAAATCATTGGAATCGCCAGTACAGAATGTTCCATTCATTCACTGCCAATCTGGAATTCATCTGAATCTGCACTCCAGGTAGGCTTTCATTACACCACTTATGAATGTCCAAGTAACACAATGCTGGTTTTCAGCGGTCTGTTCACACTCTAAGCCCTGCTTTTTACTGGGTATCCACACAACTGTGGTCAGCTCTTCATTTTCATGTCCAAACAATCCAGACTTGAGAAATCATTGCAATCTCCAGTACAGAATGTTCCATTCATTCACTGCGAATCTGGAATTCAACTGAATCTCCACTACCTGCAGATTTATCTTACACCACTTGTGAATGTCCAAGTAAAACAATGCTGGTTTTCAGAGGCCTGTTCATGTTCGCAGTCGTGCTGTTCAATTGGCTATCCACTCAACCTGTTTTGCTCCTCATTTTCCTGTGCACACAACCCAGCCTTCAGAAATCATTGTAATCTCCACTACAGGATGTTCCATTCATTCACTGGGAATCTGGAATTCATCTGAATCTGCACTCCACGCAGGCTTTCGTTACACCACTGCTGAAAGTCGAAGTAATGCAATACTGGTTTTCAGTGGTCTGTTCACATTCGAAGCCGAGGCTTTTTACAGGCTATCCACTCAACACTGGTCAGCTCTTCATTTTCGTGTCCCCACAATCCAGATTTCAGAAATCATTGCAATCTCCACTACAGAATGTTCCATTCATTCACTGCGAGTCTGGAGTTTATCTGATTCTCCACTCCCGCCTGGTTAGCATTACACCACTTGTGAATGTCCAAGTAAGCCAATGCTGGTTTTCAGAGGCCTGTTCATACTCGCAGCCGTGCTGTTTAATTGACAATTCACTCCACCCTGTTCAGCTCTTCATTGTCCCACCACACTACCAGCCTTCAGAAATCTTTGTTATCTCCACTACAGAATGTTCCATTCATTCACTGCGAATCTGGAATTCATCTGACTCTCAACTCCACGCAGGTTTTCATTACACCACTGTTGAATGTCCAAGTAACCCAATGCTGGTTTTCAGCGGCCTGTTCATATTCGCAGCCCTGCTGTTTACTTGGCTATCGATTCAAGCCTGGTCAGCTCTTCATTTTCCTGTCCACACAACACAGGCTTCAGAAATCATTGGAATCTCCTCTACAGAATGTTCCATTCATTCACTGCGAATGTGGAATTCAACTGACTCTCCACTCCATGCAGGTTTTCCTTACACCACTGATGAATGTCCAAGTAACCCAATGCTGGTTTTCAGCTGCATGTTCACACTCGCAGCCATGCTATACAATTGGCTTTCCACTAAATCCTGATTAGTTCTTGATTTTCCTTCCACACGACCCAGCCTTCAGAAATCGTTGGAATCTCCACTAGAGAATGTTCCATTCATTCACTGCGAATCTGGAATTCCTCTGAACCTCCACTCCCGGCAGGTTTTCGTTACACCACTGTTGAATGTCCAAGTAACCCAATGTTTTAAGTGTTTTCTTCACAAGCGCAGTGGTGCTGTTCAATTGGCTATCCACTCAACCCTGGCCAGCTCTACATTTTCCTGTCCACACCACAGAGACTGGAGAAATCATTGTTATCTCCACTACAGAATGTTCCATTCATTCACAGCGAATCTGGAATTCATCTGAATCTCCACTCCCGGCAGGTTTTCGTGACACCACTGGTAAATATCCAAGTAAGCCAATGCTGGTTTTAAGTGGCCTGCTCATACTCTCAGCCGTGCTGTTCAATTTGCTATCCACTCAACCCTCTTCAGCTCCATTTTCCTGTCCACATAACCCAAACTTCAGAAACAATTGGTATCTCCTCCACAGAATGTTCCATTCATTGACGGCAAATCTGAAATTCATCTAATTCTCAACTCCCGTCAGGTTTTCGTTACACCACTTGTGAATGTCCAATTAAGCCAAAGCTGGTTTTCAGTGGCCTGTTCTTACTACGAGACGTGCTGTTCATTTGGCTATCCATTCCACCCTGTTCAGCTCTACATTTTCGTGTCCACAAAACCCAGCCTTCAGAAATCATTGGAATCACCACTAGAGAATGTTCCATTCATTCACTGCGAATCTGGAATTCATCTGAATCTCCACTCCCGGCAGGTTTTCATTGCACCACTGCTGAATGTTCAAGTAACGCAATGATGGTTTTCAGCGGTCTATTCACACTCGAACCCGTGCTGTTCACGGTCTAGCGACTCAACACTGGTGAGTTCTTCTTTTTCCAGTTCAGACAATACAAACCTCAGAAACCATTGCAATCTACACTACAGAATGTTTCATTCATTCAGGCGAATCTTGAATTCATCTTGTTCTCCACTCCCAGCAGGTTTTCGTTTCACCACTGGTGAATGTCCAAGCAACCCAAGGCTGGTTTCAGCTGCGTGTTAACACTCGCAGCCGTGCTGTTCAATTGGCTATCCAGTGAACGCTGGTTAGCTCTTGATTTTCCTTCCACACACCGAGCCTTCAGAAATCATTCTTATCTCCACTTCAGAATGTTCCATTCGTTCCCTGCGAATCTGGAATTCCTCTGACTCTCCACACCAGGCAGATTTTCCTAACAACACTGGTGAATGACCAGGTAATCCAATGCTGGTTTTCAGCGGCTGTTCACACTCACAGCCTTGCTGTTCAATTGGCAATCCAGTCAAACCTAGTCAGCTCTTCATTTTCCTGTCCACACAACCCAGCGTTCAGAAATCATTGGAATCTCTACTACAGAAATTTCCATTCATTCACTGTGAATCTGGAAATACTCTGAATCTGCATTCCAGGAAGGCTTTCGTTACACCACTGATGAATGTCCAAGTAATGCAATGCTGCTTCTTAGTGGTCTGTTCACACTCGAAACCGTGCTGTTCATTGGCTATCCACTCAATATCGGTCAGCTCTTCAATATCCTGTCCAGACTATCCAGATTCCTAAATGTTGGCAATCACCACTACAGAATGTTCCATTCAATCACGCGAATCTGGAATTCATCAGAGTCTCCACTCCTGGAAGGTTTTCGTGACACCACTGGTAAATGTCCAAGGAAGACAATGCTGGTTTTAAGCCGCCCGCTAACACACTCAGCCGTGCTGTTCAATTTGCTATCCACCCAACCCTATTCAGCTCTACATTTTCCTGTCCTCATAACCCAACCTTCAGAAATAATTGGTATCTCCTCCACAGAATGTTCCGTTCATTCACTGCGAATCTTAAATTCATCTGACTCTCAACTCCCGGCGGGTTATCGTTACACCACTTGTGAATGTCCAAGTAAGCCAATGCTGGTTTTCAGTGGCCTGTTCATACTAAGAGACGTGCTGTTCATTTGGCTATCCACTCCACCCTGTTCAGCTCTACATTTTCGTGTCCACAAAACCCAGCCTTCAGAAATCATTGGAATCACCACTAGAGAATGTTCCATTCATTCACTGCGAATCTGGAATTCCTCTGAACCTCCACTCCTGGCAGGTTTTCGTTACGCCACTGGTGAATGTCCAAGTAACTCAATACTGGTTTTCAGAGGCATGTTCAACTCGCAGAAGTGCTGTTCAATGGGCTATCCACTCAATATTGGTCAGCTCTTCATTTTCCTCTCCACACAAACCAGCCTTCAGAAATCATTGGGCTCTCCACTACAGACTGTTCCATTCATTCACTGCGATTCTGCAATTCATCTGACTCTCCGCTCCAGGCAGGTTTTCATTACAGCACTGGTGAATGACCAAGTAATCCAATGCTGGTTTTCAGCCGCCCTTTCACACTCGCAGTGTGCTGTTCAATTGTCTATCCACTCAAACCTGGTCAGCCTTTCATTTTCTTTTCCACAATATCAGACTTCAGAAATCATTGGAATCGCCAGTACAGAATGTTCCATTCATTCACTGCCAATCTGGAATTCATCTGAATCTGCACTCCAGGTAGGCTTTCATTACACCACTTATGAATGTCCAAGTAACACAATGCTGGTTTTCAGCGGTCTGTTCACACTCTAAGCCCTGCTTTTTACTGGGTATCCACACAACTGTGGTCAGCTCTTCATTTTCATGTCCAAACAATCCAGACTTGAGAAATCATTGCAATCTCCAGTACAGAATGTTCCATTCATTCTCTGCGAATCTGGAATTCAACTGAATCTCCACTACCTGCAGATTTATCTTACACCACTTGTGAATGTCCAAGTAAAACAATGCTGGTTTTCAGAGGCCTGTTCATGTTCGCAGTCGTGCTGTTCAATTGGCTATCCACTCAACCTGTTTTGCTCCTCATTTTCCTGTGCACACAACCCAGCCTTCAGAAATCATTGTAATCTCCACTACAGGATGTTCCATTCATTCACTGGGAATCTGGAATTCATCTGAATCTGCACTCCACGCAGGCTTTCGTTACACCACTGCTGAAAGTCGAAGTAATGCAATACTGGTTTTCAGTGGTCTGTTCACATTCGAAGCCGAGGCTTTTTACAGGCTATCCACTCAACACTGGTCAGCTCTTCATTTTCGTGTCCCCACAATCCAGATTTCAGAAATCATTGCAATCTCCACTACAGAATGTTCCATTCATTCACTGCGAGTCTGGAGTTTATCTGATTCTCCACTCCCGCCTGGTTAACATTACACCACTTGTGAATGTCCAAGTAAGCCAATGCTGGTTTTCAGAGGCCTGTTCATACTCGCAGCCGTGCTGTTTAATTGACAATTCACTCCACCCTGTTCAGCTCTTCATTGTCCCACCACACTACCAGCCTTCAGAAATCTTTGTTATCTCCACTACAGAATGTTCCATTCATTCACTGCGAATCTGGAATTCATCTGACTCTCAACTCCACGCAGGTTTTCATTACACCACTGTTGAATGTCCAAGTAACCCAATGCTGGTTTTCAGCGGCCTGTTCATATTCGCAGCCCTGCTGTTTACTTGGCTATCGATTCAAGCCTGGTCAGCTCTTCATTTTCCTGTCCACACAACACAGGCTTCAGAAATCATTGGAATCTCCTCTACAGAATGTTCCATTCATTCACTGCGAATGTGGAATTCAACTGACTCTCCACTCCATGCAGGTTTTCCTTACACCACTGATGAATGTCCAAGTAACCCAATGCTGGTTTTCAGCTGCATGTTCACACTCGCAGCCATGCTATACAATTGGCTTTCCACTAAATCCTGATTAGTTCTTGATTTTCCTTCCACACGACCCAGCCTTCAGAAATCGTTGGAATCTCCACTAGAGAATGTTCCATTCATTCACTGCGAATCTGGAATTCCTCTGAACCTCCACTCCCGGCAGGTTTTCGTTACACCACTGTTGAATGTCCAAGTAACCCAATGTTTTAAGTGTTTTCTTCACAAGCGCAGTGGTGCTGTTCAATTGGCTATCCACTCAACCCTGGCCAGCTCTACATTTTCCTGTCCACACCACAGAGACTGGAGAAATCATTGTTATCTCCACTACAGAATGTTCCATTCATTCACAGCGAATCTGGAATTCATCTGAATCTCCACTCCCGGCAGGTTTTCGTGACACCACTGGTAAATATCCAAGTAAGCCAATGCTGGTTTTAAGTGGCCTGCTCATACTCTCAGCCGTGCTGTTCAATTTGCTATCCACTCAACCCTCTTCAGCTCCATTTTCCTGTCCACATAACCCAAACTTCAGAAACAATTGGTATCTCCTCCACAGAATGTTCCATTCATTGACGGCAAATCTGAAATTCATCTAATTCTCAACTCCCGTCAGGTTTTCGTTACACCACTTGTGAATGTCCAATTAAGCCAAAGCTGGTTTTCAGTGGCCTGTTCTTACTACGAGACGTGCTGTTCATTTGGCTATCCATTCCACCCTGTTCAGCTCTACATTTTCGTGTCCACAAAACCCAGCCTTCAGAAATCATTGGAATCACCACTAGAGAATGTTCCATTCATTCACTGCGAATCTGGAATTCATCTGAATCTCCACTCCCGGCAGGTTTTCATTGCACCACTGCTGAATGTTCAAGTAACGCAATGATGGTTTTCAGCGGTCTATTCACACTCGAACCCGTGCTGTTCACGGTCTAGCGACTCAACACTGGTGAGTTCTTCTTTTTCCAGTTCAGACAATACAAACCTCAGAAACCATTGCAATCTACACTACAGAATGTTTCATTCATTCACGCGAATCTTGAATTCATCTTGTTCTCCACTCCCAGCAGGTTTTCGTTTCACCACTGGTGAATGTCCAAGCAACCCAAGGCTGGTTTCAGCTGCGTGTTAACACTCGCAGCCGTGCTGTTCAATTGGCTATCCAGTGAACGCTGGTTAGCTCTTGATTTTCCTTCCACACACCGAGCCTTCAGAAATCATTCTTATCTCCACTTCAGAATGTTCCATTCGTTCCCTGCGAATCTGGAATTCCTCTGACTCTCCACACCAGGCAGATTTTCCTAACAACACTGGTGAATGACCAGGTAATCCAATGCTGGTTTTCAGCGGCTGTTCACACTCACAGCCTTGCTGTTCAATTGGCAATCCAGTCAAACCTAGTCAGCTCTTCATTTTCCTGTCCACACAACCCAGCGTTCAGAAATCATTGGAATCTCTACTACAGAAATTTCCATTCATTCACTGTGAATCTGGAAATACTCTGAATCTGCATTCCAGGAAGGCTTTCGTTACACCACTGATGAATGTCCAAGTAATGCAATGCTGCTTCTTAGTGGTCTGTTCACACTCGAAACCGTGCTGTTCATTGGCTATCCACTCAATATCGGTCAGCTCTTCAATATCCTGTCCAGACTATCCAGATTCCTAAATGTTGGCAATCACCACTACAGAATGTTCCATTCAATCACGCGAATCTGGAATTCATCAGAGTCTCCACTCCTGGAAGGTTTTCGTGACACCACTGGTAAATGTCCAAGGAAGACAATGCTGGTTTTAAGCCGCCTGCTAACACACTCAGCCGTGCTGTTCAATTTGCTATCCACCCAACCCTATTCAGCTCTACATTTTCCTGTCCTCATAACCCAACCTTCAGAAATAATTGGTATCTCCTCCACAGAATGTTCCGTTCATTCACTGCGAATCTTAAATTCATCTGACTCTCAACTCCCGGCGGGTTATCGTTACACCACTTGTGAATGTCCAAGTAAGCCAATGCTGGTTTTCAGTGGCCTGTTCATACTAAGAGACGTGCTGTTCATTTGGCTATCCACTCCACCCTGTTCAGCTCTACATTTTCGTGTCCACAAAACCCAGCCTTCAGAAATCATTGGAATCACCACTAGAGAATGTTCCATTCATTCATTGCGAATCTGGAATTCCTCTGAACCTCCACTCCTGGCAGGTTTTCGTTACGCCACTGGTGAATGTCCAAGTAACTCAATACTGGTTTTCAGAGGCATGTTCAACTCGCAGAAGTGCTGTTCAATGGGCTATCCACTCAATATTGGTCAGCTCTTCATTTTCCTCTCCACACAAACCAGCCTTCAGAAATCATTGGGCTCTCCACTACAGACTGTTCCATTCATTCACTGCGATTCTGCAATTCATCTGACTCTCCGCTCCAGGCAGGTTTTCATTACAGCACTGGTGAATGACCAAGTAATCCAATGCTGGTTTTCAGCCGCCCTTTCACACTCGCAGTGTGCTGTTCAATTGTCTATCCACTCAAACCTGGTCAGCCTTTCATTTTCTTTTCCACAATATCAGACTTCAGAAATCATTGGAATCGCCAGTACAGAATGTTCCATTCATTCACTGCCAATCTGGAATTCATCTGAATCTGCACTCCAGGTAGGCTTTCATTACACCACTTATGAATGTCCAAGTAACACAATGCTGGTTTTCAGCGGTCTGTTCACACTCTAAGCCCTGCTTTTTACTGGGTATCCACACAACTGTGGTCAGCTCTTCATTTTCATGTCCAAACAATCCAGACTTGAGAAATCATTGCAATCTCCAGTACAGAATGTTCCATTCATTCACTGCGAATCTGGAATTCAACTGAATCTCCACTACCTGCAGATTTATCTTACACCACTTGTGAATGTCCACGTAAAACAATGCTGGTTTTCAGAGGCCTGTTCATGTTCGCAGTCGTGCTGTTCAATTGGCTATCCACTCAACCTGTTTTGCTCCTCATTTTCCTGTGCACACAACCCAGCCTTCAGAAATCATTGTAATCTCCACTACAGGATGTTCCATTCATTCACTGGGAATCTGGAATTCATCTGAATCTGCACTCCACGCAGGCTTTCGTTACACCACTGCTGAAAGTCGAAGTAATGCAATACTGGTTTTCAGTGGTCTGTTCACATTCGAAGCCGAGGCTTTTTACAGGCTATCCACTCAACACTGGTCAGCTCTTCATTTTCGTGTCCCCACAATCCAGATTTCAGAAATCATTGCAATCTCCACTACAGAATGTTCCATTCATTCACTGCGAGTCTGGAGTTTATCTGATTCTCCACTCCCGCCTGGTTAACATTACACCACTTGTGAATGTCCAAGTAAGCCAATGCTGGTTTTCAGAGGCCTGTTCATACTCGCAGCCGTGCTGTTTAATTGACAATTCACTCCACCCTGTTCAGCTCTTCATTGTCCCACCACACTACCAGCCTTCAGAAATCTTTGTTATCTCCACTACAGAATGTTCCATTCATTCACTGCGAATCTGGAATTCATCTGACTCTCAACTCCACGCAGGTTTTCATTACACCACTGTTGAATGTCCAAGTAACCCAATGCTGGTTTTCAGCGGCCTGTTCATATTCGCAGCCCTGCTGTTTACTTGGCTATCGATTCAAGCCTGGTCAGCTCTTCATTTTCCTGTCCACACAACACAGGCTTCAGAAATCATTGGAATCTCCTCTACAGAATGTTCCATTCATTCACTGCGAATGTGGAATTCAACTGACTCTCCACTCCATGCAGGTTTTCCTTACACCACTGATGAATGTCCAAGTAACCCAATGCTGGTTTTCAGCTGCATGTTCACACTCGCAGCCATGCTATACAATTGGCTTTCCACTAAATCCTGATTAGTTCTTGATTTTCCTTCCACACGACCCAGCCTTCAGAAATCGTTGGAATCTCCACTAGAGAATGTTCCATTCATTCACTGCGAATCTGGAATTCCTCTGAACCTCCACTCCCGGCAGGTTTTCGTTACACCACTGTTGAATGTCCAAGTAACCCAATGTTTTAAGTGTTTTCTTCACAAGCGCAGTGGTGCTGTTCAATTGGCTATCCACTCAACCCTGGCCAGCTCTACATTTTCCTGTCCACACCACAGAGACTGGAGAAATCATTGTTATCTCCACTACAGAATGTTCCATTCATTCACAGCGAATCTGGAATTCATCTGAATCTCCACTCCCGGCAGGTTTTCGTGACACCACTGGTAAATATCCAAGTAAGCCAATGCTGGTTTTAAGTGGCCTGCTCATACTCTCAGCCGTGCTGTTCAATTTGCTATCCACTCAACCCTCTTCAGCTCCATTTTCCTGTCCACATAACCCAAACTTCAGAAACAATTGGTATCTCCTCCACAGAATGTTCCATTCATTGACGGCAAATCTGAAATTCATCTAATTCTCAACTCCCGTCAGGTTTTCGTTACACCACTTGTGAATGTCCAATTAAGCCAAAGCTGGTTTTCAGTGGCCTGTTCTTACTACGAGACGTGCTGTTCATTTGGCTATCCATTCCACCCTGTTCAGCTCTACATTTTCGTGTCCACAAAACCCAGCCTTCAGAAATCATTGGAATCACCACTAGAGAATGTTCCATTCATTCACTGCGAATCTGGAATTCATCTGAATCTCCACTCCCGGCAGGTTTTCATTGCACCACTGCTGAATGTTCAAGTAACGCAATGATGGTTTTCAGCGGTCTATTCACACTCGAACCCGTGCTGTTCACGGTCTAGCGACTCAACACTGGTGAGTTCTTCTTTTTCCAGTTCAGACAATACAAACCTCAGAAACCATTGCAATCTACACTACAGAATGTTTCATTCATTCAGGCGAATCTTGAATTCATCTTGTTCTCCACTCCCAGCAGGTTTTCGTTTCACCACTGGTGAATGTCCAAGCAACCCAAGGCTGGTTTCAGCTGCGTGTTAACACTCGCAGCCGTGCTGTTCAATTGGCTATCCAGTGAACGCTGGTTAGCTCTTGATTTTCCTTCCACACACCGAGCCTTCAGAAATCATTCTTATCTCCACTTCAGAATGTTCCATTCGTTCCCTGCGAATCTGGAATTCCTCTGACTCTCCACACCAGGCAGATTTTCCTAACAACACTGGTGAATGACCAGGTAATCCAATGCTGGTTTTCAGCGGCTGTTCACACTCACAGCCTTGCTGTTCAATTGGCAATCCAGTCAAACCTAGTCAGCTCTTCATTTTCCTGTCCACACAACCCAGCGTTCAGAAATCATTGGAATCTCTACTACAGAAATTTCCATTCATTCACTGTGAATCTGGAAATACTCTGAATCTGCATTCCAGGAAGGCTTTCGTTACACCACTGATGAATGTCCAAGTAATGCAATGCTGCTTCTTAGTGGTCTGTTCACACTCGAAACCGTGCTGTTCATTGGCTATCCACTCAATATCGGTCAGCTCTTCAATATCCTGTCCAGACTATCCAGATTCCTAAATGTTGGCAATCACCACTACAGAATGTTCCATTCAATCACGCGAATCTGGAATTCATCAGAGTCTCCACTCCTGGAAGGTTTTCGTGACACCACTGGTAAATGTCCAAGGAAGACAATGCTGGTTTTAAGCCGCCTGCTAACACACTCAGCCGTGCTGTTCAATTTGCTATCCACCCAACCCTATTCAGCTCTACATTTTCCTGTCCTCATAACCCAACCTTCAGAAATAATTGGTATCTCCTCCACAGAATGTTCCGTTCATTCACTGCGAATCTTAAATTCATCTGACTCTCAACTCCCGGCGGGTTATCGTTACACCACTTGTGAATGTCCAAGTAAGCCAATGCTGGTTTTCAGTGGCCTGTTCATACTAAGAGACGTGCTGTTCATTTGGCTATCCACTCCACCCTGTTCAGCTCTACATTTTCGTGTCCACAAAACCCAGCCTTCAGAAATCATTGGAATCACCACTAGAGAATGTTCCATTCATTCACTGCGAATCTGGAATTCCTCTGAACCTCCACTCCTGGCAGGTTTTCGTTACGCCACTGGTGAATGTCCAAGTAACTCAATACTGGTTTTCAGAGGCATGTTCAACTCGCAGAAGTGCTGTTCAATGGGCTATCCACTCAATATTGGTCAGCTCTTCATTTTCCTCTCCACACAAACCAGCCTTCAGAAATCATTGGGCTCTCCACTACAGACTGTTCCATTCATTCACTGCGATTCTGCAATTCATCTGACTCTCCGCTCCAGGCAGGTTTTCATTACAGCACTGGTGAATGACCAAGTAATCCAATGCTGGTTTTCAGCCGCCCTTTCACACTCGCAGTGTGCTGTTCAATTGTCTATCCACTCAAACCTGGTCAGCCTTTCATTTTCTTTTCCACAATATCAGACTTCAGAAATCATTGGAATCGCCAGTACAGAATGTTCCATTCATTCACTGCCAATCTGGAATTCATCTGAATCTGCACTCCAGGTAGGCTTTCATTACACCACTTATGAATGTCCAAGTAACACAATGCTGGTTTTCAGCGGTCTGTTCACACTCTAAGCCCTGCTTTTTACTGGGTATCCACACAACTGTGGTCAGCTCTTCATTTTCATGTCCAAACAATCCAGACTTGAGAAATCATTGCAATCTCCAGTACAGAATGTTCCATTCATTCACTGCGAATCTGGAATTCAACTGAATCTCCACTACCTGCAGATTTATCTTACACCACTTGTGAATGTCCAAGTAAAACAATGCTGGTTTTCAGAGGCCTGTTCATGTTCGCAGTCGTGCTGTTCAATTGGCTATCCACTCAACCTGTTTTGCTCCTCATTTTCCTGTGCACACAACCCAGCCTTCAGAAATCATTGTAATCTCCACTACAGGATGTTCCATTCATTCACTGGGAATCTGGAATTCATCTGAATCTGCACTCCACGCAGGCTTTCGTTACACCACTGCTGAAAGTCGAAGTAATGCAATACTGGTTTTCAGTGGTCTGTTCACATTCGAAGCCGAGGCTTTTTACAGGCTATCCACTCAACACTGGTCAGCTCTTCATTTTCGTGTCCCCACAATCCAGATTTCAGAAATCATTGCAATCTCCACTACAGAATGATCCATTCATTCACTGCGAGTCTGGAGTTTATCTGATTCTCCACTCCCGCCTGGTTAACATTACACCACTTGTGAATGTCCAAGTAAGCCAATGCTGGTTTTCAGAGGCCTGTTCATACTCGCAGCCGTGCTGTTTAATTGACAATTCACTCCACCCTGTTCAGCTCTTCATTGTCCCACCACACTACCAGCCTTCAGAAATCTTTGTTATCTCCACTACAGAATGTTCCATTCATTCACTGCGAATCTGGAATTCATCTGACTCTCAACTCCACGCAGGTTTTCATTACACCACTGTTGAATGTCCAAGTAACCCAATGCTGGTTTTCAGCGGCCTGTTCATATTCGCAGCCCTGCTGTTTACTTGGCTATCGATTCAAGCCTGGTCAGCTCTTCATTTTCCTGTCCACACAACACAGGCTTCAGAAATCATTGGAATCTCCTCTACAGAATGTTCCATTCATTCACTGCGAATGTGGAATTCAACTGACTCTCCACTCCATGCAGGTTTTCCTTACACCACTGATGAATGTCCAAGTAACCCAATGCTGGTTTTCAGCTGCATGTTCACACTCGCAGCCATGCTATACAATTGGCTTTCCACTAAATCCTGATTAGTTCTTGATTTTCCTTCCACACGACCCAGCCTTCAGAAATCGTTGGAATCTCCACTAGAGAATGTTCCATTCATTCACTGCGAATCTGGAATTCCTCTGAACCTCCACTCCCGGCAAGTTTTCGTTACACCACTGTTGAATGTCCAAGTAACCCAATGTTTTAAGTGTTTTCTTCACAAGCGCAGTGGTGCTGTTCAATTGGCTATCCACTCAACCCTGGCCAGCTCTACATTTTCCTGTCCACACCACAGAGACTGGAGAAATCATTGTTATCTCCACTACAGAATGTTCCATTCATTCACAGCGAATCTGGAATTCATCTGAATCTCCACTCCCGGCAGGTTTTCGTGACACCACTGGTAAATATCCAAGTAAGCCAATGCTGGTTTTAAGTGGCCTGCTCATACTCTCAGCCGTGCTGTTCAATTTGCTATCCACTCAACCCTCTTCAGCTCCATTTTCCTGTCCACATAACCCAAACTTCAGAAACAATTGGTATCTCCTCCACAGAATGTTCCATTCATTGACGGCAAATCTGAAATTCATGTAATTCTCAACTCCCGTCAGGTTTTCGTTACACCACTTGTGAATGTCCAATTAAGCCAAAGCTGGTTTTCAGTGGCCTGTTCTTACTACGAGACGTGCTGTTCATTTGGCTATCCATTCCACCCTGTTCAGCTCTACATTTTCATGTCCACAAAACCCAGCCTTCAGAAATCATTGGAATCACCACTAGAGAATGTTCCATTCATTCACTGCGAATCTGGAATTCATCTGAATCTCCACTCCCGGCAGGTTTTCATTGCACCACTGCTGAATGTTCAAGTAACGCAATGATGGTTTTCAGCGGTCTATTCACACTCGAACCCGTGCTGTTCACGGTCTAGCGACTCAACACTGGTGAGTTCTTCTTTTTCCAGTTCAGACAATACAAACCTCAGAAACCATTGCAATCTACACTACAGAATGTTTCATTCATTCAGGCGAATCTTGAATTCATCTTGTTCTCCACTCCCAGCAGGTTTTCGTTTCACCACTGGTGAATGTCCAAGCAACCCAAGGCTGGTTTCAGCTGCGTGTTAACACTCGCAGCCGTGCTGTTCAATTGGCTATCCAGTGAACGCTGGTTAGCTCTTGATTTTCCTTCCACACACCGAGCCTTCAGAAATCATTCTTATCTCCACTTCAGAATGTTCCATTCGTTCCCTGCGAATCTGGAATTCCTCTGACTCTCCACACCAGGCAGATTTTCCTAACAACACTGGTGAATGACCAGGTAATCCAATGCTGGTTTTCAGCGGCTGTTCACACTCACAGCCTTGCTGTTCAATTGGCAATCCAGTCAAACCTAGTCAGCTCTTCATTTTCCTGTCCACACAACCCAGCGTTCAGAAATCATTGGAATCTCTACTACAGAAATTTCCATTCATTCACTGTGAATCTGGAAATACTCTGAATCTGCATTCCAGGAAGGCTTTCGTTACACCACTGATGAATGTCCAAGTAATGCAATGCTGCTTCTTAGTGGTCTGTTCACACTCGAAACCGTGCTGTTCATTGGCTATCCACTCAATATCGGTCAGCTCTTCAATATCCTGTCCAGACTATCCAGATTCCTAAATGTTGGCAATCACCACTACAGAATGTTCCATTCAATCACGCGAATCTGGAATTCATCAGAGTCTCCACTCCTGGAAGGTTTTCGTGACACCACTGGTAAATGTCCAAGGAAGACAATGCTGGTTTTAAGCCGCCTGCTAACACACTCAGCCGTGCTGTTCAATTTGCTATCCACCCAACCCTATTCAGCTCTACATTTTCCTGTCCTCATAACCCAACCTTCAGAAATAATTGGTATCTCCTCCACAGAATGTTCCGTTCATTCACTGCGAATCTTAAATTCATCTGACTCTCAACTCCCGGCGGGTTATCGTTACACCACTTGTGAATGTCCAAGTAAGCCAATGCTGGTTTTCAGTGGCCTGTTCATACTAAGAGACGTGCTGTTCATTTGGCTATCCACTCCACCCTGTTCAGCTCTACATTTTCGTGTCCACAAAACCCAGCCTTCAGAAATCATTGGAATCACCACTAGAGAATGTTCCATTCATTCACTGCGAATCTGGAATTCCTCTGAACCTCCACTCCTGGCAGGTTTTCGTTACGCCGCTGGTGAATGTCCAAGTAACTCAATACTGGTTTTCAGAGGCATGTTCAACTCGCAGAAGTGCTGTTCAATGGGCTATCCACTCAATATTGGTCAGCTCTTCATTTTCCTCTCCACACAAACCAGCCTTCAGAAATCATTGGGCTCTCCACTACAGACTGTTCCATTCATTCACTGCGATTCTGCAATTCATCTGACTCTCCGCTCCAGGCAGGTTTTCATTACAGCACTGGTGAATGACCAAGTAATCCAATGCTGGTTTTCAGCCGCCTTTTCACACTCGCAGTGTGCTGTTCAATTGTCTATCCACTCAAACCTGGTCAGCCTTTCATTTTCTTTTCCACAATATCAGACTTCAGAAATCATTGGAATCGCCAGTACAGAATGTTCCATTCATTCACTGCCAATCTGGAATTCATCTGAATCTGCACTCCAGGTAGGCTTTCATTACACCACTTATGAATGTCCAAGTAACACAATGCTGGTTTTCAGCGGTCTGTTCACACTCTAAGCCCTGCTTTTTACTGGGTATCCACACAACTGTGGTCAGCTCTTCATTTTCATGTCCAAACAATCCAGACTTGAGAAATCATTGCAATCTCCAGTACAGAATGTTCCATTCATTCACTGCGAATCTGGAATTCAACTGAATCTCCACTACCTGCAGATTTATCTTACACCACTTGTGAATGTCCAAGTAAAACAATGCTGGTTTTCAGAGGCCTGTTCATATTCGCAGTCGTGCTGTTCAATTGGCTATCCACTCAACCTGTTTTGCTCCTCATTTTCCTGTGCACACAACCCAGCCTTCAGAAATCATTGTAATCTCCACTACAGGATGTTCCATTCATTCACTGGGAATCTGGAATTCATCTGAATCTGCACTCCACGCAGGCTTTCGTTACACCACTGCTGAAAGTCGAAGTAATGCAATACTGGTTTTCAGTGGTCTGTTCACATTCGAAGCCGAGGCTTTTTACAGGCTATCCACTCAACACTGGTCAGCTCTTCATTTTCGTGTCCCCACAATCCAGATTTCAGAAATCATTGCAATCTCCACTACAGAATGTTCCATTCATTCACTGCGAGTCTGGAGTTTATCTGATTCTCCACTCCCGCCTGGTTAACATTACACCACTTGTGAATGTCCAAGTAAGCCAATGCTGGTTTTCAGAGGCCTGTTCATACTCGCAGCGGTGCTGTTTAATTGACAATTCACTCCACCCTGTTCAGCTCTTCATTGTCCCACCACACTACCAGCCTTCAGAAATCTTTGTTATCTCCACTACAGAATGTTCCATTCATTCACTGCGAATCTGGAATTCATCTGACTCTCAACTCCACGCAGGTTTTCATTACACCACTGTTGAATGTCCAAGTAACCCAATGCTGGTTTTCAGCGGCCTGTTCATATTCGCAGCCCTGCTGTTTACTTGGCTATCGATTCAAGCCTGGTCAGCTCTTCATTTTCCTGTCCACACAACACAGGCTTCAGAAATCATTGGAATCTCCTCTACAGAATGTTCCATTCATTCACTGCGAATGTGGAATTCAACTGACTCTCCACTCCATGCAGGTTTTCCTTACACCACTGATGAATGTCCAAGTAACCCAATGCTGGTTTTCAGCTGCATGTTCACACTCGCAGCCATGCTATACAATTGGCTTTCCACTAAATCCTGATTAGTTCTTGATTTTCCTTCCACACGACCCAGCCTTCAGAAATCGTTGGAATCTCCACTAGAGAATGTTCCATTCATTCACTGCGAATCTGGAATTCCTCTGAACCTCCACTCCCGGCAGGTTTTCGTTACACCACTGTTGAATGTCCAAGTAACCCAATGTTTTAAGTGTTTTCTTCACAAGCGCAGTGGTGCTGTTCAATTGGCTATCCACTCAACCCTGGCCAGCTCTACATTTTCCTGTCCACACCACAGAGACTGGAGAAATCATTGTTATCTCCACTACAGAATGTTCCATTCATTCACAGCGAATCTGGAATTCATCTGAATCTCCACTCCCGGCAGGTTTTCGTGACACCACTGGTAAATATCCAAGTAAGCCAATGCTGGTTTTAAGTGGCCTGCTCATACTCTAGCCGTGCTGTTCAATTTGCTATCCACTCAACCCTCTTCAGCTCCATTTTCCTGTCCACATAACCCAAACTTCAGAAACAATTGGTATCTCCTCCACAGAATGTTCCATTCATTGACGGCAAATCTGAAATTCATCTAATTCTCAACTCCCGTCAGGTTTTCGTTACACCACTTGTGAATGTCCAATTAAGCCAAAGCTGGTTTTCAGTGGCCTGTTCTTACTACGAGACGTGCTGTTCATTTGGCTATCCATTCCACCCTGTTCAGCTCTACATTTTCGTGTCCACAAAACCCAGCCTTCAGAAATCATTGGAATCACCACTAGAGAATGTTCCATTCATTCACTGCGAATCTGGAATTCATCTGAATCTCCACTCCCGGCAGGTTTTCATTGCACCACTGCTGAATGTTCAAGTAACGCAATGATGGTTTTCAGCGGTCTATTCACACTCGAACCCGTGCTGTTCACGGTCTAGCGACTCAACACTGGTGAGTTCTTCTTTTTCCAGTTCAGACAATACAAACCTCAGAAACCATTGCAATCTACACTACAGAATGTTTCATTCATTCACGCGAATCTTGAATTCATCTTGTTCTCCACTCCCAGCAGGTTTTCGTTTCACCACTGGTGAATGTCCAAGCAACCCAAGGCTGGTTTCAGCTGCGTGTTAACACTCGCAGCCGTGCTGTTCAATTGGCTATCCAGTGAACGCTGGTTAGCTCTTGATTTTCCTTCCACACGCCGAGCCTTCAGAAATCATTCTTATCTCCACTTCAGAGTGTTCCATTCGTTCCCTGCGAATCTGGAATTCCTCTGACTCTCCACACCAGGCAGATTTTCCTAACAACACTGGTGAATGACCAGGTAATCCAATGCTGGTTTTCAGCGGCTGTTCACACTCACAGCCTTGCTGTTCAATTGGCAATCCAGTCAAACCTAGTCAGCTCTTCATTTTCCTGTCCACACAACCCAGCATTCAGAAATCATTGGAATCTCTACTACAGAAATTTCCATTCATTCACTGTAAATCTGGAAATACTCTGAATCTGCATTCCAGGAAGGCTTTCGTTACACCACTGATGAATGTCCAAGTAATGCAATGCTGCTTCTTAGTGGTCTGTTCACACTCGAAACCGTGCTGTTCATTGGCTATCCACTCAATATCGGTCAGCTCTTCAATATCCTGTCCAGACTATCCAGATTCCTAAATGTTGGCAATCACCACTACAGAATGTTCCATTCAATCACGCGAATCTGTAATTCATCAGAGTCTCCACTCCTGGAAGGTTTTCGTGACACCACTGGTAAATGTCCAAGGAAGACAATGCTGGTTTTAAGCCGCCTGCTAACACACTCAGCCGTGCTGTTCAATTTGCTATCCACCCAACCCTATTCAGCTCTACATTTTCCTGTCCTCATAACCCAACCTTCAGAAATAATTGGTATCTCCTCCACAGAATGTTCCGTTCATTCACTGCGAATCTTAAATTCATCTGACTCTCAACTCCCGGCGGGTTATCGTTACACCACTTGTGAATGTCCAAGTAAGCCAATGCTGGTTTTCAGTGGCCTGTTCATACTAAGAGACGTGCTGTTCATTTGGCTATCCACTCCACCCTGTTCAGCTCTACATTTTCGTGTCCACAAAACCCAGCCTTCAGAAATCATTGGAATCACCACTAGAGAATGTTCCATTCATTCACTGCGAATCTGGAATTCATCTGAACCTCCACTCCTGGCAGGTTTTCGTTACGCCACTGGTGAATGTCCAAGTAACTCAATACTGGTTTTCAGAGGCATGTTCAACTCGCAGAAGTGCTGTTCAATGGGCTATCCACTCAATATTGGTCAGCTCTTCATTTTCCTCTCCACACAAACCAGCCTTCAGAAATCATTGGGCTCTCCACTACAGACTGTTCCATTCATTCACTGCGATTCTGCAATTCATCTGACTCTCCGCTCCAGGCAGGTTTTCATTACAGCACTGGTGAATGACCAAGTAATCCAATGCTGGTTTTCAGCCGCCTTTTCACACTCGCAGTGTGCTGTTCAATTGTCTATCCACTCAAACCTGGTCAGCCTTTCATTTTCTTTTCCACAATATCAGACTTCAGAAATCATTGGAATCGCCAGTACAGAATGTTCCATTCATTCACTGCCAATCTGGAATTCATCTGAATCTGCACTCCAGGTAGGCTTTCATTACACCACTTATGAATGTCCAAGTAACACAATGCTGGTTTTCAGCGGTCTGTTCACACTCTAAGCCCTGCTTTTTACTGGCTATCCACACAACTGTGGTCAGCTCTTCATTTTCATGTCCAAACAATCCAGACTTGAGAAATCATTGCAATCTCCAGTACAGAATGTTCCATTAATTCACTGCGAATCTGGAATTCCTCTGACTCTCCACACCAGGCAGATTTTCCTAACAACACTGGTGAATGACCAGGTAATCCAATGCTGGTTTTCAGCGGCTGTTCACACTCACAGCCTTGCTGTTCAATTGGCAATCCAGTCAAACCTAGTCAGCTCTTCATTTTCCTGTCCACACAACCCAGCGTTCAGAAATCATTGAAATCTCTACTACAGAAATTTCCATTCATTCACTGTGAATCTGGAAATACTCTGAATCTGCATTCCAGGAAGGCTTTCGTTACACCACTGATGAATGTCCAAGTAATGCAATGCTGCTTCTTAGTGGTCTGTTCACACTCGAAACCGTGCTGTTCATTGGCTATCCACTCAATATCGGTCAGCTCTTCAATATCCTGTCCAGACTATCCAGATTCCTAAATGTTGGCAATCACCACTACAGAATGTTCCATTCAATCACGCGAATCTGGAATTCATCAGAGTCTCCACTCCTGGAAGGTTTTCGTGACACCACTGGTAAATGTCCAAGGAAGACAATGCTGGTTTTAAGCCGCCTGCTAACACACTCAGCCGTGCTGTTCAATTTGCTATCCACCCAACCCTATTCAGCTCTACATTTTCCTGTCCTCATAACCCAACCTTCAGAAATAATTGGTATCTCCTCCACAGAATGTTCCGTTCATTCACTGCGAATCTTAAATTCATCTGACTCTCAACTCCCGGCGGGTTATCGTTACACCACTTGTGAATGTCCAAGTAAGCCAATGCTGGTTTTCAGTGGCCTGTTCATACTAAGAGACGTGCTGTTCATTTGGCTATCCACTCCACCCTGTTCAGCTCTACATTTTCGTGTCCACAAAACCCAGCCTTCAGAAATCATTGGAATCACCACTAGAGAATGTTCCATTCATTCATTGCGAATCTGGAATTCCTCTGAACCTCCACTCCTGGCAGGTTTTCGTTACGCCACTGGTGAATGTCCAAGTAACTCAATACTGGTTTTCAGAGGCATGTTCAACTCGCAGAAGTGCTGTTCAATGGGCTATCCACTCAATATTGGTCAGCTCTTCATTTTCCTCTCCACACAAACCAGCCTTCAGAAATCATTGGGCTCTCCACTACAGACTGTTCCATTCATTCACTGCGATTCTGCAATTCATCTGACTCTCCGCTCCAGGCAGGTTTTCATTACAGCACTGGTGAATGACCAAGTAATCCAATGCTGGTTTTCAGCCGCCCTTTCACACTCGCAGTGTGCTGTTCAATTGTCTATCCACTCAAACCTGGTCAGCCTTTCATTTTCTTTTCCACAATATCAGACTTCAGAAATCATTGGAATCGCCAGTACAGAATGTTCCATTCATTCACTGCCAATCTGGAATTCATCTGAATCTGCACTCCAGGTAGGCTTTCATTACACCACTTATGAATGTCCAAGTAACACAATGCTGGTTTTCAGCGGTCTGTTCACACTCTAAGCCCTGCTTTTTACTGGGTATCCACACAACTGTGGTCAGCTCTTCATTTTCATGTCCAAACAATCCAGACTTGAGAAATCATTGCAATCTCCAGTACAGAATGTTCCATTCATTCACTGCGAATCTGGAATTCAACTGAATCTCCACTACCTGCAGATTTATCTTACACCACTTGTGAATGTCCACGTAAAACAATGCTGGTTTTCAGAGGCCTGTTCATGTTCGCAGTCGTGCTGTTCAATTGGCTATCCACTCAACCTGTTTTGCTCCTCATTTTCCTGTGCACACAACCCAGCCTTCAGAAATCATTGTAATCTCCACTACAGGATGTTCCATTCATTCACTGGGAATCTGGAATTCATCTGAATCTGCACTCCACGCAGGCTTTCGTTACACCACTGCTGAAAGTCGAAGTAATGCAATACTGGTTTTCAGTGGTCTGTTCACATTCGAAGCCGAGGCTTTTTACAGGCTATCCACTCAACACTGGTCAGCTCTTCATTTTCGTGTCCCCACAATCCAGATTTCAGAAATCATTGCAATCTCCACTACAGAATGTTCCATTCATTCACTGCGAGTCTGGAGTTTATCTGATTCTCCACTCCCGCCTGGTTAACATTACACCACTTGTGAATGTCCAAGTAAGCCAATGCTGGTTTTCAGAGGCCTGTTCATACTCGCAGCCGTGCTGTTTAATTGACAATTCACTCCACCCTGTTCAGCTCTTCATTGTCCCACCACACTACCAGCCTTCAGAAATCTTTGTTATCTCCACTACAGAATGTTCCATTCATTCACTGCGAATCTGGAATTCATCTGACTCTCAACTCCACGCAGGTTTTCATTACACCACTGTTGAATGTCCAAGTAACCCAATGCTGGTTTTCAGCGGCCTGTTCATATTCGCAGCCCTGCTGTTTACTTGGCTATCGATTCAAGCCTGGTCAGCTCTTCATTTTCCTGTCCACACAACACAGGCTTCAGAAATCATTGGAATCTCCTCTACAGAATGTTCCATTCATTCACTGCGAATGTGGAATTCAACTGACTCTCCACTCCATGCAGGTTTTCCTTACACCACTGATGAATGTCCAAGTAACCCAATGCTGGTTTTCAGCTGCATGTTCACACTCGCAGCCATGCTATACAATTGGCTTTCCACTAAATCCTGATTAGTTCTTGATTTTCCTTCCACACGACCCAGCCTTCAGAAATCGTTGGAATCTCCACTAGAGAATGTTCCATTCATTCACTGCGAATCTGGAATTCCTCTGAACCTCCACTCCCGGCAGGTTTTCGTTACACCACTGTTGAATGTCCAAGTAACCCAATGTTTTAAGTGTTTTCTTCACAAGCGCAGTGGTGCTGTTCAATTGGCTATCCACTCAACCCTGGCCAGCTCTACATTTTCCTGTCCACACCACAGAGACTGGAGAAATCATTGTTATCTCCACTACAGAATGTTCCATTCATTCACAGCGAATCTGGAATTCATCTGAATCTCCACTCCCGGCAGGTTTTCGTGACACCACTGGTAAATATCCAAGTAAGCCAATGCTGGTTTTAAGTGGCCTGCTCATACTCTCAGCCGTGCTGTTCAATTTGCTATCCACTCAACCCTCTTCAGCTCCATTTTCCTGTCCACATAACCCAAACTTCAGAAACAATTGGTATCTCCTCCACAGAATGTTCCATTCATTGACGGCAAATCTGAAATTCATCTAATTCTCAACTCCCGTCAGGTTTTCGTTACACCACTTGTGAATGTCCAATTAAGCCAAAGCTGGTTTTCAGTGGCCTGTTCTTACTACGAGACGTGCTGTTCATTTGGCTATCCATTCCACCCTGTTCAGCTCTACATTTTCGTGTCCACAAAACCCAGCCTTCAGAAATCATTGGAATCACCACTAGAGAATGTTCCATTCATTCACTGCGAATCTGGAATTCATCTGAATCTCCACTCCCGGCAGGTTTTCATTGCACCACTGCTGAATGTTCAAGTAACGCAATGATGGTTTTCAGCGGTCTATTCACACTCGAACCCGTGCTGTTCACGGTCTAGCGACTCAACACTGGTGAGTTCTTCTTTTTCCAGTTCAGACAATACAAACCTCAGAAACCATTGCAATCTACACTACAGAATGTTTCATTCATTCACGCGAATCTTGAATTCATCTTGTTCTCCACTCCCAGCAGGTTTTCGTTTCACCACTGGTGAATGTCCAAGCAACCCAAGGCTGGTTTCAGCTGCGTGTTAACACTCGCAGCCGTGCTGTTCAATTGGCTATCCAGTGAACGCTGGTTAGCTCTTGATTTTCCTTCCACACACCGAGCCTTCAGAAATCATTCTTATCTCCACTTCAGAATGTTCCATTCGTTCCCTGCGAATCTGGAATTCCTCTGACTCTCCACACCAGGCAGATTTTCCTAACAACACTGGTGAATGACCAGGTAATCCAATGCTGGTTTTCAGCGGCTGTTCACACTCACAGCCTTGCTGTTCAATTGGCAATCCAGTCAAACCTAGTCAGCTCTTCATTTTCCTGTCCACACAACCCAGCGTTCAGAAATCATTGGAATCTCTACTACAGAAATTTCCATTCATTCACTGTGAATCTGGAAATACTCTGAATCTGCATTCCAGGAAGGCTTTCGTTACACCACTGATGAATGTCCAAGTAATGCAATGCTGCTTCTTAGTGGTCTGTTCACACTCGAAACCGTGCTGTTCATTGGCTATCCACTCAATATCGGTCAGCTCTTCAATATCCTGTCCAGACTATCCAGATTCCTAAATGTTGGCAATCACCACTACAGAATGTTCCATTCAATCACGCGAATCTGGAATTCATCAGAGTCTCCACTCCTGGAAGGATTTCGTGACACCACTGGTAAATGTCCAAGGAAGACAATGCTGGTTTTAAGCCGCCTGCTAACACACTCAGCCGTGCTGTTCAATTTGCTATCCACCCAACCCTATTCAGCTCTACATTTTCCTGTCCTCATAACCCAACCTTCAGAAATAATTGGTATCTCCTCCACAGAATGTTCCGTTCATTCACTGCGAATCTTAAATTCATCTGACTCTCAACTCCCGGCGGGTTATCGTTACACCACTTGTGAATGTCCAAGTAAGCCAATGCTGGTTTTCAGTGGCCTGTTCATACTAAGAGACGTGCTGTTCATTTGGCTATCCACTCCACCCTGTTCAGCTCTACATTTTCGTGTCCACAAAACCCAGCCTTCAGAAATCATTGGAATCACCACTAGAGAATGTTCCATTCATTCACTGCGAATCTGGAATTCATCTGAACCTCCACTCCTGGCAGGTTTTCGTTACGCCACTGGTGAATGTCCAAGTAACTCAATACTGGTTTTCAGAGGCATGTTCAACTCGCAGAAGTGCTGTTCAATGGGCTATCCACTCAATATTGGTCAGCTCTTCATTTTCCTCTCCACACAAACCAGCCTTCAGAAATCATTGGGCTCTCCACTACAGACTGTTCCATTCATTCACTGCGATTCTGCAATTCATCTGACTCTCCGCTCCAGGCAGGTTTTCATTACAGCACTGGTGAATGACCAAGTAATCCAATGCTGGTTTTCAGCCGCCTTTTCACACTCGCAGTGTGCTGTTCAATTGTCTATCCACTCAAACCTGGTCAGCCTTTCATTTTCTTTTCCACAATATCAGACTTCAGAAATCATTGGAATCGCCAGTACAGAATGTTCCATTCATTCACTGCCAATCTGGAATTCATCTGAATCTGCACTCCAGGTAGGCTTTCATTACACCACTTATGAATGTCCAAGTAACACAATGCTGGTTTTCAGCGGTCTGTTCACACTCTAAGCCCTGCTTTTTACTGGGTATCCACACAACTGTGGTCAGCTCTTCATTTTCATGTCCAAACAATCCAGACTTGAGAAATCATTGCAATCTCCAGTACAGAATGTTCCATTCATTCACTGCGAATCTGGAATTCAACTGAATCTCCACTACCTGCAGATTTATCTTACACCACTTGTGAATGTCCAAGTAAAACAATGCTGGTTTTCAGAGGCCTGTTCATGTTCGCAGTCGTGCTGTTCAATTGGCTATCCACTCAACCTGTTTTGCTCCTCATTTTCCTGTGCACACAACCCAGCCTTCAGAAATCATTGTAATCTCCACTACAGGATGTTCCATTCATTCACTGGGAATCTGGAATTCATCTGAATCTGCACTCCACGCAGGCTTTCGTTACACCACTGCTGAAAGTCGAAGTAATGCAATACTGGTTTTCAGTGGTCTGTTCACATTCGAAGCCGAGGCTTTTTACAGGCTATCCACTCAACACTGGTCAGCTCTTCATTTTCGTGTCCCCACAATCCAGATTTCAGAAATCATTGCAATCTCCACTACAGAATGTTCCATTCATTCACTGCGAGTCTGGAGTTTATCTGATTCTCCACTCCCGCCTGGTTAACATTACACCACTTGTGAATGTCCAAGTAAGCCAATGCTGGTTTTCAGAGGCCTGTTCATACTCGCAGCCGTGCTGTTTAATTGACAATTCACTCCACCCTGTTCAGCTCTTCATTGTCCCACCACACTACCAGCCTTCAGAAATCTTTGTTATCTCCACTACAGAATGTTCCATTCATTCACTGCGAATCTGGAATTCATCTGACTCTCAACTCCACGCAGGTTTTCATTACACCACTGTTGAATGTCCAAGTAACCCAATGCTGGTTTTCAGCGGCCTGTTCATATTCGCAGCCCTGCTGTTTACTTGGCTATCGATTCAAGCCTGGTCAGCTCTTCATTTTCCTGTCCACACAACACAGGCTTCAGAAATCATTGGAATCTCCTCTACAGAATGTTCCATTCATTCACTGCGAATGTGGAATTCAACTGACTCTCCACTCCATGCAGGTTTTCCTTACACCACTGATGAATGTCCAAGTAACCCAATGCTGGTTTTCAGCTGCATGTTCACACTCGCAGCCATGCTATACAATTGGCTTTCCACTAAATCCTGATTAGTTCTTGATTTTCCTTCCACACGACCCAGCCTTCAGAAATCGTTGGAATCTCCACTAGAGAATGTTCCATTCATTCACTGCGAATCTGGAATTCCTCTGAACCTCCACTCCCGGCAGGTTTTCGTTACACCACTGTTGAATGTCCAAGTAACCCAATGTTTTAAGTGTTTTCTTCACAAGCGCAGTGGTGCTGTTCAATTGGCTATCCACTCAACCCTGGCCAGCTCTACATTTTCCTGTCCACACCACAGAGACTGGAGAAATCATTGTTATCTCCACTACAGAATGTTCCATTCATTCACAGCGAATCTGGAATTCATCTGAATCTCCACTCCCGGCAGGTTTTCGTGACACCACTGGTAAATATCCAAGTAAGCCAATGCTGGTTTTAAGTGGCCTGCTCATACTCTCAGCCGTGCTGTTCAATTTGCTATCCACTCAACCCTCTTCAGCTCCATTTTCCTGTCCACATAACCCAAACTTCAGAAACAATTGGTATCTCCTCCACAGAATGTTCCATTCATTGACGGCAAATCTGAAATTCATCTAATTCTCAACTCCCGTCAGGTTTTCGTTGCACCACTTGTGAATGTCCAATTAAGCCAAAGCTGGTTTTCAGTGGCCTGTTCTTACTACGAGACGTGCTGTTCATTTGGCTATCCATTCCACCCTGTTCAGCTCTACATTTTCGTGTCCACAAAACCCAGCCTTCAGAAATCATTGGAATCACCACTAGAGAATGTTCCATTCATTCACTGCGAATCTGGAATTCATCTGAATCTCCACTCCCGGCAGGTTTTCATTGCACCACTGCTGAATGTTCAAGTAACGCAATGATGGTTTTCAGCGGTCTATTCACACTCGAACCCGTGCTGTTCACGGTCTAGCGACTCAACACTGGTGAGTTCTTCTTTTTCCAGTTCAGACAATACAAACCTCAGAAACCATTGCAATCTACACTACAGAATGTTTCATTCATTCAGGCGAATCTTGAATTCATCTTGTTCTCCACTCCCAGCAGGTTTTCGTTTCACCACTGGTGAATGTCCAAGCAACCCAAGGCTGGTTTCAGCTGCGTGTTAACACTCGCAGCCGTGCTGTTCAATTGGCTATCCAGTGAACGCTGGTTAGCTCTTGATTTTCCTTCCACACACCGAGCCTTCAGAAATCATTCTTATCTCCACTTCAGAATGTTCCATTCGTTCCCTGCGAATCTGGAATTCCTCTGACTCTCCACACCAGGCAGATTTTCCTAACAACACTGGTGAATGACCAGGTAATCCAATGCTGGTTTTCAGCGGCTGTTCACACTCACAGCCTTGCTGTTCAATTGGCAATCCAGTCAAACCTAGTCAGCTCTTCATTTTCCTGTCCACACAACACAGCGTTCAGAAATCATTGAAATCTCTACTACAGAAATTTCCATTCATTCACTGTGAATCTGGAAATACTCTGAATCTGCATTCCAGGAAGGCTTTCGTTACACCACTGATGAATGTCCAAGTAATGCAATGCTGCTTCTTAGTGGTCTGTTCACACTCGAAACCGTGCTGTTCATTGGCTATCCACTCAATATCGGTCCGCTCTTCAATATCCTGTCCAGACTATCCAGATTCCTAAATGTTGGCAATCACCACTACAGAATGTTCCATTCAATCACGCGAATCTGGAATTCATCAGAGTCTCCACTCCTGGAAGGTTTTCGTGACACCACTGGTAAATGTCCAAGGAAGACAATGCTGGTTTTAAGCCGCCCGCTAACACACTCAGCCGTGCTGTTCAATTTGCTATCCACCCAACCCTATTCAGCTCTACATTTTCCTGTCCTCATAACCCAACCTTCAGAAATAATTGGTATCTCCTCCACAGAATGTTCCGTTCATTCACTGCGAATCTTAAATTCATCTGACTCTCAACTCCCGGCGGGTTATCGTTACACCACTTGTGAATGTCCAAGTAAGCCAATGCTGGTTTTCAGTGGCCTGTTCATACTAAGAGACGTGCTGTTCATTTGGCTATCCACTCCACCCTGTTCAGCTCTACATTTTCGTGTCCACAAAACCCAGCCTTCAGAAATCATTGGAATCACCACTAGAGAATGTTCCATTCATTCACTGCGAATCTGGAATTCCTCTGAACCTCCACTCCTGGCAGGTTTTCGTTACGCCACTGGTGAATGTCCAAGTAACTCAATACTGGTTTTCAGAGGCATGTTCAACTCGCAGAAGTGCTGTTCAATGGGCTATCCACTCAATATTGGTCAGCTCTTCATTTTCCTCTCCACACAAACCAGCCTTCAGAAATCATTGGGCTCTCCACTACAGACTGTTCCATTCATTCACTGCGATTCTGCAATTCATCTGACTCTCCGCTCCAGGCAGGTTTTCATTACAGCACTGGTGAATGACCAAGTAATCCAATGCTGGTTTTCAGCCGCCTTTTCACACTCGCAGTGTGCTGTTCAATTGTCTATCCACTCAAACCTGGTCAGCCTTTCATTTTCTTTTCCACAATATCAGACTTCAGAAATCATTGGAATCGCCAGTACAGAATGTTCCATTCATTCACTGCCAATCTGGAATTCATCTGAATCTGCACTCCAGGTAGGCTTTCATTACACCACTTATGAATGTCCAAGTAACACAATGCTGGTTTTCAGCGGTCTGTTCACACTCTAAGCCCTGCTTTTTACTGGGTATCCACACAACTGTGGTCAGCTCTTCATTTTCATGTCCAAACAATCCAGACTTGAGAAATCATTGCAATCTCCAGTACAGAATGTTCCATTCATTCACTGCGAATCTGGAATTCAACTGAATCTCCACTACCTGCAGATTTATCTTACACCACTTGTGAATGTCCAAGTAAAACAATGCTGGTTTTCAGAGGCCTGTTCATGTTCGCAGTCGTGCTGTTCAATTGGCTATCCACTCAACCTGTTTTGCTCCTCATTTTCCTGTGCACACAACCCAGCCTTCAGAAATCATTGTAATCTCCACTACAGGATGTTCCATTCATTCACTGGGAATCTGGAATTCATCTGAATCTGCACTCCACGCAGGCTTTCGTTACACCACTGCTGAAAGTCGAAGTAATGCAATACTGGTTTTCAGTGGTCTGTTCACATTCGAAGCCGAGGCTTTTTACAGGCTATCCACTCAACACTGGTCAGCTCTTCATTTTCGTGTCCCCACAATCCAGATTTCAGAAATCATTGCAATCTCCACTAAAGAATGTTCCATTCATTCACTGCGAGTCTGGAGTTTATCTGATTCTCCACTCCCGCCTGGTTAGCATTACACCACTTGTGAATGTCCAAGTAAGCCAATGCTGGTTTTCAGAGGCCTGTTCATACTCGCAGCCGTGCTGTTTAATTGACAATTCACTCCACCCTGTTCAGCTCTTCATTGTCCCACCACACTACCAGCCTTCAGAAATCTTTGTTATCTCCACTACAGAATGTTCCATTCATTCACTGCGAATCTGGAATTCATCTGACTCTCAACTCCACGCAGGTTTTCATTACACCACTGTTGAATGTCCAAGTAACCCAATGCTGGTTTTCAGCGGCCTGTTCATATTCGCAGCCCTGCTGTTTACTTGGCTATCGATTCAAGCCTGGTCAGCTCTTCATTTTCCTGTCCACACAACACAGGCTTCAGAAATCATTGGAATCTCCTCTACAGAATGTTCCATTCATTCACTGCGAATGTGGAATTCAACTGACTCTCCACTCCATGCAGGTTTTCCTTACACCACTGATGAATGTCCAAGTAACCCAATGCTGGTTTTCAGCTGCATGTTCACACTCGCAGCCATGCTATACAATTGGCTTTCCACTAAATCCTGATTAGTTCTTGATTTTCCTTCCACACGACCCAGCCTTCAGAAATCGTTGGAATCTCCACTAGAGAATGTTCCATTCATTCACTGCGAATCTGGAATTCCTCTGAACCTCCACTCCCGGCAGGTTTTCGTTACACCACTGTTGAATGTCCAAGTAACCCAATGTTTTAAGTGTTTTCTTCACAAGCGCAGTGGTGCTGTTCAATTGGCTATCCACTCAACCCTGGCCAGCTCTACATTTTCCTGTCCACACCACAGAGACTGGAGAAATCATTGTTATCTCCACTACAGAATGTTCCATTCATTCACAGCGAATCTGGAATTCATCTGAATCTCCACTCCCGGCAGGTTTTCGTGACACCACTGGTAAATATCCAAGTAAGCCAATGCTGGTTTTAAGTGGCCTGCTCATACTCTCAGCCGTGCTGTTCAATTTGCTATCCACTCAACCCTCTTCAGCTCCATTTTCCTGTCCACATAACCCAAACTTCAGAAACAATTGGTATCTCCTCCACAGAATGTTCCATTCATTGACGGCAAATCTGAAATTCATCTAATTCTCAACTCCCGTCAGGTTTTCGTTACACCACTTGTGAATGTCCAATTAAGCCAAAGCTGGTTTTCAGTGGCCTGTTCTTACTACGAGACGTGCTGTTCATTTGGCTATCCATTCCACCCTGTTCAGCTCTACATTTTCATGTCCACAAAACCCAGCCTTCAGAAATCATTGGAATCACCACTAGAGAATGTTCCATTCATTCACTGCGAATCTGGAATTCATCTGAATCTCCACTCCCGGCAGGTTTTCATTGCACCACTGCTGAATGTTCAAGTAACGCAATGATGGTTTTCAGCGGTCTATTCACACTCGAACCCGTGCTGTTCACGGTCTAGCGACTCAACACTGGTGAGTTCTTCTTTTTCCAGTTCAGACAATACAAACCTCAGAAACCATTGCAATCTACACTACAGAATGTTTCATTCATTCAGGCGAATCTTGAATTCATCTTGTTCTCCACTCCCAGCAGGTTTTCGTTTCACCACTGGTGAATGTCCAAGCAACCCAAGGCTGGTTTCAGCTGCGTGTTAACACTCGCAGCCGTGCTGTTCAATTGGCTATCCAGTGAACGCTGGTTAGCTCTTGATTTTCCTTCCACACACCGAGCCTTCAGAAATCATTCTTATCTCCACTTCAGAATGTTCCATTCGTTCCCTGCGAATCTGGAATTCCTCTGACTCTCCACACCAGGCAGATTTTCCTAACAACACTGGTGAATGACCAGGTAATCCAATGCTGGTTTTCAGCGGCTGTTCACACTCACAGCCTTGCTGTTCAATTGGCAATCCAGTCAAACCTAGTCAGCTCTTCATTTTCCTGTCCACACAACCCAGCGTTCAGAAATCATTGGAATCTCTACTACAGAAATTTCCATTCATTCACTGTGAATCTGGAAATACTCTGAATCTGCATTCCAGGAAGGCTTTCGTTACACCACTGATGAATGTCCAAGTAATGCAATGCTGCTTCTTAGTGGTCTGTTCACACTCGAAACCGTGCTGTTCATTGGCTATCCACTCAATATCGGTCAGCTCTTCAATATCCTGTCCAGACTATCCAGATTCCTAAATGTTGGCAATCACCACTACAGAATGTTCCATTCAATCACGCGAATCTGGAATTCATCAGAGTCTCCACTCCTGGAAGGATTTCGTGACACCACTGGTAAATGTCCAAGGAAGACAATGCTGGTTTTAAGCCGCCTGCTAACACACTCAGCCGTGCTGTTCAATTTGCTATCCACCCAACCCTATTCAGCTCTACATTTTCCTGTCCTCATAACCCAACCTTCAGAAATAATTGGTATCTCCTCCACAGAATGTTCCGTTCATTCACTGCGAATCTTAAATTCATCTGACTCTCAACTCCCGGCGGGTTATCGTTACACCACTTGTGAATGTCCAAGTAAGCCAATGCTGGTTTTCAGTGGCCTGTTCATACTAAGAGACGTGCTGTTCATTTGGCTATCCACTCCACCCTGTTCAGCTCTACATTTTCGTGTCCACAAAACCCAGCCTTCAGAAATCATTGGAATCACCACTAGAGAATGTTCCATTCATTCACTGCGAATCTGGAATTCATCTGAACCTCCACTCCTGGCAGGTTTTCGTTACGCCACTGGTGAATGTCCAAGTAACTCAATACTGGTTTTCAGAGGCATGTTCAACTCGCAGAAGTGCTGTTCAATGGGCTATCCACTCAATATTGGTCAGCTCTTCATTTTCCTCTCCACACAAACCAGCCTTCAGAAATCATTGGGCTCTCCACTACAGACTGTTCCATTCATTCACTGCGATTCTGCAATTCATCTGACTCTCCGCTCCAGGCAGGTTTTCATTACAGCACTGGTGAATGACCAAGTAATCCAATGCTGGTTTTCAGCCGCCTTTTCACACTCGCAGTGTGCTGTTCAATTGTCTATCCACTCAAACCTGGTCAGCCTTTCATTTTCTTTTCCACAATATCAGACTTCAGAAATCATTGGAATCGCCAGTACAGAATGTTCCATTCATTCACTGCCAATCTGGAATTCATCTGAATCTGCACTCCAGGTAGGCTTTCATTACACCACTTATGAATGTCCAAGTAACACAATGCTGGTTTTCAGCGGTCTGTTCACACTCTAAGCCCTGCTTTTTACTGGGTATCCACACAACTGTGGTCAGCTCTTCATTTTCATGTCCAAACAATCCAGACTTGAGAAATCATTGCAATCTCCAGTACAGAATGTTCCATTCATTCACTGCGAATCTGGAATTCAACTGAATCTCCACTACCTGCAGATTTATCTTACACCACTTGTGAATGTCCAAGTAAAACAATGCTGGTTTTCAGAGGCCTGTTCATGTTCGCAGTCGTGCTGTTCAATTGGCTATCCACTCAACCTGTTTTGCTCCTCATTTTCCTGTGCACACAACCCAGCCTTCAGAAATCATTGTAATCTCCACTACAGGATGTTCCATTCATTCACTGGGAATCTGGAATTCATCTGAATCTGCACTCCACGCAGGCTTTCGTTACACCACTGCTGAAAGTCGAAGTAATGCAATACTGGTTTTCAGTGGTCTGTTCACATTCGAAGCCGAGGCTTTTTACAGGCTATCCACTCAACACTGGTCAGCTCTTCATTTTCGTGTCCCCACAATCCAGATTTCAGAAATCATTGCAATCTCCACTACAGAATGTTCCATTCATTCACTGCGAGTCTGGAGTTTATCTGATTCTCCACTCCCGCCTGGTTAACATTACACCACTTGTGAATGTCCAAGTAAGCCAATGCTGGTTTTCAGAGGCCTGTTCATACTCGCAGCCGTGCTGTTTAATTGACAATTCACTCCACCCTGTTCAGCTCTTCATTGTCCCACCACACTACCAGCCTTCAGAAATCTTTGTTATCTCCACTACAGAATGTTCCATTCATTCACTGCGAATCTGGAATTCATCTGACTCTCAACTCCACGCAGGTTTTCATTACACCACTGTTGAATGTCCAAGTAACCCAATGCTGGTTTTCAGCGGCCTGTTCATATTCGCAGCCCTGCTGTTTACTTGGCTATCGATTCAAGCCTGGTCAGCTCTTCATTTTCCTGTCCACACAACACAGGCTTCAGAAATCATTGGAATCTCCTCTACAGAATGTTCCATTCATTCACTGCGAATGTGGAATTCAACTGACTCTCCACTCCATGCAGGTTTTCCTTACACCACTGATGAATGTCCAAGTAACCCAATGCTGGTTTTCAGCTGCATGTTCACACTCGCAGCCATGCTATACAATTGGCTTTCCACTAAATCCTGATTAGTTCTTGATTTTCCTTCCACACGACCCAGCCTTCAGAAATCGTTGGAATCTCCACTAGAGAATGTTCCATTCATTCACTGCGAATCTGGAATTCCTCTGAACCTCCACTCCCGGCAGGTTTTCGTTACACCACTGTTGAATGTCCAAGTAACCCAATGTTTTAAGTGTTTTCTTCACAAGCGCAGTGGTGCTGTTCAATTGGCTATCCACTCAACCCTGGCCAGCTCTACATTTTCCTGTCCACACCACAGAGACTGGAGAAATCATTGTTATCTCCACTACAGAATGTTCCATTCATTCACAGCGAATCTGGAATTCATCTGAATCTCCACTCCCGGCAGGTTTTCGTGACACCACTGGTAAATATCCAAGTAAGCCAATGCTGGTTTTAAGTGGCCTGCTCATACTCTCAGCCGTGCTGTTCAATTTGCTATCCACTCAACCCTCTTCAGCTCCATTTTCCTGTCCACATAACCCAAACTTCAGAAACAATTGGTATCTCCTCCACAGAATGTTCCATTCATTGACGGCAAATCTGAAATTCATCTAATTCTCAACTCCCGTCAGGTTTTCGTTACACCACTTGTGAATGTCCAATTAAGCCAAAGCTGGTTTTCAGTGGCCTGTTCTTACTACGAGACGTGCTGTTCATTTGGCTATCCATTCCACCCTGTTCAGCTCTACATTTTCGTGTCCACAAAACCCAGCCTTCAGAAATCATTGGAATCACCACTAGAGAATGTTCCATTCATTCACTGCGAATCTGGAATTCATCTGAATCTCCACTCCCGGCAGGTTTTCATTGCACCACTGCTGAATGTTCAAGTAACGCAATGATGGTTTTCAGCGGTCTATTCACACTCGAACCCGTGCTGTTCACGGTCTAGCGACTCAACACTGGTGAGTTCTTCTTTTTCCAGTTCAGACAATACAAACCTCAGAAACCATTGCAATCTACACTACAGAATGTTTCATTCATTCAGGCGAATCTTGAATTCATCTTGTTCTCCACTCCCAGCAGGTTTTCGTTTCACCACTGGTGAATGTCCAAGCAACCCAAGGCTGGTTTCAGCTGCGTGTTAACACTCGCAGCCGTGCTGTTCAATTGGCTATCCAGTGAACGCTGGTTAGCTCTTGATTTTCCTTCCACACACCGAGCCTTCAGAAATCATTCTTATCTCCACTTCAGAATGTTCCATTCGTTCCCTGCGAATCTGGAATTCCTCTGACTCTCCACACCAGGCAGATTTTCCTAACAACACTGGTGAATGACCAGGTAATCCAATGCTGGTTTTCAGCGGCTGTTCACACTCACAGCCTTGCTGTTCAATTGGCAATCCAGTCAAACCTAGTCAGCTCTTCATTTTCCTGTCCACACAACACAGCGTTCAGAAATCATTGAAATCTCTACTACAGAAATTTCCATTCATTCACTGTGAATCTGGAAATACTCTGAATCTGCATTCCAGGAAGGCTTTCGTTACACCACTGATGAATGTCCAAGTAATGCAATGCTGCTTCTTAGTGGTCTGTTCACACTCGAAACCGTGCTGTTCATTGGCTATCCACTCAATATCGGTCAGCTATTCAATATCCTGTCCAGACTATCCAGATTCCTAAATGTTGGCAATCACCACTACAGAATGTTCCATTCAATCACGCGAATCTGGAATTCATCAGAGTCTCCACTCCTGGAAGGTTTTCGTGACACCACTGGTAAATGTCCAAGGAAGACAATGCTGGTTTTAAGCCGCCCGCTAACACACTCAGCCGTGCTGTTCAATTTGCTATCCACCCAACCCTATTCAGCTCTACATTTTCCTGTCCTCATAACCCAACCTTCAGAAATAATTGGTATCTCCTCCACAGAATGTTCCGTTCATTCACTGCGAATCTTAAATTCATCTGACTCTCAACTCCCGGCGGGTTATCGTTACACCACTTGTGAATGTCCAAGTAAGCCAATGCTGGTTTTCAGTGGCCTGTTCATACTAAGAGACGTGCTGTTCATTTGGCTATCCACTCCACCCTGTTCAGCTCTACATTTTCGTGTCCACAAAACCCAGCCTTCAGAAATCATTGGAATCACCACTAGAGAATGTTCCATTCATTCACTGCGAATCTGGAATTCCTCTGAACCTCCACTCCTGGCAGGTTTTCGTTACGCCACTGGTGAATGTCCAAGTAACTCAATACTGGTTTTCAGAGGCATGTTCAACTCGCAGAAGTGCTGTTCAATGGGCTATCCACTCAATATTGGTCAGCTCTTCATTTTCCTCTCCACACAAACCAGCCTTCAGAAATCATTGGGCTCTCCACTACAGACTGTTCCATTCATTCACTGCGATTCTGCAATTCATCTGACTCTCCGCTCCAGGCAGGTTTTCATTACAGCACTGGTGAATGACCAAGTAATCCAATGCTGGTTTTCAGCCGCCTTTTCACACTCGCAGTGTGCTGTTCAATTGTCTATCCACTCAAACCTGGTCAGCCTTTCATTTTCTTTTCCACAATATCAGACTTCAGAAATCATTGGAATCGCCAGTACAGAATGTTCCATTCATTCACTGCCAATCTGGAATTCATCTGAATCTGCACTCCAGGTAGGCTTTCATTACACCACTTATGAATGTCCAAGTAACACAATGCTGGTTTTCAGCGGTCTGTTCACACTCTAAGCCCTGCTTTTTACTGGGTATCCACACAACTGTGGTCAGCTCTTCATTTTCATGTCCAAACAATCCAGACTTGAGAAATCATTGCAATCTCCAGTACAGAATGTTCCATTCATTCACTGCGAATCTGGAATTCAACTGAATCTCCACTACCTGCAGATTTATCTTACACCACTTGTGAATGTCCAAGTAAAACAATGCTGGTTTTCAGAGGCCTGTTCATGTTCGCAGTCGTGCTGTTCAATTGGCTATCCACTCAACCTGTTTTGCTCCTCATTTTCTTGTGCACACAACCCAGCCTTCAGAAATCATTGTAATCTCCACTACAGGATGTTCCATTCATTCACTGGGAATCTGGAATTCATCTGAATCTGCACTCCACGCAGGCTTTCGTTACACCACTGCTGAAAGTCGAAGTAATGCAATACTGGTTTTCAGTGGTCTGTTCACATTCGAAGCCGAGGCTTTTTACAGGCTATCCACTCAACACTGGTCAGCTCTTCATTTTCGTGTCCCCACAATCCAGATTTCAGAAATCATTGCAATCTCCACTACAGAATGTTCCATTCATTCACTGCGAGTCTGGAGTTTATCTGATTCTCCACTCCCGCCTGGTTAGCATTACACCACTTGTGAATGTCCAAGTAAGCCAATGCTGGTTTTCAGAGGCCTGTTCATACTCGCAGCCGTGCTGTTTAATTGACAATTCACTCCACCCTGTTCAGCTCTTCATTGTCCCACCACACTACCAGCCTTCAGAAATCTTTGTTATCTCCACTACAGAATGTTCCATTCATTCACTGCGAATCTGGAATTCATCTGACTCTCAACTCCACGCAGGTTTTCATTACACCACTGTTGAATGTCCAAGTAACCCAATGCTGGTTTTCAGCGGCCTGTTCATATTCGCAGCCCTGCTGTTTACTTGGCTATCGATTCAAGCCTGGTCAGCTCTTCATTTTCCTGTCCACACAACACAGGCTTCAGAAATCATTGGAATCTCCTCTACAGAATGTTCCATTCATTCACTGCGAATGTGGAATTCAACTGACTCTCCACTCCATGCAGGTTTTCCTTACACCACTGATGAATGTCCAAGTAACCCAATGCTGGTTTTCAGCTGCATGTTCACACTCGCAGCCATGCTATACAATTGGCTTTCCACTAAATCCTGATTAGTTCTTGATTTTCCTTCCACACGACCCAGCCTTCAGAAATCGTTGGAATCTCCACTAGAGAATGTTCCATTCATTCACTGCGAATCTGGAATTCCTCTGAACCTCCACTCCCGGCAGGTTTTCGTTACACCACTGTTGAATGTCCAAGTAACCCAATGTTTTAAGTGTTTTCTTCACAAGCGCAGTGGTGCTGTTCAATTGGCTATCCACTCAACCCTGGCCAGCTCTACATTTTCCTGTCCACACCACAGAGACTGGAGAAATCATTGTTATCTCCACTACAGAATGTTCCATTCATTCACAGCGAATCTGGAATTCATCTGAATCTCCACTCCCGGCAGGTTTTCGTGACACCACTGGTAAATATCCAAGTAAGCCAATGCTGGTTTTAAGTGGCCTGCTCATACTCTCAGCCGTGCTGTTCAATTTGCTATCCACTCAACCCTCTTCAGCTCCATTTTCCTGTCCACATAACCCAAACTTCAGAAACAATTGGTATCTCCTCCACAGAATGTTCCATTCATTGACGGCAAATCTGAAATTCATCTAATTCTCAACTCCCGTCAGGTTTTCGTTACACCACTTGTGAATGTCCAATTAAGCCAAAGCTGGTTTTCAGTGGCCTGTTCTTACTACGAGACGTGCTGTTCATTTGGCTATCCATTCCACCCTGTTCAGCTCTACATTTTCATGTCCACAAAACCCAGCCTTCAGAAATCATTGGAATCACCACTAGAGAATGTTCCATTCATTCACTGCGAATCTGGAATTCATCTGAATCTCCACTCCCGGCAGGTTTTCATTGCACCACTGCTGAATGTTCAAGTAACGCAATGATGGTTTTCAGCGGTCTATTCACACTCGAACCCGTGCTGTTCACGGTCTAGCGACTCAACACTGGTGAGTTCTTCTTTTTCCAGTTCAGACAATACAAACCTCAGAAACCATTGCAATCTACACTACAGAATGTTTCATTCATTCAGGCGAATCTTGAATTCATCTTGTTCTCCACTCCCAGCAGGTTTTCGTTTCACCACTGGTGAATGTCCAAGCAACCCAAGGCTGGTTTCAGCTGCGTGTTAACACTCGCAGCCGTGCTGTTCAATTGGCTATCCAGTGAACGCTGGTTAGCTCTTGATTTTCCTTCCACACACCGAGCCTTCAGAAATCATTCTTATCTCCACTTCAGAATGTTCCATTCGTTCCCTGCGAATCTGGAATTCCTCTGACTCTCCACACCAGGCAGATTTTCCTAACAACACTGGTGAATGACCAGGTAATCCAATGCTGGTTTTCAGCGGCTGTTCACACTCACAGCCTTGCTGTTCAATTGGCAATCCAGTCAAACCTAGTCAGCTCTTCATTTTCCTGTCCACACAACCCAGCGTTCAGAAATCATTGGAATCTCTACTACAGAAATTTCCATTCATTCACTGTGAATCTGGAAATACTCTGAATCTGCATTCCAGGAAGGCTTTCGTTACACCACTGATGAATGTCCAAGTAATGCAATGCTGCTTCTTAGTGGTCTGTTCACACTCGAAACCGTGCTGTTCATTGGCTATCCACTCAATATCGGTCAGCTCTTCAATATCCTGTCCAGACTATCCAGATTCCTAAATGTTGGCAATCACCACTACAGAATGTTCCATTCAATCACGCGAATCTGGAATTCATCAGAGTCTCCACTCCTGGAAGGTTTTCGTGACACCACTGGTAAATGTCCAAGGAAGACAATGCTGGTTTTAAGCCGCCTGCTAACACACTCAGCCGTGCTGTTCAATTTGCTATCCACCCAACCCTATTCAGCTCTACATTTTCCTGTCCTCATAACCCAACCTTCAGAAATAATTGGTATCTCCTCCACAGAATGTTCCGTTCATTCACTGCGAATCTTAAATTCATCTGACTCTCAACTCCCGGCGGGTTATCGTTACACCACTTGTGAATGTCCAAGTAAGCCAATGCTGGTTTTCAGTGGCCTGTTCATACTAAGAGACGTGCTGTTCATTTGGCTATCCACTCCACCCTGTTCAGCTCTACATTTTCGTGTCCACAAAACCCAGCCTTCAGAAATCATTGGAATCACCACTAGAGAATGTTCCATTCATTCACTGCGAATCTGGAATTCCTCTGAACCTCCACTCCTGGCAGGTTTTCGTTACGCCACTGGTGAATGTCCAAGTAACTCAATACTGGTTTTCAGAGGCATGTTCAACTCGCAGAAGTGCTGTTCAATGGGCTATCCACTCAATATTGGTCAGCTCTTCATTTTCCTCTCCACACAAACCAGCCTTCAGAAATCATTGGGCTCTCCACTACAGACTGTTCCATTCATTCACTGCGATTCTGCAATTCATCTGACTCTCCGCTCCAGGCAGGTTTTCATTACAGCACTGGTGAATGACCAAGTAATCCAATGCTGGTTTTCAGCCGCCTTTTCACACTCGCAGTGTGCTGTTCAATTGTCTATCCACTCAAACCTGGTCAGCCTTTCATTTTCTTTTCCACAATATCAGACTTCAGAAATCATTGGAATCGCCAGTACAGAATGTTCCATTCATTCACTGCCAATCTGGAATTCATCTGAATCTGCACTCCAGGTAGGCTTTCATTACACCACTTATGAATGTCCAAGTAACACAATGCTGGTTTTCAGCGGTCTGTTCACACTCTAAGCCCTGCTTTTTACTGGGTATCCACACAACTGTGGTCAGCTCTTCATTTTCATGTCCAAACAATCCAGACTTGAGAAATCATTGCAATCTCCAGTACAGAATGTTCCATTCATTCACTGCGAATCTGGAATTCAACTGAATCTCCACTACCTGCAGATTTATCTTACACCACTTGTGAATGTCCAAGTAAAACAATGCTGGTTTTCAGAGGCCTGTTCATGTTCGCAGTCGTGCTGTTCAATTGGCTATCCACTCAACCTGTTTTGCTCCTCATTTTCCTGTGCACACAACCCAGCCTTCAGAAATCATTGTAATCTCCACTACAGGATGTTCCATTCATTCACTGGGAATCTGGAATTCATCTGAATCTGCACTCCACGCAGGCTTTCGTTACACCACTGCTGAAAGTCGAAGTAATGCAATACTGGTTTTCAGTGGTCTGTTCACATTCGAAGCCGAGGCTTTTTACAGGCTATCCACTCAACACTGGTCAGCTCTTCATTTTCGTGTCCCCACAATCCAGATTTCAGAAATCATTGCAATCTCCACTACAGAATGTTCCATTCATTCACTGCGAGTCTGGAGTTTATCTGATTCTCCACTCCCGCCTGGTTAGCATTACACCACTTGTGAATGTCCAAGTAAGCCAATGCTGGTTTTCAGAGGCCTGTTCATACTCGCAGCCGTGCTGTTTAATTGACAATTCACTCCACCCTGTTCAGCTCTTCATTGTCCCACCACACTACCAGCCTTCAGAAATCTTTGTTATCTCCACTACAGAATGTTCCATTCATTCACTGCGAATCTGGAATTCATCTGACTCTCAACTCCACGCAGGTTTTCATTACACCACTGTTGAATGTCCAAGTAACCCAATGCTGGTTTTCAGCGGCCTGTTCATATTCGCAGCCCTGCTGTTTACTTGGCTATCGATTCAAGCCTGGTCAGCTCTTCATTTTCCTGTCCACACAACACAGGCTTCAGAAATCATTGGAATCTCCTCTACAGAATGTTCCATTCATTCACTGCGAATGTGGAATTCAACTGACTCTCCACTCCATGCAGGTTTTCCTTACACCACTGATGAATGTCCAAGTAACCCAATGCTGGTTTTCAGCTGCATGTTCACACTCGCAGCCATGCTATACAATTGGCTTTCCACTAAATCCTGATTAGTTCTTGATTTTCCTTCCACACGACCCAGCCTTCAGAAATCGTTGGAATCTCCACTAGAGAATGTTCCATTCATTCACTGCGAATCTGGAATTCCTCTGAACCTCCACTCCCGGCAGGTTTTCGTTACACCACTGTTGAATGTCCAAGTAACCCAATGTTTTAAGTGTTTTCTTCACAAGCGCAGTGGTGCTGTTCAATTGGCTATCCACTCAACCCTGGCCAGCTCTACATTTTCCTGTCCACACCACAGAGACTGGAGAAATCATTGTTATCTCCACTACAGAATGTTCCATTCATTCACAGCGAATCTGGAATTCATCTGAATCTCCACTCCCGGCAGGTTTTCGTGACACCACTGGTAAATATCCAAGTAAGCCAATGCTGGTTTTAAGTGGCCTGCTCATACTCTCAGCCGTGCTGTTCAATTTGCTATCCACTCAACCCTCTTCAGCTCCATTTTCCTGTCCACATAACCCAAACTTCAGAAACAATTGGTATCTCCTCCACAGAATGTTCCATTCATTGACGGCAAATCTGAAATTCATCTAATTCTCAACTCCCGTCAGGTTTTCGTTACACCACTTGTGAATGTCCAATTAAGCCAAAGCTGGTTTTCAGTGGCCTGTTCTTACTACGAGACGTGCTGTTCATTTGGCTATCCATTCCACCCTGTTCAGCTCTACATTTTCATGTCCACAAAACCCAGCCTTCAGAAATCATTGGAATCACCACTAGAGAATGTTCCATTCATTCACTGCGAATCTGGAATTCATCTGAATCTCCACTCCCGGCAGGTTTTCATTGCACCACTGCTGAATGTTCAAGTAACGCAATGATGGTTTTCAGCGGTCTATTCACACTCGAACCCGTGCTGTTCACGGTCTAGCGACTCAACACTGGTGAGTTCTTCTTTTTCCAGTTCAGACAATACAAACCTCAGAAACCATTGCAATCTACACTACAGAATGTTTCATTCATTCAGGCGAATCTTGAATTCATCTTGTTCTCCACTCCCAGCAGGTTTTCGTTTCACCACTGGTGAATGTCCAAGCAACCCAAGGCTGGTTTCAGCTGCGTGTTAACACTCGCAGCCGTGCTGTTCAATTGGCTATCCAGTGAACGCTGGTTAGCTCTTGATTTTCCTTCCACACACCGAGCCTTCAGAAATCATTCTTATCTCCACTTCAGAATGTTCCATTCGTTCCCTGCGAATCTGGAATTCCTCTGACTCTCCACACCAGGCAGATTTTCCTAACAACACTGGTGAATGACCAGGTAATCCAATGCTGGTTTTCAGCGGCTGTTCACACTCACAGCCTTGCTGTTCAATTGGCAATCCAGTCAAACCTAGTCAGCTCTTCATTTTCCTGTCCACACAACCCAGCGTTCAGAAATCATTGGAATCTCTACTACAGAAATTTCCATTCATTCACTGTGAATCTGGAAATACTCTGAATCTGCATTCCAGGAAGGCTTTCGTTACACCACTGATGAATGTCCAAGTAATGCAATGCTGCTTCTTAGTGGTCTGTTCACACTCGAAACCGTGCTGTTCATTGGCTATCCACTCAATATCGGTCAGCTCTTCAATATCCTGTCCAGACTATCCAGATTCCTAAATGTTGGCAATCACCACTACAGAATGTTCCATTCAATCACGCGAATCTGGAATTCATCAGAGTCTCCACTCCTGGAAGGTTTTCGTGACACCACTGGTAAATGTCCAAGGAAGACAATGCTGGTTTTAAGCCGCCTGCTAACACACTCAGCCGTGCTGTTCAATTTGCTATCCACCCAACCCTATTCAGCTCTACATTTTCCTGTCCTCATAACCCAACCTTCAGAAATAATTGGTATCTCCTCCACAGAATGTTCCGTTCATTCACTGCGAATCTTAAATTCATCTGACTCTCAACTCCCGGCGGGTTATCGTTACACCACTTGTGAATGTCCAAGTAAGCCAATGCTGGTTTTCAGTGGCCTGTTCATACTAAGAGACGTGCTGTTCATTTGGCTATCCACTCCACCCTGTTCAGCTCTACATTTTCGTGTCCACAAAACCCAGCCTTCAGAAATCATTGGAATCACCACTAGAGAATGTTCCATTCATTCACTGCGAATCTGGAATTCCTCTGAACCTCCACTCCTGGCAGGTTTTCGTTACGCCACTGGTGAATGTCCAAGTAACTCAATACTGGTTTTCAGAGGCATGTTCAACTCGCAGAAGTGCTGTTCAATGGGCTATCCACTCAATATTGGTCAGCTCTTCATTTTCCTCTCCACACAAACCAGCCTTCAGAAATCATTGGGCTCTCCACTACAGACTGTTCCATTCATTCACTGCGATTCTGCAATTCATCTGACTCTCCGCTCCAGGCAGGTTTTCATTACAGCACTGGTGAATGACCAAGTAATCCAATGCTGGTTTTCAGCCGCCTTTTCACACTCGCAGTGTGCTGTTCAATTGTCTATCCACTCAAACCTGGTCAGCCTTTCATTTTCTTTTCCACAATATCAGACTTCAGAAATCATTGGAATCGCCAGTACAGAATGTTCCATTCATTCACTGCCAATCTGGAATTCATCTGAATCTGCACTCCAGGTAGGCTTTCATTACACCACTTATGAATGTCCAAGTAACACAATGCTGGTTTTCAGCGGTCTGTTCACACTCTAAGCCCTGCTTTTTACTGGGTATCCACACAACTGTGGTCAGCTCTTCATTTTCATGTCCAAACAATCCAGACTTGAGAAATCATTGCAATCTCCAGTACAGAATGTTCCATTCATTCACTGCGAATCTGGATTTCAACTGAATCTCCACTACCTGCAGATTTATCTTACACCACTTGTGAATGTCCAAGTAAAACAATGCTGGTTTTCAGAGGCCTGTTCATGTTCGCAGTCGTGCTGTTCAATTGGCTATCCACTCAACCTGTTTTGCTCCTCATTTTCCTGTGCACACAACCCAGCCTTCAGAAATCATTGTAATCTCCACTACAGGATGTTCCATTCATTCACTGGGAATCTGGAATTCATCTGAATCTGCACTCCACGCAGGCTTTCGTTACACCACTGCTGAAAGTCGAAGTAATGCAATACTGGTTTTCAGTGGTCTGTTCACATTCGAAGCCGAGGCTTTTTACAGGCTATCCACTCAACACTGGTCAGCTCTTCATTTTCGTGTCCCCACAATCCAGATTTCAGAAATCATTGCAATCTCCACTACAGAATGTTCCATTCATTCACTGCGAGTCTGGAGTTTATCTGATTCTCCACTCCCGCCTGGTTAGCATTACACCACTTGTGAATGTCCAAGTAAGCCAATGCTGGTTTTCAGAGGCCTGTTCATACTCGCAGCCGTGCTGTTTAATTGACAATTCACTCCACCCTGTTCAGCTCTTCATTGTCCCACCACACTACCAGCCTTCAGAAATCTTTGTTATCTCCACTACAGAATGTTCCATTCATTCACTGCGAATCTGGAATTCATCTGACTCTCAACTCCACGCAGGTTTTCATTACACCACTGTTGAATGTCCAAGTAACCCAATGCTGGTTTTCAGCGGCCTGTTCATATTCGCAGCCCTGCTGTTTACTTGGCTATCGATTCAAGCCTGGTCAGCTCTTCATTTTCCTGTCCACACAACACAGGCTTCAGAAATCATTGGAATCTCCTCTACAGAATGTTCCATTCATTCACTGCGAATGTGGAATTCAACTGACTCTCCACTCCATGCAGGTTTTCCTTACACCACTGATGAATGTCCAAGTAACCCAATGCTGGTTTTCAGCTGCATGTTCACACTCGCAGCCATGCTATACAATTGGCTTTCCACTAAATCCTGATTAGTTCTTGATTTTCCTTCCACACGACCCAGCCTTCAGAAATCGTTGGAATCTCCACTAGAGAATGTTCCATTCATTCACTGCGAATCTGGAATTCCTCTGAACCTCCACTCCCGGCAGGTTTTCGTTACACCACTGTTGAATGTCCAAGTAACCCAATGTTTTAAGTGTTTTCTTCACAAGCGCAGTGGTGCTGTTCAATTGGCTATCCACTCAACCCTGGCCAGCTCTACATTTTCCTGTCCACACCACAGAGACTGGAGAAATCATTGTTATCTCCACTACAGAATGTTCCATTCATTCACAGCGAATCTGGAATTCATCTGAATCTCCACTCCCGGCAGGTTTTCGTGACACCACTGGTAAATATCCAAGTAAGCCAATGCTGGTTTTAAGTGGCCTGCTCATACTCTCAGCCGTGCTGTTCAATTTGCTATCCACTCAACCCTCTTCAGCTCCATTTTCCTGTCCACATAACCCAAACTTCAGAAACAATTGGTATCTCCTCCACAGAATGTTCCATTCATTGACGGCAAATCTGAAATTCATCTAATTCTCAACTCCCGTCAGGTTTTCGTTACACCACTTGTGAATGTCCAATTAAGCCAAAGCTGGTTTTCAGTGGCCTGTTCTTACTACGAGACGTGCTGTTCATTTGGCTATCCATTCCACCCTGTTCAGCTCTACATTTTCGTGTCCACAAAACCCAGCCTTCAGAAATCATTGGAATCACCACTAGAGAATGTTCCATTCATTCACTGCGAATCTGGAATTCATCTGAATCTCCACTCCCGGCAGGTTTTCATTGCACCACTGCTGAATGTTCAAGTAACGCAATGATGGTTTTCAGCGGTCTATTCACACTCGAACCCGTGCTGTTCACGGTCTAGCGACTCAACACTGGTGATTTCTTCTTTTTCCAGTTCAGACAATACAAACCTCAGAAACCATTGCAATCTACACTACAGAATGTTTCATTCATTCACGCGAATCTTGAATTCATCTTGTTCTCCACTCCCAGCAGGTTTTCGTTTCACCACTGGTGAATGTCCAAGCAACCCAAGGCTGGTTTCAGCTGCGTGTTAACACTCGCAGCCGTGCTGTTCAATTGGCTATCCAGTGAACGCTGGTTAGCTCTTGATTTTCCTTCCACACACCGAGCCTTCAGAAATCATTCTTATCTCCACTTCAGAATGTTCCATTCGTTCCCTGCGAATCTGGAATTCCTCTGACTCTCCACACCAGGCAGATTTTCCTAACAACACTGGTGAATGACCAGGTAATCCAATGCTGGTTTTCAGCGGCTGTTCACACTCACAGCCTTGCTGTTCAATTGGCAATCCAGTCAAACCTAGTCAGCTCTTCATTTTCCTGTCCACACAACCCAGCGTTCAGAAATCATTGGAATCTCTACTACAGAAATTTCCATTCATTCACTGTGAATCTGGAAATACTCTGAATCTGCATTCCAGGAAGGCTTTCGTTACACCACTGATGAATGTTCAAGTAATGCAATGCTGCTTCTTAGTGGTCTGTTCACACTCGAAACCGTGCTGTTCATTGGCTATCCACTCAATATCGGTCAGCTCTTCAATATCCTGTCCAGACTATCCAGATTCCTAAATGTTGGCAATCACCACTACAGAATGTTCCATTCAATCACGCGAATCTGGAATTCATCAGAGTCTCCACTCCTGGAAGGTTTTCGTGACACCACTGGTAAATGTCCAAGGAAGACAATGCTGGTTTTAAGCCGCCTGCTAACACACTCAGCCGTGCTGTTCAATTTGCTATCCACCCAACCCTATTCAGCTCTACATTTTCCTGTCCTCATAACCCAACCTTCAGAAATAATTGGTATCTCCTCCACAGAATGTTCTGTTCATTCACTGCGAATCTTAAATTCATCTGACTCTCAACTCCCGGCGGGTTATCGTTACACCACTTGTGAATGTCCAAGTAAGCCAATGCTGGTTTTCAGTGGCCTGTTCATACTAAGAGACGTGCTGTTCATTTGGCTATCCACTCCACCCTGTTCAGCTCTACATTTTCGTGTCCACAAAACCCAGCCTTCAGAAATCATTGGAATCACCACTAGAGAATGTTCCATTCATTCACTGCGAATCTGGAATTCCTCTGAACCTCCACTCCTGGCAGGTTTTCGTTACGCCACTGGTGAATGTCCAAGTAACTCAATACTGGTTTTCAGAGGCATGTTCAACTCGCAGAAGTGCTGTTCAATGGGCTATCCACTCAATATTGGTCAGCTCTTCATTTTCCTCTCCACACAAACCAGCCTTCAGAAATCATTGGGCTCTCCACTACAGACTGTTCCATTCATTCACTGCGATTCTGCAATTCATCTGACTCTCCGCTCCAGGCAGGTTTTCATTACAGCACTGGTGAATGACCAAGTAATCCAATGCTGGTTTTCAGCCGCCTTTTCACACTCGCAGTGTGCTGTTCAATTGTCTATCCACTCAAACCTGGTCAGCCTTTCATTTTCTTTTCCACAATATCAGACTTCAGAAATCATTGGAATCGCCAGTACAGAATGTTCCATTCATTCACTGCCAATCTGGAATTCATCTGAATCTGCACTCCAGGTAGGCTTTCATTACACCACTTATGAATGTCCAAGTAACACAATGCTGGTTTTCAGCGGTCTGTTCACACTCTAAGCCCTGCTTTTTACTGGGTATCCACACAACTGTGGTCAGCTCTTCATTTTCATGTCCAAACAATCCAGACTTGAGAAATCATTGCAATCTCCAGTACAGAATGTTCCATTCATTCACTGCGAATCTGGAATTCAACTGAATCTCCACTACCTGCAGATTTATCTTACACCACTTGTGAATGTCCAAGTAAAACAATGCTGGTTTTCAGAGGCCTGTTCATGTTCGCAGTCGTGCTGTTCAATTGGCTATCCACTCAACCTGTTTTGCTCCTCATTTTCCTGTGCACACAACCCAGCCTTCAGAAATCATTGTAATCTCCACTACAGGATGTTCCATTCATTCACTGGGAATCTGGAATTCATCTGAATCTGCACTCCACGCAGGCTTTCGTTACACCACTGCTGAAAGTCGAAGTAATGCAATACTGGTTTTCAGTGGTCTGTTCACATTCGAAGCCGAGGCTTTTTACAGGCTATCCACTCAACACTGGTCAGCTCTTCATTTTCGTGTCCCCACAATCCAGATTTCAGAAATCATTGCAATCTCCACTACAGAATGTTCCATTCATTCACTGCGAGTCTGGAGTTTATCTGATTCTCCACTCCCGCCTGGTTAGCATTACACCACTTGTGAATGTCCAAGTAAGCCAATGCTGGTTTTCAGAGGCCTGTTCATACTCGCAGCCGTGCTGTTTAATTGACAATTCACTCCACCCTGTTCAGCTCTTCATTGTCCCACCACACTACCAGCCTTCAGAAATCTTTGTTATCTCCACTACAGAATGTTCCATTCATTCACTGCGAATCTGGAATTCATCTGACTCTCAACTCCACGCAGGTTTTCATTACACCACTGTTGAATGTCCAAGTAACCCAATGCTGGTTTTCAGCGGCCTGTTCATATTCGCAGCCCTGCTGTTTACTTGGCTATCGATTCAAGCCTGGTCAGCTCTTCATTTTCCTGTCCACACAACACAGGCTTCAGAAATCATTGGAATCTCCTCTACAGAATGTTCCATTCATTCACTGCGAATGTGGAATTCAACTGACTCTCCACTCCATGCAGGTTTTCCTTACACCACTGATGAATGTCCAAGTAACCCAATGCTGGTTTTCAGCTGCATGTTCACACTCGCAGCCATGCTATACAATTGGCTTTCCACTAAATCCTGATTAGTTCTTGATTTTCCTTCCACACGACCCAGCCTTCAGAAATCGTTGGAATCTCCACTAGAGAATGTTCCATTCATTCACTGCGAATCTGGAATTCCTCTGAACCTCCACTCCCGGCAGGTTTTCGTTACACCACTGTTGAATGTCCAAGTAACCCAATGTTTTAAGTGTTTTCTTCACAAGCGCAGTGGTGCTGTTCAATTGGCTATCCACTCAACCCTGGCCAGCTCTACATTTTCCTGTCCACACCACAGAGACTGGAGAAATCATTGTTATCTCCACTACAGAATGTTCCATTCATTCACAGCGAATCTGGAATTCATCTGAATCTCCACTCCCGGCAGGTTTTCGTGACACCACTGGTAAATATCCAAGTAAGCCAATGCTGGTTTTAAGTGGCCTGCTCATACTCTCAGCCGTGCTGTTCAATTTGCTATCCACTCAACCCTCTTCAGCTCCATTTTCCTGTCCACATAACCCAAACTTCAGAAACAATTGGTATCTCCTCCACAGAATGTTCCATTCATTGACGGCAAATCTGAAATTCATCTAATTCTCAACTCCCGTCAGGTTTTCGTTACACCACTTGTGAATGTCCAATTAAGCCAAAGCTGGTTTTCAGTGGCCTGTTCTTACTACGAGACGTGCTGTTCATTTGGCTATCCATTCCACCCTGTTCAGCTCTACATTTTCGTGTCCACAAAACCCAGCCTTCAGAAATCATTGGAATCACCACTAGAGAATGTTCCATTCATTCACTGCGAATCTGGAATTCATCTGAATCTCCACTCCCGGCAGGTTTTCATTGCACCACTGCTGAATGTTCAAGTAACGCAATGATGGTTTTCAGCGGTCTATTCACACTCGAACCCGTGCTGTTCACGGTCTAGCGACTCAACACTGGTGAGTTCTTCTTTTTCCAGTTCAGACAATACAAACCTCAGAAACCATTGCAATCTACACTACAGAATGTTTCATTCATTCAGGCGAATCTTGAATTCATCTTGTTCTCCACTCCCAGCAGGTTTTCGTTTCACCACTGGTGAATGTCCAAGCAACCCAAGGCTGGTTTCAGCTGCGTGTTAACACTCGCAGCCGTGCTGTTCAATTGGCTATCCAGTGAACGCTGGTTAGCTCTTGATTTTCCTTCCACACACCGAGCCTTCAGAAATCATTCTTATCTCCACTTCAGAATGTTCCATTCGTTCCCTGCGAATCTGGAATTCCTCTGACTCTCCACACCAGGCAGATTTTCCTAACAACACTGGTGAATGACCAGGTAATCCAATGCTGGTTTTCAGCGGCTGTTCACACTCACAGCCTTGCTGTTCAATTGGCAATCCAGTCAAACCTAGTCAGCTCTTCATTTTCCTGTCCACACAACCCAGCGTTCAGAAATCATTGGAATCTCTACTACAGAAATTTCCATTCATTCACTGTGAATCTGGAAATACTCTGAATCTGCATTCCAGGAAGGCTTTCGTTACACCACTGATGAATGTCCAAGTAATGCAATGCTGCTTCTTAGTGGTCTGTTCACACTCGAAACCGTGCTGTTCATTGGCTATCCACTCAGTATCGGTCAGCTCTTCAATATCCTGTCCAGACTATCCAGATTCCTAAATGTTGGCAATCACCACTACAGAATGTTCCATTCAATCACGCGAATCTGGAATTCATCAGAGTCTCCACTCCTGGAAGGTTTTCGTGACACCACTGGTAAATGTCCAAGGAAGACAATGCTGGTTTTAAGCCGCCTGCTAACACACTCAGCCGTGCTGTTCAATTTGCTATCCACCCAACCCTATTCAGCTCTACATTTTCCTGTCCTCATAACCCAACCTTCAGAAATAATTGGTATCTCCTCCACAGAATGTTCCGTTCATTCACTGCGAATCTTAAATTCATCTGACTCTCAACTCCCGGCGGGTTATCGTTACACCACTTGTGAATGTCCAAGTAAGCCAATGCTGGTTTTCAGTGGCCTGTTCATACTAAGAGACGTGCTGTTCATTTGGCTATCCACTCCACCCTGTTCAGCTCTACATTTTCGTGTCCACAAAACCCAGCCTTCAGAAATCATTGGAATCACCACTAGAGAATGTTCCATTCATTCACTGCGAATCTGGAATTCCTCTGAACCTCCACTCCTGGCAGGTTTTCGTTACGCCACTGGTGAATGTCCAAGTAACTCAATACTGGTTTTCAGAGGCATGTTCAACTCGCAGAAGTGCTGTTCAATGGGCTATCCACTCAATATTGGTCAGCTCTTCATTTTCCTCTCCACACAAACCAGCCTTCAGAAATCATTGGGCTCTCCACTACAGACTGTTCCATTCATTCACTGCGATTCTGCAATTCATCTGACTCTCCGCTCCAGGCAGGTTTTCATTACAGCACTGGTGAATGACCAAGTAATCCAATGCTGGTTTTCAGCCGCCTTTTCACACTCGCAGTGTGCTGTTCAATTGTCTATCCACTCAAACCTGGTCAGCCTTTCATTTTCTTTTCCACAATATCAGACTTCAGAAATCATTGGAATCGCCAGTACAGAATGTTCCATTCATTCACTGCCAATCTGGAATTCATCTGAATCTGCACTCCAGGTAGGCTTTCATTACACCACTTATGAATGTCCAAGTAACACAATGCTGGTTTTCAGCGGTCTGTTCACACTCTAAGCCCTGCTTTTTACTGGGTATCCACACAACTGTGGTCAGCTCTTCATTTTCATGTCCAAACAATCCAGACTTGAGAAATCATTGCAATCTCCAGTACAGAATGTTCCATTCATTCTCTGCGAATCTGGAATTCAACTGAATCTCCACTACCTGCAGATTTATCTTACACCACTTGTGAATGTCCAAGTAAAACAATGCTGGTTTTCAGAGGCCTGTTCATGTTCGCAGTCGTGCTGTTCAATTGGCTATCCACTCAACCTGTTTTGCTCCTCATTTTCCTGTGCACACAACCCAGCCTTCAGAAATCATTGTAATCTCCACTACAGGATGTTCCATTCATTCACTGGGAATCTGGAATTCATCTGAATCTGCACTCCACGCAGGCTTTCGTTACACCACTGCTGAAAGTCGAAGTAATGCAATACTGGTTTTCAGTGGTCTGTTCACATTCGAAGCCGAGGCTTTTTACAGGCTATCCACTCAACACTGGTCAGCTCTTCATTTTCGTGTCCCCACAATCCAGATTTCAGAAATCATTGCAATCTCCACTACAGAATGTTCCATTCATTCACTGCGAGTCTGGAGTTTATCTGATTCTCCACTCCCGCCTGGTTAGCATTACACCACTTGTGAATGTCCAAGTAAGCCAATGCTGGTTTTCAGAGGCCTGTTCATACTCGCAGCCGTGCTGTTTAATTGACAATTCACTCCACCCTGTTCAGCTCTTCATTGTCCCACCACACTACCAGCCTTCAGAAATCTTTGTTATCTCCACTACAGAATGTTCCATTCATTCACTGCGAATCTGGAATTCATCTGACTCTCAACTCCACGCAGGTTTTCATTACACCACTGTTGAATGTCCAAGTAACCCAATGCTGGTTTTCAGCGGCCTGTTCATATTCGCAGCCCTGCTGTTTACTTGGCTATCGATTCAAGCCTGGTCAGCTCTTCATTTTCCTGTCCACACAACACAGGCTTCAGAAATCATTGGAATCTCCTCTACAGAATGTTCCATTCATTCACTGCGAATGTGGAATTCAACTGACTCTCCACTCCATGCAGGTTTTCCTTACACCACTGATGAATGTCCAAGTAACCCAATGCTGGTTTTCAGCTGCATGTTCACACTCGCAGCCATGCTATACAATTGGCTTTCCACTAAATCCTGATTAGTTCTTGATTTTCCTTCCACACGACCCAGCCTTCAGAAATCGTTGGAATCTCCACTAGAGAATGTTCCATTCATTCACTGCGAATCTGGAATTCCTCTGAACCTCCACTCCCGGCAGGTTTTCGTTACACCACTGTTGAATGTCCAAGTAACCCAATGTTTTAAGTGTTTTCTTCACAAGCGCAGTGGTGCTGTTCAATTGGCTATCCACTCAACCCTGGCCAGCTCTACATTTTCCTGTCCACACCACAGAGACTGGAGAAATCATTGTTATCTCCACTACAGAATGTTCCATTCATTCACAGCGAATCTGGAATTCATCTGAATCTCCACTCCCGGCAGGTTTTCGTGACACCACTGGTAAATATCCAAGTAAGCCAATGCTGGTTTTAAGTGGCCTGCTCATACTCTCAGCCGTGCTGTTCAATTTGCTATCCACTCAACCCTCTTCAGCTCCATTTTCCTGTCCACATAACCCAAACTTCAGAAACAATTGGTATCTCCTCCACAGAATGTTCCATTCATTGACGGCAAATCTGAAATTCATCTAATTCTCAACTCCCGTCAGGTTTTCGTTACACCACTTGTGAATGTCCAATTAAGCCAAAGCTGGTTTTCAGTGGCCTGTTCTTACTACGAGACGTGCTGTTCATTTGGCTATCCATTCCACCCTGTTCAGCTCTACATTTTCGTGTCCACAAAACCCAGCCTTCAGAAATCATTGGAATCACCACTAGAGAATGTTCCATTCATTCACTGCGAATCTGGAATTCATCTGAATCTCCACTCCCGGCAGGTTTTCATTGCACCACTGCTGAATGTTCAAGTAACGCAATGATGGTTTTCAGCGGTCTATTCACACTCGAACCCATGCTGTTCACGGTCTAGCGACTCAACACTGGTGAGTTCTTCTTTTTCCAGTTCAGACAATACAAACCTCAGAAACCATTGCAATCTACACTACAGAATGTTTCATTCATTCAGGCGAATCTTGAATTCATCTTGTTCTCCACTCCCAGCAGGTTTTCGTTTCACCACTGGTGAATGTCCAAGCAACCCAAGGCTGGTTTCAGCTGCGTGTTAACACTCGCAGCCGTGCTGTTCAATTGGCTATCCAGTGAACGCTGGTTAGCTCTTGATTTTCCTTCCACACACCGAGCCTTCAGAAATCATTCTTATCTCCACTTCAGAATGTTCCATTCGTTCCCTGCGAATCTGGAATTCCTCTGACTCTCCACACCAGGCAGATTTTCCTAACAACACTGGTGAATGACCAGGTAATCCAATGCTGGTTTTCAGCGGCTGTTCACACTCACAGCCTTGCTGTTCAATTGGCAATCCAGTCAAACCTAGTCAGCTCTTCATTTTCCTGTCCACACAACCCAGCGTTCAGAAATCATTGGAATCTCTACTACAGAAATTTCCATTCATTCACTGTGAATCTGGAAATACTCTGAATCTGCATTCCAGGAAGGCTTTCGTTACACCACTGATGAATGTCCAAGTAATGCAATGCTGCTTCTTAGGGGTCTGTTCACACTCGAAACCGTGCTGTTCATTGGCTATCCACTCAATATCGGTCAGCTCTTCAATATCCTGTCCAGACTATCCAGATTCCTAAATGTTGGCAATCACCACTACAGAATGTTCCATTCAATCACGCGAATCTGGAATTCATCAGAGTCTCCACTCCTGGAAGGTTTTCGTGACACCACTGGTAAATGTCCAAGGAAGACAATGCTGGTTTTAAGCCGCCTGCTAACACACTCAGCCGTGCTGTTCAATTTGCTATCCACCCAACCCTATTCAGCTCTACATTTTCCTGTCCTCATAACCCAACCTTCAGAAATAATTGGTATCTCCTCCACAGAATGTTCCGTTCATTCACTGCGAATCTTAAATTCATCTGACCCTCAACTCCCGGCGGGTTATCGTTACACCACTTGTGAATGTCCAAGTAAGCCAATGCTGGTTTTCAGTGGCCTGTTCATACTAAGAGACGTGCTGTTCATTTGGCTATCCACTCCACCCTGTTCAGCTCTACATTCTCGTGTCCACAAAACCCAGCCTTCAGAAATCATTGGAATCACCACTAGAGAATGTTCCATTCATTCACTGCGAATCTGGAATTCCTCTGAACCTCCACTCCTGGCAGGTTTTCGTTACGCCACTGGTGAATGTCCAAGTAACTCAATACTGGTTTTCAGAGGCATGTTCAACTCGCAGAAGTGCTGTTCAATGGGCTATCCACTCAATATTGGTCAGCTCTTCATTTTCCTCTCCACACAAACCAGCCTTCAGAAATCATTGGGCTCTCCACTACAGACTGTTCCATTCATTCACTGCGATTCTGCAATTCATCTGACTCTCCGCTCCAGGCAGGTTTTCATTACAGCACTGGTGAATGACCAAGTAATCCAATGCTGGTTTTCAGCCGCCTTTTCACACTCGCAGTGTGCTGTTCAATTGTCTATCCACTCAAACCTGGTCAGCCTTTCATTTTCTTTTCCACAATATCAGACTTCAGAAATCATTGGAATCGCCAGTACAGAATGTTCCATTCATTCACTGCCAATCTGGAATTCATCTGAATCTGCACTCCAGGTAGGCTTTCATTACACCACTTATGAATGTCCAAGTAACACAATGCTGGTTTTCAGCGGTCTGTTCACACTCTAAGCCCTGCTTTTTACTGGGTATCCACACAACTGTGGTCAGCTCTTCATTTTCATGTCCAAACAATCCAGACTTGAGAAATCATTGCAATCTCCAGTACAGAATGTTCCATTCATTCACTGCGAATCTGGAATTCAACTGAATCTCCATTACCTGCAGATTTATCTTACACCACTTGTGAATGTCCAAGTAAAACAATGCTGGTTTTCAGAGGCCTGTTCATGTTCGCAGTCGTGCTGTTCAATTGGCTATCCACTCAACCTGTTTTGCTCCTCATTTTCCTGTGCACACAACCCAGCCTTCAGAAATCATTGTAATCTCCACTACAGGATGTTCCATTCATTCACTGGGAATCTGGAATTCATCTGAATCTGCACTCCACGCAGGCTTTCGTTACACCACTGCTGAAAGTCGAAGTAATGCAATACTGGTTTTCAGTGGTCTGTTCACATTCGAAGCCGAGGCTTTTTACAGGCTATCCGCTCAACACTGGTCAGCTCTTCATTTTCGTGTCCCCACAATCCAGATTTCAGAAATCATTGCAATCTCCACTACAGAATGTTCCATTCATTCACTGCGAGTCTGGAGTTTATCTGATTCTCCACTCCCGCCTGGTTAACATTACACCACTTGTGAATGTCCAAGTAAGCCAATGCTGGTTTTCAGAGGCCTGTTCATACTCGCAGCCGTGCTGTTTAATTGACAATTCACTCCACCCTGTTCAGCTCTTCATTGTCCCACCACACTACCAGCCTTCAGAAATCTTTGTTATCTCCACTACAGAATGTTCCATTCATTCACTGCGAATCTGGAATTCATCTGACTCTCAACTCCACGCAGGTTTTCATTACACCACTGTTGAATGTCCAAGTAACCCAATGCTGGTTTTCAGCGGCCTGTTCATATTCGCAGCCCTGCTGTTTACTTGGCTATCGATTCAAGCCTGGTCAGCTCTTCATTTTCCTGTCCACACAACACAGGCTTCAGAAATCATTGGAATCTCCTCTACAGAATGTTCCATTCATTCACTGCGAATGTGGAATTCAACTGACTCTCCACTCCATGCAGGTTTTCCTTACACCACTGATGAATGTCCAAGTAACCCAATGCTGGTTTTCAGCTGCATGTTCACACTCGCAGCCATGCTATACAATTGGCTTTCCACTAAATCCTGATTAGTTCTTGATTTTCCTTCCACACGACCCAGCCTTCAGAAATCGTTGGAATCTCCACTAGAGAATGTTCCATTCATTCACTGCGAATCTGGAATTCCTCTGAACCTCCACTCCCGGCAGGTTTTCATTACACCACTGTTGAATGTCCAAGTAACCCAATGTTTTAAGTGTTTTCTTCACAAGCGCAGTGGTGCTGTTCAATTGGCTATCCACTCAACCCTGGCCAGCTCTACATTTTCCTGTCCACACCACAGAGACTGGAGAAATCATTGTTATCTCCACTACAGAATGTTCCATTCATTCACAGCGAATCTGGAATTCATCTGAATCTCCACTCCCGGCAGGTTTTCGTGACACCACTGGTAAATATCCAAGTAAGCCAATGCTGGTTTTAAGTGGCCTGCTCATACTCTCAGCCGTGCTGTTCAATTTGCTATCCACTCAACCCTCTTCAGCTCCATTTTCCTGTCCACATAACCCAAACTTCAGAAACAATTGGTATCTCCTCCACAGAATGTTCCATTCATTGACGGCAAATCTGAAATTCATCTAATTCTCAACTCCCGTCAGGTTTTCGTTACACCACTTGTGAATGTCCAATTAAGCCAAAGCTGGTTTTCAGTGGCCTGTTCTTACTACGAGACGTGCTGTTCATTTGGCTATCCATTCCACCCTGTTCAGCTCTACATTTTCGTGTCCACAAAACCCAGCCTTCAGAAATCATTGGAATCACCACTAGAGAATGTTCCATTCATTCACTGCGAATCTGGAATTCATCTGAATCTCCACTCCCGGCAGGTTTTCATTGCACCACTGCTGAATGTTCAAGTAACGCAATGATGGTTTTCAGCGGTCTATTCACACTCGAACCCGTGCTGTTCACGGTCTAGCGACTCAACACTGGTGAGTTCTTCTTTTTCCAGTTCAGACAATACAAACCTCAGAAACCATTGCAATCTACACTACAGAATGTTTCATTCATTCAGGCGAATCTTGAATTCATCTTGTTCTCCACTCCCAGCAGGTTTTCGTTTCACCACTGGTGAATGTCCAAGCAACCCAAGGCTGGTTTCAGCTGCGTGTTAACACTCGCAGCCGTGCTGTTCAATTGGCTATCCAGTGAACGCTGGTTAGCTCTTGATTTTCCTTCCACACACCGAGCCTTCAGAAATCATTCTTATCTCCACTTCAGAATGTTCCATTCGTTCCCTGCGAATCTGGAATTCCTCTGACTCTCCACACCAGGCAGATTTTCCTAACAACACTGGTGAATGACCAGGTAATCCAATGCTGGTTTTCAGCGGCTGTTCACACTCACAGCCTTGCTGTTCAATTGGCAATCCAGTCAAACCTAGTCAGCTCTTCATTTTCCTGTCCACACAACCCAGCGTTCAGAAATCATTGGAATCTCTACTACAGAAATTTCCATTCATTCACTGTGAATCTGGAAATACTCTGAATCTGCATTCCAGGAAGGCTTTCGTTACACCACTGATGAATGTCCAAGTAATGCAATGCTGCTTCTTAGTGGTCTGTTCACACTCGAAACCGTGCTGTTCATTGGCTATCCACTCAATATCGGTCAGCTCTTCAATATCCTGTCCAGACTATCCAGATTCCTAAATGTTGGCAATCACCACTACAGAATGTTCCATTCAATCACGCGAATCTGGAATTCATCAGAGTCTCCACTCCTGGAAGGTTTTCGTGACACCACTGGTAAATGTCCAAGGAAGACAATGCTGGTTTTAAGCCGCCTGCTAACACACTCAGCCGTGCTGTTCAATTTGCTATCCACCCAACCCTATTCAGCTCTACATTTTCCTGTCCTCATAACCCAACCTTCAGAAATAATTGGTATCTCCTCCACAGAATGTTCCGTTCATTCACTGCGAATCTTAAATTCATCTGACTCTCAACTCCCGGCGGGTTATCGTTACACCACTTGTGAATGTCCAAGTAAGCCAATGCTGGTTTTCAGTGGCCTGTTCATACTAAGAGACGTGCTGTTCATTTGGCTATCCACTCCACCCTGTTCAGCTCTACATTTTCGTGTCCACAAAACCCAGCCTTCAGAAATCATTGGAATCACCACTAGAGAATGTTCCATTCATTCACTGCGAATCTGGAATTCCTCTGAACCTCCACTCCTGGCAGGTTTTCGTTACGCCACTGGTGAATGTCCAAGTAACTCAATACTGGTTTTCAGAGGCATGTTTAACTCGCAGAAGTGCTGTTCAATGGGCTATCCACTCAATATTGGTCAGCTCTTCATTTTCCTCTCCACACAAACCAGCCTTCAGAAATCATTGGGCTCTCCACTACAGACTGTTCCATTCATTCACTGCGATTCTGCAATTCATCTGACTCTCCGCTCCAGGCAGGTTTTCATTACAGCACTGGTGAATGACCAAGTAATCCAATGCTGGTTTTCAGCCGCCTTTTCACACTCGCAGTGTGCTGTTCAATTGTCTATCCACTCAAACCTGGTCAGCCTTTCATTTTCTTTTCCACAATATCAGACTTCAGAAATCATTGGAATCGCCAGTACAGAATGTTCCATTCATTCACTGCCAATCTGGAATTCATCTGAATCTGCACTCCAGGTAGGCTTTCATTACACCACTTATGAATGTCCAAGTAACACAATGCTGGTTTTCAGCGGTCTGTTCACACTCTAAGCCCTGCTTTTTACTGGGTATCCACACAACTGTGGTCAGCTCTTCATTTTCATGTCCAAACAATCCAGACTTGAGAAATCATTGCAATCTCCAGTACAGAATGTTCCATTCATTCACTGCGAATCTGGAATTCAACTGAATCTCCACTACCTGCAGATTTATCTTACACCACTTGTGAATGTCCAAGTAAAACAATGCTGGTTTTCAGAGGCCTGTTCATGTTCGCAGTCGTGCTGTTCAATTGGCTATCCACTCAACCTGTTTTGCTCCTCATTTTCCTGTGCACACAACCCAGCCTTCAGAAATCATTGTAATCTCCACTACAGGATGTTCCATTCATTCACTGGGAATCTGGAATTCATCTGAATCTGCACTCCACGCAGGCTTTCGTTACACCACTGCTGAAAGTCGAAGTAATGCAATACTGGTTTTCAGTGGTCTGTTCACATTCGAAGCCGAGGCTTTTTACAGGCTATCCACTCAACACTGGTCAGCTCTTCATTTTCGTGTCCCCACAATCCAGATTTCAGAAATCATTGCAATCTCCACTACAGAATGTTCCATTCATTCACTGCGAGTCTGGAGTTTATCTGATTCTCCACTCCCGCCTGGTTAACATTACACCACTTGTGAATGTCCAAGTAAGCCAATGCTGGTTTTCAGAGGCCTGTTCATACTCGCAGCCGTGCTGTTTAATTGACAATTCACTCCACCCTGTTCAGCTCTTCATTGTCCCACCACACTACCAGCCTTCAGAAATCTTTGTTATCTCCACTACAGAATGTTCCATTCATTCACTGCGAATCTGGAATTCATCTGACTCTCAACTCCACGCAGGTTTTCATTACACCACTGTTGAATGTCCAAGTAACCCAATGCTGGTTTTCAGCGGCCTGTTCATATTCGCAGCCCTGCTGTTTACTTGGCTATCGATTCAAGCCTGGTCAGCTCTTCATTTTCCTGTCCACACAACACAGGCTTCAGAAATCATTGGAATCTCCTCTACAGAATGTTCCATTCATTCACTGCGAATGTGGAATTCAACTGACTCTCCACTCCATGCAGGTTTTCCTTACACCACTGATGAATGTCCAAGTAACCCAATGCTGGTTTTCAGCTGCATGTTCACACTCGCAGCCATGCTATACAATTGGCTTTCCACTAAATCCTGATTAGTTCTTGATTTTCCTTCCACACGACCCAGCCTTCAGAAATCGTTGGAATCTCCACTAGAGAATGTTCCATTCATTCACTGCGAATCTGGAATTCCTCTGAACCTCCACTCCCGGCAGGTTTTCGTTACACCACTGTTGAATGTCCAAGTAACCCAATGTTTTAAGTGTTTTCTTCACAAGCGCAGTGGTGCTGTTCAATTGGCTATCCACTCAACCCTGGCCAGCTCTACATTTTCCTGTCCACACCACAGAGACTGGAGAAATCATTGTTATCTCCACTACAGAATGTTCCATTCATTCACAGCGAATCTGGAATTCATCTGAATCTCCACTCCCGGCAGGTTTTCGTGACACCACTGGTAAATATCCAAGTAAGCCAATGCTGGTTTTAAGTGGCCTGCTCATACTCTCAGCTGTGCTGTTCAATTTGCTATCCACTCAACCCTCTTCAGCTCCATTTTCCTGTCCACATAACCCAAACTTCAGAAACAATTGGTATCTCCTCCACAGAATGTTCCATTCATTGACGGCAAATCTGAAATTCATCTAATTCTCAACTCCCGTCAGGTTTTCGTTACACCACTTGTGAATGTCCAATTAAGCCAAAGCTGGTTTTCAGTGGCCTGTTCTTACTACGAGACGTGCTGTTCATTTGGCTATCCATTCCACCCTGTTCAGCTCTACATTTTCGTGTCCACAAAACCCAGCCTTCAGAAATCATTGGAATCACCACTAGAGAATGTTCCATTCATTCACTGCGAATCTGGAATTCATCTGAATCTCCACTCCCGGCAGGTTTTCATTGCACCACTGCTGAATGTTCAAGTAACGCAATGATGGTTTTCAGCGGTCTATTCACACTCGAACCCGTGCTGTTCACGGTCTAGCGACTCAACACTGGTGAGTTCTTCTTTTTCCAGTTCAGACAATACAAACCTCAGAAACCATTGCAATCTACACTACAGAATGTTTCATTCATTCAGGCGAATCTTGAATTCATCTTGTTCTCCACTCCCAGCAGGTTTTCGTTTCACCACTGGTGAATGTCCAAGCAACCCAAGGCTGGTTTCAGCTGCGTGTTAACACTCGCAGCCGTGCTGTTCAATTGGCTATCCAGTGAACGCTGGTTAGCTCTTGATTTTCCTTCCACACGCCGAGCCTTCAGAAATCATTCTTATCTCCACTTCAGAGTGTTCCATTCGTTCCCTGCGAATCTGGAATTCCTCTGACTCTCCACACCAGGCAGATTTTCCTAACAACACTGGTGAATGACCAGGTAATCCAATGCTGGTTTTCAGCGGCTGTTCACACTCACAGCCTTGCTGTTCAATTGGCAATCCAGTCAAACCTAGTCAGCTCTTCATTTTCCTGTCCACACAACCCAGCGTTCAGAAATCATTGGAATCTCTACTACAGAAATTTCCATTCATTCACTGTGAATCTGGAAATACTCTGAATCTGCATTCCAGGAAGGCTTTCGTTACACCACTGATGAATGTCCAAGTAATGCAATGCTGCTTCTTAGTGGTCTGTTCACACTCGAAACCGTGCTGTTCATTGGCTATCCACTCAATATCGGTCAGCTCTTCAATATCCTGTCCAGACTATCCAGATTCCTAAATGTTGGCAATCACCACTACAGAATGTTCCATTCAATCACGCGAATCTGGAATTCATCAGAGTCTCCACTCCTGGAAGGTTTTCGTGACACCACTGGTAAATGTCCAAGGAAGACAATGCTGGTTTTAAGCCGCCTGCTAACACACTCAGCCGTGCTGTTCAATTTGCTATCCACCCAACCCTATTCAGCTCTACATTTTCCTGTCCTCATAACCCAACCTTCAGAAATAATTGGTATCTCCTCCACAGAATGTTCCGTTCATTCACTGCGAATCTTAAATTCATCTGACTCTCAACTCCCGGCGGGTTATCGTTACACCACTTGTGAATGTCCAAGTAAGCCAATGCTGGTTTTCAGTGGCCTGTTCATACTAAGAGACGTGCTGTTCATTTGGCTATCCACTCCACCCTGTTCAGCTCTACATTTTCGTGTCCACAAAACCCAGCCTTCAGAAATCATTGGAATCACCACTAGAGAATGTTCCATTCATTCACTGCGAATCTGGAATTCCTCTGAACCTCCACTCCTGGCAGGTTTTCGTTACGCCACTGGTGAATGTCCAAGTAACTCAATACTGGTTTTCAGAGGCATGTTCAACTCGCAGAAGTGCTGTTCAATGGGCTATCCACTCAATATTGGTCAGCTCTTCATTTTCCTCTCCACACAAACCAGCCTTCAGAAATCATTGGGCTCTCCACTACAGACTGTTCCATTCATTCACTGCGATTCTGCAATTCATCTGACTCTCCGCTCCAGGCAGGTTTTCATTACAGCACTGGTGAATGACCAAGTAATCCAATGCTGGTTTTCAGCCGCCTTTTCACACTCGCAGTGTGCTGTTCAATTGTCTATCCACTCAAACCTGGTCAGCCTTTCATTTTCTTTTCCACAATATCAGACTTCAGAAATCATTGGAATCGCCAGTACAGAATGTTCCATTCATTCACTGCCAATCTGGAATTCATCTGAATCTGCACTCCAGGTAGGCTTTCATTACACCACTTATGAATGTCCAAGTAACACAATGCTGGTTTTCAGCGGTCTGTTCACACTCTAAGCCCTGCTTTTTACTGGGTATCCACACAACTGTGGTCAGCTCTTCATTTTCATGTCCAAACAATCCAGACTTGAGAAATCATTGCAATCTCCAGTACAGAATGTTCCATTCATTCACTGCGAATCTGGAATTCAACTGAATCTCCACTACCTGCAGATTTATCTTACACCACTTGTGAATGTCCAAGTAAAACAATGCTGGTTTTCAGAGGCCTGTTCATGTTCGCAGTCGTGCTGTTCAATTGGCTATCCACTCAACCTGTTTTGCTCCTCATTTTCCTGTGCACACAACCCAGCCTTCAGAAATCATTGTAATCTCCACTACAGGATGTTCCATTCATTCACTGGGAATCTGGAATTCATCTGAATCTGCACTCCTCGCAGGCTTTCGTTACACCACTGCTGAAAGTCGAAGTAATGCAATACTGGTTTTCAGTGGTCTGTTCACATTCGAAGCCGAGGCTTTTTACAGGCTATCCACTCAACACTGGTCAGCTCTTCATTTTCGTGTCCCCACAATCCAGATTTCAGAAATCATTGCAATCTCCACTACAGAATGTTCCATTCATTCACTGCGAGTCTGGAGTTTATCTGATTCTCCACTCCCGCCTGGTTAACATTACACCACTTGTGAATGTCCAAGTAAGCCAATGCTGGTTTTCAGAGGCCTGTTCATACTCGCAGCCGTGCTGTTTAATTGACAATTCACTCCACCCTGTTCAGCTCTTCATTGTCCCACCACACTACCAGCCTTCAGAAATCTTTGTTATCTCCACTACAGAATGTTCCATTCATTCACTGCGAATCTGGAATTCATCTGACTCTCAACTCCACGCAGGTTTTCATTACACCACTGTTGAATGTCCAAGTAACCCAATGCTGGTTTTCAGCGGCCTGTTCATATTCGCAGCCCTGCTGTTTACTTGGCTATCGATTCAAGCCTGGTCAGCTCTTCATTTTCCTGTCCACACAACACAGGCTTCAGAAATCATTGGAATCTCCTCTACAGAATGTTCCATTCATTCACTGCGAATGTGGAATTCAACTGACTCTCCACTCCATGCAGGTTTTCCTTACACCACTGATGAATGTCCAAGTAACCCAATGCTGGTTTTCAGCTGCATGTTCACACTCGCAGCCATGCTATACAATTGGCTTTCCACTAAATCCTGATTAGTTCTTGATTTTCCTTCCACACGACCCAGCCTTCAGAAATCGTTGGAATCTCCACTAGAGAATGTTCCATTCATTCACTGCGAATCTGGAATTCCTCTGAACCTCCACTCCCGGCAGGTTTTCGTTACACCACTGTTGAATGTCCAAGTAACCCAATGTTTTAAGTGTTTTCTTCACAAGCGCAGTGGTGCTGTTCCATTGGCTATCCACTCAACCCTGGCCAGCTCTACATTTTCCTGTCCACACCACAGAGACTGGAGAAATCATTGTTATCTCCACTACAGAATGTTCCATTCATTCACAGCGAATCTGGAATTCATCTGAATCTCCACTCCCGGCAGGTTTTCGTGACACCACTGGTAAATATCCAAGTAAGCCAATGCTGGTTTTAAGTGGCCTGCTCATACTCTCAGCCGTGCTGTTCAATTTGCTATCCACTCAACCCTCTTCAGCTCCATTTTCCTGTCCACATAACCCAAACTTCAGAAACAATTGGTATCTCCTCCACAGAATGTTCCATTCATTGACGGCAAATCTGAAATTCATCTAATTCTCAACTCCCGTCAGGTTTTCGTTACACCACTTGTGAATGTCCAATTAAGCCAAAGCTGGTTTTCAGTGGCCTGTTCTTACTACGAGACGTGCTGTTCATTTGGCTATCCATTCCACCCTGTTCAGCTCTACATTTTCGTGTCCACAAAACCCAGCCTTCAGAAATCATTGGAATCACCACTAGAGAATGTTCCATTCATTCACTGCGAATCTGGAATTCATCTGAATCTCCACTCCCGGCAGGTTTTCATTGCACCACTGCTGAATGTTCAAGTAACGCAATGATGGTTTTCAGCGGTCTATTCACACTCGAACCCGTGCTGTTCACGGTCTAGCGACTCAACACTGGTGAGTTCTTCTTTTTCCAGTTCAGACAATACAAACCTCAGAAACCATTGCAATCTACACTACAGAATGTTTCATTCATTCAGGCGAATCTTGAATTCATCTTGTTCTCCACTCCCAGCAGGTTTTCGTTTCACCACTGGTGAATGTCCAAGCAACCCAAGGCTGGTTTCAGCTGCGTGTTAACACTCGCAGCCGTGCTGTTCAATTGGCTATCCAGTGAACGCTGGTTAGCTCTTGATTTTCCTTCCACACACCGAGCCTTCAGAAATCATTCTTATCTCCACTTCAGAATGTTCCAATCGTTCCCTGCGAATCTGGAATTCCTCTGACTCTCCACACCAGGCAGATTTTCCTAACAACACTGGTGAATGACCAGGTAATCCAATGCTGGTTTTCAGCGGCTGTTCACACTCACAGCCTTGCTGTTCAATTGGCAATCCAGTCAAACCTAGTCAGCTCTTCATTTTCCTGTCCACACAACCCAGCGTTCAGAAATCATTGGAATCTCTACTACAGAAATTTCCATTCATTCACTGTGAATCTGGAAATACTCTGAATCTGCATTCCAGGAAGGCTTTCGTTACACCACTGATGAATGTCCAAGTAATGCAATGCTGCTTCTTAGTGGTCTGTTCACACTCGAAACCGTGCTGTTCATTGGCTATCCACTCAATATCGGTCAGCTCTTCAATATCCTGTCCAGACTATCCAGATTCCTAAATGTTGGCAATCACCACTACAGAATGTTCCATTCAATCACGCGAATCTGGAATTCATCAGAGTCTCCACTCCTGGAAGGTTTTCGTGACACCACTGGTAAATGTCCAAGGAAGACAATGCTGGTTTTAAGCCGCCTGCTAACACACTCAGCCGTGCTGTTCAATTTGCTATCCACCCAACCCTATTCAGCTCTACATTTTCCTGTCCTCATAACCCAACCTTCAGAAATAATTGGTATCTCCTCCACAGAATGTTCCGTTCATTCACTGCGAATCTTAAATTCATCTGACCCTCAACTCCCGGCGGGTTATCGTTACACCACTTGTGAATGTCCAAGTAAGCCAATGCTGGTTTTCAGTGGCCTGTTCATACTAAGAGACGTGCTGTTCATTTGGCTATCCACTCCACCCTGTTCAGCTCTACATTCTCGTGTCCACAAAACCCAGCCTTAAGAAATCATTGGAATCACCACTAGAGAATGTTCCATTCATTCACTGCGAATCTGGAATTCCTCTGAACCTCCACTCCTGGCAGGTTTTCGTTACCCCACTGGTGAATGTCCAAGTAACTCAATACTGGTTTTCAGAGGCATGTTCAACTCGCAGAAGTGCTGTTCAATGGGCTATCCACTCAATATTGGTCAGCTCTTCATTTTCCTCTCCACACAAACCAGCCTTCAGAAATCATTGGGCTCTCCACTACAGACTGTTCCATTCATTCACTGCGATTCTGCAATTCATCTGACTCTCCGCTCCAGGCAGGTTTTCATTACAGCACTGGTGAATGACCAAGTAATCCAATGCTGGTTTTCAGCCGCCTTTTCACACTCGCAGTGTGCTGTTCAATTGTCTATCCACTCAAACCTGGTCAGCCTTTCATTTTCTTTTCCACAATATCAGACTTCAGAAATCATTGGAATCGCCAGTACAGAATGTTCCATTCATTCACTGCCAATCTGGAATTCATCTGAATCTGCACTCCAGGTAGGCTTTCATTACACCACTTATGAATGTCCAAGTAACACAATGCTGGTTTTCAGCGGTCTGTTCACACTCTAAGCCCTGCTTTTTACTGGGTATCCACACAACTGTGGTCAGCTCTTCATTTTCATGTCCAAACAATCCAGACTTGAGAAATCATTGCAATCTCCAGTACAGAATGTTCCATTCATTCACTGCGAATCTGGAATTCAACTGAATCTCCACTACCTGCAGATTTATCTTACACCACTTGTGAATGTCCAAGTAAAACAATGCTGGTTTTCAGAGGCCTGTTCATGTTCGCAGTCGTGCTGTTCAATTGGCTATCCACTCAACCTGTTTTGCTCCTCATTTTCCTGTGCACACAACCCAGCCTTCAGAAATCATTGTAATCTCCACTACAGGATGTTCCATTCATTCACTGGGAATCTGGAATTCATCTGAATCTGCACTCCACGCAGGCTTTCGTTACACCACTGCTGAAAGTCGAAGTAATGCAATACTGGTTTTCAGTGGTCTGTTCACATTCGAAGCCGAGGCTTTTTACAGGCTATCCACTCAACACTGGTCAGCTCTTCATTTTCGTGTCCCCACAATCCAGATTTCAGAAATCATTGCAATCTCCACTACAGAATGTTCCATTCATTCACTGCGAGTCTGGAGTTTATCTGATTCTCCACTCCCGCCTGGTTAACATTACACCACTTGTGAATGTCCAAGTAAGCCAATGCTGGTTTTCAGAGGCCTGTTCATACTCGCAGCCGTGCTGTTTAATTGACAATTCACTCCACCCTGTTCAGCTCTTCATTGTCCCACCACACTACCAGCCTTCAGAAATCTTTGTTATCTCCACTACAGAATGTTCCATTCATTCACTGCGAATCTGGAATTCATCTGACTCTCAACTCCACGCAGGTTTTCATTACACCACTGTTGAATGTCCAAGTAACCCAATGCTGGTTTTCAGCGGCCTGTTCATATTCGCAGCCCTGCTGTTTACTTGGCTATCGATTCAAGCCTGGTCAGCTCTTCATTTTCCTGTCCACACAACACAGGCTTCAGAAATCATTGGAATCTCCTCTACAGAATGTTCCATTCATTCACTGCGAATGTGGAATTCAACTGACTCTCCACTCCATGCAGGTTTTCCTTACACCACTGATGAATGTCCAAGTAACCCAATGCTGGTTTTCAGCTGCATGTTCACACTCGCAGCCATGCTATACAATTGGCTTTCCACTAAATCCTGATTAGTTCTTGATTTTCCTTCCACACGACCCAGCCTTCAGAAATCGTTGGAATCTCCACTAGAGAATGTTCCATTCATTCACTGCGAATCTGGAATTCCTCTGAACCTCCACTCCCGGCAGGTTTTCGTTACACCACTGTTGAATGTCCAAGTAACCCAATGTTTTAAGTGTTTTCTTCACAAGCGCAGTGGTGCTGTTCAATTGGCTATCCACTCAACCCTGGCCAGCTCTACATTTTCCTGTCCACACCACAGAGACTGGAGAAATCATTGTTATCTCCACTACAGAATGTTCCATTCATTCACAGCGAATCTGGAATTCATCTGAATCTCCACTCCCGGCAGGTTTTCGTGACACCACTGGTAAATATCCAAGTAAGCCAATGCTGGTTTTAAGTGGCCTGCTCATACTCTCAGCCGTGCTGTTCAATTTGCTATCCACTCAACCCTCTTCAGCTCCATTTTCCTGTCCACATAACCCAAACTTCAGAAACAATTGGTATCTCCTCCACAGAATGTTCCATTCATTGACGGCAAATCTGAAATTCATGTAATTCTCAACTCCCGTCAGGTTTTCGTTACACCACTTGTGAATGTCCAATTAAGCCAAAGCTGGTTTTCAGTGGCCTGTTCTTACTACGAGACGTGCTGTTCATTTGGCTATCCATTCCACCCTGTTCAGCTCTACATTTTCGTGTCCACAAAACCCAGCCTTCAGAAATCATTGGAATCACCACTAGAGAATGTTCCATTCATTCACTGCGAATCTGGAATTCATCTGAATCTCCACTCCCGGCAGGTTTTCATTGCACCACTGCTGAATGTTCAAGTAACGCAATGATGGTTTTCAGCGGTCTATTCACACTCGAACCCGTGCTGTTCACGGTCTAGCGACTCAACACTGGTGAGTTCTTCTTTTTCCAGTTCAGACAATACAAACCTCAGAAACCATTGCAATCTACACTACAGAATGTTTCATTCATTCAGGCGAATCTTGAATTCATCTTGTTCTCCACTCCCAGCAGGTTTTCGTTTCACCACTGGTGAATGTCCAAGCAACCCAAGGCTGGTTTCAGCTGCGTGTTAACACTCGCAGCCGTGCTGTTCAATTGGCTATCCAGTGAACGCTGGTTAGCTCTTGATTTTCCTTCCACACACCGAGCCTTCAATAATCATTCTTATCTCCACTTCAGAATGTTCCATTCGTTCCCTGCGAATCTGGAATTCCTCTGACTCTCCACACCAGGCAGATTTTCCTAACAACACTGGTGAATGACCAGGTATTCCAATGCTGGTTTTCAGCGGCTGTTCACACTCACAGCCTTGCTGTTCAATTGGCAATCCAGTCAAACCTAGTCAGCTCTTCATTTTCCTGTCCACACAACCCAGCGTTCAGAAATCATTGGAATCTCTACTACAGAAATTTCCATTCATTCACTGTGAATCTGGAAATACTCTGAATCTGCATTCCAGGAAGGCTTTCGTTACACCACTGATGAATGTCCAAGTAATGCAATGCTGCTTCTTAGTGGTCTGTTCACACTCGAAACCGTGCTGTTCATTGGCTATCCACTCAATATCGGTCAGCTCTTCAATATCCTGTCCAGACTATCCAGATTCCTAAATGTTGGCAATCACCACTACAGAATGTTCCATTCAATCACGCGAATCTGGAATTCATCAGAGTCTCCACTCCTGGAAGGTTTTCGTGACACCACTGGTAAATGTCCAAGGAAGACAATGCTGGTTTTAAGCCGCCTGCTAACACACTCAGCCGTGCTGTTCAATTTGCTATCCACCCAACCCTATTCAGCTCTACATTTTCCTGTCCTCATAACCCAACCTTCAGAAATAATTGGTATCTCCTCCACAGAATGTTCCGTTCATTCACTGCGAATCTTAAATTCATCTGACTCTCAACTCCCGGCGGGTTATCGTTACACCACTTGTGAATGTCCAAGTAAGCCAATGCTGGTTTTCAGTGGCCTGTTCATACTAAGAGACGTGCTGTTCATTTGGCTATCCACTCCACCCTGTTCAGCTCTACATTTTCGTGTCCACAAAACCCAGCCTTCAGAAATCATTGGAATCACCACTAGAGAATGTTCCATTCATTCACTGCGAATCTGGAATTCATCTGAACCTCCACTCCTGGCAGGTTTTCGTTACGCCACTGGTGAATGTCCAAGTAACTCAATACTGGTTTTCAGAGGCATGTTCAACTCGCAGAAGTGCTGTTCAATGGGCTATCCACTCAATATTGGTCAGCTCTTCATTTTCCTCTCCACACAAACCAGCCTTCAGAAATCATTGGGCTCTCCACTACAGACTGTTCCATTCATTCACTGCGATTCTGCAATTCATCTGACTCTCCGCTCCAGGCAGGTTTTCATTACGGCACTGGTGAATGACCAAGTAATCCGATGCTGGTTTTCAGCCGCCTTTTCACACTCGCAGTGTGCTGTTCAATTGTCTATCCACTCAAACCTGGTCAGCCTTTCATTTTCTTTTCCACAATATCAGACTTCAGAAATCATTGGAATCGCCAGTACAGAATGTTCCATTCATTCACTGCCAATCTGGAATTCATCTGAATCTGCACTCCAGGTAGGCTTTCATTACACCACTTATGAATGTCCAAGTAACACAATGCTGGTTTTCAGCGGTCTGTTCACACTCTAAGCCCTGCTTTTTACTGGGTATCCACACAACTGTGGTCAGCTCTTCATTTTCATGTCCAAACAATCCAGACTTGAGAAATCATTGCAATCTCCAGTACAGAATGTTCCATTCATTCACTGCGAATCTGGAATTCAACTGAATCTCCACTACCTGCAGATTTATCTTACACCACTTGTGAATGTCCAGGTAAAACAATGCTGGTTTTCAGAGGCCTGTTCATGTTCGCAGTCGTGCTGTTCAATTGGCTATCCACTCAACCTGTTTTGCTCCTCATTTTCCTGTGCACACAACCCAGCCTTCAGAAATCATTGTAATCTCCACTACAGGATGTTCCATTCATTCACTGGGAATCTGGAATTCATCTGAATCTGCACTCCACGCAGGCTTTCGTTACACCACTGCTGAAAGTCGAAGTAATGCAATACTGGTTTTCAGTGGTCTGTTCACATTCGAAGCCGAGGCTTTTTACAGGCTATCCGCTCAACACTGGTCAGCTCTTCATTTTCGTGTCCCCACAATCCAGATTTCAGAAATCATTGCAATCTCCACTACAGAATGTTCCATTCATTCACTGCGAGTCTGGAGTTTATCTGATTCTCCACTCCCGCCTGGTTAACATTACACCACTTGTGAATGTCCAAGTAAGCCAATGCTGGTTTTCAGAGGCCTGTTCATACTCGCAGCCGTGCTGTTTAATTGACAATTCACTCCACCCTGTTCAGCTCTTCATTGTCCCACCACACTACCAGCCTTCAGAAATCTTTGTTATCTCCACTACAGAATGTTCCATTCATTCACTGCGAATCTGGAATTCATCTGACTCTCAACTCCACGCAGGTTTTCATTACACCACTGTTGAATGTCCAAGTAACCCAATGCTGGTTTTCAGCGGCCTGTTCATATTCGCAGCCCTGCTGTTTACTTGGCTATCGATTCAAGCCTGGTCAGCTCTTCATTTTCCTGTCCACACAACACAGGCTTCAGAAATCATTGGAATCTCCTCTACAGAATGTTCCATTCATTCACTGCGAATGTGGAATTCAACTGACTCTCCACTCCATGCAGGTTTTCCTTACACCACTGATGAATGTCCAAGTAACCCAATGCTGGTTTTCAGCTGCATGTTCACACTCGCAGCCATGCTATACAATTGGCTTTCCACTAAATCCTGATTAGTTCTTGATTTTCCTTCCACACGACCCAGCCTTCAGAAATCGTTGGAATCTCCACTAGAGAATGTTCCATTCATTCACTGCGAATCTGGAATTCCTCTGAACCTCCACTCCCGGCAGGTTTTCGTTACACCACTGTTGAATGTCCAAGTAACCCAATGTTTTAAGTGTTTTCTTCACAAGCGCAGTGGTGCTGTTCAATTGGCTATCCACTCAACCCTGGCCAGCTCTACATTTTCCTGTCCACACCACAGAGACTGGAGAAATCATTGTTATCTCCACTACAGAATGTTCCATTCATTCACAGCGAATCTGGAATTCATCTGAATCTCCACTCCCGGCAGGTTTTCGTGACACCACTGGTAAATATCCAAGTAAGCCAATGCTGGTTTTAAGTGGCCTGCTCATACTCTCAGCCGTGCTGTTCAATTTGCTATCCACTCAACCCTCTTCAGCTCCATTTTCCTGTCCACATAACCCAAACTTCAGAAACAATTGGTATCTCCTCCACAGAATGTTCCATTCATTGACGGCAAATCTGAAATTCATCTAATTCTCAACTCCCGTCAGGTTTTCGTTACACCACTTGTGAATGTCCAATTAAGCCAAAGCTGGTTTTCAGTGGCCTGTTCTTACTACGAGACGTGCTGTTCATTTGGCTATCCATTCCACCCTGTTCAGCTCTAACATTTTCGTGTCCACAAAACCCAGCCTTCAGAAATCATTGGAATCACCACTAGAGAATGTTCCATTCATTCACTGCGAATCTGGAATTCATCTGAATCTCCACTCCCGGCAGGTTTTCATTGCACCACTGCTGAATGTTCAAGTAACGCAATGATGGTTTTCAGCGGTCTATTCACACTCGAACCCGTGCTGTTCACGGTCTAGCGACTCAACACTGGTGAGTTCTTCTTTTTCCAGTTCAGACAATACAAACCTCAGAAACCATTGCAATCTACACTACAGAATGTTTCATTCATTCAGGCGAATCTTGAATTCATCTTGTTCTCCACTCCCAGCAGGTTTTCGTTTCACCACTGGTGAATGTCCAAGCAACCCAAGGCTGGTTTCAGCTGCGTGTTAACACTCGCAGCCGTGCTGTTCAATTGGCTATCCAGTGAACGCTGGTTAGCTCTTGATTTTCCTTCCACACACCGAGCCTTCAGAAATCATTCTTATCTCCACTTCAGAATGTTCCATTCGTTCCCTGCGAATCTGGAATTCCTCTGACTCTCCACACCAGGCAGATTTTCCTAACAACACTGGTGAATGACCAGGTAATCCAATGCTGGTTTTCAGCGGCTGTTCACACTCACAGCCTTGCTGTTCAATTGGCAATCCAGTCAAACCTAGTCAGCTCTTCATTTTCCTGTCCACACAACCCAGCGTTCAGAAATCATTGGAATCTCTACTACAGAAATTTCCATTCATTCACTGTGAATCTGGAAATACTCTGAATCTGCATTCCAGGAAGGCTTTCGTTACACCACTGATGAATGTCCAAGTAATGCAATGCTGCTTCTTAGTGGTCTGTTCACACTCGAAACCGTGCTGTTCATTGGCTATCCACTCAATATCGGTCAGCTCTTCAATATCCTGTCCAGACTATCCAGATTCCTAAATGTTGGCAATCACCACTACAGAATGTTCCATTCAATCACGCGAATCTGGAATTCATCAGAGTCTCCACTCCTGGAAGGTTTTCGTGACACCACTGGTAAATGTCCAAGGAAGACAATGCTGGTTTTAAGCCGCCTGCTAACACACTCAGCCGTGCTGTTCAATTTGCTATCCACCCAACCCTATTCAGCTCTACATTTTCCTGTCCTCATAACCCAACCTTCAGAAATAATTGGTATCTCCTCCACAGAATGTTCCGTTCATTCACTGCGAATCTTAAATTCATCTGACTCTCAACTCCCGGCGGGTTATCGTTACACCACTTGTGAATGTCCAAGTAAGCCAATGCTGGTTTTCAGTGGCCTGTTCATACTAAGAGACGTGCTGTTCATTTGGCTATCCACTCCACCCTGTTCAGCTCTACATTTTCGTGTCCACAAAACCCAGCCTTCAGAAATCATTGGAATCACCACTAGAGAATGTTCCATTCATTCACTGCGAATCTGGAATTCCTCTGAACCTCCACTCCTGGCAGGTTTTCGTTACGCCACTGGTGAATGTCCAAGTAACTCAATACTGGTTTTCAGAGGCATGTTCAACTCGCAGAAGTGCTGTTCAATGGGCTATCCACTCAATATTGGTCAGCTCTTCATTTTCCTCTCCACACAAACCAGCCTTCAGAAATCATTGGGCTCTCCACTACAGACTGTTCCATTCATTCACTGCGATTCTGCAATTCATCTGACTCTCCGCTCCAGGCAGGTTTTCATTACAGCACTGGTGAATGACCAAGTAATCCAATGCTGGTTTTCAGCCGCCTTTTCACACTCGCAGTGTGCTGTTCAATTGTCTATCCACTCAAACCTGGTCAGCCTTTCATTTTCTTTTCCACAATATCAGACTTCAGAAATCATTGGAATCGCCAGTACAGAATGTTCCATTCATTCACTGCCAATCTGGAATTCATCTGAATCTGCACTCCAGGTAGGCTTTCATTACACCACTTATGAATGTCCAAGTAACACAATGCTGGTTTTCAGCGGTCTGTTCACACTCTAAGCCCTGCTTTTTACTGGGTATCCACACAACTGTGGTCAGCTCTTCATTTTCATGTCCAAACAATCCAGACTTGAGAAATCATTGCAATCTCCAGTACAGAATGTTCCATTCATTCACTGCGAATCTGGAATTCAACTGAATCTCCACTACCTGCAGATTTATCTTACACCACTTGTGAATGTCCAAGTAAAACAATGCTGGTTTTCAGAGGCCTGTTCATGTTCGCAGTCGTGCTGTTCAATTGGCTATCCACTCAACCTGTTTTGCTCCTCATTTTCCTGTGCACACAACCCAGCCTTCAGAAATCATTGTAATCTCCACTACAGGATGTTCCATTCATTCACTGGGAATCTGGAATTCATCTGAATCTGCACTCCACGCAGGCTTTCGTTACACCACTGCTGAAAGTCGAAGTAATGCAATACTGGTTTTCAGTGGTCTGTTCACATTCGAAGCCGAGGCTTTTTACAGGCTATCCGCTCAACACTGGTCAGCTCTTCATTTTCGTGTCCCCACAATCCAGATTTCAGAAATCATTGCAATCTCCACTACAGAATGTTCCATTCATTCACTGCGAGTCTGGAGTTTATCTGATTCTCCACTCCCGCCTGGTTAACATTACACCACTTGTGAATGTCCAAGTAAGCCAATGCTGGTTTTCAGAGGCCTGTTCATACTCGCAGCCGTGCTGTTTAATTGACAATTCACTCCACCCTGTTCAGCTCTTCATTGTCCCACCACACTACCAGCCTTCAGAAATCTTTGTTATCTCCACTACAGAATGTTCCATTCATTCACTGCGAATCTGGAATTCATCTGACTCTCAACTCCACGCAGGTTTTCATTACACCACTGTTGAATGTCCAAGTAACCCAATGCTGGTTTTCAGCGGCCTGTTCATATTCGCAGCCCTGCTGTTTACTTGGCTATCGATTCAAGCCTGGTCAGCTCTTCATTTTCCTGTCCACACAACACAGGCTTCAGAAATCATTGGAATCTCCTCTACAGAATGTTCCATTCATTCACTGCGAATGTGGAATTCAACTGACTCTCCACTCCATGCAGGTTTTCCTTACACCACTGATGAATGTCCAAGTAACCCAATGCTGGTTTTCAGCTGCATGTTCACACTCGCAGCCATGCTATACAATTGGCTTTCCACTAAATCCTGATTAGTTCTTGATTTTCCTTCCACACGACCCAGCCTTCAGAAATCGTTGGAATCTCCACTAGAGAATGTTCCATTCATTCACTGCGAATCTGGAATTCCTCTGAACCTCCACTCCCGGCAGGTTTTCGTTACACCACTGTTGAATGTCCAAGTAACCCAATGTTTTAAGTGTTTTCTTCACAAGCGCAGTGGTGCTGTTCAATTGGCTATCCACTCAACCCTGGCCAGCTCTACATTTTCCTGTCCACACCACAGAGACTGGAGAAATCATTGTTATCTCCACTACAGAATGTTCCATTCATTCACAGCGAATCTGGAATTCATCTGAATCTCCACTCCCGGCAGGTTTTCGTGACACCACTGGTAAATATCCAAGTAAGCCAATGCTGGTTTTAAGTGGCCTGCTCATACTCTCAGCCGTGCTGTTCAATTTGCTATCCACTCAACCCTCTTCAGCTCCATTTTCCTGTCCACATAACCCAAACTTCAGAAACAATTGGTATCTCCTCCACAGAATGTTCCATTCATTGACGGCAAATCTGAAATTCATCTAATTCTCAACTCCCGTCAGGTTTTCGTTACACCACTTGTGAATGTCCAATTAAGCCAAAGCTGGTTTTCAGTGGCCTGTTCTTACTACGAGACGTGCTGTTCATTTGGCTATCCATTCCACCCTGTTCAGCTCTACATTTTCGTGTCCACAAAACCCAGCCTTCAGAAATCATTGGAATCACCACTAGAGAATGTTCCATTCATTCACTGCGAATCTGGAATTCATCTGAATCTCCACTCCCGGCAGGTTTTCATTGCACCACTGCTGAATGTTCAAGTAACGCAATGATGGTTTTCAGCGGTCTATTCACACTCGAACCCGTGCTGTTCACGGTCTAGCGACTCAACACTGGTGAGTTCTTCTTTTTCCAGTTCAGACAATACAAACCTCAGAAACCATTGCAATCTACACTACAGAATGTTTCATTCATTCAGGCGAATCTTGAATTCATCTTGTTCTCCACTCCCAGCAGGTTTTCGTTTCACCACTGGTGAATGTCCAAGCAACCCAAGGCTGGTTTCAGCTGCGTGTTAACACTCGCAGCCGTGCTGTTCAATTGGCTATCCAGTGAACGCTGGTTAGCTCTTGATTTTCCTTCCACACACCGAGCCTTCAGAAATCATTCTTATCTCCACTTCAGAATGTTCCATTCGTTCCCTGCGAATCTGGAATTCCTCTGACTCTCCACACCAGGCAGATTTTCCTAACAACACTGGTGAATGACCAGGTAATCCAATGCTGGTTTTCAGCGGCTGTTCACACTCACAGCCTTGCTGTTCAATTGGCAATCCAGTCAAACCTAGTCAGCTCTTCATTTTCCTGTCCACACAACCCAGCGTTCAGAAATCATTGGAATCTCTACTACAGAAATTTCCATTCATTCACTGTGAATCTGGAAATACTCTGAATCTGCATTCCAGGAAGGCTTTCGTTACACCACTGATGAATGTCCAAGTAATGCAATGCTGCTTCTTAGTGGTCTGTTCACACTCGAAACCGTGCTGTTCATTGGCTATCCACTCAATATCGGTCAGCTCTTCAATATCCTGTCCAGACTATCCAGATTCCTAAATGTTGGCAATCACCACTACAGAATGTTCCATTCAATCACGCGAATCTGGAATTCATCAGAGTCTCCACTCCTGGAAGGTTTTCGTGACACCACTGGTAAATGTCCAAGGAAGACAATGCTGGTTTTAAGCCGCCTGCTAACACACTCAGCCGTGCTGTTCAATTTGCTATCCACCCAACCCTATTCAGCTCTACATTTTCCTGTCCTCATAACCCAACCTTCAGAAATAATTGGTATCTCCTCCACAGAATGTTCCGTTCATTCACTGCGAATCTTAAATTCATCTGACTCTCAACTCCCGGCGGGTTATCGTTACACCACTTGTGAATGTCCAAGTAAGCCAATGCTGGTTTTCAGTGGCCTGTTCATACTAAGAGACGTGCTGTTCATTTGGCTATCCACTCCACCCTGTTCAGCTCTACATTTTCGTGTCCACAAAACCCAGCCTTCAGAAATCATTGGAATCACCACTAGAGAATGTTCCATTCATTCACTGCGAATCTGGAATTCCTCTGAACCTCCACTCCTGGCAGGTTTTCGTTACGCCACTGGTGAATGTCCAAGTAACTCAATACTGGTTTTCAGAGGCATGTTCAACTCGCAGAAGTGCTGTTCAATGGGCTATCCACTCAATATTGGTCAGCTCTTCATTTTCCTCTCCACACAAACCAGCCTTCAGAAATCATTGGGCTCTCCACTACAGACTGTTCCATTCATTCACTGCGATTCTGCAATTCATCTGACTCTCCGCTCCAGGCAGGTTTTCATTACAGCACTGGTGAATGACCAAGTAATCCAATGCTGGTTTTCAGCCGCCTTTTCACACTCGCAGTGTGCTGTTCAATTGTCTATCCACTCAAACCTGGTCAGCCTTTCATTTTCTTTTCCACAATATCAGACTTCAGAAATCATTGGAATCGCCAGTACAGAATGTTCCATTCATTCACTGCCAATCTGGAATTCATCTGAATCTGCACTCCAGGTAGGCTTTCATTACACCACTTATGAATGTCCAAGTAACACAATGCTGGTTTTCAGCGGTCTGTTCACACTCTAAGCCCTGCTTTTTACTGGGTATCCACACAACTGTGGTCAGCTCTTCATTTTCATGTCCAAACAATCCAGACTTGAGAAATCATTGCAATCTCCAGTACAGAATGTTCCATTCATTCACTGCGAATCTGGAATTCAACTGAATCTCCACTACCTGCAGATTTATCTTACACCACTTGTGAATGTCCAAGTAAAACAATGCTGGTTTTCAGAGGCCTGTTCATGTTCGCAGTCGTGCTGTTCAATTGGCTATCCACTCAACCTGTTTTGCTCCTCATTTTCCTGTGCACACAACCCAGCCTTCAGAAATCATTGTAATCTCCACTACAGGATGTTCCATTCATTCACTGGGAATCTGGAATTCATCTGAATCTGCACTCCACGCAGGCTTTCGTTACACCACTGCTGAAAGTCGAAGTAATGCAATACTGGTTTTCAGTGGTCTGTTCACATTCGAAGCCGAGGCTTTTTACAGGCTATCCGCTCAACACTGGTCAGCTCTTCATTTTCGTGTCCCCACAATCCAGATTTCAGAAATCATTGCAATCTCCACTACAGAATGTTCCATTCATTCACTGCGAGTCTGGAGTTTATCTGATTCTCCACTCCCGCCTGGTTAACATTACACCACTTGTGAATGTCCAAGTAAGCCAATGCTGGTTTTCAGAGGCCTGTTCATACTCGCAGCCGTGCTGTTTAATTGACAATTCACTCCACCCTGTTCAGCTCTTCATTGTCCCACCACACTACCAGCCTTCAGAAATCTTTGTTATCTCCACTACAGAATGTTCCATTCATTCACTGCGAATCTGGAATTCATCTGACTCTCAACTCCACGCAGGTTTTCATTACACCACTGTTGAATGTCCAAGTAACCCAATGCTGGTTTTCAGCGGCCTGTTCATATTCGCAGCCCTGCTGTTTACTTGGCTATCGATTCAAGCCTGGTCAGCTCTTCATTTTCCTGTCCACACAACACAGGCTTCAGAAATCATTGGAATCTCCTCTACAGAATGTTCCATTCATTCACTGCGAATGTGGAATTCAACTGACTCTCCACTCCATGCAGGTTTTCCTTACACCACTGATGAATGTCCAAGTAACCCAATGCTGGTTTTCAGCTGCATGTTCACACTCGCAGCCATGCTATACAATTGGCTTTCCACTAAATCCTGATTAGTTCTTGATTTTCCTTCCACACGACCCAGCCTTCAGAAATCGTTGGAATCTCCACTAGAGAATGTTCCATTCATTCACTGCGAATCTGGAATTCCTCTGAACCTCCACTCCCGGCAGGTTTTCGTTACACCACTGTTGAATGTCCAAGTAACCCAATGTTTTAAGTGTTTTCTTCACAAGCGCAGTGGTGCTGTTCAATTGGCTATCCACTCAACCCTGGCCAGCTCTACATTTTCCTGTCCACACCACAGAGACTGGAGAAATCATTGTTATCTCCACTACAGAATGTTCCATTCATTCACAGCGAATCTGGAATTCATCTGAATCTCCACTCCCGGCAGGTTTTCGTGACACCACTGGTAAATATCCAAGTAAGCCAATGCTGGTTTTAAGTGGCCTGCTCATACTCTCAGCCGTGCTGTTCAATTTGCTATCCACTCAACCCTCTTCAGCTCCATTTTCCTGTCCACATAACCCAAACTTCAGAAACAATTGGTATCTCCTCCACAGAATGTTCCATTCATTGACGGCAAATCTGAAATTCATCTAATTCTCAACTCCCGTCAGGTTTTCGTTACACCACTTGTGAATGTCCAATTAAGCCAAAGCTGGTTTTCAGTGGCCTGTTCTTACTACGAGACGTGCTGTTCATTTGGCTATCCATTCCACCCTGTTCAGCTCTACATTTTCGTGTCCACAAAACCCAGCCTTCAGAAATCATTGGAATCACCACTAGAGAATGTTCCATTCATTCACTGCGAATCTGGAATTCATCTGAATCTCCACTCCCGGCAGGTTTTCATTGCACCACTGCTGAATGTTCAAGTAACGCAATGATGGTTTTCAGCGGTCTATTCACACTCGAACCCGTGCTGTTCACGGTCTAGCGACTCAACACTGGTGAGTTCTTCTTTTTCCAGTTCAGACAATACAAACCTCAGAAACCATTGCAATCTACACTACAGAATGTTTCATTCATTCAGGCGAATCTTGAATTCATCTTGTTCTCCACTCCCAGCAGGTTTTCGTTTCACCACTGGTGAATGTCCAAGCAACCCAAGGCTGGTTTCAGCTGCGTGTTAACACTCGCAGCCGTGCTGTTCAATTGGCTATCCAGTGAACGCTGGTTAGCTCTTGATTTTCCTTCCACACACCGAGCCTTCAGAAATCATTCTTATCTCCACTTCAGAATGTTCCATTCGTTCCCTGCGAATCTGGAATTCCTCTGACTCTCCACACCAGGCAGATTTTCCTAACAACACTGGTGAATGACCAGGTAATCCAATGCTGGTTTTCAGCGGCTGTTCACACTCACAGCCTTGCTGTTCAATTGGCAATCCAGTCAAACCTAGTCAGCTCTTCATTTTCCTGTCCACACAACCCAGCGTTCAGAAATCATTGGAATCTCTACTACAGAAATTTCCATTCATTCACTGTGAATCTGGAAATACTCTGAATCTGCATTCCAGGAAGGCTTTCGTTACACCACTGATGAATGTCCAAGTAATGCAATGCTGCTTCTTAGTGGTCTGTTCACACTCGAAACCGTGCTGTTCATTGGCTATCCACTCAATATCGGTCAGCTCTTCAATATCCTGTCCAGACTATCCAGATTCCTAAATGTTGGCAATCACCACTACAGAATGTTCCATTCAATCACGCGAATCTGGAATTCATCAGAGTCTCCACTCCTGGAAGGTTTTCGTGACACCACTGGTAAATGTCCAAGGAAGACAATGCTGGTTTTAAGCCGCCTGCTAACACACTCAGCCGTGCTGTTCAATTTGCTATCCACCCAACCCTATTCAGCTCTACATTTTCCTGTCCTCATAACCCAACCTTCAGAAATAATTGGTATCTCCTCCACAGAATGTTCCGTTCATTCACTGCGAATCTTAAATTCATCTGACTCTCAACTCCCGGCGGGTTATCGTTACACCACTTGTGAATGTCCAAGTAAGCCAATGCTGGTTTTCAGTGGCCTGTTCATACTAAGAGACGTGCTGTTCATTTGGCTATCCACTCCACCCTGTTCAGCTCTACATTTTCGTGTCCACAAAACCCAGCCTTCAGAAATCATTGGAATCACCACTAGAGAATGTTCCATTCATTCACTGCGAATCTGGAATTCCTCTGAACCTCCACTCCTGGCAGGTTTTCGTTACGCCACTGGTGAATGTCCAAGTAACTCAATACTGGTTTTCAGAGGCATGTTCAACTCGCAGAAGTGCTGTTCAATGGGCTATCCACTCAATATTGGTCAGCTCTTCATTTTCCTCTCCACACAAACCAGCCTTCAGAAATCATTGGGCTCTCCACTACAGACTGTTCCATTCATTCACTGCGATTCTGCAATTCATCTGACTCTCCGCTCCAGGCAGGTTTTCATTACAGCACTGGTGAATGACCAAGTAATCCAATGCTGGTTTTCAGCCGCCTTTTCACACTCGCAGTGTGCTGTTCAATTGTCTATCCACTCAAACCTGGTCAGCCTTTCATTTTCTTTTCCACAATATCAGACTTCAGAAATCATTGGAATCGCCAGTACAGAATGTTCCATTCATTCACTGCCAATCTGGAATTCATCTGAATCTGCACTCCAGGTAGGCTTTCATTACACCACTTATGAATGTCCAAGTAACACAATGCTGGTTTTCAGCGGTCTGTTCACACTCTAAGCCCTGCTTTTTACTGGGTATCCACACAACTGTGGTCAGCTCTTCATTTTCATGTCCAAACAATCCAGACTTGAGAAATCATTGCAATCTCCAGTACAGAATGTTCCATTCATTCACTGCGAATCTGGAATTCAACTGAATCTCCACTACCTGCAGATTTATCTTACACCACTTGTGAATGTCCAAGTAAAACAATGCTGGTTTTCAGAGGCCTGTTCATGTTCGCAGTCGTGCTGTTCAATTGGCTATCCACTCAACCTGTTTTGCTCCTCATTTTCCTGTGCACACAACCCAGCCTTCAGAAATCATTGTAATCTCCACTACAGGATGTTCCATTCATTCACTGGGAATCTGGAATTCATCTGAATCTGCACTCCACGCAGGCTTTCGTTACACCACTGCTGAAAGTCGAAGTAATGCAATACTGGTTTTCAGTGGTCTGTTCACATTCGAAGCCGAGGCTTTTTACAGGCTATCCACTCAACACTGGTCAGCTCTTCATTTTCGTGTCCCCACAATCCAGATTTCAGAAATCATTGCAATCTCCACTACAGAATGTTCCATTCATTCACTGCGAGTCTGGAGTTTATCTGATTCTCCACTCCCGCCTGGTTAACATTACACCACTTGTGAATGTCCAAGTAAGCCAATGCTGGTTTTCAGAGGCCTGTTCATACTCGCAGCCGTGCTGTTTAATTGACAATTCACTCCACCCTGTTGAGCTCTTCATTGTCCCACCACACTACCAGCCTTCAGAAATCTTTGTTATCTCCACTACAGAATGTTCCATTCATTCACTGCGAATCTGGAATTCATCTGACTCTCAACTCCACGCAGGTTTTCATTACACCACTGTTGAATGTCCAAGTAACCCAATGCTGGTTTTCAGCGGCCTGTTCATATTCGCAGCCCTGCTGTTTACTTGGCTATCGATTCAAGCCTGGTCAGCTCTTCATTTTCCTGTCCACACAACACAGGCTTCAGAAATCATTGGAATCTCCTCTACAGAATGTTCCATTCATTCACTGCGAATGTGGAATTCAACTGACTCTCCACTCCATGCAGGTTTTCCTTACACCACTGATGAATGTCCAAGTAACCCAATGCTGGTTTTCAGCTGCATGTTCACACTCGCAGCCATGCTATACAATTGGCTTTCCACTAAATCCTGATTAGTTCTTGATTTTCCTTCCACACGACCCAGCCTTCAGAAATCGTTGGAATCTCCACTAGAGAATGTTCCATTCATTCACTGCGAATCTGGAATTCCTCTGAACCTCCACTCCCGGCAGGTTTTCGTTACACCACTGTTGAATGTCCAAGTAACCCAATGTTTTAAGTGTTTTCTTCACAAGCGCAGTGGTGCTGTTCAATTGGCTATCCACTCAACCCTGGCCAGCTCTACATTTTCCTGTCCACACCACAGAGACTGGAGAAATCATTGTTATCTCCACTACAGAATGTTCCATTCATTCACAGCGAATCTGGAATTCATCTGAATCTCCACTCCCGGCAGGTTTTCGTGACACCACTGGTAAATATCCAAGTAAGCCAATGCTGGTTTTAAGTGGCCTGCTCATACTCTCAGCCGTGCTGTTCAATTTGCTATCCACTCAACCCTCTTCAGCTCCATTTTCCTGTCCACATAACCCAAACTTCAGAAACAATTGGTATCTCCTCCACAGAATGTTCCATTCATTGACGGCAAATCTGAAATTCATCTAATTCTCAACTCCCGTCAGGTTTTCGTTACACCACTTGTGAATGTCCAATTAAGCCAAAGCTGGTTTTCAGTGGCCTGTTCTTACTACGAGACGTGCTGTTCATTTGGCTATCCATTCCACCCTGTTCAGCTCTACATTTTCGTGTCCACAAAACCCAGCCTTCAGAAATCATTGGAATCACCACTAGAGAATGTTCCATTCATTCACTGCGAATCTGGAATTCATCTGAATCTCCACTCCCGGCAGGTTTTCATTGCACCACTGCTGAATGTTCAAGTAACGCAATGATGGTTTTCAGCGGTCTATTCACACTCGAACCCGTGCTGTTCACGATCTAGCGACTCAACACTGGTGAGTTCTTCTTTTTCCAGTTCAGACAATACAAACCTCAGAAACCATTGCAATCTACACTACAGAATGTTTCATTCATTCAGGCGAATCTTGAATTCATCTTGTTCTCCACTCCCAGCAGGTTTTCGTTTCACCACTGGTGAATGTCCAAGCAACCCAAGGCTGGTTTCAGCTGCGTGTTAACACTCGCAGCCGTGCTGTTCAATTGGCTATCCAGTGAACGCTGGTTAGCTCTTGATTTTCCTTCCACACACCGAGCCTTCAGAAATCATTCTTATCTCCACTTCAGAATGTTCCATTCGTTCCCTGCGAATCTGGAATTCCTCTGACTCTCCACACCAGGCAGATTTTCCTAACAACACTGGTGAATGACCAGGTAATCCAATGCTGGTTTTCAGCGGCTGTTCACACTCACAGCCTTGCTGTTCAATTGGCAATCCAGTCAAACCTAGTCAGCTCTTCATTTTCCTGTCCACACAACCCAGCGTTCAGAAATCATTGGAATCTCTACTACAGAAATTTCCATTCATTCACTGTGAATCTGGAAATAATCTGAATCTGCATTCCAGGAAGGCTTTCGTTACACCACTGATGAATGTCCAAGTAATGCAATGCTGCTTCTTAGTGGTCTGTTCACACTCGAAACCGTGCTGTTCATTGGCTATCCACTCAATATCGGTCAGCTCTTCAATATCCTGTCCAGACTATCCAGATTCCTAAATGTTGGCAATCACCACTACAGAATGTTCCATTCAATCACGCGAATCTGGAATTCATCAGAGTCTCCACTCCTGGAAGGTTTTCGTGACACCACTGGTAAATGTCCAAGGAAGACAATGCTGGTTTTAAGCCGCCTGCTAACACACTCAGCCGTGCTGTTCAATTTGCTATCCACCCAACCCTATTCAGCTCTACATTTTCCTGTCCTCATAACCCAACCTTCAGAAATAATTGGTATCTCCTCCACAGAATGTTCCGTTCATTCACTGCGAATCTTAAATTCATCTGACTCTCAACTCCCGGCGGATTATCGTTACACCACTTGTGAATGTCCAAGTAAGCCAATGCTGGTTTTCAGTGGCCTGTTCATACTAAGAGACGTGCTGTTCATTTGGCTATCCACTCCACCCTGTTCAGCTCTACATTTTCGTGTCCACAAAACCCAGCCTTCAGAAATCATTGGAATCACCACTAGAGAATGTTCCATTCATTCACTGCGAATCTGGAATTCCTCTGAACCTCCACTCCTGGCAGGTTTTCGTTACGCCACTGGTGAATGTCCAAGTAACTCAATACTGGTTTTCAGAGGCATGTTCAACTCGCAGAAGTGCTGTTCAATGGGCTATCCACTCAATATTGGTCAGCTCTTCATTTTCCTCTCCACACAAACCAGCCTTCAGAAATCATTGGGCTCTCCACTACAGACTGTTCCATTCATTCACTGCGATTCTGCAATTCCTCTGACTCTCTGCTCCAGGCAGGTTTTCATTACAGCACTGGTGAATGACCAAGTAATCCAATGCTGGTTTTCAGCCGCCTTTTCACACTCGCAGTGTGCTGTTCAATTGTCTATCCACTCAAACCTGGTCAGCCTTTCATTTTCTTTTCCACAATATCAGACTTCAGAAATCATTGGAATCGCCAGTACAGAATGTTCCATTCATTCACTGCCAATCTGGAATTCATCTGAATCTGCACTCCAGGTAGGCTTTCATTACACCACTTATGAATGTCCAAGTAACACAATGCTGGTTTTCAGCGGTCTGTTCACACTCTAAGCCCTGCTTTTTACTGGGTATCCACACAACTGTGGTCAGCTCTTCATTTTCATGTCCAAACAATCCAGACTTGAGAAATCATTGCAATCTCCAGTACAGAATGTTCCATTCATTCACTGCGAATCTGGAATTCAACTGAATCTCCACTACCTGCAGATTTATCTTACACCACTTGTGAATGTCCAAGTAAAACAATGCTGGTTTTCAGAGGCCTGTTCATGTTCGCAGTCGTGCTGTTCAATTGGCTATCCACTCAACCTGTTTTGCTCCTCATTTTCCTGTGCACACAACCCAGCCTTCAGAAATCATTGTAATCTCCACTACAGGATGTTCCATTCATTCACTGGGAATCTGGAATTCATCTGAATCTGCACTCCACGCAGGCTTTCGTTACACCACTGCTGAAAGTCGAAGTAATGCAATACTGGTTTTCAGTGGTCTGTTCACATTCGAAGCCGAGGCTTTTTACAGGCTATCCACTCAACACTGGTCAGCTCTTCATTTTCGTGTCCCCACAATCCAGATTTCAGAAATCATTGCAATCTCCACTACAGAATGTTCCATTCATTCACTGCGAGTCTGGAGTTTATCTGATTCTCCACTCCCGCCTGTTTCACATTACACCACTTGTGAATGTCCAAGTAAGCCAATGCTGGTTTTCAGAGGCCTGTTCATACTCGCAGCCGTGCTGTTTAATTGACAATTCACTCCACCCTGTTCAGCTCTTCATTGTCCCACCACACTACCAGCCTTCAGAAATCTTTGTTATCTCCACTACAGAATGTTCCATTCATTCACTGCGAATCTGGAATTCATCTGACTCTCAACTCCACGCAGGTTTTCATTACACCACTGTTGAATGTCCAAGTAACCCAATGCTGGTTTTCAGCGGCCTGTTCATATTCGCAGCCCTGCTGTTTACTTGGCTATCGATTCAAGCCTGGTCAGCTCTTCATTTTCCTGTCCACACAACACAGGCTTCAGAAATCATTGGAATCTCCTCTACAGAATGTTCCATTCATTCACTGCGAATGTGGAATTCAACTGACTCTCCACTCCATGCAGGTTTTCCTTACACCACTGATGAATGTCCAAGTAACCCAATGCTGGTTTTCAGCTGCATGTTCACACTCGCAGCCATGCTATACAATTGGCTTTCCACTAAATCCTGATTAGTTCTTGATTTTCCTTCCACACGACCCAGCCTTCAGAAATCGTTGGAATCTCCACTAGAGAATGTTCCATTCATTCACTGCGAATCTGGAATTCCTCTGAACCTCCACTCCCGGCAGGTTTTCGTTACACCACTGTTGAATGTCCAAGTAACCCAATGTTTTAAGTGTTTTCTTCACAAGCGCAGTGGTGCTGTTCAATTGGCTATCCACTCAACCCTGGCCAGCTCTACATTTTCCTGTCCACACCACAGAGACTGGAGAAATCATTGTTATCTCCACTACAGAATGTTCCATTCATTCACAGCGAATCTGGAATTCATCTGAATCTCCACTCCCGGCAGGTTTTCGTGACACCACTGGTAAATATCCAAGTAAGCCAATGCTGGTTTTAAGTGGCCTGCTCATACTCTCAGCCGTGCTGTTCAATTTGCTATCCACTCAACCCTCTTCAGCTCCATTTTCCTGTCCACATAACCCAAACTTCAGAAACAATTGGTATCTCCTCCACAGAATGTTCCATTCATTGACGGCAAATCTGAAATTCATCTAATTCTCAACTCCCGTCAGGTTTTCGTTACACCACTTGTGAATGTCCAATTAAGCCAAAGCTGGTTTTCAGTGGCCTGTTCTTACTACGAGACGTGCTGTTCATTTGGCTATCCATTCCACCCTGTTCAGCTCTACATTTTCGTGTCCACAAAACCCAGCCTTCAGAAATCATTGGAATCACCACTAGAGAATGTTCCATTCATTCACTGCGAATCTGGAATTCATCTGAATCTCCACTCCCGGCAGGTTTTCATTGCACCACTGCTGAATGTTCAAGTAACGCAATGATGGTTTTCAGCGGTCTATTCACACTCGAACCCGTGCTGTTCACGGTCTAGCGACTCAACACTGGTGAGTTCTTCTTTTTCCAGTTCAGACAATACAAACCTCAGAAACCATTGCAATCTACACTACAGAATGTTTCATTCATTCAGGCGAATCTTGAATTCATCTTGTTCTCCACTCCCAGCAGGTTTTCGTTTCACCACTGGTGAATGTCCAAGCAACCCAAGGCTGGTTTCAGCTGCGTGTTAACACTCGCAGCCGTGCTGTTCAATTGGCTATCCAGTGAACGCTGGTTAGCTCTTGATTTTCCTTCCACACACCGAGCCTTCAGAAATCATTCTTATCTCCACTTCAGAATGTTCCATTCGTTCCCTGCGAATCTGGAATTCCTCTGACTCTCCACACCAGGCAGATTTTCCTAACAACACTGGTGAATGACCAGGTAATCCAATGCTGGTTTTCAGCGGCTGTTCACACTCACAGCCTTGCTGTTCAATTGGCAATCCAGTCAAACCTAGTCAGCTCTTCATTTTCCTGTCCACACAACCCAGCGTTCAGAAATCATTGGAATCTCTACTACAGAAATTTCCATTCATTCACTGTGAATCTGGAAATACTCTGAATCTGCATTCCAGGAAGGCTTTCGTTACACCACTGATGAATGTCCAAGTAATGCAATGCTGCTTCTTAGTGGTCTGTTCACACTCGAAACCGTGCTGTTCATTGGCTATCCACTCAATATCGGTCAGCTCTTCAATATCCTGTCCAGACTATCCAGATTCCTAAATGTTGGCAATCACCACTACAGAATGTTCCATTCAATCACGCGAATCTGGAATTCATCAGAGTCTCCACTCCTGGAAGGTTTTCGTGACACCACTGGTAAATGTCCAAGGAAGACAATGCTGGTTTTAAGCCGCCTGCTAACACACTCAGCCGTGCTGTTCAATTTGCTATCCACCCAACCCTATTCAGCTCTACATTTTCCTGTCCTCATAACCCAACCTTCAGAAATAATTGGTATCTCCTCCACAGAATGTTCCGTTCATTCACTGCGAATCTTAAATTCATCTGACTCTCAACTCCCGGCGGGTTATCGTTACACCACTTGTGAATGTCCAAGTAAGCCAATGCTGGTTTTCAGTGGCCTGTTCATACTAAGAGACGTGCTGTTCATTTGGCTATCCACTCCACCCTGTTCAGCTCTACATTTTCGTGTCCACAAAACCCAGCCTTCAGAAATCATTGGAATCACCACTAGAGAATGTTCCATTCATTCACTGCGAATCTGGAATTCCTCTGAACCTCCACTCCTGGCAGGTTTTCGTTACGCCACTGGTGAATGTCCAAGTCACTCAATACTGGTTTTCAGAGGCATGTTCAACTCGCAGAAGTGCTGTTCAATGGGCTATCCACTCAATATTGGTCAGCTCTTCATTTTCCTCTCCACACAAACCAGCCTTCAGAAATCATTGGGCTCTCCACTACAGACTGTTCCATTCATTCACTGCGATTCTGCAATTCATCTGACTCTCCGCTCCAGGCAGGTTTTCATTACAGCACTGGTGAATGACCAAGTAATCCAATGCTGGTTTTCAGCCGCCTTTTCACACTCGCAGTGTGCTGTTCAATTGTCTATCCACTCAAACCTGGTCAGCCTTTCATTTTCTTTTCCACAATATCAGACTTCAGAAACCATTGGAATCGCCAGTACAGAATGTTCCATTCATTCACTGCCAATCTGGAATTCATCTGAATCTGCACTCCAGGTAGGCTTTCATTACACCACTTATGAATGTCCAAGTAACACAATGCTGGTTTTCAGCGGTCTGTTCACACTCTAAGCCCTGCTTTTTACTGGGTATCCACACAACTGTGGTCAGCTCTTCATTTTCATGTCCAAACAATCCAGACTTGAGAAATCATTGCAATCTCCAGTACAGAATGTTCCATTCATTCACTGCGAATCTGGAATTCAACTGAATCTCCACTACCTGCAGATTTATCTTACACCACTTGTGAATGTCCAAGTAAAACAATGCTGGTTTTCAGAGGCCTGTTCATGTTCGCAGTCGTGCTGTTCAATTGGCTATCCACTCAACCTGTTTTGCTCCTCATTTTCCTGTGCACACAACCCAGCCTTCAGAAATCATTGTAATCTCCACTACAGGATGTTCCATTCATTCACTGGGAATCTGGAATTCATCTGTATCTGCACTCCACGCAGGCTTTCGTTACACCACTGCTGAAAGTCGAAGTAATGCAATACTGGTTTTCAGTGGTCTGTTCACATTCGAAGCCGAGGCTTTTTACAGGCTATCCACTCAACACTGGTCAGCTCTTCATTTTCGTGTCCCCACAATCCAGATTTCAGAAATCATTGCAATCTCCACTACAGAATGTTCCATTCATTCACTGCGAGTCTGGAGTTTATCTGATTCTCCACTCCCGCCTGTTTCACATTACACCACTTGTGAATGTCCAAGTAAGCCAATGCTGGTTTTCAGAGGCCTGTTCATACTCGCAGCCGTGCTGTTTAATTGACAATTCACTCCACCCTGTTCAGCTCTTCATTGTCCCACCACACTACCAGCCTTCAGAAATCTTTGTTATCTCCACTACAGAATGTTCCATTCATTCACTGCGAATCTGGAATTCATCTGACTCTCAACTCCACGCAGGTTTTCATTACACCACTGTTGAATGTCCAAGTAACCCAATGCTGGTTTTCAGCGGCCTGTTCATATTCGCAGCCCTGCTGTTTACTTGGCTATCGATTCAAGCCTGGTCAGCTCTTCATTTTCCTGTCCACACAACACAGGCTTCAGAAATCATTGGAATCTCCTCTACAGAATGTTCCATTCATTCACTGCGAATGTGGAATTCAACTGACTCTCCACTCCATGCAGGTTTTCCTTACACCACTGATGAATGTCCAAGTAACCCAATGCTGGTTTTCAGCTGCATGTTCACACTCGCAGCCATGCTATACAATTGGCTTTCCACTAAATCCTGATTAGTTCTTGATTTTCCTTCCACACGACCCAGCCTTCAGAAATCGTTGGAATCTCCACTAGAGAATGTTCCATTCATTCACTGCGAATCTGGAATTCCTCTGAACCTCCACTCCCGGCAGGTTTTCGTTACACCACTGTTGAATGTCCAAGTAACCCAATGTTTTAAGTGTTTTCTTCACAAGCGCAGTGGTGCTGTTCAATTGGCTATCCACTCAACCCTGGCCAGCTCTACATTTTCCTGTCCACACCACAGAGACTGGAGAAATCATTGTTATCTCCACTACAGAATGTTCCATTCATTCACAGCGAATCTGGAATTCATCTGAATCTCCACTCCCGGCAGGTTTTCGTGACACCACTGGTAAATATCCAAGTAAGCCAATGCTGGTTTTAAGTGGCCTGCTCATACTCTCAGCCGTGCTGTTCAATTTGCTATCCACTCAACCCTCTTCAGCTCCATTTTCCTGTCCACATAACCCAAACTTCAGAAACAATTGGTATCTCCTCCACAGAATGTTCCATTCATTGACGGCAAATCTGAAATTCATCTAATTCTCAACTCCCGTCAGGTTTTCGTTACACCACTTGTGAATGTCCAATTAAGCCAAAGCTGGTTTTCAGTGGCCTGTTCTTACTACGAGACGTGCTGTTCATTTGGCTATCCATTCCACCCTGTTCAGCTCTACATTTTCGTGTCCACAAAACCCAGCCTTCAGAAATCATTGGAATCACCACTAGAGAATGTTCCATTCATTCACTGCGAATCTGGAATTCATCTGAATCTCCACTCCCGGCAGGTTTTCATTGCACCACTGCTGAATGTTCAAGTAACGCAATGATGGTTTTCAGCGGTCTATTCACACTCGAACCCGTGCTGTTCACGGTCTAGCGACTCAACACTGGTGAGTTCTTCTTTTTCCAGTTCAGACAATATAAACCTCAGAAACCATTGCAATCTACACTACAGAATGTTTCATTCATTCAGGCGAATCTTGAATTCATCTTGTTCTCCACTCCCAGCAGGTTTTCGTTTCACCACTGGTGAATGTCCAAGCAACCCAAGGCTGGTTTCAGCTGCGTGTTAACACTCGCAGCCGTGCTGTTCAATTGGCTATCCAGTGAACGCTGGTTAGCTCTTGATTTTCCTTCCACACACCGAGCCTTCAGAAATCATTCTTATCTCCACTTCAGAATGTTCCATTCGTTCCCTGCGAATCTGGAATTCCTCTGACTCTCCACACCAGGCAGATTTTCCTAACAACACTGGTGAATGACCAGGTAATCCAATGCTGGTTTTCAGCGGCTGTTCACACTCACAGCCTTGCTGTTCAATTGGCAATCCAGTCAAACCTAGTCAGCTCTTCATTTTCCTGTCCACACAACCCAGCGTTCAGAAATCATTGGAATCTCTACTACAGAAATTTCCATTCATTCACTGTGAATCTGGAAATACTCTGAATCTGCATTCCAGGAAGGCTTTCGTTACACCACTGATGAATGTCCAAGTAATGCAATGCTGCTTCTTAGTGGTCTGTTCACACTCGAAACCGTGCTGTTCATTGGCTATCCACTCAATATCGGTCAGCTCTTCAATATCCTGTCCAGACTATCCAGATTCCTAAATGTTGGCAATCACCACTACAGAATGTTCCATTCAATCACGCGAATCTGGAATTCATCAGAGTCTCCACTCCTGGAAGGTTTTCGTGACACCACTGGTAAATGTCCAAGGAAGACAATGCTGGTTTTAAGCCGCCTGCTAACACACTCAGCCGTGCTGTTCAATTTGCTATCCACCCAACCCTATTCAGCTCTACATTTTCCTGTCCTCATAACCCAACCTTCAGAAATAATTGGTATCTCCTCCACAGAATGTTCCGTTCATTCACTGCGAATCTTAAATTCATCTGACTCTCAACTCCCGGCGGGTTATCGTTACACCACTTGTGAATGTCCAAGTAAGCCAATGCTGGTTTTCAGTGGCCTGTTCATACTAAGAGACGTGCTGTTCATTTGGCTATCCACTCCACCCTGTTCAGCTCTACATTTTCGTGTCCACAAAACCCAGCCTTCAGAAATCATTGGAATCACCACTAGAGAATGTTCCATTCATTCACTGCGAATCTGGAATTCCTCTGAACCTCCACTCCTGGCAGGTTTTCGTTACGCCACTGGTGAATGTCCAAGTAACTCAATACTGGTTTTCAGAGGCATGTTCAACTCGCAGAAGTGCTGTTCAATGGGCTATCCACTCAATATTGGTCAGCTCTTCATTTTCCTCTCCACACAAACCAGCCTTCAGAAATCATTGGGCTCTCCACTACAGACTGTTCCATTCATTCACTGCGATTCTGCAATTCATCTGACTCTCCGCTCCAGGCAGGTTTTCATTACAGCACTGGTGAATGACCAAGTAATCCAATGCTGGTTTTCAGCCGCCTTTTCACACTCGCAGTGTGCTGTTCAATTGTCTATCCACTCAAACCTGGTCAGCCTTTCATTTTCTTTTCCACAATATCAGACTTCAGAAATCATTGGAATCGCCAGTACAGAATGTTCCATTCATTCACTGCCAATCTGGAATTCATCTGAATCTGCACTCCAGGTAGGCTTTCATTACACCACTTATGAATGTCCAAGTAACACAATGCTGGTTTTCAGCGGTCTGTTCACACTCTAAGCCCTGCTTTTTACTGGGTATCCACACAACTGTGGTCAGCTCTTCATTTTCATGTCCAAACAATCCAGACTTGAGAAATCATTGCAATCTCCAGTACAGAATGTTCCATTCATTCACTGCGAATCTGGAATTCAACTGAATCTCCACTACCTGCAGATTTATCTTACACCACTTGTGAATGTCCAAGTAAAACAATGCTGGTTTTCAGAGGCCTGTTCATGTTCGCAGTCGTGCTGTTCAATTGGCTATCCACTCAACCTGTTTTGCTCCTCATTTTCCTGTGCACACAACCCAGCCTTCAGAAATCATTGTAATCTCCACTACAGGATGTTCCATTCATTCACTGGGAATCTGGAATTCATCTGTATCTGCACTCCACGCAGGCTTTCGTTACACCACTGCTGAAAGTCGAAGTAATGCAATACTGGTTTTCAGTGGTCTGTTCACATTCGAAGCCGAGGCTTTTTACAGGCTATCCACTCAACACTGGTCAGCTCTTCATTTTCGTGTCCCCACAATCCAGATTTCAGAAATCATTGCAATCTCCACTACAGAATGTTCCATTCATTCACTGCGAGTCTGGAGTTTATCTGATTCTCCACTCCCGCCTGGTTAACATTACACCACTTGTGAATGTCCAAGTAAGCCAATGCTGGTTTTCAGAGGCCTGTTCATACTCGCAGCCGTGCTGTTTAATTGACAATTCACTCCACCCTGTTCAGCTCTTCATTGTCCCACCACACTACCAGCCTTCAGAAATCTTTGTTATCTCCACTACAGAATGTTCCATTCATTCACTGCGAATCTGGAATTCATCTGACTCTCAACTCCACGCAGGTTTTCATTACACCACTGTTGAATGTCCAAGTAACCCAATGCTGGTTTTCAGCGGCCTGTTCATATTCGCAGCCCTGCTGTTTACTTGGCTATCGATTCAAGCCTGGTCAGCTCTTCATTTTCCTGTCCACACAACACAGGCTTCAGAAATCATTGGAAACTCCTCTACAGAATGTTCCATTCATTCACTGCGAATGTGGAATTCAACTGACTCTCCACTCCATGCAGGTTTTCCTTACACCACTGATGAATGTCCAAGTAACCCAATGCTGGTTTTCAGCTGCATGTTCACACTCGCAGCCATGCTATACAATTGGCTTTCCACTAAATCCTGATTAGTTCTTGATTTTCCTTCCACACGACCCAGCCTATAGAAATCGTTGGAATCTCCACTAGAGAATGTTCCATTCATTCACTGCGAATCTGGAATTCCTCTGAACCTCCACTCCCGGCAGGTTTTCGTTACACCACTGTTGAATGTCCAAGTAACCCAATGTTTTAAGTGTTTTCTTCACAAGCGCAGTGGTGCTGTTCAATTGGCTATCCACTCAACCCTGGCCAGCTCTACATTTTCCTGTCCACACCACAGAGACTGGAGAAATCATTGTTATCTCCACTACAGAATGTTCCATTCATTCACAGCGAATCTGGAATTCATCTGAATCTCCACTCCCGGCAGGTTTTCGTGACACCACTGGTAAATATCCAAGTAAGCCAATGCTGGTTTTAAGTGGCCTGCTCATACTCTCAGCCGTGCTGTTCAATTTGCTATCCACTCAACCCTCTTCAGCTCCATTTTCCTGTCCACATAACCCAAACTTCAGAAACAATTGGTATCTCCTCCACAGAATGTTCCATTCATTGACGGCAAATCTGAAATTCATCTAATTCTCAACTCCCGTCAGGTTTTCGTTACACCACTTGTGAATGTCCAATTAAGCCAAAGCTGGTTTTCAGTGGCCTGTTCTTACTACGAGACGTGCTGTTCATTTGGCTATCCATTCCACCCTGTTCAGCTCTACATTTTCGTGTCCACAAAACCCAGCCTTCAGAAATCATTGGAATCACCACTAGAGAATGTTCCATTCATTCACTGCGAATCTGGAATTCATCTGAATCTCCACTCCCGGCAGGTTTTCATTGCACCACTGCTGAATGTTCAAGTAACGCAATGATGGTTTTCAGCGGTCTATTCACACTCGAACCCGTGCTGTTCACGGTCTAGCGACTCAACACTGGTGAGTTCTTCTTTTTCCAGTTCAGACAATACAAACCTCAGAAACCATTGCAATCTACACTACAGAATGTTTCATTCATTCAGGCGAATCTTGAATTCATCTTGTTCTCCACTCCCAGCAGGTTTTCGTTTCACCACTGGTGAATGTCCAAGCAACCCAAGGCTGGTTTCAGCTGCGTGTTAACACTCGCAGCCGTGCTGTTCAATTGGCTATCCAGTGAACGCTGGTTAGCTCTTGATTTTCCTTCCACACACCGAGCCTTCAGAAATCATTCTTATCTCCACTTCAGAATGTTCCATTCGTTCCCTGCGAATCTGGAATTCCTCTGACTCTCCACACCAGGCAGATTTTCCTAACAACACTGGTGAATGACCAGGTAATCCAATGCTGGTTTTCAGCGGCTGTTCACACTCACAGCCTTGCTGTTCAATTGGCAATCCAGTCAAACCTAGTCAGCTCTTCATTTTCCTGTCCACACAACCCAGCGTTCAGAAATCATTGGAATCTCTACTACAGAAATTTCCATTCATTCACTGTGAATCTGGAAATACTCTGAATCTGCATTCCAGGAAGGCTTTCGTTACACCACTGATGAATGTCCAAGTAATGCAATGCTGCTTCTTAGTGGTCTGTTCACACTCGAAACCGTGCTGTTCATTGGCTATCCACTCAATATCGGTCAGCTCTTCAATATCCTGTCCAGACTATCCAGATTCCTAAATGTTGGCAATCACCACTACAGAATGTTCCATTCAATCACGCGAATCTGGAATTCATCAGAGTCTCCACTCCTGGAAGGATTTCATGACACCACTGGTAAATGTCCAAGGAAGACAATGCTGGTTTTAAGCCGCCTGCTAACACACTCAGCCGTGCTGTTCAATTTGCTATCCACCCAACCCTATTCAGCTCTACATTTTCCTGTCCTCATAACCCAACCTTCAGAAATAATTGGTATCTCCTCCACAGAATGTTCCGTTCATTCACTGCGAATCTTAAATTCATCTGACTCTCAACTCCCGGCGGGTTATCGTTACACCACTTGTGAATGTCCAAGTAAGCCAATGCTGGTTTTCAGTGGCCTGTTCATACTAAGAGACGTGCTGTTCATTTGGCTATCCACTCCACCCTGTTCAGCTCTACATTTTCGTGTCCACAAAACCCAGCCTTCAGAAATCATTGGAATCACCACTAGAGAATGTTCCATTCATTCACTGCGAATCTGGAATTCCTCTGAACCTCCACTCCTGGCAGGTTTTCGTTACGCCACTGGTGAATGTCCAAGTAACTCAATACTGGTTTTCAGAGGCATGTTCAACTCGCAGAAGTGCTGTTCAATGGGCTATCCACTCAATATTGGTCAGCTCTTCATTTTCCTCTCCACACAAACCAGCCTTCAGAAATCATTGGGCTCTCCACTACAGACTGTTCCATTCGTTCACTGCGATTCTGCAATTCATCTGACTCTCCGCTCCAGGCAGGTTTTCATTACAGCACTGGTGAATGACCAAGTAATCCAATGCTGGTTTTCAGCCGCCTTTTCACACTCGCAGTGTGCTGTTCAATTGTCTATCCACTCAAACCTGGTCAGCCTTTCATTTTCTTTTCCACAATATCAGACTTCAGAAATCATTGGAATCGCCAGTACAGAATGTTCCATTCATTCACTGCCAATCTGGAATTCATCTGAATCTGCACTCCAGGTAGGCTTTCATTACACCACTTATGAATGTCCAAGTAAAACAATGCTGGTTTTCAGCGATCTGTTCACACTCTAAGCCCTGCTTTTTACTGGGTATCCACACAACTGTGGTCAGCTCTTCATTTTCATGTCCAAACAATCCAGACTTGAGAAATCATTGCAATCTCCAGTACAGAATGTTCCATTCATTCACTGCGAATCTGGAATGCAACTGAATCTCCACTACCTGCAGATTTATCTTACACCACTTGTGAATGTCCAAGTAAAACAATGCTGGTTTTCAGAGGCCTGTTCATGTTCGCAGTCGTGCTGTTCAATTGGCTATCCACTCAACCTGTTTTGCTCCTCATTTTCCTGTGCACACAACCCAGCCTTCAGAAATCATTGTAATCTCCACTACAGGATGTTCCATTCATTCACTGGGAATCTGGAATTCATCTGAATCTGCACTCCACGCAGGCTTTCGTTACACCACTGCTGAAAGTCGAAGTAATGCAATACTGGTTTTCAGTGGTCTGTTCACATTCGAAGCCGAGGCTTTTTACAGGCTATCCACTCAACACTGGTCAGCTCTTCATTTTCGTGTCCCCACAATCCAGATTTCATAAATCATTGCAATCTCCACTACAGAATGTTCCATTCATTCACTGCGAGTCTGGAGTTTATCTGATTCTCCACTCCCGCCTGGTTAACATTACACCACTTGTGAATGTCCAAGTAAGCCAATGCTGGTTTTCAGAGGCCTGTTCATACTCGCAGCCGTGCTGTTTAATTGACAATTCACTCCACCCTGTTCAGCTCTTCATTGTCCCACCACACTACCAGCCTTCAGAAATCTTTGTTATCTCCACTACAGAATGTTCCATTCATTCACTGCGAATCTGGAATTCATCTGACTCTCAACTCCACGCAGGTTTTCATTACACCACTGTTGAATGTCCAAGTAACCCAATGCTGGTTTTCAGCGGCCTGTTCATATTCGCAGCCCTGCTGTTTACTTGGCTATCGATTCAAGCCTGGTCAGCTCTTCATTTTCCTGTCCACACAACACAGGCTTCAGAAATCATTGGAAACTCCTCTACAGAATGTTCCATTCATTCACTGCGAATGTGGAATTCAACTGACTCTCCACTCCATGCAGGTTTTCCTTACACCACTGATGAATGTCCAAGTAACCCAATGCTGGTTTTCAGCTGCATGTTCACACTCGCAGCCATGCTATACAATTGGCTTTCCACTAAATCCTGATTAGTTCTTGATTTTCCTTCCACACGACCCAGCCTTCAGAAATCGTTGGAATCTCCACTAGAGAATGTTCCATTCATTCACTGCGAATCTGGAATTCCTCTGAACCTCCACTCCCGGCAGGTTTTCGTTACACCACTGTTGAATGTCCAAGTAACCCAATGTTTTAAGTGTTTTCTTCACAAGCGCAGTGGTGCTGTTCAATTGGCTATCCACTCAACCCTGGCCAGCTCTACATTTTCCTGTCCACACCACAGAGACTGGAGAAATCATTGTTATCTCCACTACAGAATGTTCCATTCATTCACAGCGAATCTGGAATTCATCTGAATCTCCACTCCCGGCAGGTTTTCGTGACACCACTGGTAAATATCCAAGTAAGCCAATGCTGGTTTTAAGTGGCCTGCTCATACTCTCAGCCGTGCTGTTCAATTTGCTATCCACTCAACCCTCTTCAGCTCCATTTTCCTGTCCACATAACCCAAACTTCAGAAACAATTGGTATCTCCTCCACAGAATGTTCCATTCATTGACGGCAAATCTGAAATTCATCTAATTCTCAACTCCCGTCAGGTTTTCGTTACACCACTTGTGAATGTCCAATTAAGCCAAAGCTGGTTTTCAGTGGCCTGTTCTTACTACGAGACGTGCTGTTCATTTGGCTATCCATTCCACCCTGTTCAGCTCTACATTTTCGTGTCCACAAAACCCAGCCTTCAGAAATCATTGGAATCACCACTAGAGAATGTTCCATTCATTCACTGCGAATCTGGAATTCATCTGAATCTCCACTCCCGGCAGGTTTTCATTGCACCACTGCTGAATGTTCAAGTAACGCAATGATGGTTTTCAGCGGTCTATTCACACTCGAACCCGTGCTGTTCACGGTCTAGCGACTCAACACTGGTGAGTTCTTCTTTTTCCAGTTCAGACAATACAAACCTCAGAAACCATTGCAATCTACACTACAGAATGTTTCATTCATTCAGGCGAATCTTGAATTCATCTTGTTCTCCACTCCCAGCAGGTTTTCGTTTCACCACTGGTGAATGTCCAAGCAACCCAAGGCTGGTTTCAGCTGCGTGTTAACACTCGCAGCCGTGCTGTTCAATTGGCTATCCAGTGAACGCTGGTTAGCTCTTGATTTTCCTTCCACACACCGAGCCTTCAGAAATCATTCTTATCTCCACTTCAGAATGTTCCATTCGTTCCCTGCGAATCTGGAATTCCTCTGACTCTCCACACCAGGCAGATTTTCCTAACAACACTGGTGAATGACCAGGTAATCCAATGCTGGTTTTCAGCGGCTGTTCACACTCACAGCCTTGCTGTTCAATTGGCAATCCAGTCAAACCTAGTCAGCTCTTCATTTTCCTGTCCACACAACCCAGCGTTCAGAAATCATTGGAATCTCTACTACAGAAATTTCCATTCATTCACTGTGAATCTGGAAATACTCTGAATCTGCATTCCAGGAAGGCTTTCGTTACACCACTGATGAATGTCCAAGTAATGCAATGCTGCTTCTTAGTGGTCTGTTCACACTCGAAACCGTGCTGTTCATTGGCTATCCACTCAATATCGGTCAGCTCTTCAATATCCTGTCCAGACTATCCAGATTCCTAAATGTTGGCAATCACCACTACAGAATGTTCCATTCAATCACGCGAATCTGGAATTCATCAGAGTCTCCACTCCTGGAAGGTTTTCGTGACACCACTGGTAAATGTCCAAGGAAGACAATGCTGGTTTTAAGCCGCCTGCTAACACACTCAGCCGTGCTGTTCAATTTGCTATCCACCCAACCCTATTCAGCTCTACATTTTCCTGTCCTCATAACCCAACTTTCAGAAATAATTGGTATCTCCTCCACAGAATGTTCCGTTCATTCACTGCGAATCTTAAATTCATCTGACTCTCAACTCCCGGCGGGTTATCGTTACACCACTTGTGAATGTCCAAGTAAGCCAATGCTGGTTTTCAGTGGCCTGTTCATACTAAGAGACGTGCTGTTCATTTGGCTATCCACTCCACCCTGTTCAGCTCTACATTTTCGTGTCCACAAAACCCAGCCTTCAGAAATCATTGGAATCACCACTAGAGAATGTTCCATTCATTCACTGCGAATCTGGAATTCCTCTGAACCTCCACTCCTGGCAGGTTTTCGTTACGCCACTGGTGAATGTCCAAGTAACTCAATACTGGTTTTCAGAGGCATGTTCAACTCGCAGAAGTGCTGTTCAATGGGCTATCCACTCAATATTGGTCAGCTCTTCATTTTCCTCTCCACACAAACCAGCCTTCAGAAATCATTGGGCTCTCCACTACAGACTGTTCCATTCGTTCACTGCGATTCTGCAATTCATCTGACTCTCCGCTCCAGGCAGGTTTTCATTACAGCACTGGTGAATGACCAAGTAATCCAATGCTGGTTTTCAGCCGCCTTTTCACACTCGCAGTGTGCTGTTCAATTGTCTATCCACTCAAACCTGGTCAGCCTTTCATTTTCTTTTCCACAATATCAGACTTCAGAAATCATTGGAATCGCCAGTACAGAATGTTCCATTCATTCACTGCCAATCTGGAATTCATCTGAATCTGCACTCCAGGTAGGCTTTCATTACACCACTTATGAATGTCCAAGTAAAACAATGCTGGTTTTCAGCGATCTGTTCACACTCTAAGCCCTGCTTTTTACTGGGTATCCACACAACTGTGGTCAGCTCTTCATTTTCATGTCCAAACAATCCAGACTTGAGAAATCATTGCAATCTCCAGTACAGAATGTTCCATTCATTCACTGCGAATCTGGAATGCAACTGAATCTCCACTACCTGCAGATTTATCTTACACCACTTGTGAATGTCCAAGTAAAACAATGCTGGTTTTCAGAGGCCTGTTCATGTTCGCAGTCGTGCTGTTCAATTGGCTATCCACTCAACCTGTTTTGCTCCTCATTTTCCTGTGCACACAACCCAGCCTTCAGAAATCATTGTAATCTCCACTACAGGATGTTCCATTCATTCACTGGGAATCTGGAATTCATCTGAATCTGCACTCCACGCAGGCTTTCGTTACACCACTGCTGAAAGTCGAAGTAATGCAATACTGGTTTTCAGTGGTCTGTTCACATTCGAAGCCGAGGCTTTTTACAGGCTATCCACTCAACACTGGTCAGCTCTTCATTTTCGTGTCCCCACAATCCAGATTTCATAAATCATTGCAATCTCCACTACAGAATGTTCCATTCATTCACTGCGAGTCTGGAGTTTATCTGATTCTCCACTCCCGCCTGGTTAACATTACACCACTTGTGAATGTCCAAGTAAGCCAATGCTGGTTTTCAGAGGCCTGTTCATACTCGCAGCCGTGCTGTTTAATTGACAATTCACTCCACCCTGTTCAGCTCTTCATTGTCCCACCACACTACCAGCCTTCAGAAATCTTTGTTATCTCCACTACAGAATGTTCCATTCATTCACTGCGAATCTGGAATTCATCTGACTCTCAACTCCACGCAGGTTTTCATTACACCACTGTTGAATGTCCAAGTAACCCAATGCTGGTTTTCAGCGGCCTGTTCATATTCGCAGCCCTGCTGTTTACTTGGCTATCGATTCAAGCCTGGTCAGCTCTTCATTTTCCTGTCCACACAACACAGGCTTCAGAAATCATTGGAAACTCCTCTACAGAATGTTCCATTCATTCACTGCGAATGTGGAATTCAACTGACTCTCCACTCCATGCAGGTTTTCCTTACACCACTGATGAATGTCCAAGTAACCCAATGCTGGTTTTCAGCTGCATGTTCACACTCGCAGCCATGCTATACAATTGGCTTTCCACTAAATCCTGATTAGTTCTTGATTTTCCTTCCACACGACCCAGCCTTCAGAAATCGTTGGAATCTCCACTAGAGAATGTTCCATTCATTCACTGCGAATCTGGAATTCCTCTGAACCTCCACTCCCGGCAGGTTTTCGTTACACCACTGTTGAATGTCCAAGTAACCCAATGTTTTAAGTGTTTTCTTCACAAGCGCAGTGGTGCTGTTCAATTGGCTATCCACTCAACCCTGGCCAGCTCTACATTTTCCTGTCCACACCACAGAGACTGGAGAAATCATTGTTATCTCCACTACAGAATGTTCCATTCATTCACAGCGAATCTGGAATTCATCTGAATCTCCACTCCCGGCAGGTTTTCGTGACACCACTGGTAAATATCCAAGTAAGCCAATGCTGGTTTTAAGTGGCCTGCTCATACTCTCAGCCGTGCTGTTCAATTTGCTATCCACTCAACCCTCTTCAGCTCCATTTTCCTGTCCACATAACCCAAACTTCAGAAACAATTGGTATCTCCTCCACAGAATGTTCCATTCATTGACGGCAAATCTGAAATTCATCTAATTCTCAACTCCCGTCAGGTTTTCGTTACACCACTTGTGAATGTCCAATTAAGCCAAAGCTGGTTTTCAGTGGCCTGTTCTTACTACGAGACGTGCTGTTCATTTGGCTATCCATTCCATCCTGTTCAGCTCTACATTTTCGTGTCCACAAAACCCAGCCTTCAGAAATCATTGGAATCACCACTAGAGAATGTTCCATTCATTCACTGCGAATCTGGAATTCATCTGAATCTCCACTCCCGGCAGGTTTTCATTGCACCACTGCTGAATGTTCAAGTAACGCAATGATGGTTTTCAGCGGTCTATTCACACTCGAACCCGTGCTGTTCACGGTCTAGCGACTCAACACTGGTGAGTTCTTCTTTTTCCAGTTCAGACAATACAAACCTCAGAAACCATTGCAATCTACACTACAGAATGTTTCATTCATTCAGGCGAATCTTGAATTCATCTTGTTCTCCACTCCCAGCAGGTTTTCGTTTCACCACTGGTGAATGTCCAAGCAACCCAAGGCTGGTTTCAGCTGCGTGTTAACACTCGCAGCCGTGCTGTTCAATTGGCTATCCAGTGAACGCTGGTTAGCTCTTGATTTTCCTTCCACACACCGAGCCTTCAGAAATCATTCTTATCTCCACTTCAGAATGTTCCATTCGTTCCCTGCGAATCTGGAATTCCTCTGACTCTCCACACCAGGCAGATTTTCCTAACAACACTGGTGAATGACCAGGTAATCCAATGCTGGTTTTCAGCGGCTGTTCACACTCACAGCCTTGCTGTTCAATTGGCAATCCAGTCAAACCTAGTCAGCTCTTCATTTTCCTGTCCACACAACCCAGCGTTCAGAAATCATTGGAATCTCTACTACAGAAATTTCCATTCATTCACTGTGAATCTGGAAATACTCTGAATCTGCATTCCAGGAAGGCTTTCGTTACACCACTGATGAATGTCCAAGTAATGCAATGCTGCTTCTTAGTGGTCTGTTCACACTCGAAACCGTGCTGTTCATTGGCTATCCACTCAATATCGGTCAGCTCTTCAATATCCTGTCCAGACTATCCAGATTCCTAAATGTTGGCAATCACCACTACAGAATGTTCCATTCAATCACGCGAATCTGGAATTCATCAGAGTCTCCACTCCTGGAAGGTTTTCGTGACACCACTGGTAAATGTCCAAGGAAGACAATGCTGGTTTTAAGCCGCCTGCTAACACACTCAGCCGTGCTGTTCAATTTGCTATCCACCCAACCCTATTCAGCTCTACATTTTCCTGTCCTCATAACCCAACTTTCAGAAATAATTGGTATCTCCTCCACAGAATGTTCCGTTCATTCACTGCGAATCTTAAATTCATCTGACTCTCAACTCCCGGCGGGTTATCGTTACACCACTTGTGAATGTCCAAGTAAGCCAATGCTGGTTTTCAGTGGCCTGTTCATACTAAGAGACGTGCTGTTCATTTGGCTATCCACTCCACCCTGTTCAGCTCTACATTTTCGTGTCCACAAAACCCAGCCTTCAGAAATCATTGGAATCACCACTAGAGAATGTTCCATTCATTCACTGCGAATCTGGAATTCCTCTGAACCTCCACTCCTGGCAGGTTTTCGTTACGCCACTGGTGAATGTCCAAGTAACTCAATACTGGTTTTCAGAGGCATGTTCAACTCGCAGAAGTGCTGTTCAATGGGCTATCCACTCAATATTGGTCAGCTCTTCATTTTCCTCTCCACACAAACCAGCCTTCAGAAATCATTGGGCTCTCCACTACAGACTGTTCCATTCATTCACTGCGATTCTGCAATTCATCTGACTCTCCGCTCCAGGCAGGTTTTCATTACAGCACTGGTGAATGACCAAGTAATCCAATGCTGGTTTTCAGCCGCCTTTTCACACTCGCAGTGTGCTGTTCAATTGTCTATCCACTCAAACCTGGTCAGCCTTTCATTTTCTTTTCCACAATATCAGACTTCAGAAATCATTGGAATCGCCAGTACAGAATGTTCCATTCATTCACTGCCAATCTGGAATTCATCTGAATCTGCACTCCAGGTAGGCTTTCATTACACCACTTATGAATGTCCAAGTAACACAATGCTGGTTTTCAGCGGTCTGTTCACACTCTAAGCCCTGCTTTTTACTGGGTATCCACACAACTGTGGTCAGCTCTTCATTTTCATGTCCAAACAATCCAGACTTGAGAAATCATTGCAATCTCCAGTACAGAATGTTCCATTCATTCACTGCGAATCTGGAATGCAACTGAATCTCCACTACCTGCAGATTTATCTTACACCACTTGTGAATGTCCAAGTAAAACAATGCTGGTTTTCAGAGGCCTGTTCATGTTCGCAGTCGTGCTGTTCAATTGGCTATCCACTCAACCTGTTTTGCTCCTCATTTTCCTGTGCACACAACCCAGCCTTCAGAAATCATTGTAATCTCCACTACAGGATGTTCCATTCATTCACTGGGAATCTGGAATTCATCTGAATCTGCACTCCACGCAGGCTTTCGTTACACCACTGCTGAAAGTCGAAGTAATGCAATACTGGTTTTCAGTGGTCTGTTCACATTCGAAGCCGAGGCTTTTTACAGGCTATCCACTCAACACTGGTCAGCTCTTCATTTTCGTGTCCCCACAATCCAGATTTCAGAAATCATTGCAATCTCCACTACAGAATGTTCCATTCATTCACTGCGAGTCTGGAGTTTATCTGATTCTCCACTCCCGCCTGGTTAACATTACACCACTTGTGAATGTCCAAGTAAGCCAATGCTGGTTTTCAGAGGCCTGTTCATACTCGCAGCCGTGCTGTTTAATTGACAATTCACTCCACCCTGTTCAGCTCTTCATTGTCCCACCACACTACCAGCCTTCAGAAATCTTTGTTATCTCCACTACAGAATGTTCCATTCATTCACTGCGAATCTGGAATTCATCTGACTCTCAACTCCACGCAGGTTTTCATTACACCACTGTTGAATGTCCAAGTAACCCAATGCTGGTTTTCAGCGGCCTGTTCATATTCGCAGCCCTGCTGTTTACTTGGCTATCGATTCAAGCCTGGTCAGCTCTTCATTTTCCTGTCCACACAACACAGGCTTCAGAAATCATTGGAAACTCCTCTACAGAATGTTCCATTCATTCACTGCGAATGTGGAATTCAACTGACTCTCCACTCCATGCAGGTTTTCCTTACACCACTGATGAATGTCCAAGTAACCCAATGCTGGTTTTCAGCTGCATGTTCACACTCGCAGCCATGCTATACAATTGGCTTTCCACTAAATCCTGATTAGTTCTTGATTTTCCTTCCACACGACCCAGCCTTCAGAAATCGTTGGAATCTCCACTAGAGAATGTTCCATTCATTCACTGCGAATCTGGAATTCCTCTGAACCTCCACTCCCGGCAGGTTTTCGTTACACCACTGTTGAATGTCCAAGTAACCCAATGTTTTAAGTGTTTTCTTCACAAGCGCAGTGGTGCTGTTCAATTGGCTATCCACTCAACCCTGGCCAGCTCTACATTTTCCTGTCCACACCACAGAGACTGGAGAAATCATTGTTATCTCCACTACAGAATGTTCCATTCATTCACAGCGAATCTGGAATTCATCTGAATCTCCACTCCCGGCAGGTTTTCGTGACACCACTGGTAAATATCCAAGTAAGCCAATGCTGGTTTTAAGTGGCCTGCTCATACTCTCAGCCGTGCTGTTCAATTTGCTATCCACTCAACCCTCTTCAGCTCCATTTTCCTGTCCACATAACCCAAACTTCAGAAACAATTGGTATCTCCTCCACAGAATGTTCCATTCATTGACGGCAAATCTGAAATTCATCTAATTCTCAACTCCCGTCAGGTTTTCGTTACACCACTTGTGAATGTCCAATTAAGCCAAAGCTGGTTTTCAGTGGCCTGTTCTTACTACGAGACGTGCTGTTCATTTGGCTATCCATTCCACCCTGTTCAGCTCTACATTTTCGTGTCCACAAAACCCAGCCTTCAGAAATCATTGGAATCACCACTAGAGAATGTTCCATTCATTCACTGCGAATCTGGAATTCATCTGAATCTCCAATCCCGGCAGGTTTTCACTGCACCACTGCTGAATGTTCAAGTAACGCAATGATGGTTTTCAGCGGTCTATTCACACTCGAACCCGTGCTGTTCACGGTCTAGCGACTCAACACTGGTGAGTTCTTCTTTTTCCAGTTCAGACAATACAAACCTCAGAAACCATTGCAATCTACACTACAGAATGTTTCATTCATTCAGGCGAATCTTGAATTCATCTTGTTCTCCACTCCCAGCAGGTTTTCGTTTCACCACTGGTGAATGTCCAAGCAACCCAAGGCTGGTTTCAGCTGCGTGTTAACACTCGCAGCCGTGCTGTTCAATTGGCTATCCAGTGAACGCTGGTTAGCTCTTGATTTTCCTTCCACACACCGAGCCTTCAGAAATCATTCTTATCTCCACTTCAGAATGTTCCATTCGTTCCCTGCGAATCTGGAATTCCTCTGACTCTCCACACCAGGCAGATTTTCCTAACAACACTGGTGAATGACCAGGTAATCCAATGCTGGTTTTCAGCGGCTGTTCACACTCACAGCCTTGCTGTTCAATTGGCAATCCAGTCAAACCTAGTCAGCTCTTCATTTTCCTGTCCACACAACCCAGCGTTCAGACATCATTGGAATCTCTACTACAGAAATTTCCATTCATTCACTGTGAATCTGGAAATACTCTGAATCTGCATTCCAGGAAGGCTTTCGTTACACCACTGATGAATGTCCAAGTAATGCAATGCTGCTTCTTAGTGGTCTGTTCACACTCGAAACCGTGCTGTTCATTGGCTATCCACTCAATATCGGTCAGCTCTTCAATATCCTGTCCAGACTATCCAGATTCCTAAATGTTGGCAATCACCACTACAGAATGTTCCATTCAATCACGCGAATCTGGAATTCATCAGAGTCTCCACTCCTGGAAGGTTTTCGTGACACCACTGGTAAATGTCCAAGGAAGACAATGCTGGTTTTAAGCCGCCTGCTAACACACTCAGCCGTGCTGTTCAATTTGCTATCCACCCAACCCTATTCAGCTCTACATTTTCCTGTCCTCATAACCCAACCTTCAGAAATAATTGGTATCTCCTCCACAGAATGTTCCGTTCATTCACTGCGAATCTTAAATTCATTTGACTCTCAACTCCCGGCGGGTTATCGTTACACCACTTGTGAATGTCCAAGTAAGCCAATGCTGGTTTTCAGTGGCCTGTTCATACTAAGAGACGTGCTGTTCATTTGGCTATCCACTCCACCCTGTTCAGCTCTACATTTTCGTGTCCACAAAACCCAGCCTTCAGAAATCATTGGAATCACCACTAGAGAATGTTCCATTCATTCACTGCGAATCTGGAATTCCTCTGAACCTCCACTCCTGGCAGGTTTTCGTTACGCCACTGGTGAATGTCCAAGTCACTCAATACTGGTTTTCAGAGGCATGTTCAACTCGCAGAAGTGCTGTTCAATGGGCTATCCACTCAATATTGGTCAGCTCTTCATTTTCCTCTCCACACAAACCAGCCTTCAGAAATCATTGGGCTCTCCACTACAGACTGTTCCATTCATTCACTGCGATTCTGCAATTCATCTGACTCTCCGCTCCAGGCAGGTTTTCATTACAGCACTGGTGAATGACCAAGTAATCCAATGCTGGTTTTCAGCCGCCTTTTCACACTCGCAGTGTGCTGTTCAATTGTCTATCCACTCAAACCTGGTCAGCCTTTCATTTTCTTTTCCACAATATCAGACTTCAGAAATCATTGGAATCGCCAGTACAGAATGTTCCATTCATTCACTGCCAATCTGGAATTCATCTGAATCTGCACTCCAGGTAGGCTTTCATTACACCACTTATGAATGTCCAAGTAACACAATGCTGGTTTTCAGCGGTCTGTTCACACTCTAAGCCCTGCTTTTTACTGGGTATCCACACAACTGTGGTCAGCTCTTCATTTTCATGTCCAAACAATCCAGACTTGAGAAATCATTGCAATCTCCAGTACAGAATGTTCCATTCATTCACTGCGAATCTGGAATTCAACTGAATCTCCACTACCTGCAGATTTATCTTACACCACTTGTGAATGTCCAAGTAAAACAATGCTGGTTTTCAGAGGCCTGTTCATGTTCGCAGTCGTGCTGTTCAATTGGCTATCCACTCAACCTGTTTTGCTCCTCATTTTCCTGTGCACACAACCCAGCCTTCAGAAATCATTGTAATCTCCACTACAGGATGTTCCATTCATTCACTGGGAATCTGGAATTCATCTGAATCTGCACTCCACGCAGGCTTTCGTTACACCACTGCTGAAAGTCGAAGTAATGCAATACTGGTTTTCAGTGGTCTGTTCACATTCGAAGCCGAGGCTTTTTACAGGCTATCCACTCAACACTGGTCAGCTCTTCATTTTCGTGTCCCCACAATCCAGATTTCAGAAATCATTGCAATCTCCACTACAGAATGTTCCATTCATTCACTGCGAGTCTGGAGTTTATCTGATTCTCCACTCCCGCCTGGTTAACATTACACCACTTGTGAATGTCCAAGTAAGCCAATGCTGGTTTTCAGAGGCCTGTTCATACTCGCAGCCGTGCTGTTTAATTGACAATTCACTCCACCCTGTTCAGCTCTTCATTGTCCCACCACACTACCAGCCTTCAGAAATCTTTGTTATCTCCACTACAGAATGTTCCATTCATTCACTGCGAATCTGGAATTCATCTGACTCTCAACTCCACGCAGGTTTTCATTACACCACTGTTGAATGTCCAAGTAACCCAATGCTGGTTTTCAGCGGCCTGTTCATATTCGCAGCCCTGCTGTTTACTTGGCTATCGATTCAAGCCTGGTCAGCTCTTCATTTTCCTGTCCACACAACACAGGCTTCAGAAATCATTGGAATCTCCTCTACAGAATGTTCCATTCATTCACTGCGAATGTGGAATTCAACTGACTCTCCACTCCATGCAGGTTTTCCTTACACCACTGATGAATGTCCAAGTAACCCAATGCTGGTTTTCAGCTGCATGTTCACACTCGCAGCCATGCTATACAATTGGCTTTCCACTAAATCCTGATTAGTTCTTGATATTCCTTCCACACGACCCAGCCTTCAGAAATCGTTGGAATCTCCACTAGAGAATGTTCCATTCATTCACTGCGAATCTGGAATTCCTCTGAACCTCCACTCCCGGCAGGTTTTCGTTACACCACTGTTGAATGTCCAAGTAACCCAATGTTTTAAGTGTTTTCTTCACAAGCGCAGTGGTGCTGTTCAATTGGCTATCCACTCAACCCTGGCCAGCTCTACATTTTCCTGTCCACACCACAGAGACTGGAGAAATCATTGTTATCTCCACTACAGAATGTTCCATTCATTCACAGCGAATCTGGAATTCATCTGAATCTCCACTCCCGGCAGGTTTTCGTGACACCACTGGTAAATATCCAAGTAAGCCAATGCTGGTTTTAAGTGGCCTGCTCATACTCTCAGCCGTGCTGTTCAATTTGCTATCCACTCAACCCTCTTCAGCTCCATTTTCCTGTCCACATAACCCAAACTTCAGAAACAATTGGTATCTCCTCCACAGAATGTTCCATTCATTGACGGCAAATCTGAAATTCATCTAATTCTCAACTCCCGTCAGGTTTTCGTTACACCACTTGTGAATGTCCAATTAAGCCAAAGCTGGTTTTCAGTGGCCTGTTCTTACTACGAGACGTGCTGTTCATTTGGCTATCCATTCCACCCTGTTCAGCTCTACATTTTCGTGTCCACAAAACCCAGCCTTCAGAAATCATTGGAATCACCACTAGAGAATGTTCCATTCATTCACTGCGAATCTGGAATTCATCTGAATCTCCACTCCCGGCAGGTTTTCATTGCACCACTGCTGAATGTTCAAGTAACGCAATGATGGTTTTCAGCGGTCTATTCACACTCGAACCCGTGCTGTTCACGGTCTAGCGACTCAACACTGGTGAGTTCTTCTTTTTCCAGTTCAGACAATACAAACCTCAGAAACCATTGCAATCTACACTACAGAATGTTTCATTCATTCAGGCGAATCTTGAATTCATCTTGTTCTCCACTCCCAGCAGGTTTTCGTTTCACCACTGGTGAATGTCCAAGCAACCCAAGGCTGGTTTCAGCTGCGTGTTAACACTCGCAGCCGTGCTGTTCAATTGGCTATCCAGTGAACGCTGGTTAGCTCTTGATTTTCCTTCCACACACCGAGCCTTCAGAAATCATTCTTATCTCCACTTCAGAATGTTCCATTCGTTCCCTGCGAATCTGGAATTCCTCTGACTCTCCACACCAGGCAGATTTTCCTAACAACACTGGTGAATGACCAGGTAATCCAATGCTGGTTTTCAGCGGCTGTTCACACTCACAGCCTTGCTGTTCAATTGGCAATCCAGTCAAACCTAGTCAGCTCTTCATTTTCCTGTCCACACAACCCAGCGTTCAGACATCATTGGAATCTCTACTACAGAAATTTCCATTCATTCACTGTGAATCTGGAAATACTCTGAATCTGCATTCCAGGAAGGCTTTCGTTACACCACTGATGAATGTCCAAGTAATGCAATGCTGCTTCTTAGTGGTCTGTTCACACTCGAAACCGTGCTGTTCATTGGCTATCCACTCAATATCGGTCAGCTCTTCAATATCCTGTCCAGACTATCCAGATTCCTAAATGTTGGCAATCACCACTACAGAATGTTCCATTCAATCACGCGAATCTGGAATTCATCAGAGTCTCCACTCCTGGAAGGTTTTCGTGACACCACTGGTAAATGTCCAAGGAAGACAATGCTGGTTTTAAGCCGCCTGCTAACACACTCAGCCGTGCTGTTCAATTTGCTATCCACCCAACCCTATTCAGCTCTACATTTTCCTGTCCTCATAACCCAACCTTCAGAAATAATTGGTATCTCCTCCACAGAATGTTCCGTTCATTCACTGCGAATCTTAAATTCATCTGACTCTCAACTCCCGGCGGGTTATCGTTACACCACTTGTGAATGTCCAAGTAAGCCAATGCTGGTTTCAAGTGGCCTGTTCATACTAAGAGACGTGCTGTTCATTTGGCTATCCACTCCACCCTGTTCAGCTCTACATTTTCGTGTCCACAAAACCCAGCCTTCAGAAATCATTGGAATCACCACTAGAGAATGTTCCATTCATTCACTGCGAATCTGGAATTCCTCTGAACCTCCACTCCTGGCAGGTTTTCGTTACGCCACTGGTGAATGTCCAAGTCACTCAATACTGGTTTTCAGAGGCATGTTCAACTCGCAGAAGTGCTGTTCAATGGGCTATCCACTCAATATTGGTCAGCTCTTCATTTTCCTCTCCACACAAACCAGCCTTCAGAAATCATTGGGCTCTCCACTACAGACTGTTCCATTCATTCACTGCGATTCTGCAATTCATCTGACTCTCCGCTCCAGGCAGGTTTTCATTACAGCACTGGTGAATGACCAAGTAATCCAATGCTGGTTTTCAGCCGCCTTTTCACACTCGCAGTGTGCTGTTCAATTGTCTATCCACTCAAACCTGGTCAGCCTTTCATTTTCTTTTCCACAATATCAGACTTCAGAAATCATTGGAATCGCCAGTACAGAATGTTCCATTCATTCACTGCCAATCTGGAATTCATCTGAATCTGCACTCCAGGTAGGCTTTCATTACACCACTTATGAATGTCCAAGTAACACAATGCTGGTTTTCAGCGGTCTGTTCACACTCTAAGCCCTGCTTTTTACTGGGTATCCACACAACTGTGGTCAGCTCTTCATTTTCATGTCCAAACAATCCAGACTTGAGAAATCATTGCAATCTCCAGTACAGAATGTTCCATTCATTCACTGCGAATCTGGAATTCAACTGAATCTCCACTACCTGCAGATTTATCTTACACCACTTGTGAATGTCCAAGTAAAACAATGCTGGTTTTCAGAGGCCTGTTCATGTTCGCAGTCGTGCTGTTCAATTGGCTATCCACTCAACCTGTTTTGCTCCTCATTTTCCTGTGCACACAACCCAGCCTTCAGAAATCATTGTAATCTCCACTACAGGATGTTCCATTCATTCACTGGGAATCTGGAATTCATCTGAATCTGCACTCCACGCAGGCTTTCGTTACACCACTGCTGAAAGTCGAAGTAATGCAATACTGGTTTTCAGTGGTCTGTTCACATTCGAAGCCGAGGCTTTTTACAGGCTATCCACTCAACACTGGTCAGCTCTTCATTTTCGTGTCCCCACAATCCAGATTTCAGAAATCATTGCAATCTCCACTACAGAATGTTCCATTCATTCACTGCGAGTCTGGAGTTTATCTGATTCTCCACTCCCGCCTGGTTAACATTACACCACTTGTGAATGTCCAAGTAAGCCAATGCTGGTTTTCAGAGGCCTGTTCATACTCGCAGCCGTGCTGTTTAATTGACAATTCACTCCACCCTGTTGAGCTCTTCATTGTCCCACCACACTACCAGCCTTCAGAAATCTTTGTTATCTCCACTACAGAATGTTCCATTCATTCACTGCGAATCTGGAATTCATCTGACTCTCAACTCCACGCAGGTTTTCATTACACCACTGTTGAATGTCCAAGTAACCCAATGCTGGTTTTCAGCGGCCTGTTCATATTCGCAGCCCTGCTGTTTACTTGGCTATCGATTCAAGCCTGGTCAGCTCTTCATTTTCCTGTCCACACAACACAGGCTTCAGAAATCATTGGAATCTCCTCTACAGAATGTTCCATTCATTCACTGCGAATGTGGAATTCAACTGACTCTCCACTCCATGCAGGTTTTCCTTACACCACTGATGAATGTCCAAGTAACCCAATGCTGGTTTTCAGCTGCATGTTCACACTCGCAGCCATGCTATACAATTGGCTTTCCACTAAATCCTGATTAGTTCTTGATTTTCCTTCCACACGACCCAGCCTTCAGAAATCGTTGGAATCTCCACTAGAGAATGTTCCATTCATTCACTGCGAATCTGGAATTCCTCTGAACCTCCACTCCCGGCAGGTTTTCGTTACACCACTGTTGAATGTCCAAGTAACCCAATGTTTTAAGTGTTTTCTTCACAAGCGCAGTGGTGCTGTTCAATTGGCTATCCACTCAACCCTGGCCAGCTCTACATTTTCCTGTCCACACCACAGAGACTGGAGAAATCATTGTTATCTCCACTACAGAATGTTCCATTCATTCACAGCGAATCTGGAATTCATCTGAATCTCCACTCCCGGCAGGTTTTCGTGACACCACTGGTAAATATCCAAGTAAGCCAATGCTGGTTTTAAGTGGCCTGCTCATACTCTCAGCCGTGCTGTTCAATTTGCTATCCACTCAACCCTCTTCAGCTCCATTTTCCTGTCCACATAACCCAAACTTCAGAAACAATTGGTATCTCCTCCACAGAATGTTCCATTCATTGACGGCAAATCTGAAATTCATCTAATTCTCAACTCCCGTCAGGTTTTCGTTACACCACTTGTGAATGTCCAATTAAGCCAAAGCTGGTTTTCAGTGGCCTGTTCTTACTACGAGACGTGCTGTTCATTTGGCTATCCATTCCACCCTGTTCAGCTCTACATTTTCGTGTCCACAAAACCCAGCCTTCAGAAATCATTGGAATCACCACTAGAGAATGTTCCATTCATTCACTGCGAATCTGGAATTCATCTGAATCTCCACTCCCGGCAGGTTTTCATTGCACCACTGCTGAATGTTCAAGTAACGCAATGATGGTTTTCAGCGGTCTATTCACACTCGAACCCGTGCTGTTCACGGTCTAGCGACTCAACACTGGTGAGTTCTTCTTTTTCCAGTTCAGACAATACAAACCTCAGAAACCATTGCAATCTACACTACAGAATGTTTCATTCATTCAGGCGAATCTTGAATTCATCTTGTTCTCCACTCCCAGCAGGTTTTCGTTTCACCACTGGTGAATGTCCAAGCAACCCAAGGCTGGTTTCAGCTGCGTGTTAACACTCGCAGCCGTGCTGTTCAATTGGCTATCCAGTGAACGCTGGTTAGCTCTTGATTTTCCTTCCACACACCGAGCCTTCAGAAATCATTCTTATCTCCACTTCAGAATGTTCCATTCGTTCCCTGCGAATCTGGAATTCCTCTGACTCTCCACACCAGGCAGATTTTCCTAACAACACTGGTGAATGACCAGGTAATCCAATGCTGGTTTTCAGCGGCTGTTCACACTCACAGCCTTGCTGTTCAATTGGCAATCCAGTCAAACCTAGTCAGCTCTTCATTTTCCTGTCCACACAACCCAGCGTTCAGACATCATTGGAATCTCTACTACAGAAATTTCCATTCATTCACTGTGAATCTGGAAATACTCTGAATCTGCATTCCAGGAAGGCTTTCGTTACACCACTGATGAATGTCCAAGTAATGCAATGCTGCTTCTTAGTGGTCTGTTCACACTCGAAACCGTGCTGTTCATTGGCTATCCACTCAATATCGGTCAGCTCTTCAATATCCTGTCCAGACTATCCAGATTCCTAAATGTTGGCAATCACCACTACAGAATGTTCCATTCAATCACGCGAATCTGGAATTCATCAGAGTCTCCACTCCTGGAAGGTTTTCGTGACACCACTGGTAAATGTCCAAGGAAGACAATGCTGGTTTTAAGCCGCCTGCTAACACACTCAGCCGTGCTGTTCAATTTGCTATCCACCCAACCCTATTCAGCTCTACATTTTCCTGTCCTCATAACCCAACCTTCAGAAATAATTGGTATCTCCTCCACAGAATGTTCCGTTCATTCACTGCGAATCTTAAATTCATCTGACTCTCAACTCCCGGCGGGTTATCGTTACACCACTTGTGAATGTCCAAGTAAGCCAATGCTGGTTTTCAGTGGCCTGTTCATACTAAGAGACGTGCTGTTCATTTGGCTATCCACTCCACCCTGTTCAGCTCTACATTTTCGTGTCCACAAAACCCAGCCTTCAGAAATCATTGGAATCACCACTAGAGAATGTTCCATTCATTCACTGCGAATCTGGAATTCCTCTGAACCTCCACTCCTGGCAGGTTTTCGTTACGCCACTGGTGAATGTCCAAGTCACTCAATACTGGTTTTCAGAGGCATGTTCAACTCGCAGAAGTGCTGTTCAATGGGCTATCCACTCAATATTGGTCAGCTCTTCATTTTCCTCTCCACACAAACCAGCCTTCAGAAATCATTGGGCTCTCCACTACAGACTGTTCCATTCATTCACTGCGATTCTGCAATTCATCTGACTCTCCGCTCCAGGCAGGTTTTCATTACAGCACTGGTGAATGACCAAGTAATCCAATGCTGGTTTTCAGCCGCCTTTTCACACTCGCAGTGTGCTGTTCAATTGTCTATCCACTCAAACCTGGTCAGCCTTTCATTTTCTTTTCCACAATATCAGACTTCAGAAATCATTGGAATCGCCAGTACAGAATGTTCCATTCATTCACTGCCAATCTGGAATTCATCTGAATCTGCACTCCAGGTAGGCTTTCATTACACCACTTATGAATGTCCAAGTAACACAATGCTGGTTTTCAGCGGTCTGTTCACACTCTAAGCCCTGCTTTTTACTGGGTATCCACACAACTGTGGTCAGCTCTTCATTTTCATGTCCAAACAATCCAGACTTGAGAAATCATTGCAATCTCCAGTACAGAATGTTCCATTCATTCACTGCGAATCTGGAATTCAACTGAATCTCCACTACCTGCAGATTTATCTTACACCACTTGTGAATGTCCAAGTAAAACAATGCTGGTTTTCAGAGGCCTGTTCATGTTCGCAGTCGTGCTGTTCAATTGGCTATCCACTCAACCTGTTTTGCTCCTCATTTTCCTGTGCACACAACCCAGCCTTCAGAAATCATTGTAATCTCCACTACAGGATGTTCCATTCATTCACTGGGAATCTGGAATTCATCTGAATCTGCACTCCACGCAGGCTTTCGTTACACCACTGCTGAAAGTCGAAGTAATGCAATACTGGTTTTCAGTGGTCTGTTCACATTCGAAGCCGAGGCTTTTTACAGGCTATCCACTCAACACTGGTCAGCTCTTCATTTTCGTGTCCCCACAATCCAGATTTCAGAAATCATTGCAATCTCCACTACAGAATGTTCCATTCATTCACTGCGAGTCTGGAGTTTATCTGATTCTCCACTCCCGCCTGGTTCACATTACACCACTTGTGAATGTCCAAGTAAGCCAATGCTGGTTTTCAGAGGCCTGTTCATACTCGCAGCCGTGCTGTTTAATTGACAATTCACTCCACCCTGTTGAGCTCTTCATTGTCCCACCACACTACCAGCCTTCAGAAATCTTTGTTATCTCCACTACAGAATGTTCCATTCATTCACTGCGAATCTGGAATTCATCTGACTCTCAACTCCACGCAGGTTTTCATTACACCACTGTTGAATGTCCAAGTAACCCAATGCTGGTTTTCAGCGGCCTGTTCATATTCGCAGCCCTGCTGTTTACTTGGCTATCGATTCAAGCCTGGTCAGCTCTTCATTTTCCTGTCCACACAACACAGGCTTCAGAAATCATTGGAATCTCCTCTACAGAATGTTCCATTCATTCACTGCGAATGTGGAATTCAACTGACTCTCCACTCCATGCAGGTTTTCCTTACACCACTGATGAATGTCCAAGTAACCCAATGCTGGTTTTCAGCTGCATGTTCACACTCGCAGCCATGCTATACAATTGGCTTTCCACTAAATCCTGATTAGTTCTTGATTTTCCTTCCACACGACCCAGCCTTCAGAAATCGTTGGAATCTCCACTAGAGAATGTTCCATTCATTCACTGCGAATCTGGAATTCCTCTGAACCTCCACTCCCGGCAGGTTTTCGTTACACCACTGTTGAATGTCCAAGTAACCCAATGTTTTAAGTGTTTTCTTCACAAGCGCAGTGGTGCTGTTCAATTGGCTATCCACTCAACCCTGGCCAGCTCTACATTTTCCTGTCCACACCACAGAGACTGGAGAAATCATTGTTATCTCCACTACAGAATGTTCCATTCATTCACAGCGAATCTGGAATTCATCTGAATCTCCACTCCCGGCAGGTTTTCGTGACACCACTGGTAAATATCCAAGTAAGCCAATGCTGGTTTTAAGTGGCCTGCTCATACTCTCAGCCGTGCTGTTCAATTTGCTATCCACTCAACCCTCTTCAGCTCCATTTTCCTGTCCACATAACCCAAACTTCAGAAACAATTGGTATCTCCTCCACAGAATGTTCCATTCATTGACGGCAAATCTGAAATTCATCTAATTCTCAACTCCCGTCAGGTTTTCGTTACACCACTTGTGAATGTCCAATTAAGCCAAAGCTGGTTTTCAGTGGCCTGTTCTTACTACGAGACGTGCTGTTCATTTGGCTATCCATTCCACCCTGTTCAGCTCTACATTTTCGTGTCCACAAAACCCAGCCTTCAGAAATCATTGGAATCACCACTAGAGAATGTTCCATTCATTCACTGCGAATCTGGAATTCATCTGAATCTCCACTCCCGGCAGGTTTTCATTGCACCACTGCTGAATGTTCAAGTAACGCAATGATGGTTTTCAGCGGTCTATTCACACTCGAACCCGTGCTGTTCACGGTCTAGCGACTCAACACTGGTGAGTTCTTCTTTTTCCAGTTCAGACAATACAAACCTCAGAAACCATTGCAATCTACACTACAGAATGTTTCATTCATTCAGGCGAATCTTGAATTCATCTTGTTCTCCACTCCCAGCAGGTTTTCGTTTCACCACTGGTGAATGTCCAAGCAACCCAAGGCTGGTTTCAGCTGCGTGTTAACACTCGCAGCCGTGCTGTTCAATTGGCTATCCAGTGAACGCTGGTTAGCTCTTGATTTTCCTTCCACACACCGAGCCTTCAGAAATCATTCTTATCTCCACTTCAGAATGTTCCATTCGTTCCCTGCGAATCTGGAATTCCTCTGACTCTCCACACCAGGCAGATTTTCCTAACAACACTGGTGAATGACCAGGTAATCCAATGCTGGTTTTCAGCGGCTGTTCACACTCACAGCCTTGCTGTTCAATTGGCAATCCAGTCAAACCTAGTCAGCTCTTCATTTTCCTGTCCACACAACCCAGCGTTCAGACATCATTGGAATCTCTACTACAGAAATTTCCATTCATTCACTGTGAATCTGGAAATACTCTGAATCTGCATTCCAGGAAGGCTTTCGTTACACCACTGATGAATGTCCAAGTAATGCAATGCTGCTTCTTAGTGGTCTGTTCACACTCGAAACCGTGCTGTTCATTGGCTATCCACTCAATATCGGTCAGCTCTTCAATATCCTGTCCAGACTATCCAGATTCCTAAATGTTGGCAATCACCACTACAGAATGTTCCATTCAATCACGCGAATCTGGAATTCATCAGAGTCTCCACTCCTGGAAGGTTTTCGTGACACCACTGGTAAATGTCCAAGGAAGACAATGCTGGTTTTAAGCCGCCTGCTAACACACTCAGCCGTGCTGTTCAATTTGCTATCCACCCAACCCTATTCAGCTCTACATTTTCCTGTCCTCATAACCCAACCTTCAGAAATAATTGGTATCTCCTCCACAGAATGTTCCGTTCATTCACTGCGAATCTTAAATTCATCTGACTCTCAACTCCCGGCGGGTTATCGTTACACCACTTGTGAATGTCCAAGTAAGCCAATGCTGGTTTTCAGTGGCCTGTTCATACTAAGAGACGTGCTGTTCATTTGGCTATCCACTCCACCCTGTTCAGCTCTACATTTTCGTGTCCACAAAACCCAGCCTTCAGAAATCATTGGAATCACCACTAGAGAATGTTCCATTCATTCACTGCGAATCTGGAATTCCTCTGAACCTCCACTCCTGGCAGGTTTTCGTTACGCCACTGGTGAATGTCCAAGTAACTCAATACTGGTTTTCAGAGGCATGTTCAACTCGCAGAAGTGCTGTTCAATGGGCTATCCACTCAATATTGGTCAGCTCTTCATTTTCCTCTCCACACAAACCAGCCTTCAGAAATCATTGGGCTCTCCACTACAGACTGTTCCATTCATTCACTGCGATTCTGCAATTCATCTGACTCTCCGCTCCAGGCAGGTTTTCATTACAGCACTGGTGAATGACCAAGTAATCCAATGCTGGTTTTCAGCCGCCTTTTCACACTCGCAGTGTGCTGTTCAATTGTCTATCCACTCAAACCTGGTCAGCCTTTCATTTTCTTTTCCACAATATCAGACTTCAGAAATCATTGGAATCGCCAGTACAGAATGTTCCATTCATTCACTGCCAATCTGGAATTCATCTGAATCTGCACTCCAGGTAGGCTTTCATTACACCACTTATGAATGTCCAAGTAACACAAAGCTGGTTTTCAGCGGTCTGTTCACACTCTAAGCCCTGCTTTTTACTGGGTATCCACACAACTGTGGTCAGCTCTTCATTTTCATGTCCAAACAATCCAGACTTGAGAAATCATTGCAATCTCCAGTACAGAATGTTCCATTCATTCACTGCGAATCTGGAATTCAACTGAATCTCCACTACCTGCAGATTTATCTTACACCACTTGTGAATGTCCAAGTAAAACAATGCTGGTTTTCAGAGGCCTGTTCATGTTCGCAGTCGTGCTGTTCAATTGGCTATCCACTCAACCTGTTTTGCTCCTCATTTTCCTGTGCACACAACCCAGCCTTCAGAAATCATTGTAATCTCCACTACAGGATGTTCCATTCATTCACTGGGAATCTGGAATTCATCTGAATCTGCACTCCACGCAGGCTTTCGTTACACCACTGCTGAAAGTCGAAGTAATGCAATACTGGTTTTCAGTGGTCTGTTCACATTCGAAGCCGAGGCTTTTTACAGGCTATCCACTCAACACTGGTCAGCTCTTCATTTTCGTGTCCCCACAATCCAGATTTCAGAAATCATTGCAATCTCCACTACAGAATGTTCCATTCATTCACTGCGAGTCTGGAGTTTATCTGATTCTCCACTCCCGCCTGGTTAACATTACACCACTTGTGAATGTCCAAGTAAGCCAATGCTGGTTTTCAGAGGCCTGTTCATACTCGCAGCCGTGCTGTTTAATTGACAATTCACTCCACCCTGTTCAGCTCTTCATTGTCCCACCACACTACCAGCCTTCAGAAATCTTTGTTATCTCCACTACAGAATGTTCCATTCATTCACTGCGAATCTGGAATTCATCTGACTCTCAACTCCACGCAGGTTTTCATTACACCACTGTTGAATGTCCAAGTAACCCAATGCTGGTTTTCAGCGGCCTGTTCATATTCGCAGCCCTGCTGTTTACTTGGCTATCGATTCAAGCCTGGTCAGCTCTTCATTTTCCTGTCCACACAACACAGGCTTCAGAAATCATTGGAATCTCCTCTACAGAATGTTCCATTCATTCACTGCGAATGTGGAATTCAACTGACTCTCCACTCCATGCAGGTTTTCCTTACACCACTGATGAATGTCCAAGTAACCCAATGCTGGTTTTCAGCTGCATGTTCACACTCGCAGCCATGCTATACAATTGGCTTTCCACTAAATCCTGATTAGTTCTTGATTTTCCTTCCACACGACCCAGCCTTCAGAAATCGTTGGAATCTCCACTAGAGAATGTTCCATTCATTCACTGCGAATCTGGAATTCCTCTGAACCTCCACTCCCGGCAGGTTTTCGTTACACCACTGTTGAATGTCCAAGTAACCCAATGTTTTAAGTGTTTTCTTCACAAGCGCAGTGGTGCTGTTCAATTGGCTATCCACTCAACCCTGGCCAGCTCTACATTTTCCTGTCCACACCACAGAGACTGGAGAAATCATTGTTATCTCCACTACAGAATGTTCCATTCATTCACAGCGAATCTGGAATTCATCTGAATCTCCACTCCCGGCAGGTTTTCGTGACACCACTGGTAAATATCCAAGTAAGCCAATGCTGGTTTTAAGTGGCCTGCTCATACTCTCAGCCGTGCTGTTCAATTTGCTATCCACTCAACCCTCTTCAGCTCCATTTTCCTGTCCACATAACCCAAACTTCAGAAACAATTGGTATCTCCTCCACAGAATGTTCCATTCATTGACGGCAAATCTGAAATTCATCTAATTCTCAACTCCCGTCAGGTTTTCGTTACACCACTTGTGAATGTCCAATTAAGCCAAAGCTGGTTTTCAGTGGCCTGTTCTTACTACGAGACGTGCTGTTCATTTGGCTATCCATTCCACCCTGTTCAGCTCTACATTTTCGTGTCCACAAAACCCAGCCTTCAGAAATCATTGGAATCACCACTAGAGAATGTTCCATTCATTCACTGCGAATCTGGAATTCATCTGAATCTCCACTCCCGGCAGGTTTTCATTGCACCACTGCTGAATGTTCAAGTAACGCAATGATGGTTTTCAGCGGTCTATTCACACTCGAACCCGTGCTGTTCACGGTCTAGCGACTCAACACTGGTGAGTTCTTCTTTTTCCAGTTCAGACAATACAAACCTCAGAAACCATTGCAATCTACACTACAGAATGTTTCATTCATTCAGGCGAATCTTGAATTCATCTTGTTCTCCACTCCCAGCAGGTTTTCGTTTCACCACTGGTGAATGTCCAAGCAACCCAAGGCTGGTTTCAGCTGCGTGTTAACACTCGCAGCCGTGCTGTTCAATTGGCTATCCAGTGAACGCTGGTTAGCTCTTGATTTTCCTTCCACACACCGAGCCTTCAGAAATCATTCTTATCTCCACTTCAGAATGTTCCATTCGTTCCCTGCGAATCTGGAATTCCTCTGACTCTCCACACCAGGCAGATTTTCCTAACAACACTGGTGAATGACCAAGTAATCCAATGCTGGTTTTCAGCCGCCTTTTCACACTCGCAGTGTGCTGTTCAATTGTCTATCCACTCAAACCTGGTCAGCCTTTCATTTTCTTTTCCACAATATCAGACTTCAGAAATCATTGGAATCGCCAGTACAGAATGTTCCATTCATTCACTGCCAATCTGGAATTCATCTGAATCTGCACTCCAGGTAGGCTTTCATTACACCACTTATGAATGTCCAAGTAACACAATGCTGGTTTTCAGCGGTCTGTTCACACTCTAAGCCCTGCTTTTTACTGGGTATCCACACAACTGTGGTCAGCTCTTCATTTTCATGTCCAAACAATCCAGACTTGAGAAATCATTGCAATCTCCAGTACAGAATGTTCCATTCATTCACTGCGAATCTGGAATTCAACTGAATCTCCACTACCTGCAGATTTATCTTACACCACTTGTGAATGTCCAAGTAAAACAATGCTGGTTTTCAGAGGCCTGTTCATGTTCGCAGTCGTGCTGTTCAATTGGCTATCCACTCAACCTGTTTTGCTCCTCATTTTCCTGTGCACACAACCCAGCCTTCAGAAATCATTGTAATCTCCACTACAGGATGTTCCATTCATTCACTGGGAATCTGGAATTCATCTGAATCTGCACTCCACGCAGGCTTTCGTTACACCACTGCTGAAAGTCGAAGTAATGCAATACTGGTTTTCAGTGGTCTGTTCACATTCGAAGCCGAGGCTTTTTACAGGCTATCCACTCAACACTGGTCAGCTCTTCATTTTCGTGTCCCCACAATCCAGATTTCAGAAATCATTGCAATCTCCACTACAGAATGTTCCATTCATTCACTGCGAGTCTGGAGTTTATCTGATTCTCCACTCCCGCCTGGTTAACATTACACCACTTGTGAATGTCCAAGTAAGCCAATGCTGGTTTTCAGAGGCCTGTTCATACTCGCAGCCGTGCTGTTTAATTGACAATTCACTCCACCCTGTTCAGCTCTTCATTGTCCCACCACACTACCAGCCTTCAGAAATCTTTGTTATCTCCACTACAGAATGTTCCATTCATTCACTGCGAATCTGGAATTCATCTGACTCTCAACTCCACGCAGGTTTTCATTACACCACTGTTGAATGTCCAAGTAACCCAATGCTGGTTTTCAGCGGCCTGTTCATATTCGCAGCCCTGCTGTTTACTTGGCTATCGATTCAAGCCTGGTCAGCTCTTCATTTTCCTGTCCACACAACACAGGCTTCAGAAATCATTGGAATCTCCTCTACAGAATGTTCCATTCAATTCACTGCGAATGTGGAATTCAACGGACTCTCCACTCCATGCAGGTTTTCCTTACACCACTGATGAATGTCCAAGTAACCCAATGCTGGTTTTCAGCTGCATGTTCACACTCGCAGCCATGCTATACAATTGGCTTTCCACTAAATCCTGATTAGTTCTTGATTTTCCTTCCACACGACCCAGCCTTCAGAAATCGTTGGAATCTCCACTAGAGAATGTTCCATTCATTCACTGCGAATCTGGAATTCCTCTGAACCTCCACTCCCGGCAGGTTTTCGTTACACCACTGTTGAATGTCCAAGTAACCCAATGTTTTAAGTGTTTTCTTCACAAGCGCAGTGGTGCTGTTCAATTGGCTATCCACTCAACCCTGGCCAGCTCTACATTTTCCTGTCCACACCACAGAGACTGGAGAAATCATTGTTATCTCCACTACAGAATGTTCCATTCATTCACAGCGAATCTGGAATTCATCTGAATCTCCACTCCCGGCAGGTTTTCGTGACACCACTGGTAAATATCCAAGTAAGCCAATGCTGGTTTTAAGTGGCCTGCTCATACTCTCAGCCGTGCTGTTCAATTTGCTATCCACTCAACCCTCTTCAGCTCCATTTTCCTGTCCACATAACCCAAACTTCAGAAACAATTGGTATCTCCTCCACAGAATGTTCCATTCATTGACGGCAAATCTGAAATTCATCTAATTCTCAACTCCCGTCAGGTTTTCGTTACACCACTTGTGAATGTCCAATTAAGCCAAAGCTGGTTTTCAGTGGCCTGTTCTTACTACGAGACGTGCTGTTCATTTGGCTATCCATTCCACCCTGTTCAGCTCTACATTTTCGTGTCCACAAAACCCAGCCTTCAGAAATCATTGGAATCACCACTAGAGAATGTTCCATTCATTCACTGCGAATCTGGAATTCATCTGAATCTCCACTCCCGGCAGGTTTTCATTGCACCACTGCTGAATGTTCAAGTAACGCAATGATGGTTTTCAGCGGTCTATTCACACTCGAACCCGTGCTGTTCACGGTCTAGCGACTCAACACTGGTGAGTTCTTCTTTTTCCAGTTCAGACAATACAAACCTCAGAAACCATTGCAATCTACACTACAGAATGTTTCATTCATTCAGGCGAATCTTGAATTCATCTTGTTCTCCACTCCCAGCAGGTTTTCGTTTCACCACTGGTGAATGTCCAAGCAACCCAAGGCTGGTTTCAGCTGCGTGTTAACACTCGCAGCCGTGCTGTTCAATTGGCTATCCAGTGAACGCTGGTTAGCTCTTGATTTTCCTTCCACACACCGAGCCTTCAGAAATCATTCTTATCTCCACTTCAGAATGTTCCATTCGTTCCCTGCGAATCTGGAATTCCTCCGACTCTCCACACCAGGCAGATTTTCCTAACAACACTGGTGAATGACCAGGTAATCCAATGCTGGTTTTCAGCGGCTGTTCACACTCACAGCCTTGCTGTTCAATTGGCAATCCAGTCAAACCTAGTCAGCTCTTCATTTTCCTGTCCACACAACCCAGCGTTCAGAAATCATTGGAATCTCTACTACAGAAATTTCCATTCATTCACTGTGAATCTGGAAATACTCTGAATCTGCATTCCAGGAAGGCTTTCGTTACACCACTGATGAATGTCCAAGTAATGCAATGCTGCTTCTTAGTGGTCTGTTCACACTCGAAACCGTGCTGTTCATTGGCTATCCACTCAATATCGGTCAGCTCTTCAATATCCTGTCCAGACTATCCAGATTCCTAAATGTTGGCAATCACCACTACAGAATGTTCCATTCAATCACGCGAATCTGGAATTCATCAGAGTCTCCACTCCTGGAAGGTTTTCGTGACACCACTGGTAAATGTCCAAGGAAGACAATGCTGGTTTTAAGCCGCCTGCTAACACACTCAGCCGTGCTGTTCAATTTGCTATCCACCCAACCCTATTCAGCTCTACATTTTCCTGTCCTCATAACCCAACCTTCAGAAATAATTGGTATCTCCTCCACAGAATGTTCCGTTCATTCACTGCGAATCTTAAATTCATCTGACTCTCAACTCCCGGCGGGTTATCGTTACACCACTTGTGAATGTCCAAGTAAGCCAATGCTGGTTTTCAGTGGCCTGTTCATACTAAGAGACGTGCTGTTCATTTGGCTATCCACTCCACCCTGTTCAGCTCTACATTTTCGTGTCCACAAAACCCAGCCTTCAGAAATCATTGGAATCACCACTAGAGAATGTTCCATTCATTCACTGCGAATCTGGAATTCCTCTGAACCTCCACTCCTGGCAGGTTTTCGTTACGCCACTGGTGAATGTCCAAGTCACTCAATACTGGTTTTCAGAGGCATGTTCAACTCGCAGAAGTGCTGTTCAATGGGCTATCCACTCAATATTGGTCAGCTCTTCATTTTCCTCTCCACACAAACCAGCCTTCAGAAATCATTGGGCTCTCCACTACAGACTGTTCCATTCATTCACTGCGATTCTGCAATTCATCTGACTCTCCGCTCCAGGCAGGTTTTCATTACAGCACTGGTGAATGACCAAGTAATCCAATGCTGGTTTTCAGCCGCCTTTTCACACTCGCAGTGTGCTGTTCAATTGTCTATCCACTCAAACCTGGTCAGCCTTTCATTTTCTTTTCCACAATATCAGACTTCAGAAATCATTGGAATCGCCAGTACAGAATGTTCCATTCATTCACTGCCAATCTGGAATTCATCTGAATCTGCACTCCAGGTAGGCTTTCATTACACCACTTATGAATGTCCAAGTAACACAATGCTGGTTTTCAGCGGTCTGTTCACACTCTAAGCCCTGCTTTTTACTGGGTATCCACACAACTGTGGTCAGCTCTTCATTTTCATGTCCAAACAATCCAGACTTGAGAAATCATTGCAATCTCCAGTACAGAATGTTCCATTCATTCACTGCGAATCTGGAATTCAACTGAATCTCCACTACCTGCAGATTTATCTTACACCACTTGTGAATGTCCAAGTAAAACAATGCTGGTTTTCAGAGGCCTGTTCATGTTCGCAGTCGTGCTGTTCAATTGGCTATCCACTCAACCTGTTTTGCTCCTCATTTTCCTGTGCACACAACCCAGCCTTCAGAAATCATTGTAATCTCCACTACAGGATGTTCCATTCATTCACTGGGAATCTGGAATTCATCTGAATCTGCACTCCACGCAGGCTTTCGTTACACCACTGCTGAAAGTCGAAGTAATGCAATACTGGTTTTCAGTGGTCTGTTCACATTCGAAGCCGAGGCTTTTTACAGGCTATCCACTCAACACTGGTCAGCTCTTCATTTTCGTGTCCCCACAATCCAGATTTCAGAAATCATTGCAATCTCCACTACAGAATGTTCCATTCATTCACTGCGAGTCTGGAGTTTATCTGATTCTCCACTCCCGCCTGGTTAACATTACACCACTTGTGAATGTCCAAGTAAGCCAATGCTGGTTTTCAGAGGCCTGTTCATACTCGCAGCCGTGCTGTTTAATTGACAATTCACTCCACCCTGTTCAGCTCTTCATTGTCCCACCACACTACCAGCCTTCAGAAATCTTTGTTATCTCCACTACAGAATGTTCCATTCATTCACTGCGAATCTGGAATTCATCTGACTCTCAACTCCACGCAGGTTTTCATTACACCACTGTTGAATGTCCAAGTAACCCAATGCTGGTTTTCAGCGGCCTGTTCATATTCGCAGCCCTGCTGTTTACTTGGCTATCGATTCAAGCCTGGTCAGCTCTTCATTTTCCTGTCCACACAACACAGGCTTCAGAAATCATTGGAATCTCCTCTACAGAATGTTCCATTCATTCACTGCGAATGTGGAATTCAACTGACTCTCCACTCCATGCAGGTTTTCCTTACACCACTGATGAATGTCCAAGTAACCCAATGCTGGTTTTCAGCTGCATGTTCACACTCGCAGCCATGCTATACAATTGGCTTTCCACTAAATCCTGATTAGTTCTTGATTTTCCTTCCACACGACCCAGCCTTCAGAAATCGTTGGAATCTCCACTAGAGAATGTTCCATTCATTCACTGCGAATCTGGAATTCCTCTGAACCTCCACTCCCGGCAGGTTTTCGTTACACCACTGTTGAATGTCCAAGTAACCCAATGTTTTAAGTGTTTTCTTCACAAGCGCAGTGGTGCTGTTCAATTGGCTATCCACTCAACCCTGGCCAGCTCTACATTTTCCTGTCCACACCACAGAGACTGGAGAAATCATTGTTATCTCCACTACAGAATGTTCCATTCATTCACAGCGAATCTGGAATTCATCTGAATCTCCACTCCCGGCAGGTTTTCGTGACACCACTGGTAAATATCCAAGTAAGCCAATGCTGGTTTTAAGTGGCCTGCTCATACTCTCAGCCGTGCTGTTCAATTTGCTATCCACTCAACCCTCTTCAGCTCCATTTTCCTGTCCACATAACCCAAACTTCAGAAACAATTGGTATCTCCTCCACAGAATGTTCCATTCATTGACGGCAAATCTGAAATTCATCTAATTCTCAACTCCCGTCAGGTTTTCGTTACACCACTTGTGAATGTCCAATTAAGCCAAAGCTGGTTTTCAGTGGCCTGTTCTTACTACGAGACGTGCTGTTCATTTGGCTATCCATTCCACCCTGTTCAGCTCTACATTTTCGTGTCCACAAAACCCAGCCTTCAGAAATCATTGGAATCACCACTAGAGAATGTTCCATTCATTCACTGCGAATCTGGAATTCATCTGAATCTCCACTCCCGGCAGGTTTTCATTGCACCACTGCTGAATGTTCAAGTAACGCAATGATGGTTTTCAGCGGTCTATTCACACTCGAACCCGTGCTGTTCACGGTCTAGCGACTCAACACTGGTGAGTTCTTCTTTTTCCAGTTCAGACAATACAAACCTCAGAAACCATTGCAATCTACACTACAGAATGTTTCATTCATTCAGGCGAATCTTGAATTCATCTTGTTCTCCACTCCCAGCAGGTTTTCGTTTCACCACTGGTGAATGTCCAAGCAACCCAAGGCTGGTTTCAGCTGCGTGTTAACACTCGCAGCCGTGCTGTTCAATTGGCTATCCAGTGAACGCTGGTTAGCTCTTGATTTTCCTTCCACACACCGAGCCTTCAGAAATCATTCTTATCTCCACTTCAGAATGTTCCATTCGTTCCCTGCGAATCTGGAATTCCTCCGACTCTCCACACCAGGCAGATTTTCCTAACAACACTGGTGAATGACCAGGTAATCCAATGCTGGTTTTCAGCGGCTGTTCACACTCACAGCCTTGCTGTTCAATTGGCAATCCAGTCAAACCTAGTCAGCTCTTCATTTTCCTGTCCACACAACCCAGCGTTCAGAAATCATTGGAATCTCTACTACAGAAATTTCCATTCATTCACTGTGAATCTGGAAATACTCTGAATCTGCATTCCAGGAAGGCTTTCGTTACACCACTGATGAATGTCCAAGTAATGCAATGCTGCTTCTTAGTGGTCTGTTCACACTCGAAACCGTGCTGTTCATTGGCTATCCACTCAATATCGGTCAGCTCTTCAATATCCTGTCCAGACTATCCAGATTCCTAAATGTTGGCAATCACCACTACAGAATGTTCCATTCAATCACGCGAATCTGGAATTCATCAGAGTCTCCACTCCTGGAAGGTTTTCGTGACACCACTGGTAAATGTCCAAGGAAGACAATGCTGGTTTTAAGCCGCCTGCTAACACACTCAGCCGTGCTGTTCAATTTGCTATCCACCCAACCCTATTCAGCTCTACATTTTCCTGTCCTCATAACCCAACCTTCAGAAATAATTGGTATCTCCTCCACAGAATGTTCCGTTCATTCACTGCGAATCTTAAATTCATCTGACTCTCAACTCCCGGCGGGTTATCGTTACACCACTTGTGAATGTCCAAGTAAGCCAATGCTGGTTTTCAGTGGCCTGTTCATACTAAGAGACGTGCTGTTCATTTGGCTATCCACTCCACCCTGTTCAGCTCTACATTTTCGTGTCCACAAAACCCAGCCTTCAGAAATCATTGGAATCACCACTAGAGAATGTTCCATTCATTCACTGCGAATCTGGAATTCCTCTGAACCTCCACTCCTGGCAGGTTTTCGTTACGCCACTGGTGAATGTCCAAGTCACTCAATACTGGTTTTCAGAGGCATGTTCAACTCGCAGAAGTGCTGTTCAATGGGCTATCCACTCAATATTGGTCAGCTCTTCATTTTCCTCTCCACACAAACCAGCCTTCAGAAATCATTGGGCTCTCCACTACAGACTGTTCCATTCATTCACTGCGATTCTGCAATTCATCTGACTCTCCGCTCCAGGCAGGTTTTCATTACAGCACTGGTGAATGACCAAGTAATCCAATGCTGGTTTTCAGCCGCCTTTTCACACTCGCAGTGTGCTGTTCAATTGTCTATCCACTCAAACCTGGTCAGCCTTTCATTTTCTTTTCCACAATATCAGACTTCAGAAATCATTGGAATCGCCAGTACAGAATGTTCCATTCATTCACTGCCAATCTGGAATTCATCTGAATCTGCACTCCAGGTAGGCTTTCATTACACCACTTATGAATGTCCAAGTAACACAATGCTGGTTTTCAGCGGTCTGTTCACACTCTAAGCCCTGCTTTTTACTGGGTATCCACACAACTGTGGTCAGCTCTTCATTTTCATGTCCAAACAATCCAGACTTGAGAAATCATTGCAATCTCCAGTACAGAATGTTCCATTCATTCACTGCGAATCTGGAATTCAACTGAATCTCCACTACCTGCAGATTTATCTTACACCACTTGTGAATGTCCAAGTAAAACAATGCTGGTTTTCAGAGGCCTGTTCATGTTCGCAGTCGTGCTGTTCAATTGGCTATCCACTCAACCTGTTTTGCTCCTCATTTTCCTGTGCACACAACCCAGCCTTCAGAAATCATTGTAATCTCCACTACAGGATGTTCCATTCATTCACTGGGAATCTGGAATTCATCTGAATCTGCACTCCACGCAGGCTTTCGTTACACCACTGCTGAAAGTCGAAGTAATGCAATACTGGTTTTCAGTGGTCTGTTCACATTCGAAGCCGAGGCTTTTTACAGGCTATCCACTCAACACTGGTCAGCTCTTCATTTTCGTGTCCCCACAATCCAGATTTCAGAAATCATTGCAATCTCCACTACAGAATGTTCCATTCATTCACTGCGAGTCTGGAGTTTATCTGATTCTCCACTCCCGCCTGGTTAACATTACACCACTTGTGAATGTCCAAGTAAGCCAATGCTGGTTTTCAGAGGCCTGTTCATACTCGCAGCCGTGCTGTTTAATTGACAATTCACTCCACCCTGTTCAGCTCTTCATTGTCCCACCACACTACCAGCCTTCAGAAATCTTTGTTATCTCCACTACAGAATGTTCCATTCATTCACTGCGAATCTGGAATTCATCTGACTCTCAACTCCACGCAGGTTTTCATTACACCACTGTTGAATGTCCAAGTAACCCAATGCTGGTTTTCAGCGGCCTGTTCATATTCGCAGCCCTGCTGTTTACTTGGCTATCGATTCAAGCCTGGTCAGCTCTTCATTTTCCTGTCCACACAACACAGGCTTCAGAAATCATTGGAATCTCCTCTACAGAATGTTCCATTCATTCACTGCGAATGTGGAATTCAACTGACTCTCCACTCCATGCAGGTTTTCCTTACACCACTGATGAATGTCCAAGTAACCCAATGCTGGTTTTCAGCTGCATGTTCACACTCGCAGCCATGCTATACAATTGGCTTTCCACTAAATCCTGATTAGTTCTTGATTTTCCTTCCACACGACCCAGCCTTCAGAAATCGTTGGAATCTCCACTAGAGAATGTTCCATTCATTCACTGCGAATCTGGAATTCCTCTGAACCTCCACTCCCGGCAGGTTTTCGTTACACCACTGTTGAATGTCCAAGTAACCCAATGTTTTAAGTGTTTTCTTCACAAGCGCAGTGGTGCTGTTCAATTGGCTATCCACTCAACCCTGGCCAGCTCTACATTTTCCTGTCCACACCACAGAGACTGGAGAAATCATTGTTATCTCCACTACAGAATGTTCCATTCATTCACAGCGAATCTGGAATTCATCTGAATCTCCACTCCCGGCAGGTTTTCGTGACACCACTGGTAAATATCCAAGTAAGCCAATGCTGGTTTTAAGTGGCCTGCTCATACTCTCAGCCGTGCTGTTCAATTTGCTATCCACTCAACCCTCTTCAGCTCCATTTTCCTGTCCACATAACCCAAACTTCAGAAACAATTGGTATCTCCTCCACAGAATGTTCCATTCATTGACGGCAAATCTGAAATTCATCTAATTCTCAACTCCCGTCAGGTTTTCGTTACACCACTTGTGAATGTCCAATTAAGCCAAAGCTGGTTTTCAGTGGCCTGTTCTTACTACGAGACGTGCTGTTCATTTGGCTATCCATTCCACCCTGTTCAGCTCTACATTTTCGTGTCCACAAAACCCAGCCTTCAGAAATCATTGGAATCACCACTAGAGAATGTTCCATTCATTCACTGCGAATCTGGAATTCATCTGAATCTCCACTCCCGGCAGGTTTTCATTGCACCACTGCTGAATGTTCAAGTAACGCAATGATGGTTTTCAGCGGTCTATTCACACTCGAACCCGTGCTGTTCACGGTCTAGCGACTCAACACTGGTGAGTTCTTCTTTTTCCAGTTCAGACAATACAAACCTCAGAAACCATTGCAATCTACACTACAGAATGTTTCATTCATTCAGGCGAATCTTGAATTCATCTTGTTCTCCACTCCCAGCAGGTTTTCGTTTCACCACTGGTGAATGTCCAAGCAACCCAAGGCTGGTTTCAGCTGCGTGTTAACACTCGCAGCCGTGCTGTTCAATTGGCTATCCAGTGAACGCTGGTTAGCTCTTGATTTTCCTTCCACACACCGAGCCTTCAGAAATCATTCTTATCTCCACTTCAGAATGTTCCATTCGTTCCCTGCGAATCTGGAATTCCTCTGACTCTCCACACCAGGCAGATTTTCCTAACAACACTGGTGAATGACCAGGTAATCCAATGCTGGTTTTCAGCGGCTGTTCACACTCACAGCCTTGCTGTTCAATTGGCAATCCAGTCAAACCTAGTCAGCTCTTCATTTTCCTGTCCACACAACCCAGCGTTCAGAAATCATTGGAATCTCTACTACAGAAATTTCCATTCATTCACTGTGAATCTGGAAATACTCTGAATCTGCATTCCAGGAAGGCTTTCGTTACACCACTGATGAATGTCCAAGTAATGCAATGCTGCTTCTTAGTGGTCTGTTCACACTCGAAACCGTGCTGTTCATTGGCTATCCACTCAATATCGGTCAGCTCTTCAATATCCTGTCCAGACTATCCAGATTCCTAAATGTTGGCAATCACCACTACAGAATGTTCCATTCAATCACGCGAATCTGGAATTCATCAGAGTCTCCACTCCTGGAAGGTTTTCGTGACACCACTGGTAAATGTCCAAGGAAGACAATGCTGGTTTTAAGCCGCCTGCTAACACACTCAGCCGTGCTGTTCAATTTGCTATCCACCCAACCCTATTCAGCTCTACATTTTCCTGTCCTCATAACCCAACCTTCAGAAATAATTGGTATCTCCTCCACAGAATGTTCCGTTCATTCACTGCGAATCTTAAATTCATCTGACTCTCAACTCCCGGCGGGTTATCGTTACACCACTTGTGAATGTCCAAGTAAGCCAATGCTGGTTTTCAGTGGCCTGTTCATACTAAGAGACGTGCTGTTCATTTGGCTATCCACTCCACCCTGTTCAGCTCTACATTTTCGTGTCCACAAAACCCAGCCTTCAGAAATCATTGGAATCACCACTAGAGAATGTTCCATTCATTCACTGCGAATCTGGAATTCCTCTGAACCTCCACTCCTGGCAGGTTTTCGTTACGCCACTGGTGAATGTCCAAGTCACTCAATACTGGTTTTCAGAGGCATGTTCAACTCGCAGAAGTGCTGTTCAATGGGCTATCCACTCAATATTGGTCAGCTCTTCATTTTCCTCTCCACACAAACCAGCCTTCAGAAATCATTGGGCTCTCCACTACAGACTGTTCCATTCATTCACTGCGATTCTGCAATTCATCTGACTCTCCGCTCCAGGCAGGTTTTCATTACAGCACTGGTGAATGACCAAGTAATCCAATGCTGGTTTTCAGCCGCCTTTTCACACTCGCAGTGTGCTGTTCAATTGTCTATCCACTCAAACCTGGTCAGCCTTTCATTTTCTTTTCCACAATATCAGACTTCAGAAATCATTGGAATCGCCAGTACAGAATGTTCCATTCATTCACTGCCAATCTGGAATTCATCTGAATCTGCACTCCAGGTAGGCTTTCATTACACCACTTATGAATGTCCAAGTAACACAATGCTGGTTTTCAGCGGTCTGTTCACACTCTAAGCCCTGCTTTTTACTGGGTATCCACACAACTGTGGTCAGCTCTTCATTTTCATGTCCAAACAATCCAGACTTGAGAAATCATTGCAATCTCCAGTACAGAATGTTCCATTCATTCACTGCGAATCTGGAATTCAACTGAATCTCCACTACCTGCAGATTTATCTTACACCACTTGTGAATGTCCAAGTAAAACAATGCTGGTTTTCAGAGGCCTGTTCATGTTCGCAGTCGTGCTGTTCAATTGGCTATCCACTCAACCTGTTTTGCTCCTCATTTTCCTGTGCACACAACCCAGCCTTCAGAAATCATTGTAATCTCCACTACAGGATGTTCCATTCATTCACTGGGAATCTGGAATTCATCTGAATCTGCACTCCACGCAGGCTTTCGTTACACCACTGCTGAAAGTCGAAGTAATGCAATACTGGTTTTCAGTGGTCTGTTCACATTCGAAGCCGAGGCTTTTTACAGGCTATCCACTCAACACTGGTCAGCTCTTCATTTTCGTGTCCCCACAATCCAGATTTCAGAAATCATTGCAATCTCCACTACAGAATGTTCCATTCATTCACTGCGAGTCTGGAGTTTATCTGATTCTCCACTCCCGCCTGGTTAACATTACACCACTTGTGAATGTCCAAGTAAGCCAATGCTGGTTTTCAGAGGCCTGTTCATACTCGCAGCCGTGCTGTTTAATTGACAATTCACTCCACCCTGTTCAGCTCTTCATTGTCCCACCACACTACCAGCCTTCAGAAATCTTTGTTATCTCCACTACAGAATGTTCCATTCATTCACTGCGAATCTGGAATTCATCTGACTCTCAACTCCACGCAGGTTTTCATTACACCACTGTTGAATGTCCAAGTAACCCAATGCTGGTTTTCAGCGGCCTGTTCATATTCGCAGCCCTGCTGTTTACTTGGCTATCGATTCAAGCCTGGTCAGCTCTTCATTTTCCTGTCCACACAACACAGGCTTCAGAAATCATTGGAATCTCCTCTACAGAATGTTCCATTCATTCACTGCGAATGTGGAATTCAACTGACTCTCCACTCCATGCAGGTTTTCCTTACACCACTGATGAATGTCCAAGTAACCCAATGCTGGTTTTCAGCTGCATGTTCACACTCGCAGCCATGCTATACAATTGGCTTTCCACTAAATCCTGATTAGTTCTTGATTTTCCTTCCACACGACCCAGCCTTCAGAAATCGTTGGAATCTCCACTAGAGAATGTTTTCATTCATTCACTGCGAATCTGGAATTCCTCTGAACCTCCACTCCCGGCAGGTTTTCGTTACACCACTGTTGAATGTCCAAGTAACCCAATGTTTTAAGTGTTTTCTTCACAAGCGCAGTGGTGCTGTTCAATTGGCTATCCACTCAACCCTGGCCAGCTCTACATTTTCCTGTCCACACCACAGAGACTGGAGAAATCATTGTTATCTCCACTACAGAATGTTCCATTCATTCACAGCGAATCTGGAATTCATCTGAATCTCCACTCCCGGCAGGTTTTCGTGACACCACTGGTAAATATCCAAGTAAGCCAATGCTGGTTTTAAGTGGCCTGCTCATACTCTCAGCCGTGCTGTTCAATTTGCTATCCACTCAACCCTCTTCAGCTCCATTTTCCTGTCCACATAACCCAAACTTCAGAAACAATTGGTATCTCCTCCACAGAATGTTCCATTCATTGACGGCAAATCTGAAATTCATCTAATTCTCAACTCCCGTCAGGTTTTCGTTACACCACTTGTGAATGTCCAATTAAGCCAAAGCTGGTTTTCAGTGGCCTGTTCTTACTACGAGACGTGCTGTTCATTTGGCTATCCATTCCACCCTGTTCAGCTCTACATTTTCGTGTCCACAAAACCCAGCCTTCAGAAATCATTGGAATCACCACTAGAGAATGTTCCATTCATTCACTGCGAATCTGGAATTCATCTGAATCTCCACTCCCGGCAGGTTTTCATTGCACCACTGCTGAATGTTCAAGTAACGCAATGATGGTTTTCAGCGGTCTATTCACACTCGAACCCGTGCTGTTCACGGTCTAGCGACTCAACACTGGTGAGTTCTTCTTTTTCCAGTTCAGACAATACAAACCTCAGAAACCATTGCAATCTACACTACAGAATGTTTCATTCATTCAGGCGAATCTTGAATTCATCTTGTTCTCCACTCCCAGCAGGTTTTCGTTTCACCACTGGTGAATGTCCAAGCAACCCAAGGCTGGTTTCAGCTGCGTGTTAACACTCGCAGCCGTGCTGTTCAATTGGCTATCCAGTGAACGCTGGTTAGCTCTTGATTTTCCTTCCACACACCGAGCCTTCAGAAATCATTCTTATCTCCACTTCAGAATGTTCCATTCGTTCCCTGCGAATCTGGAATTCCTCCGACTCTCCACACCAGGCAGATTTTCCTAACAACACTGGTGAATGACCAGGTAATCCAATGCTGGTTTTCAGCGGCTGTTCACACTCACAGCCTTGCTGTTCAATTGGCAATCCAGTCAAACCTAGTCAGCTCTTCATTTTCCTGTCCACACAACCCAGCGTTCAGAAATCATTGGAATCTCTACTACAGAAATTTCCATTCATTCACTGTGAATCTGGAAATACTCTGAATCTGCATTCCAGGAAGGCTTTCGTTACACCACTGATGAATGTCCAAGTAATGCAATGCTGCTTCTTAGTGGTCTGTTCACACTCGAAACCGTGCTGTTCATTGGCTATCCACTCAATATCGGTCAGCTCTTCAATATCCTGTCCAGACTATCCAGATTCCTAAATGTTGGCAATCACCACTACAGAATGTTCCATTCAATCACGCGAATCTGGAATTCATCAGAGTCTCCACTCCTGGAAGGTTTTCGTGACACCACTGGTAAATGTCCAAGGAAGACAATGCTGGTTTTAAGCCGCCTGCTAACACACTCAGCCGTGCTGTTCAATTTGCTATCCACCCAACCCTATTCAGCTCTACATTTTCCTGTCCTCATAACCCAACCTTCAGAAATAATTGGTATCTCCTCCACAGAATGTTCCGTTCATTCACTGCGAATCTTAAATTCATCTGACTCTCAACTCCCGGCGGGTTGTCGTTACACCACTTGTGAATGTCCAAGTAAGCCAATGCTGGTTTTCAGTGGCCTGTTCATACTAAGAGACGTGCTGTTCATTTGGCTATCCACTCCACCCTGTTCAGCTCTACATTTTCGTGTCCACAAAACCCAGCCTTCAGAAATCATTGGAATCACCACTAGAGAATGTTCCATTCATTCACTGCGAATCTGGAATTCCTCTGAACCTCCACTCCTGGCAGGTTTTCGTTACGCCACTGGTGAATGTCCAAGTCACTCAATACTGGTTTTCAGAGGCATGTTCAACTCGCAGAAGTGCTGTTCAATGGGCTATCCACTCAATATTGGTCAGCTCTTCATTTTCCTCTCCACACAAACCAGCCTTCAGAAATCATTGGGCTCTCCACTACAGACTGTTCCATTCATTCACTGCGATTCTGCAATTCATCTGACTCTCCGCTCCAGGCAGGTTTTCATTACAGCACTGGTGAATGACCAAGTAATCCAATGCTGGTTTTCAGCCGCCTTTTCACACTCGCAGTGTGCTGTTCAATTGTCTATCCACTCAAACCTGGTCAGCCTTTCATTTTCTTTTCCACAATATCAGACTTCAGAAATCATTGGAATCGCCAGTACAGAATGTTCCATTCATTCACTGCCAATCTGGAATTCATCTGAATCTGCACTCCAGGTAGGCTTTCATTACACCACTTATGAATGTCCAAGTAACACAATGCTGGTTTTCAGCGGTCTGTTCACACTCTAAGCCCTGCTTTTTACTGGGTATCCACACAACTGTGGTCAGCTCTTCATTTTCATGTCCAAACAATCCAGACTTGAGAAATCATTGCAATCTCCAGTACAGAATGTTCCATTCATTCACTGCGAATCTGGAATTCAACTGAATCTCCACTACCTGCAGATTTATCTTACACCACTTGTGAATGTCCAAGTAAAACAATGCTGGTTTTCAGAGGCCTGTTCATGTTCGCAGTCGTGCTGTTCAATTGGCTATCCACTCAACCTGTTTTGCTCCTCATTTTCCTGTGCACACAACCCAGCCTTCAGAAATCATTGTAATCTCCACTACAGGATGTTCCATTCATTCACTGGGAATCTGGAATTCATCTGAATCTGCACTCCACGCAGGCTTTCGTTACACCACTGCTGAAAGTCGAAGTAATGCAATACTGGTTTTCAGTGGTCTGTTCACATTCGAAGCCGAGGCTTTTTACAGGCTATCCACTCAACACTGGTCAGCTCTTCATTTTCGTGTCCCCACAATCCAGATTTCAGAAATCATTGCAATCTCCACTACAGAATGTTCCATTCATTCACTGCGAGTCTGGAGTTTATCTGATTTTCCACTCCCGCCTGGTTAACATTACACCACTTGTGAATGTCCAAGTAAGCCAATGCTGGTTTTCAGAGGCCTGTTCATACTCGCAGCCGTGCTGTTTAATTGACAATTCACTCCACCCTGTTCAGCTCTTCATTGTCCCACCACACTACCAGCCTTCAGAAATCTTTGTTATCTCCACTACAGAACGTTCCATTCATTCACTGCGAATCTGGAATTCATCTGACTCTCAACTCCACGCAGGTTTTCATTACACCACTGTTGAATGTCCAAGTAACCCAATGCTGGTTTTCAGCGGCCTGTTCATATTCGCAGCCCTGCTGTTTACTTGGCTATCGATTCAAGCCTGGTCAGCTCTTCATTTTCCTGTCCACACAACACAGGCTTCAGAAATCATTGGAATCTCCTCTACAGAATGTTCCATTCATTCACTGCGAATGTGGAATTCAACTGACTCTCCACTCCATGCAGGTTTTCCTTACACCACTGATGAATGTCCAAGTAACCCAATGCTGGTTTTCAGCTGCATGTTCACACTCGCAGCCATGCTATACAATTGGCTTTCCACTAAATCCTGATTAGTTCTTGATTTTCCTTCCACACGACCCAGCCTTCAGAAATCGTTGGAATCTCCACTAGAGAATGTTCCATTCATTCACTGCGAATCTGGAATTCCTCTGAACCTCCACTCCCGGCAGGTTTTCGTTACACCACTGTTGAATGTCCAAGTAACCCAATGTTTTAAGTGTTTTCTTCACAAGCGCAGTGGTGCTGTTCAATTGGCTATCCACTCAACCCTGGCCAGCTCTACATTTTCCTGTCCACACCACAGAGACTGGAGAAATCATTGTTATCTCCACTACAGAATGTTCCATTCATTCACAGCGAATCTGGAATTCATCTGAATCTCCACTCCCGGCAGGTTTTCGTGACACCACTGGTAAATATCCAAGTAAGCCAATGCTGGTTTTAAGTGGCCTGCTCATACTCTCAGCCGTGCTGTTCAATTTGCTATCCACTCAACCCTCTTCAGCTCCATTTTCCTGTCCACATAACCCAAACTTCAGAAACAATTGGTATCTCCTCCACAGAATGTTCCATTCATTGACGGCAAATCTGAAATTCATCTAATTCTCAACTCCCGTCAGGTTTTCGTTACACCACTTGTGAATGTCCAATTAAGCCAAAGCTGGTTTTCAGTGGCCTGTTCTTACTACGAGACGTGCTGTTCATTTGGCTATCCATTCCACCCTGTTCAGCTCTACATTTTCGTGTCCACAAAACCCAGCCTTCAGAAATCATTGGAATCACCACTAGAGAATGTTCCATTCATTCACTGCGAATCTGGAATTCATCTGAATCTCCACTCCCGGCAGGTTTTCATTGCACCACTGCTGAATGTTCAAGTAACGCAATGATGGTTTTCAGCGGTCTATTCACACTCGAACCCGTGCTGTTCACGGTCTAGCGACTCAACACTGGTGAGTTCTTCTTTTTCCAGTTCAGACAATACAAACCTCAGAAACCATTGCAATCTACACTACAGAATGTTTCATTCATTCAGGCGAATCTTGAATTCATCTTGTTCTCCACTCCCAGCAGGTTTTCGTTTCACCACTGGTGAATGTCCAAGCAACCCAAGGCTGGTTTCAGCTGCGTGTTAACACTCGCAGCCGTGCTGTTCAATTGGCTATCCAGTGAACGCTGGTTAGCTCTTGATTTTCCTTCCACACACCGAGCCTTCAGAAATCATTCTTATCTCCACTTCAGAATGTTCCATTCGTTCCCTGCGAATCTGGAATTCCTCTGACTCTCCACACCAGGCAGATTTTCCTAACAACACTGGTGAATGACCAGGTAATCCAATGCTGGTTTTCAGCGGCTGTTCACACTCACAGCCTTGCTGTTCAATTGGCAATCCAGTCAAACCTAGTCAGCTCTTCATTTTCCTGTCCACACAACCCAGCGTTCAGAAATCATTGGAATCTCTACTACAGAAATTTCCATTCATTCACTGTGAATCTGGAAATACTCTGAATCTGCATTCCAGGAAGGCTTTCGTTACACCACTGATGAATGTCCAAGTAATGCAATGCTGCTTCTTAGTGGTCTGTTCACACTCGAAACCGTGCTGTTCATTGGCTATCCACTCAATATCGGTCAGCTCTTCAATATCCTGTCCAGACTATCCAGATTCCTAAATGTTGGCAATCACCACTACAGAATGTTCCATTCAATCACGCGAATCTGGAATTCATCAGAGTCTCCACTCCTGGAAGGTTTTCGTGACACCACTGGTAAATGTCCAAGGAAGACAATGCTGGTTTTAAGCCGCCTGCTAACACACTCAGCCGTGCTGTTCAATTTGCTATCCACCCAACCCTATTCAGCTCTACATTTTCCTGTCCTCATAACCCAACCTTCAGAAATAATTGGTATCTCCTCCACAGAATGTTCCGTTCATTCACTGCGAATCTTAAATTCATCTGACTCTCAACTCCCGGCGGGTTATCGTTACACCACTTGTGAATGTCCAAGTAAGCCAATGCTGGTTTTCAGTGGCCTGTTCATACTAAGAGACGTGCTGTTCATTTGGCTATCCACTCCACCCTGTTCAGCTCTACATTTTCGTGTCCACAAAACCCAGCCTTCAGAAATCATTGGAATCACCACTAGAGAATGTTCCATTCATTCACTGCGAATCTGGAATTCCTCTGAACCTCCACTCCTGGCAGGTTTTCGTTACGCCACTGGTGAATGTCCAAGTCACTCAATACTGGTTTTCAGAGGCATGTTCAACTCGCAGAAGTGCTGTTCAATGGGCTATCCACTCAATATTGGTCAGCTCTTCATTTTCCTCTCCACACAAACCAGCCTTCAGAAATCATTGGGCTCTCCACTACAGACTGTTCCATTCATTCACTGCGATTCTGCAATTCATCTGACTCTCCGCTCCAGGCAGGTTTTCATTACAGCACTGGTGAATGACCAAGTAATCCAATGCTGGTTTTCAGCCGCCTTTTCACACTCGCAGTGTGCTGTTCAATTGTCTATCCACTCAAACCTGGTCAGCCTTTCATTTTCTTTTCCACAATATCAGACTTCAGAAATCATTGGAATCGCCAGTACAGAATGTTCCATTCATTCACTGCCAATCTGGAATTCATCTGAATCTGCACTCCAGGTAGGCTTTCATTACACCACTTATGAATGTCCAAGTAACACAATGCTGGTTTTCAGCGGTCTGTTCACACTCTAAGCCCTGCTTTTTACTGGGTATCCACACAACTGTGGTCAGCTCTTCATTTTCATGTCCAAACAATCCAGACTTGAGAAATCATTGCAATCTCCAGTACAGAATGTTCGATTCATTCACTGCGAATCTGGAATTCAACTGAATCTCCACTACCTGCAGATTTATCTTACACCACTTGTGAATGTCCAAGTAAAACAATGCTGGTTTTCAGAGGCCTGTTCATGTTCGCAGTCGTGCTGTTCAATTGGCTATCCACTCAACCTGTTTTGCTCCTCATTTTCCTGTGCACACAACCCAGCCTTCAGAAATCATTGTAATCTCCACTACAGGATGTTCCATTCATTCACTGGGAATCTGGAATTCATCTGAATCTGCACTCCACGCAGGCTTTCGTTACACCACTGCTGAAAGTCGAAGTAATGCAATACTGGTTTTCAGTGGTCTGTTCACATTCGAAGCCGAGGCTTTTTACAGGCTATCCACTCAACACTGGTCAGCTCTTCATTTTCGTGTCCCCACAATCCAGATTTCAGAAATCATTGCAATCTCCACTACAGAATGTTCCATTCATTCACTGCGAGTCTGGAGTTTATCTGATTCTCCACTCCCGCCTGGTTAACATTACACCACTTGTGAATGTCCAAGTAAGCCAATGCTGGTTTTCAGAGGCCTGTTCATACTCGCAGCCGTGCTGTTTAATTGACAATTCACTCCACCCTGTTCAGCTCTTCATTGTCCCACCACACTACCAGCCTTCAGAAATCTTTGTTATCTCCACTACAGAATGTTCCATTCATTCACTGCGAATCTGGAATTCATCTGACTCTCAACTCCACGCAGGTTTTCATTACACCACTGTTGAATGTCCAAGTAACCCAATGCTGGTTTTCAGCGGCCTGTTCATATTCGCAGCCCTGCTGTTTACTTGGCTATCGATTCAAGCCTGGTCAGCTCTTCATTTTCCTGTCCACACAACACAGGCTTCAGAAATCATTGGAATCTCCTCTACAGAATGTTCCATTCATTCACTGCGAATGTGGAATTCAACTGACTCTCCACTCCATGCAGGTTTTCCTTACACCACTGATGAATGTCCAAGTAACCCAATGCTGGTTTTCAGCTGCATGTTCACACTCGCAGCCATGCTATACAATTGGCTTTCCACTAAATCCTGATTAGTTCTTGATTTTCCTTCCACACGACCCAGCCTTCAGAAATCGTTGGAATCTCCACTAGAGAATGTTCCATTCATTCACTGCGAATCTGGAATTCCTCTGAACCTCCACTCCCGGCAGGTTTTCGTTACACCACTGTTGAATGTCCAAGTAACCCAATGTTTTAAGTGTTTTCTTCACAAGCGCAGTGGTGCTGTTCAATTGGCTATCCACTCAACCCTGGCCAGCTCTACATTTTCCTGTCCACACCACAGAGACTGGAGAAATCATTGTTATCTCCACTACAGAATGTTCCATTCATTCACAGCGAATCTGGAATTCATCTGAATCTCCACTCCCGGCAGGTTTTCGTGACACCACTGGTAAATATCCAAGTAAGCCAATGCTGGTTTTAAGTGGCCTGCTCATACTCTCAGCCGTGCTGTTCAATTTGCTATCCACTCAACCCTCTTCAGCTCCATTTTCCTGTCCACATAACCCAAACTTCAGAAACAATTGGTATCTCCTCCACAGAATGTTCCATTCATTGACGGCAAATCTGAAATTCATCTAATTCTCAACTCCCGTCAGGTTTTCGTTACACCACTTGTGAATGTCCAATTAAGCCAAAGCTGGTTTTCAGTGGCCTGTTCTTACTACGAGACGTGCTGTTCATTTGGCTATCCATTCCACCCTGTTCAGCTCTACATTTTCGTGTCCACAAAACCCAGCCTTCAGAAATCATTGGAATCACCACTAGAGAATGTTCCATTCATTCACTGCGAATCTGGAATTCATCTGAATCTCCACTCCCGGCAGGTTTTCATTGCACCACTGCTGAATGTTCAAGTAACGCAATGATGGTTTTCAGCGGTCTATTCACACTCGAACCCGTGCTGTTCACGGTCTAGCGACTCAACACTGGTGAGTTCTTCTTTTTCCAGTTCAGACAATACAAACCTCAGAAACCATTGCAATCTACACTACAGAATGTTTCATTCATTCAGGCGAATCTTGAATTCATCTTGTTCTCCACTCCCAGCAGGTTTTCGTTTCACCACTGGTGAATGTCCAAGCAACCCAAGGCTGGTTTCAGCTGCGTGTTAACACTCGCAGCCGTGCTGTTCAATTGGCTATCCAGTGAACGCTGGTTAGCTCTTGATTTTCCTTCCACACACCGAGCCTTCAGAAATCATTCTTATCTCCACTTCAGAATGTTCCATTCGTTCCCTGCGAATCTGGAATTCCTCTGACTCTCCACACCAGGCAGATTTTCCTAACAACACTGGTGAATGACCAGGTAATCCAATGCTGGTTTTCAGCGGCTGTTCACACTCACAGCCTTGCTGTTCAATTGGCAATCCAGTCAAACCTAGTCAGCTCTTCATTTTCCTGTCCACACAACCCAGCGTTCAGAAATCATTGGAATCTCTACTACAGAAATTTCCATTCATTCACTGTGAATCTGGAAATACTCTGAATCTGCATTCCAGGAAGGCTTTCGTTACACCACTGATGAATGTCCAAGTAATGCAATGCTGCTTCTTAGTGGTCTGTTCACACTCGAAACCGTGCTGTTCATTGGCTATCCACTCAATATCGGTCAGCTCTTCAATATCCTGTCCAGACTATCCAGATTCCTAAATGTTGGCAATCACCACTACAGAATGTTCCATTCAATCACGCGAATCTGGAATTCATCAGAGTCTCCACTCCTGGAAGGTTTTCGTGACACCACTGGTAAATGTCCAAGGAAGACAATGCTGGTTTTAAGCCGCCTGCTAACACACTCAGCCGTGCTGTTCAATTTGCTATCCACCCAACCCTATTCAGCTCTACATTTTCCTGTCCTCATAACCCAACCTTCAGAAATAATTGGTATCTCCTCCACAGAATGTTCCGTTCATTCACTGCGAATCTTAAATTCATCTGACTCTCAACTCCCGGCGGGTTATCGTTACACCACTTGTGAATGTCCAAGTAAGCCAATGCTGGTTTTCAGTGGCCTGTTCATACTAAGAGACGTGCTGTTCATTTGGCTATCCACTCCACCCTGTTCAGCTCTACATTTTCGTGTCCACAAAACCCAGCCTTCAGAAATCATTGGAATCACCACTAGAGAATGTTCCATTCATTCACTGCGAATCTGGAATTCCTCTGAACCTCCACTCCTGGCAGGTTTTCGTTACGCCACTGGTGAATGTCCAAGTCACTCAATACTGGTTTTCAGAGGCATGTTCAACTCGCAGAAGTGCTGTTCAATGGGCTATCCACTCAATATTGGTCAGCTCTTCATTTTCCTCTCCACACAAACCAGCCTTCAGAAATCATTGGGCTCTCCACTACAGACTGTTCCATTCATTCACTGCGATTCTGCAATTCATCTGACTCTCCGCTCCAGGCAGGTTTTCATTACAGCACTGGTGAATGACCAAGTAATCCAATGCTGGTTTTCAGCCGCCTTTTCACACTCGCAGTGTGCTGTTCAATTGTCTATCCACTCAAACCTGGTCAGCCTTTCATTTTCTTTTCCACAATATCAGACTTCAGAAATCATTGGAATCGCCAGTACAGAATGTTCCATTCATTCACTGCCAATCTGGAATTCATCTGAATCTGCACTCCAGGTAGGCTTTCATTACACCACTTATGAATGTCCAAGTAACACAATGCTGGTTTTCAGCGGTCTGTTCACACTCTAAGCCCTGCTTTTTACTGGGTATCCACACAACTGTGGTCAGCTCTTCATTTTCATGTCCAAACAATCCAGACTTGAGAAATCATTGCAATCTCCAGTACAGAATGTTCGATTCATTCACTGCGAATCTGGAATTCAACTGAATCTCCACTACCTGCAGATTTATCTTACACCACTTGTGAATGTCCAAGTAAAACAATGCTGGTTTTCAGAGGCCTGTTCATGTTCGCAGTCGTGCTGTTCAATTGGCTATCCACTCAACCTGTTTTGCTCCTCATTTTCCTGTGCACACAACCCAGCCTTCAGAAATCATTGTAATCTCCACTACAGGATGTTCCATTCATTCACTGGGAATCTGGAATTCATCTGAATCTGCACTCCACGCAGGCTTTCGTTACACCACTGCTGAAAGTCGAAGTAATGCAATACTGGTTTTCAGTGGTCTGTTCACATTCGAAGCCGAGGCTTTTTACAGGCTATCCACTCAACACTGGTCAGCTCTTCATTTTCGTGTCCCCACAATCCAGATTTCAGAAATCATTGCAATCTCCACTACAGAATGTTCCATTCATTCACTGCGAGTCTGGAGTTTATCTGATTCTCCACTCCCGCCTGGTTAACATTACACCACTTGTGAATGTCCAAGTAAGCCAATGCTGGTTTTCAGAGGCCTGTTCATACTCGCAGCCGTGCTGTTTAATTGACAATTCACTCCACCCTGTTCAGCTCTTCATTGTCCCACCACACTACCAGCCTTCAGAAATCTTTGTTATCTCCACTACAGAATGTTCCATTCATTCACTGCGAATCTGGAATTCATCTGACTCTCAACTCCACGCAGGTTTTCATTACACCACTGTTGAATGTCCAAGTAACCCAATGCTGGTTTTCAGCGGCCTGTTCATATTCGCAGCCCTGCTGTTTACTTGGCTATCGATTCAAGCCTGGTCAGCTCTTCATTTTCCTGTCCACACAACACAGGCTTCAGAAATCATTGGAATCTCCTCTACAGAATGTTCCATTCATTCACTGCGAATGTGGAATTCAACTGACTCTCCACTCCATGCAGGTTTTCCTTACACCACTGATGAATGTCCAAGTAACCCAATGCTGGTTTTCAGCTGCATGTTCACACTCGCAGCCATGCTATACAATTGGCTTTCCACTAAATCCTGATTAGTTCTTGATTTTCCTTCCACACGACCCAGCCTTCAGAAATCATTGGAATCTCCACTAGAGAATGTTCCATTCATTCACTGCGAATCTGGAATTCCTCTGAACCTCCACTCCCGGCAGGTTTTCGTTACACCACTGTTGAATGTCCAAGTAACCCAATGTTTTAAGTGTTTTCTTCACAAGCGCAGTGGTGCTGTTCAATTGGCTATCCACTCAACCCTGGCCAGCTCTACATTTTCCTGTCCACACCACAGAGACTGGAGAAATCATTGTTATCTCCACTACAGAATGTTCCATTCATTCACAGCGAATCTGGAATTCATCTGAATCTCCACTCCCGGCAGGTTTTCGTGACACCACTGGTAAATATCCAAGTAAGCCAATGCTGGTTTTAAGTGGCCTGCTCATACTCTCAGCCGTGCTGTTCAATTTGCTATCCACTCAACCCTCTTCAGCTCCATTTTCCTGTCCACATAACCCAAACTTCAGAAACAATTGGTATCTCCTCCACAGAATGTTCCATTCATTGACGGCAAATCTGAAATTCATCTAATTCTCAACTCCCGTCAGGTTTTCGTTACACCACTTGTGAATGTCCAATTAAGCCAAAGCTGGTTTTCAGTGGCCTGTTCTTACTACGAGACGTGCTGTTCATTTGGCTATCCATTCCACCCTGTTCAGCTCTACATTTTCGTGTCCACAAAACCCAGCCTTCAGAAATCATTGGAATCACCACTAGAGAATGTTCCATTCATTCACTGCGAATCTGGAATTCATCTGAATCTCCACTCCCGGCAGGTTTTCATTGCACCACTGCTGAATGTTCAAGTAACGCAATGATGGTTTTCAGCGGTCTATTCACACTCGAACCCGTGCTGTTCACGGTCTAGCGACTCAACACTGGTGAGTTCTTCTTTTTCCAGTTCAGACAATACAAACCTCAGAAACCATTGCAATCTACACTACAGAATGTTTCATTCATTCAGGCGAATCTTGAATTCATCTTGTTCTCCACTCCCAGCAGGTTTTCGTTTCACCACTGGTGAATGTCCAAGCAACCCAAGGCTGGTTTCAGCTGCGTGTTAACACTCGCAGCCGTGCTGTTCAATTGGCTATCCAGTGAACGCTGGTTAGCTCGTGATTTTCCTTCCACACACCGAGCCTTCAGAAATCATTCTTATCTCCACTTCAGAATGTTCCATTCGTTCCCTGCGAATCTGGAATTCCTCTGACTCTCCACACCAGGCAGATTTTCCTAACAACACTGGTGAATGACCAGGTAATCCAATGCTGGTTTTCAGCGGCTGTTCACACTCACAGCCTTGCTGTTCAATTGGCAATCCAGTCAAACCTAGTCAGCTCTTCATTTTCCTGTCCACACAACCCAGCGTTCAGAAATCATTGGAATCTCTACTACAGAAATTTCCATTCATTCACTGTGAATCTGGAAATACTCTGAATCTGCATTCCAGGAAGGCTTTCGTTACACCACTGATGAATGTCCAAGTAATGCAATGCTGCTTCTTAGTGGTCTGTTCACACTCGAAACCGTGCTGTTCATTGGCTATCCACTCAATATCGGTCAGCTCTTCAATATCCTGTCCAGACTATCCAGATTCCTAAATGTTGGCAATCACCACTACAGAATGTTCCATTCAATCACGCGAATCTGGAATTCATCAGAGTCTCCACTCCTGGAAGGTTTTCGTGACACCACTGGTAAATGTCCAAGGAAGACAATGCTGGTTTTAAGCCGCCTGCTAACACACTCAGCCGTGCTGTTCAATTTGCTATCCACCCAACCCTATTCAGCTCTACATTTTCCTGTCCTCATAACCCAACCTTCAGAAATAATTGGTATCTCCTCCACAGAATGTTCCGTTCATTCACTGCGAATCTTAAATTCATCTGACTCTCAACTCCCGGCGGGTTATCGTTACACCACTTGTGAATGTCCAAGTAAGCCAATGCTGGTTTTCAGTGGCCTGTTCATACTAAGAGACGTGCTGTTCATTTGGCTATCCACTCCACCCTGTTCAGCTCTACATTTTCGTGTCCACAAAACCCAGCCTTCAGAAATCATTGGAATCACCACTAGAGAATGTTCCATTCATTCACTGCGAATCTGGAATTCCTCTGAACCTCCACTCCTGGCAGGTTTTCGTTACGCCACTGGTGAATGTCCAAGTCACTCAATACTGGTTTTCAGAGGCATGTTCAACTCGCAGAAGTGCTGTTCAATGGGCTATCCACTCAATATTGGTCAGCTCTTCATTTTCCTCTCCACACAAACCAGCCTTCAGAAATCATTGGGCTCTCCACTACAGACTGTTCCATTCATTCACTGCGATTCTGCAATTCATCTGACTCTCCGCTCCAGGCAGGTTTTCATTACAGCACTGGTGAATGACCAAGTAATCCAATGCTGGTTTTCAGCCGCCTTTTCACACTCGCAGTGTGCTGTTCAATTGTCTATCCACTCAAACCTGGTCAGCCTTTCATTTTCTTTTCCACAATATCAGACTTCAGAAATCATTGGAATCGCCAGTACAGAATGTTCCATTCATTCACTGCCAATCTGGAATTCATCTGAATCTGCACTCCAGGTAGGCTTTCATTACACCACTTATGAATGTCCAAGTAACACAATGCTGGTTTTCAGCGGTCTGTTCACACTCTAAGCCCTGCTTTTTACTGGGTATCCACACAACTGTGGTCAGCTCTTCATTTTCATGTCCAAACAATCCAGACTTGAGAAATCATTGCAATCTCCAGTACAGAATGTTCCATTCATTCACTGCGAATCTGGAATTCAACTGAATCTCCACTACCTGCAGATTTATCTTACACCACTTGTGAATGTCCAAGTAAAACAATGCTGGTTTTCAGAGGCCTGTTCATGTTCGCAGTCGTGCTGTTCAATTGGCTATCCACTCAACCTGTTTTGCTCCTCATTTTCCTGTGCACACAACCCAGCCTTCAGAAATCATTGTAATCTCCACTACAGGATGTTCCATTCATTCACTGGGAATCTGGAATTCATCTGAATCTGCACTCCACGCAGGCTTTCGTTACACCACTGCTGAAAGTCGAAGTAATGCAATACTGGTTTTCAGTGGTCTGTTCACATTCGAAGCCGAGGCTTTTTACAGGCTATCCACTCAACACTGGTCAGCTCTTCATTTTCGTGTCCCCACAATCCAGATTTCAGAAATCATTGCAATCTCCACTACAGAATGTTCCATTCATTCACTGCGAGTCTGGAGTTTATCTGATTCTCCACTCCCGCCTGGTTAACATTACACCACTTGTGAATGTCCAAGTAAGCCAATGCTGGTTTTCAGAGGCCTGTTCATACTCGCAGCCGTGCTGTTTAATTGACAATTCACTCCACCCTGTTCAGCTCTTCATTGTCCCACCACACTACCAGCCTTCAGAAATCTTTGTTATCTCCACTACAGAATGTTCCATTCATTCACTGCGAATCTGGAATTCATCTGACTCTCAACTCCACGCAGGTTTTCATTACACCACTGTTGAATGTCCAAGTAACCCAATGCTGGTTTTCAGCGGCCTGTTCATATTCGCAGCCCTGCTGTTTACTTGGCTATCGATTCAAGCCTGGTCAGCTCTTCATTTTCCTGTCCACACAACACAGGCTTCAGAAATCATTGGAATCTCCTCTACAGAATGTTCCATTCATTCACTGCGAATGTGGAATTCAACTGACTCTCCACTCCATGCAGGTTTTCCTTACACCACTGATGAATGTCCAAGTAACCCAATGCTGGTTTTCAGCTGCATGTTCACACTCGCAGCCATGCTATACAATTGGCTTTCCACTAAATCCTGATTAGTTCTTGATTTTCCTTCCACACGACCCAGCCTTCAGAAATCGTTGGAATCTCCACTAGAGAATGTTCCATTCATTCACTGCGAATCTGGAATTCCTCTGAACCTCCACTCCCGGCAGGTTTTCGTTACACCACTGTTGAATGTCCAAGTAACCCAATGTTTTAAGTGTTTTCTTCACAAGCGCAGTGGTGCTGTTCAATTGGCTATCCACTCAACCCTGGCCAGCTCTACATTTTCCTGTCCACACCACAGAGACTGGAGAAATCATTGTTATCTCCACTACAGAATGTTCCATTCATTCACAGCGAATCTGGAATTCATCTGAATCTCCACTCCCGGCAGGTTTTCGTGACACCACTGGTAAATATCCAAGTAAGCCAATGCTGGTTTTAAGTGGCCTGCTCATACTCTCAGCCGTGCTGTTCAATTTGCTATCCACTCAACCCTCTTCAGCTCCATTTTCCTGTCCACATAACCCAAACTTCAGAAACAATTGGTATCTCCTCCACAGAATGTTCCATTCATTGACGGCAAATCTGAAATTCATCTAATTCTCAACTCCCGTCAGGTTTTCGTTACACCACTTGTGAATGTCCAATTAAGCCAAAGCTGGTTTTCAGTGGCCTGTTCTTACTACGAGACGTGCTGTTCATTTGGCTATCCATTCCACCCTGTTCAGCTCTACATTTTCGTGTCCACAAAACCCAGCCTTCAGAAATCATTGGAATCACCACTAGAGAATGTTCCATTCATTCACTGCGAATCTGGAATTCATCTGAATCTCCACTCCCGGCAGGTTTTCACTGCACCACTGCTGAATGTTCAAGTAACGCAATGATGGTTTTCAGCGGTCTATTCACACTCGAACCCGTGCTGTTCACGGTCTAGCGACTCAACACTGGTGAGTTCTTCTTTTTCCAGTTCAGACAATACAAACCTCAGAAACCATTGCAATCTACACTACAGAATGTTTCATTCATTCAGGCGAATCTTGAATTCATCTTGTTCTCCACTCCCAGCAGGTTTTCGTTTCACCACTGGTGAATGTCCAAGCAACCCAAGGCTGGTTTCAGCTGCGTGTTAACACTCGCAGCCGTGCTGTTCAATTGGCTATCCAGTGAACGCTGGTTAGCTCTTGATTTTCCTTCCACACACCGAGCCTTCAGAAATCATTCTTATCTCCACTTCAGAATGTTCCATTCGTTCCCTGCGAATCTGGAATTCCTCTGACTCTCCACACCAGGCAGATTTTCCTAACAACACTGGTGAATGACCAGGTAATCCAATGCTGGTTTTCAGCGGCTGTTCACACTCACAGCCTTGCTGTTCAATTGGCAATCCAGTCAAACCTAGTCAGCTCTTCATTTTCCTGTCCACACAACCCAGCGTTCAGACATCATTGGAATCTCTACTACAGAAATTTCCATTCATTCACTGTGAATCTGGAAATACTCTGAATCTGCATTCCAGGAAGGCTTTCGTTACACCACTGATGAATGTCCAAGTAATGCAATGCTGCTTCTTAGTGGTCTGTTCACACTCGAAACCGTGCTGTTCATTGGCTATCCACTCAATATCGGTCAGCTCTTCAATATCCTGTCCAGACTATCCAGATTCCTAAATGTTGGCAATCACCACTACAGAATGTTCCATTCAATCACGCGAATCTGGAATTCATCAGAGTCTCCACTCCTGGAAGGTTTTCGTGACACCACTGGTAAATGTCCAAGGAAGACAATGCTGGTTTTAAGCCGCCTTCTAACACACTCAGCCGTGCTGTTCAATTTGCTATCCACCCAACCCTATTCAGCTCTACATTTTCCTGTCCTCATAACCCAACCTTCAGAAATAATTGGTATCTCCTCCACAGAATGTTCCGTTCATTCACTGCGAATCTTAAATTCATCTGACTCTCAACTCCCGGCGGGTTATCGTTACACCACTTGTGAATGTCCAAGTAAGCCAATGCTGGTTTTCAGTGGCCTGTTCATACTAAGAGACGTGCTGTTCATTTGGCTATCCACTCCACCCTGTTCAGCTCTACATTTTCGTGTCCACAAAACCCAGCCTTCAGAAATCATTGGAATCACCACTAGAGAATGTTCCATTCATTCACTGCGAATCTGGAATTCCTCTGAACCTCCACTCCTGGCAGGTTTTCGTTACGCCACTGGTGAATGTCCAAGTCACTCAATACTGGTTTTCAGAGGCATGTTCAACTCGCAGAAGTGCTGTTCAATGGGCTATCCACTCAATATTGGTCAGCTCTTCATTTTCCTCTCCACACAAACCAGCCTTCAGAAATCATTGGGCTCTCCACTACAGACTGTTCCATTCATTCACTGCGATTCTGCAATTCATCTGACTCTCCGCTCCAGGCAGGTTTTCATTACAGCACTGGTGAATGACCAAGTAATCCAATGCTGGTTTTCAGCCGCCTTTTCACACTCGCAGTGTGCTGTTCAATTGTCTATCCACTCAAACCTGGTCAGCCTTTCATTTTCTTTTCCACAATATCAGACTTCAGAAATCATTGGAATCGCCAGTACAGAATGTTCCATTCATTCACTGCCAATCTGGAATTCATCTGAATCTGCACTCCAGGTAGGCTTTCATTACACCACTTATGAATGTCCAAGTAACACAATGCTGGTTTTCAGCGGTCTGTTCACACTCTAAGCCCTGCTTTTTACTGGGTATCCACACAACTGTGGTCAGCTCTTCATTTTCATGTCCAAACAATCCAGACTTGAGAAATCATTGCAATCTCCAGTACAGAATGTTCCATTCATTCACTGCGAATCTGGAATTCAACTGAATCTCCACTACCTGCAGATTTATCTTACACCACTTGTGAATGTCCAAGTAAAACAATGCTGGTTTTCAGAGGCCTGTTCATGTTCGCAGTCGTGCTGTTCAATTGGCTATCCACTCAACCTGTTTTGCTCCTCATTTTCCTGTGCACACAACCCAGCCTTCAGAAATCATTGTAATCTCCACTACAGGATGTTCCATTCATTCACTGGGAATCTGGAATTCATCTGAATCTGCACTCCACGCAGGCTTTCGTTACACCACTGCTGAAAGTCGAAGTAATGCAATACTGGTTTTCAGTGGTCTGTTCACATTCGAAGCCGAGGCTTTTTACAGGCTATCCACTCAACACTGGTCAGCTCTTCATTTTCGTGTCCCCACAATCCAGATTTCAGAAATCATTGCAATCTCCACTACAGAATGTTCCATTCATTCACTGCGAGTCTGGAGTTTATCTGATTCTCCACTCCCGCCTGGTTAACATTACACCACTTGTGAATGTCCAAGTAAGCCAATGCTGGTTTTCAGAGGCCTGTTCATACTCGCAGCCGTGCTGTTTAATTGACAATTCACTCCACCCTGTTCAGCTCTTCATTGTCCCACCACACTACCAGCCTTCAGAAATCTTTGTTATCTCCACTACAGAATGTTCCATTCATTCACTGCGAATCTGGAATTCATCTGACTCTCAACTCCACGCAGGTTTTCATTACACCACTGTTGAATGTCCAAGTAACCCAATGCTGGTTTTCAGCGGCCTGTTCATATTCGCAGCCCTGCTGTTTACTTGGCTATCGATTCAAGCCTGGTCAGCTCTTCATTTTCCTGTCCACACAACACAGGCTTCAGAAATCATTGGAATCTCCTCTACAGAATGTTCCATTCATTCACTGCGAATGTGGAATTCAACTGACTCTCCACTCCATGCAGGTTTTCCTTACACCACTGATGAATGTCCAAGTAACCCAATGCTGGTTTTCAGCTGCATGTTCACACTCGCAGCCATGCTATACAATTGGCTTTCCACTAAATCCTGATTAGTTCTTGATTTTCCTTCCACACGACCCAGCCTTCAGAAATCGTTGGAATCTCCACTAGAGAATGTTCCATTCATTCACTGCGAATCTGGAATTCCTCTGAACCTCCACTCCCGGCAGGTTTTCGTTACACCACTGTTGAATGTCCAAGTAACCCAATGTTTTAAGTGTTTTCTTCACAAGCGCAGTGGTGCTGTTCAATTGGCTATCCACTCAACCCTGGCCAGCTCTACATTTTCCTGTCCACACCACAGAGACTGGAGAAATCATTGTTATCTCCACTACAGAATGTTCCATTCATTCACAGCGAATCTGGAATTCATCTGAATCTCCACTCCCGGCAGGTTTTCGTGACACCACTGGTAAATATCCAAGTAAGCCAATGCTGGTTTTAAGTGGCCTGCTCATACTCTCAGCCGTGCTGTTCAATTTGCTATCCACTCAACCCTCTTCAGCTCCATTTTCCTGTCCACATAACCCAAACTTCAGAAACAATTGGTATCTCCTCCACAGAATGTTCCATTCATTGACGGCAAATCTGAAATTCATCTAATTCTCAACTCCCGTCAGGTTTTCGTTACACCACTTGTGAATGTCCAATTAAGCCAAAGCTGGTTTTCAGTGGCCTGTTCTTACTACGAGACGTGCTGTTCATTTGGCTATCCATTCCACCCTGTTCAGCTCTACATTTTCGTGTCCACAAAACCCAGCCTTCAGAAATCATTGGAATCACCACTAGAGAATGTTCCATTCATTCACTGCGAATCTGGAATTCATCTGAATCTCCACTCCCGGCAGGTTTTCATTGCACCACTGCTGAATGTTCAAGTAACGCAATGATGGTTTTCAGCGGTCTATTCACACTCGAACCCGTGCTGTTCACGGTCTAGCGACTCAACACTGGTGAGTTCTTCTTTTTCCAGTTCAGACAATACAAACCTCAGAAACCATTGCAATCTACACTACAGAATGTTTCATTCATTCAGGCGAATCTTGAATTCATCTTGTTCTCCACTCCCAGCAGGTTTTCGTTTCACCACTGGTGAATGTCCAAGCAACCCAAGGCTGGTTTCAGCTGCGTGTTAACACTCGCAGCCGTGCTGTTCAATTGGCTATCCAGTGAACGCTGGTTAGCTCTTGATTTTCCTTCCACACACCGAGCCTTCAGAAATCATTCTTATCTCCACTTCAGAGTGTTCCATTCGTTCCCTGCGAATCTGGAATTCCTCTGACTCTCCACACCAGGCAGATTTTCCTAACAACACTGGTGAATGACCAGGTAATCCAATGCTGGTTTTCAGCGGCTGTTCACACTCACAGCCTTGCTGTTCAATTGGCAATCCAGTCAAACCTAGTCAGCTCTTCATTTTCCTGTCCACACAACCCAGCGTTCAGAAATCATTGGAATCTCTACTACAGAAATTTCCATTCATTCACTGTGAATCTGGAAATACTCTGAATCTGCATTCCAGGAAGGCTTTCGTTACACCACTGATGAATGTCCAAGTAATGCAATGCTGCTTCTTAGTGGTCTGTTCACACTCGAAACCGTGCTGTTCATTGGCTATCCACTCAATATCGGTCAGCTCTTCAATATCCTGTCCAGACTATCCAGATTCCTAAATGTTGGCAATCACCACTACAGAATGTTCCATTCAATCACGCGAATCTGGAATTCATCAGAGTCTCCACTCCTGGAAGGTTTTCGTGACACCACTGGTAAATGTCCAAGGAAGACAATGCTGGTTTTAAGCCGCCTGCTAACACACTCAGCTGTGCTGTTCAATTTGCTATCCACCCAACCCTATTCAGCTCTACATTTTCCTGTCCTCATAACCCAACCTTCAGAAATAATTGGTATCTCCTCCACAGAATGTTCCGTTCATTCACTGCGAATCTTAAATTCATCTGACTCTCAACTCCCGGCGGGTTATCGTTACACCACTTGTGAATGTCCAAGTAAGCCAATGCTGGTTTTCAGTGGCCTGTTCATACTAAGAGACGTGCTGTTCATTTGGCTATCCACTCCACCCTGTTCAGCTCTACATTTTCGTGTCCACAAAACCCAGCCTTCAGAAATCATTGGAATCACCACTAGAGAATGTTCCATTCATTCACTGCGAATCTGGAATTCCTCTGAACCTCCACTCCTGGCAGGTTTTCGTTACGCCACTGGTGAATGTCCAAGTAACTCAATCCTGGTTTTCAGAGGCATGTTCAACTCGCAGAAGTGCTGTTCAATGGGCTATCCACTCAATATTGGTCAGCTCTTCATTTTCCTCTCCACACAAACCAGCCTTCAGAAATCATTGGGCTCTCCACTACAGACTGTTCCATTCATTCACTGCGATTCTGCAATTCATCTGACTCTCCGCTCCAGGCAGGTTTTCATTACAGCACTGGTGAATGACCAAGTAATCCAATGCTGGTTTTCAGCCGCCTTTTCACACTCGCAGTGTGCTGTTCAATTGTCTATCCACTCAAACCTGGTCAGCCTTTCATTTTCTTTTCCACAATATCAGACTTCAGAAATCATTGGAATCGCCAGTACAGAATGTTCCATTCATTCACTGCCAATCTGGAATTCATCTGAATCTGCACTCCAGGTAGGCTTTCATTACACCACTTATGAATGTCCAAGTAACACAATGCTGGTTTTCAGCGGTCTGTTCACACTCTAAGCCCTGCTTTTTACTGGGTATCCACACAACTGTGGTCAGCTCTTCATTTTCATGTCCAAACAATCCAGACTTGAGAAATCATTGCAATCTCCAGTACAGAATGTTCCATTCATTCACTGCGAATCTGGAATTCAACTGAATCTCCACTACCTGCAGATTTATCTTACACCACTTGTGAATGTCCAAGTAAAACAATGCTGGTTTTCAGAGGCCTGTTCATGTTCGCAGTCGTGCTGTTCAATTGGCTATCCACTCAACCTGTTTTGCTCCTCATTTTCCTGTGCACACAACCCAGCCTTCAGAAATCATTGTAATCTCCACTACAGGATGTTCCATTCATTCACTGGGAATCTGGAATTCATCTGAATCTGCACTCCACGCAGGCTTTCGTTACACCACTGCTGAAAGTCGAAGTAATGCAATACTGGTTTTCAGTGGTCTGTTCACATTCAAAGCCGAGGCTTTTTACAGGCTATCCACTCAACACTGGTCAGCTCTTCATTTTCGTGTCCCCACAATCCAGATTTCAGAAATCATTGCAATCTCCACTACAGAATGTTCCATTCATTCACTGCGAGTCTGGAGTTTATCTGATTCTCCACTCCCGCCTGGTTCACATTACACCACTTGTGAATGTCCAAGTAAGCCAATGCTGGTTTTCAGAGGCCTGTTCATACTCGCAGCCGTGCTGTTTAATTGACAATTCACTCCACCCTGTTCAGCTCTTCATTGTCCCACCACACTACCAGCCTTCAGAAATCTTTGTTATCTCCACTGCAGAATGTTCCATTCATTCACTGCGAATCTGGAATTCATCTGACTCTCAACTCCACGCAGGTTTTCATTACACCACTGTTGAATGTCCAAGTAACCCAATGCTGGTTTTCAGCGGCCTGTTCATATTCGCAGCCCTGCTGTTTACTTGGCTATCGATTCAAGCCTGGTCAGCTCTTCATTTTCCTGTCCACACAACACAGGCTTCAGAAATCATTGGAATCTCCTCTACAGAATGTTCCATTCATTCACTGCGAATGTGGAATTCAACTGACTCTCCACTCCATGCAGGTTTTCCTTACACCACTGATGAATGTCCAAGTAACCCAATGCTGGTTTTCAGCTGCATGTTCACACTCGCAGCCATGCTATACAATTGGCTTTCCACTAAATCCTGATTAGTTCTTGATTTTCCTTCCACACGACCCAGCCTTCAGAAATCGTTGGAATCTCCACTAGAGAATGTTCCATTCATTCACTGCGAATCTGGAATTCCTCTGAACCTCCACTCCCGGCAGGTTTTCGTTACACCACTGTTGAATGTCCAAGTAACCCAATGTTTTAAGTGTTTTCTTCACAAGCGCAGTGGTGCTGTTCAATTGGCTATCCACTCAACCCTGGCCAGCTCTACATTTTCCTGTCCACACCACAGAGACTGGAGAAATCATTGTTATCTCCACTACAGAATGTTCCATTCATTCACAGCGAATCTGGAATTCATCTGAATCTCCACTCCCGGCAGGTTTTCGTGACACCACTGGTAAATATCCAAGTAAGCCAATGCTGGTTTTAAGTGGCCTGCTCATACTCTCAGCCGTGCTGTTCAATTTGCTATCCACTCAACCCTCTTCAGCTCCATTTTCCTGTCCACATAACCCAAACTTCAGAAACAATTGGTATCTCCTCCACAGAATGTTCCATTCATTGACGGCAAATCTGAAATTCATCTAATTCTCAACTCCCGTCAGGTTTTCGTTACACCACTTGTGAATGTCCAATTAAGCCAAAGCTGGTTTTCAGTGGCCTGTTCTTACTACGAGACGTGCTGTTCATTTGGCTATCCATTCCACCCTGTTCAGCTCTACATTTTCGTGTCCACAAAACCCAGCCTTCAGAAATCATTGGAATCACCACTAGAGAATGTTCCATTCATTCACTGCGAATCTGGAATTCATCTGAATCTCCACTCCCGGCAGGTTTTCATTGCACCACTGCTGAATGTTCAAGTAACGCAATGATGGTTTTCAGCGGTCTATTCACACTCGAACCCGTGCTGTTCACGGTCTAGCGACTCAACACTGGTGAGTTCTTCTTTTTCCAGTTCAGACAATACAAACCTCAGAAACCATTGCAATCTACACTACAGAATGTTTCATTCATTCAGGCGAATCTTGAATTCATCTTGTTCTCCACTCCCAGCAGGTTTTCGTTTCACCACTGGTGAATGTCCAAGCAACCCAAGGCTGGTTTCAGCTGCGTGTTAACACTCGCAGCCGTGCTGTTCAATTGGCTATCCAGTGAACGCTGGTTAGCTCTTGATTTTCCTTCCACACACCGAGCCTTCAGAAATCATTCTTATCTCCACTTCAGAATGTTCCATTCGTTCCCTGCGAATCTGGAATTCCTCTGACTCTCCACACCAGGCAGATTTTCCTAACAACACTGGTGAATGACCAGGTAATCCAATGCTGGTTTTCAGCGGCTGTTCACACTCACAGCCTTGCTGTTCAATTGGCAATCCAGTCAAACCTAGTCAGCTCTTCATTTTCCTGTCCACACAACCCAGCGTTCAGAAATCATTGGAATCTCTACTACAGAAATTTCCATTCATTCACTGTGAATCTGGAAACACTCTGAATCTACATTCCAGGAAGGCTTTCGTTACACCACTGATGAATGTCCAAGTAATGCAATGCTGCTTCTTAGTGGTCTGTTCACACTCGAAACCGTGCTGTTCATTGGCTATCCACTCAATATCGGTCAGCTCTTCAATATCCTGTCCAGACTATCCAGATTCCTAAATGTTGGCAATCACCACTACAGAATGTTCCATTCAATCACGCGAATCTGGAATTCATCAGAGTCTCCACTCCTGGAAGGTTTTCGTGACACCACTGGTAAATGTCCAAGGAAGACAATGCTGGTTTTAAGCCGCCTGCTAACACACTCAGCCGTGCTGTTCAATTTGCTATCCACCCAACCCTATTCAGCTCTACATTTTCCTGTCCTCATAACCCAACCTTCAGAAATAATTGGTATCTCCTCCACAGAATGTTCCGTTCATTCACTGCGAATCTTAAATTCATCTGACTCTCAACTCCCGGCGGGTTATCGTTACACCACTTGTGAATGTCCAAGTAAGCCAATGCTGGTTTTCAGTGGCCTGTTCATACTAAGAGACGTGCTGTTCATTTGGCTATCCACTCCACCCTGTTCAGCTCTACATTTTCGTGTCCACAAAACCCAGCCTTCAGAAATCATTGGAATCACCACTAGAGAATGTTCCATTCATTCACTGCGAATCTGGAATTCATCTGAACCTCCACTCCTGGCAGGTTTTCGTTACGCCACTGGTGAATGTCCAAGTAACTCAATCCTGGTTTTCAGAGGCATGTTCAACTCGCAGAAGTGCTGTTCAATGGGCTATCCACTCAATATTGGTCAGCTCTTCATTTTCCTCTCCACACAAACCAGCCTTCAGAAATCATTGGGCTCTCCACTACAGACTGTTCCATTCATTCACTGCGATTCTGCAATTCATCTGACTCTCCGCTCCAGGCAGGTTTTCATTACAGCACTGGTGAATGACCAAGTAATCCAATGCTGGTTTTCAGCCGCCTTTTCACACTCGCAGTGTGCTGTTCAATTGTCTATCCACTCAAACCTGGTCAGCCTTTCATTTTCTTTTCCACAATATCAGACTTCAGAAATCATTGGAATCGCCAGTACAGAATGTTCCATTCATTCACTGCCAATCTGGAATTCATCTGAATCTGCACTCCAGGTAGGCTTTCATTACACCACTTATGAATGTCCAAGTAACACAATGCTGGTTTTCAGCGGTCTGTTCACACTCTAAGCCCTGCTTTTTACTGGGTATCCACACAACTGTGGTCAGCTCTTCATTTTCATGTCCAAACAATCCAGACTTGAGAAATCATTGCAATCTCCAGTACAGAATGTTCCATTCATTCACTGCGAATCTGGAATTCAACTGAATCTCCACTACCTGCAGATTTATCTTACACCACTTGTGAATGTCCAAGTAAAACAATGCTGGTTTTCAGAGGCCTGTTCATGTTCGCAGTCGTGCTGTTCAATTGGCTATCCACTCAACCTGTTTTGCTCCTCATTTTCCTGTGCACACAACCCAGCCTTCAGAAATCATTGTAATCTCCACTACAGGATGTTCCATTCATTCACTGGGAATCTGGAATTCATCTGAATCTGCACTCCACGCAGGCTTTCGTTACACCACTGCTGAAAGTCGAAGTAATGCAATACTGGTTTTCAGTGGTCTGTTCACATTCGAAGCCGAGGCTTTTTACAGGCTATCCACTCAACACTGGTCAGCTCTTCATTTTCGTGTCCCCACAATCCAGATTTCAGAAATCATTGCAATCTCCACTACAGAATGTTCCATTCATTCACTGCGAGTCTGGAGTTTATCTGATTCTCCACTCCCGCCTGGTTCACATTACACCACTTGTGAATGTCCAAGTAAGCCAATGCTGGTTTTCAGAGGCCTGTTCATACTCGCAGCCGTGCTGTTTAATTGACAATTCACTCCACCCTGTTCAGCTCTTCATTGTCCCACCACACTACCAGCCTTCAGAAATCTTTGTTATCTCCACTGCAGAATGTTCCATTCATTCACTGCGAATCTGGAATTCATCTGACTCTCAACTCCACGCAGGTTTTCATTACACCACTGTTGAATGTCCAAGTAACCCAATGCTGGTTTTCAGCGGCCTGTTCATATTCGCAGCCCTGCTGTTTACTTGGCTATCGATTCAAGCCTGGTCAGCTCTTCATTTTCCTGTCCACACAACACAGGCTTCAGAAATCATTGGAATCTCCTCTACAGAATGTTCCATTCATTCACTGCGAATGTGGAATTCAACTGACTCTCCACTCCATGCAGGTTTTCCTTACACCACTGATGAATGTCCAAGTAACCCAATGCTGGTTTTCAGCTGCATGTTCACACTCGCAGCCATGCTATACAATTGGCTTTCCACTAAATCCTGATTAGTTCTTGATTTTCCTTCCACACGACCCAGCCTTCAGAAATCGTTGGAATCTCCACTAGAGAATGTTCCATTCATTCACTGCGAATCTGGAATTCCTCTGAACCTCCACTCCCGGCAGGTTTTCGTTACACCACTGTTGAATGTCCAAGTAACCCAATGTTTTAAGTGTTTTCTTCACAAGCGCAGTGGTGCTGTTCAATTGGCTATCCACTCAACCCTGGCCAGCTCTACATTTTCCTGTCCACACCACAGAGACTGGAGAAATCATTGTTATCTCCACTACAGAATGTTCCATTCATTCACAGCGAATCTGGAATTCATCTGAATCTCCACTCCCGGCAGGTTTTCGTGACACCACTGGTAAATATCCAAGTAAGCCAATGCTGGTTTTAAGTGGCCTGCTCATACTCTCAGCCGTGCTGTTCAATTTGCTATCCACTCAACCCTCTTCAGCTCCATTTTCCTGTCCACATAAACCAAACTTCAGAAACAATTGGTATCTCCTCCACAGAATGTTCCATTCATTGACGGCAAATCTGAAATTCATCTAATTCTCAACTCCCGTCAGGTTTTCGTTACACCACTTGTGAATGTCCAATTAAGCCAAAGCTGGTTTTCAGTGGCCTGTTCTTACTACGAGACGTGCTGTTCATTTGGCTATCCATTCCACCCTGTTCAGCTCTACATTTTCGTGTCCACAAAACCCAGCCTTCAGAAATCATTGGAATCACCACTAGAGAATGTTCCATTCATTCACTGCGAATCTGGAATTCATCTGAATCTCCACTCCCGGCAGGTTTTCATTGCACCACTGCTGAATGTTCAAGTAACGCAATGATGGTTTTCAGCGGTCTATTCACACTCGAACCCGTGCTGTTCACGGTCTAGCGACTCAACACTGGTGAGTTCTTCTTTTTCCAGTTCAGACAATACAAACCTCAGAAACCATTGCAATCTACACTACAGAATGTTTCATTCATTCAGGCGAATCTTGAATTCATCTTGTTCTCCACTCCCAGCAGGTTTTCGTTTCACCACTGGTGAATGTCCAAGCAACCCAAGGCTGGTTTCAGCTGCGTGTTAACACTCGCAGCCGTGCTGTTCAATTGGCTATCCAGTGAACGCTGGTTAGCTCTTGATTTTCCTTCCACACACCGAGCCTTCAGAAATCATTCTTATCTCCACTTCAGAATGTTCCATTCGTTCCCTGCGAATCTGGAATTCCTCTGACTCTCCACACCAGGCAGATTTTCCTAACAACACTGGTGAATGACCAGGTAATCCAATGCTGGTTTTCAGCGGCTGTTCACACTCACAGCCTTGCTGTTCAATTGGCAATCCAGTCAAACCTAGTCAGCTCTTCATTTTCCTGTCCACACAACCCAGCGTTCAGAAATCATTGGAATCTCTACTACAGAAATTTCCATTCATTCACTGTGAATCTGGAAACACTCTGAATCTACATTCCAGGAAGGCTTTCGTTACACCACTGATGAATGTCCAAGTAATGCAATGCTGCTTCTTAGTGGTCTGTTCACACTCGAAACCGTGCTGTTCATTGGCTATCCACTCAATATCGGTCAGCTCTTCAATATCCTGTCCAGACTATCCAGATTCCTAAATGTTGGCAATCACCACTACAGAATGTTCCATTCAATCACGCGAATCTGGAATTCATCAGAGTCTCCACTCCTGGAAGGTTTTCGTGACACCACTGGTAAATGTCCAAGGAAGACAATGCTGGTTTTAAGCCGCCTGCTAACACACTCAGCCGTGCTGTTCAATTTGCTATCCACCCAACCCTATTCAGCTCTACATTTTCCTGTCCTCATAACCCAACCTTCAGAAATAATTGGTATCTCCTCCACAGAATGTTCCGTTCATTCACTGCGAATCTTAAATTCATCTGACTCTCAACTCCCGGCGGGTTATCGTTACACCACTTGTGAATGTCCAAGTAAGCCAATGCTGGTTTTCAGTGGCCTGTTCATACTAAGAGACGTGCTGTTCATTTGGCTATCCACTCCACCCTGTTCAGCTCTACATTTTCGTGTCCACAAAACCCAGCCTTCAGAAATCATTGGAATCACCACTAGAGAATGTTCCATTCATTCACTGCGAATCTGGAATTCATCTGAACCTCCACTCCTGGCAGGTTTTCGTTACGCCACTGGTGAATGTCCAAGTAACTCAATCCTGGTTTTCAGAGGCATGTTCAACTCGCAGAAGTGCTGTTCAATGGGCTATCCACTCAATATTGGTCAGCTCTTCATTTTCCTCTCCACACAAACCAGCCTTCAGAAATCATTGGGCTCTCCACTACAGACTGTTCCATTCATTCACTGCGATTCTGCAATTCATCTGACTCTCCGCTCCAGGCAGGTTTTCATTACAGCACTGGTGAATGACCAAGTAATCCAATGCTGGTTTTCAGCCGCCTTTTCACACTCGCAGTGTGCTGTTCAATTGTCTATCCACTCAAACCTGGTCAGCCTTTCATTTTCTTTTCCACAATATCAGACTTCAGAAATCATTGGAATCGCCAGTACAGAATGTTCCATTCATTCACTGCCGATCTGGAATTCATCTGAATCTGCACTCCAGGTAGGCTTTCATTACACCACTTATGAATGTCCAAGTAACACAATGCTGGTTTTCAGCGGTCTGTTCACACTCTAAGCCCTGCTTTTTACTGGGTATCCACACAACTGTGGTCAGCTCTTCATTTTCATGTCCAAACAATCCAGACTTGAGAAATCATTGCAATCTCCAGTACAGAATGTTCCATTCATTCACTGCGAATCTGGAATTCAACTGAATCTCCACTACCTGCAGATTTATCTTACACCACTTGTGAATGTCCAAGTAAAACAATGCTGGTTTTCAGAGGCCTGTTCATGTTCGCAGTCGTGCTGTTCAATTGGCTATCCACTCAACCTGTTTTGCTCCTCATTTTCCTGTGCACACAACCCAGCCTTCAGAAATCATTGTAATCTCCACTACAGGATGTTCCATTCATTCACTGGGAATCTGGAATTCATCTGAATCTGCACTCCACGCAGGCTTTCGTTACACCACTGCTGAAAGTCGAAGTAATGCAATACTGGTTTTCAGTGGTCTGTTCACATTCGAAGCCGAGGCTTTTTACAGGCTATCCACTCAACACTGGTCAGCTCTTCATTTTCGTGTCCCCACAATCCAGATTTCAGAAATCATTGCAATCTCCACTACAGAATGTTCCATTCATTCACTGCGAGTCTGGAGTTTATCTGATTCTCCACTCCCGCCTGGTTCACATTACACCACTTGTGAATGTCCAAGTAAGCCAATGCTGGTTTTCAGAGGCCTGTTCATACTCGCAGCCGTGCTGTTTAATTGACAATTCACTCCACCCTGTTCAGCTCTTCATTGTCCCACCACACTACCAGCCTTCAGAAATCTTTGTTATCTCCACTGCAGAATGTTCCATTCATTCACTGCGAATCTGGAATTCATCTGACTCTCAACTCCACGCAGGTTTTCATTACACCACTGTTGAATGTCCAAGTAACCCAATGCTGGTTTTCAGCGGCCTGTTCATATTCGCAGCCCTGCTGTTTACTTGGCTATCGATTCAAGCCTGGTCAGCTCTTCATTTTCCTGTCCACACAACACAGGCTTCAGAAATCATTGGAATCTCCTCTACAGAATGTTCCATTCATTCACTGCGAATGTGGAATTCAACTGACTCTCCACTCCATGCAGGTTTTCCTTACACCACTGATGAATGTCCAAGTAACCCAATGCTGGTTTTCAGCTGCATGTTCACACTCGCAGCCATGCTATACAATTGGCTTTCCACTAAATCCTGATTAGTTCTTGATTTTCCTTCCACACGACCCAGCCTTCAGAAATCGTTGGAATCTCCACTAGAGAATGTTCCATTCATTCACTGCGAATCTGGAATTCCTCTGAACCTCCACTCCCGGCAGGTTTTCGTTACACCACTGTTGAATGTCCAAGTAACCCAATGTTTTAAGTGTTTTCTTCACAAGCGCAGTGGTGCTGTTCAATTGGCTATCCACTCAACCCTGGCCAGCTCTACATTTTCCTGTCCACACCACAGAGACTGGAGAAATCATTGTTATCTCCACTACAGAATGTTCCATTCATTCACAGCGAATCTGGAATTCATCTGAATCTCCACTCCCGGCAGGTTTTCGTGACACCACTGGTAAATATCCAAGTAAGCCAATGCTGGTTTTAAGTGGCCTGCTCATACTCTCAGCCGTGCTGTTCAATTTGCTATCCACTCAACCCTCTTCAGCTCCATTTTCCTGTCCACATAACCCAAACTTCAGAAACAATTGGTATCTCCTCCACAGAATGTTCCATTCATTGACGGCAAATCTGAAATTCATCTAATTCTCAACTCCCGTCAGGTTTTCGTTACACCACTTGTGAATGTCCAATTAAGCCAAAGCTGGTTTTCAGTGGCCTGTTCTTACTACGAGACGTGCTGTTCATTTGGCTATCCATTCCACCCTGTTCAGCTCTACATTTTCGTGTCCACAAAACCCAGCCTTCAGAAATCATTGGAATCACCACTAGAGAATGTTCCATTCATTCACTGCGAATCTGGAATTCATCTGAATCTCCACTCCCGGCAGGTTTTCATTGCACCACTGCTGAATGTTCAAGTAACGCAATGATGGTTTTCAGCGGTCTATTCACACTCGAACCCGTGCTGTTCACGGTCTAGCGACTCAACACTGGTGAGTTCTTCTTTTTCCAGTTCAGACAATACAAACCTCAGAAACCATTGCAATCTACACTACAGAATGTTTCATTCATTCAGGCGAATCTTGAATTCATCTTGTTCTCCACTCCCAGCAGGTTTTCGTTTCACCACTGGTGAATGTCCAAGCAACCCAAGGCTGGTTTCAGCTGCGTGTTAACACTCGCAGCCGTGCTGTTCAATTGGCTATCCAGTGAACGCTGGTTAGCTCTTGATTTTCCTTCCACACACCGAGCCTTCAGAAATCATTCTTATCTCCACTTCAGAATGTTCCATTCGTTCCCTGCGAATCTGGAATTCCTCTGACTCTCCACACCAGGCAGATTTTCCTAACAACACTGGTGAATGACCAGGTAATCCAATGCTGGTTTTCAGCGGCTGTTCACACTCACAGCCTTGCTGTTCAATTGGCAATCCAGTCAAACCTAGTCAGCTCTTCATTTTCCTGTCCACACAACCCAGCGTTCAGAAATCATTGGAATCTCTACTACAGAAATTTCCATTCATTCACTGTGAATCTGGAAACACTCTGAATCTACATTCCAGGAAGGCTTTCGTTACACCACTGATGAATGTCCAAGTAATGCAATGCTGCTTCTTAGTGGTCTGTTCACACTCGAAACCGTGCTGTTCATTGGCTATCCACTCAATATCGGTCAGCTCTTCAATATCCTGTCCAGACTATCCAGATTCCTAAATGTTGGCAATCACCACTACAGAATGTTCCATTCAATCACGCGAATCTGGAATTCATCAGAGTCTCCACTCCTGGAAGGTTTTCGTGACACCACTGGTAAATGTCCAAGGAAGACAATGCTGGTTTTAAGCCGCCTGCTAACACACTCAGCCGTGCTGTTCAATTTGCTATCCACCCAACCCTATTCAGCTCTACATTTTCCTGTCCTCATAACCCAACCTTCAGAAATAATTGGTATCTCCTCCACAGAATGTTCCGTTCATTCACTGCGAATCTTAAATTCATCTGACTCTCAACTCCCGGCGGGTTATCGTTACACCACTTGTGAATGTCCAAGTAAGCCAATGCTGGTTTTCAGTGGCCTGTTCATACTAAGAGACGTGCTGTTCATTTGGCTATCCACTCCACCCTGTTCAGCTCTACATTTTCGTGTCCACAAAACCCAGCCTTCAGAAATCATTGGAATCACCACTAGAGAATGTTCCATTCATTCACTGCGAATCTGGAATTCATCTGAACCTCCACTCCTGGCAGGTTTTCGTTACGCCACTGGTGAATGTCCAAGTAACTCAATCCTGGTTTTCAGAGGCATGTTCAACTCGCAGAAGTGCTGTTCAATGGGCTATCCACTCAATATTGGTCAGCTCTTCATTTTCCTCTCCACACAAACCAGCCTTCAGAAATCATTGGGCTCTCCACTACAGACTGTTCCATTCATTCACTGCGATTCTGCAATTCATCTGACTCTCCGCTCCAGGCAGGTTTTCATTACAGCACTGGTGAATGACCAAGTAATCCAATGCTGGTTTTCAGCCGCCTTTTCACACTCGCAGTGTGCTGTTCAATTGTCTATCCACTCAAACCTGGTCAGCCTTTCATTTTCTTTTCCACAATATCAGACTTCAGAAATCATTGGAATCGCCAGTACAGAATGTTCCATTCATTCACTGCCAATCTGGAATTCATCTGAATCTGCACTCCAGGTAGGCTTTCATTACACCACTTATGAATGTCCAAGTAACACAATGCTGGTTTTCAGCGGTCTGTTCACACTCTAAGCCCTGCTTTTTACTGGGTATCCACACAACTGTGGTCAGCTCTTCATTTTCATGTCCAAACAATCCAGACTTGAGAAAACATTGCAATCTCCAGTACAGAATGTTCCATTCATTCACTGCGAATCTGGAATTCAACTGAATCTCCACTACCTGCAGATTTATCTTACACCACTTGTGAATGTCCAAGTAAAACAATGCTGGTTTTCAGAGGCCTGTTCATGTTCGCAGTCGTGCTGTTCAATTGGCTATCCACTCAACCTGTTTTGCTCCTCATTTTCCTGTGCACACAACCCAGCCTTCAGAAATCATTGTAATCTCCACTACAGGATGTTCCATTCATTCACTGGGAATCTGGAATTCATCTGAATCTGCACTCCACGCAGGCTTTCGTTACACCACTGCTGAAAGTCGAAGTAATGCAATACTGGTTTTCAGTGGTCTGTTCACATTCGAAGCCGAGGCTTTTTACAGGCTATCCACTCAACACTGGTCAGCTCTTCATTTTCGTGTCCCCACAATCCAGATTTCAGAAATCATTGCAATCTCCACTACAGAATGTTCCATTCATTCACTGCGAGTCTGGAGTTTATCTGATTCTCCACTCCCGCCTGGTTAACATTACACCACTTGTGAATGTCCAAGTAAGCCAATGCTGGTTTTCAGAGGCCTGTTCATACTCGCAGCCGTGCTGTTTAATTGACAATTCACTCCACCCTGTTCAGCTCTTCATTGTCCCACCACACTACCAGCCTTCAGAAATCTTTGTTATCTCCACTACAGAATGTTCCATTCATTCACTGCGAATCTGGAATTCATCTGACTCTCAACTCCACGCAGGTTTTCATTACACCACTGTTGAATGTCCAAGTAACCCAATGCTGGTTTTCAGCGGCCTGTTCATATTCGCAGCCCTGCTGTTTACTTGGCTATCGATTCAAGCCTGGTCAGCTCTTCATTTTCCTGTCCACACAACACAGGCTTCAGAAATCATTGGAATCTCCTCTACAGAATGTTCCATTCATTCACTGCGAATGTGGAATTCAACTGACTCTCCACTCCATGCAGGTTTTCCTTACACCACTGATGAATGTCCAAGTAACCCAATGCTGGTTTTCAGCTGCATGTTCACACTCGCAGCCATGCTATACAATTGGCTTTCCACTAAATCCTGATTAGTTCTTGATTTTCCTTCCACACGACCCAGCCTTCAGAAATCGTTGGAATCTCCACTAGAGAATGTTCCATTCATTCACTGCGAATCTGGAATTCCTCTGAACCTCCACTCCCGGCAGGTTTTCGTTACACCACTGTTGAATGTCCAAGTAACCCAATGTTTTAAGTGTTTTCTTCACAAGCGCAGTGGTGCTGTTCAATTGGCTATCCACTCAACCCTGGCCAGCTCTACATTTTCCTGTCCACACCACAGAGACTGGAGAAATCATTGTTATCTCCACTACAGAATGTTCCATTCATTCACAGCGAATCTGGAATTCATCTGAATCTCCACTCCCGGCAGGTTTTCGTGACACCACTGGTAAATATCCAAGTAAGCCAATGCTGGTTTTAAGTGGCCTGCTCATACTCTCAGCCGTGCTGTTCAATTTGCTATCCACTCAACCCTCTTCAGCTCCATTTTCCTGTCCACATAACCCAAACTTCAGAAACAATTGGTATCTCCTCCACAGAATGTTCCATTCATTGACGGCAAATCTGAAATTCATCTAATTCTCAACTCCCGTCAGGTTTTCGTTACACCACTTGTGAATGTCCAATTAAGCCAAAGCTGGTTTTCAGTGGCCTGTTCTTACTACGAGACGTGCTGTTCATTTGGCTATCCATTCCACCCTGTTCAGCTCTACATTTTCGTGTCCACAAAACCCAGCCTTCAGAAATCATTGGAATCACCACTAGAGAATGTTCCATTCATTCACTGCGAATCTGGAATTCATCTGAATCTCCACTCCCGGCAGGTTTTCATTGCACCACTGCTGAATGTTCAAGTAACGCAATGATGGTTTTCAGCGGTCTATTCACACTCGAACCCGTGCTGTTCACGGTCTAGCGACTCAACACTGGTGAGTTCTTCTTTTTCCAGTTCAGACAATACAAACCTCAGAAACCATTGCAATCTACACTACAGAATGTTTCATTCATTCAGGCGAATCTTGAATTCATCTTGTTCTCCACTCCCAGCAGGTTTTCGTTTCACCACTGGTGAATGTCCAAGCAACCCAAGGCTGGTTTCAGCTGCGTGTTAACACTCGCAGCCGTGCTGTTCAATTGGCTATCCAGTGAACGCTGGTTAGCTCTTGATTTTCCTTCCACACACCGAGCCTTCAGAAATCATTCTTATCTCCACTTCAGAATGTTCCATTCGTTCCCTGCGAATCTGGAATTCCTCTGACTCTCCACACCAGGCAGATTTTCCTAACAACACTGGTGAATGACCAGGTAATCCAATGCTGGTTTTCAGCGGCTGTTCACACTCACAGCCTTGCTGTTCAATTGGCAATCCAGTCAAACCTAGTCAGCTCTTCATTTTCCTGTCCACACAACCCAGCGTTCAGAAATCATTGGAATCTCTACTACAGAAATTTCCATTCATTCACTGTGAATCTGGAAATACTCTGAATCTGCATTCCAGGAAGGCTTTCGTTACACCACTGATGAATGTCCAAGTAATGCAATGCTGCTTCTTAGTGGTCTGTTCACACTCGAAACCGTGCTCTTCATTGGCTATCCACTCAATATCGGTCAGCTCTTCAATATCCTGTCCAGACTATCCAGATTCCTAAATGTTGGCAATCACCACTACAGAATGTTCCATTCAATCACGCGAATCTGGAATTCATCAGAGTCTCCACTCCTGGAAGGTTTTCGTGACACCACTGGTAAATGTCCAAGGAAGACAATGCTGGTTTTAAGCCGCCTGCTAACACACTCAGCCGTGCTGTTCAATTTGCTATCCACCCAACCCTATTCAGCTCTACATTTTCCTGTCCTCATAACCCAACCTTCAGAAATAATTGGTATCTCCTCCACAGAATGTTCCGTTCATTCACTGCGAATCTTAAATTCATCTGACTCTCAACTCCCGGCGGGTTATCGTTACACCACTTGTGAATGTCCAAGTAAGCCAATGCTGGTTTTCAGTGGCCTGTTCATACTAAGAGATGTGCTGTTCATTTGGCTATCCACTCCACCCTGTTCAGCTCTACATTTTCGTGTCCACAAAACCCAGCCTTCAGAAATCATTGGAATCACCACTAGAGAATGTTCCATTCATTCACTGCGAATCTGGAATTCCTCTGAACCTCCACTCCTGGCAGGTTTTCGTTACGCCACTGGTGAATGTCCAAGTAACTCAATCCTGGTTTTCAGAGGCATGTTCAACTCGCAGAAGTGCTGTTCAATGGGCTATCCACTCAATATTGGTCAGCTCTTCATTTTCCTCTCCACACAAACCAGCCTTCAGAAATCATTGGGCTCTCCACTACAGACTGTTCCATTCATTCACTGCGATTCTGCAATTCATCTGACTCTCCGCTCCAGGCAGGTTTTCATTACAGCACTGGTGAATGACCAAGTAATCCAATGCTGGTTTTCAGCCGCCTTTTCACACTCGCAGTGTGCTGTTCAATTGTCTATCCACTCAAACCTGGTCAGCCTTTCATTTTCTTTTCCACAATATCAGACTTCAGAAATCATTGGAATCGCCAGTACAGAATGTTCCATTCATTCACTGCCAATCTGGAATTCATCTGAATCTGCACTCCAGGTAGGCTTTCATTACACCACTTATGAATGTCCAAGTAACACAATGCTGGTTTTCAGCGGTCTGTTCACACTCTAAGCCCTGCTTTTTACTGGGTATCCACACAACTGTGGTCAGCTCTTCATTTTCATGTCCAAACAATCCAGACTTGAGAAATCATTGCAATCTCCAGTACAGAATGTTCCATTCATTCACTGCGAATCTGGAATTCAACTGAATCTCCACTACCTGCAGATTTATCTTACACCACTTGTGAATGTCCAAGTAAAACAATGCTGGTTTTCAGAGGCCTGTTCATGTTCGCAGTCGTGCTGTTCAATTGGCTATCCACTCAACCTGTTTTGCTCCTCATTTTCCTGTGCACACAACCCAGCCTTCAGAAATCATTGTAATCTCCACTACAGGATGTTCCATTCATTCACTGGGAATCTGGAATTCATCTGAATCTGCACTCCACGCAGGCTTTCGTTACACCACTGCTGAAAGTCGAAGTAATGCAATACTGGTTTTCAGTGGTCTGTTCACATTCGAAGCCGAGGCTTTTTACAGGCTATCCACTCAACACTGGTCAGCTCTTCATTTTCGTGTCCCCACAATCCAGATTTCAGAAATCATTGCAATCTCCACTACAGAATGTTCCATTCATTCACTGCGAGTCTGGAGTTTATCTGATTCTCCACTCCCGCCTGGTTCACATTACACCACTTGTGAATGTCCAAGTAAGCCAATGCTGGTTTTCAGAGGCCTGTTCATACTCGCAGCCGTGCTGTTTAATTGACAATTCACTCCACCCTGTTCAGCTCTTCATTGTCCCACCACACTACCAGCCTTCAGAAATCTTTGTTATCTCCACTACAGAATGTTCCATTCATTCACTGCGAATCTGGAATTCATCTGACTCTCAACTCCACGCAGGTTTTCATTACACCACTGTTGAATGTCCAAGTAACCCAATGCTGGTTTTCAGCGGCCTGTTCATATTCGCAGCCCTGCTGTTTACTTGGCTATCGATTCAAGCCTGGTCAGCTCTTCATTTTCCTGTCCACACAACACAGGCTTCAGAAATCATTGGAATCTCCTCTAAGGAATGTTCCATTCATTCACTGCGAATGTGGAATTCAACTGACTCTCCACTCCATGCAGGTTTTCCTTACACCACTGATGAATGTCCAAGTAACCCAATGCTGGTTTTCAGCTGCATGTTCACACTCGCAGCCATGCTATACAATTGGCTTTCCACTAAATCCTGATTAGTTCTTGATTTTCCTTCCACACGACCCAGCCTTCAGAAATCGTTGGAATCTCCACTAGAGAATGTTCCATTCATTCACTGCGAATCTGGAATTCCTCTGAACCTCCACTCCCGGCAGGTTTTCGTTACACCACTGTTGAATGTCCAAGTAACCCAATGTTTTAAGTGTTTTCTTCACAAGCGCAGTGGTGCTGTTCAATTGGCTATCCACTCAACCCTGGCCAGCTCTACATTTTCCTGTCCACACCACAGAGACTGGAGAAATCATTGTTATCTCCACTACAGAATGTTCCATTCATTCACAGCGAATCTGGAATTCATCTGAATCTCCACTCCCGGCAGGTTTTCGTGACACCACTGGTAAATATCCAAGTAAGCCAATGCTGGTTTTAAGTGGCCTGCTCATACTCTCAGCCGTGCTGTTCAATTTGCTATCCACTCAACCCTCTTCAGCTCCATTTTCCTGTCCACATAACCCAAACTTCAGAAACAATTGGTATCTCCTCCACAGAATGTTCCATTCATTGACGGCAAATCTGAAATTCATCTAATTCTCAACTCCCGTCAGGTTTTCGTTACACCACTTGTGAATGTCCAATTAAGCCAAAGCTGGTTTTCAGTGGCCTGTTCTTACTACGAGACGTGCTGTTCATTTGGCTATCCATTCCACCCTGTTCAGCTCTACATTTTCGTGTCCACAAAACCCAGCCTTCAGAAATCATTGGAATCACCACTAGAGAATGTTCCATTCATTCATTGCGAATCTGGAATTCATCTGAATCTCCACTCCCGGCAGGTTTTCATTGCACCACTGCTGAATGTTCAAGTAACGCAATGATGGTTTTCAGCGGTCTATTCACACTCGAACCCGTGCTGTTCACGGTCTAGCGACTCAACACTGGTGAGTTCTTCTTTTTCCAGTTCAGACAATACAAACCTCAGAAACCATTGCAATCTACACTACAGAATGTTTCATTCATTCAGGCGAATCTTGAATTCATCTTGTTCTCCACTCCCAGCAGGTTTTCGTTTCACCACTGGTGAATGTCCAAGCAACCCAAGGCTGGTTTCAGCTGCGTGTTAACACTCGCAGCCGTGCTGTTCAATTGGCTATCCAGTGAACGCTGGTTAGCTCTTGATTTTCCTTCCACACACCGAGCCTTCAGAAATCATTCTTATCTCCACTTCAGAATGTTCCATTCGTTCCCTGCGAATCTGGAATTCCTCTGACTCTCCACACCAGGCAGATTTTCCTAACAACACTGGTGAATGACCAGGTAATCCAATGCTGGTTTTCAGCGGCTGTTCACACTCACAGCCTTGCTGTTCAATTGGCAATCCAGTCAAACCTAGTCAGCTCTTCATTTTCCTGTCCACACAACCCAGCGTTCAGAAATCATTGGAATCTCTACTACAGAAATTTCCATTCATTCACTGTGAATCTGGAAATACTCTGAATCTGCATTCCAGGAAGGCTTTCGTTACACCACTGATGAATGTCCAAGTAATGCAATGCTGCTTCTTAGTGGTCTGTTCACACTCGAAACCGTGCTGTTCATTGGCTATCCACTCAATATCGGTCAGCTCTTCAATATCCTGTCCAGACTATCCAGATTCCTAAATGTTGGCAATCACCACTACAGAATGTTCCATTCAATCACGCGAATCTGGAATTCATCAGAGTCTCCACTCCTGGAAGGTTTTCGTGACACCACTGGTAAATGTCCAAGGAAGACAATGCTGGTTTTAAGCCGCCTGCTAACACACTCAGCCGTGCTGTTCAATTTGCTATCCACCCAACCCTATTCAGCTCTACATTTTCCTGTCCTCATAACCCAACCTTCAGAAATAATTGGTATCTCCTCCACAGAATGTTCCGTTCATTCACTGCGAATCTTAAATTCATCTGACTCTCAACTCCCGGCGGGTTATCGTTACACCACTTGTGAATGTCCAAGTAAGCCAATGCTGGTTTTCAGTGGCCTGTTCATACTAAGAGACGTGCTGTTCATTTGGCTATCCACTCCACCCTGTTCAGCTCTACATTCTCGTGTCCACAAAACCCAGCCTTCAGAAATCATTGGAATCACCACTAGAGAATGTTCCATTCATTCACTGCGAATCTGGAATTCATCTGAACCTCCACTCCTGGCAGGTTTTCGTTACGCCACTGGTGAATGTCCAAGTAACTCAATACTGGATTTCAGCGGCATGTTCAACTCGCAGAAGTGCTGTTCAATGGGCTATCCACTCAATATTGGTCAGCTCTTCATTTTCCTCTCCACACAAACCAGCCTTCAGAAATCATTGGGCTCTCCACTACAGACTGTTCCATTCATTCACTGCGATTCTGCAATTCATCTGACTCTCCGCTCCAGGCAGGTTTTCATTACAGCACTGGTGAATGACCAAGTAATCCAATGCTGGTTTTCAGCCGCCTTTTCACACTCGCAGTGTGCTGTTCAATTGTCTATCCACTCAAACCTGGTCAGCCTTTCATTTTCTTTTCCACAATATCAGACTTCAGAAATCATTGGAATCGCCAGTACAGAATGTTCCATTCATTCACTGCCAATCTGGAATTCATCTGAATCTGCACTCCAGGTAGGCTTTCATTACACCACTTATGAATGTCCAAGTAACACAATGCTGGTTTTCAGCGGTCTGTTCACACTCTAAGCCCTGCTTTTTACTGGGTATCCACACAACTGTGGTCAGCTCTTCATTTTCATGTCCAAACAATCCAGACTTGAGAAATCATTGCAATCTCCAGTACAGAATGTTCGATTCATTCACTGCGAATCTGGAATTCAACTGAATCTCCACTACCTGCAGATTTATCTTACACCACTTGTGAATGTCCAAGTAAAACAATGCTGGTTTTCAGAGGCCTGTTCATGTTCGCAGTCGTGCTGTTCAATTGGCTATCCACTCAACCTGTTTTGCTCCTCATTTTCCTGTGCACACAACCCAGCCTTCAGAAATCATTGTAATCTCCACTACAGGATGTTCCATTCATTCACTGGGAATCTGGAATTCATCTGAATCTGCACTCCACGCAGGCTTTCGTTACACCACTGCTGAAAGTCGAAGTAATGCAATACTGGTTTTCAGTGGTCTGTTCACATTCGAAGCCGAGGCTTTTTACAGGCTATCCACTCAACACTGGTCAGCTCTTCATTTTCGTGTCCCCACAATCCAGATTTCAGAAATCATTGCAATCTCCACTACAGAATGTTCCATTCATTCACTGCGAGTCTGGAGTTTATCTGATTCTCCACTCCCGCCTGGTTCACAATACACCACTTGTGAATGTCCAAGTAAGCCAATGCTGGTTTTCAGAGGCCTGTTCATACTCGCAGCCGTGCTGTTTAATTGACAATTCACTCCACCCTGTTCAGCTCTTCATTGTCCCACCACACTACCAGCCTTCAGAAATCTTTGTTATCTCCACTACAGAATGTTCCATTCATTCACTGCGAATCTGGAATTCATCTGACTCTCAACTCCACGCAGGTTTTCATTACACCACTGTTGAATGTCCAAGTAACCCAATGCTGGTTTTCAGCGGCCTGTTCATATTCGCAGCCCTGCTGTTTACTTGGCTATCGATTCAAGCCTGGTCAGCTCTTCATTTTCCTGTCCACACAACACAGGCTTCAGAAATCATTGGAATCTCCTCTACAGAATGTTCCATTCATTCACTGCGAATGTGGAATTCAACTGACTCTCCACTCCATGCAGGTTTTCCTTACACCACTGATGAATGTCCAAGTAACCCAATGCTGGTTTTCAGCTGCATGTTCACACTCGCAGCCATGCTATACAATTGGCTTTCCACTAAATCCTGATTAGTTCTTGATTTTCCTTCCACACGACCCAGCCTTCAGAAATCGTTGGAATCTCCACTAGAGAATGTTCCATTCATTCACTGCGAATCTGGAATTCCTCTGAACCTCCACTCCCGGCAGGTTTTCGTTACACCACTGTTGAATGTCCAAGTAACCCAATGTTTTAAGTGTTTTCTTCACAAGCGCAGTGGTGCTGTTCAATTGGCTATCCACTCAACCCTGGCCAGCTCTACATTTTCCTGTCCACACCACAGAGACTGGAGAAATCATTGTTATCTCCACTACAGAATGTTCCATTCATTCACAGCGAATCTGGAATTCATCCGAATCTCCACTCCCGGCAGGTTTTCGTGACACCACTGGTAAATATCCAAGTAAGCCAATGCTGGTTTTAAGTGGCCTGCTCATACTCTCAGCCGTGCTGTTCAATTTGCTATCCACTCAACCCTCTTCAGCTCCATTTTCCTGTCCACATAACCCAAACTTCAGAAACAATTGGTATCTCCTCCACAGAATGTTCCATTCATTGACGGCAAATCTGAAATTCATCTAATTCTCAACTCCCGTCAGGTTTTCGTTACACCACTTGTGAATGTCCAATTAAGCCAAAGCTGGTTTTCAGTGGCCTGTTCTTACTACGAGACGTGCTGTTCATTTGGCTATCCATTCCACCCTGTTCAGCTCTACATTTTCGTGTCCACAAAACCCAGCCTTCAGAAATCATTGGAATCACCACTAGAGAATGTTCCATTCATTCACTGCGAATCTGGAATTCATCTGAATCTCCACTCCCGGCAGGTTTTCATTGCACCACTGCTGAATGTTCAAGTAACGCAATGATGGTTTTCAGCGGTCTATTCACACTCGAACCCGTGCTGTTCACGGTCTAGCGACTCAACACTGGTGAGTTCTTCTTTTTCCAGTTCAGACAATACAAACCTCAGAAACCATTGCAATCTACACTACAGAATGTTTCATTCATTCAGGCGAATCTTGAATTCATCTTGTTCTCCACTCCCAGCAGGTTTTCGTTTCACCACTGGTGAATGTCCAAGCAACCCAAGGCTGGTTTCAGCTGCGTGTTAACACTCGCAGCCGTGCTGTTCAATTGGCTATCCAGTGAACGCTGGTTAGCTCTTGATTTTCCTTCCACACACCGAGCCTTCAGAAATCATTCTTATCTCCACTTCAGAATGTTCCATTCGTTCCCTGCGAATCTGGAATTCCTCTGACTCTCCACACCAGGCAGATTTTCCTAACAACACTGGTGAATGACCAGGTAATCCAATGCTGGTTTTCAGCGGCTGTTCACACTCACAGCCTTGCTGTTCAATTGGCAATCCAGTCAAACCTAGTCAGCTCTTCATTTTCCTGTCCACACAACCCAGCGTTCAGAAATCATTGGAATCTCTACTACAGAAATTTCCATTCATTCACTGTGAATCTGGAAATACTCTGAATCTGCATTCCAGGAAGGCTTTCGTTACACCACTGATGAATGTCCAAGTAATGCAATGCTGCTTCTTAGTGGTCTGTTCACACTCGAAACCGTGCTGTTCATTGGCTATCCACTCAATATCGGTCAGCTCTTCAATATCCTGTCCAGACTATCCAGATTCCTAAATGTTGGCAATCACCACTACAGAATGTTCCATTCAATCACGCGAATCTGGAATTCATCAGAGTCTCCACTCCTGGAAGGTTTTCGTGACACCACTGGTAAATGTCCAAGGAAGACAATGCTGGTTTTAAGCCGCCTGCTAACACACTCAGCCGTGCTGTTCAATTTGCTATCCACCCAACCCTATTCAGCTCTACATTTTCCTGTCCTCATAACCCAATCTTCAGAAATAATTGGTATCTCCTCCACAGAATGTTCCGTTCATTCACTGCGAATCTTAAATTCATCTGACTCTCAACTCCCGGCGGGTTATCGTTACACCACTTGTGAATGTCCAAGTAAGCCAATGCTGGTTTTCAGTGGCCTGTTCATACTAAGAGACGTGCTGTTCATTTGGCTATCCACTCCACCCTGTTCAGCTCTACATTTTCGTGTCCACAAAACCCAGCCTTCAGAAATCATTGGAATCACCACTAGAGAATGTTCCATTCATTCACTGCGAATCTGGAATTCCTCTGAACCTCCACTCCTGGCAGGTTTTCGTTACGCCACTGGTGAATGTCCAAGTAACTCAATACTGCTTTTCAGAGGCATGTTCAACTCGCAGAAGTGCTGTTCAATGGGCTATCCACTCAATATTGGTCAGCTCTTCATTTTCCTCTCCACACAAACCAGCCTTCAGAAATCATTGGGCTCTCCACTACAGACTGTTCCATTCATTCACTGCGATTCTGCAATTCATCTGACTCTCCGCTCCAGGCAGGTTTTCATTACAGCACTGGTGAATGACCAAGTAATCCAATGCTGGTTTTCAGCCGCCTTTTCACACTCGCAGTGTGCTGTTCAATTGTCTATCCACTCAAACCTGGTCAGCCTTTCATTTTCTTTTCCACAATATCAGACTTCAGAAATCATTGGAATCGCCAGTACAGAATGTTCCATTCATTCACTGCCAATCTGGAATTCATCTGAATCTGCACTCCAGGTAGGCTTTCATTACACCACTTATGAATGTCCAAGTAACACAATGCTGGTTTTCAGCGGTCTGTTCACACTCTAAGCCCTGCTTTTTACTGGGTATCCACACAACTGTGGTCAGCTCTTCATTTTCATGTCCAAACAATCCAGACTTGAGAAATCATTGCAATCTCCAGTACAGAATGTTCCATTCATTCACTGCGAATCTGGAATTCAACTGAATCTCCACTACCTGCAGATTTATCTTACACCACTTGTGAATGTCCAAGTAAAACAATGCTGGTTTTCAGAGGCCTGTTCATGTTCGCAGTCGTGCTGTTCAATTGGCTATCCACTCAACCTGTTTTGCTCCTCATTTTCCTGTGCACACAACCCAGCCTTCAGAAATCATTGTAATCTCCACTACAGGATGTTCCATTCATTCACTGGGAATCTGGAATTCATCTGAATCTGCACTCCACGCAGGCTTTCGTTACACCACTGCTGAAACTCGAAGTAATGCAATACTGGTTTTCAGTGGTCTGTTCACATTCGAAGCCGAGGCTTTTTACAGGCTATCCACTCAACACTGGTCAGCTCTTCATTTTCGTGTCCCCACAATCCAGATTTCAGAAATCATTGCAATCTCCACTACAGAATGTTCCATTCATTCACTGCGAGTCTGGAGTTTATCTGATTCTCCACTCCCGCCTGGTTCACATTACACCACTTGTGAATGTCCAAGTAAGCCAATGCTGGTTTTCAGAGGCCTGTTCATACTCGCAGCCGTGCTGTTTAATTGACAATTCACTCCACCCTGTTCAGCTCTTCATTGTCCCACCACACTACCAGCCTTCAGAAATCTTTGTTATCTCCACTACAGAATGTTCCATTCATTCACTGCGAATCTGGAATTCATCTGACTCTCAACTCCACGCAGGTTTTCATTACACCACTGTTGAATGTCCAAGTAACCCAATGCTGGTTTTCAGCGGCCTGTTCATATTCGCAGCCCTGCTGTTTACTTGGCTATCGATTCAAGCCTGGTCAGCTCTTCATTTTCCTGTCCACACAACACAGGCTTCAGAAATCATTGGAATCTCCTCTACAGAATGTTCCATTCATTCACTGCGAATGTGGAATTCAACTGACTCTCCACTCCATGCAGGTTTTCCTTACACCACTGATGAATGTCCAAGTAACCCAATGCTGGTTTTCAGCTGCATGTTCACACTCGCAGCCATGCTATACAATTGGCTTTCCACTAAATCCTGATTAGTTCTTGATTTTCCTTCCACACGACCCAGCCTTCAGAAATCGTTGGAATCTCCACTAGAGAATGTTCCATTCATTCACTGCGAATCTGGAATTCCTCTGAACCTCCACTCCCGGCAGGTTTTCGTTACACCACTGTTGAATGTCCAAGTAACCCAATGTTTTAAGTGTTTTCTTCACAAGCGCAGTGGTGCTGTTCAATTGGCTATCCACTCAACCCTGGCCAGCTCTACATTTTCCTGTCCACACCACAGAGACTGGAGAAATCATTGTTATCTCCACTACAGAATGTTCCATTCATTCACAGCGAATCTGGAATTCATCTGAATCTCCACTCCCGGCAGGTTTTCGTGACACCACTGGTAAATATCCAAGTAAGCCAATGCTGGTTTTAAGTGGCCTGCTCATACTCTCAGCCGTGCTGTTCAATTTGCTATCCACTCAACCCTCTTCAGCTCCATTTTCCTGTCCACATAACCCAAACTTCAGAAACAATTGGTATCTCCTCCACAGAATGTTCCATTCATTGACGGCAAATCTGAAATTCATCTAATTCTCAACTCCCGTCAGGTTTTCGTTACACCACTTGTGAATGTCCAATTAAGCCAAAGCTGGTTTTCAGTGGCCTGTTCTTACTACGAGACGTGCTGTTCATTTGGCTATCCATTCCACCCTGTTCAGCTCTACATTTTCGTGTCCACAAAACCCAGCCTTCAGAAATCATTGGAATCACCACTAGAGAATGTTCCATTCATTCACTGCGAATCTGGAATTCATCTGAATCTCCACTCCCGGCAGGTTTTCATTGCACCACTGCTGAATGTTCAAGTAACGCAATGATGGTTTTCAGCGGTCTATTCACACTCGAACCCGTGCTGTTCACGGTCTAGCGACTCAACACTGGTGAGTTCTTCTTTTTCCAGTTCAGACAATACAAACCTCAGAAACCATTGCAATCTACACTACAGAATGTTTCATTCATTCAGGCGAATCTTGAATTCATCTTGTTCTCCACTCCCAGCAGGTTTTCGTTTCACCACTGGTGAATGTCCAAGCAACCCAAGGCTGGTTTCAGCTGCGTGTTAACACTCGCAGCCGTGCTGTTCAATTGGCTATCCAGTGAACGCTGGTTAGCTCTTGATTTTCCTTCCACACACCGAGCCTTCAGAAATCATTCTTATCTCCACTTCAGAATGTTCCATTCGTTCCCTGCGAATCTGGAATTCCTCTGACTCTCCACACCAGGCAGATTTTCCTAACAACACTGGTGAATGACCAGGTAATCCAATGCTGGTTTTCAGCGGCTGTTCACACTCACAGCCTTGCTGTTCAATTGGCAATCCAGTCAAACCTAGTCAGCTCTTCATTTTCCTGTCCACACAACCCAGCGTTCAGAAATCATTGGAATCTCTACTACAGAAATTTCCATTCATTCACTGTGAATCTGGAAATACTCTGAATCTGCATTCCAGGAAGGCTTTCGTTACACCACTGATGAATGTCCAAGTAATGCAATGCTGCTTCTTAGTGGTCTGTTCACACTCGAAACCGTGCTGTTCATTGGCTATCCACTCAATATCGGTCAGCTCTTCAATATCCTGTCCAGACTATCCAGATTCCTAAATGTTGGCAATCACCACTACAGAATGTTCCATTCAATCACGCGAATCTGGAATTCATCAGAGTCTCCACTCCTGGAAGGTTTTCGTGACACCACTGGTAAATGTCCAAGGAAGACAATGCTGGTTTTAAGCCGCCTGCTAACACACTCAGCCGTGCTGTTCAATTTGCTATCCACCCAACCCTATTCAGCTCTACATTTTCCTGTCCTCATAACCCAACCTTCAGAAATAATTGGTATCTCCTCCACAGAATGTTCCGTTCATTCACTGCGAATCTTAAATTCATCTGACTCTCAACTCCCGGCGGGTTATCGTTACACCACTTGTGAATGTCCAAGTAAGCCAATGCTGGTTTTCAGTGGCCTGTTCATACTAAGAGACGTGCTGTTCATTTGGCTATCCACTCCACCCTGTTCAGCTCTACATTCTCGTGTCCACAAAACCCAGCCTTCAGAAATCATTGGAATCACCACTAGAGAATGTTCCATTCATTCACTGCGAATCTGGAATTCCTCTGAACCTCCACTCCTGGCAGGTTTTCGTTACGCCACTGGTGAATGTCCAAGTAACTCAATACTGGTTTTCAGAGGCATGTTCAACTCGCAGAAGTGCTGTTCAATGGGCTATCCACTCAATATTGGTCAGCTCTTCATTTTCCTCTCCACACAAACCAGCCTTCAGAAATCATTGGGCTCTCCACTACAGACTGTTCCATTCATTCACTGCGATTCTGCAATTCATCTGACTCTCCGCTCCAGGCAGGTTTTCATTACAGCACTGGTGAATGACCAAGTAATCCAATGCTGGTTTTCAGCCGCCTTTTCACACTCGCAGTGTGCTGTTCAATTGTCTATCCACTCAAACCTGGTCAGCCTTTCATTTTCTTTTCCACAATATCAGACTTCAGAAATCATTGGAATCGCCAGTACAGAATGTTCCATTCATTCACTGCCAATCTGGAATTCATCTGAATCTGCACTCCAGGTAGGCTTTCATTACACCACTTATGAATGTCCAAGTAACACAATGCTGGTTTTCAGCGGTCTGTTCACACTCTAAGCCCTGCTTTTTACTGGGTATCCACACAACTGTGGTCAGCTCTTCATTTTCATGTCCAAACAATCCAGACTTGAGAAATCATTGCAATCTCCAGTACAGAATGTTCCATTCATTCACTGCGAATCTGGAATTCAACTGAATCTCCACTACCTGCAGATTTATCTTACACCACTTGTGAATGTCCAAGTAAAACAATGCTGGTTTTCAGAGGCCTGTTCATGTTCGCAGTCGTGCTGTTCAATTGGCTATCCACTCAACCTGTTTTGCTCCTCATTTTCCTGTGCACACAACCCAGCCTTCAGAAATCATTGTAATCTCCACTACAGGATGTTCCATTCATTCACTGGGAATCTGGAATTCATCTGAATCTGCACTCCACGCAGGCTTTCGTTACACCACTGCTGAAAGTCGAAGTAATGCAATACTGGTTTTCAGTGGTCTGTTCACATTCGAAGCCGAGGCTTTTTACAGGCTATCCACTCAACACTGGTCAGCTCTTCATTTTCGTGTCCCCACAATCCAGATTTCAGAAATCATTGCAATCTCCACTACAGAATGTTCCATTCATTCACTGCGAGTCTGGAGTTTATCTGATTCTCCACTCCCGCCTGGTTCACATTACACCACTTGTGAATGTCCAAGTAAGCCAATGCTGGTTTTCAGAGGCCTGTTCATACTCGCAGCCGTGCTGTTTAATTGACAATTCACTCCACCCTGTTCAGCTCTTCATTGTCCCACCACACTACCAGCCTTCAGAAATCTTTGTTATCTCCACTACAGAATGTTCCATTCATTCACTGCGAATCTGGAATTCATCTGACTCTCAACTCCACGCAGGTTTTCATTACACCACTGTTGAATGTCCAAGTAACCCAATGCTGGTTTTCAGCGGCCTGTTCATATTCGCAGCCCTGCTGTTTACTTGGCTATCGATTCAAGCCTGGTCAGCTCTTCATTTTCCTGTCCACACAACACAGGCTTCAGAAATCATTGGAATCTCCTCTACAGAATGTTCCATTCATTCACTGCGAATGTGGAATTCAACTGACTCTCCACTCCATGCAGGTTTTCCTTACACCACTGATGAATGTCCAAGTAACCCAATGCTGGTTTTCAGCTGCATGTTCACACTCGCAGCCATGCTATACAATTGGCTTTCCACTAAATCCTGATTAGTTCTTGATTTTCCTTCCACACGACCCAGCCTTCAGAAATCGTTGGAATCTCCACTAGAGAATGTTCCATTCATTCACTGCGAATCTGGAATTCCTCTGAACCTCCACTCCCGGCAGGTTTTCGTTACACCACTGTTGAATGTCCAAGTAACCCAATGTTTTAAGTGTTTTCTTCACAAGCGCAGTGGTGCTGTTCAATTGGCTATCCACTCAACCCTGGCCAGCTCTACATTTTCCTGTCCACACCACAGAGACTGGAGAAATCATTGTTATCTCCACTACAGAATGTTCCATTCATTCACAGCGAATCTGGAATTCATCTGAATCTCCACTCCCGGCAGGTTTTCGTGACACCACTGGTAAATATCCAAGTAAGCCAATGCTGGTTTTAAGTGGCCTGCTCATACTCTCAGCCGTGCTGTTCAATTTGCTATCCACTCAACCCTCTTCAGCTCCATTTTCCTGTCCACATAACCCAAACTTCAGAAACAATTGGTATCTCCTCCACAGAATGTTCCATTCATTGACGGCAAATCTGAAATTCATCTAATTCTCAACTCCCGTCAGGTTTTCGTTACACCACTTGTGAATGTCCAATTAAGCCAAAGCTGGTTTTCAGTGGCCTGTTCTTACTACGAGACGTGCTGTTCATTTGGCTATCCATTCCACCCTGTTCAGCTCTACATTTTCGTGTCCACAAAACCCAGCCTTCAGAAATCATTGGAATCACCACTAGAGAATGTTCCATTCATTCACTGCGAATCTGGAATTCATCTGAATCTCCACTCCCGGCAGGTTTTCATTGCACCACTGCTGAATGTTCAAGTAACGCAATGATGGTTTTCAGCGGTCTATTCACACTCGAACCCGTGCTGTTCACGGTCTAGCGACTCAACACTGGTGAGTTCTTCTTTTTCCAGTTCAGACAATACAAACCTCAGAAACCATTGCAATCTACACTACAGAATGTTTCATTCATTCAGGCGAATCTTGAATTCATCTTGTTCTCCACTCCCAGCAGGTTTTCGTTTCACCACTGGTGAATGTCCAAGCAACCCAAGGCTGGTTTCAGCTGCGTGTTAACACTCGCAGCCGTGCTGTTCAATTGGCTATCCAGTGAACGCTGGTTAGCTCTTGATTTTCCTTCCACACACCGAGCCTTCAGAAATCATTCTTATCTCCACTTCAGAATGTTCCATTCGTTCCCTGCGAATCTGGAATTCCTCTGACTCTCCACACCAGGCAGATTTTCCTAACAACACTGGTGAATGACCAGGTAATCCAATGCTGGTTTTCAGCGGCTGTTCACACTCACAGCCTTGCTGTTCAATTGGCAATCCAGTCAAACCTAGTCAGCTCTTCATTTTCCTGTCCACACAACCCAGCGTTCAGAAATCATTGGAATCTCTACTACAGAAATTTCCATTCATTCACTGTGAATCTGGAAATACTCTGAATCTGCATTCCAGGAAGGCTTTCGTTACACCACTGATGAATGTCCAAGTAATGCAATGCTGCTTCTTAGTGGTCTGTTCACACTCGAAACCGTGCTGTTCATTGGCTATCCACTCAATATCGGTCAGCTCTTCAATATCCTGTCCAGACTATCCAGATTCCTAAATGTTGGCAATCACCACTACAGAATGTTCCATTCAATCACGCGAATCTGGAATTCATCAGAGTCTCCACTCCTGGAAGGTTTTCGTGACACCACTGGTAAATGTCCAAGGAAGACAATGCTGGTTTTAAGCCGCCTGCTAACACACTCAGCCGTGCTGTTCAATTTGCTATCCACCCAACCCTATTCAGCTCTACATTTTCCTGTCCTCATAACCCAACCTTCAGAAATAATTGGTATCTCCTCCACAGAATGTTCCGTTCATTCACTGCGAATCTTAAATTCATCTGACTCTCAACTCCCGGCGGGTTATCGTTACACCACTTGTGAATGTCCAAGTAAGCCAATGCTGGTTTTCAGTGGCCTGTTCATACTAAGAGACGTGCTGTTCATTTGGCTATCCACTCCACCCTGTTCAGCTCTACATTCTCGTGTCCACAAAACCCAGCCTTCAGAAATCATTGGAATCACCACTAGAGAATGTTCCATTCATTCACTGCGAATCTGGAATTCCTCTGAACCTCCACTCCTGGCAGGTTTTCGTTACGCCACTGGTGAATGTCCAAGTCACTCAATACTGGTTTTCAGAGGCATGTTCAACTCGCAGAAGTGCTGTTCAATGGGCTATCCACTCAATATTGGTCAGCTCTTCATTTTCCTCTCCACACAAACCAGCCTTCAGAAATCATTGGGCTCTCCACTACAGACTGTTCCATTCATTCACTGCGATTCTGCAATTCATCTGACTCTCCGCTCCAGGCAGGTTTTCATTACAGCACTGGTGAATGACCAAGTAATCCAATGCTGGTTTTCAGCCGCCTTTTCACACTCGCAGTGTGCTGTTCAATTGTCTATCCACTCAAACCTGGTCAGCCTTTCATTTTCTTTTCCACAATATCAGACTTCAGAAATCATTGGAATCGCCAGTACAGAATGTTCCATTCATTCACTGCCAATCTGGAATTCATCTGAATCTGCACTCCAGGTAGGCTTTCATTACACCACTTATGAATGTCCAAGTAACACAATGCTGGTTTTCAGCGGTCTGTTCACACTCTAAGCCCTGCTTTTTACTGGGTATCCACACAACTGTGGTCAGCTCTTCATTTTCATGTCCAAACAATCCAGACTTGAGAAATCATTGCAATCTCCAGTACAGAATGTTCCATTCATTCACTGCGAATCTGGAATTCAACTGAATCTCCACTACCTGCAGATTTATCTTACACCACTTGTGAATGTCCAAGTAAAACAATGCTGGTTTTCAGAGGCCTGTTCATGTTCGCAGTCGTGCTGTTCAATTGGCTATCCACTCAACCTGTTTTGCTCCTCATTTTCCTGTGCACACAACCCAGCCTTCAGAAATCATTGTAATCTCCACTACAGGATGTTCCATTCATTCACTGGGAATCTGGAATTCATCTGAATCTGCACTCCACGCAGGCTTTCGTTACACCACTGCTGAAACTCGAAGTAATGCAATACTGGTTTTCAGTGGTCTGTTCACATTCGAAGCCGAGGCTTTTTACAGGCTATCCACTCAACACTGGTCAGCTCTTCATTTTCGTGTCCCCACAATCCAGATTTCAGAAATCATTGCAATCTCCACTACAGAATGTTCCATTCATTCACTGCGAGTCTGGAGTTTATCTGATTCTCCACTCCCGCCTGGTTCACATTACACCACTTGTGAATGTCCAAGTAAGCCAATGCTGGTTTTCAGAGGCCTGTTCATACTCGCAGCCGTGCTGTTTAATTGACAATTCACTCCACCCTGTTCAGCTCTTCATTGTCCCACCACACTACCAGCCTTCAGAAATCTTTGTTATCTCCACTACAGAATGTTCCATTCATTCACTGCGAATCTGGAATTCATCTGACTCTCAACTCCACGCAGGTTTTCATTACACCACTGTTGAATGTCCAAGTAACCCAATGCTGGTTTTCAGCGGCCTGTTCATATTCGCAGCCCTGCTGTTTACTTGGCTATCGATTCAAGCCTGGTCAGCTCTTCATTTTCCTGTCCACACAACACAGGCTTCAGAAATCATTGGAATCTCCTCTACAGAATGTTCCATTCATTCACTGCGAATGTGGAATTCAACTGACTCTCCACTCCATGCAGGTTTTCCTTACACCACTGATGAATGTCCAAGTAACCCAATGCTGGTTTTCAGCTGCATGTTCACACTCGCAGCCATGCTATACAATTGGCTTTCCACTAAATCCTGATTAGTTCTTGATTTTCCTTCCACACGACCCAGCCTTCAGAAATCGTTGGAATCTCCACTAGAGAATGTTCCATTCATTCACTGCGAATCTGGAATTCCTCTGAACCTCCACTCCCGGCAGGTTTTCGTTACACCACTGTTGAATGTCCAAGTAACCCAATGTTTTAAGTGTTTTCTTCACAAGCGCAGTGGTGCTGTTCAATTGGCTATCCACTCAACCCTGGCCAGCTCTACATTTTCCTGTCCACACCACAGAGACTGGAGAAATCATTGTTATCTCCACTACAGAATGTTCCATTCATTCACAGCGAATCTGGAATTCATCTGAATCTCCACTCCCGGCAGGTTTTCGTGACACCACTGGTAAATATCCAAGTAAGCCAATGCTGGTTTTAAGTGGCCTTCTCATACTCTCAGCCGTGCTGTTCAATTTGCTATCCACTCAACCCTCTTCAGCTCCATTTTCCTGTCCACATAACCCAAACTTCAGAAACAATTGGTATCTCCTCCACAGAATGTTCCATTCATTGGCGGCAAATCTGAAATTCATCTAATTCTCAACTCCCGTCAGGTTTTCGTTACACCACTTGTGAATGTCCAATTAAGCCAAAGCTGGTTTTCAGTGGCCTGTTCTTACTACGAGACGTGCTGTTCATTTGGCTATCCATTCCACCCTGTTCAGCTCTACATTTTCGTGTCCACAAAACCCAGCCTTCAGAAATCATTGGAATCACCACTAGAGAATGTTCCATTCATTCACTGCGAATCTGGAATTCATCTGAATCTCCACTCCCGGCAGGTTTTCATTGCACCACTGCTGAATGTTCAAGTAACGCAATGATGGTTTTCAGCGGTCTATTCACACTCGAACCCGTGCTGTTCACGGTCTAGCGACTCAACACTGGTGAGTTCTTCTTTTTCCAGTTCAGACAATACAAACCTCAGAAACCATTGCAATCTACACTACAGAATGTTTCATTCATTCAGGCGAATCTTGAATTCATCTTGTTCTCCACTCCCAGCAGGTTTTCGTTTCACCACTGGTGAATGTCCAAGCAACCCAAGGCTGGTTTCAGCTGCGTGTTAACACTCGCAGCCGTGCTGTTCAATTGGCTATCCAGTGAACGCTGGTTAGCTCTTGATTTTCCTTCCACACACCGAGCCTTCAGAAATCATTCTTATCTCCACTTCAGAATGTTCCATTCGTTCCCTGCGAATCTGGAATTCCTCTGACTCTCCACACCAGGCAGATTTTCCTAACAACACTGGTGAATGACCAGGTAATCCAATGCTGGTTTTCAGCGGCTGTTCACACTCACAGCCTTGCTGTTCAATTGGCAATCCAGTCAAACCTAGTCAGCTCTTCATTTTCCTGTCCACACAACCCAGCGTTCAGAAATCATTGGAATCTCTACTACAGAAATTTCCATTCATTCACTGTGAATCTGGAAATACTCTGAATCTGCATTCCAGGAAGGCTTTCGTTACACCACTGATGAATGTCCAAGTAATGCAATGCTGCTTCTTAGTGGTCTGTTCACACTCGAAACCGTGCTGTTCATTGGCTATCCACTCAATATCGGTCAGCTCTTCAATATCCTGTCCAGACTATCCAGATTCCTAAATGTTGGCAATCACCACTACAGAATGTTCCATTCAATCACGCGAATCTGGAATTCATCAGAGTCTCCACTCCTGGAAGGTTTTCGTGACACCACTGGTAAATGTCCAAGGAAGACAATGCTGGTTTTAAGCCGCCTGCTAACACACTCAGCCGTGCTGTTCAATTTGCTATCCACCCAACCCTATTCAGCTCTACATTTTCCTGTCCTCATAACCCAACCTTCAGAAATAATTGGTATCTCCTCCACAGAATGTTCCGTTCATTCACTGCGAATCTTAAATTCATCTGACTCTCAACTCCCGGCGGGTTATCGTTACACCACTTGTGAATGTCCAAGTAAGCCAATGCTGGTTTTCAGTGGCCTGTTCATACTAAGAGACGTGCTGTTCATTTGGCTATCCACTCCACCCTGTTCAGCTCTACATTCTCGTGTCCACAAAACCCAGCCTTCAGAAATCATTGGAATCACCACTAGAGAATGTTCCATTCATTCACTGCGAATCTGGAATTCCTCTGAACCTCCACTCCTGGCAGGTTTTCGTTACGCCACTGGTGAATGTCCAAGTAACTCAATACTGGTTTTCAGAGGCATGTTCAACTCGCAGAAGTGCTGTTCAATGGGCTATCCACTCAATATTGGTCAGCTCTTCATTTTCCTCTCCACACAAACCAGCCTTCAGAAATCATTGGGCTCTCCACTACAGACTGTTCCATTCATTCACTGCGATTCTGCAATTCATCTGACTCTCCGCTCCAGGCAGGTTTTCATTACAGCACTGGTGAATGACCAAGTAATCCAATGCTGGTTTTCAGCCGCCTTTTCACACTCGCAGTGTGCTGTTCAATTGTCTATCCACTCAAACCTGGTCAGCCTTTCATTTTCTTTTCCACAATATCAGACTTCAGAAATCATTGGAATCGCCAGTACAGAATGTTCCATTCATTCACTGCCAATCTGGAATTCATCTGAATCTGCACTCCAGGTAGGCTTTCATTACACCACTTATGAATGTCCAAGTAACACAATGCTGGTTTTCAGCGGTCTGTTCACACTCTAAGCCCTGCTTTTTACTGGGTATCCACACAACTGTGGTCAGCTCTTCATTTTCATGTCCAAACAATCCAGACTTGAGAAATCATTGCAATCTCCAGTACAGAATGTTCCATTCATTCACTGCGAATCTGGAATTCAACTGAATCTCCACTACCTGCAGATTTATCTTACACCACTTGTGAATGTCCAAGTAAAACAATGCTGGTTTTCAGAGGCCTGTTCATGTTCGCAGTCGTGCTGTTCAATTGGCTATCCACTCAACCTGTTTTGCTCCTCATTTTCCTGTGCACACAACCCAGCCTTCAGAAATCATTGTAATCTCCACTACAGGATGTTCCATTCATTCACTGGGAATCTGGAATTCATCTGAATCTGCACTCCACGCAGGCTTTCGTTACACCACTGCTGAAAGTCGAAGTAATGCAATACTGGTTTTCAGTGGTCTGTTCACATTCGAAGCCGAGGCTTTTTACAGGCTATCCACTCAACACTGGTCAGCTCTTCATTTTCGTGTCCCCACAATCCAGATTTCAGAAATCATTGCAATCTCCACTACAGAATGTTCCATTCATTCACTGCGAGTCTGGAGTTTATCTGATTCTCCACTCCCGCCTGGTTCACATTACACCACTTGTGAATGTCCAAGTAAGCCAATGCTGGTTTTCAGAGGCCTGTTCATACTCGCAGCCGTGCTGTTTAATTGACAATTCACTCCACCCTGTTCAGCTCTTCATTGTCCCACCACACTACCAGCCTTCAGAAATCTTTGTTATCTCCACTACAGAATGTTCCATTCATTCACTGCGAATCTGGAATTCATCTGACTCTCAACTCCACGCAGGTTTTCATTACACCACTGTTGAATGTCCAAGTAACCCAATGCTGGTTTTCAGCGGCCTGTTCATATTCGCAGCCCTGCTGTTTACTTGGCTATCGATTCAAGCCTGGTCAGCTCTTCATTTTCCTGTCCACACAACACAGGCTTCAGAAATCATTGGAATCTCCTCTACAGAATGTTCCATTCATTCACTGCGAATGTGGAATTCAACTGACTCTCCACTCCATGCAGGTTTTCCTTACACCACTGATGAATGTCCAAGTAACCCAATGCTGGTTTTCAGCTGCATGTTCACACTCGCAGCCATGCTATACAATTGGCTTTCCACTAAATCCTGATTAGTTCTTGATTTTCCTTCCACACGACCCAGCCTTCAGAAATCGTTGGAATCTCCACTAGAGAATGTTCCATTCATTCACTGCGAATCTGGAATTCCTCTGAACCTCCACTCCCGGCAGGTTTTCGTTACACCACTGTTGAATGTCCAAGTAACCCAATGTTTTAAGTGTTTTCTTCACAAGCGCAGTGGTGCTGTTCAATTGGCTATCCACTCAACCCTGGCCAGCTCTACATTTTCCTGTCCACACCACAGAGACTGGAGAAATCATTGTTATCTCCACTACAGAATGTTCCATTCATTCACAGCGAATCTGGAATTCATCTGAATCTCCACTCCCGGCAGGTTTTCGTGACACCACTGGTAAATATCCAAGTAAGCCAATGCTGGTTTTAAGTGGCCTGCTCATACTCTCAGCCGTGCTGTTCAATTTGCTATCCACTCAACCCTCTTCAGCTCCATTTTCCTGTCCACATAACCCAAACTTCAGAAACAATTGGTATCTCCTCCACAGAATGTTCCATTCATTGACGGCAAATCTGAAATTCATCTAATTCTCAACTCCCGTCAGGTTTTCGTTACACCACTTGTGAATGTCCAATTAAGCCAAAGCTGGTTTTCAGTGGCCTGTTCTTACTACGAGACGTGCTGTTCATTTGGCTATCCATTCCACCCTGTTCAGCTCTACATTTTCGTGTCCACAAAACCCAGCCTTCAGAAATCATTGGAATCACCACTAGAGAATGTTCCATTCATTCACTGCGAATCTGGAATTCATCTGAATCTCCACTCCCGGCAGGTTTTCATTGCACCACTGCTGAATGTTCAAGTAACGCAATGATGGTTTTCAGCGGTCTATTCACACTCGAACCCGTGCTGTTCACGGTCTAGCGACTCAACACTGGTGAGTTCTTCTTTTTCCAGTTCAGACAATACAAACCTCAGAAACCATTGCAATCTACACTACAGAATGTTTCATTCATTCAGGCGAATCTTGAATTCATCTTGTTCTCCACTCCCAGCAGGTTTTCGTTTCACCACTGGTGAATGTCCAAGCAACCCAAGGCTGGTTTCAGCTGCGTGTTAACACTCGCAGCCGTGCTGTTCAATTGGCTATCCAGTGAACGCTGGTTAGCTCTTGATTTTCCTTCCACACACCGAGCCTTCAGAAATCATTCTTATCTCCACTTCAGAATGTTCCATTCGTTCCCTGCGAATCTGGAATTCCTCTGACTCTCCACACCAGGCAGATTTTCCTAACAACACTGGTGAATGACCAGGTAATCCAATGCTGGTTTTCAGCGGCTGTTCACACTCACAGCCTTGCTGTTCAATTGGCAATCCAGTCAAACCTAGTCAGCTCTTCATTTTCCTGTCCACACAACCCAGCGTTCAGAAATCATTGGAATCTCTACTACAGAAATTTCCATTCATTCACTGTGAATCTGGAAATACTCTGAATCTGCATTCCAGGAAGGCTTTCGTTACACCACTGATGAATGTCCAAGTAATGCAATGCTGCTTCTTAGTGGTCTGTTCACACTCGAAACCGTGCTGTTCATTGGCTATCCACTCAATATCGGTCAGCTCTTCAATATCCTGTCCAGACTATCCAGATTCCTAAATGTTGGCAATCACCACTACAGAATGTTCCATTCAATCCCGCGAATCTGGAATTCATCAGAGTCTCCACTCCTGGAAGGTTTTCGTGACACCACTGGTAAATGTCCAAGGAAGACAATGCTGGTTTTAAGCCGCCTGCTAACACACTCAGCCGTGCTGTTCAATTTGCTATCCACCCAACCCTATTCAGCTCTACATTTTCCTGTCCTCATAACCCAACCTTCAGAAATAATTGGTATCTCCTCCACAGAATGTTCCGTTCATTCACTGCGAATCTTAAATTCATCTGACTCTCAACTCCCGGCGGGTTATCGTTACACCACTTGTGAATGTCCAAGTAAGCCAATGCTGGTTTTCAGTGGCCTGTTCATACTAAGAGACGTGCTGTTCATTTGGCTATCCACTCCACCCTGTTCAGCTCTACATTCTCGTGTCCACAAAACCCAGCCTTCAGAAATCATTGGAATCACCACTAGAGAATGTTCCATTCATTCACTGCGAATCTGGAATTCCTCTGAACCTCCACTCCTGGCAGGTTTTCGTTACGCCACTGGTGAATGTCCAAGTAACTCAATACTGGTTTTCAGAGGCATGTTCAACTCGCAGAAGTGCTGTTCAATGGGCTATCCACTCAATATTGGTCAGCTCTTCATTTTCCTCTCCACACAAACCAGCCTTCAGAAATCATTGGGCTCTCCACTACAGACTGTTCCATTCATTCACTGCGATTCTGCAATTCATCTGACTCTCCGCTCCAGGCAGGTTTTCATTACAGCACTGGTGAATGACCAAGTAATCCAATGCTGGTTTTCAGCCGCCTTTTCACACTCGCAGTGTGCTGTTCAATTGTCTATCCACTCAAACCTGGTCAGCCTTTCATTTTCTTTTCCACAATATCAGACTTCAGAAATCATTGGAATCGCCAGTACAGAATGTTCCATTCATTCACTGCCAATCTGGAATTCATCTGAATCTGCACTCCAGGTAGGCTTTCATTACACCACTTATGAATGTCCAAGTAACACAATGCTGGTTTTCAGCGGTCTGTTCACACTCTAAGCCCTGCTTTTTACTGGGTATCCACACAACTGTGGTCAGCTCTTCATTTTCATGTCCAAACAATCCAGACTTGAGAAATCATTGCAATCTCCAGTACAGAATGTTCCATTCATTCACTGCGAATCTGGAATTCAACTGAATCTCCACTACCTGCAGATTTATCTTACACCACTTGTGAATGTCCAAGTAAAACAATGCTGGTTTTCAGAGGCCTGTTCATGTTCGCAGTCGTGCTGTTCAATTGGCTATCCACTCAACCTGTTTTGCTCCTCATTTTCCTGTGCACACAACCCAGCCTTCAGAAATCATTGTAATCTCCACTACAGGATGTTCCATTCATTCACTGGGAATCTGGAATTCATCTGAATCTGCACTCCACGCAGGCTTTCGTTACACCACTGCTGAAACTCGAAGTAATGCAATACTGGTTTTCAGTGGTCTGTTCACATTCGAAGCCGAGGCTTTTTACAGGCTATCCACTCAACACTGGTCAGCTCTTCATTTTCGTGTCCCCACAATCCAGATTTCAGAAATCATTGCAATCTCCACTACAGAATGTTCCATTCATTCACTGCGAGTCTGGAGTTTATCTGATTCTCCACTCCCGCCTGTTTCACATTACACCACTTGTGAATGTCCAAGTAAGCCAATGCTGGTTTTCAGAGGCCTGTTCATACTCGCAGCCGTGCTGTTTAATTGACAATTCACTCCACCCTGTTCAGCTCTTCATTGTCCCACCACACTACCAGCCTTCAGAAATCTTTGTTATCTCCACTACAGAATGTTCCATTCATTCACTGCGAATCTGGAATTCATCTGACTCTCAACTCCACGCAGGTTTTCATTACACCACTGTTGAATGTCCAAGTAACCCAATGCTGGTTTTCAGCGGCCTGTTCATATTCGCAGCCCTGCTGTTTACTTGGCTATCGATTCAAGCCTGGTCAGCTCTTCATTTTCCTGTCCACACAACACAGGCTTCAGAAATCATTGGAATCTCCTCTACAGAATGTTCCATTCATTCACTGCGAATGTGGAATTCAACTGACTCTCCACTCCATGCAGGTTTTCCTTACACCACTGATGAATGTCCAAGTAACCCAATGCTGGTTTTCAGCTGCATGTTCACACTCGCAGCCATGCTATACAATTGGCTTTCCACTAAATCCTGATTAGTTCTTGATTTTCCTTCCACACGACCCAGCCTTCAGAAATCGTTGGAATCTCCACTAGAGAATGTTCCATTCATTCACTGCGAATCTGGAATTCCTCTGAACCTCCACTCCCGGCAGGTTTTCGTTACACCACTGTTGAATGTCCAAGTAACCCAATGTTTTAAGTGTTTTCTTCACAAGCGCAGTGGTGCTGTTCAATTGGCTATCCACTCAACCCTGGCCAGCTCTACATTTTCCTGTCCACACCACAGAGACTGGAGAAATCATTGTTATCTCCACTACAGAATGTTCCATTCATTCACAGCGAATCTGGAATTCATCTGAATCTCCACTCCCGGCAGGTTTTCGTGACACCACTGGTAAATATCCAAGTAAGCCAATGCTGGTTTTAAGTGGCCTGCTCATACTCTCAGCCGTGCTGTTCAATTTGCTATCCACTCAACCCTCTTCAGCTCCATTTTCCTGTCCACATAACCCAAACTTCAGAAACAATTGGTATCTCCTCCACAGAATGTTCCATTCATTGACGGCAAATCTGAAATTCATCTAATTCTCAACTCCCGTCAGGTTTTCGTTACACCACTTGTGAATGTCCAATTAAGCCAAAGCTGGTTTTCAGTGGCCTGTTCTTACTACGAGACGTGCTGTTCATTTGGCTATCCATTCCACCCTGTTCAGCTCTACATTTTCGTGTCCACAAAACCCAGCCTTCAGAAATCATTGGAATCACCACTAGAGAATGTTCCATTCATTCACTGCGAATCTGGAATTCATCTGAATCTCCACTCCCGGCAGGTTTTCATTGCACCACTGCTGAATGTTCAAGTAACGCAATGATGGTTTTCAGCGGTCTATTCACACTCGAACCCGTGCTGTTCACGGTCTAGCGACTCAACACTGGTGAGTTCTTCTTTTTCCAGTTCAGACAATACAAACCTCAGAAACCATTGCAATCTACACTACAGAATGTTTCATTCATTCAGGCGAATCTTGAATTCATCTTGTTCTCCACTCCCAGCAGGTTTTCGTTTCACCACTGGTGAATGTCCAAGCAACCCAAGGCTGGTTTCAGCTGCGTGTTAACACTCGCAGCCGTGCTGTTCAATTGGCTATCCAGTGAACGCTGGTTAGCTCTTGATTTTCCTTCCACACACCGAGCCTTCAGAAAACATTCTTATCTCCACTTCAGAATGTTCCATTCGTTCCCTGCGAATCTGGAATTCCTCTGACTCTCCACACCAGGCAGATTTTCCTAACAACACTGGTGAATGACCAGGTAATCCAATGCTGGTTTTCAGCGGCTGTTCACACTCACAGCCTTGCTGTTCAATTGGCAATCCAGTCAAACCTAGTCAGCTCTTCATTTTCCTGTCCACACAACCCAGCGTTCAGAAATCATTGGAATCTCTACTACAGAAATTTCCATTCATTCACTGTGAATCTGGAAATACTCTGAATCTGCATTCCAGGAAGGCTTTCGTTACACCACTGATGAATGTCCAAGTAATGCAATGCTGCTTCTTAGTGGTCTGTTCACACTCGAAACCGTGCTGTTCATTGGCTATCCACTCAATATCGGTCAGCTCTTCAATATCCTGTCCAGACTATCCAGATTCCTAAATGTTGGCAATCACCACTACAGAATGTTCCATTCAATCACGCGAATCTGGAATTCATCAGAGTCTCCACTCCTGGAAGGTTTTCGTGACACCACTGGTAAATGTCCAAGGAAGACAATGCTGGTTTTAAGCCGCCTGCTAACACACTCAGCCGTGCTGTTCAATTTGCTATCCACCCAACCCTATTCAGCTCTACATTTTCCTGTCCTCATAACCCAACCTTCAGAAATAATTGGTATCTCCTCCACAGAATGTTCCGTTCATTCACTGCGAATCTTAAATTCATCTGACTCTCAACTCCCGGCGGGTTATCGTTACACCACTTGTGAATGTCCAAGTAAGCCAATGCTGGTTTTCAGTGGCCTGTTCATACTAAGAGACGTGCTGTTCATTTGGCTATCCACTCCACCCTGTTCAGCTCTACATTCTCGTGTCCACAAAACCCAGCCTTCAGAAATCGTTGGAATCACCACTAGAGAATGTTCCATTCATTCACTGCGAATCTGGAATTCCTCTGAACCTCCACTCCTGGCAGGTTTTCGTTACGCCACTGGTGAATGTCCAAGTAACTCAATACTGGTTTTCAGAGGCATGTTCAACTCGCAGAAGTGCTGTTCAATGGGCTATCCACTCAATATTGGTCAGCTCTTCATTTTCCTCTCCACACAAACCAGCCTTCAGAAATCATTGGGCTCTCCACTACAGACTGTTCCATTCATTCACTGCGATTCTGCAATTCATCTGACTCTCCGCTCCAGGCAGGTTTTCATTACAGCACTGGTGAATGACCAAGTAATCCAATGCTGGTTTTCAGCCGCCTTTTCACACTCGCAGTGTGCTGTTCAATTGTCTATCCACTCAAACCTGGTCAGCCTTTCATTTTCTTTTCCACAATATCAGACTTCAGAAATCATTGGAATCGCCAGTACAGAATGTTCCATTCATTCACTGCCAATCTGGAATTCATCTGAATCTGCACTCCAGGTAGGCTTTCATTACACCACTTATGAATGTCCAAGTAACACAATGCTGGTTTTCAGCGGTCTGTTCACACTCTAAGCCCTGCTTTTTACTGGGTATCCACACAACTGTGGTCAGCTCTTCATTTTCATGTCCAAACAATCCAGACTTGAGAAATCATTGCAATCTCCAGTACAGAATATTCCATTCATTCACTGCGAATCTGGAATTCAACTGAATCTCCACTACCTGCAGATTTATCTTACACCACTTGTGAATGTCCAAGTAAAACAATGCTGGTTTTCAGAGGCCTGTTCATGTTCGCAGTCGTGCTGTTCAATTGGCTATCCACTCAACCTGTTTTGCTCCTCATTTTCCTGTGCACACAACCCAGCCTTCAGAAATCATTGTAATCTCCACTACAGGATGTTCCATTCATTCACTGGGAATCTGGAATTCATCTGAATCTGCACTCCACGCAGGCTTTCGTTACACCACTGCTGAAAGTCGAAGTAATGCAATACTGGTTTTCAGTGGTCTGTTCACATTCGAAGCCGAGGCTTTTTACAGGCTATCCACTCAACACTGGTCAGCTCTTCATTTTCGTGTCCCCACAATCCAGATTTCAGAAATCATTGCAATCTCCACTACAGAATGTTCCATTCATTCACTGCGAGTCTGGAGTTTATCTGATTCTCCACTCCCGCCTGGTTAACATTACACCACTTGTGAATGTCCAAGTAAGCCAATGCTGGTTTTCAGAGGCCTGTTCATACTCGCAGCCGTGCTGTTTAATTGACAATTCACTCCACCCTGTTCAGCTCTTCATTGTCCCACCACACTACCAGCCTTCAGAAATCTTTGTTATCTCCACTACAGAATGTTCCATTCATTCACTGCGAATCTGGAATTCATCTGACTCTCAACTCCACGCAGGTTTTCATTACACCACTGTTGAATGTCCAAGTAACCCAATGCTGGTTTTCAGCGGCCTGTTCATATTCGCAGCCCTGCTGTTTACTTGGCTATCGATTCAAGCCTGGTCAGCTCTTCATTTTCCTGTCCACACAACACAGGCTTCAGAAATCATTGGAATCTCCTCTACAGAATGTTCCATTCATTCACTGCGAATGTGGAATTCAACTGACTCTCCACTCCATGCAGGTTTTCCTTACACCACTGATGAATGTCCAAGTAACCCAATGCTGGTTTTCAGCTGCATGTTCACACTCGCAGCCATGCTATACAATTGGCTTTCCACTAAATCCTGATTAGTTCTTGATTTTCCTTCCACACGACCCAGCCTTCAGAAATCGTTGGAATCTCCACTAGAGAATGTTCCATTCATTCACTGCGAATCTGGAATTCCTCTGAACCTCCACTCCCGGCAGGTTTTCGTTACACCACTGTTGAATGTCCAAGTAACCCAATGTTTTAAGTGTTTTCTTCACAAGCGCAGTGGTGCTGTTCAATTGGCTATCCACTCAACCCTGGCCAGCTCTACATTTTCCTGTCCACACCACAGAGACTGGAGAAATCATTGTTATCTCCACTACAGAATGTTCCATTCATTCACAGCGAATCTGGAATTCATCTGAATCTCCACTCCCGGCAGGTTTTCGTGACACCACTGGTAAATATCCAAGTAAGCCAATGCTGGTTTTAAGTGGCCTGCTCATACTCTCAGCCGTGCTGTTCAATTTGCTATCCACTCAACCCTCTTCAGCTCCATTTTCCTGTCCACATAACCCAAACTTCAGAAACAATTGGTATCTCCTCCACAGAATGTTCCATTCATTGACGGCAAATCTGAAATTCATCTAATTCTCAACTCCCGTCAGGTTTTCGTTACACCACTTGTGAATGTCCAATTAAGCCAAAGCTGGTTTTCAGTGGCCTGTTCTTACTACGAGACGTGCTGTTCATTTGGCTATCCATTCCACCCTGTTCAGCTCTACATTTTCGTGTCCACAAAACCCAGCCTTCAGAAATCATTGGAATCACCACTAGAGAATGTTCCATTCATTCACTGCGAATCTGGAATTCATCTGAATCTCCACTCCCGGCAGGTTTTCATTGCACCACTGCTGAATGTTCAAGTAACGCAATGATGGTTTTCAGCGGTCTATTCACACTCGAACCCGTGCTGTTCACGGTCTAGCGACTCAACACTGGTGAGTTCTTCTTTTTCCAGTTCAGACAATACAAACCTCAGAAACCATTGCAATCTACACTACAGAATGTTTCATTCATTCAGGCGAATCTTGAATTCATCTTGTTCTCCACTCCCAGCAGGTTTTCGTTTCACCACTGGTGAATGTCCAAGCAACCCAAGGCTGGTTTCAGCTGCGTGTTAACACTCGCAGCCGTGCTGTTCAATTGGCTATCCAGTGAACGCTGGTTAGCTCTTGATTTTCCTTCCACACACCGAGCCTTCAGAAATCATTCTTATCTCCACTTCAGAATGTTCCATTCGTTCCCTGCGAATCTGGAATTCCTCTGACTCTCCACACCAGGCAGATTTTCCTAACAACACTGGTGAATGACCAGGTAATCCAATGCTGGTTTTCAGCGGCTGTTCACACTCACAGCCTTGCTGTTCAATTGGCAATCCAGTCAAACCTAGTCAGCTCTTCATTTTCCTGTCCACACAACCCAGCGTTCAGAAATCATTGGAATCTCTACTACAGAAATTTCCATTCATTCACTGTGAATCTGGAAATACTCTGAATCTGCATTCCAGGAAGGCTTTCGTTACACCACTGATGAATGTCCAAGTAATGCAATGCTGCTTCTTAGTGGTCTGTTCACACTCGAAACCGTGCTGTTCATTGGCTATCCACTCAATATCGGTCAGCTCTTCAATATCCTGTCCAGACTATCCAGATTCCTAAATGTTGGCAATCACCACTACAGAATGTTCCATTCAATCACGCGAATCTGGAATTCATCAGAGTCTCCACTCCTGGAAGGTTTTCGTGACACCACTGGTAAATGTCCAAGGAAGACAATGCTGGTTTTAAGCCGCCTGCTAACACACTCAGCCGTGCTGTTCAATTTGCTATCCACCCAACCCTATTCAGCTCTACATTTTCCTGTCCTCATAACCCAACCTTCAGAAATAATTGGTATCTCCTCCACAGAATGTTCCGTTCATTCACTGCGAATCTTAAATTCATCTGACTCTCAACTCCCGGCGGGTTATCGTTACACCACTTGTGAATGTCCAAGTAAGCCAATGCTGGTTTTCAGTGGCCTGTTCATACTAAGAGACGTGCTGTTCATTTGGCTATCCACTCCACCCTGTTCAGCTCTACATTTTCGTGTCCACAAAACCCAGCCTTCAGAAATCATTGGAATCACCACTAGAGAATGTTCCATTCATTCACTGCGAATCTGGAATTCCTCTGAACCTCCACTCCTGGCAGGTTTTCGTTACGCCACTGGTGAATGTCCAAGTAACTCAATACTGGTTTTCAGAGGCATGTTCAACTCGCAGAAGTGCTGTTCAATGGGCTATCCACTCAATATTGGTCAGCTCTTCATTTTCCTCTCCACACAAACCAGCCTTCAGAAATCATTGGGCTCTCCACTACAGACTGTTCCATTCATTCACTGCGATTCTGCAATTCATCTGACTCTCCGCTCCAGGCAGGTTTTCATTACAGCACTGGTGAATGACCAAGTAATCCAATGCTGGTTTTCAGCCGCCTTTTCACACTCGCAGTGTGCTGTTCAATTGTCTATCCACTCAAACCTGGTCAGCCTTTCATTTTCTTTTCCACAATATCAGACTTCAGAAATCATTGGAATCGCCAGTACAGAATGTTCCATTCATTCACTGCCAATCTGGAATTCATCTGAATCTGCACTCCAGGTAGGCTTTCATTACACCACTTATGAATGTCCAAGTAACACAATGCTGGTTTTCAGCGGTCTGTTCACACTCTAAGCCCTGCTTTTTACTGGGTATCCACACAACTGTGGTCAGCTCTTCATTTTCATGTCCAAACAATCCAGACTTGAGAAATCATTGCAATCTCCAGTACAGAATGTTCCATTCATTCACTGCGAATCTGGAATTCAACTGAATCTCCACTACCTGCAGATTTATCTTACACCACTTGTGAATGTCCAAGTAAAACAATGCTGGTTTTCAGAGGCCTGTTCATGTTCGCAGTCGTGCTGTTCAATTGGCTATCCACTCAACCTGTTTTGCTCCTCATTTTCCTGTGCACACAACCCAGCCTTCAGAAATCATTGTAATCTCCACTACAGGATGTTCCATTCATTCACTGGGAATCTGGAATTCATCTGAATCTGCACTCCACGCAGGCTTTCGTTACACCACTGCTGAAAGTCGAAGTAATGCAATACTGGTTTTCAGTGGTCTGTTCACGTTCGAAGCCGAGGCTTTTTACAGGCTATCCACTCAACACTGGTCAGCTCTTCATTTTCGTGTCCCCACAATCCAGATTTCAGAAATCATTGCAATCTCCACTACAGAATGTTCCATTCATTCACTGCGAGTCTGGAGTTTATCTGATTCTCCACTCCCGCCTGGTTAACATTACACCACTTGTGAATGTCCAAGTAAGCCAATGCTGGTTTTCAGAGGCCTGTTCATACTCGCAGCCGTGCTGTTTAATTGACAATTCACTCCACCCTGTTCAGCTCTTCATTGTCCCACCACACTACCAGCCTTCAGAAATCTTTGTTATCTCCACTACAGAATGTTCCATTCATTCACTGCGAATCTGGAATTCATCTGACTCTCAACTCCACGCAGGTTTTCATTACACCACTGTTGAATGTCCAAGTAACCCAATGCTGGTTTTCAGCGGCCTGTTCATATTCGCAGCCCTGCTGTTTACTTGGCTATCGATTCAAGCCTGGTCAGCTCTTCATTTTCCTGTCCACACAACACAGGCTTCAGAAATCATTGGAATCTCCTCTACAGAATGTTCCATTCATTCACTGCGAATGTGGAATTCAACTGACTCTCCACTCCATGCAGGTTTTCCTTACACCACTGATGAATGTCCAAGTAACCCAATGCTGGTTTTCAGCTGCATGTTCACACTCGCAGCCATGCTATACAATTGGCTTTCCACTAAATCCTGATTAGTTCTTGATTTTCCTTCCACACGACCCAGCCTTCAGAAATCGTTGGAATCTCCACTAGAGAATGTTCCATTCATTCACTGCGAATCTGGAATTCCTCTGAACCTCCACTCCCGGCAGGTTTTCGTTACACCACTGTTGAATGTCCAAGTAACCCAATGTTTTAAGTGTTTTCTTCACAAGCGCAGTGGTGCTGTTCAATTGGCTATCCACTCAACCCTGGCCAGCTCTACATTTTCCTGTCCACACCACAGAGACTGGAGAAATCATTGTTATCTCCACTACAGAATGTTCCATTCATTCACAGCGAATCTGGAATTCATCCGAATCTCCACTCCCGGCAGGTTTTCGTGACACCACTGGTAAATATCCAAGTAAGCCAATGCTGGTTTTAAGTGGCCTGCTCATACTCTCAGCCGTGCTGTTCAATTTGCTATCCACTCAACCCTCTTCAGCTCCATTTTCCTGTCCACATAACCCAAACTTCAGAAACAATTGGTATCTCCTCCACAGAATGTTCCATTCATTGACGGCAAATCTGAAATTCATCTAATTCTCAACTCCCGTCAGGTTTTCGTTACACCACTTGTGAATGTCCAATTAAGCCAAAGCTGGTTTTCAGTGGCCTGTTCTTACTACGAGACGTGCTGTTCATTTGGCTATCCATTCCACCCTGTTCAGCTCTACATTTTCGTGTCCACAAAACCCAGCCTTCAGAAATCATTGGAATCACCACTAGAGAATGTTCCATTCATTCACTGCGAATCTGGAATTCATCTGAATCTCCACTCCCGGCAGGTTTTCATTGCACCACTGCTGAATGTTCAAGTAACGCAATGATGGTTTTCAGCGGTCTATTCACACTCGAACCCGTGCTGTTCACGGTCTAGCGACTCAACACTGGTGAGTTCTTCTTTTTCCAGTTCAGACAATACAAACCTCAGAAACCATTGCAATCTACACTACAGAATGTTTCATTCATTCAGGCGAATCTTGAATTCATCTTGTTCTCCACTCCCAGCAGGTTTTCGTTTCACCACTGGTGAATGTCCAAGCAACCCAAGGCTGGTTTCAGCTGCGTGTTAACACTCGCAGCCGTGCTGTTCAATTGGCTATCCAGTGAACGCTGGTTAGCTCTTGATTTTCCTTCCACACACCGAGCCTTCAGAAATCATTCTTATCTCCACTTCAGAATGTTCCATTCGTTCCCTGCGAATCTGGAATTCCTCTGACTCTCCACACCAGGCAGATTTTCCTAACAACACTGGTGAATGACCAGGTAATACAATGCTGGTTTTCAGCGGCTGTTCACACTCACAGCCTTGCTGTTCAATTGGCAATCCAGTCAAACCTAGTCAGCTCTTCATTTTCCTGTCCACACAACCCAGCGTTCAGAAATCATTGGAATCTCTACTACAGAAATTTCCATTCATTCACTGTGAATCTGGAAATACTCTGAATCTGCATTCCAGGAAGGCTTTCGTTACACCACTGATGAATGTCCAAGTAATGCAATGCTGCTTCTTAGTGGTCTGTTCACACTCGAAACCGTGCTGTTCATTGGCTATCCACTCAATATCGGTCAGCTCTTCAATATCCTGTCCAGACTATCCAGATTCCTAAATGTTGGCAATCACCACTACAGAATGTTCCATTCAATCACGCGAATCTGGAATTCATCAGAGTCTCCACTCCTGGAAGGTTTTCGTGACACCACTGGTAAATGTCCAAGGAAGACAATGCTGGTTTTAAGCCGCCTGCTAACACACTCAGCCGTGCTGTTCAATTTGCTATCCACCCAACCCTATTCAGCTCTACATTTTCCTGTCCTCATAACCCAACCTTCAGAAATAATTGGTATCTCCTCCACAGAATGTTCCGTTCATTCACTGCGAATCTTAAATTCATCTGACTCTCAACTCCCGGCGGGTTATCGTTACACCACTTGTGAATGTCCAAGTAAGCCAATGCTGGTTTTCAGTGGCCTGTTCATACTAAGAGACGTGCTGTTCATTTGGCTATCCACTCCACCCTGTTCAGCTCTACATTTTCGTGTCCACAAAACCCAGCCTTCAGAAATCATTGGAATCACCACTAGAGAATGTTCCATTCATTCACTGCGAATCTGGAATTCCTCTGAACCTCCACTCCTGGCAGGTTTTCGTTACGCCACTGGTGAATGTCCAAGTAACTCAATACTGGTTTTCAGAGGCATGTTCAACTCGCAGAAGTGCTGTTCAATGGGCTATCCACTCAATATTGGTCAGCTCTTCATTTTCCTCTCCACACAAACCAGCCTTCAGAAATCATTGGGCTCTCCACTACAGACTGTTCCATTCATTCACTGCGATTCTGCAATTCATCTGACTCTCCGCTCCAGGCAGGTTTTCATTACAGCACTGGTGAATGACCAAGTAATCCAATGCTGGTTTTCAGCCGCCTTTTCACACTCGCAGTGTGCTGTTCAATTGTCTATCCACTCAAACCTGGTCAGCCTTTCATTTTCTTTTCCACAATATCAGACTTCAGAAATCATTGGAATCGCCAGTACAGAATGTTCCATTCATTCACTGCCAATCTGGAATTCATCTGAATCTGCACTCCAGGTAGGCTTTCATTACACCACTTATGAATGTCCAAGTAACACAATGCTGGTTTTCAGCGGTCTGTTCACACTCTAAGCCCTGCTTTTTACTGGGTATCCACACAACTGTGGTCAGCTCTTCATTTTCATGTCCAAACAATCCAGACTTGAGAAATCATTGCAATCTCCAGTACAGAATGTTCCATTCATTCACTGCGAATCTGGAATTCAACTGAATCTCCACTACCTGCAGATTTATCTTACACCACTTGTGAATGTCCAAGTAAAACAATGCTGGTTTTCAGAGGCCTGTTCATGTTCGCAGTCGTGCTGTTCAATTGGCTATCCACTCAACCTGTTTTGCTCCTCATTTTCCTGTGCACACAACCCAGCCTTCAGAAATCATTGTAATCTCCACTACAGGATGTTCCATTCATTCACTGGGAATCTGGAATTCATCTGAATCTGCACTCCACGCAGGCTTTCGTTACACCACTGCTGAAAGTCGAAGTAATGCAATACTGGTTTTCAGTGGTCTGTTCACATTCGAAGCCGAGGCTTTTTACAGGCTATCCACTCAACACTGGTCAGCTCTTCATTTTCGTGTCCCCACAATCCAGATTTCAGAAATCATTGCAATCACCACTACAGAATGTTCCATTCATTCACTGCGAGTCTGGAGTTTATCTGATTCTCCACTCCCGCCTGGTTAACATTACACCACTTGTGAATGTCCAAGTAAGCCAATGCTGGTTTTCAGAGGCCTGTTCATACTCGCAGCCGTGCTGTTTAATTGACAATTCACTCCACCCTGTTCAGCTCTTCATTGTCCCACCACACTACCAGCCTTCAGAAATCTTTGTTATCTCCACTACAGAATGTTCCATTCATTCACTGCGAATCTGGAATTCATCTGACTCTCAACTCCACGCAGGTTTTCATTACACCACTGTTGAATGTCCAAGTAACCCAATGCTGGTTTTCAGCGGCCTGTTCATATTCGCAGCCCTGCTGTTTACTTGGCTATCGATTCAAGCCTGGTCAGCTCTTCATTTTCCTGTCCACACAACACAGGCTTCAGAAATCATTGGAATCTCCTCTACAGAATGTTCCATTCATTCACTGCGAATGTGGAATTCAACTGACTCTCCACTCCATGCAGGTTTTCCTTACACCACTGATGAATGTCCAAGTAACCCAATGCTGGTTTTCAGCTGCATGTTCACACTCGCAGCCATGCTATACAATTGGCTTTCCACTAAATCCTGATTAGTTCTTGATTTTCCTTCCACACGACCCAGCCTTCAGAAATCGTTGGAATCTCCACTAGAGAATGTTCCATTCATTCACTGCGAATCTGGAATTCCTCTGAACCTCCACTCCCGGCAGGTTTTCGTTACACCACTGTTGAATGTCCAAGTAACCCAATGTTTTAAGTGTTTTCTTCACAAGCGCAGTGGTGCTGTTCAATTGGCTATCCACTCAACCCTGGCCAGCTCTACATTTTCCTGTCCACACCACAGAGACTGGAGAAATCATTGTTATCTCCACTACAGAATGTTCCATTCATTCACAGCGAATCTGGAATTCATCCGAATCTCCACTCCCGGCAGGTTTTCGTGACACCACTGGTAAATATCCAAGTAAGCCAATGCTGGTTTTAAGTGGCCTGCTCATACTCTCAGCCGTGCTGTTCAATTTGCTATCCACTCAACCCTCTTCAGCTCCATTTTCCTGTCCACATAACCCAAACTTCAGAAACAATTGGTATCTCCTCCACAGAATGTTCCATTCATTGACGGCAAATCTGAAATTCATCTAATTCTCAACTCCCGTCAGGTTTTCGTTACACCACTTGTGAATGTCCAATTAAGCCAAAGCTGGTTTTCAGTGGCCTGTTCTTACTACGAGACGTGCTGTTCATTTGGCTATCCATTCCACCCTGTTCGGCTCTACATTTTCGTGTCCACAAAACCCAGCCTTCAGAAATCATTGGAATCACCACTAGAGAATGTTCCATTCATTCACTGCGAATCTGGAATTCATCTGAATCTCCACTCCCGGCAGGTTTTCATTGCACCACTGCTGAATGTTCAAGTAACGCAATGATGGTTTTCAGCGGTCTATTCACACTCGAACCCGTGCTGTTCACGGTCTAGCGACTCAACACTGGTGAGTTCTTCTTTTTCCAGTTCAGACAATACAAACCTCAGAAACCATTGCAATCTACACTACAGAATGTTTCATTCATTCAGGCGAATCTTGAATTCATCTTGTTCTCCACTCCCAGCAGGTTTTCGTTTCACCACTGGTGAATGTCCAAGCAACCCAAGGCTGGTTTCAGCTGCGTGTTAACACTCGCAGCCGTGCTGTTCAATTGGCTATCCAGTGAACGCTGGTTAGCTCTTGATTTTCCTTCCACACACCGAGCCTTCAGAAATCATTCTTATCTCCACTTCAGAATGTTCCATTCGTTCCCTGCGAATCTGGAATTCCTCTGACTCTCCACACCAGGCAGATTTTCCTAACAACACTGGTGAATGACCAGGTAATCCAATGCTGGTTTTCAGCGGCTGTTCACACTCACAGCCTTGCTGTTCAATTGGCAATCCAGTCAAACCTAGTCAGCTCTTCATTTTCCTGTCCACACAACCCAGCGTTCAGAAATCATTGGAATCTCTACTACAGAAATTTCCATTCATTCACTGTGAATCTGGAAATACTCTGAATCTGCATTCCAGGAAGGCTTTCGTTACACCACTGATGAATGTCCAAGTAATGCAATGCTGCTTCTTAGTGGTCTGTTCACACTCGAAACCGTGCTGTTCATTGGCTATCCACTCAATATCGGTCAGCTCTTCAATATCCTGTCCAGACTATCCAGATTCCTAAATGTTGGCAATCACCACTACAGAATGTTCCATTCAATCACGCGAATCTGGAATTCATCAGAGTCTCCACTCCTGGAAGGTTTTCGTGACACCACTGGTAAATGTCCAAGGAAGACAATGCTGGTTTTAAGCCGCCTGCTAACACACTCAGCCGTGCTGTTCAATTTGCTATCCACCCAACCCTATTCAGCTCTACATTTTCCTGTCCTCATAACCCAACCTTCAGAAATAATTGGTATCTCCTCCACAGAATGTTCCGTTCATTCACTGCGAATCTTAAATTCATCTGACTCTCAACTCCCGGCGGGTTATCGTTACACCACTTGTGAATGTCCAAGTAAGCCAATGCTGGTTTTCAGTGGCCTGTTCATACTAAGAGACGTGCTGTTCATTTGGCTATCCACTCCACCCTGTTCAGCTCTACATTTTCGTGTCCACAAAACCCAGCCTTCAGAAATCATTGGAATCACCACTAGAGAATGTTCCATTCATTCACTGCGAATCTGGAATTCCTCTGAACCTCCACTCCTGGCAGGTTTTCGTTACGCCACTGGTGAATGTCCAAGTAACTCAATACTGGTTTTCAGAGGCATGTTCAACTCGCAGAAGTGCTGTTCAATGGGCTATCCACTCAATATTGGTCAGCTCTTCATTTTCCTCTCCACACAAACCAGCCTTCAGAAATCATTGGGCTCTCCACTACAGACTGTTCCATTCATTCACTGCGATTCTGCAATTCATCTGACTCTCCGCTCCAGGCAGGTTTTCATTACAGCACTGGTGAATGACCAAGTAATCCAATGCTGGTTTTCAGCCGCCTTTTCACACTCGCAGTGTGCTGTTCAATTGTCTATCCACTCAAACCTGGTCAGCCTTTCATTTTCTTTTCCACAATATCAGACTTCAGAAATCATTGGAATCGCCAGTACAGAATGTTCCATTCATTCACTGCCAATCTGGAATTCATCTGAATCTGCACTCCAGGTAGGCTTTCATTACACCACTTATGAATGTCCAAGTAACACAATGCTGGTTTTCAGCGGTCTGTTCACACTCTAAGCCCTGCTTTTTACTGGGTATCCACACAACTGTGGTCAGCTCTTCATTTTCATGTCCAAACAATCCAGACTTGAGAAATCATTGCAATCTCCAGTACAGAATGTTCCATTCATTCACTGCGAATCTGGAATTCAACTGAATCTCCACTACCTGCAGATTTATCTTACACCACTTGTGAATGTCCAAGTAAAACAATGCTGGTTTTCAGAGGCCTGTTCATGTTCGCAGTCGTGCTGTTCAATTGGCTATCCACTCAACCTGTTTTGCTCCTCATTTTCCTGTGCACACAACCCAGCCTTCAGAAATCATTGTAATCTCCACTACAGGATGTTCCATTCATTCACTGGGAATCTGGAATTCATCTGAATCTGCACTCCACGCAGGCTTTCGTTACACCACTGCTGAAAGTCGAAGTAATGCAATACTGGTTTTCAGTGGTCTGTTCACATTCGAAGCCGAGGCTTTTTACAGGCTATCCACTCAACACTGGTCAGCTCTTCATTTTCGTGTCCCCACAATCCAGATTTCAGAAATCATTGCAATCTCCACTACAGAATGTTCCATTCATTCACTGCGAGTCTGGAGTTTATCTGATTCTCCACTCCCGCCTGGTTAACATTACACCACTTGTGAATGTCCAAGTAAGCCAATGCTGGTTTTCAGAGGCCTGTTCATACTCGCAGCCGTGCTGTTTAATTGACAATTCACTCCACCCTGTTCAGCTCTTCATTGTCCCACCACACTACCAGCCTTCAGAAATCTTTGTTATCTCCACTACAGAATGTTCCATTCATTCACTGCGAATCTGGAATTCATCTGACTCTCAACTCCACGCAGGTTTTCATTACACCACTGTTGAATGTCCAAGTAACCCAATGCTGGTTTTCAGCGGCCTGTTCATATTCGCAGCCCTGCTGTTTACTTGGCTATCGATTCAAGCCTGGTCAGCTCTTCATTTTCCTGTCCACACAACACAGGCTTCAGAAATCATTGGAATCTCCTCTACAGAATGTTCCATTCATTCACTGCGAATGTGGAATTCAACTGACTCTCCACTCCATGCAGGTTTTCCTTACACCACTGATGAATGTCCAAGTAACCCAATGCTGGTTTTCAGCTGCATGTTCACACTCGCAGCCATGCTATACAATTGGCTTTCCACTAAATCCTGATTAGTTCTTGATTTTCCTTCCACACGACCCAGCCTTCAGAAATCGTTGGAATCTCCACTAGAGAATGTTCCATTCATTCACTGCGAATCTGGAATTCCTCTGAACCTCCACTCCCGGCAGGTTTTCGTTACACCACTGTTGAATGTCCAAGTAACCCAATGTTTTAAGTGTTTTCTTCACAAGCGCAGTGGTGCTGTTCAATTGGCTATCCACTCAACCCTGGCCAGCTCTACATTTTCCTGTCCACACCACAGAGACTGGAGAAATCATTGTTATCTCCACTACAGAATGTTCCATTCATTCACAGCGAATCTGGAATTCATCCGAATCTCCACTCCCGGCAGGTTTTCGTGACACCACTGGTAAATATCCAAGTAAGCCAATGCTGGTTTTAAGTGGCCTGCTCATACTCTCAGCCGTGCTGTTCAATTTGCTATCCACTCAACCCTCTTCAGCTCCATTTTCCTGTCCACATAACCCAAACTTCAGAAACAATTGGTATCTCCTCCACAGAATGTTCCATTCATTGACGGCAAATCTGAAATTCATCTAATTCTCAACTCCCGTCAGGTTTTCGTTACACCACTTGTGAATGTCCAATTAAGCCAAAGCTGGTTTTCAGTGGCCTGTTCTTACTACGAGACGTGCTGTTCATTTGGCTATCCATTCCACCCTGTTCGGCTCTACATTTTCGTGTCCACAAAACCCAGCCTTCAGAAATCATTGGAATCACCACTAGAGAATGTTCCATTCATTCACTGCGAATCTGGAATTCATCTGAATCTCCACTCCCGGCAGGTTTTCATTGCACCACTGCTGAATGTTCAAGTAACGCAATGATGGTTTTCAGCGGTCTATTCACACTCGAACCCGTGCTGTTCACGGTCTAGCGACTCAACACTGGTGAGTTCTTCTTTTTCCAGTTCAGACAATACAAACCTCAGAAACTATTGCAATCTACACTACAGAATGTTTCATTCATTCAGGCGAATCTTGAATTCATCTTGTTCTCCACTCCCAGCAGGTTTTCGTTTCACCACTGGTGAATGTCCAAGCAACCCAAGGCTGGTTTCAGCTGCGTGTTAACACTCGCAGCCGTGCTGTTCAATTGGCTATCCAGTGAACGCTGGTTAGCTCTTGATTTTCCTTCCACACACCGAGCCTTCAGAAATCATTCTTATCTCCACTTCAGAATGTTCCATTCGTTCCCTGCGAATCTGGAATTCCTCTGACTCTCCACACCAGGCAGATTTTCCTAACAACACTGGTGAATGACCAGGTAATCCAATGCTGGTTTTCAGCGGCTGTTCACACTCACAGCCTTGCTGTTCAATTGGCAATCCAGTCAAACCTAGTCAGCTCTTCATTTTCCTGTCCACACAACCCAGCGTTCAGAAATCATTGGAATCTCTACTACAGAAATTTCCATTCATTCACTGTGAATCTGGAAATACTCTGAATCTGCATTCCAGGAAGGCTTTCGTTACACCACTGATGAATGTCCAAGTAATGCAATGCTGCTTCTTAGTGGTCTGTTCACACTCGAAACCGTGCTGTTCATTGGCTATCCACTCAATATCGGTCAGCTCTTCAATATCCTGTCCAGACTATCCAGATTCCTAAATGTTGGCAATCACCACTACAGAATGTTCCATTCAATCACGCGAATCTGGAATTCATCAGAGTCTCCACTCCTGGAAGGTTTTCGTGACACCACTGGTAAATGTCCAAGGAAGACAATGCTGGTTTTAAGCCGCCTGCTAACACACTCAGCCGTGCTGTTCAATTTGCTATCCACCCAACCCTATTCAGCTCTACATTTTCCTGTCCTCATAACCCAACCTTCAGAAATAATTGGTATCTCCTCCACAGAATGTTCCGTTCATTCACTGCGAATCTTAAATTCATCTGACTCTCAACTCCCGGCGGGTTATCGTTACACCACTTGTGAATGTCCAAGTAAGCCAATGCTGGTTTTCAGTGGCCTGTTCATACTAAGAGACGTGCTGTTCATTTGGCTATCCACTCCACCCTGTTCAGCTCTACATTTTCGTGTCCACAAAACCCAGCCTTCAGAAATCATTGGAATCACCACTAGAGAATGTTCCATTCATTCACTGCGAATCTGGAATTCCTCTGAACCTCCACTCCTGGCAGGTTTTCGTTACTCCACTGGTGAATGTCCAAGTAACTCAATACTGGTTTTCAGAGGCATGTTCAACTCGCAGAAGTGCTGTTCAATGGGCTATCCACTCAATATTGGTCAGCTCTTCATTTTCCTCTCCACACAAACCAGCCTTCAGAAATCATTGGGCTCTCCACTACAGACTGTTCCATTCATTCACTGCGATTCTGCAATTCATCTGACTCTCCGCTCCAGGCAGGTTTTCATTACAGCACTGGTGAATGACCAAGTAATCCAATGCTGGTTTTCAGCCGCCTTTTCACACTCGCAGTGTGCTGTTCAATTGTCTATCCACTCAAACCTGGTCAGCCTTTCATTTTCTTTTCCACAATATCAGACTTCAGAAATCATTGGAATCGCCAGTACAGAATGTTCCATTCATTCACTGCCAATCTGGAATTCATCTGAATCTGCACTCCAGGTAGGCTTTCATTACACCACTTATGAATGTCCAAGTAACACAATGCTGGTTTTCAGCGGTCTGTTCACACTCTAAGCCCTGCTTTTTACTGGGTATCCACACAACTGTGGTCAGCTCTTCATTTTCATGTCCAAACAATCCAGACTTGAGAAATCATTGCAATCTCCAGTACAGAATGTTCCATTCATTCACTGCGAATCTGGAATTCAACTGAATCTCCACTACCTGCAGATTTATCTTACACCACTTGTGAATGTCCAAGTAAAACAATGCTGGTTTTCAGAGGCCTGTTCATGTTCGCAGTCGTGCTGTTCAATTGGCTATCCACTCAACCTGTTTTGCTCCTCATTTTCCTGTGCACACAACCCAGCCTTCAGAAATCATTGTAATCTCCACTACAGGATGTTCCATTCATTCACTGGGAATCTGGAATTCATCTGAATCTGCACTCCACGCAGGCTTTCGTTACACCACTGCTGAAAGTCGAAGTAATGCAATACTGGTTTTCAGTGGTCTGTTCACATTCGAAGCCGAGGCTTTTTACAGGCTATCCACTCAACACTGGTCAGCTCTTCATTTTCGTGTCCCCACAATCCAGATTTCAGAAATCATTGCAATCTCCACTACAGAATGTTCCATTCATTCACTGCGAGTCTGGAGTTTATCTGATTCTCCACTCCCGCCTGGTTAACATTACACCACTTGTGAATGTCCAAGTAAGCCAATGCTGGTTTTCAGAGGCCTGTTCATACTCGCAGCCGTGCTGTTTAATTGACAATTCACTCCACCCTGTTCAGCTCTTCATTGTCCCACCACACTACCAGCCTTCAGAAATCTTTGTTATCTCCACTACAGAATGTTCCATTCATTCACTGCGAATCTGGAATTCATCTGACTCTCAACTCCACGCAGGTTTTCATTACACCACTGTTGAATGTCCAAGTAACCCAATGCTGGTTTTCAGCGGCCTGTTCATATTCGCAGCCCTGCTGTTTACTTGGCTATCGATTCAAGCCTGGTCAGCTCTTCATTTTCCTGTCCACACAACACAGGCTTCAGAAATCATTGGAATCTCCTCTACAGAATGTTCCATTCATTCACTGCGAATGTGGAATTCAACTGACTCTCCACTCCATGCAGGTTTTCCTTACACCACTGATGAATGTCCAAGTAACCCAATGCTGGTTTTCAGCTGCATGTTCACACTCGCAGCCATGCTATACAATTGGCTTTCCACTAAATCCTGATTAGTTCTTGATTTTCCTTCCACACGACCCAGCCTTCAGAAATCGTTGGAATCTCCACTAGAGAATGTTCCATTCATTCACTGCGAATCTGGAATTCCTCTGAACCTCCACTCCCGGCAGGTTTTCGTTACACCACTGTTGAATGTCCAAGTAACCCAATGTTTTAAGTGTTTTCTTCACAAGCGCAGTGGTGCTGTTCAATTGGCTATCCACTCAACCCTGGCCAGCTCTACATTTTCCTGTCCACACCACAGAGACTGGAGAAATCATTGTTATCTCCACTACAGAATGTTCCATTCATTCACAGCGAATCTGGAATTCATCCGAATCTCCACTCCCGGCAGGTTTTCGTGACACCACTGGTAAATATCCAAGTAAGCCAATGCTGGTTTTAAGTGGCCTGCTCATACTCTCAGCCGTGCTGTTCAATTTGCTATCCACTCAACCCTCTTCAGCTCCATTTTCCTGTCCACATAACCCAAACTTCAGAAACAATTGGTATCTCCTCCACAGAATGTTCCATTCATTGACGGCAAATCTGAAATTCATCTAATTCTCAACTCCCGTCAGGTTTTCGTTACACCACTTGTGAATGTCCAATTAAGCCAAAGCTGGTTTTCAGTGGCCTGTTCTTACTACGAGACGTGCTGTTCATTTGGCTATCCATTCCACCCTGTTCGGCTCTACATTTTCGTGTCCACAAAACCCAGCCTTCAGAAATCATTGGAATCACCACTAGAGAATGTTCCATTCATTCACTGCGAATCTGGAATTCATCTGAATCTCCACTCCCGGCAGGTTTTCATTGCACCACTGCTGAATGTTCAAGTAACGCAATGATGGTTTTCAGCGGTCTATTCACACTCGAACCCGTGCTGTTCACGGTCTAGCGACTCAACACTGGTGAGTTCTTCTTTTTCCAGTTCAGACAATACAAACCTCAGAAACCATTGCAATCTACACTACAGAATGTTTCATTCATTCAGGCGAATCTTGAATTCATCTTGTTCTCCACTCCCAGCAGGTTTTCGTTTCACCACTGGTGAATGTCCAAGCAACCCAAGGCTGGTTTCAGCTGCGTGTTAACACTCGCAGCCGTGCTGTTCAATTGGCTATCCAGTGAACGCTGGTTAGCTCTTGATTTTCCTTCCACACACCGAGCCTTCAGAAATCATTCTTATCTCCACTTCAGAATGTTCCATTCGTTCCCTGCGAATCTGGAATTCCTCTGACTCTCCACACCAGGCAGATTTTCCTAACAACACTGGTGAATGACCAGGTAATCCAATGCTGGTTTTCAGCGGCTGTTCACACTCACAGCCTTGCTGTTCAATTGGCAATCCAGTCAAACCTAGTCAGCTCTTCATTTTCCTGTCCACACAACCCAGCGTTCAGAAATCATTGGAATCTCTACTACAGAAATTTCCATTCATTCACTGTGAATCTGGAAATACTCTGAATCTGCATTCCAGGAAGGCTTTCGTTACACCACTGATGAATGTCCAAGTAATGCAATGCTGCTTCTTAGTGGTCTGTTCACACTCGAAACCGTGCTGTTCATTGGCTATCCACTCAATATCGGTCAGCTCTTCAATATCCTGTCCAGACTATCCAGATTCCTAAATGTTGGCAATCACCACTACAGAATGTTCCATTCAATCACGCGAATCTGGAATTCATCAGAGTCTCCACTCCTGGAAGGTTTTCGTGACACCACTGGTAAATGTCCAAGGAAGACAATGCTGGTTTTAAGCCGCCTGCTAACACACTCAGCCGTGCTGTTCAATTTGCTATCCACCCAACCCTATTCAGCTCTACATTTTCCTGTCCTCATAACCCAACCTTCAGAAATAATTGGTATCTCCTCCACAGAATGTTCCGTTCATTCACTGCGAATCTTAAATTCATCTGACTCTCAACTCCCGGCGGGTTATCGTTACACCACTTGTGAATGTCCAAGTAAGCCAATGCTGGTTTTCAGTGGCCTGTTCATACTAAGAGACGTGCTGTTCATTTGGCTATCCACTCCACCCTGTTCAGCTCTACATTCTCGTGTCCACAAAACCCAGCCTTCAGAAATCATTGGAATCACCACTAGAGAATGTTCCATTCATTCACTGCGAATCTGGAATTCATCTGAACCTCCACTCCTGGCAGGTTTTCGTTACGCCACTGGTGAATGTCCAAGTAACTCAATACTGGTTTTCAGCGGCAAGTTCAACTCGCAGAAGTGCTGTTCAATGGGCTATCCACTCAATATTGGTCAGCTCTTCATTTTCCTCTCCACACAAACCAGCCTTCAGAAATCATTGGGCTCTCCACTACAGACTGTTCCATTCATTCACTGCGATTCTGCAATTCATCTGACTCTCCGCTCCAGGCAGGTTTTCATTACAGCACTGGTGAATGACCAAGTAATCCAATGCTGGTTTTCAGCCGCCTTTTCACACTCGCAGTGTGCTGTTCAATTGTCTATCCACTCAAACCTGGTCAGCCTTTCATTTTCTTTTCCACAATATCAGACTTCAGAAATCATTGGAATCGCCAGTACAGAATGTTCCATTCATTCACTGCCAATCTGGAATTCATCTGAATCTGCACTCCAGGTAGGCTTTCATTACACCACTTATGAATGTCCAAGTAACACAATGCTGGTTTTCAGCGGTCTGTTCACACTCTAAGCCCTGCTTTTTACTGGGTATCCACACAACTGTGGTCAGCTCTTCATTTTCATGTCCAAACAATCCAGACTTGAGAAATCATTGCAATCTCCAGTACAGAATGTTCCATTCATTCACTGCGAATCTGGAATTCAACTGAATCTCCACTACCTGCAGATTTATCTTACACCACTTGTGAATGTCCAAGTAAAACAATGCTGGTTTTCAGAGGCCTGTTCATGTTCGCAGTCGTGCTGTTCAATTGGCTATCCACTCAACCTGTTTTGCTCCTCATTTTCCTGTGCACACAACCCAGCCTTCAGAAATCATTGTAATCTCCACTACAGGATGTTCCATTCATTCACTGGGAATCTGGAATTCATCTGAATCTGCACTCCACGCAGGCTTTCGTTACACCACTGCTGAAAGTCGAAGTAATGCAATACTGGTTTTCAGTGGTCTGTTCACATTCGAAGCCGAGGCTTTTTACAGGCTATCCACTCAACACTGGTCAGCTCTTCATTTTCGTGTCCCCACAATCCAGATTTCAGAAATCATTGCAATCTCCACTACAGAATGTTCCATTCATTCACTGCGAGTCTGGAGTTTATCTGATTCTCCACTCCCGCCTGTTTCACATTACACCACTTGTGAATGTCCAAGTAAGCCAATGCTGGTTTTCAGAGGCCTGTTCATACTCGCAGCCGTGCTGTTTAATTGACAATTCACTCCACCCTGTTCAGCTCTTCATTGTCCCACCACACTACCAGCCTTCAGAAATCTTTGTTATCTCCACTACAGAATGTTCCATTCATTCACTGCGAATCTGGAATTCATCTGACTCTCAACTCCACGCAGGTTTTCATTACACCACTGTTGAATGTCCAAGTAACCCAATGCTGGTTTTCAGCGGCCTGTTCATATTCGCAGCCCTGCTGTTTACTTGGCTATCGATTCAAGCCTGGTCAGCTCTTCATTTTCCTGTCCACACAACACAGGCTTCAGAAATCATTGGAATCTCCTCTACAGAATGTTCCATTCATTCACTGCGAATGTGGAATTCAACTGACTCTCCACTCCATGCAGGTTTTCCTTACACCACTGATGAATGTCCAAGTAACCCAATGCTGGTTTTCAGCTGCATGTTCACACTCGCAGCCATGCTATACAATTGGCTTTCCACTAAATCCTGATTAGTTCTTGATTTTCCTTCCACACGACCCAGCCTTCAGAAATCGTTGGAATCTCCACTAGAGAATGTTCCATTCATTCACTGCGAATCTGGAATTCCTCTGAACCTCCACTCCCGGCAGGTTTTCGTTACACCACTGTTGAATGTCCAAGTAACCCAATGTTTTAAGTGTTTTCTTCACAAGCGCAGTGGTGCTGTTCAATTGGCTATCCACTCAACCCTGGCCAGCTCTACATTTTCCTGTCCACACCACAGAGACTGGAGAAATCATTGTTATCTCCACTACAGAATGTTCCATTCATTCACAGCGAATCTGGAATTCATCTGAATCTCCACTCCCGGCAGGTTTTCGTGACACCACTGGTAAATATCCAAGTAAGCCAATGCTGGTTTTAAGTGGCCTGCTCATACTCTCAGCCGTGCTGTTCAATTTGCTATCCACTCAACCCTCTTCAGCTCCATTTTCCTGTCCACATAACCCAAACTTCAGAAACAATTGGTATCTCCTCCACAGAATGTTCCATTCATTGACGGCAAATCTGAAATTCATCTAATTCTCAACTCCCGTCAGGTTTTCGTTACACCACTTGTGAATGTCCAATTAAGCCAAAGCTGGTTTTCAGTGGCCTGTTCTTACTACGAGACGTGCTGTTCATTTGGCTATCCATTCCACCCTGTTCAGCTCTACATTTTCGTGTCCACAAAACCCAGCCTTCAGAAATCATTGGAATCACCACTAGAGAATGTTCCATTCATTCACTGCGAATCTGGAATTCATCTGAATCTCCACTCCCGGCAGGTTTTCATTGCACCACTGCTGAATGTTCAAGTAACGCAATGATGGTTTTCAGCGGTCTATTCACACTCGAACCCGTGCTGTTCACGGTCTAGCGACTCAACACTGGTGAGTTCTTCTTTTTCCAGTTCAGACAATACAAACCTCAGAAACCATTGCAATCTACACTACAGAATGTTTCATTCATTCAGGCGAATCTTGAATTCATCTTGTTCTCCACTCCCAGCAGGTTTTCGTTTCACCACTGGTGAATGTCCAAGCAACCCAAGGCTGGTTTCAGCTGCGTGTTAACACTCGCAGCCGTGCTGTTCAATTGGCTATCCAGTGAACGCTGGTTAGCTCTTGATTTTCCTTCCACACACCGAGCCTTCAGAAATCATTCTTATCTCCACTTCAGAATGTTCCATTCGTTCCCTGCGAATCTGGAATTCCTCTGACTCTCCACACCAGGCAGATTTTCCTAACAACACTGGTGAATGACCAGGTAATCCAATGCTGGTTTTCAGCGGCTGTTCACACTCACAGCCTTGCTGTTCAATTGGCAATCCAGTCAAACCTAGTCAGCTCTTCATTTTCCTGTCCACACAACCCAGCGTTCAGAAATCATTGGAATCTCTACTACAGAAATTTCCATTCATTCACTGTGAATCTGGAAATACTCTGAATCTGCATTCCAGGAAGGCTTTCGTTACACCACTGATGAATGTCCAAGTAATGCAATGCTGCTTCTTAGTGGTCTGTTCACACTCGAAACCGTGCTGTTCATTGGCTATCCACTCAATATCGGTCAGCTCTTCAATATCCTGTCCAGACTATCCAGATTCCTAAATGTTGGCAATCACCACTACAGAATGTTCCATTCAATCACGCGAATCTGGAATTCATCAGAGTCTCCACTCCTGGAAGGTTTTCGTGACACCACTGGTAAATGTCCAAGGAAGACAATGCTGGTTTTAAGCCGCCTGCTAACACACTCAGCCGTGCTGTTCAATTTGCTATCCACCCAACCCTATTCAGCTCTACATTTTCCTGTCCTCATAACCCAACCTTCAGAAATAATTGGTATCTCCTCCACAGAATGTTCCGTTCATTCACTGCGAATCTTAAATTCATCTGACTCTCAACTCCCGGCGGGTTATTGTTACACCACTTGTGAATGTCCAAGTAAGCCAATGCTGGTTTTCAGTGGCCTGTTCATACTAAGAGACGTGCTGTTCATTTGGCTATCCACTCCACCCTGTTCAGCTCTACATTCTCGTGTCCACAAAACCCAGCCTTCAGAAATCATTGGAATCACCACTAGAGAATGTTCCATTCATTCACTGCGAATCTGGAATTCATCTGAACCTCCACTCCTGGCAGGTTTTCGTTACGCCACTGGTGAATGTCCAAGTAACTCAATACTGGTTTTCAGCGGCATGTTCAACTCGCAGAAGTGCTGTTCAATGGGCTATCCACTCAATATTGGTCAGCTCTTCATTTTCCTCTCCACACAAACCAGCCTTCAGAAATCATTGGGCTCTCCACTACAGACTGTTCCATTCATTCACTGCGATTCTGCAATTCATCTGACTCTCCGCTCCAGGCAGGTTTTCATTACAGCACTGGTGAATGACCAAGTAATCCAATGCTGGTTTTCAGCCGCCTTTTCACACTCGCAGTGTGCTGTTCAATTGTCTATCCACTCAAACCTGGTCAGCCTTTCATTTTCTTTTCCACAATATCAGACTTCAGAAATCATTGGAATCGCCAGTACAGAATGTTCCATTCATTCACTGCCAATCTGGAATTCATCTGAATCTGCACTCCAGGTAGGCTTTCATTACACCACTTATGAATGTCCAAGTAACACAATGCTGGTTTTCAGCGGTCTGTTCACACTCTAAGCCCTGCTTTTTACTGGGTATCCACACAACTGTGGTCAGCTCTTCATTTTCATGTCCAAACAATCCAGACTTGAGAAATCATTGCAATCTCCAGTACAGAATGTTCCATTCATTCACTGCGAATCTGGAATTCAACTGAATCTCCACTACCTGCAGATTTATCTTACACCACTTGTGAATGTCCAAGTAAAACAATGCTGGTTTTCAGAGGCCTGTTCATGTTCGCAGTCGTGCTGTTCAATTGGCTATCCACTCAACCTGTTTTGCTCCTCATTTTCCTGTGCACACAACCCAGCCTTCAGAAATCATTGTAATCTCCACTACAGGATGTTCCATTCATTCACTGGGAATCTGGAATTCATCTGAATCTGCACTCCACGCAGGCTTTCGTTACACCACTGCTGAAAGTCGAAGTAATGCAATACTGGTTTTCAGTGGTCTGTTCACATTCGAAGCCGAGGCTTTTTACAGGCTATCCACTCAACACTGGTCAGCTCTTCATTTTCGTGTCCCCACAATCCAGATTTCAGAAATCATTGCAATCTCCACTACAGAATGTTCCATTCATTCACTGCGAGTATGGAGTTTATCTGATTCTCCACTCCCGCCTGGTTAACATTACACCACTTGTGAATGTCCAAGTAAGCCAATGCTGGTTTTCAGAGGCCTGTTCATACTCGCAGCCGTGCTGTTTAATTGACAATTCACTCCACCCTGTTCAGCTCTTCATTGTCCCACCACACTACCAGCCTTCAGAAATCTTTGTTATCTCCACTACAGAATGTTCCATTCATTCACTGCGAATCTGGAATTCATCTGACTCTCAACTCCACGCAGGTTTTCATTACACCACTGTTGAATGTCCAAGTAACCCAATGCTGGTTTTCAGCGGCCTGTTCATATTCGCAGCCCTGCTGTTTACTTGGCTATCGATTCAAGCCTGGTCAGCTCTTCATTTTCCTGTCCACACAACACAGGCTTCAGAAATCATTGGAATCTCCTCTACAGAATGTTCCATTCATTCACTGCGAATGTGGAATTCAACTGACTCTCCACTCCATGCAGGTTTTCCTTACACCACTGATGAATGTCCAAGTAACCCAATGCTGGTTTTCAGCTGCATGTTCACACTCGCAGCCATGCTATACAATTGGCTTTCCACTAAATCCTGATTAGTTCTTGATTTTCCTTCCACACGACCCAGCCTTCAGAAATCGTTGGAATCTCCACTAGAGAATGTTCCATTCATTCACTGCGAATCTGGAATTCCTCTGAACCTCCACTCCCGGCAGGTTTTCGTTACACCACTGTTGAATGTCCAAGTAACCCAATGTTTTTAGTGTTTTCTTCACAAGCGCAGTGGTGCTGTTCAATTGGCTATCCACTCAACCCTGGCCAGCTCTACATTTTCCTGTCCACACCACAGAGACTGGAGAAATCATTGTTATCTCCACTACAGAATGTTCCATTCATTCACAGCGAATCTGGAATTCATCCGAATCTCCACTCCCGGCAGGTTTTCGTGACACCACTGGTAAATATCCAAGTAAGCCAATGCTGGTTTTAAGTGGCCTGCTCATACTCTCAGCCGTGCTGTTCAATTTGCTATCCACTCAACCCTCTTCAGCTCCATTTTCCTGTCCACATAACCCAAACTTCAGAAACAATTGGTATCTCCTCCACAGAATGTTCCATTCATTGACGGCAAATCTGAAATTCATCTAATTCTCAACTCCCGTCAGGTTTTCGTTACACCACTTGTGAATGTCCAATTAAGCCAAAGCTGGTTTTCAGTGGCCTGTTCTTACTACGAGACGTGCTGTTCATTTGGCTATCCATTCCACCCTGTTCAGCTCTACATTTTCGTGTCCACAAAACCCAGCCTTCAGAAATCATTGGAATCACCACTAGAGAATGTTCCATTCATTCACTGCGAATCTGGAATTCATCTGAATCTCCACTCCCGGCAGGTTTTCATTGCACCACTGCTGAATGTTCAAGTAACGCAATGATGGTTTTCAGCGGTCTATTCACACTCGAACCCGTGCTGTTCACGGTCTAGCGACTCAACACTGGTGAGTTCTTCTTTTTCCAGTTCAGACAATACAAACCTCAGAAACCATTGCAATCTACACTACAGAATGTTTCATTCATTCAGGCGAATCTTGAATTCATCTTGTTCTCCACTCCCAGCAGGTTTTCGTTTCACCACTGGTGAATGTCCAAGCAACCCAAGGCTGGTTTCAGCTGCGTGTTAACACTCGCAGCCGTGCTGTTCAATTGGCTATCCAGTGAACGCTGGTTAGCTCTTGATTTTCCTTCCACACACCGAGCCTTCAGAAATCATTCTTATCTCCACTTCAGAATGTTCCATTCGTTCCCTGCGAATCTGGAATTCCTCTGACTCTCCACACCAGGCAGATTTTCCTAACAACACTGGTGAATGACCAGGTAATCCAATGCTGGTTTTCAGCGGCTGTTCACACTCACAGCCTTGCTGTTCAATTGGCAATCCAGTCAAACCTAGTCAGCTCTTCATTTTCCTGTCCACACAACCCAGCGTTCAGAAATCATTGGAATCTCTACTACAGAAATTTCCATTCATTCACTGTGAATCTGGAAATACTCTGAATCTGCATTCCAGGAAGGCTTTCGTTACACCACTGATGAATGTCCAAGTAATGCAATGCTGCTTCTTAGTGGTCTGTTCACACTCGAAACCGTGCTGTTCATTGGCTATCCACTCAATATCGGTCAGCTCTTCAATATCCTGTCCAGACTATCCAGATTCCTAAATGTTGGCAATCACCACTACAGAATGTTCCATTCAATCACGCGAATCTGGAATTCATCAGAGTCTCCACTCCTGGAAGGTTTTCGTGACACCACTGGTAAATGTCCAAGGAAGACAATGCTGGTTTTAAGCCGCCTGCTAACACACTCAGCCGTGCTGTTCAATTTGCTATCCACCCAACCCTATTCAGCTCTACATTTTCCTGTCCTCATAACCCAACCTTCAGAAATAATTGGTATCTCCTCCACAGAATGTTCCGTTCATTCACTGCGAATCTTAAATTCATCTGACTCTCAACTCCCGGCGGGTTATCGTTACACCACTTGTGAATGTCCAAGTAAGCCAATGCTGGTTTTCAGTGGCCTGTTCATACTAAGAGACGTGCTGTTCATTTGGCTATCCACTCCACCCTGTTCAGCTCTACATTCTCGTGTCCACAAAACCCAGCCTTCAGAAATCATTGGAATCACCACTAGAGAATGTTCCATTCATTCACTGCGAATCTGGAATTCATCTGAACCTCCACTCCTGGCAGGTTTTCGTTACGCCACTGGTGAATGTCCAAGTAACTCAATACTGGATTTCAGCGGCATGTTCAACTCGCAGAAGTGCTGTTCAATGGGCTATCCACTCAATATTGGTCAGCTCTTCATTTTCCTCTCCACACAAACCAGCCTTCAGAAATCATTGGGCTCTCCACTACAGACTGTTCCATTCATTCACTGCGATTCTGCAATTCATCTGACTCTCCGCTCCAGGCAGGTTTTCATTACAGCACTGGTGAATGACCAAGTAATCCAATGCTGGTTTTCAGCCGCCTTTTCACACTCGCAGTGTGCTGTTCAATTGTCTATCCACTCAAACCTGGTCAGCCTTTCATTTTCTTTTCCACAATATCAGACTTCAGAAATCATTGGAATCGCCAGTACAGAATGTTCCATTCATTCACTGCCAATCTGGAATTCATCTGAATCTGCACTCCAGGTAGGCTTTCATTACACCACTTATGAATGTCCAAGTAACACAATGCTGGTTTTCAGCGGTCTGTTCACACTCTAAGCCCTGCTTTTTACTGGGTATCCACACAACTGTGGTCAGCTCTTCATTTTCATGTCCAAACAATCCAGACTTGAGAAATCATTGCAATCTCCAGTACAGAATGTTCCATTCATTCACTGCGAATCTGGAATTCAACTGAATCTCCACTACCTGCAGATTTATCTTACACCACTTGTGAATGTCCAAGTAAAACAATGCTGGTTTTCAGAGGCCTGTTCATGTTCGCAGTCGTGCTGTTCAATTGGCTATCCACTCAACCTGTTTTGCTCCTCATTTTCCTGTGCACACAACCCAGCCTTCAGAAATCATTGTAATCTCCACTACAGGATGTTCCATTCATTCACTGGGAATCTGGAATTCATCTGAATCTGCACTCCACGCAGGCTTTCGTTACACCACTGCTGAAAGTCGAAGTAATGCAATACTGGTTTTCAGTGGTCTGTTCACATTCGAAGCCGAGGCTTTTTACAGGCTATCCACTCAACACTGGTCAGCTCTTCATTTTCGTGTCCCCACAATCCAGATTTCAGAAATCATTGCAATCTCCACTACAGAATGTTCCATTCATTCACTGCGAGTCTGGAGTTTATCTGATTCTCCACTCCCGCCTGGTTCACATTACACCACTTGTGAATGTCCAAGTAAGCCAATGCTGGTTTTCAGAGGCCTGTTCATACTCGCAGCCGTGCTGTTTAATTGACAATTCACTCCACCCTGTTCAGCTCTTCATTGTCCCACCACACTACCAGCCTTCAGAAATCTTTGTTATCTCCACTACAGAATGTTCCATTCATTCACTGCGAATCTGGAATTCATCTGACTCTCAACTCCACGCAGGTTTTCATTACACCACTGTTGAATGTCCAAGTAACCCAATGCTGGTTTTCAGCGGCCTGTTCATATTCGCAGCCCTGCTGTTTACTTGGCTATCGATTCAAGCCTGGTCAGCTCTTCATTTTCCTGTCCACACAACACAGGCTTCAGAAATCATTGGAATCTCCTCTACAGAATGTTCCATTCATTCACTGCGAATGTGGAATTCAACTGACTCTCCACTCCATGCAGGTTTTCCTTACACCACTGATGAATGTCCAAGTAACCCAATGCTGGTTTTCAGCTGCATGTTCACACTCGCAGCCATGCTATACAATTGGCTTTCCACTAAATCCTGATTAGTTCTTGATTTTCCTTCCACACGACCCAGCCTTCAGAAATCGTTGGAATCTCCACTAGAGAATGTTCCATTCATTCACTGCGAATCTGGAATTCCTCTGAACCTCCACTCCCGGCAGGTTTTCGTTACACCACTGTTGAATGTCCAAGTAACCCAATGTTTTAAGTGTTTTCTTCACAAGCGCAGTGGTGCTGTTCAATTGGCTATCCACTCAACCCTGGCCAGCTCTACATTTTCCTGTCCACACCACAGAGACTGGAGAAATCATTGTTATCTCCACTACAGAATGTTCCATTCATTCACAGCGAATCTGGAATTCATCTGAATCTCCACTCCCGGCAGGTTTTCGTGACACCACTGGTAAATATCCAAGTAAGCCAATGCTGGTTTTAAGTGGCCTGCTCATACTCTCAGCCGTGCTGTTCAATTTGCTATCCACTCAACCCTCTTCAGCTCCATTTTCCTGTCCACATAACCCAAACTTCAGAAACAATTGGTATCTCCTCCACAGAATGTTCCATTCATTGACGGCAAATCTGAAATTCATCTAATTCTCAACTCCCGTCAGGTTTTCGTTACACCACTTGTGAATGTCCAATTAAGCCAAAGCTGGTTTTCAGTGGCCTGTTCTTACTACGAGACGTGCTGTTCATTTGGCTATCCATTCCACCCTGTTCAGCTCTACATTTTCGTGTCCACAAAACCCAGCCTTCAGAAATCATTGGAATCACCACTAGAGAATGTTCCATTCATTCACTGCGAATCTGGAATTCATCTGAATCTCCACTCCCGGCAGGTTTTCATTGCACCACTGCTGAATGTTCAAGTAACGCAATGATGGTTTTCAGCGGTCTATTCACACTCGAACCCGTGCTGTTCACGGTCTAGCGACTCAACACTGGTGAGTTCTTCTTTTTCCAGTTCAGACAATACAAACCTCAGAAACCATTGCAATCTACACTACAGAATGTTTCATTCATTCAGGCGAATCTTGAATTCATCTTGTTCTCCACTCCCAGCAGGTTTTCGTTTCACCACTGGTGAATGTCCAAGCAACCCAAGGCTGGTTTCAGCTGCGTGTTAACACTCGCAGCCGTGCTGTTCAATTGGCTATCCAGTGAACGCTGGTTAGCTCTTGATTTTCCTTCCACACACCGAGCCTTCAGAAATCATTCTTATCTCCACTTCAGAATGTTCCATTCGTTCCCTGCGAATCTGGAATTCCTCTGACTCTCCACACCAGGCAGATTTTCCTAACAACACTGGTGAATGACCAGGTAATCCAATGCTGGTTTTCAGCGGCTGTTCACACTCACAGCCTTGCTGTTCAATTGGCAATCCAGTCAAACCTAGTCAGCTCTTCATTTTCCTGTCCACACAACCCAGCGTTCAGAAATCATTGGAATCTCTACTACAGAAATTTCCATTCATTCACTGTGAATCTGGAAATACTCTGAATCTGCATTCCAGGAAGGCATTCGTTACACCACTGATGAATGTCCAAGTAATGCAATGCTGCTTCTTAGTGGTCTGTTCACACTCGAAACCGTGCTGTTCATTGGCTATCCACTCAATATCGGTCAGCTCTTCAATATCCTGTCCAGACTATCCAGATTCCTAAATGTTGGCAATCACCACTACAGAATGTTCCATTCAATCACGTGAATCTGGAATTCATCAGAGTCTCCACTCCTGGAAGGTTTTCGTGACACCACTGGTAAATGTCCAAGGAAGACAATGCTGGTTTTAAGCCGCCTGCTAACACACTCAGCCGTGCTGTTCAATTTGCTATCCACCCAACCCTATTCAGCTCTACATTTTCCTGTCCTCATAACCCAACCTTCAGAAATAATTGGTATCTCCTCCACAGAATGTTCCCTTCATTCACTGCGAATCTTAAATTCATCTGACTCTCAACTCCCGGCGGGTTATCGTTACACCACTTGTGAATGTCCAAGTAAGCCAATGCTGGTTTTCAGTGGCCTGTTCATACTAAGAGACGTGCTGTTCATTTGGCTATCCACTCCACCCTGTTCAGCTCTACATTTTCGTGTCCACAAAACCCAGCCTTCAGAAATCATTGGAATCACCACTAGAGAATGTTCCATTCATTCACTGCGAATCTGGAATTCATCTGAACCTCCACTCCTGGCAGGTTTTCGTTACGCCACTGGTGAATGTCCAAGTAACTCAATACTGGTTTTCAGAGGCATGTTCAACTCGCAGAAGTGCTGTTCAATGGGCTATCCACTCAATATTGGTCAGCTCTTCATTTTCCTCTCCACACAAACCAGCTTTCAGAAATCATTGGGCTCTCCACTACAGACTGTTCCATTCATTCACTGCGATTCTGCAATTCATCTGACTCTCCGCTCCAGGCAGGTTTTCATTACAGCACTGGTGAATGACCAAGTAATCCAATGCTGGTTTTCAGCCGCCTTTTCACACTCGCAGTGTGCTGTTCAATTGTCTATCCACTCAAACCTGGTCAGCCTTTCATTTTCTTTTCCACAATATCAGACTTCAGAAATCATTGGAATCGCCAGTACAGAATGTTCCATTCATTCACTGCCAATCTGGAATTCATCTGAATCTGCACTCCAGGTAGGCTTTCATTACACCACTTATGAATGTCCAAGTAACACAATGCTGGTTTTCAGCGGTCTGTTCACACTCTAAGCCCTGCTTTTTACTGGGTATCCACACAACTGTGGTCAGCTCTTCATTTTCATGTCCAAACAATCCAGACTTGAGAAATCATTGCAATCTCCAGTACAGAATGTTCCATTCATTCACTGCGAATCTGGAATTCAACTGAATCTCCACTACCTGCAGATTTATCTTACACCACTTGTGAATGTCCAAGTAAAACAATGCTGGTTTTCAGAGGCCTGTTCATGTTCGCAGTCGTGCTGTTCAATTGGCTATCCACTCAACCTGTTTTGCTCCTCATTTTCCTGTGCACACAACCCAGCCTTCAGAAATCATTGTAATCTCCACTACAGGATGTTCCATTCATTCACTGGGAATCTGGAATTCATCTGAATCTGCACTCCACGCAGGCTTTCGTTACACCACTGCTGAAAGTCGAAGTAATGCAATACTGGTTTTCAGTGGTCTGTTCACATTCGAAGCCGAGGCTTTTTACAGGCTATCCACTCAACACTGGTCAGCTCTTCATTTTCGTGTCCCCAAAATCCAGATTTCAGAAATCAATGCAATCTCCACTACAGAATGATCCATTCATTCACTGCGAGTCTGGAGTTTATCTGATTCTCCACTCCCGCCTGGTTAACATTACACCACTTGTGAATGTCCAAGTAAGCCAATGCTGGTTTTCAGAGGCCTGTTCATACTCGCAGCCGTGCTGTTTAATTGACAATTCACTCCACCCTGTTCAGCTCTTCATTGTCCCACCACACTACCAGCCTTCAGAAATCTTTGTTATCTCCACTACAGAATGTTCCATTCATTCACTGCGAATCTGGAATTCATCTGACTCTCAACTCCACGCAGGTTTTCATTACACCACTGTTGAATGTCCAAGTAACCCAATGCTGGTTTTCAGCGGCCTGTTCATATTCGCAGCCCTGCTGTTTACTTGGCTATCGATTCAAGCCTGGTCAGCTCTTCATTTTCCTGTCCACACAACACAGGCTTCAGAAATCATTGGAATCTCCTCTACAGAATGTTCCATTCATTCACTGCGAATGTGGAATTCAACGGACTCTCCACTCCATGCAGGTTTTCCTTACACCACTGATGAATGTCCAAGTAACCCAATGCTGGTTTTCAGCTGCATGTTCACACTCGCAGCCATGCTATACAATTGGCTTTCCACTAAATCCTGATTAGTTCTTGATTTTCCTTCCACACGACCCAGCCTTCAGAAATCGTTGGAATCTCCACTAGAGAATGTTCCATTCATTCACTGCGAATCTGGAATTCCTCTGAACCTCCACTCCCGGCAGGTTTTCGTTACACCACTGTTGAATGTCCAAGTAACCCAATGTTTTAAGTGTTTTCTTCACAAGCGCAGTGGTGCTGTTCAATTGGCTATCCACTCAACCCTGGCCAGCTCTACATTTTCCTGTCCACACCACAGAGACTGGAGAAATCATTGTTATCTCCACTACAGAATGTTCCATTCATTCACAGCGAATCTGGAATTCATCTGAATCTCCACTCCCGGCAGGTTTTCGTGACACCACTGGTAAATATCCAAGTAAGCCAATGCTGGTTTTAAGTGGCCTGCTCATACTCTCAGCCGTGCTGTTCAATTTGCTATCCACTCAACCCTCTTCAGCTCCATTTTCCTGTCCACATAACCCAAACTTCAGAAACAATTGGTATCTCCTCCACAGAATGTTCCATTCATTGACGGCAAATCTGAAATTCATCTAATTCTCAACTCCCGTCAGGTTTTCGTTACACCACTTGTGAATGTCCAATTAAGCCAAAGCTGGTTTTCAGTGGCCTGTTCTTACTACGAGACGTGCTGTTCATTTGGCTATCCATTCCACCCTGTTCAGCTCTACATTTTCGTGTCCACAAAACCCAGCCTTCAGAAATCATTGGAATCACCACTAGAGAATGTTCCATTCATTCACTGCGAATCTGGAATTCATCTGAATCTCCACTCCCGGCAGGTTTTCATTGCACCACTGCTGAATGTTCAAGTAACGCAATGATGGTTTTCAGCGGTCTATTCACACTCGAACCCGTGCTGTTCACGGTCTAGCGACTCAACACTGGTGAGTTCTTCTTTTTCCAGTTCAGACAATACAAACCTCAGAAACCATTGCAATCTACACTACAGAATGTTTCATTCATTCAGGCGAATCTTGAATTCATCTTGTTCTCCACTCCCAGCAGGTTTTCGTTTCACCACTGGTGAATGTCCAAGCAACCCAAGGCTGGTTTCAGCTGCGTGTTAACACTCGCAGCCGTGCTGTTCAATTGGCTATCCAGTGAACGCTGGTTAGCTCTTGATTTTCCTTCCACACACCGAGCCTTCAGAAATCATTCTTATCTCCACTTCAGAATGTTCCATTTGTTCCCTGCGAATCTGTAATTCCTCTGACTCTCCACACCAGGCAGATTTTCCTAACAACACTGGTGAATGACCACGTAATCCAATGCTGGTTTTCAGCGGCTGTTCACACTCACAGCCTTGCTGTTCAATTGGCAATCCAGTCAAACCTAGTCAGCTCTTCATTTTCCTGTCCACACAACCCAGCGTTCAGAAATCATTGGAATCTCTACTACAGAAATTTCCATTCATTCACTGTGAATCTGGAAATACTCTGAATCTGCATTCCAGGAAGGCTTTCGTTACACCACTGATGAATGTCCAAATAATGCAATGCTGCTTCTTAGTGGTCTGTTCACACTCGAAACCGTGCTGTTCATTGGCTATCCACTCAATATCGGTCAGCTCTTCAATATCCTGTCCAGACTATCCAGATTCCTAAATGTTGGCAATCACCACTACAGAATGTTCCATTCAATCACGCGAATCTGGAATTCATCAGAGTCTCCACTCCTGGAAGGTTTTCGTGACACCACTGGTAAATGTCCAAGGAAGACAATGCTGGTTTTAAGCCGCCTGCTAACACACTCAGCCGTGCTGTTCAATTTGCTATCCACCCAACCCTATTCAGCTCTACATTTTCCTGTCCTCATAACCCAACCTTCAGAAATAATTGGTATCTCCTCCACAGAATGTTCCCTTCATTCACTGCGAATCTTAAATTCATCTGACTCTCAACTCCCGGCGGGTTATCGTTACACCACTTGTGAATGTCCAAGTAAGCCAATGCTGGTTTTCAGTGGCCTGTTCATACTAAGAGACGTGCTGTTCATTTGGCTATCCACTCCACCCTGTTCAGCTCTACATTTTCGTGTCCACAAAACCCAGCCTTCAGAAATCATTGGAATCACCACTAGAGAATGTTCCATTCATTCACTGCGAATCTGGAATTCATCTGAACCTCCACTCCTGGCAGGTTTTCGTTACGCCACTGGTGAATGTCCAAGTAACTCAATACTGGTTTTCAGAGGCATGTTCAACTCGCAGAAGTGCTGTTCAATGGGCTATCCACTCAATATTGGTCAGCTCTTCATTTTCCTCTCCACACAAACCAGCCTTCAGAAATCATTGGGCTCTCCACTACAGACTGTTCCATTCATTCACTGCGATTCTGCAATTCATCTGACTCTCCGCTCCAGGCAGGTTTTCATTACAGCACTGGTGAATGACCAAGTAATCCAATGCTGGTTTTCAGCCGCCTTTTCACACTCGCAGTGTGCTGTTCAATTGTCTATCCACTCAAACCTGGTCAGCCTTTCATTTTCTTTTCCACAATATCAGACTTCAGAAATCATTGGAATCGCCAGTACAGAATGTTCCATTCATTCACTGCCAATCTGGAATTCATCTGAATCTGCACTCCAGGTAGGCTTTCATTACACCACTTATGAATGTCCAAGTAACACAATGCTGGTTTTCAGCGGTCTGTTCACACTCTAAGCCCTGCTTTTTACTGGGTATCCACACAACTGTGGTCAGCTCTTCATTTTCATGTCCAAACAATCCAGACTTGAGAAATCATTGCAATCTCCAGTACAGAATGTTCCATTCATTCACTGCGAATCTGGAATTCAACTGAATCTCCACTACCTGCAGATTTATCTTACACCACTTGTGAATGTCCAAGTAAAACAATGCTGGTTTTCAGAGGCCTGTTCATGTTCGCAGTCGTGCTGTTCAATTGGCTATCCACTCAACCTGTTTTGCTCCTCATTTTCCTGTGCACACAACCCAGCCTTCAGAAATCATTGTAATCTCCACTACAGGATGTTCCATTCATTCACTGGGAATCTGGAATTCATCTGAATCTGCACTCCACGCAGGCTTTCGTTACACCACTGCTGAAAGTCGAAGTAATGCAATACTGGTTTTCAGTGGTCTGTTCACATTCGAAGCCGAGGCTTTTTACAGGCTATCCACTCAACACTGGTCAGCTCTTCATTTTCGTGTCCCCACAATCCAGATTTCAGAAATCATTGCAATCTCCACTACAGAATGTTCCATTCATTCACTGCGAGTCTGGAGTTTATCTGATTCTCCACTCCCGCCTGGTTAACATTACACCACTTGTGAATGTCCAAGTAAGCCAATGCTGGTTTTCAGAGGCCTGTTCATACTCGCAGCCGTGCTGTTTAATTGACAATTCACTCCACCCTGTTCAGCTCTTCATTGTCCCACCACACTACCAGCCTTCAGAAATCTTTGTTATCTCCACTACAGAATGTTCCATTCATTCACTGCGAATCTGGAATTCATCTGACTCTCAACTCCACGCAGGTTTTCATTACACCACTGTTGAATGTCCAAGTAACCCAATGCTGGTTTTCAGCGGCCTGTTCATATTCGCAGCCCTGCTGTTTACTTGGCTATCGATTCAAGCCTGGTCAGCTCTTCATTTTCCTGTCCACACAACACAGGCTTCAGAAATCATTGGAATCTCCTCTACAGAATGTTCCATTCATTCACTGCGAATGTGGAATTCAACTGACTCTCCACTCCATGCAGGTTTTCCTTACACCACTGATGAATGTCCAAGTAACCCAATGCTGGTTTTCAGCTGCATGTTCACACTCGCAGCCATGCTATACAATTGGCTTTCCACTAAATCCTGATTAGTTCTTGATTTTCCTTCCACACGACCCAGCCTTCAGAAATCGTTGGAATCTCCACTAGAGAATGTTCCATTCATTCACTGCGAATCTGGAATTCCTCTGAACCTCCACTCCCGGCAGGTTTTCGTTACACCACTGTTGAATGTCCAAGTAACCCAATGTTTTAAGTGTTTTCTTCACAAGCGCAGTGGTGCTGTTCAATTGGCTATCCACTCAACCCTGGCCAGCTCTACATTTTCCTGTCCACACCACAGAGACTGGAGAAATCATTGTTATCTCCACTACAGAATGTTCCATTCATTCACAGCGAATCTGGAATTCATCTGAATCTCCACTCCCGGCAGGTTTTCGTGACACCACTGGTAAATATCCAAGTAAGCCAATGCTGGTTTTAAGTGGCCTGCTCATACTCTCAGCCGTGCTGTTCAATTTGCTATCCACTCAACCCTCTTCAGCTCCATTTTCCTGTCCACATAACCCAAACTTCAGAAACAATTGGTATCTCCTCCACAGAATGTTCCATTCATTGACGGCAAATCTGAAATTCATCTAATTCTCAACTCCCGTCAGGTTTTCGTTACACCACTTGTGAATGTCCAATTAAGCCAAAGCTGGTTTTCAGTGGCCTGTTCTTACTACGAGACGTGCTGTTCATTTGGCTATCCACTCCACCCTGTTCAGCTCTACATTTTCGTGTCCACAAAACCCAGCCTTCAGAAATCATTGGAATCACCACTAGAGAATGTTCCATTCATTCACTGCGAATCTGGAATTCATCTGAATCTCCACTCCCGGCAGGTTTTCATTGCACCACTGCTGAATGTTCAAGTAACGCAATGATGGTTTTCAGCGGTCTATTCACACTCGAACCCGTGCTGTTCACGGTCTAGCGACTCAACACTGGTGAGTTCTTCTTTTTCCAGTTCAGACAATACAAACCTCAGAAACCATTGCAATCTACACTACAGAATGTTTCATTCATTCAGGCGAATCTTGAATTCATCTTGTTCTCCACTCCCAGCAGGTTTTCGTTTCACCACTGGTGAATGTCCAAGCAACCCAAGGCTGGTTTCAGCTGCGTGTTAACACTCGCAGCCGTGCTGTTCAATTGGCTATCCAGTGAACGCTGGTTAGCTCTTGATTTTCCTTCCACACACCGAGCCTTCAGAAATCATTCTTATCTCCACTTCAGAATGTTCCATTCGTTCCCTGCGAATCTGGAATTCCTCTGACTCTCCACACCAGGCAGATTTTCCTAACAACACTGGTGAATGACCAGGTAATCCAATGCTGGTTTTCAGCGGCTGTTCACACTCACAGCCTTGCTGTTCAATTGGCAATCCAGTCAAACCTAGTCAGCTCTTCATTTTCCTGTCCACACAACCCAGCGTTCAGAAATCATTGGAATCTCTACTACAGAAATTTCCATTCATTCACTGTGAATCTGGAAATAATCTGAATCTGCATTCCAGGAAGGCTTTCGTTACACCACTGATGAATGTCCAAGTAATGCAATGCTGCTTCTTAGTGGTCTGTTCACACTCGAAACCGTGCTCTTCATTGGCTATCCACTCAATATCGGTCAGCTCTTCAATATCCTGTCCAGACTATCCAGATTCCTAAATGTTGGCAATCACCACTACAGAATGTTCCATTCAATCACGCGAATCTGGAATTCATCAGAGTCTCCACTCCTGGAAGGTTTTCGTGACACCACTGGTAAATGTCCAAGGAAGACAATGCTGGTTTTAAGCCGCCTGCTAACACACTCAGCCGTGCTGTTCAATTTGCTATCCACCCAACCCTATTCAGCTCTACATTTTCCTGTCCTCATAACCCAACCTTCAGAAATAATTGGTATCTCCTCCACAGAATGTTCCGTTCATTCACTGCGAATCTTAAATTCATCTGACTCTCAACTCCCGGCGGGTTATCGTTACACCACTTGTGAATGTCCAAGTAAGCCAATGCTGGTTTTCAGTGGCCTGTTCATACTAAGAGACGTGCTGTTCATTTGGCTATCCACTCCACCCTGTTCAGCTCTACATTCTCGTGTCCACAAAACCCAGCCTTCAGAAATCATTGGAATCACCACTAGAGAATGTTCCATTCATTCACTGCGAATCTGGAATTCATCTGAACCTCCACTCCTGGCAGGTTTTCGTTACGCCACTGGTGAATGTCCAAGTAACTCAATACTGGTTTTCAGAGGCATGTTCAACTCGCAGAAGTGCTGTTCAATGGGCTATCCACTCAATATTGGTCAGCTCTTCATTTTCCTCTCCACACAAACCAGCCTTCAGAAATCATTGGGCTCTCCACTACAGACTGTTCCATTCATTCACTGCGATTCTGCAATTCATCTGACTCTCCGCTCCAGGCAGGTTTTCATTACAGCACTGGTGAATGACCAAGTAATCCAATGCTGGTTTTCAGCCGCCTTTTCACACTCGCAGTGTGCTGTTCAATTGTCTATCCACTCAAACCTGGTCAGCCTTTCATTTTCTTTTCCACAATATCAGACTTCAGAAATCATTGGAATCGCCAGTACAGAATGTTCCATTCATTCACTGCCAATCTGGAATTCATCTGAATCTGCACTCCAGGTAGGCTTTCATTACACCACTTATGAATGTCCAAGTAACACAATGCTGGTTTTCAGCGGTCTGTTCACACTCTAAGCCCTGCTTTTTACTGGGTATCCACACAACTGTGGTCAGCTCTTCATTTTCATGTCCAAACAATCCAGACTTGAGAAATCATTGCAATCTCCAGTACAGAATGTTCCATTCATTCACTGCGAATCTGGAATTCAACTGAATCTCCACTACCTGCAGATTTATCTTACACCACTTGTGAATGTCCAAGTAAAACAATGCTGGTTTTCAGAGGCCTGTTCATGTTCGCAGTCGTGCTGTTCAATTGGCTATCCACTCAACCTGTTTTGCTCCTCATTTTCCTGTGCACACAACCCAGCCTTCAGAAATCATTGTAATCTCCACTACAGGATGTTCCATTCATTCACTGGGAATCTGGAATTCATCTGAATCTGCACTCCACGCAGGCTTTCGTTACACCACTGCTGAAACTCGAAGTAATGCAATACTGGTTTTCAGTGGTCTGTTCACATTCGAAGCCGAGGCTTTTTACAGGCTATCCACTCAACACTGGTCAGCTCTTCATTTTCGTGTCCCCACAATCCAGATTTCAGAAATCATTGCAATCTCCACTACAGAATGTTCCATTCATTCACTGCGAGTCTGGAGTTTATCTGATTCTCCACTCCCGCCTGGTTAACATTACACCACTTGTGAATGTCCAAGTAAGCCAATGCTGGTTTTCAGAGGCCTGTTCATACTCGCAGCCGTGCTGTTTAATTGACAATTCACTCCACCCTGTTCAGCTCTTCATTGTCCCACCACACTACCAGCCTTCAGAAATCTTTGTTATCTCCACTACAGAATGTTCCATTCATTCACTGCGAATCTGGAATTCATCTGACTCTCAACTCCACGCAGGTTTTCATTACACCACTGTTGAATGTCCAAGTAACCCAATGCTGGTTTTCAGCGGCCTGTTCATATTCGCAGCCCTGCTGTTTACTTGGCTATCGATTCAAGCCTGGTCAGCTCTTCATTTTCCTGTCCACACAACACAGGCTTCAGAAATCATTGGAATCTCCTCTACAGAATGTTCCATTCATTCACTGCGAATGTGGAATTCAACGGACTCTCCACTCCATGCAGGTTTTCCTTACACCACTGATGAATGTCCAAGTAACCCAATGCTGGTTTTCAGCTGCATGTTCACACTCGCAGCCATGCTATACAATTGGCTTTCCACTAAATCCTGATTAGTTCTTGATTTTCCTTCCACACGACCCAGCCTTCAGAAATCGTTGGAATCTCCACTAGAGAATGTTCCATTCATTCACTGCGAATCTGGAATTCCTCTGAACCTCCACTCCCGGCAGGTTTTCGTTACACCACTGTTGAATGTCCAAGTAACCCAATGTTTTAAGTGTTTTCTTCACAAGCGCAGTGGTGCTGTTCAATTGGCTATCCACTCAACCCTGGCCAGCTCTACATTTTCCTGTCCACACCACAGAGACTGGAGAAATCATTGTTATCTCCACTACAGAATGTTCCATTCATTCACAGCGAATCTGGAATTCATCTGAATCTCCACTCCCGGCAGGTTTTCGTGACACCACTGGTAAATATCCAAGTAAGCCAATGCTGGTTTTAAGTGGCCTGCTCATACTCTCAGCCGTGCTGTTCAATTTGCTATCCACTCAACCCTCTTCAGCTCCATTTTCCTGTCCACATAACCCAAACTTCAGAAACAATTGGTATCTCCTCCACAGAATGTTCCATTCATTGACGGCAAATCTGAAATTCATCTAATTCTCAACTCCCGTCAGGTTTTCGTTACACCACTTGTGAATGTCCAATTAAGCCAAAGCTGGTTTTCAGTGGCCTGTTCTTACTACGAGACGTGCTGTTCATTTGGCTATCCATTCCACCCTGTTCAGCTCTACATTTTCGTGTCCACAAAACCCAGCCTTCAGAAATCATTGGAATCACCACTAGAGAATGTTCCATTCATTCACTGCGAATCTGGAATTCATCTGAATCTCCACTCCCGGCAGGTTTTCATTGCACCACTGCTGAATGTTCAAGTAACGCAATGATGGTTTTCAGCGGTCTATTCACACTCGAACCCGTGCTGTTCACGGTCTAGCGACTCAACACTGGTGAGTTCTTCTTTTTCCAGTTCAGACAATACAAACCTCAGAAACCATTGCAATCTACACTACAGAATGTTTCATTCATTCAGGCGAATCTTGAATTCATCTTGTTCTCCACTCCCAGCAGGTTTTCGTTTCACCACTGGTGAATGTCCAAGCAACCCAAGGCTGGTTTCAGCTGCGTGTTAACACTCGCAGCCGTGCTGTTCAATTGGCTATCCAGTGAACGCTGGTTAGCTCTTGATTTTCCTTCCACACACCGAGCCTTCAGAAATCATTCTTATCTCCACTTCAGAATGTTCCATTCGTTCCCTGCGAATCTGGAATTCCTCTGACTCTCCACACCAGGCAGATTTTCCTAACAACACTGGTGAATGACCAGGTAATCCAATGCTGGTTTTCAGCGGCTGTTCACACTCACAGCCTTGCTGTTCAATTGGCAATCCAGTCAAACCTAGTCAGCTCTTCATTTTCCTGTCCACACAACCCAGCGTTCAGAAATCATTGGAATCTCTACTACAGAAATTTCCATTCATTCACTGTGAATCTGGAAATACTCTGAATCTGCATTCCAGGAAGGCTTTCGTTACACCACTGATGAATGTCCAAGTAATGCAATGCTGCTTCTTAGTGGTCTGTTCACACTCGAAACCGTGCTCTTCATTGGCTATCCACTCAATATCGGTCAGCTCTTCAATATCCTGTCCAGACTATCCAGATTCCTAAATGTTGGCAATCACCACTACAGAATGTTCCATTCAATCACGCGAATCTGGAATTCATCAGAGTCTCCACTCCTGGAAGGTTTTCGTGACACCACTGGTAAATGTCCAAGGAAGACAATGCTGGTTTTAAGCCGCCTGCTAACACACTCAGCCGTGCTGTTCAATTTGCTATCCACCCAACCCTATTCAGCTCTACATTTTCCTGTCCTCATAACCCAACCTTCAGAAATAATTGGTATCTCCTCCACAGAATGTTCCGTTCATTCACTGCGAATCTTAAATTCATCTGACTCTCAACTCCCGGCGGGTTATCGTTACACCACTTGTGAATGTCCAAGTAAGCCAATGCTGGTTTTCAGTGGCCTGTTCATACTAAGAGACGTGCTGTTCATTTGGCTATCCACTCCACCCTGTTCAGCTCTACATTTTCGTGTCCACAAAACCCAGCCTTCAGAAATCATTGGAATCACCACTAGAGAATGTTCCATTCATTCACTGCGAATCTGGAATTCCTCTGAACCTCCACTCCTGGCAGGTTTTCGTTACGCCACTGGTGAATGTCCAAGTAACTCAATACTGGTTTTCAGAGGCATGTTCAACTCGCAGAAGTGCTGTTCAATGGGCTATCCACTCAATATTGGTCAGCTCTTCATTTTCCTCTCCACACAAACCAGCCTTCAGAAATCATTGGGCTCTCCACTACAGACTGTTCCATTCATTCACTGCGATTCTGCAATTCATCTGACTCTCCGCTCCAGGCAGGTTTTCATTACAGCACTGGTGAATGACCAAGTAATCCAATGCTGGTTTTCAGCCGCCTTTTCACACTCGCAGTGTGCTGTTCAATTGTCTATCCACTCAAACCTGGTCAGCCTTTCATTTTCTTTTCCACAATATCAGACTTCAGAAATCATTGGAATCGCCAGTACAGAATGTTCCATTCATTCACTGCCAATCTGGAATTCATCTGAATCTGCACTCCAGGTAGGCTTTCATTACACCACTTATGAATGTCCAAGTAACACAATGCTGGTTTTCAGCGGTCTGTTCACACTCTAAGCCCTGCTTTTTACTGGCTATCCACACAACTGTGGTCAGCTCTTCATTTTCATGTCCAAACAATCCAGACTTGAGAAATCATTGCAATCTCCAGTACAGAATGTTCCATTCATTCACTGCGAATCTGGAATTCAACTGAATCTCCACTACCTGCAGATTTATCTTACACCACTTGTGAATGTCCAAGTAAAACAATGCTGGTTTTCAGAGGCCTGTTCATGTTCGCAGTCGTGCTGTTCAATTGGCTATCCACTCAACCTGTTTTGCTCCTCATTTTCCTGTGCACACAACCCAGCCTTCAGAAATCATTGTAATCTCCACTACAGGATGTTCCATTCATTCACTGGGAATCTGGAATTCATCTGAATCTGCACTCCACGCAGGCTTTCGTTACACCACTGCTGAAAGTCGAAGTAATGCAATACTGGTTTTCAGTGGTCTGTTCACATTCGAAGCCGAGGCTTTTTACAGGCTATCCACTCAACACTGGTCAGCTCTTCATTTTCGTGTCCCCACAATCCAGATTTCAGAAATCATTGCAATCTCCACTACAGAATGTTCCATTCATTCACTGCGAGTCTGGAGTTTATCTGATTCTCCACTCCCGCCTGGTTAACATTACACCACTTGTGAATGTCCAAGTAAGCCAATGCTGGTTTTCAGAGGCCTGTTCATACTCGCAGCCGTGCTGTTTAATTGACAATTCACTCCACCCTGTTCAGCTCTTCATTGTCCCACCACACTACCAGCCTGCAGAAATCTTTGTTATCTCCACTACAGAATGTTCCATTCATTCACTGCGAATCTGGAATTCATCTGACTCTCAACTCCACGCAGGTTTTCATTACACCACTGTTGAATGTCCAAGTAACCCAATGCTGGTTTTCAGCGGCCTGTTCATATTCGCAGCCCTGCTGTTTACTTGGCTATCGATTCAAGCCTGGTCAGCTCTTCATTTTCCTGTCCACACAACACAGGCTTCAGAAATCATTGGAATCTCCTCTACAGAATGTTCCATTCATTCACTGCGAATGTGGAATTCAACTGACTCTCCACTCCATGCAGGTTTTCCTTACACCACTGATGAATGTCCAAGTAACCCAATGCTGGTTTTCAGCTGCATGTTCACACTCGCAGCCATGCTATACAATTGGCTTTCCACTAAATCCTGATTAGTTCTTGATTTTCCTTCCACACGACCCAGCCTTCAGAAATCGTTGGAATCTCCACTAGAGAATGTTCCATTCATTCACTGCGAATCTGGAATTCCTCTGAACCTCCACTCCCGGCAGGTTTTCGTTACACCACTGTTGAATGTCCAAGTAACCCAATGTTTTAAGTGTTTTCTTCACAAGCGCAGTGGTGCTGTTCAATTGGCTATCCACTCAACCCTGGCCAGCTCTACATTTTCCTGTCCACACCACAGAGACTGGAGAAATCATTGTTATCTCCACTACAGAATGTTCCATTCATTCACAGCGAATCTGGAATTCATCTGAATCTCCACTCCCGGCAGGTTTTCGTGACACCACTGGTAAATATCCAAGTAAGCCAATGCTGGTTTTAAGTGGCCTGCTCATACTCTCAGCCGTGCTGTTCAATTTGCTATCCACTCAACCCTCTTCAGCTCCATTTTCCTGTCCACATAACCCAAACTTCAGAAACAATTGGTATCTCCTCCACAGAATGTTCCATTCATTGACGGCAAATCTGAAATTCATCTAATTCTCAACTCCCGTCAGGTTTTCGTTACACCACTTGTGAATGTCCAATTAAGCCAAAGCTGGTTTTCAGTGGCCTGTTCTTACTACGAGACGTGCTGTTCATTTGGCTATCCATTCCACCCTGTTCAGCTCTACATTTTCGTGTCCACAAAACCCAGCCTTCAGAAATCATTGGAATCACCACTAGAGAATGTTCCATTCATTCACTGCGAATCTGGAATTCATCTGAATCTCCACTCCCGGCAGGTTTTCATTGCACCACTGCTGAATGTTCAAGTAACGCAATGATGGTTTTCAGCGGTCTATTCACACTCGAACCCGTGCTGTTCACGGTCTAGCGACTCAACACTGGTGAGTTCTTCTTTTTCCAGTTCAGACAATACAAACCTCAGAAACCATTGCAATCTACACTACAGAATGTTTCATTCATTCAGGCGAATCTTGAATTCATCTTGTTCTCCACTCCCAGCAGGTTTTCGTTTCACCACTGGTGAATGTCCAAGCAACCCAAGGCTGGTTTCAGCTGCGTGTTAACACTCGCAGCCGTGCTGTTCAATTGGCTATCCAGTGAACGCTGGTTAGCTCTTGATTTTCCTTCCACACACCGAGCCTTCAGAAATCATTCTTATCTCCACTTCAGAATGTTCCATTCGTTCCCTGCGAATCTGGAATTCCTCTGACTCTCCACACCAGGCAGATTTTCCTAACAACACTGGTGAATGACCAGGTAATCCAATGCTGGTTTTCAGCGGCGGTTCACACTCACAGCCTTGCTGTTCAATTGGCAATCCAGTCAAACCTAGTCAGCTCTTCATTTTCCTGTCCACACAACCCAGCGTTCAGAAATCATTGGAATCTCTACTACAGAAATTTCCATTCATTCACTGTGAATCTGGAAATACTCTGAATCTGCATTCCAGGAAGGCTTTCGTTACACCACTGATGAATGTCCAAGTAATGCAATGCTGCTTCTTAGTGGTCTGTTCACACTCGAAACCGTGCTGTTCATTGGCTATCCACTCAATATCGGTCAGCTCTTCAATATCCTGTCCAGACTATCCAGATTCCTAAATGTTGGCAATCCCCACTACAGAATGTTCCATTCAATCACGCGAATCTGGAATTCATCAGAGTCTCCACTCCTGGAAGGTTTTCGTGACACCACTGGTAAATGTCCAAGGAAGACAATGCTGGTTTTAAGCCGCCTGCTAACACACTCAGCCGTGCTGTTCAATTTGCTATCCACCCAACCCTATTCAGCTCTACATTTTCCTGTCCTCATAACCCAACCTTCAGAAATAATTGGTATCTCCTCCACAGAATGTTCCGTTCATTCACTGCGAATCTTAAATTCATCTGACTCTCAACTCCCGGCGGGTTATCGTTACACCACTTGTGAATGTCCAAGTAAGCCAATGCTGGTTTTCAGTGGCCTGTTCATACTAAGAGACGTGCTGTTCATTTGGCTATCCACTCCACCCTGTTCAGCTCTACATTTTCGTGTCCACAAAACCCAGCCTTCAGAAATCATTGGAATCACCACTAGAGAATGTTCCATTCATTCACTGCGAATCTGGAATTCCTCTGAACCTCCACTCCTGGCAGGTTTTCGTTACGCCACTGGTGAATGTCCAAGTAACTCAATACTGGTTTTCAGAGGCATGTTCAACTCGCAGAAGTGCTGTTCAATGGGCTATCCACTCAATATTGGTCAGCTCTTCATTTTCCTCTCCACACAAACCAGCCTTCAGAAATCATTGGGCTCTCCACTACAGACTGTTCCATTCATTCACTGCGATTCTGCAATTCATCTGACTCTCCGCTCCAGGCAGGTTTTCATTACAGCACTGGTGAATGACCAAGTAATCCAATGCTGGTTTTCAGCCGCCTTTTCACACTCGCAGTGTGCTGTTCAATTGTCTATCCACTCAAACCTGGTCAGCCTTTCATTTTCTTTTCCACAATATCAGACTTCAGAAATCATTGGAATCGCCAGTACAGAATGTTCCATTCATTCACTGCCAATCTGGAATTCATCTGAATCTGCACTCCAGGTAGGCTTTCATTACACCACTTATGAATGTCCAAGTAACACAATGCTGGTTTTCAGCGGTCTGTTCACACTCTAAGCCCTGCTTTTTACTGGGTATCCACACAACTGTGGTCAGCTCTTCATTTTCATGTCCAAACAATCCAGACTTGAGAAATCATTGCAATCTCCAGTACAGAATGTTCCATTCATTCACTGCGAATCTGGAATTCAACTGAATCTCCACTACCTGCAGATTTATCTTACACCACTTGTGAATGTCCAAGTAAAACAATGCTGGTTTTCAGAGGCCTGTTCATGTTCGCAGTCGTGCTGTTCAATTGGCTATCCACTCAACCTGTTTTGCTCCTCATTTTCCTGTGCACACAACCCAGCCTTCAGAAATCATTGTAATCTCCACTACAGGATGTTCCATTCATTCACTGGGAATCTGGAATTCATCTGAATCTGCACTCCACGCAGGCTTTCGTTACACCACTGCTGAAAGTCGAAGTAATGCAATACTGGTTTTCAGTGGTCTGTTCACATTCGAAGCCGAGGCTTTTTACAGGCTATCCACTCAACACTGGTCAGCTCTTCATTTTCGTGTCCCCACAATCCAGATTTCAGAAATCATTGCAATCTCCACTACAGAATGTTCCATTCATTCACTGCGAGTCTGGAGTTTATCTGATTCTCCACTCCCGCCTGGTTAACATTACACCACTTGTGAATGTCCAAGTAAGCCAATGCTGGTTTTCAGAGGCCTGTTCATACTCGCAGCCGTGCTGTTTAATTGACAATTCACTCCACCCTGTTCAGCTCTTCATTGTCCCACCACACTAACAGCCTTCAGAAATCTTTGTTATCTCCACTACAGAATGTTCCATTCATTCACTGCGAATCTGGAATTCATCTGACTCTCAACTCCACGCAGGATTTCATTACACCACTGTTGAATGTCCAAGTAACCCAATGCTGGTTTTCAGCGGCCTGTTCATATTCGCAGCCCTGCTGTTTACTTGGCTATCGATTCAAGCCTGGTCAGCTCTTCATTTTCCTGTCCACACAACACAGGCTTCAGAAATCATTGGAATCTCCTCTACAGAATGTTCCATTCATTCACTGCGAATGTGGAATTCAACGGACTCTCCACTCCATGCAGGTTTTCCTTACACCACTGATGAATGTCCAAGTAACCCAATGCTGGTTTTCAGCTGCATGTTCACACTCGCAGCCATGCTATACAATTGGCTTTCCACTAAATCCTGATTAGTTCTTGATTTTCCTTCCACACGACCCAGCCTTCAGAAATCGTTGGAATCTCCACTAGAGAATGTTCCATTCATTCACTGCGAATCTGGAATTCCTCTGAACCTCCACTCCCGGCAGGTTTTCGTTACACCACTGTTGAATGTCCAAGTAACCCAATGTTTTAAGTGTTTTCTTCACAAGCGCAGTGGTGCTGTTCAATTGGCTATCCACTCAACCCTGGCCAGCTCTACATTTTCCTGTCCACACCACAGAGACTGGAGAAATCATTGTTATCTCCACTACAGAATGTTCCATTCATTCACAGCGAATCTGGAATTCATCTGAATCTCCACTCCCGGCAGGTTTTCGTGACACCACTGGTAAATATCCAAGTAAGCCAATGCTGGTTTTAAGTGGCCTGCTCATACTCTCAGCCGTGCTGTTCAATTTGCTATCCACTCAACCCTCTTCAGCTCCATTTTCCTGTCCACATAACCCAAACTTCAGAAACAATTGGTATCTCCTCCACAGAATGTTCCATTCATTGACGGCAAATCTGAAATTCATCTAATTCTCAACTCCCGTCAGGTTTTCGTTACACCACTTGTGAATGTCCAATTAAGCCAAAGCTGGTTTTCAGTGGCCTGTTCTTACTACGAGACGTGCTGTTCATTTGGCTATCCATTCCACCCTGTTCAGCTCTACATTTTCGTGTCCACAAAACCCAGCCTTCAGAAATCATTGGAATCACCACTAGAGAATGTTCCATTCATTCACTGCGAATCTGGAATTCATCTGAATCTCCACTCCCGGCAGGTTTTCATTGCACCACTGCTGAATGTTCAAGTAACGCAATGATGGTTTTCAGCGGTCTATTCACACTCGAACCCGTGCTGTTCACGGTCTAGCGACTCAACACTGGTGAGTTCTTCTTTTTCCAGTTCAGACAATACAAACCTCAGAAACCATTGCAATCTACACTACAGAATGTTTCATTCATTCAGGCGAATCTTGAATTCATCTTGTTCTCCACTCCCAGCAGGTTTTCGTTTCACCACTGGTGAATGTCCAAGCAACCCAAGGCTGGTTTCAGCTGCGTGTTAACACTCGAAGCCGTGCTGTTCAATTGGCTATCCAGTGAACGCTGGTTAGCTCTTGATTTTCCTTCCACACACCGAGCCTTCAGAAATCATTCTTATCTCCACTTCAGAATGTTCCATTCGTTCCCTGCGAATCTGGAATTCCTCTGACTCCCCACACCAGGCAGATTTTCCTAACAACACTGGTGAATGACCAGGTAATCCAATGCTGGTTTTCAGCGGCTGTTCACACTCACAGCCTTGCTGTTCAATTGGCAATCCAGTCAAACCTAGTCAGCTCTTCATTTTCCTGTCCACACAACCCAGCGTTCAGAAATCATTGGAATCTCTACTACAGAAATTTCCATTCATTCACTGTGAATCTGGAAATACTCTGAATCTGCATTCCAGGAAGGCTTTCGTTACACCACTGATGAATGTCCAAGTAATGCAATGCTGCTTCTTAGTGGTCTGTTCACACTCGAAACCGTGCTGTTCATTGGCTATCCACTCAATATCGGTCAGCTCTTCAATATCCTGTCCAGACTATCCAGATTCCTAAATGTTGGCAATCACCACTACAGAATGTTCCATTCAATCACGCGAATCTGGAATTCATCAGAGTCTCCACTCCTGGAAGGTTTTCGTGACACCACTGGTAAATGTCCAAGGAAGACAATGCTGGTTTTAAGCCGCCTGCTAACACACTCAGCCGTGCTGTTCAATTTGCTATCCACCCAACCCTATTCAGCTCTACATTTTCCTGTCCTCATAACCCAACCTTCAGAAATAATTGGTATCTCCTCCACAGAATGTTCCGTTCATTCACTGCGAATCTTAAATTCATCTGACTCTCAACTCCCGGCGGGTTATCGTTACACCACTTGTGAATGTCCAAGTAAGCCAATGCTGGTTTTCAGTGGCCTGTTCATACTAAGAGACGTGCTGTTCATTTGGCTATCCACTCCACCCTGTTCAGCTCTACATTTTCGTGTCCACAAAACCCAGCCTTCAGAAATCATTGGAATCACCACTAGAGAATGTTCCATTCATTCACTGCGAATCTGGAATTCCTCTGAACCTCCACTCCTGGCAGGTTTTCGTTACGCCACTGGTGAATGTCCAAGTAACTCAATACTGGTTTTCAGAGGCATGTTCAACTCGCAGAAGTGCTGTTCAATGGGCTATCCACTCAATATTGGTCAGCTCTTCATTTTCCTCTCCACACAAACCAGCCTTCAGAAATCATTGGGCTCTCCACTACAGACTGTTCCATTCATTCACTGCGATTCTGCAATTCATCTGACTCTCCGCTCCAGGCAGGTTTTCATTACAGCACTGGTGAATGACCAAGTAATCCAATGCTGGTTTTCAGCCGCCTTTTCACACTCGCAGTGTGCTGTTCAATTGTCTATCCACTCAAACCTGGTCAGCCTTTCATTTTCTTTTCCACAATATCAGACTTCAGAAATCATTGGAATCGCCAGTACAGAATGTTCCATTCATTCACTGCCAATCTGGAATTCATCTGAATCTGCACTCCAGGTAGGCTTTCATTACACCACTTATGAATGTCCAAGTAACACAATGCTGGTTTTCAGCGGTCTGTTCACACTCTAAGCCCTGCTTTTTACTGGGTATCCACACAACTGTGGTCAGCTCTTCATTTTCATGTCCAAACAATCCAGACTTGAGAAATCATTGCAATCTCCAGTACAGAATGTTCCATTCATTCACTGCGAATCTGGAATTCAACTGAATCTCCACTACCTGCAGATTTATCTTACACCACTTGTGAATGTCCAAGTAAAACAATGCTGGTTTTCAGAGGCCTGTTCATGTTCGCAGTCGTGCTGTTCAATTGGCTATCCACTCAACCTGTTTTGCTCCTCATTTTCCTGTGCACACAACCCAGCCTTCAGAAATCATTGTAATCTCCACTACAGGATGTTCCATTCATTCACTGGGAATCTGGAATTCATCTGAATCTGCACTCCACGCAGGCTTTCGTTACACCACTGCTGAAAGTCGAAGTAATGCAATACTGGTTTTCAGTGGTCTGTTCACATTCGAAGCCGAGGCTTTTTACAGGCTATCCACTCAACACTGGTCAGCTCTTCATTTTCGTGTCCCCACAATCCAGATTTCAGAAATCATTGCAATCTCCACTACAGAATGTTCCATTCATTCACTGCGAGTCTGGAGTTTATCTGATTCTCCACTCCCGCCTGGTTAACATTACACCACTTGTGAATGTCCAAGTAAGCCAATGCTGGTTTTCAGAGGCCTGTTCATACTCGCAGCCGTGCTGTTTAATTGACAATTCACTCCACCCTGTTCAGCTCTTCATTGTCCCACCACACTACCAGCCTTCAGAAATCTTTGTTATCTCCACTACAGAATGTTCCATTCATTCACTGCGAATCTGGAATTCATCTGACTCTCAACTCCACGCAGGTTTTCATTACACCACTGTTGAATGTCCAAGTAACCCAATGCTGGTTTTCAGCGGCCTGTTCATATTCGCAGCCCTGCTGTTTACTTGGCTATCGATTCAAGCCTGGTCAGCTCTTCATTTTCCTGTCCACACAACACAGGCTTCAGAAATCATTGGAATCTCCTCTACAGAATGTTCCATTCATTCACTGCGAATGTGGAATTCAACTGACTCTCCACTCCATGCAGGTTTTCCTTACACCACTGATGAATGTCCAAGTAACCCAATGCTGGTTTTCAGCTGCATGTTCACACTCGCAGCCATGCTATACAATTGGCTTTCCACTAAATCCTGATTAGTTCTTGATTTTCCTTCCACACGACCCAGCCTTCAGAAATCGTTGGAATCTCCACTAGAGAATGTTCCATTCATTCACTGCGAATCTGGAATTCCTCTGAACCTCCACTCCCGGCAGGTTTTCGTTACACCACTGTTGAATGTCCAAGTAACCCAATGTTTTAAGTGTTTTCTTCACAAGCGCAGTGGTGCTGTTCAATTGGCTATCCACTCAACCCTGGCCAGCTCTACATTTTCCTGTCCACACCACAGAGACTGGAGAAATCATTGTTATCTCCACTACAGAATGTTCCATTCATTCACAGCGAATCTGGAATTCATCTGAATCTCCACTCCCGGCAGGTTTTCGTGACACCACTGGTAAATATCCAAGTAAGCCAATGCTGGTTTTAAGTGGCCTGCTCATACTCTCAGCCGTGCTGTTCAATTTGCTATCCACTCAACCCTCTTCAGCTCCATTTTCCTGTCCACATAACCCAAACTTCAGAAACAATTGGTATCTCCTCCACAGAATGTTCCATTCATTGACGGCAAATCTGAAATTCATCTAATTCTCAACTCCCGTCAGGTTTTCGTTACACCACTTGTGAATGTCCAATTAAGCCAAAGCTGGTTTTCAGTGGCCTGTTCTTACTACGAGACGTGCTGTTCATTTGGCTATCCATTCCACCCTGTTCAGCTCTACATTTTCGTGTCCACAAAACCCAGCCTTCAGAAATCATTGGAATCACCACTAGAGAATGTTCCATTCATTCACTGCGAATCTGGAATTCATCTGAATCTCCACTCCCGGCAGGTTTTCATTGCACCACTGCTGAATGTTCAAGTAACGCAATGATGGTTTTCAGCGGTCTATTCACACTCGAACCCGTGCTGTTCACGGTCTAGCGACTCAACACTGGTGAGTTCTTCTTTTTCCAGTTCAGACAATACAAACCTCAGAAACCATTGCAATCTACACTACAGAATGTTTCATTCATTCAGGCGAATCTTGAATTCATCTTGTTCTCCACTCCCAGCAGGTTTTCGTTTCACCACTGGTGAATGTCCAAGCAACCCAAGGCTGGTTTCAGCTGCGTGTTAACACTCGCAGCCGTGCTGTTCAATTGGCTATCCAGTGAACGCTGGTTAGCTCTTGATTTTCCTTCCACACACCGAGCCTTCAGAAATCATTCTTATCTCCACTTCAGAATGTTCCATTCGTTCCCTGCGAATCTGGAATTCCTCTGACTCTCCACACCAGGCAGATTTTCCTAACAACACTGGTGAATGACCAGGTAATCCAATGCTGGTTTTCAGCGGCTGTTCACACTCACAGCCTTGCTGTTCAATTGGCAATCCAGTCAAACCTAGTCAGCTCTTCATTTTCCTGTCCACACAACCCAGCGTTCAGAAATCATTGGAATCTCTACTACAGAAATTTCCATTCATTCACTGTGAATCTGGAAATAATCTGAATCTGCATTCCAGGAAGGCTTTCGTTACACCACTGATGAATGTCCAAGTAATGCAATGCTGCTTCTTAGTGGTCTGTTCACACTCGAAACCGTGCTGTTCATTGGCTATCCACTCAATATCGGACAGCTCTTCAATATCCTGTCCAGACTATCCAGATTCCTAAATGTTGGCAATCACCACTACAGAATGTTCCATTCAATCACGCGAATCTGGAATTCATCAGAGTCTCCACTCCTGGAAGGTTTTCGTGACACCACTGGTAAATGTCCAAGGAAGACAATGCTGGTTTTAAGCCGCCTGCTAACACACTCAGCCGTGCTGTTCAATTTGCTATCCACCCAACCCTATTCAGCTCTACATTTTCCTGTCCTCATAACCCAACCTTCAGAAATAATTGGTATCTCCTCCACAGAATGTTCCGTTCATTCACTGCGAATCTTAAATTCATCTGACTCTCAACTCCCGGCGGGTTATCGTTACACCACTTGTGAATGTCCAAGTAAGCCAATGCTGGTTTTCAGTGGCCTGTTCATACTAAGAGACGTGCTGTTCATTTGGCTATCCACTCCACCCTGTTCAGCTCTACATTTTCGTGTCCACAAAACCCAGCCTTCAGAAATCATTGGAATCACCACTAGAGAATGTTCCATTCATTCACTGCGAATCTGGAATTCCTCTGAACCTCCACTCCTGGCAGGTTTTCGTTACGCCACTGGTGAATGTCCAAGTAACTCAATACTGGTTTTCAGAGGCATGTTCAACTCGCAGAAGTGCTGTTCAATGGGCTATCCACTCAATATTGGTCAGCTCTTCATTTTCCTCTCCACACAAACCAGCCTTCAGAAATCATTGGGCTCTCCACTACAGACTGTTCCATTCATTCACTGCGATTCTGCAATTCATCTGACTCTCCGCTCCAGGCAGGTTTTCATTACAGCACTGGTGAATGACCAAGTAATCCAATGCTGGTTTTCAGCCGCCTTTTCACACTCGCAGTGTGCTGTTCAATTGTCTATCCACTCAAACCTGGTCAGCCTTTCATTTTCTTTTCCACAATATCAGACTTCAGAAATCATTGGAATCGCCAGTACAGAATGTTCCATTCATTCACTGCCAATCTGGAATTCATCTGAATCTGCACTCCAGGTAGGCTTTCATTACACCACTTATGAATGTCCAAGTAACACAATGCTGGTTTTCAGCGGTCTGTTCACACTCTAAGCCCTGCTTTTTACTGGGTATCCACACAACTGTGGTCAGCTCTTCATTTTCATGTCCAAACAATCCAGACTTGAGAAATCATTGCAATCTCCAGTACAGAATGTTCCATTCATTCACTGCGAATCTGGAATTCAACTGAATCTCCACTACCTGCAGATTTATCTTACACCACTTGTGAATGTCCAGGTAAAACAATGCTGGTTTTCAGAGGCCTGTTCATGTTCGCAGTCGTGCTGTTCAATTGGCTATCCACTCAACCTGTTTTGCTCCTCATTTTCCTGTGCACACAACCCAGCCTTCAGAAATCATTGTAATCTCCACTACAGGATGTTCCATTCATTCACTGGGAATCTGGAATTCATCTGAATCTGCACTCCACGCAGGCTTTCGTTACACCACTGCTGAAAGTCGAAGTAATGCAATACTGGTTTTCAGTGGTCTGTTCACATTCGAAGCCGAGGCTTTTTACAGGCTATCCACTCAACACTGGTCAGCTCTTCATTTTCGTGTCCCCACAATCCAGATTTCAGAAATCATTGCAATCTCCACTACAGAATGTTCCATTCATTCACTGCGAGTCTGGAGTTTATCTGATTCTCCACTCCCGCCTGGTTAACATTACACCACTTGTGAATGTCCAAGTAAGCCAATGCTGGTTTTCAGAGGCCTGTTCATACTCGCAGCCGTGCTGTTTAATTGACAATTCACTCCACCCTGTTCAGCTCTTCATTGTCCCACCACACTACCAGCCTTCAGAAATCTTTGTTATCTCCACTACAGAATGTTCCATTCATTCACTGCGAATCTGGAATTCATCTGACTCTCAACTCCACGCAGGTTTTCATTACACCACTGTTGAATGTCCAAGTAACCCAATGCTGGTTTTCAGCGGCCTGTTCATATTCGCAGCCCTGCTGTTTACTTGGCTATCGATTCAAGCCTGGTCAGCTCTTCATTTTCCTGTCCACACAACACAGGCTTCAGAAATCATTGGAATCTCCTCTACAGAATGTTCCATTCATTCACTGCGAATGTGGAATTCAACTGACTCTCCACTCCATGCAGGTTTTCCTTACACCACTGATGAATGTCCAAGTAACCCAATGCTGGTTTTCAGCTGCATGTTCACACTCGCAGCCATGCTATACAATTGGCTTTCCACTAAATCCTGATTAGTTCTTGATTTTCCTTCCACACGACCCAGCCTTCAGAAATCGTTGGAATCTCCACTAGAGAATGTTCCATTCATTCACTGCGAATCTGGAATTCCTCTGAACCTCCACTCCCGGCAGGTTTTCGTTACACCACTGTTGAATGTCCAAGTAACCCAATGTTTTAAGTGTTTTCTTCACAAGCGCAGTGGTGCTGTTCAATTGGCTATCCACTCAACCCTGGCCAGCTCTACATTTTCCTGTCCACACCACAGAGACTGGAGAAATCATTGTTATCTCCACTACAGAATGTTCCATTCATTCACAGCGAATCTGGAATTCATCTGAATCTCCACTCCCGGCAGGTTTTCGTGACACCACTGGTAAATATCCAAGTAAGCCAATGCTGGTTTTAAGTGGCCTGCTCATACTCTCAGCCGTGCTGTTCAATTTGCTATCCACTCAACCCTCTTCAGCTCCATTTTCCTGTCCACATAACCCAAACTTCAGAAACAATTGGTATCTCCTCCACAGAATGTTCCATTCATTGACGGCAAATCTGAAATTCATCTAATTCTCAACTCCCGTCAGGTTTTCGTTACACCACTTGTGAATGTCCAATTAAGCCAAAGCTGGTTTTCAGTGGCCTGTTCTTACTACGAGACGTGCTGTTCATTTGGCTATCCATTCCACCCTGTTCAGCTCTACATTTTCGTGTCCACAAAACCCAGCCTTCAGAAATCATTGGAATCACCACTAGAGAATGTTCCATTCATTCACTGCGAATCTGGAATTCATCTGAATCTCCACTCCCGGCAGGTTTTCATTGCACCACTGCTGAATGTTCAAGTAACGCAATGATGGTTTTCAGCGGTCTATTCACACTCGAACCCGTGCTGTTCACGGTCTAGCGACTCAACACTGGTGAGTTCTTCTTTTTCCAGTTCAGACAATACAAACCTCAGAAACCATTGCAATCTACACTACAGAATGTTTCATTCATTCAGGCGAATCTTGAATTCATCTTGTTCTCCACTCCCAGCAGGTTTTCGTTTCACCACTGGTGAATGTCCAAGCAACCCAAGGCTGGTTTCAGCTGCGTGTTAACACTCGCAGCCGTGCTGTTCAATTGGCTATCCAGTGAACGCTGGTTAGCTCTTGATTTTCCTTCCACACACCGAGCCTTCAGAAATCATTCTTATCTCCACTTCAGAATGTTCCATTCGTTCCCTGCGAATCTGGAATTCCTCTGACTCTCCACACCAGGCAGATTTTCCTAACAACACTGGTGAATGACCAGGTAATCCAATGCTGGTTTTCAGCGGCTGTTCACACTCACAGCCTTGCTGTTCAATTGGCAATCCAGTCAAACCTAGTCAGCTCTTCATTTTCCTGTCCACACAACCCAGCGTTCAGAAATCATTGGAATCTCTACTACAGAAATTTCCATTCATTCACTGTGAATCTGGAAATAATCTGAATCTGCATTCCAGGAAGGCTTTCGTTACACCACTGATGAATGTCCAAGTAATGCAATGCTGCTTCTTAGTGGTCTGTTCACACTCGAAACCGTGCTGTTCATTGGCTATCCACTCAATATCGGACAGCTCTTCAATATCCTGTCCAGACTATCCAGATTCCTAAATGTTGGCAATCACCACTACAGAATGTTCCATTCAATCACGCGAATCTGGAATTCATCAGAGTCTCCACTCCTGGAAGGTTTTCGTGACACCACTGGTAAATGTCCAAGGAAGACAATGCTGGTTTTAAGCCGCCTGCTAACACACTCAGCCGTGCTGTTCAATTTGCTATCCACCCAACCCTATTCAGCTCTACATTTTCCTGTCCTCATAACCCAACCTTCAGAAATAATTGGTATCTCCTCCACAGAATGTTCCGTTCATTCACTGCGAATCTTAAATTCATCTGACTCTCAACTCCCGGCGGGTTATCGTTACACCACTTGTGAATGTCCAAGTAAGCCAATGCTGGTTTTCAGTGGCCTGTTCATACTAAGAGACGTGCTGTTCATTTGGCTATCCACTCCACCCTGTTCAGCTCTACATTTTCGTGTCCACAAAACCCAGCCTTCAGAAATCATTGGAATCACCACTAGAGAATGTTCCATTCATTCACTGCGAATCTGGAATTCCTCTGAACCTCCACTCCTGGCAGGTTTTCGTTACGCCACTGGTGAATGTCCAAGTAACTCAATACTGGTTTTCAGAGGCATGTTCAACTCGCAGAAGTGCTGTTCAATGGGCTATCCACTCAATATTGGTCAGCTCTTCATTTTCCTCTCCACACAAACCAGCCTTCAGAAATCATTGGGCTCTCCACTACAGACTGTTCCATTCATTCACTGCGATTCTGCAATTCATCTGACTCTCCGCTCCAGGCAGGTTTTCATTACAGCACTGGTGAATGACCAAGTAATCCAATGCTGGTTTTCAGCCGCCTTTTCACACTCGCAGTGTGCTGTTCAATTGTCTATCCACTCAAACCTGGTCAGCCTTTCATTTTCTTTTCCACAATATCAGACTTCAGAAATCATTGGAATCGCCAGTACAGAATGTTCCATTCATTCACTGCCAATCTGGAATTCATCTGAATCTGCACTCCAGGTAGGCTTTCATTACACCACTTATGAATGTCCAAGTAACACAATGCTGGTTTTCAGCGGTCTGTTCACACTCTAAGCCCTGCTTTTTACTGGGTATCCACACAACTGTGGTCAGCTCTTCATTTTCATGTCCAAACAATCCAGACTTGAGAAATCATTGCAATCTCCAGTACAGAATGTTCCATTCATTCACTGCGAATCTGGAATTCAACTGAATCTCCACTACCTGCAGATTTATCTTACACCACTTGTGAATGTCCAGGTAAAACAATGCTGGTTTTCAGAGGCCTGTTCATGTTCGCAGTCGTGCTGTTCAATTGGCTATCCACTCAACCTGTTTTGCTCCTCATTTTCCTGTGCACACAACCCAGCCTTCAGAAATCATTGTAATCTCCACTACAGGATGTTCCATTCATTCACTGGGAATCTGGAATTCATCTGAATCTGCACTCCACGCAGGCTTTCGTTACACCACTGCTGAAAGTCGAAGTAATGCAATACTGGTTTTCAGTGGTCTGTTCACATTCGAAGCCGAGGCTTTTTACAGGCTATCCACTCAACACTGGTCAGCTCTTCATTTTCGTGTCCCCACAATCCAGATTTCAGAAATCATTGCAATCTCCACTACAGAATGTTCCATTCATTCACTGCGAGTCTGGAGTTTATCTGATTCTCCACTCCCGCCTGGTTAACATTACACCACTTGTGAATGTCCAAGTAAGCCAATGCTGGTTTTCAGAGGCCTGTTCATACTCGCAGCCGTGCTGTTTAATTGACAATTCACTCCACCCTGTTCAGCTCTTCATTGTCCCACCACACTACCAGCCTTCAGAAATCTTTGTTATCTCCACTACAGAATGTTCCATTCATTCACTGCGAATCTGGAATTCATCTGACTCTCAACTCCACGCAGGTTTTCATTACACCACTGTTGAATGTCCAAGTAACCCAATGCTGGTTTTCAGCGGCCTGTTCATATTCGCAGCCCTGCTGTTTACTTGGCTATCGATTCAAGCCTGGTCAGCTCTTCATTTTCCTGTCCACACAACACAGGCTTCAGAAATCATTGGAATCTCCTCTACAGAATGTTCCATTCATTCAATGCGAATGTGGAATTCAACTGACTCTCCACTCCATGCAGGTTTTCCTTACACCACTGATGAATGTCCAAGTAACCCAATGCTGGTTTTCAGCTGCATGTTCACACTCGCAGCCATGCTATACAATTGGCTTTCCACTAAATCCTGATTAGTTCTTGATTTTCCTTCCACACGACCCAGCCTTCAGAAATCGTTGGAATCTCCACTAGAGAATGTTCCATTCATTCACTGCGAATCTGGAATTCCTCTGAACCTCCACTCCCGGCAGGTTTTCGTTACACCACTGTTGAATGTCCAAGTAACCCAATGTTTTAAGTGTTTTCTTCACAAGCGCAGTGGTGCTGTTCAATTGGCTATCCACTCAACCCTGGCCAGCTCTACATTTTCCTGTCCACACCACAGAGACTGGAGAAATCATTGTTATCTCCACTACAGAATGTTCCATTCATTCAAAGCGAATCTGGAATTCATCTGAATCTCCACTCCCGGCAGGTTTTCGTGACACCACTGGTAAATATCCAAGTAAGCCAATGCTGGTTTTAAGTGGCCTGCTCATACTCTCAGCCGTGCTGTTCAATTTGCTATCCACTCAACCCTCTTCAGCTCCATTTTCCTGTCCACATAACCCAAACTTCAGAAACAATTGGTATCTCCTCCACAGAATGTTCCATTCATTGACGGCAAATCTGAAATTCATCTAATTCTCAACTCCCGTCAGGTTTTCGTTACACCACTTGTGAATGTCCAATTAAGCCAAAGCTGGTTTTCAGTGGCCTGTTCTTACTACGAGACGTGCTGTTCATTTGGCTATCCATTCCACCCTGTTCAGCTCTACATTTTCGTGTCCACAAAACCCAGCCTTCAGAAATCATTGGAATCACCACTAGAGAATGTTCCATTCATTCACTGCGAATCTGGAATTCATCTGAATCTCCACTCCCGGCAGGTTTTCATTGCACCACTGCTGAATGTTCAAGTAACGCAATGATGGTTTTCAGCGGTCTATTCACACTCGAACCCGTGCTGTTCACGGTCTAGCGACTCAACACTGGTGAGTTCTTCTTTTTCCAGTTCAGACAATACAAACCTCAGAAACCATTGCAATCTACACTACAGAATGTTTCATTCATTCAGGCGAATCTTGAATTCATCTTGTTCTCCACTCCCAGCAGGTTTTCGTTTCACCACTGGTGAATGTCCAAGCAACCCAAGGCTGGTTTCAGCTGCGTGTTAACACTCGCAGCCGTGCTGTTCAATTGGCTATCCAGTGAACGCTGGTTAGCTCTTGATTTTCCTTCCACACACCGAGCCTTCAGAAATCATTCTTATCTCCACTTCAGAATGTTCCATTCGTTCCCTGCGAATCTGGAATTCCTCTGACTCTCCACACCAGGCAGATTTTCCTAACAACACTGGTGAATGACCAGGTAATCCAATGCTGGTTTTCAGCGGCTGTTCACACTCACAGCCTTGCTGTTCAATTGGCAATCCAGTCAAACCTAGTCAGCTCTTCATTTTCCTGTCCACACAACCCAGCGTTCAGAAATCATTGGAATCTCTACTACAGAAATTTCCATTCATTCACTGTGAATCTGGAAATAATCTGAATCTGCATTCCAGGAAGGCTTTCGTTACACCACTGATGAATGTCCAAGTAATGCAATGCTGCTTCTTAGTGGTCTGTTCACACTCGAAACCGTGCTGTTCATTGGCTATCCACTCAATATCGGACAGCTCTTCAATATCCTGTCCAGACTATCCAGATTCCTAAATGTTGGCAATCACCACTACAGAATGTTCCATTCAATCACGCGAATCTGGAATTCATCAGAGTCTCCACTCCTGGAAGGTTTTCGTGACACCACTGGTAAATGTCCAAGGAAGACAATGCTGGTTTTAAGCCGCCTGCTAACACACTCAGCCGTGCTGTTCAATTTGCTATCCACCCAACCCTATTCAGCTCTACATTTTCCTGTCCTCATAACCCAACCTTCAGAAATAATTGGTATCTCCTCCACAGAATGTTCCGTTCATTCACTGCGAATCTTAAATTCATCTGACTCTCAACTCCCGGCGGGTTATCGTTACACCACTTGTGAATGTCCAAGTAAGCCAATGCTGGTTTTCAGTGGCCTGTTCATACTAAGAGACGTGCTGTTCATTTGGCTATCCACTCCACCCTGTTCAGCTCTACATTTTCGTGTCCACAAAACCCAGCCTTCAGAAATCATTGGAATCACCACTAGAGAATGTTCCATTCATTCACTGCGAATCTGGAATTCCTCTGAACCTCCACTCCTGGCAGGTTTTCGTTACGCCACTGGTGAATGTCCAAGTAACTCAATACTGGTTTTCAGAGGCATGTTCAACTCGCAGAAGTGCTGTTCAATGGGCTATCCACTCAATATTGGTCAGCTCTTCATTTTCCTCTCCACACAAACCAGCCTTCAGAAATCATTGGGCTCTCCACTACAGACTGTTCCATTCATTCACTGCGATTCTGCAATTCATCTGACTCTCCGCTCCAGGCAGGTTTTCATTACAGCACTGGTGAATGACCAAGTAATCCAATGCTGGTTTTCAGCCGCCTTTTCACACTCGCAGTGTGCTGTTCAATTGTCTATCCACTCAAACCTGGTCAGCCTTTCATTTTCTTTTCCACAATATCAGACTTCAGAAATCATTGGAATCGCCAGTACAGAATGTTCCATTCATTCACTGCCAATCTGGAATTCATCTGAATCTGCACTCCAGGTAGGCTTTCATTACACCACTTATGAATGTCCAAGTAACACAATGCTGGTTTTCAGCGGTCTGTTCACACTCTAAGCCCTGCTTTTTACTGGGTATCCACACAACTGTGGTCAGCTCTTCATTTTCATGTCCAAACAATCCAGACTTGAGAAATCATTGCAATCTCCAGTACAGAATGTTCCATTCATTCACTGCGAATCTGGAATTCAACTGAATCTCCACTACCTGCAGATTTATCTTACACCACTTGTGAATGTCCAAGTAAAACAATGCTGGTTTTCAGAGGCCTGTTCATGTTCGCAGTCGTGCTGTTCAATTGGCTATCCACTCAACCTGTTTTGCTCCTCATTTTCCTGTGCACACAACCCAGCCTTCAGAAATCATTGTAATCTCCACTACAGGATGTTCCATTCATTCACTGGGAATCTGGAATTCAACTGAATCTCCACTACCTGCAGATTTATCTTACACCACTTGTGAATGTCCAGGTAAAACAATGCTGGTTTTCAGAGGCCTGTTCATGTTCGCAGTCGTGCTGTTCAATTGGCTATCCACTCAACCTGTTTTGCTCCTCATTTTCCTGTGCACACAACCCAGCCTTCAGAAATCATTGTAATCTCCACTACAGGATGTTCCATTCATTCACTGGGAATCTGGAATTCATCTGAATCTGCACTCCACGCAGGCTTTCGTTACACCACTGCTGAAAGTCGAAGTAATGCAATACTGGTTTTCAGTGGTCTGTTCACATTCGAAGCCGAGGCTTTTTACAGGCTATCCACTCAACACTGGTCAGCTCTTCATTTTCGTGTCCCCACAATCCAGATTTCAGAAATCATTGCAATCTCCACTACAGAATGTTCCATTCATTCACTGCGAGTCTGGAGTTTATCTGATTCTCCACTCCCGCCTGGTTAACATTACACCACTTGTGAATGTCCAAGTAAGCCAATGCTGGTTTTCAGAGGCCTGTTCATACTCGCAGCCGTGCTGTTTAATTGACAATTCACTCCACCCTGTTCAGCTCTTCATTGTCCCACCACACTACCAGCCTTCAGAAATCTTTGTTATCTCCACTACAGAATGTTCCATTCATTCACTGCGAATCTGGAATTCATCTGACTCTCAACTCCACGCAGGTTTTCATTACACCACTGTTGAATGTCCAAGTAACCCAATGCTGGTTTTCAGCGGCCTGTTCATATTCGCAGCCCTGCTGTTTACTTGGCTATCGATTCAAGCCTGGTCAGCTCTTCATTTTCCTGTCCACACAACACAGGCTTCAGAAATCATTGGAATCTCCTCTACAGAATGTTCCATTCATTCAATGCGAATGTGGAATTCAACTGACTCTCCACTCCATGCAGGTTTTCCTTACACCACTGATGAATGTCCAAGTAACCCAATGCTGGTTTTCAGCTGCATGTTCACACTCGCAGCCATGCTATACAATTGGCTTTCCACTAAATCCTGATTAGTTCTTGATTTTCCTTCCACACGACCCAGCCTTCAGAAATCGTTGGAATCTCCACTAGAGAATGTTCCATTCATTCACTGCGAATCTGGAATTCCTCTGAACCTCCACTCCCGGCAGGTTTTCGTTACACCACTGTTGAATGTCCAAGTAACCCAATGTTTTAAGTGTTTTCTTCACAAGCGCAGTGGTGCTGTTCAATTGGCTATCCACTCAACCCTGGCCAGCTCTACATTTTCCTGTCCACACCACAGAGACTGGAGAAATCATTGTTATCTCCACTACAGAATGTTCCATTCATTCAAAGCGAATCTGGAATTCATCTGAATCTCCACTCCCGGCAGGTTTTCGTGACACCACTGGTAAATATCCAAGTAAGCCAATGCTGGTTTTAAGTGGCCTGCTCATACTCTCAGCCGTGCTGTTCAATTTGCTATCCACTCAACCCTCTTCAGCTCCATTTTCCTGTCCACATAACCCAAACTTCAGAAACAATTGGTATCTCCTCCACAGAATGTTCCATTCATTGACGGCAAATCTGAAATTCATCTAATTCTCAACTCCCGTCAGGTTTTCGTTACACCACTTGTGAATGTCCAATTAAGCCAAAGCTGGTTTTCAGTGGCCTGTTCTTACTACGAGACGTGCTGTTCATTTGGCTATCCATTCCACCCTGTTCAGCTCTACATTTTCGTGTCCACAAAACCCAGCCTTCAGAAATCATTGGAATCACCACTAGAGAATGTTCCATTCATTCACTGCGAATCTGGAATTCATCTGAATCTCCACTCCCGGCAGGTTTTCATTGCACCACTGCTGAATGTTCAAGTAACGCAATGATGGTTTTCAGCGGTCTATTCACACTCGAACCCGTGCTGTTCACGGTCTAGCGACTCAACACTGGTGAGTTCTTCTTTTTCCAGTTCAGACAATACAAACCTCAGAAACCATTGCAATCTACACTACAGAATGTTTCATTCATTCAGGCGAATCTTGAATTCATCTTGTTCTCCACTCCCAGCAGGTTTTCGTTTCACCACTGGTGAATGTCCAAGCAACCCAAGGCTGGTTTCAGCTGCGTGTTAACACTCGCAGCCGTGCTGTTCAATTGGCTATCCAGTGAACGCTGGTTAGCTCTTGATTTTCCTTCCACACACCGAGCCTTCAGAAATCATTCTTATCTCCACTTCAGAATGTTCCATTCGTTCCCTGCGAATCTGGAATTCCTCTGACTCTCCACACCAGGCAGATTTTCCTAACAACACTGGTGAATGACCAGGTAATCCAATGCTGGTTTTCAGCGGCTGTTCACACTCACAGCCTTGCTGTTCAATTGGCAATCCAGTCAAACCTAGTCAGCTCTTCATTTTCCTGTCCACACAACCCAGCGTTCAGAAATCATTGGAATCTCTACTACAGAAATTTCCATTCATTCACTGTGAATCTGGAAATAATCTGAATCTGCATTCCAGGAAGGCTTTCGTTACACCACTGATGAATGTCCAAGTAATGCAATGCTGCTTCTTAGTGGTCTGTTCACACTCGAAACCGTGCTGTTCATTGGCTATCCACTCAATATCGGACAGCTCTTCAATATCCTGTCCAGACTATCCAGATTCCTAAATGTTGGCAATCACCACTACAGAATGTTCCATTCAATCACGCGAATCTGGAATTCATCAGAGTCTCCACTCCTGGAAGGTTTTCGTGACACCACTGGTAAATGTCCAAGGAAGACAATGCTGGTTTTAAGCCGCCTGCTAACACACTCAGCCGTGCTGTTCAATTTGCTATCCACCCAACCCTATTCAGCTCTACATTTTCCTGTCCTCATAACCCAACCTTCAGAAATAATTGGTATCTCCTCCACAGAATGTTCCGTTCATTCACTGCGAATCTTAAATTCATCTGACTCTCAACTCCCGGCGGGTTATCGTTACACCACTTGTGAATGTCCAAGTAAGCCAATGCTGGTTTTCAGTGGCCTGTTCATACTAAGAGACGTGCTGTTCATTTGGCTATCCACTCCACCCTGTTCAGCTCTACATTTTCGTGTCCACAAAACCCAGCCTTCAGAAATCATTGGAATCACCACTAGAGAATGTTCCATTCATTCACTGCGAATCTGGAATTCCTCTGAACCTCCACTCCTGGCAGGTTTTCGTTACGCCACTGGTGAATGTCCAAGTAACTCAATACTGGTTTTCAGAGGCATGTTCAACTCGCAGAAGTGCTGTTCAATGGGCTATCCACTCAATATTGGTCAGCTCTTCATTTTCCTCTCCACACAAACCAGCCTTCAGAAATCATTGGGCTCTCCACTACAGACTGTTCCATTCATTCACTGCGATTCTGCAATTCATCTGACTCTCCGCTCCAGGCAGGTTTTCATTACAGCACTGGTGAATGACCAAGTAATCCAATGCTGGTTTTCAGCCGCCTTTTCACACTCGCAGTGTGCTGTTCAATTGTCTATCCACTCAAACCTGGTCAGCCTTTCATTTTCTTTTCCACAATATCAGACTTCAGAAATCATTGGAATCGCCAGTACAGAATGTTCCATTCATTCACTGCCAATCTGGAATTCATCTGAATCTGCACTCCAGGTAGGCTTTCATTACACCACTTATGAATGTCCAAGTAACACAATGCTGGTTTTCAGCGGTCTGTTCACACTCTAAGCCCTGCTTTTTACTGGGTATCCACACAACTGTGGTCAGCTCTTCATTTTCATGTCCAAACAATCCAGACTTGAGAAATCATTGCAATCTCCAGTACAGAATGTTCCATTCATTCACTGCGAATCTGGAATTCAACTGAATCTCCACTACCTGCAGATTTATCTTACACCACTTGTGAATGTCCAGGTAAAACAATGCTGGTTTTCAGAGGCCTGTTCATGTTCGCAGTCGTGCTGTTCAATTGGCTATCCACTCAACCTGTTTTGCTCCTCATTTTCCTGTGCACACAACCCAGCCTTCAGAAATCATTGTAATCTCCACTACAGGATGTTCCATTCATTCACTGGGAATCTGGAATTCATCTGAATCTGCACTCCACGCAGGCTTTCGTTACACCACTGCTGAAAGTCGAAGTAATGCAATACTGGTTTTCAGTGGTCTGTTCACATTCGAAGCCGAGGCTTTTTACAGGCTATCCACTCAACACTGGTCAGCTCTTCATTTTCGTGTCCCCACAATCCAGATTTCAGAAATCATTGCAATCTCCACTACAGAATGTTCCATTCATTCACTGCGAGTCTGGAGTTTATCTGATTCTCCACTCCCGCCTGGTTAACATTACACCACTTGTGAATGTCCAAGTAAGCCAATGCTGGTTTTCAGAGGCCTGTTCATACTCGCAGCCGTGCTGTTTAATTGACAATTCACTCCACCCTGTTCAGCTCTTCATTGTCCCACCACACTACCAGCCTTCAGAAATCTTTGTTATCTCCACTACAGAATGTTCCATTCATTCACTGCGAATCTGGAATTCATCTGACTCTCAACTCCACGCAGGTTTTCATTACACCACTGTTGAATGTCCAAGTAACCCAATGCTGGTTTTCAGCGGCCTGTTCATATTCGCAGCCCTGCTGTTTACTTGGCTATCGATTCAAGCCTGGTCAGCTCTTCATTTTCCTGTCCACACAACACAGGCTTCAGAAATCATTGGAATCTCCTCTACAGAATGTTCCATTCATTCACTGCGAATGTGGAATTCAACTGACTCTCCACTCCATGCAGGTTTTCCTTACACCACTGATGAATGTCCAAGTAACCCAATGCTGGTTTTCAGCTGCATGTTCACACTCGCAGCCATGCTATACAATTGGCTTTCCACTAAATCCTGATTAGTTCTTGATTTTCCTTCCACACGACCCAGCCTTCAGAAATCGTTGGAATCTCCACTAGAGAATGTTCCATTCATTCACTGCGAATCTGGAATTCCTCTGAACCTCCACTCCCGGCAGGTTTTCGTTACACCACTGTTGAATGTCCAAGTAACCCAATGTTTTAAGTGTTTTCTTCACAAGCGCAGTGGTGCTGTTCAATTGGCTATCCACTCAACCCTGGCCAGCTCTACATTTTCCTGTCCACACCACAGAGACTGGAGAAATCATTGTTATCTCCACTACAGAATGTTCCATTCATTCACAGCGAATCTGGAATTCATCTGAATCTCCACTCCCGGCAGGTTTTCGTGACACCACTGGTAAATATCCAAGTAAGCCAATGCTGGTTTTAAGTGGCCTGCTCATACTCTCAGCCGTGCTGTTCAATTTGCTATCCACTCAACCCTCTTCAGCTCCATTTTCCTGTCCACATAACCCAAACTTCAGAAACAATTGGTATCTCCTCCACAGAATGTTCCATTCATTGACGGCAAATCTGAAATTCATCTAATTCTCAACTCCCGTCAGGTTTTCGTTACACCACTTGTGAATGTCCAATTAAGCCAAAGCTGGTTTTCAGTGGCCTATTCTTACTACGAGACGTGCTGTTCATTTGGCTATCCATTCCACCCTGTTCAGCTCTACATTTTCGTGTCCACAAAACCCAGCCTTCAGAAATCATTGGAATCACCACTAGAGAATGTTCCATTCATTCACTGCGAATCTGGAATTCATCTGAATCTCCACTCCCGGCAGGTTTTCATTGCACCACTGCTGAATGTTCAAGTAACGCAATGATGGTTTTCAGCGGTCTATTCACACTCGAACCCGTGCTGTTCACGGTCTAGCGACTCAACACTGGTGAGTTCTTCTTTTTCCAGTTCAGACAATACAAACCTCAGAAACCATTGCAATCTACACTACAGAATGTTTCATTCATTCAGGCGAATCTTGAATTCATCTTGTTCTCCACTCCCAGCAGGTTTTCGTTTCACCACTGGTGAATGTCCAAGCAACCCAAGGCTGGTTTCAGCTGTGTGTTAACACTCGCAGCCGTGCTGTTCAATTGGCTATCCAGTGAACGCTGGTTAGCTCTTGATTTTCCTTCCACACACCGAGCCTTCAGAAATCATTCTTATCTCCACTTCAGAATGTTCCATTCGTTCCCTGCGAATCTGGAATTCCTCTGACTCTCCACACCAGGCAGATTTTCCTAACAACACTGGTGAATGACCAGGTAATCCAATGCTGGTTTTCAGCGGCTGTTCACACTCACAGCCTTGCTGTTCAATTGGCAATCCAGTCAAACCTAGTCAGCTCTTCATTTTCCTGTCCACACAACCCAGCGTTCAGAAATCATTGGAATCTCTACTACAGAAATTTCCATTCATTCACTGTGAATCTGGAAATACTCTGAATCTGCATTCCAGGAAGGCTTTCGTTACACCACTGATGAATGTCCAAGTAATGCAATGCTGCTTCTTAGTGGTCTGTTCACACTCGAAACCGTGCTGTTCATTGGCTATCCACTCAATATCGGTCAGCTCTTCAATATCCTGTCCAGACTATCCAGATTCCTAAATGTTGGCAATCACCACTACAGAATGTTCCATTCAATCACGCGAATCTGGAATTCATCAGAGTCTCCACTCCTGGAAGGTTTTCGTGACACCACTGGTAAATGTCCAAGGAAGACAATGCTGGTTTTAAGCCGCCTGCTAACACACTCAGCCGTGCTGTTCAATTTGCTATCCACCCAACCCTATTCAGCTCTACATTTTCCTGTCCTCATAACCCAACCTTCAGAAATAATTGGTATCTCCTCCACAGAATGTTCCGTTCATTCACTGCGAATCTTAAATTCATCTGACTCTCAACTCCCGGCGGGTTATCGTTACACCACTTGTGAATGTCCAAGTAAGCCAATGCTGGTTTTCAGTGGCCTGTTCATACTAAGAGACGTGCTGTTCATTTGGCTATCCACTCCACCCTGTTCAGCTCTACATTTTCGTGTCCACAAAACCCAGCCTTCAGAAATCATTGGAATCACCACTAGAGAATGTTCCATTCATTCACTGCGAATCTGGAATTCCTCTGAACCTCCACTCCTGGCAGGTTTTCGTTACGCCACTGGTGAATGTCCAAGTAACTCAATACTGGTTTTCAGAGGCATGTTCAACTCGCAGAAGTGCTGTTCAATGGGCTATCCACTCAATATTGGTCAGCTCTTCATTTTCCTCTCCACACAAACCAGCCTTCAGAAATCATTGGGCTCTCCACTACAGACTGTTCCATTCATTCACTGCGATTCTGCAATTCATCTGACTCTCCGCTCCAGGCAGGTTTTCATTACAGCACTGGTGAATGACCAAGTAATCCAATGCTGGTTTTCAGCCGCCTTTTCACACTCGCAGTGTGCTGTTCAATTGTCTATCCACTCAAACCTGGTCAGCCTTTCATTTTCTTTTCCACAATATCAGACTTCAGAAATCATTGGAATCGCCAGTACAGAATGTTCCATTCATTCACTGCCAATCTGGAATTCATCTGAATCTGCACTCCAGGTAGGCTTTCATTACACCACTTATGAATGTCCAAGTAACACAATGCTGGTTTTCAGCGGTCTGTTCACACTCTAAGCCCTGCTTTTTACTGGGTATCCACACAACTGTGGTCAGCTCTTCATTTTCATGTCCAAACAATCCAGACTTGAGAAATCATTGCAATCTCCAGTACAGAATGTTCCATTCATTCACTGCGAATCTGGAATTCAACTGAATCTCCACTACCTGCAGATTTATCTTACACCACTTGTGAATGTCCAAGTAAAACAATGCTGGTTTTCAGAGGCCTGTTCATGTTCGCAGTCGTGCTGTTCAATTGGATGTTCCATTCATTCACTGGGAAGGATGTTCCATTCATTCACTGGGAATCTGGAATTCATCTGAATCTGCACTCCACGCAGGCTTTCGTTACACCACTGCTGAAAGTCGAAGTAATGCAATACTGGTTTTCAGTGGTCTGTTCACATTCGAAGCCGAGGCTTTTTACAGGCTATCCACTCAACACTGGTCAGCTCTTCATTTTCGTGTCCCCACAATCCAGATTTCAGAAATCATTGCAATCTCCACTACAGAATGTTCCATTCATTCACTGCGAGTCTGGAGTTTATCTGATTCTCCACTCCCGCCTGGTTAACATTACACCACTTGTGAATGTCCAAGTAAGCCAATGCTGGTTTTCAGAGGCCTGTTCATACTCGCAGCCGTGCTGTTTAATTGACAATTCACTCCACCCTGTTCAGCTCTTCATTGTCCCACCACACTACCAGCCTTCAGAAATCTTTGTTATCTCCACTACAGAATGTTCCATTCATTCACTGCGAATCTGGAATTCATCTGACTCTCAACTCCACGCAGGTTTTCATTACACCACTGTTGAATGTCCAAGTAACCCAATGCTGGTTTTCAGCGGCCTGTTCATATTCGCAGCCCTGCTGTTTACTTGGCTATCGATTCAAGCCTGGTCAGCTCTTCATTTTCCTGTCCACACAACACAGGCTTCAGAAATCATTGGAATCTCCTCTACAGAATGTTCCATTCATTCACTGCGAATGTGGAATTCAACTGACTCTCCACTCCATGCAGGTTTTCCTTACACCACTGATGAATGTCCAAGTAACCCAATGCTGGTTTTCAGCTGCATGTTCACACTCGCAGCCATGCTATACAATTGGCTTTCCACTAAATCCTGATTAGTTCTTGATTTTCCTTCCACACGACCCAGCCTTCAGAAATCGTTGGAATCTCCACTAGAGAATGTTCCATTCATTCACTGCGAATCTGGAATTCCTCTGAACCTCCACTCCCGGCAGGTTTTCGTTACACCACTGTTGAATGTCCAAGTAACCCAATGTTTTAAGTGTTTTCTTCACAAGCGCAGTGGTGCTGTTCAATTGGCTATCCACTCAACCCTGGCCAGCTCTACATTTTCCTGTCCACACCACAGAGACTGGAGAAATCATTGTTATCTCCACTACAGAATGTTCCATTCATTCACAGCGAATCTGGAATTCATCTGAATCTCCACTCCCGGCAGGTTTTCGTGACACCACTGGTAAATATCCAAGTAAGCCAATGCTGGTTTTAAGTGGCCTGCTCATACTCTCAGCCGTGCTGTTCAATTTGCTATCCACTCAACCCTCTTCAGCTCCATTTTCCTGTCCACATAACCCAAACTTCAGAAACAATTGGTATCTCCTCCACAGAATGTTCCATTCATTGACGGCAAATCTGAAATTCATCTAATTCTCAAGTCCCGTCAGGTTTTCGTTACACCACTTGTGAATGTCCAATTAAGCCAAAGCTGGTTTTCAGTGGCCTGTTCTTACTACGAGACGTGCTGTTCATTTGGCTATCCATTCCACCCTGTTCAGCTCTACATTTTCGTGTCCACAAAACCCAGCCTTCAGAAATCATTGGAATCACCACTAGAGAATGTTCCATTCATTCACTGCGAATCTGGAATTCATCTGAATCTCCACTCCCGGCAGGTTTTCATTGCACCACTGCTGAATGTTCAAGTAACGCAATGATGGTTTTCAGCGGTCTATTCACACTCGAACCCGTGCTGTTCACGGTCTAGCGACTCAACACTGGTGAGTTCTTCTTTTTCCAGTTCAGACAATACAAACCTCAGAAACCATTGCAATCTACACTACAGAATGTTTCATTCATTCACGCGAATCTTGAATTCATCTTGTTCTCCACTCCCAGCAGGTTTTCGTTTCACCACTGGTGAATGTCCAAGCAACCCAAGGCTGGTTTCAGCTGCGTGTTAACACTCGCAGCCGTGCTGTTCAATTGGCTATCCAGTGAACGCTGGTTAGCTCTTGATTTTCCTTCCACACACCGAGCCTTCAGAAATCATTCTTATCTCCACTTCAGAATGTTCCATTCGTTCCCTGCGAATCTGGAATTCCTCTGACTCTCCACACCAGGCAGATTTTCCTAACAACACTGGTGAATGACCAGGTAATCCAATGCTGGTTTTCAGCGGCTGTTCACACTCACAGCCTTGCTGTTCAATTGGCAATCCAGTCAAACCTAGTCAGCTCTTCATTTTCCTGTCCACACAACCCAGCGTTCAGAAATCATTGGAATCTCTACTACAGAAATTTCCATTCATTCACTGTGAATCTGGAAATAATCTGAATCTGCATTCCAGGAAGGCTTTCGTTACACCACTGATGAATGTCCAAGTAATGCAATGCTGCTTCTTAGTGGTCTGTTCACACTCGAAACCGTGCTGTTCATTGGCTATCCACTCAATATCGGTCAGCTCTTCAATATCCTGTCCAGACTATCCAGATTCCTAAATGTTGGCAATCACCACTACAGAATGTTCCATTCAATCACGCGAATCTGGAATTCATCAGAGTCTCCACTCCTGGAAGGTTTTCGTGACACCACTGGTAAATGTCCAAGGAAGACAATGCTGGTTTTAAGCCGCCTGCTAACACACTCAGCCGTGCTGTTCAATTTGCTATCCACCCAACCCTATTCAGCTCTACATTTTCCTGTCCTCATAACCCAACCTTCAGAAATAATTGGTATCTCCTCCACAGAATGTTCCGTTCATTCACTGCGAATCTTAAATTCATCTGACTCTCAACTCCCGGCGGGTTATCGTTACACCACTTGTGAATGTCCAAGTAAGCCAATGCTGGTTTTCAGTGGCCTGTTCATACTAAGAGACGTGCTGTTCATTTGGCTATCCACTCCACCCTGTTCAGCTCTACATTTTCGTGTCCACAAAACCCAGCCTTCAGAAATCATTGGAATCACCACTAGAGAATGTTCCATTCATTCACTGCGAATCTGGAATTCCTCTGAACCTCCACTCCTGGCAGGTTTTCGTTACGCCACTGGTGAATGTCCAAGTAACTCAATACTGGTTTTCAGAGGCATGTTCAACTCGCAGAAGTGCTGTTCAATGGGCTATCCACTCAATATTGGTCAGCTCTTCATTTTCCTCTCCACACAAACCAGCCTTCAGAAATCATTGGGCTCTCCACTACAGACTGTTCCATTCATTCACTGCGATTCTGCAATTCATCTGACTCTCCGCTCCAGGCAGGTTTTCATTACAGCGCTGGTGAATGACCAAGTAATCCAATGCTGGTTTTCAGCCGCCTTTTCACACTCGCAGTGTGCTGTTCAATTGTCTATCCACTCAAACCTGGTCAGCCTTTCATTTTCTTTTCCACAATATCAGACTTCAGAAATCATTGGAATCGCCAGTACAGAATGTTCCATTCATTCACTGCCAATCTGGAATTCATCTGAATCTGCACTCCAGGTAGGCTTTCATTACACCACTTATGAATGTCCAAGTAACACAATGCTGGTTTTCAGCGGTCTGTTCACACTCTAAGCCCTGCTTTTTACTGGGTATCCACACAACTGTGGTCAGCTCTTCATTTTCATGTCCAAACAATCCAGACTTGAGAAATCATTGCAATCTCCAGTACAGAATGTTCCATTCATTCACTGCGAATCTGGAATTCAACTGAATCTCCACTACCTGCAGATTTATCTTACACCACTTGTGAATGTCCAAGTAAAACAATGCTGGTTTTCAGAGGCCTGTTCATGTTCGCAGTCGTGCTGTTCAATTGGCTATCCACTCAACCTGTTTTGCTCCTCATTTTCCTGTGCACACAACCCAGCCTTCAGAAATCATTGTAATCTCCACTACAGGATGTTCCATTCATTCACTGGGAATCTGGAATTCATCTGAATCTGCACTCCACGCAGGCTTTCGTTACACCACTGCTGAAAGTCGAAGTAATGCAATACTGGTTTTCAGTGGTCTGTTCACATTCGAAGCCGAGGCTTTTTACAGGCTATCCACTCAACACTGGTCAGCTCTTCATTTTCGTGTCCCCACAATCCAGATTTCAGAAATCATTGCAATCTCCACTACAGAATGTTCCATTCATTCACTGCGAGTCTGGAGTTTATCTGATTCTCCACTCCCGCCTGGTTAACATTACACCACTTGTGAATGTCCAAGTAAGCCAATGCTGGTTTTCAGAGGCCTGTTCATACTCGCAGCCGTGCTGTTTAATTGACAATTCACTCCACCCTGTTCAGCTCTTCATTGTCCCACCACACTACCAGCCTTCAGAAATCTTTGTTATCTCCACTACAGAATGTTCCATTCATTCACTGCGAATCTGGAATTCATCTGACTCTCAACTCCACGCAGGTTTTCATTACACCACTGTTGAATGTCCAAGTAACCCAATGCTGGTTTTCAGCGGCCTGTTCATATTCGCAGCCCTGCTGTTTACTTGGCTATCGATTCAAGCCTGGTCAGCTCTTCATTTTCCTGTCCACACAACACAGGCTTCAGAAATCATTGGAATCTCCTCTACAGAATGTTCCATTCATTCACTGCGAATGTGGAATTCAACTGACTCTCCACTCCATGCAGGTTTTCCTTACACCACTGATGAATGTCCAAGTAACCCAATGCTGGTTTTCAGCTGCATGTTCACACTCGCAGCCATGCTATACAATTGGCTTTCCACTAAATCCTGATTAGTTCTTGATTTTCCTTCCACACGACCCAGCCTTCAGAAATCATTGGAATCTCCACTAGAGAATGTTCCATTCATTCACTGCGAATCTGGAATTCCTCTGAACCTCCACTCCCGGCAGGTTTTCGTTACACCACTGTTGAATGTCCAAGTAACCCAATGTTTTAAGTGTTTTCTTCACAAGCGCAGTGGTGCTGTTCAATTGGCTATCCACTCAACCCTGGCCAGCTCTACATTTTCCTGTCCACACCACAGAGACTGGAGAAATCATTGTTATCTCCACTACAGAATGTTCCATTCATTCACAGCGAATCTGGAATTCATCTGAATCTCCACTCCCGGCAGGTTTTCGTGACACCACTGGTAAATATCCAAGTAAGCCAATGCTGGTTTTAAGTGGCCTGCTCATACTCTCAGCCGTGCTGTTCAATTTGCTATCCACTCAACCCTCTTTAGCTCCATTTTCCTGTCCACATAACCCAAACTTCAGAAACAATTGGTATCTCCTCCACAGAATGTTCCATTCATTGACGGCAAATCTGAAATTCATCTAATTCTCAACTCCCGTCAGGTTTTCGTTACACCACTTGTGAATGTCCAATTAAGCCAAAGCTGGTTTTCAGTGGCCTGTTCTTACTACGAGACGTGCTGTTCATTTGGCTATCCATTCCACCCTGTTCAGCTCTACATTTTCGTGTCCACAAAACCCAGCCTTCAGAAATCATTGGAATCACCACTAGAGAATGTTCCATTCATTCACTGCGAATCTGGAATTCATCTGAATCTCCACTCCCGGCAGGTTTTCATTGCACCACTGCTGAATGTTCAAGTAACGCAATGATGGTTTTCAGCGGTCTATTCACACTCGAACCCGTGCTGTTCACGGTCTAGCGACTCAACACTGGTGAGTTCTTCTTTTTCCAGTTCAGACAATACAAACCTCAGAAACCATTGCAATCTACACTACAGAATGTTTCATTCATTCAGGCGAATCTTGAATTCATCTTGTTCTCCACTCCCAGCAGGTTTTCGTTTCACCACTGGTGAATGTCCAAGCAACCCAAGGCTGGTTTCAGCTGCGTGTTAACACTCGCAGCCGTGCTGTTCAATTGGCTATCCAGTGAACGCTGGTTAGCTCTTGATTTTCCTTCCACACACCGAGCCTTCAGAAATCATTCTTATCTCCACTTCAGAATGTTCCATTTGTTCCCTGCGAATCTGGAATTCCTCTGACTCTCCACACCAGGCAGATTTTCCTAACAACACTGGTGAATGACCAGGTAATCCAATGCTGGTTTTCAGCGGCTGTTCACACTCACAGCCTTGCTGTTCAATTGGCAATCCAGTCAAACCTAGTCAGCTCTTCATTTTCCTGTCCACACAACCCAGCGTTCAGAAATCATTGGAATCTCTACTACAGAAATTTCCATTCATTCACTGTGAATCTGGAAATAATCTGAATCTGCATTCCAGGAAGGCTTTCGTTACACCACTGATGAATGTCCAAGTAATGCAATGCTGCTTCTTAGTGGTCTGTTCACACTCGAAACCGTGATGTTCATTGGCTATCCACTCAATATCGGTCAGCTCTTCAATATCCTGTCCAGACTATCCAGATTCCTAAATGTTGGCAATCACCACTACAGAATGTTCCATTCAATCACGCGAATCTGGAATTCATCAGAGTCTCCACTCCTGGAAGGTTTTCGTGACACCACTGGTAAATGTCCAAGGAAGACAATGCTGGTTTTAAGCCGCCTGCTAACACACTCAGCCGTGCTGTTCAATTTGCTATCCACCCAACCCTATTCAGCTCTACATTTTCCTGTCCTCATAACCCAACCTTCAGAAATAATTGGTATCTCCTCCACAGAATGTTCCGTTCATTCACTGCGAATCTTAAATTCATCTGACTCTCAACTCCCGGCGGGTTATCGTTACACCACTTGTGAATGTCCAAGTAAGCCAATGCTGGTTTTCAGTGGCCTGTTCATACTAAGAGACGTGCTGTTCATTTGGCTATCCACTCCACCCTGTTCAGCTCTACATTTTCGTGTCCACAAAACCCAGCCTTCAGAAATCATTGGAATCACCACTAGAGAATGTTCCATTCATTCACTGCGAATCTGGAATTCATCTGAACCTCCACTCCTGGCAGGTTTTCGTTACGCCACTGGTGAATGTCCAAGTAACTCAATACTGGTTTTCAGAGGCATGTTCAACTCGCAGAAGTGCTGTTCAATGGGCTATCCACTCAATATTGGTCAGCTCTTCATTTTCCTCTCCACACAAACCAGCCTTCAGAAATCATTGGGCTCTCCACTACAGACTGTTCCATTCATTCACTGCGATTCTGCAATTCATCTGACTCTCCGCTCCAGGCAGGTTTTCATTACAGCACTGGTGAATGACCAAGTAATCCAATGCTGGTTTTCAGCCGCCTTTTCACACTCGCAGTGTGCTGTTCAATTGTCTATCCACTCAAACCTGGTCAGCCTTTCATTTTCTTTTCCACAATATCAGACTTCAGAAATCATTGGAATCGCCAGTACAGAATGTTCCATTCATTCACTGCCAATCTGGAATTCATCTGAATCTGCACTCCAGGTAGGCTTTCATTACACCACTTATGAATGTCCAAGTAACACAATGCTGGTTTTCAGCGGTCTGTTCACACTCTAAGCCCTGCTTTTTACTGGGTATCCACACAACTGTGGTCAGCTCTTCATTTTCATGTCCAAACAATCCAGACTTGAGAAATCATTGCAATCTCCAGTACAGAATGTTCCATTCATTCACTGCGAATCTGGAATTCAACTGAATCTCCACTACCTGCAGATTTATCTTACACCACTTGTGAATGTCCAAGTAAAACAATGCTGGTTTTCAGAGGCCTGTTCATGTTCGCAGTCGTGCTGTTCAATTGGCTATCCACTCAACCTGTTTTGCTCCTCATTTTCCTGTGCACACAACCCAGCCTTCAGAAATCATTGTAATCTCCACTACAGGATGTTCCATTCATTCACTGGGAATCTGGAATTCATCTGAATCTGCACTCCACGCAGGCTTTCGTTACACCACTGCTGAAAGTCGAAGTAATGCAATACTGGTTTTCAGTGGTCTGTTCACATTCGAAGCCGAGGCTTTTTACAGGCTATCCACTCAACACTGGTCAGCTCTTCATTTTCGTGTCCCCACAATCCAGATTTCAGAAATCATTGCAATCTCCACTACAGAATGTTCCATTCATTCACTGCGAGTCTGGAGTTTATCTGATTCTCCACTCCCGCCTGGTTAACATTACACCACTTGTGAATGTCCAAGTAAGCCAATGCTGGTTTTCAGAGGCCTGTTCATACTCGCAGCCGTGCTGTTTAATTGACAATTCACTCCACCCTGTTCAGCTCTTCATTGTCCCACCACACTACCAGCCTTCAGAAATCTTTGTTATCTCCACTACAGAATGTTCCATTCATTCACTGCGAATCTGGAATTCATCTGACTCTCAACTCCACGCAGGTTTTCATTACACCACTGTTGAATGTCCAAGTAACCCAATGCTGGTTTTCAGCGGCCTGTTCATATTCGCAGCCCTGCTGTTTACTTGGCTATCGATTCAAGCCTGGTCAGCTCTTCATTTTCCTGTCCACACAACACAGGCTTCAGAAATCATTGGAATCTCCTCTACAGAATGTTCCATTCATTCACTGCGAATGTGGAATTCAACTGACTCTCCACTCCATGCAGGTTTTCCTTACACCACTGATGAATGTCCAAGTAACCCAATGCTGGTTTTCAGCTGCATGTTCACACTCGCAGCCATGCTATACAATTGGCTTTCCACTAAATCCTGATTAGTTCTTGATTTTCCTTCCACACGACCCAGCCTTCAGAAATCGTTGGAATCTCCACTAGAGAATGTTCCATTCATTCACTGCGAATCTGGAATTCCTCTGAACCTCCACTCCCGGCAGGTTTTCGTTACACCACTGTTGAATGTCCAAGTAACCCAATGTTTTAAGTGTTTTCTTCACAAGCGCAGTGGTGCTGTTCAATTGGCTATCCACTCAACCCTGGCCAGCTCTACATTTTCCTGTCCACACCACAGAGACTGGAGAAATCATTGTTATCTCCACTACAGAATGTTCCATTCATTCACAGCGAATCTGGAATTCATCTGAATCTCCACTCCCGGCAGGTTTTCGTGACACCACTGGTAAATATCCAAGTAAGCCAATGCTGGTTTTAAGTGGCCTGCTCATACTCTCAGCCGTGCTGTTCAATTTGCTATCCACTCAACCCTCTTCAGCTCCATTTTCCTGTCCACATAACCCAAACTTCAGAAACAATTGGTATCTCCTCCACAGAATGTTCCATTCATTGACGGCAAATCTGAAATTCATCTAATTCTCAACTCCCGTCAGGTTTTCGTTACACCACTTGTGAATGTCCAATTAAGCCAAAGCTGGTTTTCAGTGGCCTGTTCTTACTACGAGACGTGCTGTTCATTTGGCTATCCATTCCACCCTGTTCAGCTCTACATTTTCGTGTCCACAAAACCCAGCCTTCAGAAATCATTGGAATCACCACTAGAGAATGTTCCATTCATTCACTGCGAATCTGGAATTCATCTGAATCTCCACTCCTGGCAGGTTTTCATTGCACCACTGCTGAATGTTCAAGTAACGCAATGATGGTTTTCAGCGGTCTATTCACACTCGAACCCGTGCTGTTCACGGTCTAGCGACTCAACACTGGTGAGTTCTTCTTTTTCCAGTTCAGACAATACAAACCTCAGAAACCATTGCAATCTACACTACAGAATGTTTCATTCATTCACGCGAATCTTGAATTCATCTTGTTCTCCACTCCCAGCAGGTTTTCGTTTCACCACTGGTGAATGTCCAAGCAACCCAAGGCTGGTTTCAGCTGCGTGTTAACACTCGCAGCCGTGCTGTTCAATTGGCTATCCAGTGAACGCTGGTTAGCTCTTGATTTTCCTTCCACACACCGAGCCTTCAGAAATCATTCTTATCTCCACTTCAGAATGTTCCATTCGTTCCCTGCGAATCTGGAATTCCTCTGACTCTCCACACCAGGCAGATTTTCCTAACAACACTGGTGAATGACCAGGTAATCCAATGCTGGTTTTCAGCGGCTGTTCACACTCACAGCCTTGCTGTTCAATTGGCAATCCAGTCAAACCTAGTCAGCTCTTCATTTTCCTGTCCACACAACCCAGCGTTCAGAAATCATTGGAATCTCTACTACAGAAATTTCCATTCATTCACTGTGAATCTGGAAATACTCTGAATCTGCATTCCAGGAAGGCTTTCGTTACACCACTGATGAATGTCCAAGTAATGCAATGCTGCTTCTTAGTGGTCTGTTCACACTCGAAACCGTGCTGTTCATTGGCTATCCACTCAATATCGGTCAGCTCTTCAATATCCTGTCCAGACTATCCAGATTCCTAAATGTTGGCAATCACCACTACAGAATGTTCCATTCAATCACGCGAATCTGGAATTCATCAGAGTCTCCACTCCTGGAAGGTTTTCGTGACACCACTGGTAAATGTCCAAGGAAGACAATGCTGGTTTTAAGCCGCCTGCTAACACACTCAGCCGTGCTGTTCAATTTGCTATCCACCCAACCCTATTCAGCTCTACATTTTCCTGTCCTCATAACCCAACCTTCAGAAATAATTGGTATCTCCTCCACAGAATGTTCCGTTCATTCACTGCGAATCTTAAATTCATCTGACTCTCAACTCCCGGCGGGTTATCGTTACACCACTTGTGAATGTCCAAGTAAGCCAATGCTGGTTTTCAGTGGCCTGTTCATACTAAGAGACGTGCTGTTCATTTGGCTATCCACTCCACCCTGTTCAGCTCTACATTTTCGTGTCCACAAAACCCAGCCTTCAGAAATCATTGGAATCACCACTAGAGAATGTTCCATTCATTCACTGCGAATCTGGAATTCCTCTGAACCTCCACTCCTGGCAGGTTTTCGTTACGCCACTGGTGAATGTCCAAGTAACTCAATACTGGTTTTCAGAGGCATGTTCAACTCGCAGAAGTGCTGTTCAATGGGCTATCCACTCAATATTGGTCAGCTCTTCATTTTCCTCTCCACACAAACCAGCCTTCAGAAATCATTGGGCTCTCCACTACAGACTGTTCCATTCATTCACTGCGATTCTGCAATTCATCTGACTCTCCGCTCCAGGCAGGTTTTCATTACAGCACTGGTGAATGACCAAGTAATCCAATGCTGGTTTTCAGCCGCCTTTTCACACTCGCAGTGTGCTGTTCAATTGTCTAGCCACTCAAACCTGGTCAGCCTTTCATTTTCTTTTCCACAATATCAGACTTCAGAAATCATTGGAATCGCCAGTACAGAATGTTCCATTCATTCACTGCCAATCTGGAATTCATCTGAATCTGCACTCCAGGTAGGCTTTCATTACACCACTTATGAATGTCCAAGTAACACAATGCTGGTTTTCAGCGGTCTGTTCACACTCTAAGCCCTGCTTTTTACTGGGTATCCACACAACTGTGGTCAGCTCTTCATTTTCATGTCCAAACAATCCAGACTTGAGAAATCATTGCAATCTCCAGTACAGAATGTTCCATTCATTCACTGCGAATCTGGAATTCAACTGAATCTCCACTACCTGCAGATTTATCTTACACCACTTGTGAATGTCCAAGTAAAACAATGCTGGTTTTCAGAGGCCTGTTCATGTTCGCAGTCGTGCTGTTCAATTGGCTATCCACTCAACGTGTTTTGCTCCTCATTTTCCTGTGCACACAACCCAGCCTTCAGAAATCATTGTAATCTCCACTACAGGATGTTCCATTCATTCACTGGGAATCTGGAATTCATCTGAATCTGCACTCCACGCAGGCTTTCGTTACACCACTGCTGAAAGTCGAAGTAATGCAATACTGGTTTTCAGTGGTCTGTTCACATTCGAAGCCGAGGCTTTTTACAGGCTATCCACTCAACACTGGTCAGCTCTTCATTTTCGTGTCCCCACAATCCAGATTTCAGAAATCATTGCAATCTCCACTACAGAATGTTCCATTCATTCACTGCGAGTCTGGAGTTTATCTGATTCTCCACTCCCGCCTGGTTAACATTACACCACTTGTGAATGTCCAAGTAAGCCAATGCTGGTTTTCAGAGGCCTGTTCATACTCGCAGCCGTGCTGTTTAATTGACAATTCACTCCACCCTGTTCAGCTCTTCATTGTCCCACCACACTACCAGCCTTCAGAAATCTTTGTTATCTCCACTACAGAATGTTCCATTCATTCACTGCGAATCTGGAATTCATCTGACTCTCAACTCCACGCAGGTTTTCATTACACCACTGTTGAATGTCCAAGTAACCCAATGCTGGTTTTCAGCGGCCTGTTCATATTCGCAGCCCTGCTGTTTACTTGGCTATCGATTCAAGCCTGGTCAGCTCTTCATTTTCCTGTCCACACAACACAGGCTTCAGAAATCATTGGAATCTCCTCTACAGAATGTTCCATTCATTCACTGCGAATGTGGAATTCAACTGACTCTCCACTCCATGCAGGTTTTCCTTACACCACTGATGAATGTCCAAGTAACCCAATGCTGGTTTTCAGCTGCATGTTCACACTCGCAGCCATGCTATACAATTGGCTTTCCACTAAATCCTGATTAGTTCTTGATTTTCCTTCCACACGACCCAGCCTTCAGAAATCGTTGGAATCTCCACTAGAGAATGTTCCATTCATTCACTGCGAATCTGGAATTCCTCTGAACCTCCACTCCCGGCAGGTTTTCGTTACACCACTGTTGAATGTCCAAGTAACACAATGTTTTAAGTGTTTTCTTCACAAGCGCAGTGGTGCTGTTCAATTGGCTATCCACTCAACCCTGGCCAGCTCTACATTTTCCTGTCCACACCACAGAGACTGGAGAAATCATTGTTATCTCCACTACAGAATGTTCCATTCATTCACAGCGAATCTGGAATTCATCTGAATCTCCACTCCCGGCAGGTTTTCGTGACACCACTGGTAAATATCCAAGTAAGCCAATGCTGGTTTTAAGTGGCCTGCTCATACTCTCAGCCGTGCTGTTCAATTTGCTATCCACTCAACCCTCTTCAGCTCCATTTTCCTGTCCACATAACCCAAACTTCAGAAACAATTGGTATCTCCTCCACAGAATGTTCCATTCATTGACGGCAAATCTGAAATTCATCTAATTCTCAACTCCCGTCAGGTTTTCGTTACACCACTTGTGAATGTCCAATTAAGCCAAAGCTGGTTTTCAGTGGCCTGTTCTTACTACGAGACGTGCTGTTCATTTGGCTATCCATTCCACCCTGTTCAGCTCTACATTTTCGTGTCCACAAAACCCAGCCTTCAGAAATCATTGGAATCACCACTAGAGAATGTTCCATTCATTCACTGCGAATCTGGAATTCATCTGAATCTCCACTCCCGGCAGGTTTTCATTGCACCACTGCTGAATGTTCAAGTAACGCAATGATGGTTTTCAGCGGTCTATTCACACTCGAACCCGTGCTGTTCACGGTCTAGCGACTCAACACTGGTGAGTTCTTCTTTTTCCAGTTCAGACAATACAAACCTCAGAAACCATTGCAATCTACACTACAGAATGTTTCATTCATTCAGGCGAATCTTGAATTCATCTTGTTCTCCACTCCCAGCAGGTTTTCGTTTCACCACTGGTGAATGTCCAAGCAACCCAAGGCTGGTTTCAGCTGCGTGTTAACACTCGCAGCCGTGCTGTTCAATTGGCTATCCAGTGAACGCTGGTTAGCTCTTGATTTTCCTTCCACACACCGAGCCTTCAGAAATCATTCTTATCTCCACTTCAGAATGTTCCATTCGTTCCCTGCGAATCTGGAATTCCTCTGACTCTCCACACCAGGCAGATTTTCCTAACAACACTGGTGAATGACCAGGTAATCCAATGCTGGTTTTCAGCGGCGGTTCACACTCACAGCCTTGCTGTTCAATTGGCAATCCAGTCAAACCTAGTCAGCTCTTCATTTTCCTGTCCACACAACCCAGCGTTCAGAAATCATTGGAATCTCTACTACAGAAATTTCCATTCATTCACTGTGAATCTGGAAATACTCTGAATCTGCATTCCAGGAAGGCTTTCGTTACACCACTGATGAATGTCCAAGTAATGCAATGCTGCTTCTTAGTGGTCTGTTCACACTCGAAACCGTGCTGTTCATTGGCTATCCACTCAATATCGGTCAGCTCTTCAATATCCTGTCCAGACTATCCAGATTCCTAAATGTTGGCAATCACCACTACAGAATGTTCCATTCAATCACGCGAATCTGGAATTCATCAGAGTCTCCACTCCTGGAAGGTTTTCGTGACACCACTGGTAAATGTCCAAGGAAGACAATGCTGGTTTTAAGCCGCCTGCTAACACACTCAGCCGTGCTGTTCAATTTGCTATCCACCCAACCCTATTCAGCTCTACATTTTCCTGTCCTCATAACCCAACCTTCAGAAATAATTGGTATCTCCTCCACAGAATGTTCCGTTCATTCACTGCGAATCTTAAATTCATCTGACTCTCAACTCCCGGCGGGTTATCGTTACACCACTTGTGAATGTCCAAGTAAGCCAATGCTGGTTTTCAGTGGCCTGTTCATACTAAGAGACGTGCTGTTCATTTGGCTATCCACTCCACCCTGTTCAGCTCTACATTTTCGTGTCCACAAAACCCAGCCTTCAGAAATCATTGGAATCACCACTAGAGAATGTTCCATTCATTCACTGCGAATCTGGAATTCCTCTGAACCTCCACTCCTGGCAGGTTTTCGTTACGCCACTGGTGAATGTCCAAGTAACTCAATACTGGTTTTCAGAGGCATGTTCAACTCGCAGAAGTGCTGTTCAATGGGCTATCCACTCAATATTGGTCAGCTCTTCATTTTCCTCTCCACACAAACCAGCCTTCAGAAATCATTGGGCTCTCCACTACAGACTGTTCCATTCATTCACTGCGATTCTGCAATTCATCTGACTCTCCGCTCCAGGCAGGTTTTCATTACAGCACTGGTGAATGACCAAGTAATCCAATGCTGGTTTTCAGCCGCCTTTTCACACTCGCAGTGTGCTGTTCAATTGTCTATCCACTCAAACCTGGTCAGCCTTTCATTTTCTTTTCCACAATATCAGACTTCAGAAATCATTGGAATCGCCAGTACAGAATGTTCCATTCATTCACTGCCAATCTGGAATTCATCTGAATCTGCACTCCAGGTAGGCTTTCATTACACCACTTATGAATGTCCAAGTAACACAATGCTGGTTTTCAGCGGTCTGTTCACACTCTAAGCCCTGCTTTTTACTGGGTATCCACACAACTGTGGTCAGCTCTTCATTTTCATGTCCAAACAATCCAGACTTGAGAAATCATTGCAATCTCCAGTACAGAATGTTCCATTCATTCACTGCGAATCTGGAATTCAACTGAATCTCCACTACCTGCAGATTTATCTTACACCACTTGTGAATGTCCAAGTAAAACAATGCTGGTTTTCAGAGGCCTGTTCATGTTCGCAGTCGTGCTGTTCAATTGGCTATCCACTCAACCTGTTTTGCTCCTCATTTTCCTGTGCACTCAACCCAGCCTTCAGAAATCATTGTAATCTCCACTACAGGATGTTCCATTCATTCACTGGGAATCTGGAATTCATCTGAATCTGCACTCCACGCAGGCTTTCGTTACACCACTGCTGAAAGTCGAAGGAATGCAATACTGGTTTTCAGTGGTCTGTTCACATTCGAAGCCGAGGCTTTTTACAGGCTATCCACTCAACACTGGTCAGCTCTTCATTTTCGTGTCCCCACAATCCAGATTTCAGAAATCATTGCAATCTCCACTACAGAATGTTCCATTCATTCACTGCGAGTCTGGAGTTTATCTGATTCTCCACTCCCGCCTGGTTAACATTACACCACTTGTGAATGTCCAAGTAAGCCAATGCTGGTTTTCAGAGGCCTGTTCATACTCGCAGCCGTGCTGTTTAATTGACAATTCACTCCACCCTGTTCAGCTCTTCATTGTCCCACCACACTACCAGCCTTCAGAAATCTTTGTTATCTCCACTACAGAATGTTCCATTCATTCACTGCGAATCTGGAATTCATCTGACTCTCAACTCCACGCAGGTTTTCATTACACCACTGTTGAATGTCCAAGTAACCCAATGCTGGTTTTCAGCGGCCTGTTCATATTCGCAGCCCTGCTGTTTACTTGGCTATCGATTCAAGCCTGGTCAGCTCTTCATTTTCCTGTCCACACAACACAGGCTTCAGAAATCATTGGAATCTCCTCTACAGAATGTTCCATTCATTCACTGCGAATGTGGAATTCAACTGACTCTCCACTCCATGCAGGTTTTCCTTACACCACTGATGAATGTCCAAGTAACCCAATGCTGGTTTTCAGCTGCATGTTCACACTCGCAGCCATGCTATACAATTGGCTTTCCACTAAATCCTGATTAGTTCTTGATTTTCCTTCCACACGACCCAGCCTTCAGAAATCGTTGGAATCTCCACTAGAGAATGTTCCATTCATTCACTGCGAATCTGGAATTCCTCTGAACCTCCACTCCCGGCAGGTTTTCGTTACACCACTGTTGAATGTCCAAGTAACCCAATGTTTTAAGTGTTTTCTTCACAAGCGCAGTGGTGCTGTTCAATTGGCTATCCACTCAACCCTGGCCAGCTCTACATTTTCCTGTCCACACCACAGAGACTGGAGAAATCATTGTTATCTCCACTACAGAATGTTCCATTCATTCACAGCGAATCTGGAATTCATCTGAATCTCCACTCCCGGCAGGTTTTCGTGACACCACTGGTAAATATCCAAGTAAGCCAATGCTGGTTTTAAGTGGCCTGCTCATACTCTCAGCCGTGCTGTTCAATTTGCTATCCACTCAACCCTCTTCAGCTCCATTTTCCTGTCCACATAACCCAAACTTCAGAAACAATTGGTATCTCCTCCACAGAATGTTCCATTCATTGACGGCAAATCTGAAATTCATCTAATTCTCAACTCCCGTCAGGTTTTCGTTACACCACTTGTGAATGTCCAATTAAGCCAAAGCTGGTTTTCAGTGGCCTGTTCTTTCTACGAGACGTGCTGTTCATTTGGCTATCCATTCCACCCTGTTCAGCTCTACATTTTCGTGTCCACAAAACCCAGCCTTCAGAAATCATTGGAATCACCACTAGAGAATGTTCCATTCATTCACTGCGAATCTGGAATTCATCTGAATCTCCACTCCCGGCAGGTTTTCATTGCACCACTGCTGAATGTTCAAGTAACGCAATGATGGTTTTCAGCGGTCTATTCACACTCGAACCCGTGCTGTTCACGGTCTAGCGACTCAACACTGGTGAGTTCTTCTTTTTCCAGTTCAGACAATACAAACCTCAGAAACCATTGCAATCTACACTACAGAATGTTTCATTCATTCAGGCGAATCTTGAATTCATCTTGTTCTCCACTCCCAGCAGGTTTTCGTTTCACCACTGGTGAATGTCCAAGCAACCCAAGGCTGGTTTCAGCTGCGTGTTAACACTCGCAGCCGTGCTGTTCAATTGGCTATCCAGTGAACGCTGGTTAGCTCTTGATTTTCCTTCCACACACCGAGCCTTCAGAAATCATTCTTATCTCCACTTCAGAATGTTCCATTCGTTCCCTGCGAATCTGGAATTCCTCTGACTCTCCACACCAGGCAGATTTTCCTAACAACACTGGTGAATGACCAGGTAATCCAATGCTGGTTTTCAGCGGCTGTTCACACTCACAGCCTTGCTGTTCAATTGGCAATCCAGTCAAACCTAGTCAGCTCTTCATTTTCCTGTCCACACAACCCAGCGTTCAGAAATCATTGGAATCTCTACTACAGAAATTTCCATTCATTCACTGTGAATCTGGAAATACTCTGAATCTGCATTCCAGGAAGGCTTTCGTTACACCACTGATGAATGTCCAAGTAATGCAATGCTGCTTCTTAGTGGTCTGTTCACACTCGAAACCGTGCTGTTCATTGGCTATCCACTCAATATCGGTCAGCTCTTCAATATCCTGTCCAGACTATCCAGATTCCTAAATGTTGGCAATCACCACTACAGAATGTTCCATTCAATCACGCGAATCTGGAATTCATCAGAGTCTCCACTCCTGGAAGGTTTTCGTGACACCACTGGTAAATGTCCAAGGAAGACAATGCTGGTTTTAAGCCGCCTGCTAACACACTCAGCCGTGCTGTTCAATTTGCTATCCACCCAACCCTATTCAGCTCTACATTTTCCTGTCCTCATAACCCAACCTTCAGAAATAATTGGTATCTCCTCCACAGAATGTTCCGTTCATTCACTGCGAATCTTAAATTCATCTGACTCTCAACTCCCGGCGGGTTATCGTTACACCACTTGTGAATGTCCAAGTAAGCCAATGCTGGTTTTCAGTGGCCTGTTCATACTAAGAGACGTGCTGTTCATTTGGCTATCCACTCCACCCTGTTCAGCTCTACATTTTCGTGTCCACAAAACCCAGCCTTCAGAAATCATTGGAATCACCACTAGAGAATGTTCCATTCATTCACTGCGAATCTGGAATTCCTCTGAACCTCCACTCCTGGCAGGTTTTCGTTACGCCACTGGTGAATGTCCAAGTAACTCAATACTGGTTTTCAGAGGCATGTTCAACTCGCAGAAGTGCTGTTCAATGGGCTATCCACTCAATATTGGTCAGCTCTTCATTTTCCTCTCCACACAAACCAGCCTTCAGAAATCATTGGGCTCTCCACTACAGACTGTTCCATTCATTCACTGCGATTCTGCAATTCATCTGACTCTCCGCTCCAGGCAGGTTTTCATTACAGCACTGGTGAATGACCAAGTAATCCAATGCTGGTTTTCAGCCGCCTTTTCACACTCGCAGTGTGCTGTTCAATTGTCTATCCACTCAAACCTGGTCAGCCTTTCATTTTCTTTTCCACAATATCAGACTTCAGAAATCATTGGAATCGCCAGTACAGAATGTTCCATTCATTCACTGCCAATCTGGAATTCATCTGAATCTGCACTCCAGGTAGGCTTTCATTACACCACTTATGAATGTCCAAGTAACACAATGCTGGTTTTCAGCGGTCTGTTCACACTCTAAGCCCTGCTTTTTACTGGGTATCCACACAACTGTGGTCAGCTCTTCATTTTCATGTCCAAACAATCCAGACTTGAGAAATCATTGCAATCTCCAGTACAGAATGTTCCATTCATTCACTGCGAATCTGGAATTCAACTGAATCTCCACTACCTGCAGATTTATCTTACACCACTTGTGAATGTCCAAGTAAAACAATGCTGGTTTTCAGAGGCCTGTTCATGTTCGCAGTCGTGCTGTTCAATTGGCTATCCACTCAACCTGTTTTGCTCCTCATTTTCCTGTGCACTCAACCCAGCCTTCAGAAATCATTGTAATCTCCACTACAGGATGTTCCATTCATTCACTGGGAATCTGGAATTCATCTGAATCTGCACTCCACGCAGGCTTTCGTTACACCACTGCTGAAAGTCGAAGGAATGCAATACTGGTTTTCAGTGGTCTGTTCACATTCGAAGCCGAGGCTTTTTACAGGCTATCCACTCAACACTGGTCAGCTCTTCATTTTCGTGTCCCCACAATCCAGATTTCAGAAATCATTGCAATCTCCACTACAGAATGTTCCATTCATTCACTGCGAGTCTGGAGTTTATCTGATTCTCCACTCCCGCCTGGTTAACATTACACCACTTGTGAATGTCCAAGTAAGCCAATGCTGGTTTTCAGAGGCCTGTTCATACTCGCAGCCGTGCTGTTTAATTGACAATTCACTCCACCCTGTTCAGCTCTTCATTGTCCCACCACACTACCAGCCTTCAGAAATCTTTGTTATCTCCACTACAGAATGTTCCATTCATTCACTGCGAATCTGGAATTCATCTGACTCTCAACTCCACGCAGGTTTTCATTACACCACTGTTGAATGTCCAAGTAACCCAATGCTGGTTTTCAGCGGCCTGTTCATATTCGCAGCCCTGCTGTTTACTTGGCTATCGATTCAAGCCTGGTCAGCTCTTCATTTTCCTGTCCACACAACACAGGCTTCAGAAATCATTGGAATCTCCTCTACAGAATGTTCCATTCATTCACTGCGAATGTGGAATTCAACTGACTCTCCACTCCATGCAGGTTTTCCTTACACCACTGATGAATGTCCAAGTAACCCAATGCTGGTTTTCAGCTGCATGTTCACACTCGCAGCCATGCTATACAATTGGCTTTCCACTAAATCCTGATTAGTTCTTGATTTTCCTTCCACACGACCCAGCCTTCAGAAATCGTTGGAATCTCCACTAGAGAATGTTCCATTCATTCACTGCGAATCTGGAATTCCTCTGAACCTCCACTCCCGGCAGGTTTTCGTTACACCACTGTTGAATGTCCAAGTAACCCAATGTTTTAAGTGTTTTCTTCACAAGCGCAGTGGTGCTGTTCAATTGGCTATCCACTCAACCCTGGCCAGCTCTACATTTTCCTGTCCACACCACAGAGACTGGAGAAATCATTGTTATCTCCACTACAGAATGTTCCATTCATTCACAGCGAATCTGGAATTCATCTGAATCTCCACTCCCGGCAGGTTTTCGTGACACCACTGGTAAATATCCAAGTAAGCCAATGCTGGTTTTAAGTGGCCTGCTCATACTCTCAGCCGTGCTGTTCAATTTGCTATCCACTCAACCCTCTTCAGCTCCATTTTCCTGTCCACATAACCCAAACTTCAGAAACAATTGGTATCTCCTCCACAGAATGTTCCATTCATTGACGGCAAATCTGAAATTCATCTAATTCTCAACTCCCGTCAGGTTTTCGTTACACCACTTGTGAATGTCCAATTAAGCCAAAGCTGGTTTTCAGTGGCCTGTTCTTTCTACGAGACGTGCTGTTCATTTGGCTATCCATTCCACCCTGTTCAGCTCTACATTTTCGTGTCCACAAAACCCAGCCTTCAGAAATCATTGGAATCACCACTAGAGAATGTTCCATTCATTCACTGCGAATCTGGAATTCATCTGAATCTCCACTCCCGGCAGGTTTTCATTGCACCACTGCTGAATGTTCAAGTAACGCAATGATGGTTTTCAGCGGTCTATTCACACTCGAACCCGTGCTGTTCACGGTCTAGCGACTCAACACTGGTGAGTTCTTCTTTTTCCAGTTCAGACAATACAAACCTCAGAAACCATTACAATCTACACTACAGAATGTGTGTAAACTCACACAACTTGGGGGGCACGGCACCCACACGGCGGCGGCTCTATCTCTCCCGCCACCCGCGTTCGGTAGTCTCACCCTTCTACCACCCCAGAGAGGTCGATGGCGATGGTCAGGCGGGGGAAGGAACGAGGGCCAGGCTGGTTGGTATTAGTCGTAGTTTATTCTGATTCCTTCCTCTTCTCTTCCGTCTCTCTATCTCTCCCCCATTCTTCCTCCCCCAGCTACTTCATTCTCCTTCTCCATTCCCCTTCATCCTCTCTGAACTCTCTTCTTCCTTCTCCTGCCTCTCTGAACTCTCTTCCTCCTTCTTCTGCCCCTGTCTCACTCCTACAGTACAGTTAAATCCTCTCTCCTGAGGAATTGGGGGAACAATTACACATAGGTGTGGTCACAATCAATAGGGGTGGAGATGAACAGGGGTAGAAATCTTAGCCTCAGGGAAGACCGCTCCTAGGACAGATCCTTCCTTAGCTGGAGGACCCACCCTAGAGCAGAATTCCATGGGCGTGCCTCTCCTCTCCTTGTCCGACAAGCTTACAAGAATATAATATAAATCATTTTGTATGGATACAGTAAGAAATATCTTAAACTTATAGAATTGCTCTCCTAGGGCCATCTCGATCTCAGACTACGGTGCTCAGGCCAGATAGTCTTTCCCACCCCTAGCAGGATCCTAGTCTTGTCGTTACCTTTGGATCATGACAGCATTTGTCTATGATCAAACTCTTAACTTATAGTTAAGAATCGTGGCACTTTGGCCTGGCCCATTTCGCTGCCAGGGTAGCTCACTGCTTGCCCTGGGTCCATCCAGTCCCTCGTCGGGACCCAGCTTTTGGGGTGTTAGGAACTAAGGGCAACTGAGGCTTAAGTCGAGAAAGATGCCCGGGAGTGAATAATATTCAAGGCCAATCAAATCCTAAGTTACAAAGCATAATGTTAACAGTCTTTCTGTATCTATACAAAAAGGATATTACTTTAAGGTAAACTATTCATAAGGCATAAGGAGAGGAGAAAGGCAATATTTCACTCATACATATAAAATCATAGATTTCTGGGAAACTGATCTTACAAATTAACAAAGTCTGATTAAGGGGAAAGCTGATTAACTGGGTGGGAGAGCATAGGGAAGACTGTTTACAGATAAACACAATGGAAGTGGAAGTGCTTCAGGAGCACTGTGATGGGTGTAACCAGATAAAACCTAAGCTTCTTGAAGGACAAAGCAATGTTACCCAACAGAATGTTTCATTCATTCAGGCGAATCTTGAATTCATCTTGTTCTCCACTCCCAGCAGGTTTTCGTTTCACCACTGGTGAATGTCCAAGCAACCCAAGGCTGGTTTCAGCTGCGTGTTAACACTCGCAGCCGTGCTGTTCAATTGGCTATCCAGTGAACGCTGGTTAGCTCTTGATTTTCCTTCCACACACCGAGCCTTCAGAAATCATTCTTATCTCCACTTCAGAATGTTCCATTCGTTCCCTGCGAATCTGGAATTCCTCTGACTCTCCACACCAGGCAGATTTTCCTAACAACACTGGTGAATGACCAGGTAATCCAATGCTGGTTTTCAGCGGCTGTTCACACTCACAGCCTTGCTGTTCAATTGGCAATCCAGTCAAACCTAGTCAGCTCTTCATTTTCCTGTCCACACAACCCAGCGTTCAGAAATCATTGGAATCTCTACTACAGAAATTTCCATTCATTCACTGTGAATCTGGAAATACTCTGAATCTGCATTCCAGGAAGGCTTTCGTTACACCACTGATGAATGTCCAAGTAATGCAATGCTGCTTCTTAGTGGTCTGTTCACACTCGAAACCGTGCTGTTCATTGGCTGTCCACTCAATATCGGTCAGCTCTTCAATATCCTGTCCAGACTATCCAGATTCCTAAATGTTGGCAATCCCCACTACAGAATGTTCCATTCAATCACGCGAATCTGGAATTCATCAGAGTCTCCACTCCTGGAAGGTTTTCGTGACACCACTGGTAAATGTCCAAGGAAGACAATGCTGGTTTTAAGCCGCCTGCTAACACACTCAGCCGTGCTGTTCAATTTGCTATCCACCCAACCCTATTCAGCTCTACATTTTCCTGTCCTCATAACCCAACCTTCAGAAATAATTGGTATCTCCTCCACAGAATGTTCCGTTCATTCACTGCGAATCTTAAATTCATCTGACTCTCAACTCCCGGCGGGTTATCGTTACACCACTTGTGAATGTCCAAGTAAGCCAATGCTGGTTTTCAGTGGCCTGTTCATACTAAGAGACGTGCTGTTCATTTGGCTATCCACTCCACCCTGTTCAGCTCTACATTTTCGTGTCCACAAAACCCAGCCTTCAGAAATCATTGGAATCACCACTAGAGAATGTTCCATTCATTCACTGCGAATCTGGAATTCATCTGAACCTCCACTCCTGGCAGGTTTTCGTTACGCCACTGGTGAATGTCCAAGTAACTCAATACTGGTTTTCAGAGGCATGTTCAACTCGCAGAAGTGCTGTTCAATGGGCTATCCACTCAATATTGGTCAGCTCTTCATTTTCCTCTCCACACAAACCAGCCTTCAGAAATCATTGGGCTCTCCACTACAGACTGTTCCATTCATTCACTGCGATTCTGCAATTCATCTGACTCTCCGCTACAGGCAGGTTTTCATTACAGCACTGGTGAATGACCAAGTAATCCAATGCTGGTTTTCAGCCGCCTTTTCACACTCGCAGCGTGCTGTTCAATTGTCTATCCACTCAAACCTGGTCAGCCTTTCATTTTCTTTTCCACAATATCAGACTTCAGAAATCATTGGAATCGCCAGTACAGAATGTTCCATTCATTCACTGCCAATCTGGAATTCATCTGAATCTGCACTCCAGGTAGGCTTTCATTACACCACTTATGAATGTCCAAGTAACACAATGCTGGTTTTCAGCGGTCTGTTCACACTCTAAGCCCTGCTTTTTACTGGGTATCCACACAACTGTGGTCAGCTCTTCATTTTCATGTCCAAACAATCCAGACTTGAGAAATCATTGCAATCTCCAGTACAGAATGTTCCATTCATTCACTGCGAATCTGGAATTCAACTGAATCTCCACTACCTGCAGATTTATCTTACACCACTTGTGAATGTCCAAGTAAAACAATGCTGGTTTTCAGAGGCCTGTTCATGTTCGCAGTCGTGCTGTTCAATTGGCTATCCACTCAACCTGTTTTGCTCCTCATTTTCCTGTGCACACAACCCAGCCTTCAGAAATCATTGTAATCTCCACTACAGGATGTTCCATTCATTCACTGGGAATCTGGAATTCATCTGAATCTGCACTCCACGCAGGCTTTCGTTACACCACTGCTGAAAGTCGAAGTAATGCAATACTGGTTTTCAGTGGTCTGTTCACATTCGAAGCCGAGGCTTTTTACAGGCTATCCACTCAACACTGGTCAGCTCTTCATTTTCGTGTCCCCACAATCCAGATTTCAGAAATCATTGCAATCTCCACTACAGAATGTTCCATTCATTCACTGCGAGTCTGGAGTTTATCTGATTCTCCACTCCCGCCTGGTTAACATTACACCACTTGTGAATGTCCAAGTAAGCCAATGCTGGTTTTCAGAGGCCTGTTCATACTCGCAGCCGTGCTGTTTAATTGACAATTCACTCCACCCTGTTCAGCTCTTCATTGTCCCACCACACTACCAGCCTTCAGAAATCTTTGTTATCTCCACTACAGAATGTTCCATTCATTCACTGCGAATCTGGAATTCATCTGACTCTCAACTCCACGCAGGTTTTCATTACACCACTGTTGAATGTCCAAGTAACCCAATGCTGGTTTTCAGCGGCCTGTTCATATTCGCAGCCCTGCTGTTTACTTGGCTATCGATTCAAGCCTGGTCAGCTCTTCATTTTCCTGTCCACACAACACAGGCTTCAGAAATCATTGGAATCTCCTCTACAGAATGTTCCATTCATTCACTGCGAATGTGGAATTCAACTGACTCTCCACTCCATGCAGGTTTTCCTTACACCACTGATGAATGTCCAAGTAACCCAATGCTGGTTTTCAGCTGCATGTTCACACTCGCAGCCATGCTATACAATTGGCTTTCCACTAAATCCTGATTAGTTCTTGATTTTCCTTCCACACGACCCAGCCTTCAGTAATCGTTGGAATCTCCACTAGAGAATGTTCCATTCATTCACTGCGAATCTGGAATTCCTCTGAACCTCCACTCCCGGCAGGTTTTCGTTACACCACTGTTGAATGTCCAAGTAACCCAATGTTTTAAGTGTTTTCTTCACAAGCGCAGTGGTGCTGTTCAATTGGCTATCCACTCAACCCTGGCCAGCTCTACATTTTCCTGTCCACACCACAGAGACTGGAGAAATCATTGTTATCTCCACTACAGAATGTTCCATTCATTCACAGCGAATCTGGAATTCATCTGAATCTCCACTCCCGGCAGGTTTTCGTGACACCACTGGTAAATATCCAAGTAAGCCAATGCTCGTTTTAAGTGGCCTGCTCATACTCTCAGCCGTGCTGTTCAATTTGCTATCCACTCAACCCTCTTCAGCTCCATTTTCCTGTCCACATAACCCAAACTTCAGAAACAATTGGTATCTCCTCCACAGAATGTTCCATTCATTGACGGCAAATCTGAAATTCATCTAATTCTCAACTCCCGTCAGGTTTTCGTTACACCACTTGTGAATGTCCAATTAAGCCAAAGCTGGTTTTCAGTGGCCTGTTCTTACTACGAGACGTGCTGTTCATTTGGCTATCCATTCCACCCTGTTCAGCTCTACATTTTCGTGTCCACAAAACCCAGCCTTCAGAAATCATTGGAATCACCACTAGAGAATGTTCCATTCATTCACTGCGAATCTGGAATTCATCTGAATCTCCACTCCCGGCAGGTTTTCATTGCACCACTGCTGAATGTTCAAGTAACGCAATGATGGTTTTCAGCGGTCTATTCACACTCGAACCCGTGCTGTTCACGGTCTAGCGACTCAACACTGGTGAGTTCTTCTTTTTCCAGTTCAGACAATACAAACCTCAGAAACCATTGCAATCTACACTACAGAATGTTTCATTCATTCACGCGAATCTTGAATTCATCTTGTTCTCCACTCCCAGCAGGTTTTCGTTTCACCACTGGTGAATGTCCAAGCAACCCAAGGCTGGTTTCAGCTGCGTGTTAACACTCGCAGCCGTGCTGTTCAATTGGCTATCCAGTGAACGCTGGTTAGCTCTTGATTTTCCTTCCACACACCGAGCCTTCAGAAATCATTCTTATCTCCACTTCAGAATGTTCCATTCGTTCCCTGCGAATCTGGAATTCCTCTGACTCTCCACACCAGGCAGATTTTCCTAACAACACTGGTGAATGACCAGGTAATCCAATGCTGGTTTTCAGCGGCTGTTCACACTCACAGCCTTGCTGTTCAATTGGCAATCCAGTCAAACCTAGTCAGCTCTTCATTTTCCTGTCCACACAACCCAGCGTTCAGAAATCATTGGAATCTCTACTACAGAAATTTCCATTCATTCACTGTGAATCTGGAAATAATCTGAATCTGCATTCCAGGAAGGCTTTCGTTACACCACTGATGAATGTCCAAGTAATGCAATGCTGCTTCTTAGTGGTCTGTTCACACTCGAAACCGTGCTGTTCATTGGCTATCCACTCAATATCGGACAGCTCTTCAATATCCTGTCCAGACTATCCAGATTCCTAAATGTTGGCAATCACCACTACAGAATGTTCCATTCAATCACGCGAATCTGGAATTCATCAGAGTCTCCACTCCTGGAAGGTTTTCGTGACACCACTGGTAAATGTCCAAGGAAGACAATGCTGGTTTTAAGCCGCCTGCTAACACACTCAGCCGTGCTGTTCAATTTGCTATCCACCCAACCCTATTCAGCTCTACATTTTCCTGTCCTCATAACCCAACCTTCAGAAATAATTGGTATCTCCTCCACAGAATGTTCCGTTCATTCACTGCGAATCTTAAATTCATCTGACTCTCAACTCCCGGCGGGTTATCGTTACACCACTTGTGAATGTCCAAGTAAGCCAATGCTGGTTTTCAGTGGCCTGTTCATACTAAGAGACGTGCTGTTCATTTCGCTATCCACTCCACCCTGTTCAGCTCTACATTTTCGTGTCCACAAAACCCAGCCTTCAGAAATCATTGGAATCACCACTAGAGAATGTTCCATTCATTCACTGCGAATCTGGAATTCATCTGAACCTCCACTCCTGGCAGGTTTTCGTTACGCCACTGGTGAATGTCCAAGTAACTCAATACTGGTTTTCAGAGGCATGTTCTACTCGCAGAAGTGCTGTTCAATGGGCTATCCACTCAATATTGGTCAGCTCTTCATTTTCCTCTCCACACAAACCAGCCTTCAGAAATCATTGGGCTCTCCACTACAGACTGTTCCATTCATTCACTGCGATTCTGCAATTCATCTGACTCTCCGCTCCAGGCAGGTTTTCATTACAGCACTGGTGAATGACCAAGTAATCCAATGCTGGTTTTCAGCCGCCTTTTCACACTCGCAGTGTGCTGTTCAATTGTCTATCCACTCAAACCTGGTCAGCCTTTCATTTTCTTTTCCACAATATCAGACTTCAGAAATCATTGGAATCGCCAGTACAGAATGTTCCATTCATTCACTGCCAATCTGGAATTCATCTGAATCTGCACTCCAGGTAGGCTTTCATTACACCACTTATGAATGTCCAAGTAACACAATGCTGGCTTTCAGCGTTCTGTTCACACTCTAAGCCCTGCTTTTTACTGGGTATCCACACAACTGTGGTCAGCTCTTCATTTTCATGTCCAAACAATCCAGACTTGAGAAATCATTGCAATCTCCAGTACAGAATGTTCCATTCATTCACTGCGAATCTGGAATTCAACTGAATCTCCACTACCTGCAGATTTATCTTACACCACTTGTGAATGTCCAAGTAAAACAATGCTGGTTTTCAGAGGCCTGTTCATGTTCGCAGTCGTGCTGTTCAATTGGCTATCCACTCAACCTGTTTTGCTCCTCATTTTCCTGTGCACACAACCCAGCCTTCAGAAATCATTGTAATCTCCACTACAGGATGTTCCATTCATTCACTGGGAATCTGGAATTCATCTGAATCTGCACTCCACGCAGGCTTTCGTTACACCACTGCTGAAAGTCGAAGTAATGCAATACTGGTTTTCAGTGGTCTGTTCACATTCGAAGCCGAGGCTTTTTACAGGCTATCCACTCAACACTGGTCAGCTCTTCATTTTCGTGTCCCCACAATCCAGATTTCAGAAATCATTGCAATCTCCACTACAGAATGTTCCATTCATTCACTGCGAGTCTGGAGTTTATCTGATTCTCCACTCCCGCCTGGTTAACATTACACCACTTGTGAATGTCCAAGTAAGCCAATGCTGGTTTTCAGAGGCCTGTTCATACTCGCAGCCGTGCTGTTTAATTGACAATTCACTCCACCCTGTTCAGCTCTTCATTGTCCCACCACACTACCAGCCTTCAGAAATCTTTGTTATCTCCACTACAGAATGTTCCATTCATTCACTGCGAATCTGGAATTCATCTGACTCTCAACTCCACGCAGGTTTTCATTACACCACTGTTGAATATCCAAGTAACCCAATGCTGGTTTTCAGCGGCCTGTTCATATTCGCAGCCCTGCTGTTTACTTGGCTATCGATTCAAGCCTGGTCAGCTCTTCATTTTCCTGTCCACACAACACAGGCTTCAGAAATCATTGGAATCTCCTCTACAGAATGTTCCATTCATTCACTGCGAATGTGGAATTCAACTGACTCTCCACTCCATGCAGGTTTTCCTTACACCACTGATGAATGTCCAAGTAACCCAATGCTGGTTTTCAGCTGCATGTTCACACTCGCAGCCATGCTATACAATTGGCTTTCCACTAAATCCTGATTAGTTCTTGATTTTCCTTCCACACGACCCAGCCTTCAGAAATCGTTGGAATCTCCACTAGAGAATGTTCCATTCATTCACTGCGAATCTGGAATTCCTCTGAACCTCCACTCCCGGCAGGTTTTCGTTACACCACTGTTGAATGTCCAAGTAACCCAATGTTTTAAGTGTTTTCTTCACAAGCGCAGTGGTGCTGTTCAATTGGCTATCCACTCAACCCTGGCCAGCTCTACATTTTCCTGTCCACACCACAGAGACTGGAGAAATCATTGTTATCTCCACTACAGAATGTTCCATTCATTCACAGCGAATCTGGAATTCATCTGAATCTCCACTCCCGGCAGGTTTTCGTGACACCACTGGTAAATATCCAAGTAAGCCAATGCTGGTTTTAAGTGGCCTGCTCATACTCTCAGCCGTGCTGTTCAATTTGCTATCCACTCAACCCTCTTCAGCTCCATTTTCCTGTCCACATAACCCAAACTTCAGAAACAATTGGTATCTCCTCCACAGAATGTTCCATTCATTGACGGCAAATCTGAAATTCATCTAATTCTCAACTCCCGTCAGGTTTTCGTTACACCACTTGTGAATGTCCAATTAAGCCAAAGCTGGTTTTCAGTGGCCTGTTCTTACTACGAGACGTGCTGTTCATTTGGCTATCCATTCCACCCTGTTCAGCTCTACATTTTCGTGTCCACAAAACCCAGCCTTCAGAAATCATTGGAATCACCACTAGAGAATGTTCCATTCATTCACTGCGAATCTGGAATTCATCTGAATCTCCACTCCCGGCAGGTTTTCATTGCACCACTGCTGAATGTTCAAGTAACGCAATGATGGTTTTCAGCGGTCTATTCACACTCGAACCCGTGCTGTTCACGGTCTAGCGACTCAACACTGGTGAGTTCTTCTTTTTCCAGTTCAGACAATACAAACCTCAGAAACCATTGCAATCTACACTACAGAATGTTTCATTCATTCACGCGAATCTTGAATTCATCTTGTTCTCCACTCCCAGCAGGTTTTCGTTTCACCACTGGTGAATGTCCAAGCAACCCAAGGCTGGTTTCAGCTGCGTGTTAACACTCGCAGCCGTGCTGTTCAATTGGCTATCCAGTGAATGCTGGTTAGCTCTTGATTTTCCTTCCACACACCGAGCCTTCAGAAATCATTCTTATCTCCACTTCAGAGTGTTCCATTCGTTCCCTGCGAATCTGGAATTCCTCTGACTCTCCACACCAGGCAGATTTTCCTAACAACACTGGTGAATGACCAGGTAATCCAATGCTGGTTTTCAGCGGCTGTTCACACTCACAGCCTTGCTGTTCAATTGGCAATCCAGTCAAACCTAGTCAGCTCTTCATTTTCCTGTCCACACAACCCAGCGTTCAGAAATCATTGGAATCTCTACTACAGAAATTTCCATTCATTCACTGTGAATCTGGAAATACTCTGAATCTGCATTCCAGGAAGGCTTTCGTTACACCACTGATGAATGTCCAAGTAATGCAATGCTGCTTCTTAGTGGTCTGTTCACACTCGAAACCGTGCTGTTCATTGGCTATCCACTCAATATCGGTCAGCTCTTCAATATCCTGTCCAGACTATCCAGATTCCTAAATGTTGGCAATCACCACTACAGAATGTTCCTTTCAATCACGCGAATCTGGAATTCATCAGAGTCTCCACTCCTGGAAGGTTTTCGTGACACCACTGGTAAATGTCCAAGGAAGACAATGCTGGTTTTAAGCCGCCTGCTAACACACTCAGCCGTGCTGTTCAATTTGCTATCCACCCAACCCTATTCAGCTCTACATTTTCCTGTCCTCATAACCCAACCTTCAGAAATAATTGGTATCTCCTCCACAGAATGTTCCGTTCATTCACTGCGAATCTTAAATTCATCTGACTCTCAACTCCCGGCGGGTTATCGTTACACCACTTGTGAATGTCCAAGTAAGCCAATGCTGGTTTTCAGTGGCCTGTTCATACTAAGAGACGTGCTGATCATTTGGCTATCCACTCCACCCTGTTCAGCTCTACATTTTCGTGTCCACAAAACCCAGCCTTCAGAAATCATTGGAATCACCACTAGAGAATGTTCCATTCATTCACTGCGAATCTGGAATTCCTCTGAACCTCCACTCCTGGCAGGTTTTCGTTACGCCACTGGTGAATGTCCAAGTAACTCAATCCTGGTTTTCAGAGGCATGTTCAACTCGCAGAAGTGCTGTTCAATGGGCTATCCACTCAATATTGGTCAGCTCTTCATTTTCCTCTCCACACAAACCAGCCTTCAGAAATCATTGGGCTCTCCACTACAGACTGTTCCATTCATTCACTGCGATTCTGCAATTCATCTGACTCTCCGCTCCAGGCAGGTTTTCATTACAGCACTGGTGAATGACCAAGTAATCCAATGCTGGTTTTCAGCCGCCTTTTCACACTCGCAGTGTGCTGTTCAATTGTCTATCCACTCAAACCTGGTCAGCCTTTCATTTTCTTTTCCACAATATCAGACTTCAGAAATCATTGGAATCGCCAGTACAGAATGTTCCATTCATTCACTGCCAATCTGGAATTCATCTGAATCTGCACTCCAGGTAGGCTTTCATTACACCACTTATGAATGTCCAAGTAACACAATGCTGGTTTTCAGCGGTCTGTTCACACTCTAAGCCCTGCTTTTTACTGGGTATCCACACAACTGTGGTCAGCTCTTCATTTTCATGTCCAAACAATCCAGACTTGAGAAATCATTGCAATCTCCAGTACAGAATGTTCCATTCATTCACTGCGAATCTGGAATTCAACTGAATCTCCACTACCTGCAGATTTATCTTACACCACTTGTGAATGTCCAAGTAAAACAATGCTGGTTTTCAGAGGCCTGTTCATGTTCGCAGTCGTGCTGTTCAATTGGCTATCCACTCAACCTGTTTTGCTCCTCATTTTCCTGTGCACACAACCCAGCCTTCAGAAATCATTGTAATCTCCACTACAGGATGTTCCATTCATTCACTGGGAATCTGGAATTCATCTGAATCTGCACTCCACGCAGGCTTTCGTTACACCACTGCTGAAAGTCGAAGTAATGCAATACTGGTTTTCAGTGGTCTATTCACATTCGAAGCCGAGGCTTTTTACAGGCTATCCACTCAACACTGGTCAGCTCTTCATTTTCGTGTCCCCACAATCCAGATTTCAGAAATCATTGCAATCTCCACTACAGAATGTTCCATTCATTCACTGCGAGTCTGGAGTTTATCTGATTCTCCACTCCCGCCTGGTTAACATTACACCACTTGTGAATGTCCAAGTAAGCCAATGCTGGTTTTCAGAGGCCTGTTCATACTCGCAGCCGTGCTGTTTAATTGACAATTCACTCCACCCTGTTCAGCTCTTCATTGTCCCACCACACTACCAGCCTTCAGAAATCTTTGTTATCTCCACTACAGAATGTTCCATTCATTCACTGCGAATCTGGAATTCATCTGACTCTCAACTCCACGCAGGTTTTCATTACACCACTGTTGAATGTCCAAGTAACCCAATGCTGGTTTTCAGCGGCCTGTTCATATTCGCAGCCCTGCTGTTTACTTGGCTATCGATTCAAGCCTGGTCAGCTCTTCATTTTCCTGTCCACACAACACAGGCTTCAGAAATCATTGGAATCTCCTCTACAGAATGTTCCATTCATTCACTGCGAATGTGGAATTCAACTGACTCTCCACTCCATGCAGGTTTTCCTTACACCACTGATGAATGTCCAAGTAACCCAATGCTGGTTTTCAGCTGCATGTTCACACTCGCAGCCATGCTATACAATTGGCTTTCCACTAAATCCTGATTAGTTCTTGATTTTCCTTCCACACGACCCAGCCTTCAGAAATCGTTGGAATCTCCACTAGAGAATGTTCCATTCATTCACTGCGAATCTGGAATTCCTCTGAACCTCCACTCCCGGCAGGTTTTCGTTACACCACTGTTGAATGTCCAAGTAACCCAATGTTTTAAGTGTTTTCTTCACAAGCGCAGTGGTGCTGTTCAATTGGCTATCCACTCAACCCTGGCCAGCTCTACATTTTCCTGTCCACACCACAGAGACTGGAGAAATCATTGTTATCTCCACTACAGAATGTTCCATTCATTCACAGCGAATCTGGAATTCATCTGAATCTCCACTCCCGGCAGGTTTTCGTGACACCACTGGTAAATATCCAAGTAAGCCAATGCTGGTTTTAAGTGGCCTGCTCATACTCTCAGCCGTGCTGTTCAATTTGCTATCCACTCAACCCTCTTCAGCTCCATTTTCCTGTCCACATAACCCAAACTTCAGAAACAATTGGTATCTCCTCCACAGAATGTTCCATTCATTGACGGCAAATCTGAAATTCATCTAATTCTCAACTCCCGTCAGGTTTTCGTTACACCACTTGTGAATGTCCAATTAAGCCAAAGCTGGTTTTCAGTGGCCTGTTCTTACTACGAGACGTGCTGTTCATTTGGCTATCCATTCCACCCTGTTCAGCTCTACATTTTCGTGTCCACAAAACCCAGCCTTCAGAAATCATTGGAATCACCACTAGAGAATGTTCCATTCATTCACTGCGAATCTGGAATTCATCTGAATCTCCACTCCCGGCAGGTTTTCATTGCACCACTGCTGAATGTTCAAGTAACGCAATGATGGTTTTCAGCGGTCTATTCACACTCGAACCCGTGCTGTTCACGGTCTAGCGACTCAACACTGGTGAGTTCTTCTTTTTCCAGTTCAGACAATACAAACCTCAGAAACCATTGCAATCTACACTACAGAATGTTTCATTCATTCACGCGAATCTTGAATTCATCTTGTTCTCCACTCCCAGCAGGTTTTCGTTTCACCACTGGTGAATGTCCAAGCAACCCAAGGCTGGTTTCAGCTGCGTGTTAACACTCGCAGCCGTGCTGTTCAATTGGCTATCCAGTGAATGCTGGTTAGCTCTTGATTTTCCTTCCACACACCGAGCCTTCAGAAATCATTCTTATCTCCACTTCAGAGTGTTCCATTCGTTCCCTGCGAATCTGGAATTCCTCTGACTCTCCACACCAGGCAGATTTTCCTAACAACACTGGTGAATGACCAGGTAATCCAATGCTGGTTTTCAGCGGCTGTTCACACTCACAGCCTTGCTGTTCAATTGGCAATCCAGTCAAACCTAGTCAGCTCTTCATTTTCCTGTCCACACAACCCAGCGTTCAGAAATCATTGGAATCTCTACTACAGAAATTTCCATTCATTCACTGTGAATCTGGAAATACTCTGAATCTGCATTCCAGGAAGGCTTTCGTTACACCACTGATGAATGTCCAAGTAATGCAATGCTGCTTCTTAGTGGTCTGTTCACACTCGAAACCGTGCTGTTCATTGGCTATCCACTCAATATCGGTCAGCTCTTCAATATCCTGTCCAGACTATCCAGATTCCTAAATGTTGGCAATCACCACTACAGAATGTTCCTTTCAATCACGCGAATCTGGAATTCATCAGAGTCTCCACTCCTGGAAGGTTTTCGTGACACCACTGGTAAATGTCCAAGGAAGACAATGCTGGTTTTAAGCCGCCTGCTAACACACTCAGCCGTGCTGTTCAATTTGCTATCCACCCAACCCTATTCAGCTCTACATTTTCCTGTCCTCATAACCCAACCTTCAGAAATAATTGGTATCTCCTCCACAGAATGTTCCGTTCATTCACTGCGAATCTTAAATTCATCTGACTCTCAACTCCCGGCGGGTTATCGTTACACCACTTGTGAATGTCCAAGTAAGCCAATGCTGGTTTTCAGTGGCCTGTTCATACTAAGAGACGTGCTGATCATTTGGCTATCCACTCCACCCTGTTCAGCTCTACATTTTCGTGTCCACAAAACCCAGCCTTCAGAAATCATTGGAATCACCACTAGAGAATGTTCCATTCATTCACTGCGAATCTGGAATTCCTCTGAACCTCCACTCCTGGCAGGTTTTCGTTACGCCACTGGTGAATGTCCAAGTAACTCAATCCTGGTTTTCAGAGGCATGTTCAACTCGCAGAAGTGCTGTTCAATGGGCTATCCACTCAATATTGGTCAGCTCTTCATTTTCCTCTCCACACAAACCAGCCTTCAGAAATCATTGGGCTCTCCACTACAGACTGTTCCATTCATTCACTGCGATTCTGCAATTCATCTGACTCTCCGCTCCAGGCAGGTTTTCATTACAGCACTGGTGAATGACCAAGTAATCCAATGCTGGTTTTCAGCCGCCTTTTCACACTCGCAGTGTGCTGTTCAATTGTCTATCCACTCAAACCTGGTCAGCCTTTCATTTTCTTTTCCACAATATCAGACTTCAGAAATCATTGGAATCGCCAGTACAGAATGTTCCATTCATTCACTGCCAATCTGGAATTCATCTGAATCTGCACTCCAGGTAGGCTTTCATTACACCACTTATGAATGTCCAAGTAACACAATGCTGGTTTTCAGCGGTCTGTTCACACTCTAAGCCCTGCTTTTTACTGGGTATCCACACAACTGTGGTCAGCTCTTCATTTTCATGTCCAAACAATCCAGACTTGAGAAATCATTGCAATCTCCAGTACAGAATGTTCCATTCATTCACTGCGAATCTGGAATTCAACTGAATCTCCACTACCTGCAGATTTATCTTACACCACTTGTGAATGTCCAAGTAAAACAATGCTGGTTTTCAGAGGCCTGTTCATGTTCGCAGTCGTGCTGTTCAATTGGCTATCCACTCAACCTGTTTTGCTCCTCATTTTCCTGTGCACTCAACCCAGCCTTCAGAAATCATTGTAATCTCCACTACAGGATGTTCCATTCATTCACTGGGAATCTGGAATTCATCTGAATCTGCACTCCACGCAGGCTTTCGTTACACCACTGCTGAAAGTCGAAGTAATGCAATACTGGTTTTCAGTGGTCTGTTCACATTCGAAGCCGAGGCTTTTTACAGGCTATCCGCTCAACACTGGTCAGCTCTTCATTTTCGTGTCCCCACAATCCAGATTTCAGAAATCATTGCAATCTCCACTACAGAATGTTCCATTCATTCACTGCGAGTCTGGAGTTTATCTGATTCTCCACTCCCGCCTGGTTAACATTACACCACTTGTGAATGTCCAAGTAAGCCAATGCTGGTTTTCAGAGGCCTGTTCATACTCGCAGCCGTGCTGTTTAATTGACAATTCACTCCACCCTGTTCAGCTCTTCATTGTCCCACCACACTACCAGCCTTCAGAAATCTTTGTTATCTCCACTACAGAATGTTCCATTCATTCACTGCCAATCTGGAATTCATCTGACTCTCAACTCCACGCAGGTTTTCATTACACCACTGTTGAATGTCCAAGTAACCCAATGCTGGTTTTCAGCGGCCTGTTCATATTCGCAGCCCTGCTGTTTACTTGGCTATCGATTCAAGCCTGGTCAGCTCTTCATTTTCCTGTCCACACAACACAGGCTTCAGAAATCATTGGAATCTCCTCTACAGAATGTTCCATTCATTCACTGCGAATGTGGAATTCAACTGACTCTCCACTCCATGCAGGTTTTCCTTACACCACTGATGAATGTCCAAGTAACCCAATGCTGGTTTTCAGCTGCATGTTCACACTCGCAGCCATGCTATACAATTGGCTTTCCACTAAATCCTGATTAGTTCTTGATTTTCCTTCCACACGACCCAGCCTTCAGAAATCGTTGGAATCTCCACTAGAGAATGTTCCATTCATTCACTGCGAATCTGGAATTCCTCTGAACCTCCACTCCCGGCAGGTTTTCGTTACACCACTGTTGAATGTCCAAGTAACCCAATGTTTTAAGTGTTTTCTTCACAAGCGCAGTGGTGCTGTTCAATTGGCTATCCACTCAACCCTGGCCAGCTCTACATTTTCCTGTCCACACCACAGAGACTGGAGAAATCATTGTTATCTCCACTACAGAATGTTCCATTCATTCACAGCGAATCTGGAATTCATCTGAATCTCCACTCCCGGCAGGTTTTCGTGACACCACTGGTAAATATCCAAGTAAGCCAATGCTGGTTTTAAGTGGCCTGCTCATACTCTCAGCCGTGCTGTTCAATTTGCTATCCACTCAACCCTCTTCAGCTCCATTTTCCTGTCCACATAACCCAAACTTCAGAAACAATTGGTATCTCCTCCACAGAATGTTCCATTCATTGACGGCAAATCTGAAATTCATCTAATTCTCAACTCCCGTCAGGTTTTCGTTACACCACTTGTGAATGTCCAATTAAGCCAAAGCTGGTTTTCAGTGGCCTGTTCTTACTACGAGACGTGCTGTTCATTTGGCTATCCATTCCACCCTGTTCAGCTCTACATTTTCGTGTCCACAAAACCCAGCCTTCAGAAATCATTGGAATCACCACTAGAGAATGTTCCATTCATTCACTGCGAATCTGGAATTCATCTGAATCTCCACTCCCGGCAGGTTTTCATTGCACCACTGCTGAATGTTCAAGTAACGCAATGATGGTTTTCAGCGGTCTATTCACACTCGAACCCGTGCTGTTCACGGTCTAGCGACTCAACACTGGTGAGTTCTTCTTTTTCCAGTTCAGACAATACAAACCTCAGAAACCATTGCAATCTACACTACAGAATGTTTCATTCATTCACGCGAATCTTGAATTCATCTTGTTCTCCACTCCCAGCAGGTTTTCGTTTCACCACTGGTGAATGTCCAAGCAACCCAAGGCTGGTTTCAGCTGCGTGTTAACACTCGCAGCCGTGCTGTTCAATTGGCTATCCAGTGAACGCTGGTTAGCTCTTGATTTTCCTTCCACACACCGAGCCTTCAGAAATCATTCTTATCTCCACTTCAGAATGTTCCATTCGTTCCCTGCGAATCTGGAATTCCTCTGACTCTCCACACCAGGCAGATTTTCCTAACAACACTGGTGAATGACCAGGTAATCCAATGCTGGTTTTCAGCGGCTGTTCACACTCACAGCCTTGCTGTTCAATTGGCAATCCAGTCAAACCTAGTCAGCTCTTCATTTTCCTGTCCACACAACCCAGCGTTCAGAAATCATTGGAATCTCTACTACAGAAATTTCCATTCATTCACTGTGAATCTGGAAATACTCTGAATCTGCATTCCAGGAAGGCTTTCGTTACACCACTGATGAATGTCCAAGTAATGCAATGCTGCTTCTTAGTGGTCTGTTCACACTCGAAACCGTGCTGTTCATTGGCTATCCACTCAATATCGGACAGCTCTTCAATATCCTGTCCAGACTATCCAGATTCCTAAATGTTGGCAATCACCACTACAGAATGTTCCATTCAATCACGCGAATCTGGAATTCATCAGAGTCTCCACTCCTGGAAGGTTTTCGTGACACCACTGGTAAATGTCCAAGGAAGACAATGCTGGTTTTAAGCCGCCTGCTAACACACTCAGCCGTGCTGTTCAATTTGCTATCCACCCAACCCTATTCAGCTCTACATTTTCCTGTCCTCATAACCCAACCTTCAGAAATAATTGGTATCTCCTCCACAGAATGTTCCGTTCATTCACTGCGAATCTTAAATTCATCTGACTCTCAACTCCCGGCGGGTTATCGTTACACCACTTGTGAATGTCCAAGTAAGCCAATGCTGGTTTTCAGTGGCCTGTTCATACTAAGAGACGTGCTGTTCATTTGGCTATCCACTCCACCCTGTTCAGCTCTACATTTTCGTGTCCACAAAACCCAGCCTTCAGAAATCATTGGAATCACCACTAGAGAATGTTCCATTCATTCACTGCGAATCTGGAATTCCTCTGAACCTCCACTCCTGGCAGGTTTTCGTTACGCCACTGGTGAATGTCCAAGTAACTCAATACTGGTTTTCAGAGGCATGTTCAACTCGCAGAAGTGCTGTTCAATGGGCTATCCACTCAATATTGGTCAGCTCTTCATTTTCCTCTCCACACAAACCAGCCTTCAGAAATCATTGGGCTCTCCACTACAGACTGTTCCATTCATTCACTGCGATTCTGCAATTCATCTGACTCTCCGCTCCAGGCAGGTTTTCATTACAGCACTGGTGAATGACCAAGTAATCCAATGCTGGTTTTCAGCCGCCTTTTCACACTCGCAGTGTGCTGTTCAATTGTCTATCCACTCAAACCTGGTCAGCCTTTCATTTTCTTTTCCACAATATCAGACTTCAGAAATCATTGGAATCGCCAGTACAGAATGTTCCATTCATTCACTGCCAATCTGGAATTCATCTGAATCTGCACTCCAGGTAGGCTTTCATTACACCACTTATGAATGTCCAAGTAACACAATGCTGGTTTTCAGCGGTCTGTTCACACTCTAAGCCCTGCTTTTTACTGGGTATCCACACAACTGTGGTCAGCTCTTCATTTTCATGTCCAAACAATCCAGACTTGAGAAATCATTGCAATCTCCAGTACAGAATGTTCCATTCATTCACTGCGAATCTGGAATTCAACTGAATCTCCACTACCTGCAGATTTATCTTACACCACTTGTGAATGTCCAAGTAAAACAATGCTGGTTTTCAGAGGCCTGTTCATGTTCGCAGTCGTGCTGTTCAATTGGCTATCCACTCAACCTGTTTTGCTCCTCATTTTCCTGTGCACACAACCCAGCCTTCAGAAATCATTGTAATCTCCACTACAGGATGTTCCATTCATTCACTGGGAATCTGGAATTCATCTGAATCTGCACTCCACGCAGGCTTTCGTTACAACACTGCTGAAAGTCGAAGTAATTCAATACTGGTTTTAAGTGGTCTGTTCACATTCGAAGCCGAGGCTTTTTACAGGCTATCCACTCAACACTGGTCAGCTCTTCATTTTCGTGTCCCCACAATCCAGATTTCAGAAATCATTGCAATCTCCACTACAGAATGTTCCATTCATTCACTGCGAGTCTGGAGTTTATCTGATTCTCCACTCCCGCCTGGTTAACATTACACCACTTGTGAATGTCCAAGTAAGCCAATGCTGGTTTTCAGAGGCCTGTTCATACTCGCAGCCGTGCTGTTTAATTGACAATTCACTCCACCCTGTTCAGCTCTTCATTGTCCCACCACACTACCAGCCTTCAGAAATCTTTGTTATCTCCACTACAGAATGTTCCATTCATTCACTGCGAATCTGGAATTCATCTGACTCTCAACTCCACGCAGGTTTTCATTACACCACTGTTGAATGTCCAAGTAACCCAATGCTGGTTTTCAGCTGCATGTTCACACTCGCAGCCATGCTATACAATTGGCTTTCCACTAAATCCTGATTAGTTCTTGATTTTCCTTCCACACGACCCAGCCTTCAGAAATCGTTGGAATCTCCACTAGAGAATGTTCCATTCATTCACTGCGAATCTGGAATTCCTCTGAACCTCCACTCCCGGCAGGTTTTCGTTACACCACTGTTGAATGTCCAAGTAACCCAATGTTTTAAGTGTTTTCTTCACAAGCGCAGTGGTGCTGTTCAATTGGCTATCCACTCAACCCTGGCCAGCTCTACATTTTCCTGTCCACACCACAGAGACTGGAGAAATCATTGTTATCTCCACTACAGAATGTTCCATTCATTCACAGCGAATCTGGAATTCATCTGAATCTCCACTCCCGGCAGGTTTTCGTGACACCACTGGTAAATATCCAAGTAAGCCAATGCTGGTTTTAAGTGGCCTGCTCATACTCTCAGCCGTGCTGTTCAATTTGCTATCCACTCAACCCTCTTCAGCTCCATTTTCCTGTCCACATAACCCAAACTTCAGAAACAATTGGTATCTCCTCCACAGAATGTTCCATTCATTGACGGCAAATCTGAAATTCATCTAATTCTCAACTCCCGTCAGGTTTTCGTTACACCACTTGTGAATGTCCAATTAAGCCAAAGCTGGTTTTCAGTGGCCTGTTCTTACTACGAGACGTGCTGTTCATTTGGCTATCCATTCCACCCTGTTCAGCTCTACATTTTCGTGTCCACAAAACCCAGCCTTCAGAAATCATTGGAATCACCACTAGAGAATGTTCCATTCATTCACTGCGAATCTGGAATTCATCTGAATCTCCACTCCCGGCAGGTTTTCATTGCACCACTGCTGAATGTTCAAGTAACGCAATGATGGTTTTCAGCGGTCTATTCACACTCGAACCCGTGCTGTTCACGGTCTAGCGACTCAACACTGGTGAGTTCTTCTTTTTCCAGTTCAGACAATACAAACCTCAGAAACCATTGCAATCTACACTACAGAATGTTTCATTCATTCAGGCGAATCTTGAATTCATCTTGTTCTCCACTCCCAGCAGGTTTTCGTTTCACCACTGGTGAATGTCCAAGCAACCCAAGGCTGGTTTCAGCTGCGTGTTAACACTCGCAGCCGTGCTGTTCAATTGGCTATCCAGTGAACGCTGGTTAGCTCTTGGTTTTCCTTCCACACACCGAGCCTTCAGAAATCATTCTTATCTCCACTTCAGAATGTTCCATTCGTTCCCTGCGAATCTGGAATTCCTCTGACTCTCCACACCAGGCAGATTTTCCTAACAACACTGGTGAATGACCAGGTAATCCAATGCTGGTTTTCAGCGGCTGTTCACACTCACAGCCTTGCTGTTCAATTGGCAATCCAGTCAAACCTAGTCAGCTCTTCATTTTCCTGTCCACACAACCCAGCGTTCAGAAATCATTGGAATCTCTACTACAGAAATTTCCATTCATTCACTGTGAATCTGGAAATACTCTGAATCTGCATTCCAGGAAGGCTTTCGTTACACCACTGATGAATGTCCAAGTAATGCAATGCTGCTTCTTAGTGGTCTGTTCACACTCGAAACCGTGCTGTTCATTGGCTATCCACTCAATATCGGTCAGCTCTTCAATATCCTGTCCAGACTATCCAGATTCCTAAATGTTGGCAATCACCACTACAGAATGTTCCATTCAATCACGCGAATCTGGAATTCATCAGAGTCTCCACTCCTGGAAGGTTTTCGTGACACCACTGGTAAATGTCCAAGGAAGACAATGCTGGTTTTAAGCCGCCTGCTAACACACTCAGCCGTGCTGTTCAATTTGCTATCCACCCAACCCTATTCAGCTCTACATTTTCCTGTCCTCATAACCCAACCTTCAGAAATAATTGGTATCTCCTCCACAGAATGTTCCGTTCATTCACTGCGAATCTTAAATTCATCTGACTCTCAACTCCCGGCGGGTTATCGTTACACCACTTGTGAATGTCCAAGTAAGCCAATGCTGGTTTTCAGTGGCCTGTTCATACTAAGAGACGTGCTGTTCATTTGGCTATCCACTCCACCCTGTTCAGCTCTACATTTTCGTGTCCACAAAACCCAGCCTTCAGAAATCATTGGAATCACCACTAGAGAATGTTCCATTCATTCACTGCGAATCTGGAATTCCTCTGAACCTCCACTCCTGGCAGGTTTTCGTTACGCCACTGGTGAATGTCCAAGTAACTCAATACTGGTTTTCAGAGGCATGTTCAACTCGCAGAAGTGCTGTTCAATGGGCTATCCACTCAATATTGGTCAGCTCTTCATTTTCCTCTCCACACAAACCAGCCTTCAGAAATCATTGGGCTCTCCACTACAGACTGTTCCATTCATTCACTGCGATTCTGCAATTCATCTGACTCTCCGCTCCAGGCAGGTTTTCATTACAGCACTGGTGAATGACCAAGTAATCCAATGCTGGTTTTCAGCCGCCTTTTCACACTCGCAGTGTGCTGTTCAATTGTCTATCCACTCAAACCTGGTCAGCCTTTCATTTTCTTTTCCACAATATCAGACTTCAGAAATCATTGGAATCGCCAGTACAGAATGTTCCATTCATTCACTGCCAATCTGGAATTCATCTGAATCTGCACTCCAGGTAGGCTTTCATTACACCACTTATGAATGTCCAAGTAACACAATGCTGGTTTTCAGCGGTCTGTTCACACTCTAAGCCCTGCTTTTTACTGGGTATCCACACAACTGTGGTCAGCTCTTCATTTTCATGTCCAAACAATCCAGACTTGAGAAATCATTGCAATCTCCAGTACAGAATGTTCCATTCATTCACTGCGAATCTGGAATTCAACTGAATCTCCACTACCTGCAGATTTATCTTACACCACTTGTGAATGTCCAAGTAAAACAATGCTGGTTTTCAGAGGCCTGTTCATGTTCGCAGTCGTGCTGTTCAATTGGCTATCCACTCAACCTGTTTTGCTCCTCATTTTCCTGTGCACGCAACCCAGCCTTCAGAAATCATTGTAATCTCCACTACAGGATGTTCCATTCATTCACTGGGAATCTGGAATTCATCTGAATCTGCACTCCACGCAGGCTTTCGTTACACCACTGCTGAAAGTCGAAGTAATGCAATACTGGTTTTCAGTGGTCTGTTCACATTCGAAGCCGAGGCTTTTTACAGGCTATCCACTCAACACTGGTCAGCTCTTCATTTTCGTGTCCCCACAATCCAGATTTCAGAAATCATTGCAATCTCCACTACAGAATGTTCCATTCATTCACTGCGAGTCTGGAGTTTATCTGATTCTCCACTCCCGCCTGGTTAACATTACACCACTTGTGAATGTCCAAGTAAGCCAATGCTGGTTTTCAGAGGCCTGTTCATACTCGCAGCCGTGCTGTTTAATTGACAATTCACTCCACCCTGTTCAGCTCTTCATTGTCCCACCACACTACCAGCCTTCAGAAATCTTTGTTATCTCCACTACAGAATGTTCCATTCATTCACTGCGAATCTGGAATTCATCTGACTCTCAACTCCACGCAGGTTTTCATTACACCACTGTTGAATGTCCAAGTAACCCAATGCTGGTTTTCAGCGGCCTGTTCATATTCGCAGCCCTGCTGTTTACTTGGCTATCGATTCAAGCCTGGTCAGCTCTTCATTTTCCTGTCCACACAACACAGGCTTCAGAAATCATTGGAATCTCCTCTACAGAATGTTCCATTCATTCACTGCGAATGTGGAATTCAACTGACTCTCCACTCCATGCAGGTTTTCCTTACACCACTGATGAATGTCCAAGTAACCCAATGCTGGTTTTCAGCTGCATGTTCACACTCGCAGCCATGCTATACAATTGGCTTTCCACTAAATCCTGATTAGTTCTTGATTTTCCTTCCACACGACCCAGCCTTCAGAAATCGTTGGAATCTCCACTAGAGAATGTTCCATTCATTCACTGCGAATCTGGAATTCCTCTGAACCTCCACTCCCGGCAGGTTTTCGTTACACCACTGTTGAATGTCCAAGTAACCCAATGTTTTAAGTGTTTTCTTCACAAGCGCAGTGGTGCTGTTCAATTGGCTATCCACTCAACCCTGGCCAGCTCTACATTTTCCTGTCCACACCACAGAGACTGGAGAAATCATTGTTATCTCCACTACAGAATGTTCCATTCATTCACAGCGAATCTGGAATTCATCTGAATCTCCACTCCCGGCAGGTTTTCGTGACACCACTGGTAAATATCCAAGTAAGCCAATGCTGGTTTTAAGTGGCCTGCTCATACTCTCAGCCGTGCTGTTCAATTTGCTATCCACTCAACCCTCTTCAGCTCCATTTTCCTGTCCACATAACCCAAACTTCAGAAACAATTGGTATCTCCTCCACAGAATGTTCCATTCATTGACGGCAAATCTGAAATTCATCTAATTCTCAAGTCCCGTCAGGTTTTCGTTACACCACTTGTGAATGTCCAATTAAGCCAAAGCTGGTTTTCAGTGGCCTGTTCTTACTACGAGACGTGCTGTTCATTTGGCTATCCATTCCACCCTGTTCAGCTCTACATTTTCGTGTCCACAAAACCCAGCCTTCAGAAATCATTGGAATCACCACTAGAGAATGTTCCATTCATTCACTGCGAATCTGGAATTCATCTGAATCTCCACTCCCGGCAGGTTTTCATTGCACCACTGCTGAATGTTCAAGTAACGCAATGATGGTTTTCAGCGGTCTATTCACACTCGAACCCGTGCTGTTCACGGTCTAGCGACTCAACACTGGTGAGTTCTTCTTTTTCCAGTTCAGACAATACAAACCTCAGAAACCATTGCAATCTACACTACAGAATGTTTCATTCATTCAGGCGAATCTTGAATTCATCTTGTTCTCCACTCCCAGCAGGTTTTCGTTTCACCACTGGTGAATGTCCAAGCAACCCAAGGCTGGTTTCAGCTGCGTGTTAACACTCGCAGCCGTGCTGTTCAATTGGCTATCCAGTGAACGCTGGTTAGCTCTTGATTTTCCTTCCACACACCGAGCCTTCAGAAATCATTCTTATCTCCACTTCAGAATGTTCCATTCGTTCCCTGCGAATCTGGAATTCCTCTGACTCTCCACACCAGGCAGATTTTCCTAACAACACTGGTGAATGACCAGGTAATCCAATGCTGGTTTTCAGCGGCTGTTCACACTCACAGCCTTGCTGTTCAATTGGCAATCCAGTCAAACCTAGTCAGCTCTTCATTTTCCTGTCCACACAACCCAGCGTTCAGAAATCATTGGAATCTCTACTACAGAAATTTCCATTCATTCACTGTGAATCTGGAAATACTCTGAATCTGCATTCCAGGAAGGCTTTCGTTACACCACTGATGAATGTCCAAGTAATGCAATGCTGCTTCTTAGTGGTCTGTTCACACTCGAAACCGTGCTGTTCATTGGCTATCCACTCAATATCGGTCAGCTCTTCAATATCCTGTCCAGACTATCCAGATTCCTAAATGTTGGCAATCACCACTACAGAATGTTCCATTCAATCACGCGAATCTGGAATTCATCAGAGTCTCCACTCCTGGAAGGTTTTCGTGACACCACTGGTAAATGTCCAAGGAAGACAATGCTGGTTTTAAGCCGCCTGCTAACACACTCAGCCGTGCTGTTCAATTTGCTATCCACCCAACCCTATTCAGCTCTACATTTTCCTGTCCTCATAACCCAACCTTCAGAAATAATTGGTATCTCCTCCACAGAATGTTCCGTTCATTCACTGCGAATCTTAAATTCATCTGACTCTCAACTCCCGGCGGGTTATCGTTACACCACTTGTGAATGTCCAAGTAAGCCAATGCTGGTTTTCAGTGGCCTGTTCATACTAAGAGACGTGCTGTTCATTTGGCTATCCACTCCACCCTGTTCAGCTCTACATTTTCGTGTCCACAAAACCCAGCCTTCAGAAATCATTGGAATCACCACTAGAGAATGTTCCATTCATTCACTGCGAATCTGGAATTCCTCTGAACCTCCACTCCTGGCAGGTTTTCGTTACGCCACTGGTGAATGTCCAAGTAACTCAATACTGGTTTTCAGAGGCATGTTCAACTCGCAGAAGTGCTGTTCAATGGGCTATCCACTCAATATTGGTCAGCTCTTCATTTTCCTCTCCACACAAACCAGCCTTCAGAAATCATTGGGCTCTCCACTACAGACTGTTCCATTCATTCACTGCGATTCTGCAATTCATCTGACTCTCCGCTCCAGGCAGGTTTTCATTACAGCACTGGTGAATGACCAAGTAATCCAATGCTGGTTTTCAGCCGCCTTTTCACACTCGCAGTGTGCTGTTCAATTGTCTATCCACTCAAACCTGGTCAGCCTTTCATTTTCTTTTCCACAATATCAGACTTCAGAAATCATTGGAATCGCCAGTACAGAATGTTCCATTCATTCACTGCCAATCTGGAATTCATCTGAATCTGCACTCCAGGTAGGCTTTCATTACACCACTTATGAATGTCCAAGTAACACAATGCTGGTTTTCAGCGGTCTGTTCACACTCTAAGCCCTGCTTTTTACTGGGTATCCACACAACTGTGGTCAGCTCTTCATTTTCATGTCCAAACAATCCAGACTTGAGAAATCATTGCAATCTCCAGTACAGAATGTTCCATTCATTCACTGCGAATCTGGAATTCAACTGAATCTCCACTACCTGCAGATTTATCTTACACCACTTGTGAATGTCCAAGTAAAACAATGCTGGTTTTCAGAGGCCTGTTCATGTTCGCAGTCGTGCTGTTCAATTGGCTATCCACTCAACCTGTTTTGCTCCTCATTTTCCTGTGCACACAACCCAGCCTTCAGAAATCATTGTAATCTCCACTACAGGATGTTCCATTCATTCACTGGGAATCTGGAATTCATCTGAATCTGCACTCCACGCAGGCTTTCGTTACACCACTGCTGAAAGTCGAAGTAATGCAATACTGGTTTTCAGTGGTCTGTTCACATTCGAAGCCGAGGCTTTTTACAGGCTATCCACTCAACACTGGTCAGCTCTTCATTTTCGTGTCCCCACAATCCAGATTTCAGAAATCATTGCAATCTCCACTACAGAATGTTCCATTCATTCACTGCGAGTCTGGAGTTTATCTGATTCTCCACTCCCGCCTGGTTAACATTACACCACTTGTGAATGTCCAAGTAAGCCAATGCTGGTTTTCAGAGGCCTGTTCATACTCGCAGCCGTGCTGTTTAATTGACAATTCACTCCACCCTGTTCAGCTCTTCATTGTCCCACCACACTACCAGCCTTCAGAAATCTTTGTTATCTCCACTACAGAATGTTCCATTCATTCACTGCGAATCTGGAATTCATCTGACTCTCAACTCCACGCAGGTTTTCATTACACCACTGTTGAATGTCCAAGTAACCCAATGCTGGTTTTCAGCGGCCTGTTCATATTCGCAGCCCTGCTGTTTACTTGGCTATCGATTCAAGCCTGGTCAGCTCTTCATTTTCCTGTCCACACAACACAGGCTTCAGAAATCATTGGAATCTCCTCTACAGAATGTTCCATTCATTCACTGCGAATGTGGAATTCAACTGACTCTCCACTCCATGCAGGTTTTCCTTACACCACTGATGAATGTCCAAGTAACCCAATGCTGGTTTTCAGCTGCATGTTCACACTCGCAGCCATGCTATACAATTGGCTTTCCACTAAATCCTGATTAGTTCTTGATTTTCCTTCCACACGACCCAGCCTTCAGAAATCGTTGGAATCTCCACTAGAGAATGTTCCATTCATTCACTGCGAATCTGGAATTCCTCTGAACCTCCACTCCCGGCAGGTTTTCGTTACACCACTGTTGAATGTCCAAGTAACCCAATGTTTTAAGTGTTTTCTTCACAAGCGCAGTGGTGCTGTTCAATTGGCTATCCACTCAACCCTGGCCAGCTCTACATTTTCCTGTCCACACCACAGAGACTGGAGAAATCATTGTTATCTCCACTACAGAATGTTCCATTCATTCACAGCGAATCTGGAATTCATCTGAATCTCCACTCCCGGCAGGTTTTCGTGACACCACTGGTAAATATCCAAGTAAGCCAATGCTGGTTTTAAGTGGCCTGCTCATACTCTCAGCCGTGCTGTTCAATTTGCTATCCACTCAACCCTCTTCAGCTCCATTTTCCTGTCCACATAACCCAAACTTCAGAAACAATTGGTATCTCCTCCACAGAATGTTCCATTCATTGACGGCAAATCTGAAATTCATCTAATTCTCAACTCCCGTCAGGTTTTCGTTACACCACTTGTGAATGTCCAATTAAGCCAAAGCTGGTTTTCAGTGGCCTGTTCTTACTACGAGACGTGCTGTTCATTTGGCTATCCATTCCACCCTGTTCAGCTCTACATTTTCGTGTCCACAAAACCCAGCCTTCAGAAATCATTGGAATCACCACTAGAGAATGTTCCATTCATTCACTGCGAATCTGGAATTCATCTGAATCTCCACTCCCGGCAGGTTTTCATTGCACCACTGCTGAATGTTCAAGTAACGCAATGATGGTTTTCAGCGGTCTATTCACACTCGAACCCGTGCTGTTCACGGTCTAGCGACTCAACACTGGTGAGTTCTTCTTTTTCCAGTTCAGACAATACAAACCTCAGAAACCATTGCAATCTACACTACAGAATGTTTCATTCATTCAGGCGAATCTTGAATTCATCTTGTTCTCCACTCCCAGCAGGTTTTCGTTTCACCACTGGTGAATGTCCAAGCAACCCAAGGCTGGTTTCAGCTGCGTGTTAACACTCGCAGCCGTGCTGTTCAATTGGCTATCCAGTGAACGCTGGTTAGCTCTTGATTTTCCTTCCACACACCGAGCCTTCAGAAATCATTCTTATCTCCACTTCAGAATGTTCCATTCGTTCCCTGCGAATCTGGAATTCCTCTGACTCTCCACACCAGGCAGATTTTCCTAACAACACTGGTGAATGACCAGGTAATCCAATGCTGGTTTTCAGCGGCTGTTCACACTCACAGCCTTGCTGTTCAATTGGCAATCCAGTCAAACCTAGTCAGCTCTTCATTTTCCTGTCCACACAACACAGGCTTCAGAAATCATTGGAATCTCCTCTACAGAATGTTCCATTCATTCACTGCGAATGTGGAATTCAACTGACTCTCCACTCCATGCAGGTTTTCCTTACACCACTGATGAATGTCCAAGTAACCCAATGCTGGTTTTCAGCTGCATGTTCACACTCGCAGCCATGCTATACAATTGGCTTTCCACTAAATCCTGATTAGTTCTTGATTTTCCTTCCACACGACCCAGCCTTCAGAAATCGTTGGAATCTCCACTAGAGAATGTTCCATTCATTCACTGCGAATCTGGAATTCCTCTGAACCTCCACTCCCGGCAGGTTTTCGTTACACCACTGTTGAATGTCCAAGTAACCCAATGTTTTAAGTGTTTTCTTCACAAGCGCAGTGGTGCTGTTCAATTGGCTATCCACTCAACCCTGGCCAGCTCTACATTTTCCTGTCCACACCACAGAGACTGGAGAAATCATTGTTATCTCCACTACAGAATGTTCCATTCATTCACAGCGAATCTGGAATTCATCTGAATCTCCACTCCCGGCAGGTTTTCGTGACACCACTGGTAAATATCCAAGTAAGCCAATGCTGGTTTTAAGTGGCCTGCTCATACTCTCAGCCGTGCTGTTCAATTTGCTATCCACTCAACCCTCTTCAGCTCCATTTTCCTGTCCACATAACCCAAACTTCAGAAACAATTGGTATCTCCTCCACAGAATGTTCCATTCATTGACGGCAAATCTGAAATTCATCTAATTCTCAACTCCCGTCAGGTTTTCGTTACACCACTTGTGAATGTCCAATTAAGCCAAAGCTGGTTTTCAGTGGCCTGTTCTTACTACGAGACGTGCTGTTCATTTGGCTATCCATTCCACCCTGTTCAGCTCTACATTTTCGTGTCCACAAAACCCAGCCTTCAGAAATCATTGGAATCACCACTAGAGAATGTTCCATTCATTCACTGCGAATCTGGAATTCATCTGAATCTCCACTCCCGGCAGGTTTTCATTGCACCACTGCTGAATGTTCAAGTAACGCAATGATGGTTTTCAGCGGTCTATTCACACTCGAACCCGTGCTGTTCACGGTCTAGCGACTCAACACTGGTGAGTTCTTCTTTTTCCAGTTCAGACAATACAAACCTCAGAAACCATTGCAATCTACACTACAGAATGTTTCATTCATTCAGGCGAATCTTGAATTCATCTTGTTCTCCACTCCCAGCAGGTTTTCGTTTCACCACTGGTGAATGTCCAAGCAACCCAAGGCTGGTTTCAGCTGCGTGTTAACACTCGCAGCCGTGCTGTTCAATTGGCTATCCAGTGAACGCTGGTTAGCTCTTGATTTTCCTTCCACACACCGAGCCTTCAGAAATCATTCTTATCTCCACTTCAGAATGTTCCATTCGTTCCCTGCGAATCTGGAATTCCTCTGACTCTCCACACCAGGCAGATTTTCCTAACAACACTGGTGAATGACCAGGTAATCCAATGCTGGTTTTCAGCGGCTGTTCACACTCACAGCCTTGCTGTTCAATTGGCAATCCAGTCAAACCTAGTCAGCTCTTCATTTTCCTGTCCACACAACCCAGCGTTCAGAAATCATTGGAATCTCTACTACAGAAATTTCCATTCATTCACTGTGAATCTGGAAATACTCTGAATCTGCATTCCAGGAAGGCTTTCGTTACACCACTGATGAATGTCCAAGTAATGCAATGCTGCTTCTTAGTGGTCTGTTCACACTCGAAACCGTGCTGTTCATTGGCTATCCACTCAATATCGGTCAGCTCTTCAATATCCTGTCCAGACTATCCAGATTCCTAAATGTTGGCAATCACCACTACAGAATGTTCCATTCAATCACGTGAATCTGGAATTCATCAGAGTCTCCACTCCTGGAAGGTTTTCGTGACACCACTGGTAAATGTCCAAGGAAGACAATGCTGGTTTTAAGCCGCCTGCTAACACACTCAGCCGTGCTGTTCAATTTGCTATCCACCCAACCCTATTCAGCTCTACATTTTCCTGTCCTCATAACCCAACCTTCAGAAATAATTGGTATCTCCTCCACAGAATGTTCCGTTCATTCACTGCGAATCTTAAATTCATCTGACTCTCAACTCCCGGCGGGTTATCGTTACACCACTTGTGAATGTCCAAGTAAGCCAATGCTGGTTTTCAGTGGCCTGTTCATACTAAGAGACGTGCTGTTCATTTGGCTATCCACTCCACCCTGTTCAGCTCTACATTTTCGTGTCCACAAAACCCAGCCTTCAGAAATCATTGGAATCACCACTAGAGAATGTTCCATTCATTCACTGCGAATCTGGAATTCCTCTGAACCTCCACTCCTGGCAGGTTTTCGTTACGCCACTGGTGAATGTCCAAGTAACTCAATACTGGTTTTCAGAGGCATGTTCAACTCGCAGAAGTGCTGTTCAATGGGCTATCCACTCAATATTGGTCAGCTCTTCATTTTCCTCTCCACACAAACCAGCCTTCAGAAATCATTGGGCTCTCCACTACAGACTGTTCCATTCATTCACTGCGATTCTGCAATTCATCTGACTCTCCGCTCCAGGCAGGTTTTCATTACAGCACTGGTGAATGACCAAGTAATCCAATGCTGGTTTTCAGCCGCCTTTTCACACTCGCAGTGTGCTGTTCAATTGTCTATCCACTCAAACCTGGTCAGCCTTTCATTTTCTTTTCCACAATATCAGACTTCAGAAATCATTGGAATCGCCAGTACAGAATGTTCCATTCATTCACTGCCAATCTGGAATTCATCTGAATCTGCACTCCAGGTAGGCTTTCATTACACCACTTATGAATGTCCAAGTAACACAATGCTGGTTTTCAGCGGTCTGTTCACACTCTAAGCCCTGCTTTTTACTGGGTATCCACACAACTGTGGTCAGCTCTTCATTTTCATGTCCAAACAATCCAGACTTGAGAAATCATTGCAATCTCCAGTACAGAATGTTCCATTCATTCACTGCGAATCTGGAATTCAACTGAATCTCCACTACCTGCAGATTTATCTTACACCACTTGTGAATGTCCAAGTAAAACAATGCTGGTTTTCAGAGGCCTGTTCATGTTCGCAGTCGTGCTGTTCAATTGGCTATCCACTCAACCTGTTTTGCTCCTCATTTTCCTGTGCACACAACCCAGCCTTCAGAAATCATTGTAATCTCCACTACAGGATGTTCCATTCATTCACTGGGAATCTGGAATTCATCTGAATCTGCACTCCACGCAGGCTTTCGTTACACCACTGCTGAAAGTCGAAGTAATGCAATACTGGTTTTCAGTGGTCTGTTCACATTCGAAGCCGAGGCTTTTTACAGGCTATCCACTCAACACTGGTCAGCTCTTCATTTTCGTGTCCCCACAATCCAGATTTCAGAAATCATTGCAATCTCCACTACAGAATGTTCCATTCATTCACTGCGAGTCTGGAGTTTATCTGATTCTCCACTCCCGCCTGGTTAACATTACACCACTTGTGAATGTCCAAGTAAGCCAATGCTGGTTTTCAGAGGCCTGTTCATACTCGCAGCCGTGCTGTTTAATTGACAATTCACTCCACCCTGTTCAGCTCTTCATTGTCCCACCACACTACCAGCCTTCAGAAATCTTTGTTATCTCCACTACAGAATGTTCCATTCATTCACTGCGAATCTGGAATTCATCTGACTCTCAACTCCACGCAGGTTTTCATTACACCACTGTTGAATGTCCAAGTAACCCAATGCTGGTTTTCAGCGGCCTGTTCATATTCGCAGCCCTGCTGTTTACTTGGCTATCGATTCAAGCCTGGTCAGCTCTTCATTTTCCTGTCCACACAACACAGGCTTCAGAAATCATTGGAATCTCCTCTACAGAATGTTCCATTCATTCACTGCGAATGTGGAATTCAACTGACTCTCCACTCCATGCAGGTTTTCCTTACACCACTGATGAATGTCCAAGTAACCCAATGCTGGTTTTCAGCTGCATGTTCACACTCGCAGCCATGCTATACAATTGGCTTTCCACTAAATCCTGATTAGTTCTTGATTTTCCTTCCACACGACCCAGCCTTCAGAAATCGTTGGAATCTCCACTAGAGAATGTTCCATTCATTCACTGCGAATCTGGAATTCCTCTGAACCTCCACTCCCGGCAGGTTTTCGTTACACCACTGTTGAATGTCCAAGTAACCCAATGTTTTAAGTGTTTTCTTCACAAGCGCAGTGGTGCTGTTCAATTGGCTATCCACTCAACCCTGGCCAGCTCTACATTTTCCTGTCCACACCACAGAGACTGGAGAAATCATTGTTATCTCCACTACAGAATGTTCCATTCATTCACAGCGAATCTGGAATTCATCTGAATCTCCACTCCCGGCAGGTTTTCGTGACACCACTGGTAAATATCCAAGTAAGCCAATGCTGGTTTTAAGTGGCCTGCTCATACTCTCAGCCGTGCTGTTCAATTTGCTATCCACTCAACCCTCTTCAGCTCCATTTTCCTGTCCACATAACCCAAACTTCAGAAACAATTGGTATCTCCTCCACAGAATGTTCCATTCATTGACGGCAAATCTGAAATTCATCTAATTCTCAACTCCCGTCAGGTTTTCGTTACACCACTTGTGAATGTCCAATTAAGCCAAAGCTGGTTTTCAGTGGCCTGTTCTTACTACGAGACGTGCTGTTCATTTGGCTATCCATTCCACCCTGTTCAGCTCTACATTTTCGTGTCCACAAAACCCAGCCTTCAGAAATCATTGGAATCACCACTAGAGAATGTTCCATTCATTCACTGCGAATCTGGAATTCATCTGAATCTCCACTCCCGGCAGGTTTTCATTGCACCACTGCTGAATGTTCAAGTAACGCAATGATGGTTTTCAGCGGTCTATTCACACTCGAACCCGTGCTGTTCACGGTCTAGCGACTCAACACTGGTGAGTTCTTCTTTTTCCAGTTCAGACAATACAAACCTCAGAAACCATTGCAATCTACACTACAGAATGTTTCATTCATTCACGCGAATCTTGAATTCATCTTGTTCTCCACTCCCAGCAGGTTTTCGTTTCACCACTGGTGAATGTCCAAGCAACCCAAGGCTGGTTTCAGCTGCGTGTTAACACTCGCAGCCGTGCTGTTCAATTGGCTATCCAGTGAACGCTGGTTAGCTCTTGATTTTCCTTCCACACACCGAGCCTTCAGAAATCATTCTTATCTCCACTTCAGAATGTTCCATTCGTTCCCTGCGAATCTGGAATTCCTCTGACTCTCCACACCAGGCAGATTTTCCTAACAACACTGGTGAATGACCAGGTAATCCAATGCTGGTTTTCAGCGGCTGTTCACACTCACAGCCTTGCTGTTCAATTGGCAATCCAGTCAAACCTAGTCAGCTCTTCATTTTCCTGTCCACACAACCCAGCGTTCAGAAATCATTGGAATCTCTACTACAGAAATTTCCATTCATTCACTGTGAATCTGGAAATACTCTGAATCTGCATTCCAGGAAGGCTTTCGTTACACCACTGATGAATGTCCAAGTAATGCAATGCTGCTTCTTAGTGGTCTGTTCACACTCGAAACCGTGCTGTTCATTGGCTATCCACTCAATATCGGTCAGCTCTTCAATATCCTGTCCAGACTATCCAGATTCCTAAATGTTGGCAATCACCACTACAGAATGTTCCATTCAATCACGCGAATCTGGAATTCATCAGAGTCTCCACTCCTGGAAGGTTTTCGTGACACCACTGGTAAATGTCCAAGGAAGACAATGCTGGTTTTAAGCCGCCTGCTAACACACTCAGCCGTGCTGTTCAATTTGCTATCCACCCAACCCTATTCAGCTCTACATTTTCCTGTCCTCATAACCCAACCTTCAGAAATAATTGGTATCTCCTCCACAGAATGTTCCGTTCATTCACTGCGAATCTTAAATTCATCTGACTCTCAACTCCCGGCGGGTTATCGTTACACCACTTGTGAATGTCCAAGTAAGCCAATGCTGGTTTTCAGTGGCCTGTTCATACTAAGAGACGTGCTGTTCATTTGGCTATCCACTCCACCCTGTTCAGCTCTACATTTTCGTGTCCACAAAACCCAGCCTTCAGAAATCATTGGAATCACCACTAGAGAATGTTCCATTCATTCACTGCGAATCTGGAATTCCTCTGAACCTCCACTCCTGGCAGGTTTTCGTTACGCCACTGGTGAATGTCCAAGTAACTCAATACTGGTTTTCAGAGGCATGTTCAACTCGCAGAAGTGCTGTTCAATGGGCTATCCACTCAATATTGGTCAGCTCTTCATTTTCCTCTCCACACAAACCAGCCTTCAGAAATCATTGGGCTCTCCACTACAGACTGTTCCATTCATTCACTGCGATTCTGCAATTCATCTGACTCTCCGCTCCAGGCAGGTTTTCATTACAGCACTGGTGAATGACCAAGTAATCCAATGCTGGTTTTCAGCCGCCTTTTCACACTCGCAGTGTGCTGTTCAATTGTCTATCCACTCAAACCTGGTCAGCCTTTCATTTTCTTTTCCACAATATCAGACTTCAGAAATCATTGGAATCGCCAGTACAGAATGTTCCATTCATTCACTGCCAATCTGGAATTCATCTGAATCTGCACTCCAGGTAGGCTTTCATTACACCACTTATGAATGTCCAAGTAACACAATGCTGGTTTTCAGCGGTCTGTTCACACTCTAAGCCCTGCTTTTTACTGGGTATCCACACAACTGTGGTCAGCTCTTCATTTTCATGTCCAAACAATCCAGACTTGAGAAATCATTGCAATCTCCAGTACAGAATGTTCCATTCATTCACTGCGAATCTGGAATTCAACTGAATCTCCACTACCTGCAGATTTATCTTACACCACTTGTGAATGTCCAAGTAAAACAATGCTGGTTTTCAGAGGCCTGTTCATGTTCGCAGTCGTGCTGTTCAATTGGCTATCCACTCAACCTGTTTTGCTCCTCATTTTCCTGTGCACGCAACCCAGCCTTCAGAAATCATTGTAATCTCCACTACAGGATGTTCCATTCATTCACTGGGAATCTGGAATTCATCTGAATCTGCACTCCACGCAGGCTTTCGTTACACCACTGCTGAAAGTCGAAGTAATGCAATACTGGTTTTCAGTGGTCTGTTCACATTCGAAGCCGAGGCTTTTTACAGGCTATCCACTCAACACTGGTCAGCTCTTCATTTTCGTGTCCCCACAATCCAGATTTCAGAAATCATTGCAATCTCCACTACAGAATGTTCCATTCATTCACTGCGAGTCTGGAGTTTATCTGATTCTCCACTCCCGCCTGGTTAACATTACACCACTTGTGAATGTCCAAGTAAGCCAATGCTGGTTTTCAGAGGCCTGTTCATACTCGCAGCCGTGCTGTTTAATTGACAATTCACTCCACCCTGTTCAGCTCTTCATTGTCCCACCACACTACCAGCCTTCAGAAATCTTTGTTATCTCCACTACAGAATGTTCCATTCATTCACTGCGAATCTGGAATTCATCTGACTCTCAACTCCACGCAGGTTTTCATTACACCACTGTTGAATGTCCAAGTAACCCAATGCTGGTTTTCAGCGGCCTGTTCATATTCGCAGCCCTGCTGTTTACTTGGCTATCGATTCAAGCCTGGTCAGCTCTTCATTTTCCTGTCCACACAACACAGGCTTCAGAAATCATTGGAATCTCCTCTACAGAATGTTCCATTCATTCACTGCGAATGTGGAATTCAACTGACTCTCCACTCCATGCAGGTTTTCCTTACACCACTGATGAATGTCCAAGTAACCCAATGCTGGTTTTCAGCTGCATGTTCACACTCGCAGCCATGCTATACAATTGGCTTTCCACTAAATCCTGATTAGTTCTTGATTTTCCTTCCACACGACCCAGCCTTCAGAAATCGTTGGAATCTCCACTAGAGAATGTTCCATTCATTCACTGCGAATCTGGAATTCCTCTGAACCTCCACTCCCGGCAGGTTTTCGTTACACCACTGTTGAATGTCCAAGTAACCCAATGTTTTAAGTGTTTTCTTCACAAGCGCAGTGGTGCTGTTCAATTGGCTATCCACTCAACCCTGGCCAGCTCTACATTTTCCTGTCCACACCACAGAGACTGGAGAAATCATTGTTATCTCCACTACAGAATGTTCCATTCATTCACAGCGAATCTGGAATTCATCTGAATCTCCACTCCCGGCAGGTTTTCGTGACACCACTGGTAAATATCCAAGTAAGCCAATGCTGGTTTTAAGTGGCCTGCTCATACTCTCAGCCGTGCTGTTCAATTTGCTATCCACTCAACCCTCTTCAGCTCCATTTTCCTGTCCACATAACCCAAACTTCAGAAACAATTGGTATCTCCTCCACAGAATGTTCCATTCATTGACGGCAAATCTGAAATTCATCTAATTCTCAACTCCCGTCAGGTTTTCGTTACACCACTTGTGAATGTCCAATTAAGCCAAAGCTGGTTTTCAGTGGCCTGTTCTTACTACGAGACGTGCTGTTCATTTGGCTATCCATTCCACCCTGTTCAGCTCTACATTTTCGTGTCCACAAAACCCAGCCTTCAGAAATCATTGGAATCACCACTAGAGAATGTTCCATTCATTCACTGCGAATCTGGAATTCATCTGAATCTCCACTCCCGGCAGGTTTTCATTGCACCACTGCTGAATGTTCAAGTAACGCAATGATGGTTTTCAGCGGTCTATTCACACTCGAACCCGTGCTGTTCACGGTCTAGCGACTCAACACTGGTGAGTTCTTCTTTTTCCAGTTCAGACAATACAAACCTCAGAAACCATTGCAATCTACACTACAGAATGTTTCATTCATTCACGCGAATCTTGAATTCATCTTGTTCTCCACTCCCAGCAGGTTTTCGTTTCACCACTGGTGAATGTCCAAGCAACCCAAGGCTGGTTTCAGCTGCGTGTTAACACTCGCAGCCGTGCTGTTCAATTGGCTATCCAGTGAACGCTGGTTAGCTCTTGATTTTCCTTCCACACACCGAGCCTTCAGAAATCATTCTTATCTCCACTTCAGAATGTTCCATTCGTTCCCTGCGAATCTGGAATTCCTCTGACTCTCCACACCAGGCAGATTTTCCTAACAACACTGGTGAATGACCAGGTAATCCAATGCTGGTTTTCAGCGGCTGTTCACACTCACAGCCTTGCTGTTCAATTGGCAATCCAGTCAAACCTAGTCAGCTCTTCATTTTCCTGTCCACACAACCCAGCGTTCAGAAATCATTGGAATCTCTACTACAGAAATTTCCATTCATTCACTGTGAATCTGGAAATACTCTGAATCTGCATTCCAGGAAGGCTTTCGTTACACCACTGATGAATGTCCAAGTAATGCAATGCTGCTTCTTAGTGGTCTGTTCACACTCGAAACCGTGCTGTTCATTGGCTATCCACTCAATATCGGTCAGCTCTTCAATATCCTGTCCAGACTATCCAGATTCCTAAATGTTGGCAATCACCACTACAGAATGTTCCATTCAATCACGCGAATCTGGAATTCATCAGAGTCTCCACTCCTGGAAGGTTTTCGTGACACCACTGGTAAATGTCCAAGGAAGACAATGCTGGTTTTAAGCCGCCTGCTAACACACTCAGCCGTGCTGTTCAATTTGCTATCCACCCAACCCTATTCAGCTCTACATTTTCCTGTCCTCATAACCCAACCTTCAGAAATAATTGGTATCTCCTCCACAGAATGTTCCGTTCATTCACTGCGAATCTTAAATTCATCTGACTCTCAACTCCCGGCGGGTTATCGTTACACCACTTGTGAATGTCCAAGTAAGCCAATGCTGGTTTTCAGTGGCCTGTTCATACTAAGAGACGTGCTGTTCATTTGGCTATCCACTCCACCCTGTTCAGCTCTACATTTTCGTGTCCACAAAACCCAGCCTTCAGAAATCATTGGAATCACCACTAGAGAATGTTCCATTCATTCACTGCGAATCTGGAATTCCTCTGAACCTCCACTCCTGGCAGGTTTTCGTTACGCCACTGGTGAATGTCCAAGTAACTCAATACTGGTTTTCAGAGGCATGTTCAACTCGCAGAAGTGCTGTTCAATGGGCTATCCACTCAATATTGGTCAGCTCTTCATTTTCCTCTCCACACAAACCAGCCTTCAGAAATCATTGGGCTCTCCACTACAGACTGTTCCATTCATTCACTGCGATTCTGCAATTCATCTGACTCGCCGCTCCAGGCAGGTTTTCATTACAGCACTGGTGAATGACCAAGTAATCCAATGCTGGTTTTCAGCCGCCTTTTCACACTCGCAGTGTGCTGTTCAATTGTCTATCCACTCAAACCTGGTCAGCCTTTCATTTTCTTTTCCACAATATCAGACTTCAGAAATCATTGGAATCGCCAGTACAGAATGTTCCATTCATTCACTGCCAATCTGGAATTCATCTGAATCTGCACTCCAGGTAGGCTTTCATTACACCACTTATGAATGTCCAAGTAACACAATGCTGGTTTTCAGCGGTCTGTTCACACTCTAAGCCCTGCTTTTTACTGGGTATCCACACAACTGTGGTCAGCTCTTCATTTTCATGTCCAAACAATCCAGACTTGAGAAATCATTGCAATCTCCAGTACAGAATGTTCCATTCATTCACTGCGAATCTGGAATTCAACTGAATCTCCACTACCTGCAGATTTATCTTACACCACTTGTGAATGTCCAAGTAAAACAATGCTGGTTTTCAGAGGCCTGTTCATGTTCGCAGTCGTGCTGTTCAATTGGCTATCCACTCAACCTGTTTTGCTCCTCATTTTCCTGTGCACACAACCCAGCCTTCAGAAATCATTGTAATCTCCACTACAGGATGTTCCATTCATTCACTGGGAATCTGGAATTCATCTGAATCTGCACTCCACGCAGGCTTTCGTTACACCACTGCTGAAAGTCGAAGTAATGCAATACTGGTTTTCAGTGGTCTGTTCACATTCGAAGCCGAGGCTTTTTACAGGCTATCCACTCAACACTGGTCAGCTCTTCATTTTCGTGTCCCCACAATCCAGATTTCAGAAATCATTGCAATCTCCACTACAGAATGTTCCATTCATTCACTGCGAGTCTGGAGTTTATCTGATTCTCCACTCCCGCCTGGTTAACATTACACCACTTGTGAATGTCCAAGTAAGCCAATGCTGGTTTTCAGAGGCCTGTTCATACTCGCAGCCGTGCTGTTTAATTGACAATTCACTCCACCCTGTTCAGCTCTTCATTGTCCCACCACACTACCAGCCTTCAGAAATCTTTGTTATCTCCACTACAGAATGTTCCATTCATTCACTGCGAATCTGGAATTCATCTGACTCTCAACTCCACGCAGGTTTTCATTACACCACTGTTGAATGTCCAAGTAACCCAATGCTGGTTTTCAGCGGCCTGTTCATATTCGCAGCCCTGCTGTTTACTTGGCTATCGATTCAAGCCTGGTCAGCTCTTCATTTTCCTGTCCACACAACACAGGCTTCAGAAATCATTGGAATCTCCTCTACAGAATGTTCCATTCATTCACTGCGAATGTGGAATTCAACTGACTCTCCACTCCATGCAGGTTTTCCTTACACCACTGATGAATGTCCAAGTAACCCAATGCTGGTTTTCAGCTGCATGTTCACACTCGCAGCCATGCTATACAATTGGCTTTCCACTAAATCCTGATTAGTTCTTGATTTTCCTTCCACACGACCCAGCCTTCAGAAATCGTTGGAATCTCCACTAGAGAATGTTCCATTCATTCACTGCGAATCTGGAATTCCTCTGAACCTCCACTCCCGGCAGGTTTTCGTTACACCACTGTTGAATGTCCAAGTAACCCAATGTTTTAAGTGTTTTCTTCACAAGCGCAGTGGTGCTGTTCAATTGGCTATCCACTCAACCCTGGCCAGCTCTACATTTTCCTGTCCACACCACAGAGACTGGAGAAATCATTGTTATCTCCACTACAGAATGTTCCATTCATTCACAGCGAATCTGGAATTCATCTGAATCTCCACTCCCGGCAGGTTTTCGTGACACCACTGGTAAATATCCAAGTAAGCCAATGCTGGTTTTAAGTGGCCTGCTCATACTCTCAGCCGTGCTGTTCAATTTGCTATCCACTCAACCCTCTTCAGCTCCATTTTCCTGTCCACATAACCCAAACTTCAGAAACAATTGGTATCTCCTCCACAGAATGTTCCATTCATTGACGGCAAATCTGAAATTCATCTAATTCTCAAGTCCCGTCAGGTTTTCGTTACACCACTTGTGAATGTCCAATTAAGCCAAAGCTGGTTTTCAGTGGCCTGTTCTTACTACGAGACGTGCTGTTCATTTGGCTATCCATTCCACCCTGTTCAGCTCTACATTTTCGTGTCCACAAAACCCAGCCTTCAGAAATCATTGGAATCACCACTAGAGAATGTTCCATTCATTCACTGCGAATCTGGAATTCATCTGAATCTCCACTCCCGGCAGGTTTTCATTGCACCACTGCTGAATGTTCAAGTAACGCAATGATGGTTTTCAGCGGTCTATTCACACTCGAACCCGTGCTGTTCACGGTCTAGCGACTCAACACTGGTGAGTTCTTCTTTTTCCAGTTCAGACAATACAAACCTCAGAAACCATTGCAATCTACACTACAGAATGTTTCATTCATTCAGGCGAATCTTGAATTCATCTTGTTCTCCACTCCCAGCAGGTTTTCGTTTCACCACTGGTGAATGTCCAAGCAACCCAAGGCTGGTTTCAGCTGCGTGTTAACACTCGCAGCCGTGCTGTTCAATTGGCTATCCAGTGAACGCTGGTTAGCTCTTGATTTTCCTTCCACACACCGAGCCTTCAGAAATCATTCTTATCTCCACTTCAGAATGTTCCATTCGTTCCCTGCGAATCTGGAATTCCTCTGACTCTCCACACCAGGCAGATTTTCCTAACAACACTGGTGAATGACCAGGTAATCCAATGCTGGTTTTCAGCGGCTGTTCACACTCACAGCCTTGCTGTTCAATTGGCAATCCAGTCAAACCTAGTCAGCTCTTCATTTTCCTGTCCACACAACCCAGCGTTCAGAAATCATTGGAATCTCTACTACAGAAATTTCCATTCATTCACTGTGAATCTGGAAATACTCTGAATCTGCATTCCAGGAAGGCTTTCGTTACACCACTGATGAATGTCCAAGTAATGCAATGCTGCTTCTTAGTGGTCTGTTCACACTCGAAACCGTGCTGTTCATTGGCTATCCACTCAATATCGGTCAGCTCTTCAATATCCTGTCCAGACTATCCAGATTCCTAAATGTTGGCAATCACCACTACAGAATGTTCCTTTCAATCACGCGAATCTGGAATTCATCAGAGTCTCCACTCCTGGAAGGTTTTCGTGACACCACTGGTAAATGTCCAAGGAAGACAATGCTGGTTTTAAGCCGCCTGCTAACACACTCAGCCGTGCTGTTCAATTTGCTATCCACCCAACCCTATTCAGCTCTACATTTTCCTGTCCTCATAACCCAACCTTCAGAAATAATTGGTATCTCCTCCACAGAATGTTCCGTTCATTCACTGCGAATCTTAAATTCATCTGACTCTCAACTCCCGGCGGGTTATCGTTACACCACTTGTGAATGTCCAAGTAAGCCAATGCTGGTTTTCAGTGGCCTGTTCATACTAAGAGACGTGCTGTTCATTTGGCTATCCACTCCACCCTGTTCAGCTCTACATTTTCGTGTCCACAAAACCCAGCCTTCAGAAATCATTGGAATCACCACTAGAGAATGTTCCATTCATTCACTGCGAATCTGGAATTCCTCTGAACCTCCACTCCTGGCAGGTTTTCGTTACGCCACTGGTGAATGTCCAAGTAACTCAATACTGGTTTTCAGAGGCATGTTCAACTCGCAGAAGTGCTGTTCAATGGGCTATCCACTCAATATTGGTCAGCTCTTCATTTTCCTCTCCACACAAACCAGCCTTCAGAAATCATTGGGCTCTCCACTACAGACTGTTCCATTCATTCACTGCGATTCTGCAATTCATCTGACTCGCCGCTCCAGGCAGGTTTTCATTACAGCACTGGTGAATGACCAAGTAATCCAATGCTGGTTTTCAGCCGCCTTTTCACACTCGCAGTGTGCTGTTCAATTGTCTATCCACTCAAACCTGGTCAGCCTTTCATTTTCTTTTCCACAATATCAGACTTCAGAAATCATTGGAATCGCCAGTACAGAATGTTCCATTCATTCACTGCCAATCTGGAATTCATCTGAATCTGCACTCCAGGTAGGCTTTCATTACACCACTTATGAATGTCCAAGTAACACAATGCTGGTTTTCAGCGGTCTGTTCACACTCTAAGCCCTGCTTTTTACTGGGTATCCACACAACTGTGGTCAGCTCTTCATTTTCATGTCCAAACAATCCAGACTTGAGAAATCATTGCAATCTCCAGTACAGAATGTTCCATTCATTCACTGCGAATCTGGAATTCAACTGAATCTCCACTACCTGCAGATTTATCTTACACCACTTGTGAATGTCCAAGTAAAACAATGCTGGTTTTCAGAGGCCTGTTCATGTTCGCAGTCGTGCTGTTCAATTGGCTATCCACTCAACCTGTTTTGCTCCTCATTTTCCTGTGCACACAACCCAGCCTTCAGAAATCATTGTAATCTCCACTACAGGATGTTCCATTCATTCACTGGGAATCTGGAATTCATCTGAATCTGCACTCCACGCAGGCTTTCGTTACACCACTGCTGAAAGTCGAAGTAATGCAATACTGGTTTTCAGTGGTCTGTTCACATTCGAAGCCGAGGCTTTTTACAGGCTATCCACTCAACACTGGTCAGCTCTTCATTTTCGTGTCCCCACAATCCAGATTTCAGAAATCATTGCAATCTCCACTACAGAATGTTCCATTCATTCACTGCGAGTCTGGAGTTTATCTGATTCTCCACTCCCGCCTGGTTAACATTACACCACTTGTGAATGTCCAAGTAAGCCAATGCTGGTTTTCAGAGGCCTGTTCATACTCGCAGCCGTGCTGTTTAATTGACAATTCACTCCACCCTGTTCAGCTCTTCATTGTCCCACCACACTACCAGCCTTCAGAAATCTTTGTTATCTCCACTACAGAATGTTCCATTCATTCACTGCGAATCTGGAATTCATCTGACTCTCAACTCCACGCAGGTTTTCATTACACCACTGTTGAATGTCCAAGTAACCCAATGCTGGTTTTCAGCGGCCTGTTCATATTCGCAGCCCTGCTGTTTACTTGGCTATCGATTCAAGCCTGGTCAGCTCTTCATTTTCCTGTCCACACAACACAGGCTTCAGAAATCATTGGAATCTCCTCTACAGAATGTTCCATTCATTCACTGCGAATGTGGAATTCAACTGACTCTCCACTCCATGCAGGTTTTCCTTACACCACTGATGAATGTCCAAGTAACCCAATGCTGGTTTTCAGCTGCATGTTCACACTCGCAGCCATGCTATACAATTGGCTTTCCACTAAATCCTGATTAGTTCTTGATTTTCCTTCCACACGACCCAGCCTTCAGAAATCGTTGGAATCTCCACTAGAGAATGTTCCATTCATTCACTGCGAATCTGGAATTCCTCTGAACCTCCACTCCCGGCAGGTTTTCGTTACACCACTGTTGAATGTCCAAGTAACCCAATGTTTTAAGTGTTTTCTTCACAAGCGCAGTGGTGCTGTTCAATTGGCTATCCACTCAACCCTGGCCAGCTCTACATTTTCCTGTCCACACCACAGAGACTGGAGAAATCATTGTTATCTCCACTACAGAATGTTCCATTCATTCACAGCGAATCTGGAATTCATCTGAATCTCCACTCCCGGCAGGTTTTCGTGACACCACTGGTAAATATCCAAGTAAGCCAATGCTGGTTTTAAGTGGCCTGCTCATACTCTCAGCCGTGCTGTTCAATTTGCTATCCACTCAACCCTCTTCAGCTCCATTTTCCTGTCCACATAACCCAAACTTCAGAAACAATTGGTATCTCCTCCACAGAATGTTCCATTCATTGACGGCAAATCTGAAATTCATCTAATTCTCAAGTCCCGTCAGGTTTTCGTTACACCACTTGTGAATGTCCAATTAAGCCAAAGCTGGTTTTCAGTGGCCTGTTCTTACTACGAGACGTGCTGTTCATTTGGCTATCCATTCCACCCTGTTCAGCTCTACATTTTCGTGTCCACAAAACCCAGCCTTCAGAAATCATTGGAATCACCACTAGAGAATGTTCCATTCATTCACTGCGAATCTGGAATTCATCTGAATCTCCACTCCCGGCAGGTTTTCATTGCACCACTGCTGAATGTTCAAGTAACGCAATGATGGTTTTCAGCGGTCTATTCACACTCGAACCCGTGCTGTTCACGGTCTAGCGACTCAACACTGGTGAGTTCTTCTTTTTCCAGTTCAGACAATACAAACCTCAGAAACCATTGCAATCTACACTACAGAATGTTTCATTCATTCAGGCGAATCTTGAATTCATCTTGTTCTCCACTCCCAGCAGGTTTTCGTTTCACCACTGGTGAATGTCCAAGCAACCCAAGGCTGGTTTCAGCTGCGTGTTAACACTCGCAGCCGTGCTGTTCAATTGGCTATCCAGTGAACGCTGGTTAGCTCTTGATTTTCCTTCCACACACCGAGCCTTCAGAAATCATTCTTATCTCCACTTCAGAATGTTCCATTCGTTCCCTGCGAATCTGGAATTCCTCTGACTCTCCACACCAGGCAGATTTTCCTAACAACACTGGTGAATGACCAGGTAATCCAATGCTGGTTTTCAGCGGCTGTTCACACTCACAGCCTTGCTGTTCAATTGGCAATCCAGTCAAACCTAGTCAGCTCTTCATTTTCCTGTCCACACAACCCAGCGTTCAGAAATCATTGGAATCTCTACTACAGAAATTTCCATTCATTCACTGTGAATCTGGAAATACTCTGAATCTGCATTCCAGGAAGGCTTTCGTTACACCACTGATGAATGTCCAAGTAATGCAATGCTGCTTCTTAGTGGTCTGTTCACACTCGAAACCGTGCTGTTCATTGGCTATCCACTCAATATCGGTCAGCTCTTCAATATCCTGTCCAGACTATCCAGATTCCTAAATGTTGGCAATCACCACTACAGAATGTTCCATTCAATCACGCGAATCTGGAATTCATCAGAGTCTCCACTCCTGGAAGGTTTTCGTGACACCACTGGTAAATGTCCAAGGAAGACAATGCTGGTTTTAAGCCGCCTGCTAACACACTCAGCCGTGCTGTTCAATTTGCTATCCACCCAACCCTATTCAGCTCTACATTTTCCTGTCCTCATAACCCAACCTTCAGAAATAATTGGTATCTCCTCCACAGAATGTTCCGTTCATTCACTGCGAATCTTAAATTCATCTGACTCTCAACGCCCGGCGGGTTATCGTTACACCACTTGTGAATGTCCAAGTAAGCCAATGCTGGTTTTCAGTGGCCTGTTCATACTAAGAGACGTGCTGTTCATTTGGCTATCCACTCCACCCTGTTCAGCTCTACATTTTCGTGTCCACAAAACCCAGCCTTCAGAAATCATTGGAATCACCACTAGAGAATGTTCCATTCATTCACTGCGAATCTGGAATTCCTCTGAACCTCCACTCCTGGCAGGTTTTCGTTACGCCACTGGTGAATGTCCAAGTAACTCAATACTGGTTTTCAGAGGCATGTTCAACTCGCAGAAGTGCTGTTCAATGGGCTATCCACTCAATATTGGTCAGCTCTTCATTTTCCTCTCCACACAAACCAGCCTTCAGAAATCATTGGGCTCTCCACTACAGACTGTTCCATTCATTCACTGCGATTCTGCAATTCATCTGACTCTCCGCTCCAGGCAGGTTTTCATTACAGCACTGGTGAATGACCAAGTAATCCAATGCTGGTTTTCAGCCGCCCTTTCACACTCGCAGTGTGCTGTTCAATTGTCTATCCACTCAAACCTGGTCAGCCTTTCATTTTCTTTTCCACAATATCAGACTTCAGAAATCATTGGAATCGCCAGTACAGAATGTTCCATTCATTCACTGCCAATCTGGAATTCATCTGAATCTGCACTCCAGGTAGGCTTTCATTACACCACTTATGAATGTCCAAGTAACACAATGCTGGTTTTCAGCGGTCTGTTCACACTCTAAGCCCTGCTTTTTACTGGGTATCCACACAACTGTGGTCAGCTCTTCATTTTCATGTCCAAACAATCCAGACTTGAGAAATCATTGCAATCTCCAGTACAGAATGTTCCATTCATTCACTGCGAATCTGGAATTCAACTGAATCTCCACTACCTGCAGATTTATCTTACACCACTTGTGAATGTCCAAGTAAAACAATGCTGGTTTTCAGAGGCCTGTTCATGTTCGCAGTCGTGCTGTTCAATTGGCTATCCACTCAACCTGTTTTGCTCCTCATTTTCCTGTGCACACAACCCAGCCTTCAGAAATCATTGTAATCTCCACTACAGGATGTTCCATTCATTCACTGGGAATCTGGAATTCATCTGAATCTGCACTCCACGCAGGCTTTCGTTACACCACTGCTGAAAGTCGAAGTAATGCAATACTGGTTTTCAGTGGTCTGTTCACATTCGAAGCCGAGGCTTTTTACAGGCTATCCACTCAACACTGGTCAGCTCTTCATTTTCGTGTCCCCACAATCCAGATTTCAGAAATCATTGCAATCTCCACTACAGAATGTTCCATTCATTCACTGCGAGTCTGGAGTTTATCTGATTCTCCACTCCCGCCTGGTTAACATTACACCACTTGTGAATGTCCAAGTAAGCCAATGCTGGTTTTCAGAGGCCTGTTCATACTCGCAGCCGTGCTGTTTAATTGACAATTCACTCCACCCTGTTCAGCTCTTCATTGTCCCACCACACTACCAGCCTTCAGAAATCTTTGTTATCTCCACTACAGAATGTTCCATTCATTCACTGCGAATCTGGAATTCATCTGACTCTCAACTCCACGCAGGTTTTCATTACACCACTGTTGAATGTCCAAGTAACCCAATGCTGGTTTTCAGCGGCCTGTTCATATTCGCAGCCCTGCTGTTTACTTGGCTATCGATTCAAGCCTGGTCAGCTCTTCATTTTCCTGTCCACACAACACAGGCTTCAGAAATCATTGGAATCTCCTCTACAGAATGTTCCATTCATTCACTGCGAATGTGGAATTCAACTGACTCTCCACTCCATGCAGGTTTTCCTTACACCACTGATGAATGTCCAAGTAACCCAATGCTGGTTTTCAGCTGCATGTTCACACTCGCAGCCATGCTACACAATTGGCTTTCCACTAAATCCTGATTAGTTCTTGATTTTCCTTCCACACGACCCAGCCTTCAGAAATCGTTGGAATCTCCACTAGAGAATGTTCCATTCATTCACTGCGAATCTGGAATTCCTCTGAACCTCCACTCCCGGCAGGTTTTCGTTACACCACTGTTGAATGTCCAAGTAACCCAATGTTTTAAGTGTTTTCTTCACAAGCGCAGTGGTGCTGTTCAATTGGCTATCCACTCAACCCTGGCCAGCTCTACATTTTCCTGTCCACACCACAGAGACTGGAGAAATCATTGTTATCTCCACTACAGAATGTTCCATTCATTCACAGCGAATCTGGAATTCATCTGAATCTCCACTCCCGGCAGGTTTTCGTGACACCACTGGTAAATATCCAAGTAAGCCAATGCTGGTTTTAAGTGGCCTGCTCATACTCTCAGCCGTGCTGTTCAATTTGCTATCCACTCAACCCTCTTCAGCTCCATTTTCCTGTCCACATAACCCAAACTTCAGAAACAATTGGTATCTCCTCCACAGAATGTTCCATTCATTGACGGCAAATCTGAAATTCATCTAATTCTCAACTCCCGTCAGGTTTTCGTTACACCACTTGTGAATGTCCAATTAAGCCAAAGCTGGTTTTCAGTGGCCTGTTCTTACTACGAGACGTGCTGTTCATTTGGCTATCCATTCCACCCTGTTCAGCTCTACATTTTCGTGTCCACAAAACCCAGCCTTCAGAAATCATTGGAATCACCACTAGAGAATGTTCCATTCATTCACTGCGAATCTGGAATTCATCTGAATCTCCACTCCCGGCAGGTTTTCATTGCACCACTGCTGAATGTTCAAGTAACGCAATGATGGTTTTCAGCGGTCTATTCACACTCGAACCCGTGCTGTTCACGGTCTAGCGACTCAACACTGGTGAGTTCTTCTTTTTCCAGTTCAGACAATACAAACCTCAGAAACCATTGCAATCTACACTACAGAATGTTTCATTCATTCAGGCGAATCTTGAATTCATCTTGTTCTCCACTCCCAGCAGGTTTTCGTTTCACCACTGGTGAATGTCCAAGCAACCCAAGGCTGGTTTCAGCTGCGTGTTAACACTCGCAGCCGTGCTGTTCAATTGGCTATCCAGTGAACGCTGGTTAGCTCTTGATTTTCCTTCCACACACCGAGCCTTCAGAAATCATTCTTATCTCCACTTCAGAATGTTCCATTCGTTCCCTGCGAATCTGGAATTCCTCTGACTCTCCACACCAGGCAGATTTTCCTAACAACACTGGTGAATGACCAGGTAATCCAATGCTGGTTTTCAGCGGCTGTTCACACTCACAGCCTTGCTGTTCAATTGGCAATCCAGTCAAACCTAGTCAGCTCTTCATTTTCCTGTCCACACAACCCAGCGTTCAGAAATCATTGGAATCTCTACTACAGAAATTTCCATTCATTCACTGTGAATCTGGAAATACTCTGAATCTGCATTCCAGGAAGGCTTTCGTTACACCACTGATGAATGTCCAAGTAATGCAATGCTGCTTCTTAGTGGTCTGTTCACACTCGAAACCGTGCTGTTCATTGGCTATCCACTCAATATCGGTCAGCTCTTCAATATCCTGTCCAGACTATCCAGATTCCTAAATGTTGGCAATCACCACTACAGAATGTTCCATTCAATCACGCGAATCTGGAATTCATCAGAGTCTCCACTCCTGGAAGGTTTTCGTGACACCACTGGTAAATGTCCAAGGAAGACAATGCTGGTTTTAAGCCGCCTGCTAACACACTCAGCCGTGCTGTTCAATTTGCTATCCACCCAACCCTATTCAGCTCTACATTTTCCTGTCCTCATAACCCAACCTTCAGAAATAATTGGTATCTCCTCCACAGAATGTTCCGTTCATTCACTGCGAATCTTAAATTCATCTGACTCTCAACTCCCGGCGGGTTATCGTTACACCACTTGTGAATGTCCAAGTAAGCCAATGCTGGTTTTCAGTGGCCTGTTCATACTAAGAGACGTGCTGTTCATTTGGCTATCCACTCCACCCTGTTCAGCTCTACATTTTCGTGTCCACAAAACCCAGCCTTCAGAAATCATTGGAATCACCACTAGAGAATGTTCCATTCATTCACTGCGAATCTGGAATTCCTCTGAACCTCCACTCCTGGCAGGTTTTCGTTACGCCACTGGTGAATGTCCAAGTAACTCAATACTGGTTTTCAGAGGCATGTTCAACTCGCAGAAGTGCTGTTCAATGGGCTATCCACTCAATATTGGTCAGCTCTTCATTTTCCTCTCCACACAAACCAGCCTTCAGAAATCATTGGGCTCTCCACTACAGACTGTTCCATTCATTCACTGCGATTCTGCAATTCATCTGACTCTCCGCTCCAGGCAGGTTTTCATTACAGCACTGGTGAATGACCAAGTAATCCAATGCTGGTTTTCAGCCGCCTTTTCACACTCGCAGTGTGCTGTTCAATTGTCTATCCACTCAAACCTGGTCAGCCTTTCATTTTCTTTTCCACAATATCAGACTTCAGAAATCATTGGAATCGCCAGTACAGAATGTTCCATTCATTCACTGCCAATCTGGAATTCATCTGAATCTGCACTCCAGGTAGGCTTTCATTACACCACTTATGAATGTCCAAGTAACACAATGCTGGTTTTCAGCGGTCTGTTCACACTCTAAGCCCTGCTTTTTACTGGGTATCCACACAACTGTGGTCAGCTCTTCATTTTCATGTCCAAACAATCCAGACTTGAGAAATCATTGCAATCTCCAGTACAGAATGTTCCATTCATTCACTGCGAATCTGGAATTCAACTGAATCTCCACTACCTGCAGATTTATCTTACACCACTTGTGAATGTCCAAGTAAAACAATGCTGGTTTTCAGAGGCCTGTTCATGTTCGCAGTCGTGCTGTTCAATTGGCTATCCACTCAACCTGTTTTGCTCCTCATTTTCCTGTGCACGCAACCCAGCCTTCAGAAATCATTGTAATCTCCACTACAGGATGTTCCATTCATTCACTGGGAATCTGGAATTCATCTGAATCTGCACTCCACGCAGGCTTTCGTTACACCACTGCTGAAAGTCGAAGGAATGCAATACTGGTTTTCAGTGGTCTGTTCACATTCGAAGCCGAGGCTTTTTACAGGCTATCCACTCAACACTGGTCAGCTCTTCATTTTCGTGTCCCCACAATCCAGATTTCAGAAATCATTGCAATCTCCACTACAGAATGTTCCATTCATTCACTGCGAGTCTGGAGTTTATCTGATTCTCCACTCCCGCCTGGTTAACATTACACCACTTGTGAATGTCCAAGTAAGCCAATGCTGGTTTTCAGAGGCCTGTTCATACTCGCAGCCGTGCTGTTTAATTGACAATTCACTCCACCCTGTTCAGCTCTTCATTGTCCCACCACACTACCAGCCTTCAGAAATCTTTGTTATCTCCACTACAGAATGTTCCATTCATTCACTGCGAATCTGGAATTCATCTGACTCTCAACTCCACGCAGGTTTTCATTACACCACTGTTGAATGTCCAAGTAACCCAATGCTGGTTTTCAGCGGCCTGTTCATATTCGCAGCCCTGCTGTTTACTTGGCTATCGATTCAAGCCTGGTCAGCTCTTCATTTTCCTGTCCACACAACACAGGCTTCAGAAATCATTGGAATCTCCTCTACAGAATGTTCCATTCATTCACTGCGAATGTGGAATTCAACTGACTCTCCACTCCATGCAGGTTTTCCTTACACCACTGATGAATGTCCAAGTAACCCAATGCTGGTTTTCAGCTGCATGTTCACACTCGCAGCCATGCTATACAATTGGCTTTCCACTAAATCCTGATTAGTTCTTGATTTTCCTTCCACACGACCCAGCCTTCAGAAATCATTGGAATCTCCACTAGAGAATGTTCCATTCATTCACTGCGAATCTGGAATTCCTCTGAACCTCCACTCCCGGCAGGTTTTCGTTACACCACTGTTGAATGTCCAAGTAACCCAATGTTTTAAGTGTTTTCTTCACAAGCGCAGTGGTGCTGTTCAATTGGCTATCCACTCAACCCTGACCAGCTCTACATTTTCCTGTCCACACCACAGAGACTGGAGAAATCATTGTTATCTCCACTACAGAATGTTCCATTCATTCACAGCGAATCTGGAATTCATCTGAATCTCCACTCCCGGCAGGTTTTCGTGACACCACTGGTAAATATCCAAGTAAGCCAATGCTGGTTTTAAGTGGCCTGCTCATACTCTCAGCCGTGCTGTTCAATTTGCTATCCACTCAACCCTCTTCAGCTCCATTTTCCTGTCCACATAACCCAAACTTCAGAAACAATTGGTATCTCCTCCACAGAATGTTCCATTCATTGACGGCAAATCTGAAATTCATCTAATTCTCAACTCCCGTCAGGTTTTCGTTACACCACTTGTGAATGTCCAATTAAGCCAAAGCTGGTTTTCAGTGGCCTGTTCTTACTACGAGACGTGCTGTTCATTTGGCTATCCATTACACCCTGTTCAGCTCTACATTTTCGTGTCCACAAAACCCAGCCTTCAGAAATCATTGGAATCACCACTAGAGAATGTTCCATTCATTCACTGCGAATCTGGAATTCATCTGAATCTCCACTCCCGGCAGGTTTTCATTGCACCACTGCTGAATGTTCAAGTAACGCAATGATGGTTTTCAGCGGTCTATTCACACTCGAACCCGTGCTGTTCACGGTCTAGCGACTCAACACTGGTGAGTTCTTCTTTTTCCAGTTCAGACAATACAAACCTCAGAAACCATTGCAATCTACACTACAGAATGTTTCATTCATTCAGGCGAATCTTGAATTCATCTTGTTCTCCACTCCCAGCAGGTTTTCGTTTCACCACTGGTGAATGTCCAAGCAACCCAAGGCTGGTTTCAGCTGCGTGTTAACACTCGCAGCCGTGCTGTTCAATTGGCTATCCAGTGAACGCTGGTTAGCTCTTGATTTTCCTTCCACACACCGAGCCTTCAGAAATCATTCTTATCTCCACTTCAGAATGTTCCATTCGTTCCCTGCGAATCTGGAATTCCTCTGACTCTCCACACCAGGCAGATTTTCCTAACAACACTGGTGAATGACCAGGTAATCCAATGCTGGTTTTCAGCGGCTGTTCACACTCACAGCCTTGCTGTTCAATTGGCAATCCAGTCAAACCTAGTCAGCTCTTCATTTTCCTGTCCACACAACACAGGCTTCAGAAATCATTGGAATCTCCTCTACAGAATGTTCCATTCATTCACTGCGAATGTGGAATTCAACTGACTCTCCACTCCATGCAGGTTTTCCTTACACCACTGATGAATGTCCAAGTAACCCAATGCTGGTTTTCAGCTGCATGTTCACACTCGCAGCCATGCTATACAATTGGCTTTCCACTAAATCCTGATTAGTTCTTGATTTTCCTTCCACACGACCCAGCCTTCAGAAATCGTTGGAATCTCCACTAGAGAATGTTCCATTCATTCACTGCGAATCTGGAATTCCTCTGAACCTCCACTCCCGGCAGGTTTTCGTTACACCACTGTTGAATGTCCAAGTAACCCAATGTTTTAAGTGTTTTCTTCACAAGCGCAGTGGTGCTGTTCAATTGGCTATCCACTCAACCCTGGCCAGCTCTACATTTTCCTGTCCACACCACAGAGACTGGAGAAATCATTGTTATCTCCACTACAGAATGTTCCATTCATTCACAGCGAATCTGGAATTCATCTGAATCTCCACTCCCGGCAGGTTTTCGTGACACCACTGGTAAATATCCAAGTAAGCCAATGCTGGTTTTAAGTGGCCTGCTCATACTCTCAGCCGTGCTGTTCAATTTGCTATCCACTCAACCCTCTTCAGCTCCATTTTCCTGTCCACATAACCCAAACTTCAGAAACAATTGGTATCTCCTCCACAGAATGTTCCATTCATTGACGGCAAATCTGAAATTCATCTAATTCTCAACTCCCGTCAGGTTTTCGTTACACCACTTGTGAATGTCCAATTAAGCCAAAGCTGGTTTTCAGTGGCCTGTTCTTACTACGAGACGTGCTGTTCATTTGGCTATCCATTCCACCCTGTTCAGCTCTACATTTTCGTGTCCACAAAACCCAGCCTTCAGAAATCATTGGAATCACCACTAGAGAATGTTCCATTCATTCACTGCGAATCTGGAATTCATCTGAATCTCCACTCCCGGCAGGTTTTCATTGCACCACTGCTGAATGTTCAAGTAACGCAATGATGGTTTTCAGCGGTCTATTCACACTCGAACCCGTGCTGTTCACGGTCTAGCGACTCAACACTGGTGAGTTCTTCTTTTTCCAGTTCAGACAATACAAACCTCAGAAACCATTGCAATCTACACTACAGAATGTTTCATTCATTCAGGCGAATCTTGAATTCATCTTGTTCTCCACTCCCAGCAGGTTTTCGTTTCACCACTGGTGAATGTCCAAGCAACCCAAGGCTGGTTTCAGCTGCGTGTTAACACTCGCAGCCGTGCTGTTCAATTGGCTATCCAGTGAACGCTGGTTAGCTCTTGATTTTCCTTCCACACACCGAGCCTTCAGAAATCATTCTTATCTCCACTTCAGAATGTTCCATTCGTTCCCTGCGAATCTGGAATTCCTCTGACTCTCCACACCAGGCAGATTTTCCTAACAACACTGGTGAATGACCAGGTAATCCAATGCTGGTTTTCAGCGGCTGTTCACACTCACAGCCTTGCTGTTCAATTGGCAATCCAGTCAAACCTAGTCAGCTCTTCATTTTCCTGTCCACACAACCCAGCGTTCAGTAATCATTGGAATCTCTACTACAGAAATTTCCATTCATTCACTGTGAATCTGGAAATATTCTGAATCTGCATTCCAGGAAGGCTTTCGTTACACCACTGATGAATGTCCAAGTAATGCAATGCTGCTTCTTAGTGGTCTGTTCACACTCGAAACCGTGCTGTTCATTGGCTATCCACTCAATATCGGTCAGCTCTTCAATATCCTGTCCAGACTATCCAGATTCCTAAATGTTGGCAATCACCACTACAGAATGTTCCATTCAATCACGCGAATCTGGAATTCATCAGAGTCTCCACTCCTGGAAGGTTTTCGTGACACCACTGGTAAATGTCCAAGGAAGACAATGCTGGTTTTAAGCCGCCTGCTAACACACTCAGCCGTGCTGTTCAATTTGCTATCCACCCAACCCTATTCAGCTCTACATTTTCCTGTCCTCATAACCCAACCTTCAGAAATAATTGGTATCTCCTCCACAGAATGTTCCGTTCATTCACTGCGAATCTTAAATTCATCTGACTCTCAACTCCCGGCGGGTTATCGTTACACCACTTGTGAATGTCCAAGTAAGCCAATGCTGGTTTTCAGTGGCCTGTTCATACTAAGAGACGTGCTGTTCATTTGGCTATCCACTCCACCCTGTTCAGCTCTACATTTTCGTGTCCACAAAACCCAGCCTTCAGAAATCATTGGAATCACCACTAGAGAATGTTCCATTCATTCACTGCGAATCTGGAATTCCTCTGAACCTCCACTCCTGGCAGGTTTTCGTTACGCCACTGGTGAATGTCCAAGTAACTCAATACTGGTTTTCAGAGGCATGTTCAACTCGCAGAAGTGCTGTTCAATGGGCTATCCACTCAATATTGGTCAGCTCTTCATTTTCCTCTCCACACAAACCAGCCTTCAGAAATCATTGGGCTCTCCACTACAGACTGTTCCATTCATTCACTGCGATTCTGCAATTCATCTGACTCTCCGCTCCAGGCAGGTTTTCATTACAGCACTGGTGAATGACCAAGTAATCCAATGCTGGTTTTCAGCCGCCTTTTCACACTCGCAGTGTGCTGTTCAATTGTCTATCCACTCAAACCTGGTCAGCCTTTCATTTTCTTATCCACAATATCAGACTTCAGAAATCATTGGAATCGCCAGTACAGAATGTTCCATTCATTCACTGCCAATCTGGAATTCATCTGAATCTGCACTCCAGGTAGGCTTTCATTACACCACTTATGAATGTCCAAGTAAAACAATGCTGGTTTTCAGCGGTCTGTTCACACTCTAAGCCCTGCTTTTTACTGGGTATCCACACAACTGTGGTCAGCTCTTCATTTTCATGTCCAAACAATCCAGACTTGAGAAATCATTGCAATCTCCAGTACAGAATGTTCCATTCATTCACTGCGAATCTGGAATTTAACTGAATCTCCACTACCTGCAGATTTATCTTACACCACTTGTGAATGTCCAAGTAAAACAATGCTGGTTTTCAGAGGCCTGTTCATGTTCGCAGTCGTGCTGTTCAATTGGCTATCCACTCAACCTGTTTTGCTCCTCATTTTCCTGTGCACGCAACCCAGCCTTCAGAAATCATTGTAATCTCCACTACAGGATGTTCCATTCATTCACTGGGAATCTGGAATTCATCTGAATCTGCACTCCACGCAGGCTTTCGTTACACCACTGCTGAAAGTCGAAGTAATGCAATACTGGTTTTCAGTGGTCTGTTCACATTCGAAGCCGAGGCTTTTTACAGGCTATCCACTCAACACTGGTCAGCTCTTCATTTTCGTGTCCCCACAATCCAGATTTCAGAAATCATTGCAATCTCCACTACAGAATGTTCCATTCATTCACTGCGAGTCTGGAGTTTATCTGATTCTCCACTCCCGCCTGGTTAACATTACACCACTTGTGAATGTCCAAGTAAGCCAATGCTGGTTTTCAGAGGCCTGTTCATACTCGCAGCCGTGCTGTTTAATTGACAATTCACTCCACCCTGTTCAGCTCTTCATTGTCCCACCACACTACCAGCCTTCAGAAATCTTTGTTATCTCCACTACAGAATGTTCCATTCATTCACTGCGAATCTGGAATTCATCTGACTCTCAACTCAACGCAGGTTTTCATTACACCACTGTTGAATGTCCAAGTAACCCAATGCTGGTTTTCAGCGGCCTGTTCATATTCGCAGCCCTGCTGTTTACTTGGCTATCGATTCAAGCCTGGTCAGCTCTTCATTTTCCTGTCCACACAACACAGGCTTCAGAAATCATTGGAATCTCCTCTACAGAATGTTCCATTCATTCACTGCGAATGTGGAATTCAACTGACTCTCCACTCCATGCAGGTTTTCCTTACACCACTGATGAATGTCCAAGTAACCCAATGCTGGTTTTCAGCTGCATGTTCACACTCGCAGCCATGCTATACAATTGGCTTTCCACTAAATCCTGATTAGTTCTTGATTTTCCTTCCACACGACCCAGCCTTCAGAAATCGTTGGAATCTCCACTAGAGAATGTTCCATTCATTCACTGCGAATCTGGAATTCCTCTGAACCTCCACTCCCGGCAGGTTTTCGTTACACCACTGTTGAATGTCCAAGTAACCCAATGTTTTAAGTGTTTTCTTCACAAGCGCAGTGGTGCTGTTCAATTGGCTATCCACTCAACCCTGGCCAGCTCTACATTTTCCTGTCCACACCACAGAGACTGGAGAAATCATTGTTATCTCCACTACAGAATGTTCCATTCATTCACAGCGAATCTGGAATTCATCTGAATCTCCACTCCCAGCAGGTTTTCGTGACACCACTGGTAAATATCCAAGTAAGCCAATGCTGGTTTTAAGTGGCCTGCTCATACTCTCAGCCGTGCTGTTCAATTTGCTATCCACTCAACCCTCTTCAGCTCCATTTTCCTGTCCACATAACCCAAACTTCAGAAACAATTGGTATCTCCTCCACAGAATGTTCCATTCATTGACGGCAAATCTGAAATTCATCTAATTCTCAACTCCCGTCAGGTTTTCGTTACACCACTTGTGAATGTTCAATTAAGCCAAAGCTGGTTTTCAGTGGCCTGTTCTTACTACGAGACGTGCTGTTCATTTGGCTATCCATTCCACCCTGTTCAGCTCTACATTTTCGTGTCCACAAAACCCAGCCTTCAGAAATCATTGGAATCACCACTAGAGAATGTTCCATTCATTCACTGCGAATCTGGAATTCATCTGAATCTCCACTCCCGGCAGGTTTTCATTGCACCACTGCTGAATGTTCAAGTAACGCAATGATGGTTTTCAGCGGTCTATTCACACTCGAACCCGTGCTGTTCACGGTCTAGCGACTCAACACTGGTGAGTTCTTCTTTTTCCAGTTCAGACAATACAAACCTCAGAAACCATTGCAATCTACACTACAGAATGTTTCATTCATTCAGGCGAATCTTGAATTCATCTTGTTCTCCACTCCCAGCAGGTTTTCGTTTCACCACTGGTGAATGTCCAAGCAACCCAAGGCTGGTTTCAGCTGCGTGTTAACACTCGCAGCCGTGCTGTTCAATTGGCTATCCAGTGAACGCTGGTTAGCTCTTGATTTTCCTTCCACACACCGAGCCTTCAGAAATCATTCTTATCTCCACTTCAGAATGTTCCATTCGTTCCCTGCGAATCTGGAATTCCTCTGACTCTCCACACCAGGCAGATTTTCCTAACAACACTGGTGAATGACCAGGTAATCCAATGCTGGTTTTCAGCGGCTGTTCACACTCACAGCCTTGCTGTTCAATTGGCAATCCAGTCAAACCTAGTCAGCTCTTCATTTTCCTGTCCACACAACCCAGCGTTCAGAAATCATTGGAATCTCTACTACAGAAATTTCCATTCATTCACTGTGAATCTGGAAATATTCTGAATCTGCATTCCAGGAAGGCTTTCGTTACACCACTGATGAATGTCCAAGTAATGCAATGCTGCTTCTTAGTGGTCTGTTCACACTCGAAACCGTGCTGTTCATTGGCTATCCACTCAATATCGGTCAGCTCTTCAATATCCTGTCCAGACTATCCAGATTCCTAAATGTTGGCAATCACCACTACAGAATGTTCCATTCAATCACGCGAATCTGGAATTCATCAGAGTCTCCACTCCTGGAAGGTTTTCGTGACACCACTGGTAAATGTCCAAGGAAGACAATGCTGGTTTTAAGCCGCCTGCTAACACACTCAGCCGTGCTGTTCAATTTGCTATCCACCCAACCCTATTCAGCTCTACATTTTCCTGTCCTCATAACCCAACCTTCAGAAATAATTGGTATCTCCTCCACAGAATGTTCCGTTCATTCACTGCGAATCTTAAATTCATCTGACTCTCAACTCCCGGCGGGTTATCGTTACACCACTTGTGAATGTCCAAGTAAGCCAATGCTGGTTTTCAGTGGCCTGTTCATACTAAGAGACGTGCTGTTCATTTGGCTATCCACTCCACCCTGTTCAGCTCTACATTTTCGTGTCCACAAAACCCAGCCTTCAGAAATCATTGGAATCACCACTAGAGAATGTTCCATTCATTCACTGCGAATCTGGAATTCCTCTGAACCTCCACTCCTGGCAGGTTTTCGTTACGCCACTGGTGAATGTCCAAGTAACTCAATACTGGTTTTCAGAGGCATGTTCAACTCGCAGAAGTGCTGTTCAATGGGCTATCCACTCAATATTGGTCAGCTCTTCATTTTCCTCTCCACACAAACCAGCCTTCAGAAATCATTGGGCTCTCCACTACAGACTGTTCCATTCATTCACTGCGATTCTGCAATTCATCTGACTCTCCGCTCCAGGCAGGTTTTCATTACAGCACTGGTGAATGACCAAGTAATCCAATGCTGGTTTTCAGCCGCCTTTTCACACTCGCAGTGTGCTGTTCAATTGTCTATCCACTCAAACCTGGTCAGCCTTTCATTTTCTTTTCCACAATATCAGACTTCAGAAATCATTGGAATCGCCAGTACAGAATGTTCCATTCATTCACTGCCAATCTGGAATTCATCTGAATCTGCACTCCAGGTAGGCTTTCATTACACCACTTATGAATGTCCAAGTAACACAATGCTGGTTTTCAGCGGTCTGTTCACACTCTAAGCCCTGCTTTTTACTGGGTATCCACACAACTGTGGTCAGCTCTTCATTTTCATGTCCAAACAATCCAGACTTGAGAAATCATTGCAATCTCCAGTACAGAATGTTCCATTCATTCACTGCGAATCTGGAATTCAACTGAATCTCCACTACCTGCAGATTTATCTTACACCACTTGTGAATGTCCAAGTAAAACAATGCTGGTTTTCAGAGGCCTGTTCATGTTCGCAGTCGTGCTGTTCAATTGGCTATCCACTCAACCTGTTTTGCTCCTCATTTTCCTGTGCACGCAACCCAGCCTTCAGAAATCATTGTAATCTCCACTACAGGATGTTCCATTCATTCACTGGGAATCTGGAATTCATCTGAATCTGCACTCCACGCAGGCTTTCGTTACACCACTGCTGAAAGTCGAAGTAATGCAATACTGGTTTTCAGTGGTCTGTTCACATTCGAAGCCGAGGCTTTTTACAGGCTATCCACTCAACACTGGTCAGCTCTTCATTTTCGTGTCCCCACAATCCAGATTTCAGAAATCATTGCAATCTCCACTACAGAATGTTCCATTCATTCACTGCGAGTCTGGAGTTTATCTGATTCTCCACTCCCGCCTGGTTAACATTACACCACTTGTGAATGTCCAAGTAAGCCAATGCTGGTTTTCAGAGGCCTGTTCATACTCGCAGCCGTGCTGTTTAATTGACAATTCACTCCACCCTGTTCAGCTCTTCATTGTCCCACCACACTACCAGCCTTCAGAAATCTTTGTTATCTCCACTACAGAATGTTCCATTCATTCACTGCGAATCTGGAATTCATCTGACTCTCAACTCCACGCAGGTTTTCATTACACCACTGTTGAATGTCCAAGTAACCCAATGCTGGTTTTCAGCGGCCTGTTCATATTCGCAGCCCTGCTGTTTACTTGGCTATCGATTCAAGCCTGGTCAGCTCTTCATTTTCCTGTCCACACAACACAGGCTTCAGAAATCATTGGAATCTCCTCTACAGAATGTTCCATTCATTCACTGCGAATGTGGAATTCAACTGACTCTCCACTCCATGCAGGTTTTCCTTACACCACTGATGAATGTCCAAGTAACCCAATGCTGGTTTTCAGCTGCATGTTCACACTCGCAGCCATGCTATACAATTGGCTTTCCACTAAATCCTGATTAGTTCTTGATTTTCCTTCCACACGACCCAGCCTTCAGAAATCGTTGGAATCTCCACTAGAGAATGTTCCATTCATTCACTGCGAATCTGGAATTCCTCTGAACCTCCACTCCCGGCAGGTTTTCGTTACACCACTGTTGAATGTCCAAGTAACCCAATGTTTTAAGTGTTTTCTTCACAAGCGCAGTGGTGCTGTTCAATTGGCTATCCACTCAACCCTGGCCAGCTCTACATTTTCCTGTCCACACCACAGAGACTGGAGAAATCATTGTTATCTCCACTACAGAATGTTCCATTCATTCACAGCGAATCTGGAATTCATCTGAATCTCCACTCCCGGCAGGTTTTCGTGACACCACTGGTAAATATCCAAGTAAGCCAATGCTGGTTTTAAGTGGCCTGCTCATACTCTCAGCCGTGCTGTTCAATTTGCTATCCACTCAACCCTCTTCAGCTCCATTTTCCTGTCCACATAACCCAAACTTCAGAAACAATTGGTATCTCCTCCACAGAATGTTCCATTCATTGACGGCAAATCTGAAATTCATCTAATTCTCAACTCCCGTCAGGTTTTCGTTACACCACTTGTGAATGTCCAATTAAGCCAAAGCTGGTTTTCAGTGGCCTGTTCTTACTACGAGACGTGCTGTTCATTTGGCTATCCATTCCACCCTGTTCAGCTCTACATTTTCGTGTCCACAAAACCCAGCCTTCAGAAATCATTGGAATCACCACTAGAGAATGTTCCATTCATTCACTGCGAATCTGGAATTCATCTGAATCTCCACTCCCGGCAGGTTTTCATTGTACCACTGCTGAATGTTCAAGTAACGCAATGATGGTTTTCAGCGGTCTATTCACACTCGAACCCGTGCTGTTCACGGTCTAGCGACTCAACACTGGTGAGTTCTTCTTTTTCCAGTTCAGACAATACAAACCTCAGAAACCATTGCAATCTACACTACAGAATGTTTCATTCATTCAGGCGAATCTTGAATTCATCTTGTTCTCCACTCCCAGCAGGTTTTCGTTTCACCACTGGTGAATGTCCAAGCAACCCAAGGCTGGTTTCAGCTGCGTGTTAACACTCGCAGCCGTGCTGTTCAATTGGCTATCCAGTGAACGCTGGTTAGCTCTTGATTTTCCTTCCACACACCGAGCCTTCAGAAATCATTCTTATCTCCACTTCAGAATGTTCCATTCGTTCCCTGCGAATCTGGAATTCCTCTGACTCTCCACACCAGGCAGATTTTCCTAACAACACTGGTGAATGACCAGGTAATCCAATGCTGGTTTTCAGCGGCTGTTCACACTCACAGCCTTGCTGTTCAATTGGCAATCCAGTCAAACCTAGTCAGCTCTTCATTTTCCTGTCCACACAACCCAGCGTTCAGAAATCATTGGAATCTCTACTACAGAAATTTCCATTCATTCACTGTGAATCTGGAAATACTCTGAATCTGCATTCCAGGAAGGCTTTCGTTACACCACTGATGAATGTCCAAGTAATGCAATGCTGCTTCTTAGTGGTCTGTTCACACTCGAAACCGTGCTGTTCATTGGCTATCCACTCAATATCGGTCAGCTCTTCAATATCCTGTCCAGACTATCCAGATTCCTAAATGTTGGCAATCACCACTACAGAATGTTCCATTCAATCACGCGAATCTGGAATTCATCAGAGTCTCCACTCCTGGAAGGTTTTCGTGACACCACTGGTAAATGTCCAAGGAAGACAATGCTGGTTTTAAGCCGCCTGCTAACACACTCAGCCGTGCTGTTCAATTTGCTATCCACCCAACCCTATTCAGCTCTACATTTTCCTGTCCTCATAACCCAACCTTCAGAAATAATTGGTATCTCCTCCACAGAATGTTCCGTTCATTCACTGCGAATCTTAAATTCATCTGACTCTCAACTCCCGGCGGGTTATCGTTACACCACTTGTGAATGTCCAAGTAAGCCAATGCTGGTTTTCAGTGGCCTGTTCATACTAAGAGACGTGCTGTTCATTTGGCTATCCACTCCACCCTGTTCAGCTCTACATTTTCGTGTCCACAAAACCCAGCCTTCAGAAATCATTGGAATCACCACTAGAGAATGTTCCATTCATTCACTGCGAATCTGGAATTCCTCTGAACCTCCACTCCTGGCAGGTTTTCGTTACGCCACTGGTGAATGTCCAAGTAACTCAATACTGGTTTTCAGAGGCATGTTCAACTCGCAGAAGTGCTGTTCAATGGGCTATCCACTCAATATTGGTCAGCTCTTCATTTTCCTCTCCACACAAACCAGCCTTCAGAAATCATTGGGCTCTCCACTACAGACTGTTCCATTCATTCACTGCGATTCTGCAATTCATCTGACTCTCCGCTCCAGGCAGGTTTTCATTACAGCACTGGTGAATGACCAAGTAATCCAATGCTGGTTTTCAGCCGCCTTTTCACACTCGCAGTGTGCTGTTCAATTGTCTATCCACTCAAACCTGGTCAGCCTTTCATTTTCTTTTCCACAATATCAGACTTCAGAAATCATTGGAATCGCCAGTACAGAATGTTCCATTCATTCACTGCCAATCTGGAATTCATCTGAATCTGCACTCCAGGTAGGCTTTCATTACACCACTTATGAATGTCCAAGTAACACAATGCTGGTTTTCAGCGGTCTGTTCACACTCTAAGCCCTGCTTTTTACTGGGTATCCACACAACTGTGGTCAGCTCTTCATTTTCATGTCCAAACAATCCAGACTTGAGAAATCATTGCAATCTCCAGTACAGAATGTTCCATTCATTCACTGCGAATCTGGAATTCAACTGAATCTCCACTACCTGCAGATTTATCTTACACCACTTGTGAATGTCCAAGTAAAACAATGCTGGTTTTCAGAGGCCTGTTCATGTTCGCAGTCGTGCTGTTCAATTGGCTATCCACTCAACCTGTTTTGCTCCTCATTTTCCTGTGCACGCAACCCAGCCTTCAGAAATCATTGTAATCTCCACTACAGGATGTTCCATTCATTCACTGGGAATCTGGAATTCATCTGAATCTGCACTCCACGCAGGCTTTCGTTACACCACTGCTGAAAGTCGAAGTAATGCAATACTGGTTTTCAGTGGTCTGTTCACATTCGAAGCCGAGGCTTTTTACAGGCTATCCACTCAACACTGGTCAGCTCTTCATTTTCGTGTCCCCACAATCCAGATTTCAGAAATCATTGCAATCTCCACTACAGAATGTTCCATTCATTCACTGCGAGTCTGGAGTTTATCTGATTCTCCACTCCCGCCTGGTTAACATTACACCACTTGTGAATGTCCAAGTAAGCCAATGCTGGTTTTCAGAGGCCTGTTCATACTCGCAGCCGTGCTGTTTAATTGACAATTCACTCCACCCTGTTCAGCTCTTCATTGTCCCACCACACTACCAGCCTTCAGAAATCTTTGTTATCTCCACTACAGAATGTTCCATTCATTCACTGCGAATCTGGAATTCATCTGACTCTCAACTCCACGCAGGTTTTCATTACACCACTGTTGAATGTCCAAGTAACCCAATGCTGGTTTTCAGCGGCCTGTTCATATTCGCAGCCCTGCTGTTTACTTGGCTATCGATTCAAGCCTGGTCAGCTCTTCATTTTCCTGTCCACACAACACAGGCTTCAGAAATCATTGGAATCTCCTCTACAGAATGTTCCATTCATTCACTGCGAATGTGGAATTCAACTGACTCTCCACTCCATGCAGGTTTTCCTTACACCACTGATGAATGTCCAAGTAACCCAATGCTGGTTTTCAGCTGCATGTTCACACTCGCAGCCATGCTATACAATTGGCTTTCCACTAAATCCTGATTAGTTCTTGATTTTCCTTCCACACGACCCAGCCTTCAGAAATCGTTGGAATCTCCACTAGAGAATGTTCCATTCATTCACTGCGAATCTGGAATTCCTCTGAACCTCCACTCCCGGCAGGTTTTCGTTACACCACTGTTGAATGTCCAAGTAACCCAATGTTTTAAGTGTTTTCTTCACAAGCGCAGTGGTGCTGTTCAATTGGCTATCCACTCAACCCTGGCCAGCTCTACATTTTCCTGTCCACACCACAGAGACTGGAGAAATCATTGTTATCTCCACTACAGAATGTTCCATTCATTCACAGCGAATCTGGAATTCATCTGAATCTCCACTCCCGGCAGGTTTTCGTGACACCACTGGTAAATATCCAAGTAAGCCAATGCTGGTTTTAAGTGGCCTGCTCATACTCTCAGCCGTGCTGTTCAATTTGCTATCCACTCAACCCTCTTCAGCTCCATTTTCCTGTCCACATAACCCAAACTTCAGAAACAATTGGTATCTCCTCCACAGAATGTTCCATTCATTGACGGCAAATCTGAAATTCATCTAATTCTCAACTCCCGTCAGGTTTTCGTTACACCACTTGTGAATGTCCAATTAAGCCAAAGCTGGTTTTCAGTGGCCTGTTCTTACTACGAGACGTGCTGTTCATTTGGCTATCCATTCCACCCTGTTCAGCTCTACATTTTCGTGTCCACAAAACCCAGCCTTCAGAAATCATTGGAATCACCACTAGAGAATGTTCCATTCATTCACTGCGAATCTGGAATTCATCTGAATCTCCACTCCCGGCAGGTTTTCATTGCACCACTGCTGAATGTTCAAGTAACGCAATGATGGTTTTCAGCGGTCTATTCACACTCGAACCCGTGCTGTTCACGGTCTAGCGACTCAACACTGGTGAGTTCTTCTTTTTCCAGTTCAGACAATACAAACCTCAGAAACCATTGCAATCTACACTACAGAATGTTTCATTCATTCAGGCGAATCTTGAATTCATCTTGTTCTCCACTCCCAGCAGGTTTTCGTTTCACCACTGGTGAATGTCCAAGCAACCCAAGGCTGGTTTCAGCTGCGTATTAACACTCGCAGCCGTGCTGTTCAATTGGCTATCCAGTGAACGCTGGTTAGCTCTTGATTTTCCTTCCACACACCGAGCCTTCAGAAATCATTCTTATCTCCACTTCAGAATGTTCCATTCGTTCCCTGCGAATCTGGAATTCCTCTGACTCTCCACACCAGGCAGATTTTCCTAACAACACTGGTGAATGACCAGGTAATCCAATGCTGGTTTTCAGCGGCTGTTCACACTCACAGCCTTGCTGTTCAATTGGCAATCCAGTCAAACCTAGTCAGCTCTTCATTTTCCTGTCCACACAACCCAGCGTTCAGAAATCATTGGAATCTCTACTACAGAAATTTCCATTCATTCACTGTGAATCTGGAAATACTCTGAATCTGCATTCCAGGAAGGCTTTCGTTACACCACTGATGAATGTCCAAGTAATGCAATGCTGCTTCTTAGTGGTCTGTTCACACTCGAAACCGTGCTGTTCATTGGCTATCCACTCAATATCGGTCAGCTCTTCAATATCCTGTCCAGACTATCCAGATTCCTAAATGTTGGCAATCACCACTACAGAATGTTCCATTCAATCACGCGAATCTGGAATTCATCAGAGTCTCCACTCCTGGAAGGTTTTCGTGACACCACTGGTAAATGTCCAAGGAAGACAATGCTGGTTTTAAGCCGCCTGCTAACACACTCAGCCGTGCTGTTCAATTTGCTATCCACCCAACCCTATTCAGCTCTACATTTTCCTGTCCTCATAACCCAACCTTCAGAAATAATTGGTATCTCCTCCACAGAATGTTCCGTTCATTCACTGCGAATCCTAAATTCATCTGACTCTCAACTCCCGGCGGGTTATCGTTACACCACTTGTGAATGTCCAAGTAAGCCAATGCTGGTTTTCAGTGGCCTGTTCATACTAAGAGACGTGCTGTTCATTTGGCTATCCACTCCACCCTGTTCAGCTCTACATTTTCGTGTCCACAAAACCCAGCCTTCAGAAATCATTGGAATCACCACTAGAGAATGTTCCATTCATTCACTGCGAATCTGGAATTCCTCTGAACCTCCACTCCTGGCAGGTTTTCGTTACGCCACTGGTGAATGTCCAAGTAACTCAATACTGGTTTTCAGAGGCATGTTCAACTCGCAGAAGTGCTGTTCAATGGGCTATCCACTCAATATTGGTCAGCTCTTCATTTTCCTCTCCACACAAACCAGCCTTCAGAAATCATTGGGCTCTCCACTACAGACTGTTCCATTCATTCACTGCGATTCTGCAATTCATCTGACTCTCCGCTCCAGGCAGGTTTTCATTACAGCACTGGTGAATGACCAAGTAATCCAATGCTGGTTTTCAGCCGCCTTTTCACACTCGCAGTGTGCTGTTCAATTGTCTATCCACTCAAACCTGGTCAGCCTTTCATTTTCTTTTCCACAATATCAGACTTCAGAAATCATTGGAATCGCCAGTACAGAATGTTCCATTCATTCACTGCCAATCTGGAATTCATCTGAATCTGCACTCCAGGTAGGCTTTCATTACACCACTTATGAATGTCCAAGTAACACAATGCTGGTTTTCAGCGGTCTGTTCACACTCTAAGCCCTGCTTTTTACTGGGTATCCACACAACTGTGGTCAGCTCTTCATTTTCATGTCCAAACAATCCAGACTTGAGAAATCATTGCAATCTCCAGTACAGAATGTTCCATTCATTCACTGCGAATCTGGAATTCAACTGAATCTCCACTACCTGCAGATTTATCTTACACCACTTGTGAATGTCCAAGTAAAACAATGCTGGTTTTCAGAGGCCTGTTCATGTTCGCAGTCGTGCTGTTCAATTGGCTATCCACTCAACCTGTTTTGCTCCTCATTTTCCTGTGCACGCAACCCAGCCTTCAGAAATCATTGTAATCTCCACTACAGGATGTTCCATTCATTCACTGGGAATCTGGAATTCATCTGAATCTGCACTCCACGCAGGCTTTCGTTACACCACTGCTGAAAGTCGAAGTAATGCAATACTGGTTTTCAGTGGTCTGTTCACATTCGAAGCCGAGGCTTTTTACAGGCTATCCACTCAACACTGGTCAGCTCTTCATTTTCGTGTCCCCACAATCCAGATTTCAGAAATCATTGCAATCTCCACTACAGAATGTTCCATTCATTCACTGCGAGTCTGGAGTTTATCTGATTCTCCACTCCCGCCTGGTTAACATTACACCACTTGTGAATGTCCAAGTAAGCCAATGCTGGTTTTCAGAGGCCTGTTCATACTCGCAGCCGTGCTGTTTAATTGACAATTCACTCCACCCTGTTCAGCTCTTCATTGTCCCACCACACTACCAGCCTTCAGAAATCTTTGTTATCTCCACTACAGAATGTTCCATTCATTCACTGCGAATCTGGAATTCATCTGACTCTCAACTCCACGCAGGTTTTCATTACACCACTGTTGAATGTCCAAGTAACCCAATGCTGGTTTTCAGCGGCCTGTTCATATTCGCAGCCCTGCTGTTTACTTGGCTATCGATTCAAGCCTGGTCAGCTCTTCATTTTCCTGTCCACACAACACAGGCTTCAGAAATCATTGGAATCTCCTCTACAGAATGTTCCATTCATTCACTGCGAATGTGGAATTCAACTGACTCTCCACTCCATGCAGGTTTTCCTTACACCACTGATGAATGTCCAAGTAACCCAATGCTGGTTTTCAGCTGCATGTTCACACTCGCAGCCATGCTATACAATTGGCTTTCCACTAAATCCTGATTAGTTCTTGATTTTCCTTCCACACGACCCAGCCTTCAGAAATCGTTGGAATCTCCACTAGAGAATGTTCCATTCATTCACTGCGAATCTGGAATTCCTCTGAACCTCCACTCCCGGCAGGTTTTCGTTACACCACTGTTGAATGTCCAAGTAACCCAATGTTTTAAGTGTTTTCTTCACAAGCGCAGTGGTGCTGTTCAATTGGCTATCCACTCAACCCTGGCCAGCTCTACATTTTCCTGTCCACACCACAGAGACTGGAGAAATCATTGTTATCTCCACTACAGAATGTTCCATTCATTCACAGCGAATCTGGAATTCATCTGAATCTCCACTCCCGGCAGGTTTTCGTGACACCACTGGTAAATATCCAAGTAAGCCAATGCTGGTTTTAAGTGGCCTGCTCATACTCTCAGCCGTGCTGTTCAATTTGCTATCCACTCAACCCTCTTCAGCTCCATTTTCCTGTCCACATAACCCAAACTTCAGAAACAATTGGTATCTCCTCCACAGAATGTTCCATTCATTGACGGCAAATCTGAAATTCATCTAATTCTCAACTCCCGTCAGGTTTTCGTTACACCACTTGTGAATGTCCAATTAAGCCAAAGCTGGTTTTCAGTGGCCTGTTCTTACTACGAGACGTGCTGTTCATTTGGCTATCCATTCCACCCTGTTCAGCTCTACATTTTCGTGTCCACAAAACCCAGCCTTCAGAAATCATTGGAATCACCACTAGAGAATGTTCCATTCATTCACTGCGAATCTGGAATTCATCTGAATCTCCACTCCCGGCAGGTTTTCATTGCACCACTGCTGAATGTTCAAGTAACGCAATGATGGTTTTCAGCGGTCTATTCACACTCGAACCCGTGCTGTTCACGGTCTAGCGACTCAACACTGGTGAGTTCTTCTTTTTCCAGTTCAGACAATACAAACCTCAGAAACCATTGCAATCTACACTACAGAATGTTTCATTCATTCAGGCGAATCTTGAATTCATCTTGTTCTCCACTCCCAGCAGGTTTTCGTTTCACCACTGGTGAATGTCCAAGCAACCCAAGGCTGGTTTCAGCTGCGTGTTAACACTCGCAGCCGTGCTGTTCAATTGGCTATCCAGTGAACGCTGGTTAGCTCTTGATTTTCCTTCCACACACCGAGCCTTCAGAAATCATTCTTATCTCCACTTCAGAATGTTCCATTCGTTCCCTGCGAATCTGGAATTCCTCTGACTCTCCACACCAGGCAGATTTTCCTAACAACACTGGTGAATGACCAGGTAATCCAATGCTGGTTTTCAGCGGCTGTTCACACTCACAGCCTTGCTGTTCAATTGGCAATCCAGTCAAACCTAGTCAGCTCTTCATTTTCCTGTCCACACAACCCAGCGTTCAGAAATCATTGGAATCTCTACTACAGAAATTTCCATTCATTCACTGTGAATCTGGAAATACTCTGAATCTGCATTCCAGGAAGGCTTTCGTTACACCACTGATGAATGTCCAAGTAATGCAATGCTGCTTCTTAGTGGTCTGTTCACACTCGAAACCGTGCTGTTCATTGGCTATCCACTCAATATCGGTCAGCTCTTCAATATCCTGTCCAGACTATCCAGATTCCTAAATGTTGGCAATCACCACTACAGAATGTTCCATTCAATCACGCGAATCTGGAATTCATCAGAGTCTCCACTCCTGGAAGGTTTTCGTGACACCACTGGTAAATGTCCAAGGAAGACAATGCTGGTTTTAAGCCGCCTGCTAACACACTCAGCCGTGCTGTTCAATTTGCTATCCACCCAACCCTATTCAGCTCTACATTTTCCTGTCCTCATAACCCAACCTTCAGAAATAATTGGTATCTCCTCCACAGAATGTTCCGTTCATTCACTGCGAATCCTAAATTCATCTGACTCTCAACTCCCGGCGGGTTATCGTTACACCACTTGTGAATGTCCAAGTAAGCCAATGCTGGTTTTCAGTGGCCTGTTCATACTAAGAGACGTGCTGTTCATTTGGCTATCCACTCCACCCTGTTCAGCTCTACATTTTCGTGTCCACAAAACCCAGCCTTCAGAAATCATTGGAATCACCACTAGAGAATGTTCCATTCATTCACTGCGAATCTGGAATTCCTCTGAACCTCCACTCCTGGCAGGTTTTCGTTACGCCACTGGTGAATGTCCAAGTAACTCAATACTGGTTTTCAGAGGCATGTTCAACTCGCAGAAGTGCTGTTCAATGGGCTATCCACTCAATATTGGTCAGCTCTTCATTTTCCTCTCCACACAAACCAGCCTTCAGAAATCATTGGGCTCTCCACTACAGACTGTTCCATTCATTCACTGCGATTCTGCAATTCATCTGACTCTCCGCTCCAGGCAGGTTTTCATTACAGCACTGGTGAATGACCAAGTAATCCAATGCTGGTTTTCAGCCGCCTTTTCACACTCGCAGTGTGCTGTTCAATTGTCTATCCACTCAAACCTGGTCAGCCTTTCATTTTCTTTTCCACAATATCAGACTTCAGAAATCATTGGAATCGCCAGTACAGAATGTTCCATTCATTCACTGCCAATCTGGAATTCATCTGAATCTGCACTCCAGGTAGGCTTTCATTACACCACTTATGAATGTCCAAGTAACACAATGCTGGTTTTCAGCGGTCTGTTCACACTCTAAGCCCTGCTTTTTACTGGGTATCCACACAACTGTGGTCAGCTCTTCATTTTCATGTCCAAACAATCCAGACTTGAGAAATCATTGCAATCTCCAGTACAGAATGTTCCATTCATTCACTGCGAATCTGGAATTCAACTGAATCTCCACTACCTGCAGATTTATCTTACACCACTTGTGAATGTCCAAGTAAAACAATGCTGGTTTTCAGAGGCCTGTTCATGTTCGCAGTCGTGCTGTTCAATTGGCTATCCACTCAACCTGTTTTGCTCCTCATTTTCCTGTGCACGCAACCCAGCCTTCAGAAATCATTGTAATCTCCACTACAGGATGTTCCATTCATTCACTGGGAATCTGGAATTCATCTGAATCTGCACTCCACGCAGGCTTTCGTTACACCACTGCTGAAAGTCGAAGTAATGCAATACTGGTTTTCAGTGGTCTGTTCACATTCGAAGCCGAGGCTTTTTACAGGCTATCCACTCAACACTGGTCAGCTCTTCATTTTCGTGTCCCCACAATCCAGATTTCAGAAATCATTGCAATCTCCACTACAGAATGTTCCATTCATTCACTGCGAGTCTGGAGTTTATCTGATTCTCCACTCCCGCCTGGTTAACATTACACCACTTGTGAATGTCCAAGTAAGCCAATGCTGGTTTTCAGAGGCCTGTTCATACTCGCAGCCGTGCTGTTTAATTGACAATTCACTCCACCCTGTTCAGCTCTTCATTGTCCCACCACACTACCAGCCTTCAGAAATCTTTGTTATCTCCACTACAGAATGTTCCATTCATTCACTGCGAATCTGGAATTCATCTGACTCTCAACTCCACGCAGGTTTTCATTACACCACTGTTGAATGTCCAAGTAACCCAATGCTGGTTTTCAGCGGCCTGTTCATATTCGCAGCCCTGCTGTTTACTTGGCTATCGATTCAAGCCTGGTCAGCTCTTCATTTTCCTGTCCACACAACACAGGCTTCAGAAATCATTGGAATCTCCTCTACAGAATGTTCCATTCATTCACTGCGAATGTGGAATTCAACTGACTCTCCACTCCATGCAGGTTTTCCTTACACCACTGATGAATGTCCAAGTAACCCAATGCTGGTTTTCAGCTGCATGTTCACACTCGCAGCCATGCTATACAATTGGCTTTCCACTAAATCCTGATTAGTTCTTGATTTTCCTTCCACACGACCCAGCCTTCAGAAATCGTTGGAATCTCCACTAGAGAATGTTCCATTCATTCACTGCGAATCTGGAATTCCTCTGAACCTCCACTCCCGGCAGGTTTTCGTTACACCACTGTTGAATGTCCAAGTAACCCAATGTTTTAAGTGTTTTCTTCACAAGCGCAGTGGTGCTGTTCAATTGGCTATCCACTCAACCCTGGCCAGCTCTACATTTTCCTGTCCACACCACAGAGACTGGAGAAATCATTGTTATCTCCACTACAGAATGTTCCATTCATTCACAGCGAATCTGGAATTCATCTGAATCTCCACTCCCGGCAGGTTTTCGTGACACCACTGGTAAATATCCAAGTAAGCCAATGCTGGTTTTAAGTGGCCTGCTCATACTCTCAGCCGTGCTGTTCAATTTGCTATCCACTCAACCCTCTTCAGCTCCATTTTCCTGTCCACATAACCCAAACTTCAGAAACAATTGGTATCTCCTCCACAGAATGTTCCATTCATTGACGGCAAATCTGAAATTCATCTAATTCTCAACTCCCGTCAGGTTTTCGTTACACCACTTGTGAATGTCCAATTAAGCCAAAGCTGGTTTTCAGTGGCCTGTTCTTACTACGAGACGTGCTGTTCATTTGGCTATCCATTCCACCCTGTTCAGCTCTACATTTTCGTGTCCACAAAACCCAGCCTTCAGAAATCATTGGAATCACCACTAGAGAATGTTCCATTCATTCACTGCGAATCTGGAATTCATCTGAATCTCCACTCCCGGCAGGTTTTCATTGCACCACTGCTGAATGTTCAAGTAACGCAATGATGGTTTTCAGCGGTCTATTCACACTCGAACCCGTGCTGTTCACGGTCTAGCGACTCAACACTGGTGAGTTCTTCTTTTTCCAGTTCAGACAATACAAACCTCAGAAACCATTGCAATCTACACTACAGAATGTTTCATTCATTCAGGCGAATCTTGAATTCATCTTGTTCTCCACTCCCAGCAGGTTTTCGTTTCACCACTGGTGAATGTCCAAGCAACCCAAGGCTGGTTTCAGCTGCGTGTTAACACTCGCAGCCGTGCTGTTCAATTGGCTATCCAGTGAACGCTGGTTAGCTCTTGATTTTCCTTCCACACACCGAGCCTTCAGAAATCATTCTTTTCTCCACTTCAGAATGTTCCATTCGTTCCCTGCGAATCTGGAATTCCTCTGACTCTCCACACCAGGCAGATTTTCCTAACAACACTGGTGAATGACCAGGTAATCCAATGCTGGTTTTCAGCGGCTGTTCACACTCACAGCCTTGCTGTTCAATTGGCAATCCAGTCAAACCTAGTCAGCTCTTCATTTTCCTGTCCACACAACCCAGCGTTCAGAAATCATTGGAATCTCTACTACAGAAATTTCCATTCATTCACTGTGAATCTGGAAATACTCTGAATCTGCATTCCAGGAAGGCTTTCGTTACACCACTGATGAATGTCCAAGTAATGCAATGCTGCTTCTTAGTGGTCTGTTCACACTCGAAACCGTGCTGTTCATTGGCTATCCACTCAATATCGGTCAGCTCTTCAATATCCTGTCCAGACTATCCAGATTCCTAAATGTTGGCAATCACCACTACAGAATGTTCCATTCAATCACGCGAATCTGGAATTCATCAGAGTCTCCACTCCTGGAAGGTTTTCGTGACACCACTGGTAAATGTCCAAGGAAGACAATGCTGGTTTTAAGCCGCCTGCTAACACACTCAGCCGTGCTGTTCAATTTGCTATCCACCCAACCCTATTCAGCTCTACATTTTCCTGTCCTCATAACCCAACCTTCAGAAATAATTGGTATCTCCTCCACAGAATGTTCCGTTCATTCACTGCGAATCTTAAATTCATCTGACTCTCAACTCCCGGCGGGTTATCGTTACACCACTTGTGAATGTCCAAGTAAGCCAATGCTGGTTTTCAGTGGCCTGTTCATACTAAGAGACGTGCTGTTCATTTGGCTATCCACTCCACCCTGTTCAGCTCTACATTTTCGTGTCCACAAAACCCAGCCTTCAGAAATCATTGGAATCACCACTAGAGAATGTTCCATTCATTCACTGCGAATCTGGAATTCCTCTGAACCTCCACTCCTGGCAGGTTTTCGTTACGCCACTGGTGAATGTCCAAGTAACTCAATACTGGTTTTCAGAGGCATGTTCAACTCGCAGAAGTGCTGTTCAATGGGCTATCCACTCAATATTGGTCAGCTCTTCATTTTCCTCTCCACACAAACCAGCCTTCAGAAATCATTGGGCTCTCCACTACAGACTGTTCCATTCATTCACTGCGATTCTGCAATTCATCTGACTCTCCGCTCCAGGCAGGTTTTCATTACAGCACTGGTGAATGACCAAGTAATCCAATGCTGGTTTTCAGCCGCCTTTTCACACTCGCAGTGTGCTGTTCAATTGTCTATCCACTCAAACCTGGTCAGCCTTTCATTTTCTTTTCCACAATATCAGACTTCAGAAATCATTGGAATCGCCAGTACAGAATGTTCCATTCATTCACTGCCAATCTGGAATTCATCTGAATCTGCACTCCAGGTAGGCTTTCATTACACCACTTATGAATGTCCAAGTAACACAATGCTGGTTTTCAGCGGTCTGTTCACACTCTAAGCCCTGCTTTTTACTGGGTATCCACACAACTGTGGTCAGCTCTTCATTTTCATGTCCAAACAATCCAGACTTGAGAAATCATTGCAATCTCCAGTACAGAATGTTCCATTCATTCACTGCGAATCTGGAATTCAACTGAATCTCCACTACCTGCAGATTTATCTTACACCACTTGTGAATGTCCAAGTAAAACAATGCTGGTTTTCAGAGGCCTGTTCATGTTCGCAGTCGTGCTGTTCAATTGGCTATCCACTCAACCTGTTTTGCTCCTCATTTTCCTGTGCACGCAACCCAGCCTTCAGAAATCATTGTAATCTCCACTACAGGATGTTCCATTCATTCACTGGGAATCTGGAATTCATCTGAATCTGCACTCCACGCAGGCTTTCGTTACACCACTGCTGAAAGTCGAAGTAATGCAATACTGGTTTTCAGTGGTCTGTTCACATTCGAAGCCGAGGCTTTTTACAGGCTATCCACTCAACACTGGTCAGCTCTTCATTTTCGTGTCCCCACAATCCAGATTTCAGAAATCATTGCAATCTCCACTACAGAATGTTCCATTCATTCACTGCGAGTCTGGAGTTTATCTGATTCTCCACTCCCGCCTGGTTAACATTACACCACTTGTGAATGTCCAAGTAAGCCAATGCTGGTTTTCAGAGGCCTGTTCATACTCGCAGCCGTGCTGTTTAATTGACAATTCACTCCACCCTGTTCAGCTCTTCATTGTCCCACCACACTACCAGCCTTCAGAAATCTTTGTTATCTCCACTACAGAATGTTCCATTCATTCACTGCGAATCTGGAATTCATCTGACTCTCAACTCCACGCAGGTTTTCATTACACCACTGTTGAATGTCCAAGTAACCCAATGCTGGTTTTCAGCGGCCTGTTCATATTCGCAGCCCTGCTGTTTACTTGGCTATCGATTCAAGCCTGGTCAGCTCTTCATTTTCCTGTCCACACAACACAGGCTTCAGAAATCATTGGAATCTCCTCTACAGAATGTTCCATTCATTCACTGCGAATGTGGAATTCAACTGACTCTCCACTCCATGCAGGTTTTCCTTACACCACTGATGAATGTCCAAGTAACCCAATGCTGGTTTTCAGCTGCATGTTCACACTCGCAGCCATGCTATACAATTGGCTTTCCACTAAATCCTGATTAGTTCTTGATTTTCCTTCCACACGACCCAGCCTTCAGAAATCGTTGGAATCTCCACTAGAGAATGTTCCATTCATTCACTGCGAATCTGGAATTCCTCTGAACCTCCACTCCCGGCAGGTTTTCGTTACACCACTGTTGAATGTCCAAGTAACCCAATGTTTTAAGTGTTTTCTTCACAAGCGCAGTGGTGCTGTTCAATTGGCTATCCACTCAACCCTGGCCAGCTCTACATTTTCCTGTCCACACCACAGAGACTGGAGAAATCATTGTTATCTCCACTACAGAATGTTCCATTCATTCACAGCGAATCTGGAATTCATCTGAATCTCCACTCCCGGCAGGTTTTCGTGACACCACTGGTAAATATCCAAGTAAGCCAATGCTGGTTTTAAGTGGCCTGCTCATACTCTCAGCCGTGCTGTTCAATTTGCTATCCACTCAACCCTCTTCAGCTCCATTTTCCTGTCCACATAACCCAAACTTCAGAAACAATTGGTATCTCCTCCACAGAATGTTCCATTCATTGACGGCAAATCTGAAATTCATCTAATTCTCAACTCCCGTCAGGTTTTCGTTACACCACTTGTGAATGTCCAATTAAGCCAAAGCTGGTTTTCAGTGGCCTGTTCTTACTACGAGACGTGCTGTTCATTTGGCTATCCATTCCACCCTGTTCAGCTCTACATTTTCGTGTCCACAAAACCCAGCCTTCAGAAATCATTGGAATCACCACTAGAGAATGTTCCATTCATTCACTGCGAATCTGGAATTCATCTGAATCTCCACTCCCGGCAGGTTTTCATTGCACCACTGCTGAATGTTCAAGTAACGCAATGATGGTTTTCAGCGGTCTATTCACACTCGAACCCGTGCTGTTCACGGTCTAGCGACTCAACACTGGTGAGTTCTTCTTTTTCCAGTTCAGACAATACAAACCTCAGAAACCATTGCAATCTACACTACAGAATGTTTCATTCATTCAGGCGAATCTTGAATTCATCTTGTTCTCCACTCCCAGCAGGTTTTCGTTTCACCACTGGTGAATGTCCAAGCAACCCAAGGCTGGTTTCAGCTGCGTGTTAACACTCGCAGCCGTGCTGTTCAATTGGCTATCCAGTGAACGCTGGTTAGCTCTTGATTTTCCTTCCACACACCGAGCCTTCAGAAATCATTCTTATCTCCACTTCAGAATGTTCCATTCGTTCCCTGCGAATCTGGAATTCCTCTGACTCTCCACACCAGGCAGATTTTCCTAACAACACTGGTGAATGACCAGGTAATCCAATGCTGGTTTTCAGCGGCTGTTCACACTCACAGCCTTACTGTTCAATTGGCAATCCAGTCAAACCTAGTCAGCTCTTCATTTTCCTGTCCACACAACCCAGCGTTCAGAAATCATTGGAATCTCTACTACAGAAATTTCCATTCATTCACTGTGAATCTGGAAATACTCTGAATCTGCATTCCAGGAAGGCTTTCGTTACACCACTGATGAATGTCCAAGTAATGCAATGCTGCTTCTTAGTGGTCTGTTCACACTCGAAACCGTGCTGTTCATTGGCTATCCACTCAATATCGGTCAGCTCTTCAATATCCTGTCCAGACTATCCAGATTCCTAAATGTTGGCAATCACCACTACAGAATGTTCCATTCAATCACGCGAATCTGGAATTCATCAGAGTCTCCACTCCTGGAAGGTTTTCGTGACACCACTGGTAAATGTCCAAGGAAGACAATGCTGGTTTTAAGCCGCCTGCTAACACACTCAGCCGTGCTGTTCAATTTGCTATCCACCCAACCCTATTCAGCTCTACATTTTCCTGTCCTCATAACCCAACCTTCAGAAATAATTGGTATCTCCTCCACAGAATGTTCCGTTCATTCACTGCGAATCTTAAATTCATCTGACTCTCAACTCCCGGCGGGTTATCGTTACACCACTTGTGAATGTCCAAGTAAGCCAATGCTGGTTTTCAGTGGCCTGTTCATACTAAGAGACGTGCTGTTCATTTGGCTATCCACTCCACCCTGTTCAGCTCTACATTTTCGTGTCCACAAAACCCAGCCTTCAGAAATCATTGGAATCACCACTAGAGAATGTTCCATTCATTCACTGCGAATCTGGAATTCCTCTGAACCTCCACTCCTGGCAGGTTTTCGTTACGCCACTGGTGAATGTCCAAGTAACTCAATACTGGTTTTCAGAGGCATGTTCAACTCGCAGAAGTGCTGTTCAATGGGCTATCCACTCAATATTGGTCAGCTCTTCATTTTCCTCTCCACACAAACCAGCCTTCAGAAATCATTGGGCTCTCCACTACAGACTGTTCCATTCATTCACTGCGATTCTGCAATTCATCTGACTCTCCGCTCCAGGCAGGTTTTCATTACAGCACTGGTGAATGACCAAGTAATCCAATGCTGGTTTTCAGCCGCCTTTTCACACTCGCAGTGTGCTGTTCAATTGTCTATCCACTCAAACCTGGTCAGCCTTTCATTTTCTTTTCCACAATATCAGACTTCAGAAATCATTGGAATCGCCAGTACAGAATGTTCCATTCATTCACTGCCAATCTGGAATTCATCTGAATCTGCACTCCAGGTAGGCTTTCATTACACCACTTATGAATGTCCAAGTAACACAATGCTGGTTTTCAGCGGTCTGTTCACACTCTAAGCCCTGCTTTTTACTGGGTATCCACACAACTGTGGTCAGCTCTTCATTTTCATGTCCAAACAATCCAGACTTGAGAAATCATTGCAATCTCCAGTACAGAATGTTCCATTCATTCACTGCGAATCTGGAATTCAACTGAATCTCCACTACCTGCAGATTTATCTTACACCACTTGTGAATGTCCAAGTAAAACAATGCTGGTTTTCAGAGGCCTGTTCATGTTCGCAGTCGTGCTGTTCAATTGGCTATCCACTCAACCTGTTTTGCTCCTCATTTTCCTGTGCACGCAACCCAGCCTTCAGAAATCATTGTAATCTCCACTACAGGATGTTCCATTCATTCACTGGGAATCTGGAATTCATCTGAATCTGCACTCCACGCAGGCTTTCGTTACACCACTGCTGAAAGTCGAAGTAATGCAATACTGGTTTTCAGTGGTCTGTTCACATTCGAAGCCGAGGCTTTTTACAGGCTATCCACTCAACACTGGTCAGCTCTTCATTTTCGTGTCCCCACAATCCAGATTTCAGAAATCATTGCAATCTCCACTACAGAATGTTCCGTTCATTCACTGCGAGTCTGGAGTTTATCTGATTCTCCACTCCCGCCTGGTTAACATTACACCACTTGTGAATGTCCAAGTAAGCCAATGCTGGTTTTCAGAGGCCTGTTCATACTCGCAGCCGTGCTGTTTAATTGACAATTCACTCCACCCTGTTCAGCTCTTCATTGTCCCACCACACTACCAGCCTTCAGAAATCTTTGTTATCTCCACTACAGAATGTTCCATTCATTCACTGCGAATCTGGAATTCATCTGACTCTCAACTCCACGCAGGTTTTCATTACACCACTGTTGAATGTCCAAGTAACCCAATGCTGGTTTTCAGCGGCCTGTTCATATTCGCAGCCCTGCTGTTTACTTGGCTATCGATTCAAGCCTGGTCAGCTCTTCATTTTCCTGTCCACACAACACAGGCTTCAGAAATCATTGGAATCTCCTCTACAGAATGTTCCATTCATTCACTGCGAATGTGGAATTCAACTGACTCTCCACTCCATGCAGGTTTTCCTTACACCACTGATGAATGTCCAAGTAACCCAATGCTGGTTTTCAGCTGCATGTTCACACTCGCAGCCATGCTATACAATTGGCTTTCCACTAAATCCTGATTAGTTCTTGATTTTCCTTCCACACGACCCAGCCTTCAGAAATCGTTGGAATCTCCACTAGAGAATGTTCCATTCATTCACTGCGAATCTGGAATTCCTCTGAACCTCCACTCCCGGCAGGTTTTCGTTACACCACTGTTGAATGTCCAAGTAACCCAATGTTTTAAGTGTTTTCTTCACAAGCGCAGTGGTGCTGTTCAATTGGCTATCCACTCAACCCTGGCCAGCTCTACATTTTCCTGTCCACACCACAGAGACTGGAGAAATCATTGTTATCTCCACTACAGAATGTTCCATTCATTCACAGCGAATCTGGAATTCATCTGAATCTCCACTCCCGGCAGGTTTTCGTGACACCACTGGTAAATATCCAAGTAAGCCAATGCTGGTTTTAAGTGGCCTGCTCATACTCTCAGCCGTGCTGTTCAATTTGCTATCCACTCAACCCTCTTCAGCTCCATTTTCCTGTCCACATAACCCAAACTTCAGAAACAATTGGTATCTCCTCCACAGAATGTTCCATTCATTGACGGCAAATCTGAAATTCATCTAATTCTCAACTCCCGTCAGGTTTTCGTTACACCACTTGTGAATGTCCAATTAAGCCAAAGCTGGTTTTCAGTGGCCTGTTCTTACTACGAGACGTGCTGTTCATTTGGCTATCCATTCCACCCTGTTCAGCTCTACATTTTCGTGTCCACAAAACCCAGCCTTCAGAAATCATTGGAATCACCACTAGAGAATGTTCCATTCATTCACTGCGAATCTGGAATTCATCTGAATCTCCACTCCCGGCAGGTTTTCATTGCACCACTGCTGAATGTTCAAGTAACGCAATGATGGTTTTCAGTGGTCTATTCACACTCGAACCCGTGCTGTTCACGGTCTAGCGACTCAACACTGGTGAGTTCTTCTTTTTCCAGTTCAGACAATACAAACCTCAGAAACCATTGCAATCTACACTACAGAATGTTTCATTCATTCAGGCGAATCTTGAATTCATCTTGTTCTCCACTCCCAGCAGGTTTTCGTTTCACCACTGGTGAATGTCCAAGCAACCCAAGGCTGGTTTCAGCTGCGTGTTAACACTCGCAGCCGTGCTGTTCAATTGGCTATCCAGTGAACGCTGGTTAGCTCTTGATTTTCCTTCCACACACCGAGCCTTCAGAAATCATTCTTATCTCCACTTCAGAATGTTCCATTCGTTCCCTGCGAATCTGGAATTCCTCTGACTCTCCACACCAGGCAGATTTTCCTAACAACACTGGTGAATGACCAGGTAATCCAATGCTGGTTTTCAGCGGCTGTTCACACTCACAGCCTTGCTGTTCAATTGGCAATCCAGTCAAACCTAGTCAGCTCTTCATTTTCCTGTCCACACAACCCAGCGTTCAGAAATCATTGGAATCTCTACTACAGAAATTTCCATTCATTCACTGTGAATCTGGAAATACTCTGAATCTGCATTCCAGGAAGGCTTTCGTTACACCACTGATGAATGTCCAAGTAATGCAATGCTGCTTCTTAGTGGTCTGTTCACACTCGAAACCGTGCTGTTCATTGGCTATCCACTCAATATCGGTCAGCTCTTCAATATCCTGTCCAGACTATCCAGATTCCTAAATGTTGGCAATCACCACTACAGAATGTTCCATTCAATCACGCGAATCTGGAATTCATCAGAGTCTCCACTCCTGGAAGGTTTTCGTGACACCACTGGTAAATGTCCAAGGAAGACAATGCTGGTTTTAAGCCGCCTGCTAACACACTCAGCCGTGCTGTTCAATTTGCTATCCACCCAACCCTATTCAGCTCTACATTTTCCTGTCCTCATAACCCAACCTTCAGAAATAATTGGTATCTCCTCCACAGAATGTTCCGTTCATTCACTGCGAATCTTAAATTCATCTGACTCTCAACTCCCGGCGGGTTATCGTTACACCACTTGTGAATGTCCAAGTAAGCCAATGCTGGTTTTCAGTGGCCTGTTCATACTAAGAGACGTGCTGTTCATTTGGCTATCCACTCCACCCTGTTCAGCTCTACATTTTCGTGTCCACAAAACCCAGCCTTCAGAAATCATTGGAATCACCACTAGAGAATGTTCCATTCATTCACTGCGAATCTGGAATTCCTCTGAACCTCCACTCCTGGCAGGTTTTCGTTACGCCACTGGTGAATGTCCAAGTAACTCAATACTGGTTTTCAGAGGCATGTTCAACTCGCAGAAGTGCTGTTCAATGGGCTATCCACTCAATATTGGTCAGCTCTTCATTTTCCTCTCCACACAAACCAGCCTTCAGAAATCATTGGGCTCTCCACTACAGACTGTTCCATTCATTCACTGCGATTCTGCAATTCATCTGACTCTCCGCTCCAGGCAGGTTTTCATTACAGCACTGGTGAATGACCAAGTAATCCAATGCTGGTTTTCAGCCGCCTTTTCACACTCGCAGTGTGCTGTTCAATTGTCTATCCACTCAAACCTGGTCAGCCTTTCATTTTCTTTTCCACAATATCAGACTTCAGAAATCATTGGAATCGCCAGTACAGAATGTTCCATTCATTCACTGCCAATCTGGAATTCATCTGAATCTGCACTCCAGGTAGGCTTTCATTACACCACTTATGAATGTCCAAGTAACACAATGCTGGTTTTCAGCGGTCTGTTCACACTCTAAGCCCTGCTTTTTACTGGGTATCCACACAACTGTGGTCAGCTCTTCATTTTCATGTCCAAACAATCCAGACTTGAGAAATCATTGCAATCTCCAGTACAGAATGTTCCATTCATTCACTGCGAATCTGGAATTCAACTGAATCTCCACTACCTGCAGATTTATCTTACACCACTTGTGAATGTCCAAGTAAAACAATGCTGGTTTTCAGAGGCCTGTTCATGTTCGCAGTCGTGCTGTTCAATTGGCTATCCACTCAACCTGTTTTGCTCCTCATTTTCCTGTGCACGCAACCCAGCCTTCAGAAATCATTGTAATCTCCACTACAGGATGTTCCATTCATTCACTGGGAATCTGGAATTCATCTGAATCTGCACTCCACGCAGGCTTTCGTTACACCACTGCTGAAAGTCGAAGTAATGCAATACTGGTTTTCAGTGGTCTGTTCACATTCGAAGCCGAGGCTTTTTACAGGCTATCCACTCAACACTGGTCAGCTCTTCATTTTCGTGTCCCCACAATCCAGATTTCAGAAATCATTGCAATCTCCACTACAGAATGTTCCGTTCATTCACTGCGAGTCTGGAGTTTATCTGATTCTCCACTCCCGCCTGGTTAACATTACACCACTTGTGAATGTCCAAGTAAGCCAATGCTGGTTTTCAGAGGCCTGTTCATACTCGCAGCCGTGCTGTTTAATTGACAATTCACTCCACCCTGTTCAGCTCTTCATTGTCCCACCACACTACCAGCCTTCAGAAATCTTTGTTATCTCCACTACAGAATGTTCCATTCATTCACTGCGAATCTGGAATTCATCTGACTCTCAACTCCACGCAGGTTTTCATTACACCACTGTTGAATGTCCAAGTAACCCAATGCTGGTTTTCAGCGGCCTGTTCATATTCGCAGCCCTGCTGTTTACTTGGCTATCGATTCAAGCCTGGTCAGCTCTTCATTTTCCTGTCCACACAACACAGGCTTCAGAAATCATTGGAATCTCCTCTACAGAATGTTCCATTCATTCACTGCGAATGTGGAATTCAACTGACTCTCCACTCCATGCAGGTTTTCCTTACACCACTGATGAATGTCCAAGTAACCCAATGCTGGTTTTCAGCTGCATGTTCACACTCGCAGCCATGCTATACAATTGGCTTTCCACTAAATCCTGATTAGTTCTTGATTTTCCTTCCACACGACCCAGCCTTCAGAAATCGTTGGAATCTCCACTAGAGAATGTTCCATTCATTCACTGCGAATCTGGAATTCCTCTGAACCTCCACTCCCGGCAGGTTTTCGTTACACCACTGTTGAATGTCCAAGTAACCCAATGTTTTTAGTGTTTTCTTCACAAGCGCAGTGGTGCTGTTCAATTGGCTATCCACTCAACCCTGGCCAGCTCTACATTTTCCTGTCCACACCACAGAGACTGGAGAAATCATTGTTATCTCCACTACAGAATGTTCCATTCATTCACAGCGAATCTGGAATTCATCTGAATCTCCACTCCCGGCAGGTTTTCGTGACACCACTGGTAAATATCCAAGTAAGCCAATGCTGGTTTTAAGTGGCCTGCTCATACTCTCAGCCGTGCTGTTCAATTTGCTATCCACTCAACCCTCTTCAGCTCCATTTTCCTGTCCACATAACCCAAACTTCAGAAACAATTGGTATCTCCTCCACAGAATGTTCCATTCATTGACGGCAAATCTGAAATTCATCTAATTCTCAACTCCCGTCAGGTTTTCGTTACACCACTTGTGAATGTCCAATTAAGCCAAAGCTGGTTTTCAGTGGCCTGTTCTTACTACGAGACGTGCTGTTCATTTGGCTATCCATTCCACCCTGTTCAGCTCTACATTTTCGTGTCCACAAAACCCAGCCTTCAGAAATCATTGGAATCACCACTAGAGAATGTTCCATTCATTCACTGCGAATCTGGAATTCATCTGAATCTCCACTCCCGGCAGGTTTTCATTGCACCACTGCTGAATGTTCAAGTAACGCAATGATGGTTTTCAGCGGTCTATTCACACTCGAACCCGTGCTGTTCACGGTCTAGCGACTCAACACTGGTGAGTTCTTCTTTTTCCAGTTCAGACAATACAAACCTCAGAAACCATTGCAATCTACACTACAGAATGTTTCATTCATTCAGGCGAATCTTGAATTCATCTTGTTCTCCACTCCCAGCAGGTTTTCGTTTCACCACTGGTGAATGTCCAAGCAACCCAAGGCTGGTTTCAGCTGCGTGTTAACACTCGCAGCCGTGCTGTTCAATTGGCTATCCAGTGAACGCTGGTTAGCTCTTGATTTTCCTTCCACACACCGAGCCTTCAGAAATCATTCTTATCTCCACTTCAGAATGTTCCATTCGTTCCCTGCGAATCTGGAATTCCTCTGACTCTCCACACCAGGCAGATTTTCCTAACAACACTGGTGAATGACCAGGTAATCCAATGCTGGTTTTCAGCGGCTGTTCACACTCACAGCCTTGCTGTTCAATTGGCAATCCAGTCAAACCTAGTCAGCTCTTCATTTTCCTGTCCACACAACCCAGCGTTCAGAAATCATTGGAATCTCTACTACAGAAATTTCCATTCATTCACTGTGAATCTGGAAATACTCTGAATCTGCATTCCAGGAAGGCTTTCGTTACACCACTGATGAATGTCCAAGTAATGCAATGCTGCTTCTTAGTGGTCTGTTCACACTCGAAACCGTGCTGTTCATTGGCTATCCACTCAATATCGGTCAGCTCTTCAATATCCTGTCCAGACTATCCAGATTCCTAAATGTTGGCAATCACCACTACAGAATGTTCCATTCAATCACGCGAATCTGGAATTCATCAGAGTCTCCACTCCTGGAAGGTTTTCGTGACACCACTGGTAAATGTCCAAGGAAGACAATGCTGGTTTTAAGCCGCCTGCTAACACACTCAGCCGTGCTGTTCAATTTGCTATCCACCCAACCCTATTCAGCTCTACATTTTCCTGTCCTCATAACCCAACCTTCAGAAATAATTGGTATCTCCTCCACAGAATGTTCCGTTCATTCACTGCGAATCTTAAATTCATCTGACTCTCAACTCCCGGCGGGTTATCGTTACACCACTTGTGAATGTCCAAGTAAGCCAATGCTGGTTTTCAGTGGCCTGTTCATACTAAGAGACGTGCTGTTCATTTGGCTATCCACTCCACCCTGTTCAGCTCTACATTTTCGTGTCCACAAAACCCAGCCTTCAGAAATCATTGGAATCACCACTAGAGAATGTTCCATTCATTCACTGCGAATCTGGAATTCCTCTGAACCTCCACTCCTGGCAGGTTTTCGTTACGCCACTGGTGAATGTCCAAGTAACTCAATACTGGTTTTCAGAGGCATGTTCAACTCGCAGAAGTGCTGTTCAATGGGCTATCCACTCAATATTGGTCAGCTCTTCATTTTCCTCTCCACACAAACCAGCCTTCAGAAATCATTGGGCTCTCCACTACAGACTGTTCCATTCATTCACTGCGATTCTGCAATTCATCTGACTCGCCGCTCCAGGCAGGTTTTCATTACAGCACTGGTGAATGACCAAGTAATCCAATGCTGGTTTTCAGCCGCCTTTTCACACTCGCAGTGTGCTGTTCAATTGTCTATCCACTCAAACCTGGTCAGCCTTTCATTTTCTTTTCCACAATATCAGACTTCAGAAATCATTGGAATCGCCAGTACAGAATGTTCCATTCATTCACTGCCAATCTGGAATTCATCTGAATCTGCACTCCAGGTAGGCTTTCATTACACCACTTATGAATGTCCAAGTAACACAATGCTGGTTTTCAGCGGTCTGTTCACACTCTAAGCCCTGCTTTTTACTGGGTATCCACACAACTGTGGTCAGCTCTTCATTTTCATGTCCAAACAATCCAGACTTGAGAAATCATTGCAATCTCCAGTACAGAATGTTCCATTCATTCACTGCGAATCTGGAATTCAACTGAATCTCCACTACCTGCAGATTTATCTTACACCACTTGTGAATGTCCAAGTAAAACAATGCTGGTTTTCAGAGGCCTGTTCATGTTCGCAGTCGTGCTGTTCAATTGGCTATCCACTCAACCTGTTTTGCTCCTCATTTTCCTGTGCACACAACCCAGCCTTCAGAAATCATTGTAATCTCCACTACAGGATGTTCCATTCATTCACTGGGAATCTGGAATTCATCTGAATCTGCACTCCACGCAGGCTTTCGTTACACCACTGCTGAAAGTCGAAGTAATGCAATACTGGTTTTCAGTGGTCTGTTCACATTCGAAGCCGAGGCTTTTTACAGGCTATCCACTCAACACTGGTCAGCTCTTCATTTTCGTGTCCCCACAATCCAGATTTCAGAAATCATTGCAATCTCCACTACAGAATGTTCCATTCATTCACTGCGAGTCTGGAGTTTATCTGATTCTCCACTCCCGCCTGGTTAACATTACACCACTTGTGAATGTCCAAGTAAGCCAATGCTGGTTTTCAGAGGCCTGTTCATACTCGCAGCCGTGCTGTTTAATTGACAATTCACTCCACCCTGTTCAGCTCTTCATTGTCCCACCACACTACCAGCCTTCAGAAATCTTTGTTATCTCCACTACAGAATGTTCCATTCATTCACTGCGAATCTGGAATTCATCTGACTCTCAACTCCACGCAGGTTTTCATTACACCACTGTTGAATGTCCAAGTAACCCAATGCTGGTTTTCAGCGGCCTGTTCATATTCGCAGCCCTGCTGTTTACTTGGCTATCGATTCAAGCCTGGTCAGCTCTTCATTTTCCTGTCCACACAACACAGGCTTCAGAAATCATTGGAATCTCCTCTACAGAATGTTCCATTCATTCACTGCGAATGTGGAATTCAACTGACTCTCCACTCCATGCAGGTTTTCCTTACACCACTGATGAATGTCCAAGTAACCCAATGCTGGTTTTCAGCTGCATGTTCACACTCGCAGCCATGCTATACAATTGGCTTTCCACTAAATCCTGATTAGTTCTTGATTTTCCTTCCACACGACCCAGCCTTCAGAAATCGTTGGAATCTCCACTAGAGAATGTTCCATTCATTCACTGCGAATCTGGAATTCCTCTGAACCTCCACTCCCGGCAGGTTTTCGTTACACCACTGTTGAATGTCCAAGTAACCCAATGTTTTAAGTGTTTTCTTCACAAGCGCAGTGGTGCTGTTCAATTGGCTATCCACTCAACCCTGGCCAGCTCTACATTTTCCTGTCCACACCACAGAGACTGGAGAAATCATTGTTATCTCCACTACAGAATGTTCCATTCATTCACAGCGAATCTGGAATTCATCTGAATCTCCACTCCCGGCAGGTTTTCGTGACACCACTGGTAAATATCCAAGTAAGCCAATGCTGGTTTTAAGTGGCCTGCTCATACTCTCAGCCGTGCTGTTCAATTTGCTATCCACTCAACCCTCTTCAGCTCCATTTTCCTGTCCACATAACCCAAACTTCAGAAACAATTGGTATCTCCTCCACAGAATGTTCCATTCATTGACGGCAAATCTGAAATTCATCTAATTCTCAACTCCCGTCAGGTTTTCGTTACACCACTTGTGAATGTCCAATTAAGCCAAAGCTGGTTTTCAGTGGCCTGTTCTTACTACGAGACGTGCTGTTCATTTGGCTATCCATTCCACCCTGTTCAGCTCTACATTTTCGTGTCCACAAAACCCAGCCTTCAGAAATCATTGGAATCACCACTAGAGAATGTTCCATTCATTCACTGCGAATCTGGAATTCATCTGAATCTCCACTCCCGGCAGGTTTTCATTGCACCACTGCTGAATGTTCAAGTAACGCAATGATGGTTTTCAGCGGTCTATTCACACTCGAACCCGTGCTGTTCACGGTCTAGCGACTCAACACTGGTGAGTTCTTCTTTTTCCAGTTCAGACAATACAAACCTCAGAAACCATTGCAATCTACACTACAGAATGTTTCATTCATTCAGGCGAATCTTGAATTCATCTTGTTCTCCACTCCCAGCAGGTTTTCGTTTCACCACTGGTGAATGTCCAAGCAACCCAAGGCTGGTTTCAGCTGCGTGTTAACACTCGCAGCCGTGCTGTTCAATTGGCTATCCAGTGAACGCTGGTTAGCTCTTGGTTTTCCTTCCACACACCGAGCCTTCAGAAATCATTCTTATCTCCACTTCAGAATGTTCCATTCGTTCCCTGCGAATCTGGAATTCCTCTGACTCTCCACACCAGGCAGATTTTCCTAACAACACTGGTGAATGACCAGGTAATCCAATGCTGGTTTTCAGCGGCTGTTCACACTCACAGCCTTGCTGTTCAATTGGCAATCCAGTCAAACCTAGTCAGCTCTTCATTTTCCTGTCCACACAACCCAGCGTTCAGAAATCATTGGAATCTCTACTACAGAAATTTCCATTCATTCACTGTGAATCTGGAAATACTCTGAATCTGCATTCCAGGAAGGCTTTCGTTACACCACTGATGAATGTCCAAGTAATGCAATGCTGCTTCTTAGTGGTCTGTTCACACTCGAAACCGTGCTGTTCATTGGCTATCCACTCAATATCGGTCAGCTCTTCAATATCCTGTCCAGACTATCCAGATTCCTAAATGTTGGCAATCACCACTACAGAATGTTCCATTCAATCACGCGAATCTGGAATTCATCAGAGTCTCCACTCCTGGAAGGTTTTCGTGACACCACTGGTAAATGTCCAAGGAAGACAATGCTGGTTTTAAGCCGCCTGCTAACACACTCAGCCGTGCTGTTCAATTTGCTATCCACCCAACCCTATTCAGCTCTACATTTTCCTGTCCTCATAACCCAACCTTCAGAAATAATTGGTATCTCCTCCACAGAATGTTCCGTTCATTCACTGCGAATCTTAAATTCATCTGACTCTCAACTCCCGGCGGGTTATCGTTACACCACTTGTGAATGTCCAAGTAAGCCAATGCTGGTTTTCAGTGGCCTGTTCATACTAAGAGACGTGCTGTTCATTTGGCTATCCACTCCACCCTGTTCAGCTCTACATTTTCGTGTCCACAAAACCCAGCCTTCAGAAATCATTGGAATCACCACTAGAGAATGTTCCATTCATTCACTGCGAATCTGGAATTCCTCTGAACCTCCACTCCTGGCAGGTTTTCGTTACGCCACTGGTGAATGTCCAAGTAACTCAATACTGGTTTTCAGAGGCATGTTCAACTCGCAGAAGTGCTGTTCAATGGGCTATCCACTCAATATTGGTCAGCTCTTCATTTTCCTCTCCACACAAACCAGCCTTCAGAAATCATTGGGCTCTCCACTACAGACTGTTCCATTCATTCACTGCGATTCTGCAATTCATCTGACTCTCCGCTCCAGGCAGGTTTTCATTACAGCACTGGTGAATGACCAAGTAATCCAATGCTGGTTTTCAGCCGCCTTTTCACACTCGCAGTGTGCTGTTCAATTGTCTATCCACTCAAACCTGGTCAGCCTTTCATTTTCTTTTCCACAATATCAGACTTCAGAAATCATTGGAATCGCCAGTACAGAATGTTCCATTCATTCACTGCCAATCTGGAATTCATCTGAATCTGCACTCCAGGTAGGCTTTCATTACACCACTTATGAATGTCCAAGTAACACAATGCTGGTTTTCAGCGGTCTGTTCACACTCTAAGCCCTGCTTTTTACTGGGTATCCACACAACTGTGGTCAGCTCTTCATTTTCATGTCCAAACAATCCAGACTTGAGAAATCATTGCAATCTCCAGTACAGAATGTTCCATTCATTCACTGCGAATCTGGAATTCAACTGAATCTCCACTACCTGCAGATTTATCTTACACCACTTGTGAATGTCCAAGTAAAACAATGCTGGTTTTCAGAGGCCTGTTCATGTTCGCAGTCGTGCTGTTCAATTGGCTATCCACTCAACCTGTTTTGCTCCTCATTTTCCTGTGCACACAACCCAGCCTTCAGAAATCATTGTAATCTCCACTACAGGATGTTCCATTCATTCACTGGGAATCTGGAATTCATCTGAATCTGCACTCCACGCAGGCTTTCGTTACACCACTGCTGAAAGTCGAAGTAATGCAATACTGGTTTTCAGTGGTCTGTTCACATTCGAAGCCGAGGCTTTTTACAGGCTATCCACTCAACACTGGTCAGCTCTTCATTTTCGTGTCCCCACAATCCAGATTTCAGAAATCATTGCAATCTCCACTACAGAATGTTCCATTCATTCACTGCGAGTCTGGAGTTTATCTGATTCTCCACTCCCGCCTGGTTAACATTACACCACTTGTGAATGTCCAAGTAAGCCAATGCTGGTTTTCAGAGGCCTGTTCATACTCGCAGCCGTGCTGTTTAATTGACAATTCACTCCACCCTGTTCAGCTCTTCATTGTCCCACCACACTACCAGCCTTCAGAAATCTTTGTTATCTCCACTACAGAATGTTCCATTCATTCACTGCGAATCTGGAATTCATCTGACTCTCAACTCCACGCAGGTTTTCATTACACCACTGTTGAATGTCCAAGTAACCCAATGCTGGTTTTCAGCGGCCTGTTCATATTCGCAGCCCTGCTGTTTACTTGGCTATCGATTCAAGCCTGGTCAGCTCTTCATTTTCCTGTCCACACAACACAGGCTTCAGAAATCATTGGAATCTCCTCTACAGAATGTTCCATTCATTCACTGCGAATGTGGAATTCAACTGACTCTCCACTCCATGCAGGTTTTCCTTACACCACTGATGAATGTCCAAGTAACCCAATGCTGGTTTTCAGCTGCATGTTCACACTCGCAGCCATGCTACACAATTGGCTTTCCACTAAATCCTGATTAGTTCTTGATTTTCCTTCCACACGACCCAGCCTTCAGAAATCATTGGAATCTCCACTAGAGAATGTTCCATTCATTCACTGCGAATCTGGAATTCCTCTGAACCTCCACTCCCGGCAGGTTTTCGTTACACCACTGTTGAATGTCCAAGTAACCCAATGTTTTAAGTGTTTTCTTCACAAGCGCAGTGGTGCTGTTCAATTGGCTATCCACTCAACCCTGGCCAGCTCTACATTTTCCTGTCCACACCACAGAGACTGGAGAAATCATTGTTATCTCCACTACAGAATGTTCCATTCATTCACAGCGAATCTGGAATTCATCTGAATCTCCACTCCCGGCAGGTTTTCGTGACACCACTGGTAAATATCCAAGTAAGCCAATGCTGGTTTTAAGTGGCCTGCTCATACTCTCAGCCGTGCTGTTCAATTTGCTATCCACTCAACCCTCTTCAGCTTCATTTTCCTGTCCACATAACCCAAACTTCAGAAACAATTGGTATCTCCTCCACAGAATGTTCCATTCATTGACGGCAAATCTGAAATTCATCTAATTCTCAACTCCCGTCAGGTTTTCGTTACACCACTTGTGAATGTCCAATTAAGCCAAAGCTGGTTTTCAGTGGCCTGTTCTTACTACGAGACGTGCTGTTCATTTGGCTATCCATTCCACCCTGTTCAGCTCTACATTTTCGTGTCCACAAAACCCAGCCTTCAGAAATCATTGGAATCACCACTAGAGAATGTTCCATTCATTCACTGCGAATCTGGAATTCATCTGAATCTCCACTCCCGGCAGGTTTTCATTGCACCACTGCTGAATGTTCAAGTAACGCAATGATGGTTTTCAGCGGTCTATTCACACTCGAACCCGTGCTGTTCACGGTCTAGCGACTCAACACTGGTGAGTTCTTCTTTTTCCAGTTCAGACAATACAAACCTCAGAAACCATTGCAATCTACACTACAGAATGTTTCATTCATTCAGGCGAATCTTGAATTCATCTTGTTCTCCACTCCCAGCAGGTTTTCGTTTCACCACTGGTGAATGTCCAAGCAACCCAAGGCTGGTTTCAGCTGCGTGTTAACACTCGCAGCCGTGCTGTTCAATTGGCTATCCAGTGAACGCTGGTTAGCTCTTGATTTTCCTTCCACACACCGAGCCTTCAGAAATCATTCTTATCTCCACTTCAGAGTGTTCCATTCGTTCCCTGCGAATCTGGAATTCCTCTGACTCTCCACACCAGGCAGATTTTCCTAACAACACTGGTGAATGACCAGGTAATCCAATGCTGGTTTTCAGCGGCTGTTCACACTCACAGCCTTGCTGTTCAATTGGCAATCCAGTCAAACCTAGTCAGCTCTTCATTTTCCTGTCCACACAACCCAGCGTTCAGAAATCATTGGAATCTCTACTACAGAAATTTCCATTCATTCACTGTGAATCTGGAAATACTCTGAATCTGCATTCCAGGAAGGCTTTCGTTACACCACTGATGAATGTCCAAGTAATGCAATGCTGCTTCTTAGTGGTCTGTTCACACTCGAAACCGTGCTGTTCATTGGCTATCCACTCAATATCGGTCAGCTCTTCAATATCCTGTCCAGACTATCCAGATTCCTAAATGTTGGCAATCACCACTACAGAATGTTCCATTCAATCACGCGAATCTGGAATTCATCAGAGTCTCCACTCCTGGAAGGTTTTCGTGACACCACTGGTAAATGTCCAAGGAAGACAATGCTGGTTTTAAGCCGCCTGCTAACACACTCAGCCGTGCTGTTCAATTTGCTATCCACCCAACCCTATTCAGCTCTACATTTTCCTGTCCTCATAACCCAACCTTCAGAAATAATTGGTATCTCCTCCACAGAATGTTCCGTTCATTCACTGCGAATCTTAAATTCATCTGACTCTCAACTCCCGGCGGGTTATCGTTACACCACTTGTGAATGTCCAAGTAAGCCAATGCTGGTTTTCAGTGGCCTGTTCATACTAAGAGACGTGCTGTTCATTTGGCTATCCACTCCACCCTGTTCAGCTCTACATTTTCGTGTCCACAAAACCCAGCCTTCAGAAATCATTGGAATCACCACTAGAGAATGTTCCATTCATTCACTGCGAATCTGGAATTCCTCTGAACCTCCACTCCTGGCAGGTTTTCGTTACGCCACTGGTGAATGTCCAAGTAACTCAATACTGGTTTTCAGAGGCATGTTCAACTCGCAGAAGTGCTGTTCAATGGGCTATCCACTCAATATTGGTCAGCTCTTCATTTTCCTCTCCACACAAACCAGCCTTCAGAAATCATTGGGCTCTCCACTACAGACTGTTCCATTCATTCACTGCGATTCTGCAATTCATCTGACTCTCCGCTCCAGGCAGGTTTTCATTACAGCACTGGTGAATGACCAAGTAATCCAATGCTGGTTTTCAGCCGCCTTTTCACACTCGCAGTGTGCTGTTCAATTGTCTATCCACTCAAACCTGGTCAGCCTTTCATTTTCTTTTCCACAATATCAGACTTCAGAAATCATTGGAATCGCCAGTACAGAATGTTCCATTCATTCACTGCCAATCTGGAATTCATCTGAATCTGCACTCCAGGTAGGCTTTCATTACACCACTTATGAATGTCCAAGTAACACAATGCTGGTTTTCAGCGGTCTGTTCACACTCTAAGCCCTGCTTTTTACTGGGTATCCACACAACTGTGGTCAGCTCTTCATTTTCATGTCCAAACAATCCAGACTTGAGAAATCATTGCAATCTCCAGTACAGAATGTTCCATTCATTCACTGCGAATCTGGAATTCAACTGAATCTCCACTACCTGCAGATTTATCTTACACCACTTGTGAATGTCCAAGTAAAACAATGCTGGTTTTCAGAGGCCTGTTCATGTTCGCAGTCGTGCTGTTCAATTGGCTATCCACTCAACCTGTTTTGCTCCTCATTTTCCTGTGCACACAACCCAGCCTTCAGAAATCATTGTAATCTCCACTACAGGATGTTCCATTCATTCACTGGGAATCTGGAATTCATCTGAATCTGCACTCCACGCAGGCTTTCGTTACACCACTGCTGAAAGTCGAAGTAATGCAATACTGGTTTTCAGTGGTCTGTTCACATTCGAAGCCGAGGCTTTTTACAGGCTATCCACTCAACACTGGTCAGCTCTTCATTTTCGTGTCCCCACAATCCAGATTTCAGAAATCATTGCAATCTCCACTACAGAATGTTCCATTCATTCACTGCGAGTCTGGAGTTTATCTGATTCTCCACTCCCGCCTGGTTAACATTACACCACTTGTGAATGTCCAAGTAAGCCAATGCTGGTTTTCAGAGGCCTGTTCATACTCGCAGCCGTGCTGTTTAATTGACAATTCACTCCACCCTGTTCAGCTCTTCATTGTCCCACCACACTACCAGCCTTCAGAAATCTTTGTTATCTCCACTACAGAATGTTCCATTCATTCACTGCGAATCTGGAATTCATCTGACTCTCAACTCCACGCAGGTTTTCATTACACCACTGTTGAATGTCCAAGTAACCCAATGCTGGTTTTCAGCGGCCTGTTCATATTCGCAGCCCTGCTGTTTACTTGGCTATCGATTCAAGCCTGGTCAGCTCTTCATTTTCCTGTCCACACAACACAGGCTTCAGAAATCATTGGAATCTCCTCTACAGAATGTTCCATTCATTCACTGCGAATGTGGAATTCAACTGACTCTCCACTCCATGCAGGTTTTCCTTACACCACTGATGAATGTCCAAGTAACCCAATGCTGGTTTTCAGCTGCATGTTCACACTCGCAGCCATGCTATACAATTGGCTTTCCACTAAATCCTGATTAGTTCTTGATTTTCCTTCCACACGACCCAGCCTTCAGAAATCGTTGGAATCTCCACTAGAGAATGTTCCATTCATTCACTGCGAATCTGGAATTCCTCTGAACCTCCACTCCCGGCAGGTTTTCGTTACACCACTGTTGAATGTCCAAGTAACCCAATGTTTTAAGTGTTTTCTTCACAAGCGCAGTGGTGCTGTTCAATTGGCTATCCACTCAACCCTGGCCAGCTCTACATTTTCCTGTCCACACCACAGAGACTGGAGAAATCATTGTTATCTCCACTACAGAATGTTCCATTCATTCACAGCGAATCTGGAATTCATCTGAATCTCCACTCCCGGCAGGTTTTCGTGACACCACTGGTAAATATCCAAGTAAGCCAATGCTGGTTTTAAGTGGCCTGCTCATACTCTCAGCCGTGCTGTTCAATTTGCTATCCACTCAACCCTCTTCAGCTCCATTTTCCTGTCCACATAACCCAAACTTCAGAAACAATTGGTATCTCCTCCACAGAATGTTCCATTCATTGACGGCAAATCTGAAATTCATCTAATTCTCAACTCCCGTCAGGTTTTCGTTACACCACTTGTGAATGTCCAATTAAGCCAAAGCTGGTTTTCAGTGGCCTGTTCTTACTACGAGACGTGCTGTTCATTTGGCTATCCATTCCACCCTGTTCAGCTCTACATTTTCGTGTCCACAAAACCCAGCCTTCAGAAATCATTGGAATCACCACTAGAGAATGTTCCATTCATTCACTGCGAATCTGGAATTCATCTGAATCTCCACTCCCGGCAGGTTTTCATTGCACCACTGCTGAATGTTCAAGTAACGCAATGATGGTTTTCAGCGGTCTATTCACACTCGAACCCGTGCTGTTCACGGTCTAGCGACTCAACACTGGTGAGTTCTTCTTTTTCCAGTTCAGACAATACAAACCTCAGAAACCATTGCAATCTACACTACAGAATGTTTCATTCATTCAGGCGAATCTTGAATTCATCTTGTTCTCCACTCCCAGCAGGTTTTCGTTTCACCACTGGTGAATGTCCAAGCAACCCAAGGCTGGTTTCAGCTGCGTGTTAACACTCGCAGCCGTGCTGTTCAATTGGCTATCCAGTGAACGCTGGTTAGCTCTTGATTTTCCTTCCACACACCGAGCCTTCAGAAATCATTCTTATCTCCACTTCAGAATGTTCCATTCGTTCCCTGCGAATCTGGAATTCCTCTGACTCTCCACACCAGGCAGATTTTCCTAACAACACTGGTGAATGACCAGGTAATCCAATGCTGGTTTTCAGCGGCTGTTCACACTCACAGCCTTGCTGTTCAATTGGCAATCCAGTCAAACCTAGTCAGCTCTTCATTTTCCTGTCCACACAACCCAGCGTTCAGAAATCATTGGAATCTCTACTACAGAAATTTCCATTCATTCACTGTGAATCTGGAAATACTCTGAATCTGCATTCCAGGAAGGCTTTCGTTACACCACTGATGAATGTCCAAGTAATGCAATGCTGCTTCTTAGTGGTCTGTTCACACTCGAAACCGTGCTGTTCATTGGCTATCCACTCAATATCGGTCAGCTCTTCAATATCCTGTCCAGACTATCCAGATTCCTAAATGTTGGCAATCACCACTACAGAATGTTCCATTCAATCACGCGAATCGGGAATTCATCAGAGTCTCCACTCCTGGAAGGTTTTCGTGACACCACTGGTAAATGTCCAAGGAAGACAATGCTGGTTTTAAGCCGCCTGCTAACACACTCAGCCGTGCTGTTCAATTTGCTATCCACCCAACCCTATTCAGCTCTACATTTTCCTGTCCTCATAACCCAACCTTCAGAAATAATTGGTATCTCCTCCACAGAATGTTCCGTTCATTCACTGCGAATCTTAAATTCATCTGACTCTCAACTCCCGGCGGGTTATCGTTACACCACTTGTGAATGTCCAAGTAAGCCAATGCTGGTTTTCAGTGGCCTGTTCATACTAAGAGACGTGCTGTTCATTTGGCTATCCACTCCACCCTGTTCAGCTCTACATTTTCGTGTCCACAAAACCCAGCCTTCAGAAATCATTGGAATCACCACTAGAGAATGTTCCATTCATTCACTGCGAATCTGGAATTCATCTGAACCTCCACTCCTGGCAGGTTTTCGTTACGCCACTGGTGAATGTCCAAGTAACTCAATACTGGTTTTCAGAGGCATGTTCAACTCGCAGAAGTGCTGTTCAATGGGCTATCCACTCAATATTGGTCAGCTCTTCATTTTCCTCTCCACACAAACCAGCCTTCAGAAATCATTGGGCTCTCCACTACAGACTGTTCCGTTCATTCACTGCGATTCTGCAATTCATCTGACTCTCCGCTCCAGGCAGGTTTTCATTACAGCACTGGTGAATGACCAAGTAATCCAATGCTGGTTTTCAGCCGCCTTTTCACACTCGCAGTGTGCTGTTCAATTGTCTATCCACTCAAACCTGGTCAGCCTTTCATTTTCTTTTCCACAATATCAGACTTCAGAAATCATTCGAATCGCCAGTACAGAATGTTCCATTCATTCACTGCCAATCTGGAATTCATCTGAATCTGCACTCCAGGTAGGCTTTCATTACACCACTTATGAATGTCCAAGTAACACAATGCTGGTTTTCAGCGGTCTGTTCACACTCTAAGCCCTGCTTTTTACTGGGTATCCACACAACTGTGGTCAGCTCTTCATTTTCATGTCCAAACAATCCAGACTTGAGAAATCATTGCAATCTCCAGTACAGAATGTTCCATTCATTCACTGCGAATCTGGAATTCAACTGAATCTCCACTACCTGCAGATTTATCTTACACCACTTGTGAATGTCCAAGTAAAACAATGCTGGTTTTCAGAGGCCTGTTCATGTTCGCAGTCGTGCTGTTCAATTGGCTATCCACTCAACCTGTTTTGCTCCTCATTTTCCTGTGCACGCAACCCAGCCTTCAGAAATCATTGTAATCTCCACTACAGGATGTTCCATTCATTCACTGGGAATCTGGAATTCATCTGAATCTGCACTCCACGCAGGCTTTCGTTACACCACTGCTGAAAGTCGAAGTAATGCAATACTGGTTTTCAGTGGTCTGTTCACATTCGAAGCCGAGGCTTTTTACAGGCTATCCACTCAACACTGGTCAGCTCTTCATTTTCGTGTCCCCACAATCCAGATTTCAGAAATCATTGCAATCTCCACTACAGAATGTTCCATTCATTCACTGCGAGTCTGGAGTTTATCTGATTCTCCACTCCCGCCTGGTTAACATTACACCACTTGTGAATGTCCAAGTAAGCCAATGCTGGTTTTCAGAGGCCTGTTCATACTCGCAGCCGTGCTGTTTAATTGACAATTCACTCCACCCTGTTCAGCTCTTCATTGTCCCACCACACTACCAGCCTTCAGAAATCTTTGTTATCTCCACTACAGAATGTTCCATTCATTCACTGCGAATCTGGAATTCATCTGACTCTCAACTCCACGCAGGTTTTCATTACACCACTGTTGAATGTCCAAGTAACCCAATGCTGGTTTTCAGCGGCCTGTTCATATTCGCAGCCCTGCTGTTTACTTGGCTATCGATTCAAGCCAGGTCAGCTCTTCATTTTCCTGTCCACACAACACAGGCTTCAGAAATCATTGGAATCTCCTCTACAGAATGTTCCATTCATTCACTGCGAATGTGGAATTCAACTGACTCTCCACTCCATGCAGGTTTTCCTTACACCACTGATGAATGTCCAAGTAACCCAATGCTGGTTTTCAGCTGCATGTTCACACTCGCAGCCATGCTACACAATTGGCTTTCCACTAAATCCTGATTAGTTCTTGATTTTCCTTCCACACGACCCAGCCTTCAGAAATCGTTGGAATCTCCACTAGAGAATGTTCCATTCATTCACTGCGAATCTGGAATTCCTCTGAACCTCCACTCCCGGCAGGTTTTCGTTACACCACTGTTGAATGTCCAAGTAACCCAATGTTTTAAGTGTTTTCTTCACAAGCGCAGTGGTGCTGTTCAATTGGCTATCCACTCAACCCTGGCCAGCTCTACATTTTCCTGTCCACACCACAGAGACTGGAGAAATCATTGTTATCTCCACTACAGAATGTTCCATTCATTCACAGCGAATCTGGAATTCATCTGAATCTCCACTCCCGGCAGGTTTTCGTGACACCACTGGTAAATATCCAAGTAAGCCAATGCTGGTTTTAAGTGGCCTGCTCATACTCTCAGCCGTGCTGTTCAATTTGCTATCCACTCAACCCTCTTCAGCTCCATTTTCCTGTCCACATAACCCAAACTTCAGAAACAATTGGTATCTCCTCCACAGAATGTTCCATTCATTGACGGCAAATCTGAAATTCATCTAATTCTCAACTCCCGTCAGGTTTTCGTTACACCACTTGTGAATGTCCAATTAAGCCAAAGCTGGTTTTCAGTGGCCTGTTCTTACTACGAGACGTGCTGTTCATTTGGCTATCCATTCCACCCTGTTCAGCTCTACATTTTCGTGTCCACAAAACCCAGCCTTCAGAAATCATTGGAATCACCACTAGAGAATGTTCCATTCATTCACTGCGAATCTGGAATTCATCTGAATCTCCACTCCCGGCAGGTTTTCATTGCACCACTGCTGAATGTTCAAGTAACGCAATGATGGTTTTCAGCGGTCTATTCACACTCGAACCCGTGCTGTTCACGGTCTAGCGACTCAACACTGGTGAGTTCTTCTTTTTCCAGTTCAGACAATACAAACCTCAGAAACCATTGCAATCTACACTACAGAATGTTTCATTCATTCAGGCGAATCTTGAATTCATCTTGTTCTCCACTCCCAGCAGGTTTTCGTTTCACCACTGGTGAATGTCCAAGCAACCCAAGGCTGGTTTCAGCTGCGTGTTAACACTCGCAGCCGTGCTGTTCAATTGGCTATCCAGTGAACGCTGGTTAGCTCTTGATTTTCCTTCCACACACCGAGCCTTCAGAAATCATTCTTATCTCCACTTCAGAATGTTCCATTCGTTCCCTGCGAATCTGGAATTCCTCTGACTCTCCACACCAGGCAGATTTTCCTAACAACACTGGTGAATGACCAGGTAATCCAATGCTGGTTTTCAGCGGCTGTTCACACTCACAGCCTTGCTGTTCAATTGGCAATCCAGTCAAACCTAGTCAGCTCTTCATTTTCCTGTCCACACAACCCAGCGTTCAGAAATCATTGGAATCTCTACTACAGAAATTTCCATTCATTCACTGTGAATCTGGAAATACTCTGAATCTGCATTCCAGGAAGGCTTTCGTTACACCACTGATGAATGTCCAAGTAATGCAATGCTGCTTCTTAGTGGTCTGTTCACACTCGAAACCGTGCTGTTCATTGGCTATCCACTCAATATCGGTCAGCTCTTCAATATCCTGTCCAGACTATCCAGATTCCTAAATGTTGGCAATCACCACTACAGAATGTTCCATTCAATCACGCGAATCTGGAATTCATCAGAGTCTCCACTCCTGGAAGGTTTTCGTGACACCACTGGTAAATGTCCAAGGAAGACAATGCTGGTTTTAAGCCGCCTGCTAACACACTCAGCCGTGCTGTTCAATTTGCTATCCACCCAACCCTATTCAGCTCTACATTTTCCTGTCCTCATAACCCAACCTTCAGAAATAATTGGTATCTCCTCCACAGAATGTTCCGTTCATTCACTGCGAATCTTAAATTCATCTGACTCTCAACTCCCGGCGGGTTATCGTTACACCACTTGTGAATGTCCAAGTAAGCCAATGCTGGTTTTCAGTGGCCTGTTCATACTAAGAGACGTGCTGTTCATTTGGCTATCCACTCCACCCTGTTCAGCTCTACATTTTCGTGTCCACAAAACCCAGCCTTCAGAAATCATTGGAATCACCACTAGAGAATGTTCCATTCATTCACTGCGAATCTGGAATTCCTCTGAACCTCCACTCCTGGCAGGTTTTCGTTACGCCACTGGTGAATGTCCAAGTAACTCAATACTGGTTTTCAGAGGCATGTTCAACTCGCAGAAGTGCTGTTCAATGGGCTATCCACTCAATATTGGTCAGCTCTTCATTTTCCTCTCCACACAAACCAGCCTTCAGAAATCATTGGGCTCTCCACTACAGACTGTTCCGTTCATTCACTGCGATTCTGCAATTCATCTGACTCTCCGCTCCAGGCAGGTTTTCATTACAGCACTGGTGAATGACCAAGTAATCCAATGCTGGTTTTCAGCCGCCTTTTCACACTCGCAGTGTGCTGTTCAATTGTCTATCCACTCAAACCTGGTCAGCCTTTCATTTTCTTTTCCACAATATCAGACTTCAGAAATCATTCGAATCGCCAGTACAGAATGTTCCATTCATTCACTGCCAATCTGGAATTCATCTGAATCTGCACTCCAGGTAGGCTTTCATTACACCACTTATGAATGTCCAAGTAACACAATGCTGGTTTTCAGCGGTCTGTTCACACTCTAAGCCCTGCTTTTTACTGGGTATCCACACAACTGTGGTCAGCTCTTCATTTTCATGTCCAAACAATCCAGACTTGAGAAATCATTGCAATCTCCAGTACAGAATGTTCCATTCATTCACTGCGAATCTGGAATTCAACTGAATCTCCACTACCTGCAGATTTATCTTACACCACTTGTGAATGTCCAAGTAAAACAATGCTGGTTTTCAGAGGCCTGTTCATGTTCGCAGTCGTGCTGTTCAATTGGCTATCCACTCAACCTGTTTTGCTCCTCATTTTCCTGTGCACACAACCCAGCCTTCAGAAATCATTGTAATCTCCACTACAGGATGTTCCATTCATTCACTGGGAATCTGGAATTCATCTGAATCTGCACTCCACGCAGGCTTTCGTTACACCACTGCTGAAAGTCGAAGTAATGCAATACTGGTTTTCAGTGGTCTGTTCACATTCGAAGCCGAGGCTTTTTACAGGCTATCCACTCAACACTGGTCAGCTCTTCATTTTCGTGTCCCCACAATCCAGATTTCAGAAATCATTGCAATCTCCACTACAGAATGTTCCATTCATTCACTGCGAGTCTGGAGTTTATCTGATTCTCCACTCCCGCCTGGTTAACATTACACCACTTGTGAATGTCCAAGTAAGCCAATGCTGGTTTTCAGAGGCCTGTTCATACTCGCAGCCGTGCTGTTTAATTGACAATTCACTCCACCCTGTTCAGCTCTTCATTGTCCCACCACACTACCAGCCTTCAGAAATCTTTGTTATCTCCACTACAGAATGTTCCATTCATTCACTGCGAATCTGGAATTCATCTGACTCTCAACTCCACGCAGGTTTTCATTACACCACTGTTGAATGTCCAAGTAACCCAATGCTGGTTTTCAGCGGCCTGTTCATATTCGCAGCCGGGCTGTTTACTTGGCTATCGATTCAAGCCTGGTCAGCTCTTCATTTTCCTGTCCACACAACACAGGCTTCAGAAATCATTGGAATCTCCTCTACAGAATGTTCCATTCATTCACTGCGAATGTGGAATTCAACTGACTCTCCACTCCATGCAGGTTTTCCTTACACCACTGATGAATGTCCAAGTAACCCAATGCTGGTTTTCAGCTGCATGTTCACACTCGCAGCCATGCTATACAATTGGCTTTCCACTAAATCCTGATTAGTTCTTGATTTTCCTTCCACACGACCCAGCCTTCAGAAATCGTTGGAATCTCCACTAGAGAATGTTCCATTCATTCACTGCGAATCTGGAATTCCTCTGAACCTCCACTCCCGGCAGGTTTTCGTTACACCACTGTTGAATGTCCAAGTAACCCAATGTTTTAAGTGTTTTCTTCACAAGCGCAGTGGTGCTGTTCAATTGGCTATCCACTCAACCCTGGCCAGCTCTACATTTTCCTGTCCACACCACAGAGACTGGAGAAATCATTGTTATCTCCACTACAGAATGTTCCATTCATTCACAGCGAATCTGGAATTCATCTGAATCTCCACTCCCGGCAGGTTTTCGTGACACCACTGGTAAATATCCAAGTAAGCCAATGCTGGTTTTAAGTGGCCTGCTCATACTCTCAGCCGTGCTGTTCAATTTGCTATCCACTCAACCCTCTTCAGCTCCATTTTCCTGTCCACATAACCCAAACTTCAGAAACAATTGGTATCTCCTCCACAGAATGTTCCATTCATTGACGGCAAATCTGAAATTCATCTAATTCTCAACTCCCGTCAGGTTTTCGTTACACCACTTGTGAATGTCCAATTAAGCCAAAGCTGGTTTTCAGTGGCCTGTTCTTACTACGAGACGTGCTGTTCATTTGGCTATCCATTCCACCCTGTTCAGCTCTACATTTTCGTGTCCACAAAACCCAGCCTTCAGAAATCATTGGAATCACCACTAGAGAATGTTCCATTCATTCACTGCGAATCTGGAATTCATCTGAATCTCCACTCCCGGCAGGTTTTCATTGCACCACTGCTGAATGTTCAAGTAACGCAATGATGGTTTTCAGCGGTCTATTCACACTCGAACCCGTGCTGTTCACGGTCTAGCGACTCAACACTGGTGAGTTCTTCTTTTTCCAGTTCAGACAATACAAACCTCAGAAACCATTGCAATCTACACTACAGAATGTTTCATTCATTCAGGCGAATCTTGAATTCATCTTGTTCTCCACTCCCAGCAGGTTTTCGTTTCACCACTGGTGAATGTCCAAGCAACCCAAGGCTGGTTTCAGCTGCGTGTTAACACTCGCAGCCGTGCTGTTCAATTGGCTATCCAGTGAACGCTGGTTAGCTCTTGGTTTTCCTTCCACACACCGAGCCTTCAGAAATCATTCTTATCTCCACTTCAGAATGTTCCATTCGTTCCCTGCGAATCTGGAATTCCTCTGACTCTCCACACCAGGCAGATTTTCCTAACAACACTGGTGAATGACCAGGTAATCCAATGCTGGTTTTCAGCGGCTGTTCACACTCACAGCCTTGCTGTTCAATTGGCAATCCAGTCAAACCTAGTCAGCTCTTCATTTTCCTGTCCACACAACCCAGCGTTCAGAAATCATTGGAATCTCTACTACAGAAATTTCCATTCATTCACTGTGAATCTGGAAATACTCTGAATCTGCATTCCAGGAAGGCTTTCGTTACACCACTGATGAATGTCCAAGTAATGCAATGCTGCTTCTTAGTGGTCTGTTCACACTCGAAACCGTGCTGTTCATTGGCTATCCACTCAATATCGGTCAGCTCTTCAATATCCTGTCCAGACTATCCAGATTCCTAAATGTTGGCAATCACCACTACAGAATGTTCCATTCAATCACGCGAATCTGGAATTCATCAGAGTCTCCACTCCTGGAAGGTTTTCGTGACACCACTGGTAAATGTCCAAGGAAGACAATGCTGGTTTTAAGCCGCCTGCTAACACACTCAGCCGTGCTGTTCAATTTGCTATCCACCCAACCCTATTCAGCTCTACATTTTCCTGTCCTCATAACCCAACCTTCAGAAATAATTGGTATCTCCTCCACAGAATGTTCCGTTCATTCACTGCGAATCTTAAATTCATCTGACTCTCAACTCCCGGCGGGTTATCGTTACACCACTTGTGAATGTCCAAGTAAGCCAATGCTGGTTTTCAGTGGCCTGTTCATACTAAGAGACGTGCTGTTCATTTGGCTATCCACTCCACCCTGTTCAGCTCTACATTTTCGTGTCCACAAAACCCAGCCTTCAGAAATCATTGGAATCACCACTAGAGAATGTTCCATTCATTCACTGCGAATCTGGAATTCCTCTGAACCTCCACTCCTGGCAGGTTTTCGTTACGCCACTGGTGAATGTCCAAGTAACTCAATACTGGTTTTCAGAGGCATGTTCAACTCGCAGAAGTGCTGTTCAATGGGCTATCCACTCAATATTGGTCAGCTCTTCATTTTCCTCTCCACACAAACCAGCCTTCAGAAATCATTGGGCTCTCCACTACAGACTGTTCCATTCATTCACTGCGATTCTGCAATTCATCTGACTCTCCGCTCCAGGCAGGTTTTCATTACAGCACTGGTGAATGACCAAGTAATCCAATGCTGGTTTTCAGCCGCCTTTTCACACTCGCAGTGTGCTGTTCAATTGTCTATCCACTCAAACCTGGTCAGCCTTTCATTTTCTTTTCCACAATATCAGACTTCAGAAATCATTGGAATCGCCAGTACAGAATGTTCCATTCATTCACTGCCAATCTGGAATTCATCTGAATCTGCACTCCAGGTAGGCTTTCATTACACCACTTATGAATGTCCAAGTAACACAATGCTGGTTTTCAGCGGTCTGTTCACACTCTAAGCCCTGCTTTTTACTGGGTATCCACACAACTGTGGTCAGCTCTTCATTTTCATGTCCAAACAATCCAGACTTGAGAAATCATTGCAATCTCCAGTACAGAATGTTCCATTCATTCACTGCGAATCTGGAATTCAACTGAATCTCCACTACCTGCAGATTTATCTTACACCACTTGTGAATGTCCAAGTAAAACAATGCTGGTTTTCAGAGGCCTGTTCATGTTCGCAGTCGTGCTGTTCAATTGGCTATCCACTCAACCTGTTTTGCTCCTCATTTTCCTGTGCACGCAACCCAGCCTTCAGAAATCATTGTAATCTCCACTACAGGATGTTCCATTCATTCACTGGGAATCTGGAATTCATCTGAATCTGCACTCCACGCAGGCTTTCGTTACACCACTGCTGAAAGTCGAAGTAATGCAATACTGGTTTTCAGTGGTCTGTTCACATTCGAAGCCGAGGCTTTTTACAGGCTATCCACTCAACACTGGTCAGCTCTTCATTTTCGTGTCCCCACAATCCAGATTTCAGAAATCATTGCAATCTCCACTACAGAATGTTCCATTCATTCACTGCGAGTCTGGAGTTTATCTGATTCTCCACTCCCGCCTGGTTAACATTACACCACTTGTGAATGTCCAAGTAAGCCAATGCTGGTTTTCAGAGGCCTGTTCATACTCGCAGCCGTGCTGTTTAATTGACAATTCACTCCACCCTGTTCAGCTCTTCATTGTCCCACCACACTACCAGCCTTCAGAAATCTTTGTTATCTCCACTACAGAATGTTCCATTCATTCACTGCGAATCTGGAATTCATCTGACTCTCAACTCCACGCAGGTTTTCATTACACCACTGTTGAATGTCCAAGTAACCCAATGCTGGTTTTCAGCGGCCTGTTCATATTCGCAGCCCTGCTGTTTACTTGGCTATCGATTCAAGCCTGGTCAGCTCTTCATTTTCCTGTCCACACAACACAGGCTTCAGAAATCATTGGAATCTCCTCTACAGAATGTTCCATTCATTCACTGCGAATGTGGAATTCAACTGACTCTCCACTCCATGCAGGTTTTCCTTACACCACTGATGAATGTCCAAGTAACCCAATGCTGGTTTTCAGCTGCATGTTCACACTCGCAGCCATGCTATACAATTGGCTTTCCACTAAATCCTGATTAGTTCTTGATTTTCCTTCCACACGACCCAGCCTTCAGAAATCGTTGGAATCTCCACTAGAGAATGTTCCATTCATTCACTGCGAATCTGGAATTCCTCTGAACCTCCACTCCCGGCAGGTTTTCGTTACACCACTGTTGAATGTCCAAGTAACCCAATGTTTTAAGTGTTTTCTTCACAAGCGCAGTGGTGCTGTTCAATTGGCTATCCACTCAACCCTGGCCAGCTCTACATTTTCCTGTCCACACCACAGAGACTGGAGAAATCATTGTTATCTCCACTACAGAATGTTCCATTCATTCACAGCGAATCTGGAATTCATCTGAATCTCCACTCCCGGCAGGTTTTCGTGACACCACTGGTAAATATCCAAGTAAGCCAATGCTGGTTTTAAGTGGCCTGCTCATACTCTCAGCCGTGCTGTTCAATTTGCTATCCACTCAACCCTCTTCAGCTCCATTTTCCTGTCCATATAACCCAAACTTCAGAAACAATTGGTATCTCCTCCACAGAATGTTCCATTCATTGACGGCAAATCTGAAATTCATCTAATTCTCAACTCCCGTCAGGTTTTCGTTACACCACTTGTGAATGTCCAATTAAGCCAAAGCTGGTTTTCAGTGGCCTGTTCTTACTACGAGACGTGCTGTTCATTTGGCTATCCATTCCACCCTGTTCAGCTCTACATTTTCGTGTCCACAAAACCCAGCCTTCAGAAATCATTGGAATCACCACTAGAGAATGTTCCATTCATTCACTGCGAATCTGGAATTCATCTGAATCTCCACTCCCGGCAGGTTTTCATTGCACCACTGCTGAATGTTCAAGTAACGCAATGATGGTTTTCAGCGGTCTATTCACACTCTAACCCGTGCTGTTCACGGTCTAGCGACTCAACACTGGTGAGTTCTTCTTTTTCCAGTTCAGACAATACAAACCTCAGAAACCATTGCAATCTACACTACAGAATGTTTCATTCATTCAGGCGAATCTTGAATTCATCTTGTTCTCCACTCCCAGCAGGTTTTCGTTTCACCACTGGTGAATGTCCAAGCAACCCAAGGCTGGTTTCAGCTGCGTGTTAACACTCGCAGCCGTGCTGTTCAATTGGCTATCCAGTGAACGCTGGTTAGCTCTTGATTTTCCTTCCACACACCGAGCCTTCAGAAATCATTCTTATCTCCACTTCAGAATGTTCCATTCGTTCCCTGCGAATCTGGAATTCCTCTGACTCTCCACACCAGGCAGATTTTCCTAACAACACAGGTGAATGACCAGGTAATCCAATGCTGGTTTTCAGCGGCTGTTCACACTCACAGCCTTGCTGTTCAATTGGCAATCCAGTCAAACCTAGTCAGCTCTTCATTTTCCTGTCCACACAACCCAGCGTTCAGAAATCATTGGAATCTCTACTACAGAAATTTCCATTCATTCACTGTGAATCTGGAAATACTCTGAATCTGCATTCCAGGAAGGCTTTCGTTACACCACTGATGAATGTCCAAGTAATGCAATGCTGCTTCTTAGTGGTCTGTTCACACTCGAAACCGTGCTGTTCATTGGCTATCCACTCAATATCTGTCAGCTCTTCAATATCCTGTCCAGACTATCCAGATTCCTAAATGTTGGCAATCACCACTACAGAATGTTCCATTCAATCACGCGAATCTGGAATTCATCAGAGTCTCCACTCCTGGAAGGTTTTCGTGACAATACTGGTAAATGTCCAAGGAAGACAATGCTGGTTTTAAGCCGCCCGCTAACACACTCAGCCGTGCTGTTCAATTTGCTATCCACCCAACCCTATTCAGCTCTACATTTTCCTGTCCTCATAACCCAACCTTCAGAAATAATTGGTATCTCCTCCACAGAATGTTCCGTTCATTCACTGCGAATCTTAAATTCATCTGACTCTCAACTCCCGGCGGGTTATCGTTACACCACTTGTGAATGTCCAAGTAAGCCAATGCTGGTTTTCAGTGGCCTGTTCATACTAAGAGACGTGCTGTTCATTTGGCTATCCACTCCACCCTGTTCAGCTCTACATTTTCGTGTCCACAAAACCCAGCCTTCAGAAATCATTGGAATCACCACTAGAGAATGTTCCATTCATTCACTGCGAATCTGGAATTCCTCTGAACCTCCACTCCTGGCAGGTTTTCGTTACGCCACTGGTGAATGTCCAAGTAACTCAATACTGGTTTTCAGAGGCATGTTCAACTCGCAGAAGTGCTGTTCAATGGGCTATCCACTCAATATTGGTCAGCTCTTCATTTTCCTCTCCACACAAACCAGCCTTCAGAAATCATTGGGCTCTCCACTACAGACTGTTCCATTCATTCACTGCGATTCTGCAATTCATCTGACTCTCCGCTCCAGGCAGGTTTTCATTACAGCACTGGTGAATGACCAAGTAATCCAATGCTGGTTTTCAGCCGCCTTTTCACACTCGCAGTGTGCTGTTCAATTGTCTATCCACTCAAACCTGGTCAGCCTTTCATTTTCTTTTCCACAATATCAGACTTCAGAAATCATTGGAATCGCCAGTACAGAATGTTCCATTCATTCACTGCCAATCTGGAATTCATCTGAATCTGCACTCCAGGTAGGCTTTCATTACACCACTTATGAATGTCCAAGTAACACAATGCTGGTTTTCAGCGGTCTGTTCACTCTCTAAGCCCTGCTTTTTACTGGGTATCCACACAACTGTGGTCAGCTCTTCATTTTCATGTCCAAACAATCCAGACTTGAGAAATCATTGCAATCTCCAGTACAGAATGTTCCATTCATTCACTGCGAATCTGGAATTCAACTGAATCTCCACTACCTGCAGATTTATCTTACACCACTTGTGAATGTCCAAGTAAAACAATGCTGGTTTTCAGAGGCCTGTTCATGTTCGCAGTCGTGCTGTTCAATTGGCTATCCACTCAACCTGTTTTGCTCCTCATTTTCCTGTGCACACAACCCAGCCTTCAGAAATCATTGTAATCTCCACTACAGGATGTTCCATTCATTCACTGGGAATCTGGAATTCATCTGAATCTGCACTCCACGCAGGCTTTCGTTACACCACTGCTGAAAGTCGAAGTAATGCAATACTGGTTTTCAGTGGTCTGTTCACATTCGAAGCCGAGGCTTTTTACAGGCTATCCACTCAACACTGGTCAGCTCTTCATTTTCGTGTCCCCACAATCCAGATTTCAGAAATCATTGCAATCTCCACTACAGAATGTTCCATTCATTCACTGCGAGTCTGGAGTTTATCTGATTCTCCACTCCCGCCTGGTTAACATTACACCACTTGTGAATGTCCAAGTAAGCCAATGCTGGTTTTCAGAGGCCTGTTCATACTCGCAGCCGTGCTGTTTAATTGACAATTCACTCCACCCTGTTCAGCTCTTCATTGTCCCACCACACTACCAGCCTTCAGAAATCTTTGTTATCTCCACTACAGAATGTTCCATTCATTCACTGCGAATCTGGAATTCATCTGACTCTCAACTCCACGCAGGTGTTCATTACACCACTGTTGAATGTCCAAGTAACCCAATGCTGGTTTTCAGCGGCCTGTTCATATTCGCAGCCCTGCTGTTTACTTGGCTATCGATTCAAGCCTGGTCAGCTCTTCATTTTCCTGTCCACACAACACAGGCTTCAGAAATCATTGGAATCTCCTCTACAGAATGTTCCATTCATTCACTGCGAATGTGGAATTCAACTGACTCTCCACTCCATGCAGGTTTTCCTTACACCACTGATGAATGTCCAAGTAACCCAATGCTGGTTTTCAGCTGCATGTTCACACTCGCAGCCATGCTATACAATTGGCTTTCCACTAAATCCTGATTAGTTCTTGATTTTCCTTCCACACGACCCAGCCTTCAGAAATCGTTGGAATCTCCACTAGAGAATGTTCCATTCATTCACTGCGAATCTGGAATTCCTCTGAACCTCCACTCCCGGCAGGTTTTCGTTACACCACTGTTGAATGTCCAAGTAACCCAATGTTTTAAGTGTTTTCTTCACAAGCGCAGTGGTGCTGTTCAATTGGCTATCCACTCAACCCTGGCCAGCTCTACATTTTCCTGTCCACACCACAGAGACTGGAGAAATCATTGTTATCTCCACTACAGAATGTTCCATTCATTCACAGCGAATCTGGAATTCATCTGAATCTCCACTCCCGGCAGGTTTTCGTGACACCACTGGTAAATATCCAAGTAAGCCAATGCTGGTTTTAAGTGGCCTGCTCATACTCTCAGCCGTGCTGTTCAATTTGCTATCCACTCAACCCTCTTCAGCTCCATTTTCCTGTCCACATAACCCAAACTTCAGAAACAATTGGTATCTCCTCCACAGAATGTTCCATTCATTGACGGCAAATCTGAAATTCATCTAATTCTCAAGTCCCGTCAGGTTTTCGTTACACCACTTGTGAATGTCCAATTAAGCCAAAGCTGGTTTTCAGTGGCCTGTTCTTACTACGAGACGTGCTGTTCATTTGGCTATCCATTCCACCCTGTTAGCTCTACATTTTCGTGTCCACCAGACCCAGCCTTCAGAAATCATTGGAATCACCACTAGAGAATGTTCCATTCATTCACTGCGAATCTGGAATTCATCTGAATCTCCACTCCCGGCAGGTTTTCATTGCACCACTGCTGAATGTTCAAGTAACGCAATGATGGTTTTCAGCGGTCTATTCACACTCGAACCCGTGCTGTTCACGGTCTAGCGACTCAACACTGGTGAGTTCTTCTTTTTCCAGTTCAGACAATACAAACCTCAGAAACCATTGCAATCTACACTACAGAATGTTTCATTCATTCACGCGAATCTTGAATTCATCTTGTTCTCCACTCCCAGCAGGTTTTCGTTTCACCACTGGTGAATGTCCAAGCAACCCAAGGCTGGTTTCAGCTGCGTGTTAACACTCGCAGCCGTGCTGTTCAATTGGCTATCCAGTGAACGCTGGTTAGCTCTTGATTTTCCTTCCACACACCGAGCCTTCAGAAATCATTCTTATCTCCACTTCAGAATGTTCCATTCGTTCCCTGCGAATCTGGAATTCCTCTGACTCTCCACACCAGGCGGATTTTCCTAACAACACTGGTGAATGACCAGGTAATCCAATGCTGGTTTTCAGCGGCTGTTCACACTCACAGCCTTGCTGTTCAATTGGCAATCCAGTCAAACCTAGTCAGCTCTTCATTTTCCTGTCCACACAACCCAGCGTTCAGAAATCATTGGAATCTCTACTACAGAAATTTCCATTCATTCACTGTGAATCTGGAAATACTCTGAATCTGCATTCCAGGAAGGCTTTCGTTACACCACTGATGAATGTCCAAGTAATGCAATGCTGCTTCTTAGTGGTCTGTTCACACTCGAAACCGTGCTGTTCATTGGCTATCCACTCAATATCGGTCAGCTCTTCAATATCCTGTCCAGACTATCCAGATTCCTAAATGTTGGCAATCACCACTACAGAATGTTCCATTCAATCACGCGAATCTGGAATTCATCAGAGTCTCCACTCCTGGAAGGTTTTCGTGACACCACTGGTAAATGTCCAAGGAAGACAATGCTGGTTTTAAGCCGCCTGCTAACACACTCAGCCGTGCTGTTCAATTTGCTATCCACCCAACCCTATTCAGCTCTACATTTTCCTGTCCTCATAACCCAACCTTCAGAAATAATTGGTATCTCCTCCACAGAATGTTCCGTTCATTCACTGCGAATCTTAAATTCATCTGACTCTCAACTCCCGGCGGGTTATCGTTACACCACTTGTGAATGTCCAAGTAAGCCAATGCTGGTTTTCAGTGGCCTGTTCATACTAAGAGACGTGCTGTTCATTTGGCTATCCACTCCACCCTGTTCAGCTCTACATTTTCGTGTCCACAAAACCCAGCCTTCAGAAATCATTGGAATCACCACTAGAGAATGTTCCATTCATTCACTGCGAATCAGGAATTCATCTGAACCTCCACTCCTGGCAGGTTTTCGTTACGCCACTGGTGAATGTCCAAGTAACTCAATACTGGTTTTCAGAGGCATGTTCAACTCGCAGAAGTGCTGTTCAATGGGCTATCCACTCAATATTGGTCAGCTCTTCATTTTCCTCTCCACACAAACCAGCCTTCAGAAATCATTGGGCTCTCCACTACAGACTGTTCCATTCATTCACTGCGATTCTGCAATTCATCTGACTCTCCGCTCCAGGCAGGTTTTCATTACAGCACTGGTGAATGACCAAGTAATCCAATGCTGGTTTTCAGCCGCCTTTTCACACTCGCAGTGTGCTGTTCAATTGTCTATCCACTCAAACCTGGTCAGCCTTTCATTTTCTTTTCCACAATATCAGACTTCAGAAATCATTGGAATCGCCAGTACAGAATGTTCCATTCATTCACTGCCAATCTGGAATTCATCTGAATCTGCACTCCAGGTAGGCTTTCATTACACCACTTATGAATGTCCAAGTAACACAATGCTGGTTTTCAGCGGTCTGTTCACTCTCTAAGCCCTGCTTTTTACTGGGTATCCACACAACTGTGGTCAGCTCTTCATTTTCATGTCCAAACAATCCAGACTTGAGAAATCATTGCAATCTCCAGTACAGAATGTTCCATTCATTCACTGCGAATCTGGAATTCAACTGAATCTCCACTACCTGCAGATTTATCTTACACCACTTGTGAATGTCCAAGTAAAACAATGCTGGTTTTCAGAGGCCTGTTCATATTCGCAGTCGTGCTGTTCAATTGGCTATCCACTCAACCTGTTTTGCTCCTCATTTTCCTGTGCACACAACCCAGCCTTCAGAAATCATTGTAATCTCCACTACAGGATGTTCCATTCATTCACTGGGAATCTGGAATTCATCTGAATCTGCACTCCACGCAGGCTTTCGTTACACCACTGCTGAAAGTCGAAGTAATGCAATACTGGTTTTCAGTGGTCTGTTCACATTCGAAGCCGAGGCTTTTTACAGGCTATCCACTCAACACTGGTCAGCTCTTCATTTTCGTGTCCCCACAATCCAGATTTCAGAAATCATTGCAATCTCCACTACAGAATGTTCCATTCATTCACTGCGAGTCTGGAGTTTATCTGATTCTCCACTCCCGCCTGGTTAACATTACACCACTTGTGAATGTCCAAGTAAGCCAATGCTGGTTTTCAGAGGCCTGTTCATACTCGCAGCCGTGCTGTTTAATTGACAATTCACTCCACCCTGTTCAGCTCTTCATTGTCCCACCACACTACCAGCCTTCAGAAATCTTTGTTATCTCCACTACAGAATGTTCCATTCATTCACTGCGAATCTGGAATTCATCTGACTCTCAACTCCACGCAGGTTTTCATTACACCACTGTTGAATGTCCAAGTAACCCAATGCTGGTTTTCAGCGGCCTGTTCATATTCGCAGCCCTGCTGTTTACTTGGCTATCGATTCAAGCCTGGTCAGCTCTTCATTTTCCTGTCCACACAACACAGGCTTCAGAAATCATTGGAATCTCCTCTACAGAATGTTCCATTCATTCACTGCGAATGTGGAATTCAACTGACTCTCCACTCCATGCAGGTTTTCCTTACACCACTGATGAATGTCCAAGTAACCCAATGCTGGTTTTCAGCTGCATGTTCACACTCGCAGCCATGCTATACAATTGGCTTTCCACTAAATCCTGATTAGTTCTTGATTTTCCTTCCACACGACCCAGCCTTCAGAAATCGTTGGAATCTCCACTAGAGAATGTTCCATTCATTCACTGCGAATCTGGAATTCCTCTGAACCTCCACTCCCGGCAGGTTTTCGTTACACCACTGTTGAATGTCCAAGTAACCCAATGTTTTAAGTGTTTTCTTCACAAGCGCAGTGGTGCTGTTCAATTGGCTATCCACTCAACCCTGGCCAGCTCTACATTTTCCTGTCCACACCACAGAGACTGGAGAAATCATTGTTATCTCCACTACAGAATGTTCCATTCATTCACAGCGAATCTGGAATTCATCTGAATCTCCACTCCCGGCAGGTTTTCATGACACCACTGGTAAATATCCAAGTAAGCCAATGCTGGTTTTAAGTGGCCTGCTCATACTCTCAGCCGTGCTGTTCAATTTGCTATCCACTCAACCCTCTTCAGCTCCATTTTCCTGTCCACATAACCCAAACTTCAGAAACAATTGGTATCTCCTCCACAGAATGTTCCATTCATTGACGGCAAATCTGAAATTCATCTAATTCTCAAGTCCCGTCAGGTTTTCGTTACACCACTTGTGAATGTCCAATTAAGCCAAAGCTGGTTTTCAGTGGCCTGTTCTTACTACGAGACGTGCTGTTCATTTGGCTATCCATTCCACCCTGTTCAGCTCTACATTTTCGTGTCCACAAAACCCAGCCTTCAGAAATCATTGGAATCACCACTAGAGAATGTTCCATTCATTCACTGCGAATCTGGAATTCATCTGAATCTCCACTCCCGGCAGGTTTTCATTGCACCACTGCTGAATGTTCAAGTAACGCAATGATGGTTTTCAGCGGTCTATTCACACTCGAACCCGTGCTGTTCACGGTCTAGCGACTCAACACTGGTGAGTTCTTCTTTTTCCAGTTCAGACAATACAAACCTCAGAAACCATTGCAATCTACACTACAGAATGTTTCATTCATTCAGGCGAATCTTGAATTCATCTTGTTCTCCACTCCCAGCAGGTTTTCGTTTCACCACTGGTGAATGTCCAAGCAACCCAAGGCTGGTTTCAGCTGCGTGTTAACACTCGCAGCCGTGCTGTTCAATTGGCTATCCAGTGAACGCTGGTTAGCTCTTGATTTTCCTTCCACACACCGAGCCTTCAGAAATCATTCTTATCTCCCCTTCAGAATGTTCCATTCGTTCCCTGCGAATCTGGAATTCCTCTGACTCTCCACACCAGGCAGATTTTCCTAACAACACAGGTGAATGACCAGGTAATCCAATGCTGGTTTTCAGCGGCTGTTCACACTCACAGCCTTGCTGTTCAATTGGCAATCCAGTCAAACCTAGTCAGCTCTTCATTTTCCTGTCCACACAACCCAGCGTTCAGAAATCATTGGAATCTCTACTACAGAAATTTCCATTCATTCACTGTGAATCTGGAAATACTCTGAATCTGCATTCCAGGAAGGCTTTCGTTACACCACTGATGAATGTCCAAGTAATGCAATGCTGCTTCTTAGTGGTCTGTTCACACTCGAAACCGTGCTGTTCATTGGCTATCCACTCAATATCTGTCAGCTCTTCAATATCCTGTCCAGACTATCCAGATTCCTAAATGTTGGCAATCACCACTACAGAATGTTCCATTCAATCACGCGAATCTGGAATTCATCAGAGTCTCCACTCCTGGAAGGTTTTCGTGACACCACTGGTAAATGTCCAAGGAAGACAATGCTGGTTTTAAGCCGCCCGCTAACACACTCAGCCGTGCTGTTCAATTTGCTATCCACCCAACCCTATTCAGCTCTACATTTTCCTGTCCTCATAACCCAACCTTCAGAAATAATTGGTATCTCCTCCACAGAATGTTCCGTTCATTCACTGCGAATCTTAAATTCATCTGACTCTCAACTCCCGGCGGGTTATCGTTACACCACTTGTGAATGTCCAAGTAAGCCAATGCTGGTTTTCAGTGGCCTGTTCATACTAAGAGACGTGCTGTTCATTTGGCTATCCACTCCACCCTGTTCAGCTCTACATTTTCGTGTCCACAAAACCCAGCCTTCAGAAATCATTGGAATCACCACTAGAGAATGTTCCATTCATTCACTGCGAATCTGGAATTCCTCTGAACCTCCACTCCTGGCAGGTTTTCGTTACGCCACTGGTGAATGTCCAAGTAACTCAATACTGGTTTTCAGAGGCATGTTCAACTCGCAGAAGTGCTGTTCAATGGGCTATCCACTCAATATTGGTCAGCTCTTCATTTTCCTCTCCACACAAACCAGCCTTCAGAAATCATTGGGCTCTCCACTACAGACTGTTCCATTCATTCACTGCGATTCTGCAATTCATCTGACTCTCCGCTCCAGGCAGGTTTTCATTACAGCACTGGTGAATGACCAAGTAATCCAATGCTGGTTTTCAGCCGCCTTTTCACACTCGCAGTGTGCTGTTCAATTGTCTATCCACTCAAACCTGGTCAGCCTTTCATTTTCTTTTCCACAATATCAGACTTCAGAAATCATTGGAATCGCCAGTACAGAATGTTCCATTCATTCACTGCCAATCTGGAATTCATCTGAATCTGCACTCCAGGTAGGCTTTCATTACACCACTTATGAATGTCCAAGTAACACAATGCTGGTTTTCAGCGGTCTGTTCACACTCTAAGCCCTGCTTTTTACTGGGTATCCACACAACTGTGGTCAGCTCTTCATTTTCATGTCCAAACAATCCAGACTTGAGAAATCATTGCAATCTCCAGTACAGAATGTTCCATTCATTCACTGCGAATCTGGAATTCAACTGAATCTCCACTACCTGCAGATTTATCTTACACCACTTGTGAATGTCCAAGTAAAACAATGCTGGTTTTCAGAGGCCTGTTCATGTTCGCAGTCGTGCTGTTCAATTGGCTATCCACTCAACCTGTTTTGCTCCTCATTTTCCTGTGCACACAACCCAGCCTTCAGAAATCATTGTAATCTCCACTACAGGATGTTCCATTCATTCACTGGGAATCTGGAATTCATCTGAATCTGCACTCCACGCAGGCTTTCGTTACACCACTGCTGAAAGTCGAAGTAATGCAATACTGGTTTTCAGTGGTCTGTTCACATTCGAAGCCGAGGCTTTTTACAGGCTATCCACTCAACACTGGTCAGCTCTTCATTTTCGTGTCCCCACAATCCAGATTTCAGAAATCATTGCAATCTCCACTACAGAATGTTCCATTCATTCACTGCGAGTCTGGAGTTTATCTGATTCTCCACTCCCGCCTGGTTAACATTACACCACTTGTGAATGTCCAAGTAAGCCAATGCTGGTTTTCAGAGGCCTGTTCATACTCGCAGCCGTGCTGTTTAATTGACAATTCACTCCACCCTGTTCAGCTCTTCATTGTCCCACCACACTACCAGCCTTCAGAAATCTTTGTTATCTCCACTACAGAATGTTCCATTCATTCACTGCGAATCTGGAATTCATCTGACTCTCAACTCCACGCAGGTTTTCATTACACCACTGTTGAATGTCCAAGTAACCCAATGCTGGTTTTCAGCGGCCTGTTCATATTCGCAGCCCTGCTGTTTACTTGGCTATCGATTCAAGCCTGGTCAGCTCTTCATTTTCCTGTCCACACAACACAGGCTTCAGAAATCATTGGAATCTCCTCTACAGAATGTTCCATTCATTCACTGCGAATGTGGAATTCAACTGACTCTCCACTCCATGCAGGTTTTCCTTACACCACTGATGAATGTCCAAGTAACCCAATGCTGGTTTTCAGCTGCATGTTCACACTCGCAGCCATGCTATACAATTGGCTTTCCACTAAATCCTGATTAGTTCTTGATTTTCCTTCCACACGACCCAGCCTTCAGAAATCGTTGGAATCTCCACTAGAGAATGTTCCATTCATTCACTGCGAATCTGGAATTCCTCTGAACCTCCACTCCCGGCAGGTTTTCGTTACACCACTGTTGAATGTCCAAGTAACCCAATGTTTTAAGTGTTTTCTTCACAAGCGCAGTGGTGCTGTTCAATTGGCTATCCACTCAACCCTGGCCAGCTCTACATTTTCCTGTCCACACCACAGAGACTGGAGAAATCATTGTTATCTCCACTACAGAATGTTCCATTCATTCACAGCGAATCTGGAATTCATCTGAATCTCCACTCCCGGCAGGTTTTCGTGACACCACTGGTAAATATCCAAGTAAGCCAATGCTGGTTTTAAGTGGCCTGCTCATACTCTCAGCCGTGCTGTTCAATTTGCTATCCACTCAACCCTCTTCAGCTCCATTTTCCTGTCCACATAACCCAAACTTCAGAAACAATTGGTATCTCCTCCACAGAATGTTCCATTCATTGACGGCAAATCTGAAATTCATCTAATTCTCAACTCCCGTCAGGTTTTCGTTACACCACTTGTGAATGTCCAATTAAGCCAAAGCTGGTTTTCAGTGGCCTGTTCTTACTACGAGACGTGCTGTTCATTTGGCTATCCATTCCACCCTGTTCAGCTCTACATTTTCGTGTCCACAAAACCCAGCCTTCAGAAATCATTGGAATCACCACTAGAGAATGTTCCATTCATTCACTGCGAATCTGGAATTCATCTGAATCTCCACTCCCGGCAGGTTTTCATTGCACCACTGCTGAATGTTCAAGTAACGCAATGATGGTTTTCAGCGGTCTATTCACACTCGAACCCGTGCTGTTCACGGTCTAGCGACTCAACACTGGTGAGTTCTTCTTTTTCCAGTTCAGACAATACAAACCTCAGAAACCATTGCAATCTACACTACAGAATGTTTCATTCATTCAGGCGAATCTTGAATTCATCTTGTTCTCCACTCCCAGCAGGTTTTCGTTTCACCACTGGTGAATGTCCAAGCAACCCAAGGCTGGTTTCAGCTGCGTGTTAACACTCGCAGCCGTGCTGTTCAATTGGCTATCCAGTGAACGCTGGTTAGCTCTTGATTTTCCTTCCACACACCGAGCCTTCAGAAATCATTCTTATCTCCACTTCAGAATGTTCCATTCGTTCCCTGCGAATCTGGAATTCCTCTGACTCTCCACACCAGGCAGATTTTCCTAACAACACTGGTGAATGACCAGGTAATCCAATGCTGGTTTTCAGCGGCTGTTCACACTCACAGCCTTGCTGTTCAATTGGCAATCCAGTCAAACCTAGTCAGCTCTTCATTTTCCTGTCCACACAACCCAGCGTTCAGAAAACATTGGAATCTCTACTACAGAAATTTCCATTCATTCACTGTGAATCTGGAAATACTCTGAATCTGCATTCCAGGAAGGCTTTCGTTACACCACTGATGAATGTCCAAGTAATGCAATGCTGCTTCTTAGTGGTCTGTTCACACTCGAAACCGTGCTGTTCATTGGCTATCCACTCAATATCGGTCAGCTCTTCAATATCCTGTCCAGACTATCCAGATTCCTAAATGTTGGCAATCACCACTACAGAATGTTCCATTCAATCACGCGAATCTGGAATTCATCAGAGTCTCCACTCCTGGAAGGTTTTCGTGACACCACTGGTAAATGTCCAAGGAAGACAATGCTGGTTTTAAGCCGCCTGCTAACACACTCAGCCGTGCTGTTCAATTTGCTATCCACCCAACCCTATTCAGCTCTACATTTTCCTGTCCTCATAACCCAACCTTCAGAAATAATTGGTATCTCCTCCACAGAATGTTCCGTTCATTCACTGCGAATCTTAAATTCATCTGACTCTCAACTCCCGGCGGGTTATCGTTACACCACTTGTGAATGTCCAAGTAAGCCAATGCTGGTTTTCAGTGGCCTGTTCATACTAAGAGACGTGCTGTTCATTTGGCTATCCACTCCACCCTGTTCAGCTCTACATTTTCGTGTCCACAAAACCCAGCCTTCAGAAATCATTGGAATCACCACTAGAGAATGTTCCATTCATTCACTGCGAATCTGGAATTCCTCTGAACCTCCACTCCTGGCAGGTTTTCGTTACGCCACTGGTGAATGTCCAAGTAACTCAATACTGGTTTTCAGAGGCATGTTCAACTCGCAGAAGTGCTGTTCAATGGGCTATCCACTCAATATTGGTCAGCTCTTCATTTTCCTCTCCACACAAACCAGCCTTCAGAAATCATTGGGCTCTCCACTACAGACTGTTCCATTCATTCACTGCGATTCTGCAATTCATCTGACTCTCCGCTCCAGGCAGGTTTTCATTACAGCACTGGTGAATGACCAAGTAATCCAATGCTGGTTTTCAGCCGCCTTTTCACACTCGCAGCGTGCTGTTCAATTGTCTATCCACTCAAACCTGGTCAGCCTTTCATTTTCTTTTCCACAATATCAGACTTCAGAAATCATTGGAATCGCCAGTACAGAATGTTCCATTCATTCACTGCCAATCTGGAATTCATCTGAATCTGCACTCCAGGTAGGCTTTCATTACACCACTTATGAATGTCCAAGTAACACAATGCTGGTTTTCAGCGGTCTGTTCACACTCTAAGCCCTGCTTTTTACTGGGTATCCACACAACTGTGGTCAGCTCTTCATTTTCATGTCCAAACAATCCAGACTTGAGAAATCATTGCAATCTCCAGTACAGAATGTTCCATTCATTCACTGCGAATCTGGAATTCAACTGAATCTCCACTACCTGCAGATTTATCTTACACCACTTGTGAATGTCCAAGTAAAACAATGCTGGTTTTCAGAGGCCTGTTCATGTTCGCAGTCGTGCTGTTCAATTGGCTATCCACTCAACCTGTTTTGCTCCTCATTTTCCTGTGCACACAACCCAGCCTTCAGAAATCATTGTAATCTCCACTACAGGATGTTCCATTCATTCACTGGGAATCTGGAATTCATCTGAATCTGCACTCCACGCAGGCTTTCGTTACACCACTGCTGAAAGTCGAAGTAATGCAATACTGGTTTTCAGTGGTCTGTTCACATTCGAAGCCGAGGCTTTTTACAGGCTATCCACTCAACACTGGTCAGCTCTTCATTTTCGTGTCCCCACAATCCAGATTTCAGAAATCATTGCAATCTCCACTACAGAATGTTCCATTCATTCACTGCGAGTCTGGAGTTTATCTGATTCTCCACTCCCGCCTGGTTAACATTACACCACTTGTGAATGTCCAAGTAAGCCAATGCTGGTTTTCAGAGGCCTGTTCATACTCGCAGCCGTGCTGTTTAATTGACAATTCACTCCACCCTGTTCAGCTCTTCATTGTCCCACCACACTACCAGCCTTCAGAAATCTTTGTTATCTCCACTACAGAATGTTACATTCATTCACTGCGAATCTGGAATTCATCTGACTCTCAACTCCACGCAGGTTTTCATTACACCACTGTTGAATGTCCAAGTAACCCAATGCTGGTTTTCAGCGGCCTGTTCATATTCGCAGCCCTGCTGTTTACTTGGCTATCGATTCAAGCCTGGTCAGCTCTTCATTTTCCTGTCCACACAACACAGGCTTCAGAAATCATTGGAATCTCCTCTACAGAATGTTCCATTCATTCACTGCGAATGTGGAATTCAACTGACTCTCCACTCCATGCAGGTTTTCCTTACACCACTGATGAATGTCCAAGTAACCCAATGCTGGTTTTCAGCTGCATGTTCACACTCGCAGCCATGCTATACAATTGGCTTTCCACTAAATCCTGATTAGTTCTTGATTTTCCTTCCACACGACCCAGCCTTCAGAAATCGTTGGAATCTCCACTAGAGAATGTTCCATTCATTCACTGCGAATCTGGAATTCCTCTGAACCTCCACTCCCGGCAGGTTTTCGTTACACCACTGTTGAATGTCCAAGTAACCCAATGCTTTAAGTGTTTTCTTCACAAGCGCAGTGGTGCTGTTCAATTGGCTATCCACTCAACCCTGGCCAGCTCTACATTTTCCTGTCCACACCACAGAGACTGGAGAAATCATTGTTATCTCCACTACAGAATGTTCCATTCATTCACAGCGAATCTGGAATTCATCTGAATCTCCACTCCCGGCAGGTTTTCGTGACACCACTGGTAAATATCCAAGTAAGCCAATGCTGGTTTTAAGTGGCCTGCTCATACTCTCAGCCGTGCTGTTCAATTTGCTATCCACTCAACCCTCTTCAGCTCCATTTTCCTGTCCACATAACCCAAACTTCAGAAACAATTGGTATCTCCTCCACAGAATGTTCCATTCATTGACGGCAAATCTGAAATTCATCTAATTCTCAACTCCCGTCAGGTTTTCGTTACACCACTTGTGAATGTCCAATTAAGCCAAAGCTGGTTTTCAGTGGCCTGTTCTTACTACGAGACGTGCTGTTCATTTGGCTATCCATTCCACCCTGTTCAGCTCTACATTTTCGTGTCCACAAAACCCAGCCTTCAGAAATCATTGGAATCACCACTAGAGAATGTTCCATTCATTCACTGCGAATCTGGAATTCATCTGAATCTCCACTCCCGGCAGGTTTTCATTGCACCACTGCTGAATGTTCAAGTAACGCAATGATGGTTTTCAGCGGTCTATTCACACTCGAACCCGTGCTGTTCACGGTCTAGCGACTCAACACTGGTGAGTTCTTCTTTTTCCAGTTCAGACAATACAAACCTCAGAAACCATTGCAATCTACACTACAGAATGTTTCATTCATTCAGGCGAATCTTGAATTCATCTTGTTCTCGACTCCCAGCAGGTTTTCGTTTCACCACTGGTGAATGTCCAAGCAACCCAAGGCTGGTTTCAGCTGCGTGTTAACACTCGCAGCCGTGCTGTTCAATTGGCTATCCAGTGAACGCTGGTTAGCTCTTGATTTTCCTTCCACACACCGAGCCTTCAGAAATCATTCTTATCTCCACTTCAGAGTGTTCCATTCGTTCCCTGCGAATCTGGAATTCCTCTGACTCTCCACACCAGGCAGATTTTCCTAACAACACAGGTGAATGACCAGGTAATCCAATGCTGGTTTTCAGCGGCTGTTCACACTCACAGCCTTGCTGTTCAATTGGCAATCCAGTCAAACCTAGTCAGCTCTTCATTTTCCTGTCCACACAACCCAGCGTTCAGAAATCATTGGAATCTCTACTACAGAAATTTCCATTCATTCACTGTGAATCTGGAAATACTCTGAATCTGCATTCCAGGAAGGCTTTCGTTACACCACTGATGAATGTCCAAGTAATGCAATGCTGCTTCTTAGTGGTCTGTTCACACTCGAAACCGTGCTGTTCATTGGCTATCCACTCAATATCGGTCAGCTCTTCAATATCCTGTCCAGACTATCCAGATTCCTAAATGTTGGCAATCACCACTACAGAATGTTCCATTCAATCACGCGAATCTGGAATTCATCAGAGTCTCCACTCCTGGAAGGTTTTCGTGACACCACTGGTAAATGTCCAAGGAAGACAATGCTGGTTTTAAGCCGCCTGCTAACACACTCAGCCGTGCTGTTCAATTTGCTATCCACCCAACCCTATTCAGCTCTACATTTTCCTGTCCTCATAACCCAACCTTCAGAAATAATTGGTATCTCCTCCACAGAATGTTCCGTTCATTCACTGCGAATCTTAAATTCATCTGACTCTCAACTCCCGGCGGGTTATCGTTACACCACTTGTGAATGTCCAAGTAAGCCAATGCTGGTTTTCAGTGGCCTGTTCATACTAAGAGACGTGCTGTTCATTTGGCTATCCACTCCACCCTGTTCAGCTCTACATTTTCGTGTCCACAAAACCCAGCCTTCAGAAATCATTGGAATCACCACTAGAGAATGTTCCATTCATTCACTGCGAATCTGGAATTCCTCTGAACCTCCACTCCTGGCAGGTTTTCGTTACGCCACTGGTGAATGTCCAAGTAACTCAATACTGGTTTTCAGAGGCATGTTCAACTCGCAGAAGTGCTGTTCAATGGGCTATCCACTCAATATTGGTCAGCTCTTCATTTTCCTCTCCACACAAACCAGCCTTCAGAAATCATTGGGCTCTCCACTACAGACTGTTCCATTCATTCACTGCGATTCTGCAATTCATCTGACTCTCCGCTCCAGGCAGGTTTTCATTACAGCACTGGTGAATGACCAAGTAATCCAATGCTGGTTTTCAGCCGCCTTTTCACACTCGCAGTGTGCTGTTCAATTGTCTATCCACTCAAACCTGGTCAGCCTTTCATTTTCTTTTCCACAATATCAGACTTCAGAAATCATTGGAATCGCCAGTACAGAATGTTCCATTCATTCACTGCCAATCTGGAATTCATCTGAATCTGCACTCCAGGTAGGCTTTCATTACACCACTTATGAATGTCCAAGTAACACAATGCTGGTTTTCAGCGGTCTGTTCACACTCTAAGCCCTGCTTTTTACTGGGTATCCACACAACTGTGGTCAGCTCTTCATTTTCATGTCCAAACAATCCAGACTTGAGAAATCATTGCAATCTCCAGTACAGAATGTTCCATTCATTCACTGCGAATCTGGAATTCAACTGAATCTCCACTACCTGCAGATTTATCTTACACCACTTGTGAATGTCCAAGTAAAACAATGCTGGTTTTCAGAGGCCTGTTCATGTTCGCAGTCGTGCTGTTCAATTGGCTATCCACTCAACCTGTTTTGCTCCTCATTTTCCTGTGCACACAACCCAGCCTTCAGAAATCATTGTAATCTCCACTACAGGATGTTCCATTCATTCACTGGGAATCTGGAATTCATCTGAATCTGCACTCCACGCAGGCTTTCGTTACACCACTGCTGAAAGTCGAAGTAATGCAATACTGGTTTTCAGTGGTCTGTTCACATTCGAAGCCGAGGCTTTTTACAGGCTATCCACTCAACACTGGTCAGCTCTTCATTTTCGTGTCCCCACAATCCAGATTTCAGAAATCATTGCAATCTCCACTACAGAATGTTCCATTCATTCACTGCGAGTCTGGAGTTTATCTGATTCTCCACTCCCGCCTGGTTAACATTACACCACTTGTGAATGTCCAAGTAAGCCAATGCTGGTTTTCAGAGGCCTGTTCATACTCGCAGCCGTGCTGTTTAATTGACAATTCACTCCACCCTGTTCAGCTCTTCATTGTCCCACCACACTACCAGCCTTCAGAAATCTTTGTTATCTCCACTACAGAATGTTCCATTCATTCACTGCGAATCTGGAATTCATCTGACTCTCAACTCCACGCAGGTTTTCATTACACCACTGTTGAATGTCCAAGTAACCCAATGCTGGTTTTCAGCGGCCTGTTCATATTCGCAGCCCTGCTGTTTACTTGGCTATCGATTCAAGCCTGGTCAGCTCTTCATTTTCCTGTCCACACAACACAGGCTTCAGAAATCATTGGAATCTCCTCTACAGAATGTTCCATTCATTCACTGCGAATGTGGAATTCAACTGACTCTCCACTCCATGCAGGTTTTCCTTACACCACTGATGAATGTCCAAGTAACCCAATGCTGGTTTTCAGCTGCATGTTCACACTCGCAGCCATGCTATACAATTGGCTTTCCACTAAATCCTGATTAGTTCTTGATTTTCCTTCCACACGACCCAGCCTTCAGAAATCGTTGGAATCTCCACTAGAGAATGTTCCATTCATTCACTGCGAATCTGGAATTCCTCTGAACCTCCACTCCCGGCAGGTTTTCGTTACACCACTGTTGAATGTCCAAGTAACCCAATGTTTTAAGTGTTTTCTTCACAAGCGCAGTGGTGCTGTTCAATTGGCTATCCACTCAACCCTGGCCAGCTCTACATTTTCCTGTCCACACCACAGAGACTGGAGAAATCATTGTTATCTCCACTACAGAATGTTCCATTCATTCACAGCGAATCTGGAATTCATCTGAATCTCCACTCCCGGCAGGTTTTCGTGACACCACTGGTAAATATCCAAGTAAGCCAATGCTGGTTTTAAGTGGCCTGCTCATACTCTCAGCCGTGCTGTTCAATTTGCTATCCACTCAACCCTCTTCAGCTCCATTTTCCTGTCCACATAACCCAAACTTCAGAAACAATTGGTATCTCCTCCACAGAATGTTCCATTCATTGACGGCAAATCTGAAATTCATCTAATTCTCAACTCCCGTCAGGTTTTCGTTACACCACTTGTGAATGTCCAATTAAGCCAAAGCTGGTTTTCAGTGGCCTGTTCTTACTACGAGACGTGCTGTTCATTTGGCTATCCATTCCACCCTGTTCAGCTCTACATTTTCGTGTCCACAAAACCCAGCCTTCAGAAATCATTGGAATCACCACTAGAGAATGTTCCATTCATTCACTGCGAATCTGGAATTCATCTGAATCTCCACTCCCGGCAGGTTTTCATTGCACCACTGCTGAATGTTCAAGTAACGCAATGATGGTTTTCAGCGGTCTATTCACACTCGAACCCGTGCTGTTCACGGTCTAGCGACTCAACACTGGTGAGTTCTTCTTTTTCCAGTTCAGACAATACAAACCTCAGAAACCATTGCAATCTACACTACAGAATGTTTCATTCATTCAGGCGAATCTTGAATTCATCTTGTTCTCGACTCCCAGCAGGTTTTCGTTTCACCACTGGTGAATGTCCAAGCAACCCAAGGCTGGTTTCAGCTGCGTGTTAACACTCGCAGCCGTGCTGTTCAATTGGCTATCCAGTGAACGCTGGTTAGCTCTTGATTTTCCTTCCACACACCGAGCCTTCAGAAATCATTCTTATCTCCACTTCAGAGTGTTCCATTCGTTCCCTGCGAATCTGGAATTCCTCTGACTCTCCACACCAGGCAGATTTTCCTAACAACACTGGTGAATGACCAGGTAATCCAATGCTGGTTTTCAGCGGCTGTTCACACTCACAGCCTTGCTGTTCAATTGGCAATCCAGTCAAACCTAGTCAGCTCTTCATTTTCCTGTCCACACAACCCAGCGTTCAGAAATCATTGGAATCTCTACTACAGAAATTTCCATTCATTCACTGTGAATCTGGAAATACTCTGAATCTGCATTCCAGGAAGGCTTTCGTTACACCACTGATGAATGTCCAAGTAATGCAATGCTGCTTCTTAGTGGTCTGTTCACACTCGAAACCGTGCTGTTCATTGGCTATCCACTCAATATCGGTCAGCTCTTCAATATCCTGTCCAGACTATCCAGATTCCTAAATGTTGGCAATCACCACTACAGAATGTTCCATTCAATCACGCGAATCTGGAATTCATCAGAGTCTCCACTCCTGGAAGGATTTCGTGACACCACTGGTAAATGTCCAAGGAAGACAATGCTGGTTTTAAGCCGCCTGCTAACACACTCAGCCGTGCTGTTCAATTTGCTATCCACCCAACCCTATTCAGCTCTACATTTTCCTGTCCTCATAACCCAACCTTCAGAAATAATTGGTATCTCCTCCACAGAATGTTCCGTTCATTCACTGCGAATCTTAAATTCATCTGACTCTCAACTCCCGGCGGGTTATCGTTACACCACTTGTGAATGTCCAAGTAAGCCAATGCTGGTTTTCAGTGGCCTGTTCATACTAAGAGACGTGCTGTTCATTTGGCTATCCACTCCACCCTGTTCAGCTCTACATTTTCGTGTCCACAAAACCCAGCCTTCAGAAATCATTGGAATCACCACTAGAGAATGTTCCATTCATTCACTGCGAATCTGGAATTCCTCTGAACCTCCACTCCTGGCAGGTTTTCGTTACGCCACTGGTGAATGTCCAAGTAACTCAATACTGGTTTTCAGAGGCATGTTCAACTCGCAGAAGTGCTGTTCAATGGGCTATCCACTCAATATTGGTCAGCTCTTCATTTTCCTCTCCACACAAACCAGCCTTCAGAAATCATTGGGCTCTCCACTACAGACTGTTCCATTCATTCACTGCGATTCTGCAATTCATCTGACTCTCCGCTCCAGGCAGGTTTTCATTACAGCACTGGTGAATGACCAAGTAATCCAATGCTGGTTTTCAGCCGCCTTTTCACACTCGCAGTGTGCTGTTCAATTGTCTATCCACTCAAACCTGGTCAGCCTTTCATTTTCTTTTCCACAATATCAGACTTCAGAAATCATTGGAATCGCCAGTACAGAATGTTCCATTCATTCACTGCCAATCTGGAATTCATCTGAATCTGCACTCCAGGTAGGCTTTCATTACACCACTTATGAATGTCCAAGTAACACAATGCTGGTTTTCAGCGGTCTGTTCACACTCTAAGCCCTGCTTTTTACTGGGTATCCACACAACTGTGGTCAGCTCTTCATTTTCATGTCCAAACAATCCAGACTTGAGAAATCATTGCAATCTCCAGTACAGAATGTTCCATTCATTCACTGCGAATCTGGAATTCAACTGAATCTCCACTACCTGCAGATTTATCTTACACCACTTGTGAATGTCCAAGTAAAACAATGCTGGTTTTCAGAGGCCTGTTCATGTTCGCAGTCGTGCTGTTCAATTGGCTATCCACTCAACCTGTTTTGCTCCTCATTTTCCTGTGCACACAACCCAGCCTTCAGAAATCATTGTAATCTCCACTACAGGATGTTCCATTCATTCACTGGGAATCTGGAATTCATCTGAATCTGCACTCCACGCAGGCTTTCGTTACACCACTGCTGAAAGTCGAAGTAATGCAATACTGGTTTTCAGTGGTCTGTTCACATTCGAAGCCGAGGCTTTTTACAGGCTATCCACTCAACACTGGTCAGCTCTTCATTTTCGTGTCCCCACAATCCAGATTTCAGAAATCATTGCAATCTCCACTACAGAATGTTCCATTCATTCACTGCGAGTCTGGAGTTTATCTGATTCTCCACTCCCGCCTGGTTAACATTACACCACTTGTGAATGTCCAAGTAAGCCAATGCTGGTTTTCAGAGGCCTGTTCATACTCGCAGCCGTGCTGTTTAATTGACAATTCACTCCACCCTGTTCAGCTCTTCATTGTCCCACCACACTACCAGCCTTCAGAAATCTTTGTTATCTCCACTACAGAATGTTCCATTCATTCACTGCGAATCTGGAATTCATCTGACTCTCAACTCCACGCAGGTTTTCATTACACCACTGTTGAATGTCCAAGTAACCCAATGCTGGTTTTCAGCGGCCTGTTCATATTCGCAGCCCTGCTGTTTACTTGGCTATCGATTCAAGCCTGGTCAGCTCTTCATTTTCCTGTCCACACAACACAGGCTTCAGAAATCATTGGAATCTCCTCTACAGAATGTTCCATTCATTCACTGCGAATGTGGAATTCAACTGACTCTCCACTCCATGCAGGTTTTCCGTACACCACTGATGAATGTCCAAGTAACCCAATGCTGGTTTTCAGCTGCATGTTCACACTCGCAGCCATGCTATACAATTGGCTTTCCACTAAATCCTGATTAGTTCTTGATTTTCCTTCCACACGACCCAGCCTTCAGAAATCGTTGGAATCTCCACTAGAGAATGTTCCATTCATTCACTGCGAATCTGGAATTCCTCTGAACCTCCACTCCCGGCAGGTTTTCGTTACACCACTGTTGAATGTCCAAGTAACCCAATGTTTTAAGTGTTTTCTTCACAAGCGCAGTGGTGCTGTTCAATTGGCTATCCACTCAACCCTGGCCAGCTCTACATTTTCCTGTCCACACCACAGAGACTGGAGAAATCATTGTTATCTCCACTACAGAATGTTCCATTCATTCACAGCGAATCTGGAATTCATCTGAATCTCCACTCCCGGCAGGTTTTCGTGACACCACTGGTAAATATCCAAGTAAGCCAATGCTGGTTTTAAGTGGCCTGCTCATACTCTCAGCCGTGCTGTTCAATTTGCTATCCACTCAACCCTCTTCAGCTCCATTTTCCTGTCCACATAACCCAAACTTCAGAAACAATTGGTATCTCCTCCACAGAATGTTCCATTCATTGACGGCAAATCTGAAATTCATCTAATTCTCAACTCCCGTCAGGTTTTCGTTACACCACTTGTGAATGTCCAATTAAGCCAAAGCTGGTTTTCAGTGGCCTGTTCTTACTACGAGACGTGCTGTTCATTTGGCTATCCATTCCACCCTGTTCAGCTCTACATTTTCGTGTCCACAAAACCCAGCCTTCAGAAATCATTGGAATCACCACTAGAGAATGTTCCATTCATTCACTGCGAATCTGGAATTCATCTGAATCTCCACTCCCGGCAGGTTTTCATTGCACCACTGCTGAATGTTCAAGTAACGCAATGATGGTTTTCAGCGGTCTATTCACACTCGAACCCGTGCTGTTCACGGTCTAGCGACTCAACACTGGTGAGTTCTTCTTTTTCCAGTTCAGACAATACAAACCTCAGAAACCATTGCAATCTACACTACAGAATGTTTCATTCATTCAGGCGAATCTTGAATTCATCTTGTTCTCCACTCCCAGCAGGTTTTCGTTTCACCACTGGTGAATGTCCAAGCAACCCAAGGCTGGTTTCAGCTGCGTGTTAACACTCGCAGCCGTGCTGTTCAATTGGCTATCCAGTGAACGCTGGTTAGCTCTTGATTTTCCTTCCACACACCGAGCCTTCAGAAATCATTCTTATCTCCACTTCAGAGTGTTCCATTCGTTCCCTGCGAATCTGGAATTCCTCTGACTCTCCACACCAGGCAGATTTTCCTAACAACACTGGTGAATGACCAGGTAATCCAATGCTGGTTTTCAGCGGCTGTTCACACTCACAGCCTTGCTGTTCAATTGGCAATCCAGTCAAACCTAGTCAGCTCTTCATTTTCCTGTCCACACAACCCAGCGTTCAGAAATCATTGGAATCTCTACTACAGAAATTTCCATTCATTCACTGTGAATCTGGAAATACTCTGAATCTGCATTCCAGGAAGGCTTTCGTTACACCACTGATGAATGTCCAAGTAATGCAATGCTGCTTCTTAGTGGTCTGTTCACACTCGAAACCGTGCTGTTCATTGGCTATCCACTCAATATCGGTCAGCTCTTCAATATCCTGTCCAGACTATCCAGATTCCTAAATGTTGGCAATCACCACTACAGAATGTTCCATTCAATCACGCGAATCTGGAATTCATCAGAGTCTCCACTCCTGGAAGGATTTCGTGACACCACTGGTAAATGTCCAAGGAAGACAATGCTGGTTTTAAGCCGCCTGCTAACACACTCAGCCGTGCTGTTCAATTTGCTATCCACCCAACCCTATTCAGCTCTACATTTTCCTGTCCTCATAACCCAACCTTCAGAAATAATTGGTATCTCCTCCACAGAATGTTCCGTTCATTCACTGCGAATCTTAAATTCATCTGACTCTCAACTCCCGGCGGGTTATCGTTACACCACTTGTGAATGTCCAAGTAAGCCAATGCTGGTTTTCAGTGGCCTGTTCATACTAAGAGACGTGCTGTTCATTTGGCTATCCACTCCACCCTGTTCAGCTCTACATTTTCGTGTCCACAAAACCCAGCCTTCAGAAATCATTGGAATCACCACTAGAGAATGTTCCATTCATTCACTGCGAATCTGGAATTCCTCTGAACCTCCACTCCTGGCAGGTTTTCGTTACGCCACTGGTGAATGTCCAAGTAACTCAATACTGGTTTTCAGAGGCATGTTCAACTCGCAGAAGTGCTGTTCAATGGGCTATCCACTCAATATTGGTCAGCTCTTCATTTTCCTCTCCACACAAACCAGCCTTCAGAAATCATTGGGCTCTCCACTACAGACTGTTCCATTCATTCACTGCGATTCTGCAATTCATCTGACTCTCCGCTCCAGGCAGGTTTTCATTACAGCACTGGTGAATGACCAAGTAATCCAATGCTGGTTTTCAGCCGCCTTTTCACACTCGCAGTGTGCTGTTCAATTGTCTATCCACTCAAACCTGGTCAGCCTTTCATTTTCTTTTCCACAATATCAGACTTCAGAAATCATTGGAATCGCCAGTACAGAATGTTCCATTCATTCACTGCCAATCTGGAATTCATCTGAATCTGCACTCCAGGTAGGCTTTCATTACACCACTTATGAATGTCCAAGTAACACAATGCTGGTTTTCAGCGGTCTGTTCACACTCTAAGCCCTGCTTTTTACTGGGTATCCACACAACTGTGGTCAGCTCTTCATTTTCATGTCCAAACAATCCAGACTTGAGAAATCATTGCAATCTCCAGTACAGAATGTTCCATTCATTCACTGCGAATCTGGAATTCAACTGAATCTCCACTACCTGCAGATTTATCTTACACCACTTGTGAATGTCCAAGTAAAACAATGCTGGTTTTCAGAGGCCTGTTCATGTTCGCAGTCGTGCTGTTCAATTGGCTATCCACTCAACCTGTTTTGCTCCTCATTTTCCTGTGCACACAACCCAGCCTTCAGAAATCATTGTAATCTCCACTACAGGATGTTCCATTCATTCACTGGGAATCTGGAATTCATCTGAATCTGCACTCCACGCAGGCTTTCGTTACACCACTGCTGAAAGTCGAAGTAATGCAATACTGGTTTTCAGTGGTCTGTTCACATTCGAAGCCGAGGCTTTTTACAGGCTATCCACTCAACACTGGTCAGCTCTTCATTTTCGTGTCCCCACAATCCAGATTTCAGAAATCATTGCAATCTCCACTACAGAATGTTCCATTCATTCACTGCGAGTCTGGAGTTTATCTGATTCTCCACTCCCGCCTGGTTAACATTACACCACTTGTGAATGTCCAAGTAAGCCAATGCTGGTTTTCAGAGGCCTGTTCATACTCGCAGCCGTGCTGTTTAATTGACAATTCACTCCACCCTGTTCAGCTCTTCATTGTCCCACCACACTACCAGCCTTCAGAAATCTTTGTTATCTCCACTACAGAATGTTCCATTCATTCACTGCGAATCTGGAATTCATCTGACTCTCAACTCCACGCAGGTTTTCATTACACCACTGTTGAATGTCCAAGTAACCCAATGCTGGTTTTCAGCGGCCTGTTCATATTCGCAGCCCTGCTGTTTACTTGGCTATCGATTCAAGCCTGGTCAGCTCTTCATTTTCCTGTCCACACAACACAGGCTTCAGAAATCATTGGAATCTCCTCTACAGAATGTTCCATTCATTCACTGCGAATGTGGAATTCAACTGACTCTCCACTCCATGCAGGTTTTCCTTACACCACTGATGAATGTCCAAGTAACCCAATGCTGGTTTTCAGCTGCATGTTCACACTCGCAGCCATGCTATACAATTGGCTTTCCACTAAATCCTGATTAGTTCTTGATTTTCCTTCCACACGACCCAGCCTTCAGAAATCGTTGGAATCTCCACTAGAGAATGTTCCATTCATTCACTGCGAATCTGGAATTCCTCTGAACCTCCACTCCCGGCAGGTTTTCGTTACACCACTGTTGAATGTCCAAGTAACCCAATGTTTTAAGTGTTTTCTTCACAAGCGCAGTGGTGCTGTTCAATTGGCTATCCACTCAACCCTGGCCAGCTCTACATTTTCCTGTCCACACCACAGAGACTGGAGAAATCATTGTTATCTCCACTACAGAATGTTCCATTCATTCACAGCGAATCTGGAATTCATCTGAATCTCCACTCCCGGCAGGTTTTCGTGACACCACTGGTAAATATCCAAGTAAGCCAATGCTGGTTTTAAGTGGCCTGCTCATACTCTCAGCCGTGCTGTTCAATTTGCTATCCACTCAACCCTCTTCAGCTCCATTTTCCTGTCCACATAACCCAAACTTCAGAAACAATTGGTATCTCCTCCACAGAATGTTCCATTCATTGACGGCAAATCTGAAATTCATCTAATTCTCAACTCCCGTCAGGTTTTCGTTACACCACTTGTGAATGTCCAATTAAGCCAAAGCTGGTTTTCAGTGGCCTGTTCTTACTACGAGACGTGCTGTTCATTTGGCTATCCATTCCACCCTGTTCAGCTCTACATTTTCGTGTCCACAAAACCCAGCCTTCAGAAATCATTGGAATCACCACTAGAGAATGTTCCATTCATTCACTGCGAATCTGGAATTCATCTGAATCTCCACTCCCGGCAGGTTTTCATTGCACCACTGCTGAATGTTCAAGTAACGCAATGATGGTTTTCAGCGGTCTATTCACACTCGAACCCGTGCTGTTCACGGTCTAGCGACTCAACACTGGTGAGTTCTTCTTTTTCCAGTTCAGACAATACAAACCTCAGAAACCATTGCAATCTACACTACAGAATGTTTCATTCATTCAGGCGAATCTTGAATTCATCTTGTTCTCCACTCCCAGCAGGTTTTCGTTTCACCACTGGTGAATGTCCAAGCAACCCAAGGCTGGTTTCAGCTGCGTGTTAACACTCGCAGCCGTGCTGTTCAATTGGCTATCCAGTGAACGCTGGTTAGCTCTTGATTTTCCTTCCACACACCGAGCCTTCAGAAATCATTCTTATCTCCACTTCAGAGTGTTCCATTCGTTCCCTGCGAATCTGGAATTCCTCTGACTCTCCACACCAGGCAGATTTTCCTAACAACACTGGTGAATGACCAGGTAATCCAATGCTGGTTTTCAGCGGCTGTTCACACTCACAGCCTTGCTGTTCAATTGGCAATCCAGTCAAACCTAGTCAGCTCTTCATTTTCCTGTCCACACAACCCAGCGTTCAGAAATCATTGGAATCTCTACTACAGAAATTTCCATTCATTCACTGTGAATCTGGAAATACTCTGAATCTGCATTCCAGGAAGGCTTTCGTTACACCACTGATGAATGTCCAAGTAATGCAATGCTGCTTCTTAGTGGTCTGTTCACACTCGAAACCGTGCTGTTCATTGGCTATCCACTCAATATCGGTCAGCTCTTCAATATCCTGTCCAGACTATCCAGATTCCTAAATGTTGGCAATCACCACTACAGAATGTTCCATTCAATCACGCGAATCTGGAATTCATCAGAGTCTCCACTCCTGGAAGGTTTTCGTGACACCACTGGTAAATGTCCAAGGAAGACAATGCTGGTTTTAAGCCGACTGCTAACACACTCAGCCGTGCTGTTCAATTTGCTATCCACCCAACCCTATTCAGCTCTACATTTTCCTGTCCTCATAACCCAACCTTCAGAAATAATTGGTATCTCCTCCACAGAATGTTCCGTTCATTCACTGCGAATCTTAAATTCATCTGACTCTCAACTCCCGGCGGGTTATCGTTACACCACTTGTGAATGTCCAAGTAAGCCAATGCTGGTTTTCAGTGGCCTGTTCATACTAAGAGACGTGCTGTTCATTTGGCTATCCACTCCACCCTGTTCAGCTCTACATTTTCGTGTCCACAAAACCCAGCCTTCAGAAATCATTGGAATCACCACTAGAGAATGTTCCATTCATTCACTGCGAATCTGGAATTCCTCTGAACCTCCACTCCTGGCAGGTTTTCGTTACGCCACTGGTGAATGTCCAAGTAACTCAATACTGGTTTTCAGAGGCATGTTCAACTCGCAGAAGTGCTGTTCAATGGGCTATCCACTCAATATTGGTCAGCTCTTCATTTTCCTCTCCACACAAACCAGCCTTCAGAAATCATTGGGCTCTCCACTACAGACTGTTCCATTCATTCACTGCGATTCTGCAATTCATCTGACTCTCCGCTCCAGGCAGGTTTTCATTACAGCACTGGTGAATGACCAAGTAATCCAATGCTGGTTTTCAGCCGCCTTTTCACACTCGCAGTGTGCTGTTCAATTGTCTATCCACTCAAACCTGGTCAGCCTTTCATTTTCTTTTCCACAATATCAGACTTCAGAAATCATTGGAATCGCCAGTACAGAATGTTCCATTCATTCACTGCCAATCTGGAATTCATCTGAATCTGCACTCCAGGTAGGCTTTCATTACACCACTTATGAATGTCCAAGTAACACAATGCTGGTTTTCAGCGGTCTGTTCACACTCTAAGCCCTGCTTTTTACTGGGTATCCACACAACTGTGGTCAGCTCTTCATTTTCATGTCCAAACAATCCAGACTTGAGAAATCATTGCAATCTCCAGTACAGAATGTTCCATTCATTCACTGCGAATCTGGAATTCAACTGAATCTCCACTACCTGCAGATTTATCTTACACCACTTGTGAATGTCCAAGTAAAACAATGCTGGTTTTCAGAGGCCTGTTCATGTTCGCAGTCGTGCTGTTCAATTGGCTATCCACTCAACCTGTTTTGCTCCTCATTTTCCTGTGCACACAACCCAGCCTTCAGAAATCATTGTAATCTCCACTACAGGATGTTCCATTCATTCACTGGGAATCTGGAATTCATCTGAATCTGCACTCCACGCAGGCTTTCGTTACACCACTGCTGAAAGTCGAAGTAATGCAATACTGGTTTTCAGTGGTCTGTTCACATTCGAAGCCGAGGCTTTTTACAGGCTATCCACTCAACACTGGTCAGCTCTTCATTTTCGTGTCCCCACAATCCAGATTTCAGAAATCATTGCAATCTCCACTACAGAATGTTCCATTCATTCACTGCGAGTCTGGAGTTTATCTGATTCTCCACTCCCGCCTGGTTAACATTACACCACTTGTGAATGTCCAAGTAAGCCAATGCTGGTTTTCAGAGGCCTGTTCATACTCGCAGCCGTGCTGTTTAATTGACAATTCACTCCACCCTGTTCAGCTCTTCATTGTCCCACCACACTACCAGCCTTCAGAAATCTTTGTTATCTCCACTACAGAATGTTCCATTCATTCACTGCGAATCTGGAATTCATCTGACTCTCAACTCCACGCAGGTTTTCATTACACCACTGTTGAATGTCCAAGTAACCCAATGCTGGTTTTCAGCGGCCTGTTCATATTCGCAGCCCTGCTGTTTACTTGGCTATCGATTCAAGCCTGGTCAGCTCTTCATTTTCCTGTCCACACAACACAGGCTTCAGAAATCATTGGAATCTCCTCTACAGAATGTTCCATTCATTCACTGCGAATGTGGAATTCAACTGACTCTCCACTCCATGCAGGTTTTCCTTACACCACTGATGAATGTCCAAGTAACCCAATGCTGGTTTTCAGCTGCATGTTCACACTCGCAGCCATGCTATACAATTGGCTTTCCACTAAATCCTGATTAGTTCTTGATTTTCCTTCCACACGACCCAGCCTTCAGAAATCGTTGGAATCTCCACTAGAGAATGTTCCATTCATTCACTGCGAATCTGGAATTCCTCTGAACCTCCACTCCCGGCAGGTTTTCGTTACACCACTGTTGAATGTCCAAGTAACCCAATGTTTTAAGTGTTTTCTTCACAAGCGCAGTGGTGCTGTTCAATTGGCTATCCACTCAACCCTGGCCAGCTCTACATTTTCCTGTCCACACCACAGAGACTGGAGAAATCATTGTTATCTCCACTACAGAATGTTCCATTCATTCACAGCGAATCTGGAATTCATCTGAATCTCCACTCCCGGCAGGTTTTCGTGACACCACTGGTAAATATCCAAGTAAGCCAATGCTGGTTTTAAGTGGCCTGCTCATACTCTCAGCCGTGCTGTTCAATTTGCTATCCACTCAACCCTCTTCAGCTCCATTTTCCTGTCCACATAACCCAAACTTCAGAAACAATTGGTATCTCCTCCACAGAATGTTCCATTCATTGACGGCAAATCTGAAATTCATCTAATTCTCAAGTCCCGTCAGGTTTTCGTTACACCACTTGTGAATGTCCAATTAAGCCAAAGCTGGTTTTCAGTGGCCTGTTCTTACTACGAGACGTGCTGTTCATTTGGCTATCCATTCCACCCTGTTCAGCTCTACATTTTCGTGTCCACAAAACCCAGCCTTCAGAAATCATTGGAATCACCACTAGAGAATGTTCCATTCATTCACTGCGAATCTGGAATTCATCTGAATCTCCACTCCCGGCAGGTTTTCATTGCACCACTGCTGAATGTTCAAGTAACGCAATGATGGTTTTCAGCGGTCTATTCACACTCGAACCCGTGCTGTTCACGGTCTAGCGACTCAACACTGGTGAGTTCTTCTTTTTCCAGTTCAGACAATACAAACCTCAGAAACCATTGCAATCTACACTACAGAATGTTTCATTCATTCAGGCGAATCTTGAATTCATCTTGTTCTCCACTCCCAGCAGGTTTTCGTTTCACCACTGGTGAATGTCCAAGCAACCCAAGGCTGGTTTCAGCTGCGTGTTAACACTCGCAGCCGTGCTGTTCAATTGGCTATCCAGTGAACGCTGGTTAGCTCTTGATTTTCCTTCCACACACCGAGCCTTCAGAAATCATTCTTATCTCCACTTCAGAGTGTTCCATTCGTTCCCTGCGAATCTGGAATTCCTCTGACTCTCCACACCAGGCAGATTTTCCTAACAACACTGGTGAATGACCAGGTAATCCAATGCTGGTTTTCAGCGGCTGTTCACACTCACAGCCTTGCTGTTCAATTGGCAATCCAGTCAAACCTAGTCAGCTCTTCATTTTCCTGTCCACACAACCCAGCGTTCAGAAATCATTGGAATCTCTACTACAGAAATTTCCATTCATTCACTGTGAATCTGGAAATACTCTGAATCTGCATTCCAGGAAGGCTTTCGTTACACCACTGATGAATGTCCAAGTAATGCAATGCTGCTTCTTAGTGGTCTGTTCACACTCGAAACCGTGCTGTTCATTGGCTATCCACTCAATATCGGTCAGCTCTTCAATATCCTGTCCAGACTATCCAGATTCCTAAATGTTGGCAATCACCACTACAGAATGTTCCATTCAATCACGCGAATCTGGAATTCATCAGAGTCTCCACTCCTGGAAGGTTTTCGTGACACCACTGGTAAATGTCCAAGGAAGACAATGCTGGTTTTAAGCCGCCCGCTAACACACTCAGCCGTGCTGTTCAATTTGCTATCCACCCAACCCTATTCAGCTCTACATTTTCCTGTCCTCATAACCCAACCTTCAGAAATAATTGGTATCTCCTCCACAGAATGTTCCGTTCATTCACTGCGAATCTTAAATTCATCTGACTCTCAACTCCCGGCGGGTTATCGTTACACCACTTGTGAATGTCCAAGTAAGCCAATGCTGGTTTTCAGTGGCCTGTTCATACTAAGAGACGTGCTGTTCATTTGGCTATCCACTCCACCCTGTTCAGCTCTACATTTTCGTGTCCACAAAACCCAGCCTTCAGAAATCATTGGAATCACCACTAGAGAATGTTCCATTCATTCACTGCCGAATCTGGAATTCCTCTGAACCTCCACTCCTGGCAGGTTTTCGTTACGCCACTGGTGAATGTCCAAGTAACTCAATACTGGTTTTCAGAGGCATGTTCAACTCGCAGAAGTGCTGTTCAATGGGCTATCCACTCAATATTGGTCAGCTCTTCATTTTCCTCTCCACACAAACCAGCCTTCAGAAATCATTGGGCTCTCCACTACAGACTGTTCCATTCATTCACTGCGATTCTGCAATTCATCTGACTCTCCGCTCCAGGCAGGTTTTCATTACAGCACTGGTGAATGACCAAGTAATCCAATGCTGGTTTTCAGCCGCCTTTTCACACTCGCAGTGTGCTGTTCAATTGTCTATCCACTCAAACCTGGTCAGCCTTTCATTTTCTTTTCCACAATATCAGACTTCAGAAATCATTGGAATCGCCAGTACAGAATGTTCCATTCATTCACTGCCAATCTGGAATTCATCTGAATCTGCACTCCAGGTAGGCTTTCATTACACCACTTATGAATGTCCAAGTAACACAATGCTGGTTTTCAGCGGTCTGTTCACACTCTAAGCCCTGCTTTTTACTGGGTATCCACACAACTGTGGTCAGCTCTTCATTTTCATGTCCAAACAATCCAGACTTGAGAAATCATTGCAATCTCCAGTACAGAATGTTCCATTCATTCACTGCGAATCTGGAATTCAACTGAATCTCCACTACCTGCAGATTTATCTTACACCACTTGTGAATGTCCAAGTAAAACAATGCTGGTTTTCAGAGGCCTGTTCATGTTCGCAGTCGTGCTGTTCAATTGGCTATCCACTCAACCTGTTTTGCTCCTCATTTTCCTGTGCACACAACCCAGCCTTCAGAAATCATTGTAATCTCCACTACAGGATGTTCCATTCATTCACTGGGAATCTGGAATTCATCTGAATCTGCACTCCACGCAGGCTTTCGTTACACCACTGCTGAAAGTCGAAGGAATGCAATACTGGTTTTCAGTGGTCTGTTCACATTCGAAGCCGAGGCTTTTTACAGGCTATCCACTCAACACTGGTCAGCTCTTCATTTTCGTGTCCCCACAATCCAGATTTCAGAAATCATTGCAATCTCCACTACAGAATGTTCCATTCATTCACTGCGAGTCTGGAGTTTATCTGATTCTCCACTCCCGCCTGGTTAACATTACACCACTTGTGAATGTCCAAGTAAGCCAATGCTGGTTTTCAGAGGCCTGTTCATACTCGCAGCCGTGCTGTTTAATTGACAATTCACTCCACCCTGTTCAGCTCTTCATTGTCCCACCACACTACCAGCCTTCAGAAATCTTTGTTATCTCCACTACAGAATGTTCCATTCATTCACTGCGAATCTGGAATTCATCTGACTCTCAACTCCACGCAGGTTTTCATTACACCACTGTTGAATGTCCAAGTAACCCAATGCTGGTTTTCAGCGGCCTGTTCATATTCGCAGCCCTGCTGTTTACTTGGCTATCGATTCAAGCCTGGTCAGCTCTTCATTTTCCTGTCCACACAACACAGGCTTCAGAAATCATTGGAATCTCCTCTACAGAATGTTCCATTCATTCACTGCGAATGTGGAATTCAACTGACTCTCCACTCCATGCAGGTTTTCCTTACACCACTGATGAATGTCCAAGTAACCCAATGCTGGTTTTCAGCTGCATGTTCACACTCGCAGCCATGCTATACAATTGGCTTTCCACTAAATCCTGATTAGTTCTTGATTTTCCTTCCACACGACCCAGCCTTCAGAAATCATTGGAATCTCCACTAGAGAATGTTCCATTCATTCACTGCGAATCTGGAATTCCTCTGAACCTCCACTCCCGGCAGGTTTTCGTTACACCACTGTTGAATGTCCAAGTAACCCAATGTTTTAAGTGTTTTCTTCACAAGCGCAGTGGTGCTGTTCAATTGGCTATCCACTCAACCCTGGCCAGCTCTACATTTTCCTGTCCACACCACAGAGACTGGAGAAATCATTGTTATCTCCACTACAGAATGTTCCATTCATTCACAGCGAATCTGGAATTCATCTGAATCTCCACTCCCGGCAGGTTTTCGTGACACCACTGGTAAATATCCAAGTAAGCCAATGCTGGTTTTAAGTGGCCTGCTCATACTCTCAGCCGTGCTGTTCAATTTGCTATCCACTCAACCCTCTTCAGCTCCATTTTCCTGTCCACATAACCCAAACTTCAGAAACAATTGGTATCTCCTCCACAGAATGTTCCATTCATTGACGGCAAATCTGAAATTCATCTAATTCTCAACTCCCGTCAGGTTTTCGTTACACCACTTGTGAATGTCCAATTAAGCCAAAGCTGGTTTTCAGTGGCCTGTTCTTACTACGAGACGTGCTGTTCATTTGGCTATCCATTCCACCCTGTTCAGCTCTACATTTTCGTGTCCACAAAACCCAGCCTTCAGAAATCATTGGAATCACCACTAGAGAATGTTCCATTCATTCACTGCGAATCTGGAATTCATCTGAATCTCCACTCCCGGCAGGTTTTCATTGCACCACTGCTGAATGTTCAAGTAACGCAATGATGGTTTTCAGCGGTCTATTCACACTCGAACCCGTGCTGTTCACGGTCTAGCGACTCAACACTGGTGAGTTCTTCTTTTTCCAGTTCAGACAATACAAACCTCAGAAACCATTGCAATCTACACTACAGAATGTTTCATTCATTCAGGCGAATCTTGAATTCATCTTGTTCTCCACTCCCAGCAGGTTTTCGTTTCACCACTGGTGAATGTCCAAGCAACCCAAGGCTGGTTTCAGCTGCGTGTTAACACTCGCAGCCGTGCTGTTCAATTGGCTATCCAGTGAACGCTGGTTAGCTCTTGATTTTCCTTCCACACACCGAGCCTTCAGAAATCATTCTTATCTCCACTTCAGAGTGTTCCATTCGTTCCCTGCGAATCTGGAATTCCTCTGACTCTCCACACCAGGCAGATTTTCCTAACAACACTGGTGAATGACCAGGTAATCCAATGCTGGTTTTCAGCGGCTGTTCACACTCACAGCCTTGCTGTTCAATTGGCAATCCAGTCAAACCTAGTCAGCTCTTCATTTTCCTGTCCACACAACCCAGCGTTCAGAAATCATTGGAATCTCTACTACAGAAATTTCCATTCATTCACTGTGAATCTGGAAATACTCTGAATCTGCATTCCAGGAAGGCTTTCGTTACACCACTGATGAATGTCCAAGTAATGCAATGCTGCTTCTTAGTGGTCTGTTCACACTCGAAACCGTGCTGTTCATTGGCTATCCACTCAATATCGGTCAGCTCTTCAATATCCTGTCCAGACTATCCAGATTCCTAAATGTTGGCAATCACCACTACAGAATGTTCCATTCAATCACGCGAATCTGGAATTCATCAGAGTCTCCACTCCTGGAAGGTTTTCGTGACACCACTGGTAAATGTCCAAGGAAGACAATGCTGGTTTTAAGCCGCCTGCTAACACACTCAGCCGTGCTGTTCAATTTGCTATCCACCCAACCCTATTCAGCTCTACATTTTCCTGTCCTCATAACCCAACCTTCAGAAATAATTGGTATCTCCTCCACAGAATGTTCCGTTCATTCACTGCGAATCTTAAATTCATCTGACTCTCAACTCCCGGCGGGTTATCGTTACACCACTTGTGAATGTCCAAGTAAGCCAATGCTGGTTTTCAGTGGCCTGTTCATACTAAGAGACGTGCTGTTCATTTGGCTATCCACTCCACCCTGTTCAGCTCTACATTTTCGTGTCCACAAAACCCAGCCTTCAGAAATCATTGGAATCACCACTAGAGAATGTTCCATTCATTCACTGCGAATCTGGAATTCCTCTGAACCTCCACTCCTGGCAGGTTTTCGTTACGCCACTGGTGAATGTCCAAGTAACTCAATACTGGTTTTCAGAGGCATGTTCAACTCGCAGAAGTGCTGTTCAATGGGCTATCCACTCAATATTGGTCAGCTCTTCATTTTCCTCTCCACACAAACCAGCCTTCAGAAATCATTGGGCTCTCCACTACAGACTGTTCCATTCATTCACTGCGATTCTGCAATTCATCTGACTCTCCGCTCCAGGCAGGTTTTCATTACAGCACTGGTGAATGACCAAGTAATCCAATGCTGGTTTTCAGCCGCCTTTTCACACTCGCAGTGTGCTGTTCAATTGTCTATCCACTCAAACCTGGTCAGCCTTTCATTTTCTTTTCCACAATATCAGACTTCAGAAATCATTGGAATCGCCAGTACAGAATGTTCCATTCATTCACTGCCAATCTGGAATTCATCTGAATCTGCACTCCAGGTAGGCTTTCATTACACCACTTATGAATGTCCAAGTAACACAATGCTGGTTTTCAGCGGTCTGTTCACACTCTAAGCCCTGCATTTTACTGGGTATCCACACAACTGTGGTCAGCTCTTCATTTTCATGTCCAAACAATCCAGACTTGAGAAATCATTGCAATCTCCAGTACAGAATGTTCCATTCATTCACTGCGAATCTGGAATTCAACTGAATCTCCACTACCTGCAGATTTATCTTACACCACTTGTGAATGTCCAAGTAAAACAATGCTGGTTTTCAGAGGCCTGTTCATGTTCGCAGTCGTGCTGTTCAATTGGCTATCCACTCAACCTGTTTTGCTCCTCATTTTCCTGTGCACACAACCCAGCCTTCAGAAATCATTGTAATCTCCACTACAGGATGTTCCATTCATTCACTGGGAATCTGGAATTCATCTGAATCTGCACTCCACGCAGGCTTTCGTTACACCTCTGCTGAAAGTCGAAGTAATGCAATACTGGTTTTCAGTGGTCTGTTCACATTCGAAGCCGAGGCTTTTTACAGGCTATCCACTCAACACTGGTCAGCTCTTCATTTTCGTGTCCCCACAATCCAGATTTCAGAAATCATTGCAATCTCCACTACAGAATGTTCCATTCATTCACTGCGAGTCTGGAGTTTATCTGATTCTCCACTCCCGCCTGGTTAACATTACACCACTTGTGAATGTCCAAGTAAGCCAATGCTGGTTTTCAGAGGCCTGTTCATACTCGCAGCCGTGCTGTTTAATTGACAATTCACTCCACCCTGTTCAGCTCTTCATTGTCCCACCACACTACCAGCCTTCAGAAATCTTTGTTATCTCCACTACAGAATGTTCCATTCATTCACTGCGAATCTGGAATTCATCTGACTCTCAACTCCACGCAGGTTTTCATTACACCACTGTTGAATGTCCAAGTAACCCAATGCTGGTTTTCAGCGGCCTGTTCATATTCGCAGCCCTGCTGTTTACTTGGCTATCGATTCAAGCCTGGTCAGCTCTTCATTTTCCTGTCCACACAACACAGGCTTCAGAAATCATTGGAATCTCCTCTACAGAATGTTCCATTCATTCACTGCGAATGTGGAATTCAACTGACTCTCCACTCCATGCAGGTTTTCCTTACACCACTGATGAATGTCCAAGTAACCCAATGCTGGTTTTCAGCTGCATGTTCACACTCGCAGCCATGCTATACAATTGGCTTTCCACTAAATCCTGATTAGTTCTTGATTTTCCTTCCACACGACCCAGCCTTCAGAAATCGTTGGAATCTCCACTAGAGAATGTTCCATTCATTCACTGCGAATCTGGAATTCCTCTGAACCTCCACTCCCGGCAGGTTTTCGTTACACCACTGTTGAATGTCCAAGTAACCCAATGTTTTAAGTGTTTTCTTCACAAGCGCAGTGGTGCTGTTCAATTGGCTATCCACTCAACCCTGGCCAGCTCTACATTTTCCTGTCCACACCACAGAGACTGGAGAAATCATTGTTATCTCCACTACAGAATGTTCCATTCATTCACAGCGAATCTGGAATTCATCTGAATCTCCACTCCCGGCAGGTTTTCGTGACACCACTGGTAAATATCCAAGTAAGCCAATGCTGGTTTTAAGTGGCCTGCTCATACTCTCAGCCGTGCTGTTCAATTTGCTATCCACTCAACCCTCTTCAGCTCCATTTTCCTGTCCACATAACCCAAACTTCAGAAACAATTGGTATCTCCTCCACAGAATGTTCCATTCATTGACGGCAAATCTGAAATTCATCTAATTCTCAAGTCCCGTCAGGTTTTCGTTACACCACTTGTGAATGTCCAATTAAGCCAAAGCTGGTTTTCAGTGGCCTGTTCTTACTACGAGACGTGCTGTTCATTTGGCTATCCATTCCACCCTGTTCAGCTCTACATTTTCGTGTCCACAAAACCCAGCCTTCAGAAATCATTGGAATCACCACTAGAGAATGTTCCATTCATTCACTGCGAATCTGGAATTCATCTGAATCTCCACTCCCGGCAGGTTTTCATTGCACCACTGCTGAATGTTCAAGTAACGCAATGATGGTTTTCAGCGGTCTATTCACACTCGAACCCGTGCTGTTCACGGTCTAGCGACTCAACACTGGTGAGTTCTTCTTTTTCCAGTTCAGACAATACAAACCTCAGAAACCATTGCAATCTACACTACAGAATGTTTCATTCATTCAGGCGAATCTTGAATTCATCTTGTTCTCCACTCCCAGCAGGTTTTCGTTTCACCACTGGTGAATGTCCAAGCAACCCAAGGCTGGTTTCAGCTGCGTGTTAACACTCGCAGCCGTGCTGTTCAATTGGCTATCCAGTGAACGCTGGTTAGCTCTTGATTTTCCTTCCACACACCGAGCCTTCGGAAATCATTCTTATCTCCACTTCAGAATGTTCCATTCGTTCCCTGCGAATCTGGAATTCCTCTGACTCTCCACACCAGGCAGATTTTCCTAACAACACTGGTGAATGACCAGGTAATCCAATGCTGGTTTTCAGCGGCTGTTCACACTCACAGCCTTGCTGTTCAATTGGCAATCCAGTCAAACCTAGTCAGCTCTTCATTTTCCTGTCCACACAACCCAGCGTTCAGAAATCATTGGAATCTCTACTACAGAAATTTCCATTCATTCACTGTGAATCTGGAAATACTCTGAATCTGCATTCCAGGAAGGCTTTCGTTACACCACTGATGAATGTCCAAGTAATGCAATGCTGCTTCTTAGTGGTCTGTTCACACTCGAAACCGTGCTGTTCATTGGCTATCCACTCAATATCGGTCAGCTCTTCAATATCCTGTCCAGACTATCCAGATTCCTAAATGTTGGCAATCACCACTACAGAATGTTCCATTCAATCACGCGAATCTGGAATTCATCAGAGTCTCCACTCCTGGAAGGTTTTCGTGACACCACTGGTAAATGTCCAAGGAAGACAATGCTGGTTTTAAGCCGCCTGCTAACACACTCAGCCGTGCTGTTCAATTTGCTATCCACCCAACCCTATTCAGCTCTACATTTTCCTGTCCTCATAACCCAACCTTCAGAAATAATTGGTATCTCCTCCACAGAATGTTCCGTTCATTCACTGCGAATCTTAAATTCATCTGACTCTCAACTCCCGGCGGGTTATCGTTACACCACTTGTGAATGTCCAAGTAAGCCAATGCTGGTTTTCAGTGGCCTGTTCATACTAAGAGACGTGCTGTTCATTTGGCTATCCACTCCACCCTGTTCAGCTCTACATTTTCGTGTCCACAAAACCCAGCCTTCAGAAATCATTGGAATCACCACTAGAGAATGTTCCATTCATTCACTGCGAATCTGGAATTCCTCTGAACCTCCACTCCTGGCAGGTTTTCGTTACGCCACTGGTGAATGTCCAAGTAACTCAATACTGGTTTTCAGAGGCATGTTCAACTCGCAGAAGTGCTGTTCAATGGGCTATCCACTCAATATTGGTCAGCTCTTCATTTTCCTCTCCACACAAACCAGCCTTCAGAAATCATTGGGCTCTCCACTACAGACTGTTCCATTCATTCACTGCGATTCTGCAATTCATCTGACTCTCCGCTCCAGGCAGGTTTTCATTACAGCACTGGTGAATGACCAAGTAATCCAATGCTGGTTTTCAGCCGCCTTTTCACACTCGCAGTGTGCTGTTCAATTGTCTATCCACTCAAACCTGGTCAGCCTTTCATTTTCTTTTCCACAATATCAGACTTCAGAAATCATTGGAATCGCCAGTACAGAATGTTCCATTCATTCACTGCCAATCTGGAATTCATCTGAATCTGCACTCCAGGTAGGCTTTCATTACACCACTTATGAATGTCCAAGTAACACAATGCTGGTTTTCAGCGGTCTGTTCACACTCTAAGCCCTGCTTTTTACTGGGTATCCACACAACTGTGGTCAGCTCTTCATTTTCATGTCCAAACAATCCAGACTTGAGAAATCATTGCAATCTCCAGTACAGAATGTTCCATTCATTCACTGCGAATCTGGAATTCAACTGAATCTCCACTACCTGCAGATTTATCTTACACCACTTGTGAATGTCCAAGTAAAACAATGCTGGTTTTCAGAGGCCTGTTCATGTTCGCAGTCGTGCTGTTCAATTGGCTATCCACTCAACCTGTTTTGCTCCTCATTTTCCTGTGCACACAACCCAGCCTTCAGAAATCATTGTAATCTCCACTACAGGATGTTCCATTCATTCACTGGGAATCTGGAATTCATCTGAATCTGCACTCCACGCAGGCTTTCGTTACACCACTGCTGAAAGTCGAAGTAATGCAATACTGGTTTTCAGTGGTCTGTTCACATTCGAAGCCGAGGCTTTTTACAGGCTATCCACTCAACACTGGTCAGCTCTTCATTTTCGTGTCCCCACAATCCAGATTTCAGAAATCATTGCAATCTCCACTACAGAATGTTCCATTCATTCACTGCGAGTCTGGAGTTTATCTGATTCTCCACTCCCGCCTGGTTAACATTACACCACTTGTGAATGTCCAAGTAAGCCAATGCTGGTTTTCAGAGGCCTGTTCATACTCGCAGCCGTGCTGTTTAATTGACAATTCACTCCACCCTGTTCAGCTCTTCATTGTCCCACCACACTACCAGCCTTCAGAAATCTTTGTTATCTCCACTACAGAATGTTCCATTCATTCACTGCGAATCTGGAATTCATCTGACTCTCAACTCCACGCAGGTTTTCATTACACCACTGTTGAATGTCCAAGTAACCCAATGCTGGTTTTCAGCGGCCTGTTCATATTCGCAGCCCTGCTGTTTACTTGGCTATCGATTCAAGCCTGGTCAGCTCTTCATTTTCCTGTCCACACAACACAGGCTTCAGAAATCATTGGAATCTCCTCTACAGAATGTTCCATTCATTCACTGCGAATGTGGAATTCAACTGACTCTCCACTCCATGCAGGTTTTCCTTACACCACTGATGAATGTCCAAGTAACCCAATGCTGGTTTTCAGCTGCATGTTCACACTCGCAGCCATGCTACACAATTGGCTTTCCACTAAATCCTGATTAGTTCTTGATTTTCCTTCCACACGACCCAGCCTTCAGAAATCGTTGGAATCTCCACTAGAGAATGTTCCATTCATTCACTGCGAATCTGGAATTCCTCTGAACCTCCACTCCCGGCAGGTTTTCGTTACACCACTGTTGAATGTCCAAGTAACCCAATGTTTTAAGTGTTTTCTTCACAAGCGCAGTGGTGCTGTTCAATTGGCTATCCACTCAACCCTGGCCAGCTCTACATTTTCCTGTCCACACCACAGAGACTGGAGAAATCATTGTTATCTCCACTACAGAATGTTCCATTCATTCACAGCGAATCTGGAATTCATCTGAATCTCCACTCCCGGCAGGTTTTCGTGACACCACTGGTAAATATCCAAGTAAGCCAATGCTGGTTTTAAGTGGCCTGCTCATACTCTCAGCCGTGCTGTTCAATTTGCTATCCACTCAACCCTCTTCAGCTCCATTTTCCTGTCCACATAACCCAAACTTCAGAAACAATTGGTATCTCCTCCACAGAATGTTCCATTCATTGACGGCAAATCTGAAATTCATCTAATTCTCAACTCCCGTCAGGTTTTCGTTACACCACTTGTGAATGTCCAATTAAGCCAAAGCTGGTTTTCAGTGGCCTGTTCTTACTACGAGACGTGCTGTTCATTTGGCTATCCATTCCACCCTGTTCAGCTCTACATTTTCGTGTCCACAAAACCCAGCCTTCAGAAATCATTGGAATCACCACTAGAGAATGTTCCATTCATTCACTGCGAATCTGGAATTCATCTGAATCTCCACTCCCGGCAGGTTTTCATTGCACCACTGCTGAATGTTCAAGTAACGCAATGATGGTTTTCAGCGGTCTATTCACACTCGAACCCGTGCTGTTCACGGTCTAGCGACTCAACACTGGTGAGTTCTTCTTTTTCCAGTTCAGACAATACAAACCTCAGAAACCATTGCAATCTACACTACAGAATGTTTCATTCATTCAGGCGAATCTTGAATTCATCTTGTTCTCCACTCCCAGCAGGTTTTCGTTTCACCACTGGTGAATGTCCAAGCAACCCAAGGCTGGTTTCAGCTGCGTGTTAACACTCGCAGCCGTGCTGTTCAATTGGCTATCCAGTGAACGCTGGTTAGCTCTTGATTTTCCTTCCACACACCGAGCCTTCAGAAATCATTCTTATCTCCACTTCAGAATGTTCCATTCGTTCCCTGCGAATCTGGAATTCCTCTGACTCTCCACACCAGGCAGATTTTCCTAACAACACTGGTGAATGACCAGGTAATCCAATGCTGGTTTTCAGCGGCTGTTCACACTCACAGCCTTGCTGTTCAATTGGCAATCCAGTCAAACCTAGTCAGCTCTTCATTTTCCTGTCCACACAACCCAGCGTTCAGAAATCATTGGAATCTCTACTACAGAAATTTCCATTCATTCACTGTGAATCTGGAAATACTCTGAATCTGCATTCCAGGAAGGCTTTCGTTACACCACTGATGAATGTCCAAGTAATGCAATGCTGCTTCTTAGTGGTCTGTTCACACTCGAAACCGTGCTGTTCATTGGCTATCCACTCAATATCGGTCAGCTCTTCAATATCCTGTCCAGACTATCCAGATTCCTAAATGTTGGCAATCACCACTACAGAATGTTCCATTCAATCACGCGAATCTGGAATTCATCAGAGTCTCCACTCCTGGAAGGTTTTCGTGACACCACTGGTAAATGTCCAAGGAAGACAATGCTGGTTTTAAGCCGCCTGCTAACACACTCAGCCGTGCTGTTCAATTTGCTATCCACCCAACCCTATTCAGCTCTACATTTTCCTGTCCTCATAACCCAACCTTCAGAAATAATTGGTATCTCCTCCACAGAATGTTCCGTTCATTCACTGCGAATCTTAAATTCATCTGACTCTCAACTCCCGGCGGGTTATCGTTACACCACTTGTGAATGTCCAAGTAAGCCAATGCTGGTTTTCAGTGGCCTGTTCATACTAAGAGACGTGCTGTTCATTTGGCTATCCACTCCACCCTGTTCAGCTCTACATTTTCGTGTCCACAAAACCCAGCCTTCAGAAATCATTGGAATCACCACTAGAGAATGTTCCATTCATTCACTGCGAATCTGGAATTCCTCTGAACCTCCACTCCTGGCAGGTTTTCGTTACGCCACTGGTGAATGTCCAAGTAACTCAATACTGGTTTTCAGAGGCATGTTCAACTCGCAGAAGTGCTGTTCAATGGGCTATCCACTCAATATTGGTCAGCTCTTCATTTTCCTCTCCACACAAACCAGCCTTCAGAAATCATTGGGCTCTCCACTACAGACTGTTCCATTCATTCACTGCGATTCTGCAATTCATCTGACTCTCCGCTCCAGGCAGGTTTTCATTACAGCACTGGTGAATGACCAAGTAATCCAATGCTGGTTTTCAGCCGCCTTTTCACACTCGCAGTGTGCTGTTCAATTGTCTATCCACTCAAACCTGGTCAGCCTTTCATTTTCTTTTCCACAATATCAGACTTCAGAAATCATTGGAATCGCCAGTACAGAATGTTCCATTCATTCACTGCCAATCTGGAATTCATCTGAATCTGCACTCCAGGTAGGCTTTCATTACACCACTTATGAATGTCCAAGTAACACAATGCTGGTTTTCAGCGGTCTGTTCACACTCTAAGCCCTGCTATTTACTGGGTATCCACACAACTGTGGTCAGCTCTTCATTTTCATGTCCAAACAATCCAGACTTGAGAAATCATTGCAATCTCCAGTACAGAATGTTCCATTCATTCACTGCGAATCTGGAATTCAACTGAATCTCCACTACCTGCAGATTTATCTTACACCACTTGTGAATGTCCAAGTAAAACAATGCTGGTTTTCAGAGGCCTGTTCATGTTCGCAGTCGTGCTGTTCAATTGGCTATCCACTCAACCTGTTTTGCTCCTCATTTTCCTGTGCACACAACCCAGCCTTCAGAAATCATTGTAATCTCCACTACAGGATGTTCCATTCATTCACTGGGAATCTGGAATTCATCTGAATCTGCACTCCACGCAGGCTTTCGTTACACCACTGCTGAAAGTCGAAGTAATGCAATACTGGTTTTCAGTGGTCTGTTCACATTCGAAGCCGAGGCTTTTTACAGGCTATCCACTCAACACTGGTCAGCTCTTCATTTTCGTGTCCCCACAATCCAGATTTCAGAAATCATTGCAATCTCCACTACAGAATGTTCCATTCATTCACTGCGAGTCTGGAGTTTATCTGATTCTCCACTCCCGCCTGGTTAACATTACACCACTTGTGAATGTCCAAGTAAGCCAATGCTGGTTTTCAGAGGCCTGTTCATACTCGCAGCCGTGCTGTTTAATTGACAATTCACTCCACCCTGTTCAGCTCTTCATTGTCCCACCACACTACCAGCCTTCAGAAATCTTTGTTATCTCCACTACAGAATGTTCCATTCATTCACTGCGAATCTGGAATTCATCTGACTCTCAACTCCACGCAGGTTTTCATTACACCACTGTTGAATGTCCAAGTAACCCAATGCTGGTTTTCAGCGGCCTGTTCATATTCGCAGCCCTGCTGTTTACTTGGCTATCGATTCAAGCCTGGTCAGCTCTTCATTTTCCTGTCCACACAACACAGGCTTCAGAAATCATTGGAATCTCCTCTACAGAATGTTCCATTCATTCACTGCGAATGTGGAATTCAACTGACTCTCCACTCCATGCAGGTTTTCCTTACACCACTGATGAATGTCCAAGTAACCCAATGCTGGTTTTCAGCTGCATGTTCACACTCGCAGCCATGCTATACAATTGGCTTTCCACTAAATCCTGATTAGTTCTTGATTTTCCTTCCACACGACCCAGCCTTCAGAAATCGTTGGAATCTCCACTAGAGAATGTTCCATTCATTCACTGCGAATCTGGAATTCCTCTGAACCTCCACTCCCGGCAGGTTTTCGTTACACCACTGTTGAATGTCCAAGTAACCCAATGTTTTAAGTGTTTTCTTCACAAGCGCAGTGGTGCTGTTCAATTGGCTATCCACTCAACCCTGGCCAGCTCTACATTTTCCTGTCCACACCACAGAGACTGGAGAAATCATTGTTATCTCCACTACAGAATGTTCCATTCATTCACAGCGAATCTGGAATTCATCTGAATCTCCACTCCCGGCAGGTTTTCGTGACACCACTGGTAAATATCCAAGTAAGCCAATGCTGGTTTTAAGTGGCCTGCTCATACTCTCAGCCGTGCTGTTCAATTTGCTATCCACTCAACCCTCTTCAGCTCCATTTTCCTGTCCACATAACCCAAACTTCAGAAACAATTGGTATCTCCTCCACAGAATGTTCCATTCATTGACGGCAAATCTGAAATTCATCTAATTCTCAACTCCCGTCAGGTTTTCGTTACACCACTTGTGAATGTCCAATTAAGCCAAAGCTGGTTTTCAGTGGCCTGTTCTTACTACGAGACGTGCTGTTCATTTGGCTATCCATTCCACCCTGTTCAGCTCTACATTTTCGTGTCCACAAAACCCAGCCTTCAGAAATCATTGGAATCACCACTAGAGAATGTTCCATTCATTCACTGCGAATCTGGAATTCATCTGAATCTCCACTCCCGGCAGGTTTTCATTGCACCACTGCTGAATGTTCAAGTAACGCAATGATGGTTTTCAGCGGTCTATTCACACTCGAACCCGTGCTGTTCACGGTCTAGCGACTCAACACTGGTGAGTTCTTCTTTTTCCAGTTCAGACAATACAAACCTCAGAAACCATTGCAATCTACACTACAGAATGTTTCATTCATTCAGGCGAATCTTGAATTCATCTTGTTCTCCACTCCCAGCAGGTTTTCGTTTCACCACTGGTGAATGTCCAAGCAACCCAAGGCTGGTTTCAGCTGCGTGTTAACACTCGCAGCCGTGCTGTTCAATTGGCTATCCAGTGAACGCTGGTTAGCTCTTGATTTTCCTTCCACACACCGAGCCTTCAGAAATCATTCTTATCTCCACTTCAGAATGTTCCATTCGTTCCCTGCGAATCTGGAATTCCTCTGACTCTCCACACCAGGCAGATTTTCCTAACAACACTGGTGAATGACCAGGTAATCCAATGCTGGTTTTCAGCGGCTGTTCACACTCACAGCCTTGCTGTTCAATTGGCAATCCAGTCAAACCTAGTCAGCTCTTCATTTTCCTGTCCACACAACCCAGCGTTCAGAAATCATTGGAATCTCTACTACAGAAATTTCCATTCATTCACTGTGAATCTGGAAATACTCTGAATCTGCATTCCAGGAAGGCTTTCGTTACACCACTGATGAATGTCCAAGTAATGCAATGCTGCTTCTTAGTGGTCTGTTCACACTCGAAACCGTGCTGTTCATTGGCTATCCACTCAATATCGGTCAGCTCTTCAATATCCTGTCCAGACTATCCAGATTCCTAAATGTTGGCAATCACCACTACAGAATGTTCCATTCAATCACGCGAATCTGGAATTCATCAGAGTCTCCACTCCTGGAAGGTTTTCGTGACACCACTGGTAAATGTCCAAGGAAGACAATGCTGGTTTTAAGCCGCCTGCTAACACACTCAGCCGTGCTGTTCAATTTGCTATCCACCCAACCCTATTCAGCTCTACATTTTCCTGTCCTCATAACCCAACCTTCAGAAATAATTGGTATCTCCTCCACAGAATGTTCCGTTCATTCACTGCGAATCTTAAATTCATCTGACTCTCAACTCCCGGCGGGTTATCGTTACACCACTTGTGAATGTCCAAGTAAGCCAATGCTGGTTTTCAGTGGCCTGTTCATACTAAGAGACGTGCTGTTCATTTGGCTATCCACTCCACCCTGTTCAGCTCTACATTTTCGTGTCCACAAAACCCAGCCTTCAGAAATCATTGGAATCACCACTAGAGAATGTTCCATTCATTCACTGCGAATCTGGAATTCCTCTGAACCTCCACTCCTGGCAGGTTTTCGTTACGCCACTGGTGAATGTCCAAGTAACTCAATACTGGTTTTCAGAGGCATGTTCAACTCGCAGAAGTGCTGTTCAATGGGCTATCCACTCAATATTGGTCAGCTCTTCATTTTCCTCTCCACACAAACCAGCCTTCAGAAATCATTGGGCTCTCCACTACAGACTGTTCCATTCATTCACTGCGATTCTGCAATTCATCTGACTCTCCGCTCCAGGCAGGTTTTCATTACAGCACTGGTGAATGACCAAGTAATCCAATGCTGGTTTTCAGCCGCCTTTTCACACTCGCAGTGTGCTGTTCAATTGTCTATCCACTCAAACCTGGTCAGCCTTTCATTTTCTTTTCCACAATATCAGACTTCAGAAATCATTGGAATCGCCAGTACAGAATGTTCCATTCATTCACTGCCAATCTGGAATTCATCTGAATCTGCACTCCAGGTAGGCTTTCATTACACCACTTATGAATGTCCAAGTAACACAATGCTGGTTTTCAGCGGTCTGTTCACACTCTAAGCCCTGCTTTTTACTGGGTATCCACACAACTGTGGTCAGCTCTTCATTTTCATGTCCAAACAATCCAGACTTGAGAAATCATTGCAATCTCCAGTACAGAATGTTCCATTCATTCACTGCGAATCTGGAATTCAACTGAATCTCCACTACCTGCAGATTTATCTTACACCACTTGTGAATGTCCAAGTAAAACAATGCTGGTTTTCAGAGGCCTGTTCATGTTCGCAGTCGTGCTGTTCAATTGGCTATCCACTCAACCTGTTTTGCTCCTCATTTTCCTGTGCACACAACCCAGCCTTCAGAAATCATTGTAATCTCCACTACAGGATGTTCCATTCATTCACTGGGAATCTGGAATTCATCTGAATCTGCACTCCACGCAGGCTTTCGTTACACCACTGCTGAAAGTCGAAGTAATGCAATACTGGTTTTCAGTGGTCTGTTCACATTCGAAGCCGAGGCTTTTTACAGGCTATCCACTCAACACTGGTCAGCTCTTCATTTTCGTGTCCCCACAATCCAGATTTCAGAAATCATTGCAATCTCCACTACAGAATGTTCCATTCATTCACTGCGAGTCTGGAGTTTATCTGATTCTCCACTCCCGCCTGGTTAACATTACACCACTTGTGAATGTCCAAGTAAGCCAATGCTGGTTTTCAGAGGCCTGTTCATACTCGCAGCCGTGCTGTTTAATTGACAATTCACTCCACCCTGTTCAGCTCTTCATTGTCCCACCACACAACCAGCCTTCAGAAATCTTTGTTATCTCCACTACAGAATGTTCCATTCATTCACTGCGAATCTGGAATTCATCTGACTCTCAACTCCACGCAGGTTTTCATTACACCACTGTTGAATGTCCAAGTAACCCAATGCTGGTTTTCAGCGGCCTGTTCATATTCGCAGCCCTGCTGTTTACTTGGCTATCGATTCAAGCCTGGTCAGCTCTTCATTTTCCTGTCCACACAACACAGGCTTCAGAAATCATTGGAATCTCCTCTACAGAATGTTCCATTCATTCACTGCGAATGTGGAATTCAACTGACTCTCCACTCCATGCAGGTTTTCCTTACACCACTGATGAATGTCCAAGTAACCCAATGCTGGTTTTCAGCTGCATGTTCACACTCGCAGCCATGCTATACAATTGGCTTTCCACTAAATCCTGATTAGTTCTTGATTTTCCTTCCACACGACCCAGCCTTCAGAAATCGTTGGAATCTCCACTAGAGAATGTTCCATTCATTCACTGCGAATCTGGAATTCCTCTGAACCTCCACTCCCGGCAGGTTTTCGTTACACCACTGTTGAATGTCCAAGTAACCCAATGTTTTAAGTGTTTTCTTCACAAGCGCAGTGGTGCTGTTCAATTGGCTATCCACTCAACCCTGGCCAGCTCTACATTTTCCTGTCCACACCACAGAGACTGGAGAAATCATTGTTATCTCCACTACAGAATGTTCCATTCATTCACAGCGAATCTGGAATTCATCTGAATCTCCACTCCCGGCAGGTTTTCGTGACACCACTGGTAAATATCCAAGTAAGCCAATGCTGGTTTTAAGTGGCCTGCTCATACTCTCAGCCGTGCTGTTCAATTTGCTATCCACTCAACCCTCTTCAGCTCCATTTTCCTGTCCACATAACCCAAACTTCAGAAACAATTGGTATCTCCTCCACAGAATGTTCCATTCATTGACGGCAAATCTGAAATTCATCTAATTCTCAACTCCCGTCAGGTTTTCGTTACACCACTTGTGAATGTCCAATTAAGCCAAAGCTGGTTTTCAGTGGCCTGTTCTTACTACGAGACGTGCTGTTCATTTGGCTATCCATTCCACCCTGTTCAGCTCTACATTTTCGTGTCCACAAAACCCAGCCTTCAGAAATCATTGGAATCACCACTAGAGAATGTTCCATTCATTCACTGCGAATCTGGAATTCATCTGAATCTCCACTCCCGGCAGGTTTTCATTGCACCACTGCTGAATGTTCAAGTAACGCAATGATGGTTTTCAGCGGTCTATTCACACTCGAACCCGTGCTGTTCACGGTCTAGCGACTCAACACTGGTGAGTTCTTCTTTTTCCAGTTCAGACAATACAAACCTCAGAAACCATTGCAATCTACACTACAGAATGTTTCATTCATTCACGCGAATCTTGAATTCATCTTGTTCTCCACTCCCAGCAGGTTTTCGTTTCACCACTGGTGAATGTCCAAGCAACCCAAGGCTGGTTTCAGCTGCGTGTTAACTCTCGCAGCCGTGCTGTTCAATTGGCTATCCAGTGAACGCTGGTTAGCTCTTGATTTTCCTTCCACACACCGAGCCTTCAGAAATCATTCTTATCTCCACTTCAGAATGTTCCATTCGTTCCCTGCGAATCTGGAATTCCTCTGACTCTCCACACCAGGCAGATTTTCCTAACAACACTGGTGAATGACCAGGTAATCCAATGCTGGTTTTCAGCGGCTGTTCACACTCACAGCCTTGCTGTTCAATTGGCAATCCAGTCAAACCTAGTCAGCTCTTCATTTTCCTGTCCACACAACCCAGCGTTCAGAAATCATTGGAATCTCTACTACAGAAATTTCCATTCATTCACTGTGAATCTGGAAATACTCTGAATCTGCATTCCAGGAAGGCTTTCGTTACACCACTGATGAATGTCCAAGTAATGCAATGCTGCTTCTTAGTGGTCTGTTCACACTCGAAACCGTGCTGTTCATTGGCTATCCACTCAATATCGGTCAGCTCTTCAATATCCTGTCCAGACTATCCAGATTCCTAAATGTTGGCAATCACCACTACAGAATGTTCCATTCAATCACGCGAATCTGGAATTCATCAGAGTCTCCACTCCTGGAAGGTTTTCGTGACACCACTGGTAAATGTCCAAGGAAGACAATGCTGGTTTTAAGCCGCCTGCTAACACACTCAGCCGTGCTGTTCAATTTGCTATCCACCCAACCCTATTCAGCTCTACATTTTCCTGTCCTCATAACCCAACCTTCAGAAATAATTGGTATCTCCTCCACAGAATGTTCCGTTCATTCACTGCGAATCTTAAATTCATCTGACTCTCAACTCCCGGCGGGTTATCGTTACACCACTTGTGAATGTCCAAGTAAGCCAATGCTGGTTTTCAGTGGCCTGTTCATACTAAGAGACGTGCTGTTCATTTGGCTATCCACTCCACCCTGTTCAGCTCTACATTTTCGTGTCCACAAAACCCAGCCTTCAGAAATCATTGGAATCACCACTAGAGAATGTTCCATTCATTCACTGCGAATCTGGAATTCCTCTGAACCTCCACTCCTGGCAGGTTTTCGTTACGCCACTGGTGAATGTCCAAGTAACTCAATACTGGTTTTCAGAGGCATGTTCAACTCGCAGAAGTGCTGTTCAATGGGCTATCCACTCAATATTGGTCAGCTCTTCATTTTCCTCTCCACACAAACCAGCCTTCAGAAATCATTGGGCTCTCCACTACAGACTGTTCCATTCATTCACTGCGATTCTGCAATTCATCTGACTCTCCGCTCCAGGCAGGTTTTCATTACAGCACTGGTGAATGACCAAGTAATCCAATGCTGGTTTTCAGCCGCCCTTTCACACTCGCAGTGTGCTGTTCAATTGTCTATCCACTCAAACCTGGTCAGCCTTTCATTTTCTTTTCCACAATATCAGACTTCAGAAATCATTGGAATCGCCAGTACAGAATGTTCCATTCATTCACTGCCAATCTGGAATTCATCTGAATCTGCACTCCAGGTAGGCTTTCATTACACCACTTATGAATGTCCAAGTAACACAATGCTGGTTTTCAGCGGTCTGTTCACACTCTAAGCCCTGCTTTTTACTGGGTATCCACACAACTGTGGTCAGCTCTTCATTTTCATGTCCAAACAATCCAGACTTGAGAAATCATTGCAATCTCCAGTACAGAATGTTCCATTCATTCACTGCGAATCTGGAATTCAACTGAATCTCCACTACCTGCAGATTTATCTTACACCACTTGTGAATGTCCAAGTAAAACAATGCTGGTTTTCAGAGGCCTGTTCATGTTCGCAGTCGTGCTGTTCAATTGGCTATCCACTCAACCTGTTTTGCTCCTCATTTTCCTGTGCACACAACCCAGCCTTCAGAAATCATTGTAATCTCCACTACAGGATGTTCCATTCATTCACTGGGAATCTGGAATTCATCTGAATCTGCACTCCACGCAGGCTTTCGTTACACCACTGCTGAAAGTCGAAGTAATGCAATACTGGTTTTCAGTGGTCTGTTCACATTCGAAGCCGAGGCTTTTTACAGGCTATCCACTCAACACTGGTCAGCTCTTCATTTTCGTGTCCCCACAATCCAGATTTCAGAAATCATTGCAATCTCCACTACAGAATGTTCCATTCATTCACTGCGAGTCTGGAGTTTATCTGATTCTCCACTCCCGCCTGGTTAACATTACACCACTTGTGAATGTCCAAGTAAGCCAATGCTGGTTTTCAGAGGCCTGTTCATACTCGCAGCCGTGCTGTTTAATTGACAATTCACTCCACCCTGTTCAGCTCTTCATTGTCCCACCACACTACCAGCCTTCAGAAATCTTTGTTATCTCCACTACAGAATGTTCCATTCATTCACTGCGAATCTGGAATTCATCTGACTCTCAACTCCACGCAGGTTTTCATTACACCACTGTTGAATGTCCAAGTAACCCAATGCTGGTTTTCAGCGGCCTGTTCATATTCGCAGCCCTGCTGTTTACTTGGCTATCGATTCAAGCCTGGTCAGCTCTTCATTTTCCTGTCCACACAACACAGGCTTCAGAAATCATTGGAATCTCCTCTACAGAATGTTCCATTCATTCACTGCGAATGTGGAATTCAACTGACTCTCCACTCCATGCAGGTTTTCCTTACACCACTGATGAATGTCCAAGTAACCCAATGCTGGTTTTCAGCTGCATGTTCACACTCGCAGCCATGCTATACAATTGGCTTTCCACTAAATCCTGATTAGTTCTTGATTTTCCTTCCACACGACCCAGCCTTCAGAAATCATTGGAATCTCCACTAGAGAATGTTCCATTCATTCACTGCGAATCTGGAATTCCTCTGAACCTCCACTCCCGGCAGGTTTTCGTTACACCACTGTTGAATGTCCAAGTAACCCAATGTTTTAAGTGTTTTCTTCACAAGCGCAGTGGTGCTGTTCAATTGGCTATCCACTCAACCCTGGCCAGCTCTACATTTTCCTGTCCACACCACAGAGACTGGAGAAATCATTGTTATCTCCACTACAGAATGTTCCATTCATTCACAGCGAATCTGGAATTCATCTGAATCTCCACTCCCGGCAGGTTTTCGTGACACCACTGGTAAATATCCAAGTAAGCCAATGCTGGTTTTAAGTGGCCTGCTCATACTCTCAGCCGTGCTGTTCAATTTGCTATCCACTCAACCCTCTTCAGCTCCATTTTCCTGTCCACATAACCCAAACTTCAGAAACAATTGGTATCTCCTCCACAGAATGTTCCATTCATTGACGGCAAATCTGAAATTCATCTAATTCTCAACTCCCGTCAGGTTTTCGTTACACCACTTGTGAATGTCCAATTAAGCCAAAGCTGGTTTTCAGTGGCCTGTTCTTACTACGAGACGTGCTGTTCATTTGGCTATCCATTCCACCCTGTTCAGCTCTACATTTTCGTGTCCACAAAACCCAGCCTTCAGAAATCATTGGAATCACCACTAGAGAATGTTCCATTCATTCACTGCGAATCTGGAATTCATCTGAATCTCCACTCCCGGCAGGTTTTCATTGCACCACTGCTGAATGTTCAAGTAACGCAATGATGGTTTTCAGCGGTCTATTCACACTCGAACCCGTGCTGTTCACGGTCTAGCGACTCAACACTGGTGAGTTCTTCTTTTTCCAGTTCAGACAATACAAACCTCAGAAACCATTGCAATCTACACTACAGAATGTTTCATTCATTCAGGCGAATCTTGAATTCATCTTGTTCTCGACTCCCAGCAGGTTTTCGTTTCACCACTGGTGAATGTCCAAGCAACCCAAGGCTGGTTTCAGCTGCGTGTTAACACTCGCAGCCGTGCTGTTCAATTGGCTATCCAGTGAACGCTGGTTAGCTCTTGATTTTCCTTCCACACACCGAGCCTTCAGAAATCATTCTTATCTCCACTTCAGAATGTTCCATTCGTTCCCTGCGAATCTGGAATTCCTCTGACTCTCCACACCAGGCAGATTTTCCTAACAACACTGGTGAATGACCAGGTAATCCAATGCTGGTTTTCAGCGGCTGTTCACACTCACAGCCTTGCTGTTCAATTGGCAATCCAGTCAAACCTAGTCAGCTCTTCATTTTCCTGTCCACACAACCAAGCGTTCAGAAATCATTGGAATCTCTACTACAGAAATTTCCATTCATTCACTGTGAATCTGGAAATACTCTGAATCTGCATTCCAGGAAGGCTTTCGTTACACCACTGATGAATGTCCAAGTAATGCAATGCTGCTTCTTAGTGGTCTGTTCACACTCGAAACCGTGCTGTTCATTGGCTATCCACTCAATATCGGTCAGCTCTTCAATATCCTGTCCAGACTATCCAGATTCCTAAATGTTGGCAATCACCACTACAGAATGTTCCATTCAATCACGCGAATCTGGAATTCATCAGAGTCTCCACTCCTGGAAGGTTTTCGTGACACCACTGGTAAATGTCCAAGGAAGACAATGCTGGTTTTAAGCCGCCTGCTAACACACTCAGCCGTGCTGTTCAATTTGCTATCCACCCAACCCTATTCAGCTCTACATTTTCCTGTCCTCATAACCCAACCTTCAGAAATAATTGGTATCTCCTCCACAGAATGTTCCGTTCATTCACTGCGAATCTTAAATTCATCTGACTCTCAACTCCCGGCGGGTTATCGTTACACCACTTGTGAATGTCCAAGTAAGCCAATGCTGGTTTTCAGTGGCCTGTTCATACTAAGAGACGTGCTGTTCATTTGGCTATCCACTCCACACTGTGCAGCTCTACATTTTCGTGTCCACAAAACCCAGCCTTCAGAAATCATTGGAATCACCACTAGAGAATGTTCCATTCATTCACTGCGAATCTGGAATTCATCTGAACCTCCACTCCTGGCAGGTTTTCGTTACGCCACTGGTGAATGTCCAAGTAACTCAATACTGGTTTTCAGAGGCATGTTCAACTCGCAGAAGTGCTGTTCAATGGGCTATCCACTCAATATTGGTCAGCTCTTCATTTTCCTCTCCACACAAACCAGCCTTCAGAAATCATTGGGCTCTCCACTACAGACTGTTCCATTCATTCACTGCGATTCTGCAATTCATCTGACTCTCCGCTCCAGGCAGGTTTTCATTACAGCACTGGTGAATGACCAAGTAATCCAATGCTGGTTTTCAGCCGCCTTTTCACACTCGCAGTGTGCTGTTCAATTGTCTATCCACTCAAACCTGGTCAGCCGTTCATTTTCTTTTCCACAATATCAGACTTCAGAAATCATTGGAATCGCCAGTACAGAATGTTCCATTCATTCACTGCCAATCTGGAATTCATCTGAATCTGCACTCCAGGTAGGCTTTCATTACACCACATATGAATGTCCAAGTAACACAATGCTGGTTTTCAGCGGTCTGTTCACACTCTAAGCCCTGCTTTTTACTGGGTATCCACACAACTGTGGTCAGCTCTTCATTTTCATGTCCAAACAATCCAGACTTGAGAAATCATTGCAATCTCCAGTACAGAATGTTCCATTCATTCACTGCGAATCTGGAATTCCTCTGACTCTCCACACCAGGCAGATTTTCCTAACAACACTGGTGAATGACCAGGTAATCCAATGCTGGTTTTCAGCGGCTGTTCACACTCACAGCCTTGCTGTTCAATTGGCAATCCAGTCAAACCTAGTCAGCTCTTCATTTTCCTGTCCACACAACCCAGCGTTCAGAAATCATTGGAATCTCTACTACAGAAATTTCCATTCATTCACTGTGAATCTGGAAATACTCTGAATCTGCATTCCAGGAAGGCTTTCGTTACACCACTGATGAATGTCCAAGTAATGCAATGCTGCTTCTTAGTGGTCTGTTCACACTCGAAACCGTGCTGTTCATTGGCTATCCACTCAATATCGGTCAGCTCTTCAATATCCTGTCCAGACTATCCAGATTCCTAAATGTTGGCAATCACCACTACAGAATGTTCCATTCAATCACGCGAATCTGGAATTCATCAGAGTCTCCACTCCTGGAAGGTTTTCGTGACACCACTGGTAAATGTCCAAGGAAGACAATGCTGGTTTTAAGCCGCCTGCTAACACACTCAGCCGTGCTGTTCAATTTGCTATCCACCCAACCCTATTCAGCTCTACATTTTCCTGTCCTCATAACCCAACCTTCAGAAATAATTGGTATCTCCTCCACAGAATGTTCCGTTCATTCACTGCGAATCTTAAATTCATCTGACTCTCAACTCCCGGCGGGTTATCGTTACACCACTTGTGAATGTCCAAGTAAGCCAATGCTGGTTTTCAGTGGCCTGTTCATACTAAGAGACGTGCTGTTCATTTGGCTATCCACTCCACCCTGTTCAGCTCTACATTTTCGTGTCCACAAAACCCAGCCTTCAGAAATCATTGGAATCACCACTAGAGAATGTTCCATTCATTCATTGCGAATCTGGAATTCCTCTGAACCTCCACTCCTGGCAGGTTTTCGTTACGCCACTGGTGAATGTCCAAGTAACTCAATACTGGTTTTCAGAGGCATGTTCAACTCGCAGAAGTGCTGTTCAATGGGCTATCCACTCAATATTGGTCAGCTCTTCATTTTCCTCTCCACACAAACCAGCCTTCAGAAATCATTGGGCTCTCCACTACAGACTGTTCCATTCATTCACTGCGATTCTGCAATTCATCTGACTCTCCGCTCCAGGCAGGTTTTCATTACAGCACTGGTGAATGACCAAGTAATCCAATGCTGGTTTTCAGCCGCCCTTTCACACTCGCAGTGTGCTGTTCAATTGTCTATCCACTCAAACCTGGTCAGCCTTTCATTTTCTTTTCCACAATATCAGACTTCAGAAATCATTGGAATCGCCAGTACAGAATGTTCCATTCATTCACTGCCAATCTGGAATTCATCTGAATCTGCACTCCAGGTAGGCTTTCATTACACCACTTATGAATGTCCAAGTAACACAATGCTGGTTTTCAGCGGTCTGTTCACACTCTAAGCCCTGCTTTTTACTGGGTATCCACACAACTGTGGTCAGCTCTTCATTTTCATGTCCAAACAATCCAGACTTGAGAAATCATTGCAATCTCCAGTACAGAATGTTCCATTCATTCACTGCGAATCTGGAATTCAACTGAATCTCCACTACCTGCAGATTTATCTTACACCACTTGTGAATGTCCAAGTAAAACAATGCTGGTTTTCAGAGGCCTGTTCATGTTCGCAGTCGTGCTGTTCAATTGGCTATCCACTCAACCTGTTTTGCTCCTCATTTTCCTGTGCACACAACCCAGCCTTCAGAAATCATTGTAATCTCCACTACAGGATGTTCCATTCATTCACTGGGAATCTGGAATTCATCTGAATCTGCACTCCACGCAGGCTTTCGTTACACCACTGCTGAAAGTCGAAGTAATGCAATACTGGTTTTCAGTGGTCTGTTCACATTCGAAGCCGAGGCTTTTTACAGGCTATCCACTCAACACTGGTCAGCTCTTCATTTTCGTGTCCCCACAATCCAGATTTCAGAAATCATTGCAATCTCCACTACAGAATGTTCCATTCATTCACTGCGAGTCTGGAGTTTATCTGATTCTCCACTCCCGCCTGGTTAACATTACACCACTTGTGAATGTCCAAGTAAGCCAATGCTGGTTTTCAGAGGCCTGTTCATACTCGCAGCCGTGCTGTTTAATTGACAATTCACTCCACCCTGTTCAGCTCTTCATTGTCCCACCACACTACCAGCCTTCAGAAATCTTTGTTATCTCCACTACAGAATGTTCCATTCATTCACTGCGAATCTGGAATTCATCTGACTCTCAACTCCACGCAGGTTTTCATTACACCACTGTTGAATGTCCAAGTAACCCAATGCTGGTTTTCAGCGGCCTGTTCATATTCGCAGCCCTGCTGTTTACTTGGCTATCGATTCAAGCCTGGTCAGCTCTTCATTTTCCTGTCCACACAACACAGGCTTCAGAAATCATTGGAATCTCCTCTACAGAATGTTCCATTCATTCACTGCGAATGTGGAATTCAACTGACTCTCCACTCCATGCAGGTTTTCCTTACACCACTGATGAATGTCCAAGTAACCCAATGCTGGTTTTCAGCTGCATGTTCACACTCGCAGCCATGCTATACAATTGGCTTTCCACTAAATCCTGATTAGTTCTTGATTTTCCTTCCACACGACCCAGCCTTCAGAAATCGTTGGAATCTCCACTAGAGAATGTTCCATTCATTCACTGCGAATCTGGAATTCCTCTGAACCTCCACTCCCGGCAGGTTTTCGTTACACCACTGTTGAATGTCCAAGTAACCCAATGTTTTAAGTGTTTTCTTCACAAGCGCAGTGGTGCTGTTCAATTGGCTATCCACTCAACCCTGGCCAGCTCTACATTTTCCTGTCCACACCACAGAGACTGGAGAAATCATTGTTATCTCCACTACAGAATGTTCCATTCATTCACAGCGAATCTGGAATTCATCTGAATCTCCACTCCCGGCAGGTTTTCGTGACACCACTGGTAAATATCCAAGTAAGCCAATGCTGGTTTTAAGTGGCCTGCTCATACTCTCAGCCGTGCTGTTCAATTTGCTATCCACTCAACCCTCTTCAGCTCCATTTTCCTGTCCACATAACCCAAACTTCAGAAACAATTGGTATCTCCTCCACAGAATGTTCCATTCATTGACGGCAAATCTGAAATTCATCTAATTCTCAACTCCCGTCAGGTTTTCGTTACACCACTTGTGAATGTCCAATTAAGCCAAAGCTGGTTTTCAGTGGCCTGTTCTTACTACGAGACGTGCTGTTCATTTGGCTATCCATTCCACCCTGTTCAGCTCTACATATTCGTGTCCACAAAACCCAGCCTTCAGAAATCATTGGAATCACCACTAGAGAATGTTCCATTCATTCACTGCGAATCTGGAATTCATCTGAATCTCCACTCCCGGCAGGTTTTCATTGCACCACTGCTGAATGTTCAAGTAACGCAATGATGGTTTTCAGCGGTCTATTCACACTCGAACCCGTGCTGTTCACGGTCTAGCGACTCAACACTGGTGAGTTCTTCTTTTTCCAGTTCAGACAATACAAACCTCAGAAACCATTGCAATCTACACTACAGAATGTTTCATTCATTCAGGCGAATCTTGAATTCATCTTGTTCTCCACTCCCAGCAGGTTTTCGTTTCACCACTGGTGAATGTCCAAGCAACCCAAGGCTGGTTTCAGCTGCGTGTTAACACTCGGAGCCGTGCTGTTCAATTGGCTATCCAGTGAACGCTGGTTAGCTCTTGATTTTCCTTCCACACACCGAGCCTTCAGAAATCATTCTTATCTCCACTTCAGAGTGTTCCATTCGTTCCCTGCGAATCTGGAATTCCTCTGACTCTCCACACCAGGCAGATTTTCCTAACAACACTGGTGAATGACCAGGTAATCCAATGCTGGTTTTCAGCGGCTGTTCACACTCACAGCCTTGCTGTTCAATTGGCAATCCAGTCAAACCTAGTCAGCTCTTCATTTTCCTGTCCACACAACCCAGCGTTCAGAAATCATTGGAATCTCTACTACAGAAATTTCCATTCATTCACTGTGAATCTGGAAATACTCTGAATCTGCATTCCAGGAAGGCTTTCGTTACACCACTGATGAATGTCCAAGTAATGCAATGCTGCTTCTTAGTGGTCTGTTCACACTCGAAACCGTGCTGTTCATTGGCTATCCACTCAATATCGGTCAGCTCTTCAATATCCTGTCCAGACTATCCAGATTCCTAAATGTTGGCAATCACCACTACAGAATGTTCCATTCAATCACGCGAATCTGGAATTCATCAGAGTCTCCACTCCTGGAAGGTTTTCGTGACACCACTGGTAAATGTCCAAGGAAGACAATGCTGGTTTTAAGCCGCCCGCTAACACACTCAGCCGTGCTGTTCAATTTGCTATCCACCCAACCCTATTCAGCTCTACATTTTCCTGTCCTCATAACCCAACCTTCAGAAATAATTGGTATCTCCTCCACAGAATGTTCCGTTCATTCACTGCGAATCTTAAATTCATCTGACTCTCAACTCCCGGCGGGTTATCGTTACACCACTTGTGAATGTCCAAGTAAGCCAATGCTGGTTTTCAGTGGCCTGTTCATACTAAGAGACGTGCTGTTCATTTGGCTATCCACTCCACCCTGTTCAGCTCTACATTTTCGTGTCCACAAAACCCAGCCTTCAGAAATCATTGGAATCACCACTAGAGAATGTTCCATTCATTCACTGCGAATCTGGAATTCCTCTGAACCTCCACTCCTGGCAGGTTTTCGTTACGCCACTGGTGAATGTCCAAGTAACTCAATACTGGTTTTCAGAGGCATGTTCAACTCGCAGAAGTGCTGTTCAATGGGCTATCCACTCAATATTGGTCAGCTCTTCATTTTCCTCTCCACACAAACCAGCCTTCAGAAATCATTGGGCTCTCCACTACAGACTGTTCCATTCATTCACTGCGATTCTGCAATTCATCTGACTCTCCGCTCCAGGCAGGTTTTCATTACAGCACTGGTGAATGACCAAGTAATCCAATGCTGGTTTTCAGCCGCCTTTTCACACTCGCAGTGTGCTGTTCAATTGTCTATCCACTCAAACCTGGTCAGCCTTTCATTTTCTTTTCCACAATATCAGACTTCAGAAATCATTGGAATCGCCAGTACAGAATGTTCCATTCATTCACTGCCAATCTGGAATTCATCTGAATCTGCACTCCAGGTAGGCTTTCATTACACCACTTATGAATGTCCAAGTAACACAATGCTGGTTTTCAGCGGTCTGTTCACACTCTAAGCCCTGCTTTTTACTGGGTATCCACACAACTGTGGTCAGCTCTTCATTTTCATGTCCAAACAATCCAGACTTGAGAAATCATTGCAATCTCCAGTACAGAATGTTCCATTCATTCACTGCGAATCTGGAATTCAACTGAATCTCCACTACCTGCAGATTTATCTTACACCACTTGTGAATGTCCAAGTAAAACAATGCTGGTTTTCAGAGGCCTGTTCATGTTCGCAGTCGTGCTGTTCAATTGGCTATCCACTCAACCTGTTTTGCTCCTCATTTTCCTGTGCACACAACCCAGCCTTCAGAAATCATTGTAATCTCCACTACAGGATGTTCCATTCATTCACTGGGAATCTGGAATTCATCTGAATCTGCACTCCACGCAGGCTTTCGTTACACCACTGCTGAAAGTCGAAGTAATGCAATACTGGTTTTCAGTGGTCTGTTCACATTCGAAGCCGAGGCTTTTTACAGGCTATCCACTCAACACTGGTCAGCTCTTCATTTTCGTGTCCCCACAATCCAGATTTCAGAAATCATTGCAATCTCCACTACAGAATGTTCCATTCATTCACTGCGAGTCTGGAGTTTATCTGATTCTCCACTCCCGCCTGGTTAGCATTACACCACTTGTGAATGTCCAAGTAAGCCAATGCTGGTTTTCAGAGGCCTGTTCATACTCGCAGCCGTGCTGTTTAATTGACAATTCACTCCACCCTGTTCAGCTCTTCATTGTCCCACCACACTACCAGCCTTCAGAAATCTTTGTTATCTCCACTACAGAATGTTCCATTCATTCACTGCGAATCTGGAATTCATCTGACTCTCAACTCCACGCAGGTTTTCATTACACCACTGTTGAATGTCCAAGTAACCCAATGCTGGTTTTCAGCGGCCTGTTCATATTCGCAGCCCTGCTGTTTACTTGGCTATCGATTCAAGCCTGGTCAGCTCTTCATTTTCCTGTCCACACAACACAGGCTTCAGAAATCATTGGAATCTCCTCTACAGAATGTTCCATTCATTCACTGCGAATGTGGAATTCAACTGACTCTCCACTCCATGCAGGTTTTCCTTACACCACTGATGAATGTCCAAGTAACCCAATGCTGGTTTTCAGCTGCATGTTCACACTCGCAGCCATGCTATACAATTGGCTTTCCACTAAATCCTGATTAGTTCTTGATTTTCCTTCCACACGACCCAGCCTTCAGAAATCGTTGGAATCTCCACTAGAGAATGTTCCATTCATTCACTGCGAATCTGGAATTCCTCTGAACCTCCACTCCCGGCAGGTTTTCGTTACACCACTGTTGAATGTCCAAGTAACCCAATGTTTTAAGTGTTTTCTTCACAAGCGCAGTGGTGCTGTTCAATTGGCTATCCACTCAACCCTGGCCAGCTCTACATTTTCCTGTCCACACCACAGAGACTGGAGAAATCATTGTTATCTCCACTACAGAATGTTCCATTCATTCACAGCGAATCTGGAATTCATCTGAATCTCCACTCCCGGCAGGTTTTCGTGACACCACTGGTAAATATCCAAGTAAGCCAATGCTGGTTTTAAGTGGCCTGCTCATACTCTCAGCCGTGCTGTTCAATTTGCTATCCACTCAACCCTCTTCAGCTCCATTTTCCTGTCCACATAACCCAAACTTCAGAAACAATTGGTATCTCCTCCACAGAATGTTCCATTCATTGACGGCAAATCTGAAATTCATCTAATTCTCAACTCCCGTCAGGTTTTCGTTACACCACTTGTGAATGTCCAATTAAGCCAAAGCTGGTTTTCAGTGGCCTGTTCTTACTACGAGACGTGCTGTTCATTTGGCTATCCATTCCACCCTGTTCAGCTCTACATTTTCGTGTCCACAAAACCCAGCCTTCAGAAATCATTGGAATCACCACTAGAGAATGTTCCATTCATTCACTGCGAATCTGGAATTCATCTGAATCTCCACTCCCGGCAGGTTTTCATTGCACCACTGCTGAATGTTCAAGTAACGCAATGATGGTTTTCAGCGGTCTATTCACACTCGAACCCGTGCTGTTCACGGTCTAGCGACTCAACACTGGTGAGTTCTTCTTTTTCCAGTTCAGACAATACAAACCTCAGAAACCATTGCAATCTACACTACAGAATGTTTCATTCATTCAGGCGAATCTTGAATTCATCTTGTTCTCCACTCCCAGCAGGTTTTCGTTTCACCACTGGTGAATGTCCAAGCAACCCAAGGCTGGTTTCAGCTGCGTGTTAACACTCGGAGCCGTGCTGTTCAATTGGCTATCCAGTGAACGCTGGTTAGCTCTTGATTTTCCTTCCACACACCGAGCCTTCAGAAATCATTCTTATCTCCACTTCAGAGTGTTCCATTCGTTCCCTGCGAATCTGGAATTCCTCTGACTCTCCACACCAGGCAGATTTTCCTAACAACACTGGTGAATGACCAGGTAATCCAATGCTGGTTTTCAGCGGCTGTTCACACTCACAGCCTTGCTGTTCAATTGGCAATCCAGTCAAACCTAGTCAGCTCTTCATTTTCCTGTCCACACAACCCAGCGTTCAGAAATCATTGGAATCTCTACTACAGAAATTTCCATTCATTCACTGTGAATCTGGAAATACTCTGAATCTGCATTCCAGGAAGGCTTTCGTTACACCACTGATGAATGTCCAAGTAATGCAATGCTGCTTCTTAGTGGTCTGTTCACACTCGAAACCGTGCTGTTCATTGGCTATCCACTCAATATCGGTCAGCTCTTCAATATCCTGTCCAGACTATCCAGATTCCTAAATGTTGGCAATCACCACTACAGAATGTTCCATTCAATCACGCGAATCTGGAATTCATCAGAGTCTCCACTCCTGGAAGGTTTTCGTGACACCACTGGTAAATGTCCAAGGAAGACAATGCTGGTTTTAAGCCGCCCGCTAACACACTCAGCCGTGCTGTTCAATTTGCTATCCACCCAACCCTATTCAGCTCTACATTTTCCTGTCCTCATAACCCAACCTTCAGAAATAATTGGTATCTCCTCCACAGAATGTTCCGTTCATTCACTGCGAATCTTAAATTCATCTGACTCTCAACTCCCGGCGGGTTATCGTTACACCACTTGTGAATGTCCAAGTAAGCCAATGCTGGTTTTCAGTGGCCTGTTCATACTAAGAGACGTGCTGTTCATTTGGCTATCCACTCCACCCTGTTCAGCTCTACATTTTCGTGTCCACAAAACCCAGCCTTCAGAAATCATTGGAATCACCACTAGAGAATGTTCCATTCATTCACTGCGAATCTGGAATTCCTCTGAACCTCCACTCCTGGCAGGTTTTCGTTACGCCACTGGTGAATGTCCAAGTAACTCAATACTGGTTTTCAGAGGCATGTTCAACTCGCAGAAGTGCTGTTCAATGGGCTATCCACTCAATATTGGTCAGCTCTTCATTTTCCTCTCCACACAAACCAGCCTTCAGAAATCATTGGGCTCTCCACTACAGACTGTTCCATTCATTCACTGCGATTCTGCAATTCATCTGACTCTCCGCTCCAGGCAGGTTTTCATTACAGCACTGGTGAATGACCAAGTAATCCAATGCTGGTTTTCAGCCGCCTTTTCACACTCGCAGTGTGCTGTTCAATTGTCTATCCACTCAAACCTGGTCAGCCTTTCATTTTCTTTTCCACAATATCAGACTTCAGAAATCATTGGAATCGCCAGTACAGAATGTTCCATTCATTCACTGCCAATCTGGAATTCATCTGAATCTGCACTCCAGGTAGGCTTTCATTACACCACTTATGAATGTCCAAGTAACACAATGCTGGTTTTCAGCGGTCTGTTCACACTCTAAGCCCTGCTTTTTACTGGGTATCCACACAACTGTGGTCAGCTCTTCATTTTCATGTCCAAACAATCCAGACTTGAGAAATCATTGCAATCTCCAGTACAGAATGTTCCATTCATTCACTGCGAATCTGGAATTCAACTGAATCTCCACTACCTGCAGATTTATCTTACACCACTTGTGAATGTCCAAGTAAAACAATGCTGGTTTTCAGAGGCCTGTTCATGTTCGCAGTCGTGCTGTTCAATTGGCTATCCACTCAACCTGTTTTGCTCCTCATTTTCCTGTGCACACAACCCAGCCTTCAGAAATCATTGTAATCTCCACTACAGGATGTTCCATTCATTCACTGGGAATCTGGAATTCATCTGAATCTGCACTCCACGCAGGCTTTCGTTACACCACTGCTGAAAGTCGAAGTAATGCAATACTGGTTTTCAGTGGTCTGTTCACATTCGAAGCCGAGGCTTTTTACAGGCTATCCACTCAACACTGGTCAGCTCTTCATTTTCGTGTCCCCACAATCCAGATTTCAGAAATCATTGCAATCTCCACTACAGAATGTTCCATTCATTCACTGCGAGTCTGGAGTTTATCTGATTCTCCACTCCCGCCTGGTTAGCATTACACCACTTGTGAATGTCCAAGTAAGCCAATGCTGGTTTTCAGAGGCCTGTTCATACTCGCAGCCGTGCTGTTTAATTGACAATTCACTCCACCCTGTTCAGCTCTTCATTGTCCCACCACACTACCAGCCTTCAGAAATCTTTGTTATCTCCACTACAGAATGTTCCATTCATTCACTGCGAATCTGGAATTCATCTGACTCTCAACTCCACGCAGGTTTTCATTACACCACTGTTGAATGTCCAAGTAACCCAATGCTGGTTTTCAGCGGCCTGTTCATATTCGCAGCCCTGCTGTTTACTTGGCTATCGATTCAAGCCTGGTCAGCTCTTCATTTTCCTGTCCACACAACACAGGCTTCAGAAATCATTGGAATCTCCTCTACAGAATGTTCCATTCATTCACTGCGAATGTGGAATTCAACTGACTCTCCACTCCATGCAGGTTTTCCTTACACCACTGATGAATGTCCAAGTAACCCAATGCTGGTTTTCAGCTGCATGTTCACACTCGCAGCCATGCTATACAATTGGCTTTCCACTAAATCCTGATTAGTTCTTGATTTTCCTTCCACACGACCCAGCCTTCAGAAATCGTTGGAATCTCCACTAGAGAATGTTCCATTCATTCACTGCGAATCTGGAATTCCTCTGAACCTCCACTCCCGGCAGGTTTTCGTTACACCACTGTTGAATGTCCAAGTAACCCAATGTTTTAAGTGTTTTCTTCACAAGCGCAGTGGTGCTGTTCAATTGGCTATCCACTCAACCCTGGCCAGCTCTACATTTTCCTGTCCACACCACAGAGACTGGAGAAATCATTGTTATCTCCACTACAGAATGTTCCATTCATTCACAGCGAATCTGGAATTCATCTGAATCTCCACTCCCGGCAGGTTTTCGTGACACCACTGGTAAATATCCAAGTAAGCCAATGCTGGTTTTAAGTGGCCTGCTCATACTCTCAGCCGTGCTGTTCAATTTGCTATCCACTCAACCCTCCTCAGCTCCATTTTCCTGTCCACATAACCCAAACTTCAGAAACAATTGGTATCTCCTCCACAGAATGTTCCATTCATTGACGGCAAATCTGAAATTTATGTAATTCTCAACTCCCGTCAGGTTTTCGTTACACCACTTGTGAATGTCCAATTAAGCCAAAGCTGGTTTTCAGTGGCCTGTTCTTACTACGAGACGTGCTGTTCATTTGGCTATCCATTCCACCCTGTTCAGCTCTACATTTTCGTGTCCACAAAACCCAGCCTTCAGAAATCATTGGAATCACCACTAGAGAATGTTCCATTCATTCACTGCGAATCTGGAATTCATCTGAATCTTCACTCCCGGCAGGTTTTCATTGCACCACTGCTGAATGTTCAAGTAACGCAATGATGGTTTTCAGCGGTCTATTCACACTCGAACCCGTGCTGTTCACGGTCTAGCGACTCAACACTGGTGAGTTCTTCTTTTTCCAGTTCAGACAATACAAACCTCAGAAACCATTGCAATCTACACTACAGAATGTTTCATTCATTCAGGCGAATCTTGAATTCATCTTGTTCTCCACTCCCAGCAGGTTTTCGTTTCACCACTGGTGAATGTCCAAGCAACCCAAGGCTGGTTTCAGCTGCGTGTTAACACTCGCAGCCGTGCTGTTCAATTGGCTATCCAGTGAACGCTGGTTAGCTCTTGATTTTCCTTCCACACACCGAGCCTTCAGAAATCATTCTTATCTCCACTTCAGAGTGTTCCATTCGTTCCCTGCGAATCTGGAATTCCTCTGACTCTCCACACCAGGCAGATTTTCCTAACAACACTGGTGAATGACCAGGTAATCCAATGCTGGTTTTCAGCGGCTGTTCACACTCACAGCCTTGCTGTTCAATTGGCAATCCAGTCAAACCTAGTCAGCTCTTCATTTTCCTGTCCACACAACCCAGCGTTCAGAAATCATTGGAATCTGTACTACAGAAATTTCCATTCATTCACTGTGAATCTGGAAATACTCTGAATCTGCATTCCAGGAAGGCTTTCGTTACACCACTGATGAATGTCCAAGTAATGCAATGCTGCTTCTTAGTGGTCTGTTCACACTCGAAACCGTGCTGTTCATTGGCTATCCACTCAATATCGGTCAGCTCTTCAATATCCTGTCCAGACTATCCAGATTCCTAAATGTTGGCAATCACCACTACAGAATGTTCCATTCAATCACGCGAATCTGGAATTCATCAGAGTCTCCACTCCTGGAAGGTTTTCGTGACACCACTGGTAAATGTCCAAGGAAGACAATGCTGGTTTTAAGCCGCCCGCTAACACACTCAGCCGTGCTGTTCAATTTGCTATCCACCCAACCCTATTCAGCTCTACATTTTCCTGTCCTCATAACCCAACCTTCAGAAATAATTGGTATCTCCTCCACAGAATGTTCCGTTCATTCACTGCGAATCTTAAATTCATCTGACTCTCAACTCCCGGCGGGTTATCGTTACACCACTTGTGAATGTCCAAGTAAGCCAATGCTGGTTTTCAGTGGCCTGTTCATACTAAGAGACGTGCTGTTCATTTGGCTATCCACTCCACCCTGTTCAGCTCTACATTTTCGTGTCCACAAAACCCAGCCTTCAGAAATCATTGGAATCACCACTAGAGAATGTTCCATTCATTCACTGCGAATCTGGAATTCCTCTGAACCTCCACTCCTGGCAGGTTTTCGTTACGCCACTGGTGAATGTCCAAGTAACTCAATACTGGTTTTCAGAGGCATGTTCAACTCGCAGAAGTGCTGTTCAATGGGCTATCCACTCAATATTGGTCAGCTCTTCATTTTCCTCTCCACACAAACCAGCCTTCAGAAATCATTGGGCTCTCCACTACAGACTGTTCCATTCATTCACTGCGATTCTGCAATTCATCTGACTCTCCGCTCCAGGCAGGTTTTCATTACAGCACTGGTGAATGACCAAGTAATCCAATGCTGGTTTTCAGCCGCCTTTTCACACTCGCAGTGTGCTGTTCAATTGTCTATCCACTCAAACCTGGTCAGCCTTTCATTTTCTTTTCCACAATATCAGACTTCAGAAATCATTGGAATCGCCAGTACAGAATGTTCCATTCATTCACTGCCAATCTGGAATTCATCTGAATCTGCACTCCAGGTAGGCTTTCATTACACCACTTATGAATGTCCAAGTAACACAATGCTGGTTTTCAGCGGTCTGTTCACACTCTAAGCCCTGCTTTTTACTGGGTATCCACACAACTGTGGTCAGCTCTTCATTTTCATGTCCAAACAATCCAGACTTGAGAAATCATTGCAATCTCCAGTACAGAATGTTCCATTCATTCACTGCGAATCTGGAATTCAACTGAATCTCCACTACCTGCAGATTTATCTTACACCACTTGTGAATGTCCAAGTAAAACAATGCTGGTTTTCAGAGGCCTGTTCATGTTCGCAGTCGTGCTGTTCAATTGGCTATCCACTCAACCTGTTTTGCTCCTCATTTTCCTGTGCACACAACCCAGCCTTCAGAAATCATTGTAATCTCCACTACAGGATGTTCCATTCATTCACTGGGAATCTGGAATTCATCTGAATCTGCACTCCACGCAGGCTTTCGTTACACCACTGCTGAAAGTCGAAGTAATGCAATACTGGTTTTCAGTGGTCTGTTCACATTCGAAGCCGAGGCTTTTTACAGGCTATCCACTCAACACTGGTCAGCTCTTCATTTTCGTGTCCCCACAATCCAGATTTCAGAAATCATTGCAATCTCCACTACAGAATGTTCCATTCATTCACTGCGAGTCTGGAGTTTATCTGATTCTCCACTCCCGCCTGGTTAGCATTACACCACTTGTGAATGTCCAAGTAAGCCAATGCTGGTTTTCAGAGGCCTGTTCATACTCGCAGCCGTGCTGTTTAATTGACAATTCACTCCACCCTGTTCAGCTCTTCATTGTCCCACCACACTACCAGCCTTCAGAAATCTTTGTTATCTCCACTACAGAATGTTCCATTCATTCACTGCGAATCTGGAATTCATCTGACTCTCAACTCCACGCAGGTTTTCATTACACCACTGTTGAATGTCCAAGTAACCCAATGCTGGTTTTCAGCGGCCTGTTCATATTCGCAGCCCTGCTGTTTACTTGGCTATCGATTCAAGCCTGGTCAGCTCTTCATTTTCCTGTCCACACAACACAGGCTTCAGAAATCATTGGAATCTCCTCTACAGAATGTTCCATTCATTCACTGCGAATGTGGAATTCAACTGACTCTCCACTCCATGCAGGTTTTCCTTACACCACTGATGAATGTCCAAGTAACCCAATGCTGGTTTTCAGCTGCATGTTCACACTCGCAGCCATGCTATACAATTGGCTTTCCACTAAATCCTGATTAGTTCTTGATTTTCCTTCCACACGACCCAGCCTTCAGAAATCGTTGGAATCTCCACTAGAGAATGTTCCATTCATTCACTGCGAATCTGGAATTCCTCTGAACCTCCACTCCCGGCAGGTTTTCGTTACACCACTGTTGAATGTCCAAGTAACCCAATGTTTTAAGTGTTTTCTTCACAAGCGCAGTGGTGCTGTTCAATTGGCTATCCACTCAACCCTGGCCAGCTCTACATTTTCCTGTCCACACCACAGAGACTGGAGAAATCATTGTTATCTCCACTACAGAATGTTCCATTCATTCACAGCGAATCTGGAATTCATCTGAATCTCCACTCCCGGCAGGTTTTCGTGACACCACTGGTAAATATCCAAGTAAGCCAATGCTGGTTTTAAGTGGCCTGCTCATACTCTCAGCCGTGCTGTTCAATTTGCTATCCACTCAACCCTCCTCAGCTCCATTTTCCTGTCCACATAACCCAAACTTCAGAAACAATTGGTATCTCCTCCACAGAATGTTCCATTCATTGACGGCAAATCTGAAATTTATGTAATTCTCAACTCCCGTCAGGTTTTCGTTACACCACTTGTGAATGTCCAATTAAGCCAAAGCTGGTTTTCAGTGGCCTGTTCTTACTACGAGACGTGCTGTTCATTTGGCTATCCATTCCACCCTGTTCAGCTCTACATTTTCGTGTCCACAAAACCCAGCCTTCAGAAATCATTGGAATCACCACTAGAGAATGTTCCATTCATTCACTGCGAATCTGGAATTCATCTGAATCTTCACTCCCGGCAGGTTTTCATTGCACCACTGCTGAATGTTCAAGTAACGCAATGATGGTTTTCAGCGGTCTATTCACACTCGAACCCGTGCTGTTCACGGTCTAGCGACTCAACACTGGTGAGTTCTTCTTTTTCCAGTTCAGACAATACAAACCTCAGAAACCATTGCAATCTACACTACAGAATGTTTCATTCATTCAGGCGAATCTTGAATTCATCTTGTTCTCCACTCCCAGCAGGTTTTCGTTTCACCACTGGTGAATGTCCAAGCAACCCAAGGCTGGTTTCAGCTGCGTGTTAACACTCGCAGCCGTGCTGTTCAATTGGCTATCCAGTGAACGCTGGTTAGCTCTTGATTTTCCTTCCACACACCGAGCCTTCAGAAATCATTCTTATCTCCACTTCAGAGTGTTCCATTCGTTCCCTGCGAATCTGGAATTCCTCTGACTCTCCACACCAGGCAGATTTTCCTAACAACACTGGTGAATGACCAGGTAATCCAATGCTGGTTTTCAGCGGCTGTTCACACTCACAGCCTTGCTGTTCAATTGGCAATCCAGTCAAACCTAGTCAGCTCTTCATTTTCCTGTCCACACAACCCAGCGTTCAGAAATCATTGGAATCTGTACTACAGAAATTTCCATTCATTCACTGTGAATCTGGAAATACTCTGAATCTGCATTCCAGGAAGGCTTTCGTTACACCACTGATGAATGTCCAAGTAATGCAATGCTGCTTCTTAGTGGTCTGTTCACACTCGAAACCGTGCTGTTCATTGGCTATCCACTCAATATCTGTCAGCTCTTCAATATCCTGTCCAGACTATCCAGATTCCTAAATGTTGGCAATCACCACTACAGAATGTTCCATTCAATCACGCGAATCTGGAATTCATCAGAGTCTCCACTCCTGGAAGGTTTTCGTGACACCACTGGTAAATGTCCAAGGAAGACAATGCTGGTTTTAAGCCGCCTGCTAACACACTCAGCCGTGCTGTTCAATTTGCTATCCACCCAACCCTATTCAGCTCTACATTTTCCTGTCCTCATAACCCAACCTTCAGAAATAATTGGTATCTCCTCCACAGAATGTTCCGTTCATTCACTGCGAATCTTAAATTCATCTGACTCTCAACTCCCGGCGGGTTATCGTTACACCACTTGTGAATGTCCAAGTAAGCCAATGCTGGTTTTCAGTGGCCTGTTCATACTAAGAGACGTGCTGTTCATTTGGCTATCCACTCCACCCTGTTCAGCTCTACATTTTCGTGTCCACAAAACCCAGCCTTCAGAAATCATTGGAATCACCACTAGAGAATGTTCCATTCATTCACTGCGAATCTGGAATTCCTCTGAACCTCCACTCCTGGCAGGTTTTCGTTACGCCACTGGTGAATGTCCAAGTAACTCAATACTGGTTTTCAGAGGCATGTTCAACTCGCAGAAGTGCTGTTCAATGGGCTATCCACTCAATATTGGTCAGCTCTTCATTTTCCTCTCCACACAAACCAGCCTTCAGAAATCATTGGGCTCTCCACTACAGACTGTTCCATTCATTCACTGCGATTCTGCAATTCATCTGACTCTCCGCTCCAGGCAGGTTTTCATTACAGCACTGGTGAATGACCAAGTAATCCAATGCTGGTTTTCAGCCGCCTTTTCACACTCGCAGTGTGCTGTTCAATTGTCTATCCACTCAAACCTGGTCAGCCTTTCATTTTCTTTTCCACAATATCAGACTTCAGAAATCATTGGAATCGCCAGTACAGAATGTTCCATTCATTCACTGCCAATCTGGAATTCATCTGAATCTGCACTCCAGGTAGGCTTTCATTACACCACTTATGAATGTCCAAGTAACACAATGCTGGTTTTCAGCGGTCTGTTCACACTCTAAGCCCTGCTTTTTACTGGGTATCCACACAACTGTGGTCAGCTCTTCATTTTCATGTCCAAACAATCCAGACTTGAGAAATCATTGCAATCTCCAGTACAGAATGTTCCATTCATTCACTGCGAATCTGGAATTCAACTGAATCTCCACTACCTGCAGATTTATCTTACACCACTTGTGAATGTCCAAGTAAAACAATGCTGGTTTTCAGAGGCCTGTTCATGTTCGCAGTCGTGCTGTTCAATTGGCTATCCACTCAACCTGTTTTGCTCCTCATTTTCCTGTGCACACAACCCAGCCTTCAGAAATCATTGTAATCTCCACTACAGGATGTTCCATTCATTCACTGGGAATCTGGAATTCATCTGAATCTGCACTCCACGCAGGCTTTCGTTACACCACTGCTGAAAGTCGAAGTAATGCAATACTGGTTTTCAGTGGTCTGTTCACATTCGAAGCCGAGGCTTTTTACAGGCTATCCACTCAACACTGGTCAGCTCTTCATTTTCGTGTCCCCACAATCCAGATTTCAGAAATCATTGCAATCTCCACTACAGAATGTTCCATTCATTCACTGCGAGTCTGGAGTTTATCTGATTCTCCACTCCCGCCTGGTTAACATTACACCACTTGTGAATGTCCAAGTAAGCCAATGCTGGTTTTCAGAGGCCTGTTCATACTCGCAGCCGTGCTGTTTAATTGACAATTCACTCCACCCTGTTCAGCTCTTCATTGTCCCACCACACTACCAGCCTTCAGAAATCTTTGTTATCTCCACTACAGAATGTTCCATTCATTCACTGCGAATCTGGAATTCATCTGACTCTCAACTCCACGCAGGTTTTCATTACACCACTGTTGAATGTCCAAGTAACCCAATGCTGGTTTTCAGCGGCCTGTTCATATTCGCAGCCCTGCTGTTTACTTGGCTATCGATTCAAGCCTGGTCAGCTCTTCATTTTCCTGTCCACACAACACAGGCTTCAGAAATCATTGGAATCTCCTCTACAGAATGTTCCATTCATTCACTGCGAATGTGGAATTCAACTGACTCTCCACTCCATGCAGGTTTTCCTTACACCACTGATGAATGTCCAAGTAACCCAATGCTGGTTTTCAGCTGCATGTTCACACTCGCAGCCATGCTATACAATTGGCTTTCCACTAAATCCTGATTAGTTCTTGATTTTCCTTCCACACGACCCAGCCTTCAGAAATCGTTGGAATCTCCACTAGAGAATGTTCCATTCATTCACTGCGAATCTGGAATTCCTCTGAACCTCCACTCCCGGCAGGTTTTCGTTACACCACTGTTGAATGTCCAAGTAACCCAATGTTTTAAGTGTTTTCTTCACAAGCGCAGTGGTGCTGTTCAATTGGCTATCCACTCAACCCTGGCCAGCTCTACATTTTCCTGTCCACACCACAGAGACTGGAGAAATCATTGTTATCTCCACTACAGAATGTTCCATTCATTCACAGCGAATCTGGAATTCATCTGAATCTCCACTCCCGGCAGGTTTTCGTGACACCACTGGTAAATATCCAAGTAAGCCAATGCTGGTTTTAAGTGGCCTGCTCATACTCTCAGCCGTGCTGTTCAATTTGCTATCCACTCAACCCTCTTCAGCTCCATTTTCCTGTCCACATAACCCAAACTTCAGAAACAATTGGTATCTCCTCCACAGAATGTTCCATTCATTGACGGCAAATCTGAAATTCATCTAATTCTCAACTCCCGTCAGGTTTTCGTTACACCACTTGTGAATGTCCAATTAAGCCAAAGCTGGTTTTCAGTGGCCTGTTCTTACTACGAGACGTGCTGTTCATTTGGCTATCCATTCCACCCTGTTCAGCTCTACATTTTCGTGTCCACAAAACCCAGCCTTCAGAAATCATTGGAATCACCACTAGAGAATGTTCCATTCATTCACTGCGAATCTGGAATTCATCTGAATCTCCACTCCCGGCAGGTTTTCATTGCACCACTGCTGAATGTTCAAGTAACGCAATGATGGTTTTCAGCGGTCTATTCACACTCGAACCCGTGCTGTTCACGGTCTAGCGACTCAACACTGGTGATTTCTTCTTTTTCCAGTTCAGACAATACAAACCTCAGAAACCATTGCAATCTACACTACAGAATGTTTCATTCATTCACGCGAATCTTGAATTCATCTTGTTCTCCACTCCCAGCAGGTTTTCGTTTCACCACTGGTGAATGTCCAAGCAACCCAAGGCTGGTTTCAGCTGCGTGTTAACACTCGCAGCCGTGCTGTTCAATTGGCTATCCAGTGAACGCTGGTTAGCTCTTGATTTTCCTTCCACACACCGAGCCTTCAGAAATCATTCTTATCTCCACTTCAGAATGTTCCATTCGTTCCCTGCGAATCTGGAATTCCTCTGGCTCTCCACACCAGGCAGATTTTCCTAACAACACTGGTGAATGACCAGGTAATCTAATGCTGGTTTTCAGCGGCTGTTCACACTCACAGCCTTGCTGTTCAATTGGCAATCCAGTCAAACCTAGTCAGCTCTTCATTTTCCTGTCCACACAACCCAGCGTTCAGAAATCATTGGAATCTCTACTACAGAAATTTCCATTCATTCACTGTGAATCTGGAAATACTCTGAATCTGCATTCCAGGAAGGCTTTCGTTACACCACTGATGAATGTCCAAGTAATGCAATGCTGCTTCTTAGTGGTCTGTTCACACTCGAAACCGTGCTGTTCATTGGCTATCCACTCAATATCGGTCAGCTCTTCAATATCCTGTCCAGACTATCCAGATTCCTAAATGTTGGCAATCACCACTACAGAATGTTCCATTCAATCACGCGAATCTGGAATTCATCAGAGTCTCCACTCCTGGAAGGTTTTCGTGACACCACTGGTAAATGTCCAAGGAAGACAATGCTGGTTTTAAGCCGCCTGCTAACACACTCAGCCGTGCTGTTCAATTTGCTATCCACCCAACCCTATTCAGCTCTACATTTTCCTGTCCTCATAACCCAACCTTCAGAAATAATTGGTATCTCCTCCACAGAATGTTCTGTTCATTCACTGCGAATCTTAAATTCATCTGACTCTCAACTCCCGGCGGGTTATCGTTACACCACTTGTGAATGTCCAAGTAAGCCAATGCTGGTTTTCAGTGGCCTGTTCATACTAAGAGACGTGCTGTTCATTTGGCTATCCACTCCACCCTGTTCAGCTCTACATTTTCGTGTCCAAAAAACCCAGCCTTCAGAAATCATTGGAATCACCACTAGAGAATGTTCCATTCATTCACTGCGAATCTGGAATTCCTCTGAACCTCCACTCCTGGCAGGTTTTCGTTACGCCACTGGTGAATGTCCAAGTAACTCAATACTGGTTTTCAGAGGCATGTTCAACTCGCAGAAGTGCTGTTCAATGGGCTATCCACTCAATATTGGTCAGCTCTTCATTTTCCTCTCCACACAAACCAGCCTTCAGAAATCATTGGGCTCTCCACTACAGACTGTTCCATTCATTCACTGCGATTCTGCAATTCATCTGACTCTCCGCTCCAGGCAGGTTTTCATTACAGCACTGGTGAATGACCAAGTAATCCAATGCTGGTTTTCAGCCGCCTTTTCACACTCGCAGTGTGCTGTTCAATTGTCTATCCACTCAAACCTGGTCAGCCTTTCATTTTCTTTTCCACAATATCAGACTTCAGAAATCATTGGAATCGCCAGTACAGAATGTTCCATTCATTCACTGCCAATCTGGAATTCATCTGAATCTGCACTCCAGGTAGGCTTTCATTACACCACTTATGAATGTCCAAGTAACACAATGCTGGTTTTCAGCGGTCTGTTCACACTCTAAGCCCTGCTTTTTACTGGGTATCCACACAACTGTGGTCAGCTCTTCATTTTCATGTCCAAACAATCCAGACTTGAGAAATCATTGCAATCTCCAGTACAGAATGTTCCATTCATTCACTGCGAATCTGGAATTCAACTGAATCTCCACTACCTGCAGATTTATCTTACACCACTTGTGAATGTCCAAGTAAAACAATGCTGGTTTTCAGAGGCCTGTTCATGTTCGCAGTCGTGCTGTTCAATTGGCTATCCACTCAACCTGTTTTGCTCCTCATTTTCCTGTGCACACAACCCAGCCTTCAGAAATCATTGTAATCTCCACTACAGGATGTTCCATTCATTCACTGGGAATCTGGAATTCATCTGAATCTGCACTCCACGCAGGCTTTCGTTACACCACTGCTGAAAGTCGAAGTAATGCAATACTGGTTTTCAGTGGTCTGTTCACATTCGAAGCCGAGGCTTTTTACAGGCTATCCGCTCAACACTGGTCAGCTCTTCATTTTCGTGTCCCCACAATCCAGATTTCAGAAATCATTGCAATCTCCACTACAGAATGTTCCATTCATTCACTGCGAGTCTGGAGTTTATCTGATTCTCCACTCCCGCCTGGTTAACATTACACCACTTGTGAATGTCCAAGTAAGCCAATGCTGGTTTTCAGAGGCCTGTTCATACTCGCAGCCGTGCTGTTTAATTGACAATTCACTCCACCCTGTTCAGCTCTTCATTGTCCCACCACACTACCAGCCTTCAGAAATCTTTGTTATCTCCACTACAGAATGTTCCATTCATTCACTGCGAATCTGGAATTCATCTGACTCTCAACTCCACGCAGGTTTTCATTACACCACTGTTGAATGTCCAAGTAACCCAATGCTGGTTTTCAGCGGCCTGTTCATATTCGCAGCCCTGCTGTTTACTTGGCTATCGATTCAAGCCTGGTCAGCTCTTCATTTTCCTGTCCACACAACACAGGCTTCAGAAATCATTGGAATCTCCTCTACAGAATGTTCCATTCATTCACTGCGAATGTGGAATTCAACTGACTCTCCACTCCATGCAGGTTTTCCTTACACCACTGATGAATGTCCAAGTAACCCAATGCTGGTTTTCAGCTGCATGTTCACACTCGCAGCCATGCTATACAATTGGCTTTCCACTAAATCCTGATTAGTTCTTGATTTTCCTTCCACACGACCCAGCCTTCAGAAATCGTTGGAATCTCCACTAGAGAATGTTCCATTCATTCACTGCGAATCTGGAATTCCTCTGAACCTCCACTCCCGGCAGGTTTTCGTTACACCACTGTTGAATGTCCAAGTAACCCAATGTTTTAAGTGTTTTCTTCACAAGCGCAGTGGTGCTGTTCAATTGGCTATCCACTCAACCCTGGCCAGCTCTACATTTTCCTGTCCACACCACAGAGACTGGAGAAATCATTGTTATCTCCACTACAGAATGTTCCATTCATTCACAGCGAATCTGGAATTCATCTGAATCTCCACTCCCGGCAGGTTTTCGTGACACCACTGGTAAATATCCAAGTAAGCCAATGCTGGTTTTAAGTGGCCTGCTCATACTCTCAGCCGTGCTGTTCAATTTGCTATCCACTCAACCCTCTTCAGCTCCATTTTCCTGTCCACATAACCCAAACTTCAGAAACAATTGGTATCTCCTCCACAGAATGTTCCATTCATTGACGGCAAATCTGAAATTCATGTAATTCTCAACTCCCGTCAGGTTTTCGTTACACCACTTGTGAATGTCCAATTAAGCCAAAGCTGGTTTTCAGTGGCCTGTTCTTACTACGAGACGTGCTGTTCATTTGGCTATCCATTCCACCCTGTTCAGCTCTACATTTTCGTGTCCACAAAACCCAGCCTTCAGAAATCATTGGAATCACCACTAGAGAATGTTCCATTCATTCACTGCGAATCTGGAATTCATCTGAATCTCCACTCCCGGCAGGTTTTCATTGCACCACTGCTGAATGTTCAAGTAACGCAATGATGGTTTTCAGCGGTCTATTCACACTCGAACCCGTGCTGTTCACGGTCTAGCGACTCAACACTGGTGAGTTCTTCTTTTTCCAGTTCAGACAATACAAACCTCAGAAACCATTGCAATCTACACTACAGAATGTTTCATTCATTCAGGCGAATCTTGAATTCATCTTGTTCTCCACTCCCAGCAGGTTTTCGTTTCACCACTGGTGAATGTCCAAGCAACCCAAGGCTGGTTTCAGCTGCGTGTTAACACTCGCAGCCGTGCTGTTCAATTGGCTATCCAGTGAACGCTGGTTAGCTCTTGATTTTCCTTCCACACACCGAGCCTTCAGAAATCATTCTTATCTCCACTTCAGAATGTTCCATTCGTTCCCTGCGAATCTGGAATTCCTCTGACTCTCCACACCAGGCAGATTTTCCTAACAACACTGGTGAATGACCAGGTAATCCAATGCTGGTTTTCAGCGGCTGTTCACACTCACAGCCTTGCTGTTCAATTGGCAATCCAGTCAAACCTAGTCAGCTCTTCATTTTCCTGTCCACACAACCCAGCGTTCAGAAATCATTGGAATCTCTACTACAGAAATTTCCATTCATTCACTGTGAATCTGGAAATACTCTGAATCTGCATTCCAGGAAGGCTTTCGTTACACCACTGATGAATGTCCAAGTAATGCAATGCTGCTTCTTAGTGGTCTGTTCACACTCGAAACCGTGCTGTTCATTGGCTATCCACTCAATATCGGTCAGCTCTTCAATATCCTGTCCAGACTATCCAGATTCCTAAATGTTGGCAATCACCACTACAGAATGTTCCATTCAATCACGCGAATCTGGAATTCATCAGAGTCTCCACTCCTGGAAGGTTTTCGTGACACCACTGGTAAATGTCCAAGGAAGACAATGCTGGTTTTAAGCCGCCTGCTAACACACTCAGCCGTGCTGTTCAATTTGCTATCCACCCAACCCTATTCAGCTCTACATTTTCCTGTCCTCATAACCCAACCTTCAGAAATAATTGGTATCTCCTCCACAGAATGTTCCGTTCATTCACTGCGAATCTTAAATTCATCTGACTCTCAACTCCCGGCGGGTTATCGTTACACCACTTGTGAATGTCCAAGTAAGCCAATGCTGGTTTTCAGTGGCCTGTTCATACTAAGAGACGTGCTGTTCATTTGGCTATCCACTCCACCCTGTTCAGCTCTACATTTTCGTGTCCACAAAACCCAGCCTTCAGAAATCATTGGAATCACCACTAGAGAATGTTCCATTCATTCACTGCGAATCTGGAATTCCTCTGAACCTCCACTCCTGGCAGGTTTTCGTTACGCCACTGGTGAATGTCCAAGTAACTCAATACTGGTTTTCAGAGGCATGTTCAACTCGCAGAAGTGCTGTTCAATGGGCTATCCACTCAATATTGGTCAGCTCTTCATTTTCCTCTCCACACAAACCAGCCTTCAGAAATCATTGGGCTCTCCACTACAGACTGTTCCATTCATTCACTGCGATTCTGCAATTCATCTGACTCTCCGCTCCAGGCAGGTTTTCATTACAGCACTGGTGAATGACCAAGTAATCCAATGCTGGTTTTCAGCCGCCTTTTCACACTCGCAGTGTGCTGTTCAATTGTCTATCCACTCAAACCTGGTCAGCCTTTCATTTTCTTTTCCACAATATCAGACTTCAGAAATCATTGGAATCGCCAGTACAGAATGTTCCATTCATTCACTGCCAATCTGGAATTCATCTGAATCTGCACTCCAGGTAGGCTTTCATTACACCACTTATGAATGTCCAAGTAACACAATGCTGGTTTTCAGCGGTCTGTTCACACTCTAAGCCCTGCTTTTTACTGGGTATCCACACAACTGTGGTCAGCTCTTCATTTTCATGTCCAAACAATCCAGACTTGAGAAATCATTGCAATCTCCAGTACAGAATGTTCCATTCATTCACTGCGAATCTGGAATTCAACTGAATCTCCACTACCTGCAGATTTATCTTACACCACTTGTGAATGTCCAAGTAAAACAATGCTGGTTTTCAGAGGCCTGTTCATGTTCGCAGTCGTGCTGTTCAATTGGCTATCCACTCAACCTGTTTTGCTCCTCATTTTCCTGTGCACACAACCCAGCCTTCAGAAATCATTGTAATCTCCACTACAGGATGTTCCATTCATTCACTGGGAATCTGGAATTCATCTGAATCTGCACTCCACGCAGGCTTTCGTTACACCACTGCTGAAAGTCGAAGTAATGCAATACTGGTTTTCAGTGGTCTGTTCACATTCGAAGCCGAGGCTTTTTACAGGCTATCCACTCAACACTGGTCAGCTCTTCATTTTCGTGTCCCCACAATCCAGATTTCAGAAATCATTGCAATCTCCACTACAGAATGTTCCATTCATTCACTGCGAGTCTGGAGTTTATCTGATTCTCCACTCCCGCCTGGTTAACATTACACCACTTGTGAATGTCCAAGTAAGCCAATGCTGGTTTTCAGAGGCCTGTTCATACTCGCAGCCGTGCTGTTTAATTGACAATTCACTCCACCCTGTTCAGCTCTTCATTGTCCCACCACACTACCAGCCTTCAGAAATCTTTGTTATCTCCACTACAGAATGTTCCATTCATTCACTGCGAATCTGGAATTCATCTGACTCTCAACTCCACGCAGGTTTTCATTACACCACTGTTGAATGTCCAAGTAACCCAATGCTGGTTTTCAGCGGCCTGTTCATATTCGCAGCCCTGCTGTTTACTTGGCTATCGATTCAAGCCTGGTCAGCTCTTCATTTTCCTGTCCACACAACACAGGCTTCAGAAATCATTGGAATCTCCTCTACAGAATGTTCCATTCATTCACTGCGAATGTGGAATTCAACTGACTCTCCACTCCATGCAGGTTTTCCTTACACCACTGATGAATGTCCAAGTAACCCAATGCTGGTTTTCAGCTGCATGTTCACACTCGCAGCCATGCTATACAATTGGCTTTCCACTAAATCCTGATTAGTTCTTGATTTTCCTTCCACACGACCCAGCCTTCAGAAATCGTTGGAATCTCCACTAGAGAATGTTCCATTCATTCACTGCGAATCTGGAATTCCTCTGAACCTCCACTCCCGGCAGGTTTTCGTTACACCACTGTTGAATGTCCAAGTAACCCAATGTTTTAAGTGTTTTCTTCACAAGCGCAGTGGTGCTGTTCAATTGGCTATCCACTCAACCCTGGCCAGCTCTACATTTTCCTGTCCACACCACAGAGACTGGAGAAATCATTGTTATCTCCACTACAGAATGTTCCATTCATTCACAGCGAATCTGGAATTCATCTGAATCTCCACTCCCGGCAGGTTTTCGTGACACCACTGGTAAATATCCAAGTAAGCCAATGCTGGTTTTAAGTGGCCTGCTCATACTCTCAGCCGTGCTGTTCAATTTGCTATCCACTCAACCCTCTTCAGCTCCATTTTCCTGTCCACATAACCCAAACTTCAGAAACAATTGGTATCTCCTCCACAGAATGTTCCATTCATTGACGGCAAATCTGAAATTCATCTAATTCTCAACTCCCGTCAGGTTTTCGTTACACCACTTGTGAATGTCCAATTAAGCCAAAGCTGGTTTTCAGTGGCCTGTTCTTACTACGAGACATGCTGTTCATTTGGCTATCCATTCCACCCTGTTCAGCTCTACATTTTCGTGTCCACAAAACCCAGCCTTCAGAAATCATTGGAATCACCACTAGAGAATGTTCCATTCATTCACTGCGAATCTGGAATTCATCTGAATCTCCACTCCCGGCAGGTTTTCATTGCACCACTGCTGAATGTTCAAGTAACGCAATGATGGTTTTCAGCGGTCTATTCACACTCGAACCCGTGCTGTTCACGGTCTAGCGACTCAACACTGGTGAGTTCTTCTTTTTCCAGTTCAGACAATACAAACCCCAGAAACCATTGCAATCTACACTACAGAATGTTTCATTCATTCAGGCGAATCTCGAATTCATCTTGTTCTCCACTCCCAGCAGGTTTTCGTTTCACCACTGGTGAATGTCCAAGCAACCCAAGGCTGGTTTCAGCTGCGTGTTAACACTCGCAGCCGTGCTGTTCAATTGGCTATCCAGTGAACGCTGGTTAGCTCTTGATTTTCCTTCCACACACCGAGCCTTCAGAAATCATTCTTATCTCCACTTCAGAGTGTTCCATTCGTTCCCTGCGAATCTGGAATTCCTCTGACTCTCCACACCAGGCAGATTTTCCTAACAACACTGGTGAATGACCAGGTAATCCAATGCTGGTTTTCAGCGGCTGTTCACACTCACAGCCTTGCTGTTCAATTGGCAATCCAGTCAAACCTAGTCAGCTCTTCATTTTCCTGTCCACACAACCCAGCGTTCAGAAATCATTGGAATCTCTACTACAGAAATTTCCATTCATTCACTGTGAATCTGGAAATACTCTGAATCTGCATTCCAGGAAGGCTTTCGTTACACCACTGATGAATGTCCAAGTAATGCAATGCTGCTTCTTAGTGGTCTGTTCACACTCGAAACCGTGCTGTTCATTGGCTATCCACTCAATATCGGTCAGCTCTTCAATATCCTGTCCAGACTATCCAGATTCCTAAATGTTGGCAATCACCACTACAGAATGTTCCATTCAATCACGCGAATCTGGAATTCATCAGAGTCTCCACTCCTGGAAGGATTTCGTGACACCACTGGTAAATGTCCAAGGAAGACAATGCTGGTTTTAAGCCGCCTGCTAACACACTCAGCCGTGCTGTTCAATTTGCTATCCACCCAACCCTATTCAGCTCTACATTTTCCTGTCCTCATAACCCAACCTTCAGAAATAATTGGTATCTCCTCCACAGAATGTTCCGTTCATTCACTGCGAATCTTAAATTCATCTGACTCTCAACTCCCGGCGGGTTATCGTTACACCACTTGTGAATGTCCAAGTAAGCCAATGCTGGTTTTCAGTGGCCTGTTCATACTAAGAGACGTGCTGTTCATTTGGCTATCCACTCCACCCTGTTCAGCTCTACATTTTCGTGTCCACAAAACCCAGCCTTCAGAAATCATTGGAATCACCACTAGAGAATGTTCCATTCATTCACTGCGAATCTGGAATTCCTCTGAACCTCCACTCCTGGCAGGTTTTCGTTACGCCACTGGTGAATGTCCAAGTAACTCAATACTGGTTTTCAGAGGCATGTTCAACTCGCAGAAGTGCTGTTCAATGGGCTATCCACTCAATATTGGTCAGCTCTTCATTTTCCTCTCCACACAAACCAGCCTTCAGAAATCATTGGGCTCTCCACTACAGACTGTTCCATTCATTCACTGCGATTCTGCAATTCATCTGACTCTCCGCTCCAGGCAGGTTTTCATTACAGCACTGGTGAATGACCAAGTAATCCAATGCTGGTTTTCAGCCGCCTTTTCACACTCGCAGTGTGCTGTTCAATTGTCTAGCCACTCAAACCTGGTCAGCCTTTCATTTTCTTTTCCACAATATCAGACTTCAGAAATCATTGGAATCGCCAGTACAGAATGTTCCATTCATTCACTGCCAATCTGGAATTCATCTGAATCTGCACTCCAGGTAGGCTTTCATTACACCACTTATGAATGTCCAAGTAACACAATGCTGGTTTTCAGCGGTCTGTTCACACTCTAAGCCCTGCTTTTTACTGGGTATCCACACAACTGTGGTCAGCTCTTCATTTTCATGTCCAAACAATCCAGACTTGAGAAATCATTGCAATCTCCAGTACAGAATGTTCCATTCATTCACTGCGAATCTGGAATTCAACTGAATCTCCACTACCTGCAGATTTATCTTACACCACTTGTGAATGTCCAAGTAAAACAATGCTGGTTTTCAGAGGCCTGTTCATGTTCGCAGTCGTGCTGTTCAATTGGCTATCCACTCAACCTGTTTTGCTCCTCATTTTCCTGTGCACACAACCCAGCCTTCAGAAATCATTGTAATCTCCACTACAGGATGTTCCATTCATTCACTGGGAATCTGGAATTCATCTGAATCTGCACTCCACGCAGGCTTTCGTTACACCTCTGCTGAAAGTCGAAGTAATGCAATACTGGTTTTCAGTGGTCTGTTCACATTCGAAGCCGAGGCTTTTTACAGGCTATCCACTCAACACTGGTCAGCTCTTCATTTTCGTGTCCCCACAATCCAGATTTCAGAAATCATTGCAATCTCCACTACAGAATGTTCCATTCATTCACTGCGAGTCTGGAGTTTATCTGATTCTCCACTCCCGCCTGGTTAACATTACACCACTTGTGAATGTCCAAGTAAGCCAATGCTGGTTTTCAGAGGCCTGTTCATACTCGCAGCCGTGCTGTTTAATTGACAATTCACTCCACCCTGTTCAGCTCTTCATTGTCCCACCACACTACCAGCCTTCAGAAATCTTTGTTATCTCCACTACAGAATGTTCCATTCATTCACTGCGAATCTGGAATTCATCTGACTCTCAACTCCACGCAGGTTTTCATTACACCACTGTTGAATGTCCAAGTAACCCAATGCTGGTTTTCAGCGGCCTGTTCATATTCGCAGCCCTGCTGTTTACTTGGCTATCGATTCAAGCCTGGTCAGCTCTTCATTTTCCTGTCCACACAACACAGGCTTCAGAAATCATTGGAATCTCCTCTACAGAATGTTCCATTCATTCACTGCGAATGTGGAATTCAACTGACTCTCCACTCCATGCAGGTTTTCCTTACACCACTGATGAATGTCCAAGTAACCCAATGCTGGTTTTCAGCTGCATGTTCACACTCGCAGCCATGCTATACAATTGGCTTTCCACTAAATCCTGATTAGTTCTTGATTTTCCTTCCACACGACCCAGCCTTCAGAAATCGTTGGAATCTCCACTAGAGAATGTTCCATTCATTCACTGCGAATCTGGAATTCCTCTGAACCTCCACTCCCGGCAGGTTTTCGTTACACCACTGTTGAATGTCCAAGTAACCCAATGTTTTAAGTGTTTTCTTCACAAGCGCAGTGGTGCTGTTCAATTGGCTATCCACTCAACCCTGGCCAGCTCTACATTTTCCTGTCCACACCACAGAGACTGGAGAAATCATTGTTATCTCCACTACAGAATGTTCCATTCATTCACAGCGAATCTGGAATTCATCTGAATCTCCACTCCCGGCAGGTTTTCGTGACACCACTGGTAAATATCCAAGTAAGCCAATGCTGGTTTTAAGTGGCCTGCTCATACTCTCAGCCGTGCTGTTCAATTTGCTATCCACTCAACCCTCTTCAGCTCCATTTTCCTGTCCACATAACCCAAACTTCAGAAACAATTGGTATCTCCTCCACAGAATGTTCCATTCATTGACGGCAAATCTGAAATTCATCTAATTCTCAACTCCCGTCAGGTTTTCGTTACACCACTTGTGAATGTCCAATTAAGCCAAAGCTGGTTTTCAGTGGCCTGTTCTTACTACGAGACGTGCTGTTCATTTGGCTATCCATTCCACCCTGTTCAGCTCTACATTTTCGTGTCCACAAAACCCAGCCTTCAGAAATCATTGGAATCACCACTAGAGAATGTTCCATTCATTCACTGCGAATCTGGAATTCATCTGAATCTCCACTCCCGGCAGGTTTTCATTGCACCACTGCTGAATGTTCAAGTAACGCAATGATGGTTTTCAGCGGTCTATTCACACTCGAACCCGTGCTGTTCACGGTCTAGCGACTCAACACTGGTGAGTTCTTCTTTTTCCAGTTCAGACAATACAAACCTCAGAAACCATTGCAATCTACACTACAGAATGTTTCATTCATTCAGGCGAATCTCGAATTCATCTTGTTCTCCACTCCCAGCAGGTTTTCGTTTCACCACTGGTGAATGTCCAAGCAACCCAAGGCTGGTTTCAGCTGCGTGTTAACACTCGCAGCCGTGCTGTTCAATTGGCTATCCAGTGAACGCTGGTTAGCTCTTGATTTTCCTTCCACACACCGAGCCTTCAGAAATCATTCTTATCTCCACTTCAGAATGTTCCATTCGTTCCCTGCGAATCTGGAATTCCTCTGACTCTCCACACCAGGCAGATTTTCCTAACAACACTGGTGAATGACCAGGTAATCCAATGCTGGTTTTCAGCGGCTGTTCACACTCACAGCCTTGCTGTTCAATTGGCAATCCAGTCAAACCTAGTCAGCTCTTCATTTTCCTGTCCACACAACCCAGCGTTCAGAAATCATTGGAATCTCTACTACAGAAATTTCCATTCATTCACTGTGAATCTGGAAATAATCTGAATCTGCATTCCAGGAAGGCTTTCGTTACACCACTGATGAATGTCCAAGTAATGCAATGCTGCTTCTTAGTGGTCTGTTCACACTCGAAACCGCGCTGTTCATTGGCTATCCACTCAATATCGGTCAGCTCTTCAATATCCTGTCCAGACTATCCAGATTCCTAAATGTTGGCAATCACCACTACAGAATGTTCCATTCAATCACGCGAATCTGGAATTCATCAGAGTCTCCACTCCTGGAAGGTTTTCGTGACACCACTGGTAAATGTCCAAGGAAGACAATGCTGGTTTTAAGCCGCCTGCTAACACACTCAGCCGTGCTGTTCAATTTGCTATCCACCCAACCCTATTCAGCTCTACATTTTCCTGTCCTCATAACCCAACCTTCAGAAATAATTGGTATCTCCTCCACAGAATGTTCCGTTCATTCACTGCGAATCTTAAATTCATCTGACTCTCAACTCCCGGCGGGTTATCGTTACACCACTTGTGAATGTCCAAGTAAGCCAATGCTGGTTTTCAGTGGCCTGTTCATACTAAGAGACGTGCTGTTCATTTGGCTATCCACTCCACCCTGTTCAGCTCTACATTTTCGTGTCCACAAAACCCAGCCTTCAGAAATCATTGGAATCACCACTAGAGAATGTTCCATTCATTCACTGCGAATCTGGAATTCCTCTGAACCTCCACTCCTGGCAGGTTTTCGTTACGCCACTGGTGAATGTCCAAGTAACTCAATACTGGTTTTCAGAGGCATGTTCAACTCGCAGAAGTGCTGTTCAATGGGCTATCCACTCAATATTGGTCAGCTCTTCATTTTCCTCTCCACACAAACCAGCCTTCAGAAATCATTGGGCTCTCCACTACAGACTGTTCCATTCATTCACTGCGATTCTGCAATTCATCTGACTCTCCGCTCCAGGCAGGTTTTCATTACAGCACTGGTGAATGACCAAGTAATCCAATGCTGGTTTTCAGCCGCCTTTTCACACTCGCAGTGTGCTGTTCAATTGTCTATCCACTCAAACCTGGTCAGCCTTTCATTTTCTTTTCCACAATATCAGACTTCAGAAATCATTGGAATCGCCAGTACAGAATGTTCCATTCATTCACTGCCAATCTGGAATTCATCTGAATCTGCACTCCAGGTAGGCTTTCATTACACCACTTATGAATGTCCAAGTAACACAATGCTGGTTTTCAGCGGTCTGTTCACACTCTAAGCCCTGCTTTTTACTGGGTATCCACACAACTGTGGTCAGCTCTTCATTTTCATGTCCAAACAATCCAGACTTGAGAAATCATTGCAATCTCCAGTACAGAATGTTCCATTCATTCACTGCGAATCTGGAATTCAACTGAATCTCCACTACCTGCAGATTTATCTTACACCACTTGTGAATGTCCAAGTAAAACAATGCTGGTTTTCAGAGGCCTGTTCATGTTCGCAGTCGTGCTGTTCAATTGGCTATCCACTCAACCTGTTTTGCTCCTCATTTTCCTGTGCACACAACCCAGCCTTCAGAAATCATTGTAATCTCCACTACAGGATGTTCCATTCATTCACTGGGAATCTGGAATTCATCTGAATCTGCACTCCACGCAGGCTTTCGTTACACCACTGCTGAAAGTCGAAGTAATGCAATACTGGTTTTCAGTGGTCTGTTCACATTCGAAGCCGAGGCTTTTTACAGGCTATCCACTCAACACTGGTCAGCTCTTCATTTTCGTGTCCCCACAATCCAGATTTCAGAAATCATTGCAATCTCCACTACAGAATGTTCCATTCATTCACTGCGAGTCTGGAGTTTATCTGATTCTCCACTCCCGCCTGGTTAACATTACACCACTTGTGAATGTCCAAGTAAGCCAATGCTGGTTTTCAGAGGCCTGTTCATACTCGCAGCCGTGCTGTTTAATTGACAATTCACTCCACCCTGTTCAGCTCTTCATTGTCCCACCACACTACCAGCCTTCAGAAATCTTTGTTATCTCCACTACAGAATGTTCCATTCATTCACTGCGAATCTGGAATTCATCTGACTCTCAACTCCACGCAGGTTTTCATTACACCACTGTTGAATGTCCAAGTAACCCAATGCTGGTTTTCAGCGGCCTGTTCATATTCGCAGCCCTGCTGTTTACTTGGCTATCGATTCAAGCCTGGTCAGCTCTTCATTTTCCTGTCCACACAACACAGGCTTCAGAAATCATTGGAATCTCCTCTACAGAATGTTCCATTCATTCACTGCGAATGTGGAATTCAACTGACTCTCCACTCCATGCAGGTTTTCCTTACACCACTGATGAATGTCCAAGTAACCCAATGCTGGTTTTCAGCTGCATGTTCACACTCGCAGCCATGCTATACAATTGGCTTTCCACTAAATCCTGATTAGTTCTTGATTTTCCTTCCACACGACCCAGCCTTCAGAAATCGTTGGAATCTCCACTAGAGAATGTTCCATTCATTCACTGCGAATCTGGAATTCCTCTGAACCTCCACTCCCGGCAGGTTTTCGTTACACCACTGTTGAATGTCCAAGTAACCCAATGTTTTAAGTGTTTTCTTCACAAGCGCAGTGGTGCTGTTCAATTGGCTATCCACTCAACCCTGGCCAGCTCTACATTTTCCTGTCCACACCACAGAGACTGGAGAAATCATTGTTATCTCCACTACAGAATGTTCCATTCATTCACAGCGAATCTGGAATTCATCTGAATCTCCACTCCCGGCAGGTTTTCGTGACACCACTGGTAAATATCCAAGTAAGCCAATGCTGGTTTTAAGTGGCCTGCTCATACTCTCAGCCGTGCTGTTCAATTTGCTATCCACTCAACCCTCTTCAGCTCCATTTTCCTGTCCACATAACCCAAACTTCAGAAACAATTGGTATCTCCTCCACAGAATGTTCCATTCATTGACGGCAAATCTGAAATTCATCTAATTCTCAACTCCCGTCAGGTTTTCGTTACACCACTTGTGAATGTCCAATTAAGCCAAAGCTGGTTTTCAGTGGCCTGTTCTTACTACGAGACGTGCTGTTCATTTGGCTATCCATTCCACCCTGTTCAGCTCTACATTATCGTGTCCACAAAACCCAGCCTTCAGAAATCATTGGAATCACCACTAGAGAATGTTCCATTCATTCACTGCGAATCTGGAATTCATCTGAATCTCCACTCCCGGCAGGTTTTCATTGCACCACTGCTGAATGTTCAAGTAACGCAATGATGGTTTTCAGCGGTCTATTCACACTCGAACCCGTGCTGTTCACGGTCTAGCGACTCAACACTGGTGAGTTCTTCTTTTTCCAGTTCAGACAATACAAACCTCAGAAACCATTGCAATCTACACTACAGAATGTTTCATTCATTCAGGCGAATCTCGAATTCATCTTGTTCTCCACTCCCAGCAGGTTTTCGTTTCACCACTGGTGAATGTCCAAGCAACCCAAGGCTGGTTTCAGCTGCGTGTTAACACTCGCAGCCGTGCTGTTCAATTGGCTATCCAGTGAACGCTGGTTAGCTCTTGATTTTCCTTCCACACACCGAGCCTTCAGAAATCATTCTTATCTCCACTTCAGAATGTTCCATTCGTTCCCTGCGAATCTGGAATTCCTCTGACTCTCCACACCAGGCAGATTTTCCTAACAACACTGGTGAATGACCAGGTAATCCAATGCTGGTTTTCAGCGGCTGTTCACACTCACAGCCTTGCTGTTCAATTGGCAATCCAGTCAAACCTAGTCAGCTCTTCATTTTCCTGTCCACACAACCCAGCGTTCAGAAATCATTGGAATCTCTACTACAGAAATTTCCATTCATTCACTGTGAATCTGGAAATACTCTGAATCTGCATTCCAGGAAGGCTTTCGTTACACCACTGATGAATGTCCAAGTAATGCAATGCTGCTTCTTAGTGGTCTGTTCACACTCGAAACCGCGCTGTTCATTGGCTATCCACTCAATATCGGTCAGCTCTTCAATATCCTGTCCAGACTATCCAGATTCCTAAATGTTGGCAATCACCACTACAGAATGTTCCATTCAATCACGCGAATCTGGAATTCATCAGAGTCTCCACTCCTGGAAGGTTTTCGTGACACCACTGGTAAATGTCCAAGGAAGACAATGCTGGTTTTAAGCCGCCTGCAAACACACATAGCCGTGCTGTTCAATTTGCTATCCACCCAACCCTATTCAGCTCTAAATTTTCCTGTCCTCATAACCCAACCTTCAGAAATAATTGGTATCTCCTCCACAGAATGTTCCGTTCATTCACTGCGAATCTTAAATTCATCTGACTCTCAACTCCCGGCGGGTTATCGTTACACCACTTGTGAATGTCCAAGTAAGCCAATGCTGGTTTTCAGTGGCCTGTTCATACTAAGAGACGTGCTGTTCATTTGGCTATCCACTCCACCCTGTTCAGCTCTACATTTTCGTGTCCACAAAACCCAGCCTTCAGAAATCATTGGAATCACCACTAGAGAATGTTCCATTCATTCACTGCGAATCTGGAATTCCTCTGAACCTCCACTCCTGGCAGGTTTTCGTTACGCCACTGGTGAATGTCCAAGTAACTCAATACTGGTTTTCAGAGGCATGTTCAACTCGCAGAAGTGCTGTTCAATGGGCTATCCACTCAATATTGGTCAGCTCTTCATTTTCCTCTCCACACAAACCAGCCTTCAGAAATCATTGGGCTCTCCACTACAGACTGTTCCATTCATTCACTGCGATTCTGCAATTCATCTGACTCTCCGCTCCAGGCAGGTTTTCATTACAGCACTGGTGAATGACCAAGTAATCCAATGCTGGTTTTCAGCCGCCTTTTCACACTCGCAGTGTGCTGTTCAATTGTCTATCCACTCAAACCTGGTCAGCCTTTCATTTTCTTTTCCACAATATCAGACTTCAGAAATCATTGGAATCGCCAGTACAGAATGTTCCATTCATTCACTGCCAATCTGGAATTCATCTGAATCTGCACTCCAGGTAGGCTTTCATTACACCACTTATGAATGTCCAAGTAACACAATGCTGGTTTTCAGCGGTCTGTTCACACTCTAAGCCCTGCTTTTTACTGGGTATCCACACAACTGTGGTCAGCTCTTCATTTTCATGTCCAAACAATCCAGACTTGAGAAATCATTGCAATCTCCAGTACAGAATGTTCCATTCATTCACTGCGAATCTGGAATTCAACTGAATCTCCACTACCTGCAGATTTATCTTACACCACTTGTGAATGTCCAAGTAAAACAATGCTGGTTTTCAGAGGCCTGTTCATGTTCGCAGTCGTGCTGTTCAATTGGCTATCCACTCAACCTGTTTTGCTCCTCATTTTCCTGTGCACACAACCCAGCCTTCAGAAATCATTGTAATCTCCACTACAGGATGTTCCATTCATTCACTGGGAATCTGGAATTCATCTGAATCTGCACTCCACGCAGGCTTTCGTTACACCTCTGCTGAAAGTCGAAGTAATGCAATACTGGTTTTCAGTGGTCTGTTCACATTCGAAGCCGAGGCTTTTTACAGGCTATCCACTCAACACTGGTCAGCTCTTCATTTTCGTGTCCCCACAATCCAGATTTCAGAAATCATTGCAATCTCCACTACAGAATGTTCCATTCATTCACTGCGAGTCTGGAGTTTATCTGATTCTCCACTCCCGCCTGGTTAACATTACACCACTTGTGAATGTCCAAGTAAGCCAATGCTGGTTTTCAGAGGCCTGTTCATACTCGCAGCCGTGCTGTTTAATTGACAATTCACTCCACCCTGTTCAGCTCTTCATTGTCCCACCACACTACCAGCCTTCAGAAATCTTTGTTATCTCCACTACAGAATGTTCCATTCATTCACTGCGAATCTGGAATTCATCTGACTCTCAACTCCACGCAGGTTTTCATTACACCACTGTTGAATGTCCAAGTAACCCAATGCTGGTTTTCAGCGGCCTGTTCATATTCGCAGCCCTGCTGTTTACTTGGCTATCGATTCAAGCCTGGTCAGCTCTTCATTTTCCTGTCCACACAACACAGGCTTCAGAAATCATTGGAATCTCCTCTACAGAATGTTCCATTCATTCACTGCGAATGTGGAATTCAACTGACTCTCCACTCCATGCAGGTTTTCCTTACACCACTGATGAATGTCCAAGTAACCCAATGCTGGTTTTCAGCTGCATGTTCACACTCGCAGCCATGCTATACAATTGGCTTTCCACTAAATCCTGATTAGTTCTTGATTTTCCTTCCACACGACCCAGCCTTCAGAAATCGTTGGAATCTCCACTAGAGAATGTTCCATTCATTCACTGCGAATCTGGAATTCCTCTGAACCTCCACTCCCGGCAGGTTTTCGTTACACCACTGTTGAATGTCCAAGTAACCCAATGTTTTAAGTGTTTTCTTCACAAGCGCAGTGGTGCTGTTCAATTGGCTATCCACTCAACCCTGGCCAGCTCTACATTTTCCTGTCCACACCACAGAGACTGGAGAAATCATTGTTATCTCCACTACAGAATGTTCCATTCATTCACAGCGAATCTGGAATTCATCTGAATCTCCACTCCCGGCAGGTTTTCGTGACACCACTGGTAAATATCCAAGTAAGCCAATGCTGGTTTTAAGTGGCCTGCTCATACTCTCAGCCGTGCTGTTCAATTTGCTATCCACTCAACCCTCTTCAGCTCCATTTTCCTGTCCACATAACCCAAACTTCAGAAACAATTGGTATCTCCTCCACAGAATGTTCCATTCATTGACGGCAAATCTGAAATTCATCTAATTCTCAACTCCCGTCAGGTTTTCGTTACACCACTTGTGAATGTCCAATTAAGCCAAAGCTGGTTTTCAGTGGCCTGTTCTTACTACGAGACGTGCTGTTCATTTGGCTATCCATTCCACCCTGTTCAGCTCTACATTTTCGTGTCCACAAAACCCAGCCTTCAGAAATCATTGGAATCACCACTAGAGAATGTTCCATTCATTCACTGCGAATCTGGAATTCATCTGAATCTCCACTCCCGGCAGGTTTTCATTGCACCACTGCTGAATGTTCAAGTAACGCAATGATGGTTTTCAGCGGTCTATTCACACTCGAACCCGTGCTGTTCACGGTCTAGCGACTCAACACTGGTGAGTTCTTCTTTTTCCAGTTCAGACAATACAAACCTCAGAAACCATTGCAATCTACACTACAGAATGTTTCATTCATTCAGGCGAATCTTGAATTCATCTTGTTCTCCACTCCCAGCAGGTTTTCGTTTCACCACTGGTGAATGTCCAAGCAACCCAAGGCTGGTTTCAGCTGCGTGTTAACACTCGCAGCCGTGCTGTTCAATTGGCTATCCAGTGAACGCTGGTTAGCTCTTGATTTTCCTTCCACACACCGAGCCTTCAGAAATCATTCTTATCTCCACTTCAGAATGTTCCATTCGTTCCCTGCGAATCTGGAATTCCTCTGACTCTCCACACCAGGCAGATTTTCCTAACAACACTGGTGAATGACCAGGTAATCCAATGCTGGTTTTCAGCGGCTGTTCACACTCACAGCCTTGCTGTTCAATTGCCAATCCAGTCAAACCTAGTCAGCTCTTCATTTTCCTGTCCACACAACCCAGCGTTCAGAAATCATTGGAATCTCTACTACAGAAATTTCCATTCATTCACTGTGAATCTGGAAATACTCTGAATCTGCATTCCAGGAAGGCTTTCGTTACACCACTGATGAATGTCCAAGTAATGCAATGCTGCTTCTTAGTGGTCTGTTCACACTCGAAACCGCGCTGTTCATTGGCTATCCACTCAATATCGGTCAGCTCTTCAATATCCTGTCCAGACTATCCAGATTCCTAAATGTTGGCAATCACCACTACAGAATGTTCCATTCAATCACGCGAATCTGGAATTCATCAGAGTCTCCACTCCGGGAAGGTTTTCGTGACACCACTGGTAAATGTCCAAGGAAGACAATGCTGGTTTTAAGCCGCCTGCTAACACACTCAGCCGTGCTGTTCAATTTGCTATCCACCCAACCCTATTCAGCTCTACATTTTCCTGTCCTCATAACCCAACCTTCAGAAATAATTGGTATCTCCTCCACAGAATGTTCCGTTCATTCACTGCGAATCTTAAATTCATCTGACTCTCAACTCCCGGCGGGTTATCGTTACACCACTTGTGAATGTCCAAGTAAGCCAATGCTGGTTTTCAGTGGCCTGTTCATACTAAGAGACGTGCTGTTCATTTGGCTATCCACTCCACCCTGTTCAGCTCTACATTTTCGTGTCCACAAAACCCAGCCTTCAGAAATCATTGGAATCACCACTAGAGAATGTTCCATTCATTCACTGCGAATCTGGAATTCCTCTGAACCTCCACTCCTGGCAGGTTTTCGTTACGCCACTGGTGAATGTCCAAGTAACTCAATACTGGTTTTCAGAGGCATGTTCAACTCGCAGAAGTGCTGTTCAATGGGCTATCCACTCAATATTGGTCAGCTCTTCATTTTCCTCTCCACACAAACCAGCCTTCAGAAATCATTGGGCTCTCCACTACAGACTGTTCCATTCATTCACTGCGATTCTGCAATTCATCTGACTCGCCGCTCCAGGCAGGTTTTCATTACAGCACTGGTGAATGACCAAGTAATCCAATGCTGGTTTTCAGCCGCCTTTTCACACTCGCAGTGTGCTGTTCAATTGTCTATCCACTCAAACCTGGTCAGCCTTTCATTTTCTTTTCCACAATATCAGACTTCAGAAATCATTGGAATCGCCAGTACAGAATGTTCCATTCATTCACTGCCAATCTGGAATTCATCTGAATCTGCACTCCAGGTAGGCTTTCATTACACCACTTATGAATGTCCAAGTAACACAATGCTGGTTTTCAGCGGTCTGTTCACACTCTAAGCCCTGCTTTTTACTGGGTATCCACACAACTGTGGTCAGCTCTTCATTTTCATGTCCAAACAATCCAGACTTGAGAAATCATTGCAATCTCCAGTACAGAATGTTCCATTCATTCACTGCGAATCTGGAATTCAACTGAATCTCCACTACCTGCAGATTTATCTTACACCACTTGTGAATGTCCAAGTAAAACAATGCTGGTTTTCAGAGGCCTGTTCATGTTCGCAGTCGTGCTGTTCAATTGGCTATCCACTCAACCTGTTTTGCTCCTCATTTTCCTGTGCACACAACCCAGCCTTCAGAAATCATTGTAATCTCCACTACAGGATGTTCCATTCATTCACTGGGAATCTGGAATTCATCTGAATCTGCACTCCACGCAGGCTTTCGTTACACCTCTGCTGAAAGTCGAAGTAATGCAATACTGGTTTTCAGTGGTCTGTTCACATTCGAAGCCGAGGCTTTTTACAGGCTATCCACTCAACACTGGTCAGCTCTTCATTTTCGTGTCCCCACAATCCAGATTTCAGAAATCATTGCAATCTCCACTACAGAATGTTCCATTCATTCACTGCGAGTCTGGAGTTTATCTGATTCTCCACTCCCGCCTGGTTAACATTACACCACTTGTGAATGTCCAAGTAAGCCAATGCTGGTTTTCAGAGGCCTGTTCATACTCGCAGCCGTGCTGTTTAATTGACAATTCACTCCACCCTGTTCAGCTCTTCATTGTCCCACCACACTACCAGCCTTCAGAAATCTTTGTTATCTCCACTACAGAATGTTCCATTCATTCACTGCGAATCTGGAATTCATCTGACTCTCAACTCCACGCAGGTTTTCATTACACCACTGTTGAATGTCCAAGTAACCCAATGCTGGTTTTCAGCGGCCTGTTCATATTCGCAGCCCTGCTGTTTACTTGGCTATCGATTCAAGCCTGGTCAGCTCTTCATTTTCCTGTCCACACAACACAGGCTTCAGAAATCATTGGAATCTCCTCTACAGAATGTTCCATTCATTCACTGCGAATGTGGAATTCAACTGACTCTCCACTCCATGCAGGTTTTCCTTACACCACTGATGAATGTCCAAGTAACCCAATGCTGGTTTTCAGCTGCATGTTCACACTCGCAGCCATGCTATACAATTGGCTTTCCACTAAATCCTGATTAGTTCTTGATTTTCCTTCCACACGACCCAGCCTTCAGAAATCGTTGGAATCTCCACTAGAGAATGTTCCATTCATTCACTGCGAATCTGGAATTCCTCTGAACCTCCACTCCCGGCAGGTTTTCGTTACACCACTGTTGAATGTCCAAGTAACCCAATGTTTTAAGTGTTTTCTTCACAAGCGCAGTGGTGCTGTTCAATTGGCTATCCACTCAACCCTGGCCAGCTCTACATTTTCCTGTCCACACCACAGAGACTGGAGAAATCATTGTTATCTCCACTACAGAATGTTCCATTCATTCACAGCGAATCTGGAATTCATCTGAATCTCCACTCCCGGCAGGTTTTCGTGACACCACTGGTAAATATCCAAGTAAGCCAATGCTGGTTTTAAGTGGCCTGCTCATACTCTCAGCCGTGCTGTTCAATTTGCTATCCACTCAACCCTCTTCAGCTCCATTTTCCTGTCCACATAACCCAAACTTCAGAAACAATTGGTATCTCCTCCACAGAATGTTCCATTCATTGACGGCAAATCTGAAATTCATCTAATTCTCAACTCCCGTCAGGTTTTCGTTACACCACTTGTGAATGTCCAATTAAGCCAAAGCTGGTTTTCAGTGGCCTGTTCTTACTACGAGACGTGCTGTTCATTTGGCTATCCATTCCACCCTGTTCAGCTCTACATTTTCGTGTCCACAAAACCCAGCCTTCAGAAATCATTGGAATCACCACTAGAGAATGTTCCATTCATTCACTGCGAATCTGGAATTCATCTGAATCTCCACTCCCGGCAGGTTTTCATTGCACCACTGCTGAATGTTCAAGTAACGCAATGATGGTTTTCAGCGGTCTATTCACACTCGAACCCGTGCTGTTCACGGTCTAGCGACTCAACACTGGTGAGTTCTTCTTTTTCCAGTTCAGACAATACAAACCTCAGAAACCATTGCAATCTACACTACAGAATGTTTCATTCATTCAGGCGAATCTTGAATTCATCTTGTTCTCCACTCCCAGCAGGTTTTCGTTTCACCACTGGTGAATGTCCAAGCAACCCAAGGCTGGTTTCAGCTGCGTGTTAACACTCGCAGCCGTGCTGTTCAATTGGCTATCCAGTGAACGCTGGTTAGCTCTTGATTTTCCTTCCACACACCGAGCCTTCAGAAATCATTCTTATCTCCACTTCAGAATGTTCCATTCGTTCCCTGCGAATCTGGAATTCCTCTGACTCTCCACACCAGGCAGATTTTCCTAACAACACTGGTGAATTACCAGGTAATCCAATGCTGGTTTTCAGCGGCTGTTCACACTCACAGCCTTGCTGTTCAATTGGCAATCCAGTCAAACCTAGTCAGCTCTTCATTTTCCTGTCCACACAACCCAGCGTTCAGAAATCATTGGAATCTCTACTACAGAAATTTCCATTCATTCACTGTGAATCTGGAAATACTCTGAATCTGCATTCCAGGAAGGCTTTCGTTACACCACTGATGAATGTCCAAGTAATGCAATGCTGCTTCTTAGTGGTCTGTTCACACTCGAAACCGCGCTGTTCATTGGCTATCCACTCAATATCGGTCAGCTCTTCAATATCCTGTCCAGACTATCCAGATTCCTAAATGTTGGCAATCACCACTACAGAATGTTCCATTCAATCACGCGAATCTGGAATTCATCAGAGTCTCCACTCCTGGAAGGTTTTCGTGACACCACTGGTAAATGTCCAAGGAAGACAATGCTGGTTTTAAGCCGCCTGCTAACACACTCAGCCGTGCTGTTCAATTTGCTATCCACCCAACCCTATTCAGCTCTACATTTTCCTGTCCTCATAACCCAACCTTCAGAAATAATTGGTATCTCCTCCACAGAATGTTCCGTTCATTCACTGCGAATCTTAAATTCATCTGACTCTCAACTCCCGGCGGGTTATCGTTACACCACTTGTGAATGTCCAAGTAAGCCAATGCTGGTTTTCAGTGGCCTGTTCATACTAAGAGACGTGCTGTTCATTTGGCTATCCACTCCACCCTGTTCAGCTCTACATTTTCGTGTCCACAAAACCCAGCCTTCAGAAATCATTGGAATCACCACTAGAGAATGTTCCATTCATTCACTGCGAATCTGGAATTCCTCTGAACCTCCACTCCTGGCAGGTTTTCGTTACGCCACTGGTGAATGTCCAAGTAACTCAATACTGGTTTTCAGAGGCATGTTCAACTCGCAGAAGTGCTGTTCAATGGGCTATCCACTCAATATTGGTCAGCTCTTCATTTTCCTCTCCACACAAACCAGCCTTCAGAAATCATTGGGCTCTCCACTACAGACTGTTCCATTCATTCACTGCGATTCTGCAATTCATCTGACTCTCCGCTCCAGGCAGGTTTTCATTACAGCACTGGTGAATGACCAAGTAATCCAATGCTGGTTTTCAGCCGCCTTTTCACACTCGCAGTGTGCTGTTCAATTGTCTATCCACTCAAACCTGGTCAGCCTTTCATTTTCTTTTCCACAATATCAGACTTCAGAAATCATTGGAATCGCCAGTACAGAATGTTCCATTCATTCACTGCCAATCTGGAATTCATCTGAATCTGCACTCCAGGTAGGCTTTCATTACACCACTTATGAATGTCCAAGTAACACAATGCTGGTTTTCAGCGGTCTGTTCACACTCTAAGCCCTGCTTTTTACTGGGTATCCACACAACTGTGGTCAGCTCTTCATTTTCATGTCCAAACAATCCAGACTTGAGAAATCATTGCAATCTCCAGTACAGAATGTTCCATTCATTCACTGCGAATCTGGAATTCAACTGAATCTCCACTACCTGCAGATTTATCTTACACCACTTGTGAATGTCCAAGTAAAACAATGCTGGTTTTCAGAGGCCTGTTCATGTTCGCAGTCGTGCTGTTCAATTGGCTATCCACTCAACCTGTTTTGCTCCTCATTTTCCTGTGCACACAACCCAGCCTTCAGAAATCATTGTAATCTCCACTACAGGATGTTCCATTCATTCACTGGGAATCTGGAATTCATCTGAATCTGCACTCCACGCAGGCTTTCGTTACACCACTGCTGAAAGTCGAAGGAATGCAATACTGGTTTTCAGTGGTCTGTTCACATTCGAAGCCGAGGCTTTTTACAGGCTATCCACTCAACACTGGTCAGCTCTTCATTTTCGTGTCCCCACAATCCAGATTTCAGAAATCATTGCAATCTCCACTACAGAATGTTCCATTCATTCACTGCGAGTCTGGAGTTTATCTGATTCTCCACTCCCGCCTGGTTCACATTACACCACTTGTGAATGTCCAAGTAAGCCAATGCTGGTTTTCAGAGGCCTGTTCATACTCGCAGCCGTGCTGTTTAATTGACAATTCACTCCACCCTGTTCAGCTCTTCATTGTCCCACCACACTACCAGCCTTCAGAAATCTTTGTTATCTCCACTACAGAATGTTCCATTCATTCACTGCGAATCTGGAATTCATCTGACTCTCAACTCCACGCAGGTTTTCATTACACCACTGTTGAATGTCCAAGTAACCCAATGCTGGTTTTCAGCGGCCTGTTCATATTCGCAGCCCTGCTGTTTACTTGGCTATCGATTCAAGCCTGGTCAGCTCTTCATTTTCCTGTCCACACAACACAGGCTTCAGAAATCATTGGAATCTCCTCTACAGAATGTTCCATTCATTCACTGCGAATGTGGAATTCAACTGACTCTCCACTCCATGCAGGTTTTCCTTACACCACTGATGAATGTCCAAGTAACCCAATGCTGGTTTTCAGCTGCATGTTCACACTCGCAGCCATGCTATACAATTGGCTTTCCACTAAATCCTGATTAGTTCTTGATTTTCCTTCCACACGACCCAGCCTTCAGAAATCGTTGGAATCTCCACTAGAGAATGTTCCATTCATTCACTGCGAATCTGGAATTCCTCTGAACCTCCACTCCCGGCAGGTTTTCGTTACACCACTGTTGAATGTCCAAGTAACCCAATGTTTTAAGTGTTTTCTTCACAAGCGCAGTGGTGCTGTTCAATTGGCTATCCACTCAACCCTGGCCAGCTCTACATTTTCCTGTCCACACCACAGAGACTGGAGAAATCATTGTTATCTCCACTACAGAATGTTCCATTCATTCACAGCGAATCTGGAATTCATCTGAATCTCCACTCCCGGCAGGTTTTCGTGACACCACTGGTAAATATCCAAGTAAGCCAATGCTGGTTTTAAGTGGCCTGCTCATACTCTCAGCCGTGCTGTTCAATTTGCTATCCACTCAACCCTCTTCAGCTCCATTTTCCTGTCCACATAACCCAAACTTCAGAAACAATTGGTATCTCCTCCACAGAATGTTCCATTCATTGACGGCAAATCTGAAATTCATCTAATTCTCAACTCCCGTCAGGTTTTCGTTACACCACTTGTGAATGTCCAATTAAGCCAAAGCTGGTTTTCAGTGGCCTGTTCTTACTACGAGACGTGCTGTTCATTTGGCTATCCATTCCACCCTGTTCAGCTCTACATTTTCGTGTCCACAAAACCCAGCCTTCAGAAATCATTGGAATCACCACTAGAGAATGTTCCATTCATTCACTGCGAATCTGGAATTCATCTGAATCTCCACTCCCGGCAGGTTTTCATTGCACCACTGCTGAATGTTCAAGTAACGCAATGATGGTTTTCAGCGGTCTATTCACACTCGAACCCGTGCTGTTCACGGTCTAGCGACTCAACACTGGTGAGTTCTTCTTTTTCCAGTTCAGACAATACAAACCTCAGAAACCATTGCAATCTACACTACAGAATGTTTCATTCATTCAGGCGAATCTTGAATTCATCTTGTTCTCCACTCCCAGCAGGTTTTCGTTTCACCACTGGTGAATGTCCAAGCAACCCAAGGCTGGTTTCAGCTGCGTGTTAACACTCGCAGCCGTGCTGTTCAATTGGCTATCCAGTGAACGCTGGTTAGCTCTTGATTTTCCTTCCACACACCGAGCCTTCAGAAATCATTCTTATCTCCACTTCAGAATGTTCCATTCGTTCCCTGCGAATCTGGAATTCCTCTGACTCTCCACACCAGGCAGATTTTCCTAACAACACTGGTGAATGACCAGGTAATCCAATGCTGGTTTTCAGCGGCTGTTCACACTCACAGCCTTGCTGTTCAATTGGCAATCCAGTCAAACCTAGTCAGCTCTTCATTTTCCTGTCCACACAACCCAGCGTTCAGAAATCATTGGAATCTCTACTACAGAAATTTCCATTCATTCACTGTGAATCTGGAAATACTCTGAATCTGCATTCCAGGAAGGCTTTCGTTACACCACTGATGAATGTCCAAGTAATGCAATGCTGCTTCTTAGTGGTCTGTTCACACTCGAAACCGTGCTGTTCATTGGCTATCCACTCAATATCGGTCAGCTCTTCAATATCCTGTCCAGACTATCCAGATTCCTAAATGTTGGCAATCACCACTACAGAATGTTCCATTCAATCACGCGAATCTGGAATTCATCAGAGTCTCCACTCCTGGAAGGTTTTCGTGACACCACTGGTAAATGTCCAAGGAAGACAATGCTGGTTTTAAGCCGCCTGCTAACACACTCAGCCGTGCTGTTCAATTTGCTATCCACCCAACCCTATTCAGCTCTACATTTTCCTGTCCTCATAACCCAACCTTCAGAAATAATTGGTATCTCCTCCACAGAATGTTCCGTTCATTCACTGCGAATCTTAAATTCATCTGACTCTCAACTCCCGGCGGGTTATCGTTACACCACTTGTGAATGTCCAAGTAAGCCAATGCTGGTTTTCAGTGGCCTGTTCATACTAAGAGACGTGCTGTTCATTTGGCTATCCACTCCACCCTGTTCAGCTCTACATTTTCGTGTCCACAAAACCCAGCCTTCAGAAATCATTGGAATCACCACTAGAGAATGTTCCATTCATTCACTGCGAATCTGGAATTCCTCTGAACCTCCACTCCTGGCAGGTTTTCGTTACGCCACTGGTGAATGTCCAAGTAACTCAATACTGGTTTTCAGAGGCATGTTCAACTCGCAGAAGTGCTGTTCAATGGGCTATCCACTCAATATTGGTCAGCTCTTCATTTTCCTCTCCACACAAACCAGCCTTCAGAAATCATTGGGCTCTCCACTACAGACTGTTCCATTCATTCACTGCGATTCTGCAATTCATCTGACTCTCCGCTCCAGGCAGGTTTTCATTACAGCACTGGTGAATGACCAAGTAATCCAATGCTGGTTTTCAGCCGCCTTTTCACACTCGCAGTGTGCTGTTCAATTGTCTATCCACTCAAACCTGGTCAGCCTTTCATTTTCTTTTCCACAATATCAGACTTCAGAAATCATTGGAATCGCCAGTACAGAATGTTCCATTCATTCACTGCCAATCTGGAATTCATCTGAATCTGCACTCCAGGTAGGCTTTCATTACACCACTTATGAATGTCCAAGTAACACAATGCTGGTTTTCAGCGGTCTGTTCACACTCTAAGCCCTGCTTTTTACTGGGTATCCACACAACTGTGGTCAGCTCTTCATTTTCATGTCCAAACAATCCAGACTTGAGAAATCATTGCAATCTCCAGTACAGAATGTTCCATTCATTCACTGCGAATCTGGAATTCAACTGAATCTCCACTACCTGCAGATTTATCTTACACCACTTGTGAATGTCCAAGTAAAACAATGCTGGTTTTCAGAGGCCTGTTCATGTTCGCAGTCGTGCTGTTCAATTGGCTATCCACTCAACCTGTTTTGCTCCTCATTTTCCTGTGCACACAACCCAGCCTTCAGAAATCATTGTAATCTCCACTACAGGATGTTCCATTCATTCACTGGGAATCTGGAATTCATCTGAATCTGCACTCCACGCAGGCTTTCGTTACACCACTGCTGAAAGTCGAAGTAATGCAATACTGGTTTTCAGTGGTCTGTTCACATTCGAAGCCGAGGCTTTTTACAGGCTATCCACTCAACACTGGTCAGCTCTTCATTTTCGTGTCCCCACAATCCAGATTTCAGAAATCATTGCAATCTCCACTACAGAATGTTCCATTCATTCACTGCGAGTCTGGAGTTTATCTGATTCTCCACTCCCGCCTGGTTAACATTACACCACTTGTGAATGTCCAAGTAAGCCAATGCTGGTTTTCAGAGGCCTGTTCATACTCGCAGCCGTGCTGTTTAATTGACAATTCACTCCACCCTGTTCAGCTCTTCATTGTCCCACCACACTACCAGCCTTCAGAAATCTTTGTTATCTCCACTACAGAATGTTCCATTCATTCACTGCGAATCTGGAATTCATCTGACTCTCAACTCCACGCAGGTTTTCATTACACCACTGTTGAATGTCCAAGTAACCCAATGCTGGTTTTCAGCGGCCTGTTCATATTCGCAGCCCTGCTGTTTACTTGGCTATCGATTCAAGCCTGGTCAGCTCTTCATTTTCCTGTCCACACAACACAGGCTTCAGAAATCATTGGAATCTCCTCTACAGAATGTTCCATTCATTCACTGCGAATGTGGAATTCAACTGACTCTCCACTCCATGCAGGTTTTCCTTACACCACTGATGAATGTCCAAGTAACCCAATGCTGGTTTTCAGCTGCATGTTCACACTCGCAGCCATGCTATACAATTGGCTTTCCACTAAATCCTGATTAGTTCTTGATTTTCCTTCCACACGACCCAGCCTTCAGAAATCGTTGGAATCTCCACTAGAGAATGTTCCATTCATTCACTGCGAATCTGGAATTCCTCTGAACCTCCACTCCCGGCAGGTTTTCGTTACACCACTGTTGAATGTCCAAGTAACCCAATGTTTTAAGTGTTTTCTTCACAAGCGCAGTGGTGCTGTTCAATTGGCTATCCACTCAACCCTGGCCAGCTCTACATTTTCCTGTCCACACCACAGAGACTGGAGAAATCATTGTTATCTCCACTACAGAATGTTCCATTCATTCACAGCGAATCTGGAATTCATCTGAATCTCCACTCCCGGCAGGTTTTCGTGACACCACTGGTAAATATCCAAGTAAGCCAATGCTGGTTTTAAGTGGCCTGCTCATACTCTCAGCCGTGCTGTTCAATTTGCTATCCACTCAACCCTCTTCAGCTCCATTTTCCTGTCCACATAACCCAAACTTCAGAAACAATTGGTATCTCCTCCACAGAATGTTCCATTCATTGACGGCAAATCTGAAATTCATCTAATTCTCAACTCCCGTCAGGTTTTCGTTACACCACTTGTGAATGTCCAATTAAGCCAAAGCTGGTTTTCAGTGGCCTGTTCTTACTACGAGACGTGCTGTTCATTTGGCTATCCATTCCACCCTGTTCAGCTCTACATTTTCGTGTCCACAAAACCCAGCCTTCAGAAATCATTGGAATCACCACTAGAGAATGTTCCATTCATTCACTGCGAATCTGGAATTCATCTGAATCTCCACTCCCGGCAGGTTTTCATTGCACCACTGCTGAATGTTCAAGTAACGCAATGATGGTTTTCAGCGGTCTATTCACACTCGAACCCGTGCTGTTCACGGTCTAGCGACTCAACACTGGTGAGTTCTTCTTTTTCCAGTTCAGACAATACAAACCTCAGAAACCATTGCAATCTACACTACAGAATGTTTCATTCATTCAGGCGAATCTTGAATTCATCTTGTTCTCCACTCCCAGCAGGTTTTCGTTTCACCACTGGTGAATGTCCAAGCAACCCAAGGCTGGTTTCAGCTGCGTGTTAACACTCGCAGCCGTGCTGTTCAATTGGCTATCCAGTGAACGCTGGTTAGCTCTTGATTTTCCTTCCACACACCGAGCCTTCAGAAATCATTCTTATCTCCACTTCAGAATGTTCCATTCGTTCCCTGCGAATCTGGAATTCCTCTGACTCTCCACACCAGGCAGATTTTCCTAACAACACTGGTGAATGACCAGGTAATCCAATGCTGGTTTTCAGCGGCTGTTCACACTCACAGCCTTGCTGTTCAATTGGCAATCCAGTCAAACCTAGTCAGCTCTTCATTTTCCTGTCCACACAACCCAGCGTTCAGAAATCATTGGAATCTCTACTACAGAAATTTCCATTCATTCACTGTGAATCTGGAAATACTCTGAATCTGCATTCCAGGAAGGCTTTCGTTACACCACTGATGAATGTCCAAGTAATGCAATGCTGCTTCTTAGTGGTCTGTTCACACTCGAAACCGTGCTGTTCATTGGCTATCCACTCAATATCGGTCAGCTCTTCAATATCCTGTCCAGACTATCCAGATTCCTAAATGTTGGCAATCACCACTACAGAATGTTCCATTCAATCACGCGAATCTGGAATTCATCAGAGTCTCCACTCCTGGAAGGTTTTCGTGACACCACTGGTAAATGTCCAAGGAAGACAATGCTGGTTTTAAGCCGCCTGCTAACACACTCAGCCGTGCTGTTCAATTTGCTATCCACCCAACCCTATTCAGCTCTACATTTTCCTGTCCTCATAACCCAACCTTCAGAAATAATTGGTATCTCCTCCACAGAATGTTCCGTTCATTCACTGCGAATCTTAAATTCATCTGACTCTCAACTCCCGGCGGGTTATCGTTACACCACTTGTGAATGTCCAAGTAAGCCAATGCTGGTTTTCAGTGGCCTGTTCATACTAAGAGACGTGCTGTTCATTTGGCTATCCACTCCACCCTGTTCAGCTCTACATTTTCGTGTCCACAAAACCCAGCCTTCAGAAATCATTGGAATCACCACTAGAGAATGTTCCATTCATTCACTGCGAATCTGGAATTCCTCTGAACCTCCACTCCTGGCAGGTTTTCGTTACGCCACTGGTGAATGTCCAAGTAACTCAATACTGGTTTTCAGAGGCATGTTCAACTCGCAGAAGTGCTGTTCAATGGGCTATCCACTCAATATTGGTCAGCTCTTCATTTTCCTCTCCACACAAACCAGCCTTCAGAAATCATTGGGCTCTCCACTACAGACTGTTCCATTCATTCACTGCGATTCTGCAATTCATCTGACTCTCCGCTCCAGGCAGGTTTTCATTACAGCACTGGTGAATGACCAAGTAATCCAATGCTGGTTTTCAGCCGCCTTTTCACACTCGCAGTGTGCTGTTCAATTGTCTATCCACTCAAACCTGGTCAGCCTTTCATTTTCTTTTCCACAATGTCAGACTTCAGAAATCATTGGAATCGCCAGTACAGAATGTTCCATTCATTCACTGCCAATCTGGAATTCATCTGAATCTGCACTCCAGGTAGGCTTTCATTACACCACTTATGAATGTCCAAGTAACACAATGCTGGTTTTCAGCGGTCTGTTCACACTCTAAGCCCTGCTTTTTACTGGGTATCCACACAACTGTGGTCAGCTCTTCATTTTCATGTCCAAACAATCCAGACTTGAGAAATCATTGCAATCTCCAGTACAGAATGTTCCATTCATTCACTGCGAATCTGGAATTCAACTGAATCTCCACTACCTGCAGATTTATCTTACACCACTTGTGAATGTCCAAGTAAAACAATGCTGGTTTTCAGAGGCCTGTTCATGTTCGCAGTCGTGCTGTTCAATTGGCTATCCACTCAACCTGTTTTGCTCCTCATTTTCCTGTGCACACAACCCAGCCTTCAGAAATCATTGTAATCTCCACTACAGGATGTTCCATTCATTCACTGGGAATCTGGAATTCATCTGAATCTGCACTCCACGCAGGCTTTCGTTACACCACTGCTGAAAGTCGAAGTAATGCAATACTGGTTTTCAGTGGTCTGTTCACATTCGAAGCCGAGGCTTTTTACAGGCTATCCACTCAACACTGGTCAGCTCTTCATTTTCGTGTCCCCACAATCCAGATTTCAGAAATCATTGCAATCTCCACTACAGAATGTTCCATTCATTCACTGCGAGTCTGGAGTTTATCTGATTCTCCACTCCCGCCTGGTTAACATTACACCACTTGTGAATGTCCAAGTAAGCCAATGCTGGTTTTCAGAGGCCTGTTCATACTCGCAGCCGTGCTGTTTAATTGACAATTCACTCCACCCTGTTCAGCTCTTCATTGTCCCACCACACTACCAGCCTTCAGAAATCTTTGTTATCTCCACTACAGAATGTTCCATTCATTCACTGCGAATCTGGAATTCATCTGACTCTCAACTCCACGCAGGTTTTCATTACACCACTGTTGAATGTCCAAGTAACCCAATGCTGGTTTTCAGCGGCCTGTTCATATTCGCAGCCCTGCTGTTTACTTGGCTATCGATTCAAGCCTGGTCAGCTCTTCATTTTCCTGTCCACACAACACAGGCTTCAGAAATCATTGGAATCTCCTCTACAGAATGTTCCATTCATTCACTGCGAATGTGGAATTCAACTGACTCTCCACTCCATGCAGGTTTTCCTTACACCACTGATGAATGTCCAAGTAACCCAATGCTGGTTTTCAGCTGCATGTTCACACTCGCAGCCATGCTATACAATTGGCTTTCCACTAAATCCTGATTAGTTCTTGATTTTCCTTCCACACGACCCAGCCTTCAGAAATCGTTGGAATCTCCACTAGAGAATGTTCCATTCATTCACTGCGAATCTGGAATTCCTCTGAACCTCCACTCCCGGCAGGTTTTCGTTACACCACTGTTGAATGTCCAAGTAACCCAATGTTTTAAGTGTTTTCTTCACAAGCGCAGTGGTGCTGTTCAATTGGCTATCCACTCAACCCTGGCCAGCTCTACATTTTCCTGTCCACACCACAGAGACTGGAGAAATCATTGTTATCTCCACTACAGAATGTTCCATTCATTCACAGCGAATCTGGAATTCATCTGAATCTCCACTCCCGGCAGGTTTTCGTGACACCACTGGTAAATATCCAAGTAAGCCAATGCTGGTTTTAAGTGGCCTGCTCATACTCTCAGCCGTGCTGTTCAATTTGCTATCCACTCAACCCTCTTCAGCTCCATTTTCCTGTCCACATAACCCAAACTTCAGAAACAATTGGTATCTCCTCCACAGAATGTTCCATTCATTGACGGCAAATCTGAAATTCATCTAATTCTCAACTCCCGTCAGGTTTTCGTTACACCACTTGTGAATGTCCAATTAAGCCAAAGCTGGTTTTCAGTGGCCTGTTCTTACTACGAGACGTGCTGTTCATTTGGCTATCCATTCCACCCTGTTCAGCTCTACATTTTCGTGTCCACAAAACCCAGCCTTCAGAAATCATTGGAGTCACCACTAGAGAATGTTCCATTCATTCACTGCGAATCTGGAATTCATCTGAATCTCCACTCCCGGCAGGTTTTCATTGCACCACTGCTGAATGTTCAAGTAACGCAATGATGGTTTTCAGCGGTCTATTCACACTCGAACCCGTGCTGTTCACGGTCTAGCGACTCAACACTGGTGAGTTCTTCTTTTTCCAGTTCAGACAATACCAACCTCAGAAACCATTGCAATCTACACTACAGAATGTTTCATTCATTCAGGCGAATCTTGAATTCATCTTGTTCTCCACTCCCAGCAGGTTTTCGTTTCACCACTGGTGAATGTCCAAGCAACCCAAGGCTGGTTTCAGCTGCGTGTTAACACTCGCAGCCGTGCTGTTCAATTGGCTATCCAGTGAACGCTGGTTAGCTCTTGATTTTCCTTCCACACACCGAGCCTTCAGAAATCATTCTTATCTCCACTTCAGAATGTTCCATTCGTTCCCTGCGAATCTGGAATTCCTCTGACTCTCCACACCAGGCAGATTTTCCTAACAACACTGGTGAATGACCAGGTAATCCAATGCTGGTTTTCAGCGGCTGTTCACACTCACAGCCTTGCTGTTCAATTGGCAATCCAGTCAAACCTAGTCAGCTCTTCATTTTCCTGTCCACACAACCCAGCGTTCAGAAATCATTGGAATCTCTACTACAGAAATTTCCATTCATTCACTGTGAATCTGGAAATACTCTGAATCTGCATTCCAGGAAGGCTTTCGTTACACCACTGATGAATGTCCAAGTAATGCAATGCTGCTTCTTAGTGGTCTGTTCACACTCGAAACCGTGCTGTTCATTGGCTATCCACTCAATATCGGTCAGCTCTTCAATATCCTGTCCAGACTATCCAGATTCCTAAATGTTGGCAATCACCACTACAGAATGTTCCATTCAATCACGCGAATCTGGAATTCATCAGAGTCTCCACTCCTGGAAGGTTTTCGTGACACCACTGGTAAATGTCCAAGGAAGACAATGCTGGTTTTAAGCCGCCCGCTAACACACTCAGCCGTGCTGTTCAATTTGCTATCCACCCAACCCTATTCAGCTCTACATTTTCCTGTCCTCATAACCCAACCTTCAGAAATAATTGGTATCTCCTCCACAGAATGTTCCGTTCATTCACTGCGAATCTTAAATTCATCTGACTCTCAACTCCCGGCGGGTTATCGTTACACCACTTGTGAATGTCCAAGTAAGCCAATGCTGGTTTTCAGTGGCCTGTTCATACTAAGAGACGTGCTGTTCATTTGGCTATCCACTCCACCCTGTTCAGCTCTACATTTTCGTGTCCACAAAACCCAGCCTTCAGAAATCATTGGAATCACCACTAGAGAATGTTCCATTCATTCACTGCCGAATCTGGAATTCCTCTGAACCTCCACTCCTGGCAGGTTTTCGTTACGCCACTGGTGAATGTCCAAGTAACTCAATACTGGTTTTCAGAGGCATGTTCAACTCGCAGAAGTGCTGTTCAATGGGCTATCCACTCAATATTGGTCAGCTCTTCATTTTCCTCTCCACACAAACCAGCCTTCAGAAATCATTGGGCTCTCCACTACAGACTGTTCCATTCATTCACTGCGATTCTGCAATTCATCTGACTCTCCGCTCCAGGCAGGTTTTCATTACAGCACTGGTGAATGACCAAGTAATCCAATGCTGGTTTTCAGCCGCCTTTTCACACTCGCAGTGTGCTGTTCAATTGTCTATCCACTCAAACCTGGTCAGCCTTTCATTTTCTTTTCCACAATATCAGACTTCAGAAATCATTGGAATCGCCAGTACAGAATGTTCCATTCATTCACTGCCAATCTGGAATTCATCTGAATCTGCACTCCAGGTAGGCTTTCATTACACCACTTATGAATGTCCAAGTAACACAATGCTGGTTTTCAGCGGTCTGTTCACACTCTAAGCCCTGCTTTTTACTGGGTATCCACACAACTGTGGTCAGCTCTTCATTTTCATGTCCAAACAATCCAGACTTGAGAAATCATTGCAATCTCCAGTACAGAATGTTCCATTCATTCACTGCGAATCTGGAATTCAACTGAATCTCCACTACCTGCAGATTTATCTTACACCACTTGTGAATGTCCAAGTAAAACAATGCTGGTTTTCAGAGGCCTGTTCATGTTCGCAGTCGTGCTGTTCAATTGGCTATCCACTCAACCTGTTTTGCTCCTCATTTTCCTGTGCACACAACCCAGCCTTCAGAAATCATTGTAATCTCCACTACAGGATGTTCCATTCATTCACTGGGAATCTGGAATTCATCTGAATCTGCACTCCACGCAGGCTTTCTTTACACCACTGCTGAAAGTCGAAGTAATGCAATACTGGTTTTCAGTGGTCTGTTCACATTCGAAGCCGAGGCTTTTTACAGGCTATCCACTCAACACTGGTCAGCTCTTCATTTTCGTGTCCCCACAATCCAGATTTCAGAAATCATTGCAATCTCCACTACAGAATGTTCCATTCATTCACTGCGAGTCTGGAGTTTATCTGATTCTCCACTCCCGCCTGGTTAACATTACACCACTTGTGAATGTCCAAGTAAGCCAATGCTGGTTTTCAGAGGCCTGTTCATACTCGCAGCCGTGCTGTTTAATTGACAATTCACTCCACCCTGTTCAGCTCTTCATTGTCCCACCACACTACCAGCCTTCAGAAATCTTTGTTATCTCCACTACAGAATGTTCCATTCATTCACTGCGAATCTGGAATTCATCTGACTCTCAACTCCACGCAGGTTTTCATTACACCACTGTTGAATGTCCAAGTAACCCAATGCTGGTTTTCAGCGGCCTGTTCATATTCGCAGCCCTGCTGTTTACTTGGCTATCGATTCAAGCCTGGTCAGCTCTTCATTTTCCTGTCCACACAACACAGGCTTCAGAAATCATTGGAATCTCCTCTACAGAATGTTCCATTCATTCACTGCGAATGTGGAATTCAACTGACTCTCCACTCCATGCAGGTTTTCCTTACACCACTGATGAATGTCCAAGTAACCCAATGCTGGTTTTCAGCTGCATGTTCACACTCGCAGCCATGCTATACAATTGGCTTTCCACTAAATCCTGATTAGTTCTTGATTTTCCTTCCACACGACCCAGCCTTCAGAAATCGTTGGAATCTCCACTAGAGAATGTTCCATTCATTCACTGCGAATCTGGAATTCCTCTGAACCTCCACTCCCGGCAGGTTTTCGTTACACCACTGTTGAATGTCCAAGTAACCCAATGTTTTAAGTGTTTTCTTCACAAGCGCAGTGGTGCTGTTCAATTGGCTATCCACTCAACCCTGGCCAGCTCTACATTTTCCTGTCCACACCACAGAGACTGGAGAAATCATTGTTATCTCCACTACAGAATGTTCCATTCATTCACAGCGAATCTGGAATTCATCTGAATCTCCACTCCCGGCAGGTTTTCGTGACACCACTGGTAAATATCCAAGTAAGCCAATGCTGGTTTTAAGTGGCCTGCTCATACTCTCAGCCGTGCTGTTCAATTTGCTATCCACTCAACCCTCTTCAGCTCCATTTTCCTGTCCACATAACCCAAACTTCAGAAACAATTGGTATCTCCTCCACAGAATGTTCCATTCATTGACGGCAAATCTGAAATTCATCTAATTCTCAACTCCCGTCAGGTTTTCGTTACACCACTTGTGAATGTCCAATTAAGCCAAAGCTGGTTTTCAGTGGCCTGTTCTTACTACGAGACGTGCTGTTCATTTGGCTATCCATTCCACCCTGTTCAGCTCTACATTTTCGTGTCCACAAAACCCAGCCTTCAGAAATCATTGGAATCACCACTAGAGAATGTTCCATTCATTCACTGCGAATCTGGAATTCATCTGAATCTCCACTCCCGGCAGGTTTTCATTGCACCACTGCTGAATGTTCAAGTAACGCAATGATGGTTTTCAGCGGTCTATTCACACTCGAACCCGTGCTGTTCACGGTCTAGCGACTCAACACTGGTGAGTTCTTCTTTTTCCAGTTCAGACAATACAAACCTCAGAAACCATTGCAATCTACACTACAGAATGTTTCATTCATTCAGGCGAATCTTGAATTCATCTTGTTCTCCACTCCCAGCAGGTTTTCGTTTCACCACTGGTGAATGTCCAAGCAACCCAAGGCTGGTTTCAGCTGCGTGTTAACACTCGCAGCCGTGCTGTTCAATTGGCTATCCAGTGAACGCTGGTTAGCTCTTGATTTTCCTTCCACACACCGAGCCTTCAGAAATCATTCTTATCTCCACTTCAGAATGTTCCATTCGTTCCCTGCGAATCTGGAATTCCTCTGACTCTCCACACCAGGCAGATTTTCCTAACAACACTGGTGAATGACCAGGTAATCCAATGCTGGTTTTCAGCGGCTGTTCACACTCACAGCCTTGCTGTTCAATTGCCAATCCAGTCAAACCTAGTCAGCTCTTCATTTTCCTGTCCACACAACCCAGCGTTCAGAAATCATTGGAATCTCTACTACAGAAATTTCCATTCATTCACTGTGAATCTGGAAATACTCTGAATCTGCATTCCAGGAAGGCTTTCGTTACACCACTGATGAATGTCCAAGTAATGCAATGCTGCTTCTTATTGGTCTGTTCACACTCGAAACCGTGCTGTTCATTGGCTATCCACTCAATATCGGTCAGCTCTTCAATATCCTGTCCAGACTATCCAGATTCCTAAATGTTGGCAATCACCACTACAGAATGTTCCATTCAATCACGCGAATCTGGAATTCATCAGAGTCTCCACTCCTGGAAGGTTTTCGTGACACCACTGGTAAATGTCCAAGGAAGACAATGCTGGTTTTAAGCCGCCTGCTAACACACTCAGCCGTGCTGTTCAATTTGCTATCCACCCAACCCTATTCAGCTCTACATTTTCCTGTCCTCATAACCCAACCTTCAGAAATAATTGGTATCTCCTCCACAGAATGTTCCATTCATTCACTGCGAATCTTAAATTCATCTGACTCTCAACTCCCGGCGGGTTATCGTTACACCACTTGTGAATGTCCAAGTAAGCCAATGCTGGTTTTCAGTGGCCTGTTCATACTAAGAGACGTGCTGTTCATTTGGCTATCCACTCCACCCTGTTCAGCTCTACATTTTCGTGTCCACAAAACCCAGCCTTCAGAAATCATTGGAATCACCACTAGAGAATGTTCCATTCATTCACTGCGAATCTGGAATTCCTCTGAACCTCCACTCCTGGCAGGTTTTCGTTACGCCACTGGTGAATGTCCAAGTAACTCAATACTGGTTTTCAGAGGCATGTTCAACTCGCAGAAGTGCTGTTCAATGGGCTATCCACTCAATATTGGTCAGCTCTTCATTTTCCTCTCCACACAAACCAGCCTTCAGAAATCATTGGGCTCTCCACTACAGACTGTTCCATTCATTCACTGCGATTCTGCAATTCATCTGACTCTCCGCTCCAGGCAGGTTTTCATTACAGCACTGGTGAATGACCAAGTAATCCAATGCTGGTTTTCAGCCGCCTTTTCACACTCGCAGTGTGCTGTTCAATTGTCTATCCACTCAAACCTGGTCAGCCTTTCATTTTCTTTTCCACAATGTCAGACTTCAGAAATCATTGGAATCGCCAGTACAGAATGTTCCATTCATTCACTGCCAATCTGGAATTCATCTGAATCTGCACTCCAGGTAGGCTTTCATTACACCACTTATGAATGTCCAAGTAACACAATGCTGGTTTTCAGCGGTCTGTTCACACTCTAAGCCCTGCTTTTTACTGGGTATCCACACAACTGTGGTCAGCTCTTCATTTTCATGTCCAAACAATCCAGACTTGAGAAATCATTGCAATCTCCAGTACAGAATGTTCCATTCATTCACTGCGAATCTGGAATTCAACTGAATCTCCACTACCTGCAGATTTATCTTACACCACTTGTGAATGTCCAAGTAAAACAATGCTGGTTTTCAGAGGCCTGTTCATGTTCGCAGTCGTGCTGTTCAATTGGCTATCCACTCAACCTGTTTTGCTCCTCATTTTCCTGTGCACACAACCCAGCCTTCAGAAATCATTGTAATCTCCACTACAGGATGTTCCATTCATTCACTGGGAATCTGGAATTCATCTGAATCTGCACTCCACGCAGGCTTTCGTTACACCACTGCTGAAAGTCGAAGTAATGCAATACTGGTTTTCAGTGGTCTGTTCACATTCGAAGCCGAGGCTTTTTACAGGCTATCCACTCAACACTGGTCAGCTCTTCATTTTCGTGTCCCCACAATCCAGATTTCAGAAATCATTGCAATCTCCACTACAGAATGTTCCATTCATTCACTGCGAGTCTGGAGTTTATCTGATTCTCCACTCCCGCCTGGTTAACATTACACCACTTGTGAATGTCCAAGTAAGCCAATGCTGGTTTTCAGAGGCCTGTTCATACTCGCAGCCGTGCTGTTTAATTGACAATTCACTCCACCCTGTTCAGCTCTTCATTGTCCCACCACACTACCAGCCTTCAGAAATCTTTGTTATCTCCACTACAGAATGTTCCATTCATTCACTGCGAATCTGGAATTCATCTGACTCTCAACTCCACGCAGGTTTTCATTACACCACTGTTGAATGTCCAAGTAACCCAATGCTGGTTTTCAGCGGCCTGTTCATATTCGCAGCCCTGCTGTTTACTTGGCTATCGATTCAAGCCTGGTCAGCTCTTCATTTTCCTGTCCACACAACACAGGCTTCAGAAATCATTGGAATCTCCTCTACAGAATGTTCCATTCATTCACTGCGAATGTGGAATTCAACTGACTCTCCACTCCATGCAGGTTTTCCTTACACCACTGATGAATGTCCAAGTAACCCAATGCTGGTTTTCAGCTGCATGTTCACACTCGCAGCCATGCTATACAATTGGCTTTCCACTAAATCCTGATTAGTTCTTGATTTTCCTTCCACACGACCCAGCCTTCAGAAATCGTTGGAATCTCCACTAGAGAATGTTCCATTCATTCACTGCGAATCTGGAATTCCTCTGAACCTCCACTCCCGGCAGGTTTTCGTTACACCACTGTTGAATGTCCAAGTAACCCAATGTTTTAAGTGTTTTCTTCACAAGCGCAGTGGTGCTGTTCAATTGGCTATCCACTCAACCCTGGCCAGCTCTACATTTTCCTGTCCACACCACAGAGACTGGAGAAATCATTGTTATCTCCACTACAGAATGTTCCATTCATTCACAGCGAATCTGGAATTCATCTGAATCTCCACTCCCGGCAGGTTTTCGTGACACCACTGGTAAATATCCAAGTAAGCCAATGCTGGTTTTAAGTGGCCTGCTCATACTCTCAGCCGTGCTGTTCAATTTGCTATCCACTCAACCCTCTTCAGCTCCATTTTCCTGTCCACATAACCCAAACTTCAGAAACAATTGGTATCTCCTCCACAGAATGTTCCATTCATTGACGGCAAATCTGAAATTCATCTAATTCTCAACTCCCGTCAGGTTTTCGTTACACCACTTGTGAATGTCCAATTAAGCCAAAGCTGGTTTTCAGTGGCCTGTTCTTACTACGAGACGTGCTGTTCATTTGGCTATCCATTCCACCCTGTTCAGCTCTACATTTTCGTGTCCACAAAACCCAGCCTTCAGAAATCATTGGAATCACCACTAGAGAATGTTCCATTCATTCACTGCGAATCTGGAATTCATCTGAATCTCCACTCCCGGCAGGTTTTCATTGCACCACTGCTGAATGTTCAAGTAACGCAATGATGGTTTTCAGCGGTCTATTCACACTCGAACCCGTGCTGTTCACGGTCTAGCGACTCAACACTGGTGAGTTCTTCTTTTTCCAGTTCAGACAATACAAACCTCAGAAACCATTGCAATCTACACTACAGAATGTTTCATTCATTCAGGCGAATCTTGAATTCATCTTGTTCTCCACTCCCAGCAGGTTTTCGTTTCACCACTGGTGAATGTCCAAGCAACCCAAGGCTGGTTTCAGCTGCGTGTTAACACTCGCAGCCGTGCTGTTCAATTGGCTATCCAGTGAACGCTGGTTAGCTCTTGATTTTCCTTCCACACACCGAGCCTTCAGAAATCATTCTTATCTCCACTTCAGAATGTTCCATTCGTTCCCTGCGAATCTGGAATTCCTCTGACTCTCCACACCAGGCAGATTTTCCTAACAACACTGGTGAATGACCAGGTAATCCAATGCTGGTTTTCAGCGGCTGTTCACTCTCACAGCCTTGCTGTTCAATTGGCAATCCAGTCAAACCTAGTCAGCTCTTCATTTTCCTGTCCACACAACCCAGCGTTCAGAAATCATTGGAATCTCTACTACAGAAATTTCCATTCATTCACTGTGAATCTGGAAATACTCTGAATCTGCATTCCAGGAAGGCTTTCGTTACACCACTGATGAATGTCCAAGTAATGCAATGCTGCTTCTTAGTGGTCTGTTCACACTCGAAACCGTGCTGTTCATTGGCTATCCACTCAATATCGGTCAGCTCTTCAATATCCTGTCCAGACTATCCAGATTCCTAAATGTTGGCAATCACCACTACAGAATGTTCCATTCAATCACGCGAATCTGGAATTCATCAGAGTCTCCACTCCTGGAAGGTTTTCGTGACACCACTGGTAAATGTCCAAGGAAGACAATGCTGGTTTTAAGCCGCCTGCTAACACACTCAGCCGTGCTGTTCAATTTGCTATCCACCCAACCCTATTCAGCTCTACATTTTCCTGTCCTCATAACCCAACCTTCAGAAATAATTGGTATCTCCTCCACAGAATGTTCCGTTCATTCACTGCGAATCTTAAATTCATCTGACTCTCAACTCCCGGCGGGTTATCGTTACACCACTTGTGAATGTCCAAGTAAGCCAATGCTGGTTTTCAGTGGCCTGTTCATACTAAGAGACGTGCTGTTCATTTGGCTATCCACTCCACCCTGTTCAGCTCTACATTTTCGTGTCCACAAAACCCAGCCTTCAGAAATCATTGGAATCACCACTAGAGAATGTTCCATTCATTCACTGCGAATCTGGAATTCCTCTGAACCTCCACTCCTGGCAGGTTTTCGTTACGCCACTGGTGAATGTCCAAGTAACTCAATACTGGTTTTCAGAGGCATGTTCAACTCGCAGAAGTGCTGTTCAATGGGCTATCCACTCAATATTGGTCAGCTCTTCATTTTCCTCTCCACACAAACCAGCCTTCAGAAATCATTGGGCTCTCCACTACAGACTGTTCCATTCATTCACTGCGATTCTGCAATTCATCTGACTCTCCGCTCCAGGCAGGTTTTCATTACAGCACTGGTGAATGACCAAGTAATCCAATGCTGGTTTTCAGCCGCCTTTTCACACTCGCAGTGTGCTGTTCAATTGTCTATCCACTCAAACCTGGTCAGCCTTTCATTTTCTTTTCCACAATATCAGACTTCAGAAATCATTGGAATCGCCAGTACAGAATGTTCCATTCATTCACTGCCAATCTGGAATTCATCTGAATCTGCACTCCAGGTAGGCTTTCATTACACCACTTATGAATGTCCAAGTAACACAATGCTGGTTTTCAGCGGTCTGTTCACACTCTAAGCCCTGCTTTTTACTGGGTATCCACACAACTGTGGTCAGCTCTTCATTTTCATGTCCAAACAATCCAGACTTGAGAAATCATTGCAATCTCCAGTACAGAATGTTCCATTCATTCACTGCGAATCTGGAATTCAACTGAATCTCCACTACCTGCAGATTTATCTTACACCACTTGTGAATGTCCAAGTAAAACAATGCTGGTTTTCAGAGGCCTGTTCATGTTCGCAGTCGTGCTGTTCAATTGGCTATCCACTCAACCTGTTTTGCTCCTCATTTTCCTGTGCACACAACCCAGCCTTCAGAAATCATTGTAATCTCCACTACAGGATGTTCCATTCATTCACTGGGAATCTGGAATTCATCTGAATCTGCACTCCACGCAGGCTTTCGTTACACCACTGCTGAAAGTCGAAGTAATGCAATACTGGTTTTCAGTGGTCTGTTCACATTCGAAGCCGAGGCTTTTTACAGGCTATCCACTCAACACTGGTCAGCTCTTCATTTTCGTGTCCCCACAATCCAGATTTCAGAAATCATTGCAATCTCCACTACAGAATGTTCCATTCATTCACTGCGAGTCTGGAGTTTATCTGATTCTCCACTCCCGCCTGGTTAACATTACACCACTTGTGAATGTCCAAGTAAGCCAATGCTGGTTTTCAGAGGCCTGTTCATACTCGCAGCCGTGCTGTTTAATTGACAATTCACTCCACCCTGTTCAGCTCTTCATTGTCCCACCACACTACCAGCCTTCAGAAATCTTTGTTATCTCCACTACAGAATGTTCCATTCATTCACTGCGAATCTGGAATTCATCTGACTCTCAACTCCACGCAGGTTTTCATTACACCACTGTTGAATGTCCAAGTAACCCAATGCTGGTTTTCAGCGGCCTGTTCATATTCGCAGCCCTGCTGTTTACTTGGCTATCGATTCAAGCCTGGTCAGCTCTTCATTTTCCTGTCCACACAACACAGGCTTCAGAAATCATTGGAATCTCCTCTACAGAATGTTCCATTCATTCACTGCGAATGTGGAATTCAACTGACTCTCCACTCCATGCAGGTTTTCCTTACACCACTGATGAATGTCCAAGTAACCCAATGCTGGTTTTCAGCTGCATGTTCACACTCGCAGCCATGCTATACAATTGGCTTTCCACTAAATCCTGATTAGTTCTTGATTTTCCTTCCACACGACCCAGCCTTCAGAAATCGTTGGAATCTCCACTAGAGAATGTTCCATTCATTCACTGCGAATCTGGAATTCCTCTTAACCTCCACTCCCAGCAGGTTTTCGTTACACCACTGTTGAATGTCCAAGTAACCCAATGTTTTAAGTGTTTTCTTCACAAGCGCAGTGGTGCTGTTCAATTGGCTATCCACTCAACCCTGGCCAGCTCTACATTTTCCTGTCCACACCACAGAGACTGGAGAAATCATTGTTATCTCCACTACAGAATGTTCCATTCATTCACAGCGAATCTGGAATTCATCTGAATCTCCACTCCCGGCAGGTTTTCGTGACACCACTGGTAAATATCCAAGTAAGCCAATGCTGGTTTTAAGTGGCCTGCTCATACTCTCAGCCGTGCTGTTCAATTTGCTATCCACTCAACCCTCTTCAGCTCCATTTTCCTGTCCACATAACCCAAACTTCAGAAACAATTGGTATCTCCTCCACAGAATGTTCCATTCATTGACGGCAAATCTGAAATTCATCTAATTCTCAACTCCCGTCAGGTTTTCGTTACACCACTTGTGAATGTCCAATTAAGCCAAAGCTGGTTTTCAGTGGCCTGTTCTTACTACGAGACGTGCTGTTCATTTGGCTATCCATTCCACCCTGTTCAGCTCTACATTTTCGTGTCCACAAAACCCAGCCTTCAGAAATCATTGGAATCACCACTAGAGAATGTTCCATTCATTCACTGCGAATCTGGAATTCATCTGAATCTCCACTCCCGGCAGGTTTTCATTGCACCACTGCTGAATGTTCAAGTAACGCAATGATGGTTTTCAGCGGTCTATTCACACTCGAACCCGTGCTGTTCACGGTCTAGCGACTCAACACTGGTGAGTTCTTCTTTTTCCAGTTCAGACAATACAAACCTCAGAAACCATTGCAATCTACACTACAGAATGTTTCATTCATTCAGGCGAATCTTGAATTCATCTTGTTCTCCACTCCCAGCAGGTTTTCGTTTCACCACTGGTGAATGTCCAAGCAACCCAAGGCTGGTTTCAGCTGCGTGTTAACACTCGCAGCCGTGCTGTTCAATTGGCTATCCAGTGAACGCTGGTTAGCTCTTGATTTTCCTTCCACACACCGAGCCTTCAGAAATCATTCTTATCTCCACTTCAGAATGTTCCATTCGTTCCCTGCGAATCTGGAATTCCTCTGACTCTCCACACCAGGCAGATTTTCCTAACAACACTGGTGAATGACCAGGTAATCCAATGCTGGTTTTCAGCGGCTGTTCACACTCACAGCCTTGCTGTTCAATTGGCAATCCAGTCAAACCTAGTCAGCTCTTCATTTTCCTGTCCACACAACCCAGCGTTCAGAAATCATTGGAATCTCTACTACAGAAATTTCCATTCATTCACTGTGAATCTGGAAATACTCTGAATCTGCATTCCAGGAAGGCTTTCGTTACACCACTGATGAATGTCCAAGTAATGCAATGCTGCTTCTTAGTGGTCTGTTCACACTCGAAACCGTGCTGTTCATTGGCTATCCACTCAATATCGGTCAGCTCTTCAATATCCTGTCCAGACTATCCAGATTCCTAAATGTTGGCAATCACCACTACAGAATGTTCCATTCAATCACGCGAATCTGGAATTCATCAGAGTCTCCACTCCTGGAAGGTTTTCGTGACACCACTGGTAAATGTCCAAGGAAGACAATGCTGGTTTTAAGCCGCCTGCTAACACACTCAGCCGTGCTGTTCAATTTGCTATCCACCCAACCCTATTCAGCTCTACATTTTCCTGTCCTCATAACCCAACCTTCAGAAATAATTGGTATCTCCTCCACAGAATGTTCCGTTCATTCACTGCGAATCTTAAATTCATCTGACTCTCAACTCCCGGCGGGTTATCGTTACACCACTTGTGAATGTCCAAGTAAGCCAATGCTGGTTTTCAGTGGCCTGTTCATACTAAGAGACGTGCTGTTCATTTGGCTATCCACTCCACCCTGTTCAGCTCTACATTTTCGTGTCCACAAAACCCAGCCTTCAGAAATCATTGGAATCACCACTAGAGAATGTTCCATTCATTCACTGCGAATCTGGAATTCCTCTGAACCTCCACTCCTGGCAGGTTTTCGTTACGCCACTGGTGAATGTCCAAGTAACTCAATACTGGTTTTCAGAGGCATGTTCAACTCGCAGAAGTGCTGTTCAATGGGCTATCCACTCAATATTGGTCAGCTCTTCATTTTCCTCTCCACACAAACCAGCCTTCAGAAATCATTGGGCTCTCCACTACAGACTGTTCCATTCATTCACTGCGATTCTGCAATTCATCTGACTCTCCGCTCCAGGCAGGTTTTCATTACAGCACTGGTGAATGACCAAGTAATCCAATGCTGGTTTTCAGCCGCCTTTTCACACTCGCAGTGTGCTGTTCAATTGTCTAGCCACTCAAACCTGGTCAGCCTTTCATTTTCTTTTCCACAATATCAGACTTCAGAAATCATTGGAATCGCCAGTACAGAATGTTCCATTCATTCACTGCCAATCTGGAATTCATCTGAATCTGCACTCCAGGTAGGCTTTCATTACACCACTTATGAATGTCCAAGTAACACAATGCTGGTTTTCAGCGGTCTGTTCACACTCTAAGCCCTGCTTTTTACTGGGTATCCACACAACTGTGGTCAGCTCTTCATTTTCATGTCCAAACAATCCAGACTTGAGAAATCATTGCAATCTCCAGTACAGAATGTTCCATTCATTCACTGCGAATCTGGAATTCAACTGAATCTCCACTACCTGCAGATTTATCTTACACCACTTGTGAATGTCCAAGTAAAACAATGCTGGTTTTCAGAGGCCTGTTCATGTTCGCAGTCGTGCTGTTCAATTGGCTATCCACTCGACCTGTTTTGCTCCTCATTTTCCTGTGCACACAACCCAGCCTTCAGAAATCATTGTAATCTCCACTACAGGATGTTCCATTCATTCACTGGGAATCTGGAATTCATCTGAATCTGCACTCCACGCAGGCTTTCGTTACACCACTGCTGAAAGTCGAAGTAATGCAATACTGGTTTTCAGTGGTCTGTTCACATTCGAAGCCGAGGCTTTTTACAGGCTATCCACTCAACACTGGTCAGCTCTTCATTTTCGTGTCCCCACAATCCAGATTTCAGAAATCATTGCAATCTCCACTACAGAATGTTCCATTCATTCACTGCGAGTCTGGAGTTTATCTGATTCTCCACTCCCGCCTGGTTAACATTACACCACTTGTGAATGTCCAAGTAAGCCAATGCTGGTTTTCAGAGGCCTGTTCATACTCGCAGCCGTGCTGTTTAATTGACAATTCACTCCACCCTGTTCAGCTCTTCATTGTCCCACCACACTACCAGCCTTCAGAAATCTTTGTTATCTCCACTACAGAATGTTCCATTCATTCACTGCGAATCTGGAATTCATCTGACTCTCAACTCCACGCAGGTTTTCATTACACCACTGTTGAATGTCCAAGTAACCCAATGCTGGTTTTCAGCGGCCTGTTCATATTCGCAGCCCTGCTGTTTACTTGGCTATCGATTCAAGCCTGGTCAGCTCTTCATTTTCCTGTCCACACAACACAGGCTTCAGAAATCATTGGAATCTCCTCTACAGAATGTTCCATTCATTCACTGCGAATGTGGAATTCAACTGACTCTCCACTCCATGCAGGTTTTCCTTACACCACTGATGAATGTCCAAGTAACCCAATGCTGGTTTTCAGCTGCATGTTCACACTCGCAGCCATGCTATACAATTGGCTTTCCACTAAATCCTGATTAGTTCTTGATTTTCCTTCCACACGACCCAGCCTTCAGAAATCGTTGGAATCTCCACTAGAGAATGTTCCATTCATTCACTGCGAATCTGGAATTCCTCTGAACCTCCACTCCCGGCAGGTTTTCGTTACACCACTGTTGAATGTCCAAGTAACCCAATGTTTTAAGTGTTTTCTTCACAAGCGCAGTGGTGCTGTTCAATTGGCTATCCACTCAACCCTGGCCAGCTCTACATTTTCCTGTCCACACCACAGAGACTGGAGAAATCATTGTTATCTCCACTACAGAATGTTCCATTCATTCACAGCGAATCTGGAATTCATCTGAATCTCCACTCCCGGCAGGTTTTCGTGACACCACTGGTAAATATCCAAGTAAGCCAATGCTGGTTTTAAGTGGCCTGCTCATACTCTCAGCCGTGCTGTTCAATTTGCTATCCACTCAACCCTCTTCAGCTCCATTTTCCTGTCCACATAACCCAAACTTCAGAAACAATTGGTATCTCCTCCACAGAATGTTCCATTCATTGACGGCAAATCTGAAATTCATCTAATTCTCAACTCCCGTCAGGTTTTCGTTACACCACTTGTGAATGTCCAATTAAGCCAAAGCTGGTTTTCAGTGGCCTGTTCTTACTACGAGACGTGCTGTTCATTTGGCTATCCATTCCACCCTGTTCAGCTCTACATTTTCGTGTCCACAAAACCCAGCCTTCAGAAATCATTGGAATCACCACTAGAGAATGTTCCATTCATTCACTGCGAATCTGGAATTCATCTGAATCTCCACTCCCGGCAGGTTTTCATTGCACCACTGCTGAATGTTCAAGTAACGCAATGATGGTTTTCAGCGGTCTATTCACACTCGAACCCGTGCTGTTCACGGTCTAGCGACTCAACACTGGTGAGTTCTTCTTTTTCCAGTTCAGACAATACAAACCTCAGAAACCATTGCAATCTACACTACAGAATGTTTCATTCATTCAGGCGAATCTTGAATTCATCTTGTTCTCCACTCCCAGCAGGTTTTCGTTTCACCACTGGTGAATGTCCAAGCAACCCAAGGCTGGTTTCAGCTGCGTGTTAACACTCGCAGCCGTGCTGTTCAATTGGCTATCCAGTGAACGCTGGTTAGCTCTTGATTTTCCTTCCACACACCGAGCCTTCAGAAATCATTCTTATCTCCACTTCAGAATGTTCCATTCGTTCCCTGCGAATCTGGAATTCCTCTGACTCTCCACACCAGGCAGATTTTCCTAACAACACTGGTGAATGACCAGGTAATCCAATGCTGGTTTTCAGCGGCTGTTCACACTCACAGCCTTGCTGTTCAATTGGCAATCCAGTCAAACCTAGTCAGCTCTTCATTTTCCTGTCCACACAACCCAGCGTTCAGAAATCATTGGAATCTCTACTACAGAAATTTCCATTCATTCACTGTGAATCTGGAAATACTCTGAATCTGCATTCCAGGAAGGCTTTCGTTACACCACTGATGAATGTCCAAGTAATGCAATGCTGCTTCTTAGTGGTCTGTTCACACTCGAAACCGTGCTGTTCATTGGCTATCCACTCAATATCGGTCAGCTCTTCAATATCCTGTCCAGACTATCCAGATTCCTAAATGTTGGCAATCACCACTACAGAATGTTCCATTCAATCACGCGAATCTGGAATTCATCAGAGTCTCCACTCCTGGAAGGTTTTCGTGACACCACTGGTAAATGTCCAAGGAAGACAATGCTGGTTTTAAGCCGCCTGCTAACACACCCAGCCGTGCTGTTCAATTTGCTATCCACCCAACCCTATTCAGCTCTACATTTTCCTGTCCTCATAACCCAACCTTCAGAAATAATTGGTATCTCCTCCACAGAATGTTCCGTTCATTCACTGCGAATCTTAAATTCATCTGACTCTCAACTCCCGGCGGGTTATCGTTACACCACTTGTGAATGTCCAAGTAAGCCAATGCTGGTTTTCAGTGGCCTGTTCATACTAAGAGACGTGCTGTTCATTTGGCTATCCACTCCACCCTGTTCAGCTCTACATTTTCGTGTCCACAAAACCCAGCCTTCAGAAATCATTGGAATCACCACTAGAGAATGTTCCATTCATTCACTGCGAATCTGGAATTCCTCTGAACCTCCACTCCTGGCAGGTTTTCGTTACGCCACTGGTGAATGTCCAAGTAACTCAATACTGGTTTTCAGAGGCATGTTCAACTCGCAGAAGTGCTGTTCAATGGGCTATCCACTCAATATTGGTCAGCTCTTCATTTTCCTCTCCACACAAACCAGCCTTCAGAAATCATTGGGCTCTCCACTACAGACTGTTCCATTCATTCACTGCGATTCTGCAATTCATCTGACTCTCCGCTCCAGGCAGGTTTTCATTACAGCACTGGTGAATGACCAAGTAATCCAATGCTGGTTTTCAGCCGCCTTTTCACACTCGCAGTGTGCTGTTCAATTGTCTAGCCACTCAAACCTGGTCAGCCTTTCATTTTCTTTTCCACAATATCAGACTTCAGAAATCATTGGAATCGCCAGTACAGAATGTTCCATTCATTCACTGCCAATCTGGAATTCATCTGAATCTGCACTCCAGGTAGGCTTTCATTACACCACTTATGAATGTCCAAGTAACACAATGCTGGTTTTCAGCGGTCTGTTCACACTCTAAGCCCTGCTTTTTACTGGGTATCCACACAACTGTGGTCAGCTCTTCATTTTCATGTCCAAACAATCCAGACTTGAGAAATCATTGCAATCTCCAGTACAGAATGTTCCATTCATTCACTGCGAATCTGGAATTCAACTGAATCTCCACTACCTGCAGATTTATCTTACACCACTTGTGAATGTCCAAGTAAAACAATGCTGGTTTTCAGAGGCCTGTTCATGTTCGCAGTCGTGCTGTTCAATTGGCTATCCACTCGACCTGTTTTGCTCCTCATTTTCCTGTGCACACAACCCAGCCTTCAGAAATCATTGTAATCTCCACTACAGGATGTTCCATTCATTCACTGGGAATCTGGAATTCATCTGAATCTGCACTCCACGCAGGCTTTCGTTACACCACTGCTGAAAGTCGAAGTAATGCAATACTGGTTTTCAGTGGTCTGTTCACATTCGAAGCCGAGGCTTTTTACAGGCTATCCACTCAACACTGGTCAGCTCTTCATTTTCGTGTCCCCACAATCCAGATTTCAGAAATCATTGCAATCTCCACTACAGAATGTTCCATTCATTCACTGCGAGTCTGGAGTTTATCTGATTCTCCACTCCCGCCTGGTTAACATTACACCACTTGTGAATGTCCAAGTAAGCCAATGCTGGTTTTCAGAGGCCTGTTCATACTCGCAGCCGTGCTGTTTAATTGACAATTCACTCCACCCTGTTCAGCTCTTCATTGTCCCACCACACTACCAGCCTTCAGAAATCTTTGTTATCTCCACTACAGAATGTTCCATTCATTCACTGCCAATCTGGAATTCATCTGACTCTCAACTCCACGCAGGTTTTCATTACACCACTGTTGAATGTCCAAGTAACCCAATGCTGGTTTTCAGCGGCCTGTTCATATTCGCAGCCCTGCTGTTTACTTGGCTATCGATTCAAGCCTGGTCAGCTCTTCATTTTCCTGTCCACACAACACAGGCTTCAGAAATCATTGGAATCTCCTCTACAGAATGTTCCATTCATTCACTGCGAATGTGGAATTCAACTGACTCTCCACTCCATGCAGGTTTTCCTTACACCACTGATGAATGTCCAAGTAACCCAATGCTGGTTTTCAGCTGCATGTTCACACTCGCAGCCATGCTATACAATTGGCTTTCCACTAAATCCTGATTAGTTCTTGATTTTCCTTCCACACGACCCAGCCTTCAGAAATCGTTGGAATCTCCACTAGAGAATGTTCCATTCATTCACTGCGAATCTGGAATTCCTCTGAACCTCCACTCCCGGCAGGTTTTCGTTACACCACTGTTGAATGTCCAAGTAACCCAATGTTTTAAGTGTTTTCTTCACAAGCGCAGTGGTGCTGTTCAATTGGCTATCCACTCAACCCTGGCCAGCTCTACATTTTCCTGTCCACACCACAGAGACTGGAGAAATCATTGTTATCTCCACTACAGAATGTTCCATTCATTCACAGCGAATCTGGAATTCATCTGAATCTCCACTCCCGGCAGGTTTTCGTGACACCACTGGTAAATATCCAAGTAAGCCAATGCTGGTTTTAAGTGGCCTGCTCATACTCTCAGCCGTGCTGTTCAATTTGCTATCCACTCAACCCTCTTCAGCTCCATTTTCCTGTCCACATAACCCAAACTTCAGAAACAATTGGTATCTCCTCCACAGAATGTTCCATTCATTGACGGCAAATCTGAAATTCATCTAATTCTCAAGTCCCGTCAGGTTTTCGTTACACCACTTGTGAATGTCCAATTAAGCCAAAGCTGGTTTTCAGTGGCCTGTTCTTACTACGAGACGTGCTGTTCATTTGGCTATCCATTCCACCCTGTTCAGCTCTACATTTTCGTGTCCACAAAACCCAGCCTTCAGAAATCATTGGAATCACCACTAGAGAATGTTCCATTCATTCACTGCGAATCTGGAATTCATCTGAATCTCCACTCCCGGCAGGTTTTCATTGCACCACTGCTGAATGTTCAAGTAACGCAATGATGGTTTTCAGCGGTCTATTCACACTCGAACCCGTGCTGTTCACGGTCTAGCGACTCAACACTGGTGAGTTCTTCTTTTTCCAGTTCAGACAATACAAACCTCAGAAACCATTGCAATCTACACTACAGAATGTTTCATTCATTCAGGCGAATCTTGAATTCATCTTGTTCTCCACTCCCAGCAGGTTTTCGTTTCACCACTGGTGAATGTCCAAGCAACCCAAGGCTGGTTTCAGCTGCGTGTTAACACTCGGAGCCGTGCTGTTCAATTGGCTATCCAGTGAACGCTGGTTAGCTCTTGATTTTCCTTCCACACACCGAGCCTTCAGAAATCATTCTTATCTCCACTTCAGAGTGTTCCATTCGTTCCCTGCGAATCTGGAATTCCTCTGACTCTCCACACCAGGCAGATTTTCCTAACAACACTGGTGAATGACCAGGTAATCCAATGCTGGTTTTCAGCGGCTGTTCACACTCACAGCCTTGCTGTTCAATTGGCAATCCAGTCAAACCTAGTCAGCTCTTCATTTTCCTGTCCACACAACCCAGCGTTCAGAAATCATTGGAATCTCTACTACAGAAATTTCCATTCATTCACTGTGAATCTGGAAATACTCTGAATCTGCATTCCAGGAAGGCTTTCGTTACACCACTGATGAATGTCCAAGTAATGCAATGCTGCTTCTTAGTGGTCTGTTCACACTCGAAACCGTGCTGTTCATTGGCTATCCACTCAATATCGGTCAGCTCTTCAATATCCTGTCCAGACTATCCAGATTCCTAAATGTTGGCAATCACCACTACAGAATGTTCCATTCAATCACGCGAATCTGGAATTCATCAGAGTCTCCACTCCTGGAAGGTTTTCGTGACACCACTGGTAAATGTCCAAGGAAGACAATGCTGGTTTTAAGCCGCCTGCTAACACACTCAGCCGTGCTGTTCAATTTGCTATCCACCCAACCCTATTCAGCTCTACATTTTCCTGTCCTCATAACCCAACCTTCAGAAATAATTGGTATCTCCTCCACAGAATGTTCCGTTCATTCACTGCGAATCTTAAATTCATCTGACTCTCAACTCCCGGCGGGTTATCGTTACACCACTTGTGAATGTCCAAGTAAGCCAATGCTGGTTTTCAGTGGCCTGTTCATACTAAGAGACGTGCTGTTCATTTGGCTATCCACTCCACCCTGTTCAGCTCTACATTTTCGTGTCCACAAAACCCAGCCTTCAGAAATCATTGGAATCACCACTAGAGAATGTTCCATTCATTCACTGCGAATCTGGAATTCCTCTGAACCTCCACTCCTGGCAGGTTTTCGTTACGCCACTGGTGAATGTCCAAGTAACTCAATACTGGTTTTCAGAGGCATGTTCAACTCGCAGAAGTGCTGTTCAATGGGCTATCCACTCAATATTGGTCAGCTCTTCATTTTCCTCTCCACACAAACCAGCCTTCAGAAATCATTGGGCTCTCCACTACAGACTGTTCCATTCATTCACTGCGATTCTGCAATTCATCTGACTCTCCGCTCCAGGCAGGTTTTCATTACAGCACTGGTGAATGACCAAGTAATCCAATGCTGGTTTTCAGCCGCCTTTTCACACTCGCAGTGTGCTGTTCAATTGTCTATCCACTCAAACCTGGTCAGCCTTTCATTTTCTTTTCCACAATATCAGACTTCAGAAATCATTGGAATCGCCAGTACAGAATGTTCCATTCATTCACTGCCAATCTGGAATTCATCTGAATCTGCACTCCAGGTAGGCTTTCATTACACCACTTATGAATGTCCAAGTAACACAATGCTGGTTTTCAGCGGTCTGTTCACACTCTAAGCCCTGCTTTTTACTGGGTATCCACACAACTGTGGTCAGCTCTTCATTTTCATGTCCAAACAATCCAGACTTGAGAAATCATTGCAATCTCCAGTACAGAATGTTCCATTCATTCACTGCGAATCTGGAATTCAACTGAATCTCCACTACCTGCAGATTTATCTTACACCACTTGTGAATGTCCAAGTAAAACAATGCTGGTTTTCAGAGGCCTGTTCATGTTCGCAGTCGTGCTGTTCAATTGGCTATCCACTCAACCTGTTTTGCTCCTCATTTTCCTGTGCACACAACCCAGCCTTCAGAAATCATTGTAATCTCCACTACAGGATGTTCCATTCATTCACTGGGAATCTGGAATTCATCTGAATCTGCACTCCACGCAGGCTTTCGTTACACCACTGCTGAAAGTCGAAGTAATGCAATACTGGTTTTCAGTGGTCTGTTCACATTCGAAGCCGAGGCTTTTTACAGGCTATCCACTCAACACTGGTCAGCTCTTCATTTTCGTGTCCCCACAATCCAGATTTCAGAAATCATTGCAATCTCCACTACAGAATGTTCCATTCATTCACTGCGAGTCTGGAGTTTATCTGATTCTCCACTCCCGCCTGGTTAACATTACACCACTTGTGAATGTCCAAGTAAGCCAATGCTGGTTTTCAGAGGCCTGTTCATACTCGCAGCCGTGCTGTTTAATTGACAATTCACTCCACCCTGTTCAGCTCTTCATTGTCCCACCACACTACCAGCCTTCAGAAATCTTTGTTATCTCCACTACAGAATGTTCCATTCATTCACTGCGAATCTGGAATTCATCTGACTCTCAACTCCACGCAGGTTTTCATTACACCACTGTTGAATGTCCAAGTAACCCAATGCTGGTTTTCAGCGGCCTGTTCATATTCGCAGCCCTGCTGTTTACTTGGCTATCGATTCAAGCCTGGTCAGCTCTTCATTTTCCTGTCCACACAACACAGGCTTCAGAAATCATTGGAATCTCCTCTACAGAATGTTCCATTCATTCACTGCGAATGTGGAATTCAACTGACTCTCCACTCCATGCAGGTTTTCCTTACACCACTGATGAATGTCCAAGTAACCCAATGCTGGTTTTCAGCTGCATGTTCACACTCGCAGCCATGCTATACAATTGGCTTTCCACTAAATCCTGATTAGTTCTTGATTTTCCTTCCACACGACCCAGCCTTCAGAAATCGTTGGAATCTCCACTAGAGAATGTTCCATTCATTCACTGCGAATCTGGAATTCCTCTGAACCTCCACTCCCGGCAGGTTTTCGTTACACCACTGTTGAATGTCCAAGTAACCCAATGTTTTAAGTGTTTTCTTCACAAGCGCAGTGGTGCTGTTCAATTGGCTATCCACTCAACCCTGGCCAGCTCTACATTTTCCTGTCCACACCACAGAGACTGGAGAAATCATTGTTATCTCCACTACAGAATGTTCCATTCATTCACAGCGAATCTGGAATTCATCTGAATCTCCACTCCCGGCAGGTTTTCGTGACACCACTGGTAAATATCCAAGTAAGCCAATGCTGGTTTTAAGTGGCCTGCTCATACTCTCAGCCGTGCTGTTCAATTTGCTATCCACTCAACCCTCTTCAGCTCCATTTTCCTGTCCACATAACCCAAACTTCAGAAACAATTGGTATCTCCTCCACAGAATGTTCCATTCATTGACGGCAAATCTGAAATTCATCTAATTCTCAACTCCCGTCAGGTTTTCGTTACACCACTTGTGAATGTCCAATTAAGCCAAAGCTGGTTTTCAGTGGCCTGTTCTTACTACGAGACGTGCTGTTCATTTGGCTATCCATTCCACCCTGTTCAGCTCTACATTTTCGTGTCCACAAAACCCAGCCTTCAGAAATCATTGGAATCACCACTAGAGAATGTTCCATTCATTCACTGCGAATCTGGAATTCATCTGAATCTCCACTCCCGGCAGGTTTTCATTGCACCACTGCTGAATGTTCAAGTAACGCAATGATGGTTTTCAGCGGTCTATTCACACTCGAACCCGTGCTGTTCACGGTCTAGCGACTCAACACTGGTGAGTTCTTCTTTTTCCAGTTCAGACAATACAAACCTCAGAAACCATTGCAATCTACACTACAGAATGTTTCATTCATTCAGGCGAATCTTGAATTCATCTTGACCTCCACTCCCAGCAGGTTTTCGTTTCACCACTGGTGAATGTCCAAGCAACCCAAGGCTGGTTTCAGCTGCGTGTTAACACTCGGAGCCGTGCTGTTCAATTGGCTATCCAGTGAACGCTGGTTAGCTCTTGATTTTCCTTCCACACACCGAGCCTTCAGAAATCATTCTTATCTCCACTTCAGAATGTTCCATTCGTTCCCTGCGAATCTGGAATTCCTCTGACTCTCCACACCAGGCAGATTTTCCTAACAACACTGGTGAATGACCAGGTAATCCAATGCTGGTTTTCAGCGGCTGTTCACACTCACAGCCTTGCTGTTCAATTGGCAATCCAGTCAAACCTAGTCAGCTCTTCATTTTCCTGTCCACACAACCCAGCGTTCAGAAATCATTGGAATCTCTACTACAGAAATTTCCATTCATTCACTGTGAATCTGGAAATACTCTGAATCTGCATTCCAGGAAGGCTTTCGTTACACCACTGATGAATGTCCAAGTAATGCAATGCTGCTTCTTAGTGGTCTGTTCACACTCGAAACCGCGCTGTTCATTGGCTATCCACTCAATATCGGTCAGCTCTTCAATATCCTGTCCAGACTATCCAGATTCCTAAATGTTGGCAATCACCACTACAGAATGTTCCATTCAATCACGCGAATCTGGAATTCATCAGAGTCTCCACTCCTGGAAGGTTTTCGTGACACCACTGGTAAATGTCCAAGGAAGACAATGCTGGTTTTAAGCCGCCTGCTAACACACTCAGCCGTGCTGTTCAATTTGCTATCCACCCAACCCTATTCAGCTCTACATTTTCCTGTCCTCATAACCCAACCTTCAGAAATAATTGGTATCTCCTCCACAGAATGTTCCGTTCATTCACTGCGAATCTTAAATTCATCTGACTCTCAACTCCCGGCGGGTTATCGTTACACCACTTGTGAATGTCCAAGTAAGCCAATGCTGGTTTTCAGTGGCCTGTTCATACTAAGAGACGTGCTGTTCATTTGGCTATCCACTCCACCCTGTTCAGCTCTACATTTTCGTGTCCACAAAACCCAGCCTTCAGAAATCATTGGAATCACCACTAGAGAATGTTCCATTCATTCACTGCGAATCTGGAATTCCTCTGAACCTCCACTCCTGGCAGGTTTTCGTTACGCCACTGGTGAATGTCCAAGTAACTCAATACTGGTTTTCAGAGGCATGTTCAACTCGCAGAAGTGCTGTTCAATGGGCTATCCACTCAATATTGGTCAGCTCTTCATTTTCCTCTCCACACAAACCAGCCTTCAGAAATCATTGGGCTCTCCACTACAGACTGTTCCATTCATTCACTGCGATTCTGCAATTCATCTGACTCTCCGCTCCAGGCAGGTTTTCATTACAGCACTGGTGAATGACCAAGTAATCCAATGCTGGTTTTCAGCCGCCTTTTCACACTCGCAGTGTGCTGTTCAATTGTCTATCCACTCAAACCTGGTCAGCCTTTCATTTTCTTTTCCACAATATCAGACTTCAGAAATCATTGGAATCGCCAGTACAGAATGTTCCATTCATTCACTGCCAATCTGGAATTCATCTGAATCTGCACTCCAGGTAGGCTTTCATTACACCACTTATGAATGTCCAAGTAACACAATGCTGGTTTTCAGCGGTCTGTTCACACTCTAAGCCCTGCTTTTTACTGGGTATCCACACAACTGTGGTCAGCTCTTCATTTTCATGTCCAAACAATCCAGACTTGAGAAATCATTGCAATCTCCAGTACAGAATGTTCCATTCATTCACTGCGAATCTGGAATTCAACTGAATCTCCACTACCTGCAGATTTATCTTACACCACTTGTGAATGTCCAAGTAAAACAATGCTGGTTTTCAGAGGCCTGTTCATGTTCGCAGTCGTGCTGTTCAATTGGCTATCCACTCAACCTGTTTTGCTCCTCATTTTCCTGTGCACACAACCCAGCCTTCAGAAATCATTGTAATCTCCACTACAGGATGTTCCATTCATTCACTGGGAATCTGGAATTCATCTGAATCTGCACTCCACGCAGGCTTTCGTTACACCACTGCTGAAAGTCGAAGTAATGCAATACTGGTTTTCAGTGGTCTGTTCACATTCGAAGCCGAGGCTTTTTACAGGCTATCCACTCAACACTGGTCAGCTCTTCATTTTCGTGTCCCCACAATCCAGATTTCAGAAATCATTGCAATCTCCACTACAGAATGTTCCATTCATTCACTGCGAGTCTGGAGTTTATCTGATTCTCCACTCCCGCCTGGTTAACATTACACCACTTGTGAATGTCCAAGTAAGCCAATGCTGGTTTTCAGAGGCCTGTTCATACTCGCAGCCGTGCTGTTTAATTGACAATTCACTCCACCCTGTTCAGCTCTTCATTGTCCCACCACACTACCAGCCTTCAGAAATCTTTGTTATCTCCACTACAGAATGTTCCATTCATTCACTGCGAATCTGGAATTCATCTGACTCTCAACTCCACGCAGGTTTTCATTACACCACTGTTGAATGTCCAAGTAACCCAATGCTGGTTTTCAGCGGCCTGTTCATATTCGCAGCCCTGCTGTTTACTTGGCTATCGATTCAAGCCTGGTCAGCTCTTCATTTTCCTGTCCACACAACACAGGCTTCAGAAATCATTGGAATCTCCTCTACAGAATGTTCCATTCATTCACTGCGAATGTGGAATTCAACTGACTCTCCACTCCATGCAGGTTTTCCTTACACCACTGATGAATGTCCAAGTAACCCAATGCTGGTTTTCAGCTGCATGTTCACACTCGCAGCCATGCTATACAATTGGCTTTCCACTAAATCCTGATTAGTTCTTGATTTTCCTTCCACACGACCCAGCCTTCAGAAATCGTTGGAATCTCCACTAGAGAATGTTCCATTCATTCACTGCGAATCTGGAATTCCTCTGAACCTCCACTCCCGGCAGGTTTTCGTTACACCACTGTTGAATGTCCAAGTAACCCAATGTTTTAAGTGTTTTCTTCACAAGCGCAGTGGTGCTGTTCAATTGGCTATCCACTCAACCCTGGCCAGCTCTACATTTTCCTGTCCACACCACAGAGACTGGAGAAATCATTGTTATCTCCACTACAGAATGTTCCATTCATTCACAGCGAATCTGGAATTCATCTGAATCTCCACTCCCGGCAGGTTTTCGTGACACCACTGGTAAATATCCAAGTAAGCCAATGCTGGTTTTAAGTGGCCTGCTCATACTCTCAGCCGTGCTGTTCAATTTGCTATCCACTCAACCCTCTTCAGCTCCATTTTCCTGTCCACATAACCCAAACTTCAGAAACAATTGGTATCTCCTCCACAGAATGTTCCATTCATTGACGGCAAATCTGAAATTCATCTAATTCTCAACTCCCGTCAGGTTTTCGTTACACCACTTGTGAATGTCCAATTAAGCCAAAGCTGGTTTTCAGTGGCCTGTTCTTACTACGAGACGTGCTGTTCATTTGGCTATCCATTCCACCCTGTTCAGCTCTACATTTTCGTGTCCACAAAACCCAGCCTTCAGAAATCATTGGAATCACCACTAGAGAATGTTCCATTCATTCACTGCGAATCTGGAATTCATCTGAATCTCCACTCCCGGCAGGTTTTCATTGCACCACTGCTGAATGTTCAAGTAACGCAATGATGGTTTTCAGCGGTCTATTCACACTCGAACCCGTGCTGTTCACGGTCTAGCGACTCAACACTGGTGAGTTCTTCTTTTTCCAGTTCAGACAATACAAACCTCAGAAACCATTGCAATCTACACTACAGAATGTTTCATTCATTCAGGCGAATCTTGAATTCATCTTGACCTCCACTCCCAGCAGGTTTTCGTTTCACCACTGGTGAATGTCCAAGCAACCCAAGGCTGGTTTCAGCTGCGTGTTAACACTCGCAGCCGTGCTGTTCAATTGGCTATCCAGTGAACGCTGGTTAGCTCTTGATTTTCCTTCCACACACCGAGCCTTCAGAAATCATTCTTATCTCCACTTCAGAATGTTCCATTCGTTCCCTGCGAATCTGGAATTCCTCTGACTCTCCACACCAGGCAGATTTTCCTAACAACACTGGTGAATGACCAGGTAATCCAATGCTGGTTTTCAGCGGCTGTTCACACTCACAGCCTTGCTGTTCAATTGGCAATCCAGTCAAACCTAGTCAGCTCTTCATTTTCCTGTCCACACAACCCAGCGTTCAGAAATCATTGGAATCTCTACTACAGAAATTTCCATTCATTCACTGTGAATCTGGAAATACTCTGAATCTGCATTCCAGGAAGGCTTTCGTTACACCACTGATGAATGTCCAAGTAATGCAATGCTGCTTCTTAGTGGTCTGTTCACACTCGAAACCGCGCTGTTCATTGGCTATCCACTCAATATCGGTCAGCTCTTCAATATCCTGTCCAGACTATCCAGATTCCTAAATGTTGGCAATCACCACTATAGAATGTTCCATTCAATCACGCGAATCTGGAATTCATCAGAGTCTCCACTCCTGGAAGGTTTTCGTGACACCACTGGTAAATGTCCAAGGAAGACAATGCTGGTTTTAAGCCGCCTGCTAACACACTCAGCCGTGCTGTTCAATTTGCTATCCACCCAACCCTATTCAGCTCTACATTTTCCTGTCCTCATAACCCAACCTTCAGAAATAATTGGTATCTCCTCCACAGAATGTTCCGTTCATTCACTGCGAATCTTAAATTCATCTAACTCTCAACTCCCGGCGGGTTATCGTTACACCACTTGTGAATGTCCAAGTAAGCCAATGCTGGTTTTCAGTGGCCTGTTCATACTAAGAGACGTGCTGTTCATTTGGCTATCCACTCCACCCTGTTCAGCTCTACATTTTCGTGTCCACAAAACCCAGCCTTCAGAAATCATTGGAATCACCACTAGAGAATGTTCCATTCATTCACTGCGAATCTGGAATTCCTCTGAACCTCCACTCCTGGCAGGTTTTCGTTACGCCACTGGTGAATGTCCAAGTAACTCAATACTGGTTTTCAGAGGCATGTTCAACTCGCAGAAGTGCTGTTCAATGGGCTATCCACTCAATATTGGTCAGCTCTTCATTTTCCTCTCCACACAAACCAGCCTTCAGAAATCATTGGGCTCTCCACTACAGACTGTTCCATTCATTCACTGCGATTCTGCAATTCATCTGACTCTCCGCTCCAGGCAGGTTTTCATTACAGCACTGGTGAATGACCAAGTAATCCAATGCTGGTTTTCAGCCGCCTTTTCACACTCGCAGTGTGCTGTTCAATTGTCTATCCACTCAAACCTGGTCAGCCTTTCATTTTCTTTTCCACAATATCAGACTTCAGAAATCATTGGAATCGCCAGTACAGAATGTTCCATTCATTCACTGCCAATCTGGAATTCATCTGAATCTGCACTCCAGGTAGGCTTTCATTACACCACTTATGAATGTCCAAGTAACACAATGCTGGTTTTCAGCGGTCTGTTCACACTCTAAGCCCTGCTTTTTACTGGGTATCCACACAACTGTGGTCAGCTCTTCATTTTCATGTCCAAACAATCCAGACTTGAGAAATCATTGCAATCTCCAGTACAGAATGTTCCATTCATTCACTGCGAATCTGGAATTCAACTGAATCTCCACTACCTGCAGATTTATCTTACACCACTTGTGAATGTCCAAGTAAAACAATGCTGGTTTTCAGAGGCCTGTTCATGTTCGCAGTCGTGCTGTTCAATTGGCTATCCACTCAACCTGTTTTGCTCCTCATTTTCCTGTGCACACAACCCAGCCTTCAGAAATCATTGTAATCTCCACTACAGGATGTTCCATTCATTCACTGGGAATCTGGAATTCATCTGAATCTGCACTCCACGCAGGCTTTCGTTACACCACTGCTGAAAGTCGAAGTAATGCAATACTGGTTTTCAGTGGTCTGTTCACATTCGAAGCCGAGGCTTTTTACAGGCTATCCACTCAACACTGGTCAGCTCTTCATTTTCGTGTCCCCACAATCCAGATTTCAGAAATCATTGCAATCTCCACTACAGAATGTTCCATTCATTCACTGCGAGTCTGGAGTTTATCTGATTCTCCACTCCCGCCTGGTTAACATTACACCACTTGTGAATGTCCAAGTAAGCCAATGCTGGTTTTCAGAGGCCTGTTCATACTCGCAGCCGTGCTGTTTAATTGACAATTCACTCCACCCTGTTCAGCTCTTCATTGTCCCACCACACTACCAGCCTTCAGAAATCTTTGTTATCTCCACTACAGAATGTTCCATTCATTCACTGCGAATCTGGAATTCATCTGACTCTCAACTCCACGCAGGTTTTCATTACACCACTGTTGAATGTCCAAGTAACCCAATGCTGGTTTTCAGCGGCCTGTTCATATTCGCAGCCCTGCTGTTTACTTGGCTATCGATTCAAGCCTGGTCAGCTCTTCATTTTCCTGTCCACACAACACAGGCTTCAGAAATCATTGGAATCTCCTCTACAGAATGTTCCATTCATTCACTGCGAATGTGGAATTCAACTGACTCTCCACTCCATGCAGGTTTTCCTTACACCACTGATGAATGTCCAAGTAACCCAATGCTGGTTTTCAGCTGCATGTTCACACTCGCAGCCATGCTATACAATTGGCTTTCCACTAAATCCTGATTAGTTCTTGATTTTCCTTCCACACGACCCAGCCTTCAGAAATCGTTGGAATCTCCACTAGAGAATGTTCCATTCATTCACTGCGAATCTGGAATTCCTCTGAACCTCCACTCCCGGCAGGTTTTCGTTACACCACTGTTGAATGTCCAAGTAACCCAATGTTTTAAGTGTTTTCTTCACAAGCGCAGTGGTGCTGTTCAATTGGCTATCCACTCAACCCTGGCCAGCTCTACATTTTCCTGTCCACACCACAGAGACTGGAGAAATCATTGTTATCTCCACTACAGAATGTTCCATTCATTCACAGCGAATCTGGAATTCATCTGAATCTCCACTCCCGGCAGGTTTTCGTGACACCACTGGTAAATATCCAAGTAAGCCAATGCTGGTTTTAAGTGGCCTGCTCATACTCTCAGCCGTGCTGTTCAATTTGCTATCCACTCAACCCTCTTCAGCTCCATTTTCCTGTCCACATAACCCAAACTTCAGAAACAATTGGTATCTCCTCCACAGAATGTTCCATTCATTGACGGCAAATCTGAAATTCATCTAATTCTCAACTCCCGTCAGGTTTTCGTTACACCACTTGTGAATGTCCAATTAAGCCAAAGCTGGTTTTCAGTGGCCTGTTCTTACTACGAGACGTGCTGTTCATTTGGCTATCCATTCCACCCTGTTCAGCTCTACATTTTCGTGTCCACAAAACCCAGCCTTCAGAAATCATTGGAATCACCACTAGAGAATGTTCCATTCATTCACTGCGAATCTGGAATTCATCTGAATCTCCACTCCCGGCAGGTTTTCATTGCACCACTGCTGAATGTTCAAGTAACGCAATGATGGTTTTCAGCGGTCTATTCACACTCGAACCCGTGCTGTTCACGGTCTAGCGACTCAACACTGGTGAGTTCTTCTTTTTCCAGTTCAGACAATACAAACCTCAGAAACCATTGCAATCTACACTACAGAATGTTTCATTCATTCAGGCGAATCTTGAATTCATCTTGACCTCCACTCCCAGCAGGTTTTCGTTTCACCACTGGTGAATGTCCAAGCAACCCAAGGCTGGTTTCAGCTGCGTGTTAACACTCGCAGCCGTGCTGTTCAATTGGCTATCCAGTGAACGCTGGTTAGCTCTTGATTTTCCTTCCACACACCGAGCCTTCAGAAATCATTCTTATCTCCACTTCAGAATGTTCCATTCGTTCCCTGCGAATCTGGAATTCCTCTGACTCTCCACACCAGGCAGATTTTCCTAACAACACTGGTGAATGACCAGGTAATCCAATGCTGGTTTTCAGCGGCTGTTCACACTCACAGCCTTGCTGTTCAATTGGCAATCCAGTCAAACCTAGTCAGCTCTTCATTTTCCTGTCCACACAACCCAGCGTTCAGAAATCATTGGAATCTCTACTACAGAAATTTCCATTCATTCACTGTGAATCTGGAAATACTCTGAATCTGCATTCCAGGAAGGCTTTCGTTACACCACTGATGAATGTCCAAGTAATGCAATGCTGCTTCTTAGTGGTCTGTTCACACTCGAAACCGCGCTGTTCATTGGCTATCCACTCAATATCGGTCAGCTCTTCAATATCCTGTCCAGACTATCCAGATTCCTAAATGTTGGCAATCACCACTACAGAATGTTCCATTCAATCACGCGAATCTGGAATTCATCAGAGTCTCCACTCCTGGAAGGTTTTCGTGACACCACTGGTAAATGTCCAAGGAAGACAATGCTGGTTTTAAGCCGCCTGCTAACACACTCAGCCGTGCTGTTCAATTTGCTATCCACCCAACCCTATTCAGCTCTACATTTTCCTGTCCTCATAACCCAACCTTCAGAAATAATTGGTATCTCCTCCACAGAATGTTCCGTTCATTCACTGCGAATCTTAAATTCATCTGACTCTCAACTCCCGGCGGGTTATCGTTACACCACTTGTGAATGTCCAAGTAAGCCAATGCTGGTTTTCAGTGGCCTGTTCATACTAAGAGACGTGCTGTTCATTTGGCTATCCACTCCACCCTGTTCAGCTCTACATTCTCGTGTCCACAAAACCCAGCCTTCAGAAATCATTGGAATCACCACTAGAGAATGTTCCATTCATTCACTGCGAATCTGGAATTCCTCTGAACCTCCACTCCTGGCAGGTTTTCGTTACGCCACTGGTGAATGTCCAAGTAACTCAATACTGGTTTTCAGAGGCATGTTCAACTCGCAGAAGTGCTGTTCAATGGGCTATCCACTCAATATTGGTCAGCTCTTCATTTTCCTCTCCACACAAACCAGCCTTCAGAAATCATTGGGCTCTCCACTACAGACTGTTCCATTCATTCACTGCGATTCTGCAATTCATCTGACTCTCCGCTCCAGGCAGGTTTTCATTACAGCACTGGTGAATGACCAAGTAATCCAATGCTGGTTTTCAGCCGCCTTTTCACACTCGCAGTGTGCTGTTCAATTGTCTATCCACTCAAACCTGGTCAGCCTTTCATTTTCTTTTCCACAATATCAGACTTCAGAAATCATTGGAATCGCCAGTACAGAATGTTCCATTCATTCACTGCCAATCTGGAATTCATCTGAATCTGCACTCCAGGTAGGCTTTCATTACACCACTTATGAATGTCCAAGTAACACAATGCTGGTTTTCAGCGGTCTGTTCACACTCTAAGCCCTGCTTTTTACTGGGTATCCACACAACTGTGGTCAGCTCTTCATTTTCATGTCCAAACAATCCAGACTTGAGAAATCATTGCAATCTCCAGTACAGAATGTTCCATTCATTCACTGCGAATCTGGAATTCAACTGAATCTCCACTACCTGCAGATTTATCTTACACCACTTGTGAATGTCCAAGTAAAACAATGCTGGTTTTCAGAGGCCTGTTCATGTTCGCAGTCGTGCTGTTCAATTGGCTATCCACTCGACCTGTTTTGCTCCTCATTTTCCTGTGCACACAACCCAGCCTTCAGAAATCATTGTAATCTCCACTACAGGATGTTCCATTCATTCACTGGGAATCTGGAATTCATCTGAATCTGCACTCCACGCAGGCTTTCGTTACACCACTGCTGAAAGTCGAAGTAATGCAATACTGGTTTTCAGTGGTCTGTTCACATTCGAAGCCGAGGCTTTTTACAGGCTATCCACTCAACACTGGTCAGCTCTTCATTTTCGTGTCCCCACAATCCAGATTTCAGAAATCATTGCAATCTCCACTACAGAATGTTCCATTCATTCACTGCGAGTCTGGAGTTTATCTGATTCTCCACTCCCGCCTGGTTAACATTACACCACTTGTGAATGTCCAAGTAAGCCAATGCTGGTTTTCAGAGGCCTGTTCATACTCGCAGCCGTGCTGTTTAATTGACAATTCACTCCACCCTGTTCAGCTCTTCATTGTCCCACCACACTACCAGCCTTCAGAAATCTTTGTTATCTCCACTACAGAATGTTCCATTCATTCACTGCGAATCTGGAATTCATCTGACTCTCAACTCCACGCAGGTTTTCATTACACCACTGTTGAATGTCCAAGTAACCCAATGCTGGTTTTCAGCGGCCTGTTCATATTCGCAGCCCTGCTGTTTACTTGGCTATCGATTCAAGCCTGGTCAGCTCTTCATTTTCCTGTCCACACAACACAGGCTTCAGAAATCATTGGAATCTCCTCTACAGAATGTTCCATTCATTCACTGCGAATGTGGAATTCAACTGACTCTCCACTCCATGCAGGTTTTCCTTACACCACTGATGAATGTCCAAGTAACCCAATGCTGGTTTTCAGCTGCATGTTCACACTCGCAGCCATGCTATACAATTGGCTTTCCACTAAATCCTGATTAGTTCTTGATTTTCCTTCCACACGACCCAGCCTTCAGAAATCGTTGGAATCTCCACTAGAGAATGTTCCATTCATTCACTGCGAATCTGGAATTCCTCTGAACCTCCACTCCCGGCAGGTTTTCGTTACACCACTGTTGAATGTCCAAGTAACCCAATGTTTTAAGTGTTTTCTTCACAAGCGCAGTGGTGCTGTTCAATTGGCTATCCACTCAACCCTGGCCAGCTCTACATTTTCCTGTCCACACCACAGAGACTGGAGAAATCATTGTTATCTCCACTACAGAATGTTCCATTCATTCACAGCGAATCTGGAATTCATCTGAATCTCCACTCCCGGCAGGTTTTCGTGACACCACTGGTAAATATCCAAGTAAGCCAATGCTGGTTTTAAGTTGGCCTGCTCATACTCTCAGCCGTGCTGTTCAATTTGCTATCCACTCAACCCTCTTCAGCTCCATTTTCCTGTCCACATAACCCAAACTTCAGAAACAATTGGTATCTCCTCCACAGAATGTTCCATTCATTGACGGCAAATCTGAAATTCATCTAATTCTCAACTCCCGTCAGGTTTTCGTTACACCACTTGTGAATGTCCAATTAAGCCAAAGCTGGTTTTCAGTGGCCTGTTCTTACTACGAGACGTGCTGTTCATTTGGCTATCCATTCCACCCTGTTCAGCTCTACATTTTCGTGTCCACAAAACCCAGCCTTCAGAAATCATTGGAATCACCACTAGAGAATGTTCCATTCATTCACTGCGAATCTGGAATTCATCTGAATCTCCACTCCCGGCAGGTTTTCATTGCACCACTGCTGAATGTTCAAGTAACGCAATGATGGTTTTCAGCGGTCTATTCACACTCGAACCCGTGCTGTTCACGGTCTAGCGACTCAACACTGGTGAGTTCTTCTTTTTCCAGTTCAGACAATACAAACCTCAGAAACCATTGCAATCTACACTACAGAATGTTTCATTCATTCAGGCGAATCTTGAATTCATCTTGTTCTCCACTCCCAGCAGGTTTTCGTTTCACCACTGGTGAATGTCCAAGCAACCCAAGGCTGGTTTCAGCTGCGTGTTAACACTCGCAGCCGTGCTGTTCAATTGGCTATCCAGTGAACGCTGGTTAGCTCTTGATTTTCCTTCCACACACCGAGCCTTCAGAAATCATTCTTATCTCCACTTCAGAATGTTCCATTCGTTCCCTGCGAATCTGGAATTCCTCTGACTCTCCACACCAGGCAGATTTTCCTAACAACACTGGTGAATGACCAGGTAATCCAATGCTGGTTTTCAGCGGCTGTTCACACTCACAGCCTTGCTGTTCAATTGGCAATCCAGTCAAACCTAGTCAGCTCTTCATTTTCCTGTCCACACAACCCAGCGTTCAGAAATCATTGGAATCTCTACTACAGAAATTTCCATTCATTCACTGTGAATCTGGAAATACTCTGAATCTGCATTCCAGGAAGGCTTTCGTTACACCACTGATGAATGTCCAAGTAATGCAATGCTGCTTCTTAGTGGTCTGTTCACACTCGAAACCACGCTGTTCATTGGCTATCCACTCAATATCGGTCAGCTCTTCAATATCCTGTCCAGACTATCCAGATTCCTAAATGTTGGCAATCACCACTACAGAATGTTCCATTCAATCACGTGAATCTGGAATTCATCAGAGTCTCCACTCCTGGAAGGTTTTCGTGACACCACTGGTAAATGTCCAAGGAAGACAATGCTGGTTTTAAGCCGCCTGCTAACACACTCAGCCGTGCTGTTCAATTTGCTATCCACCCAACCCTATTCAGCTCTACATTTTCCTGTCCTCATAACCCAACCTTCAGAAATAATTGGTATCTCCTCCACAGAATGTTCCGTTCATTCACTGCGAATCTTAAATTCATCTGACTCTCAACTCCTGGCGGGTTATCGTTACACCACTTGTGAATGTCCAAGTAAGCCAATGCTGGTTTTCAGTGGCCTGTTCATACTAAGAGACGTGCTGTTCATTTGGCTATCCACTCCACCCTGTTCAGCTCTACATTTTCGTGTCCACAAAACCCAGCCTTCAGAAATCATTGGAATCACCACTAGAGAATGTTCCATTCATTCACTGCGAATCTGGAATTCCTCTGAACCTCCACTCCTGGCAGGTTTTCGTTACGCCACTGGTGAATGTCCAAGTAACTCAATACTGGTTTTCAGAGGCATGTTCAACTCGCAGAAGTGCTGTTCAATGGGCTATCCACTCAATATTGGTCAGCTCTTCATTTTCCTCTCCACACAAACCAGCCTTCAGAAATCATTGGGCTCTCCACTACAGACTGTTCCATTCATTCACTGCGATTCTGCAATTCATCTGACTCTCCGCTCCAGGCAGGTTTTCATTACAGCACTGGTGAATGACCAAGTAATCCAATGCTGGTTTTCAGCCGCCTTTTCACACTCGCAGTGTGCTGTTCAATTGTCTATCCACTCAAACCTGGTCAGCCTTTCATTTTCTTTTCCACAATATCAGACTTCAGAAATCATTGGAATCGCCAGTACAGAATGTTCCATTCATTCACTGCCAATCTGGAATTCATCTGAATCTGCACTCCAGGTAGGCTTTCATTACACCACTTATGAATGTCCAAGTAACACAATGCTGGTTTTCAGCGGTCTGTTCACACTCTAAGCCCTGCTTTTTACTGGGTATCCACACAACTGTGGTCAGCTCTTCATTTTCATGTCCAAACAATCCAGACTTGAGAAATCATTGCAATCTCCAGTACAGAATGTTCCATTCATTCACTGCGAATCTGGAATTCAACTGAATCTCCACTACCTGCAGATTTATCTTACACCACTTGTGAATGTCCAAGTAAAACAATGCTGGTTTTCAGAGGCCTGTTCATGTTCGCAGTCGTGCTGTTCAATTGGCTATCCACTCAACCTGTTTTGCTCCTCATTTTCCTGTGCACACAACCCAGCCTTCAGAAATCATTGTAATCTCCACTACAGGATGTTCCATTCATTCACTGGGAATCTGGAATTCATCTGAATCTGCACTCCACGCAGGCTTTCGTTACACCACTGCTGAAAGTCGAAGTAATGCAATACTGGTTTTCAGTGGTCTGTTCACATTCGAAGCCGAGGCTTTTTACAGGCTATCCACTCAACACTGGTCAGCTCTTCATTTTCGTGTCCCCACAATCCAGATTTCAGAAATCATTGCAATCTCCACTACAGAATGTTCCATTCATTCACTGCGAGTCTGGAGTTTATCTGATTCTCCACTCCCGCCTGGTTAACATTACACCACTTGTGAATGTCCAAGTAAGCCAATGCTGGTTTTCAGAGGCCTGTTCATACTCGCAGCCGTGCTGTTTAATTGACAATTCACTCCACCCTGTTCAGCTCTTCATTGTCCCACCACACTACCAGCCTTCAGAAATCTTTGTTATCTCCACTACAGAATGTTCCATTCATTCACTGCGAATCTGGAATTCATCTGACTCTCAACTCCACGCAGGTTTTCATTACACCACTGTTGAATGTCCAAGTAACCCAATGCTGGTTTTCAGCGGCCTGTTCATATTCGCAGCCCTGCTGTTTACTTGGCTATCGATTCAAGCCTGGTCAGCTCTTCATTTTCCTGTCCACACAACACAGGCTTCAGAAATCATTGGAATCTCCACTACAGAATGTTCCATTCATTCACTGCGAATCTGGAATTCATCTGACTCTCCACTCCACGCAGGTTTTCATTACACCACTGTTGAATGTCCAAGTAACCCAATGCTGGTTTTCAGCGGCCTGTTCATATTCGCAGCCCTGCTGTTTACTTGGCTATCGATTCAAGCCTGGTCAGCTCTTCATTTTCCTGTCCACACAACACAGGCTTCAGAAATCATTGGAATCTCCTCTACAGAATGTTCCATTCATTCACTGCGAATGTGGAATTCAACTGACTCTCCACTCCATGCAGGTTTTCCTTACACCACTGATGAATGTCCAAGTAACCCAATGCTGGTTTTCAGCTGCATGTTCACACTCGCAGCCATGCTATACAATTGGCTTTCCACTAAATCCTGATTAGTTCTTGATTTTCCTTCCACACGACCCAGCCTTCAGAAATCGTTGGAATCTCCACTAGAGAATGTTCCATTCATTCACTGCGAATCTGGAATTCCTCTGAACCTCCACTCCCGGCAGGTTTTCGTTACACCACTGTTGAATGTCCAAGTAACCCAATGTTTTAAGTGTTTTCTTCACAAGCGCAGTGGTGCTGTTCAATTGGCTATCCACTCAACCCTGGCCAGCTCTACATTTTCCTGTCCACACCACAGAGACTGGAGAAATCATTGTTATCTCCACTACAGAATGTTCCATTCATTCACAGCGAATCTGGAATTCATCTGAATCTCCACTCCCGGCAGGTTTTCGTGACACCACTGGTAAATATCCAAGTAAGCCAATGCTGGTTTTAAGTTGGCCTGCTCATACTCTCAGCCGTGCTGTTCAATTTGCTATCCACTCAACCCTCTTCAGCTCCATTTTCCTGTCCACATAACCCAAACTTCAGAAACAATTGGTATCTCCTCCACAGAATGTTCCATTCATTGACGGCAAATCTGAAATTCATCTAATTCTCAACTCCCGTCAGGTTTTCGTTACACCACTTGTGAATGTCCAATTAAGCCAAAGCTGGTTTTCAGTGGCCTGTTCTTACTACGAGACGTGCTGTTCATTTGGCTATCCATTCCACCCTGTTCAGCTCTACATTTTCGTGTCCACAAAACCCAGCCTTCAGAAATCATTGGAATCACCACTAGAGAATGTTCCATTCATTCACTGCGAATCTGGAATTCATCTGAATCTCCACTCCCGGCAGGTTTTCATTGCACCACTGCTGAATGTTCAAGTAACGCAATGATGGTTTTCAGCGGTCTATTCACACTCGAACCCGTGCTGTTCACGGTCTAGCGACTCAACACTGGTGAGTTCTTCTTTTTCCAGTTCAGACAATACAAACCTCAGAAACCATTGCAATCTACACTACAGAATGTTTCATTCATTCAGGCGAATCTTGAATTCATCTTGTTCTCCACTCCCAGCAGGTTTTCGTTTCACCACTGGTGAATGTCCAAGCAACCCAAGGCTGGTTTCAGCTGCGTGTTAACACTCGCAGCCGTGCTGTTCAATTGGCTATCCAGTGAACGCTGGTTAGCTCTTGATTTTCCTTCCACACACCGAGCCTTCAGAAATCATTCTTATCTCCACTTCAGAATGTTCCATTCGTTCCCTGCGAATCTGGAATTCCTCTGACTCTCCACACCAGGCAGATTTTCCTAACAACACTGGTGAATGACCAGGTAATCCAATGCTGGTTTTCAGCGGCTGTTCACACTCACAGCCTTGCTGTTCAATTGGCAATCCAGTCAAACCTAGTCAGCTCTTCATTTTCCTGTCCACACAACCCAGCGTTCAGAAATCATTGGAATCTCTACTACAGAAATTTCCATTCATTCACTGTGAATCTGGAAATACTCTGAATCTGCATTCCAGGAAGGCTTTCGTTACACCACTGATGAATGTCCAAGTAATGCAATGCTGCTTCTTAGTGGTCTGTTCACACTCGAAACCGCGCTGTTCATTGGCTATCCACTCAATATCGGTCAGCTCTTCAATATCCTGTCCAGACTATCCAGATTCCTAAATGTTGGCAATCACCACTACAGAATGTTCCATTCAATCACGCGAATCTGGAATTCATCAGAGTCTCCACTCCTGGAAGGTTTTCGTGACACCACTGGTAAATGTCCAAGGAAGACAATGCTGGTTTTAAGCCGCCTGCTAACACACTCAGCCGTGCTGTTCAATTTGCTATCCACCCAACCCTATTCAGCTCTACATTTTCCTGTCCTCATAACCCAACCTTCAGAAATAATTGGTATCTCCTCCACAGAATGTTCCGTTCATTCACTGCGAATCTTAAATTCATCTGACTCTCAACTCCCGGCGGGTTATCGTTACACCACTTGTGAATGTCCAAGTAAGCCAATGCTGGTTTTCAGTGGCCTGTTCATACTAAGAGACGTGCTGTTCATTTGGCTATCCACTCCACCCTGTTCAGCTCTACATTTTCGTGTCCACAAAACCCAGCCTTCAGAAATCATTGGAATCACCACTAGAGAATGTTCCATTCATTCACTGCGAATCTGGAATTCCTCTGAACCTCCACTCCTGGCAGGTTTTCGTTACGCCACTGGTGAATGTCCAAGTAACTCAATACTGGTTTTCAGAGGCATGTTCAACTCGCAGAAGTGCTGTTCAATGGGCTATCCACTCAATATTGGTCAGCTCTTCATTTTCCTCTCCACACAAACCAGCCTTCAGAAATCATTGGGCTCTCCACTACAGACTGTTCCATTCATTCACTGCGATTCTGCAATTCATCTGACTCGCCGCTCCAGGCAGGTTTTCATTACAGCACTGGTGAATGACCAAGTAATCCAATGCTGGTTTTCAGCCGCCTTTTCACACTCGCAGTGTGCTGTTCAATTGTCTATCCACTCAAACCTGGTCAGCCTTTCATTTTCTTTTCCACAATATCAGACTTCAGAAATCATTGGAATCGCCAGTACAGAATGTTCCATTCATTCACTGCCAATCTGGAATTCATCTGAATCTGCACTCCAGGTAGGCTTTCATTACACCACTTATGAATGTCCAAGTAACACAATGCTGGTTTTCAGCGGTCTGTTCACACTCTAAGCCCTGCTTTTTACTGGGTATCCACACAACTGTGGTCAGCTCTTCATTTTCATGTCCAAACAATCCAGACTTGAGAAATCATTGCAATCTCCAGTACAGAATGTTCCATTCATTCACTGCGAATCTGGAATTCAACTGAATCTCCACTACCTGCAGATTTATCTTACACCACTTGTGAATGTCCAAGTAAAACAATGCTGGTTTTCAGAGGCCTGTTCATGTTCGCAGTCGTGCTGTTCAATTGGCTATCCACTCAACCTGTTTTGCTCCTCATTTTCCTGTGCACACAACCCAGCCTTCAGAAATCATTGTAATCTCCACTACAGGATGTTCCATTCATTCACTGGGAATCTGGAATTCATCTGAATCTGCACTCCACGCAGGCTTTCGTTACACCACTGCTGAAAGTCGAAGTAATGCAATACTGGTTTTCAGTGGTCTGTTCACATTCGAAGCCGAGGCTTTTTACAGGCTATCCACTCAACACTGGTCAGCTCTTCATTTTCGTGTCCCCACAATCCAGATTTCAGAAATCATTGCAATCTCCACTACAGAATGTTCCATTCATTCACTGCGAGTCTGGAGTTTATCTGATTCTCCACTCCCGCCTGGTTAACATTACACCACTTGTGAATGTCCAAGTAAGCCAATGCTGGTTTTCAGAGGCCTGTTCATACTCGCAGCCGTGCTGTTTAATTGACAATTCACTCCACCCTGTTCAGCTCTTCATTGTCCCACCACACTACCAGCCTTCAGAAATCTTTGTTATCTCCACTACAGAATGTTCCATTCATTCACTGCGAATCTGGAATTCATCTGACTCTCAACTCCACGCAGGTTTTCATTACACCACTGTTGAATGTCCAAGTAACCCAATGCTGGTTTTCAGCGGCCTGTTCATATTCGCAGCCCTGCTGTTTACTTGGCTATCGATTCAAGCCTGGTCAGCTCTTCATTTTCCTGTCCACACAACACAGGCTTCAGAAATCATTGGAATCTCCTCTACAGAATGTTCCATTCATTCACTGCGAATGTGGAATTCAACTGACTCTCCACTCCATGCAGGTTTTCCTTACACCACTGATGAATGTCCAAGTAACCCAATGCTGGTTTTCAGCTGCATGTTCACACTCGCAGCCATGCTATACAATTGGCTTTCCACTAAATCCTGATTAGTTCTTGATTTTCCTTCCACACGACCCAGCCTTCAGAAATCGTTGGAATCTCCACTAGAGAATGTTCCATTCATTCACTGCGAATCTGGAATTCCTCTGAACCTCCACTCCCGGCAGGTTTTCGTTACACCACTGTTGAATGTCCAAGTAACCCAATGTTTTAAGTGTTTTCTTCACAAGCGCAGTGGTGCTGTTCAATTGGCTATCCACTCAACCCTGGCCAGCTCTACATTTTCCTGTCCACACCACAGAGACTGGAGAAATCATTGTTATCTCCACTACAGAATGTTCCATTCATTCACAGCGAATCTGGAATTCATCTGAATCTCCACTCCCGGCAGGTTTTCGTGACACCACTGGTAAATATCCAAGTAAGCCAATGCTGGTTTTAAGTGGCCTGCTCATACTCTCAGCCGTGCTGTTCAATTTGCTATCCACTCAACCCTCTTCAGCTCCATTTTCCTGTCCACATAACCCAAACTTCAGAAACAATTGGTATCTCCTCCACAGAATGTTCCATTCATTGACGGCAAATCTGAAATTCATCTAATTCTCAACTCCCGTCAGGTTTTCGTTACACCACTTGTGAATGTCCAATTAAGCCAAAGCTGGTTTTCAGTGGCCTGTTCTTACTACGAGACGTGCTGTTCATTTGGCTATCCATTCCACCCTGTTCAGCTCTACATTTTCGTGTCCACAAAACCCAGCCTTCAGAAATCATTGGAATCACCACTAGAGAATGTTCCATTCATTCACTGCGAATCTGGAATTCATCTGAATCTCCACTCCCGGCAGGTTTTCATTGCACCACTGCTGAATGTTCAAGTAACGCAATGATGGTTTTCAGCGGTCTATTCACACTCGAACCCGTGCTGTTCACGGTCTAGCGACTCAACACTGGTGAGTTCTTCTTTTTCCAGTTCAGACAATACAAACCTCAGAAACCATTGCAATCTACACTACAGAATGTTTCATTCATTCAGGCGAATCTTGAATTCATCTTGTTCTCCACTCCCAGCAGGTTTTCGTTTCACCACTGGTGAATGTCCAAGCAACCCAAGGCTGGTTTCAGCTGCGTGTTAACACTCGCAGCCGTGCTGTTCAATTGGCTATCCAGTGAACGCTGGTTAGCTCTTGATTTTCCTTCCACACACCGAGCCTTCAGAAATCATTCTTATCTCCACTTCAGAATGTTCCATTCGTTCCCTGCGAATCTGGAATTCCTCTGACTCTCCACACCAGGCAGATTTTCCTAACAACACTGGTGAATGACCAGGTAATCCAATGCTGGTTTTCAGCGGCTGTTCACACTCACAGCCTTGCTGTTCAATTGGCAATCCAGTCAAACCTAGTCAGCTCTTCATTTTCCTGTCCACACAACCCAGCGTTCAGAAATCATTGGAATCTCTACTACAGAAATTTCCATTCATTCACTGTGAATCTGGAAATACTCTGAATCTGCATTCCAGGAAGGCTTTCGTTACACCACTGATGAATGTCCAAGTAATGCAATGCTGCTTCTTAGTGGTCTGTTCACACTCGAAACCGTGCTGTTCATTGGCTATCCACTCAATATCGGTCAGCTCTTCAATATCCTGTCCAGACTATCCAGATTCCTAAATGTTGGCAATCACCACTACAGAATGTTCCATTCAATCACGCGAATCTGGAATTCATCAGAGTCTCCACTCCTGGAAGGTTTTCGTGACACCACTGGTAAATGTCCAAGGAAGACAATGCTGGTTTTAAGCCGCCTGCTAACACACTCAGCCGTGCTGTTCAATTTGCTATCCACCCAACCCTATTCAGCTCTACATTTTCCTGTCCTCATAACCCAACCTTCAGAAATAATTGGTATCTCCTCCACAGAATGTTCCGTTCATTCACTGCGAATCTTAAATTCATCTGACTCTCAACTCCCGGCGGGTTATCGTTACACCACTTGTGAATGTCCAAGTAAGCCAATGCTGGTTTTCAGTGGCCTGTTCATACTAAGAGACGTGCTGTTCATTTGGCTATCCACTCCACCCTGTTCAGCTCTACATTTTCGTGTCCACAAAACCCAGCCTTCAGAAATCATTGGAATCACCACTAGAGAATGTTCCATTCATTCACTGCGAATCTGGAATTCCTCTGAACCTCCACTCCTGGCAGGTTTTCGTTACGCCACTGGTGAATGTCCAAGTAACTCAATACTGGTTTTCAGAGGCATGTTCAACTCGCAGAAGTGCTGTTCAATGGGCTATCCACTCAATATTGGTCAGCTCTTCATTTTCCTCTCCACACAAACCAGCCTTCAGAAATCATTGGGCTCTCCACTACAGACTGTTCCATTCATTCACTGCGATTCTGCAATTCATCTGACTCGCCGCTCCAGGCAGGTTTTCATTACAGCACTGGTGAATGACCAAGTAATCCAATGCTGGTTTTCAGCCGCCTTTTCACACTCGCAGTGTGCTGTTCAATTGTCTATCCACTCAAACCTGGTCAGCCTTTCATTTTCTTTTCCACAATATCAGACTTCAGAAATCATTGGAATCGCCAGTACAGAATGTTCCATTCATTCACTGCCAATCTGGAATTCATCTGAATCTGCACTCCAGGTAGGCTTTCATTACACCACTTATGAATGTCCAAGTAACACAATGCTGGTTTTCAGCGGTCTGTTCACACTCTAAGCCCTGCTTTTTACTGGGTATCCACACAACTGTGGTCAGCTCTTCATTTTCATGTCCAAACAATCCAGACTTGAGAAATCATTGCAATCTCCAGTACAGAATGTTCCATTCATTCACTGCGAATCTGGAATTCAACTGAATCTCCACTACCTGCAGATTTATCTTACACCACTTGTGAATGTCCAAGTAAAACAATGCTGGTTTTCAGAGGCCTGTTCATGTTCGCAGTCGTGCTGTTCAATTGGCTATCCACTCAACCTGTTTTGCTCCTCATTTTCCTGTGCACACAACCCAGCCTTCAGAAATCATTGTAATCTCCACTACAGGATGTTCCATTCATTCACTGGGAATCTGGAATTCATCTGAATCTGCACTCCACGCAGGCTTTCGTTACACCACTGCTGAAAGTCGAAGTAATGCAATACTGGTTTTCAGTGGTCTGTTCACATTCGAAGCCGAGGCTTTTTACAGGCTATCCACTCAACACTGGTCAGCTCTTCATTTTCGTGTCCCCACAATCCAGATTTCAGAAATCATTGCAATCTCCACTACAGAATGTTCCATTCATTCACTGCGAGTCTGGAGTTTATCTGATTCTCCACTCCCGCCTGGTTAACATTACACCACTTGTGAATGTCCAAGTAAGCCAATGCTGGTTTTCAGAGGCCTGTTCATACTCGCAGCCGTGCTGTTTAATTGACAATTCACTCCACCCTGTTCAGCTCTTCATTGTCCCACCACACTACCAGCCTTCAGAAATCTTTGTTATCTCCACTACAGAATGTTCCATTCATTCACTGCGAATCTGGAATTCATCTGACTCTCAACTCCACGCAGGTTTTCATTACACCACTGTTGAATGTCCAAGTAACCCAATGCTGGTTTTCAGCGGCCTGTTCATATTCGCAGCCCTGCTGTTTACTTGGCTATCGATTCAAGCCTGGTCAGCTCTTCATTTTCCTGTCCACACAACACAGGCTTCAGAAATCATTGGAATCTCCTCTACAGAATGTTCCATTCATTCACTGCGAATGTGGAATTCAACTGACTCTCCACTCCATGCAGGTTTTCCTTACACCACTGATGAATGTCCAAGTAACCCAATGCTGGTTTTCAGCTGCATGTTCACACTCGCAGCCATGCTATACAATTGGCTTTCCACTAAATCCTGATTAGTTCTTGATTTTCCTTCCACACGACCCAGCCTTCAGAAATCGTTGGAATCTCCACTAGAGAATGTTCCATTCATTCACTGCGAATCTGGAATTCCTCTGAACCTCCACTCCCGGCAGGTTTTCGTTACACCACTGTTGAATGTCCAAGTAACCCAATGTTTTAAGTGTTTTCTTCACAAGCGCAGTGGTGCTGTTCAATTGGCTATCCACTCAACCCTGGCCAGCTCTACATTTTCCTGTCCACACCACAGAGACTGGAGAAATCATTGTTATCTCCACTACAGAATGTTCCATTCATTCACAGCGAATCTGGAATTCATCTGAATCTCCACTCCCGGCAGGTTTTCGTGACACCACTGGTAAATATCCAAGTAAGCCAATGCTGGTTTTAAGTTGGCCTGCTCATACTCTCAGCCGTGCTGTTCAATTTGCTATCCACTCAACCCTCTTCAGCTCCATTTTCCTGTCCACATAACCCAAACTTCAGAAACAATTGGTATCTCCTCCACAGAATGTTCCATTCATTGACGGCAAATCTGAAATTCATCTAATTCTCAACTCCCGTCAGGTTTTCGTTACACCACTTGTGAATGTCCAATTAAGCCAAAGCTGGTTTTCAGTGGCCTGTTCTTACTACGAGACGTGCTGTTCATTTGGCTATCCATTCCACCCTGTTCAGCTCTACATTTTCGTGTCCACAAAACCCAGCCTTCAGAAATCATTGGAATCACCACTAGAGAATGTTCCATTCATTCACTGCGAATCTGGAATTCATCTGAATCTCCACTCCCGGCAGGTTTTCATTGCACCACTGCTGAATGTTCAAGTAACGCAATGATGGTTTTCAGCGGTCTATTCACACTCGAACCCGTGCTGTTCACGGTCTAGCGACTCAACACTGGTGAGTTCTTCTTTTTCCAGTTCAGACAATACAAACCTCAGAAACCATTGCAATCTACACTACAGAATGTTTCATTCATTCAGGCGAATCTTGAATTCATCTTGTTCTCCACTCCCAGCAGGTTTTCGTTTCACCACTGGTGAATGTCCAAGCAACCCAAGGCTGGTTTCAGCTGCGTGTTAACACTCGCAGCCGTGCTGTTCAATTGGCTATCCAGTGAACGCTGGTTAGCTCTTGATTTTCCTTCCACACACCGAGCCTTCAGAAATCATTCTTATCTCCACTTCAGAATGTTCCATTCGTTCCCTGCGAATCTGGAATTCCTCTGACTCTCCACACCAGGCAGATTTTCCTAACAACACTGGTGAATGACCAGGTAATCCAATGCTGGTTTTCAGCGGCTGTTCACACTCACAGCCTTGCTGTTCAATTGGCAATCCAGTCAAACCTAGTCAGCTCTTCATTTTCCTGTCCACACAACCCAGCGTTCAGAAATCATTGGAATCTCTACTACAGAAATTTCCATTCATTCACTGTGAATCTGGAAATACTCTGAATCTGCATTCCAGGAAGGCTTTCGTTACACCACTGATGAATGTCCAAGTAATGCAATGCTGCTTCTTAGTGGTCTGTTCACACTCGAAACCGTGCTGTTCATTGGCTATCCACTCAATATCGGTCAGCTCTTCAATATCCTGTCCAGACTATCCAGATTCCTAAATGTTGGCAATCACCACTACAGAATGTTCCATTCAATCACGCGAATCTGGAATTCATCAGAGTCTCCACTCCTGGAAGGTTTTCGTGACACCACTGGTAAATGTCCAAGGAAGACAATGCTGGTTTTAAGCCGCCTGCTAACACACTCAGCCGTGCTGTTCAATTTGCTATCCACCCAACCCTATTCAGCTCTACATTTTCCTGTCCTCATAACCCAACCTTCAGAAATAATTGGTATCTCCTCCACAGAATGTTCCGTTCATTCACTCCGAATCTTAAATTCATCTGACTCTCAACTCCCGGCGGGTTATCGTTACACCACTTGTGAATGTCCAAGTAAGCCAATGCTGGTTTTCAGTGGCCTGTTCATACTAAGAGACGTGCTGTTCATTTGGCTATCCACTCCACCCTGTTCAGCTCTACATTTTCGTGTCCACAAAACCCAGCCTTCAGAAATCATTGGAATCACCACTAGAGAATGTTCCATTCATTCACTGCGAATCTGGAATTCCTCTGAACCTCCACTCCTGGCAGGTTTTCGTTACGCCACTGGTGAATGTCCAAGTAACTCAATACTGGTTTTCAGAGGCATGTTCAACTCGCAGAAGTGCTGTTCAATGGGCTATCCACTCAATATTGGTCAGCTCTTCATTTTCCTCTCCACACAAACCAGCCTTCAGAAATCATTGGGCTCTCCACTACAGACTGTTCCATTCATTCACTGCGATTCTGCAATTCATCTGACTCGCCGCTCCAGGCAGGTTTTCATTACAGCACTGGTGAATGACCAAGTAATCCAATGCTGGTTTTCAGCCGCCTTTTCACACTCGCAGTGTGCTGTTCAATTGTCTATCCACTCAAACCTGGTCAGCCTTTCATTTTCTTTTCCACAATATCAGACTTCAGAAATCATTGGAATCGCCAGTACAGAATGTTCCATTCATTCACTGCCAATCTGGAATTCATCTGAATCTGCACTCCAGGTAGGCTTTCATTACACCACTTATGAATGTCCAAGTAACACAATGCTGGTTTTCAGCGGTCTGTTCACACTCTAAGCCCTGCTTTTTACTGGGTATCCACACAACTGTGGTCAGCTCTTCATTTTCATGTCCAAACAATCCAGACTTGAGAAATCATTGCAATCTCCAGTACAGAATGTTCCATTCATTCACTGCGAATCTGGAATTCAACTGAATCTCCACTACCTGCAGATTTATCTTACACCACTTGTGAATGTCCAAGTAAAACAATGCTGGTTTTCAGAGGCCTGTTCATGTTCGCAGTCGTGCTGTTCAATTGGCTATCCACTCAACCTGTTTTGCTCCTCATTTTCCTGTGCACACAACCCAGCCTTCAGAAATCATTGTAATCTCCACTACAGGATGTTCCATTCATTCACTGGGAATCTGGAATTCATCTGAATCTGCACTCCACGCAGGCTTTCGTTACACCACTGCTGAAAGTCGAAGTAATGCAATACTGGTTTTCAGTGGTCTGTTCACATTCGAAGCCGAGGCTTTTTACAGGCTATCCACTCAACACTGGTCAGCTCTTCATTTTCGTGTCCCCACAATCCAGATTTCAGAAATCATTGCAATCTCCACTACAGAATGTTCCATTCATTCACTGCGAGTCTGGAGTTTATCTGATTCTCCACTCCCGCCTGGTTAACATTACACCACTTGTGAATGTCCAAGTAAGCCAATGCTGGTTTTCAAAGGCCTGTTCATACTCGCAGCCGTGCTGTTTAATTGACAATTCACTCCACCCTGTTCAGCTCTTCATTGTCCCACCACACTACCAGCCTTCAGAAATCTTTGTTATCTCCACTACAGAATGTTCCATTCATTCACTGCGAATCTGGAATTCATCTGACTCTCAACTCCACGCAGGTTTTCATTACACCACTGTTGAATGTCCAAGTAACCCAATGCTGGTTTTCAGCGGCCTGTTCATATTCGCAGCCCTGCTGTTTACTTGGCTATCGATTCAAGCCTGGTCAGCTCTTCATTTTCCTGTCCACACAACACAGGCTTCAGAAATCATTGGAATCTCCTCTACAGAATGTTCCATTCATTCACTGCGAATGTGGAATTCAACTGACTCTCCACTCCATGCAGGTTTTCCTTACACCACTGATGAATGTCCAAGTAACCCAATGCTGGTTTTCAGCTGCATGTTCACACTCGCAGCCATGCTATACAATTGGCTTTCCACTAAATCCTGATTAGTTCTTGATTTTCCTTCCACACGACCCAGCCTTCAGAAATCGTTGGAATCTCCACTAGAGAATGTTCCATTCATTCACTGCGAATCTGGAATTCCTCTGAACCTCCACTCCCGGCAGGTTTTCGTTACACCACTGTTGAATGTCCAAGTAACCCAATGTTTTAAGTGTTTTCTTCACAAGCGCAGTGGTGCTGTTCAATTGGCTATCCACTCAACCCTGGCCAGCTCTACATTTTCCTGTCCACACCACAGAGACTGGAGAAATCATTGTTATCTCCACTACAGAATGTTCCATTCATTCACAGCGAATCTGGAATTCATCTGAATCTCCACTCCCGGCAGGTTTTCGTGACACCACTGGTAAATATCCAAGTAAGCCAATGCTGGTTTTAAGTTGGCCTGCTCATACTCTCAGCCGTGCTGTTCAATTTGCTATCCACTCAACCCTCTTCAGCTCCATTTTCCTGTCCACATAACCCAAACTTCAGAAACAATTGGTATCTCCTCCACAGAATGTTCCATTCATTGACGGCAAATCTGAAATTCATCTAATTCTCAACTCCCGTCAGGTTTTCGTTACACCACTTGTGAATGTCCAATTAAGCCAAAGCTGGTTTTCAGTGGCCTGTTCTTACTACGAGACGTGCTGTTCATTTGGCTATCCATTCCACCCTGTTCAGCTCTACATTTTCGTGTCCACAAAACCCAGCCTTCAGAAATCATTGGAATCACCACTAGAGAATGTTCCATTCATTCACTGCGAATCTGGAATTCATCTGAATCTCCACTCCCGGCAGGTTTTCATTGCACCACTGCTGAATGTTCAAGTAACGCAATGATGGTTTTCAGCGGTCTATTCACACTCGAACCCGTGCTGTTCACGGTCTAGCGACTCAACACTGGTGAGTTCTTCTTTTTCCAGTTCAGACAATACAAACCTCAGAAACCATTGCAATCTACACTACAGAATGTTTCATTCATTCAGGCGAATCTTGAATTCATCTTGTTCTCCACTCCCAGCAGGTTTTCGTTTCACCACTGGTGAATGTCCAAGCAACCCAAGGCTGGTTTCAGCTGCGTGTTAACACTCGCAGCCGTGCTGTTCAATTGGCTATCCAGTGAACGCTGGTTAGCTCTTGATTTTCCTTCCACACACCGAGCCTTCAGAAATCATTCTTATCTCCACTTCAGAGTGTTCCATTCGTTCCCTGCGAATCTGGAATTCCTCTGACTCTCCACACCAGGCAGATTTTCCTAACAACACTGGTGAATGACCAGGTAATCCAATGCTGGTTTTCAGCGGCTGTTCACACTCACAGCCTTGCTGTTCAATTGGCAATCCAGTCAAACCTAGTCAGCTCTTCATTTTCCTGTCCACACAACCCAGCGTTCAGAAATCATTGGAATCTCTACTACAGAAATTTCCATTCATTCACTGTGAATCTGGAAATACTCTGAATCTGCATTCCAGGAAGGCTTTCGTTACACCACTGATGAATGTCCAAGTAATGCAATGCTGCTTCTTAGTGGTCTGTTCACACTCGAAACCGTGCTGTTCATTGGCTATCCACTCAATATCGGTCAGCTCTTCAATATCCTGTCCAGACTATCCAGATTCCTAAATGTTGGCAATCACCACTACAGAATGTTCCATTCAATCACGCGAATCTGGAATTCATCAGAGTCTCCACTCCTGGAAGGTTTTCGTGACACCACTGGTAAATGTCCAAGGAAGACAATGCTGGTTTTAAGCCGCCTGCTAACACACTCAGCCGTGCTGTTCAATTTGCTATCCACCCAACCCTATTCAGCTCTACATTTTCCTGTCCTCATAACCCAACCTTCAGAAATAATTGGTATCTCCTCCACAGAATGTTCCGTTCATTCACTGCGAATCTTAAATTCATCTGACTCTCAACTCCCGGCGGGTTATCGTTACACCACTTGTGAATGTCCAAGTAAGCCAATGCTGGTTTTCAGTGGCCTGTTCATACTAAGAGACGTGCTGTTCATTTGGCTATCCACTCCACCCTGTTCAGCTCTACATTTTCGTGTCCACAAAACCCAGCCTTCAGAAATCATTGGAATCACCACTAGAGAATGTTCCATTCATTCACTGCGAATCTGGAATTCCTCTGAACCTCCACTCCTGGCAGGTTTTCGTTACGCCACTGGTGAATGTCCAAGTAACTCAATACTGGTTTTCAGAGGCATGTTCAACTCGCAGAAGTGCTGTTCAATGGGCTATCCACTCAATATTGGTCAGCTCTTCATTTTCCTCTCCACACAAACCAGCCTTCAGAAATCATTGGGCTCTCCACTACAGACTGTTCCATTCATTCACTGCGATTCTGCAATTCATCTGACTCTCCGCTCCAGGCAGGTTTTCATTACAGCACTGGTGAATGACCAAGTAATCCAATGCTGGTTTTCAGCCGCCTTTTCACACTCGCAGTGTGCTGTTCAATTGTCTATCCACTCAAACCTGGTCAGCCTTTCATTTTCTTTTCCACAATATCAGACTTCAGAAATCATTGGAATCGCCAGTACAGAATGTTCCATTCATTCACTGCCAATCTGGAATTCATCTGAATCTGCACTCCAGGTAGGCTTTCATTACACCACTTATGAATGTCCAAGTAACACAATGCTGGTTTTCAGCGGTCTGTTCACACTCTAAGCCCTGCTTTTTACTGGGTATCCACACAACTGTGGTCAGCTCTTCATTTTCATGTCCAAACAATCCAGACTTGAGAAATCATTGCAATCTCCAGTACAGAATGTTCCATTCATTCACTGCGAATCTGGAATTCAACTGAATCTCCACTACCTGCAGATTTATCTTACACCACTTGTGAATGTCCAAGTAAAACAATGCTGGTTTTCAGAGGCCTGTTCATGTTCGCAGTCGTGCTGTTCAATTGGCTATCCACTCAACGTGTTTTGCTCCTCATTTTCCTGTGCACACAACCCAGCCTTCAGAAATCATTGTAATCTCCACTACAGGATGTTCCATTCATTCACTGGGAATCTGGAATTCATCTGAATCTGCACTCCACGCAGGCTTTCGTTACACCACTGCTGAAAGTCGAAGTAATGCAATACTGGTTTTCAGTGGTCTGTTCACATTCGAAGCCGAGGCTTTTTACAGGCTATCCACTCAACACTGGTCAGCTCTTCATTTTCGTGTCCCCACAATCCAGATTTCAGAAATCATTGCAATCTCCACTACAGAATGTTCCATTCATTCACTGCGAGTCTGGAGTTTATCTGATTCTCCACTCCCGCCTGGTTAACATTACACCACTTGTGAATGTCCAAGTAAGCCAATGCTGGTTTTCAGAGGCCTGTTCATACTCGCAGCCGTGCTGTTTAATTGACAATTCACTCCACCCTGTTCAGCTCTTCATTGTCCCACCACACTACCAGCCTTCAGAAATCTTTGTTATCTCCACTACAGAATGTTCCATTCATTCACTGCGAATCTGGAATTCATCTGACTCTCAACTCCACGCAGGTTTTCATTACACCACTGTTGAATGTCCAAGTAACCCAATGCTGGTTTTCAGCGGCCTGTTCATATTCGCAGCCCTGCTGTTTACTTGGCTATCGATTCAAGCCTGGTCAGCTCTTCATTTTCCTGTCCACACAACACAGGCTTCAGAAATCATTGGAATCTCCTCTACAGAATGTTCCATTCATTCACTGCGAATGTGGAATTCAACTGACTCTCCACTCCATGCAGGTTTTCCTTACACCACTGATGAATGTCCAAGTAACCCAATGCTGGTTTTCAGCTGCATGTTCACACTCGCAGCCATGCTATACAATTGGCTTTCCACTAAATCCTGATTAGTTCTTGATTTTCCTTCCACACGACCCAGCCTTCAGAAATCGTTGGAATCTCCACTAGAGAATGTTCCATTCATTCACTGCGAATCTGGAATTCCTCTGAACCTCCACTCCCGGCAGGTTTTCGTTACACCACTGTTGAATGTCCAAGTAACCCAATGTTTTAAGTGTTTTCTTCACAAGCGCAGTGGTGCTGTTCAATTGGCTATCCACTCAACCCTGGCCAGCTCTACATTTTCCTGTCCACACCACAGAGACTGGAGAAATCATTGTTATCTCCACTACAGAATGTTCCATTCATTCACAGCGAATCTGGAATTCATCTGAATCTCCACTCCCGGCAGGTTTTCGTGACACCACTGGTAAATATCCAAGTAAGCCAATGCTGGTTTTAAGTGGCCTGCTCATACTCTCAGCCGTGCTGTTCAATTTGCTATCCACTCCACCCTCTTCAGCTCCATTTTCCTGTCCACATAACCCAAACTTCAGAAACAATTGGTATCTCCTCCACAGAATGTTCCATTCATTGACGGCAAATCTGAAATTCATCTAATTCTCAACTCCCGTCAGGTTTTCGTTACACCACTTGTGAATGTCCAATTAAGCCAAAGCTGGTTTTCAGTGGCCTGTTCTTACTACGAGACGTGCTGTTCATTTGGCTATCCATTCCACCCTGTTCAGCTCTACATTTTCGTGTCCACAAAACCCAGCCTTCAGAAATCATTGGAATCACCACTAGAGAATGTTCCATTCATTCACTGCGAATCTGGAATTCATCTGAATCTCCACTCCCGGCAGGTTTTCATTGCACCACTGCTGAATGTTCAAGTAACGCAATGATGGTTTTCAGCGGTCTATTCACACTCGAACCCGTGCTGTTCACGGCCTAGCGACTCAACACTGGTGAGTTCTTCTTTTTCCAGTTCAGACAATACAAACCTCAGAAACCATTGCAATCTACACTACAGAATGTTTCATTCATTCAGGCGAATCTTGAATTCATCTTGTTCTCCACTCCCAGCAGGTTTTCGTTTCACCACTGGTGAATGTCCAAGCAACCCAAGGCTGGTTTCAGCTGCGTGTTAACACTCGCAGCCGTGCTGTTCAATTGGCTATCCAGTGAACGCTGGTTAGCTCTTGATTTTCCTTCCACACACCGAGCCTTCAGAAATCATTCTTATCTCCACTTCAGAATGTTCCATTCGTTCCCTGCGAATCTGGAATTCCTCTGACTCTCCACACCAGGCAGATTTTCCTAACAACACTGGTGAATGACCAGGTAATCCAATGCTGGTTTTCAGCGGCTGTTCACACTCACAGCCTTGCTGTTCAATTGGCAATCCAGTCAAACCTAGTCAGCTCTTCATTTTCCTGTCCACACAACCCAGCGTTCAGAAATCATTGGAATCTCTACTACAGAAATTTCCATTCATTCACTGTGAATCTGGAAATACTCTGAATCTGCATTCCAGGAAGGCTTTCGTTACACCACTGATGAATGTCCAAGTAATGCAATGCTGCTTCTTAGTGGTCTGTTCACACTCGAAACCGTGCTGTTCATTGGCTATCCACTCAATATCGGTCAGCTCTTCAATATCCTGTCCAGACTATCCAGATTCCTAAATGTTGGCAATCACCACTACAGAATGTTCCATTCAATCACGCGAATCTGGAATTCATCAGAGTCTCCACTCCTGGAAGGTTTTCGTGACACCACTGGTAAATGTCCAAGGAAGACAATGCTGGTTTTAAGCCGCCTGCTAACACACTCAGCCGTGCTGTTCAATTTGCTATCCACCCAACCCTATTCAGCTCTACATTTTCCTGTCCTCATAACCCAACCTTCAGAAATAATTGGTATCTCCTCCACAGAATGTTCCGTTCATTCACTGCGAATCTTAAATTCATCTGACTCTCAACTCCCGGCGGGTTATCGTTACACCACTTGTGAATGTCCAAGTAAGCCAATGCTGGTTTTCAGTGGCCTGTTCATACTAAGAGACGTGCTGTTCATTTGGCTATCCACTCCACCCTGTTCAGCTCTACATTTTCGTGTCCACAAAACCCAGCCTTCAGAAATCATTGGAATCACCACTAGAGAATGTTCCATTCATTCACTGCGAATCTGGAATTCCTCTGAACCTCCACTCCTGGCAGGTTTTCGTTACGCCACTGGTGAATGTCCAAGTAACTCAATACTGGTTTTCAGAGGCATGTTCAACTCGCAGAAGTGCTGTTCAATGGGCTATCCACTCAATATTGGTCAGCTCTTCATTTTCCTCTCCACACAAACCAGCCTTCAGAAATCATTGGGCTCTCCACTACAGACTGTTCCATTCATTCACTGCGATTCTGCAATTCATCTGACTCTCCGCTCCAGGCAGGTTTTCATTACAGCACTGGTGAATGACCAAGTAATCCAATGCTGGTTTTCAGCCGCCTTTTCACACTCGCAGTGTGCTGTTCAATTGTCTATCCACTCAAACCTGGTCAGCCTTTCATTTTCTTTTCCACAATATCAGACTTCAGAAATCATTGGAATCGCCAGTACAGAATGTTCCATTCATTCACTGCCAATCTGGAATTCATCTGAATCTGCACTCCAGGTAGGCTTTCATTACACCACTTATGAATGTCCAAGTAACACAATGCTGGTTTTCAGCGGTCTGTTCACACTCTAAGCCCTGCTTTTTACTGGGTATCCACACAACTGTGGTCAGCTCTTCATTTTCATGTCCAAACAATCCAGACTTGAGAAATCATTGCAATCTCCAGTACAGAATGTTCCATTCATTCACTGCGAATCTGGAATTCAACTGAATCTCCACTACCTGCAGATTTATCTTACACCACTTGTGAATGTCCAAGTAAAACAATGCTGGTTTTCAGAGGCCTGTTCATGTTCGCAGTCGTGCTGTTCAATTGGCTATCCACTCAACCTGTTTTGCTCCTCATTTTCCTGTGCACACAACCCAGCCTTCAGAAATCATTGTAATCTCCACTACAGGATGTTCCATTCATTCACTGGGAATCTGGAATTCATCTGAATCTGCACTCCACGCAGGCTTTCGTTACACCACTGCTGAAAGTCGAAGTAATGCAATACTGGTTTTCAGTGGTCTGTTCACATTCGAAGCCGAGGCTTTTTACAGGCTATCCACTCAACACTGGTCAGCTCTTCATTTTCGTGTCCCCACAATCCAGATTTCAGAAATCATTGCAATCTCCACTACAGAATGTTCCATTCATTCACTGCGAGTCTGGAGTTTATCTGATTCTCCACTCCCGCCTGGTTAACATTACACCACTTGTGAATGTCCAAGTAAGCCAATGCTGGTTTTCAGAGGCCTGTTCATACTCGCAGCCGTGCTGTTTAATTGACAATTCACTCCACCCTGTTCAGCTCTTCATTGTCCCACCACACTACCAGCCTTCAGAAATCTTTGTTATCTCCACTACAGAATGTTCCATTCATTCACTGCGAATCTGGAATTCATCTGACTCTCAACTCCACGCAGGTTTTCATTACACCACTGTTGAATGTCCAAGTAACCCAATGCTGGTTTTCAGCGGCCTGTTCATATTCGCAGCCCTGCTGTTTACTTGGCTATCGATTCAAGCCTGGTCAGCTCTTCATTTTCCTGTCCACACAACACAGGCTTCAGAAATCATTGGAATCTCCTCTACAGAATGTTCCATTCATTCACTGCGAATGTGGAATTCAACTGACTCTCCACTCCATGCAGGTTTTCCTTACACCACTGATGAATGTCCAAGTAACCCAATGCTGGTTTTCAGCTGCATGTTCACACTCGCAGCCATGCTATACAATTGGCTTTCCACTAAATCCTGATTAGTTCTTGATTTTCCTTCCACACGACCCAGCCTTCAGAAATCGTTGGAATCTCCACTAGAGAATGTTCCATTCATTCACTGCGAATCTGGAATTCCTCTGAACCTCCACTCCCGGCAGGTTTTCGTTACACCACTGTTGAATGTCCAAGTAACCCAATGTTTTAAGTGTTTTCTTCACAAGCGCAGTGGTGCTGTTCAATTGGCTATCCACTCAACCCTGGCCAGCTCTACATTTTCCTGTCCACACCACAGAGACTGGAGAAATCATTGTTATCTCCACTACAGAATGTTCCATTCATTCACAGCGAATCTGGAATTCATCTGAATCTCCACTCCCGGCAGGTTTTCGTGACACCACTGGTAAATATCCAAGTAAGCCAATGCTGGTTTTAAGTTGGCCTGCTCATACTCTCAGCCGTGCTGTTCAATTTGCTATCCACTCAACCCTCTTCAGCTCCATTTTCCTGTCCACATAACCCAAACTTCAGAAACAATTGGTATCTCCTCCACAGAATGTTCCATTCATTGACGGCAAATCTGAAATTCATCTAATTCTCAACTCCCGTCAGGTTTTCGTTACACCACTTGTGAATGTCCAATTAAGCCAAAGCTGGTTTTCAGTGGCCTGTTCTTACTACGAGACGTGCTGTTCATTTGGCTATCCATTCCACCCTGTTCAGCTCTACATTTTCGTGTCCACAAAACCCAGCCTTCAGAAATCATTGGAATCACCACTAGAGAATGTTCCATTCATTCACTGCGAATCTGGAATTCATCTGAATCTCCACTCCCGGCAGGTTTTCATTGCACCACTGCTGAATGTTCAAGTAACGCAATGATGGTTTTCAGCGGTCTATTCACACTCGAACCCGTGCTGTTCACGGTCTAGCGACTCAACACTGGTGAGTTCTTCTTTTTCCAGTTCAGACAATACAAACCTCAGAAACCATTGCAATCTACACTACAGAATGTTTCATTCATTCAGGCGAATCTTGAATTCATCTTGTTCTCCACTCCCAGCAGGTTTTCGTTTCACCACTGGTGAATGTCCAAGCAACCCAAGGCTGGTTTCAGCTGCGTGTTAACACTCGCAGCCGTGCTGTTCAATTGGCTATCCAGTGAACGCTGGTTAGCTCTTGATTTTCCTTCCACACACCGAGCCTTCAGAAATCATTCTTATCTCCACTTCAGAGTGTTCCATTCGTTCCCTGCGAATCTGGAATTCCTCTGACTCTCCACACCAGGCAGATTTTCCTAACAACACTGGTGAATGACCAGGTAATCCAATGCTGGTTTTCAGCGGCTGTTCACACTCACAGCCTTGCTGTTCAATTGGCAATCCAGTCAAACCTAGTCAGCTCTTCATTTTCCTGTCCACACAACCCAGCGTTCAGAAATCATTGGAATCTCTACTACAGAAATTTCCATTCATTCACTGTGAATCTGGAAATACTCTGAATCTGCATTCCAGGAAGGCTTTCGTTACACCACTGATGAATGTCCAAGTAATGCAATGCTGCTTCTTAGTGGTCTGTTCACACTCGAAACCGTGCTGTTCATTGGCTATCCACTCAATATCGGTCAGCTCTTCAATATCCTGTCCAGACTATCCAGATTCCTAAATGTTGGCAATCACCACTACAGAATGTTCCATTCAATCACGCGAATCTGGAATTCATCAGAGTCTCCACTCCTGGAAGGTTTTCGTGACACCACTGGTAAATGTCCAAGGAAGACAATGCTGGTTTTAAGCCGCCTGCTAACACACTCAGCCGTGCTGTTCAATTTGCTATCCACCCAACCCTATTCAGCTCTACATTTTCCTGTCCTCATAACCCAACCTTCAGAAATAATTGGTATCTCCTCCACAGAATGTTCCGTTCATTCACTGCGAATCTTAAATTCATCTGACTCTCAACTCCCGGCGGGTTATCGTTACACCACTTGTGAATGTCCAAGTAAGCCAATGCTGGTTTTCAGTGGCCTGTTCATACTAAGAGACGTGCTGTTCATTTGGCTATCCACTCCACCCTGTTCAGCTCTACATTTTCGTGTCCACAAAACCCAGCCTTCAGAAATCATTGGAATCACCACTAGAGAATGTTCCATTCATTCACTGCGAATCTGGAATTCCTCTGAACCTCCACTCCTGGCAGGTTTTCGTTACGCCACTGGTGAATGTCCAAGTAACTCAATACTGGTTTTCAGAGGCATGTTCAACTCGCAGAAGTGCTGTTCAATGGGCTATCCACTCAATATTGGTCAGCTCTTCATTTTCCTCTCCACACAAACCAGCCTTCAGAAATCATTGGGCTCTCCACTACAGACTGTTCCATTCATTCACTGCGATTCTGCAATTCATCTGACTCTCCGCTCCAGGCAGGTTTTCATTACAGCACTGGTGAATGACCAAGTAATCCAATGCTGGTTTTCAGCCGCCTTTTCACACTCGCAGTGTGCTGTTCAATTGTCTATCCACTCAAACCTGGTCAGCCTTTCATTTTCTTTTCCACAATATCAGACTTCAGAAATCATTGGAATCGCCAGTACAGAATGTTCCATTCATTCACTGCCAATCTGGAATTCATCTGAATCTGCACTCCAGGTAGGCTTTCATTACACCACTTATGAATGTCCAAGTAACACAATGCTGGTTTTCAGCGGTCTGTTCACACTCTAAGCCCTGCTTTTTACTGGGTATCCACACAACTGTGGTCAGCTCTTCATTTTCATGTCCAAACAATCCAGACTTGAGAAATCATTGCAATCTCCAGTACAGAATGTTCCATTCATTCACTGCGAATCTGGAATTCAACTGAATCTCCACTACCTGCAGATTTATCTTACACCACTTGTGAATGTCCAAGTAAAACAATGCTGGTTTTCAGAGGCCTGTTCATGTTCGCAGTCGTGCTGTTCAATTGGCTATCCACTCAACCTGTTTTGCTCCTCATTTTCCTGTGCACACAACCCAGCCTTCAGAAATCATTGTAATCTCCACTACAGGATGTTCCATTCATTCACTGGGAATCTGGAATTCATCTGAATCTGCACTCCACGCAGGCTTTCGTTACACCACTGCTGAAAGTCGAAGTAATGCAATACTGGTTTTCAGTGGTCTGTTCACATTCGAAGCCGAGGCTTTTTACAGGCTATCCACTCAACACTGGTCAGCTCTTCATTTTCGTGTCCCCACAATCCAGATTTCAGAAATCATTGCAATCTCCACTACAGAATGTTCCATTCATTCACTGCGAGTCTGGAGTTTATCTGATTCTCCACTCCCGCCTGGTTAACATTACACCACTTGTGAATGTCCAAGTAAGCCAATGCTGGTTTTCAGAGGCCTGTTCATACTCGCAGCCGTGCTGTTTAATTGACAATTCACTCCACCCTGTTCAGCTCTTCATTGTCCCACCACACTACCAGCCTTCAGAAATCTTTGTTATCTCCACTACAGAATGTTCCATTCATTCACTGCGAATCTGGAATTCATCTGACTCTCAACTCCACGCAGGTTTTCATTACACCACTGTTGAATGTCCAAGTAACCCAATGCTGGTTTTCAGCGGCCTGTTCATATTCGCAGCCCTGCTGTTTACTTGGCTATCGATTCAAGCCTGGTCAGCTCTTCATTTTCCTGTCCACACAACACAGGCTTCAGAAATCATTGGAATCTCCTCTACAGAATGTTCCATTCATTCACTGCGAATGTGGAATTCAACTGACTCTCCACTCCATGCAGGTTTTCCTTACACCACTGATGAATGTCCAAGTAACCCAATGCTGGTTTTCAGCTGCATGTTCACACTCGCAGCCATGCTATACAATTGGCTTTCCACTAAATCCTGATTAGTTCTTGATTTTCCTTCCACACGACCCAGCCTTCAGAAATCGTTGGAATCTCCACTAGAGAATGTTCCATTCATTCACTGCGAATCTGGAATTCCTCTGAACCTCCACTCCCGGCAGGTTTTCGTTACACCACTGTTGAATGTCCAAGTAACCCAATGTTTTAAGTGTTTTCTTCACAAGCGCAGTGGTGCTGTTCAATTGGCTATCCACTCAACCCTGGCCAGCTCTACATTTTCCTGTCCACACCACAGAGACTGGAGAAATCATTGTTATCTCCACTACAGAATGTTCCATTCATTCACAGCGAATCTGGAATTCATCTGAATCTCCACTCCCGGCAGGTTTTCGTGACACCACTGGTAAATATCCAAGTAAGCCAATGCTGGTTTTAAGTGGCCTGCTCATACTCTCAGCCGTGCTGTTCAATTTGCTATCCACTCAACCCTCTTCAGCTCCATTTTCCTGTCCACATAACCCAAACTTCAGAAACAATTGGTATCTCCTCCACAGAATGTTCCATTCATTGACGGCAAATCTGAAATTCATCTAATTCTCAACTCCCGTCAGGTTTTCGTTACACCACTTGTGAATGTCCAATTAAGCCAAAGCTGGTTTTCAGTGGCCTGTTCTTACTACGAGACGTGCTGTTCATTTGGCTATCCATTCCACCCTGTTCAGCTCTACATTTTCGTGTCCACAAAACCCAGCCTTCAGAAATCATTGGAATCACCACTAGAGAATGTTCCATTCATTCACTGCGAATCTGGAATTCATCTGAATCTCCACTCCCGGCAGGTTTTCATTGCACCACTGCTGAATGTTCAAGTAACGCAATGATGGTTTTCAGCGGTCTATTCACACTCGAACCCGTGCTGTTCACGGTCTAGCGACTCAACACTGGTGAGTTCTTCTTTTTCCAGTTCAGACAATACAAACCTCAGAAACCATTGCAATCTACACTACAGAATGTTTCATTCATTCAGGCGAATCTTGAATTCATCTTGTTCTCCACTCCCAGCAGGTTTTCGTTTCACCACTGGTGAATGTCCAAGCAACCCAAGGCTGGTTTCAGCTGCGTGTTAACACTCGCAGCCGTGCTGTTCAATTGGCTATCCAGTGAACGCTGGTTAGCTCTTGATTTTCCTTCCACACACCGAGCCTTCAGAAATCATTCTTATCTCCACTTCAGAATGTTCCATTCGTTCCCTGCGAATCTGGAATTCCTCTGACTCTCCACACCAGGCAGATTTTCCTAACAACACTGGTGAATGACCAGGTAATCCAATGCTGGTTTTCAGCGGCTGTTCACACTCACAGCCTTGCTGTTCAATTGGCAATCCAGTCAAACCTAGTCAGCTCTTCATTTTCCTGTCCACACAACCCAGCGTTCAGAAATCATTGGAATCTCTACTACAGAAATTTCCATTCATTCACTGTGAATCTGGAAATACTCTGAATCTGCATTCCAGGAAGGCTTTCGTTACACCACTGATGAATGTCCAAGTAATGCAATGCTGCTTCTTAGTGGTCTGTTCACACTCGAAACCGTGCTGTTCATTGGCTATCCACTCAATATCGGTCAGCTCTTCAATATCCTGTCCAGACTATCCAGATTCCTAAATGTTGGCAATCACCACTACAGAATGTTCCATTCAATCACGCGAATCTGGAATTCATCAGAGTCTCCACTCCTGGAAGGTTTTCGTGACACCACTGGTAAATGTCCAAGGAAGACAATGCTGGTTTTAAGCCGCCTGCTAACACACTCAGCCGTGCTGTTCAATTTGCTATCCACCCAACCCTATTCAGCTCTACATTTTCCTGTCCTCATAACCCAACCTTCAGAAATAATTGGTATCTCCTCCACAGAATGTTCCGTTCATTCACTGCGAATCTTAAATTCATCTGACTCTCAACTCCCGGCGGGTTATCGTTACACCACTTGTGAATGTCCAAGTAAGCCAATGCTGGTTTTCAGTGGCCTGTTCATACTAAGAGACGTGCTGTTCATTTGGCTATCCACTCCACCCTGTTCAGCTCTACATTTTCGTGTCCACAAAACCCAGCCTTCAGAAATCATTGGAATCACCACTAGAGAATGTTCCATTCATTCACTGCGAATCTGGAATTCATCTGAACCTCCACTCCTGGCAGGTTTTCGTTACGCCACTGGTGAATGTCCAAGTAACTCAATACTGGTTTTCAGAGGCATGTTCAACTCGCAGAAGTGCTGTTCAATGGGCTATCCACTCAATATTGGTCAGCTCTTCATTTTCCTCTCCACACAAACCAGCCTTCAGAAATCATTGGGCTCTCCACTACAGACTGTTCCATTCATTCACTGCGATTCTGCAATTCATCTGACTCTCCGCTCCAGGCAGGTTTTCATTACAGCACTGGTGAATGACCAAGTAATCCAATGCTGGTTTTCAGCCGCCTTTTCACACTCGCAGTGTGCTGTTCAATTGTCTATCCACTCAAACCTGGTCAGCCTTTCATTTTCTTTTCCACAATATCAGACTTCAGAAATCATTGGAATCGCCAGTACAGAATGTTCCATTCATTCACTGCCAATCTGGAATTCATCTGAATCTGCACTCCAGGTAGGCTTTCATTACACCACTTATGAATGTCCAAGTAACACAATGCTGGTTTTCAGCGGTCTGTTCACACTCTAAGCCCTGCTTTTTACTGGGTATCCACACAACTGTGGTCAGCTCTTCATTTTCATGTCCAAACAATCCAGACTTGAGAAATCATTGCAATCTCCAGTACAGAATGTTCCATTCATTCACTGCGAATCTGGAATTCAACTGAATCTCCACTACCTGCAGATTTATCTTACACCACTTGTGAATGTCCAAGTAAAACAATGCTGGTTTTCAGAGGCCTGTTCATGTTCGCAGTCGTGCTGTTCAATTGGCTATCCACTCAACCTGTTTTGCTCCTCATTTTCCTGTGCACACAACCCAGCCTTCAGAAATCATTGTAATCTCCACTACAGGATGTTCCATTCATTCACTGGGAATCTGGAATTCATCTGAATCTGCACTCCACGCAGGCTTTCGTTACACCACTGCTGAAAGTCGAAGTAATGCAATACTGGTTTTCAGTGGTCTGTTCACATTCGAAGCCGAGGCTTTTTACAGGCTATCCACTCAACACTGGTCAGCTCTTCATTTTCGTGTCCCCACAATCCAGATTTCAGAAATCATTGCAATCTCCACTACAGAATGTTCCATTCATTCACTGCGAGTCTGGAGTTTATCTGATTCTCCACTCCCGCCTGGTTAACATTACACCACTTGTGAATGTCCAAGTAAGCCAATGCTGGTTTTCAGAGGCCTGTTCATACTCGCAGCCGTGCTGTTTAATTGACAATTCACTCCACCCTGTTCAGCTCTTCATTGTCCCACCACACTACCAGCCTTCAGAAATCTTTGTTATCTCCACTACAGAATGTTCCATTCATTCACTGCGAATCTGGAATTCATCTGACTCTCAACTCCACGCAGGTTTTCATTACACCACTGTTGAATGTCCAAGTAACCCAATGCTGGTTTTCAGCGGCCTGTTCATATTCGCAGCCCTGCTGTTTACTTGGCTATCGATTCAAGCCTGGTCGGCTCTTCATTTTCCTGTCCACACAACACAGGCTTCAGAAATCATTGGAATCTCCTCTACAGAATGTTCCATTCATTCACTGCGAATGTGGAATTCAACTGACTCTCCACTCCATGCAGGTTTTCCTTACACCACTGATGAATGTCCAAGTAACCCAATGCTGGTTTTCAGCTGCATGTTCACACTCGCAGCCATGCTATACAATTGGCTTTCCACTAAATCCTGATTAGTTCTTGATTTTCCTTCCACACGACCCAGCCTTCAGAAATCGTTGGAATCTCCACTAGAGAATGTTCCATTCATTCACTGCGAATCTGGAATTCCTCTGAACCTCCACTCCCGGCAGGTTTTCGTTACACCACTGTTGAATGTCCAAGTAACCCAATGTTTTAAGTGTTTTCTTCACAAGCGCAGTGGTGCTGTTCAATTGGCTATCCACTCAACCCTGGCCAGCTCTACATTTTCCTGTCCACACCACAGAGACTGGAGAAATCATTGTTATCTCCACTACAGAATGTTCCATTCATTCACAGCGAATCTGGAATTCATCTGAATCTCCACTCCCGGCAGGTTTTCGTGACACCACTGGTAAATATCCAAGTAAGCCAATGCTGGTTTTAAGTGGCCTGCTCATACTCTCAGCCGTGCTGTTCAATTTGCTATCCACTCAACCCTCTTCAGCTCCATTTTCCTGTCCACATAACCCAAACTTCAGAAACAATTGGTATCTCCTCCACAGAATGTTCCATTCATTGACGGCAAATCTGAAATTCATCTAATTCTCAACTCCCGTCAGGTTTTCGTTACACCACTTGTGAATGTCCAATTAAGCCAAAGCTGGTTTTCAGTGGCCTGTTCTTACTACGAGACGTGCTGTTCATTTGGCTATCCATTCCACCCTGTTCAGCTCTACATTTTCGTGTCCACAAAACCCAGCCTTCAGAAATCATTGGAATCACCACTAGAGAATGTTCCATTCATTCACTGCGAATCTGGAATTCATCTGAATCTCCACTCCCGGCAGGTTTTCATTGCACCACTGCTGAATGTTCAAGTAACGCAATGATGGTTTTCAGCGGTCTATTCACACTCGAACCCGTGCTGTTCACGGTCTAGCGACTCAACACTGGTGAGTTCTTCTTTTTCCAGTTCAGACAATACAAACCTCAGAAACCATTGCAATCTACACTACAGAATGTTTCATTCATTCAGGCGAATCTTGAATTCATCTTGTTCTCCACTCCCAGCAGGTTTTCGTTTCACCACTGGTGAATGTCCAAGCAACCCAAGGCTGGTTTCAGCTGCGTGTTAACACTCGCAGCCGTGCTGTTCAATTGGCTATCCAGTGAACGCTGGTTAGCTCTTGATTTTCCTTCCACACACCGAGCCTTCAGAAATCATTCTTATCTCCACTTCAGAATGTTCCATTCGTTCCCTGCGAATCTGGAATTCCTCTGACTCTCCACACCAGGCAGATTTTCCTAACAACACTGGTGAATGACCAGGTAATCCAATGCTGGTTTTCAGCGGCTGTTCACACTCACAGCCTTGCTGTTCAATTGGCAATCCAGTCAAACCTAGTCAGCTCTTCATTTTCCTGTCCACACAACCCAGCGTTCAGAAATCATTGGAATCTCTACTACAGAAATTTCCATTCATTCACTGTGAATCTGGAAATACTCTGAACCTGCATTCCAGGAAGGCTTTCGTTACACCACTGATGAATGTCCAAGTAATGCAATGCTGCTTCTTAGTGGTCTGTTCACACTCGAAACCGTGCTGTTCATTGGCTATCCACTCAATATCGGTCAGCTCTTCAATATCCTGTCCAGACTATCCAGATTCCTAAATGTTGGCAATCACCACTACAGAATGTTCCATTCAATCACGCGAATCTGGAATTCATCAGAGTCTCCACTCCTGGAAGGTTTTCGTGACACCACTGGTAAATGTCCAAGGAAGACAATGCTGGTTTTAAGCCGCCTGCTAACACACTCAGCCGTGCTGTTCAATTTGCTATCCACCCAACCCTATTCAGCTCTACATTTTCCTGTCCTCATAACCCAACCTTCAGAAATAATTGGTATCTCCTCCACAGAATGTCCCGTTCATTCACTGCGAATCTTAAATTCATCTGACTCTCAACTCCCGGCGGGTTATCGTTACACCACTTGTGAATGTCCAAGTAAGCCAATGCTGGTTTTCAGTGGCCTGTTCATACTAAGAGACGTGCTGTTCATTTGGCTATCCACTCCACCCTGTTCAGCTCTACATTTTCGTGTCCACAAAACCCAGCCTTCAGAAATCATTGGAATCACCACTAGAGAATGTTCCATTCATTCACTGCGAATCTGGAATTCATCTGAACCTCCACTCCTGGCAGGTTTTCGTTACGCCACTGGTGAATGTCCAAGTAACTCAATACTGGTTTTCAGAGGCATGTTCAACTCGCAGAAGTGCTGTTCAATGGGCTATCCACTCAATATTGGTCAGCTCTTCATTTTCCTCTCCACACAAACCAGCCTTCAGAAATCATTGGGCTCTCCACTACAGACTGTTCCATTCATTCACTGCGATTCTGCAATTCATCTGACTCTCCGCTCCAGGCAGGTTTTCATTACAGCACTGGTGAATGACCAAGTAATCCAATGCTGGTTTTCAGCCGCCTTTTCACACTCGCAGTGTGCTGTTCAATTGTCTATCCACTCAAACCTGGTCAGCCTTTCATTTTCTTTTCCACAATATCAGACTTCAGAAATCATTGGAATCGCCAGTACAGAATGTTCCATTCATTCACTGCCAATCTGGAATTCATCTGAATCTGCACTCCAGGTAGGCTTTCATTACACCACTTATGAATGTCCAAGTAACACAATGCTGGTTTTCAGCGGTCTGTTCACACTCTAAGCCCTGCTTTTTACTGGGTATCCACACAACTGTGGTCAGCTCTTCATTTTCATGTCCAAACAATCCAGACTTGAGAAATCATTGCAATCTCCAGTACAGAATGTTCCATTCATTCACTGCGAATCTGGAATTCAACTGAATCTCCACTACCTGCAGATTTATCTTACACCACTTGTGAATGTCCAAGTAAAACAATGCTGGTTTTCAGAGGCCTGTTCATGTTCGCAGTCGTGCTGTTCAATTGGCTATCCACTCAACCTGTTTTGCTCCTCATTTTCCTGTGCACACAACCCAGCCTTCAGAAATCATTGTAATCTCCACTACAGGATGTTCCATTCATTCACTGGGAATCTGGAATTCATCTGAATCTGCACTCCACGCAGGCTTTCGTTACACCACTGCTGAAAGTCGAAGTAATGCAATACTGGTTTTCAGTGGTCTGTTCACATTCGAAGCCGAGGCTTTTTACAGGCTATCCACTCAACACTGGTCAGCTCTTCATTTTCGTGTCCCCACAATCCAGATTTCAGAAATCATTGCAATCTCCACTACAGAATGTTCCATTCATTCACTGCGAGTCTGGAGTTTATCTGATTCTCCACTCCCGCCTGGTTAATATTTCACCACTTGTGAATGTCCAAGTAAGCCAATGCTGGTTTTCAGAGGCCTGTTCATACTCGCAGCCGTGCTGTTTAATTGACAATTCACTCCACCCTGTTCAGCTCTTCATTGTCCCACCACACTACCAGCCTTCAGAAATCTTTGTTATCTCCACTACAGAATGTTCCATTCATTCACTGCGAATCTGGAATTCATCTGACTCTCAACTCCACGCAGGTTTTCATTACACCACTGTTGAATGTCCAAGTAACCCAATGCTGGTTTTCAGCGGCCTGTTCATATTCGCAGCCCTGCTGTTTACTTGGCTATCGATTCAAGCCTGGTCGGCTCTTCATTTTCCTGTCCACACAACACAGGCTTCAGAAATCATTGGAATCTCCTCTACAGAATGTTCCATTCATTCACTGCGAATGTGGAATTCAACTGACTCTCCACTCCATGCAGGTTTTCCTTACACCACTGATGAATGTCCAAGTAACCCAATGCTGGTTTTCAGCTGCATGTTCACACTCGCAGCCATGCTATACAATTGGCTTTCCACTAAATCCTGATTAGTTCTTGATTTTCCTTCCACACGACCCAGCCTTCAGAAATCGTTGGAATCTCCACTAGAGAATGTTCCATTCATTCACTGCGAATCTGGAATTCCTCTGAACCTCCACTCCCGGCAGGTTTTCGTTACACCACTGTTGAATGTCCAAGTAACCCAATGTTTTAAGTGTTTTCTTCACAAGCGCAGTGGTGCTGTTCAATTGGCTATCCACTCAACCCTGGCCAGCTCTACATTTTCCTGTCCACACCACAGAGACTGGAGAAATCATTGTTATCTCCACTACAGAATGTTCCATTCATTCACAGCGAATCTGGAATTCATCTGAATCTCCACTCCCGGCAGGTTTTCGTGACACCACTGGTAAATATCCAAGTAAGCCAATGCTGGTTTTAAGTGGCCTGCTCATACTCTCAGCCGTGCTGTTCAATTTGCTATCCACTCAACCCTCTTCAGCTCCATTTTCCTGTCCACATAACCCAAACTTCAGAAACAATTGGTATCTCCTCCACAGAATGTTCCATTCATTGACGGCAAATCTGAAATTCATCTAATTCTCAACTCCCGTCAGGTTTTCGTTACACCACTTGTGAATGTCCAATTAAGCCAAAGCTGGTTTTCAGTGGCCTGTTCTTACTACGAGACGTGCTGTTCATTTGGCTATCCATTCCACCCTGTTCAGCTCTACATTTTCGTGTCCACAAAACCCAGCCTTCAGAAATCATTGGAATCACCACTAGAGAATGTTCCATTCATTCACTGCGAATCTGGAATTCATCTGAATCTCCACTCCCGGCAGGTTTTCATTGCACCACTGCTGAATGTTCAAGTAACGCAATGATGGTTTTCAGCGGTCTATTCACACTCGAACCCGTGCTGTTCACGGTCTAGCGACTCAACACTGGTGAGTTCTTCTTTTTCCAGTTCAGACAATACAAACCTCAGAAACCATTGCAATCTACACTACAGAATGTTTCATTCATTCAGGCGAATCTTGAATTCATCTTGTTCTCCACTCCCAGCAGGTTTTCGTTTCACCACTGGTGAATGTCCAAGCAACCCAAGGCTGGTTTCAGCTGCGTGTTAACACTCGCAGCCGTGCTGTTCAATTGGCTATCCAGTGAACGCTGGTTAGCTCTTGATTTTCCTTCCACACACCGAGCCTTCAGAAATCATTCTTATCTCCACTTCAGAATGTTCCATTCGTTCCCTGCGAATCTGGAATTCCTCTGACTCTCCACACCAGGCAGATTTTCCTAACAACACTGGTGAATGACCAGGTAATCCAATGCTGGTTTTCAGCGGCTGTTCACACTCACAGCCTTGCTGTTCAATTGGCAATCCAGTCAAACCTAGTCAGCTCTTCATTTTCCTGTCCACACAACCCAGCGTTCAGAAATCATTGGAATCTCTACTACAGAAATTTCCATTCATTCACTGTGAATCTGGAAATACTCTGAACCTGCATTCCAGGAAGGCTTTCGTTACACCACTGATGAATGTCCAAGTAATGCAATGCTGCTTCTTAGTGGTCTGTTCACACTCGAAACCGTGCTGTTCATTGGCTATCCACTCAATATCGGTCAGCTCTTCAATATCCTGTCCAGACTATCCAGATTCCTAAATGTTGGCAATCACCACTACAGAATGTTCCATTCAATCACGCGAATCTGGAATTCATCAGAGTCTCCACTCCTGGAAGGTTTTCGTGACACCACTGGTAAATGTCCAAGGAAGACAATGCTGGTTTTAAGCCGCCTGCTAACACACTCAGCCGTGCTGTTCAATTTGCTATCCACCCAACCCTATTCAGCTCTACATTTTCCTGTCCTCATAACCCAACCTTCAGAAATAATTGGTATCTCCTCCACAGAATGTCCCGTTCATTCACTGCGAATCTTAAATTCATCTGACTCTCAACTCCCGGCGGGTTATCGTTACACCACTTGTGAATGTCCAAGTAAGCCAATGCTGGTTTTCAGTGGCCTGTTCATACTAAGAGACGTGCTGTTCATTTGGCTATCCACTCCACCCTGTTCAGCTCTACATTTTCGTGTCCACAAAACCCAGCCTTCAGAAATCATTGGAATCACCACTAGAGAATGTTCCATTCATTCACTGCGAATCTGGAATTCCTCTGAACCTCCACTCCTGGCAGGTTTTCGTTACGCCACTGGTGAATGTCCAAGTAACTCAATACTGGTTTTCAGAGGCATGTTCAACTCGCAGAAGTGCTGTTCAATGGGCTATCCACTCAATATTGGTCAGCTCTTCATTTTCCTCTCCACACAAACCAGCCTTCAGAAATCATTGGGCTCTCCACTACAGACTGTTCCATTCATTCACTGCGATTCTGCAATTCATCTGACTCTCCGCTCCAGGCAGGTTTTCATTACAGCACTGGTGAATGACCAAGTAATCCAATGCTGGTTTTCAGCCGCCTTTTCACACTCGCAGTGTGCTGTTCAATTGTCTATCCACTCAAACCTGGTCAGCCTTTCATTTTCTTTTCCACAATATCAGACTTCAGAAATCATTGGAATCGCCAGTACAGAATGTTCCATTCATTCACTGCCAATCTGGAATTCATCTGAATCTGCACTCCAGGTAGGCTTTCATTACACCACTTATGAATGTCCAAGTAACACAATGCTGGTTTTCAGCGGTCTGTTCACACTCTAAGCCCTGCTTTTTACTGGGTATCCACACAACTGTGGTCAGCTCTTCATTTTCATGTCCAAACAATCCAGACTTGAGAAATCATTGCAATCTCCAGTACAGAATGTTCCATTCATTCACTGCGAATCTGGAATTCAACTGAATCTCCACTACCTGCAGATTTATCTTACACCACTTGTGAATGTCCAAGTAAAACAATGCTGGTTTTCAGAGGCCTGTTCATGTTCGCAGTCGTGCTGTTCAATTGGCTATCCACTCAACCTGTTTTGCTCCTCATTTTCCTGTGCACACAACCCAGCCTTCAGAAATCATTGTAATCTCCACTACAGGATGTTCCATTCATTCACTGGGAATCTGGAATTCATCTGAATCTGCACTCCACGCAGGCTTTCGTTACACCACTGCTGAAAGTCGAAGTAATGCAATACTGGTTTTCAGTGGTCTGTTCACATTCGAAGCCGAGGCTTTTTACAGGCTATCCACTCAACACTGGTCAGCTCTTCATTTTCGTGTCCCCACAATCCAGATTTCAGAAATCATTGCAATCTCCACTACAGAATGTTCCATTCATTCACTGCGAGTCTGGAGTTTATCTGATTCTCCACTCCCGCCTGGTTAACAGTACACCACTTGTGAATGTCCAAGTAAGCCAATGCTGGTTTTCAGAGGCCTGTTCATACTCGCAGCCGTGCTGTTTAATTGACAATTCACTCCACCCTGTTCAGCTCTTCATTGTCCCACCACACTACCAGCCTTCAGAAATCTTTGTTATCTCCACTACAGAATGTTCCATTCATTCACTGCGAATCTGGAATTCATCTGACTCTCAACTCCACGCAGGTTTTCATTACACCACTGTTGAATGTCCAAGTAACCCAATGCTGGTTTTCAGCGGCCTGTTCATATTCGCAGCCCTGCTGTTTACTTGGCTATCGATTCAAGCCTGGTCAGCTCTTCATTTTCCTGTCCACACAACACAGGCTTCAGAAATCATTGGAATCTCCTCTACAGAATGTTCCATTCATTCACTGCGAATGTGGAATTCAACTGACTCTCCACTCCATGCAGGTTTTCCTTACACCACTGATGAATGTCCAAGTAACCCAATGCTGGTTTTCAGCTGCATGTTCACACTCGCAGCCATGCTATACAATTGGCTTTCCACTAAATCCTGATTAGTTCTTGATTTTCCTTCCACACGACCCAGCCTTCAGAAATCGTTGGAATCTCCACTAGAGAATGTTCCATTCATTCACTGCGAATCTGGAATTCCTCTGAACCTCCACTCCCGGCAGGTTTTCGTTACACCACTGTTGAATGTCCAAGTAACCCAATGTTTTAAGTGTTTTCTTCACAAGCGCAGTGGTGCTGTTCAATTGGCTATCCACTCAACCCTGGCCAGCTCTACATTTTCCTGTCCACACCACAGAGACTGGAGAAATCATTGTTATCTCCACTACAGAATGTTCCATTCATTCACAGCGAATCTGGAATTCATCTGAATCTCCACTCCCGGCAGGTTTTCGTGACACCACTGGTAAATATCCAAGTAAGCCAATGCTGGTTTTAAGTGGCCTGCTCATACTCTCAGCCGTGCTGTTCAATTTGCTATCCACTCAACCCTCTTCAGCTCCATTTTCCTGTCCACATAACCCAAACTTCAGAAACAATTGGTATCTCCTCCACAGAATGTTCCATTCATTGACGGCAAATCTGAAATTCATCTAATTCTCAACTCCCGTCAGGTTTTCGTTACACCACTTGTGAATGTCCAATTAAGCCAAAGCTGGTTTTCAGTGGCCTGTTCTTACTACGAGACGTGCTGTTCATTTGGCTATCCATTCCACCCTGTTCAGCTCTACATTTTCGTGTCCACAAAACCCAGCCTTCAGAAATCATTGGAATCACCACTAGAGAATGTTCCATTCATTCACTGCGAATCTGGAATTCATCTGAATCTCCACTCCCGGCAGGTTTTCATTGCACCACTGCTGAATGTTCAAGTAACGCAATGATGGTTTTCAGCGGTCTATTCACACTCGAACCCGTGCTGTTCACGGTCTAGCGACTCAACACTGGTGAGTTCTTCTTTTTCCAGTTCAGACAATACAAACCTCAGAAACCATTGCAATCTACACTACAGAATGTTTCATTCATTCAGGCGAATCTTGAATTCATCTTGTTCTCCACTCCCAGCAGGTTTTCGTTTCACCACTGGTGAATGTCCAAGCAACCCAAGGCTGGTTTCAGCTGCGTGTTAACACTCGCAGCCGTGCTGTTCAATTGGCTATCCAGTGAACGCTGGTTAGCTCTTGATTTTCCTTCCACACACCGAGCCTTCAGAAATCATTCTTATCTCCACTTCAGAATGTTCCATTCGTTCCCTGCGAATCTGGAATTCCTCTGACTCTCCACACCAGGCAGATTTTCCTAACAACACTGGTGAATGACCAGGTAATCCAATGCTGGTTTTCAGCGGCTGTTCACACTCACAGCCTTGCTGTTCAATTGGCAATCCAGTCAAACCTAGTCAGCTCTTCATTTTCCTGTCCACACAACCCAGCGTTCAGAAATCATTGGAATCTCTACTACAGAAATTTCCATTCATTCACTGTGAATCTGGAAATACTCTGAACCTGCATTCCAGGAAGGCTTTCGTTACACCACTGATGAATGTCCAAGTAATGCAATGCTGCTTCTTAGTGGTCTGTTCACACTCGAAACCGTGCTGTTCATTGGCTATCCACTCAATATCGGTCAGCTCTTCAATATCCTGTCCAGACTATCCAGATTCCTAAATGTTGGCAATCACCACTACAGAATGTTCCATTCAATCACGCGAATCTGGAATTCATCAGAGTCTCCACTCCTGGAAGGTTTTCGTGACACCACTGGTAAATGTCCAAGGAAGACAATGCTGGTTTTAAGCCGCCTGCTAACACACTCAGCCGTGCTGTTCAATTTGCTATCCACCCAACCCTATTCAGCTCTACATTTTCCTGTCCTCATAACCCAACCTTCAGAAATAATTGGTATCTCCTCCACAGAATGTCCCGTTCATTCACTGCGAATCTTAAATTCATCTGACTCTCAACTCCCGGCGGGTTATCGTTACACCACTTGTGAATGTCCAAGTAAGCCAATGCTGGTTTTCAGTGGCCTGTTCATACTAAGAGACGTGCTGTTCATTTGGCTATCCACTCCACCCTGTTCAGCTCTACATTTTCGTGTCCACAAAACCCAGCCTTCAGAAATCATTGGAATCACCACTAGAGAATGTTCCATTCATTCACTGCGAATCTGGAATTCCTCTGAACCTCCACTCCTGGCAGGTTTTCGTTACGCCACTGGTGAATGTCCAAGTAACTCAATACTGGTTTTCAGAGGCATGTTCAACTCGCAGAAGTGCTGTTCAATGGGCTATCCACTCAATATTGGTCAGCTCTTCATTTTCCTCTCCACACAAACCAGCCTTCAGAAATCATTGGGCTCTCCACTACAGACTGTTCCATTCATTCACTGCGATTCTGCAATTCATCTGACTCTCCGCTCCAGGCAGGTTTTCATTACAGCACTGGTGAATGACCAAGTAATCCAATGCTGGTTTTCAGCCGCCTTTTCACACTCGCAGTGTGCTGTTCAATTGTCTATCCACTCAAACCTGGTCAGCCTTTCATTTTCTTTTCCACAATATCAGACTTCAGAAATCATTGGAATCGCCAGTACAGAATGTTCCATTCATTCACTGCCAATCTGGAATTCATCTGAATCTGCACTCCAGGTAGGCTTTCATTACACCACTTATGAATGTCCAAGTAACACAATGCTGGTTTTCAGCGGTCTGTTCACACTCTAAGCCCTGCTTTTTACTGGGTATCCACACAACTGTGGTCAGCTCTTCATTTTCATGTCCAAACAATCCAGACTTGAGAAATCATTGCAATCTCCAGTACAGAATGTTCCATTCATTCACTGCGAATCTGGAATTCAACTGAATCTCCACTACCTGCAGATTTATCTTACACCACTTGTGAATGTCCAAGTAAAACAATGCTGGTTTTCAGAGGCCTGTTCATGTTCGCAGTCGTGCTGTTCAATTGGCTATCCACTCAACCTGTTTTGCTCCTCATTTTCCTGTGCACACAACCCAGCCTTCAGAAATCATTGTAATCTCCACTACAGGATGTTCCATTCATTCACTGGGAATCTGGAATTCATCTGAATCTGCACTCCACGCAGGCTTTCGTTACACCACTGCTGAAAGTCGAAGTAATGCAATACTGGTTTTCAGTGGTCTGTTCACATTCGAAGCCGAGGCTTTTTACAGGCTATCCACTCAACACTGGTCAGCTCTTCATTTTCGTGTCCCCACAATCCAGATTTCAGAAATCATTGCAATCTCCACTACAGAATGTTCCATTCATTCACTGCGAGTCTGGAGTTTATCTGATTCTCCACTCCCGCCTGGTTAACAGTACACCACTTGTGAATGTCCAAGTAAGCCAATGCTGGTTTTCAGAGGCCTGTTCATACTCGCAGCCGTGCTGTTTAATTGACAATTCACTCCACCCTGTTCAGCTCTTCATTGTCCCACCACACTACCAGCCTTCAGAAATCTTTGTTATCTCCACTACAGAATGTTCCATTCATTCACTGCGAATCTGGAATTCATCTGACTCTCAACTCCACGCAGGTTTTCATTACACCACTGTTGAATGTCCAAGTAACCCAATGCTGGTTTTCAGCGGCCTGTTCATATTCGCAGCCCTGCTGTTTACTTGGCTATCGATTCAAGCCTGGTCAGCTCTTCATTTTCCTGTCCACACAACACAGGCTTCAGAAATCATTGGAATCTCCTCTACAGAATGTTCCATTCATTCACTGCGAATGTGGAATTCAACTGACTCTCCACTCCATGCAGGTTTTCCTTACACCACTGATGAATGTCCAAGTAACCCAATGCTGGTTTTCAGCTGCATGTTCACACTCGCAGCCATGCTATACAATTGGCTTTCCACTAAATCCTGATTAGTTCTTGATTTTCCTTCCACACGACCCAGCCTTCAGAAATCGTTGGAATCTCCACTAGAGAATGTTCCATTCATTCACTGCGAATCTGGAATTCCTCTGAACCTCCACTCCCGGCAGGTTTTCGTTACACCACTGTTGAATGTCCAAGTAACCCAATGTTTTAAGTGTTTTCTTCACAAGCGCAGTGGTGCTGTTCAATTGGCTATCCACTCAACCCTGGCCAGCTCTACATTTTCCTGTCCACACCACAGAGACTGGAGAAATCATTGTTATCTCCACTACAGAATGTTCCATTCATTCACAGCGAATCTGGAATTCATCTGAATCTCCACTCCCGGCAGGTTTTCGTGACACCACTGGTAAATATCCAAGTAAGCCAATGCTGGTTTTAAGTGGCCTGCTCATACTCTCAGCCGTGCTGTTCAATTTGCTATCCACTCAACCCTCTTCAGCTCCATTTTCCTGTCCACATAACCCAAACTTCAGAAACAATTGGTATCTCCTCCACAGAATGTTCCATTCATTGACGGCAAATCTGAAATTCATCTAATTCTCAACTCCCGTCAGGTTTTCGTTACACCACTTGTGAATGTCCAATTAAGCCAAAGCTGGTTTTCAGTGGCCTGTTCTTACTACGAGACGTGCTGTTCATTTGGCTATCCATTCCACCCTGTTCAGCTCTACATTTTCGTGTCCACAAAACCCAGCCTTCAGAAATCATTGGAATCACCACTAGAGAATGTTCCATTCATTCACTGCGAATCTGGAATTCATCTGAATCTCCACTCCCGGCAGGTTTTCATTGCACCACTGCTGAATGTTCAAGTAACGCAATGATGGTTTTCAGCGGTCTATTCACACTCGAACCCGTGCTGTTCACGGTCTAGCGACTCAACACTGGTGAGTTCTTCTTTTTCCAGTTCAGACAATACAAACCTCAGAAACCATTGCAATCTACACTACAGAATGTTTCATTCATTCACGCGAATCTTGAATTCATCTTGTTCTCCACTCCCAGCAGGTTTTCGTTTCACCACTGGTGAATGTCCAAGCAACCCAAGGCTGGTTTCAGCTGCGTGTTAACACTCGCAGCCGTGCTGTTCAATTGGCTATCCAGTGAACGCTGGTTAGCTCTTGATTTTCCTTCCACACACCGAGCCTTCAGAAATCATTCTTATCTCCACTTCAGAGTGTTCCATTCGTTCCCTGCGAATCTGGAATTCCTCTGACTCTCCACACCAGGCAGATTTTCCTAACAACACTGGTGAATGACCAGGTAATCCAATGCTGGTTTTCAGCGGCTGTTCACACTCACAGCCTTGCTGTTCAATTGGCAATCCAGTCAAACCTAGTCAGCTCTTCATTTTCCTGTCCACACAACCCAGCGTTCAGAAATCATTGGAATCTCTACTACAGAAATTTCCATTCATTCACTGTGAATCTGGAAATACTCTGAATCTGCATTCCAGGAAGGCTTTCGTTACACCACTGATGAATGTCCAAGTAATGCAATGCTGCTTCTTAGTGGTCTGTTCACACTCGAAACCGTGCTGTTCATTGGCTATCCACTCAATATCGGTCAGCTCTTCAATATCCTGTCCAGACTATCCAGATTCCTAAATGTTGGCAATCACCACTACAGAATGTTCCATTCAATCACGCGAATCTGGAATTCATCAGAGTCTCCACTCCTGGAAGGTTTTCGTGACACCACTGGTAAATGTCCAAGGAAGACAATGCTGGTTTTAAGCCGCCTGCTAACACACTCAGCAGTGCTGTTCAATTTGCTATCCACCCAACCCTATTCAGCTCTACATTTTCCTGTCCTCATAACCCAACCTTCAGAAATAATTGGTATCTCCTCCACAGAATGTTCCGTTCATTCACTGCGAATCTTAAATTCATCTGACTCTCAACTCCCGGCGGGTTATCGTTACACCACTTGTGAATGTCCAAGTAAGCCAATGCTGGTTTTCAGTGGCCTGTTCATACTAAGAGACGTGCTGTTCATTTGGCTATCCACTCCACCCTGTTCAGCTCTACATTTTCGTGTCCACAAAACCCAGCCTTCAGAAATCATTGGAATCACCACTAGAGAATGTTCCATTCATTCACTGCGAATCTGGAATTCATCTGAACCTCCACTCCTGGCAGGTTTTCGTTACGCCACTGGTGAATGTCCAAGTAACTCAATACTGGTTTTCAGAGGCATGTTCAACTCGCAGAAGTGCTGTTCAGTGGGCTATCCACTCAATATTGGTCAGCTCTTCATTTTCCTCTCCACACAAACCAGCCTTCAGAAATCATTGGGCTCTCCACTACAGACTGTTCCATTCATTCACTGCGATTCTGCAATTCATCTGACTCGCCGCTCCAGGCAGGTTTTCATTACAGCACTGGTGAATGACCAAGTAATCCAATGCTGGTTTTCAGCCGCCTTTTCACACTCGCAGTGTGCTGTTCAATTGTCTATCCACTCAAACCTGGTCAGCCTTTCATTTTCTTTTCCACAATATCAGACTTCAGAAATCATTGGAATCGCCAGTACAGAATGTTCCATTCATTCACTGCCAATCTGGAATTCATCTGAATCTGCACTCCAGGTAGGCTTTCATTACACCACTTATGAATGTCCAAGTAACACAATGCTGGTTTTCAGCGGTCTGTTCACACTCTAAGCCCTGCTTTTTACTGGGTATCCACACAACTGTGGTCAGCTCTTCATTTTCATGTCCAAACAATCCAGACTTGAGAAATCATTGCAATCTCCAGTACAGAATGTTCCATTCATTCACTGCGAATCTGGAATTCAACTGAATCTCCACTACCTGCAGATTTATCTTACACCACTTGTGAATGTCCAAGTAAAACAATGCTGGTTTTCAGAGGCCTGTTCATGTTCGCAGTCGTGCTGTTCAATTGGCTATCCACTCAACCTGTTTTGCTCCTCATTTTCCTGTGCACACAACCCAGCCTTCAGAAATCATTGTAATCTCCACTACAGGATGTTCCATTCATTCACTGGGAATCTGGAATTCATCTGAATCTGCACTCCACGCAGGCTTTCGTTACACCACTGCTGAAAGTCGAAGTAATGCAATACTGGTTTTCAGTGGTCTGTTCACATTCGAAGCCGAGGCTTTTTACAGGCTATCCACTCAACACTGGTCAGCTCTTCATTTTCGTGTCCCCACAATCCAGATTTCAGAAATCATTGCAATCTCCACTACAGAATGTTCCATTCATTCACTGCGAGTCTGGAGTTTATCTGATTCTCCACTCCCGCCTGGTTAACATTACACCACTTGTGAATGTCCAAGTAAGCCAATGCTGGTTTTCAGAGGCCTGTTCATACTCGCAGCCGTGCTGTTTAATTGACAATTCACTCCACCCTGTTCAGCTCTTCATTGTCCCACCACACTACCAGCCTTCAGAAATCTTTGTTATCTCCACTACAGAATGTTCCATTCATTCACTGCGAATCTGGAATTCATCTGACTCTCAACTCCACGCAGGTTTTCATTACACCACTGTTGAATGTCCAAGTAACCCAATGCTGGTTTTCAGCGGCCTGTTCATATTCGCAGCCCTGCTGTTTACTTGGCTATCGATTCAAGCCTGGTCAGCTCTTCATTTTCCTGTCCACACAACACAGGCTTCAGAAATCATTGGAATCTCCTCTACAGAATGTTCCATTCATTCACTGCGAATGTGGAATTCAACTGACTCTCCACTCCATGCAGGTTTTCCTTACACCACTGATGAATGTCCAAGTAACCCAATGCTGGTTTTCAGCTGCATGTTCACACTCGCAGCCATGCTATACAATTGGCTTTCCACTAAATCCTGATTAGTTCTTGATTTTCCTTCCACACGACCCAGCCTTCAGAAATCGTTGGAATCTCCACTAGAGAATGTTCCATTCATTCACTGCGAATCTGGAATTCCTCTGAACCTCCACTCCCGGCAGGTTTTCGTTACACCACTGTTGAATGTCCAAGTAACCCAATGTTTTAAGTGTTTTCTTCACAAGCGCAGTGGTGCTGTTCAATTGGCTATCCACTCAACCCTGGCCAGCTCTACATTTTCCTGTCCACACCACAGAGACTGGAGAAATCATTGTTATCTCCACTACAGAATGTTCCATTCATTCACAGCGAATCTGGAATTCATCTGAATCTCCACTCCCGGCAGGTTTTCGTGACACCACTGGTAAATATCCAAGTAAGCCAATGCTGGTTTTAAGTGGCCTGCTCATACTCTCAGCCGTGCTGTTCAATTTGCTATCCACTCAACCCTCTTCAGCTCCATTTTCCTGTCCACATAACCCAAACTTCAGAAACAATTGGTATCTCCTCCACAGAATGTTCCATTCATTGACGGCAAATCTGAAATTCATCTAATTCTCAACTCCCGTCAGGTTTTCGTTACACCACTTGTGAATGTCCAATTAAGCCAAAGCTGGTTTTCAGTGGCCTGTTCTTACTACGAGACGTGCTGTTCATTTGGCTATCCATTCCACCCTGTTCAGCTCTACATTTTCGTGTCCACAAAACCCAGCCTTCAGAAATCATTGGAATCACCACTAGAGAATGTTCCATTCATTCACTGCGAATCTGGAATTCATCTGAATCTCCACTCCCGGCAGGTTTTCATTGCACCACTGCTGAATGTTCAAGTAACGCAATGATGGTTTTCAGCGGTCTATTCACACTCGAACCCGTGCTGTTCACGGTCTAGCGACTCAACACTGGTGAGTTCTTCTTTTTCCAGTTCAGACAATACAAACCTCAGAAACCATTGCAATCTACACTACAGAATGTTTCATTCATTCAGGCGAATCTTGAATTCATCTTGTTCTCCACTCCCAGCAGGTTTTCGTTTCACCACTGGTGAATGTCCAAGCAACCCAAGGCTGGTTTCAGCTGCGTGTTAACACTCGCAGCCGTGCTGTTCAATTGGCTATCCAGTGAACGCTGGTTAGCTCTTGATTTTCCTTCCACACACCGAGCCTTCAGAAATCATTCTTATCTCCACTTCAGAATGTTCCATTCGTTCCCTGCGAATCTGGAATTCCTCTGACTCTCCACACCAGGCAGATTTTCCTAACAACACTGGTGAATGACCAGGTAATCCAATGCTGGTTTTCAGCGGCTGTTCACACTCACAGCCTTGCTGTTCAATTGGCAATCCAGTCAAACCTAGTCAGCTCTTCATTTTCCTGTCCACACAACCCAGCGTTCAGAAATCATTGGAATCTCTACTACAGAAATTTCCATTCATTCACTGTGAATCTGGAAATACTCTGAACCTGCATTCCAGGAAGGCTTTCGTTACACCACTGATGAATGTCCAAGTAATGCAATGCTGCTTCTTAGTGGTCTGTTCACACTCGAAACCGTGCTGTTCATTGGCTATCCACTCAATATCGGTCAGCTCTTCAATATCCTGTCCAGACTATCCAGATTCCTAAATGTTGGCAATCACCACTACAGAATGTTCCATTCAATCACGCGAATCTGGAATTCATCAGAGTCTCCACTCCTGGAAGGTTTTCGTGACACCACTGGTAAATGTCCAAGGAAGACAATGCTGGTTTTAAGCCGCCTGCTAACACACTCAGCCGTGCTGTTCAATTTGCTATCCACCCAACCCTATTCAGCTCTACATTTTCCTGTCCTCATAACCCAACCTTCAGAAATAATTGGTATCTCCTCCACAGAATGTTCCGTTCATTCACTGCGAATCTTAAATTCATCTGACTCTCAACTCCCGGCGGGTTATCGTTACACCACTTGTGAATGTCCAAGTAAGCCAATGCTGGTTTTCAGTGGCCTGTTCATACTAAGAGACGTGCTGTTCATTTGGCTATCCACTCCACCCTGTTCAGCTCTACATTTTCGTGTCCACAAAACCCAGCCTTCAGAAATCATTGGAATCACCACTAGAGAATGTTCCATTCATTCACTGCGAATCTGGAATTCCTCTGAACCTCCACTCCTGGCAGGTTTTCGTTACGCCACTGGTGAATGTCCAAGTAACTCAATACTGGTTTTCAGAGGCATGTTCAACTCGCAGAAGTGCTGTTCAATGGGCTATCCACTCAATATTGGTCAGCTCTTCATTTTCCTCTCCACACAAACCAGCCTTCAGAAATCATTGGGCTCTCCACTACAGACTGTTCCATTCATTCACTGCGATTCTGCAATTCATCTGACTCTCCGCTCCAGGCAGGTTTTCATTACAGCACTGGTGAATGACCAAGTAATCCAATGCTGGTTTTCAGCCGCCTTTTCACACTCGCAGTGTGCTGTTCAATTGTCTATCCACTCAAACCTGGTCAGCCTTTCATTTTCTTTTCCACAATATCAGACTTCAGAAATCATTGGAATCGCCAGTACAGAATGTTCCATTCATTCACTGCCAATCTGGAATTCATCTGAATCTGCACTCCAGGTAGGCTTTCATTACACCACTTATGAATGTCCAAGTAACACAATGCTGGTTTTCAGCGGTCTGTTCACACTCTAAGCCCTGCTTTTTACTGGGTATCCACACAACTGTGGTCAGCTCTTCATTTTCATGTCCAAACAATCCAGACTTGAGAAATCATTGCAATCTCCAGTACAGAATGTTCCATTCATTCACTGCGAATCTGGAATTCAACTGAATCTCCACTACCTGCAGATTTATCTTACACCACTTGTGAATGTCCAAGTAAAACAATGCTGGTTTTCAGAGGCCTGTTCATGTTCGCAGTCGTGCTGTTCAATTGGCTATCCACTCAACCTGTTTTGCTCCTCATTTTCCTGTGCACACAACCCAGCCTTCAGAAATCATTGTAATCTCCACTACAGGATGTTCCATTCATTCACTGGGAATCTGGAATTCATCTGAATCTGCACTCCACGCAGGCTTTCGTTACACCACTGCTGAAAGTCGAAGTAATGCAATACTGGTTTTCAGTGGTCTGTTCACATTCGAAGCCGAGGCTTTTTACAGGCTATCCACTCAACACTGGTCAGCTCTTCATTTTCGTGTCCCCACAATCCAGATTTCAGAAATCATTGCAATCTCCACTACAGAATGTTCCATTCATTCACTGCGAGTCTGGAGTTTATCTGATTCTCCACTCCCGCCTGGTTAACAGTACACCACTTGTGAATGTCCAAGTAAGCCAATGCTGGTTTTCAGAGGCCTGTTCATACTCGCAGCCGTGCTGTTTAATTGACAATTCACTCCACCCTGTTCAGCTCTTCATTGTCCCACCACACTACCAGCCTTCAGAAATCTTTGTTATCTCCACTACAGAATGTTCCATTCATTCACTGCGAATCTGGAATTCATCTGACTCTCAACTCCACGCAGGTTTTCATTACACCACTGTTGAATGTCCAAGTAACCCAATGCTGGTTTTCAGCGGCCTGTTCATATTCGCAGCCCTGCTGTTTACTTGGCTATCGATTCAAGCCTGGTCAGCTCTTCATTTTCCTGTCCACACAACACAGGCTTCAGAAATCATTGGAATCTCCTCTACAGAATGTTCCATTCATTCACTGCGAATGTGGAATTCAACTGACTCTCCACTCCATGCAGGTTTTCCTTACACCACTGATGAATGTCCAAGTAACCCAATGCTGGTTTTCAGCTGCATGTTCACACTCGCAGCCATGCTATACAATTGGCTTTCCACTAAATCCTGATTAGTTCTTGATTTTCCTTCCACACGACCCAGCCTTCAGAAATCGTTGGAATCTCCACTAGAGAATGTTCCATTCATTCACTGCGAATCTGGAATTCCTCTGAACCTCCACTCCCGGCAGGTTTTCGTTACACCACTGTTGAATGTCCAAGTAACCCAATGTTTTAAGTGTTTTCTTCACAAGCGCAGTGGTGCTGTTCAATTGGCTATCCACTCAACCCTGGCCAGCTCTACATTTTCCTGTCCACACCACAGAGACTGGAGAAATCATTGTTATCTCCACTACAGAATGTTCCATTCATTCACAGCGAATCTGGAATTCATCTGAATCTCCACTCCCGGCAGGTTTTCGTGACACCACTGGTAAATATCCAAGTAAGCCAATGCTGGTTTTAAGTGGCCTGCTCATACTCTCAGCCGTGCTGTTCAATTTGCTATCCACTCAACCCTCTTCAGCTCCATTTTCCTGTCCACATAACCCAAACTTCAGAAACAATTGGTATCTCCTCCACAGAATGTTCCATTCATTGACGGCAAATCTGAAATTCATCTAATTCTCAACTCCCGTCAGGTTTTCGTTACACCACTTGTGAATGTCCAATTAAGCCAAAGCTGGTTTTCAGTGGCCTGTTCTTACTACGAGACGTGCTGTTCATTTGGCTATCCATTCCACCCTGTTCAGCTCTACATTTTCGTGTCCACAAAACCCAGCCTTCAGAAATCATTGGAATCACCACTAGAGAATGTTCCATTCATTCACTGCGAATCTGGAATTCATCTGAATCTCCACTCCCGGCAGGTTTTCATTGCACCACTGCTGAATGTTCAAGTAACGCAATGATGGTTTTCAGCGGTCTATTCACACTCGAACCCGTGCTGTTCACGGTCTAGCGACTCAACACTGGTGAGTTCTTCTTTTTCCAGTTCAGACAATACAAACCTCAGAAACCATTGCAATCTACACTACAGAATGTTTCATTCATTCAGGCGAATCTTGAATTCATCTTGTTCTCCACTCCCAGCAGGTTTTCGTTTCACCACTGGTGAATGTCCAAGCAACCCAAGGCTGGTTTCAGCTGCGTGTTAACACTCGCAGCCGTGCTGTTCAATTGGCTATCCAGTGAACGCTGGTTAGCTCTTGATTTTCCTTCCACACACCGAGCCTTCAGAAATCATTCTTATCTCCACTTCAGAATGTTCCATTCGTTCCCTGCGAATCTGGAATTCCTCTGACTCTCCACACCAGGCAGATTTTCCTAACAACACTGGTGAATGACCAGGTAATCCAATGCTGGTTTTCAGCGGCTGTTCACACTCACAGCCTTGCTGTTCAATTGGCAATCCAGTCAAACCTAGTCAGCTCTTCATTTTCCTGTCCACACAACCCAGCGTTCAGAAATCATTGGAATCTCTACTACAGAAATTTCCATTCATTCACTGTGAATCTGGAAATACTCTGAACCTGCATTCCAGGAAGGCTTTCGTTACACCACTGATGAATGTCCAAGTAATGCAATGCTGCTTCTTAGTGGTCTGTTCACACTCGAAACCGTGCTGTTCATTGGCTATCCACTCAATATCGGTCAGCTCTTCAATATCCTGTCCAGACTATCCAGATTCCTAAATGTTGGCAATCACCACTACAGAATGTTCCATTCAATCACGCGAATCTGGAATTCATCAGAGTCTCCACTCCTGGAAGGTTTTCGTGACACCACTGGTAAATGTCCAAGGAAGACAATGCTGGTTTTAAGCCGCCTGCTAACACACTCAGCCGTGCTGTTCAATTTGCTATCCACCCAACCCTATTCAGCTCTACATTTTCCTGTCCTCATAACCCAACCTTCAGAAATAATTGGTATCTCCTCCACAGAATGTTCCGTTCATTCACTGCGAATCTTAAATTCATCTGACTCTCAACTCCCGGCGGGTTATCGTTACACCACTTGTGAATGTCCAAGTAAGCCAATGCTGGTTTTCAGTGGCCTGTTCATACTAAGAGACGTGCTGTTCATTTGGCTATCCACTCCACCCTGTTCAGCTCTACATTTTCGTGTCCACAAAACCCAGCCTTCAGAAATCATTGGAATCACCACTAGAGAATGTTCCATTCATTCACTGCGAATCTGGAATTCCTCTGAACCTCCACTCCTGGCAGGTTTTCGTTACGCCACTGGTGAATGTCCAAGTAACTCAATACTGGTTTTCAGAGGCATGTTCAACTCGCAGAAGTGCTGTTCAATGGGCTATCCACTCAATATTGGTCAGCTCTTCATTTTCCTCTCCACACAAACCAGCCTTCAGAAATCATTGGGCTCTCCACTACAGACTGTTCCATTCATTCACTGCGATTCTGCAATTCATCTGACTCTCCGCTCCAGGCAGGTTTTCATTACAGCACTGGTGAATGACCAAGTAATCCAATGCTGGTTTTCAGCCGCCTTTTCACACTCGCAGTGTGCTGTTCAATTGTCTATCCACTCAAACCTGGTCAGCCTTTCATTTTCTTTTCCACAATATCAGACTTCAGAAATCATTGGAATCGCCAGTACAGAATGTTCCATTCATTCACTGCCAATCTGGAATTCATCTGAATCTGCACTCCAGGTAGGCTTTCATTACACCACTTATGAATGTCCAAGTAACACAATGCTGGTTTTCAGCGGTCTGTTCACACTCTAAGCCCTGCTTTTTACTGGGTATCCACACAACTGTGGTCAGCTCTTCATTTTCATGTCCAAACAATCCAGACTTGAGAAATCATTGCAATCTCCAGTACAGAATGTTCCATTCATTCACTGCGAATCTGGAATTCAACTGAATCTCCACTACCTGCAGATTTATCTTACACCACTTGTGAATGTCCAAGTAAAACAATGCTGGTTTTCAGAGGCCTGTTCATGTTCGCAGTCGTGCTGTTCAATTGGCTATCCACTCAACCTGTTTTGCTCCTCATTTTCCTGTGCACACAACCCAGCCTTCAGAAATCATTGTAATCTCCACTACAGGATGTTCCATTCATTCACTGGGAATCTGGAATTCATCTGAATCTGCACTCCACGCAGGCTTTCGTTACACCACTGCTGAAAGTCGAAGTAATGCAATACTGGTTTTCAGTGGTCTGTTCACATTCGAAGCCGAGGCTTTTTACAGGCTATCCACTCAACACTGGTCAGCTCTTCATTTTCGTGTCCCCACAATCCAGATTTCAGAAATCATTGCAATCTCCACTACAGAATGTTCCATTCATTCACTGCGAGTCTGGAGTTTATCTGATTCTCCACTCCCGCCTGGTTAACAGTACACCACTTGTGAATGTCCAAGTAAGCCAATGCTGGTTTTCAGAGGCCTGTTCATACTCGCAGCCGTGCTGTTTAATTGACAATTCACTCCACCCTGTTCAGCTCTTCATTGTCCCACCACACTACCAGCCTTCAGAAATCTTTGTTATCTCCACTACAGAATGTTCCATTCATTCACTGCGAATCTGGAATTCATCTGACTCTCAACTCCACGCAGGTTTTCATTACACCACTGTTGAATGTCCAAGTAACCCAATGCTGGTTTTCAGCGGCCTGTTCATATTCGCAGCCCTGCTGTTTACTTGGCTATCGATTCAAGCCTGGTCAGCTCTTCATTTTCCTGTCCACACAACACAGGCTTCAGAAATCATTGGAATCTCCTCTACAGAATGTTCCATTCATTCACTGCGAATGTGGAATTCAACTGACTCTCCACTCCATGCAGGTTTTCCTTACACCACTGATGAATGTCCAAGTAACCCAATGCTGGTTTTCAGCTGCATGTTCACACTCGCAGCCATGCTATACAATTGGCTTTCCACTAAATCCTGATTAGTTCTTGATTTTCCTTCCACACGACCCAGCCTTCAGAAATCGTTGGAATCTCCACTAGAGAATGTTCCATTCATTCACTGCGAATCTGGAATTCCTCTGAACCTCCACTCCCGGCAGGTTTTCGTTACACCACTGTTGAATGTCCAAGTAACCCAATGTTTTAAGTGTTTTCTTCACAAGCGCAGTGGTGCTGTTCAATTGGCTATCCACTCAACCCTGGCCAGCTCTACATTTTCCTGTCCACACCACAGAGACTGGAGAAATCATTGTTATCTCCACTACAGAATGTTCCATTCATTCACAGCGAATCTGGAATTCATCTGAATCTCCACTCCCGGCAGGTTTTCGTGACACCACTGGTAAATATCCAAGTAAGCCAATGCTGGTTTTAAGTGGCCTGCTCATACTCTCAGCCGTGCTGTTCAATTTGCTATCCACTCAACCCTCTTCAGCTCCATTTTCCTGTCCACATAACCCAAACTTCAGAAACAATTGGTATCTCCTCCACAGAATGTTCCATTCATTGACGGCAAATCTGAAATTCATCTAATTCTCAACTCCCGTCAGGTTTTCGTTACACCACTTGTGAATGTCCAATTAAGCCAAAGCTGGTTTTCAGTGGCCTGTTCTTACTACGAGACGTGCTGTTCATTTGGCTATCCATTCCACCCTGTTCAGCTCTACATTTTCGTGTCCACAAAACCCAGCCTTCAGAAATCATTGGAATCACCACTAGAGAATGTTCCATTCATTCACTGCGAATCTGGAATTCATCTGAATCTCCACTCCCGGCAGGTTTTCATTGCACCACTGCTGAATGTTCAAGTAACGCAATGATGGTTTTCAGCGGTCTATTCACACTCGAACCCGTGCTGTTCACGGTCTAGCGACTCAACACTGGTGAGTTCTTCTTTTTCCAGTTCAGACAATACAAACCTCAGAAACCATTGCAATCTACACTACAGAATGTTTCATTCATTCAGGCGAATCTTGAATTCATCTTGTTCTCCACTCCCAGCAGGTTTTCGTTTCACCACTGGTGAATGTCCAAGCAACCCAAGGCTGGTTTCAGCTGCGTGTTAACACTCGCAGCCGTGCTGTTCAATTGGCTATCCAGTGAACGCTGGTTAGCTCTTGATTTTCCTTCCACACACCGAGCCTTCAGAAATCATTCTTATCTCCACTTCAGAATGTTCCATTCGTTCCCTGCGAATCTGGAATTCCTCTGACTCTCCACACCAGGCAGATTTTCCTAACAACACTGGTGAATGACCAGGTAATCCAATGCTGGTTTTCAGCGGCTGTTCACACTCACAGCCTTGCTGTTCAATTGGCAATCCAGTCAAACCTAGTCAGCTCTTCATTTTCCTGTCCACACAACCCAGCGTTCAGAAATCATTGGAATCTCTACTACAGAAATTTCCATTCATTCACTGTGAATCTGGAAATACTCTGAATCTGCATTCCAGGAAGGCTTTCGTTACACCACTGATGAATGTCCAAGTAATGCAATGCTGCTTCTTAGTGGTCTGTTCACACTCGAAACCGTGCTGTTCATTGGCTATCCACTCAATATCGGTCAGCTCTTCAATATCCTGTCCAGACTATCCAGATTCCTAAATGTTGGCAATCACCACTACAGAATGTTCCATTCAATCACGCGAATCTGGAATTCATCAGAGTCTCCACTCCTGGAAGGTTTTCGTGACACCACTGGTAAATGTCCAAGGAAGACAATGCTGGTTTTAAGCCGCCTGCTAACACACTCAGCCGTGCTGTTCAATTTGCTATCCACCCAACCCTATTCAGCTCTACATTTTCCTGTCCTCATAACCCAACCTTCAGAAATATTTGGTATCTCCTCCACAGAATGTCCCGTTCATTCACTGCGAATCTTAAATTCATCTGACTCTCAACTCCCGGCGGGTTATCGTTACACCACTTGTGAATGTCCAAGTAAGCCAATGCTGGTTTTCAGTGGCCTGTTCATACTAAGAGACGTGCTGTTCATTTGGCTATCCACTCCACCCTGTTCAGCTCTACATTTTCGTGTCCACAAAACCCAGCCTTCAGAAATCATTGGAATCACCACTAGAGAATGTTCCATTCATTCACTGCGAATCTGGAATTCCTCTGAACCTCCACTCCTGGCAGGTTTTCGTTACGCCACTGGTGAATGTCCAAGTAACTCAATACTGGTTTTCAGAGGCATGTTCAACTCGCAGAAGTGCTGTTCAATGGGCTATCCACTCAATATTGGTCAGCTCTTCATTTTCCTCTCCACACAAACCAGCCTTCAGAAATCATTGGGCTCTCCACTACAGACTGTTCCATTCATTCACTGCGATTCTGCAATTCATCTGACTCTCCGCTCCAGGCAGGTTTTCATTACAGCACTGGTGAATGACCAAGTAATCCAATGCTGGTTTTCAGCCGCCTTTTCACACTCGCAGTGTGCTGTTCAATTGTCTATCCACTCAAACCTGGTCAGCCTTTCATTTTCTTTTCCACAATATCAGACTTCAGAAATCATTGGAATCGCCAGTACAGAATGTTCCATTCATTCACTGCCAATCTGGAATTCATCTGAATCTGCACTCCAGGTAGGCTTTCATTACACCACTTATGAATGTCCAAGTAACACAATGCTGGTTTTCAGCGGTCTGTTCACACTCTAAGCCCTGCTTTTTACTGGGTATCCACACAACTGTGGTCAGCTCTTCATTTTCATGTCCAAACAATCCAGACTTGAGAAATCATTGCAATCTCCAGTACAGAATGTTCCATTCATTCACTGCGAATCTGGAATTCAACTGAATCTCCACTACCTGCAGATTTATCTTACACCACTTGTGAATGTCCAAGTAAAACAATGCTGGTTTTCAGAGGCCTGTTCATGTTCGCAGTCGTGCTGTTCAATTGGCTATCCACTCAACCTGTTTTGCTCCTCATTTTCCTGTGCACACAACCCAGCCTTCAGAAATCATTGTAATCTCCACTACAGGATGTTCCATTCATTCACTGGGAATCTGGAATTCATCTGAATCTGCACTCCACGCAGGCTTTCGTTACACCACTGCTGAAAGTCGAAGTAATGCAATACTGGTTTTCAGTGGTCTGTTCACATTCGAAGCCGAGGCTTTTTACAGGCTATCCACTCAACACTGGTCAGCTCTTCATTTTCGTGTCCCCACAATCCAGATTTCAGAAATCATTGCAATCTCCACTACAGAATGTTCCATTCATTCACTGCGAGTCTGGAGTTTATCTGATTCTCCACTCCCGCCTGGTTAACAGTACACCACTTGTGAATGTCCAAGTAAGCCAATGCTGGTTTTCAGAGGCCTGTTCATACTCGCAGCCGTGCTGTTTAATTGACAATTCACTCCACCCTGTTCAGCTCTTCATTGTCCCACCACACTACCAGCCTTCAGAAATCTTTGTTATCTCCACTACAGAATGTTCCATTCATTCACTGCGAATCTGGAATTCATCTGACTCTCAACTCCACGCAGGTTTTCATTACACCACTGTTGAATGTCCAAGTAACCCAATGCTGGTTTTCAGCGGCCTGTTCATATTCGCAGCCCTGCTGTTTACTTGGCTATCGATTCAAGCCTGGTCAGCTCTTCATTTTCCTGTCCACACAACACAGGCTTCAGAAATCATTGGAATCTCCTCTACAGAATGTTCCATTCATTCACTGCGAATGTGGAATTCAACTGACTCTCCACTCCATGCAGGTTTTCCTTACACCACTGATGAATGTCCAAGTAACCCAATGCTGGTTTTCAGCTGCATGTTCACACTCGCAGCCATGCTATACAATTGGCTTTCCACTAAATCCTGATTAGTTCTTGATTTTCCTTCCACACGACCCAGCCTTCAGAAATCGTTGGAATCTCCACTAGAGAATGTTCCATTCATTCACTGCGAATCTGGAATTCCTCTGAACCTCCACTCCCGGCAGGTTTTCGTTACACCACTGTTGAATGTCCAAGTAACCCAATGTTTTAAGTGTTTTCTTCACAAGCGCAGTGGTGCTGTTCAATTGGCTATCCACTCAACCCTGGCCAGCTCTACATTTTCCTGTCCACACCACAGAGACTGGAGAAATCATTGTTATCTCCACTACAGAATGTTCCATTCATTCACAGCGAATCTGGAATTCATCTGAATCTCCACTCCCGGCAGGTTTTCGTGACACCACTGGTAAATATCCAAGTAAGCCAATGCTGGTTTTAAGTGGCCTGCTCATACTCTCAGCCGTGCTGTTCAATTTGCTATCCACTCAACCCTCTTCAGCTCCATTTTCCTGTCCACATAACCCAAACTTCAGAAACAATTGGTATCTCCTCCACAGAATGTTCCATTCATTGACGGCAAATCTGAAATTCATCTAATTCTCAACTCCCGTCAGGTTTTCGTTACACCACTTGTGAATGTCCAATTAAGCCAAAGCTGGTTTTCAGTGGCCTGTTCTTACTACGAGACGTGCTGTTCATTTGGCTATCCATTCCACCCTGTTCAGCTCTACATTTTCGTGTCCACAAAACCCAGCCTTCAGAAATCATTGGAATCACCACTAGAGAATGTTCCATTCATTCACTGCGAATCTGGAATTCATCTGAATCTCCACTCCCGGCAGGTTTTCATTGCACCACTGCTGAATGTTCAAGTAACGCAATGATGGTTTTCAGCGGTCTATTCACACTCGAACCCGTGCTGTTCACGGTCTAGCGACTCAACACTGGTGAGTTCTTCTTTTTCCAGTTCAGACAATACAAACCTCAGAAACCATTGCAATCTACACTACAGAATGTTTCATTCATTCAGGCGAATCTTGAATTCATCTTGTTCTCCACTCCCAGCAGGTTTTCGTTTCACCACTGGTGAATGTCCAAGCAACCCAAGGCTGGTTTCAGCTGCGTGTTAACACGCGCAGCCGTGCTGTTCAATTGGCTATCCAGTGAACGCTGGTTAGCTCTTGATTTTCCTTCCACACACCGAGCCTTCAGAAATCATTCTTATCTCCACTTCAGAGTGTTCCATTCGTTCCCTGCGAATCTGGAATTCCTCTGACTCTCCACACCAGGCAGATTTTCCTAACAACACTGGTGAATGACCAGGTAATCCAATGCTGGTTTTCAGCGGCTGTTCACACTCACAGCCTTGCTGTTCAATTGGCAATCCAGTCAAACCTAGTCAGCTCTTCATTTTCCTGTCCACACAACCCAGCGTTCAGAAATCATTGGAATCTCTACTACAGAAATTTCCATTCATTCACTGTGAATCTGGAAATACTCTGAATCTGCATTCCAGGAAGGCTTTCGTTACACCACTGATGAATGTCCAAGTAATGCAATGCTGCTTCTTAGTGGTCTGTTCACACTCGAAACCGTGCTGTTCATTGGCTATCCACTCAATATCGGTCAGCTCTTCAATATCCTGTCCAGACTATCCAGATTCCTAAATGTTGGCAATCACCACTACAGAATGTTCCATTCAATCACGCGAATCTGGAATTCATCAGAGTCTCCACTCCTGGAAGGTTTTCGTGACACCACTGGTAAATGTCCAAGGAAGACAATGCTGGTTTTAAGCCGCCTGCTAACACACTCAGCCGTGCTGTTCAATTTGCTATCCACCCAACCCTATTCAGCTCTACATTTTCCTGTCCTCATAACCCAACCTTCAGAAATAATTGGTATCTCCTCCACAGAATGTCCCGTTCATTCACTGCGAATCTTAAATTCATCTGACTCTCAACTCCCGGCGGGTTATCGTTACACCACTTGTGAATGTCCAAGTAAGCCAATGCTGGTTTTCAGTGGCCTGTTCATACTAAGAGACGTGCTGTTCATTTGGCTATCCACTCCACCCTGTTCAGCTCTACATTTTCGTGTCCACAAAACCCAGCCTTCAGAAATCATTGGAATCACCACTAGAGAATGTTCCATTCATTCACTGCGAATCTGGAATTCCTCTGAACCTCCACTCCTGGCAGGTTTTCGTTACGCCACTGGTGAATGTCCAAGTAACTCAATACTGGTTTTCAGAGGCATGTTCAACTCGCAGAAGTGCTGTTCAGTGGGCTATCCACTCAATATTGATCAGCTCTTCATTTTCCTCTCCACACAAACCAGCCTTCAGAAATCATTGGGCTCTCCACTACAGACTGTTCCATTCATTCACTGCGATTCTGCAATTCATCTGACTCTCCGCTCCAGGCAGGTTTTCATTACAGCACTGGTGAATGACCAAGTAATCCAATGCTGGTTTTCAGCCGCCTTTTCACACTCGCAGTGTGCTGTTCAATTGTCTATCCACTCAAACCTGGTCAGCCTTTCATTTTCTTTTCCACAATATCAGACTTCAGAAATCATTGGAATCGCCAGTACAGAATGTTCCATTCATTCACTGCCAATCTGGAATTCATCTGAATCTGCACTCCAGGTAGGCTTTCATTACACCACTTATGAATGTCCAAGTAACACAATGCTGGTTTTCAGCGGTCTGTTCACACTCTAAGCCCTGCTTTTTACTGGGTATCCACACAACTGTGGTCAGCTCTTCATTTTCATGTCCAAACAATCCAGACTTGAGAAATCATTGCAATCTCCAGTACAGAATGTTCCATTCATTCACTGCGAATCTGGAATTCAACTGAATCTCCACTACCTGCAGATTTATCTTACACCACTTGTGAATGTCCAAGTAAAACAATGCTGGTTTTCAGAGGCCTGTTCATGTTCGCAGTCGTGCTGTTCAATTGGCTATCCACTCAACCTGTTTTGCTCCTCATTTTCCTGTGCACACAACCCAGCCTTCAGAAATCATTGTAATCTCCACTACAGGATGTTCCATTCATTCACTGGGAATCTGGAATTCATCTGAATCTGCACTCCACGCAGGCTTTCGTTACACCACTGCTGAAAGTCGAAGTAATGCAATACTGGTTTTCAGTGGTCTGTTCACATTCGAAGCCGAGGCTTTTTACAGGCTATCCACTCAACACTGGTCAGCTCTTCATTTTCGTGTCCCCACAATCCAGATTTCAGAAATCATTGCAATCTCCACTACAGAATGTTCCATTCATTCACTGCGAGTCTGGAGTTTATCTGATTCTCCACTCCCGCCTGGTTAACAGTACACCACTTGTGAATGTCCAAGTAAGCCAATGCTGGTTTTCAGAGGCCTGTTCATACTCGCAGCCGTGCTGTTTAATTGACAATTCACTCCACCCTGTTCAGCTCTTCATTGTCCCACCACACTACCAGCCTTCAGAAATCTTTGTTATCTCCACTACAGAATGTTCCATTCATTCACTGCGAATCTGGAATTCATCTGACTCTCAACTCCACGCAGGTTTTCATTACACCACTGTTGAATGTCCAAGTAACCCAATGCTGGTTTTCAGCGGCCTGTTCATATTCGCAGCCCTGCTGTTTACTTGGCTATCGATTCAAGCCTGGTCAGCTCTTCATTTTCCTGTCCACACAACACAGGCTTCAGAAATCATTGGAATCTCCTCTACAGAATGTTCCATTCATTCACTGCGAATGTGGAATTCAACTGACTCTCCACTCCATGCAGGTTTTCCTTACACCACTGATGAATGTCCAAGTAACCCAATGCTGGTTTTCAGCTGCATGTTCACACTCGCAGCCATGCTATACAATTGGCTTTCCACTAAATCCTGATTAGTTCTTGATTTTCCTTCCACACGACCCAGCCTTCAGAAATCGTTGGAATCTCCACTAGAGAATGTTCCATTCATTCACTGCGAATCTGGAATTCCTCTGAACCTCCACTCCCGGCAGGTTTTCGTTACACCACTGTTGAATGTCCAAGTAACCCAATGTTTTAAGTGTTTTCTTCACAAGCGCAGTGGTGCTGTTCAATTGGCTATCCACTCAACCCTGGCCAGCTCTACATTTTCCTGTCCACACCACAGAGACTGGAGAAATCATTGTTATCTCCACTACAGAATGTTCCATTCATTCACAGCGAATCTGGAATTCATCTGAATCTCCACTCCCGGCAGGTTTTCGTGACACCACTGGTAAATATCCAAGTAAGCCAATGCTGGTTTTAAGTGGCCTGCTCATACTCTCAGCCGTGCTGTTCAATTTGCTATCCACTCAACCCTCTTCAGCTCCATTTTCCTGTCCACATAACCCAAACTTCAGAAACAATTGGTATCTCCTCCACAGAATGTTCCATTCATTGACGGCAAATCTGAAATTCATCTAATTCTCAACTCCCGTCAGGTTTTCGTTACACCACTTGTGAATGTCCAATTAAGCCAAAGCTGGTTTTCAGTGGCCTGTTCTTACTACGAGACGTGCTGTTCATTTGGCTATCCATTCCACCCTGTTCAGCTCTACATTTTCGTGTCCACAAAACCCAGCCTTCAGAAATCATTGGAATCACCACTAGAGAATGTTCCATTCATTCACTGCGAATCTGGAATTCATCTGAATCTCCACTCCCGGCAGGTTTTCATTGCACCACTGCTGAATGTTCAAGTAACGCAATGATGGTTTTCAGCGGTCTATTCACACTCGAACCCGTGCTGTTCACGGTCTAGCGACTCAACACTGGTGAGTTCTTCTTTTTCCAGTTCAGACAATACAAACCTCAGAAACCATTGCAATCTACACTACAGAATGTTTCATTCATTCAGGCGAATCTTGAATTCATCTTGTTCTCCACTCCCAGCAGGTTTTCGTTTCACCACTGGTGAATGTCCAAGCAACCCAAGGCTGGTTTCAGCTGCGTGTTAACACTCGCAGCCGTGCTGTTCAATTGGCTATCCAGTGAACGCTGGTTAGCTCTTGATTTTCCTTCCACACACCGAGCCTTCAGAAATCATTCTTATCTCCACTTCAGAATGTTCCATTCGTTCCCTGCGAATCTGGAATTCCTCTGACTCTCCACACCAGGCAGATTTTCCTAACAACACTGGTGAATGACCAGGTAATCCAATGCTGGTTTTCAGCGGCTGTTCACACTCACAGCCTTGCTGTTCAATTGGCAATCCAGTCAAACCTAGTCAGCTCTTCATTTTCCTGTCCACACAACCCAGCGTTCAGAAATCATTGGAATCTCTACTACAGAAATTTCCATTCATTCACTGTGAATCTGGAAATACTCTGAATCTGCATTCCAGGAAGGCTTTCGTTACACCACTGATGAATGTCCAAGTAATGCAATGCTGCTTCTTAGTGGTCTGTTCACACTCGAAACCGTGCTGTTCATTGGCTATCCACTCAATATCGGTCAGCTCTTCAATATCCTGTCCAGACTATCCAGATTCCTAAATGTTGGCAATCACCACTACAGAATGTTCCATTCAATCACGCGAATCTGGAATTCATCAGAGTCTCCACTCCTGGAAGGTTTTCGTGACACCACTGGTAAATGTCCAAGGAAGACAATGCTGGTTTTAAGCCGCCTGCTAACACACTCAGCCGTGCTGTTCAATTTGCTATCCACCCAACCCTATTCAGCTCTACATTTTCCTGTCCTCATAACCCAACCTTCAGAAATAATTGGTATCTCCTCCACAGAATGTTCCGTTCATTCACTGCGAATCTTAAATTCATCTGACTCTCAACTCCCGGCGGGTTATCGTTACACCACTTGTGAATGTCCAAGTAAGCCAATGCTGGTTTTCAGTGGCCTGTTCATACTAAGAGACGTGCTGTTCATTTGGCTATCCACTCCACCCTGTTCAGCTCTACATTTTCGTGTCCACAAAACCCAGCCTTCAGAAATCATTGGAATCACCACTAGAGAATGTTCCATTCATTCACTGCGAATCTGGAATTCCTCTGAACCTCCACTCCTGGCAGGTTTTCGTTACGCCACTGGTGAATGTCCAAGTAACTCAATACTGGTTTTCAGAGGCATGTTCAACTCGCAGAAGTGCTGTTCAGTGGGCTATCCACTCAATATTGGTCAGCTCTTCATTTTCCTCTCCACACAAACCAGCCTTCAGAAATCATTGGGCTCTCCACTACAGACTGTTCCATTCATTCACTGCGATTCTGCAATTCATCTGACTCTCCGCTCCAGGCAGGTTTTCATTACAGCACTGGTGAATGACCAAGTAATCCAATGCTGGTTTTCAGCCGCCTTTTCACACTCGCAGTGTGCTGTTCAATTGTCTATCCACTCAAACCTGGTCAGCCTTTCATTTTCTTTTCCACAATATCAGACTTCAGAAATCATTGGAATCGCCAGTACAGAATGTTCCATTCATTCACTGCCAATCTGGAATTCATCTGAATCTGCACTCCAGGTAGGCTTTCATTACACCACTTATGAATGTCCAAGTAACACAATGCTGGTTTTCAGCGGTCTGTTCACACTCTAAGCCCTGCTTTTTACTGGGTATCCACACAACTGTGGTCAGCTCTTCATTTTCATGTCCAAACAATCCAGACTTGAGAAATCATTGCAATCTCCAGTACAGAATGTTCCATTCATTCACTGCGAATCTGGAATTCAACTGAATCTCCACTACCTGCAGATTTATCTTACACCACTTGTGAATGTCCAAGTAAAACAATGCTGGTTTTCAGAGGCCTGTTCATGTTCGCAGTCGTGCTGTTCAATTGGCTATCCACTCAACCTGTTTTGCTCCTCATTTTCCTGTGCACACAACCCAGCCTTCAGAAATCATTGTAATCTCCACTACAGGATGTTCCATTCATTCACTGGGAATCTGGAATTCATCTGAATCTGCACTCCACGCAGGCTTTCGTTACACCACTGCTGAAAGTCGAAGTAATGCAATACTGGTTTTCAGTGGTCTGTTCACATTCGAAGCCGAGGCTTTTTACAGGCTATCCACTCAACACTGGTCAGCTCTTCATTTTCGTGTCCCCACAATCCAGATTTCAGAAATCATTGCAATCTCCACTACAGAATGTTCCATTCATTCACTGCGAGTCTGGAGTTTATCTGATTCTCCACTCCCGCCTGGTTAACAGTACACCACTTGTGAATGTCCAAGTAAGCCAATGCTGGTTTTCAGAGGCCTGTTCATACTCGCAGCCGTGCTGTTTAATTGACAATTCACTCCACCCTGTTCAGCTCTTCATTGTCCCACCACACTACCAGCCTTCAGAAATCTTTGTTATCTCCACTACAGAATGTTCCATTCATTCACTGCGAATCTGGAATTCATCTGACTCTCAACTCCACGCAGGTTTTCATTACACCACTGTTGAATGTCCAAGTAACCCAATGCTGGTTTTCAGCGGCCTGTTCATATTCGCAGCCCTGCTGTTTACTTGGCTATCGATTCAAGCCTGGTCAGCTCTTCATTTTCCTGTCCACACAACACAGGCTTCAGAAATCATTGGAATCTCCTCTACAGAATGTTCCATTCATTCACTGCGAATGTGGAATTCAACTGACTCTCCACTCCATGCAGGTTTTCCTTACACCACTGATGAATGTCCAAGTAACCCAATGCTGGTTTTCAGCTGCATGTTCACACTCGCAGCCATGCTATACAATTGGCTTTCCACTAAATCCTGATTAGTTCTTGATTTTCCTTCCACACAACCCAGCCTTCAGAAATCGTTGGAATCTCCACTAGAGAATGTTCCATTCATTCACTGCGAATCTGGAATTCCTCTGAACCCCCACTCCCGGCAGGTTTTCGTTACACCACTGTTGAATGTCCAAGTAACCCAATGTTTTAAGTGTTTTCTTCACAAGCGCAGTGGTGCTGTTCAATTGGCTATCCACTCAACCCTGGCCAGCTCTACATTTTCCTGTCCACACCACAGAGACTGGAGAAATCATTGTTATCTCCACTACAGAATGTTCCATTCATTCACAGCGAATCTGGAATTCATCTGAATCTCCACTCCCGGCAGGTTTTCGTGACACCACTGGTAAATATCCAAGTAAGCCAATGCTGGTTTTAAGTGGCCTGCTCATACTCTCAGCCGTGCTGTTCAATTTGCTATCCACTCAACCCTCTTCAGCTCCATTTTCCTGTCCACATAACCCAAACTTCAGAAACAATTGGTATCTCCTCCACAGAATGTTCCATTCATTGACGGCAAATCTGAAATTCATCTAATTCTCAACTCCCGTCAGGTTTTCGTTACACCACTTGTGAATGTCCAATTAAGCCAAAGCTGGTTTTCAGTGGCCTGTTCTTACTACGAGACGTGCTGTTCATTTGGCTATCCATTCCACCCTGTTCAGCTCTACATTTTCGTGTCCACAAAACCCAGCCTTCAGAAATCATTGGAATCACCACTAGAGAATGTTCCATTCATTCACTGCGAATCTGGAATTCATCTGAATCTCCACTCCCGGCAGGTTTTCATTGCACCACTGCTGAATGTTCAAGTAACGCAATGATGGTTTTCAGCGGTCTATTCACACTCGAACCCGTGCTGTTCACGGTCTAGCGACTCAACACTGGTGAGTTCTTCTTTTTCCAGTTCAGACAATACAAACCTCAGAAACCATTGCAATCTACACTACAGAATGTTTCATTCATTCAGGCGAATCTTGAATTCATCTTGTTCTCCACTCCCAGCAGGTTTTCGTTTCACCACTGGTGAATGTCCAAGCAACCCAAGGCTGGTTTCAGCTGCGTGTTAACACTCGCAGCCGTGCTGTTCAATTGGCTATCCAGTGAACGCTGGTTAGCTCTTGATTTTCCTTCCACACACCGAGCCTTCAGAAATCATTCTTATCTCCACTTCAGAATGTTCCATTCGTTCCCTGCGAATCTGGAATTCCTCTGACTCTCCACACCAGGCAGATTTTCCTAACAACACTGGTGAATGACCAGGTAATCCAATGCTGGTTTTCAGCGGCTGTTCACACTCACAGCCTTGCTGTTCAATTGGCAATCCAGTCAAACCTAGTCAGCTCTTCATTTTCCTGTCCACACAACCCAGCGTTCAGAAATCATTGGAATCTCTACTACAGAAATTTCCATTCATTCACTGTGAATCTGGAAATACTCTGAACCTGCATTCCAGGAAGGCTTTCGTTACACCACTGATGAATGTCCAAGTAATGCAATGCTGCTTCTTAGTGGTCTGTTCACACTCGAAACCGTGCTGTTCATTGGCTATCCACTCAATATCGGTCAGCTCTTCAATATCCTGTCCAGACTATCCAGATTCCTAAATGTTGGCAATCACCACTACAGAATGTTCCATTCAATCACGCGAATCTGGAATTCATCAGAGTCTCCACTCCTGGAAGGTTTTCGTGACACCACTGGTAAATGTCCAAGGAAGACAATGCTGGTTTTAAGCCGCCTGCTAACACACTCAGCCGTGCTGTTCAATTTGCTATCCACCCAACCCTATTCAGCTCTACATTTTCCTGTCCTCATAACCCAACCTTCAGAAATAATTGGTATCTCCTCCACAGAATGTTCCGTTCATTCACTGCGAATCTTAAATTCATCTGACTCTCAACTCCCGGCGGGTTATCGTTACACCACTTGTGAATGTCCAAGTAAGCCAATGCTGGTTTTCAGTGGCCTGTTCATACTAAGAGACGTGCTGTTCATTTGGCTATCCACTCCACCCTGTTCAGCTCTACATTTTCGTGTCCACAAAACCCAGCCTTCAGAAATCATTGGAATCACCACTAGAGAATGTTCCATTCATTCACTGCGAATCTGGAATTCCTCTGAACCTCCACTCCTGGCAGGTTTTCGTTACGCCACTGGTGAATGTCCAAGTAACTCAATACTGGTTTTCAGAGGCATGTTCAACTCGCAGAAGTGCTGTTCAATGGGCTATCCACTCAATATTGGTCAGCTCTTCATTTTCCTCTCCACACAAACCAGCCTTCAGAAATCATTGGGCTCTCCACTACAGACTGTTCCATTCATTCACTGCGATTCTGCAATTCATCTGACTCTCCGCTCCAGGCAGGTTTTCATTACAGCACTGGTGAATGACCAAGTAATCCAATGCTGGTTTTCAGCCGCCTTTTCACACTCGCAGTGTGCTGTTCAATTGTCTATCCACTCAAACCTGGTCAGCCTTTCATTTTCTTTTCCACAATATCAGACTTCAGAAATCATTGGAATCGCCAGTACAGAATGTTCCATTCATTCACTGCCAATCTGGAATTCATCTGAATCTGCACTCCAGGTAGGCTTTCATTACACCACTTATGAATGTCCAAGTAACACAATGCTGGTTTTCAGCGGTCTGTTCACACTCTAAGCCCTGCTTTTTACTGGGTATCCACACAACTGTGGTCAGCTCTTCATTTTCATGTCCAAACAATCCAGACTTGAGAAATCATTGCAATCTCCAGTACAGAATGTTCCATTCATTCACTGCGAATCTGGAATTCAACTGAATCTCCACTACCTGCAGATTTATCTTACACCACTTGTGAATGTCCAAGTAAAACAATGCTGGTTTTCAGAGGCCTGTTCATGTTCGCAGTCGTGCTGTTCAATTGGCTATCCACTCAACCTGTTTTGCTCCTCATTTTCCTGTGCACACAACCCAGCCTTCAGAAATCATTGTAATCTCCACTACAGGATGTTCCATTCATTCACTGGGAATCTGGAATTCATCTGAATCTGCACTCCACGCAGGCTTTCGTTACACCACTGCTGAAAGTCGAAGTAATGCAATACTGGTTTTCAGTGGTCTGTTCACATTCGAAGCCGAGGCTTTTTACAGGCTATCCACTCAACACTGGTCAGCTCTTCATTTTCGTGTCCCCACAATCCAGATTTCAGAAATCATTGCAATCTCCACTACAGAATGTTCCATTCATTCACTGCGAGTCTGGAGTTTATCTGATTCTCCACTCCCGCCTGGTTAACAGTACACCACTTGTGAATGTCCAAGTAAGCCAATGCTGGTTTTCAGAGGCCTGTTCATACTCGCAGCCGTGCTGTTTAATTGACAATTCACTCCACCCTGTTCAGCTCTTCATTGTCCCACCACACTACCAGCCTTCAGAAATCTTTGTTATCTCCACTACAGAATGTTCCATTCATTCACTGCGAATCTGGAATTCATCTGACTCTCAACTCCACGCAGGTTTTCATTACACCACTGTTGAATGTCCAAGTAACCCAATGCTGGTTTTCAGCGGCCTGTTCATATTCGCAGCCCTGCTGTTTACTTGGCTATCGATTCAAGCCTGGTCAGCTCTTCATTTTCCTGTCCACACAACACAGGCTTCAGAAATCATTGGAATCTCCTCTACAGAATGTTCCATTCATTCACTGCGAATGTGGAATTCAACTGACTCTCCACTCCATGCAGGTTTTCCTTACACCACTGATGAATGTCCAAGTAACCCAATGCTGGTTTTCAGCTGCATGTTCACACTCGCAGCCATGCTATACAATTGGCTTTCCACTAAATCCTGATTAGTTCTTGATTTTCCTTCCACACGACCCAGCCTTCAGAAATCGTTGGAATCTCCACTAGAGAATGTTCCATTCATTCACTGCGAATCTGGAAATCCTCTGAACCTCCACTCCCGGCAGGTTTTCGTTACACCACTGTTGAATGTCCAAGTAACCCAATGTTTTAAGTGTTTTCTTCACAAGCGCAGTGGTGCTGTTCAATTGGCTATCCACTCAACCCTGGCCAGCTCTACATTTTCCTGTCCACACCACAGAGACTGGAGAAATCATTGTTATCTCCACTACAGAATGTTCCATTCATTCACAGCGAATCTGGAATTCATCTGAATCTCCACTCCCGGCAGGTTTTCGTGACACCACTGGTAAATATCCAAGTAAGCCAATGCTGGTTTTAAGTGGCCTGCTCATACTCTCAGCCGTGCTGTTCAATTTGCTATCCACTCAACCCTCTTCAGCTCCATTTTCCTGTCCACATAACCCAAACTTCAGAAACAATTGGTATCTCCTCCACAGAATGTTCCATTCATTGACGGCAAATCTGAAATTCATCTAATTCTCAACTCCCGTCAGGTTTTCGTTACACCACTTGTGAATGTCCAATTAAGCCAAAGCTGGTTTTCAGTGGCCTGTTCTTACTACGAGACGTGCTGTTCATTTGGCTATCCATTCCACCCTGTTCAGCTCTACATTTTCGTGTCCACAAAACCCAGCCTTCAGAAATCATTGGAATCACCACTAGAGAATGTTCCATTCATTCACTGCGAATCTGGAATTCATCTGAATCTCCACTCCCGGCAGGTTTTCATTGCACCACTGCTGAATGTTCAAGTAACGCAATGATGGTTTTCAGCGGTCTATTCACACTCGAACCCGTGCTGTTCACGGTCTAGCGACTCAACACTGGTGAGTTCTTCTTTTTCCAGTTCAGACAATACAAACCTCAGAAACCATTGCAATCTACACTACAGAATGTTTCATTCATTCAGGCGAATCTTGAATTCATCTTGTTCTCCACTCCCAGCAGGTTTTCGTTTCACCACTGGTGAATGTCCAAGCAACCCAAGGCTGGTTTCAGCTGCGTGTTAACACTCGCAGCCGTGCTGTTCAATTGGCTATCCAGTGAACGCTGGTTAGCTCTTGATTTTCCTTCCACACACCGAGCCTTCAGAAATCATTCTTATCTCCACTTCAGAATGTTCCATTCGTTCCCTGCGAATCTGGAATTCCTCTGACTCTCCACACCAGGCAGATTTTCCTAACAACACTGGTGAATGACCAGGTAATCCAATGCTGGTTTTCAGCGGCTGTTCACACTCACAGCCTTGCTGTTCAATTGGCAATCCAGTCAAACCTAGTCAGCTCTTCATTTTCCTGTCCACACAACCCAGCGTTCAGAAATCATTGGAATCTCTACTACAGAAATTTCCATTCATTCACTGTGAATCTGGAAATACTCTGAATCTGCATTCCAGGAAGGCTTTCGTTACACCACTGATGAATGTCCAAGTAATGCAATGCTGCTTCTTAGTGGTCTGTTCACACTCGAAACCGTGCTGTTCATTGGCTATCCACTCAATATCGGTCAGCTCTTCAATATCCTGTCCAGACTATCCAGATTCCTAAATGTTGGCAATCACCACTACAGAATGTTCCATTCAATCACGCGAATCTGGAATTCATCAGAGTCTCCACTCCTGGAAGGTTTTCGTGACACCACTGGTAAATGTCCAAGGAAGACAATGCTGGTTTTAAGCCGCCTGCTAACACACTCAGCCGTGCTGTTCAATTTGCTATCCACCCAACCCTATTCAGCTCTACATTTTCCTGTCCTCATAACCCAACCTTCAGAAATAATTGGTATCTCCTCCACAGAATGTTCCGTTCATTCACTGCGAATCTTAAATTCATCTGACTCTCAACTCCCGGCGGGTTATCGTTACACCACTTGTGAATGTCCAAGTAAGCCAATGCTGGTTTTCAGTGGCCTGTTCATACTAAGAGACGTGCTGTTCATTTGGCTATCCACTCCACCCTGTTCAGCTCTACATTTTCGTGTCCACAAAACCCAGCCTTCAGAAATCATTGGAATCACCACTAGAGAATGTTCCATTCATTCACTGCGAATCTGGAATTCCTCTGAACCTCCACTCCTGGCAGGTTTTCGTTACGCCACTGGTGAATGTCCAAGTAACTCAATACTGGTTTTCAGAGGCATGTTCAACTCGCAGAAGTGCTGTTCAATGGGCTATCCACTCAATATTGGTCAGCTCTTCATTTTCCTCTCCACACAAACCAGCCTTCAGAAATCATTGGGCTCTCCACTACAGACTGTTCCATTCATTCACTGCGATTCTGCAATTCATCTGACTCTCCGCTCCAGGCAGGTTTTCATTACAGCACTGGTGAATGACCAAGTAATCCAATGCTGGTTTTCAGCCGCCTTTTCACACTCGCAGTGTGCTGTTCAATTGTCTATCCACTCAAACCTGGTCAGCCTTTCATTTTCTTTTCCACAATATCAGACTTCAGAAATCATTGGAATCGCCAGTACAGAATGTTCCATTCATTCACTGCCAATCTGGAATTCATCTGAATCTGCACTCCAGGTAGGCTTTCATTACACCACTTATGAATGTCCAAGTAACACAATGCTGGTTTTCAGCGGTCTGTTCACACTCTAAGCCCTGCTTTTTACTGGGTATCCACACAACTGTGGTCAGCTCTTCATTTTCATGTCCAAACAATCCAGACTTGAGAAATCATTGCAATCTCCAGTACAGAATGTTCCATTCATTCACTGCGAATCTGGAATTCAACTGAATCTCCACTACCTGCAGATTTATCTTACACCACTTGTGAATGTCCAAGTAAAACAATGCTGGTTTTCAGAGGCCTGTTCATGTTCGCAGTCGTGCTGTTCAATTGGCTATCCACTCAACCTGTTTTGCTCCTCATTTTCCTGTGCACACAACCCAGCCTTCAGAAATCATTGTAATCTCCACTACAGGATGTTCCATTCATTCACTGGGAATCTGGAATTCATCTGAATCTGCACTCCACGCAGGCTTTCGTTACACCACTGCTGAAAGTCGAAGTAATGCAATACTGGTTTTCAGTGGTCTGTTCACATTCGAAGCCGAGGCTTTTTACAGGCTATCCACTCAACACTGGTCAGCTCTTCATTTTCGTGTCCCCACAATCCAGATTTCAGAAATCATTGCAATCTCCACTACAGAATGTTCCATTCATTCACTGCGAGTCTGGAGTTTATCTGATTCTCCACTCCCGCCTGGTTAACAGTACACCACTTGTGAATGTCCAAGTAAGCCAATGCTGGTTTTCAGAGGCCTGTTCATACTCGCAGCCGTGCTGTTTAATTGACAATTCACTCCACCCTGTTCAGCTCTTCATTGTCCCACCACACTACCAGCCTTCAGAAATCTTTGTTATCTCCACTACAGAATGTTCCATTCATTCACTGCGAATCTGGAATTCATCTGACTCTCAACTCCACGCAGGTTTTCATTACACCACTGTTGAATGTCCAAGTAACCCAATGCTGGTTTTCAGCGGCCTGTTCATATTCGCAGCCCTGCTGTTTACTTGGCTATCGATTCAAGCCTGGTCAGCTCTTCATTTTCCTGTCCACACAACACAGGCTTCAGAAATCATTGGAATCTCCTCTACAGAATGTTCCATTCATTCACTGCGAATGTGGAATTCAACTGACTCTCCACTCCATGCAGGTTTTCCTTACACCACTGATGAATGTCCAAGTAACCCAATGCTGGTTTTCAGCTGCATGTTCACACTCGCAGCCATGCTATACAATTGGCTTTCCACTAAATCCTGATTAGTTCTTGATTTTCCTTCCACACGACCCAGCCTTCAGAAATCGTTGGAATCTCCACTAGAGAATGTTCCATTCATTCACTGCGAATCTGGAATTCCTCTGAACCTCCACTCCCGGCAGGTTTTCGTTACACCACTGTTGAATGTCCAAGTAACCCAATGTTTTAAGTGTTTTCTTCACAAGCGCAGTGGTGCTGTTCAATTGGCTATCCACTCAACCCTGGCCAGCTCTACATTTTCCTGTCCACACCACAGAGACTGGAGAAATCATTGTTATCTCCACTACAGAATGTTCCATTCATTCACAGCGAATCTGGAATTCATCTGAATCTCCACTCCCGGCAGGTTTTCGTGACACCACTGGTAAATATCCAAGTAAGCCAATGCTGGTTTTAAGTGGCCTGCTCATACTCTCAGCCGTGCTGTTCAATTTGCTATCCACTCAACCCTCTTCAGCTCCATTTTCCTGTCCACATAACCCAAACTTCAGAAACAATTGGTATCTCCTCCACAGAATGTTCCATTCATTGACGGCAAATCTGAAATTCATCTAATTCTCAACTCCCGTCAGGTTTTCGTTACACCACTTGTGAATGTCCAATTAAGCCAAAGCTGGTTTTCAGTGGCCTGTTCTTACTACGAGACGTGCTGTTCATTTGGCTATCCATTCCACCCTGTTCAGCTCTACATTTTCGTGTCCACAAAACCCAGCCTTCAGAAATCATTGGAATCACCACTAGAGAATGTTCCATTCATTCACTGCGAATCTGGAATTCATCTGAATCTCCACTCCCGGCAGGTTTTCATTGCACCACTGCTGAATGTTCAAGTAACGCAATGATGGTTTTCAGCGGTCTATTCACACTCGAACCCGTGCTGTTCACGGTCTAGCGACTCAACACTGGTGAGTTCTTCTTTTTCCAGTTCAGACAATACAAACCTCAGAAACCATTGCAATCTACACTACAGAATGTTTCATTCATTCAGGCGAATCTTGAATTCATCTTGTTCTCCACTCCCAGCAGGTTATCGTTTCACCACTGGTGAATGTCCAAGCAACCCAAGGCTGGTTTCAGCTGCGTGTTAACACTCGCAGCCGTGCTGTTCAATTGGCTATCCAGTGAACGCTGGTTAGCTCTTGATTTTCCTTCCACACACCGAGCCTTCAGAAATCATTCTTATCTCCACTTCAGAATGTTCCATTCGTTCCCTGCGAATCTGGAATTCCTCTGACTCTCCACACCAGGCAGATTTTCCTAACAACACTGGTGAATGACCAGGTAATCCAATGCTGGTTTTCAGCGGCTGTTCACACTCACAGCCTTGCTGTTCAATTGGCAATCCAGTCAAACCTAATCAGCTCTTCATTTTCCTGTCCACACAACCCAGCGTTCAGAAATCATTGGAATCTCTACTACAGAAATTTCCATTCATTCACTGTGAATCTGGAAATACTCTGAATCTGCATTCCAGGAAGGCTTTCGTTACACCACTGATGAATGTCCAAGTAATGCAATGCTGCTTCTTAGTGGTCTGTTCACACTCGAAACCGTGCTGTTCATTGGCTATCCACTCAATATCGGTCAGCTCTTCAATATCCTGTCCAGACTATCCAGATTCCTAAATGTTGGCAATCACCACTACAGAATGTTCCATTCAATCACGCGAATCTGGAATTCATCAGAGTCTCCACTCCTGGAAGGTTTTCGTGACACCACTGGTAAATGTCCAAGGAAGACAATGCTGGTTTTAAGCCGCCTGCTAACACACTCAGCCGTGCTGTTCAATTTGCTATCCACCCAACCCTATTCAGCTCTACATTTTCCTGTCCTCATAACCCAACCTTCAGAAATAATTGGTATCTCCTCCACAGAATGTTCCGTTCATTCACTGCGAATCTTAAATTCATCTGACTCTCAACTCCCGGCGGGTTATCGTTACACCACTTGTGAATGTCCAAGTAAGCCAATGCTGGTTTTCAGTGGCCTGTTCATACTAAGAGACGTGCTGTTCATTTGGCTATCCACTCCACCCTGTTCAGCTCTACATTTTCGTGTCCACAAAACCCAGCCTTCAGAAATCATTGGAATCACCACTAGAGAATGTTCCATTCATTCACTGCGAATCTGGAATTCCTCTGACTCTCCACACCAGGCAGATTTTCCTAACAACACTGGTGAATGACCAGGTAATCCAATGCTGGTTTTCAGCGGCTGTTCACACTCACAGCCTTGCTGTTCAATTGGCAATCCAGTCAAACCTAGTCAGCTCTTCATTTTCCTGTCCACACAACACAGGCTTCAGAAATCATTGGAATCTCCTCTACAGAATGTTCCATTCATTCACTGCGAATGTGGAATTCAACTGACTCTCCACTCCATGCAGGTTTTCCTTACACCACTGATGAATGTCCAAGTAACCCAATGCTGGTTTTCAGCTGCATGTTCACACTCGCAGCCATGCTATACAATTGGCTTTCCACTAAATCCTGATTAGTTCTTGATTTTCCTTCCACACGACCCAGCCTTCAGAAATCGTTGGAATCTCCACTAGAGAATGTTCCATTCATTCACTGCGAATCTGGAATTCCTCTGAACCTCCACTCCCGGCAGGTTTTCGTTACACCACTGTTGAATGTCCAAGTAACCCAATGTTTTAAGTGTTTTCTTCACAAGCGCAGTGGTGCTGTTCAATTGGCTATCCACTCAACCCTGGCCAGCTCTACATTTTCCTGTCCACACCACAGAGACTGGAGAAATCATTGTTATCTCCACTACAGAATGTTCCATTCATTCACAGCGAATCTGGAATTCATCTGAATCTCCACTCCCGGCAGGTTTTCGTGACACCACTGGTAAATATCCAAGTAAGCCAATGCTGGTTTTAAGTGGCCTGCTCATACTCTCAGCCGTGCTGTTCAATTTGCTATCCACTCAACCCTCTTCAGCTCCATTTTCCTGTCCACATAACCCAAACTTCAGAAACAATTGGTATCTCCTCCACAGAATGTTCCATTCATTGACGGCAAATCTGAAATTCATCTAATTCTCAACTCCCGTCAGGTTTTCGTTACACCACTTGTGAATGTCCAATTAAGCCAAAGCTGGTTTTCAGTGGCCTGTTCTTACTACGAGACGTGCTGTTCATTTGGCTATCCATTCCACCCTGTTCAGCTCTACATTTTCGTGTCCACAAAACCCAGCCTTCAGAAATCATTGGAATCACCACTAGAGAATGTTCCATTCATTCACTGCGAATCTGGAATTCATCTGAATCTCCACTCCCGGCAGGTTTTCATTGCACCACTGCTGAATGTTCAAGTAACGCAATGATGGTTTTCAGCGGTCTATTCACACTCGAACCCGTGCTGTTCACGGTCTAGCGACTCAACACTGGTGAGTTCTTCTTTTTCCAGTTCAGACAATACAAACCTCAGAAACCATTGCAATCTACACTACAGAATGTTTCATTCATTCAGGCGAATCTTGAATTCATCTTGTTCTCCACTCCCAGCAGGTTTTCGTTTCACCACTGGTGAATGTCCAAGCAACCCAAGGCTGGTTTCAGCTGCGTGTTAACACTCGCAGCCGTGCTGTTCAATTGGCTATCCAGTGAACGCTGGTTAGCTCTTGATTTTCCTTCCACACACCGAGCCTTCAGAAATCATTCTTATCTCCACTTCAGAATGTTCCATTCGTTCCCTGCGAATCTGGAATTCCTCTGACTCTCCACACCAGGCAGATTTTCCTAACAACACTGGTGAATGACCAGGTAATCCAATGCTGGTTTTCAGCGGCTGTTCACACTCACAGCCTTGCTGTTCAATTGGCAATCCAGTCAAACCTAATCAGCTCTTCATTTTCCTGTCCACACAACCCAGCGTTCAGAAATCATTGGAATCTCTACTACAGAAATTTCCATTCATTCACTGTGAATCTGGAAATACTCTGAACCTGCATTCCAGGAAGGCTTTCGTTACACCACTGATGAATGTCCAAGTAATGCAATGCTGCTTCTTAGTGGTCTGTTCACACTCGAAACCGTGCTGTTCATTGGCTATCCACTCAATATCGGTCAGCTCTTCAATATCCTGTCCAGACTATCCAGATTCCTAAATGTTGGCAATCACCACTACAGAATGTTCCATTCAATCACGCGAATCTGGAATTCATCAGAGTCTCCACTCCTGGAAGGTTTTCGTGACACCACTGGTAAATGTCCAAGGAAGACAATGCTGGTTTTAAGCCGCCTGCTAACACACTCAGCCGTGCTGTTCAATTTGCTATCCACCCAACCCTATTCAGCTCTACATTTTCCTGTCCTCATAACCCAACCTTCAGAAATAATTGGTATCTCCTCCACAGAATGTTCCGTTCATTCACTGCGAATCTTAAATTCATCTGACTCTCAACTCCCGGCGGGTTATCGTTACACCACTTGTGAATGTCCAAGTAAGCCAATGCTGGTTTTCAGTGGCCTGTTCATACTAAGAGACGTGCTGTTCATTTGGCTATCCACTCCACCCTGTTCAGCTCTACATTTTCGTGTCCACAAAACCCAGCCTTCAGAAATCATTGGAATCACCACTAGAGAATGTTCCATTCATTCACTGCGAATCTGGAATTCCTCTGAACCTCCACTCCTGGCAGGTTTTCGTTACGCCACTGGTGAATGTCCAAGTAACTCAATACTGGTTTTCAGAGGCATGTTCAACTCGCAGAAGTGCTGTTCAATGGGCTATCCACTCAATATTGGTCAGCTCTTCATTTTCCTCTCCACACAAACCAGCCTTCAGAAATCATTGGGCTCTCCACTACAGACTGTTCCATTCATTCACTGCGATTCTGCAATTCATCTGACTCTCCGCTCCAGGCAGGTTTTCATTACAGCACTGGTGAATGACCAAGTAATCCAATGCTGGTTTTCAGCCGCCTTTTCACACTCGCAGTGTGCTGTTCAATTGTCTATCCACTCAAACCTGGTCAGCCTTTCATTTTCTTTTCCACAATATCAGACTTCAGAAATCATTGGAATCGCCAGTACAGAATGTTCCATTCATTCACTGCCAATCTGGAATTCATCTGAATCTGCACTCCAGGTAGGCTTTCATTACACCACTTATGAATGTCCAAGTAACACAATGCTGGTTTTCAGCGGTCTGTTCACACTCTAAGCCCTGCTTTTTACTGGGTATCCACACAACTGTGGTCAGCTCTTCATTTTCATGTCCAAACAATCCAGACTTGAGAAATCATTGCAATCTCCAGTACAGAATGTTCCATTCATTCACTGCGAATCTGGAATTCAACTGAATCTCCACTACCTGCAGATTTATCTTACACCACTTGTGAATGTCCAAGTAAAACAATGCTGGTTTTCAGAGGCCTGTTCATGTTCGCAGTCGTGCTGTTCAATTGGCTATCCACTCAACCTGTTTTGCTCCTCATTTTCCTGTGCACACAACCCAGCCTTCAGAAATCATTGTAATCTCCACTACAGGATGTTCCATTCATTCACTGGGAATCTGGAATTCATCTGAATCTGCACTCCACGCAGGCTTTCGTTACACCACTGCTGAAAGTCGAAGTAATGCAATACTGGTTTTCAGTGGTCTGTTCACATTCGAAGCCGAGGCTTTTTACAGGCTATCCACTCAACACTGGTCAGCTCTTCATTTTCGTGTCCCCACAATCCAGATTTCAGAAATCATTGCAATCTCCACTACAGAATGTTCCATTCATTCACTGCGAGTCTGGAGTTTATCTGATTCTCCACTCCCGCCTGGTTAACAGTACACCACTTGTGAATGTCCAAGTAAGCCAATGCTGGTTTTCAGAGGCCTGTTCATACTCGCAGCCGTGCTGTTTAATTGACAATTCACTCCACCCTGTTCAGCTCTTCATTGTCCCACCACACTACCAGCCTTCAGAAATCTTTGTTATCTCCACTACAGAATGTTCCATTCATTCACTGCGAATCTGGAATTCATCTGACTCTCAACTCCACGCAGGTTTTCATTACACCACTGTTGAATGTCCAAGTAACCCAATGCTGGTTTTCAGCGGCCTGTTCATATTCGCAGCCCTGCTGTTTACTTGGCTATCGATTCAAGCCTGGTCAGCTCTTCATTTTCCTGTCCACACAACACAGGCTTCAGAAATCATTGGAATCTCCTCTACAGAATGTTCCATTCATTCACTGCGAATGTGGAATTCAACTGACTCTCCACTCCATGCAGGTTTTCCTTACACCACTGATGAATGTCCAAGTAACCCAATGCTGGTTTTCAGCTGCATGTTCACACTCGCAGCCATGCTATACAATTGGCTTTCCACTAAATCCTGATTAGTTCTTGATTTTCCTTCCACACGACCCAGCCTTCAGAAATCGTTGGAATCTCCACTAGAGAATGTTCCATTCATTCACTGCGAATCTGGAATTCCTCTGAACCTCCACTCCCGGCAGGTTTTCGTTACACCACTGTTGAATGTCCAAGTAACCCAATGTTTTAAGTGTTTTCTTCACAAGCGCAGTGGTGCTGTTCAATTGGCTATCCACTCAACCCTGGCCAGCTCTACATTTTCCTGTCCACACCACAGAGACTGGAGAAATCATTGTTATCTCCACTACAGAATGTTCCATTCATTCACAGCGAATCTGGAATTCATCTGAATCTCCACTCCCGGCAGGTTTTCGTGACACCACTGGTAAATATCCAAGTAAGCCAATGCTGGTTTTAAGTGGCCTGCTCATACTCTCAGCCGTGCTGTTCAATTTGCTATCCACTCAACCCTCTTCAGCTCCATTTTCCTGTCCACATAACCCAAACTTCAGAAACAATTGGTATCTCCTCCACAGAATGTTCCATTCATTGACGGCAAATCTGAAATTCATCTAATTCTCAACTCCCGTCAGGTTTTCGTTACACCACTTGTGAATGTCCAATTAAGCCAAAGCTGGTTTTCAGTGGCCTGTTCTTACTACGAGACGTGCTGTTCATTTGGCTATCCATTCCACCCTGTTCAGCTCTACATTTTCGTGTCCACAAAACCCAGCCTTCAGAAATCATTGGAATCACCACTAGAGAATGTTCCATTCATTCACTGCGAATCTGGAATTCATCTGAATCTCCACTCCCGGCAGGTTTTCATTGCACCACTGCTGAATGTTCAAGTAACGCAATGATGGTTTTCAGCGGTCTATTCACACTCGAACCCGTGCTGTTCACGGTCTAGCGACTCAACACTGGTGAGTTCTTCTTTTTCCAGTTCAGACAATACAAACCTCAGAAACCATTGCAATCTACACTACAGAATGTTTCATTCATTCAGGCGAATCTTGAATTCATCTTGTTCTCCACTCCCAGCAGGTTTTCGTTTCACCACTGGTGAATGTCCAAGCAACCCAAGGCTGGTTTCAGCTGCGTGTTAACACTCGCAGCCGTGCTGTTCAATTGGCTATCCAGTGAACGCTGGTTAGCTCTTGATTTTCCTTCCACACACCGAGCCTTCAGAAATCATTCTTATCTCCACTTCAGAATGTTCCATTCGTTCCCTGCGAATCTGGAATTCCTCTGACTCTCCACACCAGGCAGATTTTCCTAACAACACTGGTGAATGACCAGGTAATCCAATGCTGGTTTTCAGCGGCTGTTCACACTCACAGCCTTGCTGTTCAATTGGCAATCCAGTCAAACCTAATCAGCTCTTCATTTTCCTGTCCACACAACCCAGCGTTCAGAAATCATTGGAATCTCTACTACAGAAATTTCCATTCATTCACTGTGAATCTGGAAATACTCTGAATCTGCATTCCAGGAAGGCTTTCGTTACACCACTGATGAATGTCCAAGTAATGCAATGCTGCTTCTTAGTGGTCTGTTCACACTCGAAACCGTGCTGTTCATTGGCTATCCACTCAATATCGGTCAGCTCTTCAATATCCTGTCCAGACTATCCAGATTCCTAAATGTTGGCAATCACCACTACAGAATGTTCCATTCAATCACGCGAATCTGGAATTCATCAGAGTCTCCACTCCTGGAAGGTTTTCGTGACACCACTGGTAAATGTCCAAGGAAGACAATGCTGGTTTTAAGCCGCCTGCTAACACACTCAGCCGTGCTGTTCAATTTGCTATCCACCCAACCCTATTCAGCTCTACATTTTCCTGTCCTCATAACCCAACCTTCAGAAATAATTGGTATCTCCTCCACAGAATGTTCCGTTCATTCACTGCGAATCTTAAATTCATCTGACTCTCAACTCCCGGCGGGTTATCGTTACACCACTTGTGAATGTCCAAGTAAGCCAATGCTGGTTTTCAGTGGCCTGTTCATACTAAGAGACGTGCTGTTCATTTGGCTATCCACTCCACCCTGTTCAGCTCTACATTTTCGTGTCCACAAAACCCAGCCTTCAGAAATCATTGGAATCACCACTAGAGAATGTTCCATTCATTCACTGCGAATCTGGAATTCATCTGAACCTCCACTCCTGGCAGGTTTTCGTTACGCCACTGGTGAATGTCCAAGTAACTCAATACTGGTTTTCAGAGGCATGTTCAACTCGCAGAAGTGCTGTTCAGTGGGCTATCCACTCAATATTGGTCAGCTCTTCATTTTCCTCTCCACACAAACCAGCCTTCAGAAATCATTGGGCTCTCCACTACAGACTGTTCCATTCATTCACTGCGATTCTGCAATTCATCTGACTCTCCGCTCCAGGCAGGTTTTCATTACAGCACTGGTGAATGACCAAGTAATCCAATGCTGGTTTTCAGCCGCCTTTTCACACTCGCAGTGTGCTGTTCAATTGTCTATCCACTCAAACCTGGTCAGCCTTTCATTTTCTTTTCCACAATATCAGACTTCAGAAATCATTGGAATCGCCAGTACAGAATGTTCCATTCATTCACTGCCAATCTGGAATTCATCTGAATCTGCACTCCAGGTAGGCTTTCATTACACCACTTATGAATGTCCAAGTAACACAATGCTGGTTTTCAGCGGTCTGTTCACACTCTAAGCCCTGCTTTTTACTGGGTATCCACACAACTGTGGTCAGCTCTTCATTTTCATGTCCAAACAATCCAGACTTGAGAAATCATTGCAATCTCCAGTACAGAATGTTCCATTCATTCACTGCGAATCTGGAATTCAACTGAATCTCCACTACCTGCAGATTTATCTTACACCACTTGTGAATGTCCAAGTAAAACAATGCTGGTTTTCAGAGGCCTGTTCATGTTCGCAGTCGTGCTGTTCAATTGGCTATCCACTCAACCTGTTTTGCTCCTCATTTTCCTGTGCACACAACCCAGCCTTCAGAAATCATTGTAATCTCCACTACAGGATGTTCCATTCATTCACTGGGAATCTGGAATTCATCTGAATCTGCACTCCACGCAGGCTTTCGTTACACCACTGCTGAAAGTCGAAGTAATGCAATACTGGTTTTCAGTGGTCTGTTCACATTCGAAGCCGAGGCTTTTTACAGGCTATCCACTCAACACTGGTCAGCTCTTCATTTTCGTGTCCCCACAATCCAGATTTCAGAAATCATTGCAATCTCCACTACAGAATGTTCCATTCATTCACTGCGAGTCTGGAGTTTATCTGATTCTCCACTCCCGCCTGGTTAACAGTACACCACTTGTGAATGTCCAAGTAAGCCAATGCTGGTTTTCAGAGGCCTGTTCATACTCGCAGCCGTGCTGTTTAATTGACAATTCACTCCACCCTGTTCAGCTCTTCATTGTCCCACCACACTACCAGCCTTCAGAAATCTTTGTTATCTCCACTACAGAATGTTCCATTCATTCACTGCGAATCTGGAATTCATCTGACTCTCAACTCCACGCAGGTTTTCATTACACCACTGTTGAATGTCCAAGTAACCCAATGCTGGTTTTCAGCGGCCTGTTCATATTCGCAGCCCTGCTGTTTACTTGGCTATCGATTCAAGCCTGGTCAGCTCTTCATTTTCCTGTCCACACAACACAGGCTTCAGAAATCATTGGAATCTCCTCTACAGAATGTTCCATTCATTCACTGCGAATGTGGAATTCAACTGACTCTCCACTCCATGCAGGTTTTCCTTACACCACTGATGAATGTCCAAGTAACCCAATGCTGGTTTTCAGCTGCATGTTCACACTCGCAGCCATGCTATACAATTGGCTTTCCACTAAATCCTGATTAGTTCTTGATTTTCCTTCCACACGACCCAGCCTTCAGAAATCGTTGGAATCTCCACTAGAGAATGTTCCATTCATTCACTGCGAATCTGGAATTCCTCTGAACCTCCACTCCCGGCAGGTTTTCGTTACACCACTGTTGAATGTCCAAGTAACCCAATGTTTTAAGTGTTTTCTTCACAAGCGCAGTGGTGCTGTTCAATTGGCTATCCACTCAACCCTGGCCAGCTCTACATTTTCCTGTCCACACCACAGAGACTGGAGAAATCATTGTTATCTCCACTACAGAATGTTCCATTCATTCACAGCGAATCTGGAATTCATCTGAATCTCCACTCCCGGCAGGTTTTCGTGACACCACTGGTAAATATCCAAGTAAGCCAATGCTGGTTTTAAGTGGCCTGCTCATACTCTCAGCCGTGCTGTTCAATTTGCTATCCACTCAACCCTCTTCAGCTCCATTTTCCTGTCCACATAACCCAAACTTCAGAAACAATTGGTATCTCCTCCACAGAATGTTCCATTCATTGACGGCAAATCTGAAATTCATCTAATTCTCAACTCCCGTCAGGTTTTCGTTACACCACTTGTGAATGTCCAATTAAGCCAAAGCTGGTTTTCAGTGGCCTGTTCTTACTACGAGACGTGCTGTTCATTTGGCTATCCATTCCACCCTGTTCAGCTCTACATTTTCGTGTCCACAAAACCCAGCCTTCAGAAATCATTGGAATCACCACTAGAGAATGTTCCATTCATTCACTGCGAATCTGGAATTCATCTGAATCTCCACTCCCGGCAGGTTTTCATTGCACCACTGCTGAATGTTCAAGTAACGCAATGATGGTTTTCAGCGGTCTATTCACACTCGAACCCGTGCTGTTCACGGTCTAGCGACTCAACACTGGTGAGTTCTTCTTTTTCCAGTTCAGACAATACAAACCTCAGAAACCATTGCAATCTACACTACAGAATGTTTCATTCATTCAGGCGAATCTTGAATTCATCTTGTTCTCCACTCCCAGCAGGTTTTCGTTTCACCACTGGTGAATGTCCAAGCAACCCAAGGCTGGTTTCAGCTGCGTGTTAACACTCGCAGCCGTGCTGTTCAATTGGCTATCCAGTGAACGCTGGTTAGCTCTTGATTTTCCTTCCACACACCGAGCCTTCAGAAATCATTCTTATCTCCACTTCAGAATGTTCCATTCGTTCCCTGCGAATCTGGAATTCCTCTGACTCTCCACACCAGGCAGATTTTCCTAACAACACTGGTGAATGACCAGGTAATCCAATGCTGGTTTTCAGCGGCTGTTCACACTCACAGCCTTGCTGTTCAATTGGCAATCCAGTCAAACCTAGTCAGCTCTTCATTTTCCTGTCCACACAACCCAGCGTTCAGAAATCATTGGAATCTCTACTACAGAAATTTCCATTCATTCACTGTGAATCTGGAAATACTCTGAATCTGCATTCCAGGAAGGCTTTCGTTACACCACTGATGAATGTCCAAGTAATGCAATGCTGCTTCTTAGTGGTCTGTTCACACTCGAAACCGTGCTGTTCATTGGCTATCCACTCAATATCGGTCAGCTCTTCAATATCCTGTCCAGACTATCCAGATTCCTAAATGTTGGCAATCACCACTACAGAATGTTCCATTCAATCACGCGAATCTGGAATTCATCAGAGTCTCCACTCCTGGAAGGTTTTCGTGACACCACTGGTAAATGTCCAAGGAAGACAATGCTGGTTTTAAGCCGCCTGCTAACACACTCAGCCGTGCTGTTCAATTTGCTATCCACCCAACCCTATTCAGCTCTACATTTTCCTGTCCTCATAACCCAACCTTCAGAAATAATTGGTATCTCCTCCACAGAATGTTCCGTTCATTCACTGCGAATCTTAAATTCATCTGACTCTCAACTCCCGGCGGGTTATCGTTACACCACTTGTGAATGTCCAAGTAAGCCAATGCTGGTTTTCAGTGGCCTGTTCATACTAAGAGACGTGCTGTTCATTTGGCTATCCACTCCACCCTGTTCAGCTCTACATTTTCGTGTCCACAAAACCCAGCCTTCAGAAATCATTGGAATCACCACTAGAGAATGTTCCATTCATTCACTGCGAATCTGGAATTCCTCTGAACCTCCACTCCTGGCAGGTTTTCGTTACGCCACTGGTGAATGTCCAAGTAACTCAATACTGGTTTTCAGAGGCATGTTCAACTCGCAGAAGTGCTGTTCAATGGGCTATCCACTCAATATTGGTCAGCTCTTCATTTTCCTCTCCACACAAACCAGCCTTCAGAAATCATTGGGCTCTCCACTACAGACTGTTCCATTCATTCACTGCGATTCTGCAATTCATCTGACTCTCCGCTCCAGGCAGGTTTTCATTACAGCACTGGTGAATGACCAAGTAATCCAATGCTGGTTTTCAGCCGCCTTTTCACACTCGCAGTGTGCTGTTCAATTGTCTATCCACTCAAACCTGGTCAGCCTTTCATTTTCTTTTCCACAATATCAGACTTCAGAAATCATTGGAATCGCCAGTACAGAATGTTCCATTCATTCACTGCCAATCTGGAATTCATCTGAATCTGCACTCCAGGTAGGCTTTCATTACACCACTTATGAATGTCCAAGTAACACAATGCTGGTTTTCAGCGGTCTGTTCACACTCTAAGCCCTGCTTTTTACTGGGTATCCACACAACTGTGGTCAGCTCTTCATTTTCATGTCCAAACAATCCAGACTTGAGAAATCATTGCAATCTCCAGTACAGAATGTTCCATTCATTCACTGCGAATCTGGAATTCAACTGAATCTCCACTACCTGCAGATTTATCTTACACCACTTGTGAATGTCCAAGTAAAACAATGCTGGTTTTCAGAGGCCTGTTCATGTTCGCAGTCGTGCTGTTCAATTGGCTATCCACTCAACCTGTTTTGCTCCTCATTTTCCTGTGCACACAACCCAGCCTTCAGAAATCATTGTAATCTCCACTACAGGATGTTCCATTCATTCACTGGGAATCTGGAATTCATCTGAATCTGCACTCCACGCAGGCTTTCGTTACACCACTGCTGAAAGTCGAAGTAATGCAATACTGGTTTTCAGTGGTCTGTTCACATTCGAAGCCGAGGCTTTTTACAGGCTATCCACTCAACACTGGTCAGCTCTTCATTTTCGTGTCCCCACAATCCAGATTTCAGAAATCATTGCAATCTCCACTACAGAATGTTCCATTCATTCACTGCGAGTCTGGAGTTTATCTGATTCTCCACTCCCGCCTGGTTAACATTACACCACTTGTGAATGTCCAAGTAAGCCAATGCTGGTTTTCAGAGGCCTGTTCATACTCGCAGCCGTGCTGTTTAATTGACAATTCACTCCACCCTGTTCAGCTCTTCATTGTCCCACCACACTACCAGCCTTCAGAAATCTTTGTTATCTCCACTACAGAATGTTCCATTCATTCACTGCGAATCTGGAATTCATCTGACTCTCAACTCCACGCAGGTTTTCATTACACCACTGTTGAATGTCCAAGTAACCCAATGCTGGTTTTCAGCGGCCTGTTCATATTCGCAGCCCTGCTGTTTACTTGGCTATCGATTCAAGCCTGGTCAGCTCTTCATTTTCCTGTCCACACAACACAGGCTTCAGAAATCATTGGAATCTCCTCTACAGAATGTTCCATTCATTCACTGCGAATGTGGAATTCAACTGACTCTCCACTCCATGCAGGTTTTCCTTACACCACTGATGAATGTCCAAGTAACCCAATGCTGGTTTTCAGCTGCATGTTCACACTCGCAGCCATGCTATACAATTGGCTTTCCACTAAATCCTGATTAGTTCTTGATTTTCCTTCCACACGACCCAGCCTTCAGAAATCGTTGGAATCTCCACTAGAGAATGTTCCATTCATTCACTGCGAATCTGGAATTCCTCTGAACCTCCACTCCCGGCAGGTTTTCGTTACACCACTGTTGAATGTCCAAGTAACCCAATGTTTTAAGTGTTTTCTTCACAAGCGCAGTGGTGCTGTTCAATTGGCTATCCACTCAACCCTGGCCAGCTCTACATTTTCCTGTCCACACCACAGAGACTGGAGAAATCATTGTTATCTCCACTACAGAATGTTCCATTCATTCACAGCGAATCTGGAATTCATCTGAATCTCCACTCCCGGCAGGTTTTCGTGACACCACTGGTAAATATCCAAGTAAGCCAATGCTGGTTTTAAGTGGCCTGCTCATACTCTCAGCCGTGCTGTTCAATTTGCTATCCACTCAACCCTCTTCAGCTCCATTTTCCTGTCCACATAACCCAAACTTCAGAAACAATTGGTATCTCCTCCACAGAATGTTCCATTCATTGACGGCAAATCTGAAATTCATCTAATTCTCAACTCCCGTCAGGTTTTCGTTACACCACTTGTGAATGTCCAATTAAGCCAAAGCTGGTTTTCAGTGGCCTGTTCTTACTACGAGACGTGCTGTTCATTTGGCTATCCATTCCACCCTGTTCAGCTCTACATTTTCGTGTCCACAAAACCCAGCCTTCAGAAATCATTGGAATCACCACTAGAGAATGTTCCATTCATTCACTGCGAATCTGGAATTCATCTGAATCTCCACTCCCGGCAGGTTTTCATTGCACCACTGCTGAATGTTCAAGTAACGCAATGATGGTTTTCAGCGGTCTATTCACACTCGAACCCGTGCTGTTCACGGTCTAGCGACTCAACACTGGTGAGTTCTTCTTTTTCCAGTTCAGACAATACAAACCTCAGAAACCATTGCAATCTACACTACAGAATGTTTCATTCATTCAGGCGAATCTTGAATTCATCTTGTTCTCCACTCCCAGCAGGTTTTCGTTTCACCACTGGTGAATGTCCAAGCAACCCAAGGCTGGTTTCAGCTGCGTGTTAACACTCGCAGCCGTGCTGTTCAATTGGCTATCCAGTGAACGCTGGTTAGCTCTTGATTTTCCTTCCACACACCGAGCCTTCAGAAATCATTCTTATCTCCACTTCAGAATGTTCCATTCGTTCCCTGCGAATCTGGAATTCCTCTGACTCTCCACACCAGGCAGATTTTCCTAACAACACTGGTGAATGACCAGGTAATCCAATGCTGGTTTTCAGCGGCTGTTCACACTCACAGCCTTGCTGTTCAATTGGCAATCCAGTCAAACCTAGTCAGCTCTTCATTTTCCTGTCCACACAACCCAGCGTTCAGAAATCATTGGAATCTCTACTACAGAAATTTCCATTCATTCACTGTGAATCTGGAAATACTCTGAATCTGCATTCCAGGAAGGCTTTCGTTACACCACTGATGAATGTCCAAGTAATGCAATGCTGCTTCTTAGTGGTCTGTTCACACTCGAAACCGTGCTGTTCATTGGCTATCCACTCAATATCGGTCAGCTCTTCAATATCCTGTCCAGACTATCCAGATTCCTAAATGTTGGCAATCACCACTACAGAATGTTCCATTCAATCACGCGAATCTGGAATTCATCAGAGTCTCCACTCCTGGAAGGTTTTCGTGACACCACTGGTAAATGTCCAAGGAAGACAATGCTGGTTTTAAGCCGCCTGCTAACACACTCAGCCGTGCTGTTCAATTTGCTATCCACCCAACCCTATTCAGCTCTACATTTTCCTGTCCTCATAACCCAACCTTCAGAAATAATTGGTATCTCCTCCACAGAATGTTCCGTTCATTCACTGCGAATCTTAAATTCATCTGACTCTCAACTCCCGGCGGGTTATCGTTACACCACTTGTGAATGTCCAAGTAAGCCAATGCTGGTTTTCAGTGGCCTGTTCATACTAAGAGACGTGCTGTTCATTTGGCTATCCACTCCACCCTGTTCAGCTCTACATTTTCGTGTCCACAAAACCCAGCCTTCAGAAATCATTGGAATCACCACTAGAGAATGTTCCATTCATTCACTGCGAATCTGGAATTCCTCTGAACCTCCACTCCTGGCAGGTTTTCGTTACGCCACTGGTGAATGTCCAAGTAACTCAATACTGGTTTTCAGAGGCATGTTCAACTCGCAGAAGTGCTGTTCAATGGGCTATCCACTCAATATTGGTCAGCTCTTCATTTTCCTCTCCACACAAACCAGCCTTCAGAAATCATTGGGCTCTCCACTACAGACTGTTCCATTCATTCACTGCGATTCTGCAATTCATCTGACTCTCCGCTCCAGGCAGGTTTTCATTACAGCACTGGTGAATGACCAAGTAATCCAATGCTGGTTTTCAGCCGCCTTTTCACACTCGCAGTGTGCTGTTCAATTGTCTATCCACTCAAACCTGGTCAGCCTTTCATTTTCTTTTCCACAATATCAGACTTCAGAAATCATTGGAATCGCCAGTACAGAATGTTCCATTCATTCACTGCCAATCTGGAATTCATCTGAATCTGCACTCCAGGTAGGCTTTCATTACACCACTTATGAATGTCCAAGTAACACAATGCTGGTTTTCAGCGGTCTGTTCACACTCTAAGCCCTGCTTTTTACTGGGTATCCACACAACTGTGGTCAGCTCTTCATTTTCATGTCCAAACAATCCAGACTTGAGAAATCATTGCAATCTCCAGTACAGAATGTTCCATTCATTCACTGCGAATCTGGAATTCAACTGAATCTCCACTACCTGCAGATTTATCTTACACCACTTGTGAATGTCCAAGTAAAACAATGCTGGTTTTCAGAGGCCTGTTCATGTTCGCAGTCGTGCTGTTCAATTGGCTATCCACTCAACCTGTTTTGCTCCTCATTTTCCTGTGCACACAACCCAGCCTTCAGAAATCATTGTAATCTCCACTACAGGATGTTCCATTCATTCACTGGGAATCTGGAATTCATCTGAATCTGCACTCCACGCAGGCTTTCGTTACACCACTGCTGAAAGTCGAAGTAATGCAATACTGGTTTTCAGTGGTCTGTTCACATTCGAAGCCGAGGCTTTTTACAGGCTATCCACTCAACACTGGTCAGCTCTTCATTTTCGTGTCCCCACAATCCAGATTTCAGAAATCATTGCAATCTCCACTACAGAATGTTCCATTCATTCACTGCGAGTCTGGAGTTTATCTGATTCTCCACTCCCGCCTGGTTAACAGTACACCACTTGTGAATGTCCAAGTAAGCCAATGCTGGTTTTCAGAGGCCTGTTCATACTCGCAGCCGTGCTGTTTAATTGACAATTCACTCCACCCTGTTCAGCTCTTCATTGTCCCACCACACTACCAGCCTTCAGAAATCTTTGTTATCTCCACTACAGAATGTTCCATTCATTCACTGCGAATCTGGAATTCATCTGACTCTCAACTCCACGCAGGTTTTCATTACACCACTGTTGAATGTCCAAGTAACCCAATGCTGGTTTTCAGCGGCCTGTTCATATTCGCAGCCCTGCTGTTTACTTGGCTATCGATTCAAGCCTGGTCAGCTCTTCATTTTCCTGTCCACACAACACAGGCTTCAGAAATCATTGGAATCTCCTCTACAGAATGTTCCATTCATTCACTGCGAATGTGGAATTCAACTGACTCTCCACTCCATGCAGGTTTTCCTTACACCACTGATGAATGTCCAAGTAACCCAATGCTGGTTTTCAGCTGCATGTTCACACTCGCAGCCATGCTATACAATTGGCTTTCCACTAAATCCTGATTAGTTCTTGATTTTCCTTCCACACGACCCAGCCTTCAGAAATCGTTGGAATCTCCACTAGAGAATGTTCCATTCATTCACTGCGAATCTGGAATTCCTCTGAACCTCCACTCCCGGCAGGTTTTCGTTACACCACTGTTGAATGTCCAAGTAACCCAATGTTTTAAGTGTTTTCTTCACAAGCGCAGTGGTGCTGTTCAATTGGCTATCCACTCAACCCTGGCCAGCTCTACATTTTCCTGTCCACACCACAGAGACTGGAGAAATCATTGTTATCTCCACTACAGAATGTTCCATTCATTCACAGCGAATCTGGAATTCATCTGAATCTCCACTCCCGGCAGGTTTTCGTGACACCACTGGTAAATATCCAAGTAAGCCAATGCTGGTTTTAAGTGGCCTGCTCATACTCTCAGCCGTGCTGTTCAATTTGCTATCCACTCAACCCTCTTCAGCTCCATTTTCCTGTCCACATAACCCAAACTTCAGAAACAATTGGTATCTCCTCCACAGAATGTTCCATTCATTGACGGCAAATCTGAAATTCATCTAATTCTCAACTCCCGTCAGGTTTTCGTTACACCACTTGTGAATGTCCAATTAAGCCAAAGCTGGTTTTCAGTGGCCTGTTCTTACTACGAGACGTGCTGTTCATTTGGCTATCCATTCCACCCTGTTCAGCTCTACATTTTCGTGTCCACAAAACCCAGCCTTCAGAAATCATTGGAATCACCACTAGAGAATGTTCCATTCATTCACTGCGAATCTGGAATTCATCTGAATCTCCACTCCCGGCAGGTTTTCATTGCACCACTGCTGAATGTTCAAGTAACGCAATGATGGTTTTCAGCGGTCTATTCACACTCGAACCCGTGCTGTTCACGGTCTAGCGACTCAACACTGGTGAGTTCTTCTTTTTCCAGTTCAGACAATACAAACCTCAGAAACCATTGCAATCTACACTACAGAATGTTTCATTCATTCAGGCGAATCTTGAATTCATCTTGTTCTCCACTCCCAGCAGGTTTTCGTTTCACCACTGGTGAATGTCCAAGCAACCCAAGGCTGGTTTCAGCTGCGTGTTAACACTCGCAGCCGTGCTGTTCAATTGGCTATCCAGTGAACGCTGGTTAGCTCTTGATTTTCCTTCCACACACCGAGCCTTCAGAAATCATTCTTATCTCCACTTCAGAATGTTCCATTCGTTCCCTGCGAATCTGGAATTCCTCTGACTCTCCACACCAGGCAGATTTTCCTAACAACACTGGTGAATGACCAGGTAATCCAATGCTGGTTTTCAGCGGCTGTTCACACTCACAGCCTTGCTGTTCAATTGGCAATCCAGTCAAACCTAGTCAGCTCTTCATTTTCCTGTCCACACAACCCAGCGTTCAGAAATCATTGGAATCTCTACTACAGAAATTTCCATTCATTCACTGTGAATCTGGAAATACTCTGAATCTGCATTCCAGGAAGGCTTTCGTTACACCACTGATGAATGTCCAAGTAATGCAATGCTGCTTCTTAGTGGTCTGTTCACACTCGAAACCGTGCTGTTCATTGGCTATCCACTCAATATCGGTCAGCTCTTCAATATCCTGTCCAGACTATCCAGATTCCTAAATGTTGGCAATCACCACTACAGAATGTTCCATTCAATCACGCGAATCTGGAATTCATCAGAGTCTCCACTCCTGGAAGGTTTTCGTGACACCACTGGTAAATGTCCAAGGAAGACAATGCTGGTTTTAAGCCGCCTGCTAACACACTCAGCCGTGCTGTTCAATTTGCTATCCACCCAACCCTATTCAGCTCTACATTTTCCTGTCCTCATAACCCAACCTTCAGAAATAATTGGTATCTCCTCCACAGAATGTTCCGTTCATTCACTGCGAATCTTAAATTCATCTGACTCTCAACTCCCGGCGGGTTATCGTTACACCACTTGTGAATGTCCAAGTAAGCCAATGCTGGTTTTCAGTGGCCTGTTCATACTAAGAGACGTGCTGTTCATTTGGCTATCCACTCCACCCTGTTCAGCTCTACATTTTCGTGTCCACAAAACCCAGCCTTCAGAAATCATTGGAATCACCACTAGAGAATGTTCCATTCATTCACTGCGAATCTGGAATTCCTCTGAACCTCCACTCCTGGCAGGTTTTCGTTACGCCACTGGTGAATGTCCAAGTAACTCAATACTGGTTTTCAGAGGCATGTTCAACTCGCAGAAGTGCTGTTCAATGGGCTATCCACTCAATATTGGTCAGCTCTTCATTTTCCTCTCCACACAAACCAGCCTTCAGAAATCATTGGGCTCTCCACTACAGACTGTTCCATTCATTCACTGCGATTCTGCAATTCATCTGACTCTCCGCTCCAGGCAGGTTTTCATTACAGCACTGGTGAATGACCAAGTAATCCAATGCTGGTTTTCAGCCGCCTTTTCACACTCGCAGTGTGCTGTTCAATTGTCTATCCACTCAAACCTGGTCAGCCTTTCATTTTCTTTTCCACAATATCAGACTTCAGAAATCATTGGAATCGCCAGTACAGAATGTTCCATTCATTCACTGCCAATCTGGAATTCATCTGAATCTGCACTCCAGGTAGGCTTTCATTACACCACTTATGAATGTCCAAGTAACACAATGCTGGTTTTCAGCGGTCTGTTCACACTCTAAGCCCTGCTTTTTACTGGGTATCCACACAACTGTGGTCAGCTCTTCATTTTCATGTCCAAACAATCCAGACTTGAGAAATCATTGCAATCTCCAGTACAGAATGTTCCATTCATTCACTGCGAATCTGGAATTCAACTGAATCTCCACTACCTGCAGATTTATCTTACACCACTTGTGAATGTCCAAGTAAAACAATGCTGGTTTTCAGAGGCCTGTTCATGTTCGCAGTCGTGCTGTTCAATTGGCTATCCACTCAACCTGTTTTGCTCCTCATTTTCCTGTGCACACAACCCAGCCTTCAGAAATCATTGTAATCTCCACTACAGGATGTTCCATTCATTCACTGGGAATCTGGAATTCATCTGAATCTGCACTCCACGCAGGCTTTCGTTACACCACTGCTGAAAGTCGAAGTAATGCAATACTGGTTTTCAGTGGTCTGTTCACATTCGAAGCCGAGGCTTTTTACAGGCTATCCACTCAACACTGGTCAGCTCTTCATTTTCGTGTCCCCACAATCCAGATTTCAGAAATCATTGCAATCTCCACTACAGAATGTTCCATTCATTCACTGCGAGTCTGGAGTTTATCTGATTCTCCACTCCCGCCTGGTTAACAGTACACCACTTGTGAATGTCCAAGTAAGCCAATGCTGGTTTTCAGAGGCCTGTTCATACTCGCAGCCGTGCTGTTTAATTGACAATTCACTCCACCCTGTTCAGCTCTTCATTGTCCCACCACACTACCAGCCTTCAGAAATCTTTGTTATCTCCACTACAGAATGTTCCATTCATTCACTGCGAATCTGGAATTCATCTGACTCTCAACTCCACGCAGGTTTTCATTACACCACTGTTGAATGTCCAAGTAACCCAATGCTGGTTTTCAGCGGCCTGTTCATATTCGCAGCCCTGCTGTTTACTTGGCTATCGATTCAAGCCTGGTCAGCTCTTCATTTTCCTGTCCACACAACACAGGCTTCAGAAATCATTGGAATCTCCTCTACAGAATGTTCCATTCATTCACTGCGAATGTGGAATTCAACTGACTCTCCACTCCATGCAGGTTTTCCTTACACCACTGATGAATGTCCAAGTAACCCAATGCTGGTTTTCAGCTGCATGTTCACACTCGCAGCCATGCTATACAATTGGCTTTCCACTAAATCCTGATTAGTTCTTGATTTTCCTTCCACACGACCCAGCCTTCAGAAATCGTTGGAATCTCCACTAGAGAATGTTCCATTCATTCACTGCGAATCTGGAATTCCTCTGAACCTCCACTCCCGGCAGGTTTTCGTTACACCACTGTTGAATGTCCAAGTAACCCAATGTTTTAAGTGTTTTCTTCACAAGCGCAGTGGTGCTGTTCAATTGGCTATCCACTCAACCCTGGCCAGCTCTACATTTTCCTGTCCACACCACAGAGACTGGAGAAATCATTGTTATCTCCACTACAGAATGTTCCATTCATTCACAGCGAATCTGGAATTCATCTGAATCTCCACTCCCGGCAGGTTTTCGTGACACCACTGGTAAATATCCAAGTAAGCCAATGCTGGTTTTAAGTGGCCTGCTCATACTCTCAGCCGTGCTGTTCAATTTGCTATCCACTCAACCCTCTTCAGCTCCATTTTCCTGTCCACATAACCCAAACTTCAGAAACAATTGGTATCTCCTCCACAGAATGTTCCATTCATTGACGGCAAATCTGAAATTCATCTAATTCTCAACTCCCGTCAGGTTTTCGTTACACCACTTGTGAATGTCCAATTAAGCCAAAGCTGGTTTTCAGTGGCCTGTTCTTACTACGAGACGTGCTGTTCATTTGGCTATCCATTCCACCCTGTTCAGCTCTACATTTTCGTGTCCACAAAACCCAGCCTTCAGAAATCATTGGAATCACCACTAGAGAATGTTCCATTCATTCACTGCGAATCTGGAATTCATATGAATCTCCACTCCCGGCAGGTTTTCATTGCACCACTGCTGAATGTTCAAGTAACGCAATGATGGTTTTCAGCGGTCTATTCACACTCGAACCCGTGCTGTTCACGGTCTAGCGACTCAACACTGGTGAGTTCTTCTTTTTCCAGTTCAGACAATACAAACCTCAGAAACCATTGCAATCTACACTACAGAATGTTTCATTCATTCAGGCGAATCTTGAATTCATCTTGTTCTCCACTCCCAGCAGGTTTTCGTTTCACCACTGGTGAATGTCCAAGCAACCCAAGGCTGGTTTCAGCTGCGTGTTAACACTCGCAGCCGTGCTGTTCAATTGGCTATCCAGTGAACGCTGGTTAGCTCTTGATTTTCCTTCCACACACCGAGCCTTCAGAAATCATTCTTATCTCCACTTCAGAATGTTCCATTCGTTCCCTGCGAATCTGGAATTCCTCTGACTCTCCACACCAGGCAGATTTTCCTAACAACACTGGTGAATGACCAGGTAATCCAATGCTGGTTTTCAGCGGCTGTTCACACTCACAGCCTTGCTGTTCAATTGGCAATCCAGTCAAACCTAGTCAGCTCTTCATTTTCCTGTCCACACAACCCAGCGTTCAGAAATCATTGGAATCTCTACTACAGAAATTTCCATTCATTCACTGTGAATCTGGAAATACTCTGAATCTGCATTCCAGGAAGGCTTTCGTTACACCACTGATGAATGTCCAAGTAATGCAATGCTGCTTCTTAGTGGTCTGTTCACACTCGAAACCGTGCTGTTCATTGGCTATCCACTCAATATCGGTCAGCTCTTCAATATCCTGTCCAGACTATCCAGATTCCTAAATGTTGGCAATCACCACTACAGAATGTTCCATTCAATCACGCGAATCTGGAATTCATCAGAGTCTCCACTCCTGGAAGGTTTTCGTGACACCACTGGTAAATGTCCAAGGAAGACAATGCTGGTTTTAAGCCGCCTGCTAACACACTCAGCCGTGCTGTTCAATTTGCTATCCACCCAACCCTATTCAGCTCTACATTTTCCTGTCCTCATAACCCAACCTTCAGAAATAATTGGTATCTCCTCCACAGAATGTTCCGTTCATTCACTGCGAATCTTAAATTCATCTGACTCTCAACTCCCGGCGGGTTATCGTTACACCACTTGTGAATGTCCAAGTAAGCCAATGCTGGTTTTCAGTGGCCTGTTCATACTAAGAGACGTGCTGTTCATTTGGCTATCCACTCCACCCTGTTCAGCTCTACATTTTCGTGTCCACAAAACCCAGCCTTCAGAAATCATTGGAATCACCACTAGAGAATGTTCCATTCATTCACTGCGAATCTGGAATTCCTCTGAACCTCCACTCCTGGCAGGTTTTCGTTACGCCACTGGTGAATGTCCAAGTAACTCAATACTGGTTTTCAGAGGCATGTTCAACTCGCAGAAGTGCTGTTCAATGGGCTATCCACTCAATATTGGTCAGCTCTTCATTTTCCTCTCCACACAAACCAGCCTTCAGAAATCATTGGGCTCTCCACTACAGACTGTTCCATTCATTCACTGCGATTCTGCAATTCATCTGACTCTCCGCTCCAGGCAGGTTTTCATTACAGCACTGGTGAATGACCAAGTAATCCAATGCTGGTTTTCAGCCGCCTTTTCACACTCGCAGTGTGCTGTTCAATTGTCTATCCACTCAAACCTGGTCAGCCTTTCATTTTCTTTTCCACAATATCAGACTTCAGAAATCATTGGAATCGCCAGTACAGAATGTTCCATTCATTCACTGCCAATCTGGAATTCATCTGAATCTGCACTCCAGGTAGGCTTTCATTACACCACTTATGAATGTCCAAGTAACACAATGCTGGTTTTCAGCGGTCTGTTCACACTCTAAGCCCTGCTTTTTACTGGGTATCCACACAACTGTGGTCAGCTCTTCATTTTCATGTCCAAACAATCCAGACTTGAGAAATCATTGCAATCTCCAGTACAGAATGTTCCATTCATTCACTGCGAATCTGGAATTCAACTGAATCTCCACTACCTGCAGATTTATCTTACACCACTTGTGAATGTCCAAGTAAAACAATGCTGGTTTTCAGAGGCCTGTTCATGTTCGCAGTCGTGCTGTTCAATTGGCTATCCACTCAACCTGTTTTGCTCCTCATTTTCCTGTGCACACAACCCAGCCTTCAGAAATCATTGTAATCTCCACTACAGGATGTTCCATTCATTCACTGGGAATCTGGAATTCATCTGAATCTGCACTCCACGCAGGCTTTCGTTACACCACTGCTGAAAGTCGAAGTAATGCAATACTGGTTTTCAGTGGTCTGTTCACATTCGAAGCCGAGGCTTTTTACAGGCTATCCACTCAACACTGGTCAGCTCTTCATTTTCGTGTCCCCACAATCCAGATTTCAGAAATCATTGCAATCTCCACTACAGAATGTTCCATTCATTCACTGCGAGTCTGGAGTTTATCTGATTCTCCACTCCCGCCTGGTTAACAGTACACCACTTGTGAATGTCCAAGTAAGCCAATGCTGGTTTTCAGAGGCCTGTTCATACTCGCAGCCGTGCTGTTTAATTGACAATTCACTCCACCCTGTTCAGCTCTTCATTGTCCCACCACACTACCAGCCTTCAGAAATCTTTGTTATCTCCACTACAGAATGTTCCATTCATTCACTGCGAATCTGGGATTCATCTGACTCTCAACTCCACGCAGGTTTTCATTACACCACTGTTGAATGTCCAAGTAACCCAATGCTGGTTTTCAGCGGCCTGTTCATATTCGCAGCCCTGCTGTTTACTTGGCTATCGATTCAAGCCTGGTCAGCTCTTCATTTTCCTGTCCACACAACACAGGCTTCAGAAATCATTGGAATCTCCTCTACAGAATGTTCCATTCATTCACTGCGAATGTGGAATTCAACTGACTCTCCACTCCATGCAGGTTTTCCTTACACCACTGATGAATGTCCAAGTAACCCAATGCTGGTTTTCAGCTGCATGTTCACACTCGCAGCCATGCTATACAATTGGCTTTCCACTAAATCCTGATTAGTTCTTGATTTTCCTTCCACACGACCCAGCCTTCAGAAATCGTTGGAATCTCCACTAGAGAATGTTCCATTCATTCACTGCGAATCTGGAATTCCTCTGAACCCCCACTCCCGGCAGGTTTTCGTTACACCACTGTTGAATGTCCAAGTAACCCAATGTTTTAAGTGTTTTCTTCACAAGCGCAGTGGTGCTGTTCAATTGGCTATCCACTCAACCCTGGCCAGCTCTACATTTTCCTGTCCACACCACAGAGACTGGAGAAATCATTGTTATCTCCACTACAGAATGTTCCATTCATTCACAGCGAATCTGGAATTCATCTGAATCTCCACTCCCGGCAGGTTTTCGTGACACCACTGGTAAATATCCAAGTAAGCCAATGCTGGTTTTAAGTGGCCTGCTCATACTCTCAGCCGTGCTGTTCAATTTGCTATCCACTCAACCCTCTTCAGCTCCATTTTCCTGTCCACATAACCCAAACTTCAGAAACAATTGGTATCTCCTCCACAGAATGTTCCATTCATTGACGGCAAATCTGAAATTCATCTAATTCTCAACTCCCGTCAGGTTTTCGTTACACCACTTGTGAATGTCCAATTAAGCCAAAGCTGGTTTTCAGTGGCCTGTTCTTACTACGAGACGTGCTGTTCATTTGGCTATCCATTCCACCCTGTTCAGCTCTACATTTTCGTGTCCACAAAACCCAGCCTTCAGAAATCATTGGAATCACCACTAGAGAATGTTCCATTCATTCACTGCGAATCTGGAATTCATCTGAATCTCCACTCCCGGCAGGTTTTCATTGCACCACTGCTGAATGTTCAAGTAACGCAATGATGGTTTTCAGCGGTCTATTCACACTCGAACCCGTGCTGTTCACGGTCTAGCGACTCAACACTGGTGAGTTCTTCTTTTTCCAGTTCAGACAATACAAACCTCAGAAACCATTGCAATCTACACTACAGAATGTTTCATTCATTCAGGCGAATCTTGAATTCATCTTGTTCTCCACTCCCAGCAGGTTTTCGTTTCACCACTGGTGAATGTCCAAGCAACCCAAGGCTGGTTTCAGCTGCGTGTTAACACTCGCAGCCGTGCTGTTCAATTGGCTATCCAGTGAACGCTGGTTAGCTCTTGATTTTCCTTCCACACACCGAGCCTTCAGAAATCATTCTTATCTCCACTTCAGAATGTTCCATTCGTTCCCTGCGAATCTGGAATTCCTCTGACTCTCCACACCAGGCAGATTTTCCTAACAACACTGGTGAATGACCAGGTAATCCAATGCTGGTTTTCAGCGGCTGTTCACACTCACAGCCTTGCTGTTCAATTGGCAATCCAGTCAAACCTAGTCAGCTCTTCATTTTCCTGTCCACACAACCCAGCGTTCAGAAATCATTGGAATCTCTACTACAGAAATTTCCATTCATTCACTGTGAATCTGGAAATACTCTGAATCTGCATTCCAGGAAGGCTTTCGTTACACCACTGATGAATGTCCAAGTAATGCAATGCTGCTTCTTAGTGGTCTGTTCACACTCGAAACCGTGCTGTTCATTGGCTATCCACTCAATATCGGTCAGCTCTTCAATATCCTGTCCAGACTATCCAGATTCCTAAATGTTGGCAATCACCACTACAGAATGTTCCATTCAATCACGCGAATCTGGAATTCATCAGAGTCTCCACTCCTGGAAGGTTTTCGTGACACCACTGGTAAATGTCCAAGGAAGACAATGCTGGTTTTAAGCCGCCTGCTAACACACTCAGCCGTGCTGTTCAATTTGCTATCCACCCAACCCTATTCAGCTCTACATTTTCCTGTCCTCATAACCCAACCTTCAGAAATAATTGGTATCTCCTCCACAGAATGTTCCGTTCATTCACTGCGAATCTTAAATTCATCTGACTCTCAACTCCCGGCGGGTTATCGTTACACCACTTGTGAATGTCCAAGTAAGCCAATGCTGGTTTTCAGTGGCCTGTTCATACTAAGAGACGTGCTGTTCATTTGGCTATCCACTCCACCCTGTTCAGCTCTACATTTTCGTGTCCACAAAACCCAGCCTTCAGAAATCATTGGAATCACCACTAGAGAATGTTCCATTCATTCACTGCGAATCTGGAATTCCTCTGAACCTCCACTCCTGGCAGGTTTTCGTTACGCCACTGGTGAATGTCCAAGTAACTCAATACTGGTTTTCAGAGGCATGTTCAACTCGCAGAAGTGCTGTTCAATGGGCTATCCACTCAATATTGGTCAGCTCTTCATTTTCCTCTCCACACAAACCAGCCTTCAGAAATCATTGGGCTCTCCACTACAGACTGTTCCATTCATTCACTGCGATTCTGCAATTCATCTGACTCTCCGCTCCAGGCAGGTTTTCATTACAGCACTGGTGAATGACCAAGTAATCCAATGCTGGTTTTCAGCCGCCTTTTCACACTCGCAGTGTGCTGTTCAATTGTCTATCCACTCAAACCTGGTCAGCCTTTCATTTTCTTTTCCACAATATCAGACTTCAGAAATCATTGGAATCGCCAGTACAGAATGTTCCATTCATTCACTGCCAATCTGGAATTCATCTGAATCTGCACTCCAGGTAGGCTTTCATTACACCACTTATGAATGTCCAAGTAACACAATGCTGGTTTTCAGCGGTCTGTTCACACTCTAAGCCCTGCTTTTTACTGGGTATCCACACAACTGTGGTCAGCTCTTCATTTTCATGTCCAAACAATCCAGACTTGAGAAATCATTGCAATCTCCAGTACAGAATGTTCCATTCATTCACTGCGAATCTGGAATTCAACTGAATCTCCACTACCTGCAGATTTATCTTACACCACTTGTGAATGTCCAAGTAAAACAATGCTGGTTTTCAGAGGCCTGTTCATGTTCGCAGTCGTGCTGTTCAATTGGCTATCCACTCAACCTGTTTTGCTCCTCATTTTCCTGTGCACACAACCCAGCCTTCAGAAATCATTGTAATCTCCACTACAGGATGTTCCATTCATTCACTGGGAATCTGGAATTCATCTGAATCTGCACTCCACGCAGGCTTTCGTTACACCACTGCTGAAAGTCGAAGTAATGCAATACTGGTTTTCAGTGGTCTGTTCACATTCGAAGCCGAGGCTTTTTACAGGCTATCCACTCAACACTGGTCAGCTCTTCATTTTCGTGTCCCCACAATCCAGATTTCAGAAATCATTGCAATCTCCACTACAGAATGTTCCATTCATTCACTGCGAGTCTGGAGTTTATCTGATTCTCCACTCCCGCCTGGTTAACAGTACACCACTTGTGAATGTCCAAGTAAGCCAATGCTGGTTTTCAGAGGCCTGTTCATACTCGCAGCCGTGCTGTTTAATTGACAATTCACTCCACCCTGTTCAGCTCTTCATTGTCCCACCACACTACCAGCCTTCAGAAATCTTTGTTATCTCCACTACAGAATGTTCCATTCATTCACTGCGAATCTGGAATTCATCTGACTCTCAACTCCACGCAGGTTTTCATTACACCACTGTTGAATGTCCAAGTAACCCAATGCTGGTTTTCAGCGGCCTGTTCATATTCGCAGCCCTGCTGTTTACTTGGCTATCGATTCAAGCCTGGTCAGCTCTTCATTTTCCTGTCCACACAACACAGGCTTCAGAAATCATTGGAATCTCCTCTACAGAATGTTCCATTCATTCACTGCGAATGTGGAATTCAACTGACTCTCCACTCCATGCAGGTTTTCCTTACACCACTGATGAATGTCCAAGTAACCCAATGCTGGTTTTCAGCTGCATGTTCACACTCGCAGCCATGCTATACAATTGGCTTCCCACTAAATCCTGATTAGTTCTTGATTTTCCTTCCACACGACCCAGCCTTCAGAAATCGTTGGAATCTCCACTAGAGAATGTTCCATTCATTCACTGCGAATCTGGAATTCCTCTGAACCCCCACTCCCGGCAGGTTTTCGTTACACCACTGTTGAATGTCCAAGTAACCCAATGTTTTAAGTGTTTTCTTCACAAGCGCAGTGGTGCTGTTCAATTGGCTATCCACTCAACCCTGGCCAGCTCTACATTTTCCTGTCCACACCACAGAAACTGGAGAAATCATTGTTATCTCCACTACAGAATGTTCCATTCATTCACAGCGAATCTGGAATTCATCTGAATCTCCACTCCCGGCAGGTTTTCGTGACACCACTGGTAAATATCCAAGTAAGCCAATGCTGGTTTTAAGTGGCCTGCTCATACTCTCAGCCGTGCTGTTCAATTTGCTATCCACTCAACCCTCTTCAGCTCCATTTTCCTGTCCACATAACCCAAACTTCAGAAACAATTGGTATCTCCTCCACAGAATGTTCCATTCATTGACGGCAAATCTGAAATTCATCTAATTCTCAACTCCCGTCAGGTTTTCGTTACACCACTTGTGAATGTCCAATTAAGCCAAAGCTGGTTTTCAGTGGCCTGTTCTTACTACGAGACGTGCTGTTCATTTGGCTATCCATTCCACCCTGTTCAGCTCTACATTTTCGTGTCCACAAAACCCAGCCTTCAGAAATCATTGGAATCACCACTAGAGAATGTTCCATTCATTCACTGCGAATCTGGAATTCATCTGAATCTCCACTCCCGGCAGGTTTTCATTGCACCACTGCTGAATGTTCAAGTAACGCAATGATGGTTTTCAGCGGTCTATTCACACTCGAACCCGTGCTGTTCACGGTCTAGCGACTCAACACTGGTGAGTTCTTCTTTTTCCAGTTCAGACAATACAAACCTCAGAAACCATTGCAATCTACACTACAGAATGTTTCATTCATTCAGGCGAATCTTGAATTCATCTTGTTCTCCACTCCCAGCAGGTTTTCGTTTCACCACTGGTGAATGTCCAAGCAACCCAAGGCTGGTTTCAGCTGCGTGTTAACACTCGCAGCCGTGCTGTTCAATTGGCTATCCAGTGAACGCTGGTTAGCTCTTGATTTTCCTTCCACACACCGAGCCTTCAGAAATCATTCTTATCTCCACTTCAGAATGTTCCATTCGTTCCCTGCGAATCTGGAATTCCTCTGACTCTCCACACCAGGCAGATTTTCCTAACAACACTGGTGAATGACCAGGTAATCCAATGCTGGTTTTCAGCGGCTGTTCACACTCACAGCCTTGCTGTTCAATTGGCAATCCAGTCAAACCTAGTCAGCTCTTCATTTTCCTGTCCACACAACCCAGCGTTCAGAAATCATTGGAATCTCTACTACAGAAATTTCCATTCATTCACTGTGAATCTGGAAATACTCTGAATCTGCATTCCAGGAAGGCTTTCGTTACACCACTGATGAATGTCCAAGTAATGCAATGCTGCTTCTTAGTGGTCTGTTCACACTCGAAACCGTGCTGTTCATTGGCTATCCACTCAATATCGGTCAGCTCTTCAATATCCTGTCCAGACTATCCAGATTCCTAAATGTTGGCAATCACCACTACAGAATGTTCCATTCAATCACGCGAATCTGGAATTCATCAGAGTCTCCACTCCTGGAAGGTTTTCGTGACACCACTGGTAAATGTCCAAGGAAGACAATGCTGGTTTTAAGCCGCCTGCTAACACACTCAGCCGTGCTGTTCAATTTGCTATCCACCCAACCCTATTCAGCTCTACATTTTCCTGTCCTCATAACCCAACCTTCAGAAATAATTGGTATCTCCTCCACAGAATGTTCCGTTCATTCACTGCGAATCTTAAATTCATCTGACTCTCAACTCCCGGCGGGTTATCGTTACACCACTTGTGAATGTCCAAGTAAGCCAATGCTGGTTTTCAGTGGCCTGTTCATACTAAGAGACGTGCTGTTCATTTGGCTATCCACTCCACCCTGTTCAGCTCTACATTTTCGTGTCCACAAAACCCAGCCTTCAGAAATCATTGGAATCACCACTAGAGAATGTTCCATTCATTCACTGCGAATCTGGAATTCCTCTGAACCTCCACTCCTGGCAGGTTTTCGTTACGCCACTGGTGAATGTCCAAGTAACTCAATACTGGTTTTCAGAGGCATGTTCAACTCGCAGAAGTGCTGTTCAATGGGCTATCCACTCAATATTGGTCAGCTCTTCATTTTCCTCTCCACACAAACCAGCCTTCAGAAATCATTGGGCTCTCCACTACAGACTGTTCCATTCATTCACTGCGATTCTGCAATTCATCTGACTCTCCGCTCCAGGCAGGTTTTCATTACAGCACTGGTGAATGACCAAGTAATCCAATGCTGGTTTTCAGCCGCCTTTTCACACTCGCAGTGTGCTGTTCAATTGTCTAGCCACTCAAACCTGGTCAGCCTTTCATTTTCTTTTCCACAATATCAGACTTCAGAAATCATTGGAATCGCCAGTACAGAATGTTCCATTCATTCACTGCCAATCTGGAATTCATCTGAATCTGCACTCCAGGTAGGCTTTCATTACACCACTTATGAATGTCCAAGTAACACAATGCTGGTTTTCAGCGGTCTGTTCACACTCTAAGCCCTGCTTTTTACTGGGTATCCACACAACTGTGGTCAGCTCTTCATTTTCATGTCCAAACAATCCAGACTTGAGAAATCATTGCAATCTCCAGTACAGAATGTTCCATTCATTCACTGCGAATCTGGAATTCAACTGAATCTCCACTACCTGCAGATTTATCTTACACCACTTGTGAATGTCCAAGTAAAACAATGCTGGTTTTCAGAGGCCTGTTCATGTTCGCAGTCGTGCTGTTCAATTGGCTATCCACTCAACCTGTTTTGCTCCTCATTTTCCTGTGCACACAACCCAGCCTTCAGAAATCATTGTAATCTCCACTACAGGATGTTCCATTCATTCACTGGGAATCTGGAATTCATCTGAATCTGCACTCCACGCAGGCTTTCGTTACACCACTGCTGAAAGTCGAAGTAATGCAATACTGGTTTTCAGTGGTCTGTTCACATTCGAAGCCGAGGCTTTTTACAGGCTATCCACTCAACACTGGTCAGCTCTTCATTTTCGTGTCCCCACAATCCAGATTTCAGAAATCATTGCAATCTCCACTACAGAATGTTCCATTCATTCACTGCGAGTCTGGAGTTTATCTGATTCTCCACTCCCGCCTGGTTAACAGTACACCACTTGTGAATGTCCAAGTAAGCCAATGCTGGTTTTCAGAGGCCTGTTCATACTCGCAGCCGTGCTGTTTAATTGACAATTCACTCCACCCTGTTCAGCTCTTCATTGTCCCACCACACTACCAGCCTTCAGAAATCTTTGTTATCTCCACTACAGAATGTTCCATTCATTCACTGCGAATCTGGAATTCATCTGACTCTCAACTCCACGCAGGTTTTCATTACACCACTGTTGAATGTCCAAGTAACCCAATGCTGGTTTTCAGCGGCCTGTTCATATTCGCAGCCCTGCTGTTTACTTGGCTATCGATTCAAGCCTGGTCAGCTCTTCATTTTCCTGTCCACACAACACAGGCTTCAGAAATCATTGGAATCTCCTCTACAGAATGTTCCATTCATTCACTGCGAATGTGGAATTCAACTGACTCTCCACTCCATGCAGGTTTTCCTTACACCACTGATGAATGTCCAAGTAACCCAATGCTGGTTTTCAGCTGCATGTTCACACTCGCAGCCATGCTATACAATTGGCTTTCCACTAAATCCTGATTAGTTCTTGATTTTCCTTCCACACGACCCAGCCTTCAGAAATCGTTGGAATCTCCACTAGAGAATGTTCCATTCATTCACTGCGAATCTGGAATTCCTCTGAACCCCCACTCCCGGCAGGTTTTCGTTACACCACTGTTGAATGTCCAAGTAACCCAATGTTTTAAGTGTTTTCTTCACAAGCGCAGTGGTGCTGTTCAATTGGCTATCCACTCAACCCTGGCCAGCTCTACATTTTCCTGTCCACACCACAGAGACTGGAGAAATCATTGTTATCTCCACTACAGAATGTTCCATTCATTCACAGCGAATCTGGAATTCATCTGAATCTCCACTCCCGGCAGGTTTTCGTGACACCACTGGTAAATATCCAAGTAAGCCAATGCTGGTTTTAAGTGGCCTGCTCATACTCTCAGCCGTGCTGTTCAATTTGCTATCCACTCAACCCTCTTCAGCTCCATTTTCCTGTCCACATAACCCAAACTTCAGAAACAATTGGTATCTCCTCCACAGAATGTTCCATTCATTGACGGCAAATCTGAAATTCATCTAATTCTCAACTCCCGTCAGGTTTTCGTTACACCACTTGTGAATGTCCAATTAAGCCAAAGCTGGTTTTCAGTGGCCTGTTCTTACTACGAGACGTGCTGTTCATTTGGCTATCCATTCCACCCTGTTCAGCTCTACATTTTCGTGTCCACAAAACCCAGCCTTCAGAAATCATTGGAATCACCACTAGAGAATGTTCCATTCATTCACTGCGAATCTGGAATTCATCTGAATCTCCACTCCCGGCAGGTTTTCATTGCACCACTGCTGAATGTTCAAGTAACGCAATGATGGTTTTCAGCGGTCTATTCACACTCGAACCCGTGCTGTTCACGGTCTAGCGACTCAACACTGGTGAGTTCTTCTTTTTCCAGTTCAGACAATACAAACCTCAGAAACCATTGCAATCTACACTACAGAATGTTTCATTCATTCAGGCGAATCTTGAATTCATCTTGTTCTCCACTCCCAGCAGGTTTTCGTTTCACCACTGGTGAATGTCCAAGCAACCCAAGGCTGGTTTCAGCTGCGTGTTAACACTCGCAGCCGTGCTGTTCAATTGGCTATCCAGTGAACGCTGGTTAGCTCTTGATTTTCCTTCCACACACCGAGCCTTCAGAAATCATTCTTATCTCCACTTCAGAATGTTCCATTCGTTCCCTGCGAATCTGGAATTCCTCTGACTCTCCACACCAGGCAGATTTTCCTAACAACACTGGTGAATGACCAGGTAATCCAATGCTGGTTTTCAGCGGCTGTTCACACTCACAGCCTTGCTGTTCAATTGGCAATCCAGTCAAACCTAGTCAGCTCTTCATTTTCCTGTCCACACAACCCAGCGTTCAGAAATCATTGGAATCTCTACTACAGAAATTTCCATTCATTCACTGTGAATCTGGAAATACTCTGAATCTGCATTCCAGGAAGGCTTTCGTTACACCACTGATGAATGTCCAAGTAATGCAATGCTGCTTCTTAGTGGTCTGTTCACACTCGAAACCGTGCTGTTCATTGGCTATCCACTCAATATCGGTCAGCTCTTCAATATCCTGTCCAGACTATCCAGATTCCTAAATGTTGGCAATCACCACTACAGAATGTTCCATTCAATCACGCGAATCTGGAATTCATCAGAGTCTCCACTCCTGGAAGGTTTTCGTGACACCACTGGTAAATGTCCAAGGAAGACAATGCTGGTTTTAAGCCGCCTGTTAACACACTCAGCCGTGCTGTTCAATTTGCTATCCACCCAACCCTATTCAGCTCTACATTTTCCTGTCCTCATAACCCAACCTTCAGAAATAATTGGTATCTCCTCCACAGAATGTTCCGTTCATTCACTGCGAATCTTAAATTCATCTGACTCTCAACTCCCGGCGGGTTATCGTTACACCACTTGTGAATGTCCAAGTAAGCCAATGCTGGTTTTCAGTGGCCTGTTCATACTAAGAGACGTGCTGTTCATTTGGCTATCCACTCCACCCTGTTCAGCTCTACATTTTCGTGTCCACAAAACCCAGCCTTCAGAAATCATTGGAATCACCACTAGAGAATGTTCCATTCATTCACTGCGAATCTGGAATTCCTCTGAACCTCCACTCCTGGCAGGTTTTCGTTACGCCACTGGTGAATGTCCAAGTAACTCAATACTGGTTTTCAGAGGCATGTTCAACTCGCAGAAGTGCTGTTCAATGGGCTATCCACTCAATATTGGTCAGCTCTTCATTTTCCTCTCCACACAAACCAGCCTTCAGAAATCATTGGGCTCTCCACTACAGACTGTTCCATTCATTCACTGCGATTCTGCAATTCATCTGACTCTCCGCTCCAGGCAGGTTTTCATTACAGCACTGGTGAATGACCAAGTAATCCAATGCTGGTTTTCAGCCGCCTTTTCACACTCGCAGTGTGCTGTTCAATTGTCTATCCACTCAAACCTGGTCAGCCTTTCATTTTCTTTTCCACAATATCAGACTTCAGAAATCATTGGAATCGCCAGTACAGAATGTTCCATTCATTCACTGCCAATCTGGAATTCATCTGAATCTGCACTCCAGGTAGGCTTTCATTACACCACTTATGAATGTCCAAGTAACACAATGCTGGTTTTCAGCGGTCTGTTCACACTCTAAGCCCTGCTTTTTACTGGGTATCCACACAACTGTGGTCAGCTCTTCATTTTCATGTCCAAACAATCCAGACTTGAGAAATCATTGCAATCTCCAGTACAGAATGTTCCATTCATTCACTGCGAATCTGGAATTCAACTGAATCGCCACTACCTGCAGATTTATCTTACACCACTTGTGAATGTCCAAGTAAAACAATGCTGGTTTTCAGAGGCCTGTTCATGTTCGCAGTCGTGCTGTTCAATTGGCTATCCACTCAACCTGTTTTGCTCCTCATTTTCCTGTGCACACAACCCAGCCTTCAGAAATCATTGTAATCTCCACTACAGGATGTTCCATTCATTCACTGGGAATCTGGAATTCATCTGAATCTGCACTCCACGCAGGCTTTCGTTACACCACTGCTGAAAGTCGAAGTAATGCAATACTGGTTTTCAGTGGTCTGTTCACATTCGAAGCCGAGGCTTTTTACAGGCTATCCACTCAACACTGGTCAGCTCTTCATTTTCGTGTCCTCACAATCCAGATTTCAGAAATCATTGCAATCTCCACTACAGAATGTTCCATTCATTCACTGCGAGTCTGGAGTTTATCTGATTCTCCACTCCCGCCTGGTTAACAGTACACCACTTGTGAATGTCCAAGTAAGCCAATGCTGGTTTTCAGAGGCCTGTTCATACTCGCAGCCGTGCTGTTTAATTGACAATTCACTCCACCCTGTTCAGCTCTTCATTGTCCCACCACACTACCAGCCTTCAGAAATCTTTGTTATCTCCACTACAGAATGTTCCATTCATTCACTGCGAATCTGGAATTCATCTGACTCTCAACTCCACGCAGGTTTTCATTACACCACTGTTGAATGTCCAAGTAACCCAATGCTGGTTTTCAGCGGCCTGTTCATATTCGCAGCCCTGCTGTTTACTTGGCTATCGATTCAAGCCTGGTCAGCTCTTCATTTTCCTGTCCACACAACACAGGCTTCAGAAATCATTGGAATCTCCTCTACAGAATGTTCCATTCATTCACTGCGAATGTGGAATTCAACTGACTCTCCACTCCATGCAGGTTTTCCTTACACCACTGATGAATGTCCAAGTAACCCAATGCTGGTTTTCAGCTGCATGTTCACACTCGCAGCCATGCTATACAATTGGCTTTCCACTAAATCCTGATTAGTTCTTGATTTTCCTTCCACACGACCCAGCCTTCAGAAATCGTTGGAATCTCCACTAGAGAATGTTCCATTCATTCACTGCGAATCTGGAATTCCTCTGAACCTCCACTCCCGGCAGGTTTTCGTTACACCACTGTTGAATGTCCAAGTAACCCAATGTTTTAAGTGTTTTCTTCACAAGCGCAGTGGTGCTGTTCAATTGGCTATCCACTCAACCCTGGCCAGCTCTACATTTTCCTGTCCACACCACAGAGACTGGAGAAATCATTGTTATCTCCACTACAGAATGTTCCATTCATTCACAGCGAATCTGGAATTCATCTGAATCTCCACTCCCGGCAGGTTTTCGTGACACCACTGGTAAATATCCAAGTAAGCCAATGCTGGTTTTAAGTGGCCTGCTCATACTCTCAGCCGTGCTGTTCAATTTGCTATCCACTCAACCCTCTTCAGCTCCATTTTCCTGTCCACATAACCCAAACTTCAGAAACAATTGGTATCTCCTCCACAGAATGTTCCATTCATTGACGGCAAATCTGAAATTCATCTAATTCTCAACTCCCGTCAGGTTTTCGTTACACCACTTGTGAATGTCCAATTAAGCCAAAGCTGGTTTTCAGTGGCCTGTTCTTACTACGAGACGTGCTGTTCATTTGGCTATCCATTCCACCCTGTTCAGCTCTACATTTTCGTGTCCACAAAACCCAGCCTTCAGAAATCATTGGAATCACCACTAGAGAATGTTCCATTCATTCACTGCGAATCTGGAATTCATCTGAATCTCCACTCCCGGCAGGTTTTCATTGCACCACTGCTGAATGTTCAAGTAACGCAATGATGGTTTTCAGCGGTCTATTCACACTCGAACCCGTGCTGTTCACGGTCTAGCGACTCAACACTGGTGAGTTCTTCTTTTTCCAGTTCAGACAATACAAACCTCAGAAACCATTGCAATCTACACTACAGAATGTTTCATTCATTCAGGCGAATCTTGAATTCATCTTGTTCTCCACTCCCAGCAGGTTTTCGTTTCACCACTGGTGAATGTCCAAGCAACCCAAGGCTGGTTTCAGCTGCGTGTTAACACTCGCAGCCGTGCTGTTCAATTGGCTATCCAGTGAACGCTGGTTAGCTCTTGATTTTCCTTCCACACACCGAGCCTTCAGAAATCATTCTTATCTCCACTTCAGAATGTTCCATTCGTTCCCTGCGAATCTGGAATTCCTCTGACTCTCCACACCAGGCAGATTTTCCTAACAACACTGGTGAATGACCAGGTAATCCAATGCTGGTTTTCAGCGGCTGTTCACACTCACAGCCTTGCTGTTCAATTGGCAATCCAGTCAAACCTAGTCAGCTCTTCATATTCCTGTCCACACAACCCAGCGTTCAGAAATCATTGGAATCTCTACTACAGAAATTTCCATTCATTCACTGTGAATCTGGAAATAATCTGAATCTGCATTCCAGGAAGGCTTTCGTTACACCACTGATGAATGTCCAAGTAATGCAATGCTGCTTCTTAGTGGTCTGTTCACACTCGAAACCGTGCTGTTCATTGGCTATCCACTCAATATCGGTCAGCTCTTCAATATCCTGTCCAGACTATCCAGATTCCTAAATGTTGGCAATCACCACTACAGAATGTTCCATTCAATCACGCGAATCTGGAATTCATCAGAGTCTCCACTCCTGGAAGGTTTTCGTGACACCACTGGTAAATGTCCAAGGAAGACAATGCTGGTTTTAAGCCGCCTGCTAACACACTCAGCCGTGCTGTTCAATTTGCTATCCACCCAACCCTATTCAGCTCTACATTTTCCTGTCCTCATAACCCAACCTTCAGAAATAATTGGTATCTCCTCCACAGAATGTTCCGTTCATTCACTGCGAATCTTAAATTCATCTGACTCTCAACTCCCGGCGGGTTATCGTTACACCACTTGTGAATGTCCAAGTAAGCCAATGCTGGTTTTCAGTGGCCTGTTCATACTAAGAGACGTGCTGTTCATTTGGCTATCCACTCCACCCTGTTCAGCTCTACATTTTCGTGTCCACAAAACCCAGCCTTCAGAAATCATTGGAATCACCACTAGAGAATGTTCCATTCATTCACTGCGAATCTGGAATTCCTCTGAACCTCCACTCCTGGCAGGTTTTCGTTACGCCACTGGTGAATGTCCAAGTAACTCAATACTGGTTTTCAGAGGCATGTTCAACTCGCAGAAGTGCTGTTCAATGGGCTATCCACTCAATATTGGTCAGCTCTTCATTTTCCTCTCCACACAAACCAGCCTTCAGAAATCATTGGGCTCTCCACTACAGACTGTTCCATTCATTCACTGCGATTCTGCAATTCATCTGACTCTCCGCTCCAGGCAGGTTTTCATTACAGCACTGGTGAATGACCAAGTAATCCAATGCTGGTTTTCAGCCGCCTTTTCACACTCGCAGTGTGCTGTTCAATTGTCTATCCACTCAAACCTGGTCAGCCTTTCATTTTCTTTTCCACAATATCAGACTTCAGAAATCATTGGAATCGCCAGTACAGAATGTTCCATTCATTCACTGCCAATCTGGAATTCATCTGAATCTGCACTCCAGGTAGGCTTTCATTACACCACTTATGAATGTCCAAGTAACACAATGCTGGTTTTCAGCGGTCTGTTCACACTCTAAGCCCTGCTTTTTACTGGGTATCCACACAACTGTGGTCAGCTCTTCATTTTCATGTCCAAACAATCCAGACTTGAGAAATCATTGCAATCTCCAGTACAGAATGTTCCATTCATTCACTGCGAATCTGGAATTCAACTGAATCTCCACTACCTGCAGATTTATCTTACACCACTTGTGAATGTCCAAGTAAAACAATGCTGGTTTTCAGAGGCCTGTTCATGTTCGCAGTCGTGCTGTTCAATTGGCTATCCACTCAACCTGTTTTGCTCCTCATTTTCCTGTGCACACAACCCAGCCTTCAGAAATCATTGTAATCTCCACTACAGGATGTTCCATTCATTCACTGGGAATCTGGAATTCATCTGAATCTGCACTCCACGCAGGCTTTCGTTACACCACTGCTGAAAGTCGAAGTAATGCAATACTGGTTTTCAGTGGTCTGTTCACATTCGAAGCCGAGGCTTTTTACAGGCTATCCACTCAACACTGGTCAGCTCTTCATTTTCGTGTCCCCACAATCCAGATTTCAGAAATCATTGCAATCTCCACTACAGAATGTTCCATTCATTCACTGCGAGTCTGGAGTTTATCTGATTCTCCACTCCCGCCTGGTTAACAGTACACCACTTGTGAATGTCCAAGTAAGCCAATGCTGGTTTTCAGAGGCCTGTTCATACTCGCAGCCGTGCTGTTTAATTGACAATTCACTCCACCCTGTTCAGCTCTTCATTGTCCCACCACACTACCAGCCTTCAGAAATCTTTGTTATCTCCACTACAGAATGTTCCATTCATTCACTGCGAATCTGGAATTCATCTGACTCTCAACTCCACGCAGGTTTTCATTACACCACTGTTGAATGTCCAAGTAACCCAATGCTGGTTTTCAGCGGCCTGTTCATATTCGCAGCCCTGCTGTTTACTTGGCTATCGATTCAAGCCTGGTCAGCTCTTCATTTTCCTGTCCACACAACACAGGCTTCAGAAATCATTGGAATCTCCTCTACAGAATGTTCCATTCATTCACTGCGAATGTGGAATTCAACTGACTCTCCACTCCATGCAGGTTTTCCTTACACCACTGATGAATGTCCAAGTAACCCAATGCTGGTTTTCAGCTGCATGTTCACACTCGCAGCCATGCTATACAATTGGCTTTCCACTAAATCCTGATTAGTTCTTGATTTTCCTTCCACACGACCCAGCCTTCAGAAATCGTTGGAATCTCCACTAGAGAATGTTCCATTCATTCACTGCGAATCTGGAATTCCTCTGAACCTCCACTCCCGGCAGGTTTTCGTTACACCACTGTTGAATGTCCAAGTAACCCAATGTTTTAAGTGTTTTCTTCACAAGCGCAGTGGTGCTGTTCAATTGGCTATCCACTCAACCCTGGCCAGCTCTACATTTTCCTGTCCACACCACAGAGACTGGAGAAATCATTGTTATCTCCACTACAGAATGTTCCATTCATTCACAGCGAATCTGGAATTCATCTGAATCTCCACTCCCGGCAGGTTTTCGTGACACCACTGGTAAATATCCAAGTAAGCCAATGCTGGTTTTAAGTGGCCTGCTCATACTCTCAGCCGTGCTGTTCAATTTGCTATCCACTCAACCCTCTTCAGCTCCATTTTCCTGTCCACATAACCCAAACTTCAGAAACAATTGGTATCTCCTCCACAGAATGTTCCATTCATTGACGGCAAATCTGAAATTCATCTAATTCTCAACTCCCGTCAGGTTTTCGTTACACCACTTGTGAATGTCCAATTAAGCCAAAGCTGGTTTTCAGTGGCCTGTTCTTACTACGAGACGTGCTGTTCATTTGGCTATCCATTCCACCCTGTTCAGCTCTACATTTTCGTGTCCACAAAACCCAGCCTTCAGAAATCATTGGAATCACCACTAGAGAATGTTCCATTCATTCACTGCGAATCTGGAATTCATCTGAATCTCCACTCCCGGCAGGTTTTCATTGCACCACTGCTGAATGTTCAAGTAACGCAATGATGGTTTTCAGCGGTCTATTCACACTCGAACCCGTGCTGTTCACGGTCTAGCGACTCAACACTGGTGAGTTCTTCTTTTTCCAGTTCAGACAATACAAACCTCAGAAACCATTGCAATCTACACTACAGAATGTTTCATTCATTCAGGCGAATCTTGAATTCATCTTGTTCTCCACTCCCAGCAGGTTTTCGTTTCACCACTGGTGAATGTCCAAGCAACCCAAGGCTGGTTTCAGCTGCGTGTTAACACTCGCAGCCGTGCTGTTCAATTGGCTATCCAGTGAACGCTGGTTAGCTCTTGATTTTCCTTCCACACACCGAGCCTTCAGAAATCATTCTTATCTCCACTTCAGAATGTTCCATTCGTTCCCTGCGAATCTGGAATTCCTCTGACTCTCCACACCAGGCAGATTTTCCTAACAACACTGGTGAATGACCAGGTAATCCAATGCTGGTTTTCAGCGGCTGTTCACACTCACAGCCTTGCTGTTCAATTGGCAATCCAGTCAAACCTAGTCAGCTCTTCATTTTCCTGTCCACACAACCCAGCGTTCAGAAATCATTGGAATCTCTACTACAGAAATTTCCATTCATTCACTGTGAATCTGGAAATACTCTGAATCTGCATTCCAGGAAGGCTTTCGTTACACCACTGATGAATGTCCAAGTAATGCAATGCTGCTTCTTAGTGGTCTGTTCACACTCGAAACCGTGCTGTTCATTGGCTATCCACTCAATATCGGTCAGCTCTTCAATATCCTATCCAGACTATCCAGATTCCTAAATGTTGGCAATCACCACTACAGAATGTTCCATTCAATCACGCGAATCTGGAATTCATCAGAGTCTCCACTCCTGGAAGGTTTTCGTGACACCACTGGTAAATGTCCAAGGAAGACAATGCTGGTTTTAAGCCGCCTGCTAACACACTCAGCCGTGCTGTTCAATTTGCTATCCACCCAACCCTATTCAGCTCTACATTTTCCTGTCCTCATAACCCAACCTTCAGAAATAATTGGTATCTCCTCCACAGAATGTTCCGTTCATTCACTGCGAATCTTAAATTCATCTGACTCTCAACTCCCGGCGGGTTATCGTTACACCACTTGTGAATGTCCAAGTAAGCCAATGCTGGTTTTCAGTGGCCTGTTCATACTAAGAGACGTGCTGTTCATTTGGCTATCCACTCCACCCTGTTCAGCTCTACATTTTCGTGTCCACAAAACCCAGCCTTCAGAAATCATTGGAATCACCACTAGAGAATGTTCCATTCATTCACTGCGAATCTGGAATTCCTCTGAACCTCCACTCCTGGCAGGTTTTCGTTACGCCACTGGTGAATGTCCAAGTAACTCAATACTGGTTTTCAGAGGCATGTTCAACTCGCAGAAGTGCTGTTCAATGGGCTATCCACTCAATATTGGTCAGCTCTTCATTTTCCTCTCCACACAAACCAGCCTTCAGAAATCATTGGGCTCTCCACTACAGACTGTTCCATTCATTCACTGCGATTCTGCAATTCATCTGACTCTCCGCTCCAGGCAGGTTTTCATTACAGCACTGGTGAATGACCAAGTAATCCAATGCTGGTTTTCAGCCGCCTTTTCACACTCGCAGTGTGCTGTTCAATTGTCTATCCACTCAAACCTGGTCAGCCTTTCATTTTCTTTTCCACAATATCAGACTTCAGAAATTATTGGAATCGCCAGTACAGAATGTTCCATTCATTCACTGCCAATCTGGAATTCATCTGAATCTGCACTCCAGGTAGGCTTTCATTACACCACTTATGAATGTCCAAGTAACACAATGCTGGTTTTCAGCGGTCTGTTCACACTCTAAGCCCTGCTTTTTACTGGGTATCCACACAACTGTGGTCAGCTCTTCATTTTCATGTCCAAACAATCCAGACTTGAGAAATCATTGCAATCTCCAGTACAGAATGTTCCATTCATTCACTGCGAATCTGGAATTCAACTGAATCTCCACTACCTGCAGATTTATCTTACACCACTTGTGAATGTCCAAGTAAAACAATGCTGGTTTTCAGAGGCCTGTTCATGTTCGCAGTCGTGCTGTTCAATTGCCTATCCACTCAACCTGTTTTGCTCCTCATTTTCCTGTGCACACAACCCAGCCTTCAGAAATCATTGTAATCTCCACTACAGGATGTTCCATTCATTCACTGGGAATCTGGAATTCATCTGAATCTGCACTCCACGCAGGCTTTCGTTACACCACTGCTGAAAGTCGAAGTAATGCAATACTGGTTTTCAGTGGTCTGTTCACATTCGAAGCCGAGGCTTTTTACAGGCTATCCACTCAACACTGGTCAGCTCTTCATTTTCGTGTCCCCACAATCCAGATTTCAGAAATCATTGCAATCTCCACTACAGAATGTTCCATTCATTCACTGCGAGTCTGGAGTTTATCTGATTCTCCACTCCCGCCTGGTTAACATTACACCACTTGTGAATGTCCAAGTAAGCCAATGCTGGTTTTCAGAGGCCTGTTCATACTCGCAGCCGTGCTGTTTAATTGACAATTCACTCCACCCTGTTCAGCTCTTCATTGTCCCACCACACTACCAGCCTTCAGAAATCTTTGTTATCTCCACTACAGAATGTTCCATTCATTCACTGCGAATCTGGAATTCATCTGACTCTCAACTCCACGCAGGTTTTCATTACACCACTGTTGAATGTCCAAGTAACCCAATGCTGGTTTTCAGCAGCCTGTTCATATTCGCAGCCCTGCTGTTTACTTGGCTATCGATTCAAGCCTGGTCAGCTCTTCATTTTCCTGTCCACACAACACAGGCTTCAGAAATCATTGGAATCTCCTCTACAGAATGTTCCATTCATTCACTGCGAATGTGGAATTCAACTGACTCTCCACTCCATGCAGGTTTTCCTTACACCACTGATGAATGTCCAAGTAACCCAATGCTGGTTTTCAGCTGCATGTTCACACTCGCAGCCATGCTATACAATTGGCTTTCCACTAAATCCTGATTAGTTCTTGATTTTCCTTCCACACGACCCAGCCTTCAGAAATCGTTGGAATCTCCACTAGAGAATGTTCCATTCATTCACTGCGAATCTGGAATTCCTCTGAACCTCCACTCCCGGCAGGTTTTCGTTACACCACTGTTGAATGTCCAAGTAACCCAATGTTTTAAGTGTTTTCTTCACAAGCGCAGTGGTGCTGTTCAATTGGCTATCCACTCAACCCTGGCCAGCTCTACATTTTCCTGTCCACACCACAGAGACTGGAGAAATCATTGTTATCTCCACTACAGAATGTTCCATTCATTCACAGCGAATCTGGAATTCATCTGAATCTCCACTCCCGGCAGGTTTTCGTGACACCACTGGTAAATATCCAAGTAAGCCAATGCTGGTTTTAAGTGGCCTGCTCATACTCTCAGCCGTGCTGTTCAATTTGCTATCCACTCAACCCTCTTCAGCTCCATTTTCCTGTCCACATAACCCAAACTTCAGAAACAATTGGTATCTCCTCCACAGAATGTTCCATTCATTGACGGCAAATCTGAAATTCATCTAATTCTCAACTCCCGTCAGGTTTTCGTTACACCACTTGTGAATGTCCAATTAAGCCAAAGCTGGTTTTCAGTGGCCTGTTCTTACTACGAGACGTGCTGTTCATTTGGCTATCCATTCCACCCTGTTCAGCTCTACATTTTCGTGTCCACAAAACCCAGCCTTCAGAAATCATTGGAATCACCACTAGAGAATGTTCCATTCATTCACTGCGAATCTGGAATTCATCTGAATCTCCACTCCCGGCAGGTTTTCATTGCACCACTGCTGAATGTTCAAGTAACGCAATGATGGTTTTCAGCGGTCTATTCACACTCGAACCCGTGCTGTTCACGGTCTAGCGACTCAACACTGGTGAGTTCTTCTTTTTCCAGTTCAGACAATACAAACCTCAGAAACCATTGCAATCTACACTACAGAATGTTTCATTCATTCACGCGAATCTTGAATTCATCTTGTTCTCCACTCCCAGCAGGTTTTCGTTTCACCACTGGTGAATGTCCAAGCAACCCAAGGCTGGTTTCAGCTGCGTGTTGACACTCGCAGCCGTGCTGTTCAATTGGCTATCCAGTGAACGCTGGTTAGCTCTTGATTTTCCTTCCACACACCGAGCCTTCAGAAATCATTCTTATCTCCACTTCAGAATGTTCCATTCGTTCCCTGCGAATCTGGAATTCCTCTGACTCTCCACACCAGGCAGATTTTCCTAACAACACTGGTGAATGACCAGGTAATCCAATGCTGGTTTTCAGCGGCTGTTCACACTCACAGCCTTGCTGTTCAATTGGCAATCCAGTCAAACCTAGTCAGCTCTTCATTTTCCTGTCCACACAACCCAGCGTTCAGAAATCATTGGAATCTCTACTACAGAAATTTCCATTCATTCACTGTGAATCTGGAAATACTCTGAATCTGCATTCCAGGAAGGCTTTCGTTACACCACTGATGAATGTCCAAGTAATGCAATGCTGCTTCTTAGTGGTCTGTTCACACTCGAAACCGTGCTGTTCATTGGCTATCCACTCAATATCGGTCAGCTCTTCAATATCCTGTCCAGACTATCCAGATTCCTAAATGTTGGCAATCACCACTACAGAATGTTCCATTCAATCACGCGAATCTGGAATTCATCAGAGTCTCCACTCCTGGAAGGTTTTCGTGACACCACTGGTAAATGTCCAAGGAAGACAATGCTGGTTTTAAGCCGCCTGCTAACACACTCAGCCGTGCTGTTCAATTTGCTCTCCACCCAACCCTATTCAGCTCTACATTTTCCTGTCCTCATAACCCAACCTTCAGAAATAATTGGTATCTCCTCCACAGAATGTTCCGTTCATTCACTGCGAATCTTAAATTCATCTGACTCTCAACTCCCGGCGGGTTATCGTTACACCACTTGTGAATGTCCAAGTAAGCCAATGCTGGTTTTCAGTGGCCTGTTCATACTAAGAGACGTGCTGTTCATTTGGCTATCCACTCCACCCTGTTCAGCTCTACATTTTCGTGTCCACAAAACCCAGCCTTCAGAAATCATTGGAATCACCACTAGAGAATGTTCCATTCATTCACTGCGAATCTGGAATTCCTCTGAACCTCCACTCCTGGCAGGTTTTCGTTACGCCACTGGTGAATGTCCAAGTAACTCAATACTGGTTTTCAGAGGCATGTTCAACTCGCAGAAGTGCTGTTCAATGGGCTATCCACTCAATATTGGTCAGCTCTTCATTTTCCTCTCCACACAAACCAGCCTTCAGAAATCATTGGGCTCTCCACTACAGACTGTTCCATTCATTCACTGCGATTCTGCAATTCATCTGACTCTCCGCTCCAGGCAGGTTTTCATTACAGCACTGGTGAATGACCAAGTAATCCAATGCTGGTTTTCAGCCGCCTTTTCACACTCGCAGTGTGCTGTTCAATTGTCTATCCACTCAAACCTGGTCAGCCTTTCATTTTCTTTTCCACAATATCAGACTTCAGAAATCATTGGAATCGCCAGTACAGAATGTTCCATTCATTCACTGCCAATCTGGAATTCATCTGAATCTGCACTCCAGGTAGGCTTTCATTACACCACTTATGAATGTCCAAGTAACACAATGCTGGTTTTCAGCGGTCTGTTCACACTCTAAGCCCTGCTTTTTACTGGGTATCCACACAACTGTGGTCAGCTCTTCATTTTCATGTCCAAACAATCCAGACTTGAGAAATCATTGCAATCTCCAGTACAGAATGTTCCATTCATTCACTGCGAATCTGGAATTCAACTGAATCTCCACTACCTGCAGATTTATCTTACACCACTTGTGAATGTCCAAGTAAAACAATGCTGGTTTTCAGAGGCCTGTTCATGTTCGCAGTCGTGCTGTTCAATTGGCTATCCACTCAACCTGTTTTGCTCCTCATTTTCCTGTGCACACAACCCAGCCTTCAGAAATCATTGTAATCTCCACTACAGGATGTTCCATTCATTCACTGGGAATCTGGAATTCATCTGAATCTGCACTCCACGCAGGCTTTCGTTACACCACTGCTGAAAGTCGAAGTAATGCAATACTGGTTTTCAGTGGTCTGTTCACATTCGAAGCCGAGGCTTTTTACAGGCTATCCACTCAACACTGGTCAGCTCTTCATTTTCGTGTCCCCACAATCCAGATTTCAGAAATCATTGCAATCTCCACTACAGAATGTTCCATTCATTCACTGCGAGTCTGGAGTTTATCTGATTCTCCACTCCCGCCTGGTTAACATTACACCACTTGTGAATGTCCAAGTAAGCCAATGCTGGTTTTCAGAGGCCTGTTCATACTCGCAGCCGTGCTGTTTAATTGACAATTCACTCCACCCTGTTCAGCTCTTCATTGTCCCACCACACTACCAGCCTTCAGAAATCTTTGTTATCTCCACTACAGAATGTTCCATTCATTCACTGCGAATCTGGAATTCATCTGACTCTCAACTCCACGCAGGTTTTCATTACACCACTGTTGAATGTCCAAGTAACCCAATGCTGGTTTTCAGCGGCCTGTTCATATTCGCAGCCCTGCTGTTTACTTGGCTATCGATTCAAGCCTGGTCAGCTCTTCATTTTCCTGTCCACACAACACAGGCTTCAGAAATCATTGGAATCTCCTCTACAGAATGTTCCATTCATTCACTGCGAATCTGGAATTCAACTGACTCTCCACTCCATGCAGGTTTTCCTTACACCACTGATGAATGTCCAAGTAACCCAATGCTGGTTTTCAGCTGCATGTTCACACTCGCAGCCATGCTATACAATTGGCTTTCCACTAAATCCTGATTAGTTCTTGATTTTCCTTCCACACGACCCAGCCTTCAGAAATCGTTGGAATCTCCACTAGAGAATGTTCCATTCATTCACTGCGAATCTGGAATTCCTCTGAACCTCCACTCCCGGCAGGTTTTCGTTACACCACTGTTGAATGTCCAAGTAACCCAATGTTTTAAGTGTTTTCTTCACAAGCGCAGTGGTGCTGTTCAATTGGCTATCCACTCAACCCTGGCCAGCTCTACATTTTCCTGTCCACACCACAGAGACTGGAGAAATCATTGTTATCTCCACTACAGAATGTTCCATTCATTCACAGCGAATCTGGAATTCATCTGAATCTCCACTCCCGGCAGGTTTTCGTGACACCACTGGTAAATATCCAAGTAAGCCAATGCTGGTTTTAAGTGGCCTGCTCATACTCTCAGCCGTGCTGTTCAATTTGCTATCCACTCAACCCTCTTCAGCTCCATTTTCCTGTCCACATAACCCAAACTTCAGAAACAATTGGTATCTCCTCCACAGAATGTTCCATTCATTGACGGCAAATCTGAAATTCATCTAATTCTCAACTCCCGTCAGGTTTTCGTTACACCACTTGTGAATGTCCAATTAAGCCAAAGCTGGTTTTCAGTGGCCTGTTCTTACTACGAGACGTGCTGTTCATTTGGCTATCCATTCCACCCTGTTCAGCTCTACATTTTCGTGTCCACAAAACCCAGCCTTCAGAAATCATTGGAATCACCACTAGAGAATGTTCCATTCATTCACTGCGAATCTGGAATTCATCTGAATCTCCACTCCCGGCAGGTTTTCATTGCACCACTGCTGAATGTTCAAGTAACGCAATGATGGTTTTCAGCGGTCTATTCACACTCGAACCCGTGCTGTTCACGGTCTAGCGACTCAACACTGGTGAGTTCTTCTTTTTCCAGTTCAGACAATACAAACCTCAGAAACCATTGCAATCTACACTACAGAATGTTTCATTCATTCACGCGAATCTTGAATTCATCTTGTTCTCCACTCCCAGCAGGTTTTCGTTTCGCCACTGGTGAATGTCCAAGCAACCCAAGGCTGGTTTCAGCTGCGTGTTGACACTCGCAGCCGTGCTGTTCAATTGGCTATCCAGTGAACGCTGGTTAGCTCTTGATTTTCCTTCCACACACCGAGCCTTCAGAAATCATTCTTATCTCCACTTCAGAATGTTCCATTCGTTCCCTGCGAATCTGGAATTCCTCTGACTCTCCACACCAGGCAGATTTTCCTAACAACACTGGTGAATGACCAGGTAATCCAATGCTGGTTTTCAGCGGCTGTTCACACTCACAGCCTTGCTGTTCAATTGGCAATCCAGTCAAACCTAGTCAGCTCTTCATTTTCCTGTCCACACAACCCAGCGTTCAGAAATCATTGGAATCTCTACTACAGAAATTTCCATTCATTCACTGTGAATCTGGAAATACTCTGAATCTGCATTCCAGGAAGGCTTTCGTTACACCACTGATGAATGTCCAAGTAATGCAATGCTGCTTCTTAGTGGTCTGTTCACACTCGAAACCGTGCTGTTCATCGGCTATCCACTCAATATCGGTCAGCTCTTCAATATCCTGTCCAGACTATCCAGATTCCTAAATGTTGGCAATCACCACTACAGAATGTTCCATTCAATCACGCGAATCTGGAATTCATCAGAGTCTCCACTCCTGGAAGGTTTTCGTGACACCACTGGTAAATGTCCAAGGAAGACAATGCTGGTTTTAAGCCGCCTGCTAACACACTCAGCCGTGCTGTTCAATTTGCTATCCACCCAACCCTATTCAGCTCTACATTTTCCTGTCCTCATAACCCAACCTTCAGAAATAATTGGTATCTCCTCCACAGAATGTTCCGTTCATTCACTGCGAATCTTAAATTCATCTGACTCTCAACTCCCGGCGGGTTATCGTTACACCACTTGTGAATGTCCAAGTAAGCCAATGCTGGTTTTCAGTGGCCTGTTCATACTAAGAGACGTGCTGTTCATTTGGCTATCCACTCCACCCTGTTCAGCTCTACATTTTCGTGTCCACAAAACCCAGCCTTCAGAAATCATTGGAATCACCACTAGAGAATGTTCCATTCATTCACTGCGAATCTGGAATTCCTCTGAACCTCCACTCCTGGCAGGTTTTCGTTACGCCACTGGTGAATGTCCAAGTAACTCAATACTGGTTTTCAGAGGCATGTTCAACTCGCAGAAGTGCTGTTCAATGGGCTATCCACTCAATATTGGTCAGCTCTTCATTTTCCTCTCCACACAAACCAGCCTTCAGAAATCATTGGGCTCTCCACTACAGACTGTTCCATTCATTCACTGCGATTCTGCAATTCATCTGACTCTCCGCTCCAGGCAGGTTTTCATTACAGCACTGGTGAATGACCAAGTAATCCAATGCTGGTTTTCAGCCGCCTTTTCACACTCGCAGTGTGCTGTTCAATTGTCTATCCACTCAAACCTGGTCAGCCTTTCATTTTCTTTTCCACAATATCAGACTTCAGAAATCATTGGAATCGCCAGTACAGAATGTTCCATTCATTCACTGCCAATCTGGAATTCATCTGAATCTGCACTCCAGGTAGGCTTTCATTACACCACTTATGAATGTCCAAGTAACACAATGCTGGTTTTCAGCGGTCTGTTCACACTCTAAGCCCTGCTTTTTACTGGGTATCCACACAACTGTGGTCAGCTCTTCATTTTCATGTCCAAACAATCCAGACTTGAGAAATCATTGCAATCTCCAGTACAGAATGTTCCATTCATTCACTGCGAATCTGGAATTCAACTGAATCTCCACTACCTGCAGATTTATCTTACACCACTTGTGAATGTCCAAGTAAAACAATGCTGGTTTTCAGAGGCCTGTTCATGTTCGCAGTCGTGCTGTTCAATTGGCTATCCACTCAACCTGTTTTGCTCCTCATTTTCCTGTGCACACAACCCAGCCTTCAGAAATCATTGTAATCTCCACTACAGGATGTTCCATTCATTCACTGGGAATCTGGAATTCATCTGAATCTGCACTCCACGCAGGCTTTCGTTACACCACTGCTGAAAGTCGAAGTAATGCAATACTGGTTTTCAGTGGTCTGTTCACATTCGAAGCCGAGGCTTTTTACAGGCTATCCACTCAACACTGGTCAGCTCTTCATTTTCGTGTCCCCACAATCCAGATTTCAGAAATCATTGCAATCTCCACTACAGAATGTTCCATTCATTCACTGCGAGTCTGGAGTTTATCTGATTCTCCACTCCCGCCTGGTTAACATTACACCACTTGTGAATGTCCAAGTAAGCCAATGCTGGTTTTCAGAGGCCTGTTCATACTCGCAGCCGTGCTGTTTAATTGACAATTCACTCCACCCTGTTCAGCTCTTCATTGTCCCACCACACTACCAGCCTTCAGAAATCTTTGTTATCTCCACTACAGAATGTTCCATTCATTCACTGCGAATCTGGAATTCATCTGACTCTCAACTCCACGCAGGTTTTCATTACACCACTGTTGAATGTCCAAGTAACCCAATGCTGGTTTTCAGCGGCCTGTTCATATTCGCAGCCCTGCTGTTTACTTGGCTATCGATTCAAGCCTGGTCAGCTCTTCATTTTCCTGTCCACACAACACAGGCTTCAGAAATCATTGGAATCTCCTCTACAGAATGTTCCATTCATTCACTGCGAATGTGGAATTCAACTGACTCTCCACTCCATGCAGGTTTTCCTTACACCACTGATGAATGTCCAAGTAACCCAATGCTGGTTTTCAGCTGCATGTTCACACTCGCAGCCATGCTATACAATTGGCTTTCCACTAAATCCTGATTAGTTCTTGATTTTCCTTCCACACGACCCAGCCTTCAGAAATCGTTGGAATCTCCACTAGAGAATGTTCCATTCATTCACTGCGAATCTGGAATTCCTCTGAACCTCCACTCCCGGCAGGTTTTCGTTACACCACTGTTGAATGTCCAAGTAACCCAATGTTTTAAGTGTTTTCTTCACAAGCGCAGTGGTGCTGTTCAATTGGCTATCCACTCAACCCTGGCCAGCTCTACATTTTCCTGTCCACACCACAGAGACTGGAGAAATCATTGTTATCTCCACTACAGAATGTTCCATTCATTCACAGCGAATCTGGAATTCATCTGAATCTCCACTCCCGGCAGGTTTTCGTGACACCACTGGTAAATATCCAAGTAAGCCAATGCTGGTTTTAAGTGGCCTGCTCATACTCTCAGCCGTGCTGTTCAATTTGCTATCCACTCAACCCTCTTCAGCTCCATTTTCCTGTCCACATAACCCAAACTTCAGAAACAATTGGTATCTCCTCCACAGAATGTTCCATTCATTGACGGCAAATCTGAAATTCATCTAATTCTCAACTCCCGTCAGGTTTTCGTTACACCACTTGTGAATGTCCAATTAAGCCAAAGCTGGTTTTCAGTGGCCTGTTCTTACTACGAGACGTGCTGTTCATTTGGCTATCCATTCCACCCTGTTCAGCTCTACATTTTCGTGTCCACAAAACCCAGCCTTCAGAAATCATTGGAATCACCACTAGAGAATGTTCCATTCATTCACTGCGAATCTGGAATTCATCTGAATCTCCACTCCCGGCAGGTTTTCATTGCACCACTGCTGAATGTTCAAGTAACGCAATGATGGTTTTCAGCGGTCTATTCACACTCGAACCCGTGCTGTTCACGGTCTAGCGACTCAACACTGGTGAGTTCTTCTTTTTCCAGTTCAGACAATACAAACCTCAGAAACCATTGCAATCTACACTACAGAATGTTTCATTCATTCAGGCGAATCTTGAATTCATCTTGTTCTCCACTCCCAGCAGGTTTTCGTTTCACCACTGGTGAATGTCCAAGCAACCCAAGGCTGGTTTCAGCTGCGTGTTAACACTCGCAGCCGTGCTGTTCAATTGGCTATCCAGTGAACGCTGGTTAGCTCTTGATTTTCCTTCCACACACCGAGCCTTCAGAAATCATTCTTATCTCCACTTCAGAATGTTCCATTCGTTCCCTGCGAATCTGGAATTCCTCTGACTCTCCACACCAGGCAGATTTTCCTAACAACACTGGTGAATGACCAGGTAATCCAATGCTGGTTTTCAGCGGCTGTTCACACTCACAGCCTTGCTGTTCAATTGGCAATCCAGTCAAACCTAGTCAGCTCTTCATTTTCCTGTCCACACAACCCAGCGTTCAGAAATCATTGGAATCTCTACTACAGAAATTTCCATTCATTCACTGTGAATCTGGAAATACTCTGAACCTGCATTCCAGGAAGGCTTTCGTTACACCACTGATGAATGTCCAAGTAATGCAATGCTGCTTCTTAGTGGTCTGTTCACACTCGAAACCGTGCTGTTCATTGGCTATCCACTCAATATCGGTCAGCTCTTCAATATCCTGTCCAGACTATCCAGATTCCTAAATGTTGGCAATCACCACTACAGAATGTTCCATTCAATCACGCGAATCTGGAATTCATCAGAGTCTCCACTCCTGGAAGGTTTTCGTGACACCACTGGTAAATGTCCAAGGAAGACAATGCTGGTTTTAAGCCGCCTGCTAACACACTCAGCCGTGCTGTTCAATTTGCTATCCACCCAACCCTATTCAGCTCTACATTTTCCTGTCCTCATAACCCAACCTTCAGAAATAATTGGTATCTCCTCCACAGAATGTTCCGTTCATTCACTGCGAATCTTAAATTCATCTGACTCTCAACTCCCGGCGGGTTATCGTTACACCACTTGTGAATGTCCAAGTAAGCCAATGCTGGTTTTCAGTGGCCTGTTCATACTAAGAGACGTGCTGTTCATTTGGCTATCCACTCCACCCTGTTCAGCTCTACATTTTCGTGTCCACAAAACCCAGCCTTCAGAAATCATTGGAATCACCACTAGAGAATGTTCCATTCATTCACTGCGAATCTGGAATTCCTCTGAACCTCCACTCCTGGCAGGTTTTCGTTACGCCACTGGTGAATGTCCAAGTAACTCAATACTGGTTTTCAGAGGCATGTTCAACTCGCAGAAGTGCTGTTCAATGGGCTATCCACTCAATATTGGTCAGCTCTTCATTTTCCTCTCCACACAAACCAGCCTTCAGAAATCATTGGGCTCTCCACTACAGACTGTTCCATTCATTCACTGCGATTCTGCAATTCATCTGACTCTCCGCTCCAGGCAGGTTTTCATTACAGCACTGGTGAATGACCAAGTAATCCAATGCTGGTTTTCAGCCGCCTTTTCACACTCGCAGTGTGCTGTTCAATTGTCTATCCACTCAAACCTGGTCAGCCTTTCATTTTCTTTTCCACAATATCAGACTTCAGAAATCATTGGAATCGCCAGTACAGAATGTTCCATTCATTCACTGCCAATCTGGAATTCATCTGAATCTGCACTCCAGGTAGGCTTTCATTACACCACTTATGAATGTCCAAGTAACACAATGCTGGTTTTCAGCGGTCTGTTCACACTCTAAGCCCTGCTTTTTACTGGGTATCCACACAACTGTGGTCAGCTCTTCATTTTCATGTCCAAACAATCCAGACTTGAGAAATCATTGCAATCTCCAGTACAGAATGTTCCATTCATTCACTGCGAATCTGGAATTCAACTGAATCTCCACTACCTGCAGATTTATCTTACACCACTTGTGAATGTCCAAGTAAAACAATGCTGGTTTTCAGAGGCCTGTTCATGTTCGCAGTCGTGCTGTTCAATTGGCTATCCACTCAACCTGTTTTGCTCCTCATTTTCCTGTGCACACAACCCAGCCTTCAGAAATCATTGTAATCTCCACTACAGGATGTTCCATTCATTCACTGGGAATCTGGAATTCATCTGAATCTGCACTCCACGCAGGCTTTCGTTACACCACTGCTGAAAGTCGAAGTAATGCAATACTGGTTTTCAGTGGTCTGTCACATTCGAAGCCGAGGCTTTTTACAGGCTATCCACTCAACACTGGTCAGCTCTTCATTTTCGTGTCCCCACAATCCAGATTTCAGAAATCATTGCAATCTCCACTACAGAATGTTCCATTCATTCACTGCGAGTCTGGAGTTTATCTGATTCTCCACTCCCGCCTGGTTAACATTACACCACTTGTGAATGTCCAAGTAAGCCAATGCTGGTTTTCAGAGGCCTGTTCATACTCGCAGCCGTGCTGTTTAATTGACAATTCACTCCACCCTGTTCAGCTCTTCATTGTCCCACCACACTACCAGCCTTCAGAAATCTTTGTTATCTCCACTACAGAATGTTCCATTCATTCACTGCGAATCTGGAATTCATCTGACTCTCAACTCCACGCAGGTTTTCATTACACCACTGTTGAATGTCCAAGTAACCCAATGCTGGTTTTCAGCGGCCTGTTCATATTCGCAGCCCTGCTGTTTACTTGGCTATCGATTCAAGCCTGGTCAGCTCTTCATTTTCCTGTCCACACAACACAGGCTTCAGAAATCATTGGAATCTCCTCTACAGAATGTTCCATTCATTCACTGCGAATGTGGAATTCAACTGACTCTCCACTCCATGCAGGTTTTCCTTACACCACTGATGAATGTCCAAGTAACCCAATGCTGGTTTTCAGCTGCATGTTCACACTCGCAGCCATGCTATACAATTGGCTTTCCACTAAATCCTGATTAGTTCTTGATTTTCCTTCCACACGACCCAGCCTTCAGAAATCGTTGGAATCTCTACTAGAGAATGTTCCATTCATTCACTGCGAATCTGGAATTCCTCTGAACCTCCACTCCCGGCAGGTTTTCGTTACACCACTGTTGAATGTCCAAGTAACCCAATGTTTTAAGTGTTTTCTTCACAAGCGCAGTGGTGCTGTTCAATTGGCTATCCACTCAACCCTGGCCAGCTCTACATTTTCCTGTCCACACCACAGAGACTGGAGAAATCATTGTTATCTCCACTACAGAATGTTCCATTCATTCACAGCGAATCTGGAATTCATCTGAATCTCCACTCCCGGCAGGTTTTCGTGACACCACTGGTAAATATCCAAGTAAGCCAATGCTGGTTTTAAGTGGCCTGCTCATACTCTCAGCCGTGCTGTTCAATTTGCTATCCACTCAACCCTCTTCAGCTCCATTTTCCTGTCCACATAACCCAAACTTCAGAAACAATTGGTATCTCCTCCACAGAATGTTCCATTCATTGACGGCAAATCTGAAATTCATCTAATTCTCAACTCCCGTCAGGTTTTCGTTACACCACTTGTGAATGTCCAATTAAGCCAAAGCTGGTTTTCAGTGGCCTGTTCTTACTACGAGACGTGCTGTTCATTTGGCTATCCATTCCACCCTGTTCAGCTCTACATTTTCGTGTCCACAAAACCCAGCCTTCAGAAATCATTGGAATCACCACTAGAGAATGTTCCATTCATTCACTGCGAATCTGGAATTCATCTGAATCTCCACTCCCGGCAGGTTTTCATTGCACCACTGCTGAATGTTCAAGTAACGCAATGATGGTTTTCAGCGGTCTATTCACACTCGAACCCGTGCTGTTCACGGTCTAGCGACTCAACACTGGTGAGTTCTTCTTTTTCCAGTTCAGACAATACAAACCTCAGAAACCATTGCAATCTACACTACAGAATGTTTCATTCATTCAGGCGAATCTTGAATTCATCTTGTTCTCCACTCCCAGCAGGTTTTCGTTTCACCACTGGTGAATGTCCAAGCAACCCAAGGCTGGTTTCAGCTGCGTGTTAACACTCGCAGCCGTGCTGTTCAATTGGCTATCCAGTGAACGCTGGTTAGCTCTTGATTTTCCTTCCACACACCGAGCCTTCAGAAATCATTCTTATCTCCACTTCAGAGTGTTCCATTCGTTCCCTGCGAATCTGGAATTCCTCTGACTCTCCACACCAGGCAGATTTTCCTAACAACACTGGTGAATGACCAGGTAATCCAATGCTGGTTTTCAGCGGCTGTTCACACTCACAGCCTTGCTGTTCAATTGGCAATCCAGTCAAACCTAGTCAGCTCTTCATTTTCCTGTCCACACAACCCAGCGTTCAGAAATCATTGGAATCTCTACTACAGAAATTTCCATTCATTCACTGTGAATCTGGAAATACTCTGAACCTGCATTCCAGGAAGGCTTTCGTTACACCACTGATGAATGTCCAAGTAATGCAATGCTGCTTCTTAGTGGTCTGTTCACACTCGAAACCGTGCTGTTCATTGGCTATCCACTCAATATCGGTCAGCTCTTCAATATCCTGTCCAGACTATCCAGATTCCTAAATGTTGGCAATCACCACTACAGAATGTTCCATTCAATCACGCGAATCTGGAATTCATCAGAGTCTCCACTCCTGGAAGGTTTTCGTGACACCACTGGTAAATGTCCAAGGAAGACAATGCTGGTTTTAAGCCGCCTGCTAACACACTCAGCCGTGCTGTTCAATTTGCTATCCACCCAACCCTATTCAGCTCTACATTTTCCTGTCCTCATAACCCAACCTTCAGAAATAATTGGTATCTCCTCCACAGAATGTTCCGTTCATTCACTGCGAATCTTAAATTCATCTGACTCTCAACTCCCGGCGGGTTATCGTTACACCACTTGTGAATGTCCAAGTAAGCCAATGCTGGTTTTCAGTGGCCTGTTCATACTAAGAGACGTGCTGTTCATTTGGCTATCCACTCCACCCTGTTCAGCTCTACATTTTCGTGTCCACAAAACCCAGCCTTCAGAAATCATTGGAATCACCACTAGAGAATGTTCCATTCATTCACTGCGAATCTGGAATTCCTCTGAACCTCCACTCCTGGCAGGTTTTCGTTACGCCACTGGTGAATGTCCAAGTAACTCAATACTGGTTTTCAGAGGCATGTTCAACTCGCAGAAGTGCTGTTCAATGGGCTATCCACTCAATATTGGTCAGCTCTTCATTTTCCTCTCCACACAAACCAGCCTTCAGAAATCATTGGGCTCTCCACTACAGACTGTTCCATTCATTCACTGCGATTCTGCAATTCATCTGACTCTCCGCTCCAGGCAGGTTTTCATTACAGCACTGGTGAATGACCAAGTAATCCAATGCTGGTTTTCAGCCGCCTTTTCACACTCGCAGTGTGCTGTTCAATTGTCTATCCACTCAAACCTGGTCAGCCTTTCATTTTCTTTTCCACAATATCAGACTTCAGAAATCATTGGAATCGCCAGTACAGAATGTTCCATTCATTCACTGCCAATCTGGAATTCATCTGAATCTGCACTCCAGGTAGGCTTTCATTACACCACTTATGAATGTCCAAGTAACACAATGCTGGTTTTCAGCGGTCTGTTCACACTCTAAGCCCTGCTTTTTACTGGGTATCCACACAACTGTGGTCAGCTCTTCATTTTCATGTCCAAACAATCCAGACTTGAGAAATCATTGCAATCTCCAGTACAGAATGTTCCATTCATTCACTGCGAATCTGGAATTCAACTGAATCTCCACTACCTGCAGATTTATCTTACACCACTTGTGAATGTCCAAGTAAAACAATGCTGGTTTTCAGAGGCCTGTTCATGTTCGCAGTCGTGCTGTTCAATTGCCTATCCACTCAACCTGTTTTGCTCCTCATTTTCCTGTGCACACAACCCAGCCTTCAGAAATCATTGTAATCTCCACTACAGGATGTTCCATTCATTCACTGGGAATCTGGAATTCATCTGAATCTGCACTCCACGCAGGCTTTCGTTACACCACTGCTGAAAGTCGAAGTAATGCAATACTGGTTTTCAGTGGTCTGTTCACATTCGAAGCCGAGGCTTTTTACAGGCTATCCACTCAACACTGGTCAGCTCTTCATTTTCGTGTCCCCACAATCCAGATTTCAGAAATCATTGCAATCTCCACTACAGAATGTTCCATTCATTCACTGCGAGTCTGGAGTTTATCTGATTCTCCACTCCCGCCTGGTTAACATTACACCACTTGTGAATGTCCAAGTAAGCCAATGCTGGTTTTCAGAGGCCTGTTCATACTCGCAGCCGTGCTGTTTAATTGACAATTCACTCCACCCTGTTCAGCTCTTCATTGTCCCACCACACTACCAGCCTTCAGAAATCTTTGTTATCTCCACTACAGAATGTTCCATTCATTCACTGCGAATCTGGAATTCATCTGACTCTCAACTCCACGCAGGTTTTCATTACACCACTGTTGAATGTCCAAGTAACCCAATGCTGGTTTTCAGCGGCCTGTTCATATTCGCAGCCCTGCTGTTTACTTGGCTATCGATTCAAGCCTGGTCAGCTCTTCATTTTCCTGTCCACACAACACAGGCTTCAGAAATCATTGGAATCTCCTCTACAGAATGTTCCATTCATTCACTGCGAATGTGGAATTCAACTGACTCTCCACTCCATGCAGGTTTTCCTTGCACCACTGATGAATGTCCAAGTAACCCAATGCTGGTTTTCAGCTGCATGTTCACACTCGCAGCCATGCTATACAATTGGCTTTCCACTAAATCCTGATTAGTTCTTGATTTTCCTTCCACACGACCCAGCCTTCAGAAATCGTTGGAATCTCCACTAGAGAATGTTCCATTCATTCACTGCGAATCTGGAATTCCTCTGAACCTCCACTCCCGGCAGGTTTTCGTTACACCACTGTTGAATGTCCAAGTAACACAATGTTTTAAGTGTTTTCTTCACAAGCGCAGTGGTGCTGTTCAATTGGCTATCCACTCAACCCTGGCCAGCTCTACATTTTCCTGTCCACACCACAGAGACTGGAGAAATCATTGTTATCTCCACTACAGAATGTTCCATTCATTCACAGCGAATCTGGAATTCATCTGAATCTCCACTCCCGGCAGGTTTTCGTGACACCACTGGTAAATATCCAAGTAAGCCAATGCTGGTTTTAAGTGGCCTGCTCATACTCTCAGCCGTGCTGTTCAATTTGCTATCCACTCAACCCTCTTCAGCTCCATTTTCCTGTCCACATAACCCAAACTTCAGAAACAATTGGTATCTCCTCCACAGAATGTTCCATTCATTGACGGCAAATCTGAAATTCATCTAATTCTCAACTCCCGTCAGGTTTTCGTTACACCACTTGTGAATGTCCAATTAAGCCAAAGCTGGTTTTCAGTGGCCTGTTCTTACTACGAGACGTGCTGTTCATTTGGCTATCCATTCCACCCTGTTCAGCTCTACATTTTCGTGTCCACAAAACCCAGCCTTCAGAAATCATTGGAATCACCACTAGAGAATGTTCCATTCATTCACTGCGAATCTGGAATTCATCTGAATCTCCACTCCCGGCAGGTTTTCATTGCACCACTGCTGAATGTTCAAGTAACGCAATGATGGTTTTCAGCGGTCTATTCACACTCGAACCCGTGCTGTTCACGGTCTAGCGACTCAACACTGGTGAGTTCTTCTTTTTCCAGTTCAGACAATACAAACCTCAGAAACCATTGCAATCTACACTACAGAATGTTTCATTCATTCAGGCGAATCTTGAATTCATCTTGTTCTCCACTCCCAGCAGGTTTTCGTTTCACCACTGGTGAATGTCCAAGCAACCCAAGGCTGGTTTCAGCTGCGTGTTAACACTCGCAGCCGTGCTGTTCAATTGGCTATCCAGTGAACGCTGGTTAGCTCTTGATTTTCCTTCCACACACCGAGCCTTCAGAAATCATTCTTATCTCCACTTCAGAATGTTCCATTCGTTCCCTGCGAATCTGGAATTCCTCTGACTCTCCACACCAGGCAGATTTTCCTAACAACACTGGTGAATGACCAGGTAATCCAATGCTGGTTTTCAGCGGCTGTTCACACTCACAGCCTTGCTGTTCAATTGGCAATCCAGTCAAACCTAGTCAGCTCTTCATTTTCCTGTCCACACAACCCAGCGTTCAGAAATCATTGGAATCTCTACTACAGAAATTTCCATTCATTCACTGTGAATCTGGAAATACTCTGAATCTGCATTCCAGGAAGGCTTTCGTTACACCACTGATGAATGTCCAAGTAATGCAATGCTGCTTCTTAGTGGTCTGTTCACACTCGAAACCGTGCTGTTCATTGGCTATCCACTCAATATCGGTCAGCTCTTCAATATCCTGTCCAGACTATCCAGATTCCTAAATGTTGGCAATCACCACTACAGAATGTTCCATTCAATCACGCGAATCTGGAATTCATCAGAGTCTCCACTCCTGGAAGGTTTTCGTGACACCACTGGTAAATGTCCAAGGAAGACAATGCTGGTTTTAAGCCGCCTGCTAACACACTCAGCCGTGCTGTTCAATTTGCTATCCACCCAACCCTATTCAGCTCTACATTTTCCTGTCCTCATAACCCAACCTTCAGAAATAATTGGTATCTCCTCCACAGAATGTTCCGTTCATTCACTGCGAATCTTAAATTCATCTGACTCTCAACTCCCGGCGGGTTATCGTTACACCACTTGTGAATGTCCAAGTAAGCCAATGCTGGTTTTCAGTGGCCTGTTCATACTAAGAGACGTGCTGTTCATTTGGCTATCCACTCCACCCTGTTCAGCTCTACATTTTCGTGTCCACAAAACCCAGCCTTCAGAAATCATTGGAATCACCACTAGAGAATGTTCCATTCATTCACTGCGAATCTGGAATTCCTCTGAACCTCCACTCCTGGCAGGTTTTCGTTACGCCACTGGTGAATGTCCAAGTAACTCAATACTGGTTTTCAGAGGCATGTTCAACTCGCAGAAGTGCTGTTCAATGGGCTATCCACTCAATATTGGTCAGCTCTTCATTTTCCTCTCCACACAAACCAGCCTTCAGAAATCATTGGGCTCTCCACTACAGACTGTTCCATTCATTCACTGCGATTCTGCAATTCATCTGACTCGCCGCTCCAGGCAGGTTTTCATTACAGCACTGGTGAATGACCAAGTAATCCAATGCTGGTTTTCAGCCGCCTTTTCACACTCGCAGTGTGCTGTTCAATTGTCTATCCACTCAAACCTGGTCAGCCTTTCATTTTCTTTTCCACAATATCAGACTTCAGAAATCATTGGAATCGCCAGTACAGAATGTTCCATTCATTCACTGCCAATCTGGAATTCATCTGAATCTGCACTCCAGGTAGGCTTTCATTACACCACTTATGAATGTCCAAGTAACACAATGCTGGTTTTCAGCGGTCTGTTCACACTCTAAGCCCTGCTTTTTACTGGGTATCCACACAACTGTGGTCAGCTCTTCATTTTCATGTCCAAACAATCCAGACTTGAGAAATCATTGCAATCTCCAGTACAGAATGTTCCATTCATTCACTGCGAATCTGGAATTCAACTGAATCTCCACTACCTGCAGATTTATCTTACACCACTTGTGAATGTCCAAGTAAAACAATGCTGGTTTTCAGAGGCCTGTTCATGTTCGCAGTCGTGCTGTTCAATTGGCTATCCACTCAACCTGTTTTGCTCCTCATTTTCCTGTGCACACAACCCAGCCTTCAGAAATCATTGTAATCTCCACTACAGGATGTTCCATTCATTCACTGGGAATCTGGAATTCATCTGAATCTGCACTCCACGCAGGCTTTCGTTACACCACTGCTGAAAGTCGAAGTAATGCAATACTGGTTTTCAGTGGTCTGTTCACATTCGAAGCCGAGGCTTTTTACAGGCTATCCACTCAACACTGGTCAGCTCTTCATTTTCGTGTCCCCACAATCCAGATTTCAGAAATCATTGCAATCTCCACTACAGAATGTTCCATTCATTCACTGCGAGTCTGGAGTTTATCTGATTCTCCACTCCCGCCTGGTTAACATTACACCACTTGTGAATGTCCAAGTAAGCCAATGCTGGTTTTCAGAGGCCTGTTCATACTCGCAGTCGTGCTGTTTAATTGACAATTCACTCCACCCTGTTCAGCTCTTCATTGTCCCACCACACTACCAGCCTTCAGAAATCTTTGTTATCTCCACTACAGAATGTTCCATTCATTCACTGCGAATCTGGAATTCATCTGACTCTCAACTCCACGCAGGTTTTCATTACACCACTGTTGAATGTCCAAGTAACCCAATGCTGGTTTTCAGCGGCCTGTTCATATTCGCAGCCCTGCTGTTTACTTGGCTATCGATTCAAGCCTGGTCAGCTCTTCATTTTCCTGTCCACACAACACAGGCTTCAGAAATCATTGGAATCTCCTCTACAGAATGTTCCATTCATTCACTGCGAATGTGGAATTCAACTGACTCTCCACTCCATGCAGGTTTTCCTTGCACCACTGATGAATGTCCAAGTAACCCAATGCTGGTTTTCAGCTGCATGTTCACACTCGCAGCCATGCTATACAATTGGCTTTCCACTAAATCCTGATTAGTTCTTGATTTTCCTTCCACACGACCCAGCCTTCAGAAATCGTTGGAATCTCCACTAGAGAATGTTCCATTCATTCACTGCGAATTTGGAATTCCTCTGAACCTCCACTCCCGGCAGGTTTTCGTTACACCACTGTTGAATGTCCAAGTAACCCAATGTTTTAAGTGTTTTCTTCACAAGCGCAGTGGTGCTGTTCAATTGGCTATCCACTCAACCCTGGCCAGCTCTACATTTTCCTGTCCACACCACAGAGACTGGAGAAATCATTGTTATCTCCACTACAGAATGTTCCATTCATTCACAGCGAATCTGGAATTCATCTGAATCTCCACTCCCGGCAGGTTTTCGTGACACCACTGGTAAATATCCAAGTAAGCCAATGCTGGTTTTAAGTGGCCTGCTCATACTCTCAGCCGTGCTGTTCAATTTGCTATCCACTCAACCCTCTTCAGCTCCATTTTCCTGTCCACATAACCCAAACTTCAGAAACAATTGGTATCTCCTCCACAGAATGTTCCATTCATTGACGGCAAATCTGAAATTCATCTAATTCTCAACTCCCGTCAGGTTTTCGTTACACCACTTGTGAATGTCCAATTAAGCCAAAGCTGGTTTTCAGTGGCCTGTTCTTACTACGAGACGTGCTGTTCATTTGGCTATCCATTCCACCCTGTTCAGCTCTACATTTTCGTGTCCACAAAACCCAGCCTTCAGAAATCATTGGAATCACCACTAGAGAATGTTCCATTCATTCACTGCGAATCTGGAATTCATCTGAATCTCCACTCCCGGCAGGTTTTCATTGCACCACTGCTGAATGTTCAAGTAACGCAATGATGGTTTTCAGCGGTCTATTCACACTCGAACCCGTGCTGTTCACGGTCTAGCGACTCAACACTGGTGAGTTCTTCTTTTTCCAGTTCAGACAATACAAACCTCAGAAACCATTGCAATCTACACTACAGAATGTTTCATTCATTCAGGCGAATCTTGAATTCATCTTGTTCTCCACTCCCAGCAGGTTTTCGTTTCACCACTGGTGAATGTCCAAGCAACCCAAGGCTGGTTTCAGCTGCGTGTTAACACTCGCAGCCGTGCTGTTCAATTGGCTATCCAGTGAACGCTGGTTAGCTCTTGATTTTCCTTCCACACACCGAGCCTTCAGAAATCATTCTTATCTCCACTTCAGAGTGTTCCATTCGTTCCCTGCGAATCTGGAATTCCTCTGACTCTCCACACCAGGCAGATTTTCCTAACAACACTGGTGAATGACCAGGTAATCCAATGCTGGTTTTCAGCGGCTGTTCACACTCACAGCCTTGCTGTTCAATTGGCAATCCAGTCAAACCTAGTCAGCTCTTCATTTTCCTGTCCACACAACCCAGCGTTCAGAAATCATTGGAATCTCTACTACAGAAATTTCCATTCATTCACTGTGAATCTGGAAATACTCTGAATCTGCATTCCAGGAAGGCTTTCGTTACACCACTGATGAATGTCCAAGTAATGCAATGCTGCTTCTTAGTGGTCTGTTCACACTCGAAACCGTGCTGTTCATTGGCTATCCACTCAATATCGGTCAGCTCTTCAATATCCTGTCCAGACTATCCAGATTCCTAAATGTTGGCAATCACCACTACAGAATGTTCCATTCAATCACGCGAATCTGGAATTCATCAGAGTCTCCACTCCTGGAAGGTTTTCGTGACACCACTGGTAAATGTCCAAGGAAGACAATGCTGGTTTTAAGCCGCCTGCTGACACACTCAGCCGTGCTGTTCAATTTGCTATCCACCCAACCCTATTCAGCTCTACATTTTCCTGTCCTCATAACCCAACCTTCAGAAATAATTGGTATCTCCTCCACAGAATGTTCCGTTCATTCACTGCGAATCTTAAATTCATCTGACTCTCAACTCCCGGCGGGTTATCGTTACACCACTTGTGAATGTCCAAGTAAGCCAATGCTGGTTTTCAGTGGCCTGTTCATACTAAGAGACGTGCTGTTCATTTGGCTATCCACTCCACCCTGTTCAGCTCTACATTTTCGTGTCCACAAAACCCAGCCTTCAGAAATCATTGGAATCACCACTAGAGAATGTTCCATTCATTCACTGCGAATCTGGAATTCCTCTGAACCTCCACTCCTGGCAGGTTTTCGTTACGCCACTGGTGAATGTCCAAGTAACTCAATACTGGTTTTCAGAGGCATGTTCAACTCGCAGAAGTGCTGTTCAATGGGCTATCCACTCAATATTGGTCAGCTCTTCATTTTCCTCTCCACACAAACCAGCCTTCAGAAATCATTGGGCTCTACACTACAGACTGTTCCATTCATTCACTGCGATTCTGCAATTCATCTGACTCTCCGCTCCAGGCAGGTTTTCATTACAGCACTGGTGAATGACCAAGTAATCCAATGCTGGTTTTCAGCCGCCTTTTCACACTCGCAGTGTGCTGTTCAATTGTCTATCCACTCAAACCTGGTCAGCCTTTCATTTTCTTTTCCACAATATCAGACTTCAGAAATCATTGGAATCGCCAGTACAGAATGTTCCATTCATTCACTGCCAATCTGGAATTCATCTGAATCTGCACTCCAGGTAGGCTTTCATTACACCACTTATGAATGTCCAAGTAACACAATGCTGGTTTTCAGCGGTCTGTTCACACTCTAAGCCCTGCTTTTTACTGGGTATCCACACAACTGTGGTCAGCTCTTCATTTTCATGTCCAAACAATCCAGACTTGAGAAATCATTGCAATCTCCAGTACAGAATGTTCCATTCATTCACTGCGAATCTGGAATTCAACTGAATCTCCACTACCTGCAGATTTATCTTACACCACTTGTGAATGTCCAAGTAAAACAATGCTGGTTTTCAGAGGCCTGTTCATGTTCGCAGTCGTGCTGTTCAATTGGCTATCCACTCAACCTGTTTTGCTCCTCATTTTCCTGTGCACACAACCCAGCCTTCAGAAATCATTGTAATCTCCACTACAGGATGTTCCATTCATTCACTGGGAATCTGGAATTCATCTGAATCTGCACTCCACGCAGGCTTTCGTTACACCACTGCTGAAAGTCGAAGTAATGCAATACTGGTTTTCAGTGGTCTGTTCACATTCGAAGCCGAGGCTTTTTACAGGCTATCCACTCAACACTGGTCAGCTCTTCATTTTCGTGTCCCCACAATCCAGATTTCAGAAATCATTGCAATCTCCACTACAGAATGTTCCATTCATTCACTGCGAGTCTGGAGTTTATCTGATTCTCCACTCCCGCCTGGTTAACATTACACCACTTGTGAATGTCCAAGTAAGCCAATGCTGGTTTTCAGAGGCCTGTTCATACTCGCAGCCGTGCTGTTTAATTGACAATTCACTCCACCCTGTTCAGCTCTTCATTGTCCCACCACACTACCAGCCTTCAGAAATCTTTGTTATCTCCACTACAGAATGTTCCATTCATTCACTGCGAATCTGGAATTCATCTGACTCTCAACTCCACGCAGGTTTTCATTACACCACTGTTGAATGTCCAAGTAACCCAATGCTGGTTTTCAGCGGCCTGTTCATATTCGCAGCCCTGCTGTTTACTTGGCTATCGATTCAAGCCTGGTCAGCTCTTCATTTTCCTGTCCACACAACACAGGCTTCAGAAATCATTGGAATCTCCTCTACAGAATGTTCCATTCATTCACTGCGAATGTGGAATTCAACTGACTCTCCACTCCATGCAGGTTTTCCTTGCACCACTGATGAATGTCCAAGTAACCCAATGCTGGTTTTCAGCTGCATGTTCACACTCGCAGCCATGCTATACAATTGGCTTTCCACTAAATCCTGATTAGTTCTTGATTTTCCTTCCACACGACCCAGCCTTCAGAAATCGTTGGAATCTCCACTAGAGAATGTTCCATTCATTCACTGCGAATCTGGAATTCCTCTGAACCTCCACTCCCGGCAGGATTTCGTTACACCACTGTTGAATGTCCAAGTAACCCAATGTTTTAAGTGTTTTCTTCACAAGCGCAGTGGTGCTGTTCAATTGGCTATCCACTCAACCCTGGCCAGCTCTACATTTTCCTGTCCACACCACAGAGACTGGAGAAATCATTGTTATCTCCACTACAGAATGTTCCATTCATTCACAGCGAATCTGGAATTCATCTGAATCTCCACTCCCGGCAGGTTTTCGTGACACCACTGGTAAATATCCAAGTAAGCCAATGCTGGTTTTAAGTGGCCTGCTCATACTCTCAGCCGTGCTGTTCAATTTGCTATCCACTCAACCCTCTTCAGCTCCATTTTCCTGTCCACTTAACCCAAACTTCAGAAACAATTGGTATCTCCTCCACAGAATGTTCCATTCATTGACGGCAAATCTGAAATTCATCTAATTCTCAACTCCCGCCAGGTTTTCGTTACACCACTTGTGAATGTCCAATTAAGCCAAAGCTGGTTTTCAGTGGCCTGTTCTTACTACGAGACGTGCTGTTCATTTGGCTATCCATTCCACCCTGTTCAGCTCTACATTTTCGTGTCCACAAAACCCAGCCTTCAGAAATCATTGGAATCACCACTAGAGAATGTTCCATTCATTCACTGCGAATCTGGAATTCATCTGAATCTCCACTCCCGGCAGGTTTTCATTGCACCACTGCTGAATGTTCAAGTAACGCAATGATGGTTTTCAGCGGTCTATTCACACTCGAACCCGTGCTGTTCACGGTCTAGCGACTCAACACTGGTGAGTTCTTCTTTTTCCAGTTCAGACAATACAAACCTCAGAAACCATTGCAATCTACACTACAGAATGTTTCATTCATTCAGGCGAATCTTGAATTCATCTTGTTCTCCACTCCCAGCAGGTTTTCGTTTCACCACTGGTGAATGTCCAAGCAACCCAAGGCTGGTTTCAGCTGCGTGTTAACACTCGCAGCCGTGCTGTTCAATTGGCTATCCAGTGAACGCTGGTTAGCTCTTGATTTTCCTTCCACACACCGAGCCTTCAGAAATCATTCTTATCTCCACTTCAGAGTGTTCCATTCGTTCCCTGCGAATCTGGAATTCCTCTGACTCTCCACACCAGGCAGATTTTCCTAACAACACTGGTGAATGACCAGGTAATCCAATGCTGGTTTTCAGCGGCTGTTCACACTCACAGCCTTGCTGTTCAATTGGCAATCCAGTCAAACCTAGTCAGCTCTTCATTTTCCTGTCCACACAACCCAGCGTTCAGAAATCATTGGAATATCTACTACAGAAATTTCCATTCATTCACTGTGAATCTGGAAATAATCTGAATCTGCATTCCAGGAAGGCTTTCGTTACACCACTGATGAATGTCCAAGTAATGCAATGCTGCTTCTTAGTGGTCTGTTCACACTCGAAACCGTGCTGTTCATTGGCTATCCACTCAATATCGGTCAGCTCTTCAATATCCTGTCCAGACTATCCAGATTCCTAAATGTTGGCAATCACCACTACAGAATGTTCCATTCAATCACGCGAATCTGGAATTCATCAGAGTCTCCACTCCTGGAAGGTTTTCGTGACACCACTGGTAAATGTCCAAGGAAGACAATGCTGGTTTTAAGCCGCCTGCTAACACACTCAGCCGTGCTGTTCAATTTGCTATCCACCCAACCCTATTCAGCTCTACATTTTCCTGTCCTCATAACCCAACCTTCAGAAATAATTGGTATCTCCTCCACAGAATGTTCCGTTCATTCACTGCGAATCTTAAATTCATCTGACTCTCAACTCCCGGCGGGTTATCGTTACACCACTTGTGAATGTCCAAGTAAGCCAATGCTGGTTTTCAGTGGCCTGTTCATACTAAGAGACGTGCTGTTCATTTGGCTATCCACTCCACCCTGTTCAGCTCTACATTTTCGTGTCCACAAAACCCAGCCTTCAGAAATCATTGGAATCACCACTAGAGAATGTTCCATTCATTCACTGCGAATCTGGAATTCCTCTGAACCTCCACTCCTGGCAGGTTTTCGTTACGCCACTGGTGAATGTCCAAGTAACTCAATACTGGTTTTCAGAGGCATGTTCAACTCGCAGAAGTGCTGTTCAATGGGCTATCCACTCAATATTGGTCAGCTCTTCATTTTCCTCTCCACACAAACCAGCCTTCAGAAATCATTGGGCTCTCCACTACAGACTGTTCCATTCATTCACTGCGATTCTGCAATTCATCTGACTCTCCGCTCCAGGCAGGTTTTCATTACAGCACTGGTGAATGACCAAGTAATCCAATGCTGGTTTTCAGCCGCCTTTTCACATTCGCAGTGTGCTGTTCAATTGTCTATCCACTCAAACCTGGTCAGCCTTTCATTTTCTTTTCCACAATATCAGACTTCAGAAATCATTGGAATCGCCAGTACAGAATGTTCCATTCATTCACTGCCAATCTGGAATTCATCTGAATCTGCACTCCAGGTAGGCTTTCATTACACCACTTATGAATGTCCAAGTAACACAATGCTGGTTTTCAGCGGTCTGTTCACACTCTAAGCCCTGCTTTTTACTGGGTATCCACACAACTGTGGTCAGCTCTTCATTTTCATGTCCAAACAATCCAGACTTGAGAAATCATTGCAATCTCCAGTACAGAATGTTCCATTCATTCACTGCGAATCTGGAATTCAACTGAATCTCCACTACCTGCAGATTTATCTTACACCACTTGTGAATGTCCAAGTAAAACAATGCTGGTTTTCAGAGGCCTGTTCATGTTCGCAGTCGTGCTGTTCAATTGGCTATCCACTCAACCTGTTTTGCTCCTCATTTTCCTGTGCACACAACCCAGCCTTCAGAAATCATTGTAATCTCCACTACAGGATGTTCCATTCATTCACTGGGAATCTGAAATTCATCTGAATCTGCACTCCACGCAGGCTTTCGTTACACCACTGCTGAAAGTCGAAGTAATGCAATACTGGTTTTCAGTGGTCTGTTCACATTCGAAGCCGAGGCTTTTTACAGGCTATCCACTCAACACTGGTCAGCTCTTCATTTTCGTGTCCCCACAATCCAGATTTCAGAAATCATTGCAATCTCCACTACAGAATGTTCCATTCATTCACTGCGAGTCTGGAGTTTATCTGATTCTCCACTCCCGCCTGGTTAACAGTACACCACTTGTGAATGTCCAAGTAAGCCAATGCTGGTTTTCAGAGGCCTGTTCATACTCGCAGCCGTGCTGTTTAATTGACAATTCACTCCACCCTGTTCAGCTCTTCATTGTCCCACCACACTACCAGCCTTCAGAAATCTTTGTTATCTCCACTACAGAATGTTCCATTCATTCACTGCGAATCTGGAATTCATCTGACTCTCAACTCCACGCAGGTTTTCATTACACCACTGTTGAATGTCCAAGTAACCCAATGCTGGTTTTCAGCGGCCTGTTCATATTCGCAGCCCTGCTGTTTACTTGGCTATCGATTCAAGCCTGGTCAGCTCTTCATTTTCCTGTCCACACAACACAGGCTTCAGAAATCATTGGAATCTCCTCTACAGAATGTTCCATTCATTCACTGCGAATGTGGAATTCAACTGACTCTCCACTCCATGCAGGTTTTCCTTACACCACTGATGAATGTCCAAGTAACCCAATGCTGGTTTTCAGCTGCATGTTCACACTCGCAGCCATGCTATACAATTGGCTTTCCACTAAATCCTGATTAGTTCTTGATTTTCCTTCCACACGACCCAGCCTTCAGAAATCGTTGGAATCTCCACTAGAGAATGTTCCATTCATTCACTGCGAATCTGGAATTCCTCTGAACCTCCACTCCCGGCAGGTTTTCGTTACACCACTGTTGAATGTCCAAGTAACCCAATGTTTTAAGTGTTTTCTTCACAAGCGCAGTGGTGCTGTTCAATTGGCTATCCACTCAACCCTGGCCAGCTCTACATTTTCCTGTCCACACCACAGAGACTGGAGAAATCATTGTTATCTCCACTACAGAATGTTCCATTCATTCACAGCGAATCTGGAATTCATCTGAATCTCCACTCCCGGCAGGTTTTCGTGACACCACTGGTAAATATCCAAGTAAGCCAATGCTGGTTTTAAGTGGCCTGCTCATACTCTCAGCCGTGCTGTTCAATTTGCTATCCACTCAACCCTCTTCAGCTCCATTTTCCTGTCCACATAACCCAAACTTCAGAAACAATTGGTATCTCCTCCACAGAATGTTCCATTCATTGACGGCAAATCTGAAATTCATCTAATTCTCAACTCCCGTCAGGTTTTCGTTACACCACTTGTGAATGTCCAATTAAGCCAAAGCTGGTTTTCAGTGGCCTGTTCTTACTACGAGACGTGCTGTTCATTTGGCTATCCATTCCACCCTGTTCAGCTCTACATTTTCGTGTCCACAAAACCCAGCCTTCAGAAATCATTGGAATCACCACTAGAGAATGTTCCATTCATTCACTGCGAATCTGGAATTCATCTGAATCTCCACTCCCGGCAGGTTTTCATTGCACCACTGCTGAATGTTCAAGTAACGCAATGATGGTTTTCAGCGGTCTATTCACACTCGAACCCGTGCTGTTCACGGTCTAGCGACTCAACACTGGTGAGTTCTTCTTTTTCCAGTTCAGACAATACAAACCTCAGAAACCATTGCAATCTACACTACAGAATGTTTCATTCATTCAGGCGAATCTTGAATTCATCTTGTTCTCCACTCCCAGCAGGTTTTCGTTTCACCACTGGTGAATGTCCAAGCAACCCAAGGCTGGTTTCAGCTGCGTGTTGACACTCGCAGCCGTGCTGTTCAATTGGCTATCCAGTGAACGCTGGTTAGCTCTTGATTTTCCTTCCACACACCGAGCCTTCAGAAATCATTCTTATCTCCACTTCAGAATGTTCCATTCGTTCCCTGCGAATCTGGAATTCCTCTGACTCTCCACACCAGGCAGATTTTCCTAACAACACTGGTGAATGACCAGGTAATCCAATGCTGGTTTTCAGCGGCTGTTCACACTCACAGCCTTGCTGTTCAATTGGCAATCCAGTCAAACCTAGTCAGCTCTTCATTTTCCTGTCCACACAACCCAGCGTTCAGAAATCATTGGAATCTCTACTACAGAAATTTCCATTCATTCACTGTGAATCTGGAAATACTCTGAATCTGCATTCCAGGAAGGCTTTCCTTACACCACTGATGAATGTCCAAGTAATGCAATGCTGCTTCTTAGTGGTCTGTTCACACTCGAAACCGTGCTGTTCATTGGCTATCCACTCAATATCGGTCAGCTCTTCAATATCCTGTCCAGACTATCCAGATTCCTAAATGTTGGCAATCACCACTACAGAATGTTCCATTCAATCACGCGAATCTGGAATTCATCAGAGTCTCCACTCCTGGAAGGTTTTCGTGACACCACTGGTAAATGTCCAAGGAAGACAATGCTGGTTTTAAGCCGCCTGCTAACACACTCAGCCGTGCTGTTCAATTTGCTATCCACCCAACCCTATTCAGCTCTACATTTTCCTGTCCTCATAACCCAACCTTCAGAAATAATTGGTATCTCCTCCACAGAATGTTCCGTTCATTCACTGCGAATCTTAAATTCATCTGACTCTCAACTCCCGGCGGGTTATCGTTACACCACTTGTGAATGTCCAAGTAAGCCAATGCTGGTTTTCAGTGGCCTGTTCATACTAAGAGACGTGCTGTTCATTTGGCTATCCACTCCACCCTGTTCAGCTCTACATTTTCGTGTCCACAAAACCCAGCCTTCAGAAATCATTGGAATCACCACTAGAGAATGTTCCATTCATTCACTGCGAATCTGGAATTCCTCTGAACCTCCACTCCTGGCAGGTTTTCGTTACGCCACTGGTGAATGTCCAAGTAACTCAATACTGGTTTTCAGAGGCATGTTCAACTCGCAGAAGTGCTGTTCAATGGGCTATCCACTCAATATTGGTCAGCTCTTCATTTTCCTCTCCACACAAACCAGCCTTCAGAAATCATTGGGCTCTCCACTACAGACTGTTCCATTCATTCACTGCGATTCTGCAATTCATCTGACTCTCCGCTCCAGGCAGGTTTTCATTACAGCACTGGTGAATGACCAAGTAATCCAATGCTGGTTTTCAGCCGCCTTTTCACACTCGCAGTGTGCTGTTCAATTGTCTATCCACTCAAACCTGGTCAGCCTTTCATTTTCTTTTCCACAATATCAGACTTCAGAAATCATTGGAATCGCCAGTACAGAATGTTCCATTCATTCACTGCCAATCTGGAATTCATCTGAATCTGCACTCCAGGTAGGCTTTCATTACACCACTTATGAATGTCCAAGTAACACAATGCTGGTTTTCAGCGGTCTGTTCACACTCTAAGCCCTGCTTTTTACTGGGTATCCACACAACTGTGGTCAGCTCTTCATTTTCATGTCCAAACAATCCAGACTTGAGAAATCATTGCAATCTCCAGTACAGAATGTTCCATTCATTCACTGCGAATCTGGAATTCAACTGAATCTCCACTACCTGCAGATTTATCTTACACCACTTGTGAATGTCCAAGTAAAACAATGCTGGTTTTCAGAGGCCTGTTCATGTTCGCAGTCGTGCTGTTCAATTGGCTATCCACTCAACCTGTTTTGCTCCTCATTTTCCTGTGCACACAACCCAGCCTTCAGAAATCATTGTAATCTCCACTACAGGATGTTCCATTCATTCACTGGGAATCTGGAATTCATCTGAATCTGCACTCCACGCAGGCTTTCGTTACACCACTGCTGAAAGTCGAAGTAATGCAATACTGGTTTTCAGTGGTCTGTTCACATTCGAAGCCGAGGCTTTTTACAGGCTATCCACTCAACACTGGTCAGCTCTTCATTTTCGTGTCCCCACAATCCAGATTTCAGAAATCATTGCAATCTCCACTACAGAATGTTCCATTCATTCACTGCGAGTCTGGAGTTTATCTGATTCTCCACTCCCGCCTGGTTAACATTACACCACTTGTGAATGTCCAAGTAAGCCAATGCTGGTTTTCAGAGGCCTGTTCATACTCGCAGCCGTGCTGTTTAATTGACAATTCACTCCACCCTGTTCAGCTCTTCATTGTCCCACCACACTACCAGCCTTCAGAAATCTTTGTTATCTCCACTACAGAATGTTCCATTCATTCACTGCGAATCTGGAATTCATCTGACTCTCAACTCCACGCAGGTTTTCATTACACCACTGTTGAATGTCCAAGTAACCCAATGCTGGTTTTCAGCGGCCTGTTCATATTCGCAGCCCTGCTGTTTACTTGGCTATCGATTCAAGCCTGGTCAGCTCTTCATTTTCCTGTCCACACAACACAGGCTTCAGAAATCATTGGAATCTCCTCTACAGAATGTTCCATTCATTCACTGCGAATGTGGAATTCAACTGACTCTCCACTCCATGCAGGTTTTCCTTACACCACTGATGAATGTCCAAGTAACCCAATGCTGGTTTTCAGCTGCATGTTCACACTCGCAGCCATGCTATACAATTGGCTTTCCACTAAATCCTGATTAGTTCTTGATTTTCCTTCCACACGACCCAGCCTTCAGAAATCGTTGGAATCTCCACTAGAGAATGTTCCATTCATTCACTGCGAATCTGGAATTCCTCTGAACCTCCACTCCCGGCAGGTTTTCGTTACACCACTGTTGAATGTCCAAGTAACCCAATGTTTTAAGTGTTTTCTTCACAAGCGCAGTGGTGCTGTTCAATTGGCTATCCACTCAACCCTGGCCAGCTCTACATTTTCCTGTCCACACCACAGAGACTGGAGAAATCATTGTTATCTCCACTACAGAATGTTCCATTCATTCACAGCGAATCTGGAATTCATCTGAATCTCCACTCCCGGCAGGTTTTCGTGACACCACTGGTAAATATCCAAGTAAGCCAATGCTGGTTTTAAGTGGCCTGCTCATACTCTCAGCCGTGCTGTTCAATTTGCTATCCACTCAACCCTCTTCAGCTCCATTTTCCTGTCCACATAACCCAAACTTCAGAAACAATTGGTATCTCCTCCACAGAATGTTCCATTCATTGACGGCAAATCTGAAATTCATCTAATTCTCAACTCCCGTCAGGTTTTCGTTACACCACTTGTGAATGTCCAATTAAGCCAAAGCTGGTTTTCAGTGGCCTGTTCTTACTACGAGACGTGCTGTTCATTTGGCTATCCATTCCACCCTGTTCAGCTCTACATTTTCGTGTCCACAAAACCCAGCCTTCAGAAATCATTGGAATCACCACTAGAGAATGTTCCATTCATTCACTGCGAATCTGGAATTCATCTGAATCTCCACTCCCGGCAGGTTTTCATTGCACCACTGCTGAATGTTCAAGTAACGCAATGATGGTTTTCAGCGGTCTATTCACACTCGAACCCGTGCTGTTCACGGTCTAGCGACTCAACACTGGTGAGTTCTTCTTTTTCCAGTTCAGACAATACAAACCTCAGAAACCATTGCAATCTACACTACAGAATGTTTCATTCATTCAGGCGAATCTTGAATTCATCTTGTTCTCCACTCCCAGCAGGTTTTCGTTTCACCACTGGTGAATGTCCAAGCAACCCAAGGCTGGTTTCAGCTGCGTGTTGACACTCGCAGCCGTGCTGTTCAATTGGCTATCCAGTGAACGCTGGTTAGCTCTTGATTTTCCTTCCACACACCGAGCCTTCAGAAATCATTCTTATCTCCACTTCAGAATGTTCCATTCGTTCCCTGCGAATCTGGAATTCCTCTGACTCTCCACACCAGGCAGATTTTCCTAACAACACTGGTGAATGACCAGGTAATCCAATGCTGGTTTTCAGCGGCTGTTCACACTCACAGCCTTGCTGTTCAATTGGCAATCCAGTCAAACCTAGTCAGCTCTTCATTTTCCTGTCCACACAACCCAGCGTTCAGAAATCATTGGAATCTCTACTACAGAAATTTCCATTCATTCACTGTGAATCTGGAAATACTCTGAATCTGCATTCCAGGAAGGCTTTCCTTACACCACTGATGAATGTCCAAGTAATGCAATGCTGCTTCTTAGTGGTCTGTTCACACTCGAAACCGTGCTGTTCATTGGCTATCCACTCAATATCGGTCAGCTCTTCAATATCCTGTCCAGACTATCCAGATTCCTAAATGTTGGCAATCACCACTACAGAATGTTCCATTCAATCACGCGAATCTGGAATTCATCAGAGTCTCCACTCCTGGAAGGTTTTCGTGACACCACTGGTAAATGTCCAAGGAAGACAATGCTGGTTTTAAGCCGCCTGCTAACACACTCAGCCGTGCTGTTCAATTTGCTATCCACCCAACCCTATTCAGCTCTACATTTTCCTGTCCTCATAACCCAACCTTCAGAAATAATTGGTATCTCCTCCACAGAATGTTCCGTTCATTCACTGCGAATCTTAAATTCATCTGACTCTCAACTCCCGGCGGGTTATCGTTACACCACTTGTGAATGTCCAAGTAAGCCAATGCTGGTTTTCAGTGGCCTGTTCATACTAAGAGACGTGCTGTTCATTTGGCTATCCACTCCACCCTGTTCAGCTCTACATTTTCGTGTCCACAAAACCCAGCCTTCAGAAATCATTGGAATCACCACTAGAGAATGTTCCATTCATTCACTGCGAATCTGGAATTCCTCTGAACCTCCACTCCTGGCAGGTTTTCGTTACGCCACTGGTGAATGTCCAAGTAACTCAATACTGGTTTTCAGAGGCATGTTCAACTCGCAGAAGTGCTGTTCAATGGGCTATCCACTCAATATTGGTCAGCTCTTCATTTTCCTCTCCACACAAACCAGCCTTCAGAAATCATTGGGCTCTCCACTACAGACTGTTCCATTCATTCACTGCGATTCTGCAATTCATCTGACTCTCCGCTCCAGGCAGGTTTTCATTACAGCACTGGTGAATGACCAAGTAATCCAATGCTGGTTTTCAGCCGCCTTTTCACACTCGCAGTGTGCTGTTCAATTGTCTATCCACTCAAACCTGGTCAGCCTTTCATTTTCTTTTCCACAATATCAGACTTCAGAAATCATTGGAATCGCCAGTACAGAATGTTCCATTCATTCACTGCCAATCTGGAATTCATCTGAATCTGCACTCCAGGTAGGCTTTCATTACACCACTTATGAATGTCCAAGTAACACAATGCTGGTTTTCAGCGGTCTGTTCACACTCTAAGCCCTGCTTTTTACTGGGTATCCACACAACTGTGGTCAGCTCTTCATTTTCATGTCCAAACAATCCAGACTTGAGAAATCATTGCAATCTCCAGTACAGAATGTTCCATTCATTCACTGCGAATCTGGAATTCAACTGAATCTCCACTACCTGCAGATTTATCTTACACCACTTGTGAATGTCCAAGTAAAACAATGCTGGTTTTCAGAGGCCTGTTCATGTTCGCAGTCGTGCTGTTCAATTGGCTATCCACTCAACCTGTTTTGCTCCTCATTTTCCTGTGCACACAACCCAGCCTTCAGAAATCATTGTAATCTCCACTACAGGATGTTCCATTCATTCACTGGGAATCTGGAATTCATCTGAATCTGCACTCCACGCAGGCTTTCGTTACACCACTGCTGAAAGTCGAAGTAATGCAATACTGGTTTTCAGTGGTCTGTTCACATTCGAAGCCGAGGCTTTTTACAGGCTATCCACTCAACACTGGTCAGCTCTTCATTTTCGTGTCCCCACAATCCAGATTTCAGAAATCATTGCAATCTCCACTACAGAATGTTCCATTCATTCACTGCGAGTCTGGAGTTTATCTGATTCTCCACTCCCGCCTGGTTAACAGTACACCACTTGTGAATGTCCAAGTAAGCCAATGCTGGTTTTCAGAGGCCTGTTCATACTCGCAGCCGTGCTGTTTAATTGACAATTCACTCCACCCTGTTCAGCTCTTCATTGTCCCACCACACTACCAGCCTTCAGAAATCTTTGTTATCTCCACTACAGAATGTTCCATTCATTCACTGCGAATCTGGAATTCATCTGACTCTCAACTCCACGCAGGTTTTCATTACACCACTGTTGAATGTCCAAGTAACCCAATGCTGGTTTTCAGCGGCCTGTTCATATTCGCAGCCCTGCTGTTTACTTGGCTATCGATTCAAGCCTGGTCAGCTCTTCATTTTCCTGTCCACACAACACAGGCTTCAGAAATCATTGGAATCTCCTCTACAGAATGTTCCATTCATTCACTGCGAATGTGGAATTCAACTGACTCTCCACTCCATGCAGGTTTTCCTTACACCACTGATGAATGTCCAAGTAACCCAATGCTGGTTTTCAGCTGCATGTTCACACTCGCAGCCATGCTATACAATTGGCTTTCCACTAAATCCTGATTAGTTCTTGATTTTCCTTCCACACGACCCAGCCTTCAGAAATCGTTGGAATCTCCACTAGAGAATGTTCCATTCATTCACTGCGAATCTGGAATTCCTCTGAACCTCCACTCCCGGCAGGTTTTCGTTACACCACTGTTGAATGTCCAAGTAACCCAATGTTTTAAGTGTTTTCTTCACAAGCGCAGTGGTGCTGTTCAATTGGCTATCCACTCAACCCTGGCCAGCTCTACATTTTCCTGTCCACACCACAGAGACTGGAGAAATCATTGTTATCTCCACTACAGAATGTTCCATTCATTCACAGCGAATCTGGAATTCATCTGAATCTCCACTCCCGGCAGGTTTTCGTGACACCACTGGTAAATATCCAAGTAAGCCAATGCTGGTTTTAAGTGGCCTGCTCATACTCTCAGCCGTGCTGTTCAATTTGCTATCCACTCAACCCTCTTCAGCTCCATTTTCCTGTCCACATAACCCAAACTTCAGAAACAATTGGTATCTCCTCCACAGAATGTTCCATTCATTGACGGCAAATCTGAAATTCATCTAATTCTCAACTCCCGTCAGGTTTTCGTTACACCACTTGTGAATGTCCAATTAAGCCAAAGCTGGTTTTCAGTGGCCTGTTCTTACTACGAGACGTGCTGTTCATTTGGCTATCCATTCCACCCTGTTCAGCTCTACATTTTCGTGTCCACAAAACCCAGCCTTCAGAAATCATTGGAATCACCACTAGAGAATGTTCCATTCATTCACTGCGAATCTGGAATTCATCTGAATCTCCACTCCCGGCAGGTTTTCATTGCACCACTGCTGAATGTTCAAGTAACGCAATGATGGTTTTCAGCGGTCTATTCACACTCGAACCCGTGCTGTTCACGGTCTAGCGACTCAACACTGGTGAGTTCTTCTTTTTCCAGTTCAGACAATACAAACCTCAGAAACCATTGCAATCTACACTACAGAATGTTTCATTCATTCAGGCGAATCTTGAATTCATCTTGTTCTCCACTCCCAGCAGGTTTTCGTTTCACCACTGGTGAATGTCCAAGCAACCCAAGGCTGGTTTCAGCTGCGTGTTGACACTCGCAGCCGTGCTGTTCAATTGGCTATCCAGTGAACGCTGGTTAGCTCTTGATTTTCCTTCCACACACCGAGCCTTCAGAAATCATTCTTATCTCCACTTCAGAATGTTCCATTCGTTCCCTGCGAATCTGGAATTCCTCTGACTCTCCACACCAGGCAGATTTTCCTAACAACACTGGTGAATGACCAGGTAATCCAATGCTGGTTTTCAGCGGCTGTTCACACTCACAGCCTTGCTGTTCAATTGGCAATCCAGTCAAACCTAGTCAGCTCTTCATTTTCCTGTCCACACAACCCAGCGTTCAGAAATCATTGGAATCTCTACTACAGAAATTTCCATTCATTCACTGTGAATCTGGAAATACTCTGAATCTGCATTCCAGGAAGGCTTTCCTTACACCACTGATGAATGTCCAAGTAATGCAATGCTGCTTCTTAGTGGTCTGTTCACACTCGAAACCGTGCTGTTCATTGGCTATCCACTCAATATCGGTCAGCTCTTCAATATCCTGTCCAGACTATCCAGATTCCTAAATGTTGGCAATCACCACTACAGAATGTTCCATTCAATCACGCGAATCTGGAATTCATCAGAGTCTCCACTCCTGGAAGGTTTTCGTGACACCACTGGTAAATGTCCAAGGAAGACAATGCTGGTTTTAAGCCGCCTGCTAACACACTCAGCCGTGCTGTTCAATTTGCTATCCACCCAACCCTATTCAGCTCTACATTTTCCTGTCCTCATAACCCAACCTTCAGAAATAATTGGTATCTCCTCCACAGAATGTTCCGTTCATTCACTGCGAATCTTAAATTCATCTGACTCTCAACTCCCGGCGGGTTATCGTTACACCACTTGTGAATGTCCAAGTAAGCCAATGCTGGTTTTCAGTGGCCTGTTCATACTAAGAGACGTGCTGTTCATTTGGCTATCCACTCCACCCTGTTCAGCTCTACATTTTCGTGTCCACAAAACCCAGCCTTCAGAAATCATTGGAATCACCACTAGAGAATGTTCCATTCATTCACTGCGAATCTGGAATTCCTCTGAACCTCCACTCCTGGCAGGTTTTCGTTACGCCACTGGTGAATGTCCAAGTAACTCAATACTGGTTTTCAGAGGCATGTTCAACTCGCAGAAGTGCTGTTCAATGGGCTATCCACTCAATATTGGTCAGCTCTTCATTTTCCTCTCCACACAAACCAGCCTTCAGAAATCATTGGGCTCTCCACTACAGACTGTTCCATTCATTCACTGCGATTCTGCAATTCATCTGACTCTCCGCTCCAGGCAGGTTTTCATTACAGCACTGGTGAATGACCAAGTAATCCAATGCTGGTTTTCAGCCGCCTTTTCACACTCGCAGTGTGCTGTTCAATTGTCTATCCACTCAAACCTGGTCAGCCTTTCATTTTCTTTTCCACAATATCAGACTTCAGAAATCATTGGAATCGCCAGTACAGAATGTTCCATTCATTCACTGCCAATCTGGAATTCATCTGAATCTGCACTCCAGGTAGGCTTTCATTACACCACTTATGAATGTCCAAGTAACACAATGCTGGTTTTCAGCGGTCTGTTCACACTCTAAGCCCTGCTTTTTACTGGGTATCCACACAACTGTGGTCAGCTCTTCATTTTCATGTCCAAACAATCCAGACTTGAGAAATCATTGCAATCTCCAGTACAGAATGTTCCATTCATTCACTGCGAATCTGGAATTCAACTGAATCTCCACTACCTGCAGATTTATCTTACACCACTTGTGAATGTCCAAGTAAAACAATGCTGGTTTTCAGAGGCCTGTTCATGTTCGCAGTCGTGCTGTTCAATTGGCTATCCACTCAACCTGTTTTGCTCCTCATTTTCCTGTGCACACAACCCAGCCTTCAGAAATCATTGTAATCTCCACTACAGGATGTTCCATTCATTCACTGGGAATCTGGAATTCATCTGAATCTGCACTCCACGCAGGCTTTCGTTACACCACTGCTGAAAGTCGAAGTAATGCAATACTGGTTTTCAGTGGTCTGTTCACATTCGAAGCCGAGGCTTTTTACAGGCTATCCACTCAACACTGGTCAGCTCTTCATTTTCGTGTCCCCACAATCCAGATTTCAGAAATCATTGCAATCTCCACTACAGAATGTTCCATTCATTCACTGCGAGTCTGGAGTTTATCTGATTCTCCACTCCCGCCTGGTTAACATTACACCACTTGTGAATGTCCAAGTAAGCCAATGCTGGTTTTCAGAGGCCTGTTCATACTCGCAGCCGTGCTGTTTAATTGACAATTCACTCCACCCTGTTCAGCTCTTCATTGTCCCACCACACTACCAGCCTTCAGAAATCTTTGTTATCTCCACTACAGAATGTTCCATTCATTCACTGCGAATCTGGAATTCATCTGACTCTCAACTCCACGCAGGTTTTCATTACACCACTGTTGAATGTCCAAGTAACCCAATGCTGGTTTTCAGCGGCCTGTTCATATTCGCAGCCCTGCTGTTTACTTGGCTATCGATTCAAGCCTGGTCAGCTCTTCATTTTCCTGTCCACACAACACAGGCTTCAGAAATCATTGGAATCTCCTCTACAGAATGTTCCATTCATTCACTGCGAATGTGGAATTCAACTGACTCTCCACTCCATGCAGGTTTTCCTTACACCACTGATGAATGTCCAAGTAACCCAATGCTGGTTTTCAGCTGCATGTTCACACTCGCAGCCATGCTATACAATTGGCTTTCCACTAAATCCTGATTAGTTCTTGATTTTCCTTCCACACGACCCAGCCTTCAGAAATCGTTGGAATCTCCACTAGAGAATGTTCCATTCATTCACTGCGAATCTGGAATTCCTCTGAACCTCCACTCCCGGCAGGTTTTCGTTACACCACTGTTGAATGTCCAAGTAACCCAATGTTTTAAGTGTTTTCTTCACAAGCGCAGTGGTGCTGTTCAATTGGCTATCCACTCAACCCTGGCCAGCTCTACATTTTCCTGTCCACACCACAGAGACTGGAGAAATCATTGTTATCTCCACTACAGAATGTTCCATTCATTCACAGCGAATCTGGAATTCATCTGAATCTCCACTCCCGGCAGGTTTTCGTGACACCACTGGTAAATATCCAAGTAAGCCAATGCTGGTTTTAAGTGGCCTGCTCATACTCTCAGCCGTGCTGTTCAATTTGCTATCCACTCAACCCTCTTCAGCTCCATTTTCCTGTCCACATAACCCAAACTTCAGAAACAATTGGTATCTCCTCCACAGAATGTTCCATTCATTGACGGCAAATCTGAAATTCATCTAATTCTCAACTCCCGTCAGGTTTTCGTTACACCACTTGTGAATGTCCAATTAAGCCAAAGCTGGTTTTCAGTGGCCTGTTCTTACTACGAGACGTGCTGTTCATTTGGCTATCCATTCCACCCTGTTCAGCTCTACATTTTCGTGTCCACAAAACCCAGCCTTCAGAAATCATTGGAATCACCACTAGAGAATGTTCCATTCATTCACTGCGAATCTGGAATTCATCTGAATCTCCACTCCCGGCAGGTTTTCATTGCACCACTGCTGAATGTTCAAGTAACGCAATGATGGTTTTCAGCGGTCTATTCACACTCGAACCCGTGCTGTTCACGGTCTAGCGACTCAACACTGGTGAGTTCTTCTTTTTCCAGTTCAGACAATACAAACCTCAGAAACCATTGCAATCTACACTACAGAATGTTTCATTCATTCAGGCGAATCTTGAATTCATCTTGTTCTCCACTCCCAGCAGGTTTTCGTTTCACCACTGGTGAATGTCCAAGCAACCCAAGGCTGGTTTCAGCTGCGTGTTGACACTCGCAGCCGTGCTGTTCAATTGGCTATCCAGTGAACGCTGGTTAGCTCTTGATTTTCCTTCCACACACCGAGCCTTCAGAAATCATTCTTATCTCCACTTCAGAATGTTCCATTCGTTCCCTGCGAATCTGGAATTCCTCTGACTCTCCACACCAGGCAGATTTTCCTAACAACACTGGTGAATGACCAGGTAATCCAATGCTGGTTTTCAGCGGCTGTTCACACTCACAGCCTTGCTGTTCAATTGGCAATCCAGTCAAACCTAGTCAGCTCTTCATTTTCCTGTCCACACAACCCAGCGTTCAGAAATCATTGGAATCTCTACTACAGAAATTTCCATTCATTCACTGTGAATCTGGAAATACTCTGAATCTGCATTCCAGGAAGGCTTTCCTTACACCACTGATGAATGTCCAAGTAATGCAATGCTGCTTCTTAGTGGTCTGTTCACACTCGAAACCGTGCTGTTCATTGGCTATCCACTCAATATCGGTCAGCTCTTCAATATCCTGTCCAGACTATCCAGATTCCTAAATGTTGGCAATCACCACTACAGAATGTTCCATTCAATCACGCGAATCTGGAATTCATCAGAGTCTCCACTCCTGGAAGGTTTTCGTGACACCACTGGTAAATGTCCAAGGAAGACAATGCTGGTTTTAAGCCGCCTGCTAACACACTCAGCCGTGCTGTTCAATTTGCTATCCACCCAACCCTATTCAGCTCTACATTTTCCTGTCCTCATAACCCAACCTTCAGAAATAATTGGTATCTCCTCCACAGAATGTTCCGTTCATTCACTGCGAATCTTAAATTCATCTGACTCTCAACTCCCGGCGGGTTATCGTTACACCACTTGTGAATGTCCAAGTAAGCCAATGCTGGTTTTCAGTGGCCTGTTCATACTAAGAGACGTGCTGTTCATTTGGCTATCCACTCCACCCTGTTCAGCTCTACATTTTCGTGTCCACAAAACCCAGCCTTCAGAAATCATTGGAATCACCACTAGAGAATGTTCCATTCATTCACTGCGAATCTGGAATTCCTCTGAACCTCCACTCCTGGCAGGTTTTCGTTACGCCACTGGTGAATGTCCAAGTAACTCAATACTGGTTTTCAGAGGCATGTTCAACTCGCAGAAGTGCTGTTCAATGGGCTATCCACTCAATATTGGTCAGCTCTTCATTTTCCTCTCCACACAAACCAGCCTTCAGAAATCATTGGGCTCTCCACTACAGACTGTTCCATTCATTCACTGCGATTCTGCAATTCATCTGACTCTCCGCTCCAGGCAGGTTTTCATTACAGCACTGGTGAATGACCAAGTAATCCAATGCTGGTTTTCAGCGGCTGTTCACACTCACAGCCTTGCTGTTCAATTGGCAATCCAGTCAAACCTAGTCAGCTCTTCATTTTCCTGTCCACACAACCCAGCATTCAGAAATCATTGGAATCTCTACTACAGAAATTTCCATTCATTCACTGTGAATCTGGAAATACTCTGAATCTGCATTCCAGGAAGGCTTTCGTTACACCACTGATGAATGTCCAAGTAATGCAATGCTGCTTCTTAGTGGTCTGTTCACACTCGAAACCGTGCTGTTCATTGGCTATCCACTCAATATCGGTCAGCTCTTCAATATCCTGTCCAGACTATCCAGATTCCTAAATGTTGGCAATCACCACTACAGAATGTTCCATTCAATCACGCGAATCTGGAATTCATCAGAGTCTCCACTCCTGGAAGGTTTTCGTGACACCACTGGTAAATGTCCAAGGAAGACAATGCTGGTTTTAAGCCGCCTGCTAACACACTCAGCCGTGCTGTTCAATTTGCTATCCACCCAACCCTATTCAGCTCTACATTTTCCTGTCCTCATAACCCAACCTTCAGAAATAATTGGTATCTCCTCCACAGAATGTTCCGTTCATTCACTGCGAATCTTAAATTCATCTGACTCTCAACTCCCGGCGGGTTATCGTTACACCACTTGTGAATGTCCAAGTAAGCCAATGCTGGTTTTCAGTGGCCTGTTCATACTAAGAGACGTGCTGTTCATTTGGCTATCCACTCCACCCTGTTCAGCTCTACATTTTCGTGTCCACAAAACCCAGCCTTCAGAAATCATTGGAATCACCACTAGAGAATGTTCCATTCATTCACTGCGAATCTGGAATTCATCTGAACCTCCACTCCTGGCAGGTTTTCGTTACGCCACTGGTGAATGTCCAAGTAACTCAATACTGGTTTTCAGAGGCATGTTCAACTCGCAGAAGTGCTGTTCAATGGGCTATCCACTCAATATTGGTCAGCTCTTCATTTTCCTCTCCACACAAACCAGCCTTCAGAAATCATTGGGCTCTCCACTACAGACTGTTCCATTCATTCACTGCGATTCTGCAATTCATCTGACTCTCCGCTCCAGGCAGGTTTTCATTACAGCACTGGTGAATGACCAAGTAATCCAATGCTGGTTTTCAGCCGCCTTTTCACACTCGCAGTGTGCTGTTCAATTGTCTATCCACTCAAACCTGGTCAGCCTTTCATTTTCTTTTCCACAATATCAGACTTCAGAAATCATTGGAATCGCCAGTACAGAATGTTCCATTCATTCACTGCCAATCTGGAATTCATCTGAATCTGCACTCCAGGTAGGCTTTCATTACACCACTTATGAATGTCCAAGTAACACAATGCTGGTTTTCAGCGGTCTGTTCACACTCTAAGCCCTGCTTTTTACTGGGTATCCACACAACTGTGGTCAGCTCTTCATTTTCATGTCCAAACAATCCAGACTTGAGAAATCATTGCAATCTCCAGTACAGAATGTTCCATTCATTCACTGCGAATCTGGAATTCAACTGAATCTCCACTACCTGCAGATTTATCTTACACCACTTGTGAATGTCCAAGTAAAACAATGCTGGTTTTCAGAGGCCTGTTCATGTTCGCAGTCGTGCTGTTCAATTGGCTATCCACTCGACCTGTTTTGCTCCTCATTTTCCTGTGCACACAACCCAGCCTTCAGAAATCATTGTAATCTCCACTACAGGATGTTCCATTCATTCACTGGGAATCTGGAATTCATCTGAATCTGCACTCCACGCAGGCTTTCGTTACACCACTGCTGAAAGTCGAAGTAATGCAATACTGGTTTTCAGTGGTCTGTTCACATTCGAAGCCGAGGCTTTTTACAGGCTATCCACTCAACACTGGTCAGCTCTTCATTTTCGTGTCCCCACAATCCAGATTTCAGAAATCATTGCAATCTCCACTACAGAATGTTCCATTCATTCACTGCGAGTCTGGAGTTTATCTGATTCTCCACTCCCGCCTGGTTAACATTACACCACTTGTGAATGTCCAAGTAAGCCAATGCTGGTTTTCAGAGGCCTGTTCATACTCGCAGCTGTGCTGTTTAATTGACAATTCACTCCACCCTGTTCAGCTCTTCATTGTCCCACCACACTACCAGCCTTCAGAAATCTTTGTTATCTCCACTAGAGAATGTTCCATTCATTCACTGCGAATCTGGAATTCCTCTGAACCTCCACTCCCGGCAGGTTTTCGTTACACCACTGTTGAATGTCCAAGTAACCCAATGTTTTAAGTGTTTTCTTCACAAGCGCAGTGGTGCTGTTCAATTGGCTATCCACTCAACCCTGGCCAGCTCTACACTTTCCTGTCCACACCACAGAGAATGGAGAAATCATTGTTATCTCCACTACAGAATGTTCCATTCATTCACAGCGAATCTGGAATTCATCTGAATCTCCACTCCCGGCAGGTTTTCGTGACACCACTGGTAAATATCCAAGTAAGCCAATGCTGGTTTTAAGTGGCCTGCTCATACTCTCAGCCGTGCTGTTCAATTTGCTATCCACTCAACCCTCTTCAGCTCCATTTTCCTGTCCACATAACCCAAACTTCAGAAACAATTGGTATCTCCTCCACAGAATGTTCCATTCATTGACGGCAAATCTGAAATTCATCTAATTCTCAACTCCCGTCAGGTTTTCGTTACACCACTTGTGAATGTCCAATTAAGCCAAAGCTGGTTTTCAGTGGCCTGTTCTTACTACGAGACATGCTGTTCATTTGGCTATCCATTCCACCCTGTTCAGCTCTACATTTTCGTGTCCACAAAACCCAGCCTTCAGAAATCATTGGAATCACCACTAGAGAATGTTCCATTCATTCACTGCGAATCTGGAATTCATCTGAATCTCCACTCCCGGCAGGTTTTCATTGCACCACTGCTGAATGTTCAAGTAACGCAATGATGGTTTTCAGCGGTCTATTCACACTCGAACCCGTGCTGTTCACGGTCTAGCGACTCAACACTGGTGAGTTCTTCTTTTTCCAGTTCAGACAATACAAACCTCAGAAACCATTGCAATCTACACTACAGAATGTTTCATTCATTCACGCGAATCTTGAATTCATCTTGTTCTCCACTCCCAGCAGGTTTTCGTTTCACCACTGGTGAATGTCCAAGCAACCCAAGGCTGGTTTCAGCTGCGTGTTGACACTCGCAGCCGTGCTGTTCAATTGGCTATCCAGTGAACGCTGGTTAGCTCTTGATTTTCCTTCCACACACCGAGCCTTCAGAAATCATTCTTATCTCCACTTCAGAATGTTCCATTCGTTCCCTGCGAATCTGGAATTCCTCTGACTCTCCACACCAGGCAGATTTTCCTAACAACACTGGTGAATGACCAGGTAATCCAATGCTGGTTTTCAGCGGCTGTTCACACTCACAGCCTTGCTGTTCAATTGGCAATCCAGTCAAACCTAGTCAGCTCTTCATTTTCCTGTCCACACAACCCAGCGTTCAGAAATCATTGGAATCTCTACTACAGAAATTTCCATTCATTCACTGTGAATCTGGAAATACTCTGAATCTGCATTCCAGGAAGGCTTTCGTTACACCACTGATGAATGTCCAAGTAATGCAATGCTGCTTCTTAGTGGTCTGTTCACACTCGAAACCGTGCTGTTCATTGGCTATCCACTCAATATCGGTCAGCTCTTCAATATCCTGTCCAGACTATCCAGATTCCTAAATGTTGGCAATCACCACTACAGAATGTTCCATTCAATCACGCGAATCTGGAATTCATCAGAGTCTCCACTCCTGGAAGGTTTTCGTGACACCACTGGTAAATGTCCAAGGAAGACAATGCTGGTTTTAAGCCGCCTGCTAACACACTCAGCCGTGCTGTTCAATTTGCTATCCACCCAACCCTATTCAGCTCTACATTTTCCTGTCCTCATAACCCAACCTTCAGAAATAATTGGTATCTCCTCCACAGAATGTTCCGTTCATTCACTGCGAATCTTAAATTCATCTGACTCTCAACTCCCGGCGGGTTATCGTTACACCACTTGTGAATGTCCAAGTAAGCCAATGCTGGTTTTCAGTGGCCTGTTCATACTAAGAGACGTGCTGTTCATTTGGCTATCCACTCCACCCTGTTCAGCTCTACATTCTCGTGTCCACAAAACCCAGCCTTCAGAAATCATTGGAATCACCACTAGAGAATGTTCCATTCATTCACTGCGAATCTGGAATTCCTCTGAACCTCCACTCCTGGCAGGTTTTCGTTACGCCACTGGTGAATGTCCAAGTAACTCAATACTGGTTTTCAGAGGCATGTTCAACTCGCAGAAGTGCTGTTCAATGGGCTATCCACTCAATATTGGTCAGCTCTTCATTTTCCTCTCCACACAAACCAGCCTTCAGAAATCATTGGGCTCTCCACTACAGACTGTTCCATTCATTCACTGCGATTCTGCAATTCATCTGACTCTCCGCTCCAGGCAGGTTTTCATTACAGCACTGGTGAATGACCAAGTAATCCAATGCTGGTTTTCAGCCGCCTTTTCACACTCGCAGTGTGCTGTTCAATTGTCTATCCACTCAAACCTGGTCAGCCTTTCATTTTCTTTTCCACAATATCAGACTTCAGAAATCATTGGAATCGCCAGTACAGAATGTTCCATTCATTCACTGCCAATCTGGAATTCATCTGAATCTGCACTCCAGGTAGGCTTTCATTACACCACTTATGAATGTCCAAGTAACACAATGCTGGTTTTCAGCGGTCTGTTCACACTCTAAGCCCTGCTTTTTACTGGGTATCCACACAACTGTGGTCAGCTCTTCATTTTCATGTCCAAACAATCCAGACTTGAGAAATCATTGCAATCTCCAGTACAGAATGTTCCATTCATTCACTGCGAATCTGGAATTCAACTGAATCTCCACTACCTGCAGATTTATCTTACACCACTTGTGAATGTCCAAGTAAAACAATGCTGGTTTTCAGAGGCCTGTTCATGTTCGCAGTCGTGCTGTTCAATTGGCTATCCACTCAACCTGTTTTGCTCCTCATTTTCCTGTGCACACAACCCAGCCTTCAGAAATCATTGTAATCTCCACTACAGGATGTTCCATTCATTCACTGGGAATCTGGAATTCATCTGAATCTGCACTCCACGCAGGCTTTCGTTACACCACTGCTGAAAGTCGAAGTAATGCAATACTGGTTTTCAGTGGTCTGTTCACATTCGAAGCCGAGGCTTTTTACAGGCTATCCACTCAACACTGGTCAGCTCTTCATTTTCGTGTCCCCACAATCCAGATTTCAGAAATCATTGCAATCTCCACTACAGAATGTTCCATTCATTCACTGCGAGTCTGGAGTTTATCTGATTCTCCACTCCCGCCTGGTTAACATTACACCACTTGTGAATGTCCAAGTAAGCCAATGCTGGTTTTCAGAGGCCTGTTCATACTCGCAGCCGTGCTGTTTAATTGACAATTCACTCCACCCTGTTCAGCTCTTCATTGTCCCACCACACTACCAGCCTTCAGAAATCTTTGTTATCTCCACTACAGAATGTTCCATTCATTCACTGCGAATCTGGAATTCATCTGACTCTCAACTCCACGCAGGTTTTCATTACACCACTGTTGAATGTCCAAGTAACCCAATGCTGGTTTTCAGCGGCCTGTTCATATTCGCAGCCCTGCTGTTTACTTGGCTATCGATTCAAGCCTGGTCAGCTCTTCATTTTCCTGTCCACACAACACAGGCTTCAGAAATCATTGGAATCTCCTCTACAGAATGTTCCATTCATTCACTGCGAATGTGGAATTCAACTGACTCTCCACTCCATGCAGGTTTTCCTTACACCACTGATGAATGTCCAAGTAACCCAATGCTGGTTTTCAGCTGCATGTTCACACTCGCAGCCATGCTATACAATTGGCTTTCCACTAAATCCTGATTAGTTCTTGATTTTCCTTCCACACGACCCAGCCTTCAGAAATCGTTGGAATCTCCACTAGAGAATGTTCCATTCATTCACTGCGAATCTGGAATTCCTCTGAACCTCCACTCCCGGCAGGTTTTCGTTACACCACTGTTGAATGTCCAAGTAACCCAATGTTTTAAGTGTTTTCTTCACAAGCGCAGTGGTGCTGTTCAATTGGCTATCCACTCAACCCTGGCCAGCTCTACATTTTCCTGTCCACACCACAGAGACTGGAGAAATCATTGTTATCTCCACTACAGAATGTTCCATTCATTCACAGCGAATCTGGAATTCATCTGAATCTCCACTCCCGGCAGGTTTTCGTGACACCACTGGTAAATATCCAAGTAAGCCAATGCTGGTTTTAAGTGGCCTGCTCATACTCTCAGCCGTGCTGTTCAATTTGCTATCCACTCAACCCTCTTCAGCTCCATTTTCCTGTCCACATAACCCAAACTTCAGAAACAATTGGTATCTCCTCCACAGAATGTTCCATTCATTGACGGCAAATCTGAAATTCATCTAATTCTCAACTCCCGTCAGGTTTTCGTTACACCACTTGTGAATGTCCAATTAAGCCAAAGCTGGTTTTCAGTGGCCTGTTCTTACTACGAGACGTGCTGTTCATTTGGCTATCCATTCCACCCTGTTCAGCTCTACATTTTCGTGTCCACAAAACCCAGCCTTCAGAAATCATTGGAATCACCACTAGAGAATGTTCCATTCATTCACTGCGAATCTGGAATTCATCTGAATCTCCACTCCCGGCAGGTTTTCATTGCACCACTGCTGAATGTTCAAGTAACGCAATGATGGTTTTCAGCGGTCTATTCACACTCGAACCCGTGCTGTTCACGGTCTAGCGACTCAACACTGGTGAGTTCTTCTTTTTCCAGTTCAGACAATACAAACCTCAGAAACCATTGCAATCTACACTACAGAATGTTTCATTCATTCACGCGAATCTTGAATTCATCTTGTTCTCCACTCCCAGCAGGTTTTCGTTTCGCCACTGGTGAATGTCCAAGCAACCCAAGGCTGGTTTCAGCTGCGTGTTGACACTCGCAGCCGTGCTGTTCAATTGGCTATCCAGTGAACGCTGGTTAGCTCTTGATTTTCCTTCCACACACCGAGCCTTCAGAAATCATTCTTATCTCCACTTCAGAATGTTCCATTCGTTCCCTGCGAATCTGGAATTCCTCTGACTCTCCACACCAGGCAGATTTTCCTAACAACACTGGTGAATGACCAGGTAATCCAATGCTGGTTTTCAGCGGCTGTTCACACTCACAGCCTTGCTGTTCAATTGGCAATCCAGTCAAACCTAGTCAGCTCTTCATTTTCCTGTCCACACAACCCAGCGTTCAGAAATCATTGGAATCTCTACTACAGAAATTTCCATTCATTCACTGTGAATCTGGAAATACTCTGAATCTGCATTCCAGGAAGGCTTTCGTTACACCACTGATGAATGTCCAAGTAATGCAATGCTGCTTCTTAGTGGTCTGTTCACACTCGAAACCGTGCTGTTCATTGGCTATCCACTCAATATCGGTCAGCTCTTCAATATCCTGTCCAGACTATCCAGATTCCTAAATGTTGGCAATCACCACTACAGAATGTTCCATTCAATCACGCGAATCTGGAATTCATCAGAGTCTCCACTCCTGGAAGGTTTTCGTGACACCACTGGTAAATGTCCAAGGAAGACAATGCTGGTTTTAAGCCGCCTGCTAACACACTCAGCCGTGCTGTTCAATTTGCTATCCACCCAACCCTATTCAGCTCTACATTTTCCTGTCCTCATAACCCAACCTTCAGAAATAATTGGTATCTCCTCCACAGAATGTTCCGTTCATTCACTGCGAATCTTAAATTCATCTGACTCTCAACTCCCGGCGGGTTATCGTTACACCACTTGTGAATGTCCAAGTAAGCCAATGCTGGTTTTCAGTGGCCTGTTCATACTAAGAGACGTGCTGTTCATTTGGCTATCCACTCCACCCTGTTCAGCTCTACATTCTCGTGTCCACAAAACCCAGCCTTCAGAAATCATTGGAATCACCACTAGAGAATGTTCCATTCATTCACTGCGAATCTGGAATTCATCTGAACCTCCACTCCTGGCAGGTTTTCGTTACGCCACTGGTGAATGTCCAAGTAACTCAATACTGGTTTTCAGAGGCATGTTCAACTCGCAGAAGTGCTGTTCAATGGGCTATCCACTCAATATTGGTCAGCTCTTCATTTTCTTCTCCACACAAACCAGCCTTCAGAAATCATTGGGCTCTCCACTACAGACTGTTCCATTCATTCACTGCGATTCTGCAATTCATCTGACTCTCCGCTCCAGGCAGGTTTTCATTACAGCACTGGTGAATGACCAAGTAATCCAATGCTGGTTTTCAGCCGCCTTTTCACACTCGCAGTGTGCTGTTCAATTGTCTATCCACTCAAACCTGGTCAGCCTTTCATTTTCTTTTCCACAATATCAGACTTCAGAAATCATTGGAATCGCCAGTACAGAATGTTCCATTCATTCACTGCCAATCTGGAATTCATCTGAATCTGCACTCCAGGTAGGCTTTCATTACACCACTTATGAATGTCCAAGTAACACAATGCTGGTTTTCAGCGGTCTGTTCACACTCTAAGCCCTGCTTTTTACTGGGTATCCACACAACTGTGGTCAGCTCTTCATTTTCATGTCCAAACAATCCAGACTTGAGAAATCATTGCAATCTCCAGTACAGAATGTTCCATTCATTCACTGCGAATCTGGAATTCAACTGAATCTCCACTACCTGCAGATTTATCTTACACCACTTGTGAATGTCCAAGTAAAACAATGCTGGTTTTCAGAGGCCTGTTCATGTTCGCAGTCGTGCTGTTCAATTGGCTATCCACTCAACCTGTTTTGCTCCTCATTTTCCTGTGCACACAACCCAGCCTTCAGAAATCATTGTAATCTCCACTACAGGATGTTCCATTCATTCACTGGGAATCTGGAATTCATCTGAATCTGCACTCCACGCAGGCTTTCGTTACACCACTGCTGAAAGTCGAAGTAATGCAATACTGGTTTTCAGTGGTCTGTTCACATTCGAAGCCGAGGCTTTTTACAGGCTATCCACTCAACACTGGTCAGCTCTTCATTTTCGTGTCCCCACAATCCAGATTTCAGAAATCATTGCAATCTCCACTACAGAATGTTCCATTCATTCACTGCGAGTCTGGAGTTTATCTGATTCTCCACTCCCGCCTGGTTAACATTACACCACTTGTGAATGTCCAAGTAAGCCAATGCTGGTTTTCAGAGGCCTGTTCATACTCGCAGCCGTGCTGTTTAATTGACAATTCACTCCACCCTGTTCAGCTCTTCATTGTCCCACCACACTACCAGCCTTCAGAAATCTTTGTTATCTCCACTACAGAATGTTCCATTCATTCACTGCGAATCTGGAATTCATCTGACTCTCAACTCCACGCAGGTTTTCATTACACCACTGTTGAATGTCCAAGTAACCCAATGCTGGTTTTCAGCGGCCTGTTCATATTCGCAGCCCTGCTGTTTACTTGGCTATCGATTCAAGCCTGGTCAGCTCTTCATTTTCCTGTCCACACAACACAGGCTTCAGAAATCATTGGAATCTCCTCTACAGAATGTTCCATTCATTCACTGCGAATGTGGAATTCAACTGACTCTCCACTCCATGCAGGTTTTCCTTACACCACTGATGAATGTCCAAGTAACCCAATGCTGGTTTTCAGCTGCATGTTCACACTCGCAGCCATGCTATACAATTGGCTTTCCACTAAATCCTGATTAGTTCTTGATTTTCCTTCCACACGACCCAGCCTTCAGAAATCATTGGAATCTCCACTAGAGAATGTTCCATTCATTCACTGCGAATCTGGAATTCCTCTGAACCTCCACTCCCGGCAGGTTTTCGTTACACCACTGTTGAATGTCCAAGTAACCCAATGTTTTAAGTGTTTTCTTCACAAGCGCAGTGGTGCTGTTCAATTGGCTATCCACTCAACCCTGGCCAGCTCTACATTTTCCTGTCCACACCACAGAGACTGGAGAAATCATTGTTATCTCCACTACAGAATGTTCCATTCATTCACAGCGAATCTGGAATTCATCTGAATCTCCACTCCCGGCAGGTTTTCGTGACACCACTGGTAAATATCCAAGTAAGCCAATGCTGGTTTTAAGTGGCCTGCTCATACTCTCAGCCGTGCTGTTCAATTTGCTATCCACTCAACCCTCTTCAGCTCCATTTTCCTGTCCACATAACCCAAACTTCAGAAACAATTGGTATCTCCTCCACAGAATGTTCCATTCATTGACGGCAAATCTGAAATTCATCTAATTCTCAACTCCCGTCAGGTTTTCGTTACACCACTTGTGAATGTCCAATTAAGCCAAAGCTGGTTTTCAGTGGCCTGTTCTTACTACGAGACGTGCTGTTCATTTGGCTATCCATTCCACCCTGTTCAGCTCTACATTTTCGTGTCCACAAAACCCAGCCTTCAGAAATCATTGGAATCACCACTAGAGAATGTTCCATTCATTCACTGCGAATCTGGAATTCATCTGAATCTCCACTCCCGGCAGGTTTTCATTGCACCACTGCTGAATGTTCAAGTAACGCAATGATGGTTTTCAGCGGTCTATTCACACTCGAACCCGTGCTGTTCACGGTCTAGCGACTCAACACTGGTGAGTTCTTCTTTTTCCAGTTCAGACAATACAAACCTCAGAAACCATTGCAATCTACACTACAGAATGTTTCATTCATTCACGCGAATCTTGAATTCATCTTGTTCTCCACTCCCAGCAGGTTTTCGTTTCGCCACTGGTGAATGTCCAAGCAACCCAAGGCTGGTTTCAGCTGCGTGTTGACACTCGCAGCCGTGCTGTTCAATTGGCTATCCAGTGAACGCTGGTTAGCTCTTGATTTTCCTTCCACACACCGAGCCTTCAGAAATCATTCTTATCTCCACTTCAGAATGTTCCATTCGTTCCCTGCGAATCTGGAATTCCTCTGACTCTCCACACCAGGCAGATTTTCCTAACAACACTGGTGAATGACCAGGTAATCCAATGCTGGTTTTCAGCGGCTGTTCACACTCACAGCCTTGCTGTTCAATTGGCAATCCAGTCAAACCTAGTCAGCTCTTCATTTTCCTGTCCACACAACCCAGCGTTCAGAAATCATTGGAATCTCTACTACAGAAATTTCCATTCATTCACTGTGAATCTGGAAATACTCTGAATCTGCATTCCAGGAAGGCTTTCGTTACACCACTGATGAATGTCCAAGTAATGCAATGCTGCTTCTTAGTGGTCTGTTCACACTCGAAACCGTGCTGTTCATTGGCTATCCACTCAATATCGGTCAGCTCTTCAATATCCTGTCCAGACTATCCAGATTCCTAAATGTTGGCAATCACCACTACAGAATGTTCCATTCAATCACGCGAATCTGGAATTCATCAGAGTCTCCACTCCTGGAAGGTTTTCGTGACACCACTGGTAAATGTCCAAGGAAGACAATGCTGGTTTTAAGCCGCCTGCTAACACACTCAGCCGTGCTGTTCAATTTGCTATCCACCCAACCCTATTCAGCTCTACATTTTCCTGTCCTCATAACCCAACCTTCAGAAATAATTGGTATCTCCTCCACAGAATGTTCCGTTCATTCACTGCGAATCTTAAATTCATCTGACTCTCAACTCCCGGCGGGTTATCGTTACACCACTTGTGAATGTCCAAGTAAGCCAATGCTGGTTTTCAGTGGCCTGTTCATACTAAGAGACGTGCTGTTCATTTGGCTATCCACTCCACCCTGTTCAGCTCTACATTCTCGTGTCCACAAAACCCAGCCTTCAGAAATCATTGGAATCACCACTAGAGAATGTTCCATTCATTCACTGCGAATCTGGAATTCATCTGAACCTCCACTCCTGGCAGGTTTTCGTTACGCCACTGGTGAATGTCCAAGTAACTCAATACTGGTTTTCAGAGGCATGTTCAACTCGCAGAAGTGCTGTTCAATGGGCTATCCACTCAATATTGGTCAGCTCTTCATTTTCTTCTCCACACAAACCAGCCTTCAGAAATCATTGGGCTCTCCACTACAGACTGTTCCATTCATTCACTGCGATTCTGCAATTCATCTGACTCTCCGCTCCAGGCAGGTTTTCATTACAGCACTGGTGAATGACCAAGTAATCCAATGCTGGTTTTCAGCCGCCTTTTCACACTCGCAGTGTGCTGTTCAATTGTCTATCCACTCAAACCTGGTCAGCCTTTCATTTTCTTTTCCACAATATCAGACTTCAGAAATCATTGGAATCGCCAGTACAGAATGTTCCATTCATTCACTGCCAATCTGGAATTCATCTGAATCTGCACTCCAGGTAGGCTTTCATTACACCACTTATGAATGTCCAAGTAACACAATGCTGGTTTTCAGCGGTCTGTTCACACTCTAAGCCCTGCTTTTTACTGGGTATCCACACAACTGTGGTCAGCTCTTCATTTTCATGTCCAAACAATCCAGACTTGAGAAATCATTGCAATCTCCAGTACAGAATGTTCCATTCATTCACTGCGAATCTGGAATTCAACTGAATCTCCACTACCTGCAGATTTATCTTACACCACTTGTGAATGTCCAAGTAAAACAATGCTGGTTTTCAGAGGCCTGTTCATGTTCGCAGTCGTGCTGTTCAATTGGCTATCCACTCAACCTGTTTTGCTCCTCATTTTCCTGTGCACACAACCCAGCCTTCAGAAATCATTGTAATCTCCACTACAGGATGTTCCATTCATTCACTGGGAATCTGGAATTCATCTGAATCTGCACTCCACGCAGGCTTTCGTTACACCACTGCTGAAAGTCGAAGTAATGCAATACTGGTTTTCAGTGGTCTGTTCACATTCGAAGCCGAGGCTTTTTACAGGCTATCCACTCAACACTGGTCAGCTCTTCATTTTCGTGTCCCCACAATCCAGATTTCAGAAATCATTGCAATCTCCACTACAGAATGTTCCATTCATTCACTGCGAGTCTGGAGTTTATCTGATTCTCCACTCCCGCCTGGTTAACATTACACCACTTGTGAATGTCCAAGTAAGCCAATGCTGGTTTTCAGAGGCCTGTTCATACTCGCAGCCGTGCTGTTTAATTGACAATTCACTCCACCCTGTTCAGCTCTTCATTGTCCCACCACACTACCAGCCTTCAGAAATCTTTGTTATCTCCACTACAGAATGTTCCATTCATTCACTGCGAATCTGGAATTCATCTGACTCTCAACTCCACGCAGGTTTTCATTACACCACTGTTGAATGTCCAAGTAACCCAATGCTGGTTTTCAGCGGCCTGTTCATATTCGCAGCCCTGCTGTTTACTTGGCTATCGATTCAAGCCTGGTCAGCTCTTCATTTTCCTGTCCACACAACACAGGCTTCAGAAATCATTGGAATCTCCTCTACAGAATGTTCCATTCATTCACTGCGAATGTGGAATTCAACTGACTCTCCACTCCATGCAGGTTTTCCTTACACCACTGATGAATGTCCAAGTAACCCAATGCTGGTTTTCAGCTGCATGTTCACACTCGCAGCCATGCTATACAATTGGCTTTCCACTAAATCCTGATTAGTTCTTGATTTTCCTTCCACACGACCCAGCCTTCAGAAATCATTGGAATCTCCACTAGAGAATGTTCCATTCATTCACTGCGAATCTGGAATTCCTCTGAACCTCCACTCCCGGCAGGTTTTCGTTACACCACTGTTGAATGTCCAAGTAACCCAATGTTTTAAGTGTTTTCTTCACAAGCGCAGTGGTGCTGTTCAATTGGCTATCCACTCAACCCTGGCCAGCTCTACATTTTCCTGTCCACACCACAGAGACTGGAGAAATCATTGTTATCTCCACTACAGAATGTTCCATTCATTCACAGCGAATCTGGAATTCATCTGAATCTCCACTCCCGGCAGGTTTTCGTGACACCACTGGTAAATATCCAAGTAAGCCAATGCTGGTTTTAAGTGGCCTGCTCATACTCTCAGCCGTGCTGTTCAATTTGCTATCCACTCAACCCTCTTCAGCTCCATTTTCCTGTCCACATAACCCAAACTTCAGAAACAATTGGTATCTCCTCCACAGAATGTTCCATTCATTGACGGCAAATCTGAAATTCATCTAATTCTCAACTCCCGTCAGGTTTTCGTTACACCACTTGTGAATGTCCAATTAAGCCAAAGCTGGTTTTCAGTGGCCTGTTCTTACTACGAGACGTGCTGTTCATTTGGCTATCCATTCCACCCTGTTCAGCTCTACATTTTCGTGTCCACAAAACCCAGCCTTCAGAAATCATTGGAATCACCACTAGAGAATGTTCCATTCATTCACTGCGAATCTGGAATTCATCTGAATCTCCACTCCCGGCAGGTTTTCATTGCACCACTGCTGAATGTTCAAGTAACGCAATGATGGTTTTCAGCGGTCTATTCACACTCGAACCCGTGCTGTTCACGGTCTAGCGACTCAACACTGGTGAGTTCTTCTTTTTCCAGTTCAGACAATACAAACCTCAGAAACCATTGCAATCTACACTACAGAATGTTTCATTCATTCAGGCGAATCTTGAATTCATCTTGTTCTCCACTCCCAGCAGGTTTTCGTTTCACCACTGGTGAATGTCCAAGCAACCCAAGGCTGGTTTCAGCTGCGTGTTAACACTCGCAGCCGTGCTGTTCAATTGGCTATCCAGTGAACGCTGGTTAGCTCTTGATTTTCCTTCCACACACCGAGCCTTCAGAAATCATTCTTATCTCCACTTCAGAATGTTCCATTCGTTCCCTGCGAATCTGGAATTCCTCTGACTCTCCACACCAGGCAGATTTTCCTAACAACACTGGTGAATGACCAGGTAATCCAATGCTGGTTTTCAGCGGCTGTTCACACTCACAGCCTTGCTGTTCAATTGGCAATCCAGTCAAACCTAGTCAGCTCTTCATTTTCCTGTCCACACAACCCAGCGTTCAGAAATCATTGGAATCTCTACTACAGAAATTTCCATTCATTCACTGTGAATCTGGAAATAATCTGAATCTGCATTCCAGGAAGGCTTTCGTTACACCACTGATGAATGTCCAAGTAATGCAATGCTGCTTCTTAGTGGTCTGTTCACACTCGAAACCGTGCTGTTCATTGGCTATCCACTCAATATCGGTCAGCTCTTCAATATCCTGTCCAGACTATCCAGATTCCTAAATGTTGGCAATCACCACTACAGAATGTTCCATTCAATCACGCGAATCTGGAATTCATCAGAGTCTCCACTCCTGGAAGGTTTTCGTGACACCACTGGTAAATGTCCAAGGAAGACAATGCTGGTTTTAAGCCGCCTGCTAACACACTCAGCCGTGCTGTTCAATTTGCTATCCACCCAACCCTATTCAGCTCTACATTTTCCTGTCCTCATAACCCAACCTTCAGAAATAATTGGTATCTCCTCCACAGAATGTTCCGTTCATTCACTGCGAATCTTAAATTCATCTGACTCTCAACTCCCGGCGGGTTATCGTTACACCACTTGTGAATGTCCAAGTAAGCCAATGCTGGTTTTCAGTGGCCTGTTCATACTAAGAGACGTGCTGTTCATTTGGCTATCCACTCCACCCTGTTCAGCTCTACATTCTCGTGTCCACAAAACCCAGCCTTCAGAAATCATTGGAATCACCACTAGAGAATGTTCCATTCATTCACTGCGAATCTGGAATTCATCTGAACCTCCACTCCTGGCAGGGTTTCGTTACGCCACTGGTGAATGTCCAAGTAACTCAATACTGGTTTTCAGAGGCATGTTCAACTCGCAGAAGTGCTGTTCAATGGGCTATCCACTCAATATTGGTCAGCTCTTCATTTTCCTCTCCACACAAACCAGCCTTCAGAAATCATTGGGCTCTCCACTACAGACTGTTCCATTCATTCACTGCGATTCTGCAATTCATCTGACTCTCCGCTCCAGGCAGGTTTTCATTACAGCACTGGTGAATGACCAAGTAATCCAATGCTGGTTTTCAGCCGCCTTTTCACACTCGCAGTGTGCTGTTCAATTGTCTATCCACTCAAACCTGGTCAGCCTTTCATTTTCTTTTCCACAATATCAGACTTCAGAAATCATTGGAATCGCCAGTACAGAATGTTCCATTCATTCACTGCCAATCTGGAATTCATCTGAATCTGCACTCCAGGTAGGCTTTCATTACACCACTTATGAATGTCCAAGTAACACAATGCTGGTTTTCAGCGGTCTGTTCACACTCTAAGCCCTGCTTTTTACTGGGTATCCACACAACTGTGGTCAGCTCTTCATTTTCATGTCCAAACAATCCAGACTTGAGAAATCATTGCAATCTCCAGTACAGAATGTTCCATTCATTCACTGCGAATCTGGAATTCAACTGAATCTCCACTACCTGCAGATTTATCTTACACCACTTGTGAATGTCCAAGTAAAACAATGCTGGTTTTCAGAGGCCTGTTCATGTTCGCAGTCGTGCTGTTCAATTGGCTATCCACTCAACCTGTTTTGCTCCTCATTTTCCTGTGCACACAACCCAGCCTTCAGAAATCATTGTAATCTCCACTACAGGATGTTCCATTCATTCACTGGGAATCTGGAATTCATCTGAATCTGCACTCCACGCAGGCTTTCGTTACACCACTGCTGAAAGTCGAAGTAATGCAATACTGGTTTTCAGTGGTCTGTTCACATTCGAAGCCGAGGCTTTTTACAGGCTATCCACTCAACACTGGTCAGCTCTTCATTTTCGTGTCCCCACAATCCAGATTTCAGAAATCATTGCAATCTCCACTACAGAATGTTCCATTCATTCACTGCGAGTCTGGAGTTTATCTGATTCTCCACTCCCGCCTGGTTAACATTACACCACTTGTGAATGTCCAAGTAAGCCAATGCTGGTTTTCAGAGGCCTGTTCATACTCGCAGCCGTGCTGTTTAATTGACAATTCACTCCACCCTGTTCAGCTCTTCATTGTCCCACCACACTACCAGCCTTCAGAAATCTTTGTTATCTCCACTACAGAATGTTCCATTCATTCACTGCGAATCTGGAATTCATCTGACTCTCAACTCCACGCAGGTTTTCATTACACCACTGTTGAATGTCCAAGTAACCCAATGCTGGTTTTCAGCGGCCTGTTCATATTCGCAGCCCTGCTGTTTACTTGGCTATCGATTCAAGCCTGGTCAGCTCTTCATTTTCCTGTCCACACAACACAGGCTTCAGAAATCATTGGAATCTCCTCTACAGAATGTTCCATTCATTCACTGCGAATGTGGAATTCAACTGACTCTCCACTCCATGCAGGTTTTCCTTACACCACTGATGAATGTCCAAGTAACCCAATGCTGGTTTTCAGCTGCATGTTCACACTCGCAGCCATGCTATACAATTGGCTTTCCACTAAATCCTGATTAGTTCTTGATTTTCCTTCCACACGACCCAGCCTTCAGAAATCGTTGGAATCTCCACTAGAGAATGTTCCATTCATTCACTGCGAATCTGGAATTCCTCTGAACCTCCACTCCCGGCAGGTTTTCGTTACACCACTGTTGAATGTCCAAGTAACCCAATGTTTTAAGTGTTTTCTTCACAAGCGCAGTGGTGCTGTTCAATTGGCTATCCACTCAACCCTGGCCAGCTCTACATTTTCCTGTCCACACCACAGAGACTGGAGAAATCATTGTTATCTCCACTACAGAATGTTCCATTCATTCACAGCGAATCTGGAATTCATCTGAATCTCCACTCCCGGCAGGTTTTCGTGACACCACTGGTAAATATCCAAGTAAGCCAATGCTGGTTTTAAGTGGCCTGCTCATACTCTCAGCCGTGCTGTTCAATTTGCTATCCACTCAACCCTCTTCAGCTCCATTTTCCTGTCCACATAACCCAAACTTCAGAAACAATTGGTATCTCCTCCACAGAATGTTCCATTCATTGACGGCAAATCTGAAATTCATCTAATTCTCAACTCCCGTCAGGTTTTCGTTACACCACTTGTGAATGTCCAATTAAGCCAAAGCTGGTTTTCAGTGGCCTGTTCTTACTACGAGACGTGCTGTTCATTTGGCTATCCATTCCACCCTGTTCAGCTCTACATTTTCGTGTCCACAAAACCCAGCCTTCAGAAATCATTGGAATCACCACTAGAGAATGTTCCATTCATTCACTGCGAATCTGGAATTCATCTGAATCTCCACTCCCGGCAGGTTTTCATTGCACCACTGCTGAATGTTCAAGTAACGCAATGATGGTTTTCAGCGGTCTATTCACACTCGAACCCGTGCTGTTCACGGTCTAGCGACTCAACACTGGTGAGTTCTTCTTTTTCCAGTTCAGACAATACAAACCTCAGAAACCATTGCAATCTACACTACAGAATGTTTCATTCATTCAGGCGAATCTTGAATTCATCTTGTTCTCCACTCCCAGCAGGTTTTCGTTTCACCACTGGTGAATGTCCAAGCAACCCAAGGCTGGTTTCAGCTGCGTGTTAACACTCGCAGCCGTGCTGTTCAATTGGCTATCCAGTGAACGCTGGTTAGCTCTTGATTTTCCTTCCACACACCGAGCCTTCAGAAATCATTCTTATCTCCACTTCAGAATGTTCCATTCGTTCCCTGCGAATCTGGAATTCCTCTGACTCTCCACACCAGGCAGATTTTCCTAACAACACTGGTGAATGACCAGGTAATCCAATGCTGGTTTTCAGCGGCTGTTCACACTCACAGCCTTGCTGTTCAATTGGCAATCCAGTCAAACCTAGTCAGCTCTTCATTTTCCTGTCCACACAACCCAGCGTTCAGAAATCATTGGAATCTCTACTACAGAAATTTCCATTCATTCACTGTGAATCTGGAAATACTCTGAATCTGCATTCCAGGAAGGCTTTCGTTACACCACTGATGAATGTCCAAGTAATGCAATGCTGCTTCTTAGTGGTCTGTTCACACTCGAAACCGTGCTGTTCATTGGCTATCCACTCAATATCGGTCAGCTCTTCAATATCCTGTCCAGACTATCCAGATTCCTAAATGTTGGCAATCACCACTACAGAATGTTCCATTCAATCACGCGAATCTGGAATTCATCAGAGTCTCCACTCCTGGAAGGTTTTCGTGACACCACTGGTAAATGTCCAAGGAAGACAATGCTGGTTTTAAGCCGCCTGCTAACACACTCAGCCGTGCTGTTCAATTTGCTATCCACCCAACCCTATTCAGCTCTACATTTTCCTGTCCTCATAACCCAACCTTCAGAAATAATTGGTATCTCCTCCACAGAATGTTCCGTTCATTCACTGCGAATCTTAAATTCATCTGACTCTCAACTCCCGGCGGGTTATCGTTACACCACTTGTGAATGTCCAAGTAAGCCAATGCTGGTTTTCAGTGGCCTGTTCATACTAAGAGACGTGCTGTTCATTTGGCTATCCACTCCACCCTGTTCGGCTCTACATTCTCGTGTCCACAAAACCCAGCCTTCAGAAATCATTGGAATCACCACTAGAGAATGTTCCATTCATTCACTGCGAATCTGGAATTCCTCTGAACCTCCACTCCTGGCAGGTTTTCGTTACGCCACTGGTGAATGTCCAAGTAACTCAATACTGGTTTTCAGAGGCATGTTCAACTCGCAGAAGTGCTGTTCAATGGGCTATCCACTCAATATTGGTCAGCTCTTCATTTTCCTCTCCACACAAACCAGCCTTCAGAAATCATTGGGCTCTCCACTACAGACTGTTCCATTCATTCACTGCGATTCTGCAATTCATCTGACTCTCCGCTCCAGGCAGGTTTTCATTACAGCACTGGTGAATGACCAAGTAATCCAATGCTGGTTTTCAGCCGCCTTTTCACACTCGCAGTGTGCTGTTCAATTGTCTATCCACTCAAACCTGGTCAGCCTTTCATTTTCTTTTCCACAATATCAGACTTCAGAAATCATTGGAATCGCCAGTACAGAATGTTCCATTCATTCACTGCCAATCTGGAATTCATCTGAATCTGCACTCCAGGTAGGCTTTCATTACACCACTTATGAATGTCCAAGTAACACAATGCTGGTTTTCAGCGGTCTGTTCACACTCTAAGCCCTGCTTTTTACTGGGTATCCACACAACTGTGGTCAGCTCTTCATTTTCATGTCCAAACAATCCAGACTTGAGAAATCATTGCAATCTCCAGTACAGAATGTTCCATTCATTCACTGCGAATCTGGAATTCAACTGAATCTCCACTACCTGCAGATTTATCTTACACCACTTGTGAATGTCCAAGTAAAACAATGCTGGTTTTCAGAGGCCTGTTCATGTTCGCAGTCGTGCTGTTCAATTGGCTATCCACTCAACCTGTTTTGCTCCTCATTTTCCTGTGCACACAACCCAGCCTTCAGAAATCATTGTAATCTCCACTACAGGATGTTCCATTCATTCACTGGGAATCTGGAATTCATCTGAATCTGCACTCCACGCAGGCTTTCGTTACACCACTGCTGAAAGTCGAAGTAATGCAATACTGGTTTTCAGTGGTCTGTTCACATTCGAAGCCGAGGCTTTTTACAGGCTATCCACTCAACACTGGTCAGCTCTTCATTTTCGTGTCCCCACAATCCAGATTTCAGAAATCATTGCAATCTCCACTACAGAATGTTCCATTCATTCACTGCGAGTCTGGAGTTTATCTGATTCTCCACTCCCGCCTGGTTAACATTACACCACTTGTGAATGTCCAAGTAAGCCAATGCTGGTTTTCAGAGGCCTGTTCATACTCGCAGCCGTGCTGTTTAATTGACAATTCACTCCACCCTGTTCAGCTCTTCATTGTCCCACCACACTACCAGCCTTCAGAAATCTTTGTTATCTCCACTACAGAATGTTCCATTCATTCACTGCGAATCTGGAATTCATCTGACTCTCAACTCCACGCAGGTTTTCATTACACCACTGTTGAATGTCCAAGTAACCCAATGCTGGTTTTCAGCGGCCTGTTCATATTCGCAGCCCTGCTGTTTACTTGGCTATCGATTCAAGCCTGGTCAGCTCTTCATTTTCCTGTCCACACAACACAGGCTTCAGAAATCATTGGAATCTCCTCTACAGAATGTTCCATTCATTCACTGCGAATGTGGAATTCAACTGACTCTCCACTCCATGCAGGTTTTCCTTGCACCACTGATGAATGTCCAAGTAACCCAATGCTGGTTTTCAGCTGCATGTTCACACTCGCAGCCATGCTATACAATTGGCTTTCCACTAAATCCTGATTAGTTCTTGATTTTCCTTCCACACGACCCAGCCTTCAGAAATCGTTGGAATCGCCACTAGAGAATGTTCCATTCATTCACTGCGAATCTGGAATTCCTCTGAACCTCCACTCCCGGCAGGTTTTCGTTACACCACTGTTGAATGTCCAAGTAACCCAATGTTTTAAGTGTTTTCTTCACAAGCGCAGTGGTGCTGTTCAATTGGCTATCCACTCAACCCTGGCCAGCTCTACATTTTCCTGTCCACACCACAGAGACTGGAGAAATCATTGTTATCTCCACTACAGAATGTTCCATTCATTCACAGCGAATCTGGAATTCATCTGAATCTCCACTCCCGGCAGGTTTTCGTGACACCACTGGTAAATATCCAAGTAAGCCAATGCTGGTTTTAAGTGGCCTGCTCATACTCTCAGCCGTGCTGTTCAATTTGCTATCCACTCAACCCTCTTCAGCTCCATTTTCCTGTCCACATAACCCAAACTTCAGAAACAATTGGTATCTCCTCCACAGAATGTTCCATTCATTGACGGCAAATCTGAAATTCATCTAATTCTCAACTCCCGTCAGGTTTTCGTTACACCACTTGTGAATGTCCAATTAAGCCAAAGCTGGTTTTCAGTGGCCTGTTCTTACTACGAGACGTGCTGTTCATTTGGCTATCCATTCCACCCTGTTCAGCTCTACATTTTCGTGTCCACAAAACCCAGCCTTCAGAAATCATTGGAATCACCACTAGAGAATGTTCCATTCATTCACTGCGAATCTGGAATTCATCTGAATCTCCACTCCCGGCAGGTTTTCATTGCACCACTGCTGAATGTTCAAGTAACGCAATGATGGTTTTCAGCGGTCTATTCACACTCGAACCCGTGCTGTTCACGGTCTAGCGACTCAACACTGGTGAGTTCTTCTTTTTCCAGTTCAGACAATACAAACCTCAGAAACCATTGCAATCTACACTACAGAATGTTTCATTCATTCACGCGAATCTTGAATTCATCTTGTTCTCCACTCCCAGCAGGTTTTCGTTTCGCCACTGGTGAATGTCCAAGCAACCCAAGGCTGGTTTCAGCTGCGTGTTGACACTCGCAGCCGTGCTGTTCAATTGGCTATCCAGTGAACGCTGGTTAGCTCTTGATTTTCCTTCCACACACCGAGCCTTCAGAAATCATTCTTATCTCCACTTCAGAATGTTCCATTCGTTCCCTGCGAATCTGGAATTCCTCTGACTCTCCACACCAGGCAGATTTTCCTAACAACACTGGTGAATGACCAGGTAATCCAATGCTGGTTTTCAGCGGCTGTTCACACTCACAGCCTTGCTGTTCAATTGGCAATCCAGTCAAACCTAGTCAGCTCTTCATTTTCCTGTCCACACAACCCAGCGTTCAGAAATCATTGGAATCTCTACTACAGAAATTTCCATTCATTCACTGTGAATCTGGAAATACTCTGAATCTGCATTCCAGGAAGGCTTTCGTTACACCACTGATGAATGTCCAAGTAATGCAATGCTGCTTCTTAGTGGTCTGTTCACACTCGAAACCGTGCTGTTCATTGGCTATCCACTCAATATCGGTCAGCTCTTCAATATCCTGTCCAGACTATCCAGATTCCTAAATGTTGGCAATCACCACTACAGAATGTTCCATTCAATCACGCGAATCTGGAATTCATCAGAGTCTCCACTCCTGGAAGGTTTTCGTGACACCACTGGTAAATGTCCAAGGAAGACAATGCTGGTTTTAAGCCGCCTGCTAACACACTCAGCCGTGCTGTTCAATTTGCTATCCACCCAACCCTATTCAGCTCTACATTTTCCTGTCCTCATAACCCAACCTTCAGAAATAATTGGTATCTCCTCCACAGAATGTTCCGTTCATTCACTGCGAATCTTAAATTCATCTGACTCTCAACTCCCGGCGGGTTATCGTTACACCACTTGTGAATGTCCAAGTAAGCCAATGCTGGTTTTCAGTGGCCTGTTCATACTAAGAGACGTGCTGTTCATTTGGCTATCCACTCCACCCTGTTCGGCTCTACATTCTCGTGTCCACAAAACCCAGCCTTCAGAAATCATTGGAATCACCACTAGAGAATGTTCCATTCATTCACTGCGAATCTGGAATTCCTCTGAACCTCCACTCCTGGCAGGTTTTCGTTACGCCACTGGTGAATGTCCAAGTAACTCAATACTGGTTTTCAGAGGCATGTTCAACTCGCAGAAGTGCTGTTCAATGGGCTATCCACTCAATATTGGTCAGCTCTTCATTTTCCTCTCCACACAAACCAGCCTTCAGAAATCATTGGGCTCTCCACTACAGACTGTTCCATTCATTCACTGCGATTCTGCAATTCATCTGACTCTCCGCTCCAGGCAGGTTTTCATTACAGCACTGGTGAATGACCAAGTAATCCAATGCTGGTTTTCAGCCGCCTTTTCACACTCGCAGTGTGCTGTTCAATTGTCTATCCACTCAAACCTGGTCAGCCTTTCATTTTCTTTTCCACAATATCAGACTTCAGAAATCATTGGAATCGCCAGTACAGAATGTTCCATTCATTCACTGCCAATCTGGAATTCATCTGAATCTGCACTCCAGGTAGGCTTTCATTACACCACTTATGAATGTCCAAGTAACACAATGCTGGTTTTCAGCGGTCTGTTCACACTCTAAGCCCTGCTTTTTACTGGGTATCCACACAACTGTGGTCAGCTCTTCATTTTCATGTCCAAACAATCCAGACTTGAGAAATCATTGCAATCTCCAGTACAGAATGTTCCATTCATTCACTGCGAATCTGGAATTCAACTGAATCTCCACTACCTGCAGATTTATCTTACACCACTTGTGAATGTCCAAGTAAAACAATGCTGGTTTTCAGAGGCCTGTTCATGTTCGCAGTCGTGCTGTTCAATTGGCTATCCACTCAACCTGTTTTGCTCCTCATTTTCCTGTGCACACAACCCAGCCTTCAGAAATCATTGTAATCTCCACTACAGGATGTTCCATTCATTCACTGGGAATCTGGAATTCATCTGAATCTGCACTCCACGCAGGCTTTCGTTACACCACTGCTGAAAGTCGAAGTAATGCAATACTGGTTTTCAGTGGTCTGTTCACATTCGAAGCCGAGGCTTTTTACAGGCTATCCACTCAACACTGGTCAGCTCTTCATTTTCGTGTCCCCACAATCCAGATTTCAGAAATCATTGCAATCTCCACTACAGAATGTTCCATTCATTCACTGCGAGTCTGGAGTTTATCTGATTCTCCACTCCCGCCTGGTTAACATTACACCACTTGTGAATGTCCAAGTAAGCCAATGCTGGTTTTCAGAGGCCTGTTCATACTCGCAGCCGTGCTGTTTAATTGACAATTCACTCCACCCTGTTCAGCTCTTCATTGTCCCACCACACTACCAGCCTTCAGAAATCTTTGTTATCTCCACTACAGAATGTTCCATTCATTCACTGCGAATCTGGAATTCATCTGACTCTCAACTCCACGCAGGTTTTCATTACACCACTGTTGAATGTCCAAGTAACCCAATGCTGGTTTTCAGCGGCCTGTTCATATTCGCAGCCCTGCTGTTTACTTGGCTATCGATTCAAGCCTGGTCAGCTCTTCATTTTCCTGTCCACACAACACAGGCTTCAGAAATCATTGGAATCTCCTCTACAGAATGTTCCATTCATTCACTGCGAATGTGGAATTCAACTGACTCTCCACTCCATGCAGGTTTTCCTTGCACCACTGATGAATGTCCAAGTAACCCAATGCTGGTTTTCAGCTGCATGTTCACACTCGCAGCCATGCTATACAATTGGCTTTCCACTAAATCCTGATTAGTTCTTGATTTTCCTTCCACACGACCCAGCCTTCAGAAATCGTTGGAATCTCCACTAGAGAATGTTCCATTCATTCACTGCGAATCTGGAATTCCTCTGAACCTCCACTCCCGGCAGGTTTTCGTTACACCACTGTTGAATGTCCAAGTAACCCAATGTTTTAAGTGTTTTCTTCACAAGCGCAGTGGTGCTGTTCAATTGGCTATCCACTCAACCCTGGCCAGCTCTACATTTTCCTGTCCACACCACAGAGACTGGAGAAATCATTGTTATCTCCACTACAGAATGTTCCATTCATTCACAGCGAATCTGGAATTCATCTGAATCTCCACTCCCGGCAGGTTTTCGTGACACCACTGGTAAATATCCAAGTAAGCCAATGCTGGTTTTAAGTGGCCTGCTCATACTCTCAGCCGTGCTGTTCAATTTGCTATCCACTCAACCCTCTTCAGCTCCATTTTCCTGTCCACATAACCCAAACTTCAGAAACAATTGGTATCTCCTCCACAGAATGTTCCATTCATTGACGGCAAATCTGAAATTCATCTAATTCTCAACTCCCGTCAGGTTTTCGTTACACCACTTGTGAATGTCCAATTAAGCCAAAGCTGGTTTTCAGTGGCCTGTTCTTACTACGAGACGTGCTGTTCATTTGGCTATCCATTCCACCCTGTTCAGCTCTACATTTTCGTGTCCACAAAACCCAGCCTTCAGAAATCATTGGAATCACCACTAGAGAATGTTCCATTCATTCACTGCGAATCTGGAATTCATCTGAATCTCCACTCCCGGCAGGTTTTCATTGCACCACTGCTGAATGTTCAAGTAACGCAATGATGGTTTTCAGCGGTCTATTCACACTCGAACCCGTGCTGTTCACGGTCTAGCGACTCAACACTGGTGAGTTCTTCTTTTTCCAGTTCAGACAATACAAACCTCAGAAACCATTGCAATCTACACTACAGAATGTTTCATTCATTCACGCGAATCTTGAATTCATCTTGTTCTCCACTCCCAGCAGGTTTTCGTTTCGCCACTGGTGAATGTCCAAGCAACCCAAGGCTGGTTTCAGCTGCGTGTTGACACTCGCAGCCGTGCTGTTCAATTGGCTATCCAGTGAACGCTGGTTAGCTCTTGATTTTCCTTCCACACACCGAGCCTTCAGAAATCATTCTTATCTCCACTTCAGAATGTTCCATTCGTTCCCTGCGAATCTGGAATTCCTCTGACTCTCCACACCAGGCAGATTTTCCTAACAACACTGGTGAATGACCAGGTAATCCAATGCTGGTTTTCAGCGGCTGTTCACACTCACAGCCTTGCTGTTCAATTGGCAATCCAGTCAAACCTAGTCAGCTCTTCATTTTCCTGTCCACACAACCCAGCGTTCAGAAATCATTGGAATCTCTACTACAGAAATTTCCATTCATTCACTGTGAATCTGGAAATACTCTGAATCTGCATTCCAGGAAGGCTTTCGTTACACCACTGATGAATGTCCAAGTAATGCAATGCTGCTTCTTAGTGGTCTGTTCACACTCGAAACCGTGCTGTTCATTGGCTATCCACTCAATATCGGTCAGCTCTTCAATATCCTGTCCAGACTATCCAGATTCCTAAATGTTGGCAATCACCACTACAGAATGTTCCATTCAATCACGCGAATCTGGAATTCATCAGAGTCTCCACTCCTGGAAGGTTTTCGTGACACCACTGGTAAATGTCCAAGGAAGACAATGCTGGTTTTAAGCCGCCTGCTAACACACTCAGCCGTGCTGTTCAATTTGCTATCCACCCAACCCTATTCAGCTCTACATTTTCCTGTCCTCATAACCCAACCTTCAGAAATAATTGGTATCTCCTCCACAGAATGTTCCGTTCATTCACTGCGAATCTTAAATTCATCTGACTCTCAACTCCCGGCGGGTTATCGTTACACCACTTGTGAATGTCCAAGTAAGCCAATGCTGGTTTTCAGTGGCCTGTTCATACTAAGAGACGTGCTGTTCATTTGGCTATCCACTCCACCCTGTTCGGCTCTACATTCTCGTGTCCACAAAACCCAGCCTTCAGAAATCATTGGAATCACCACTAGAGAATGTTCCATTCATTCACTGCGAATCTGGAATTCCTCTGAACCTCCACTCCTGGCAGGTTTTCGTTACGCCACTGGTGAATGTCCAAGTAACTCAATACTGGTTTTCAGAGGCATGTTCAACTCGCAGAAGTGCTGTTCAATGGGCTATCCACTCAATATTGGTCAGCTCTTCATTTTCCTCTCCACACAAACCAGCCTTCAGAAATCATTGGGCTCTCCACTACAGACTGTTCCATTCATTCACTGCGATTCTGCAATTCATCTGACTCTCCGCTCCAGGCAGGTTTTCATTACAGCACTGGTGAATGACCAAGTAATCCAATGCTGGTTTTCAGCCGCCTTTTCACACTCGCAGTGTGCTGTTCAATTGTCTATCCACTCAAACCTGGTCAGCCTTTCATTTTCTTTTCCACAATATCAGACTTCAGAAATCATTGGAATCGCCAGTACAGAATGTTCCATTCATTCACTGCCAATCTGGAATTCATCTGAATCTGCACTCCAGGTAGGCTTTCATTACACCACTTATGAATGTCCAAGTAACACAATGCTGGTTTTCAGCGGTCTGTTCACACTCTAAGCCCTGCTTTTTACTGGGTATCCACACAACTGTGGTCAGCTCTTCATTTTCATGTCCAAACAATCCAGACTTGAGAAATCATTGCAATCTCCAGTACAGAATGTTCCATTCATTCACTGCGAATCTGGAATTCAACTGAATCTCCACTACCTGCAGATTTATTTTACACCACTTGTGAATGTCCAAGTAAAACAATGCTGGTTTTCAGAGGCCTGTTCATGTTCGCAGTCGTGCTGTTCAATTGGCTATCCACTCAACCTGTTTTGCTCCTCATTTTCCTGTGCACACAACCCAGCCTTCAGAAATCATTGTAATCTCCACTACAGGATGTTCCATTCATTCACTGGGAATCTGGAATTCATCTGAATCTGCACTCCACGCAGGCTTTCGTTACACCACTGCTGAAAGTCGAAGTAATGCAATACTGGTTTTCAGTGGTCTGTTCACATTCGAAGCCGAGGCTTTTTACAGGCTATCCACTCAACACTGGTCAGCTCTTCATTTTCGTGTCCCCACAATCCAGATTTCAGAAATCATTGCAATCTCCACTACAGAATGTTCCATTCATTCACTGCGAGTCTGGAGTTTATCTGATTCTCCACTCCCGCCTGGTTAACATTACACCACTTGTGAATGTCCAAGTAAGCCAATGCTGGTTTTCAGAGGCCTGTTCATACTCGCAGCCGTGCTGTTTAATTGACAATTCACTCCACCCTGTTCAGCTCTTCATTGTCCCACCACACTACCAGCCTTCAGAAATCTTTGTTATCTCCACTACAGAATGTTCCATTCATTCACTGCGAATCTGGAATTCATCTGACTCTCAACTCCACGCAGGTTTTCATTACACCACTGTTGAATGTCCAAGTAACCCAATGCTGGTTTTCAGCGGCCTGTTCATATTCGCAGCCCTGCTGTTTACTTGGCTATCGATTCAAGCCTGGTCAGCTCTTCATTTTCCTGTCCACACAACACAGGCTTCAGAAATCATTGGAATCTCCTCTACAGAATGTTCCATTCATTCACTGCGAATGTGGAATTCAACTGACTCTCCACTCCATGCAGGTTTTCCTTGCACCACTGATGAATGTCCAAGTAACCCAATGCTGGTTTTCAGCTGCATGTTCACACTCGCAGCCATGCTATACAATTGGCTTTCCACTAAATCCTGATTAGTTCTTGATTTTCCTTCCACACGACCCAGCCTTCAGAAATCGTTGGAATCGCCACTAGAGAATGTTCCATTCATTCACTGCGAATCTGGAATTCCTCTGAACCTCCACTCCCGGCAGGTTTTCGTTACACCACTGTTGAATGTCCAAGTAACCCAATGTTTTAAGTGTTTTCTTCACAAGCGCAGTGGTGCTGTTCAATTGGCTATCCACTCAACCCTGGCCAGCTCTACATTTTCCTGTCCACACCACAGAGACTGGAGAAATCATTGTTATCTCCACTACAGAATGTTCCATTCATTCACAGCGAATCTGGAATTCATCTGAATCTCCACTCCCGGCAGGTTTTCGTGACACCACTGGTAAATATCCAAGTAAGCCAATGCTGGTTTTAAGTGGCCTGCTCATACTCTCAGCCGTGCTGTTCAATTTGCTATCCACTCAACCCTCTTCAGCTCCATTTTCCTGTCCACATAACCCAAACTTCAGAAACAATTGGTATCTCCTCCACAGAATGTTCCATTCATTGACGGCAAATCTGAAATTCATCTAATTCTCAACTCCCGTCAGGTTTTCGTTACACCACTTGTGAATGTCCAATTAAGCCAAAGCTGGTTTTCAGTGGCCTGTTCTTACTACGAGACGTGCTGTTCATTTGGCTATCCATTCCACCCTGTTCAGCTCTACATTTTCGTGTCCACAAAACCCAGCCTTCAGAAATCATTGGAATCACCACTAGAGAATGTTCCATTCATTCACTGCGAATCTGGAATTCATCTGAATCTCCACTCCCGGCAGGTTTTCATTGCACCACTGCTGAATGTTCAAGTAACGCAATGATGGTTTTCAGCGGTCTATTCACACTCGAACCCGTGCTGTTCACGGTCTAGCGACTCAACACTGGTGAGTTCTTCTTTTTCCAGTTCAGACAATACAAACCTCAGAAACCATTGCAATCTACACTACAGAATGTTTCATTCATTCAGGCGAATCTTGAATTCATCTTGTTCTCCACTCCCAGCAGGTTTTCGTTTCACCACTGGTGAATGTCCAAGCAACCCAAGGCTGGTTTCAGCTGCGTGTTAACACTCGCAGCCGTGCTGTTCAATTGGCTATCCAGTGAACGCTGGTTAGCTCTTGATTTTCCTTCCACACACCGAGCCTTCAGAAATCATTCTTATCTCCACTTCAGAATGTTCCATTCATTCCCTGCGAATCTGGAATTCCTCTGACTCTCCACACCAGGCAGATTTTCCTAACAACACTGGTGAATGACCAGGTAATCCAATGCTGGTTTTCAGCGGCTGTTCACACTCACAGCCTTGCTGTTCAATTGGCAATCCAGACAAACCTAGTCAGCTCTTCATTTTCCTGTCCACACAACCCAGCGTTCAGAAATCATTGGAATCTCTACTACAGAAATTTCCATTCATTCACTGTGAATCTGGAAATACTCTGAATCTGCATTCCAGGAAGGCTTTCCTTACACCACTGATGAATGTCCAAGTAATGCAATGCTGCTTCTTAGTGGTCTGTTCACACTCGAAACCGTGCTGTTCATTGGCTATCCACTCAATATCGGTCAGCTCTTCAATATCCTGTCCAGACTATCCAGATTCCTAAATGTTGGCAATCACCACTACAGAATGTTCCATTCAATCACGCGAATCTGGAATTCATCAGAGTCTCCACTCCTGGAAGGTTTTCGTGACACCACTGGTAAATGTCCAAGGAAGACAATGCTGGTTTTAAGCCGCCTGCTAACACACTCAGCCGTGCTGTTCAATTTGCTATCCACCCAACCCTATTCAGCTCTACATTTTCCTGTCCTCATAACCCAACCTTCAGAAATAATTGGTATCTCCTCCACAGAATGTTCCGTTCATTCACTGCGAATCTTAAATTCATCTGACTCTCAACTCCCGGCGGGTTATCGTTACACCACTTGTGAATGTCCAAGTAAGCCAATGCTGGTTTTCAGTGGCCTGTTCATACTAAGAGACGTGCTGTTCATTTGGCTATCCACTCCACCCTGTTCGGCTCTACATTCTCGTGTCCACAAAACCCAGCCTTCAGAAATCATTGGAATCACCACTAGAGAATGTTCCATTCATTCACTGCGAATCTGGAATTCCTCTGAACCTCCACTCCTGGCAGGTTTTCGTTACGCCACTGGTGAATGTCCAAGTAACTCAATACTGGTTTTCAGAGGCATGTTCAACTCGCAGAAGTGCTGTTCAATGGGCTATCCACTCAATATTGGTCAGCTCTTCATTTTCCTCTCCACACAAACCAGCCTTCAGAAATCATTGGGCTCTCCACTACAGACTGTTCCATTCATTCACTGCGATTCTGCAATTCATCTGACTCTCCGCTCCAGGCAGGTTTTCATTACAGCACTGGTGAATGACCAAGTAATCCAATGCTGGTTTTCAGCCGCCTTTTCACACTCGCAGTGTGCTGTTCAATTGTCTATCCACTCAAACCTGGTCAGCCTTTCATTTTCTTTTCCACAATATCAGACTTCAGAAATCATTGGAATCGCCAGTACAGAATGTTCCATTCATTCACTGCCAATCTGGAATTCATCTGAATCTGCACTCCAGGTAGGCTTTCATTACACCACTTATGAATGTCCAAGTAACACAATGCTGGTTTTCAGCGGTCTGTTCACACTCTAAGCCCTGCTTTTTACTGGGTATCCACACAACTGTGGTCAGCTCTTCATTTTCATGTCCAAACAATCCAGACTTGAGAAATCATTGCAATCTCCAGTACAGAATGTTCCATTCATTCACTGCGAATCTGGAATTCAACTGAATCTCCACTACCTGCAGATTTATCTTACACCACTTGTGAATGTCCAAGTAAAACAATGCTGGTTTTCAGAGGCCTGTTCATGTTCGCAGTCGTGCTGTTCAATTGGCTATCCACTCAACCTGTTTTGCTCCTCATTTTCCTGTGCACACAACCCAGCCTTCAGAAATCATTGTAATCTCCACTACAGGATGTTCCATTCATTCACTGGGAATCTGGAATTCATCTGAATCTGCACTCCACGCAGGCTTTCGTTACACCACTGCTGAAAGTCGAAGTAATGCAATACTGGTTTTCAGTGGTCTGTTCACATTCGAAGCCGAGGCTTTTTACAGGCTATCCACTCAACACTGGTCAGCTCTTCATTTTCGTGTCCCCACAATCCAGATTTCAGAAATCATTGCAATCTCCACTACAGAATGTTCCATTCATTCACTGCGAGTCTGGAGTTTATCTGATTCTCCACTCCCGCCTGGTTAACATTACACCACTTGTGAATGTCCAAGTAAGCCAATGCTGGTTTTCAGAGGCCTGTTCATACTCGCAGCCGTGCTGTTTAATTGACAATTCACTCCACCCTGTTCAGCTCTTCATTGTCCCACCACACTACCAGCCTTCAGAAATCTTTGTTATCTCCACTACAGAATGTTCCATTCATTCACTGCGAATCTGGAATTCATCTGACTCTCAACTCCACGCAGGTTTTCATTACACCACTGTTGAATGTCCAAGTAACCCAATGCTGGTTTTCAGCGGCCTGTTCATATTCGCAGCCGGGCTGTTTACTTGGCTATCGATTCAAGCCTGGTCAGCTCTTCATTTTCCTGTCCACACAACACAGGCTTCAGAAATCATTGGAATCTCCTCTACAGAATGTTCCATTCATTCACTGCGAATGTGGAATTCAACTGACTCTCCACTCCATGCAGGTTTTCCTTACACCACTGATGAATGTCCAAGTAACCCAATGCTGGTTTTCAGCTGCATGTTCACACTCGCAGCCATGCTATACAATTGGCTTTCCACTAAATCCTGATTAGTTCTTGATTTTCCTTCCACACGACCCAGCCTTCAGAAATCGTTGGAATCTCCACTAGAGAATGTTCCATTCATTCACTGCGAATCTGGAATTCCTCTGAACCTCCACTCCCGGCAGGTTTTCGTTACACCACTGTTGAATGTCCAAGTAACCCAATGTTTTAAGTGTTTTCTTCACAAGCGCAGTGGTGCTGTTCAATTGGCTATCCACTCAACCCTGGCCAGCTCTACATTTTCCTGTCCACACCACAGAGACTGGAGAAATCATTGTTATCTCCACTACAGAATGTTCCATTCATTCACAGCGAATCTGGAATTCATCTGAATCTCCACTCCCGGCAGGTTTTCGTGACACCACTGGTAAATATCCAAGTAAGCCAATGCTGGTTTTAAGTGGCCTGCTCATACTCTCAGCCGTGCTGTTCAATTTGCTATCCACTCAACCCTCTTCAGCTCCATTTTCCTGTCCACATAACCCAAACTTCAGAAACAATTGGTATCTCCTCCACAGAATGTTCCATTCATTGACGGCAAATCTGAAATTCATCTAATTCTCAACTCCCGTCAGGTTTTCGTTACACCACTTGTGAATGTCCAATTAAGCCAAAGCTGGTTTTCAGTGGCCTGTTCTTACTACGAGACGTGCTGTTCATTTGGCTATCCATTCCACCCTGTTCAGCTCTACATTTTCGTGTCCACAAAACCCAGCCTTCAGAAATCATTGGAATCACCACTAGAGAATGTTCCATTCATTCACTGCGAATCTGGAATTCATCTGAATCTCCACTCCCGGCAGGTTTTCATTGCACCACTGCTGAATGTTCAAGTAACGCAATGATGGTTTTCAGCGGTCTATTCACACTCGAACCCGTGCTGTTCACGGTCTAGCGACTCAACACTGGTGAGTTCTTCTTTTTCCAGTTCAGACAATACAAACCTCAGAAACCATTGCAATCTACACTACAGAATGTTTCATTCATTCAGGCGAATCTTGAATTCATCTTGTTCTCCACTCCCAGCAGGTTTTCGTTTCACCACTGGTGAATGTCCAAGCAACCCAAGGCTGGTTTCAGCTGCGTGTTAACACTCGCAGCCGTGCTGTTCAATTGGCTATCCAGTGAACGCTGGTTAGCTCTTGATTTTCCTTCCACACACCGAGCCTTCAGAAATCATTCTTATCTCCACTTCAGAATGTTCCATTCGTTCCCTGCGAATCTGGAATTCCTCTGACTCTCCACACCAGGCAGATTTTCCTAACAACACTGGTGAATGACCAGGTAATCCAATGCTGGTTTTCAGCGGCTGTTCACACTCACAGCCTTGCTGTTCAATTGGCAATCCAGTCAAACCTAGTCAGCTCTTCATTTTCCTGTCCACACAACCCAGCGTTCAGAAATCATTGGAATCTCTACTACAGAAATTTCCATTCATTCACTGTGAATCTGGAAATACTCTGAATCTGCATTCCAGGAAGGCTTTCGTTACACCACTGATGAATGTCCAAGTAATGCAATGCTGCTTCTTAGTGGTCTGTTCACACTCGAAACCGTGCTGTTCATTGGCTATCCACTCAATATCGGTCAGCTCTTCAATATCCTGTCCAGACTATCCAGATTCCTAAATGTTGGCAATCACCACTACAGAATGTTCCATTCAATCACGCGAATCTGGAATTCATCAGAGTCTCCACTCCTGGAAGGTTTTCGTGACACCACTGGTAAATGTCCAAGGAAGACAATGCTGGTTTTAAGCCGCCTGCTAACACACTCAGCCGTGCTGTTCAATTTGCTATCCACCCAACCCTATTCAGCTCTACATTTTCCTGTCCTCATAACCCAACCTTCAGAAATAATTGGTATCTCCTCCACAGAATGTTCCGTTCATTCACTGCGAATCTTAAATTCATCTGACTCTCAACTCCCGGCGGGTTATCGTTACACCACTTGTGAATGTCCAAGTAAGCCAATGCTGGTTTTCAGTGGCCTGTTCATACTAAGAGACGTGCTGTTCATTTGGCTATCCACTCCACCCTGTTCAGCTCTACATTCTCGTGTCCACAAAACCCAGCCTTCAGAAATCATTGGAATCACCACTAGAGAATGTTCCATTCATTCACTGCGAATCTGGAATTCCTCTGAACCTCCACTCCTGGCAGGTTTTCGTTACGCCACTGGTGAATGTCCAAGTAACTCAATACTGGTTTTCAGAGGCATGTTCAACTCGCAGAAGTGCTGTTCAATGGGCTATCCACTCAATATTGGTCAGCTCTTCATTTTCCTCTCCACACAAACCAGCCTTCAGAAATCATTGGGCTCTCCACTACAGACTGTTCCATTCATTCACTGCGATTCTGCAATTCATCTGACTCTCCGCTCCAGGCAGATTTTCATTACAGCACTGGTGAATGACCAAGTAATCCAATGCTGGTTTTCAGCCGCCTTTTCACACTCGCAGTGTGCTGTTCAATTGTCTATCCACTCAAACCTGGTCAGCCTTTCATTTTCTTTTCCACAATATCAGACTTCAGAAATCATTGGAATCGCCAGTACAGAATGTTCCATTCATTCACTGCCAATCTGGAATTCATCTGAATCTGCACTCCAGGTAGGCTTTCATTACACCACTTATGAATGTCCAAGTAACACAATGCTGGTTTTCAGCGGTCTGTTCACACTCTAAGCCCTGCTTTTTACTGGGTATCCACACAACTGTGGTCAGCTCTTCATTTTCATGTCCAAACAATCCAGACTTGAGAAATCATTGCAATCTCCAGTACAGAATGTTCCATTCATTCACTGCGAATCTGGAATTCAACTGAATCTCCACTACCTGCAGATTTATCTTACACCACTTGTGAATGTCCAAGTAAAACAATGCTGGTTTTCAGAGGCCTGTTCATGTTCGCAGTCGTGCTGTTCAATTGGCTATCCACTCAACCTGTTTTGCTCCTCATTTTCCTGTGCACACAACCCAGCCTTCAGAAATCATTGTAATCTCCACTACAGGATGTTCCATTCATTCACTGGGAATCTGGAATTCATCTGAATCTGCACTTCACGCAGGCTTTCGTTACACCACTGCTGAAAGTCGAAGTAATGCAATACTGGTTTTCAGTGGTCTGTTCACATTCGAAGCTGAGGCTTTTTACAGGCTATCCACTCAACACTGGTCAGCTCTTCATTTTCGTGTCCCCACAATCCAGATTTCAGAAATCATTGCAATCTCCACTACAGAATGTTCCATTCATTCACTGCGAGTCTGGAGTTTATCTGATTCTCCACTCCCGCCTGGTTAACAGTACACCACTTGTGAATGTCCAAGTAAGCCAATGCTGGTTTTCAGAGGCCTGTTCATACTCACAGCCGTGCTGTTTAATTGACAATTCACTCCACCCTGTTCAGCTCTTCATTGTCCCACCACACTACCAGCCTTCAGAAATCTTTGTTATCTCCACTACAGAATGTTCCATTCATTCACTGCGATTCTGGAATTCATCTGAATCTCAACTCCACGCAGGTTTTCATTACACCACTGTTGAATGTCCAAGTAACCCAATGCTGGTTTTCAGCGGCCTGTTCATATTCGCAGCCCTGCTGTTTACTTGGCTATCGATTCAAGCCTGGTCAGCTCTTCATTTTCCTGTCCACACAACACAGGCTTCAGAAATCATTGGAATCTCCTCTACAGAATGTTCCATTCATTCACTGCGAATGTGGAATTCAACTGACTCTCCACTCCATGCAGGTTTTCCTTACACCACTGATGAATGTCCAAGTAACCCAATGCTGGTTTTCAGCTGCATGTTCACACTCGCAGCCATGCTATACAATTGGCTTTCCACTAAATCCTGATTAGTTCTTGATTTTCCTTCCACACGACCCAGCCTTCAGAAATCATTGGAATCTCCACTAGAGAATGTTCCATTCATTCACTGCGAATCTGGAATTCCTCTGAACCACCACTCCCGGCAGGTTTTCGTTACACCACTGTTGAATGTCCAAGTAACCCAATGTTTTAAGTGTTTTCTTCACAAGCGCAGTGGTGCTGTTCAATTGGCTATCCACTCAACCCTGGCCAGCTCTACATTTTCCTGTCCACACCACAGAGACTGGAGAAATCATTGTTATCTCCACTACAGAATGTTCCATTCATTCACAGCGAATCTGGAATTCATCTGAATCTCCACTCCCGGCAGGTTTTCGTGACACCACTGGTAAATATCCAAGTAAGCCAATGCTGGTTTTAAGTGGCCTGCTCATACTCTCAGCCGTGCTGTTCAATTTGCTATCCACTCAACCCTCTTCAGCTCCATTTTCCTGTCCACATAACCCAAACTTCAGAAACAATTGGTATCTCCTCCACAGAATGTTCCATTCATTGACGGCAAATCTGAAATTCATCTAATTCTCAACTCCCGTCAGGTTTTCGTTACACCACTTGTGAATGTCCAATTAAGCCAAAGCTGGTTTTCAGTGGCCTGTTCTTACTACGAGACGTGCTGTTCATTTGGCTATCCATTCCACCCTGTTCAGCTCTACATTTTCGTGTCCACAAAACCCAGCCTTCAGAAATCATTGGAATCACCACTAGAGAATGTTCCATTCATTCACTGCGAATCTGGAATTCATCTGAATCTCCACTCCCGGCAGGTTTTCATTGCACCACTGCTGAATGTTCAAGTAACGCAATGATGGTTTTCAGCGGTCTATTCACACTCGAACCCGTGCTGTTCACGGTCTAGCGACTCAACACTGGTGAGTTCTTCTTTTTCCAGTTCAGACAATACAAACCTCAGAAACCATTGCAATCTACACTACAGAATGTTTCATTCATTCAGGCGAATCTTGAATTCATCTTGTTCTCCACTCCCAGCAGGTTTTCGTTTCACCACTGGTGAATGTCCAAGCAACCCAAGGCTGGTTTCAGCTGCGTGTTAACACTCGCAGCCGTGCTGTTCAATTGGCTATCCAGTGAACGCTGGTTAGCTCTTGATTTTCCTTCCACACACCGAGCCTTCAGAAATCATTCTTATCTCCACTTCAGAATGTTCCATTCGTTCCCTGCGAATCTGGAATTCCTCTGACTCTCCACACCAGGCAGATTTTCCTAACAACACTGGTGAATGACCAGGTAATCCAATGCTGGTTTTCAGCGGCTGTTCACACTCACAGCCTTGCTGTTCAGTTGGCAATCCAGTCAAACCTAGTCAGCTCTTCATTTTCCTGTCCACACAACCCAGCGTTCAGAAATCATTGGAATCTCTACTACAGAAATTTCCATTCATTCACTGTGAATCTGGAAATAATCTGAATCTGCATTCCAGGAAGGCTTTCGTTACACCACTGATGAATGTCCAAGTAATGCAATGCTGCTTCTTAGTGGTCTGTTCACACTCGAAACCGTGCTGTTCATTGGCTATCCACTCAATATCGGTCAGCTCTTCAATATCCTGTCCAGACTATCCAGATTCCTAAATGTTGGCAATCACCACTACAGAATGTTCCATTCAATCACGCGAATCTGGAATTCATCAGAGTCTCCACTCCTGGAAGGTTTTCGTGACACCACTGGTAAATGTCCAAGGAAGACAATGCTGGTTTTAAGCCGCCTGCTAACACACTCAGCCGTGCTGTTCAATTTGCTATCCACCCAACCCTATTCAGCTCTACATTTTCCTGTCCTCATAACCCAACCTTCAGAAATAATTGGTATCTCCTCCACAGAATGTTCCGTTCATTCACTGCGAATCTTAAATTCATCTGACTCTCAACTCCCGGCGGGTTATCGTTACACCACTTGTGAATGTCCAAGTAAGCCAATGCTGGTTTTCAGTGGCCTGTTCATACTAAGAGACGTGCTGTTCATTTGGCTATCCACTCCACCCTGTTCAGCTCTACATTCTCGTGTCCACAAAACCCAGCCTTCAGAAATCATTGGAATCACCACTAGAGAATGTTCCATTCATTCACTGCGAATCTGGAATTCCTCTGAACCTCCACTCCTGGCAGGTTTTCGTTACGCCACTGGTGAATGTCCAAGTAACTCAATACTGGTTTTCAGAGGCATGTTCAACTCGCAGAAGTGCTGTTCAATGGGCTATCCACTCAATATTGGTCAGCTCTTCATTTTCCTCTCCACACAAACCAGCCTTCAGAAATCATTGGGCTCTCCACTACAGACTGTTCCATTCATTCACTGCGATTCTGCAATTCATCTGACTCTCCGCTCCAGGCAGGTTTTCATTACAGCACTGGTGAATGACCAAGTAATCCAATGCTGGTTTTCAGCCGCCTTTTCACACTCGCAGTGTGCTGTTCAATTGTCTATCCACTCAAACCTGGTCAGCCTTTCATTTTCTTTTCCACAATATCAGACTTCAGAAATCATTGGAATCGCCAGTACAGAATGTTCCATTCATTCACTGCCAATCTGGAATTCATCTGAATCTGCACTCCAGGTAGGCTTTCATTACACCACTTATGAATGTCCAAGTAACACAATGCTGGTTTTCAGCGGTCTGTTCACACTCTAAGCCCTGCTTTTTACTGGGTATCCACACAACTGTGGTCAGCTCTTCATTTTCATGTCCAAACAATCCAGACTTGAGAAATCATTGCAATCTCCAGTACAGAATGTTCCATTCATTCACTGCGAATCTGGAATTCAACTGAATCTCCACTACCTGCAGATTTATCTTACACCACTTGTGAATGTCCAAGTAAAACAATGCTGGTTTTCAGAGGCCTGTTCATGTTCGCAGTCGTGCTGTTCAATTGGCTATCCACTCAACCTGTTTTGCTCCTCATTTTCCTGTGCACACAACCCAGCCTTCAGAAATCATTGTAATCTCCACTACAGGATGTTCCATTCATTCACTGGGAATCTGGAATTCATCTGAATCTGCACTCCACGCAGGCTTTCGTTACACCACTGCTGAAAGTCGAAGTAATGCAATACTGGTTTTCAGTGGTCTGTTCACATTCGAAGCCGAGGCTTTTTACAGGCTATCCACTCAACACTGGTCAGCTCTTCATTTTCGTGTCCCCACAATCCAGATTTCAGAAATCATTGCAATCTCCACTACAGAGTGTTCCATTCATTCACTGCGAGTCTGGAGTTTATCTGATTCTCCACTCCCGCCTGGTTAACATTACACCACTTGTGAATGTCCAAGTAAGCCAATGCTGGTTTTCAGAGGCCTGTTCATACTCGCAGCCGTGCTGTTTAATTGACAATTCACTCCACCCTGTTCAGCTCTTCATTGTCCCACCACACTACCAGCCTTCAGAAATCTTTGTTATCTCCACTACAGAATGTTCCATTCATTCACTGCGAATCTGGAATTCATCTGACTCTCAACTCCACGCAGGTTTTCATTACACCACTGTTGAATGTCCAAGTAACCCAATGCTGGTTTTCAGCGGCCTGTTCATATTCGCAGCCCTGCTGTTTACTTGGCTATCGATTCAAGCCTGGTCAGCTCTTCATTTTCCTGTCCACACAACACAGGCTTCAGAAATCATTGGAATCTCCTCTACAGAATGTTCCATTCATTCACTGCGAATGTGGAATTCAACTGACTCTCCACTCCATGCAGGTTTTCCTTACACCACTGATGAATGTCCAAGTAACCCAATGCTGGTTTTCAGCTGCATGTTCACACTCGCAGCCATGCTATACAATTGGCTTTCCACTAAATCCTGATTAGTTCTTGATTTTCCTTCCACACGACCCAGCCTTCAGAAATCGTTGGAATCTCCACTAGAGAATGTTCCATTCATTCACTGCGAATCTGGAATTCCTCTGAACCTCCACTCCCGGCAGGTTTTCGTTACACCACTGTTGAATGTCCAAGTAACCCAATGTTTTAAGTGTTTTCTTCACAAGCGCAGTGGTGCTGTTCAATTGGCTATCCACTCAACCCTGGCCAGCTCTACATTTTCCTGTCCACACCACAGAGACTGGAGAAATCATTGTTATCTCCACTACAGAATGTTCCATTCATTCACAGCGAATCTGGAATTCATCTGAATCTCCACTCCCGGCAGGTTTTCGTGACACCACTGGTAAATATCCAAGTAAGCCAATGCTGGTTTTAAGTGGCCTGCTCATACTCTCAGCCGTGCTGTTCAATTTGCTATCCACTCAACCCTCTTCAGCTCCATTTTCCTGTCCACATAACCCAAACTTCAGAAACAATTGGTATCTCCTCCACAGAATGTTCCATTCATTGACGGCAAATCTGAAATTCATCTAATTCTCAACTCCCGTCAGGTTTTCGTTACACCACTTGTGAATGTCCAATTAAGCCAAAGCTGGTTTTCAGTGGCCTGTTCTTACTACGAGACGTGCTGTTCATTTGGCTATCCATTCCACCCTGTTCAGCTCTACATTTTCGTGTCCACAAAACCCAGCCTTCAGAAATCATTGGAATCACCACTAGAGAATGTTCCATTCATTCACTGCGAATCTGGAATTCATCTGAATCTCCACTCCCGGCAGGTTTTCATTGCACCACTGCTGAATGTTCAAGTAACGCAATGATGGTTTTCAGCGGTCTATTCACACTCGAACCCGTGCTGTTCACGGTCTAGCGACTCAACACTGGTGAGTTCTTCTTTTTCCAGTTCAGACAATACAAACCTCAGAAACCATTGCAATCTACACTACAGAATGTTTCATTCATTCAGGCGAATCTTGAATTCATCTTGTTCTCCACTCCCAGCAGGTTTTCGTTTCACCACTGGTGAATGTCCAAGCAACCCAAGGCTGGTTTCAGCTGCGTGTTAACACTCGCAGCCGTGCTGTTCAATTGGCTATCCAGTGAACGCTGGTTAGCTCTTGATTTTCCTTCCACACACCGAGCCTTCAGAAATCATTCTTATCTCCACTTCAGAATGTTCCATTCGTTCCCTGCGAATCTGGAATTCCTCTGACTCTCCACACCAGGCAGATTTTCCTAACAACACTGGTGAATGACCAGGTAATCCAATGCTGGTTTTCAGCGGCTGTTCACACTCACAGCCTTGCTGTTCAATTGGCAATCCAGTCAAACCTAGTCAGCTCTTCATTTTCCTGTCCACACAACCCAGCGTTCAGAAATCATTGGAATCTCTACTACAGAAATTTCCATTCATTCACTGTGAATCTGGAAATACTCTGAATCTGCATTCCAGGAAGGCTTTCGTTACACCACTGATGAATGTCCAAGTAATGCAATGCTGCTTCTTAGTGGTCTGTTCACACTCGAAACCGTGCTGTTCATTGGCTATCCACTCAATATCGGTCAGCTCTTCAATATCCTGTCCAGACTATCCAGATTCCTAAATGTTGGCAATCACCACTACAGAATGTTCCATTCAATCACGCGAATCTGGAATTCATCAGAGTCTCCACTCCTGGAAGGTTTTCGTGACACCACTGGTAAATGTCCAAGGAAGACAATGCTGGTTTTAAGCCGCCTGCTAACACACTCAGCCGTGCTGTTCAATTTGCTATCCACCCAACCCTATTCAGCTCTACATTTTCCTGTCCTCATAACCCAACCTTCAGAAATAATTGGTATCTCCTCCACAGAATGTTCCGTTCATTCACTGCGAATCTTAAATTCATCTGACTCTCAACTCCCGGCGGGTTATCGTTACACCACTTGTGAATGTCCAAGTAAGCCAATGCTGGTTTTCAGTGGCCTGTTCATACTAAGAGACGTGCTGTTCATTTGGCTATCCACTCCACCCTGTTCAGCTCTACATTTTCGTGTCCACAAAACCCAGCCTTCAGAAATCATTGGAATCACCACTAGAGAATGTTCCATTCATTCACTGCGAATCTGGAATTCCTCTGAACCTCCACTCCTGGCAGGTTTTCGTTACGCCACTGGTGAATGTCCAAGTAACTCAATACTGGTTTTCAGAGGCATGTTCAACTCGCAGAAGTGCTGTTCAATGGGCTATCCACTCAATATTGGTCAGCTCTTCATTTTCCTCTCCACACAAACCAGCCTTCAGAAATCATTGGGCTCTCCACTACAGACTGTTCCATTCATTCACTGCGATTCTGCAATTCATCTGACTCTCCGCTCCAGGCAGGTTTTCATTACAGCACTGGTGAATGACCAAGTAATCCAATGCTGGTTTTCAGCCGCCTTTTCACACTCGCAGTGTGCTGTTCAATTGTCTATCCACTCAAACCTGGTCAGCCTTTCATTTTCTTTTCCACAATATCAGACTTCAGAAATCATTGGAATCGCCAGTACAGAATGTTCCATTCATTCACTGCCAATCTGGAATTCATCTGAATCTGCACTCCAGGTAGGCTTTCATTACACCACTTATGAATGTCCAAGTAACACAATGCTGGTTTTCAGCGGTCTGTTCACACTCTAAGCCCTGCTTTTTACTGGGTATCCACACAACTGTGGTCAGCTCTTCATTTTCATGTCCAAACAATCCAGACTTGAGAAATCATTGCAATCTCCAGTACAGAATGTTCCATTCATTCACTGCGAATCTGGAATTCAACTGAATCTCCACTACCTGCAGATTTATCTTACACCACTTGTGAATGTCCAAGTAAAACAATGCTGGTTTTCAGAGGCCTGTTCATGTTCGCAGTCGTGCTGTTCAATTGGCTATCCACTCAACCTGTTTTGCTCCTCATTTTCCTGTGCACACAACCCAGCCTTCAGAAATCATTGTAATCTCCACTACAGGATGTTCCATTCATTCACTGGGAATCTGGAATTCATCTGAATCTGCACTCCACGCAGGCTTTCGTTACACCACTGCTGAAAGTCGAAGTAATGCAATACTGGTTTTCAGTGGTCTGTTCACATTCGAAGCCGAGGCTTTTTACAGGCTATCCACTCAACACTGGTCAGCTCTTCATTTTCGTGTCCCCACAATCCAGATTTCAGAAATCATTGCAATCTCCACTACAGAATGTTCCATTCATTCACTGCGAGTCTGGAGTTTATCTGATTCTCCACTCCCGCCTGGTTAACATTACACCACTTGTGAATGTCCAAGTAAGCCAATGCTGGTTTTCAGAGGCCTGTTCATACTCGCAGCCGTGCTGTTTAATTGACAATTCACTCCACCCTGTTCAGCTCTTCATTGTCCCACCACACTACCAGCCTTCAGAAATCTTTGTTATCTCCACTACAGAATGTTCCATTCATTCACTGCGAATCTGGAATTCATCTGAATCTCAACTCCATGCAGGTTTTCATTACACCACTGTTGAATGTCCAAGTAACCCAATGCTGGTTTTCAGCGGCCTGTTCATATTCGCAGCCCTGCTGTTTACTTGGCTATCGATTCAAGCCTGGTCAGCTCTTCATTTTCCTGTCCACACAACACAGGCTTCAGAAATCATTGGAATCTCCTCTACAGAATGTTCCATTCATTCACTGCGAATGTGGAATTCAACTGACTCTCCACTCCATGCAGGTTTTCCTTACACCACTGATGAATGTCCAAGTAACGCAATGCTGGTTTTCAGCTGCATGTTCACACTCGCAGCCATGCTATACAATTGGCTTTCCACTAAATCCTGATTAGTTCTTGATTTTCCTTCCACACGACCCAGCCTTCAGAAATCGTTGGAATCTCCACTAGAGAATGTTCCATTCATTCACTGCGAATCTGGAATTCCTCTGAACCTCCACTCCCGGCAGGTTTTCGTTACACCACTGTTGAATGTCCAAGTAACCCAATGTTTTAAGTGTTTTCTTCACAAGCGCAGTGGTGCTGTTCAATTGGCTATCCACTCAACCCTGGCCAGCTCTACATTTTCCTGTCCACACCACAGAGACTGGAGAAATCATTGTTATCTCCACTACAGAATGTTCCATTCATTCACAGCGAATCTGGAATTCATCTGAATCTCCACTCCCGGCAGGTTTTCGTGACACCACTGGTAAATATCCAAGTAAGCCAATGCTGGTTTTAAGTGGCCTGCTCATACTCTCAGCCGTGCTGTTCAATTTGCTATCCACTCAACCCTCTTCAGCTCCATTTTCCTGTCCACATAACCCAAACTTCAGAAACAATTGGTATCTCCTCCACAGAATGTTCCATTCATTGACGGCAAATCTGAAATTCATCTAATTCTCAACTCCCGTCAGGTTTTCGTTACACCACTTGTGAATGTCCAATTAAGCCAAAGCTGGTTTTCAGTGGCCTGTTCTTACTACGAGACGTGCTGTTCATTTGGCTATCCACTCCACCCTGTTCAGCTCTACATTTTCGTGTCCACAAAACCCAGCCTTCAGAAATCATTGGAATCACCACTAGAGAATGTTCCATTCATTCACTGCGAATCTGGAATTCATCTGAATCTGCACTCCCGGCAGGTTTTCATTGCACCACTGCTGAATGTTCAAGTAACGCAATGATGGTTTTCAGCGGTCTATTCACACTCGAACCCGTGCTGTTCACGGTCTAGCGACTCAACACTGGTGAGTTCTTCTTTTTCCAGTTCAGACAATACAAACCTCAGAAACCATTGCAATCTACACTACAGAATGTTTCATTCATTCAGGCGAATCTTGAATTCATCTTGTTCTCCACTCCCAGCAGGTTTTCGTTTCACCACTGGTGAATGTCCAAGCAACCCAAGGCTGGTTTCAGCTGCGTGTTAACACTCGCAGCCGTGCTGTTCAATTGGCTATCCAGTGAACGCTGGTTAGCTCTTGATTTTCCTTCCACACACCGAGCCTTCAGAAATCATTCTTATCTCCACTTCAGAATGTTCCATTCGTTCCCTGCGAATCTGGAATTCCTCTGACTCTCCACACCAGGCAGATTTTCCTAACAACACTGGTGAATGACCAGGTAATCCAATGCTGGTTTTCAGCGGCTGTTCACACTCACAGCCTTGCTGTTCAATTGGCAATCCAGTCAAACCTAGTCAGCTCTTCATTTTCCTGTCCACACAACCCAGCGTTCAGAAATCATTGGAATCTCTACTACAGAAATTTCCATTCATTCACTGTGAATCTGGAAATACTCTGAATCTGCATTCCAGGAAGGCTTTCGTTACACCACTGATGAATGTCCAAGTAATGCAATGCTGCTTCTTAGTGGTCTGTTCACACTCGAAACCGTGCTGTTCATTGGCTATCCACTCAATATCGGTCAGCTCTTCAATATCCTGTCCAGACTATCCAGATTCCTAAATGTTGGCAATCACCACTACAGAATGTTCCATTCAATCACGCGAATCTGGAATTCATCAGAGTCTCCACTCCTGGAAGGTTTTCGTGACACCACTGGTAAATGTCCAAGGAAGACAATGCTGGTTTTAAGCCGCCTGCTAACACACTCAGCCGTGCTGTTCAATTTGCTATCCACCCAACCCTATTCAGCTCTACATTTTCCTGTCCTCATAACCCAACCTTCAGAAATAATTGGTATCTCCTCCACAGAATGTTCCGTTCATTCACTGCGAATCTTAAATTCATCTGACTCTCAACTCCCGGCGGGTTATCGTTACACCACTTGTGAATGTCCAAGTAAGCCAATGCTGGTTTTCAGTGGCCTGTTCATACTAAGAGACGTGCTGTTCATTTGGCTATCCACTCCACCCTGTTCAGCTCTACATTTTCGTGTCCACAAAACCCAGCCTTCAGAAATCATTGGAATCACCACTAGAGAATGTTCCATTCATTCACTGCGAATCTGGAATTCCTCTGAACCTCCACTCCTGGCAGGTTTTCGTTACGCCACTGGTGAATGTCCAAGTAACTCAATACTGGTTTTCAGAGGCATGTTCAACTCGCAGAAGTGCTGTTCAATGGGCTATCCACTCAATATTGGTCAGCTCTTCATTTTCCTCTCCACACAAACCAGCCTTCAGAAATCATTGGGCTCTCCACTACAGACTGTTCCATTCATTCACTGCGATTCTGCAATTCATCTGACTCTCCGCTCCAGGCAGGTTTTCATTACAGCACTGGTGAATGACCAAGTAATCCAATGCTGGTTTTCAGCCGCCTTTTCACACTCGCAGTGTGCTGTTCAATTGTCTATCCACTCAAACCTGGTCAGCCTTTCATTTTCTTTTCCACAATATCAGACTTCAGAAATCATTGGAATCGCCAGTACAGAATGTTCCATTCATTCACTGCCAATCTGGAATTCATCTGAATCTGCACTCCAGGTAGGCTTTCATTACACCACTTATGAATGTCCAAGTAACACAATGCTGGTTTTCAGCGGTCTGTTCACACTCTAAGCCCTGCTTTTTACTGGGTATCCACACAACTGTGGTCAGCTCTTCATTTTCATGTCCAAACAATCCAGACTTGAGAAATCATTGCAATCTCCAGTACAGAATGTTCCATTCATTCACTGCGAATCTGGAATTCAACTGAATCTCCACTACCTGCAGATTTATCTTACACCACTTGTGAATGTCCAAGTAAAACAATGCTGGTTTTCAGAGGCCTGTTCATGTTCGCAGTCGTGCTGTTCAATTGGCTATCCACTCAATCTGTTTTGCTCCTCATTTTCCTGTGCACACAACCCAGCCTTCAGAAATCATTGTAATCTCCACTACAGGATGTTCCATTCATTCACTGGGAATCTGGAATTCATCTGAATCTGCACTCCACGCAGGCTTTCGTTACACCACTGCTGAAAGTCGAAGTAATGCAATACTGGTTTTCAGTGGTCTGTTCACATTCGAAGCCGAGGCTTTTTACAGGCTATCCACTCAACACTGGTCAGCTCTTCATTTTCGTGTCCCCACAATCCAGATTTCAGAAATCATTGCAATCTCCACTACAGAATGTTCCATTCATTCACTGCGAGTCTGGAGTTTATCTGATTCTCCACTCCCGCCTGGTTAACATTACACCACTTGTGAATGTCCAAGTAAGCCAATGCTGGTTTTCAGAGGCCTGTTCATACTCGCAGCCGTGCTGTTTAATTGACAATTCACTCCACCCTGTTCAGCTCTTCATTGTCCCACCACACTACCAGCCTTCAGAAATCTTTGTTATCTCCACTACAGAATGTTCCATTCATTCACTGCGAATCTGGAATTCATCTGACTCTCAACTCCACGCAGGTTTTCATTACACCACTGTTGAATGTCCAAGTAACCCAATGCTGGTTTTCAGCGGCCTGTTCATATTCGCAGCCCTGCTGTTTACTTGGCTATCGATTCAAGCCTGGTCAGCTCTTCATTTTCCTGTCCACACAACACAGGCTTCAGAAATCATTGGAATCTCCTCTACAGAATGTTCCATTCATTCACTGCGAATGTGGAATTCAACTGACTCTCCACTCCATGCAGGTTTTCCTTACACCACTGATGAATGTCCAAGTAACCCAATGCTGGTTTTCAGCTGCATGTTCACACTCGCAGCCATGCTATACAATTGGCTTTCCACTAAATCCTGATTAGTTCTTGATTTTCCTTCCACACGACCCAGCCTTCAGAAATCGTTGGAATCTCCACTAGAGAATGTTCCATTCATTCACTGCGAATCTGGAATTCCTCTGAACCTCCACTCCCGGCAGGTTTTCGTTACACCACTGTTGAATGTCCAAGTAACCCAATGTTTTAAGTGTTTTCTTCACAAGCGCAGTGGTGCTGTTCAATTGGCTATCCACTCAACCCTGGCCAGCTCTACATTTTCCTGTCCACACCACAGAGACTGGAGAAATCATTGTTATCTCCACTACAGAATGTTCCATTCATTCACAGCGAATCTGGAATTCATCTGAATCTCCACTCCCGGCAGGTTTTCGTGACACCACTGGTAAATATCCAAGTAAGCCAATGCTGGTTTTAAGTGGCCTGCTCATACTCTCAGCCGTGCTGTTCAATTTGCTATCCACTCAACCCTCTTCAGCTCCATTTTCCTGTCCACATAACCCAAACTTCAGAAACAATTGGTATCTCCTCCACAGAATGTTCCATTCATTGACGGCAAATCTGAAATTCATCTAATTCTCAACTCCCGTCAGGTTTTCGTTACACCACTTGTGAATGTCCAATTAAGCCAAAGCTGGTTTTCAGTGGCCTGTTCTTACTACGAGACGTGCTGTTCATTTGGCTATCCATTCCACCCTGTTCAGCTCTACATTTTCGTGTCCACAAAACCCAGCCTTCAGAAATCATTGGAATCACCACTAGAGAATGTTCCATTCATTCACTGCGAATCTGGAATTCATCTGAATCTCCACTCCCGGCAGGTTTTCATTGCACCACTGCTGAATGTTCAAGTAACGCAATGATGGTTTTCAGCGGTCTATTCACACTCGAACCCGTGCTGTTCACGGTCTAGCGACTCAACACTGGTGAGTTCTTCTTTTTCCAGTTCAGACAATACAAACCTCAGAAACCATTGCAATCTACACTACAGAATGTTTCATTCATTCAGGCGAATCTTGAATTCATCTTGTTCTCCACTCCCAGCAGGTTTTCGTTTCACCACTGGTGAATGTCCAAGCAACCCAAGGCTGGTTTCAGCTGCGTGTTGACACTCGCAGCCGTGCTGTTCAATTGGCTATCCAGTGAACGCTGGTTAGCTCTTGATTTTCCTTCCACACACCGAGCCTTCAGAAATCATTCTTATCTCCACTTCAGAATGTTCCATTCGTTCCCTGCGAATCTGGAATTCCTCTGACTCTCCACACCAGGCAGATTTTCCTAACAACACTGGTGAATGACCAGGTAATCCAATGCTGGTTTTCAGCGGCTGTTCACACTCACAGCCTTGCTGTTCAATTGGCAATCCAGTCAAACCTAGTCAGCTCTTCATTTTCCTGTCCACACAACCCAGCGTTCAGAAATCATTGGAATCTCTACTACAGAAATTTCCATTCATTCACTGTGAATCTGGAAATACTCTGAATCTGCATTCCAGGAAGGCTTTCGTTACACCACTGATGAATGTCCAAGTAATGCAATGCTGCTTCTTAGTGGTCTGTTCACACTCGAAACCGTGCTGTTCATTGGCTATCCACTCAATATCGGTCAGCTCTTCAATATCCTGTCCAGACTATCCAGATTCCTAAATGTTGGCAATCACCACTACAGAATGTTCCATTCAATCACGCGAATCTGGAATTCATCAGAGTCTCCACTCCTGGAAGGTTTTCGTGACACCACTGGTAAATGTCCAAGGAAGACAATGCTGGTTTTAAGCCGCCTGCTAACACACTCAGCCGTGCTGTTCAATTTGCTATCCACCCAACCCTATTCAGCTCTACATTTTCCTGTCCTCATAACCCAACCTTCAGAAATAATTGGTATCTCCTCCACAGAATGTTCCGTTCATTCACTGCGAATCTTAAATTCATCTGACTCTCAACTCCCGGCGGGTTATCGTTACACCACTTGTGAATGTCCAAGTAAGCCAATGCTGGTTTTCAGTGGCCTGTTCATACTAAGAGACGTGCTGTTCATTTGGCTATCCACTCCACCCTGTTCAGCTCTACATTTTCGTGTCCACAAAACCCAGCCTTCAGAAATCATTGGAATCACCACTAGAGAATGTTCCATTCATTCACTGCGAATCTGGAATTCCTCTGAACCTCCACTCCTGGCAGGTTTTCGTTACGCCACTGGTGAATGTCCAAGTAACTCAATACTGGTTTTCAGAGGCATGTTCAACTCGCAGAAGTGCTGTTCAATGGGCTATCCACTCAATATTGGTCAGCTCTTCATTTTCCTCTCCACACAAACCAGCCTTCAGAAATCATTGGGCTCTCCACTACAGACTGTTCCATTCATTCACTGCGATTCTGCAATTCATCTGACTCTCCGCTCCAGGCAGGTTTTCATTACAGCACTGGTGAATGACCAAGTAATCCAATGCTGGTTTTCAGCCGCCTTTTCACACTCGCAGTGTGCTGTTCAATTGTCTATCCACTCAAACCTGGTCAGCCTTTCATTTTCTTTTCCACAATATCAGACTTCAGAAATCATTGGAATCGCCAGTACAGAATGTTCCATTCATTCACTGCCAATCTGGAATTCATCTGAATCTGCACTCCAGGTAGGCTTTCATTACACCACTTATGAATGTCCAAGTAACACAATGCTGGTTTTCAGCGGTCTGTTCACACTCTAAGCCCTGCTTTTTACTGGGTATCCACACAACTGTGGTCAGCTCTTCATTTTCATGTCCAAACAATCCAGACTTGAGAAATCATTGCAATCTCCAGTACAGAATGTTCCATTCATTCACTGCGAATCTGGAATTCAACTGAATCTCCACTACCTGCAGATTTATCTTACACCACTTGTGAATGTCCAAGTAAAACAATGCTGGTTTTCAGAGGCCTGTTCATGTTCGCAGTCGTGCTGTTCAATTGGCTAACCACTCAACCTGTTTTGCTCCTCATTTTCCTGTGCACACAACCCAGCCTTCAGAAATCATTGTAATCTCCACTACAGGATGTTCCATTCATTCACTGGGAATCTGGAATTCATCTGAATCTGCACTCCACGCAGGCTTTCGTTACACCACTGCTGAAAGTCGAAGTAATGCAATACTGGTTTTCAGTGGTCTGTTCACATTCGAAGCCGAGGCTTTTTACAGGCTATCCACTCAACACTGGTCAGCTCTTCATTTTCGTGTCCCCACAATCCAGATTTCAGAAATCATTGCAATCTCCACTACAGAATGTTCCATTCATTCACTGCGAGTCTGGAGTTTATCTGATTCTCCACTCCCGCCTGGTTAACATTACACCACTTGTGAATGTCCAAGTAAGCCAATGCTGGTTTTCAGAGGCCTGTTCATACTCGCAGCCGTGCTGTTTAATTGACAATTCACTCCACCCTGTTCAGCTCTTCATTGTCCCACCACACTACCAGCCTTCAGAAATCTTTGTTATCTCCACTACAGAATGTTCCATTCATTCACTGCGAATCTGGAATTCATCTGACTCTCAACTCCACGCAGGTTTTCATTACACCACTGTTGAATGTCCAAGTAACCCAATGCTGGTTTTCAGCGGCCTGTTCATATTCGCAGCCCTGCTGTTTACTTGGCTATCGATTCAAGCCTGGTCAGCTCTTCATTTTCCTGTCCACACAACACAGGCTTCAGAAATCATTGGAATCTCCTCTACAGAATGTTCCATTCATTCACTGCGAATGTGGAATTCAACTGACTCTCCACTCCATGCAGGTTTTCCTTACACCACTGATGAATGTCCAAGTAACCCAATGCTGGTTTTCAGCTGCATGTTCACACTCGCAGCCATGCTATACAATTGGCTTTCCACTAAATCCTGATTAGTTCTTGATTTTCCTTCCACACGACCCAGCCTTCAGAAATCGTTGGAATCTCCACTAGAGAATGTTCCATTCATTCACTGCGAATCTGGAATTCCTCTGAACCTCCACTCCCGGCAGGTTTTCGTTACACCACTGTTGAATGTCCAAGTAACCCAATGTTTTAAGTGTTTTCTTCACAAGCGCAGTGGTGCTGTTCAATTGGCTATCCACTCAACCCTGGCCAGCTCTATATTTTCCTGTCCACACCACAGAGACTGGAGAAATCATTGTTATCTCCACTACAGAATGTTCCATTCATTCACAGCGAATCTGGAATTCATCTGAATCTCCACTCCCGGCAGGTTTTCGTGACACCACTGGTAAATATCCAAGTAAGCCAATGCTGGTTTTAAGTGGCCTGCTCATACTCTCAGCCGTGCTGTTCAATTTGCTATCCACTCAACCCTCTTCAGCTCCATTTTCCTGTCCACATAACCCAAACTTCAGAAACAATTGGTATCTCCTCCACAGAATGTTCCATTCATTGACGGCAAATCTGAAATTCATCTAATTCTCAACTCCCGTCAGGTTTTCGTTACACCACTTGTGAATGTCCAATTAAGCCAAAGCTGGTTTTCAGTGGCCTGTTCTTACTACGAGACGTGCTGTTCATTTGGCTATCCATTCCACCCTGTTCAGCTCTACATTTTCGTGTCCACAAAACCCAGCCTTCAGAAATCATTGGAATCACCACTAGAGAATGTTCCATTCATTCACTGCGAATCTGGAATTCATCTGAATCTCCACTCCCGGCAGGTTTTCATTGCACCACTGCTGAATGTTCAAGTAACGCAATGATGGTTTTCAGCGGTCTATTCACACTCGAACCCGTGCTGTTCACGGTCTAGCGACTCAACACTGGTGAGTTCTTCTTTTTCCAGTTCAGACAATACAAACCTCAGAAACCATTGCAATCTACACTACAGAATGTTTCATTCATTCAGGCGAATCTTGAATTCATCTTGTTCTCCACTCCCAGCAGGTTTTCGTTTCACCACTGGTGAATGTCCAAGCAACCCAAGGCTGGTTTCAGCTGCGTGTTGACACTCGCAGCCGTGCTGTTCAATTGGCTATCCAGTGAACGCTGGTTAGCTCTTGATTTTCCTTCCACACACCGAGCCTTCAGAAATCATTCTTATCTCCACTTCAGAATGTTCCATTCGTTCCCTGCGAATCTGGAATTCCTCTGACTCTCCACACCAGGCAGATTTTCCTAACAACACTGGTGAATGACCAGGTAATCCAATGCTGGTTTTCAGCGGCTGTTCACACTCACAGCCTTGCTGTTCAATTGGCAATCCAGTCAAACCTAGTCAGCTCTTCATTTTCCTGTCCACACAACCCAGCGTTCAGAAATCATTGGAATCTCTACTACAGAAATTTCCATTCATTCACTGTGAATCTGGAAATACTCTGAATCTGCATTCCAGGAAGGCTTTCGTTACACCACTGATGAATGTCCAAGTAATGCAATGCTGCTTCTTAGTGGTCTGTTCACACTCGAAACCGTGCTGTTCATTGGCTATCCACTCAATATCGGTCAGCTCTTCAATATCCTGTCCAGACTATCCAGATTCCTAAATGTTGGCAATCACCACTACAGAATGTTCCATTCAATCACGCGAATCTGGAATTCATCAGAGTCTCCACTCCTGGAAGGTTTTCGTGACACCACTGGTAAATGTCCAAGGAAGACAATGCTGGTTTTAAGCCGCCTGCTAACACACTCAGCCGTGCTGTTCAATTTGCTATCCACCCAACCCTATTCAGCTCTACATTTTCCTGTCCTCATAACCCAACCTTCAGAAATAATTGGTATCTCCTCCACAGAATGTTCCGTTCATTCACTGCGAATCTTAAATTCATCTGACTCTCAACTCCCGGCGGGTTATCGTTACACCACTTGTGAATGTCCAAGTAAGCCAATGCTGGTTTTCAGTGGCCTGTTCATACTAAGAGACGTGCTGTTCATTTGGCTATCCACTCCACCCTGTTCAGCTCTACATTTTCGTGTCCACAAAACCCAGCCTTCAGAAATCATTGGAATCACCACTAGAGAATGTTCCATTCATTCACTGCGAATCTGGAATTCCTCTGAACCTCCACTCCTGGCAGGTTTTCGTTACGCCACTGGTGAATGTCCAAGTAACTCAATACTGGTTTTCAGAGGCATGTTCAACTCGCAGAAGTGCTGTTCAATGGGCTATCCACTCAATATTGGTCAGCTCTTCATTTTCCTCTCCACACAAACCAGCCTTCAGAAATCATTGGGCTCTCCACTACAGACTGTTCCATTCATTCACTGCGATTCTGCAATTCATCTGACTCTCCGCTCCAGGCAGGTTTTCATTACAGCACTGGTGAATGACCAAGTAATCCAATGCTGGTTTTCAGCCGCCTTTTCACACTCGCAGTGTGCTGTTCAATTGTCTATCCACTCAAACCTGGTCAGCCTTTCATTTTCTTTTCCACAATATCAGACTTCAGAAATCATTGGAATCGCCAGTACAGAATGTTCCATTCATTCACTGCCAATCTGGAATTCATCTGAATCTGCACTCCAGGTAGGCTTTCATTACACCACTTATGAATGTCCAAGTAACACAATGCTGGTTTTCAGCGGTCTGTTCACACTCTAAGCCCTGCTTTTTACTGGGTATCCACACAACTGTGGTCAGCTCTTCATTTTCATGTCCAAACAATCCAGACTTGAGAAATCATTGCAATCTCCAGTACAGAATGTTCCATTCATTCACTGCGAATCTGGAATTCAACTGAATCTCCACTACCTGCAGATTTATCTTACACCACTTGTGAATGTCCAAGTAAAACAATGCTGGTTTTCAGAGGCCTGTTCATGTTCGCAGTCGTGCTGTTCAATTGGCTATCCACTCAACCTGTTTTGCTCCTCATTTTCCTGTGCACACAACCCAGCCTTCAGAAATCATTGTAATCTCCACTACAGGATGTTCCATTCATTCACTGGGAATCTGGAATTCATCTGAATCTGCACTCCACGCAGGCTTTCGTTACACCACTGCTGAAAGTCGAAGTAATGCAATACTGGTTTTCAGTGGTCTGTTCACATTCGAAGCCGAGGCTTTTTACAGGCTATCCACTCAACACTGGTCAGCTCTTCATTTTCGTGTCCCCACAATCCAGATTTCAGAAATCATTGCAATCTCCACTACAGAATGTTCCATTCATTCACTGCGAGTCTGGAGTTTATCTGATTCTCCACTCCCGCCTGGTTAACATTACACCACTTGTGAATGTCCAAGTAAGCCAATGCTGGTTTTCAGAGGCCTGTTCATACTCGCAGCCGTGCTGTTTAATTGACAATTCACTCCACCCTGTTCAGCTCTTCATTGTCCCACCACACTACCAGCCTTCAGAAATCTTTGTTATCTCCACTACAGAATGTTCCATTCATTCACTGCGAATCTGGAATTCATCTGACTCTCAACTCCACGCAGGTTTTCATTACACCACTGTTGAATGTCCAAGTAACCCAATGCTGGTTTTCAGCGGCCTGTTCATATTCGCAGCCCTGCTGTTTACTTGGCTATCGATTCAAGCCTGGTCAGCTCTTCATTTTCCTGTCCACACAACACAGGCTTCAGAAATCATTGGAATCTCCTCTACAGAATGTTCCATTCATTCACTGCGAATGTGGAATTCAACTGACTCTCCACTCCATGCAGGTTTTCCTTACACCACTGATGAATGTCCAAGTAACCCAATGCTGGTTTTCAGCTGCATGTTCACACTCGCAGCCATGCTATACAATTGGCTTTCCACTAAATCCTGATTAGTTCTTGATTTTCCTTCCACACGACCCAGCCTTCAGAAATCGTTGGAATCTCCACTAGAGAATGTTCCATTCATTCACTGCGAATCTGGAATTCCTCTGAACCTCCACTCCCGGCAGGTTTTCGTTACACCACTGTTGAATGTCCAAGTAACCCAATGTTTTAAGTGTTTTCTTCACAAGCGCAGTGGTGCTGTTCAATTGGCTATCCACTCAACCCTGGCCAGCTCTACATTTTCCTGTCCACACCACAGAGACTGGAGAAATCATTGTTATCTCCACTACAGAATGTTCCATTCATTCACAGCGAATCTGGAATTCATCTGAATCTCCACTCCCGGCAGGTTTTCGTGACACCACTGGTAAATATCCAAGTAAGCCAATGCTGGTTTTAAGTGGCCTGCTCATACTCTCAGCCGTGCTGTTCAATTTGCTATCCACTCAACCCTCTTCAGCTCCATTTTCCTGTCCACATAACCCAAACTTCAGAAACAATTGGTATCTCCTCCACAGAATGTTCCATTCATTGACGGCAAATCTGAAATTCATCTAATTCTCAACTCCCGTCAGGTTTTCGTTACACCACTTGTGAATGTCCAATTAAGCCAAAGCTGGTTTTCAGTGGCCTGTTCTTACTACGAGACGTGCTGTTCATTTGGCTATCCATTCCACCCTGTTCAGCTCTACATTTTCGTGTCCACAAAACCCAGCCTTCAGAAATCATTGGAATCACCACTAGAGAATGTTCCATTCATTCACTGCGAATCTGGAATTCATCTGAATCTGCACTCCCGGCAGGTTTTCATTGCACCACTGCTGAATGTTCAAGTAACGCAATGATGGTTTTCAGCGGTCTATTCACACTCGAACCCGTGCTGTTCACGGTCTAGCGACTCAACACTGGTGAGTTCTTCTTTTTCCAGTTCAGACAATACAAACCTCAGAAACCATTGCAATCTACACTACAGAATGTTTCATTCATTCAGGCGAATCTTGAATTCATCTTGTTCTCCACTCCCAGCAGGTTTTCGTTTCACCACTGGTGAATGTCCAAGCAACCCAAGGCTGGTTTCAGCTGCGTGTTAACACTCGCAGCCGTGCTGTTCAATTGGCTATCCAGTGAACACTGGTTAGCTCTTGATTTTCCTTCCACACACCGAGCCTTCAGAAATCATTCTTATCTCCACTTCAGAATGTTCCATTCGTTCCCTGCGAATCTGGAATTCCTCTGACTCTCCACACCAGGCAGATTTTCCTAACAACACTGGTGAATGACCAGGTAATCCAATGCTGGTTTTCAGCGGCTGTTCACACTCACAGCCTTGCTGTTCAATTGGCAATCCAGTCAAACCTAGTCAGCTCTTCATTTTCCTGTCCACACAACCCAGCGTTCAGAAATCATTGGAATCTCTACTACAGAAATTTCCATTCATTCACTGTGAATCTGGAAATACTCTGAATCTGCATTCCAGGAAGGCTTTCGTTACACCACTGATGAATGTCCAAGTAATGCAATGCTGCTTCTTAGTGGTCTGTTCACACTCGAAACCGTGCTGTTCATTGGCTATCCACTCAATATCGGTCAGCTCTTCAATATCCTGTCCAGACTATCCAGATTCCTAAATGTTGGCAATCACCACTACAGAATGTTCCATTCAATCACGCGAATCTGGAATTCATCAGAGTCTCCACTCCTGGAAGGTTTTCGTGACACCACTGGTAAATGTCCAAGGAAGACAATGCTGGTTTTAAGCCGCCTGCTAACACACTCAGCCGTGCTGTTCAATTTGCTATCCACCCAACCCTATTCAGCTCTACATTTTCCTGTCCTCATAACCCAACCTTCAGAAATAATTGGTATCTCCTCCACAGAATGTTCCGTTCATTCACTGCGAATCTTAAATTCATCTGACTCTCAACTCCCGGCGGGTTATCGTTACACCACTTGTGAATGTCCAAGTAAGCCAATGCTGGTTTTCAGTGGCCTGTTCATACTAAGAGACGTGCTGTTCATTTGGCTATCCACTCCACCCTGTTCAGCTCTACATTTTCGTGTCCACAAAACCCAGCCTTCAGAAATCATTGGAATCACCACTAGAGAATGTTCCATTCATTCACTGCGAATCTGGAATTCATCTGAACCTCCACTCCTGGCAGGTTTTCGTTACGCCACTGGTGAATGTCCAAGTAACTCAATACTGGTTTTCAGAGGCATGTTCAACTCGCAGAAGTGCTGTTCAATGGGCTATCCACTCAATATTGGTCAGCTCTTCATTTTCCTCTCCACACAAACCAGCCTTCAGAAATCATTGGGCTCTCCACTACAGACTGTTCCATTCATTCACTGCGATTCTGCAATTCATCTGACTCTCCGCTCCAGGCAGGTTTTCATTACAGCACTGGTGAATGACCAAGTAATCCAATGCTGGTTTTCAGCCGCCTTTTCACACTCGCAGTGTGCTGTTCAATTGTCTATCCACTCAAACCTGGTCAGCCTTTCATTTTCTTTTCCACAATATCAGACTTCAGAAATCATTGGAATCGCCAGTACAGAATGTTCCATTCATTCACTGCCAATCTGGAATTCATCTGAATCTGCACTCCAGGTAGGCTTTCATTACACCACTTATGAATGTCCAAGTAACACAATGCTGGTTTTCAGCGGTCTGTTCACACTCTAAGCCCTGCTTTTTACTGGGTATCCACACAACTGTGGTCAGCTCTTCATTTTCATGTCCAAACAATCCAGACTTGAGAAATCATTGCAATCTCCAGTACAGAATGTTCCATTCATTCACTGCGAATCTGGAATTCAACTGAATCTCCACTACCTGCAGATTTATCTTACACCACTTGTGAATGTCCAAGTAAAACAATGCTGGTTTTCAGAGGCCTGTTCATGTTCGCAGTCGTGCTGTTCAATTGCCTATCCACTCAACCTGTTTTGCTCCTCATTTTCCTGTGCACACAACCCAGCCTTCAGAAATCATTGTAATCTCCACTACAGGATGTTCCATTCATTCACTGGGAATCTGGAATTCATCTGAATCTGCACTCCACGCAGGCTTTCGTTACACCACTGCTGAAAGTCGAAGTAATGCAATACTGGTTTTCAGTGGTCTGTTCACATTCGAAGCCGAGGCTTTTTACAGGCTATCCACTCAACACTGGTCAGCTCTTCATTTTCGTGTCCCCACAATCCAGATTTCAGAAATCATTGCAATCTCCACTACAGAATGTTCCATTCATTCACTGCGAGTCTGGAGTTTATCTGATTCTCCACTCCCGCCTGGTTAACATTACACCAGTTGTGAATGTCCAAGTAAGCCAATGCTGGTTTTCAGAGGCCTGTTCATACTCGCAGCCGTGCTGTTTAATTGACAATTCACTCCACCCTGTTCAGCTCTTCATTGTCCCACCACACTACCAGCCTTCAGAAATCTTTGTTATCTCCACTACAGAATGTTCCATTCATTCACTGCGAATCTGGAATTCATCTGACTCTCAACTCCACGCAGGTTTTCATTACACCACTGTTGAATGTCCAAGTAACCCAATGCTGGTTTTCAGCGGCCTGTTCATATTCGCAGCCCTGCTGTTTACTTGGCTATCGATTCAAGCCTGGTCAGCTCTTCATTTTCCTGTCCACACAACACAGGCTTCAGAAATCATTGGAATCTCCTCTACAGAATGTTCCATTCATTCACTGCGAATGTGGAATTCAACTGACTCTCCACTCCATGCAGGTTTTCCTTACACCACTGATGAATGTCCAAGTAACCCAATGCTGGTTTTCAGCTGCATGTTCACACTCGCAGCCATGCTATACAATTGGCTTTCCACTAAATCCTGATTAGTTCTTGATTTTCCTTCCACACGACCCAGCCTTCAGAAATCGTTGGAATCTCCACTAGAGAATGTTCCATTCATTCACTGCGAATCTGGAATTCCTCTGAACCTCCACTCCCGGCAGGTTTTCGTTACACCACTGTTGAATGTCCAAGTAACCCAATGTTTTAAGTGTTTTCTTCACAAGCGCAGTGGTGCTGTTCAATTGGCTATCCACTCAACCCTGGCCAGCTCTACATTTTCCTGTCCACACCACAGAGACTGGAGAAATCATTGTTATCTCCACTACAGAATGTTCCATTCATTCACAGCGAATCTGGAATTCATCTGAATCTCCACTCCCGGCAGGTTTTCGTGACACCACTGGTAAATATCCAAGTAAGCCAATGCTGGTTTTAAGTGGCCTGCTCATACTCTCAGCCGTGCTGTTCAATTTGCTATCCACTCAACCCTCTTCAGCTCCATTTTCCTGTCCACATAACCCAAACTTCAGAAACAATTGGTATCTCCTCCACAGAATGTTCCATTCATTGACGGCAAATCTGAAATTCATCTAATTCTCAACTCCCGTCAGGTTTTCGTTACACCACTTGTGAATGTCCAATTAAGCCAAAGCTGGTTTTCAGTGGCCTGTTCTTACTACGAGACGTGCTGTTCATTTGGCTATCCATTCCACCCTGTTCAGCTCTACATTTTCGTGTCCACAAAACCCAGCCTTCAGAAATCATTGGAATCACCACTAGAGAATGTTCCATTCATTCACTGCGAATCTGGAATTCATCTGAATCTCCACTCCCGGCAGGTTTTCATTGCACCACTGCTGAATGTTCAAGTAACGCAATGATGGTTTTCAGCGGTCTATTCACACTCGAACCCGTGCTGTTCACGGTCTAGCGACTCAACACTGGTGAGTTCTTCTTTTTCCAGTTCAGACAATACAAACCTCAGAAACCATTGCAATCTACACTACAGAATGTTTCATTCATTCAGGCGAATCTTGAATTCATCTTGTTCTCCACTCCCAGCAGGTTTTCGTTTCACCACTGGTGAATGTCCAAGCAACCCAAGGCTGGTTTCAGCTGCGTGTTAACACTCGCAGCCGTGCTGTTCAATTGGCTATCCAGTGAACGCTGGTTAGCTCTTGATTTTCCTTCCACACACCGAGCCTTCAGAAATCATTCTTATCTCCACTTCAGAATGTTCCATTCGTTCCCTGCGAATCTGGAATTCCTCTGACTCTCCACACCAGGCAGATTTTCCTAACAACACTGGTGAATGACCAGGTAATCCAATGCTGGTTTTCAGCGGCTGTTCACACTCACAGCCTTGCTGTTCAATTGGCAATCCAGTCAAACCTAGTCAGCTCTTCATTTTCCTGTCCACACAACCCAGCGTTCAGAAATCATTGGAATCTCTACTACAGAAATTTCCATTCATTCACTGTGAATCTGGAAATACTCTGAATCTGCATTCCAGGAAGGCTTTCGTTACACCACTGATGAATGTCCAAGTAATGCAATGCTGCTTCTTAGTGGTCTGTTCACACTCGAAACCGTGCTGTTCATTGGCTATCCACTCAATATCGGTCAGCTCTTCAATATCCTGTCCAGACTATCCAGATTCCTAAATGTTGGCAATCACCACTACAGAATGTTCCATTCAATCACGCGAATCTGGAATTCATCAGAGTCTCCACTCCTGGAAGGTTTTCGTGACACCACTGGTAAATGTCCAAGGAAGACAATGCTGGTTTTAAGCCGCCTGCTAACACACTCAGCCGTGCTGTTCAATTTGCTATCCACCCAACCCTATTCAGCTCTACATTTTCCTGTCCTCATAACCCAACCTTCAGAAATAATTGGTATCTCCTCCACAGAATGTTCCGTTCATTCACTGCGAATCTTAAATTCATCTGACTCTCAACTCCCGGCGGGTTATCGTTACACCACTTGTGAATGTCCAAGTAAGCCAATGCTGGTTTTCAGTGGCCTGTTCATACTAAGAGACGTGCTGTTCATTTGGCTATCCACTCCACCCTGTTCAGCTCTACATTTTCGTGTCCACAAAACCCAGCCTTCAGAAATCATTGGAATCACCACTAGAGAATGTTCCATTCATTCACTGCGAATCTGGAATTCCTCTGAACCTCCACTCCTGGCAGGTTTTCGTTACGCCACTGGTGAATGTCCAAGTAACTCAATACTGGTTTTCAGAGGCATGTTCAACTCGCAGAAGTGCTGTTCAATGGGCTATCCACTCAATATTGGTCAGCTCTTCATTTTCCTCTCCACACAAACCAGCCTTCAGAAATCATTGGGCTCTCCACTACAGACTGTTCCATTCATTCACTGCGATTCTGCAATTCATCTGACTCTCCGCTCCAGGCAGGTTTTCATTACAGCACTGGTGAATGACCAAGTAATCCAATGCTGGTTTTCAGCCGCCTTTTCACACTCGCAGTGTGCTGTTCAATTGTCTATCCACTCAAACCTGGTCAGCCTTTCATTTTCTTTTCCACAATATCAGACTTCAGAAATCATTGGAATCGCCAGTACAGAATGTTCCATTCATTCACTGCCAATCTGGAATTCATCTGAATCTGCACTCCAGGTAGGCTTTCATTACACCACTTATGAATGTCCAAGTAACACAATGCTGGTTTTCAGCGGTCTGTTCACACTCTAAGCCCTGCTTTTTACTGGGTATCCACACAACTGTGGTCAGCTCTTCATTTTCATGTCCAAACAATCCAGACTTGAGAAATCATTGCAATCTCCAGTACAGAATGTTCCATTCATTCACTGCGAATCTGGAATTCAACTGAATCTCCACTACCTGCAGATTTATCTTACACCACTTGTGAATGTCCAAGTAAAACAATGCTGGTTTTCAGAGGCCTGTTCATGTTCGCAGTCGTGCTGTTCAATTGGCTATCCACTCAACCTGTTTTGCTCCTCATTTTCCTGTGCACACAACCCAGCCTTCAGAAATCATTGTAATCTCCACTACAGGATGTTCCATTCATTCACTGGGAATCTGGAATTCATCTGAATCTGCACTCCACGCAGGCTTTCGTTACACCACTGCTGAAAGTCGAAGTAATGCAATACTGGTTTTCAGTGGTCTGTTCACATTCGAAGCCGAGGCTTTTTACAGGCTATCCACTCAACACTGGTCAGCTCTTCATTTTCGTGTCCCCACAATCCAGATTTCAGAAATCATTGCAATCTCCACTACAGAATGTTCCATTCATTCACTGCGAGTCTGGAGTTTATCTGATTCTCCACTCCCGCCTGGTTAACATTACACCACTTGTGAATGTCCAAGTAAGCCAATGCTGGTTTTCAGAGGCCTGTTCATACTCGCAGCCGTGCTGTTTAATTGACAATTCACTCCACCCTGTTCAGCTCTTCATTGTCCCACCACACTACCAGCCTTCAGAAATCTTTGTTATCTCCACTACAGAATGTTCCATTCATTCACTGCGAATCTGGAATTCATCTGACTCTCAACTCCACGCAGGTTTTCATTACACCACTGTTGAATGTCCAAGTAACCCAATGCTGGTTTTCAGCGGCCTGTTCATATTCGCAGCCCTGCTGTTTACTTGGCTATCGATTCAAGCCTGGTCAGCTCTTCATTTTCCTGTCCACACAACACAGGCTTCAGAAATCATTGGAATCTCCTCTACAGAATGTTCCATTCATTCACTGCGAATGTGGAATTCAACTGACTCTCCACTCCATGCAGGTTTTCCTTACACCACTGATGAATGTCCAAGTAACCCAATGCTGGTTTTCAGCTGCATGTTCACACTCGCAGCCATGCTATACAATTGGCTTTCCACTAAATCCTGATTAGTTCTTGATTTTCCTTCCACACGACCCAGCCTTCAGAAATCGTTGGAATCTCCACTAGAGAATGTTCCATTCATTCACTGCGAATCTGGAATTCCTCTGAACCTCCACTCCCGGCAGGTTTTCGTTACACCACTGTTGAATGTCCAAGTAACCCAATGTTTTAAGTGTTTTCTTCACAAGCGCAGTGGTGCTGTTCAATTGGCTATCCACTCAACCCTGGCCAGCTCTACATTTTCCTGTCCACACCACAGAGACTGGAGAAATCATTGTTATCTCCACTACAGAATGTTCCATTCATTCACAGCGAATCTGGAATTCATCTGAATCTCCACTCCCGGCAGGTTTTCGTGACACCACTGGTAAATATCCAAGTAAGCCAATGCTGGTTTTAAGTGGCCTGCTCATACTCTCAGCCGTGCTGTTCAATTTGCTATCCACTCAACCCTCTTCAGCTCCATTTTCCTGTCCACATAACCCAAACTTCAGAAACAATTGGTATCTCCTCCACAGAATGTTCCATTCATTGACGGCAAATCTGAAATTCATCTAATTCTCAACTCCCGTCAGGTTTTCGTTACACCACTTGTGAATGTCCAATTAAGCCAAAGCTGGTTTTCAGTGGCCTGTTCTTACTACGAGACGTGCTGTTCATTTGGCTATCCATTCCACCCTGTTCAGCTCTACATTTTCGTGTCCACAAAACCCAGCCTTCAGAAATCATTGGAATCACCACTAGAGAATGTTCCATTCATTCACTGCGAATCTGGAATTCATCTGAATCTCCACTCCCGGCAGGTTTTCATTGCACCACTGCTGAATGTTCAAGTAACGCAATGATGGTTTTCAGCGGTCTATTCACACTCGAACCCGTGCTGTTCACGGTCTAGCGACTCAACACTGGTGAGTTCTTCTTTTTCCAGTTCAGACAATACAAACCTCAGAAACCATTGCAATCTACACTACAGAATGTTTCATTCATTCAGGCGAATCTTGAATTCATCTTGTTCTCCACTCCCAGCAGGTTTTCGTTTCACCACTGGTGAATGTCCAAGCAACCCAAGGCTGGTTTCAGCTGCGTGTTAACACTCGCAGCCGTGCTGTTCAATTGGCTATCCAGTGAACGCTGGTTAGCTCTTGATTTTCCTTCCACACACCGAGCCTTCAGAAATCATTCTTATCTCCACTTCAGAATGTTCCATTCGTTCCCTGCGAATCTGGAATTCCTCTGACTCTCCACACCAGGCAGATTTTCCTAACAACACTGGTGAATGACCAGGTAATCCAATGCTGGTTTTCAGCAGCTGTTCACACTCACAGCCTTGCTGTTCAATTGGCAATCCAGTCAAACCTAGTCAGCTCTTCATTTTCCTGTCCACACAACCCAGCGTTCAGAAATCATTGGAATCTCTACTACAGAAATTTCCATTCATTCACTGTGAATCTGGAAATAATCTGAATCTGCATTCCAGGAAGGCTTTCGTTACACCACTGATGAATGTCCAAGTAATGCAATGCTGCTTCTTAGTGGTCTGTTCACACTCGAAACCGTGCTGTTCATTGGCTATCCACTCAATATCGGTCAGCTCTTCAATATCCTGTCCAGACTATCCAGATTCCTAAATGTTGGCAATCACCACTACAGAATGTTCCATTCAATCACGCGAATCTGGAATTCATCAGAGTCTCCACTCCTGGAAGGTTTTCGTGACACCACTGGTAAATGTCCAAGGAAGACAATGCTGGTTTTAAGCCGCCTGCTAACACACTCAGCCGTGCTGTTCAATTTGCTATCCACCCAACCCTATTCAGCTCTACATTTTCCTGTCCTCATAACCCAACCTTCAGAAATAATTGGTATCTCCTCCACAGAATGTTCCGTTCATTCACTGCGAATCTTAAATTCATCTGACTCTCAACTCCCGGCGGGTTATCGTTACACCACTTGTGAATGTCCAAGTAAGCCAATGCTGGTTTTCAGTGGCCTGTTCATACTAAGAGACGTGCTGTTCATTTGGCTATCCACTCCACCCTGTTCAGCTCTACATTTTCGTGTCCACAAAACCCAGCCTTCAGAAATCATTGGAATCACCACTAGAGAATGTTCCATTCATTCACTGCGAATCTGGAATTCCTCTGAACCTCCACTCCTGGCAGGTTTTCGTTACGCCACTGGTGAATGTCCAAGTAACTCAATACTGGTTTTCAGAGGCATGTTCAACTCGCAGAAGTGCTGTTCAATGGGCTATCCACTCAATATTGGTCAGCTCTTCATTTTCCTCTCCACACAAACCAGCCTTCAGAAATCATTGGGCTCTCCACTACAGACTGTTCCATTCATTCACTGCGATTCTGCAATTCATCTGACTCTCCGCTCCAGGCAGGTTTTCATTACAGCACTGGTGAATGACCAAGTAATCCAATGCTGGTTTTCAGCCGCCTTTTCACACTCGCAGTGTGCTGTTCAATTGTCTATCCACTCAAACCTGGTCAGCCTTTCATTTTCTTTTCCACAATATCAGACTTCAGAAATCATTGGAATCGCCAGTACAGAATGTTCCATTCATTCACTGCCAATCTGGAATTCATCTGAATCTGCACTCCAGGTAGGCTTTCATTACACCACTTATGAATGTCCAAGTAACACAATGCTGGTTTTCAGCGGTCTGTTCACACTCTAAGCCCTGCTTTTTACTGGGTATCCACACAACTGTGGTCAGCTCTTCATTTTCATGTCCAAACAATCCAGACTTGAGAAATCATTGCAATCTCCAGTACAGAATGTTCCATTCATTCACTGCGAATCTGGAATTCAACTGAATCTCCACTACCTGCAGATTTATCTTACACCACTTGTGAATGTCCAAGTAAAACAATGCTGGTTTTCAGAGGCCTGTTCATGTTCGCAGTCGTGCTGTTCAATTGGCTATCCACTCAACCTGTTTTGCTCCTCATTTTCCTGTGCACACAACCCAGCCTTCAGAAATCATTGTAATCTCCACTACAGGATGTTCCATTCATTCACTGGGAATCTGGAATTCATCTGAATCTGCACTCCACGCAGGCTTTCGTTACACCACTGCTGAAAGTCGAAGTAATGCAATACTGGTTTTCAGTGGTCTGTTCACATTCGAAGCCGAGGCTTTTTACAGGCTATCCACTCAACACTGGTCAGCTCTTCATTTTCGTGTCCCCACAATCCAGATTTCAGAAATCATTGCAATCTCCACTACAGAATGTTCCATTCATTCACTGCGAGTCTGGAGTTTATCTGATTCTCCACTCCCGCCTGGTTAACAGTACACCACTTGTGAATGTCCAAGTAAGCCAATGCTGGTTTTCAGAGGCCTGTTCATACTCGCAGCCGTGCTGTTTAATTGACAATTCACTCCACCCTGTTCAGCTCTTCATTGTCCCACCACACTACCAGCCTTCAGAAATCTTTGTTATCTCCACTACAGAATGTTCCATTCATTCACTGCGAATCTGGAATTCATCTGACTCTCAACTCCACGCAGGTTTTCATTACACCACTGTTGAATGTCCAAGTAACCCAATGCTGGTTTTCAGCGGCCTGTTCATATTCGCAGCCCTGCTGTTTACTTGGCTATCGATTCAAGCCTGGTCAGCTCTTCATTTTCCTGTCCACACAACACAGGCTTCAGAAATCATTGGAATCTCCTCTACAGAATGTTCCATTCATTCACTGCGAATGTGGAATTCAACTGACTCTCCACTCCATGCAGGTTTTCCTTACACCACTGATGAATGTCCAAGTAACCCAATGCTGGTTTTCAGCTGCATGTTCACACTCGCAGCCATGCTATACAATTGGCTTTCCACTAAATCCTGATTAGTTCTTGATTTTCCTTCCACACGACCCAGCCTTCAGAAATCGTTGGAATCTCCACTAGAGAATGTTCCATTCATTCACTGCGAATCTGGAATTCCTCTGAACCTCCACTCCCGGCAGGTTTTCGTTACACCACTGTTGAATGTCCAAGTAACCCAATGTTTTAAGTGTTTTCTTCACAAGCGCAGTGGTGCTGTTCAATTGGCTATCCACTCAACCCTGGCCAGCTCTACATTTTCCTGTCCACACCACAGAGACTGGAGAAATCATTGTTATCTCCACTACAGAATGTTCCATTCATTCACAGCGAATCTGGAATTCATCTGAATCTCCACTCCCGGCAGGTTTTCGTGACACCACTGGTAAATATCCAAGTAAGCCAATGCTGGTTTTAAGTGGCCTGCTCATACTCTCAGCCGTGCTGTTCAATTTGCTATCCACTCAACCCTCTTCAGCTCCATTTTCCTGTCCACATAACCCAAACTTCAGAAACAATTGGTATCTCCTCCACAGAATGTTCCATTCATTGACGGCAAATCTGAAATTCATCTAATTCTCAACTCCCGTCAGGTTTTCGTTACACCACTTGTGAATGTCCAATTAAGCCAAAGCTGGTTTTCAGTGGCCTGTTCTTACTACGAGACGTGCTGTTCATTTGGCTATCCATTCCACCCTGTTCAGCTCTACATTTTCGTGTCCACAAAACCCAGCCTTCAGAAATCATTGGAATCACCACTAGAGAATGTTCCATTCATTCACTGCGAATCTGGAATTCATCTGAATCTCCACTCCCGGCAGGTTTTCATTGCACCACTGCTGAATGTTCAAGTAACGCAATGATGGTTTTCAGCGGTCTATTCACACTCGAACCCGTGCTGTTCACGGTCTAGCGACTCAACACTGGTGAGTTCTTCTTTTTCCAGTTCAGACAATACAAACCTCAGAAACCATTGCAATCTACACTACAGAATGTTTCATTCATTCAGGCGAATCTTGAATTCATCTTGTTCTCCACTCCCAGCAGGTTTTCGTTTCACCACTGGTGAATGTCCAAGCAACCCAAGGCTGGTTTCAGCTGCGTGTTAACACTCGCAGCCGTGCTGTTCAATTGGCTATCCAGTGAACGCTGGTTAGCTCTTGATTTTCCTTCCACACACCGAGCCTTCAGAAATCATTCTTATCTCCACTTCAGAATGTTCCATTCGTTCCCTGCGAATCTGGAATTCCTCTGACTCTCCACACCAGGCAGATTTTCCTAACAACACTGGTGAATGACCAGGTAATCCAATGCTGGTTTTCAGCGGCTGTTCACACTCACAGCCTTGCTGTTCAATTGGCAATCCAGTCAAACCTAGTCAGCTCTTCATTTTCCTGTCCACACAACCCAGCGTTCAGAAATCATTGGAATCTCTACTACAGAAATTTCCATTCATTCACTGTGAATCTGGAAATACTCTGAATCTGCATTCCAGGAAGGCTTTCGTTACACCACTGATGAATGTCCAAGTAATGCAATGCTGCTTCTTAGTGGTCTGTTCACACTCGAAACCGTGCTGTTCATTGGCTATCCACTCAATATCGGTCAGCTCTTCAATATCCTGTCCAGACTATCCAGATTCCTAAATGTTGGCAATCACCACTACAGAATGTTCCATTCAATCACGCGAATCTGGAATTCATCAGAGTCTCCACTCCTGGAAGGTTTTCGTGACACCACTGGTAAATGTCCAAGGAAGACAATGCTGGTTTTAAGCCGCCTGCTAACACACTCAGCCGTGCTGTTCAATTTGCTATCCACCCAACCCTATTCAGCTCTACATTTTCCTGTCCTCATAACCCAACCTTCAGAAATAATTGGTATCTCCTCCACAGAATGTTCCGTTCATTCACTGCGAATCTTAAATTCATCTGACTCTCAACTCCCGGCGGGTTATCGTTACACCACTTGTGAATGTCCAAGTAAGCCAATGCTGGTTTTCAGTGGCCTGTTCATACTAAGAGACGTGCTGTTCATTTGGCTATCCACTCCACCCTGTTCAGCTCTACATTTTCGTGTCCACAAAACCCAGCCTTCAGAAATCATTGGAATCACCACTAGAGAATGTTCCATTCATTCACTGCGAATCTGGAATTCATCTGAACCTCCACTCCTGGCAGGTTTTCGTTACGCCACTGGTGAATGTCCAAGTAACTCAATACTGGTTTTCAGAGGCATGTTCAACTCGCAGAAGTGCTGTTCAATGGGCTATCCACTCAATATTGGTCAGCTCTTCATTTTCCTCTCCACACAAACCAGCCTTCAGAAATCATTGGGCTCTCCACTACAGACTGTTCCATTCATTCACTGCGATTCTGCAATTCATCTGACTCTCCGCTCCAGGCAGGTTTTCATTACAGCACTGGTGAATGACCAAGTAATCCAATGCTGGTTTTCAGCCGCCTTTTCACACTCGCAGTGTGCTGTTCAATTGTCTATCCACTCAAACCTGGTCAGCCTTTCATTTTCTTTTCCACAATATCAGACTTCAGAAATCATTGGAATCGCCAGTACAGAATGTTCCATTCATTCACTGCCAATCTGGAATTCATCTGAATCTGCACTCCAGGTAGGCTTTCATTACACCACTTATGAATGTCCAAGTAACACAATGCTGGTTTTCAGCGGTCTGTTCACACTCTAAGCCCTGCTTTTTACTGGGTATCCACACAACTGTGGTCAGCTCTTCATTTTCATGTCCAAACAAACCAGACTTGAGAAATCATTGCAATCTCCAGTACAGAATGTTCCATTCATTCACTGCGAATCTGGAATTCAACTGAATCTCCACTACCTGCAGATTTATCTTACACCACTTGTGAATGTCCAAGTAAAACAATGCTGGTTTTCAGAGGCCTGTTCATGTTCGCAGTCGTGCTGTTCAATTGGCTATCCACTCAACCTGTTTTGCTCCTCATTTTCCTGTGCACACAACCCAGCCTTCAGAAATCATTGTAATCTCCACTACAGGATGTTCCATTCATTCACTGGGAATCTGGAATTCATCTGAATCTGCACTCCACGCAGGCTTTCGTTACACCACTGCTGAAAGTCGAAGTAATGCAATACTGGTTTTCAGTGGTCTGTTCACATTCGAAGCCGAGGCTTTTTACAGGCTATCCACTCAACACTGGTCAGCTCTTCATTTTCGTGTCCCCACAATCCAGATTTCAGAAATCATTGCAATCTCCACTACAGAATGTTCCATTCATTCACTGCGAGTCTGGAGTTTATCTGATTCTCCACTCCCGCCTGGTTAACAGTACACCACTTGTGAATGTCCAAGTAAGCCAATGCTGGTTTTCAGAGGCCTGTTCATACTCGCAGCCGTGCTGTTTAATTGACAATTCACTCCACCCTGTTCAGCTCTTCATTGTCCCACCACACTACCAGCCTTCAGAAATCTTTGTTATCTCCACTACAGAATGTTCCATTCATTCACTGCGAATCTGGAATTCATCTGACTCTCAACTCCACGCAGGTTTTCATTACACCACTGTTGAATGTCCAAGTAACCCAATGCTGGTTTTCAGCGGCCTGTTCATATTCGCAGCCCTGCTGTTTACTTGGCTATCGATTCAAGCCTGGTCAGCTCTTCATTTTCCTGTCCACACAACACAGGCTTCAGAAATCATTGGAATCTCCTCTACAGAATGTTCCATTCATTCACTGCGAATGTGGAATTCAACTGACTCTCCACTCCATGCAGGTTTTCCTTACACCACTGATGAATGTCCAAGTAACCCAATGCTGGTTTTCAGCTGCATGTTCACACTCGCAGCCATGCTATACAATTGGCTTTCCACTAAATCCTGATTAGTTCTTGATTTTCCTTCCACACGACCCAGCCTTCAGAAATCGTTGGAATCTCCACTAGAGAATGTTCCATTCATTCACTGCGAATCTGGAATTCCTCTGAACCTCCACTCCCGGCAGGTTTTCGTTACACCACTGTTGAATGTCCAAGTAACCCAATGTTTTAAGTGTTTTCTTCACAAGCGCAGTGGTGCTGTTCAATTGGCTATCCACTCAACCCTGGCCAGCTCTACATTTTCCTGTCCACACCACAGAGACTGGAGAAATCATTGTTATCTCCACTACAGAATGTTCCATTCATTCACAGCGAATCTGGAATTCATCTGAATCTCCACTCCCGGCAGGTTTTCGTGACACCACTGGTAAATATCCAAGTAAGCCAATGCTGGTTTTAAGTGGCCTGCTCATACTCTCAGCCGTGCTGTTCAATTTGCTATCCACTCAACCCTCTTCAGCTCCATTTTCCTGTCCACATAACCCAAACTTCAGAAACAATTGGTATCTCCTCCACAGAATGTTCCATTCATTGACGGCAAATCTGAAATTCATCTAATTCTCAACTCCCGTCAGGTTTTCGTTACACCACTTGTGAATGTCCAATTAAGCCAAAGCTGGTTTTCAGTGGCCTGTTCTTACTACGAGACGTGCTGTTCATTTGGCTATCCATTCCACCCTGTTCAGCTCTACATTTTCGTGTCCACAAAACCCAGCCTTCAGAAATCATTGGAATCACCACTAGAGAATGTTCCATTCATTCACTGCGAATCTGGAATTCATCTGAATCTCCACTCCCGGCAGGTTTTCATTGCACCACTGCTGAATGTTCAAGTAACGCAATGATGGTTTTCAGCGGTCTATTCACACTCGAACCCGTGCTGTTCACGGTCTAGCGACTCAACACTGGTGAGTTCTTCTTTTTCCAGTTCAGACAATACAAACCTCAGAAACCATTGCAATCTACACTACAGAATGTTTCATTCATTCAGGCGAATCTTGAATTCATCTTGTTCTCCACTCCCAGCAGGTTTTCGTTTCACCACTGGTGAATGTCCAAGCAACCCAAGGCTGGTTTCAGCTGCGTGTTAACACTCGCAGCCGTGCTGTTCAATTGGCTATCCAGTGAACGCTGGTTAGCTCTTGATTTTCCTTCCACACACCGAGCCTTCAGAAATCATTCTTATCTCCACTTCAGAATGTTCCATTCGTTCCCTGCGAATCTGGAATTCCTCTGACTCTCCACACCAGGCAGATTTTCCTAACAACACTGGTGAATGACCAGGTAATCCAATGCTGGTTTTCAGCGGCTGTTCACACTCACAGCCTTGCTGTTCAATTGGCAATCCAGTCAAACCTAGTCAGCTCTTCATTTTCCTGTCCACACAACCCAGCGTTCAGAAATCATTGGAATCTCTACTACAGAAATTTCCATTCATTCACTGTGAATCTGGAAATACTCTGAATCTGCATTCCAGGAAGGCTTTCGTTACACCACTGATGAATGTCCAAGTAATGCAATGCTGCTTCTTAGTGGTCTGTTCACACTCGAAACCGTGCTGTTCATTGGCTATCCACTCAATATCGGTCAGCTCTTCAATATCCTGTCCAGACTATCCAGATTCCTAAATGTTGGCAATCACCACTACAGAATGTTCCATTCAATCACGCGAATCTGGAATTCATCAGAGTCTCCACTCCTGGAAGGTTTTCGTGACACCACTGGTAAATGTCCAAGGAAGACAATGCTGGTTTTAAGCCGCCTGCTAACACACTCAGCCGTGCTGTTCAATTTGCTATCCACCCAACCCTATTCAGCTCTACATTTTCCTGTCCTCATAACCCAACCTTTAGAAATAATTGGTATCTCCTCCACAGAATGTTCCGTTCATTCACTGCGAATCTTAAATTCATCTGACTCTCAACTCCCGGCGGGTTATCGTTACACCACTTGTGAATGTCCAAGTAAGCCAATGCTGGTTTTCAGTGGCCTGTTCATACTAAGAGACGTGCTGTTCATTTGGCTATCCACTCCACCCTGTTCAGCTCTACATTTTCGTGTCCACAAAACCCAGCCTTCAGAAATCATTGGAATCACCACTAGAGAATGTTCCATTCATTCACTGCGAATCTGGAATTCATCTGAACCTCCACTCCTGGCAGGTTTTCGTTACGCCACTGGTGAATGTCCAAGTAACTCAATACTGGTTTTCAGAGGCATGTTCAACTCGCAGAAGTGCTGTTCAATGGGCTATCCACTCAATATTGGTCAGCTCTTCATTTTCCTCTCCACACAAACCAGCCTTCAGAAATCATTGGGCTCTCCACTACAGACTGTTCCATTCATTCACTGCGATTCTGCAATTCATCTGACTCTCCGCTCCAGGCAGGTTTTCATTACAGCACTGGTGAATGACCAAGTAATCCAATGCTGGTTTTCAGCCGCCTTTTCACACTCGCAGTGTGCTGTTCAATTGTCTATCCACTCAAACCTGGTCAGCCTTTCATTTTCTTTTCCACAATATCAGACTTCAGAAATCATTGGAATCGCCAGTACAGAATGTTCCATTCATTCACTGCCAATCTGGAATTCATCTGAATCTGCACTCCAGGTAGGCTTTCATTACACCACTTATGAATGCCCAAGTAACACAATGCTGGTTTTCAGCGGTCTGTTCACACTCTAAGCCCTGCTTTTTACTGGGTATCCACACAACTGTGGTCAGCTCTTCATTTTCATGTCCAAACAATCCAGACTTGAGAAATCATTGCAATCTCCAGTACAGAATGTTCCATTCATTCACTGCGAATCTGGAATTCAACTGAATCTCCACTACCTGCAGATTTATCTTACACCACTTGTGAATGTCCAAGTAAAACAATGCTGGTTTTCAGAGGCCTGTTCATGTTCGCAGTCGTGCTGTTCAATTGGCTATCCACTCAACCTGTTTTGCTCCTCATTTTCCTGTGCACACAACCCAGCCTTCAGAAATCATTGTAATCTCCACTACAGGATGTTCCATTCATTCACTGGGAATCTGGAATTCATCTGAATCTGCACTCCACGCAGGCTTTCGTTACACCACTGCTGAAAGTCGAAGTAATGCAATACTGGTTTTCAGTGGTCTGTTCACATTCGAAGCCGAGGCTTTTTACAGGCTATCCACTCAACACTGGTCAGCTCTTCATTTTCGTGTCCCCACAATCCAGATTTCAGAAATCATTGCAATCTCCACTACAGAATGTTCCATTCATTCACTGCGAGTCTGGAGTTTATCTGATTCTCCACTCCCGCCTGGTTAACATTACACCACTTGTGAATGTCCAAGTAAGCCAATGCTGGTTTTCAGAGGCCTGTTCATACTCGCAGCCGTGCTGTTTAATTGACAATTCACTCCACCCTGTTCAGCTCTTCATTGTCCCACCACACTACCAGCCTTCAGAAATCTTTGTTATCTCCACTACAGAATGTTCCATTCATTCACTGCGAATCTGGAATTCATCTGACTCTCAACTCCACGCAGGTTTTCATTACACCACTGTTGAATGTCCAAGTAACCCAATGCTGGTTTTCAGCGGCCTGTTCATATTCGCAGCCCTGCTGTTTACTTGGCTATCGATTCAAGCCTGGTCAGCTCTTCATTTTCCTGTCCACACAACACAGGCTTCAGAAATCATTGGAATCTCCTCTACAGAATGTTCCATTCATTCACTGCGAATGTGGAATTCAACTGACTCTCCACTCCATGCAGGTTTTCCTTACACCACTGATGAATGTCCAAGTAACCCAATGCTGGTTTTCAGCTGCATGTTCACACTCGCAGCCATGCTATACAATTGGCTTTCCACTAAATCCTGATTAGTTCTTGATTTTCCTTCCACACGACCCAGCCTTCAGAAATCGTTGGAATCTCCACTAGAGAATGTTCCATTCATTCACTGCGAATCTGGAATTCCTCTGAACCTCCACTCCCGGCAGGTTTTCGTTACACCACTGTTGAATGTCCAAGTAACCCAATGTTTTAAGTGTTTTCTTCACAAGCGCAGTGGTGCTGTTCAATTGGCTATCCACTCAACCCTGGCCAGCTCTACATTTTCCTGTCCACACCACAGAGACTGGAGAAATCATTGTTATCTCCACTACAGAATGTTCCATTCATTCACAGCGAATCTGGAATTCATCTGAATCTCCACTCCCGGCAGGTTTTCGTGACACCACTGGTAAATATCCAAGTAAGCCAATGCTGGTTTTAAGTGGCCTGCTCATACTCTCAGCCGTGCTGTTCAATTTGCTATCCACTCAACCCTCTTCAGCTCCATTTTCCTGTCCACATAACCCAAACTTCAGAAACAATTGGTATCTCCTCCACAGAATGTTCCATTCATTGACGGCAAATCTGAAATTCATCTAATTCTCAACTCCCGTCAGGTTTTCGTTACACCACTTGTGAATGTCCAATTAAGCCAAAGCTGGTTTTCAGTGGCCTGTTCTTACTACGAGACGTGCTGTTCATTTGGCTATCCATTCCACCCTGTTCAGCTCTACATTTTCGTGTCCACAAAACCCAGCCTTCAGAAATCATTGGAATCACCACTAGAGAATGTTCCATTCATTCACTGCGAATCTGGAATTCATCTGAATCTCCACTCCCGGCAGGTTTTCATTGCACCACTGCTGAATGTTCAAGTAACGCAATGATGGTTTTCAGCGGTCTATTCACACTCGAACCCGTGCTGTTCACGGTCTAGCGACTCAACACTGGTGAGTTCTTCTTTTTCCAGTTCAGACAATACAAACCTCAGAAACCATTGCAATCTACACTACAGAATGTTTCATTCATTCAGGCGAATCTTGAATTCATCTTGTTCTCCACTCCCAGCAGGTTTTCGTTTCACCACTGGTGAATGTCCAAGCAACCCAAGGCTGGTTTCAGCTGCGTGTTAACACTCGCAGCCGTGCTGTTCAATTGGCTATCCAGTGAACGCTGGTTAGCTCTTGATTTTCCTTCCACACACCGAGCCTTCAGAAATCATTCTTATCTCCACTTCAGAATGTTCCATTCGTTCCCTGCGAATCTGGAATTCCTCTGACTCTCCACACCAGGCAGATTTTCCTAACAACACTGGTGAATGACCAGGTAATCCAATGCTGGTTTTCAGCGGCTGTTCACACTCACAGCCTTGCTGTTCAATTGGCAATCCAGTCAAACCTAGTCAGCTCTTCATTTTCCTGTCCACACAACCCAGCGTTCAGAAATCATTGGAATCTCTACTACAGAAATTTCCATTCATTCACTGTGAATCTGGAAATACTCTGAATCTGCATTCCAGGAAGGCTTTCGTTACACCACTGATGAATGTCCAAGTAATGCAATGCTGCTTCTTAGTGGTCTGTTCACACTCGAAACCGTGCTGTTCATTGGCTATCCACTCAATATCGGTCAGCTCTTCAATATCCTGTCCAGACTATCCAGATTCCTAAATGTTGGCAATCACCACTACAGAATGTTCCATTCAATCACGCGAATCTGGAATTCATCAGAGTCTCCACTCCTGGAAGGTTTTCGTGACACCACTGGTAAATGTCCAAGGAAGACAATGCTGGTTTTAAGCCGCCTGCTAACACACTCAGCCGTGCTGTTCAATTTGCTATCCACCCAACCCTATTCAGCTCTACATTTTCCTGTCCTCATAACCCAACCTTCAGAAATAATTGGTATCTCCTCCACAGAATGTTCCGTTCATTCACTGCGAATCTTAAATTCATCTGACTCTCAACTCCCGGCGGGTTATCGTTACACCACTTGTGAATGTCCAAGTAAGCCAATGCTGGTTTTCAGTGGCCTGTTCATACTAAGAGACGTGCTGTTCATTTGGCTATCCACTCCACCCTGTTCAGCTCTACATTTTCGTGTCCACAAAACCCAGCCTTCAGAAATCATTGGAATCACCACTAGAGAATGTTCCATTCATTCACTGCGAATCTGGAATTCATCTGAACCTCCACTCCTGGCAGGTTTTCGTTACGCCACTGGTGAATGTCCAAGTAACTCAATACTGGTTTTCAGAGGCATGTTCAACTCGCAGAAGTGCTGTTCAATGGGCTATCCACTCAATATTGGTCAGCTCTTCATTTTCCTCTCCACACAAACCAGCCTTCAGAAATCATTGGGCTCTCCACTACAGACTGTTCCATTCATTCACTGCGATTCTGCAATTCATCTGACTCTCCGCTCCAGGCAGGTTTTCATTACAGCACTGGTGAATGACCAAGTAATCCAATGCTGGTTTTCAGCCGCCTTTTCACACTCGCAGTGTGCTGTTCAATTGTCTATCCACTCAAACCTGGTCAGCCTTTCATTTTCTTTTCCACAATATCAGACTTCAGAAATCATTGGAATCGCCAGTACAGAATGTTCCATTCATTCACTGCCAATCTGGAATTCATCTGAATCTGCACTCCAGGTAGGCTTTCATTACACCACTTATGAATGTCCAAGTAACACAATGCTGGTTTTCAGCGGTCTGTTCACACTCTAAGCCCTGCTTTTTACTGGGTATCCACACAACTGTGGTCAGCTCTTCATTTTCATGTCCAAACAATCCAGACTTGAGAAATCATTGCAATCTCCAGTACAGAATGTTCCATTCATTCACTGCGAATCTGGAATTCAACTGAATCTCCACTACCTGCAGATTTATCTTACACCACTTGTGAATGTCCAAGTAAAACAATGCTGGTTTTCAGAGGCCTGTTCATGTTCGCAGTCGTGCTGTTCAATTGGCTATCCACTCAACCTGTTTTGCTCCTCATTTTCCTGTGCACACAACCCAGCCTTCAGAAATCATTGTAATCTCCACTACAGGATGTTCCATTCATTCACTGGGAATCTGGAATTCATCTGAATCTGCACTCCACGCAGGCTTTCGTTACACCACTGCTGAAAGTCGAAGTAATGCAATACTGGTTTTCAGTGGTCTGTTCACATTCGAAGCCGAGGCTTTTTACAGGCTATCCACTCAACACTGGTCAGCTCTTCATTTTCGTGTCCCCACAATCCAGATTTCAGAAATCATTGCAATCTCCACTACAGAATGTTCCATTCATTCACTGCGAGTCTGGAGTTTATCTGATTCTCCACTCCCGCCTGGTTAACATTACACCACTTGTGAATGTCCAAGTAAGCCAATGCTGGTTTTCAGAGGCCTGTTCATACTCGCAGCCGTGCTGTTTAATTGACAATTCACTCCACCCTGTTCAGCTCTTCATTGTCCCACCACACTACCAGCCTTCAGAAATCTTTGTTATCTCCACTACAGAATGTTCCATTCATTCACTGCGAATCTGGAATTCATCTGACTCTCAACTCCACGCAGGTTTTCATTACACCACTGTTGAATGTCCAAGTAACCCAATGCTGGTTTTCAGCGGCCTGTTCATATTCGCAGCCCTGCTGTTTACTTGGCTATCGATTCAAGCCTGGTCAGCTCTTCATTTTCCTGTCCACACAACACAGGCTTCAGAAATCATTGGAATCTCCTCTACAGAATGTTCCATTCATTCACTGCGAATGTGGAATTCAACTGACTCTCCACTCCATGCAGGTTTTCCTTACACCACTGATGAATGTCCAAGTAACCCAATGCTGGTTTTCAGCTGCATGTTCACACTCGCAGCCATGCTATACAATTGGCTTTCCACTAAATCCTGATTAGTTCTTGATTTTCCTTCCACACGACCCAGCCTTCAGAAATCGTTGGAATCTCCACTAGAGAATGTTCCATTCATTCACTGCGAATCTGGAATTCCTCTGAACCTCCACTCCCGGCAGGTTTTCGTTACACCACTGTTGAATGTCCAAGTAACCCAATGTTTTAAGTGTTTTCTTCACAAGCGCAGTGGTGCTGTTCAATTGGCTATCCACTCAACCCTGGCCAGCTCTACATTTTCCTGTCCACACCACAGAGACTGGAGAAATCATTGTTATCTCCACTACAGAATGTTCCATTCATTCACAGCGAATCTGGAATTCATCTGAATCTCCACTCCCGGCAGGTTTTCGTGACACCACTGGTAAATATCCAAGTAAGCCAATGCTGGTTTTAAGTGGCCTGCTCATACTCTCAGCCGTGCTGTTCAATTTGCTATCCACTCAACCCTCTTCAGCTCCATTTTCCTGTCCACATAACCCAAACTTCAGAAACAATTGGTATCTCCTCCACAGAATGTTCCATTCATTGACGGCAAATCTGAAATTCATCTAATTCTCAACTCCCGTCAGGTTTTCGTTACACCACTTGTGAATGTCCAATTAAGCCAAAGCTGGTTTTCAGTGGCCTGTTCTTACTACGAGACGTGCTGTTCATTTGGCTATCCATTCCACCCTGTTCAGCTCTACATTTTCGTGTCCACAAAACCCAGCCTTCAGAAATCATTGGAATCACCACTAGAGAATGTTCCATTCATTCACTGCGAATCTGGAATTCATCTGAATCTCCACTCCCGGCAGGTTTTCATTGCACCACTGCTGAATGTTCAAGTAACGCAATGATGGTTTTCAGCGGTCTATTCACACTCGAACCCGTGCTGTTCACGGTCTAGCGACTCAACACTGGTGAGTTCTTCTTTTTCCAGTTCAGACAATACAAACCTCAGAAACCATTGCAATCTACACTACAGAATGTTTCATTCATTCAGGCGAATCTTGAATTCATCTTGTTCTCCACTCCCAGCAGGTTTTCGTTTCACCACTGGTGAATGTCCAAGCAACCCAAGGCTGGTTTCAGCTGCGTGTTAACACTCGCAGCCGTGCTGTTCAATTGGCTATCCAGTGAACGCTGGTTAGCTCTTGATTTTCCTTCCACACACCGAGCCTTCAGAAATCATTCTTATCTCCACTTCAGAATGTTCCATTCGTTCCCTGCGAATCTGGAATTCCTCTGACTCTCCACACCAGGCAGATTTTCCTAACAACACTGGTGAATGACCAGGTAATCCAATGCTGGTTTTCAGCGGCTGTTCACACTCACAGCCTTGCTGTTCAATTGGCAATCCAGTCAAACCTAGTCAGCTCTTCATTTTCCTGTCCACACAACCCAGCGTTCAGAAATCATTGGAATCTCTACTACAGAAATTTCCATTCATTCACTGTGAATCTGGAAATACTCTGAATCTGCATTCCAGGAAGGCTTTCGTTACACCACTGATGAATGTCCAAGTAATGCAATGCTGCTTCTTAGTGGTCTGTTCACACTCGAAACCGTGCTGTTCATTGGCTATCCACTCAATATCGGTCAGCTCTTCAATATCCTGTCCAGACTATCCAGATTCCTAAATGTTGGCAATCACCACTACAGAATGTTCCATTCAATCACGCGAATCTGGAATTCATCAGAGTCTCCACTCCTGGAAGGTTTTCGTGACACCACTGGTAAATGTCCAAGGAAGACAATGCTGGTTTTAAGCCGCCTGCTAACACACTCAGCCGTGCTGTTCAATTTGCTATCCACCCAACCCTATTCAGCTCTACATTTTCCTGTCCTCATAACCCAACCTTCAGAAATAATTGGTATCTCCTCCACAGAATGTTCCGTTCATTCACTGCGAATCTTAAATTCATCTGACTCTCAACTCCCGGCGGGTTATCGTTACACCACTTGTGAATGTCCAAGTAAGCCAATGCTGGTTTTCAGTGGCCTGTTCATACTAAGAGACGTGCTGTTCATTTGGCTATCCACTCCACCCTGTTCAGCTCTACATTTTCGTGTCCACAAAACCCAGCCTTCAGAAATCATTGGAATCACCACTAGAGAATGTTCCATTCATTCACTGCGAATCTGGAATTCATCTGAACCTCCACTCCTGGCAGGGTTTCGTTACGCCACTGGTGAATGTCCAAGTAACTCAATACTGGTTTTCAGAGGCATGTTCAACTCGCAGAAGTGCTGTTCAATGGGCTATCCACTCAATATTGGTCAGCTCTTCATTTTCCTCTCCACACAAACCAGCCTTCAGAAATCATTGGGCTCTCCACTACAGACTGTTCCATTCATTCACTGCGATTCTGCAATTCATCTGACTCTCCGCTCCAGGCAGGTTTTCATTACAGCACTGGTGAATGACCAAGTAATCCAATGCTGGTTTTCAGCCGCCTTTTCACACTCGCAGTGTGCTGTTCAATTGTCTATCCACTCAAACCTGGTCAGCCTTTCATTTTCTTTTCCACAATATCAGACTTCAGAAATCATTGGAATCGCCAGTACAGAATGTTCCATTCATTCACTGCCAATCTGGAATTCATCTGAATCTGCACTCCAGGTAGGCTTTCATTACACCACTTATGAATGTCCAAGTAACACAATGCTGGTTTTCAGCGGTCTGTTCACACTCTAAGCCCTGCTTTTTACTGGGTATCCACACAACTGTGGTCAGCTCTTCATTTTCATGTCCAAACAATCCAGACTTGAGAAATCATTGCAATCTCCAGTACAGAATGTTCCATTCATTCACTGCGAATCTGGAATTCAACTGAATCTCCACTACCTGCAGATTTATCTTACACCACTTGTGAATGTCCAAGTAAAACAATGCTGGTTTTCAGAGGCCTGTTCATGTTCGCAGTCGTGCTGTTCAATTGGCTATCCACTCAACCTGTTTTGCTCCTCATTTTCCTGTGCACACAACCCAGCCTTCAGAAATCATTGTAATCTCCACTACAGGATGTTCCATTCATTCACTGGGAATCTGGAATTCATCTGAATCTGCACTCCACGCAGGCTTTCGTTACACCACTGCTGAAAGTCGAAGTAATGCAATACTGGTTTTCAGTGGTCTGTTCACATTCGAAGCCGAGGCTTTTTACAGGCTATCCACTCAACACTGGTCAGCTCTTCATTTTCGTGTCCCCACAATCCAGATTTCAGAAATCATTGCAATCTCCACTACAGAATGTTCCATTCATTCACTGCGAGTCTGGAGTTTATCTGATTCTCCACTCCCGCCTGGTTAACATTACACCAGTTGTGAATGTCCAAGTAAGCCAATGCTGGTTTTCAGAGGCCTGTTCATACTCGCAGCCGTGCTGTTTAATTGACAATTCACTCCACCCTGTTCAGCTCTTCATTGTCCCACCACACTACCAGCCTTCAGAAATCTTTGTTATCTCCACTACAGAATGTTCCATTCATTCACTGCGAATCTGGAATTCATCTGACTCTCAACTCCACGCAGGTTTTCATTACACCACTGTTGAATGTCCAAGTAACCCAATGCTGGTTTTCAGCGGCCTGTTCATATTCGCAGCCCTGCTGTTTACTTGGCTATCGATTCAAGCCTGGTCAGCTCTTCATTTTCCTGTCCACACAACACAGGCTTCAGAAATCATTGGAATCTCCTCTACAGAATGTTCCATTCATTCACTGCGAATGTGGAATTCAACTGACTCTCCACTCCATGCAGGTTTTCCTTACACCACTGATGAATGTCCAAGTAACCCAATGCTGGTTTTCAGCTGCATGTTCACACTCGCAGCCATGCTATACAATTGGCTTTCCACTAAATCCTGATTAGTTCTTGATTTTCCTTCCACACGACCCAGCCTTCAGAAATCGTTGGAATCTCCACTAGAGAATGTTCCATTCATTCACTGCGAATCTGGAATTCCTCTGAACCTCCACTCCCGGCAGGTTTTCGTTACACCACTGTTGAATGTCCAAGTAACCCAATGTTTTAAGTGTTTTCTTCACAAGCGCAGTGGTGCTGTTCAATTGGCTATCCACTCAACCCTGGCCAGCTCTACATTTTCCTGTCCACACCACAGAGACTGGAGAAATCATTGTTATCTCCACTACAGAATGTTCCATTCATTCACAGCGAATCTGGAATTCATCTGAATCTCCACTCCCGGCAGGTTTTCGTGACACCACTGGTAAATATCCAAGTAAGCCAATGCTGGTTTTAAGTGGCCTGCTCATACTCTCAGCCGTGCTGTTCAATTTGCTATCCACTCAACCCTCTTCAGCTCCATTTTCCTGTCCACATAACCCAAACTTCAGAAACAATTGGTATCTCCTCCACAGAATGTTCCATTCATTGACGGCAAATCTGAAATTCATCTAATTCTCAACTCCCGTCAGGTTTTCGTTACACCACTTGTGAATGTCCAATTAAGCCAAAGCTGGTTTTCAGTGGCCTGTTCTTACTACGAGACGTGCTGTTCATTTGGCTATCCATTCCACCCTGTTCAGCTCTACATTTTCGTGTCCACAAAACCCAGCCTTCAGAAATCATTGGAATCACCACTAGAGAATGTTCCATTCATTCACTGCGAATCTGGAATTCATCTGAATCTCCACTCCCGGCAGGTTTTCATTGCACCACTGCTGAATGTTCAAGTAACGCAATGATGGTTTTCAGCGGTCTATTCACACTCGAACCCGTGCTGTTCACGGTCTAGCGACTCAACACTGGTGAGTTCTTCTTTTTCCAGTTCAGACAATACAAACCTCAGAAACCATTGCAATCTACACTACAGAATGTTTCATTCATTCAGGCGAATCTTGAATTCATCTTGTTCTCCACTCCCAGCAGGTTTTCGTTTCACCACTGGTGAATGTCCAAGCAACCCAAGGCTGGTTTCAGCTGCGTGTTAACACTCGCAGCCGTGCTGTTCAATTGGCTATCCAGTGAACGCTGGTTAGCTCTTGATTTTCCTTCCACACACCGAGCCTTCAGAAATCATTCTTATCTCCACTTCAGAGTGTTCCATTCGTTCCCTGCGAATCTGGAATTCCTCTGACTCTCCACACCAGGCAGATTTTCCTAACAACACTGGTGAATGACCAGGTAATCCAATGCTGGTTTTCAGCGGCTGTTCACACTCACAGCCTTGCTGTTCAATTGGCAATCCAGTCAAACCTAGTCAGCTCTTCATTTTCCTGTCCACACAACCCAGCGTTCAGAAATCATTGGAATCTCTACAACAGAAATTTCCATTCATTCACTGTGAATCTGGAAATACTCTGAATCTGCATTCCAGGAAGGCTTTCGTTACACCACTGATGAATGTCCAAGTAATGCAATGCTGCTTCTTAGTGGTCTGTTCACACTCGAAACCGTGCTGTTCATTGGCTATCCACTCAATATCGGTCAGCTCTTCAATATCCTGTCCAGACTATCCAGATTCCTAAATGTTGGCAATCACCACTACAGAATGTTCCATTCAATCACGCGAATCTGGAATTCATCAGAGTCTCCACTCCTGGAAGGTTTTCGTGACACCACTGGTAAATGTCCAAGGAAGACAATGCTGGTTTTAAGCCGCCTGCTAACACACTCAGCCGTGCTGTTCAATTTGCTATCCACCCAACCCTATTCAGCTCTACATTTTCCTGTCCTCATAACCCAACCTTCAGAAATAATTGGTATCTCCTCCACAGAATGTTCCGTTCATTCACTGCGAATCTTAAATTCATCTGACTCTCAACTCCCGGCGGGTTATCGTTACACCACTTGTGAATGTCCAAGTAAGCCAATGCTGGTTTTCAGTGGCCTGTTCATACTAAGAGACGTGCTGTTCATTTGGCTATCCACTCCACCCTGTTCAGCTCTACATTTTCGTGTCCACAAAACCCAGCCTTCAGAAATCATTGGAATCACCACTAGAGAATGTTCCATTCATTCACTGCGAATCTGGAATTCATCTGAACCTCCACTCCTGGCAGGTTTTCGTTACGCCACTGGTGAATGTCCAAGTAACTCAATACTGGTTTTCAGAGGCATGTTCAACTCGCAGAAGTGCTGTTCAATGGGCTATCCACTCAATATTGGTCAGCTCTTCATTTTCCTCTCCACACAAACCAGCCTTCAGAAATCATTGGGCTCTCCACTACAGACTGTTCCATTCATTCACTGCGATTCTGCAATTCATCTGACTCTCCGCTCCAGGCAGGTTTTCATTACAGCACTGGTGAATGACCAAGTAATCCAATGCTGGTTTTCAGCCGCCTTTTCACACTCGCAGTGTGCTGTTCAATTGTCTATCCACTCAAACCTGGTCAGCCTTTCATTTTCTTTTCCACAATATCAGACTTCAGAAATCATTGGAATCGCCAGTACAGAATGTTCCATTCATTCACTGCCAATCTGGAATTCATCTGAATCTGCACTCCAGGTAGGCTTTCATTACACCACTTATGAATGTCCAAGTAACACAATGCTGGTTTTCAGCGGTCTGTTCACACTCTAAGCCCTGCTTTTTACTGGGTATCCACACAACTGTGGTCAGCTCTTCATTTTCATGTCCAAACAATCCAGACTTGAGAAATCATTGCAATCTCCAGTACAGAATGTTCCATTCATTCACTGCGAATCTGGAATTCAACTGAATCTCCACTACCTGCAGATTTATCTTACACCACTTGTGAATGTCCAAGTAAAACAATGCTGGTTTTCAGAGGCCTGTTCATGTTCGCAGTCGTGCTGTTCAATTGGCTATCCACTCAACCTGTTTTGCTCCTCATTTTCCTGTGCACACAACCCAGCCTTCAGAAATCATTGTAATCTCCACTACAGGATGTTCCATTCATTCACTGGGAATCTGGAATTCATCTGAATCTGCACTCCACGCAGGCTTTCGTTACACCACTGCTGAAAGTCGAAGTAATGCAATACTGGTTTTCAGTGGTCTGTTCACATTCGAAGCCGAGGCTTTTTACAGGCTATCCGCTCACCACTGGTCAGCTCTTCATTTTCGTGTCCCCACAATCCAGATTTCAGAAATCATTGCAATCTCCACTACAGAATGTTCCATTCATTCACTGCGAGTCTGGAGTTTATCTGATTCTCCACTCCCGCCTGGTTAACATTACACCAGTTGTGAATGTCCAAGTAAGCCAATGCTGGTTTTCAGAGGCCTGTTCATACTCGCAGCCGTGCTGTTTAATTGACAATTCACTCCACCCTGTTCAGCTCTTCATTGTCCCACCACACTACCAGCCTTCAGAAATCTTTGTTATCTCCACTACAGAATGTTCCATTCATTCACTGCGAATCTGGAATTCATCTGACTCTCAACTCCACGCAGGTTTTCATTACACCACTGTTGAATGTCCAAGTAACCCAATGCTGGTTTTCAGCGGCCTGTTCATATTCGCAGCCCTGCTGTTTACTTGGCTATCGATTCAAGCCTGGTCAGCTCTTCATTTTCCTGTCCACACAACACAGGCTTCAGAAATCATTGGAATCTCCTCTACAGAATGTTCCATTCATTCACTGCGAATGTGGAATTCAACTGACTCTCCACTCCATGCAGGTTTTCCTTACACCACTGATGAATGTCCAAGTAACCCAATGCTGGTTTTCAGCTGCATGTTCACACTCGCAGCCATGCTATACAATTGGCTTTCCACTAAATCCTGATTAGTTCTTGATTTTCCTTCCACACGACCCAGCCTTCAGAAATCATTGGAATCTCCACTAGAGAATGTTCCATTCATTCACTGCGAATCTGGAATTCCTCTGAACCTCCACTCCCGGCAGGTTTTCGTTACACCACTGTTGAATGTCCAAGTAACCCAATGTTTTAAGTGTTTTCTTCACAAGCGCAGTGGTGCTGTTCAATTGGCTATCCACTCAACCCTGGCCAGCTCTACATTTTCCTGTCCACACCACAGAGACTGGAGAAATCATTGTTATCTCCACTACAGAATGTTCCATTCATTCACAGCGAATCTGGAATTCATCTGAATCTCCACTCCCGGCAGGTTTTCGTGACACCACTGGTAAATATCCAAGTAAGCCAATGCTGGTTTTAAGTGGCCTGCTCATACTCTCAGCCGTGCTGTTCAATTTGCTATCCACTCAACCCTCTTCAGCTCCATTTTCCTGTCCACATAACCCAAACTTCAGAAACAATTGGTATCTCCTCCACAGAATGTTCCATTCATTGACGGCAAATCTGAAATTCATCTAATTCTCAACTCCCGTCAGGTTTTCGTTACACCACTTGTGAATGTCCAATTAAGCCAAAGCTGGTTTTCAGTGGCCTGTTCTTACTACGAGACGTGCTGTTCATTTGGCTATCCATTCCACCCTGTTCAGCTCTACATTTTCGTGTCCACAAAACCCAGCCTTCAGAAATCATTGGAATCACCACTAGAGAATGTTCCATTCATTCACTGCGAATCTGGAATTCATCTGAATCTCCACTCCCGGCAGGTTTTCATTGCACCACTGCTGAATGTTCAAGTAACGCAATGATGGTTTTCAGCGGTCTATTCACACTCGAACCCGTGCTGTTCACGGTCTAGCGACTCAACACTGGTGAGTTCTTCTTTTTCCAGTTCAGACAATACAAACCTCAGAAACCATTGCAATCTACACTACAGAATGTTTCATTCATTCAGGCGAATCTTGAATTCATCTTGTTCTCCACTCCCAGCAGGTTTTCGTTTCACCACTGGTGAATGTCCAAGCAACCCAAGGCTGGTTTCAGCTGCGTGTTAACACTCGCAGCCGTGCTGTTCAATTGGCTATCCAGTGAACGCTGGTTAGCTCTTGATTTTCCTTCCACACACCGAGCCTTCAGAAATCATTCTTATCTCCACTTCAGAATGTTCCATTCGTTCCCTGCGAATCTGGAATTCCTCTGACTCTCCACACCAGGCAGATTTTCCTAACAACACTGGTGAATGACCAGGTAATCCAATGCTGGTTTTCAGCGGCTGTTCACACTCACAGCCTTGCTGTTCAATTGGCAATCCAGTCAAACCTAGTCAGCTCTTCATTTTCCTGTCCACACAACCCAGCGTTCAGAAATCATTGGAATCTCTACTACAGAAATTTCCATTCATTCACTGTGAATCTGGAAATACTCTGAATCTGCATTCCAGGAAGGCTTTCGTTACACCACTGATGAATGTCCAAGTAATGCAATGCTGCTTCTTAGTGGTCTGTTCACACTCGAAACCGTGCTGTTCATTGGCTATCCACTCAATATCGGTCAGCTCTTCAATATCCTGTCCAGACTATCCAGATTCCTAAATGTTGGCAATCACCACTACAGAATGTTCCATTCAATCACGCGAATCTGGAATTCATCGGAGTCTCCACTCCTGGAAGGTTTTCGTGACACCACTGGTAAATGTCCAAGGAAGACAATGCTGGTTTTAAGCCGCCTGCTAACACACTCAGCCGTGCTGTTCAATTTGCTATCCACCCAACCCTATTCAGCTCTACATTTTCCTGTCCTCATAACCCAACCTTCAGAAATAATTGGTATCTCCTCCACAGAATGTTCCGTTCATTCACTGCGAATCTTAAATTCATCTGACTCTCAACTCCCGGCGGGTTATCGTTACACCACTTGTGAATGTCCAAGTAAGCCAATGCTGGTTTTCAGTGGCCTGTTCATACTAAGAGACGTGCTGTTCATTTGGCTATCCACTCCACCCTGTTCAGCTCTACATTTTCGTGTCCACAAAACCCAGCCTTCAGAAATCATTGGAATCACCACTAGAGAATGTTCCATTCATTCACTGCGAATCTGGAATTCATCTGAACCTCCACTCCTGGCAGGTTTTCGTTACGCCACTGGTGAATGTCCAAGTAACTCAATACTGGTTTTCAGAGGCATGTTCAACTCGCAGAAGTGCTGTTCAATGGGCTATCCACTCAATATTGGTCAGCTCTTCATTTTCCTCTCCACACAAACCAGCCTTCAGAAATCATTGGGCTCTCCACTACAGACTGTTCCATTCATTCACTGCGATTCTGCAATTCATCTGACTCTCCGCTCCAGGCAGGTTTTCATTACAGCACTGGTGAATGACCAAGTAATCCAATGCTGGTTTTCAGCCGCCTTTTCACACTCGCAGTGTGCTGTTCAATTGTCTATCCACTCAAACCTGGTCAGCCTTTCATTTTCTTTTCCACAATATCAGACTTCAGAAATCATTGGAATCGCCAGTACAGAATGTTCCATTCATTCACTGCCAATCTGGAATTCATCTGAATCTGCACTCCAGGTAGGCTTTCATTACACCACTTATGAATGTCCAAGTAACACAATGCTGGTTTTCAGCGGTCTGTTCACACTCTAAGCCCTGCTTTTTACTGGGTATCCACACAACTGTGGTCAGCTCTTCATTTTCATGTCCAAACAATCCAGACTTGAGAAATCATTGCAATCTCCAGTACAGAATGTTCCATTCATTCACTGCGAATCTGGAATTCAACTGAATCTCCACTACCTGCAGATTTATCTTACACCACTTGTGAATGTCCAAGTAAAACAATGCTGGTTTTCAGAGGCCTGTTCATGTTCGCAGTCGTGCTGTTCAATTGCCTATCCACTCAACCTGTTTTGCTCCTCATTTTCCTGTGCACACAACCCAGCCTTCAGAAATCATTGTAATCTCCACTACAGGATGTTCCATTCATTCACTGGGAATCTGGAATTCATCTGAATCTGCACTCCACGCAGGCTTTCGTTACACCACTGCTGAAAGTCGAAGTAACGCAATACTGGTTTTCAGTGGTCTGTTCACATTCGAAGCCGAGGCTTTTTACAGGCTATCCGCTCAACACTGGTCAGCTCTTCATTTTCGTGTCCCCACAATCCAGATTTCAGAAATCATTGCAATCTCCACTACAGAATGTTCCATTCATTCACTGCGAGTCTGGAGTTTATCTGATTCTCCACTCCCGCCTGGTTAACATTACACCACTTGTGAATGTCCAAGTAAGCCAATGCTGGTTTTCAGAGGCCTGTTCATACTCGCAGCCGTGCTGTTTAATTGACAATTCACTCCACCCTGTTCAGCTCTTCATTGTCCCACCACACTACCAGCCTTCAGAAATCTTTGTTATCTCCACTACAGAATGTTCCATTCATTCACTGCGAATCTGGAATTCATCTGACTCTCAACTCCACGCAGGTTTTCATTACACCACTGTTGAATGTCCAAGTAACCCAATGCTGGTTTTCAGCGGCCTGTTCATATTCGCAGCCCTGCTGTTTACTTGGCTATCGATTCAAGCCTGGTCAGCTCTTCATTTTCCTGTCCACACAACACAGGCTTCAGAAATCATTGGAATCTCCTCTACAGAATGTTCCATTCATTCACTGCGAATGTGGAATTCAACTGACTCTCCACTCCATGCAGGTTTTCCTTACACCACTGATGAATGTCCAAGTAACCCAATGCTGGTTTTCAGCTGCATGTTCACACTCGCAGCCATGCTATACAATTGGCTTTCCACTAAATCCTGATTAGTTCTTGATTTTCCTTCCACACGACCCAGCCTTCAGAAATCGTTGGAATCTCCACTAGAGAATGTTCCATTCATTCACTGCGAATCTGGAATTCCTCTGAACCTCCACTCCCGGCAGGTTTTCGTTACACCACTGTTGAATGTCCAAGTAACCCAATGTTTTAAGTGTTTTCTTCACAAGCGCAGTGGTGCTGTTCAATTGGCTATCCACTCAACCCTGGCCAGCTCTACATTTTCCTGTCCACACCACAGAGACTGGAGAAATCATTGTTATCTCCACTACAGAATGTTCCATTCATTCACAGCGAATCTGGAATTCATCTGAATCTCCACTCCCGGCAGGTTTTCGTGACACCACTGGTAAATATCCAAGTAAGCCAATGCTGGTTTTAAGTGGCCTGCTCATACTCTCAGCCGTGCTGTTCAATTTGCTATCCACTCAACCCTCTTCAGCTCCATTTTCCTGTCCACATAACCCAAACTTCAGAAACAATTGGTATCTCCTCCACAGAATGTTCCATTCATTGACGGCAAATCTGAAATTCATCTAATTCTCAACTCCCGTCAGGTTTTCGTTACACCACTTGTGAATGTCCAATTAAGCCAAAGCTGGTTTTCAGTGGCCTGTTCTTACTACGAGACGTGCTGTTCATTTGGCTATCCATTCCACCCTGTTCAGCTCTACATTTTCGTGTCCACAAAACCCAGCCTTCAGAAATCATTGGAATCACCACTAGAGAATGTTCCATTCATTCACTGCGAATCTGGAATTCATCTGAATCTCCACTCCCGGCAGGTTTTCATTGCACCACTGCTGAATGTTCAAGTAACGCAATGATGGTTTTCAGCGGTCTATTCACACTCGAACCCGTGCTGTTCACGGTCTAGCGACTCAACACTGGTGAGTTCTTCTTTTTCCAGTTCAGACAATACAAACCTCAGAAACCATTGCAATCTACACTACAGAATGTTTCATTCATTCAGGCGAATCTTGAATTCATCTTGTTCTCCACTCCCAGCAGGTTTTCGTTTCACCACTGGTGAATGTCCAAGCAACCCAAGGCTGGTTTCAGCTGCGTGTTAACACTCGCAGCCGTGCTGTTCAATTGGCTATCCAGTGAACGCTGGTTAGCTCTTGATTTTCCTTCCACACACCGAGCCTTCAGAAATCATTCTTATCTCCACTTCAGAATGTTCCATTCGTTCCCTGCGAATCTGGAATTCCTCTGACTCTCCACACCAGGCAGATTTTCCTAACAACACTGGTGAATGACCAGGTAATCCAATGCTGGTTTTCAGCGGCTGTTCACACTCACAGCCTTGCTGTTCAATTGGCAATCCAGTCAAACCTAGTCAGCTCTTCATTTTCCTGTCCACACAACCCAGCGTTCAGAAATCATTGGAATCTCTACAACAGAAATTTCCATTCATTCACTGTGAATCTGGAAATACTCTGAATCTGCATTCCAGGAAGGCTTTCGTTACACCACTGATGAATGTCCAAGTAATGCAATGCTGCTTCTTAGTGGTCTGTTCACACTCGAAACCGTGCTGTTCATTGGCTATCCACTCAATATCGGTCAGCTCTTCAATATCCTGTCCAGACTATCCAGATTCCTAAATGTTGGCAATCACCACTACAGAATGTTCCATTCAATCACGCGAATCTGGAATTCATCAGAGTCTCCACTCCTGGAAGGTTTTCGTGACACCACTGGTAAATGTCCAAGGAAGACAATGCTGGTTTTAAGCCGCCTGCTAACACACTCAGCCGTGCTGTTCAATTTGCTATCCACCCAACCCTATTCAGCTCTACATTTTCCTGTCCTCATAACCCAACCTTCAGAAATAATTGGTATCTCCTCCACAGAATGTTCCGTTCATTCACTGCGAATCTTAAATTCATCTGACTCTCAACTCCCGGCGGGTTATCGTTACACCACTTGTGAATGTCCAAGTAAGCCAATGCTGGTTTTCAGTGGCCTGTTCATACTAAGAGACGTGCTGTTCATTTGGCTATCCACTCCACCCTGTTCAGCTCTACATTTTCGTGTCCACAAAACCCAGCCTTCAGAAATCATTGGAATCACCACTAGAGAATGTTCCATTCATTCACTGCGAATCTGGAATTCATCTGAACCTCCACTCCTGGCAGGGTTTCGTTACGCCACTGGTGAATGTCCAAGTAACTCAATACTGGTTTTCAGAGGCATGTTCAACTCGCAGAAGTGCTGTTCAATGGGCTATCCACTCAATATTGGTCAGCTCTTCATTTTCCTCTCCACACAAACCAGCCTTCAGAAATCATTGGGCTCTCCACTACAGACTGTTCCATTCATTCACTGCGATTCTGCAATTCATCTGACTCTCCGCTCCAGGCAGGTTTTCATTACAGCACTGGTGAATGACCAAGTAATCCAATGCTGGTTTTCAGCCGCCTTTTCACACTCGCAGTGTGCTGTTCAATTGTCTATCCACTCAAACCTGGTCAGCCTTTCATTTTCTTTTCCACAATATCAGACTTCAGAAATCATTGGAATCGCCAGTACAGAATGTTCCATTCATTCACTGCCAATCTGGAATTCATCTGAATCTGCACTCCAGGTAGGCTTTCATTACACCACTTATGAATGTCCAAGTAACACAATGCTGGTTTTCAGCGGTCTGTTCACACTCTAAGCCCTGCTTTTTACTGGGTATCCACACAACTGTGGTCAGCTCTTCATTTTCATGTCCAAACAATCCAGACTTGAGAAATCATTGCAATCTCCAGTACAGAATGTTCCATTCATTCACTGCGAATCTGGAATTCAACTGAATCTCCACTACCTGCAGATTTATCTTACACCACTTGTGAATGTCCAAGTAAAACAATGCTGGTTTTCAGAGGCCTGTTCATGTTCGCAGTCGTGCTGTTCAATTGGCTATCCACTCAACCTGTTTTGCTCCTCATTTTCCTGTGCACACAACCCAGCCTTCAGAAATCATTGTAATCTCCACTACAGGATGTTCCATTCATTCACTGGGAATCTGGAATTCATCTGAATCTGCACTCCACGCAGGCTTTCGTTACACCACTGCTGAAAGTCGAAGTAATGCAATACTGGTTTTCAGTGGTCTGTTCACATTCGAAGCCGAGGCTTTTTACAGGCTATCCGCTCAACACTGGTCAGCTCTTCATTTTCGTGTCCCCACAATCCAGATTTCAGAAATCATTGCAATCTCCACTACAGAATGTTCCATTCATTCACTGCGAGTCTGGAGTTTATCTGATTCTCCACTCCCGCCTGGTTAACATTACACCACTTGTGAATGTCCAAGTAAGCCAATGCTGGTTTTCAGAGGCCTGTTCATACTCGCAGCCGTGCTGTTTAATTGACAATTCACTCCACCCTGTTCAGCTCTTCATTGTCCCACCACACTACCAGCCTTCAGAAATCTTTGTTATCTCCACTACAGAATGTTCCATTCATTCACTGCGAATCTGGAATTCATCTGACTCTCAACTCCACGCAGGTTTTCATTACACCACTGTTGAATGTCCAAGTAACCCAATGCTGGTTTTCAGCGGCCTGTTCATATTCGCAGCCCTGCTGTTTACTTGGCTATCGATTCAAGCCTGGTCAGCTCTTCATTTTCCTGTCCACACAACACAGGCTTCAGAAATCATTGGAATCTCCTCTACAGAATGTTCCATTCATTCACTGCGAATGTGGAATTCAACTGACTCTCCACTCCATGCAGGTTTTCCTTACACCACTGATGAATGTCCAAGTAACCCAATGCTGGTTTTCAGCTGCATGTTCACACTCGCAGCCATGCTATACAATTGGCTTTCCACTAAATCCTGATTAGTTCTTGATTTTCCTTCCACACGACCCAGCCTTCAGAAATCGTTGGAATCTCCACTAGAGAATGTTCCATTCATTCACTGCGAATCTGGAATTCCTCTGAACCTCCACTCCCGGCAGGTTTTCGTTACACCACTGTTGAATGTCCAAGTAACCCAATGTTTTAAGTGTTTTCTTCACAAGCGCAGTGGTGCTGTTCAATTGGCTATCCACTCAACCCTGGCCAGCTCTACATTTTCCTGTCCACACCACAGAGACTGGAGAAATCATTGTTATCTCCACTACAGAATGTTCCATTCATTCACAGCGAATCTGGAATTCATCTGAATCTCCACTCCCGGCAGGTTTTCGTGACACCACTGGTAAATATCCAAGTAAGCCAATGCTGGTTTTAAGTGGCCTGCTCATACTCTCAGCCGTGCTGTTCAATTTGCTATCCACTCAACCCTCTTCAGCTCCATTTTCCTGTCCACATAACCCAAACTTCAGAAACAATTGGTATCTCCTCCACAGAATGTTCCATTCATTGACGGCAAATCTGAAATTCATCTAATTCTCAACTCCCGTCAGGTTTTCGTTACACCACTTGTGAATGTCCAATTAAGCCAAAGCTGGTTTTCAGTGGCCTGTTCTTACTACGAGACGTGCTGTTCATTTGGCTATCCATTCCACCCTGTTCAGCTCTACATTTTCGTGTCCACAAAACCCAGCCTTCAGAAATCCTTGGAATCACCACTAGAGAATGTTCCATTCATTCACTGCGAATCTGGAATTCATCTGAATCTCCACTCCCGGCAGGTTTTCATTGCACCACTGCTGAATGTTCAAGTAACGCAATGATGGTTTTCAGCGGTCTATTCACACTCGAACCCGTGCTGTTCACGGTCTAGCGACTCAACACTGGTGAGTTCTTCTTTTTCCAGTTCAGACAATACAAACCTCAGAAATCATTGCAATCTACACTACAGAATGTTTCATTCATTCAGGCGAATCTTGAATTCATCTTGTTCTCCACTCCCAGCAGGTTTTCGTTTCACCACTGGTGAATGTCCAAGCAACCCAAGGCTGGTTTCAGCTGCGTGTTAACACTCGCAGCCGTGCTGTTCAATTGGCTATCCAGTGAACGCTGGTTAGCTCTTGATTTTCCTTCCACACACCGAGCCTTCAGAAATCATTCTTATCTCCACTTCAGAATGTTCCATTCGTTCCCTGCGAATCTGGAATTCCTCTGACTCTCCACACCAGGCAGATTTTCCTAACAACACTGGTGAATGACCAGGTAATCCAATGCTGGTTTTCAGCGGCTGTTCACACTCACAGCCTTGCTGTTCAATTGGCAATCCAGTCAAACCTAGTCAGCTCTTCATTTTCCTGTCCACACAACCCAGCGTTCAGAAATCATTGGAATCTCTACTACAGAAATTTCCATTCATTCACTGTGAATCTGGAAATACTCTGAATCTGCATTCCAGGAAGGCTTTCGTTACACCACTGATGAATGTCCAAGTAATGCAATGCTGCTTCTTAGTGGTCTGTTCACACTCGAAACCGTGCTGTTCATTGGCTATCCACTCAATATCGGTCAGCTCTTCAATATCCTGTCCAGACTATCCAGATTCCTAAATGTTGGCAATCACCACTACAGAATGTTCCATTCAATCACGCGAATCTGGAATTCATCAGAGTCTCCACTCCTGGAAGGTTTTCGTGACACCACTGGTAAATGTCCAAGGAAGACAATGCTGGTTTTAAGCCGCCTGCTAACACACTCAGCCGTGCTGTTCAATTTGCTATCCACCCAACCCTATTCAGCTCTACATTTTCCTGTCCTCATAACCCAACCTTCAGAAATAATTGGTATCTCCTCCACAGAATGTTCCGTTCATTCACTGCGAATCTTAAATTCATCTGACTCTCAACTCCCGGCGGGTTATCGTTACACCACTTGTGAATGTCCAAGTAAGCCAATGCTGGTTTTCAGTGGCCTGTTCATACTAAGAGACGTGCTGTTCATTTGGCTATCCACTCCACCCTGTTCAGCTCTACATTTTCGTGTCCACAAAACCCAGCCTTCAGAAATCATTGGAATCACCACTAGAGAATGTTCCATTCATTCACTGCGAATCTGGAATTCATCTGAACCTCCACTCCTGGCAGGGTTTCGTTACGCCACTGGTGAATGTCCAAGTAACTCAATACTGGTTTTCAGAGGCATGTTCAACTCGCAGAAGTGCTGTTCAATGGGCTATCCACTCAATATTGGTCAGCTCTTCATTTTCCTCTCCACACAAACCAGCCTTCAGAAATCATTGGGCTCTCCACTACAGACTGTTCCATTCATTCACTGCGATTCTGCAATTCATCTGACTCTCCGCTCCAGGCAGGTTTTCATTACAGCACTGGTGAATGACCAAGTAATCCAATGCTGGTTTTCAGCCGCCTTTTCACACTCGCAGTGTGCTGTTCAATTGTCTATCCACTCAAACCTGGTCAGCCTTTCATTTTCTTTTCCACAATATCAGACTTCAGAAATCATTGGAATCGCCAGTACAGAATGTTCCATTCATTCACTGCCAATCTGGAATTCATCTGAATCTGCACTCCAGGTAGGCTTTCATTACACCACTTATGAATGTCCAAGTAACACAATGCTGGTTTTCAGCGGTCTGTTCACACTCTAAGCCCTGCTTTTTACTGGGTATCCACACAACTGTGGTCAGCTCTTCATTTTCATGTCCAAACAATCCAGACTTGAGAAATCATTGCAATCTCCAGTACAGAATGTTCCATTCATTCACTGCGAATCTGGAATTCAACTGAATCTCCACTACCTGCAGATTTATCTTACACCACTTGTGAATGTCCAAGTAAAACAATGCTGGTTTTCAGAGGCCTGTTCATGTTCGCAGCCGTGCTGTTCAATTGGCTATCCACTCAACCTGTTTTGCTCCTCATTTTCCTGTGCACACAACCCAGCCTTCAGAAATCATTGTAATCTCCACTACAGGATGTTCCATTCATTCACTGGGAATCTGGAATTCATCTGAATCTGCACTCCACGCAGGCTTTCGTTACACCACTGCTGAAAGTCGAAGTAACGCAATACTGGTTTTCAGTGGTCTGTTCACATTCGAAGCCGAGGCTTTTTACAGGCTATCCGCTCAACACTGGTCAGCTCTTCATTTTCGTGTCCCCACAATCCAGATTTCAGAAATCATTGCAATCTCCACTACAGAATGTTCCATTCATTCACTGCGAGTCTGGAGTTTATCTGATTCTCCACTCCCGCCTGGTTAACATTACACCACTTGTGAATGTCCAAGTAAGCCAATGCTGGTTTTCAGAGGCCTGTTCATACTCGCAGCCGTGCTGTTTAATTGACAATTCACTCCACCCTGTTCAGCTCTTCATTGTCCCACCACACTACCAGCCTTCAGAAATCTTTGTTATCTCCACTACAGAATGTTCCATTCATTCACTGCGAATCTGGAATTCATCTGACTCTCAACTCCACGCAGGTTTTCATTACACCACTGTTGAATGTCCAAGTAACCCAATGCTGGTTTTCAGCGGCCTGTTCATATTCGCAGCCCTGCTGTTTACTTGGCTATCGATTCAAGCCTGGTCAGCTCTTCATTTTCCTGTCCACACAACACAGGCTTCAGAAATCATTGGAATCTCCTCTACAGAATGTTCCATTCATTCACTGCGAATGTGGAATTCAACTGACTCTCCACTCCATGCAGGTTTTCCTTACACCACTGATGAATGTCCAAGTAACCCAATGCTGGTTTTCAGCTGCATGTTCACACTCGCAGCCATGCTATACAATTGGCTTTCCACTAAATCCTGATTAGTTCTTGATTTTCCTTCCACACGACCCAGCCTTCAGAAATCGTTGGAATCTCCACTAGAGAATGTTCCATTCATTCACTGCGAATCTGGAATTCCTCTGAACCTCCACTCCCGGCAGGTTTTCGTTACACCACTGTTGAATGTCCAAGTAACCCAATGTTTTAAGTGTTTTCTTCACAAGCGCAGTGGTGCTGTTCAATTGGCTATCCACTCAACCCTGGCCAGCTCTACATTTTCCTGTCCACACCACAGAGACTGGAGAAATCATTGTTATCTCCACTACAGAATGTTCCATTCATTCACAGCGAATCTGGAATTCATCTGAATCTCCACTCCCGGCAGGTTTTCGTGACACCACTGGTAAATATCCAAGTAAGCCAATGCTGGTTTTAAGTGGCCTGCTCATACTCTCAGCCGTGCTGTTCAATTTGCTATCCACTCAACCCTCTTCAGCTCCATTTTCCTGTCCACATAACCCAAACTTCAGAAACAATTGGTATCTCCTCCACAGAATGTTCCATTCATTGACGGCAAATCTGAAATTCATCTAATTCTCAACTCCCGTCAGGTTTTCGTTACACCACTTGTGAATGTCCAATTAAGCCAAAGCTGGTTTTCAGTGGCCTGTTCTTACTACGAGACGTGCTGTTCATTTGGCTATCCATTCCACCCTGTTCAGCTCTACATTTTCGTGTCCACAAAACCCAGCCTTCAGAAATCATTGGAATCACCACTAGAGAATGTTCCATTCATTCACTGCGAATCTGGAATTCATCTGAATCTCCACTCCCGGCAGGTTTTCATTGCACCACTGCTGAATGTTCAAGTAACGCAATGATGGTTTTCAGCGGTCTATTCACACTCGAACCCGTGCTGTTCACGGTCTAGCGACTCAACACTGGTGAGTTCTTCTTTTTCCAGTTCAGACAATACAAACCTCAGAAACCATTGCAATCTACACTACAGAATGTTTCATTCATTCACGCGAATCTTGAATTCATCTTGTTCTCCACTCCCAGCAGGTTTTCGTTTCACCACTGGTGAATGTCCAAGCAACCCAAGGCTGGTTTCAGCTGCGTGTTGACACTCGCAGCCGTGCTGTTCAATTGGCTATCCAGTGAACGCTGGTTAGCTCTTGATTTTCCTTCCACACACCGAGCCTTCAGAAATCATTCTTATCTCCACTTCAGAATGTTCCATTCGTTCCCTGCGAATCTGGAATTCCTCTGACTCTCCACACCAGGCAGATTTTCCTAACAACACTGGTGAATGACCAGGTAATCCAATGCTGGTTTTCAGCGGCTGTTCACACTCACAGCCTTGCTGTTCAATTGGCAATCCAGTCAAACCTAGTCAGCTCTTCATTTTCCTGTCCACACAACCCAGCGTTCAGAAATCATTGGAATCTCTACTACAGAAATTTCCATTCATTCACTGTGAATCTGGAAATACTCTGAATCTGCATTCCAGGAAGGCTTTCGTTACACCACTGATGAATGTCCAAGTAATGCAATGCTGCTTCTTAGTGGTCTGTTCACACTCGAAACCGTGCTGTTCATTGGCTATCCACTCAATATCGGTCAGCTCTTCAATATCCTGTCCAGACTATCCAGATTCCTAAATGTTGGCAATCACCACTACAGAATGTTCCATTCAATCACGCGAATCTGGAATTCATCAGAGTCTCCACTCCTGGAAGGTTTTCGTGACACCACTGGTAAATGTCCAAGGAAGACAATGCTGGTTTTAAGCCGCCTGCTAACACACTCAGCCGTGCTGTTCAATTTGCTATCCACCCAACCCTATTCAGCTCTACATTTTCCTGTCCTCATAACCCAACCTTCAGAAATAATTGGTATCTCCTCCACAGAATGTTCCGTTCATTCACTGCGAATCTTAAATTCATCTGACTCTCAACTCCCGGCGGGTTATCGTTACACCACTTGTGAATGTCCAAGTAAGCCAATGCTGGTTTTCAGTGGCCTGTTCATACTAAGAGACGTGCTGTTCATTTGGCTATCCACTCCACCCTGTTCAGCTCTACATTCTCGTGTCCACAAAACCCAGCCTTCAGAAATCATTGGAATCACCACTAGAGAATGTTCCATTCATTCACTGCGAATCTGGAATTCATCTGAACCTCCACTCCTGGCAGGTTTTCGTTACGCCACTGGTGAATGTCCAAGTAACTCAATACTGGTTTTCAGAGGCATGTTCAACTCGCAGAAGTGCTGTTCAATGGGCTATCCACTCAATATTGGCCAGCTCTTCATTTTCCTCTCCACACAAACCAGCCTTCAGAAATCATTGGGCTCTCCACTACAGACTGTTCCATTCATTCACTGCGATTCTGCAATTCATCTGACTCTCCGCTCCAGGCAGGTTTTCATTACAGCACTGGTGAATGACCAAGTAATCCAATGCTGGTTTTCAGCCGCCTTTTCACACTCGCAGTGTGCTGTTCAATTGTCTATCCACTCAAACCTGGTCAGCCTTTCATTTTCTTTTCCACAATATCAGACTTCAGAAATCATTGGAATCGCCAGTACAGAATGTTCCATTCATTCACTGCCAATCTGGAATTCATCTGAATCTGCACTCCAGGTAGGCTTTCATTACACCACTTATGAATGTCCAAGTAACACAATGCTGGTTTTCAGCGGTCTGTTCACACTCTAAGCCCTGCTTTTTACTGGGTATCCACACAACTGTGGTCAGCTCTTCATTTTCATGTCCAAACAATCCAGACTTGAGAAATCATTGCAATCTCCAGTACAGAATGTTCCATTCATTCACTGCGAATCTGGAATTCAACTGAATCTCCACTACCTGCAGATTTATCTTACACCACTTGTGAATGTCCAAGTAAAACAATGCTGGTTTTCAGAGGCCTGTTCATGTTCGCAGTCGTGCTGTTCAATTGGCTATCCACTCAACCTGTTTTGCTCCTCATTTTCCTGTGCACACAACCCAGCCTTCAGAAATCATTGTAATCTCCACTACAGGATGTTCCATTCATTCACTGGGAATCTGGAATTCATCTGAATCTGCACTCCACGCAGGCTTTCGTTACACCACTGCTGAAAGTCGAAGTAATGCAATACTGGTTTTCAGTGGTCTGTTCACATTCGAAGCCGAGGCTTTTTACAGGCTATCCACTCAACACTGGTCAGCTCTTCATTTTCGTGTCCCCACAATCCAGATTTCAGAAATCATTGCAATCTCCACTACAGAATGTTCCATTCATTCACTGCGAGTCTGGAGTTTATCTGATTCTCCACTCCCGCCTGGTTAACATTACACCACTTGTGAATGTCCAAGTAAGCCAATGCTGGTTTTCAGAGGCCTGTTCATACTCGCAGCCGTGCTGTTTAATTGACAATTCACTCCACCCTGTTCAGCTCTTCATTGTCCCACCACACTACCAGCCTTCAGAAATCTTTGTTATCTCCACTACAGAATGTTCCATTCATTCACTGCGAATCTGGAATTCATCTGACTCTCAACTCCACGCAGGTTTTCATTACACCACTGTTGAATGTCCAAGTAACCCAATGCTGGTTTTCAGCGGCCTGTTCATATTCGCAGCCCTGCTGTTTACTTGGCTATCGATTCAAGCCTGGTCAGCTCTTCATTTTCCTGTCCACACAACACAGGCTTCAGAAATCATTGGAATCTCCTCTACAGAATGTTCCATTCATTCACTGCGAATGTGGAATTCAACTGACTCTCCACTCCATGCAGGTTTTCCTTACACCACTGATGAATGTCCAAGTAACCCAATGCTGGTTTTCAGCTGCATGTTCACACTCGCAGCCATGCTATACAATTGGCTTTCCACTAAATCCTGATTAGTTCTTGATTTTCCTTCCACACGACCCAGCCTTCAGAAATCGTTGGAATCTCCACTAGAGAATGTTCCATTCATTCACTGCGAATCTGGAATTCCTCTGAACCTCCACTCCCGGCAGGTTTTCGTTACACCACTGTTGAATGTCCAAGTAACCCAATGTTTTAAGTGTTTTCTTCACAAGCGCAGTGGTGCTGTTCAATTGGCTATCCACTCAACCCTGGCCAGCTCTACATTTTCCTGTCCACACCACAGAGACTGGAGAAATCATTGTTATCTCCACTACAGAATGTTCCATTCATTCACAGCGAATCTGGAATTCATCTGAATCTCCACTCCCGGCAGGTTTTCGTGACACCACTGGTAAATATCCAAGTAAGCCAATGCTGGTTTTAAGTGGCCTGCTCATACTCTCAGCCGTGCTGTTCAATTTGCTATCCACTCAACCCTCTTCAGCTCCATTTTCCTGTCCACATAACCCAAACTTCAGAAACAATTGGTATCTCCTCCACAGAATGTTCCATTCATTGACGGCAAATCTGAAATTCATCTAATTCTCAACTCCCGTCAGGTTTTCGTTACACCACTTGTGAATGTCCAATTAAGCCAAAGCTGGTTTTCAGTGGCCTGTTCTTACTACGAGACGTGCTGTTCATTTGGCTATCCATTCCACCCTGTTCAGCTCTACATTTTCGTGTCCACAAAACCCAGCCTTCAGAAATCATTGGAATCACCACTAGAGAATGTTCCATTCATTCACTGTGAATCTGGAATTCATCTGAATCTCCACTCCCGGCAGGTTTTCATTGCACCACTGCTGAATGTTCAAGTAACGCAATGATGGTTTTCAGCGGTCTATTCACACTCGAACCCGTGCTGTTCACGGTCTAGCGACTCAACACTGGTGAGTTCTTCTTTTTCCAGTTCAGACAATACAAACCTCAGAAACCATTGCAATCTACACTACAGAATGTTTCATTCATTCAGGCGAATCTTGAATTCATCTTGTTCTCCACTCCCAGCAGGTTTTCGTTTCACCACTGGTGAATGTCCAAGCAACCCAAGGCTGGTTTCAGCTGCGTGTTGACACTCGCAGCCGTGCTGTTCAATTGGCTATCCAGTGAACGCTGGTTAGCTCTTGATTTTCCTTCCACACACCGAGCCTTCAGAAATCATTCTTATCTCCACTTCAGAGTTTTCCATTCGTTCCCTGCGAATCTGGAATTCCTCTGACTCTCCACACCAGGCAGATTTTCCTAACAACACTGGTGAATGACCAGGTAAACCAATGCTGGTTTTCAGCGGCTGTTCACACTCACAGCCTTGCTGTTCAATTGGCAATCCAGTCAAACCTAGTCAGCTCTTCATTTTCCTGTCCACACAACCCAGCGTTCAGAAATCATTGGAATCTCTACTACAGAAATTTCCATTCATTCACTGTGAATCTGGAAATACTCTGAATCTGCATTCCAGGAAGGCTTTCGTTACACCACTGATGAATGTCCAAGTAATGCAATGCTGCTTCTTAGTGGTCTGTTCACACTCGAAACCGTGCTGTTCATTGGCTATCCACTCAATATCGGTCAGCTCTTCAATATCCTGTCCAGACTATCCAGATTCCTAAATGTTGGCAATCACCACTACAGAATGTTCCATTCAATCACGCGAATCTGGAATTCATCAGAGTCTCCACTCCTGGAAGGTTTTCGTGACACCACTGGTAAATGTCCAAGGAAGACAATGCTGGTTTTAAGCCGCCTGCTAACACACTCAGCCGTGCTGTTCAATTTGCTATCCACCCAACCCTATTCAGCTCTACATTTTCCTGTCCTCATAACCCAACCTTCAGAAATAATTGGTATCTCCTCCACAGAATGTTCCGTTCATTCACTGCGAATCTTAAATTCATCTGACTCTCAACTCCCGGCGGGTTATCGTTACACCACTTGTGAATGTCCAAGTAAGCCAATGCTGGTTTTCAGTGGCCTGTTCATACTAAGAGACGTGCTGTTCATTTGGCTATCCACTCCACCCTGTTCAGCTCTACATTCTCGTGTCCACAAAACCCAGCCTTCAGAAATCATTGGAATCACCACTAGAGAATGTTCCATTCATTCACTGCGAATCTGGAATTCATCTGAACCTCCACTCCTGGCAGGTTTTCGTTACGCCACTGGTGAATGTCCAAGTAACTCAATACTGGTTTTCAGAGGCATGTTCAACTCGCAGAAGTGCTGTTCAATGGGCTATCCACTCAATATTGGTCAGCTCTTCATTTTCCTCTCCACACAAACCAGCCTTCAGAAATCATTGGGCTCTCCACTACAGACTGTTCCATTCATTCACTGCGATTCTGCAATTCATCTGACTCTCCGCTCCAGGCAGGTTTTCATTACAGCACTGGTGAATGACCAAGTAATCCAATGCTGGTTTTCAGCCGCCTTTTCACACTCGCAGTGTGCTGTTCAATTGTCTATCCACTCAAACCTGGTCAGCCTTTCATTTTCTTTTCCACAATATCAGACTTCAGAAATCATTGGAATCGCCAGTACAGAATGTTCCATTCATTCACTGCCAATCTGGAATTCATCTGAATCTGCACTCCAGGTAGGCTTTCATTACACCACTTATGAATGTCCAAGTAACACAATGCTGGTTTTCAGCGGTCTGTTCACACTCTAAGCCCTGCTTTTTACTGGGTATCCACACAACTGTGGTCAGCTCTTCATTTTCATGTCCAAACAATCCAGACTTGAGAAATCATTGCAATCTCCAGTACAGAATGTTCCATTCATTCACTGCGAATCTGGAATTCAACTGAATCTCCACTACCTGCAGATTTATCTTACACCACTTGTGAATGTCCAAGTAAAACAATGCTGGTTTTCAGAGGCCTGTTCATGTTCGCAGTCGTGCTGTTCAATTGGCTATCCACTCAACCTGTTTTGCTCCTCATTTTCCTGTGCACACAACCCAGCCTTCAGAAATCATTGTAATCTCCACTACAGGATGTTCCATTCATTCACTGGGAATCTGGAATTCATCTGAATCTGCACTCCACGCAGGCTTTCGTTACACCACTGCTGAAAGTCGAAGTAACGCAATACTGGTTTTCAGTGGTCTGTTCACATTCGAAGCCGAGGCTTTTTACAGGCTATCCACTCAACACTGGTCAGCTCTTCATTTTCGTGTCCCCACAATCCAGATTTCAGAAATCATTGCAATCTCCACTACAGAATGTTCCATTCATTCACTGCGAGTCTGGAGTTTATCTGATTCTCCACTCCCGCCTGGTTAACATTACACCACTTGTGAATGTCCAAGTAAGCCAATGCTGGTTTTCAGAGGCCTGTTCATACTCGCAGCCGTGCTGTTTAATTGACAATTCACTCCACCCTGTTCAGCTCTTCATTGTCCCACCACACTACCAGCCTTCAGAAATCTTTGTTATCTCCACTACAGAATGTTCCATTCATTCACTGCGAATCTGGAATTCATCTGACTCTCAACTCCACGCAGGTTTTCATTACACCACTGTTGAATGTCCAAGTAACCCAATGCTGGTTTTCAGCGGCCTGTTCATATTCGCAGCCCTGCTGTTTACTTGGCTATCGATTCAAGCCTGGTCAGCTCTTCATTTTCCTGTCCACACAACACAGGCTTCAGAAATCATTGGAATCTCCTCTACAGAATGTTCCATTCATTCACTGCGAATGTGGAATTCAACTGACTCTCCACTCCATGCAGGTTTTCCTTACACCACTGATGAATGTCCAAGTAACCCAATGCTGGTTTTCAGCTGCATGTTCACACTCGCAGCCATGCTATACAATTGGCTTTCCACTAAATCCTGATTAGTTCTTGATTTTCCTTCCACACGACCCAGCCTTCAGAAATCGTTGGAATCTCCACTAGAGAATGTTCCATTCATTCACTGCGAATCTGGAATTCCTCTGAACCTCCACTCCCGGCAGGTTTTCGTTACACCACTGTTGAATGTCCAAGTAACCCAATGTTTTAAGTGTTTTCTTCACAAGCGCAGTGGTGCTGTTCAATTGGCTATCCACTCAACCCTGGCCAGCTCTACATTTTCCTGTCCACACCACAGAGACTGGAGAAATCATTGTTATCTCCACTACAGAATGTTCCATTCATTCACAGCGAATCTGGAATTCATCTGAATCTCCACTCCCGGCAGGTTTTCGTGACACCACTGGTAAATATCCAAGTAAGCCAATGCTGGTTTTAAGTGGCCTGCTCATACTCTCAGCCGTGCTGTTCAATTTGCTATCCACTCAACCCTCTTCAGCTCCATTTTCCTGTCCACATAACCCAAACTTCAGAAACAATTGGTATCTCCTCCACAGAATGTTCCATTCATTGACGGCAAATCTGAAATTCATCTAATTCTCAACTCCCGTCAGGTTTTCGTTACACCACTTGTGAATGTCCAATTAAGCCAAAGCTGGTTTTCAGTGGCCTGTTCTTACTACGAGACGTGCTGTTCATTTGGCTATCCATTCCACCCTGTTCAGCTCTACATTTTCGTGTCCACAAAACCCAGCCTTCAGAAATCATTGGAATCACCACTAGAGAATGTTCCATTCATTCACTGCGAATCTGGAATTCATCTGAATCTCCACTCCCGGCAGGTTTTCATTGCACCACTGCTGAATGTTCAAGTAACGCAATGATGGTTTTCAGCGGTCTATTCACACTCGAACCCGTGCTGTTCACGGTCTAGCGACTCAACACTGGTGAGTTCTTCTTTTTCCAGTTCAGACAATACAAACCTCAGAAACCATTGCAATCTACACTACAGAATGTTTCATTCATTCACGCGAATCTTGAATTCATCTTGTTCTCCACTCCCAGCAGGTTTTCGTTTCACCACTGGTGAATGTCCAAGCAACCCAAGGCTGGTTTCAGCTGCGTGTTGACACTCGCAGCCGTGCTGTTCAATTGGCTATCCAGTGAACGCTGGTTAGCTCTTGATTTTCCTTCCACACACCGAGCCTTCAGAAATCATTCTTATCTCCACTTCAGAATGTTCCATTCGTTCCCTGCGAATCTGGAATTCCTCTGACTCTCCACACCAGGCAGATTTTCCTAACAACACTGGTGAATGACCAGGTAATCCAATGCTGGTTTTCAGCGGCTGTTCACACTCACAGCCTTGCTGTTCAATTGGCAATCCAGTCAAACCTAGTCAGCTCTTCATTTTCCTGTCCACACAACCCAGCGTTCAGAAATCATTGGAATCTCTACTACAGAAATTTCCATTCATTCACTGTGAATCTGGAAATACTCTGAATCTGCATTCCAGGAAGGCTTTCGTTACACCACTGATGAATGTCCAAGTAATGCAATGCTGCTTCTTAGTGGTCTGTTCACACTCGAAACCGCGCTGTTCATTGGCTATCCACTCAATATCGGTCAGCTCTTCAATATCCTGTCCAGACTATCCAGATTCCTAAATGTTGGCAATCACCACTACAGAATGTTCCATTCAATCACGCGAATCTGGAATTCATCAGAGTCTCCACTCCTGGAAGGTTTTCGTGACACCACTGGTAAATGTCCAAGGAAGACAATGCTGGTTTTAAGCCGCCTGCTAACACACTCAGCCGTGCTGTTCAATTTGCTATCCACCCAACCCTATTCAGCTCTACATTTTCCTGTCCTCATAACCCAACCTTCAGAAATAATTGGTATCTCCTCCACAGAATGTTCCGTTCATTCACTGCGAATCTTAAATTCATCTGACTCTCAACTCCCGGCGGGTTATCGTTACACCACTTGTGAATGTCCAAGTAAGCCAATGCTGGTTTTCAGTGGCCTGTTCATACTAAGAGACGTGCTGTTCATTTGGCTATCCACTCCACCCTGTTCAGCTCTACATTCTCGTGTCCACAAAACCCAGCCTTCAGAAATCATTGGAATCACCACTAGAGAATGTTCCATTCATTCACTGCGAATCTGGAATTCATCTGAACCTCCACTCCTGGCAGGTTTTCGTTACGCCACTGGTGAATGTCCAAGTAACTCAATACTGGTTTTCAGAGGCATGTTCAACTCGCAGAAGTGCTGTTCAATGGGCTATCCACTCAATATTGGTCAGCTCTTCATTTTCCTCTCCACACAAACCAGCCTTCAGAAATCATTGGGCTCTCCACTACAGACTGTTCCATTCATTCACTGCGATTCTGCAATTCATCTGACTCTCCGCTCCAGGCAGGTTTTCATTACAGCACTGGTGAATGACCAAGTAATCCAATGCTGGTTTTCAGCCGCCTTTTCACACTCGCAGTGTGCTGTTCAATTGTCTATCCACTCAAACCTGGTCAGCCTTTCATTTTCTTTTCCACAATATCAGACTTCAGAAATCATTGGAATCGCCAGTACAGAATGTTCCATTCATTCACTGCCAATCTGGAATTCATCTGAATCTGCACTCCAGGTAGGCTTTCATTACACCACTTATGAATGTCCAAGTAACACAATGCTGGTTTTCAGCGGTCTGTTCACACTCTAAGCCCTGCTTTTTACTGGGTATCCACACAACTGTGGTCAGCTCTTCATTTTCATGTCCAAACAATCCAGACTTGAGAAATCATTGCAATCTCCAGTACAGAATGTTCCATTCATTCACTGCGAATCTGGAATTCAACTGAATCTCCACTACCTGCAGATTTATCTTACACCACTTGTGAATGTCCAAGTAAAACAATGCTGGTTTTCAGAGGCCTGTTCATGTTCGCAGTCGTGCTGTTCAATTGGCTATCCACTCAACCTGTTTTGCTCCTCATTTTCCTGTGCACACAACCCAGCCTTCAGAAATCATTGTAATCTCCACTACAGGATGTTCCATTCATTCACTGGGAATCTGGAATTCATCTGAATCTGCACTCCACGCAGGCTTTCGTTACACCACTGCTGAAAGTCGAAGTAATGCAATACTGGTTTTCAGTGGTCTGTTCACATTCGAAGCCGAGGCTTTTTACAGGCTATCCACTCAACACTGGTCAGCTCTTCATTTTCGTGTCCCCACAATCCAGATTTCAGAAATCATTGCAATCTCCACTACAGAATGTTCCATTCATTCACTGCGAGTCTGGAGTTTATCTGATTCTCCACTCCCGCCTGGTTAACATTACACCACTTGTGAATGTCCAAGTAAGCCAATGCTGGTTTTCAGAGGCCTGTTCATACTCGCAGCCGTGCTGTTTAATTGACAATTCACTCCACCCTGTTCAGCTCTTCATTGTCCCACCACACTACCAGCCTTCAGAAATCTTTGTTATCTCCACTACAGAATGTTCCATTCATTCACTGCGAATCTGGAATTCATCTGACTCTCAACTCCACGCAGGTTTTCATTACACCACTGTTGAATGTCCAAGTAACCCAATGCTGGTTTTCAGCGGCCTGTTCATATTCGCAGCCCTGCTGTTTACTTGGCTATCGATTCAAGCCTGGTCAGCTCTTCATTTTCCTGTCCACACAACACAGGCTTCAGAAATCATTGGAATCTCCTCTACAGAATGTTCCATTCATTCACTGCGAATGTGGAATTCAACTGACTCTCCACTCCATGCAGGTTTTCCTTACACCACTGATGAATGTCCAAGTAACCCAATGCTGGTTTTCAGCTGCATGTTCACACTCGCAGCCATGCTATACAATTGGCTTTCCACTAAATCCTGATTAGTTCTTGATTTTCCTTCCACACGACCCAGCCTTCAGAAATCGTTGGAATCTCCACTAGAGAATGTTCCATTCATTCACTGCGAATCTGGAATTCCTCTGAACCTCCACTCCCGGCAGGTTTTCGTTACACCACTGTTGAATGTCCAAGTAACCCAATGTTTTAAGTGTTTTCTTCACAAGCGCAGTGGTGCTGTTCAATTGGCTATCCACTCAACCCTGGCCAGCTCTACATTTTCCTGTCCACACCACAGAGACTGGAGAAATCATTGTTATCTCCACTACAGAATGTTCCATTCATTCACAGCGAATCTGGAATTCATCTGAATCTCCACTCCCGGCAGGTTTTCGTGACACCACTGGTAAATATCCAAGTAAGCCAATGCTGGTTTTAAGTGGCCTGCTCATACTCTCAGCCGTGCTGTTCAATTTGCTATCCACTCAACCCTCTTCAGCTCCATTTTCCTGTCCACATAACCCAAACTTCAGAAACAATTGGTATCTCCTCCACAGAATGTTCCATTCATTGACGGCAAATCTGAAATTCATCTAATTCTCAACTCCCGTCAGGTTTTCGTTACACCACTTGTGAATGTCCAATTAAGCCAAAGCTGGTTTTCAGTGGCCTGTTCTTACTACGAGACGTGCTGTTCATTTGGCTATCCATTCCACCCTGTTCAGCTCTACATTTTCGTGTCCACAAAACCCAGCCTTCAGAAATCATTGGAATCACCACTAGAGAATGTTCCATTCATTCACTGCGAATCTGGAATTCATCTGAATCTCCACTCCCGGCAGGTTTTCATTGCACCACTGCTGAATGTTCAAGTAACGCAATGATGGTTTTCAGCGGTCTATTCACACTCGAACCCGTGCTGTTCACGGTCTAGCGACTCAACACTGGTGAGTTCTTCTTTTTCCAGTTCAGACAATACAAACCTCAGAAACCATTGCAATCTACACTACAGAATGTTTCATTCATTCAGGCGAATCTTGAATTCATCTTGTTCTCCACTCCCAGCAGGTTTTCGTTTCACCACTGGTGAATGTCCAAGCAACCCAAGGCTGGTTTCAGCTGCGTGTTGACACTCGCAGCCGTGCTGTTCAATTGGCTATCCAGTGAACGCTGGTTAGCTCTTGATTTTCCTTCCACACACCGAGCCTTCAGAAATCATTCTTATCTCCACTTCAGAATGTTCCATTCGTTCCCTGCGAATCTGGAATTCCTCTGACTCTCCACACCAGGCAGATTTTCCTAACAACACTGGTGAATGACCAGGTAATCCAATGCTGGTTTTCAGCGGCTGTTCACACTCACAGCCTTGCTGTTCAATTGGCAATCCAGTCAAACCTAGTCAGCTCTTCATTTTCCTGTCCACACAACCCAGCGTTCAGAAATCATTGGAATCTCTACTACAGAAATTTCCATTCATTCACTGTGAATCTGGAAATACTCTGAATCTGCATTCCAGGAAGGCTTTCGTTACACCACTGATGAATGTCCAAGTAATGCAATGCTGCTTCTTAGTGGTCTGTTCACACTCGAAACCGTGCTGTTCATTGGCTATCCACTCAATATCGGTCAGCTCTTCAATATCCTGTCCAGACTATCCAGATTCCTAAATGTTGGCAATCACCACTACAGAATGTTCCATTCAATCACGCGAATCTGGAATTCATCAGAGTCTCCACTCCTGGAAGGTTTTCGTGACACCACTGGTAAATGTCCAAGGAAGACAATGCTGGTTTTAAGCCGCCTGCTAACACACTCAGCCGTGCTGTTCAATTTGCTATCCACCCAACCCTATTCAGCTCTACATTTTCCTGTCCTCATAACCCAACCTTCAGAAATAATTGGTATCTCCTCCACAGAATGTTCCGTTCATTCACTGCGAATCTTAAATTCATCTGACTCTCAACTCCCGGCGGGTTATCGTTACACCACTTGTGAATGTCCAAGTAAGCCAATGCTGGTTTTCAGTGGCCTGTTCATACTAAGAGACGTGCTGTTCATTTGGCTATCCACTCCACCCTGTTCAGCTCTACATTCTCGTGTCCACAAAACCCAGCCTTCAGAAATCATTGGAATCACCACTAGAGAATGTTCCATTCATTCACTGCGAATCTGGAATTCATCTGAACCTCCACTCCTGGCAGGTTTTCGTTACGCCACTGGTGAATGTCCAAGTAACTCAATACTGGTTTTCAGAGGCATGTTCAACTCGCAGAAGTGCTGTTCAATGGGCTATCCACTCAATATTGGTCAGCTCTTCATTTTCCTCTCCACACAAACCAGCCTTCAGAAATCATTGGGCTCTCCACTACAGACTGTTCCATTCATTCACTGCGATTCTGCAATTCATCTGACTCTCCGCTCCAGGCAGGTTTTCATTACAGCACTGGTGAATGACCAAGTAATCCAATGCTGGTTTTCAGCCGCCTTTTCACACTCGCAGTGTGCTGTTCAATTGTCTATCCACTCAAACCTGGTCAGCCTTTCATTTTCTTTTCCACAATATCAGACTTCAGAAATCATTGGAATCGCCAGTACAGAATGTTCCATTCATTCACTGCCAATCTGGAATTCATCTGAATCTGCACTCCAGGTAGGCTTTCATTACACCACATATGAATATCCAAGTAACACAATGCTGGTTTTCAGCGGTCTGTTCACACTCTAAGCCCTGCTTTTTACTGGGTATCCACACAACTGTGGTCAGCTCTTCATTTTCATGTCCAAACAATCCAGACTTGAGAAATCATTGCAATCTCCAGTACAGAATGTTCCATTCATTCACTGCGAATCTGGAATTCAACTGAATCTCCACTACCTGCAGATTTATCTTACACCACTTGTGAATGTCCAAGTAAAACAATGCTGGTTTTCAGAGGCCTGTTCATGTTCGCAGTCGTGCTGTTCAATTGGCTATCCACTCAACCTGTTTTGCTCCTCATTTTCCTGTGCACACAACCCAGCCTTCAGAAATCATTGTAATCTCCACTACAGGATGTTCCATTCATTCACTGGGAATCTGGAATTCATCTGAATCTGCACTCCACGCAGGCTTTCGTTACACCACTGCTGAAAGTCGAAGTAATGCAATACTGGTTTTCAGTGGTCTGTTCACATTCGAAGCCGAGGCTTTTTACAGGCTATCCACTCAACACTGGTCAGCTCTTCATTTTCGTGTCCCCACAATCCAGATTTCAGAAATCATTGCAATCTCCACTACAGAATGTTCCATTCATTCACTGCGAGTCTGGAGTTTATCTGATTCTCCACTCCCGCCTGGTTAACATTACACCACTTGTGAATGTCCAAGTAAGCCAATGCTGGTTTTCAGAGGCCTGTTCATACTCGCAGCCGTGCTGTTTAATTGACAATTCACTCCACCCTGTTCAGCTCTTCATTGTCCCACCACACTACCAGCCTTCAGAAATCTTTGTTATCTCCACTACAGAATGTTCCATTCATTCACTGCGAATCTGGAATTCATCTGACTCTCAACTCCACGCAGGTTTTCATTACACCACTGTTGAATGTCCAAGTAACCCAATGCTGGTTTTCAGCGGCCTGTTCATATTCGCAGCCCTGCTGTTTACTTGGCTATCGATTCAAGCCTGGTCAGCTCTTCATTTTCCTGTCCACACAACACAGGCTTCAGAAATCATTGGAATCTCCTCTACAGAATGTTCCATTCATTCACTGCGAATGTGGAATTCAACTGACTCTCCACTCCATGCAGGTTTTCCTTACACCACTGATGAATGTCCAAGTAACCCAATGCTGGTTTTCAGCTGCATGTTCACACTCGCAGCCATGCTATACAATTGGCTTTCCACTAAATCCTGATTAGTTCTTGATTTTCCTTCCACACGACCCAGCCTTCAGAAATCGTTGGAATCTCCACTAGAGAATGTTCCATTCATTCACTGCGAATCTGGAATTCCTCTGAACCTCCACTCCCGGCAGGTTTTCGTTACACCACTGTTGAATGTCCAAGTAACCCAATGTTTTAAGTGTTTTCTTCACAAGCGCAGTGGTGCTGTTCAATTGGCTATCCACTCAACCCTGGCCAGCTCTACATTTTCCTGTCCACACCACAGAGACTGGAGAAATCATTGTTATCTCCACTACAGAATGTTCCATTCATTCACAGCGAATCTGGAATTCATCTGAATCTCCACTCCCGGCAGGTTTTCGTGACACCACTGGTAAATATCCAAGTAAGCCAATGCTGGTTTTAAGTGGCCTGCTCATACTCTCAGCCGTGCTGTTCAATTTGCTATCCACTCAACCCTCTTCAGCTCCATTTTCCTGTCCACATAACCCAAACTTCAGAAACAATTGGTATCTCCTCCACAGAATGTTCCATTCATTGACGGCAAATCTGAAATTCATCTAATTCTCAACTCCCGTCAGGTTTTCGTTACACCACTTGTGAATGTCCAATTAAGCCAAAGCTGGTTTTCAGTGGCCTGTTCTTACTACGAGACGTGCTGTTCATTTGGCTATCCATTCCACCCTGTTCAGCTCTACATTTTCGTGTCCACAAAACCCAGCCTTCAGAAATCATTGGAATCACCACTAGAGAATGTTCCATTCATTCACTGCGAATCTGGAATTCATCTGAATCTCCACTCCCGGCAGGTTTTCATTGCACCACTGCTGAATGTTCAAGTAACGCAATGATGGTTTTCAGCGGTCTATTCACACTCGAACCCGTGCTGTTCACGGTCTAGCGACTCAACACTGGTGAGTTCTTCTTTTTCCAGTTCAGACAATACAAACCTCAGAAACCATTGCAATCTACACTACAGAATGTTTCATTCATTCAGGCGAATCTTGAATTCATCTTGTTCTCCACTCCCAGCAGGTTTTCGTTTCACCACTGGTGAATGTCCAAGCAACCCAAGGCTGGTTTCAGCTGCGTGTTAACACTCGCAGCCGTGCTGTTCAATTGGCTATCCAGTGAACGCTGGTTAGCTCTTGATTTTCCTTCCACACACCGAGCCTTCAGAAATCATTCTTATCTCCACTTCAGAATGTTCCATTCGTTCCCTGCGAATCTGGAATTCCTCTGACTCTCCACACCAGGCAGATTTTCCTAACAACACTGGTGAATGACCAGGTAATCCAATGCTGGTTTTCAGCGGCTGTTCACACTCACAGCCTTGCTGTTCAATTGGCAATCCAGTCAAACCTAGTCAGCTCTTCATTTTCCTGTCCACACAACCCAGCGTTCAGAAATCATTGGAATCTCTACTACAGAAATTTCCATTCATTCACTGTGAATCTGGAAATACTCTGAATCTGCATTCCAGGAAGGCTTTCGTTACACCACTGATGAATGTCGAAGTAATGCAATGCTGCTTCTTAGTGGTCTGTTCACACTCGAAACCGTGCTGTTCATTGGCTATCCACTCAATATCGGTCAGCTCTTCAATATCCTGTCCAGACTATCCAGATTCCTAAATGTTGGCAATCACCACTACAGAATGTTCCATTCAATCACGCGAATCTGGAATTCATCAGAGTCTCCACTCCTGGAAGGTTTTCGTGACACCACTGGTAAATGTCCAAGGAAGACAATGCTGGTTTTAAGCCGCCTGCTAACACACTCAGCCGTGCTGTTCAATTTGCTATCCACCCAACCCTATTCAGCTCTACATTTTCCTGTCCTCATAACCCAACCTTCAGAAATAATTGGTATCTCCTCCACAGAATGTTCCGTTCATTCACTGCGAATCTTAAATTCATCTGACTCTCAACTCCCGGCGGGTTATCGTTACAGCACTTGTGAATGTCCAAGTAAGCCAATGCTGGTTTTCAGTGGCCTGTTCATACTAAGAGACGTGCTGTTCATTTGGCTATCCACTCCACCCTGTTCAGCTCTACATTTTCGTGTCCACAAAACCCAGCCTTCAGAAATCATTGGAATCACCACTAGAGAATGTTCCATTCATTCACTGCGAATCTGGAATTCATCTGAACCTCCACTCCTGGCAGGTTTTCGTTACGCCACTGGTGAATGTCCAAGTAACTCAATACTGGTTTTCAGAGGCATGTTCAACTCGCAGAAGTGCTGTTCAATGGGCTATCCACTCAATATTGGTCAGCTCTTCATTTTCCTCTCCACACAAACCAGCCTTCAGAAATCATTGGGCTCTCCACTACAGACTGTTCCATTCATTCACTGCGATTCTGCAATTCATCTGACTCTCCGCTCCAGGCAGGTTTTCATTACAGCACTGGTGAATGACCAAGTAATCCAATGCTGGTTTTCAGCCGCCTTTTCACACTCGCAGTGTGCTGTTCAATTGTCTATCCACTCAAACCTGGTCAGCCTTTCATTTTCTTTTCCACAATATCAGACTTCAGAAATCATTGGAATCGCCAGTACAGAATGTTCCATTCATTCACTGCCAATCTGGAATTCATCTGAATCTGCACTCCAGGTAGGCTTTCATTACACCACTTATGAATGTCCAAGTAACACAATGCTGGTTTTCAGCGGTCTGTTCACACTCTAAGCCCTGCTTTTTACTGGGTATCCACACAACTGTGGTCAGCTCTTCATATTCATGTCCAAACAATCCAGACTTGAGAAATCATTGCAATCTCCAGTACAGAATGTTCCATTCATTCACTGCGAATCTGGAATTCAACTGAATCTCCACTACCTGCAGATTTATCTTACACCACTTGTGAATGTCCAAGTAAAACAATGCTGGTTTTCAGAGGCCTGTTCATGTTCGCAGTCGTGCTGTTCAATTGGCTATCCACTCAACCTGTTTTGCTCCTCATTTTCCTGTGCACACAACCCAGCCTTCAGAAATCATTGTAATCTCCACTACAGGATGTTCCATTCATTCACTGGGAATCTGGAATTCATCTGAATCTGCACTCCACGCAGGCTTTCGTTACACCACTGCTGAAAGTCGAAGTAATGCAATACTGGTTTTCAGTGGTCTGTTCACATTCGAAGCCGAGGCTTTTTACAGGCTATCCACTCAACACTGGTCAGCTCTTCATTTTCGTGTCCCCACAATCCAGATTTCAGAAATCATTGCAATCTCCACTACAGAATGTTCCATTCATTCACTGCGAGTCTGGAGTTTATCTGATTCTCCACTCCCGCCTGGTTAACATTACACCACTTGTGAATGTCCAAGTAAGCCAATGCTGGTTTTCAGAGGCCTGTTCATACTCGCAGCCGTGCTGTTTAATTGACAATTCACTCCACCCTGTTCAGCTCTTCATTGTCCCACCACACTACCAGCCTTCAGAAATCTTTGTTATCTCCACTACAGAATGTTCCATTCATTCACTGCGAATCTGGAATTCATCTGACTCTCAACTCCACGCAGGTTTTCATTACACCACTGTTGAATGTCCAAGTAACCCAATGCTGGTTTTCAGCGGCCTGTTCATATTCGCAGCCCTGCTGTTTACTTGGCTATCGATTCAAGCCTGGTCAGCTCTTCATTTTCCTGTCCACACAACACAGGCTTCAGAAATCATTGGAATCTCCTCTACAGAATGTTCCATTCATTCACTGCGAATGTGGAATTCAACTGACTCTCCACTCCATGCAGGTTTTCCTTACACCACTGATGAATGTCCAAGTAACCCAATGCTGGTTTTCAGCTGCATGTTCACACTCGCAGCCATGCTATACAATTGGCTTTCCACTAAATCCTGATTAGTTCTTGATTTTCCTTCCACACGACCCAGCCTTCAGAAATCGTTGGAATCTCCACTAGAGAATGTTCCATTCATTCACTGCGAATCTGGAATTCCTCTGAACCTCCACTCCCGGCAGGTTTTCGTTACACCACTGTTGAATGTCCAAGTAACCCAATGTTTTAAGTGTTTTCTTCACAAGCGCAGTGGTGCTGTTCAATTGGCTATCCACTCAACCCTGGCCAGCTCTACATTTTCCTGTCCACACCACAGAGACTGGAGAAATCATTGTTATCTCCACTACAGAATGTTCCATTCATTCACAGCGAATCTGGAATTCATCTGAATCTCCACTCCCGGCAGGTTTTCGTGACACCACTGGTAAATATCCAAGTAAGCCAATGCTGGTTTTAAGTGGCCTGCTCATACTCTCAGCCGTGCTGTTCAATTTGCTATCCACTCAACCCTCTTCAGCTCCATTTTCCTGTCCACATAACCCAAACTTCAGAAACAATTGGTATCTCCTCCACAGAATGTTCCATTCATTGACGGCAAATCTGAAATTCATCTAATTCTCAACTCCCGTCAGGTTTTCGTTACACCACTTGTGAATGTCCAATTAAGCCAAAGCTGGTTTTCAGTGGCCTGTTCTTACTACGAGACGTGCTGTTCATTTGGCTATCCATTCCACCCTGTTCAGCTCTACATTTTCGTGTCCACAAAACCCAGCCTTCAGAAATCATTGGAATCACCACTAGAGAATGTTCCATTCATTCACTGCGAATCTGGAATTCATCTGAATCTCCACTCCCGGCAGGTTTTCATTGCACCACTGCTGAATGTTCAAGTAACGCAATGATGGTTTTCAGCGGTCTATTCACACTCGAACCCGTGCTGTTCACGGTCTAGCGACTCAACACTGGTGAGTTCTTCTTTTTCCAGTTCAGACAATACAAACCTCAGAAACCATTGCAATCTACACTACAGAATGTTTCATTCATTCACGCGAATCTTGAATTCATCTTGTTCTCCACTCCCAGCAGGTTTTCGTTTCACCACTGGTGAATGTCCAAGCAACCCAAGGCTGGTTTCAGCTGCGTGTTGACACTCGCAGCCGTGCTGTTCAATTGGCTATCCAGTGAACGCTGGTTAGCTCTTGATTTTCCTTCCACACACCGAGCCTTCAGAAATCATTCTTATCTCCACTTCAGAGTGTTCCATTCGTTCCCTGCGAATCTGGAATTCCTCTGACTCTCCACACCAGGCAGATTTTCCTAACAACACTGGTGAATGACCAGGTAATCCAATGCTGGTTTTCAGCGGCTGTTCACACTCACAGCCTTGCTGTTCAATTGGCAATCCAGTCAAACCTAGTCAGCTCTTCATTTTCCTGTCCACACAACCCAGCGTTCAGAAATCATTGGAATCTCTACTACAGAAATTTCCATTCATTCACTGTGAATCTGGAAATACTCTGAATCTGCATTCCAGGAAGGCTTTCGTTACACCACTGATGAATGTCCAAGTAATGCAATGCTGCTTCTTAGTGGTCTGTTCACACTCGAAACCGTGCTGTTCATTGGCTATCCACTCAATATCGGTCAGCTCTTCAATATCCTGTCCAGACTATCCAGATTCCTAAATGTTGGCAATCACCACTACAGAATGTTCCATTCAATCACGCGAATCTGGAATTCATCAGAGTCTCCACTCCTGGAAGGTTTTCGTGACACCACTGGTAAATGTCCAAGGAAGACAATGCTGGTTTTAAGCCGCCTGCTAACACACTCAGCCGTGCTGTTCAATTTGCTATCCACCCAACCCTATTCAGCTCTACATTTTCCTGTCCTCATAACCCAACCTTCAGAAATAATTGGTATCTCCTCCACAGAATGTTCCGTTCATTCACTGCGAATCTTAAATTCATCTGACTCTCAACTCCCGGCGGGTTATCGTTACACCACTTGTGAATGTCCAAGTAAGCCAATGCTGGTTTTCAGTGGCCTGTTCATACTAAGAGACGTGCTGTTCATTTGGCTATCCACTCCACCCTGTTCAGCTCTACATTCTCGTGTCCACAAAACCCAGCCTTCAGAAATCATTGGAATCACCACTAGAGAATGTTCCATTCATTCACTGCGAATCTGGAATTCCTCTGAACCTCCACTCCTGGCAGGTTTTCGTTACGCCACTGGTGAATGTCCAAGTAACTCAATACTGGTTTTCAGAGGCATGTTCAACTCGCAGAAGTGCTGTTCAATGGGCTATCCACTCAATATTGGTCAGCTCTTCATTTTCCTCTCCACACAAACCAGCCTTCAGAAATCATTGGGCTCTCCACTACAGACTGTTCCATTCATTCACTGCGATTCTGCAATTCATCTGACTCTCCGCTCCAGGCAGGTTTTCATTACAGCACTGGTGAATGACCAAGTAATCCAATGCTGGTTTTCAGCCGCCTTTTCACACTCGCAGTGTGCTGTTCAATTGTCTATCCACTCAAACCTGGTCAGCCTTTCATTTTCTTTTCCACAATATCAGACTTCAGAAATCATTGGAATCGCCAGTACAGAATGTTCCATTCATTCACTGCCAATCTGGAATTCATCTGAATCTGCACTCCAGGTAGGCTTTCATTACACCACTTATGAATGTCCAAGTAACACAATGCTGGTTTTCAGCGGTCTGTTCACACTCTAAGCCCTGCTTTTTACTGGGTATCCACACAACTGTGGTCAGCTCTTCATTTTCATGTCCAAACAATCCAGACTTGAGAAATCATTGCAATCTCCAGTACAGAATGTTCCATTCATTCACTGCGAATCTGGAATTCAACTGAATCTCCACTACCTGCAGATTTATCTTACACCACTTGTGAATGTCCAAGTAAAACAATGCTGGTTTTCAGAGGCCTGTTCATGTTCGCAGTCGTGCTGTTCAATTGGCTATCCACTCAACCTGTTTTGCTCCTCATTTTCCTGTGCACACAACCCAGCCTTCAGAAATCATTGTAATCTCCACTACAGGATGTTCCATTCATTCACTGGGAATCTGGAATTCATCTGAATCTGCACTCCACGCAGGCTTTCGTTACACCACTGCTGAAAGTCGAAGTAATGCAATACTGGTTTTCAGTGGTCTGTTCACATTCGAAGCCGAGGCTTTTTACAGGCTATCCACTCAACACTGGTCAGCTCTTCATTTTCGTGTCCCCACAATCCAGATTTCAGAAATCATTGCAATCTCCACTACAGAATGTTCCATTCATTCACTGCGAGTCTGGAGTTTATCTGATTCTCCACTCCCGCCTGGTTAACATTACACCACTTGTGAATGTCCAAGTAAGCCAATGCTGGTTTTCAGAGGCCTGTTCATACTCGCAGCCGTGCTGTTTAATTGACAATTCACTCCACCCTGTTCAGCTCTTCATTGTCCCACCACACTACCAGCCTTCAGAAATCTTTGTTATCTCCACTACAGAATGTTCCATTCATTCACTGCGAATCTGGAATTCATCTGACTCTCAACTCCACGCAGGTTTTCATTACACCACTGTTGAATGTCCAAGTAACCCAATGCTGGTTTTCAGCGGCCTGTTCATATTCGCAGCCCTGCTGTTTACTTGGCTATCGATTCAAGCCTGGTCAGCTCTTCATTTTCCTGTCCACACAACACAGGCTTCAGAAATCATTGGAATCTCCTCTACAGAATGTTCCATTCATTCACTGCGAATGTGGAATTCAACTGACTCTCCACTCCATGCAGGTTTTCCTTACACCACTGATGAATGTCCAAGTAACCCAATGCTGGTTTTCAGCTGCATGTTCACACTCGCAGCCATGCTATACAATTGGCTTTCCACTAAATCCTGATTAGTTCTTGATTTTCCTTCCACACGACCCAGCCTTCAGAAATCGTTGGAATCTCCACTAGAGAATGTTCCATTCATTCACTGCGAATCTGGAATTCCTCTGAACCTCCACTCCCGGCAGGTTTTCGTTACACCACTGTTGAATGTCCAAGTAACCCAATGTTTTAAGTGTTTTCTTCACAAGCGCAGTGGTGCTGTTCAATTGGCTATCCACTCAACCCTGGCCAGCTCTACATTTTCCTGTCCACACCACAGAGACTGGAGAAATCATTGTTATCTCCACTACAGAATGTTCCATTCATTCACAGCGAATCTGGAATTCATCTGAATCTCCACTCCCGGCAGGTTTTCGTGACACCACTGGTAAATATCCAAGTAAGCCAATGCTGGTTTTAAGTGGCCTGCTCATACTCTCAGCCGTGCTGTTCAATTTGCTATCCACTCAACCCTCTTCAGCTCCATTTTCCTGTCCACATAACCCAAACTTCAGAAACAATTGGTATCTCCTCCACAGAATGTTCCATTCATTGACGGCAAATCTGAAATTCATCTAATTCTCAACTCCCGTCAGGTTTTCGTTACACCACTTGTGAATGTCCAATTAAGCCAAAGCTGGTTTTCAGTGGCCTGTTCTTACTACGAGACGTGCTGTTCATTTGGCTATCCATTCCACCCTGTTCAGCTCTACATTTTCGTGTCCACAAAACCCAGCCTTCAGAAATCATTGGAATCACCACTAGAGAATGTTCCATTCATTCACTGCGAATCTGGAATTCATCTGAATCTCCACTCCCGGCAGGTTTTCATTGCACCACTGCTGAATGTTCAAGTAACGCAATGATGGTTTTCAGCGGTCTATTCACACTCGAACCCGTGCTGTTCACGGTCTAGCGACTCAACACTGGTGAGTTCTTCTTTTTCCAGTTCAGACAATACAAACCTCAGAAACCATTGCAATCTACACTACAGAATGTTTCATTCATTCACGCGAATCTTGAATTCATCTTGTTCTCCACTCCCAGCAGGTTTTCGTTTCACCACTGGTGAATGTCCAAGCAACCCAAGGCTGGTTTCAGCTGCGTGTTGACACTCGCAGCCGTGCTGTTCAATTGGCTATCCAGTGAACGCTGGTTAGCTCTTGATTTTCCTTCCACACACCGAGCCTTCAGAAATCATTCTTATCTCCACTTCAGAATGTTCCATTCGTTCCCTGCGAATCTGGAATTCCTCTGACTCTCCACACCAGGCAGATTTTCCTAACAACACTGGTGAATGACCAGGTAATCCAATGCTGGTTTTCAGCGGCTGTTCACACTCACAGCCTTGCTGTTCAATTGGCAATCCAGTCAAACCTAGTCAGCTCTTCATTTTCCTGTCCACACAACCCAGCGTTCAGAAATCATTGGAATCTCTACTACAGAAATTTCCATTCATTCACTGTGAATCTGGAAATACTCTGAATCTGCATTCCAGGAAGGCTTTCGTTACACCACTGATGAATGTCCAAGTAATGCAATGCTGCTTCTTAGTGGTCTGTTCACACTCGAAACCGTGCTGTTCATTGGCTATCCACTCAATATCGGTCAGCTCTTCAATATCCTGTCCAGACTATCCAGATTCCTAAATGTTGGCAATCACCACTACAGAATGTTCCATTCAATCACGCGAATCTGGAATTCATCAGAGTCTCCACTCCTGGAAGGTTTTCGTGACACCACTGGTAAATGTCCAAGGAAGACAATGCTGGTTTTAAGCCGCCTGCTAACACACTCAGCCGTGCTGTTCAATTTGCTATCCACCCAACCCTATTCAGCTCTACATTTTCCTGTCCTCATAACCCAACCTTCAGAAATAATTGGTATCTCCTCCACAGAATGTTCCGTTCATTCACTGCGAATCTTAAATTCATCTGACTCTCAACTCCCGGCGGGTTATCGTTACACCACTTGTGAATGTCCAAGTAAGCCAATGCTGGTTTTCAGTGGCCTGTTCATACTAAGAGACGTGCTGTTCATTTGGCTATCCACTCCACCCTGTTCAGCTCTACATTCTCGTGTCCACAAAACCCAGCCTTCAGAAATCATTGGAATCACCACTAGAGAATGTTCCATTCATTCACTGCGAATCTGGAATTCCTCTGAACCTCCACTCCTGGCAGGTTTTCGTTACGCCACTGGTGAATGTCCAAGTAACTCAATACTGGTTTTCAGAGGCATGTTCAACTCGCAGAAGTGCTGTTCAATGGGCTATCCACTCAATATTGGTCAGCTCTTCATTTTCCTCTCCACACAAACCAGCCTTCAGAAATCATTGGGCTCTCCACTACAGACTGTTCCATTCATTCACTGCGATTCTGCAATTCATCTGACTCTCCGCTCCAGGCAGGTTTTCATTACAGCACTGGTGAATGACCAAGTAATCCAATGCTGGTTTTCAGCCGCCTTTTCACACTCGCAGTGTGCTGTTCAATTGTCTATCCACTCAAACCTGGTCAGCCTTTCATTTTCTTTTCCACAATATCAGACTTCAGAAATCATTGGAATCGCCAGTACAGAATGTTCCATTCATTCACTGCCAATCTGGAATTCATCTGAATCTGCACTCCAGGTAGGCTTTCATTACACCACTTATGAATGTCCAAGTAACACAATGCTGGTTTTCAGCGGTCTGTTCACACTCTAAGCCCTGCTTTTTACTGGGTATCCACACAACTGTGGTCAGCTCTTCATTTTCATGTCCAAACAATCCAGACTTGAGAAATCATTGCAATCTCCAGTACAGAATGTTCCATTCATTCACTGCGAATCTGGAATTCAACTGAATCTCCACTACCTGCAGATTTATCTTACACCACTTGTGAATGTCCAAGTAAAACAATGCTGGTTTTCAGAGGCCTGTTCATGTTCGCAGTCGTGCTGTTCAATTGGCTATCCACTCAACCTGTTTTGCTCCTCATTTTCCTGTGCACACAACCCAGCCTTCAGAAATCATTGTAATCTCCACTACAGGATGTTCCATTCATTCACTGGGAATCTGGAATTCATCTGAATCTGCACTCCACGCAGGCTTTCGTTACACCACTGCTGAAAGTCGAAGTAATGCAATACTGGTTTTCAGTGGTCTGTTCACATTCGAAGCCGAGGCTTTTTACAGGCTATCCACTCAACACTGGTCAGCTCTTCATTTTCGTGTCCCCACAATCCAGATTTCAGAAATCATTGCAATCTCCACTACAGAATGTTCCATTCATTCACTGCGAGTCTGGAGTTTATCTGATTCTCCACTCCCGCCTGGTTAACATTACACCACTTGTGAATGTCCAAGTAAGCCAATGCTGGTTTTCAGAGGCCTGTTCATACTCGCAGCCGTGCTGTTTAATTGACAATTCACTCCACCCTGTTCAGCTCTTCATTGTCCCACCACACTACCAGCCTTCAGAAATCTTTGTTATCTCCACTACAGAATGTTCCATTCATTCACTGCGAATCTGGAATTCATCTGACTCTCAACTCCATGCAGGTTTTCATTACACCACTGTTGAATGTCCAAGTAACCCAATGCTGGTTTTCAGCGGCCTGTTCATATTCGCAGCCCTGCTGTTTACTTGGCTATCGATTCAAGCCTGGTCAGCTCTTCATTTTCCTGTCCACACAACACAGGCTTCAGAAATCATTGGAATCTCCTCTACAGAATGTTCCATTCATTCACTGCGAATGTGGAATTCAACTGACTCTCCACTCCATGCAGGTTTTCCTTACACCACTGATGAATGTCCAAGTAACCCAATGCTGGTTTTCAGCTGCATGTTCACACTCGCAGCCATGCTATACAATTGGCTTTCCACTAAATCCTGATTAGTTCTTGATTTTCCTTCCACACGACCCAGCCTTCAGAAATCGTTGGAATCTCCACTAGAGAATGTTCCATTCATTCACTGCGAATCTGGAATTCCTCTGAACCTCCACTCCCGGCAGGTTTTCGTTACACCACTGTTGAATGTCCAAGTAACCCAATGTTTTAAGTGTTTTCTTCACAAGCGCAGTGGTGCTGTTCAATTGGCTATCCACTCAACCCTGGCCAGCTCTACATTTTCCTGTCCACACCACAGAGACTGGAGAAATCATTGTTATCTCCACTACAGAATGTTCCATTCATTCACAGCGAATCTGGAATTCATCTGAATCTCCACTCCCGGCAGGTTTTCGTGACACCACTGGTAAATATCCAAGTAAGCCAATGCTGGTTTTAAGTGGCCTGCTCATACTCTCAGCCGTGCTGTTCAATTTGCTATCCACTCAACCCTCTTCAGCTCCATTTTCCTGTCCACATAACCCAAACTTCAGAAACAATTGGTATCTCCTCCACAGAATGTTCCAGTCATTGACTGCAAATCTGAAATTCATCTAATTCTCAACTCCCGTCAGGTTTTCGTTACACCACTTGTGAATGTCCAATTAAGCCAAAGCTGGTTTTCAGTGGCCTGTTCTTACTACGAGACGTGCTGTTCATTTGGCTATCCATTCCACCCTGTTCAGCTCTACATTTTCGTGTCCACAAAACCCAGCCTTCAGAAATCATTGGAATCACCACTAGAGAATGTTCCATTCATTCACTGCGAATCTGGAATTCATCTGAATCTCCACTCCCGGCAGGTTTTCATTGCACCACTGCTGAATGTTCAAGTAACGCAATGATGGTTTTCAGCGGTCTATTCACACTCGAACCCGTGCTGTTCACGGTCTAGCGACTCAACACTGGTGAGTTCTTCTTTTTCCAGTTCAGACAATACAAACCTCAGAAACCATTGCAATCTACACTACAGAATGTTTCATTCATTCACGCGAATCTTGAATTCATCTTGTTCTCCACTCCCAGCAGGTTTTCGTTTCACCACTGGTGAATGTCCAAGCAACCCAAGGCTGGTTTCAGCTGCGTGTTAACACTCGCAGCCGTGCTGTTCAATTGGCTATCCAGTGAACGCTGGTTAGCTCTTGATTTTCCTTCCACACACCGAGCCTTCAGAAATCATTCTTATCTCCACTTCAGAGTGTTCCATTCGTTCCCTGCGAATCTGGAATTCCTCTGACTCTCCACACCAGGCAGATTTTCCTAACAACACTGGTGAATGACCAGGTAATCCAATGCTGGTTTTCAGCGGCTGTTCACACTCACAGCCTTGCTGTTCAATTGGCAATCCAGTCAAACCTAGTCAGCTCTTCATTTTCCTGTCCACACAACCCAGCGTTCAGAAATCATTGGAATCTCTACTACAGAAATTTCCATTCATTCACTGTGAATCTGGAAATACTCTGAATCTGCATTCCAGGAAGGCTTTCGTTACACCACTGATGAATGTCCAAGTAATGCAATGCTGCTTCTTAGTGGTCTGTTCACACTCGAAACCGTGCTGTTCATTGGCTATCCACTCAATATCGGTCAGCTCTTCAATATCCTGTCCAGACTATCCAGATTCCTAAATGTTGGCAATCACCACTACAGAATGTTCCATTCAATCACGCGAATCTGGAATTCATCAGAGTCTCCACTCCTGGAAGGTTTTCGTGACACCACTGGTAAATGTCCAAGGAAGACAATGCTGGTTTTAAGCCGCCTGCTAACACACTCAGCCGTGCTGTTCAATTTGCTATCCACCCAACCCTATTCAGCTCTACATTTTCCTGTCCTCATAACCCAACCTTCAGAAATAATTGGTATCTCCTCCACAGAATGTTCCGTTCATTCACTGCGAATCTTAAATTCATCTGACTCTCAACTCCCGGCGGGTTATCGTTACACCACTTGTGAATGTCCAAGTAAGCCAATGCTGGTTTTCAGTGGCCTGTTCATACTAAGAGACGTGCTGTTCATTTGGCTATCCACTCCACCCTGTTCAGCTCTACATTTTCGTGTCCACAAAACCCAGCCTTCAGAAATCATTGGAATCACCACTAGAGAATGTTCCATTCATTCACTGCGAATCTGGAATTCATCTGAATCTCCACTCCCGGCAGGTTTTCATTGCACCACTGCTGAATGTTCAAGTAACGCAATGATGGTTTTCAGCGGTCTATTCACACTCGAACCCGTGCTGTTCACGGTCTAGCGACTCAACACTGGTGAGTTCTTCTTTTTCCAGTTCAGACAATACAAACCTCAGAAACCATTGCAATCTACACTACAGAATGTTTCATTCATTCACGCGAATCTTGAATTCATCTTGTTCTCCACTCCCAGCAGGTTTTCGTTTCACCACTGGTGAATGTCCAAGCAACCCAAGGCTGGTTTCAGCTGCGTGTTAACACTCGCAGCCGTGCTGTTCAATTGGCTATCCAGTGAACGCTGGTTAGCTCTTGATTTTCCTTCCACACACCGAGCCTTCAGAAATCATTCTTATCTCCACTTCAGAGTGTTCCATTCGTTCCCTGCGAATCTGGAATTCCTCTGACTCTCCACACCAGGCAGATTTTCCTAACAACACTGGTGAATGACCAGGTAATCCAATGCTGGTTTTCAGCGGCTGTTCACACTCACAGCCTTGCTGTTCAATTGGCAATCCAGTCAAACCTAGTCAGCTCTTCATTTTCCTGTCCACACAACCCAGCGTTCAGAAATCATTGGAATCTCTACTACAGAAAGTTCCATTCATTCACTGTGAATCTGGAAATACTCTGAATCTGCATTCCAGGAAGGCTTTCGTTACACCACTGATGAATGTCCAAGTAATGCAATGCTGCTTCTTAGTGGTCTGTTCACACTCGAAACCGTGCTGTTCATTGGCTATCCACTCAATATCGGTCAGCTCTTCAATATCCTGTCCAGACTATCCAGATTCCTAAATGTTGGCAATCACCACTACAGAATGTTCCATTCAATCACGCGAATCTGGAATTCATCAGAGTCTCCACTCCTGGAAGGTTTTCGTGACACCACTGGTAAATGTCCAAGGAAGACAATGCTGGTTTTAAGCCGCCTGCTAACACACTCAGCCGTGCTGTTCAATTTGCTATCCACCCAACCCTATTCAGCTCTACATTTTCCTGTCCTCATAACCCAACCTTCAGAAATAATTGGTATCTCCTCCACAGAATGTTCCGTTCATTCACTGCGAATCTTAAATTCATCTGACTCTCAACTCCCGGCGGGTTATCGTTACACCACTTGTGAATGTCCAAGTAAGCCAATGCTGGTTTTCAGTGGCCTGTTCATACTAAGAGACGTGCTGTTCATTTGGCTATCCACTCCACCCTGTTCAGCTCTACATTCTCGTGTCCACAAAACCCAGCCTTCAGAAATCATTGGAATCACCACTAGAGAATGTTCCATTCATTCACTGCGAATCTGGAATTCATCTGAACCTCCACTCCTGGCAGGTTTTCGTTACGCCACTGGTGAATGTCCAAGTAACTCAATACTGGTTTTCAGAGGCATGTTCAACTCGCAGAAGTGCTGTTCAATGGGCTATCCACTCAATATTGGTCAGCTCTTCATTTTCCTCTCCACACAAACCAGCCTTCAGAAATCATTGGGCTCTCCACTACAGACTGTTCCATTCATTCACTGCGATTCTGCAATTCATCTGACTCTCCGCTCCAGGCAGGTTTTCATTACAGCACTGGTGAATGACCAAGTAATCCAATGCTGGTTTTCAGCCGCCTTTTCACACTCGCAGTGTGCTGTTCAATTGTCTATCCACTCAAACCTGGTCAGCCTTTCATTTTCTTTTCCACAATATCAGACTTCAGAAATCATTGGAATCGCCAGTACAGAATGTTCCATTCATTCACTGCCAATCTGGAATTCATCTGAATCTGCACTCCAGGTAGGCTTTCATTACACCACTTATGAATGTCCAAGTAACACAATGCTGGTTTTCAGCGGTCTGTTCACACTCTAAGCCCTGCTTTTTACTGGGTATCCACACAACTGTGGTCAGCTCTTCATTTTCATGTCCAAACAATCCAGACTTGAGAAATCATTGCAATCTCCAGTACAGAATGTTCCATTCATTCACTGCGAATCTGGAATTCAACTGAATCTCCACTACCTGCAGATTTATCTTACACCACTTGTGAATGTCCAAGTAAAACAATGCTGGTTTTCAGAGGCCTGTTCATGTTCGCAGTCGTGCTGTTCAATTGGCTATCCACTCAACCTGTTTTGCTCCTCATTTTCCTGTGCACACAACCCAGCCTTCAGAAATCATTGTAATCTCCACTACAGGATGTTCCATTCATTCACTGGGAATCTGGAATTCATCTGAATCTGCACTCCACGCAGGCTTTCGTTACACCACTGCTGAAAGTCGAAGTAATGCAATACTGGTTTTCAGTGGTCTGTTCACATTCGAAGCCGAGGCTTTTTACAGGCTATCCACTCAACACTGGTCAGCTCTTCATTTTCGTGTCCCCACAATCCAGATTTCAGAAATCATTGCAATCTCCACTACAGAATGTTCCATTCATTCACTGCGAGTCTGGAGTTTATCTGATTCTCCACTCCCGCCTGGTTAACATTACACCACTTGTGAATGTCCAAGTAAGCCAATGCTGGTTTTCAGAGGCCTGTTCATACTCGCAGCCGTGCTGTTTAATTGACAATTCACTCCACCCTGTTCAGCTCTTCATTGTCCCACCACACTACCAGCCTTCAGAAATCTTTGTTATCTCCACTACAGAATGTTCCATTCATTCACTGCGAATCTGGAATTCATCTGACTCTCAACTCCACGCAGGTTTTCATTACACCACTGTTGAATGTCCAAGTAACCCAATGCTGGTTTTCAGCGGCCTGTTCATATTCGCAGCCCTGCTGTTTACTTGGCTATCGATTCAAGCCTGGTCAGCTCTTCATTTTCCTGTCCACACAACACAGGCTTCAGAAATCATTGGAATCTCCTCTACAGAATGTTCCATTCATTCACTGCGAATGTGGAATTCAACTGACTCTCCACTCCATGCAGGTTTTCCTTACACCACTGATGAATGTCCAAGTAACCCAATGCTGGTTTTCAGCTGCATGTTCACACTCGCAGCCATGCTATACAATTGGCTTTCCACTAAATCCTGATTAGTTCTTGATTTTCCTTCCACACGACCCAGCCTTCAGAAATCGTTGGAATCTCCACTAGAGAATGTTCCATTCATTCACTGCGAATCTGGAATTCCTCTGAACCTCCACTCCCGGCAGGTTTTCGTTACACCACTGTTGAATGTCCAAGTAACCCAATGTTTTAAGTGTTTTCTTCACAAGCGCAGTGGTGCTGTTCAATTGGCTATCCACTCAACCCTGGCCAGCTCTACATTTTCCTGTCCACACCACAGAGACTGGAGAAATCATTGTTATCTCCACTACAGAATGTTCCATTCATTCACAGCGAATCTGGAATTCATCTGAATCTCCACTCCCGGCAGGTTTTCGTGACACCACTGGTAAATATCCAAGTAAGCCAATGCTGGTTTTAAGTGGCCTGCTCATACTCTCAGCCGTGCTGTTCAATTTGCTATCCACTCAACCCTCTTCAGCTCCATTTTCCTGTCCACATAACCCAAACTTCAGAAACAATTGGTATCTCCTCCACAGAATGTTCCATTCATTGACGGCAAATCTGAAATTCATCTAATTCTCAACTCCCGTCAGGTTTTCGTTACACCACTTGTGAATGTCCAATTAAGCCAAAGCTGGTTTTCAGTGGCCTGTTCTTACTACGAGACGTGCTGTTCATTTGGCTATCCATTCCACCCTGTTCAGCTCTACATTTTCGTGTCCACAAAACCCAGCCTTCAGAAATCATTGGAATCACCACTAGAGAATGTTCCATTCATTCACTGCGAATCTGGAATTCATCTGAATCTCCACTCCCGGCAGGTTTTCATTGCACCACTGCTGAATGTTCAAGTAACGCAATGATGGTTTTCAGCGGTCTATTCACACTCGAACCCGTGCTGTTCACGGTCTAGCGACTCAACACTGGTGAGTTCTTCTTTTTCCAGTTCAGACAATACAAACCTCAGAAACCATTGCAATCTACACTACAGAATGTTTCATTCATTCAGGCGAATCTTGAATTCATCTTGTTCTCCACTCCCAGCAGGTTTTCGTTTCACCACTGGTGAATGTCCAAGCAAGCCAAGGCTGGTTTCAGCTGCGTGTTAACACTCGCAGCCGTGCTGTTCAATTGGCTATCCAGTGAACGCTGGTTAGCTCTTGATTTTCCTTCCACACACCGAGCCTTCAGAAATCATTCTTATCTCCACTTCAGAGTGTTCCATTCGTTCCCTGCGAATCTGGAATTCCTCTGACTCTCCACACCAGGCAGATTTTCCTAACAACACTGGTGAATGACCAGGTAATCCAATGCTGGTTTTCAGCGGCTGTTCACACTCACAGCCTTGCTGTTCAATTGGCAATCCAGTCAAACCTAGTCAGCTCTTCATTTTCCTGTCCACACAACCCAGCGTTCAGAAATCATTGGAATCTCTACTACAGAAATTTCCATTCATTCACTGTGAATCTGGAAATACTCTGAATCTGCATTCCAGGAAGGCTTTCGTTACACCACTGATGAATGTCCAAGTAATGCAATGCTGCTTCTTAGTGGTCTGTTCACACTCGAAACCGTGCTGTTCATTGGCTATCCACTCAATATCGGTCAGCTCTTCAATATCCTGTCCAGACTATCCAGATTCCTAAATGTTGGCAATCACCACTACAGAATGTTCCATTCAATCACGCGAATCTGGAATTCATCAGAGTCTCCACTCCTGGAAGGTTTTCGTGACACCACTGGTAAATGTCCAAGGAAGACAATGCTGGTTTTAAGCCGCCTGCTAACACACTCAGCCGTGCTGTTCAATTTGCTATCCACCCAACCCTATTCAGCTCTACATTTTCCTGTCCTCATAACCCAACCTTCAGAAATAATTGGTATCTCCTCCACAGAATGTTCCGTTCATTCACTGCGAATCTTAAATTCATCTGACTCTCAACTCCCGGCGGGTTATCGTTACACCACTTGTGAATGTCCAAGTAAGCCAATGCTGGTTTTCAGTGGCCTGTTCATACTAAGAGACGTGCTGTTCATTTGGCTATCCACTCCACCCTGTTCAGCTCTACATTTTCGTGTCCACAAAACCCAGCCTTCAGAAATCATTGGAATCACCACTAGAGAATGTTCCATTCATTCACTGCGAATCTGGAATTCATCTGAACCTCCACTCCTGGCAGGTTTTCGTTACGCCACTGGTGAATGTCCAAGTAACTCAATACTGGTTTTCAGAGGCATGTTCAACTCGCAGAAGTGCTGTTCAATGGGCTATCCACTCAATATTGGTCAGCTCTTCATTTTCCTCTCCACACAAACCAGCCTTCAGAAATCATTGGGCTCTCCACTACAGACTGTTCCATTCATTCACTGCGATTCTGCAATTCATCTGACTCTCCGCTCCAGGCAGGTTTTCATTACAGCACTGGTGAATGACCAAGTAATCCAATGCTGGTTTTCAGCCGCCTTTTCACACTCGCAGTGTGCTGTTCAATTGTCTATCCACTCAAACCTGGTCAGCCTTTCATTTTCTTTTCCACAATATCAGACTTCAGAAATCATTGGAATCGCCAGTACAGAATGTTCCATTCATTCACTGCCAATCTGGAATTCATCTGAATCTGCACTCCAGGTAGGCTTTCATTACACCACTTATGAATGTCCAAGTAACACAATGCTGGTTTTCAGCGGTCTGTTCACACTCTAAGCCCTGCTTTTTACTGGGTATCCACACAACTGTGGTCAGCTCTTCATTTTCATGTCCAAACAATCCAGACTTGAGAAATCATTGCAATCTCCAGTACAGAATGTTCCATTCATTCACTGCGAATCTGGAATTCAACTGAATCTCCACTACCTGCAGATTTATCTTACACCACTTGTGAATGTCCAAGTAAAACAATGCTGGTTTTCAGAGGCCTGTTCATGTTCGCAGTCGTGCTGTTCAATTGGCTATCCACTCAACCTGTTTTGCTCCTCATTTTCCTGTGCACACAACCCAGCCTTCAGAAATCATTGTAATCTCCACTACAGGATGTTCCATTCATTCACTGGGAATCTGGAATTCATCTGAATCTGCACTCCACGCAGGCTTTCGTTACACCACTGCTGAAAGTCGAAGTAATGCAATACTGGTTTTCAGTGGTCTGTTCACATTCGAAGCCGAGGCTTTTTACAGGCTATCCACTCAACACTGGTCAGCTCTTCATTTTCGTGTCCCCACAATCCAGATTTCAGAAATCATTGCAATCTCCACTACAGAATGTTCCATTCATTCACTGCGAGTCTGGAGTTTATCTGATTCTCCACTCCCGCCTGGTTAACATTACACCACTTGTGAATGTCCAAGTAAGCCAATGCTGGTTTTCAGAGGCCTGTTCATACTCGCAGCCGTGCTGTTTAATTGACAATTCACTCCACCCTGTTCAGCTCTTCATTGTCCCACCACACTACCAGCCTTCAGAAATCTTTGTTATCTCCACTACAGAATGTTCCATTCATTCACTGCGAATCTGGAATTCATCTGACTCTCAACTCCACGCAGGTTTTCATTACACCACTGTTGAATGTCCAAGTAACCCAATGCTGGTTTTCAGCGGCCTGTTCATATTCGCAGCCCTGCTGTTTACTTGGCTATCGATTCAAGCCTGGTCAGCTCTTCATTTTCCTGTCCACACAACACAGGCTTCAGAAATCATTGGAATCTCCTCTACAGAATGTTCCATTCATTCACTGCGAATGTGGAATTCAACTGACTCTCCACTCCATGCAGGTTTTCCTTACACCACTGATGAATGTCCAAGTAACCCAATGCTGGTTTTCAGCTGCATGTTCACACTCGCAGCCATGCTATACAATTGGCTTTCCACTAAATCCTGATTAGTTCTTGATTTTCCTTCCACACGACCCAGCCTTCAGAAATCGTTGGAATCTCCACTAGAGAATGTTCCATTCATTCACTGCGAATCTGGAATTCCTCTGAACCTCCACTCCCGGCAGGTTTTCGTTACACCACTGTTGAATGTCCAAGTAACCCAATGTTTTAAGTGTTTTCTTCACAAGCGCAGTGGTGCTGTTCAATTGGCTATCCACTCAACCCTGGCCAGCTCTACATTTTCCTGTCCACACCACAGAGACTGGAGAAATCATTGTTATCTCCACTACAGAATGTTCCATTCATTCACAGCGAATCTGGAATTCATCTGAATCTCCACTCCCGGCAGGTTTTCGTGACACCACTGGTAAATATCCAAGTAAGCCAATGCTGGTTTTAAGTGGCCTGCTCATACTCTCAGCCGTGCTGTTCAATTTGCTATCCACTCAACCCTCTTCAGCTCCATTTTCCTGTCCACATAACCCAAACTTCAGAAACAATTGGTATCTCCTCCACAGAATGTTCCATTCATTGACGGCAAATCTGAAATTCATCTAATTCTCAACTCCCGTCAGGTTTTCGTTACACCACTTGTGAATGTCCAATTAAGCCAAAGCTGGTTTTCAGTGGCCTGTTCTTACTACGAGACGTGCTGTTCATTTGGCTATCCATTCCACCCTGTTCAGCTCTACATTTTCGTGTCCACAAAACCCAGCCTTCAGAAATCATTGGAATCACCACTAGAGAATGTTCCATTCATTCACTGCGAATCTGGAATTCATCTGAATCTCCACTCCCGGCAGGTTTTCATTGCACCACTGCTGAATGTTCAAGTAACGCAATGATGGTTTTCAGCGGTCTATTCACACTCGAACCCGTGCTGTTCACGGTCTAGCGACTCAACACTGGTGAGTTCTTCTTTTTCCAGTTCAGACAATACAAACCTCAGAAACCATTGCAATCTACACTACAGAATGTTTCATTCATTCAGGCGAATCTTGAATTCATCTTGTTCTCCACTCCCAGCAGGTTTTCGTTTCACCACTGGTGAATGTCCAAGCAACCCAAGGCTGGTTTCAGCTGCGTGTTAACACTCGCAGCCGTGCTGTTCAATTGGCTATCCAGTGAACGCTGGTTAGCTCTTGATTTTCCTTCCACACACCGAGCCTTCAGAAATCATTCTTATCTCCACTTCAGAATGTTCCATTCGTTCCCTGCGAATCTGGAATTCCTCTGACTCTCCACACCAGGCAGATTTTCCTAACAACACTGGTGAATGACCAGGTAATCCAATGCTGGTTTTCAGCGGCTGTTCACACTCACAGCCTTGCTGTTCAATTGGCAATCCAGTCAAACCTAGTCAGCTCTTCATTTTCCTGTCCACACAACCCAGCGTTCAGAAATCATTGGAATCTCTACTACAGAAATTTCCATTCATTCACTGTGAATCTGGAAATACTCTGAATCTGCATTCCAGGAAGGCTTTCGTTACACCACTGATGAATGTCCAAGTAATGCAATGCTGCTTCTTAGTGGTCTGTTCACACTCGAAACCGTGCTGTTCATTGGCTATCCACTCAATATCGGTCAGCTCTTCAATATCCTGTCCAGACTATCCAGATTCCTAAATGTTGGCAATCACCACTACAGAATGTTCCATTCAATCACGCGAATCTGGAATTCATCAGAGTCTCCACTCCTGGAAGGTTTTCGTGACACCACTGGTAAATGTCCAAGGAAGACAATGCTGGTTTTAAGCCGCCTGCTAACACACTCAGCCGTGCTGTTCAATTTGCTATCCACCCAACCCTATTCAGCTCTACATTTTCCTGTCCTCATAACCCAACCTTCAGAAATAATTGGTATCTCCTCCACAGAATGTTCCGTTCATTCACTGCGAATCTTAAATTCATCTGACTCTCAACTCCCGGCGGGTTATCGTTACACCACTTGTGAATGTCCAAGTAAGCCAATGCTGGTTTTCAGTGGCCTGTTCATACTAAGAGACGTGCTGTTCATTTGGCTATCCACTCCACCCTGTTCAGCTCTACATTTTCGTGTCCACAAAACCCAGCCTTCAGAAATCATTGGAATCACCACTAGAGAATGTTCCATTCATTCACTGCGAATCTGGAATTCCTCTGAACCTCCACTCCTGGCAGGTTTTCGTTACGCCACTGGTGAATGTCCAAGTAACTCAATACTGGTTTTCAGAGGCATGTTCAACTCGCAGAAGTGCTGTTCAATGGGCTATCCACTCAATATTGGTCAGCTCTTCATTTTCCTCTCCACACAAACCAGCCTTCAGAAATCATTGGGCTCTCCACTACAGACTGTTCCATTCATTCACTGCGATTCTGCAATTCATCTGACTCTCCGCTCCAGGCAGGTTTTCATTACAGCACTGGTGAATGACCAAGTAATCCAATGCTGGTTTTCAGCCGCCTTTTCACACTCGCAGTGTGCTGTTCAATTGTCTATCCACTCAAACCTGGTCAGCCTTTCATTTTCTTTTCCACAATATCAGACTTCAGAAATCATTGGAATCGCCAGTACAGAATGTTCCATTCATTCACTGCCAATCTGGAATTCATCTGAATCTGCACTCCAGGTAGGCTTTCATTACACCACTTATGAATGTCCAAGTAACACAATGCTGGTTTTCAGCGGTCTGTTCACACTCTAAGCCCTGCTTTTTACTGGGTATCCACACAACTGTGGTCAGCTCTTCATTTTCATGTCCAAACAATCCAGACTTGAGAAATCATTGCAATCTCCAGTACAGAATGTTCCATTCATTCACTGCGAATCTGGAATTCAACTGAATCTCCACTACCTGCAGATTTATCTTACACCACTTGTGAATGTCCAAGTAAAACAATGCTGGTTTTCAGAGGCCTGTTCATGTTCGCAGTCGTGCTGTTCAATTGGCTATCCACTCAACCTGTTTTGCTCCTCATTTTCCTGTGCACACAACCCAGCCTTCAGAAATCATTGTAATCTCCACTACAGGATGTTCCATTCATTCACTGGGAATCTGGAATTCATCTGAATCTGCACTCCACGCAGGCTTTCGTTACACCACTGCTGAAAGTCGAAGTAATGCAATACTGGTTTTCAGTGGTCTGTTCACATTCGAAGCCGAGGCTTTTTACAGGCTATCCACTCAACACTGGTCAGCTCTTCATTTTCGTGTCCCCACAATCCAGATTTCAGAAATCATTGCAATCTCCACTACAGAATGTTCCATTCATTCACTGCGAGTCTGGAGTTTATCTGATTCTCCACTCCCGCCTGGTTAACATTACACCACTTGTGAATGTCCAAGTAAGCCAATGCTGGTTTTCAGAGGCCTGTTCATACTCGCAGCCGTGCTGTTTAATTGACAATTCACTCCACCCTGTTCAGCTCTTCATTGTCCCACCACACTACCAGCCTTCAGAAATCTTTGTTATCTCCACTACAGAATGTTCCATTCATTCACTGCGAATCTGGAATTCATCTGACTCTCAACTCCACGCAGGTTTTCATTACACCACTGTTGAATGTCCAAGTAACCCAATGCTGGTTTTCAGCGGCCTGTTCATATTCGCAGCCCTGCTGTTTACTTGGCTATCGATTCAAGCCTGGTCAGCTCTTCATTTTCCTGTCCACACAACACAGGCTTCAGAAATCATTGGAATCTCCTCTACAGAATGTTCCATTCATTCACTGCGAATGTGGAATTCAACTGACTCTCCACTCCATGCAGGTTTTCCTTACACCACTGATGAATGTCCAAGTAACCCAATGCTGGTTTTCAGCTGCATGTTCACACTCGCAGCCATGCTATACAATTGGCTTTCCACTAAATCCTGATTAGTTCTTGATTTTCCTTCCACACGACCCAGCCTTCAGAAATCGTTGGAATCTCCACTAGAGAATGTTCCATTCATTCACTGCGAATCTGGAATTCCTCTGAACCTCCACTCCCGGCAGGTTTTCGTTACACCACTGTTGAATGTCCAAGTAACCCAATGTTTTAAGTGTTTTCTTCACAAGCGCAGTGGTGCTGTTCAATTGGCTATCCACTCAACCCTGGCCAGCTCTACATTTTCCTGTCCACACCACAGAGACTGGAGAAATCATTGTTATCTCCACTACAGAATGTTCCATTCATTCACAGCGAATCTGGAATTCATCTGAATCTCCACTCCCGGCAGGTTTTCGTGACACCACTGGTAAATATCCAAGTAAGCCAATGCTGGTTTTAAGTGGCCTGCTCATACTCTCAGCCGTGCTGTTCAATTTGCTATCCACTCAACCCTCTTCAGCTCCATTTTCCTGTCCACATAACCCAAACTTCAGAAACAATTGGTATCTCCTCCACAGAATGTTCCATTCATTGACGGCAAATCTGAAATTCATCTAATTCTCAACTCCCGTCAGGTTTTCGTTACACCACTTGTGAATGTCCAATTAAGCCAAAGCTGGTTTTCAGTGGCCTGTTCTTACTACGAGACGTGCTGTTCATTTGGCTATCCATTCCACCCTGTTCAGCTCTACATTTTCGTGTCCACAAAACCCAGCCTTCAGAAATCATTGGAATCACCACTAGAGAATGTTCCATTCATTCACTGCGAATCTGGAATTCATCTGAATCTCCACTCCCGGCAGGTTTTCATTGCACCACTGCTGAATGTTCAAGTAACGCAATGATGGTTTTCAGCGGTCTATTCACACTCGAACCCGTGCTGTTCACGGTCTAGCGACTCAACACTGGTGAGTTCTTCTTTTTCCAGTTCAGACAATACAAACCTCAGAAACCATTGCAATCTACACTACAGAATGTATCATTCATTCAGGCGAATCTTGAATTCATCTTGTTCTCCACTCCCAGCAGGTTTTCGTTTCACCACTGGTGAATGTCCAAGCAACCCAAGGCTGGTTTCAGCTGCGTGTTAACACTCGCAGCCGTGCTGTTCAATTGGCTATCCAGTGAACGCTGGTTAGCTCTTGATTTTCCTTCCACACACCGAGCCTTCAGAAATCATTCTTATCTCCACTTCAGAATGTTCCATTCGTTCCCTGCGAATCTGGAATTCCTCTGACTCTCCACACCAGGCAGATTTTCCTAACAACACTGGTGAATGACCAGGTAATCCAATGCTGGTTTTCAGCGGCTGTTCACACTCACAGCCTTGCTATTCAATTGGCAATCCAGTCAAACCTAGTCAGCTCTTCATTTTCCTGTCCACACAACCCAGCGTTCAGAAATCATTGGAATCTCTACTACAGAAATTTCCATTCATTCACTGTGAATCTGGAAATACTCTGAATCTGCATTCCAGGAAGGCTTTCGTTACACCACTGATGAATGTCCAAGTAATGCAATGCTGCTTCTTAGTGGTCTGTTCACACTCGAAACCGTGCTGTTCATTGGCTATCCACTCAATATCGGTCAGCTCTTCAATATCCTGTCCAGACTATCCAGATTCCTAAATGTTGGCAATCACCACTACAGAATGTTCCATTCAATCACGCGAATCTGGAATTCATCAGAGTCTCCACTCCTGGAAGGTTTTCGTGACACCACTGGTAAATGTCCAAGGAAGACAATGCTGGTTTTAAGCCGCCTGCTAACACACTCAGCCGTGCTGTTCAATTTGCTATCCACCCAACCCTATTCAGCTCTACATTTTCCTGTCCTCATAACCCAACCTTCAGAAATAATTGGTATCTCCTCCACAGAATGTTCCGTTCATTCACTGCGAATCTTAAATTCATCTGACTCTCAACTCCCGGCGGGTTATCGTTACACCACTTGTGAATGTCCAAGTAAGCCAATGCTGGTTTTCAGTGGCCTGTTCATACTAAGAGACGTGCTGTTCATTTGGCTATCCACTCCACCCTGTTCAGCTCTACATTTTCGTGTCCACAAAACCCAGCCTTCAGAAATCATTGGAATCACCACTAGAGAATGTTCCATTCATTCACTGCGAATCTGGAATTCCTCTGAACCTCCACTCCTGGCAGGTTTTCGTTACGCCACTGGTGAATGTCCAAGTAACTCAATACTGGTTTTCAGAGGCATGTTCAACTCGCAGAAGTGCTGTTCAATGGGCTATCCACTCAATATTGGTCAGCTCTTCATTTTCCTCTCCACACAAACCAGCCTTCAGAAATCATTGGGCTCTCCACTACAGACTGTTCCATTCATTCACTGCGATTCTGCAATTCATCTGACTCTCCGCTCCAGGCAGGTTTTCATTACAGCACTGGTGAATGACCAAGTAATCCAATGCTGGTTTTCAGCCGCCTTTTCACACTCGCAGTGTGCTGTTCAATTGTCTATCCACTCAAACCTGGTCAGCCTTTCATTTTCTTTTCCACAATATCAGACTTCAGAAATCATTGGAATCGCCAGTACAGAATGTTCCATTCATTCACTGCCAATCTGGAATTCATCTGAATCTGCACTCCAGGTAGGCTTTCATTACACCACTTATGAATGTCCAAGTAACACAATGCTGGTTTTCAGCGGTCTGTTCACACTCTAAGCCCTGCTTTTTACTGGGTATCCACACAACTGTGGTCAGCTCTTCATTTTCATGTCCAAACAATCCAGACTTGAGAAATCATTGCAATCTCCAGTACAGAATGTTCCATTCATTCACTGCGAATCTGGAATTCAACTGAATCTCCACTACCTGCAGATTTATCTTACACCACTTGTGAATGTCCAAGTAAAACAATGCTGGTTTTCAGAGGCCTGTTCATGTTCGCAGTCGTGCTGTTCAATTGGCTATCCACTCAACCTGTTTTGCTCCTCATTTTCCTGTGCACACAACCCAGCCTTCAGAAATCATTGTAATCTCCACTACAGGATGTTCCATTCATTCACTGGGAATCTGGAATTCATCTGAATCTGCACTCCACGCAGGCTTTCGTTACACCACTGCTGAAAGTCGAAGTAATGCAATACTGGTTTTCAGTGGTCTGTTCACATTCGAAGCCGAGGCTTTTTACAGGCTATCCACTCAACACTGGTCAGCTCTTCATTTTCGTGTCCCCACAATCCAGATTTCAGAAATCATTGCAATCTCCACTACAGAATGTTCCATTCATTCTCTGCGAGTCTGGAGTTTATCTGATTCTCCACTCCCGCCTGGTTAACATTACACCACTTGTGAATGTCCAAGTAAGCCAATGCTGGTTTTCAGAGGCCTGTTCATACTCGCAGCCGTGCTGTTTAATTGACAATTCACTCCACCCTGTTCAGCTCTTCATTGTCCCACCACACTACCAGCCTTCAGAAATCTTTGTTATCTCCACTACAGAATGTTCCATTCATTCACTGCGAATCTGGAATTCATCTGACTCTCAACTCCACGCAGGTTTTCATTACACCACTGTTGAATGTCCAAGTAACCCAATGCTGGTTTTCAGCGGCCTGTTCATATTCGCAGCCCTGCTGTTTACTTGGCTATCGATTCAAGCCTGGTCAGCTCTTCATTTTCCTGTCCACACAACACAGGCTTCAGAAATCATTGGAATCTCCTCTACAGAATGTTCCATTCATTCACTGCGAATGTGGAATTCAACTGACTCTCCACTCCATGCAGGTTTTCCTTACACCACTGATGAATGTCCAAGTAACCCAATGCTGGTTTTCAGCTGCATGTTCACACTCGCAGCCATGCTATACAATTGGCTTTCCACTAAATCCTGATTAGTTCTTGATTTTCCTTCCACACGACCCAGCCTTCAGAAATCGTTGGAATCTCCACTAGAGAATGTTCCATTCATTCACTGCGAATCTGGAATTCCTCTGAACCTCCACTCCCGGCAGGTTTTCGTTACACCACTGTTGAATGTCCAAGTAACCCAATGTTTTAAGTGTTTTCTTCACAAGCGCAGTGGTGCTGTTCAATTGGCTATCCACTCAACCCTGGCCAGCTCTACATTTTCCTGTCCACACCACAGAGACTGGAGAAATCATTGTTATCTCCACTACAGAATGTTCCATTCATTCACAGCGAATCTGGAATTCATCTGAATCTCCACTCCCGGCAGGTTTTCGTGACACCACTGGTAAATATCCAAGTAAGCCAATGCTGGTTTTAAGTGGCCTGCTCATACTCTCAGCCGTGCTGTTCAATTTGCTATCCACTCAACCCTCTTCAGCTCCATTTTCCTGTCCACATAACCCAAACTTCAGAAACAATTGGTATCTCCTCCACAGAATGTTCCATTCATTGACGGCAAATCTGAAATTCATCTAATTCTCAACTCCCGTCAGGTTTTCGTTACACCACTTGTGAATGTCCAATTAAGCCAAAGCTGGTTTTCAGTGGCCTGTTCTTACTACGAGACGTGCTGTTCATTTGGCTATCCATTCCACCCTGTTCAGCTCTACATTTTCGTGTCCACAAAACCCAGCCTTCAGAAATCATTGGAATCACCACTAGAGAATGTTCCATTCATTCACTGCGAATCTGGAATTCATCTGAATCTCCACTCCCGGCAGGTTTTCATTGCACCACTGCTGAATGTTCAAGTAACGCAATGATGGTTTTCAGCGGTCTATTCACACTCGAACCCGTGCTGTTCACGGTCTAGCGACTCAACACTGGTGAGTTCTTCTTTTTCCAGTTCAGACAATACAAACCTCAGAAACCATTGCAATCTACACTACAGAATGTTTCATTCATTCAGGCGAATCTTGAATTCATCTTGTTCTCCACTCCCAGCAGGTTTTCGTTTCACCACTGGTGAATGTCCAAGCAACCCAAGGCTGGTTTCAGCTGCGTGTTAACACTCGCAGCCGTGCTGTTCAATTGGCTATCCAGTGAACGCTGGTTAGCTCTTGATTTTCCTTCCACACACCGAGCCTTCAGAAATCATTCTTATCTCCACTTCAGAATGTTCCATTCGTTCCCTGCGAATCTGGAATTCCTCTGACTCTCCACACCAGGCAGATTTTCCTAACAACACTGGTGAATGACCAGGTAATCCAATGCTGGTTTTCAGCGGCTGTTCACACTCACAGCCTTGCTGTTCAATTGGCAATCCAGTCAAACCTAGTCAGCTCTTCATTTTCCTGTCCACACAACCCAGCGTTCAGAAATCATTGGAATCTCTACTACAGAAATTTCCATTCATTCACTGTGAATCTGGAAATAATCTGAATCTGCATTCCAGGAAGGCTTTCGTTACACCACTGATGAATGTCCAAGTAATGCAATGCTGCTTCTTAGTGGTCTGTTCACACTCGAAACCGTGCTGTTCATTGGCTATCCACTCAATATCGGTCAGCTCTTCAATATCCTGTCCAGACTATCCAGATTCCTAAATGTTGGCAATCACCACTACAGAATGTTCCATTCAATCACGCGAATCTGGAATTCATCAGAGTCTCCACTCCTGGAAGGTTTTCGTGACACCACTGGTAAATGTCCAAGGAAGACAATGCTGGTTTTAAGCCACCTGCTAACACACTCAGCCGTGCTGTTCAATTTGCTATCCACCCAACCCTATTCAGCTCTACATTTTCCTGTCCTCATAACCCAACCTTCAGAAATAATTGGTATCTCCTCCACAGAATGTTCCGTTCATTCACTGCGAATCTTAAATTCATCTGACTCTCAACTCCCGGCGGGTTATCGTTACACCACTTGTGAATGTCCAAGTAAGCCAATGCTGGTTTTCAGTGGCCTGTTCATACTAAGAGACGTGCTGTTCATTTGGCTATCCACTCCACCCTGTTCAGCTCTACATTTTCGTGTCCACAAAACCCAGCCTTCAGAAATCATTGGAATCACCACTAGAGAATGTTCCATTCATTCACTGCGAATCTGGAATTCCTCTGAACCTCCACTCCTGGCAGGTTTTCGTTACGCCACTGGTGAATGTCCAAGTAACTCAATACTGGTTTTCAGAGGCATGTTCAACTCGCAGAAGTGCTGTTCAATGGGCTATCCACTCAATATTGGTCAGCTCTTCATTTTCCTCTCCACACAAACCAGCCTTCAGAAATCATTGGGCTCTCCACTACAGACTGTTCCATTCATTCACTGCGATTCTGCAATTCATCTGACTCTCCGCTCCAGGCAGGTTTTCATTACAGCACTGGTGAATGACCAAGTAATCCAATGCTGGTTTTCAGCCGCCTTTTCACACTCGCAGTGTGCTGTTCAATTGTCTATCCACTCAAACCTGGTCAGCCTTTCATTTTCTTTTCCACAATATCAGACTTCAGAAATCATTGGAATCGCCAGTACAGAACGTTCCATTCATTCACTGCCAATCTGGAATTCATCTGAATCTTTACTCCAGGTAGGCTTTCATTACACGACTTATGAATGTCCAAGTAACACAATGCTGGTTTTCAGCGGTCTGTTCACACTCTAAGCCCTGCTTTTTACTGGGTATCCACACAACTGTGGTCAGCTCTTCATTTTCATGTCCAAACAATCCAGACTTGAGAAATCATTGCAATCTCCAGTACAGAATGTTCCATTCATTCACTGCGAATCTGGAATTCAACTGAATCTCCACTACCTGCAGATTTATCTTACACCACTTGTGAATGTCCAAGTAAAACAATGCTGGTTTTCAGAGGCCTGTTCATGTTCGCAGTCGTGCTGTTCAATTGGCTATCCACTCAACCTGTTTTGCTCCTCATTTTCCTGTGCACACAACCCAGCCTTCAGAAATCATTGTAATCTCCACTACAGGATGTTCCATTCATTCACTGGGAATCTGGAATTCATCTGAATCTGCACTCCACGCAGGCTTTCGTTACACCACTGCTGAAAGTCGAAGTAATGCAATACTGGTTTTCAGTGGTCTGTTCACATTCGAAGCCGAGGCTTTTTACAGGCTATCCGCTCAACACTGGTCAGCTCTTCATTTTCGTGTCCCCACAATCCAGATTTCAGAAATCATTGCAATCTCCACTACAGAATGTTCCATTCATTCACTGCGAGTCTGGAGTTTATCTGATTCTCCACTCCCGCCTGGTTAACATTACACCACTTGTGAATGTCCAAGTAAGCAAATGCTGGTTTTCAGAGGCCTGTTCATACTCGCAGCCGTGCTGTTTAATTGACAATTCACTCCACCCTGTTCAGCTCTTCATTGTCCCACCACACTACCAGCCTTCAGAAATCTTTGTTATCTCCACTACAGAATGTTCCATTCATTCACTGCGAATCTGGAATTCATCTGACTCTCAACTCCACGCAGGTTTTCATTACACCACTGTTGAATGTCCAAGTAACCCAATGCTGGTTTTCAGCGGCCTGTTCATATTCGCAGCCCTGCTGTTTACTTGGCTATCGATTCAAGCCTGGTCAGCTCTTCATTTTCCTGTCCACACAACACAGGCTTCAGAAATCATTGGAATCTCCTCTACAGAATGTTCCATTCATTCACTGCGAATGTGGAATTCAACTGACTCTCCACTCCATGCAGGTTTTCCTTACACCACTGATGAATGTCCAAGTAACCCAATGCTGGTTTTCAGCTGCATGTTCACACTCGCAGCCATGCTATACAATTGGCTTTCCACTAAATCCTGATTAGTTCTTGATTTTCCTTCCACACGACCCAGCCTTCAGAAATCGTTGGAATCTCCACTAGAGAATGTTCCATTCATTCACTGCGAATCTGGAATTCCTCTGAACCTCCACTCCCGGCAGGTTTTCGTTACACCACTGTTGAATGTCCAAGTAACCCAATGTTTTAAGTGTTTTCTTCACAAGCGCAGTGGTGCTGTTCAATTGGCTATCCACTCAACCCTGGCCAGCTCTACATTTTCCTGTCCACACCACAGAGACTGGAGAAATCATTGTTATCTCCACTACAGAATGTTCCATTCATTCACAGCAAATCTGGAATTCATCTGAATCTCCACTCCCGGCAGGTTTTCGTGACACCACTGGTAAATATCCAAGTAAGCCAATGCTGGTTTTAAGTGGCCTGCTCATACTCTCAGCCGTGCTGTTCAATTTGCTATCCACTCAACCCTCTTCAGCTCCATTTTCCTGTCCACATAACCCAAACTTCAGAAACAATTGGTATCTCCTCCACAGAATGTTCCATTCATTGACGGCAAATCTGAAATTCATCTAATTCTCAACTCCCGTCAGGTTTTCGTTACACCACTTGTGAATGTCCAATTAAGCCAAAGCTGGTTTTCAGTGGCCTGTTCTTACTACGAGACGTGCTGTTCATTTGGCTATCCATTCCACCCTGTTCAGCTCTACATTTTCGTGTCCACAAAACCCAGCCTTCAGAAATCATTGGAATCACCACTAGAGAATGTTCCATTCATTCACTGCGAATCTGGAATTCATCTGAATCTCCACTCCCGGCAGGTTTTCATTGCACCACTGCTGAATGTTCAAGTAACGCAATGATGGTTTTCAGCGGTCTATTCACACTCGAACCCGTGCTGTTCACGGTCTAGCGACTCAACACTGGTGAGTTCTTCTTTTTCCAGTTAAGACAATACAAACCTCAGAAACCATTGCAATCTACACTACAGAATGTTTCATTCATTCACGCGAATCTTGAATTCATCTTGTTCTCCACTCCCAGCAGGTTTTCGTTTCACCACTGGTGAATGTCCAAGCAACCCAAGGCTGGTTTCAGCTGCGTGTTGACACTCGCAGCCGTGCTGTTCAATTGGCTATCCAGTGAACGCTGGTTAGCTCTTGATTTTCCTTCCACACACCGAGCCTTCAGAAATCATTCTTATCTCCACTTCAGAATGTTCCATTCGTTCCCTGCGAATCTGGAATTCCTCTGACTCTCCACACCAGGCAGATTTTCCTAACAACACTGGTGAATGACCAGGTAATCCAATGCTGGTTTTCAGCGGCTGTTCACACTCACAGCCTTGCTGTTCAATTGGCAATCCAGTCAAACCTAGTCAGCTCTTCATTTTCCTGTCCACACAACCCAGCGTTCAGAAATCATTGGAATCTCTACTACAGAAATTTCCATTCATTCACTGTGAATCTGGAAATAATCTGAATCTGCATTCCAGGAAGGCTTTCGTTACACCACTGATGAATGTCCAAGTAATGCAATGCTGCTTCTTAGTGGTCTGTTCACACTCGAAACCGTGCTGTTCATTGGCTATCCACTCAATATCGGTCAGCTCTTCAATATCCTGTCCAGACTATCCAGATTCCTAAATGTTGGCAATCACCACTACAGAATGTTCCATTCAATCACGTGAATCTGGAATTCATCAGAGTCTCCACTCCTGGAAGGTTTTCGTGACACCACTGGTAAATGTCCAAGGAAGACAATGCTGGTTTTAAGCCGCCTGCTAACACACTCAGCCGTGCTGTTCAATTTGCTATCCACCCAACCCTATTCAGCTCTACATTTTCCTGTCCTCATAACCCAACCTTCAGAAATAATTGGTATCTCCTCCACAGAATGTTCCGTTCATTCACTGCGAATCTTAAATTCATCTGACTCTCAACTCCCGGCGGGTTATCGTTACACCACTTGTGAATGTCCAAGTAAGCCAATGCTGGTTTTCAGTGGCCTGTTCATACTAAGAGACGTGCTGTTCATTTGGCTATCCACTCCACCCTGTTCAGCTCTACATTTTCGTGTCCACAAAACCCAGCCTTCAGAAATCATTGGAATCACCACTAGAGAATGTTCCATTCATTCACTGCGAATCTGGAATTCATCTGAACCTCCACTCCTGGCAGGTTTTCGTTACGCCACTGGTGAATGTCCAAGTAACTCAATACTTGTTTTCAGAGGCATGTTCAACTCGCAGAAGTGCTGTTCAATGGGCTATCCACTCAATATTGGTCAGCTCTTCATTTTCCTCTCCACACAAACCAGCCTTCAGAAATCATTGGGCTCTCCACTACAGACTGTTCCATTCATTCACTGCGATTCTGCAATTCATCTGACTCTCCGCTCCAGGCAGGTTTTCATTACAGCACTGGTGAATGACCAAGTAATCCAATGCTGGTTTTCAGCCGCCTTTTCACACTCGCAGTGTGCTGTTCAATTGTCTATCCACTCAAACCTGGTCAGCCTTTCATTTTCTTTTCCACAATATCAGACTTCAGAAATCATTGGAATCGCCAGTACAGAATGTTCCATTCATTCACTGCCAATCTGGAATTCATCTGAATCTGCACTCCAGGTAGGCTTTCATTACACCACTTATGAATGTCCAAGTAACACAATGCTGGTTTTCAGCGGTCTGTTCACACTCTAAGCCCTGCTTTTTACTGGGTATCCACACAACTGTGGTCAGCTCTTCATTTTCATGTCCAAACAATCCAGACTTGAGAAATCATTGCAATCTCCAGTACAGAATGTTCCATTCATTCACTGCGAATCTGGAATTCAACTGAATCTCCACTACCTGCAGATTTATCTTACACCACTTGTGAATGTCCAAGTAAAACAATGCTGGTTTTCAGAGGCCTGTTCATGTTCGCAGTCGTGCTGTTCAATTGGCTATCCACTCAACCTGTTTTGCTCCTCATTTTCCTGTGCACACAACCCAGCCTTCAGAAATCATTGTAATCTCCACTACAGGATGTTCCATTCATTCACTGGGAATCTGGAATTCATCTGAATCTGCACTCCACGCAGGCTTTCGTTACACCACTGCTGAAAGTCGAAGTAATGCAATACTGGTTTTCAGTGGTCTGTTCACATTCGAAGCCGAGGCTTTTTACAGGCTATCCACTCAACACTGGTCAGCTCTTCATTTTCGTGTCCCCACAATCCAGATTTCAGAAATCATTGCAATCTCCACTACAGAATGTTCCATTCATTCACTGCGAGTCTGGAGTTTATCTGATTCTCCACTCCCGCCTGGTTAACATTACACCACTTGTGAATGTCCAAGTAAGCCAATGCTGGTTTTCAGAGGCCTGTTCATACTCGCAGCCGTGCTGTTTAATTGACAATTCACTCCACCCTGTTCAGCTCTTCATTGTCCCACCACACTACCAGCCTTCAGAAATCTTTGTTATCTCCACTACAGAATGTTCCATTCATTCACTGCGAATCTGGAATTCATCTGACTCTCAACTCCACGCAGGTTTTCATTACACCACTGTTGAATGTCCAAGTAACCCAATGCTGGTTTTCAGCGGCCTGTTCATATTCGCAGCCCTGCTGTTTACTTGGCTATCGATTCAAGCCTGGTCAGCTCTTCATTTTCCTGTCCACACAACACAGGCTTCAGAAATCATTGGAATCTCCTCTACAGAATGTTCCATTCATTCACTGCGAATGTGGAATTCAACTGACTCTCCACTCCATGCAGGTTTTCCTTACACCACTGATGAATGTCCAAGTAACCCAATGCTGGTTTTCAGCTGCATGTTCACACTCGCAGCCATGCTATACAATTGGCTTTCCACTAAATCCTGATTAGTTCTTGATTTTCCTTCCACACGACCCAGCCTTCAGAAATCGTTGGAATCTCCACTAGAGAATGTTCCATTCATTCACTGCGAATCTGGAATTCCTCTGAACCTCCACTCCCGGCAGGTTTTCGTTACACCACTGTTGAATGTCCAAGTAACCCAATGTTTTAAGTGTTTTCTTCACAAGCGCAGTGGTGCTGTTCAATTGGCTATCCACTCAACCCTGGCCAGCTCTACATTTTCCTGTCCACACCACAGAGACTGGAGAAATCATTGTTATCTCCACTACAGAATGTTCCATTCATTCACAGCGAATCTGGAATTCATCTGAATCTCCACTCCCGGCAGGTTTTCGTGACACCACTGGTAAATATCCAAGTAAGCCAATGCTGGTTTTAAGTGGCCTGCTCATACTCTCAGCCGTGCTGTTCAATTTGCTATCCACTCAACCCTCTTCAGCTCCATTTTCCTGTCCACATAACCCAAACTTCAGAAACAATTGGTATCTCCTCCACAGAATGTTCCATTCATTGACGGCAAATCTGAAATTCATCTAATTCTCAACTCCCGTCAGGTTTTCGTTACACCACTTGTGAATGTCCAATTAAGCCAAAGCTGGTTTTCAGTGGCCTGTTCTTACTACGAGACGTGCTGTTCATTTGGCTATCCATTCCACCCTGTTCAGCTCTACATTTTCGTGTCCACAAAACCCAGCCTTCAGAAATCATTGGAATCACCACTAGAGAATGTTCCATTCATTCACTGCGAATCTGGAATTCATCTGAATCTCCACTCCCGGCAGGTTTTCATTGCACCACTGCTGAATGTTCAAGTAACGCAATGATGGTTTTCAGCGGTCTATTCACACTCGAACCCGTGCTGTTCACGGTCTAGCGACTCAACACTGGTGAGTTCTTCTTTTTCCAGTTCAGACAATACAAACCTCAGAAACCATTGCAATCTACACTACAGAATGTTTCATTCATTCACGCGAATCTTGAATTCATCTTGTTCTCCACTCCCAGCAGGTTTTCGTTTCACCACTGGTGAATGTCCAAGCAACCCAAGGCTGGTTTCAGCTGCGTGTTAACACTCGCAGCCGTGCTGTTCAATTGGCTATCCAGTGAACGCTGGTTAGCTCTTGATTTTCCTTCCACACACCGAGCCTTCAGAAATCATTCTTATCTCCACTTCAGAATGTTCCATTCGTTCCCTGCGAATCTGGAATTCCTCTGACTCTCCACACCAGGCAGATTTTCCTAACAACACTGGTGAATGACCAGGTAATCCAATGCTGGTTTTCAGCGGCTGTTCACACTCACAGCCTTGCTGTTCAATTGGCAATCCAGTCAAACCTAGTCAGCTCTTCATTTTCCTGTCCACACAACCCAGCGTTCAGAAATCATTGGAATCTCTACTACAGAAATTTCCATTCATTCACTGTGAATCTGGAAATACTCTGAATCTGCATTCCAGGAAGGCTTTCGTTACACCACTGATGAATGTCCAAGTAATGCAATGCTGCTTCTTAGTGGTCTGTTCACACTCGAAACCGTGCTGTTCATTGGCTATCCACTCAATATCGGTCAGCTCTTCAATATCCTGTCCAGACTATCCAGATTCCTAAATGTTGGCAATCACCACTACAGAATGTTCCATTCAATCACGCGAATCTGGAATTCATCAGAGTCTCCACTCCTGGAAGGTTTTCGTGACACCACTGGTAAATGTCCAAGGAAGACAATGCTGGTTTTAAGCCGCCTGCTAACACACTCAGCCGTGCTGTTCAATTTGCTATCCACCCAACCCTATTCAGCTCTACATTTTCCTGTCCTCATAACCCAACCTTCAGAAATAATTGGTATCTCCTCCACAGAATGTTCCGTTCATTCACTGCGAATCTTAAATTCATCTGACTCTCAACTCCCGGCGGGTTATCGTTACACCACTTGTGAATGTCCAAGTAAGCCAATGCTGGTTTTCAGTGGCCTGTTCATACTAAGAGACGTGCTGTTCATTTGGCTATCCACTCCACCCTGTTCAGCTCTACATTTTCGTGTCCACAAAACCCAGCCTTCAGAAATCATTGGAATCACCACTAGAGAATGTTCCATTCATTCACTGCGAATCTGGAATTCATCTGAACCTCCACTCCTGGCAGGTTTTCGTTACGCCACTGGTGAATGTCCAAGTAACTCAATACTGGTTTTCAGAGGCATGTTCAACTCGCAGAAGTGCTGTTCAATGGGCTATCCACTCAATATTGGTCAGCTCTTCATTTTCCTCTCCACACAAACCAGCCTTCAGAAATCATTGGGCTCTCCACTACAGACTGTTCCATTCATTCACTGCGATTCTGCAATTCATCTGACTCTCCGCTCCAGGCAGGTTTTCATTACAGCACTGGTGAATGACCAAGTAATCCAATGCTGGTTTTCAGCCGCCTTTTCACACTCGCAGTGTGCTGTTCAATTGTCTATCCACTCAAACCTGGTCAGCCTTTCATTTTCTTTTCCACAATATCAGACTTCAGAAATCATTGGAATCGCCAGTACAGAATGTTCCATTCATTCACTGCCAATCTGGAATTCATCTGAATCTGCACTCCAGGTAGGCTTTCATTACACCACTTATGAATGTCCAAGTAACACAATGCTGGTTTTCAGCGGTCTGTTCACACTCTAAGCCCTGCTTTTTACTGGGTATCCACACAACTGTGGTCAGCTCTTCATATTCATGTCCAAACAATCCAGACTTGAGAAATCATTGCAATCTCCAGTACAGAATGTTCCATTCATTCACTGCGAATCTGGAATTCAACTGAATCTCCACTACCTGCAGATTTATCTTACACCACTTGTGAATGTCCAAGTAAAACAATGCTGGTTTTCAGAGGCCTGTTCATGTTCGCAGTCGTGCTGTTCAATTGGCTATCCACTCAACCTGTTTTGCTCCTCATTTTCCTGTGCACACAACCCAGCCTTCAGAAATCATTGTAATCTCCACTACAGGATGTTCCATTCATTCACTGGGAATCTGGAATTCATCTGAATCTGCACTCCACGCAGGCTTTCGTTACACCACTGCTGAAAGTCGAAGTAATGCAATACTGGTTTTCAGTGGTCTGTTCACATTCGAAGCCGAGGCTTTTTACAGGCTATCCACTCAACACTGGTCAGCTCTTCATTTTCGTGTCCCCACAATCCAGATTTCAGAAATCATTGCAATCTCCACTACAGAATGTTCCATTCATTCACTGCGAGTCTGGAGTTTATCTGATTCTCCACTCCCGCCTGGTTAACATTACACCACTTGTGAATGTCCAAGTAAGCCAATGCTGGTTTTCAGAGGCCTGTTCATACTCGCAGCCGTGCTGTTTAATTGACAATTCACTCCACCCTGTTCAGCTCTTCATTGTCCCACCACACTACCAGCCTTCAGAAATCTTTGTTATCTCCACTACAGAATGTTCCATTCATTCACTGCGAATCTGGAATTCATCTGACTCTCAACTCCACGCAGGTTTTCATTACACCACTGTTGAATGTCCAAGTAACCCAATGCTGGTTTTCAGCGGCCTGTTCATATTCGCAGCCCTGCTGTTTACTTGGCTATCGATTCAAGCCTGGTCAGCTCTTCATTTTCCTGTCCACACAACACAGGCTTCAGAAATCATTGGAATCTCCTCTACAGAATGTTCCATTCATTCACTGCGAATGTGGAATTCAACTGACTCTCCACTCCATGCAGGTTTTCCTTACACCACTGATGAATGTCCAAGTAACCCAATGCTGGTTTTCAGCTGCATGTTCACACTCGCAGCCATGCTATACAATTGGCTTTCCACTAAATCCTGATTAGTTCTTGATTTTCCTTCCACACGACCCAGCCTTCAGAAATCGTTGGAATCTCCACTAGAGAATGTTCCATTCATTCACTGCGAATCTGGAATTCCTCTGAACCTCCACTCCCGGCAGGTTTTCGTTACACCACTGTTGAATGTCCAAGTAACCCAATGTTTTAAGTGTTTTCTTCACAAGCGCAGTGGTGCTGTTCAATTGGCTATCCACTCAACCCTGGCCAGCTCTACATTTTCCTGTCCACACCACAGAGACTGGAGAAATCATTGTTATCTCCACTACAGAATGTTCCATTCATTCACAGCGAATCTGGAATTCATCTGAATCTCCACTCCCGGCAGGTTTTCGTGACACCACTGGTAAATATCCAAGTAAGCCAATGCTGGTTTTAAGTGGCCTGCTCATACTCTCAGCCGTGCTGTTCAATTTGCTATCCACTCAACCCTCTTCAGCTCCATTTTCCTGTCCACATAACCCAAACTTCAGAAACAATTGGTATCTCCTCCACAGAATGTTCCATTCATTGACGGCAAATCTGAAATTCATCTAATTCTCAACTCCCGTCAGGTTTTCGTTACACCACTTGTGAATGTCCAATTAAGCCAAAGCTGGTTTTCAGTGGCCTGTTCTTACTACGAGACGTGCTGTTCATTTGGCTATCCATTCCACCCTGTTCAGCTCTACATTTTCGTGTCCACAAAACCCAGCCTTCAGAAATCATTGGAATCACCACTAGAGAATGTTCCATTCATTCACTGCGAATCTGGAATTCATCTGAATCTCCACTCCCGGCAGGTTTTCATTGCACCACTGCTGAATGTTCAAGTAACGCAATGATGGTTTTCAGCGGTCTATTCACACTCGAACCCGTGCTGTTCACGGTCTAGCGACTCAACACTGGTGAGTTCTTCTTTTTCCAGTTCAGACAATACAAACCTCAGAAACCATTGCAATCTACACTACAGAATGTTTCATTCATTCAGGCGAATCTTGAATTCATCTTGTTCTCCACTCCCAGCAGGTTTTCGTTTCACCACTGGTGAATGTCCAAGCAACCCAAGGCTGGTTTCAGCTGCGTGTTAACACTCGCAGCCGTGCTGTTCAATTGGCTATCCAGTGAACGCTGGTTAGCTCTTGATTTTCCTTCCACACACCGAGCCTTCAGAAATCATTCTTATCTCCACTTCAGAATGTTCCATTCGTTCCCTGCGAATCTGGAATTCCTCTGACTCTCCACACCAGGCAGATTTTCCTAACAACACTGGTGAATGACCAGGTAATCCAATGCTGGTTTTCAGCGGCTGTTCACACTCACAGCCTTGCTGTTCAATTGGCAATCCAGTCAAACCTAGTCAGCTCTTCATTTTCCTGTCCACACAACCCAGCGTTCAGAAATCATTGGAATCTCTACTACAGAAATTTCCATTCATTCACTGTGAATCTGGAAATACTCTGAATCTGCATTCCAGGAAGGCTTTCGTTACACCACTGATGAATGTCCAAGTAATGCAATGCTGCTTCTTAGTGGTCTGTTCACACTCGAAACCGTGCTGTTCATTGGCTATCCACTCAATATCGGTCAGCTCTTCAATATCCTGTCCAGACTATCCAGATTCCTAAATGTTGGCAATCACCACTACAGAATGTTCCATTCAATCACGCGAATCTGGAATTCATCAGAGTCTCCACTCCTGGAAGGTTTTCGTGACACCACTGGTAAAAGTCCAAGGAAGACAATGCTGGTTTTAAGCCGCCTGCTAACACACTCAGCCGTGCTGTTCAATTTGCTATCCACCCAACCCTATTCAGCTCTACATTTTCCTGTCCTCATAACCCAACCTTCAGAAATAATTGGTATCTCCTCCACAGAATGTTCCGTTCATTCACTGCGAATCTTAAATTCATCTGACTCTCAACTCCCGGCGGGTTATCGTTACACCACTTGTGAATGTCCAAGTGAGCCAATGCTGGTTTTCAGTGGCCTGTTCATACTAAGAGACGTGCTGTTCATTTGGCTATCCACTCCACCCTGTTCAGCTCTACATTTTCGTGTCCACAAAACCCAGCCTTCAGAAATCATTGGAATCACCACTAGAGAATGTTCCATTCATTCACTGCGAATCTGGAATTCATCTGAACCTCCACTCCTGGCAGGTTTTCGTTACGCCACTGGTGAATGTCCAAGTAACTCAATACTTGTTTTCAGAGGCATGTTCAACTCGCAGAAGTGCTGTTCAATGGGCTATCCACTCAATATTGGTCAGCTCTTCATTTTCCTCTCCACACAAACCAGCCTTCAGAAATCATTGGGCTCTCCACTACAGACTGTTCCATTCATTCACTGCGATTCTGCAATTCATCTGACTCTCCGCTCCAGGCAGGTTTTCATTACAGCACTGGTGAATGACCAAGTAATCCAATGCTGGTTTTCAGCCGCCTTTTCACACTCGCAGTGTGCTGTTCAATTGTCTATCCACTCAAACCTGGTCAGCCTTTCATTTTCTTTTCCACAATATCAGACTTCAGAAATCATTGGAATCGCCAGTACAGAATGTTCCATTCATTCACTGCCAATCTGGAATTCATCTGAATCTGCACTCCAGGTAGGCTTTCATTACACCACTTATGAATGTCCAAGTAACACAATGCTGGTTTTCAGCGGTCTGTTCACACTCTAAGCCCTGCTTTTTACTGGGTATCCACACAACTGTGGTCAGCTCTTCATTTTCATGTCCAAACAATCCAGACTTGAGAAATCATTGCAATCTCCAGTACAGAATGTTCCATTCATTCACTGCGAATCTGGAATTCAACTGAATCTCCACTACCTGCAGATTTATCTTACACCACTTGTGAATGTCCAAGTAAAACAATGCTGGTTTTCAGAGGCCTGTTCATGTTCGCAGTCGTGCTGTTCAATTGCCTATCCACTCAACCTGTTTTGCTCCTCATTTTCCTGTGCACACAACCCAGCCTTCAGAAATCATTGTAATCTCCACTACAGGATGTTCCATTCATTCACTGGGAATCTGGAATTCATCTGAATCTGCACTCCACGCAGGCTTTCGTTACACCACTGCTGAAAGTCGAAGTAATGCAATACTGGTTTTCAGTGGTCTGTTCACATTCGAAGCCGAGGCTTTTTACAGGCTATCCACTCAACACTGGTCAGCTCTTCATTTTCGTGTCCCCACAATCCAGATTTCAGAAATCATTGCAATCTCCACTACAGAATGTTCCATTCATTCACTGCGAGTCTGGAGTTTATCTGATTCTCCACTCCCGCCTGGTTAACATTACACCACTTGTGAATGTCCAAGTAAGCCAATGCTGGTTTTCAGAGGCCTGTTCATACTCGCAGCCGTGCTGTTTAATTGACAATTCACTCCACCCTGTTCAGCTCTTCATTGTCCCACCACACTACCAGCCTTCAGAAATCTTTGTTATCTCCACTACAGAATGTTCCATTCATTCACTGCGAATCTGGAATTCCTCTGAACCTCCACTCCCGGCAGGTTTTCGTTACACCACTGTTGAATGTCCAAGTAACCCAATGTTTTAAGTGTTTTCTTCACAAGCGCAGTGGTGCTGTTCAATTGGCTATCCACTCAACCCTGGCCAGCTCTACATTTTCCTGTCCACACCACAGAGACTGGAGAAATCATTGTTATCTCCACTACAGAATGTTCCATTCATTCACAGCGAATCTGGAATTCATCTGAATCTCCACTCCCGGCAGGTTTTCGTGACACCACTGGTAAATATCCAAGTAAGCCAATGCTGGTTTTAAGTGGCCTGCTCATACTCTCAGCCGTGCTGTTCAATTTGCTATCCACTCAACCCTCTTCAGCTCCATTTTCCTGTCCACATAACCCAAACTTCAGAAACAATTGGTATCTCCTCCACAGAATGTTCCATTCATTGACGGCAAATCTGAAATTCATCTAATTCTCAACTCCCGTCAGGTTTTCGTTACACCACTTGTGAATGTCCAATTAAGCCAAAGCTGGTTTTCAGTGGCCTGTTCTTACTACGAGACGTGCTGTTCATTTGGCTATCCATTCCACCCTGTTCAGCTCTACATTTTCGTGTCCACAAAACCCAGCCTTCAGAAATCATTGGAATCACCACTAGAGAATGTTCCATTCATTCACTGCGAATCTGGAATTCATCTGAATCTCCACTCCCGGCAGGTTTTCATTGCACCACTGCTGAATGTTCAAGTAACGCAATGATGGTTTTCAGCGGTCTATTCACACTCGAACCCGTGCTGTTCACGGTCTAGCGACTCAACACTGGTGAGTTCTTCTTTTTCCAGTTCAGACAATACAAACCTCAGAAACCATTGCAATCTACACTACAGAATGTTTCATTCATTCAGGCGAATCTTGAATTCATCTTGTTCTCCACTCCCAGCAGGTTTTCGTTTCACCACTGGTGAATGTCCAAGCAACCCAAGGCTGGTTTCAGCTGCGTGTTAACACTCGCAGCCGTGCTGTTCAATTGGCTATCCAGTGAACGCTGGTTAGCTCTTGATTTTCCTTCCACACACCGAGCCTTCAGAAATCATTCTTATCTCCACTTCAGAATGTTCCATTCGTTCCCTGCGAATCTGGAATTCCTCTGACTCTCCACACCAGGCAGATTTTCCTAACAACACTGGTGAATGACCAGGTAATCCAATGCTGGTTTTCAGCGGCTGTTCACACTCACAGCCTTGCTGTTCAATTGGCAATCCAGTCAAACCTAGTCAGCTCTTCATTTTCCTGTCCACACAACCCAGCGTTCAGAAATCATTGGAATCTCTACTACAGAAATTTCCATTCATTCACTGTGAATCTGGAAATACTCTGAATCTGCATTCCAGGAAGGCTTTCGTTACACCACTGATGAATGTCCAAGTAATGCAATGCTGCTTCTTAGTGGTCTGTTCACACTCGAAACCGTGCTGTTCATTGGCTATCCACTCAATATCGGTCAGCTCTTCAATATCCTGTCCAGACTATCCAGATTCCTAAATGTTGGCAATCACCACTACAGAATGTTCCATTCAATCACGCGAATCTGGAATTCATCAGAGTCTCCACTCCTGGAAGGTTTTCGTGACACCACTGGTAAATGTCCAAGGAAGACAATGCTGGTTTTAAGCCGCCTGCTAACACACTCAGCCGTGCTGTTCAATTTGCTATCCACCCAACCCTATTCAGCTCTACATTTTCCTGTCCTCATAACCCAACCTTCAGAAATAATTGGTATCTCCTCCACAGAATGTTCCGTTCATTCACTGCGAATCTTAAATTCATCTGACTCTCAACTCCCGGCGGGTTATCGTTACACCACTTGTGAATGTCCAAGTAAGCCAATGCTGGTTTTCAGTGGCCTGTTCATACTAAGAGACGTGCTGTTCATTTGGCTATCCACTCCACCCTGTTCAGCTCTACATTCTCGTGTCCACAAAACCCAGCCTTCAGAAATCATTGGAATCACCACTAGAGAATGTTCCATTCATTCACTGCGAATCTGGAATTCCTCTGAACCTCCACTCCTGGCAGGTTTTCGTTACGCCACTGGTGAATGTCCAAGTAACTCAATACTGGTTTTCAGAGGCATGTTCAACTCGCAGAAGTGCTGTTCAATGGGCTATCCACTCAATATTGGTCAGCTCTTCATTTTCCTCTCCACACAAACCAGCCTTCAGAAATCATTGGGCTCTCCACTACAGACTGTTCCATTCATTCACTGCGATTCTGCAATTCATCTGACTCTCCGCTCCAGGCAGGTTTTCATTACAGCACTGGTGAATGACCAAGTAATCCAATGCTGGTTTTCAGCCGCCTTTTCACACTCGCAGTGTGCTGTTCAATTGTCTATCCACTCAAACCTGGTCAGCCTTTCATTTTCTTTTCCACAATATCAGACTTCAGAAATCATTGGAATCGCCAGTACAGAATGTTCCATTCATTCACTGCCAATCTGGAATTCATCTGAATCTGCACTCCAGGTAGGCTTTCATTACACCACTTATGAATGTCCAAGTAACACAATGCTGGTTTTCAGCGGTCTGTTCACACTCTAAGCCCTGCTTTTTACTGGGTATCCACACAACTGTGGTCAGCTCTTCATTTTCATGTCCAAACAATCCAGACTTGAGAAATCATTGCAATCTCCAGTACAGAATGTTCCATTCATTCACTGCGAATCTGGAATTCAACTGAATCTCCACTACCTGCAGATTTATCTTACACCACTTGTGAATGTCCAAGTAAAACAATGCTGGTTTTCAGAGGCCTGTTCATGTTCGCAGTCGTGCTGTTCAATTGGCTATCCACTCAACCTGTTTTGCTCCTCATTTTCCTGTGCACACAACCCAGCCTTCAGAAATCATTGTAATCTCCACTACAGGATGTTCCATTCATTCACTGGGAATCTGGAATTCATCTGAATCTGCACTCCACGCAGGCTTTCGTTACACCACTGCTGAAAGTCGAAGTAATGCAATACTGGTTTTCAGTGGTCTGTTCACATTCGAAGCCGAGGCTTTTTACAGGCTATCCACTCAACACTGGTCAGCTCTTCATTTTCGTGTCCCCACAATCCAGATTTCAGAAATCATTGCAATCTCCACTACAGAATGTTCCATTCATTCACTGCGAGTCTGGAGTTTATCTGATTCTCCACTCCCGCCTGGTTAACATTACACCACTTGTGAATGTCCAAGTAAGCCAATGCTGGTTTTCAGAGGCCTGTTCATACTCGCAGCCGTGCTGTTTAATTGACAATTCACTCCACCCTGTTCAGCTCTTCATTGTCCCACCACACTACCAGCCTTCAGAAATCTTTGTTATCTCCACTACAGAATGTTCCATTCATTCACTGCGAATCTGGAATTCATCTGACTCTCAACTCCACGCAGGTTTTCATTACACCACTGTTGAATGTCCAAGTAACCCAATGCTGGTTTTCAGCGGCCTGTTCATATTCGCAGCCCTGCTGTTTACTTGGCTATCGATTCAAGCCTGGTCAGCTCTTCATTTTCCTGTCCACACAACACAGGCTTCAGAAATCATTGGAATCTCCTCTACAGAATGTTCCATTCATTCACTGCGAATGTGGAATTCAACTGACTCTCCACTCCATGCAGGTTTTCCTTACACCACTGATGAATGTCCAAGTAACCCAATGCTGGTTTTCAGCTGCATGTTCACACTCGCAGCCATGCTATACAATTGGCTTTCCACTAAATCCTGATTAGTTCTTGATTTTCCTTCCACACGACCCAGCCTTCAGAAATCGTTGGAATCTCCACTAGAGAATGTTCCATTCATTCACTGCGAATCTGGAATTCCTCTGAACCTCCACTCCCGGCAGGTTTTCGTTACACCACTGTTGAATGTCCAAGTAACCCAATGTTTTAAGTGTTTTCTTCACAAGCGCAGTGGTGCTGTTCAATTGGCTATCCACTCAACCCTGGCCAGCTCTACATTTTCCTGTCCACACCACAGAGACTGGAGAAATCATTGTTATCTCCACTACAGAATGTTCCATTCATTCACAGCGAATCTGGAATTCATCTGAATCTCCACTCCCGGCAGGTTTTCGTGACACCACTGGTAAATATCCAAGTAAGCCAATGCTGGTTTTAAGTGGCCTGCTCATACTCTCAGCCGTGCTGTTCAATTTGCTATCCACTCAACCCTCTTCAGCTCCATTTTCCTGTCCACATAACCCAAACTTCAGAAACAATTGGTATCTCCTCCACAGAATGTTCCATTCATTGACGGCAAATCTGAAATTCATCTAATTCTCAACTCCCGTCAGGTTTTCGTTACACCACTTGTGAATGTCCAATTAAGCCAAAGCTGGTTTTCAGTGGCCTGTTCTTACTACGAGACGTGCTGTTCATTTGGCTATCCATTCCACCCTGTTCAGCTCTACATTTTCGTGTCCACAAAACCCAGCCTTCAGAAATCATTGGAATCACCACTAGAGAATGTTCCATTCATTCACTGCGAATCTGGAATTCATCTGAATCTCCACTCCCGGCAGGTTTTCATTGCACCACTGCTGAATGTTCAAGTAACGCAATGATGGTTTTCAGCGGTCTATTCACACTCGAACCCGTGCTGTTCACGGTCTAGCGACTCAACACTGGTGAGTTCTTCTTTTTCCAGTTCAGACAATACAAACCTCAGAAACCATTGCAATCTACACTACAGAATGTTTCATTCATTCAGGCGAATCTTGAATTCATCTTGTTCTCCACTCCCAGCAGGTTTTCGTTTCACCACTGGTGAATGTCCAAGCAACCCAAGGCTGGTTTCAGCTGCGTGTTAACACTCGCAGCCGTGCTGTTCAATTGGCTATCCAGTGAACGCTGGTTAGCTCTTGATTTTCCTTCCACACACCGAGCCTTCAGAAATCATTCTTATCTCCACTTCAGAATGTTCCATTCGTTCCCTGCGAATCTGGAATTCCTCTGACTCTCCACACCAGGCAGATTTTCCTAACAACACTGGTGAATGACCAGGTAATCCAATGCTGGTTTTCAGCGACTGTTCACACTCACAGCCTTGCTGTTCAATTGGCAATCCAGTCAAACCTAGTCAGCTCTTCATTTTCCTGTCCACACAACCCAGCGTTCAGAAATCATTGGAATCTCTACTACAGAAATTTCCATTCATTCACTGTGAATCTGGAAATACTCTGAATCTGCATTCCAGGAAGGCTTTCGTTACACCACTGATGAATGTCCAAGTAATGCAATGCTGCTTCTTAGTGGTCTGTTCACACTCGAAACCGCGCTGTTCATTGGCTATCCACTCAATATCGGTCAGCTCTTCAATATCCTGTCCAGACTATCCAGATTCCTAAATGTTGGCAATCACCACTACAGAATGTTCCATTCAATCACGCGAATCTGGAATTCATCAGAGTCTCCACTCCTGGAAGGTTTTCGTGACACCACTGGTAAATGTCCAAGGAAGACAATGCTGGTTTTAAGCCGCCTGCTAACACACTCAGCCGTGCTGTTCAATTTGCTATCCACCCAACCCTATTCAGCTCTACATTTTCCTGTCCTCATAACCCAACCTTCAGAAATAATTGGTATCTCCTCCACAGAATGTTCCGTTCATTCACTGCGAATCTTAAATTCATCTGACTCTCAACTCCCGGCGGGTTATCGTTACACCACTTGTGAATGTCCAAGTGAGCCAATGCTGGTTTTCAGTGGCCTGTTCATACTAAGAGACGTGCTGTTCATTTGGCTATCCACTCCACCCTGTTCAGCTCTACATTTTCGTGTCCACAAAACCCAGCCTTCAGAAATCATTGGAATCACCACTAGAGAATGTTCCATTCATTCACTGCGAATCTGGAATTCCTCTGAACCTCCACTCCTGGCAGGTTTTCGTTACGCCACTGGTGAATGTCCAAGTAACTCAATACTGGTTTTCAGAGGCATGTTCAACTCGCAGAAGTGCTGTTCAATGGGCTATCCACTCAATATTGGTCAGCTCTTCATTTTCCTCTCCACACAAACCAGCCTTCAGAAATCATTGGGCTCTCCACTACAGACTGTTCCATTCATTCACTGCGATTCTGCAATTCATCTGACTCTCCGCTCCAGGCAGGTTTTCATTACAGCACTGGTGAATGACCAAGTAATCCAATGCTGGTTTTCAGCCGCCTTTTCACACTCGCAGTGTGCTGTTCAATTGTCTATCCACTCAAACCTGGTCAGCCTTTCATTTTCTTTTCCACAATATCAGACTTCAGAAATCATTGGAATCGCCAGTACAGAATGTTCCATTCATTCACTGCCAATCTGGAATTCATCTGAATCTGCACTCCAGGTAGGCTTTCATTACACCACTTATGAATGTCCAAGTAACACAATGCTGGTTTTCAGCGGTCTGTTCACACTCTAAGCCCTGCTTTTTACTGGGTATCCACACAACTGTGGTCAGCTCTTCATTTTCATGTCCAAACAATCCAGACTTGAGAAATCATTGCAATCTCCAGTACAGAATGTTCCATTCATTCACTGCGAATCTGGAATTCAACTGAATCTCCACTACCTGCAGATTTATCTTACACCACTTGTGAATGTCCAAGTAAAACAATGCTGGTTTTCAGAGGCCTGTTCATGTTCGCAGTCGTGCTGTTCAATTGGCTATCCACTCAACCTGTTTTGCTCCTCATTTTCCTGTGCACACAACCCAGCCTTCAGAAATCATTGTAATCTCCACTACAGGATGTTCCATTCATTCACTGGGAATCTGGAATTCATCTGAATCTGCACTCCACGCAGGCTTTCGTTACACCACTGCTGAAAGTCGAAGTAATGCAATACTGGTTTTCAGTGGTCTGTTCACATTCGAAGCCGAGGCTTTTTACAGGCTATCCACTCAACACTGGTCAGCTCTTCATTTTCGTGTCCCCACAATCCAGATTTCAGAAATCATTGCAATCTCCACTACAGAATGTTCCATTCATTCACTGCGAGTCTGGAGTTTATCTGATTCTCCACTCCCGCCTGGTTAACATTACACCACTTGTGAATGTCCAAGTAAGCCAATGCTGGTTTTCAGAGGCCTGTTCATACTCGCAGCCGTGCTGTTTAATTGACAATTCACTCCACCCTGTTCAGCTCTTCATTGTCCCACCACACTACCAGCCTTCAGAAATCTTTGTTATCTCCACTACAGAATGTTCCATTCATTCACTGCGAATCTGGAATTCATCTGACTCTCAACTCCACGCAGGTTTTCATTACACCACTGTTGAATGTCCAAGTAACCCAATGCTGGTTTTCAGCGGCCTGTTCATATTCGCAGCCCTGCTGTTTACTTGGCTATCGATTCAAGCCTGGTCAGCTCTTCATTTTCCTGTCCACACAACACAGGCTTCAGAAATCATTGGAATCTCCTCTACAGAATGTTCCATTCATTCACTGCGAATGTGGAATTCAACTGACTCTCCACTCCATGCAGGTTTTCCTTACACCACTGATGAATGTCCAAGTAACCCAATGCTGGTTTTCAGCTGCATGTTCACACTCGCAGCCATGCTATACAATTGGCTTTCCACTAAATCCTGATTAGTTCTTGATTTTCCTTCCACACGACCCAGCCTTCAGAAATCGTTGGAATCTCCACTAGAGAATGTTCCATTCATTCACTGCGAATCTGGAATTCCTCTGAACCTCCACTCCCGGCAGGTTTTCGTTACACCACTGTTGAATGTCCAAGTAACCCAATGTTTTAAGTGTTTTCTTCACAAGCGCAGTGGTGCTGTTCAATTGGCTATCCACTCAACCCTGGCCAGCTCTACATTTTCCTGTCCACACCACAGAGACTGGAGAAATCATTGTTATCTCCACTACAGAATGTTCCATTCATTCACAGCGAATCTGGAATTCATCTGAATCTCCACTCCCGGCAGGTTTTCGTGACACCACTGGTAAATATCCAAGTAAGCCAATGCTGGTTTTAAGTGGCCTGCTCATACTCTCAGCCGTGCTGTTCAATTTGCTATCCACTCAACCCTCTTCAGCTCCATTTTCCTGTCCACATAACCCAAACTTCAGAAACAATTGGTATCTCCTCCACAGAATGTTCCATTCATTGACGGCAAATCTGAAATTCATCTAATTCTCAACTCCCGTCAGGTTTTCGTTACACCACTTGTGAATGTCCAATTAAGCCAAAGCTGGTTTTCAGTGGCCTGTTCTTACTACGAGACGTGCTGTTCATTTGGCTATCCATTCCACCCTGTTCAGCTCTACATTTTCGTGTCCACAAAACCCAGCCTTCAGAAATCATTGGAATCACCACTAGAGAATGTTCCATTCATTCACTGCGAATCTGGAATTCATCTGAATCTCCACTCCCGGCAGGTTTTCATTGCACCACTGCTGAATGTTCAAGTAACGCAATGATGGTTTTCAGCGGTCTATTCACACTCGAACCCGTGCTGTTCACGGTCTAGCGACTCAACACTGGTGAGTTCTTCTTTTTCCAGTTCAGACAATACAAACCTCAGAAACCATTGCAATCTACACTACAGAATGTTTCATTCATTCAGGCGAATCTTGAATTCATCTTGTTCTCCACTCCCAGCAGGTTTTCGTTTCACCACTGGTGAATGTCCAAGCAACCCAAGGCTGGTTTCAGCTGCGTGTTAACACTCGCAGCCGTGCTGTTCAATTGGCTATCCAGTGAACGCTGGTTAGCTCTTGATTTTCCTTCCACACACCGAGCCTTCAGAAATCATTCTTATCTCCACTTCAGAGTGTTCCATTCGTTCCCTGCGAATCTGGAATTCCTCTGACTCTCCACACCAGGCAGATTTTCCTAACAACACTGGTGAATGACCAGGTAATCCAATGCTGGTTTTCAGCGACTGTTCACACTCACAGCCTTGCTGTTCAATTGGCAATCCAGTCAAACCTAGTCAGCTCTTCATTTTCCTGTCCACACAACCCAGCGTTCAGAAATCATTGGAATCTCTACTACAGAAATTTCCATTCATTCACTGTGAATCTGGAAATAATCTGAATCTGCATTCCAGGAAGGCTTTCGTTACACCACTGATGAATGTCCAAGTAATGCAATGCTGCTTCTTAGTGGTCTGTTCACACTCGAAACCGTGCTGTTCATTGGCTATCCACTCAATATCGGTCAGCTCTTCAATATCCTGTCCAGACTATCCAGATTCCTAAATGTTGGCAATCACCACTACAGAATGTTCCATTCAATCACGCGAATCTGGAATTCATCAGAGTCTCCACTCCTGGAAGGTTTTCGTGACACCACTGGTAAATGTCCAAGGAAGACAATGCTGGTTTTAAGCCGCCTGCTAACACACTCAGCCGTGCTGTTCAATTTGCTATCCACCCAACCCTATTCAGCTCTACATTTTCCTGTCCTCATAACCCAACCTTCAGAAATAATTGGTATCTCCTCCACAGAATGTTCCGTTCATTCACTGCGAATCTTAAATTCATCTGACTCTCAACTCCCGGCGGGTTATCGTTACACCACTTGTGAATGTCCAAGTAAGCCAATGCTGGTTTTCAGTGGCCTGTTCATACTAAGAGACGTGCTGTTCATTTGGCTATCCACTCCACCCTGTTCAGCTCTACATTTTCGTGTCCACAAAACCCAGCCTTCAGAAATCATTGGAATCACCACTAGAGAATGTTCCATTCATTCACTGCGAATCTGGAATTCCTCTGAACCTCCACTCCTGGCAGGTTTTCGTTACGCCACTGGTGAATGTCCAAGTAACTCAATACTGGTTTTCAGAGGCATGTTCAACTCGCAGAAGTGCTGTTCAATGGGCTATCCACTCAATATTGGTCAGCTCTTCATTTTCCTCTCCACACAAACCAGCCTTCAGAAATCATTGGGCTCTCCACTACAGACTGTTCCATTCATTCACTGCGATTCTGCAATTCATCTGACTCTCCGCTCCAGGCAGGTTTTCATTACAGCACTGGTGAATGACCAAGTAATCCAATGCTGGTTTTCAGCCGCCTTTTCACACTCGCAGTGTGCTGTTCAATTGTCTATCCACTCAAACCTGGTCAGCCTTTCATTTTCTTTTCCACAATATCAGACTTCAGAAATCATTGGAATCGCCAGTACAGAATGTTCCATTCATTCACTGCCAATCTGGAATTCATCTGAATCTGCACTCCAGGTAGGCTTTCATTACACCACTTATGAATGTCCAAGTAACACAATGCTGGTTTTCAGCGGTCTGTTCACACTCTAAGCCCTGCTTTTTACTGGGTATCCACACAACTGTGGTCAGCTCTTCATTTTCATGTCCAAACAATCCAGACTTGAGAAATCATTGCAATCTCCAGTACAGAATGTTCCATTCATTCACTGCGAATCTGGAATTCAACTGAATCTCCACTACCTGCAGATTTATCTTACACCACTTGTGAATGTCCAAGTAAAACAATGCTGGTTTTCAGAGGCCTGTTCATGTTCGCAGTCGTGCTGTTCAATTGGCTATCCACTCAACCTGTTTTGCTCCTCATTTTCCTGTGCACACAACCCAGCCTTCAGAAATCATTGTAATCTCCACTACAGGATGTTCCATTCATTCACTGGGAATCTGGAATTCATCTGAATCTGCACTCCACGCAGGCTTTCGTTACACCACTGCTGAAAGTCGAAGTAATGCAATACTGGTTTTCAGTGGTCTGTTCACATTCGAAGCCGAGGCTTTTTACAGGCTATCCACTCAACACTGGTCAGCTCTTCATTTTCGTGTCCCCACAATCCAGATTTCAGAAATCATTGCAATCTCCACTACAGAATGTTCCATTCATTCACTGCGAGTCTGGAGTTTATCTGATTCTCCACTCCCGCCTGGTTAACATTACACCACTTGTGAATGTCCAAGTAAGCCAATGCTGGTTTTCAGAGGCCTGTTCATACTCGCAGCCGTGCTGTTTAATTGACAATTCACTCCACCCTGTTCAGCTCTTCATTGTCCCACCACACTACCAGCCTTCAGAAATCTTTGTTATCTCCACTACAGAATGTTCCATTCATTCACTGCGAATCTGGAATTCATCTGACTCTCAACTCCACGCAGGTTTTCATTACACCACTGTTGAATGTCCAAGTAACCCAATGCTGGTTTTCAGCGGCCTGTTCATATTCGCAGCCCTGCTGTTTACTTGGCTATCGATTCAAGCCTGGTCAGCTCTTCATTTTCCTGTCCACACAACACAGGCTTCAGAAATCATTGGAATCTCCTCTACAGAATGTTCCATTCATTCACTGCGAATGTGGAATTCAACTGACTCTCCACTCCATGCAGGTTTTCCTTACACCACTGATGAATGTCCAAGTAACCCAATGCTGGTTTTCAGCTGCATGTTCACACTCGCAGCCATGCTATACAATTGGCTTTCCACTAAATCCTGATTAGTTCTTGATTTTCCTTCCACACGACCCAGCCTTCAGAAATCGTTGGAATCTCCACTAGAGAATGTTCCATTCATTCACTGCGAATCTGGAATTCCTCTGAACCTCCACTCCCGGCAGGTTTTCGTTACACCACTGTTGAATGTCCAAGTAACCCAATGTTTTAAGTGTTTTCTTCACAAGCGCAGTGGTGCTGTTCAATTGGCTATCCACTCAACCCTGGCCAGCTCTACATTTTCCTGTCCACACCACAGAGACTGGAGAAATCATTGTTATCTCCACTACAGAATGTTCCATTCATTCACAGCGAATCTGGAATTCATCTGAATCTCCACTCCCGGCAGGTTTTCGTGACACCACTGGTAAATATCCAAGTAAGCCAATGCTGGTTTTAAGTGGCCTGCTCATACTCTCAGCCGTGCTGTTCAATTTGCTATCCACTCAACCCTCTTCAGCTCCATTTTCCTGTCCACATAACCCAAACTTCAGAAACAATTGGTATCTCCTCCACAGAATGTTCCATTCATTGACGGCAAATCTGAAATTCATCTAATTCTCAACTCCCGTCAGGTTTTCGTTACACCACTTGTGAATGTCCAATTAAGCCAAAGCTGGTTTTCAGTGGCCTGTTCTTACTACGAGACGTGCTGTTCATTTGGCTATCCATTCCACCCTGTTCAGCTCTACATTTTCGTGTCCACAAAACCCAGCCTTCAGAAATCATTGGAATCACCACTAGAGAATGTTCCATTCATTCACTGCGAATCTGGAATTCATCTGAATCTCCACTCCCGGCAGGTTTTCATTGCACCACTGCTGAATGTTCAAGTAACGCAATGATGGTTTTCAGCGGTCTATTCACACTCGAACCCGTGCTGTTCACGGTCTAGCGACTCAACACTGGTGAGTTCTTCTTTTTCCAGTTCAGACAATACAAACCTCAGAAACCATTGCAATCTACACTACAGAATGTTTCATTCATTCAGGCGAATCTTGAATTCATCTTGTTCTCCACTCCCAGCAGGTTTTCGTTTCACCACTGGTGAATGTCCAAGCAACCCAAGGCTGGTTTCAGCTGCGTGTTAACACTCGCAGCCGTGCTGTTCAATTGGCTATCCAGTGAACGCTGGTTAGCTCTTGATTTTCCTTCCACACACCGAGCCTTCAGAAATCATTCTTATCTCCACTTCAGAGTGTTCCATTCGTTCCCTGCGAATCTGGAATTCCTCTGACTCTCCACACCAGGCAGATTTTCCTAACAACACTGGTGAATGACCAGGTAATCCAATGCTGGTTTTCAGCGACTGTTCACACTCACAGCCTTGCTGTTCAATTGGCAATCCAGTCAAACCTAGTCAGCTCTTCATTTTCCTGTCCACACAACCCAGCGTTCAGAAATCATTGGAATCTCTACTACAGAAATTTCCATTCATTCACTGTGAATCTGGAAATAATCTGAATCTGCATTCCAGGAAGGCTTTCGTTACACCACTGATGAATGTCCAAGTAATGCAATGCTGCTTCTTAGTGGTCTGTTCACACTCGAAACCGTGCTGTTCATTGGCTATCCACTCAATATCGGTCAGCTCTTCAATATCCTGTCCAGACTATCCAGATTCCTAAATGTTGGCAATCACCACTACAGAATGTTCCATTCAATCACGCGAATCTGGAATTCATCAGAGTCTCCACTCCTGGAAGGTTTTCGTGACACCACTGGTAAATGTCCAAGGAAGACAATGCTGGTTTTAAGCCGCCTGCTAACACACTCAGCCGTGCTGTTCAATTTGCTATCCACCCAACCCTATTCAGCTCTACATTTTCCTGTCCTCATAACCCAACCTTCAGAAATAATTGGTATCTCCTCCACAGAATGTTCCGTTCATTCACTGCGAATCTTAAATTCATCTGACTCTCAACTCCCGGCGGGTTATCGTTACACCACTTGTGAATGTCCAAGTAAGCCAATGCTGGTTTTCAGTGGCCTGTTCATACTAAGAGACGTGCTGTTCATTTGGCTATCCACTCCACCCTGTTCAGCTCTACATTTTCGTGTCCACAAAACCCAGCCTTCAGAAATCATTGGAATCACCACTAGAGAATGTTCCATTCATTCACTGCGAATCTGGAATTCCTCTGAACCTCCACTCCTGGCAGGTTTTCGTTACGCCACTGGTGAATGTCCAAGTAACTCAATACTGGTTTTCAGAGGCATGTTCAACTCGCAGAAGTGCTGTTCAATGGGCTATCCACTCAATATTGGTCAGCTCTTCATTTTCCTCTCCACACAAACCAGCCTTCAGAAATCATTGGGCTCTCCACTACAGACTGTTCCATTCATTCACTGCGATTCTGCAATTCATCTGACTCTCCGCTCCAGGCAGGTTTTCATTACAGCACTGGTGAATGACCAAGTAATCCAATGCTGGTTTTCAGCCGCCTTTTCACACTCGCAGTGTGCTGTTCAATTGTCTATCCACTCAAACCTGGTCAGCCTTTCATTTTCTTTTCCACAATATCAGACTTCAGAAATCATTGGAATCGCCAGTACAGAATGTTCCATTCATTCACTGCCAATCTGGAATTCATCTGAATCTGCACTCCAGGTAGGCTTTCATTACACCACTTATGAATGTCCAAGTAACACAATGCTGGTTTTCAGCGGTCTGTTCACACTCTAAGCCCTGCTTTTTACTGGGTATCCACACAACTGTGGTCAGCTCTTCATTTTCATGTCCAAACAATCCAGACTTGAGAAATCATTGCAATCTCCAGTACAGAATGTTCCATTCATTCACTGCGAATCTGGAATTCAACTGAATCTCCACTACCTGCAGATTTATCTTACACCACTTGTGAATGTCCAAGTAAAACAATGCTGGTTTTCAGAGGCCTGTTCATGTTCGCAGTCGTGCTGTTCAATTGGCTATCCACTCAACCTGTTTTGCTCCTCATTTTCCTGTGCACACAACCCAGCCTTCAGAAATCATTGTAATCTCCACTACAGGATGTTCCATTCATTCACTGGGAATCTGGAATTCATCTGAATCTGCACTCCACGCAGGCTTTCGTTACACCACTGCTGAAAGTCGAAGTAATGCAATACTGGTTTTCAGTGGTCTGTTCACATTCGAAGCCGAGGCTTTTTACAGGCTATCCACTCAACACTGGTCAGCTCTTCATTTTCGTGTCCCCACAATCCAGATTTCAGAAATCATTGCAATCTCCACTACAGAATGTTCCATTCATTCACTGCGAGTCTGGAGTTTATCTGATTCTCCACTCCCGCCTGGTTAACATTACACCACTTGTGAATGTCCAAGTAAGCCAATGCTGGTTTTCAGAGGCCTGTTCATACTCGCAGCCGTGCTGTTTAATTGACAATTCACTCCACCCTGTTCAGCTCTTCATTGTCCCACCACACTACCAGCCTTCAGAAATCTTTGTTATCTCCACTACAGAATGTTCCATTCATTCACTGCGAATCTGGAATTCATCTGACTCTCAACTCCACGCAGGTTTTCATTACACCACTGTTGAATGTCCAAGTAACCCAATGCTGGTTTTCAGCGGCCTGTTCATATTCGCAGCCCTGCTGTTTACTTGGCTATCGATTCAAGCCTGGTCAGCTCTTCATTTTCCTGTCCACACAACACAGGCTTCAGAAATCATTGGAATCTCCTCTACAGAATGTTCCATTCATTCACTGCGAATGTGGAATTCAACTGACTCTCCACTCCATGCAGGTTTTCCTTACACCACTGATGAATGTCCAAGTAACCCAATGCTGGTTTTCAGCTGCATGTTCACACTCGCAGCCATGCTATACAATTGGCTTTCCACTAAATCCTGATTAGTTCTTGATTTTCCTTCCACACGACCCAGCCTTCAGAAATCGTTGGAATCTCCACTAGAGAATGTTCCATTCATTCACTGCGAATCTGGAATTCCTCTGAACCTCCACTCCCGGCAGGTTTTCGTTACACCACTGTTGAATGTCCAAGTAACCCAATGTTTTAAGTGTTTTCTTCACAAGCGCAGTGGTGCTGTTCAATTGGCTATCCACTCAACCCTGGCCAGCTCTACATTTTCCTGTCCACACCACAGAGACTGGAGAAATCATTGTTATCTCCACTACAGAATGTTCCATTCATTCACAGCGAATCTGGAATTCATCTGAATCTCCACTCCCGGCAGGTTTTCGTGACACCACTGGTAAATATCCAAGTAAGCCAATGCTGGTTTTAAGTGGCCTGCTCATACTCTCAGCCGTGCTGTTCAATTTGCTATCCACTCAACCCTCTTCAGCTCCATTTTCCTGTCCACATAACCCAAACTTCAGAAACAATTGGTATCTCCTCCACAGAATGTTCCATTCATTGACGGCAAATCTGAAATTCATCTAATTCTCAACTCCCGTCAGGTTTTCGTTACACCACTTGTGAATGTCCAATTAAGCCAAAGCTGGTTTTCAGTGGCCTGTTCTTACTACGAGACGTGCTGTTCATTTGGCTATCCATTCCACCCTGTTCAGCTCTACATTTTCGTGTCCACAAAACCCAGCCTTCAGAAATCATTGGAATCACCACTAGAGAATGTTCCATTCATTCACTGCGAATCTGGAATTCATCTGAATCTCCACTCCCGGCAGGTTTTCATTGCACCACTGCTGAATGTTCAAGTAACGCAATGATGGTTTTCAGCGGTCTATTCACACTCGAACCCGTGCTGTTCACGGTCTAGCGACTCAACACTGGTGAGTTCTTCTTTTTCCAGTTCAGACAATACAAACCTCAGAAACCATTGCAATCTACACTACAGAATGTTTCATTCATTCAGGCGAATCTTGAATTCATCTTGTTCTCCACTCCCAGCAGGTTTTCGTTTCACCACTGGTGAATGTCCAAGCAACCCAAGGCTGGTTTCAGCTGCGTGTTAACACTCGCAGCCGTGCTGTTCAATTGGCTATCCAGTGAACGCTGGTTAGCTCTTGATTTTCCTTCCACACACCGAGCCTTCAGAAATCATTCTTATCTCCACTTCAGAATGTTCCATTCGTTCCCTGCGAATCTGGAATTCCTCTGACTCTCCACACCAGGCAGATTTTCCTAACAACACTGGTGAATGACCAGGTAATCCAATGCTGGTTTTCAGCGGCTGTTCACACTCACAGCCTTGCTGTTCAATTGGCAATCCAGTCAAACCTAGTCAGCTCTTCATTTTCCTGTCCACACAACCCAGCGTTCAGAAATCATTGGAATCTCTACTACAGAAATTTCCATTCATTCACTGTGAATCTGGAAATACTCTGAATCTGCATTCCAGGAAGGCTTTCGTTACACCACTGATGAATGTCCAAGTAATGCAATGCTGCTTCTTAGTGGTCTGTTCACACTCGAAACCGCGCTGTTCATTGGCTATCCACTCAATATCGGTCAGCTCTTCAATATCCTGTCCAGACTATCCAGATTCCTAAATGTTGGCAATCACCACTACAGAATGTTCCATTCAATCACGCGAATCTGGAATTCATCAGAGTCTCCACTCCTGGAAGGTTTTCGTGACACCACTGGTAAATGTCCAAGGAAGACAATGCTGGTTTTAAGCCGCCTGCTAACACACTCAGCCGTGCTGTTCAATTTGCTATCCACCCAACCCTATTCAGCTCTACATTTTCCTGTCCTCATAACCCAACCTTCAGAAATAATTGGTATCTCCTCCACAGAATGTTCCGTTCATTCACTGCGAATCTTAAATTCATCTGACTCTCAACTCCCGGCGGGTTATCGTTACACCACTTGTGAATGTCCAAGTAAGCCAATGCTGGTTTTCAGTGGCCTGTTCATACTAAGAGACGTGCTGTTCATTTGGCTATCCACTCCACCCTGTTCAGCTCTACATTTTCGTGTCCACAAAACCCAGCCTTCAGAAATCATTGGAATCACCACTAGAGAATGTTCCATTCATTCACTGCGAATCTGGAATTCCTCTGAACCTCCACTCCTGGCAGGTTTTCGTTACGCCACTGGTGAATGTCCAAGTAACTCAATACTGGTTTTCAGAGGCATGTTCAACTCGCAGAAGTGCTGTTCAATGGGCTATCCACTCAATATTGGTCAGCTCTTCATTTTCCTCTCCACACAAACCAGCCTTCAGAAATCATTGGGCTCTCCACTACAGACTGTTCCATTCATTCACTGCGATTCTGCAATTCATCTGACTCTCCGCTCCAGGCAGGTTTTCATTACAGCACTGGTGAATGACCAAGTAATCCAATGCTGGTTTTCAGCCGCCTTTTCACACTCGCAGTGTGCTGTTCAATTGTCTATCCACTCAAACCTGGTCAGCCTTTCATTTTCTTTTCCACAATATCAGACTTCAGAAATCATTGGAATCGCCAGTACAGAATGTTCCATTCATTCACTGCCAATCTGGAATTCATCTGAATCTGCACTCCAGGTAGGCTTTCATTACACCACTTATGAATGTCCAAGTAACACAATGCTGGTTTTCAGCGGTCTGTTCACACTCTAAGCCCTGCTTTTTACTGGGTATCCACACAACTGTGGTCAGCTCTTCATTTTCATGTCCAAACAATCCAGACTTGAGAAATCATTGCAATCTCCAGTACAGAATGTTCCATTCATTCACTGCGAATCTGGAATTCAACTGAATCTCCACTACCTGCAGATTTATCTTACACCACTTGTGAATGTCCAAGTAAAACAATGCTGGTTTTCAGAGGCCTGTTCATGTTCGCAGTCGTGCTGTTCAATTGGCTATCCACTCAACCTGTTTTGCTCCTCATTTTCCTGTGCACACAACCCAGCCTTCAGAAATCATTGTAATCTCCACTACAGGATGTTCCATTCATTCACTGGGAATCTGGAATTCATCTGAATCTGCACTCCACGCAGGCTTTCGTTACACCACTGCTGAAAGTCGAAGTAATGCAATACTGGTTTTCAGTGGTCTGTTCACATTCGAAGCCGAGGCTTTTTACAGGCTATCCACTCAACACTGGTCAGCTCTTCATTTTCGTGTCCCCACAATCCAGATTTCAGAAATCATTGCAATCTCCACTACAGAATGTTCCATTCATTCACTGCGAGTCTGGAGTTTATCTGATTCTCCACTCCCGCCTGGTTAACATTACACCACTTGTGAATGTCCAAGTAAGCCAATGCTGGTTTTCAGAGGCCTGTTCATACTCGCAGCCGTGCTGTTTAATTGACAATTCACTCCACCCTGTTCAGCTCTTCATTGTCCCACCACACTACCAGCCTTCAGAAATCTTTGTTATCTCCACTACAGAATGTTCCATTCATTCACTGCGAATCTGGAATTCATCTGACTCTCAACTCCACGCAGGTTTTCATTACACCACTGTTGAATGTCCAAGTAACCCAATGCTGGTTTTCAGCGGCCTGTTCATATTCGCAGCCCTGCTGTTTACTTGGCTATCGATTCAAGCCTGGTCAGCTCTTCATTTTCCTGTCCACACAACACAGGCTTCAGAAATCATTGGAATCTCCTCTACAGAATGTTCCATTCATTCACTGCGAATGTGGAATTCAACTGACTCTCCACTCCATGCAGGTTTTCCTTACACCACTGATGAATGTCCAAGTAACCCAATGCTGGTTTTCAGCTGCATGTTCACACTCGCAGCCATGCTATACAATTGGCTTTCCACTAAATCCTGATTAGTTCTTGATTTTCCTTCCACACGACCCAGCCTTCAGAAATCGTTGGAATCTCCACTAGAGAATGTTCCATTCATTCACTGCGAATCTGGAATTCCTCTGAACCTCCACTCCCGGCAGGTTTTCGTTACACCACTGTTGAATGTCCAAGTAACCCAATGTTTTAAGTGTTTTCTTCACAAGCGCAGTGGTGCTGTTCAATTGGCTATCCACTCAACCCTGGCCAGCTCTACATTTTCCTGTCCACACCACAGAGACTGGAGAAATCATTGTTATCTCCACTACAGAATGTTCCATTCATTCACAGCGAATCTGGAATTCATCTGAATCTCCACTCCCGGCAGGTTTTCGTGACACCACTGGTAAATATCCAAGTAAGCCAATGCTGGTTTTAAGTGGCCTGCTCATACTCTCAGCCGTGCTGTTCAATTTGCTATCCACTCAACCCTCTTCAGCTCCATTTTCCTGTCCACATAACCCAAACTTCAGAAACAATTGGTATCTCCTCCACAGAATGTTCCATTCATTGACGGCAAATCTGAAATTCATCTAATTCTCAACTCCCGTCAGGTTTTCGTTACACCACTTGTGAATGTCCAATTAAGCCAAAGCTGGTTTTCAGTGGCCTGTTCTTACTACGAGACGTGCTGTTCATTTGGCTATCCATTCCACCCTGTTCAGCTCTACATTTTCGTGTCCACAAAACCCAGCCTTCAGAAATCATTGGAATCACCACTAGAGAATGTTCCATTCATTCACTGCGAATCTGGAATTCATCTGAATCTCCACTCCCGGCAGGTTTTCATTGCACCACTGCTGAATGTTCAAGTAACGCAATGATGGTTTTCAGCGGTCTATTCACACTCGAACCCGTGCTGTTCACGGTCTAGCGACTCAACACTGGTGAGTTCTTCTTTTTCCAGTTCAGACAATACAAACCTCAGAAACCATTGCAATCTACACTACAGAATGTTTCATTCATTCAGGCGAATCTTGAATTCATCTTGTTCTCCACTCCCAGCAGGTTTTCGTTTCACCACTGGTGAATGTCCAAGCAACCCAAGGCTGGTTTCAGCTGCGTGTTAACACTCGCAGCCGTGCTGTTCAATTGGCTATCCAGTGAACGCTGGTTAGCTCTTGATTTTCCTTCCACACACCGAGCCTTCAGAAATCATTCTTATCTCCACTTCAGAATGTTCCATTCGTTCCCTGCGAATCTGGAATTCCTCTGACTCTCCACACCAGGCAGATTTTCCTAACAACACTGGTGAATGACCAGGTAATCCAATGCTGGTTTTCAGCGGCTGTTCACACTCACAGCCTTGCTGTACAATTGGCAATCCAGTCAAACCTAGTCAGCTCTTCATTTTCCTGTCCACACAACCCAGCGTTCAGAAATCATTGGAATCTCTACTACAGAAATTTCCATTCATTCACTGTGAATCTGGAAATACTCTGAATCTGCATTCCAGGAAGGCTTTCGTTACACCACTGATGAATGTCCAAGTAATGCAATGCTGCTTCTTAGTGGTCTGTTCACACTCGAAACCGTGCTGTTCATTGGCTATCCACTCAATATCGGTCAGCTCTTCAATATCCTGTCCAGACTATCCAGATTCCTAAATGTTGGCAATCACCACTACAGAATGTTCCATTCAATCACGCGAATCTGGAATTCATCAGAGTCTCCACTCCTGGAAGGTTTTCGTGACACCACTGGTAAATGTCCAAGGAAGACAATGCTGGTTTTAAGCCGCCTGCTAACACACTCAGCCGTGCTGTTCAATTTGCTATCCACCCAACCCTATTCAGCTCTACATTTTCCTGTCCTCATAACCCAACCTTCAGAAATAATTGGTATCTCCTCCACAGAATGTTCCGTTCATTCACTGCGAATCTTAAATTCATCTGACTCTCAACTCCCGGCGGGTTATCGTTACACCACTTGTGAATGTCCAAGTAAGCCAATGCTGGTTTTCAGTGGCCTGTTCATACTAAGAGACGTGCTGTTCATTTGGCTATCCACTCCACCCTGTTCAGCTCTACATTCTCGTGTCCACAAAACCCAGCCTTCAGAAATCATTGGAATCACCACTAGAGAATGTTCCATTCATTCACTGCGAATCTGGAATTCCTCTGAACCTCCACTCCTGGCAGGTTTTCGTTACGCCACTGGTGAATGTCCAAGTAACTCAATACTGGTTTTCAGAGGCATGTTCAACTCGCAGAAGTGCTGTTCAATGGGCTATCCACTCAATATTGGTCAGCTCTTCATTTTCCTCTCCACACAAACCAGCCTTCAGAAATCATTGGGCTCTCCACTACAGACTGTTCCATTCATTCACTGCGATTCTGCAATTCATCTGACTCTCCGCTCCAGGCAGGTTTTCATTACAGCACTGGTGAATGACCAAGTAATCCAATGCTGGTTTTCAGCCGCCTTTTCACACTCGCAGTGTGCTGTTCAATTGTCTATCCACTCAAACCTGGTCAGCCTTTCATTTTCTTTTCCACAATATCAGACTTCAGAAATCATTGGAATCGCCAGTACAGAATGTTCCATTCATTCACTGCCAATCTGGAATTCATCTGAATCTGCACTCCAGGTAGGCTTTCATTACACCACTTATGAATGTCCAAGTAACACAATGCTGGTTTTCAGCGGTCTGTTCACACTCTAAGCCCTGCTTTTTACTGGGTATCCACACAACTGTGGTCAGCTCTTCATTTTCATGTCCAAACAATCCAGACTTGAGAAATCATTGCAATCTCCAGTACAGAATGTTCCATTCATTCACTGCGAATCTGGAATTCAACTGAATCTCCACTACCTGCAGATTTATCTTACACCACTTGTGAATGTCCAAGTAAAACAATGCTGGTTTTCAGAGGCCTGTTCATGTTCGCAGTCGTGCTGTTCAATTGGCTATCCACTCAACCTGTTTTGCTCCTCATTTTCCTGTGCACACAACCCAGCCTTCAGAAATCATTGTAATCTCCACTACAGGATGTTCCATTCATTCACTGGGAATCTGGAATTCATCTGAATCTGCACTCCACGCAGGCTTTCGTTACACCACTGCTGAAAGTCGAAGTAATGCAATACTGGTTTTCAGTGGTCTGTTCACATTCGAAGCCGAGGCTTTTTACAGGCTATCCACTCAACACTGGTCAGCTCTTCATTTTCGTGTCCCCACAATCCAGATTTCAGAAATCATTGCAATCTCCACTACAGAATGTTCCATTCATTCACTGCGAGTCTGGAGTTTATCTGATTCTCCACTCCCGCCTGGTTAACATTACACCACTTGTGAATGTCCAAGTAAGCCAATGCTGGTTTTCAGAGGCCTGTTCATACTCGCAGCCGTGCTGTTTAATTGACAATTCACTCCACCCTGTTCAGCTCTTCATTGTCCCACCACACTACCAGCCTTCAGAAATCTTTGTTATCTCCACTACAGAATGTTCCATTCATTCACTGCGAATCTGGAATTCATCTGACTCTCAACTCCACGCAGGTTTTCATTACACCACTGTTGAATGTCCAAGTAACCCAATGCTGGTTTTCAGCGGCCTGTTCATATTCGCAGCCCTGCTGTTTACTTGGCTATCGATTCAAGCCTGGTCAGCTCTTCATTTTCCTGTCCACACAACACAGGCTTCAGAAATCATTGGAATCTCCTCTACAGAATGTTCCATTCATTCACTGCGAATGTGGAATTCAACTGACTCTCCACTCCATGCAGGTTTTCCTTACACCACTGATGAATGTCCAAGTAACCCAATGCTGGTTTTCAGCTGCATGTTCACACTCGCAGCCATGCTATACAATTGGCTTTCCACTAAATCCTGATTAGTTCTTGATTTTCCTTCCACACGACCCAGCCTTCAGAAATCGTTGGAATCTCCACTAGAGAATGTTCCATTCATTCACTGCGAATCTGGAATTCCTCTGAACCTCCACTCCCGGCAGGTTTTCGTTACACCACTGTTGAATGTCCAAGTAACCCAATGTTTTAAGTGTTTTCTTCACAAGCGCAGTGGTGCTGTTCAATTGGCTATCCACTCAACCCTGGCCAGCTCTACATTTTCCTGTCCACACCACAGAGACTGGAGAAATCATTGTTATCTCCACTACAGAATGTTCCATTCATTCACAGCGAATCTGGAATTCATCTGAATCTCCACTCCCGGCAGGTTTTCGTGACACCACTGGTAAATATCCAAGTAAGCCAATGCTGGTTTTAAGTGGCCTGCTCATACTCTCAGCCGTGCTGTTCAATTTGCTATCCACTCAACCCTCTTCAGCTCCATTTTCCTGTCCACATAACCCAAACTTCAGAAACAATTGGTATCTCCTCCACAGAATGTTCCATTCATTGACGGCAAATCTGAAATTCATCTAATTCTCAACTCCCGTCAGGTTTTCGTTACACCACTTGTGAATGTCCAATTAAGCCAAAGCTGGTTTTCAGTGGCCTGTTCTTACTACGAGACGTGCTGTTCATTTGGCTATCCATTCCACCCTGTTCAGCTCTACATTTTCGTGTCCACAAAACCCAGCCTTCAGAAATCATTGGAATCACCACTAGAGAATGTTCCATTCATTCACTGCGAATCTGGAATTCATCTGAATCTCCACTCCCGGCAGGTTTTCATTGCACCACTGCTGAATGTTCAAGTAACGCAATGATGGTTTTCAGCGGTCTATTCACACTCGAACCCGTGCTGTTCACGGTCTAGCGACTCAACACTGGTGAGTTCTTCTTTTTCCAGTTCAGACAATACAAACCTCAGAAACCATTGCAATCTACACTACAGAATGTTTCATTCATTCAGGCGAATCTTGAATTCATCTTGTTCTCCACTCCCAGCAGGTTTTCGTTTCACCACTGGTGAATGTCCAAGCAACCCAAGGCTGGTTTCAGCTGCGTGTTAACACTCGCAGCCGTGCTGTTCAATTGGCTATCCAGTGAACGCTGGTTAGCTCTTGATTTTCCTTCCACACACCGAGCCTTCAGAAATCATTCTTATCTCCACTTCAGAATGTTCCATTCGTTCCCTGCGAATCTGGAATTCCTCTGACTCTCCACACCAGGCAGATTTTCCTAACAACACTGGTGAATGACCAGGTAATCCAATGCTGGTTTTCAGCGGCTGTTCACACTCACAGCCTTGCTGTTCAATTGGCAATCCAGTCAAACCTAGTCAGCTCTTCATTTTCCTGTCCACACAACCCAGCGTTCAGAAATCATTGGAATCTCTACTACAGAAATTTCCATTCATTCACTGTGAATCTGGAAATAATCTGAATCTGCATTCCAGGAAGGCTTTCGTTACACCACTGATGAATGTCCAAGTAATGCAATGCTGCTTCTTAGTGGTCTGTTCACACTCGAAACCGTGCTGTTCATTGGCTATCCACTCAATATCGGTCAGCTCTTCAATATCCTGTCCAGACTATCCAGATTCCTAAATGTTGGCAATCACCACTACAGAATGTTCCATTCAATCACGCGAATCTGGAATTCATCAGAGTCTCCACTCCTGGAAGGTTTTCGTGACACCACTGGTAAATGTCCAAGGAAGACAATGCTGGTTTTAAGCCGCCTGCTAACACACTCAGCCGTGCTGTTCAATTTGCTATCCACCCAACCCTATTCAGCTCTACATTTTCCTGTCCTCATAACCCAACCTTCAGAAATAATTGGTATCTCCTCCACAGAATGTTCCGTTCATTCACTGCGAATCTTAAATTCATCTGACTCTCAACTCCCGGCGGGTTATCGTTACACCACTTGTGAATGTCCAAGTGAGCCAATGCTGGTTTTCAGTGGCCTGTTCATACTAAGAGACGTGCTGTTCATTTGGCTATCCACTCCACCCTGTTCAGCTCTACATTTTCGTGTCCACAAAACCCAGCCTTCAGAAATCATTGGAATCACCACTAGAGAATGTTCCATTCATTCACTGCGAATCTGGAATTCCTCTGAACCTCCACTCCTGGCAGGTTTTCGTTACGCCACTGGTGAATGTCCAAGTAACTCAATACTGGTTTTCAGAGGCATGTTCAACTCGCAGAAGTGCTGTTCAATGGGCTATCCACTCAATATTGGTCAGCTCTTCATTTTCCTCTCCACACAAACCAGCCTTCAGAAATCATTGGGCTCTCCACTACAGACTGTTCCATTCATTCACTGCGATTCTGCAATTCATCTGACTCTCCGCTCCAGGCAGGTTTTCATTACAGCACTGGTGAATGACCAAGTAATCCAATGCTGGTTTTCAGCCGCCTTTTCACACTCGCAGTGTGCTGTTCAATTGTCTATCCACTCAAACCTGGTCAGCCTTTCATTTTCTTTTCCACAATATCAGACTTCAGAAATCATTGGAATCGCCAGTACAGAATGTTCCATTCATTCACTGCCAATCTGGAATTCATCTGAATCTGCACTCCAGGTAGGCTTTCATTACACCACTTATGAATGTCCAAGTAACACAATGCTGGTTTTCAGCGGTCTGTTCACACTCTAAGCCCTGCTTTTTACTGGGTATCCACACAACTGTGGTCAGCTCTTCATTTTCATGTCCAAACAATCCAGACTTGAGAAATCATTGCAATCTCCAGTACAGAATGTTCCATTCATTCACTGCGAATCTGGAATTCAACTGAATCTCCACTACCTGCAGATTTATCTTACACCACTTGTGAATGTCCAAGTAAAACAATGCTGGTTTTCAGAGGCCTGTTCATGTTCGCAGTCGTGCTGTTCAATTGGCTATCCACTCAACCTGTTTTGCTCCTCATTTTCCTGTGCACACAACCCAGCCTTCAGAAATCATTGTAATCTCCACTACAGGATGTTCCATTCATTCACTGGGAATCTGGAATTCATCTGAATCTGCACTCCACGCAGGCTTTCGTTACACCACTGCTGAAAGTCGAAGTAATGCAATACTGGTTTTCAGTGGTCTGTTCACATTCGAAGCCGAGGCTTTTTACAGGCTATCCACTCAACACTGGTCAGCTCTTCATTTTCGTGTCCCCACAATCCAGATTTCAGAAATCATTGCAATCTCCACTACAGAATGTTCCATTCATTCACTGCGAGTCTGGAGTTTATCTGATTCTCCACTCCCGCCTGGTTAACATTACACCACTTGTGAATGTCCAAGTAAGCCAATGCTGGTTTTCAGAGGCCTGTTCATACTCGCAGCCGTGCTGTTTAATTGACAATTCACTCCACCCTGTTCAGCTCTTCATTGTCCCACCACACTACCAGCCTTCAGAAATCTTTGTTATCTCCACTACAGAATGTTCCATTCATTCACTGCGAATCTGGAATTCATCTGACTCTCAACTCCACGCAGGTTTTCATTACACCACTGTTGAATGTCCAAGTAACCCAATGCTGGTTTTCAGCGGCCTGTTCATATTCGCAGCCCTGCTGTTTACTTGGCTATCGATTCAAGCCTGGTCAGCTCTTCATTTTCCTGTCCACACAACACAGGCTTCAGAAATCATTGGAATCTCCTCTACAGAATGTTCCATTCATTCACTGCGAATGTGGAATTCAACTGACTCTCCACTCCATGCAGGTTTTCCTTACACCACTGATGAATGTCCAAGTAACCCAATGCTGGTTTTCAGCTGCATGTTCACACTCGCAGCCATGCTATACAATTGGCTTTCCACTAAATCCTGATTAGTTCTTGATTTTCCTTCCACACGACCCAGCCTTCAGAAATCGTTGGAATCTCCACTAGAGAATGTTCCATTCATTCACTGCGAATCTGGAATTCCTCTGAACCTCCACTCCCGGCAGGTTTTCGTTACACCACTGTTGAATGTCCAAGTAACCCAATGTTTTAAGTGTTTTCTTCACAAGCGCAGTGGTGCTGTTCAATTGGCTATCCACTCAACCCTGACCAGCTCTACATTTTCCTGTCCACACCACAGAGACTGGAGAAATCATTGTTATCTCCACTACAGAATGTTCCATTCATTCACAGCGAATCTGGAATTCATCTGAATCTCCACTCCCGGCAGGTTTTCGTGACACCACTGGTAAATATCCAAGTAAGCCAATGCTGGTTTTAAGTGGCCTGCTCATACTCTCAGCCGTGCTGTTCAATTTGCTATCCACTCAACCCTCTTCAGCTCCATTTTCCTGTCCACATAACCCAAACTTCAGAAACAATTGGTATCTCCTCCACAGAATGTTCCATTCATTGACGGCAAATCTGAAATTCATCTAATTCTCAACTCCCGTCAGGTTTTCGTTACACCACTTGTGAATGTCCAATTAAGCCAAAGCTGGTTTTCAGTGGCCTGTTCTTACTACGAGACGTGCTGTTCATTTGGCTATCCATTCCACCCTGTTCAGCTCTACATTTTCGTGTCCACAAAACCCAGCCTTCAGAAATCATTGGAATCACCACTAGAGAATGTTCCATTCATTCACTGCGAATCTGGAATTCATCTGAATCTCCACTCCCGGCAGGTTTTCATTGCACCACTGCTGAATGTTCAAGTAACGCAATGATGGTTTTCAGCGGTCTATTCACACTCGAACCCGTGCTGTTCACGGTCTAGCGACTCAACACTGGTGAGTTCTTCTTTTTCCAGTTCAGACAATACAAACCTCAGAAACCATTGCAATCTACACTACAGAATGTTTCATTCATTCAGGCGAATCTTGAATTCATCTTGTTCTCCACTCCCAGCAGGTTTTCGTTTCACCACTGGTGAATGTCCAAGCAACCCAAGGCTGGTTTCAGCTGCGTGTTAACACTCGCAGCCGTGCTGTTCAATTGGCTATCCAGTGAACGCTGGTTAGCTCTTGATTTTCCTTCCACACACCGAGCCTTCAGAAATCATTCTTATCTCCACTTCAGAATGTTCCATTCGTTCCCTGCGAATCTGGAATTCCTCTGACTCTCCACACCAGGCAGATTTTCCTAACAACACTGGTGAATGACCAGGTAATCCAATGCTGGTTTTCAGCGGCTGTTCACACTCACAGCCTTGCTGTTCAATTGGCAATCCAGTCAAACCTAGTCAGCTCTTCATTTTCCTGTCCACACAACCCAGCGTTCAGAAATCATTGGAATCTCTACTACAGAAATTTCCATTCATTCACTGTGAATCTGGAAATACTCTGAATCTGCATTCCAGGAAGGCTTTCGTTACACCACTGATGAATGTCCAAGTAATGCAATGCTGCTTCTTAGTGGTCTGTTCACACTCGAAACCGCGCTGTTCATTGGCTATCCACTCAATATCGGTCAGCTCTTCAATATCCTGTCCAGACTATCCAGATTCCTAAATGTTGGCAATCACCACTACAGAATGTTCCATTCAATCACGCGAATCTGGAATTCATCAGAGTCTCCACTCCTGGAAGGTTTTCGTGACACCACTGGTAAATGTCCAAGGAAGACAATGCTGGTTTTAAGCCGCCTGCTAACACACTCAGCCGTGCTGTTCAATTTGCTATCCACCCAACCCTATTCAGCTCTACATTTTCCTGTCCTCATAACCCAACCTTCAGAAATAATTGGTATCTCCTCCACAGAATGTTCCGTTCATTCACTGCGAATCTTAAATTCATCTGACTCTCAACTCCCGGCGGGTTATCGTTACACCACTTGTGAATGTCCAAGTAAGCCAATGCTGGTTTTCAGTGGCCTGTTCATACTAAGAGACGTGCTGTTCATTTGGCTATCCACTCCACCCTGTTCAGCTCTACATTTTCGTGTCCACAAAACCCAGCCTTCAGAAATCATTGGAATCACCACTAGAGAATGTTCCATTCATTCACTGCGAATCTGGAATTCCTCTGAACCTCCACTCCTGGCAGGTTTTCGTTACGCCACTGGTGAATGTCCAAGTAACTCAATACTGGTTTTCAGAGGCATGTTCAACTCGCAGAAGTGCTGTTCAATGGGCTATCCACTCAATATTGGTCAGCTCTTCATTTTCCTCTCCACACAAACCAGCCTTCAGAAATCATTGGGCTCTCCACTACAGACTGTTCCATTCATTCACTGCGATTCTGCAATTCATCTGACTCTCCGCTCCAGGCAGGTTTTCATTACAGCACTGGTGAATGACCAAGTAATCCAATGCTGGTTTTCAGCCGCCTTTTCACACTCGCAGTGTGCTGTTCAATTGTCTATCCACTCAAACCTGGTCAGCCTTTCATTTTCTTTTCCACAATATCAGACTTCAGAAATCATTGGAATCGCCAGTACAGAATGTTCCATTCATTCACTGCCAATCTGGAATTCATCTGAATCTGCACTCCAGGTAGGCTTTCATTACACCACTTATGAATGTCCAAGTAACACAATGCTGGTTTTCAGCGGTCTGTTCACACTCTAAGCCCTGCTTTTTACTGGGTATCCACACAACTGTGGTCAGCTCTTCATTTTCATGTCCAAACAATCCAGACTTGAGAAATCATTGCAATCTCCAGTACAGAATGTTCCATTCATTCACTGCGAATCTGGAATTCAACTGAATCTCCACTACCTGCAGATTTATCTTACACCACTTGTGAATGTCCAAGTAAAACAATGCTGGTTTTCAGAGGCCTGTTCATGTTCGCAGTCGTGCTGTTCAATTGGCTATCCACTCAACCTGTTTTGCTCCTCATTTTCCTGTGCACACAACCCAGCCTTCAGAAATCATTGTAATCTCCACTACAGGATGTTCCATTCATTCACTGGGAATCTGGAATTCATCTGAATCTGCACTCCACGCAGGCTTTCGTTACACCACTGCTGAAAGTCGAAGTAATGCAATACTGGTTTTCAGTGGTCTGTTCACATTCGAAGCCGAGGCTTTTTACAGGCTATCCACTCAACACTGGTCAGCTCTTCATTTTCGTGTCCCCACAATCCAGATTTCAGAAATCATTGCAATCTCCACTACAGAATGTTCCATTCATTCACTGCGAGTCTGGAGTTTATCTGATTCTCCACTCCCGCCTGGTTAACATTACACCACTTGTGAATGTCCAAGTAAGCCAATGCTGGTTTTCAGAGGCCTGTTCATACTCGCAGCCGTGCTGTTTAATTGACAATTCACTCCACCCTGTTCAGCTCTTCATTGTCCCACCACACTACCAGCCTTCAGAAATCTTTGTTATCTCCACTACAGAATGTTCCATTCATTCACTGCGAATCTGGAATTCATCTGACTCTCAACTCCACGCAGGTTTTCATTACACCACTGTTGAATGTCCAAGTAACCCAATGCTGGTTTTCAGCGGCCTGTTCATATTCGCAGCCCTGCTGTTTACTTGGCTATCGATTCAAGCCTGGTCAGCTCTTCATTTTCCTGTCCACACAACACAGGCTTCAGAAATCATTGGAATCTCCTCTACAGAATGTTCCATTCATTCACTGCGAATGTGGAATTCAACTGACTCTCCACTCCATGCAGGTTTTCCTTACACCACTGATGAATGTCCAAGTAACCCAATGCTGGTTTTCAGCTGCATGTTCACACTCGCAGCCATGCTATACAATTGGCTTTCCACTAAATCCTGATTAGTTCTTGATTTTCCTTCCACACGACCCAGCCTTCAGAAATCGTTGGAATCTCCACTAGAGAATGTTCCATTCATTCACTGCGAATCTGGAATTCCTCTGAACCTCCACTCCCGGCAGGTTTTCGTTACACCACTGTTGAATGTCCAAGTAACCCAATGTTTTAAGTGTTTTCTTCACAAGCGCAGTGGTGCTGTTCAATTGGCTATCCACTCAACCCTGGCCAGCTCTACATTTTCCTGTCCACACCACAGAGACTGGAGAAATCATTGTTATCTCCACTACAGAATGTTCCATTCATTCACAGCGAATCTGGAATTCATCTGAATCTCCACTCCCGGCAGGTTTTCGTGACACCACTGGTAAATATCCAAGTAAGCCAATGCTGGTTTTAAGTGGCCTGCTCATACTCTCAGCCGTGCTGTTCAATTTGCTATCCACTCAACCCTCTTCAGCTCCATTTTCCTGTCCACATAACCCAAACTTCAGAAACAATTGGTATCTCCTCCACAGAATGTTCCATTCATTGACGGCAAATCTGAAATTCATCTAATTCTCAACTCCCGTCAGGTTTTCGTTACACCACTTGTGAATGTCCAATTAAGCCAAAGCTGGTTTTCAGTGGCCTGTTCTTACTACGAGACGTGCTGTTCATTTGGCTATCCATTCCACCCTGTTCAGCTCTACATTTTCGTGTCCACAAAACCCAGCCTTCAGAAATCATTGGAATCACCACTAGAGAATGTTCCATTCATTCACTGCGAATCTGGAATTCATCTGAATCTCCACTCCCGGCAGGTTTTCATTGCACCACTGCTGAATGTTCAAGTAACGCAATGATGGTTTTCAGCGGTCTATTCACACTCGAACCCGTGCTGTTCACGGTCTAGCGACTCAACACTGGTGAGTTCTTCTTTTTCCAGTTCAGACAATACAAACCTCAGAAACCATTGCAATCTACACTACAGAATGTTTCATTCATTCAGGCGAATCTTGAATTCATCTTGTTCTCCACTCCCAGCAGGTTTTCGTTTCACCACTGGTGAATGTCCAAGCAACCCAAGGCTGGTTTCAGCTGCGTGTTAACACTCGCAGCCGTGCTGTTCAATTGGCTATCCAGTGAACGCTGGTTAGCTCTTGATTTTCCTTCCACACACCGAGCCTTCAGAAATCATTCTTATCTCCACTTCAGAGTGTTCCATTCGTTCCCTGCGAATCTGGAATTCCTCTGACTCTCCACACCAGGCAGATTTTCCTAACAACACTGGTGAATGACCAGGTAATCCAATGCTGGTTTTCAGCGGCTGTTCACACTCACAGCCTTGCTGTTCAATTGGAAATCCAGTCAAACCTAGTCAGCTCTTCATTTTCCTGTCCACACAACCCAGCGTTCAGAAATCATTGGAATCTCTACTACAGAAATTTCCATTCATTCACTGTGAATCTGGAAATAATCTGAATCTGCATTCCAGGAAGGCTTTCGTTACACCACTGATGAATGTCCAAGTAATGCAATGCTGCTTCTTAGTGGTCTGTTCACACTCGAAACCGTGCTGTTCATTGGCTATCCACTCAATATCGGTCAGCTCTTCAATATCCTGTCCAGACTATCCAGATTCCTAAATGTTGGCAATCACCACTACAGAATGTTCCATTCAATCACGCGAATCTGGAATTCATCAGAGTCTCCACTCCTGGAAGGTTTTCGTGACACCACTGGTAAATGTCCAAGGAAGACAATGCTGGTTTTAAGCCGCCTGCTAACACACTCAGCCGTGCTGTTCAATTTGCTATCCACCCAACCCTATTCAGCTCTACATTTTCCTGTCCTCATAACCCAACCTTCAGAAATAATTGGTATCTCCTCCACAGAATGTTCCGTTCATTCACTGCGAATCTTAAATTCATCTGACTCTCAACTCCCGGCGGGTTATCGTTACACCACTTGTGAATGTCCAAGTGAGCCAATGCTGGTTTTCAGTGGCCTGTTCATACTAAGAGACGTGCTGTTCATTTGGCTATCCACTCCACCCTGTTCAGCTCTACATTTTCGTGTCCACAAAACCCAGCCTTCAGAAATCATTGGAATCACCACTAGAGAATGTTCCATTCATTCACTGCGAATCTGGAATTCCTCTGAACCTCCACTCCTGGCAGGTTTTCGTTACGCCACTGGTGAATGTCCAAGTAACTCAATACTGGTTTTCAGAGGCATGTTCAACTCGCAGAAGTGCTGTTCAATGGGCTATCCACTCAATATTGGTCAGCTCTTCATTTTCCTCTCCACACAAACCAGCCTTCAGAAATCATTGGGCTCTCCACTACAGACTGTTCCATTCATTCACTGCGATTCTGCAATTCATCTGACTCTCCGCTCCAGGCAGGTTTTCATTACAGCACTGGTGAATGACCAAGTAATCCAATGCTGGTTTTCAGCCGCCTTTTCACACTCGCAGTGTGCTGTTCAATTGTCTATCCACTCAAACCTGGTCAGCCTTTCATTTTCTTTTCCACAATATCAGACTTCAGAAATCATTGGAATCGCCAGTACAGAATGTTCCATTCATTCACTGCCAATCTGGAATTCATCTGAATCTGCACTCCAGGTAGGCTTTCATTACACCACTTATGAATGTCCAAGTAACACAATGCTGGTTTTCAGCGGTCTGTTCACACTCTAAGCCCTGCTTTTTACTGGGTATCCACACAACTGTGGTCAGCTCTTCATTTTCATGTCCAAACAATCCAGACTTGAGAAATCATTGCAATCTCCAGTACAGAATGTTCCATTCATTCACTGCGAATCTGGAATTCAACTGAATCTCCACTACCTGCAGATTTATCTTACACCACTTGTGAATGTCCAAGTAAAACAATGCTGGTTTTCAGAGGCCTGTTCATGTTCGCAGTCGTGCTGTTCAATTGGCTATCCACTCAACCTGTTTTGCTCCTCATTTTCCTGTGCACACAACCCAGCCTTCAGAAATCATTGTAATCTCCACTACAGGATGTTCCATTCATTCACTGGGAATCTGGAATTCATCTGAATCTGCACTCCACGCAGGCTTTCGTTACACCACTGCTGAAAGTCGAAGTAATGCAATACTGGTTTTCAGTGGTCTGTTCACATTCGAAGCCGAGGCTTTTTACAGGCTATCCACTCAACACTGGTCAGCTCTTCATTTTCGTGTCCCCACAATCCAGATTTCAGAAATCATTGCAATCTCCACTACAGAATGTTCCATTCATTCACTGCGAGTCTGGAGTTTATCTGATTCTCCACTCCCGCCTGGTTAACATTACACCACTTGTGAATGTCCAAGTAAGCCAATGCTGGTTTTCAGAGGCCTGTTCATACTCGCAGCCGTGCTGTTTAATTGACAATTCACTCCACCCTGTTCAGCTCTTCATTGTCCCACCACACTACCAGCCTTCAGAAATCTTTGTTATCTCCACTACAGAATGTTCCATTCATTCACTGCGAATCTGGAATTCATCTGACTCTCAACTCCACGCAGGTTTTCATTACACCACTGTTGAATGTCCAAGTAACCCAATGCTGGTTTTCAGCGGCCTGTTCATATTCGCAGCCCTGCTGTTTACTTGGCTATCGATTCAAGCCTGGTCAGCTCTTCATTTTCCTGTCCACACAACACAGGCTTCAGAAATCATTGGAATCTCCTCTACAGAATGTTCCATTCATTCACTGCGAATGTGGAATTCAACTGACTCTCCACTCCATGCAGGTTTTCCTTACACCACTGATGAATGTCCAAGTAACCCAATGCTGGTTTTCAGCTGCATGTTCACACTCGCAGCCATGCTATACAATTGGCTTTCCACTAAATCCTGATTAGTTCTTGATTTTCCTTCCACACGACCCAGCCTTCAGAAATCGTTGGAATCTCCACTAGAGAATGTTCCATTCATTCACTGCGAATCTGGAATTCCTCTGAACCTCCACTCCCGGCAGGTTTTCGTTACACCACTGTTGAATGTCCAAGTAACCCAATGTTTTAAGTGTTTTCTTCACAAGCGCAGTGGTGCTGTTCAATTGGCTATCCACTCAACCCTGGCCAGCTCTACATTTTCCTGTCCACACCACAGAGACTGGAGAAATCATTGTTATCTCCACTACAGAATGTTCCATTCATTCACAGCGAATCTGGAATTCATCTGAATCTCCACTCCCGGCAGGTTTTCGTGACACCACTGGTAAATATCCAAGTAAGCCAATGCTGGTTTTAAGTGGCCTGCTCATACTCTCAGCCGTGCTGTTCAATTTGCTATCCACTCAACCCTCTTCAGCTCCATTTTCCTGTCCACATAACCCAAACTTCAGAAACAATTGGTATCTCCTCCACAGAATGTTCCATTCATTGACGGCAAATCTGAAATTCATCTAATTCTCAACTCCCGTCAGGTTTTCGTTACACCACTTGTGAATGTCCAATTAAGCCAAAGCTGGTTTTCAGTGGCCTGTTCTTACTACGAGACGTGCTGTTCATTTGGCTATCCATTCCACCCTGTTCAGCTCTACATTTTCGTGTCCACAAAACCCAGCCTTCAGAAATCATTGGAATCACCACTAGAGAATGTTCCATTCATTCACTGCGAATCTGGAATTCATCTGAATCTCCACTCCCGGCAGGTTTTCATTGCACCACTGCTGAATGTTCAAGTAACGCAATGATGGTTTTCAGCGGTCTATTCACACTCGAACCCGTGCTGTTCACGGTCTAGCGACTCAACACTGGTGAGTTCTTCTTTTTCCAGTTCAGACAATACAAACCTCAGAAACCATTGCAATCTACACTACAGAATGTTTCATTCATTCAGGCGAATCTTGAATTCATCTTGTTCTCCACTCCCAGCAGGTTTTCGTTTCACCACTGGTGAATGTCCAAGCAACCCAAGGCTGGTTTCAGCTGCGTGTTAACACTCGCAGCCGTGCTGTTCAATTGGCTATCCAGTGAACGCTGGTTAGCTCTTGATTTTCCTTCCACACACCGAGCCTTCAGAAATCATTCTTATCTCCACTTCAGAATGTTCCATTCGTTCCCTGCGAATCTGGAATTCCTCTGACTCTCCACACCAGGCAGATTTTCCTAACAACACTGGTGAATGACCAGGTAATCCAATGCTGGTTTTCAGCGGCTGTTCACACTCACAGCCTTGCTGTTCAATTGGCAATCCAGTCAAACCTAGTCAGCTCTTCATTTTCCTGTCCACACAACCCAGCGTTCAGAAATCATTGGAATCTCTACTACAGAAATTTCCATTCATTCACTGTGAATCTGGAAATACTCTGAATCTGCATTCCAGGAAGGCTTTCGTTACACCACTGATGAATGTCCAAGTAATGCAATGCTGCTTCTTAGTGGTCTGTTCACACTCGAAACCGCGCTGTTCATTGGCTATCCACTCAATATCGGTCAGCTCTTCAATATCCTGTCCAGACTATCCAGATTCCTAAATGTTGGCAATCACCACTACAGAATGTTCCATTCAATCACGCGAATCTGGAATTCATCAGAGTCTCCACTCCTGGAAGGTTTTCGTGACACCACTGGTAAATGTCCAAGGAAGACAATGCTGGTTTTAAGCCGCCTGCTAACACACTCAGCCGTGCTGTTCAATTTGCTATCCACCCAACCCTATTCAGCTCTACATTTTCCTGTCCTCATAACCCAACCTTCAGAAATAATTGGTATCTCCTCCACAGAATGTTCCGTTCATTCACTGCGAATCTTAAATTCATCTGACTCTCAACTCCCGGCGGGTTATCGTTACACCACTTGTGAATGTCCAAGTAAGCCAATGCTGGTTTTCAGTGGCCTGTTCATACTAAGAGACGTGCTGTTCATTTGGCTATCCACTCCACCCTGTTCAGCTCTACATTTTCGTGTCCACAAAACCCAGCCTTCAGAAATCATTGGAATCACCACTAGAGAATGTTCCATTCATTCACTGCGAATCTGGAATTCCTCTGAACCTCCACTCCTGGCAGGTTTTCGTTACGCCACTGGTGAATGTCCAAGTAACTCAATACTGGTTTTCAGAGGCATGTTCAACTCGCAGAAGTGCTGTTCAATGGGCTATCCACTCAATATTGGTCAGCTCTTCATTTTCCTCTCCACACAAACCAGCCTTCAGAAATCATTGGGCTCTCCACTACAGACTGTTCCATTCATTCACTGCGATTCTGCAATTCATCTGACTCTCCGCTCCAGGCAGGTTTTCATTACAGCACTGGTGAATGACCAAGTAATCCAATGCTGGTTTTCAGCCGCCTTTTCACACTCGCAGTGTGCTGTTCAATTGTCTATCCACTCAAACCTGGTCAGCCTTTCATTTTCTTTTCCACAATATCAGACTTCAGAAATCATTGGAATCGCCAGTACAGAATGTTCCATTCATTCACTGCCAATCTGGAATTCATCTGAATCTGCACTCCAGGTAGGCTTTCATTACACCACTTATGAATGTCCAAGTAACACAATGCTGGTTTTCAGCGGTCTGTTCACACTCTAAGCCCTGCTTTTTACTGGGTATCCACACAACTGTGGTCAGCTCTTCATTTTCATGTCCAAACAATCCAGACTTGAGAAATCATTGCAATCTCCAGTACAGAATGTTCCATTCATTCACTGCGAATCTGGAATTCAACTGAATCTCCACTACCTGCAGATTTATCTTACACCACTTGTGAATGTCCAAGTAAAACAATGCTGGTTTTCAGAGGCCTGTTCATGTTCGCAGTCGTGCTGTTCAATTGGCTATCCACTCAACCTGTTTTGCTCCTCATTTTCCTGTGCACACAACCCAGCCTTCAGAAATCATTGTAATCTCCACTACAGGATGTTCCATTCATTCACTGGGAATCTGGAATTCATCTGAATCTGCACTCCACGCAGGCTTTCGTTACACCACTGCTGAAAGTCGAAGTAATGCAATACTGGTTTTCAGTGGTCTGTTCACATTCGAAGCCGAGGCTTTTTACAGGCTATCCACTCAACACTGGTCAGCTCTTCATTTTCGTGTCCCCACAATCCAGATTTCAGAAATCATTGCAATCTCCACTACAGAATGTTCCATTCATTCACTGCGAGTCTGGAGTTTATCTGATTCTCCACTCCCGCCTGGTTAACATTACACCACTTGTGAATGTCCAAGTAAGCCAATGCTGGTTTTCAGAGGCCTGTTCATACTCGCAGCCGTGCTGTTTAATTGACAATTCACTCCACCCTGTTCAGCTCTTCATTGTCCCACCACACTACCAGCCTTCAGAAATCTTTGTTATCTCCACTACAGAATGTTCCATTCATTCACTGCGAATCTGGAATTCATCTGACTCTCAACTCCACGCAGGTTTTCATTACACCACTGTTGAATGTCCAAGTAACCCAATGCTGGTTTTCAGCGGCCTGTTCATATTCGCAGCCCTGCTGTTTACTTGGCTATCGATTCAAGCCTGGTCAGCTCTTCATTTTCCTGTCCACACAACACAGGCTTCAGAAATCATTGGAATCTCCTCTACAGAATGTTCCATTCATTCACTGCGAATGTGGAATTCAACTGACTCTCCACTCCATGCAGGTTTTCCTTACACCACTGATGAATGTCCAAGTAACCCAATGCTGGTTTTCAGCTGCATGTTCACACTCGCAGCCATGCTATACAATTGGCTTTCCACTAAATCCTGATTAGTTCTTGATTTTCCTTCCACACGACCCAGCCTTCAGAAATCGTTGGAATCTCCACTAGAGAATGTTCCATTCATTCACTGCGAATCTGGAATTCCTCTGAACCTCCACTCCCGGCAGGTTTTCGTTACACCACTGTTGAATGTCCAAGTAACCCAATGTTTTAAGTGTTTTCTTCACAAGCGCAGTGGTGCTGTTCAATTGGCTATCCACTCAACCCTGGCCAGCTCTACATTTTCCTGTCCACACCACAGAGACTGGAGAAATCATTGTTATCTCCACTACAGAATGTTCCATTCATTCACAGCGAATCTGGAATTCATCTGAATCTCCACTCCCGGCAGGTTTTCGTGACACCACTGGTAAATATCCAAGTAAGCCAATGCTGGTTTTAAGTGGCCTGCTCATACTCTCAGCCGTGCTGTTCAATTTGCTATCCACTCAACCCTCTTCAGCTCCATTTTCCTGTCCACATAACCCAAACTTCAGAAACAATTGGTATCTCCTCCACAGAATGTTCCATTCATTGACGGCAAATCTGAAATTCATCTAATTCTCAACTCCCGTCAGGTTTTCGTTACACCACTTGTGAATGTCCAATTAAGCCAAAGCTGGTTTTCAGTGGCCTGTTCTTACTACGAGACGTGCTGTTCATTTGGCTATCCATTCCACCCTGTTCAGCTCTACATTTTCGTGTCCACAAAACCCAGCCTTCAGAAATCATTGGAATCACCACTAGAGAATGTTCCATTCATTCACTGCGAATCTGGAATTCATCTGAATCTCCACTCCCGGCAGGTTTTCATTGCACCACTGCTGAATGTTCAAGTAACGCAATGATGGTTTTCAGCGGTCTATTCACACTCGAACCCGTGCTGTTCACGGTCTAGCGACTCAACACTGGTGAGTTCTTCTTTTTCCAGTTCAGACAATACAAACCTCAGAAACCATTGCAATCTACACTACAGAATGTTTCATTCATTCAGGCGAATCTTGAATTCATCTTGTTCTCCACTCCCAGCAGGTTTTCGTTTCACCACTGGTGAATGTCCAAGCAACCCAAGGCTGGTTTCAGCTGCGTGTTAACACTCGCAGCCGTGCTGTTCAATTGGCTATCCAGTGAACGCTGGTTAGCTCTTGATTTTCCTTCCACACACCGAGCCTTCAGAAATCATTCTTATCTCCACTTCAGAATGTTCCATTCGTTCCCTGCGAATCTGGAATTCCTCTGACTCTCCACACCAGGCAGATTTTCCTAACAACACTGGTGAATGACCAGGTAATCCAATGCTGGTTTTCAGCGGCTGTTCACACTCACAGCCTTGCTGTTCAATTGGCAATCCAGTCAAACCTAGTCAGCTCTTCATTTTCCTGTCCACACAACCCAGCGTTCAGAAATCATTGGAATCTCTACTACAGAAATTTCCATTCATTCACTGTGAATCTGGAAATACTCTGAATCTGCATTCCAGGAAGGCTTTCGTTACACCACTGATGAATGTCCAAGTAATGCAATGCTGCTTCTTAGTGGTCTGTTCACACTCGAAACCGTGCTGTTCATTGGCTATCCACTCAATATCGGTCAGCTCTTCAATATCCTGTCCAGACTATCCAGATTCCTAAATGTTGGCAATCACCACTACAGAATGTTCCATTCAATCACGCGAATCTGGAATTCATCAGAGTCTCCACTCCTGGAAGGTTTTCGTGACACCACTGGTAAATGTCCAAGGAAGACAATGCTGGTTTTAAGCCGCCTGCTAACACACTCAGCCGTGCTGTTCAATTTGCTATCCACCCAACCCTATTCAGCTCTACATTTTCCTGTCCTCATAACCCAACCTTCAGAAATAATTGGTATCTCCTCCACAGAATGTTCCGTTCATTCACTGCGAATCTTAAATTCATCTGACTCTCAACTCCCGGCGGGTTATCGTTACACCACTTGTGAATGTCCAAGTGAGCCAATGCTGGTTTTCAGTGGCCTGTTCATACTAAGAGACGTGCTGTTCATTTGGCTATCCACTCCACCCTGTTCAGCTCTACATTTTCGTGTCCACAAAACCCAGCCTTCAGAAATCATTGGAATCACCACTAGAGAATGTTCCATTCATTCACTGCGAATCTGGAATTCATCTGAACCTCCACTCCTGGCAGGTTTTCGTTACGCCACTGGTGAATGTCCAAGTAACTCAATACTGGTTTTCAGAGGCATGTTCAACTCGCAGAAGTGCTGTTCAATGGGCTATCCACTCAATATTGGTCAGCTCTTCATTTTCCTCTCCACACAAACCAGCCTTCAGAAATCATTGGGCTCTCCACTACAGACTGTTCCATTCATTCACTGCGATTCTGCAATTCATCTGACTCTCCGCTCCAGGCAGGTTTTCATTACAGCACTGGTGAATGACCAAGTAATCCAAAGCTGGTTTTCAGCCGCCTTTTCACACTCGCAGTGTGCTGTTCAATTGTCTATCCACTCAAACCTGGTCAGCCTTTCATTTTCTTTTCCACAATATCAGACTTCAGAAATCATTGGAATCGCCAGTACAGAATGTTCCATTCATTCACTGCCAATCTGGAATTCATCTGAATCTGCACTCCAGGTAGGCTTTCATTACACCACTTATGAATGTCCAAGTAACACAATGCTGGTTTTCAGCGGTCTGTTCACACTCTAAGCCCTGCTTTTTACTGGGTATCCACACAACTGTGGTCAGCTCTTCATTTTCATGTCCAAACAATCCAGACTTGAGAAATCATTGCAATCTCCAGTACAGAATGTTCCATTCATTCACTGCGAATCTGGAATTCAACTGAATCTCCACTACCTGCAGATTTATCTTACACCACTTGTGAATGTCCAAGTAAAACAATGCTGGTTTTCAGAGGCCTGTTCATGTTCGCAGTCGTGCTGTTCAATTGGCTATCCACTCAACCTGTTTTGCTCCTCATTTTCCTGTGCACACAACCCAGCCTTCAGAAATCATTGTAATCTCCACTACAGGATGTTCCATTCATTCACTGGGAATCTGGAATTCATCTGAATCTGCACTCCACGCAGGCTTTCGTTACACCACTGCTGAAAGTCGAAGTAATGCAATACTGGTTTTCAGTGGTCTGTTCACATTCGAAGCCGAGGCTTTTTACAGGCTATCCACTCAACACTGGTCAGCTCTTCATTTTCGTGTCCCCACAATCCAGATTTCAGAAATCATTGCAATCTCCACTACAGAATGTTCCATTCATTCACTGCGAGTCTGGAGTTTATCTGATTCTCCACTCCCGCCTGGTTAACATTACACCACTTGTGAATGTCCAAGTAAGCCAATGCTGGTTTTCAGAGGCCTGTTCATACTCGCAGCCGTGCTGTTTAATTGACAATTCACTCCACCCTGTTCAGCTCTTCATTGTCCCACCACACTACCAGCCTTCAGAAATCTTTGTTATCTCCACTACAGAATGTTCCATTCATTCACTGCGAATCTGGAATTCATCTGACTCTCAACTCCACGCAGGTTTTCATTACACCACTGTTGAATGTCCAAGTAACCCAATGCTGGTTTTCAGCGGCCTGTTCATATTCGCAGCCCTGCTGTTTACTTGGCTATCGATTCAAGCCTGGTCAGCTCTTCATTTTCCTGTCCACACAACACAGGCTTCAGAAATCATTGGAATCTCCTCTACAGAATGTTCCATTCATTCACTGCGAATGTGGAATTCAACTGACTCTCCACTCCATGCAGGTTTTCCTTACACCACTGATGAATGTCCAAGTAACCCAATGCTGGTTTTCAGCTGCATGTTCACACTCGCAGCCATGCTATACAATTGGCTTTCCACTAAATCCTGATTAGTTCTTGATTTTCCTTCCACACGACCCAGCCTTCAGAAATCGTTGGAATCTCCACTAGAGAATGTTCCATTCATTCACTGCGAATCTGGAATTCCTCTGAACCTCCACTCCCGGCAGGTTTTCGTTACACCACTGTTGAATGTCCAAGTAACCCAATGTTTTAAGTGTTTTCTTCACAAGCGCAGTGGTGCTGTTCAATTGGCTATCCACTCAACCCTGGCCAGCTCTACATTTTCCTGTCCACACCACAGAGACTGGAGAAATCATTGTTATCTCCACTACAGAATGTTCCATTCATTCACAGCGAATCTGGAATTCATCTGAATCTCCACTCCCGGCAGGTTTTCGTGACACCACTGGTAAATATCCAAGTAAGCCAATGCTGGTTTTAAGTGGCCTGCTCATACTCTCAGCCGTGCTGTTCAATTTGCTATCCACTCAACCCTCTTCAGCTCCATTTTCCTGTCCACATAACCCAAACTTCAGAAACAATTGGTATCTCCTCCACAGAATGTTCCATTCATTGACGGCAAATCTGAAATTCATCTAATTCTCAACTCCCGTCAGGTTTTCGTTACACCACTTGTGAATGTCCAATTAAGCCAAAGCTGGTTTTCAGTGGCCTGTTCTTACTACGAGACGTGCTGTTCATTTGGCTATCCATTCCACCCTGTTCAGCTCTACATTTTCGTGTCCACAAAACCCAGCCTTCAGAAATCATTGGAATCACCACTAGAGAATGTTCCATTCATTCACTGCGAATCTGGAATTCATCTGAATCTCCACTCCCGGCAGGTTTTCATTGCACCACTGCTGAATGTTCAAGTAACGCAATGATGGTTTTCAGCGGTCTATTCACACTCGAACCCGTGCTGTTCACGGTCTAGCGACTCAACACTGGTGAGTTCTTCTTTTTCCAGTTCAGACAATACAAACCTCAGAAACCATTGCAATCTACACTACAGAATGTTTCATTCATTCAGGCGAATCTTGAATTCATCTTGTTCTCCACTCCCAGCAGGTTTTCGTTTCACCACTGGTGAATGTCCAAGCAACCCAAGGCTGGTTTCAGCTGCGTGTTAACACTCGCAGCCGTGCTGTTCAATTGGCTATCCAGTGAACGCTGGTTAGCTCTTGATTTTCCTTCCACACACCGAGCCTTCAGAAATCATTCTTATCTCCACTTCAGAATGTTCCATTCGTTCCCTGCGAATCTGGAATTCCTCTGACTCTCCACACCAGGCAGATTTTCCTAACAACACTGGTGAATGACCAGGTAATCCAATGCTGGTTTTCAGCGGCTGTTCACACTCACAGCCTTGCTGTTCAATTGGCAATCCAGTCAAACCTAGTCAGCTCTTCATTTTCCTGTCCACACAACCCAGCGTTCAGAAATCATTGGAATCTCTACTACAGAAATTTCCATTCATTCACTGTGAATCTGGAAATACTCTGAATCTGCATTCCAGGAAGGCTTTCGTTACACCACTGATGAATGTCCAAGTAATGCAATGCTGCTTCTTAGTGGTCTGTTCACACTCGAAACCGTGCTGTTCATTGGCTATCCACTCAATATCGGTCAGCTCTTCAATATCCTGTCCAGACTATCCAGATTCCTAAATGTTGGCAATCACCACTACAGAATGTTCCATTCAATCACGCGAATCTGGAATTCATCAGAGTCTCCACTCCTGGAAGGTTTTCGTGACACCACTGGTAAATGTCCAAGGAAGACAATGCTGGTTTTAAGCCGCCTGCTAACACACTCAGCCGTGCTGTTCAATTTGCTATCCACCCAACCCTATTCAGCTCTACATTTTCCTGTCCTCATAACCCAACCTTCAGAAATAATTGGTATCTCCTCCACAGAATGTTCCGTTCATTCACTGCGAATCTTAAATTCATCTGACTCTCAACTCCCGGCGGGTTATCGTTACACCACTTGTGAATGTCCAAGTAAGCCAATGCTGGTTTTCAGTGGCCTGTTCATACTAAGAGACGTGCTGTTCATTTGGCTATCCACTCCACCCTGTTCAGCTCTACATTTTCGTGTCCACAAAACCCAGCCTTCAGAAATCATTGGAATCACCACTAGAGAATGTTCCATTCATTCACTGCGAATCTGGAATTCCTCTGAACCTCCACTCCTGGCAGGTTTTCGTTACGCCACTGGTGAATGTCCAAGTAACTCAATACTGGTTTTCAGAGGCATGTTCAACTCGCAGAAGTGCTGTTCAATGGGCTATCCACTCAATATTGGTCAGCTCTTCATTTTCCTCTCCACACAAACCAGCCTTCAGAAATCATTGGGCTCTCCACTACAGACTGTTCCATTCATTCACTGCGATTCTGCAATTCATCTGACTCTCCGCTCCAGGCAGGTTTTCATTACAGCACTGGTGAATGACCAAGTAATCCAATGCTGGTTTTCAGCCGCCTTTTCACACTCGCAGTGTGCTGTTCAATTGTCTATCCACTCAAACCTGGTCAGCCTTTCATTTTCTTTTCCACAATATCAGACTTCAGAAATCATTGGAATCGCCAGTACAGAATGTTCCATTCATTCACTGCCAATCTGGAATTCATCTGAATCTGCACTCCAGGTAGGCTTTCATTACACCACTTATGAATGTCCAAGTAACACAATGCTGGTTTTCAGCGGTCTGTTCACACTCTAAGCCCTGCTTTTTACTGGGTATCCACACAACTGTGGTCAGCTCTTCATTTTCATGTCCAAACAATCCAGACTTGAGAAATCATTGCAATCTCCAGTACAGAATGTTCCATTCATTCACTGCGAATCTGGAATTCAACTGAATCTCCACTACCTGCAGATTTATCTTACACCACTTGTGAATGTCCAAGTAAAACAATGCTGGTTTTCAGAGGCCTGTTCATGTTCGCAGTCGTGCTGTTCAATTGGCTATCCACTCAACCTGTTTTGCTCCTCATTTTCCTGTGCACACAACCCAGCCTTCAGAAATCATTGTAATCTCCACTACAGGATGTTCCATTCATTCACTGGGAATCTGGAATTCATCTGAATCTGCACTCCACGCAGGCTTTCGTTACACCACTGCTGAAAGTCGAAGTAATGCAATACTGGTTTTCAGTGGTCTGTTCACATTCGAAGCCGAGGCTTTTTACAGGCTATCCACTCAACACTGGTCAGCTCTTCATTTTCGTGTCCCCACAATCCAGATTTCAGAAATCATTGCAATCTCCACTACAGAATGTTCCATTCATTCACTGCGAGTCTGGAGTTTATCTGATTCTCCACTCCCGCCTGGTTAACAGTACACCACTTGTGAATGTCCAAGTAAGCCAATGCTGGTTTTCAGAGGCCTGTTCATACTCGCAGCCGTGCTGTTTAATTGACAATTCACTCCACCCTGTTCAGCTCTTCATTGTCCCACCACACTACCAGCCTTCAGAAATCTTTGTTATCTCCACTACAGAATGTTCCATTCATTCACTGCGAATCTGGAATTCATCTGACTCTCAACTCCACGCAGGTTTTCATTACACCACTGTTGAATGTCCAAGTAACCCAATGCTGGTTTTCAGCGGCCTGTTCATATTCGCAGCCCTGCTGTTTACTTGGCTATCGATTCAAGCCTGGTCAGCTCTTCATTTTCCTGTCCACACAACACAGGCTTCAGAAATCATTGGAATCTCCTCTACAGAATGTTCCATTCATTCACTGCGAATGTGGAATTCAACTGACTCTCCACTCCATGCAGGTTTTCCTTACACCACTGATGAATGTCCAAGTAACCCAATGCTGGTTTTCAGCTGCATGTTCACACTCGCAGCCATGCTATACAATTGGCTTTCCACTAAATCCTGATTAGTTCTTGATTTTCCTTCCACACGACCCAGCCTTCAGAAATCGTTGGAATCTCCACTAGAGAATGTTCCATTCATTCACTGCGAATCTGGAATTCCTCTGAACCTCCACTCCCGGCAGGTTTTCGTTACACCACTGTTGAATGTCCAAGTAACCCAATGTTTTAAGTGTTTTCTTCACAAGCGCAGTGGTGCTGTTCAATTGGCTATCCACTCAACCCTGGCCAGCTCTACACTTTCCTGTCCACACCACAGAGACTGGAGAAATCATTGTTATCTCCACTACAGAATGTTCCATTCATTCACAGCGAATCTGGAATTCATCTGAATCTCCACTCCCGGCAGGTTTTCGTGACACCACTGGTAAATATCCAAGTAAGCCAATGCTGGTTTTAAGTGGCCTGCTCATACTCTCAGCCGTGCTGTTCAATTTGCTATCCACTCAACCCTCTTCAGCTCCATTTTCCTGTCCACATAACCCAAACTTCAGAAACAATTGGTATCTCCTCCACAGAATGTTCCATTCATTGACGGCAAATCTGAAATTCATCTAATTCTCAACTCCCGTCAGGTTTTCGTTACACCACTTGTGAATGTCCAATTAAGCCAAAGCTGGTTTTCAGTGGCCTGTTCTTACTACGAGACGTGCTGTTCATTTGGCTATCCATTCCACCCTGTTCAGCTCTACATTTTCGTGTCCACAAAACCCAGCCTTCAGAAATCATTGGAATCACCACTAGAGAATGTTCCATTCATTCACTGCGAATCTGGAATTCATCTGAATCTCCACTCCCGGCAGGTTTTCATTGCACCACTGCTGAATGTTCAAGTAACGCAATGATGGTTTTCAGCGGTCTATTCACACTCGAACCCGTGCTGTTCACGGTCTAGCGACTCAACACTGGTGAGTTCTTCTTTTTCCAGTTCAGACAATACAAACCTCAGAAACCATTGCAATCTACACTACAGAATGTTTCATTCATTCAGGCGAATCTTGAATTCATCTTGTTCTCCACTCCCAGCAGGTTTTCGTTTCACCACTGGTGAATGTCCAAGCAACCCAAGGCTGGTTTCAGCTGCGTGTTAACACTCGCAGCCGTGCTGTTCAATTGGCTATCCAGTGAACGCTGGTTAGCTCTTGATTTTCCTTCCACACACCGAGCCTTCAGAAATCATTCTTATCTCCACTTCAGAATGTTCCATTCGTTCCCTGCGAATCTGGAATTCCTCTGACTCTCCACACCAGGCAGATTTTCCTAACAACACTGGTGAATGACCAGGTAATCCAATGCTGGTTTTCAGCGGCTGTTCACACTCACAGCCTTGCTGTTCAATTGGCAATCCAGTCAAACCTAGTCAGCTCTTCATTTTCCTGTCCACACAACCCAGCGTTCAGAAATCATTGGAATCTCTACTACAGAAATTTCCATTCATTCACTGTGAATCTGGAAATACTCTGAATCTGCATTCCAGGAAGGCTTTCGTTACACCACTGATGAATGTCCAAGTAATGCAATGCTGCTTCTTAGTGGTCTGTTCACACTCGAAACCGTGCTGTTCATTGGCTATCCACTCAATATCGGTCAGCTCTTCAATATCCTGTCCAGACTATCCAGATTCCTAAATGTTGGCAATCACCACTACAGAATGTTCCATTCAATCACGCGAATCTGGAATTCATCAGAGTCTCCACTCCTGGAAGGTTTTCGTGACACCACTGGTAAATGTCCAAGGAAGACAATGCTGGTTTTAAGCCGCCTGCTAACACACTCAGCCGTGCTGTTCAATTTGCTATCCACCCAACCCTATTCAGCTCTACATTTTCCTGTCCTCATAACCCAACCTTCAGAAATAATTGGTATCTCCTCCACAGAATGTTCCGTTCATTCACTGCGAATCTTAAATTCATCTGACTCTCAACTCCCGGCGGGTTATCGTTACACCACTTGTGAATGTCCAAGTAAGCCAATGCTGGTTTTCAGTGGCCTGTTCATACTAAGAGACGTGCTGTTCATTTGGCTATCCACTCCACCCTGTTCAGCTCTACATTTTCGTGTCCACAAAACCCAGCCTTCAGAAATCATTGGAATCACCACTAGAGAATGTTCCATTCATTCACTGCGAATCTGGAATTCCTCTGAACCTCCACTCCTGGCAGGTTTTCGTTACGCCACTGGTGAATGTCCAAGTAACTCAATACTGGTTTTCAGAGGCATGTTCAACTCGCAGAAGTGCTGTTCAATGGGCTATCCACTCAATATTGGTCAGCTCTTCATTTTCCTCTCCACACAAACCAGCCTTCAGAAATCATTGGGCTCTCCACTACAGACTGTTCCATTCATTCACTGCGATTCTGCAATTCATCTGACTCTCCGCTCCAGGCAGGTTTTCATTACAGCACTGGTGAATGACCAAGTAATCCAATGCTGGTTTTCAGCCGCCTTTTCACACTCGCAGTGTGCTGTTCAATTGTCTATCCACTCAAACCTGGTCAGCCTTTCATTTTCTTTTCCACAATATCAGACTTCAGAAATCATTGGAATCGCCAGTACAGAATGTTCCATTCATTCACTGCCAATCTGGAATTCATCTGAATCTGCACTCCAGGTAGGCTTTCATTACACCACTTATGAATGTCCAAGTAACACAATGCTGGTTTTCAGCGGTCTGTTCACACTCTAAGCCCTGCTTTTTACTGGGTATCCACACAACTGTGGTCAGCTCTTCATTTTCATGTCCAAACAATCCAGACTTGAGAAATCATTGCAATCTCCAGTACAGAATGTTCCATTCATTCACTGCGAATCTGGAATTCAACTGAATCTCCACTACCTGCAGATTTATCTTACACCACTTGTGAATGTCCAAGTAAAACAATGCTGGTTTTCAGAGGCCTGTTCATGTTCGCAGTCGTGCTGTTCAATTGGCTATCCACTCAACCTGTTTTGCTCCTCATTTTCCTGTGCACACAACCCAGCCTTCAGAAATCATTGTAATCTCCACTACAGGATGTTCCATTCATTCACTGGGAATCTGGAATTCATCTGAATCTGCACTCCACGCAGGCTTTCGTTACACCACTGCTGAAAGTCGAAGTAATGCAATACTGGTTTTCAGTGGTCTGTTCACATTCGAAGCCGAGGCTTTTTACAGGCTATCCACTCAACACTGGTCAGCTCTTCATTTTCGTGTCCCCACAATCCAGATTTCAGAAATCATTGCAATCTCCACTACAGAATGTTCCATTCATTCACTGCGAGTCTGGAGTTTATCTGATTCTCCACTCCCGCCTGGTTAACAGTACACCACTTGTGAATGTCCAAGTAAGCCAATGCTGGTTTTCAGAGGCCTGTTCATACTCGCAGCCGTGCTGTTTAATTGACAATTCACTCCACCCTGTTCAGCTCTTCATTGTCCCACCACACTACCAGCCTTCAGAAATCTTTGTTATCTCCACTACAGAATGTTCCATTCATTCACTGCGAATCTGGAATTCATCTGACTCTCAACTCCACGCAGGTTTTCATTACACCACTGTTGAATGTCCAAGTAACCCAATGCTGGTTTTCAGCGGCCTGTTCATATTCGCAGCCCTGCTGTTTACTTGGCTATCGATTCAAGCCTGGTCAGCTCTTCATTTTCCTGTCCACACAACACAGGCTTCAGAAATCATTGGAATCTCCTCTACAGAATGTTCCATTCATTCACTGCGAATGTGGAATTCAACTGACTCTCCACTCCATGCAGGTTTTCCTTACACCACTGATGAATGTCCAAGTAACCCAATGCTGGTTTTCAGCTGCATGTTCACACTCGCAGCCATGCTATACAATTGGCTTTCCACTAAATCCTGATTAGTTCTTGATTTTCCTTCCACACGACCCAGCCTTCAGAAATCGTTGGAATCTCCACTAGAGAATGTTCCATTCATTCACTGCGAATCTGGAATTCCTCTGAACCTCCACTCCCGGCAGGTTTTCGTTACACCACTGTTGAATGTCCAAGTAACCCAATGTTTTAAGTGTTTTCTTCACAAGCGCAGTGGTGCTGTTCAATTGGCTATCCACTCAACCCTGGCCAGCTCTACATTTTCCTGTCCACACCACAGAGACTGGAGAAATCATTGTTATCTCCACTACAGAATGTTCCATTCATTCACAGCGAATCTGGAATTCATCTGAATCTCCACTCCCGGCAGGTTTTCGTGACACCACTGGTAAATATCCAAGTAAGCCAATGCTGGTTTTAAGTGGCCTGCTCATACTCTCAGCCGTGCTGTTCAATTTGCTATCCACTCAACCCTCTTCAGCTCCATTTTCCTGTCCACATAACCCAAACTTCAGAAACAATTGGTATCTCCTCCACAGAATGTTCCATTCATTGACGGCAAATCTGAAATTCATCTAATTCTCAACTCCCGTCAGGTTTTCGTTACACCACTTGTGAATGTCCAATTAAGCCAAAGCTGGTTTTCAGTGGCCTGTTCTTACTACGAGACGTGCTGTTCATTTGGCTATCCATTCCACCCTGTTCAGCTCTACATTTTCGTGTCCACAAAACCCAGCCTTCAGAAATCATTGGAATCACCACTAGAGAATGTTCCATTCATTCACTGCGAATCTGGAATTCATCTGAATCTCCACTCCCGGCAGGTTTTCATTGCACCACTGCTGAATGTTCAAGTAACGCAATGATGGTTTTCAGCGGTCTATTCACACTCGAACCCGTGCTGTTCACGGTCTAGCGACTCAACACTGGTGAGTTCTTCTTTTTCCAGTTCAGACAATACAAACCTCAGAAACCATTGCAATCTACACTACAGAATGTTTCATTCATTCAGGCGAATCTTGAATTCATCTTGTTCTCCACTCCCAGCAGGTTTTCGTTTCACCACTGGTGAATGTCCAAGCAACCCAAGGCTGGTTTCAGCTGCGTGTTAACACTCGCAGCCGTGCTGTTCAATTGGCTATCCAGTGAACGCTGGTTAGCTCTTGATTTTCCTTCCACACACCGAGCCTTCAGAAATCATTCTTATCTCCACTTCAGAATGTTCCATTCGTTCCCTGCGAATCTGGAATTCCTCTGACTCTCCACACCAGGCAGATTTTCCTAACAACACTGGTGAATGACCAGGTAATCCAATGCTGGTTTTCAGCGGCTGTTCACACTCACAGCCTTGCTGTTCAATTGGCAATCCAGTCAAACCTAGTCAGCTCTTCATTTTCCTGTCCACACAACCCAGCGTTCAGAAATCATTGGAATCTCTACTACAGAAATTTCCATTCATTCACTGTGAATCTGGAAATACTCTGAATCTGCATTCCAGGAAGGCTTTCGTTACACCACTGATGAATGTCCAAGTAATGCAATGCTGCTTCTTAGTGGTCTGTTCACACTCGAAACCGTGCTGTTCATTGGCTATCCACTCAATATCGGTCAGCTCTTCAATATCCTGTCCAGACTATCCAGATTCCTAAATGTTGGCAATCACCACTACAGAATGTTCCATTCAATCACGCGAATCTGGAATTCATCAGAGTCTCCACTCCTGGAAGGTTTTCGTGACACCACTGGTAAATGTCCAAGGAAGACAATGCTGGTTTTAAGCCGCCTGCTAACACACTCAGCCGTGCTGTTCAATTTGCTATCCACCCAACCCTATTCAGCTCTACATTTTCCTGTCCTCATAACCCAACCTTCAGAAATAATTGGTATCTCCTCCACAGAATGTTCCGTTCATTCACTGCGAATCTTAAATTCATCTGACTCTCAACTCCCGGCGGGTTATCGTTACACCACTTGTGAATGTCCAAGTAAGCCAATGCTGGTTTTCAGTGGCCTGTTCATACTAAGAGACGTGCTGTTCATTTGGCTATCCACTCCACCCTGTTCAGCTCTACATTTTCGTGTCCACAAAACCCAGCCTTCAGAAATCATTGGAATCACCACTAGAGAATGTTCCATTCATTCACTGCGAATCTGGAATTCCTCTGAACCTCCACTCCTGGCAGGTTTTCGTTACGCCACTGGTGAATGTCCAAGTAACTCAATACTGGTTTTCAGAGGCATGTTCAACTCGCAGAAGTGCTGTTCAATGGGCTATCCACTCAATATTGGTCAGCTCTTCATTTTCCTCTCCACACAAACCAGCCTTCAGAAATCATTGGGCTCTCCACTACAGACTGTTCCATTCATTCACTGCGATTCTGCAATTCATCTGACTCTCCGCTCCAGGCAGGTTTTCATTACAGCACTGGTGAATGACCAAGTAATCCAATGCTGGTTTTCAGCCGCCTTTTCACACTCGCAGTGTGCTGTTCAATTGTCTATCCACTCAAACCTGGTCAGCCTTTCATTTTCTTTTCCACAATATCAGACTTCAGAAATCATTGGAATCGCCAGTACAGAATGTTCCATTCATTCACTGCCAATCTGGAATTCATCTGAATCTGCACTCCAGGTAGGCTTTCATTACACCACTTATGAATGTCCAAGTAACACAATGCTGGTTTTCAGCGGTCTGTTCACACTCTAAGCCCTGCTTTTTACTGGGTATCCACACAACTGTGGTCAGCTCTTCATTTTCATGTCCAAACAATCCAGACTTGAGAAATCATTGCAATCTCCAGTACAGAATGTTCCATTCATTCACTGCGAATCTGGAATTCAACTGAATCTCCACTACCTGCAGATTTATCTTACACCACTTGTGAATGTCCAAGTAAAACAATGCTGGTTTTCAGAGGCCTGTTCATGTTCGCAGTCGTGCTGTTCAATTGGCTATCCACTCAACCTGTTTTGCTCCTCATTTTCCTGTGCACACAACCCAGCCTTCAGAAATCATTGTAATCTCCACTACAGGATGTTCCATTCATTCACTGGGAATCTGGAATTCATCTGAATCTGCACTCCACGCAGGCTTTCGTTACACCACTGCTGAAAGTCGAAGTAATGCAATACTGGTTTTCAGTGGTCTGTTCACATTCGAAGCCGAGGCTTTTTACAGGCTATCCACTCAACACTGGTCAGCTCTTCATTTTCGTGTCCCCACAATCCAGATTTCAGAAATCATTGCAATCTCCACTACAGAATGTTCCATTCATTCACTGCGAGTCTGGAGTTTATCTGATTCTCCACTCCCGCCTGGTTAACAGTACACCACTTGTGAATGTCCAAGTAAGCCAATGCTGGTTTTCAGAGGCCTGTTCATACTCGCAGCCGTGCTGTTTAATTGACAATTCACTCCACCCTGTTCAGCTCTTCATTGTCCCACCACACTACCAGCCTTCAGAAATCTTTGTTATCTCCACTACAGAATGTTCCATTCATTCACTGCGAATCTGGAATTCATCTGACTCTCAACTCCACGCAGGTTTTCATTACACCACTGTTGAATGTCCAAGTAACCCAATGCTGGTTTTCAGCGGCCTGTTCATATTCGCAGCCCTGCTGTTTACTTGGCTATCGATTCAAGCCTGGTCAGCTCTTCATTTTCCTGTCCACACAACACAGGCTTCAGAAATCATTGGAATCTCCTCTACAGAATGTTCCATTCATTCACTGCGAATGTGGAATTCAACTGACTCTCCACTCCATGCAGGTTTTCCTTACACCACTGATGAATGTCCAAGTAACCCAATGCTGGTTTTCAGCTGCATGTTCACACTCGCAGCCATGCTATACAATTGGCTTTCCACTAAATCCTGATTAGTTCTTGATTTTCCTTCCACACGACCCAGCCTTCAGAAATCGTTGGAATCTCCACTAGAGAATGTTCCATTCATTCACTGCGAATCTGGAATTCCTCTGAACCTCCACTCCCGGCAGGTTTTCGTTACACCACTGTTGAATGTCCAAGTAACCCAATGTTTTAAGTGTTTTCTTCACAAGCGCAGTGGTGCTGTTCAATTGGCTATCCACTCAACCCTGGCCAGCTCTACATTTTCCTGTCCACACCACAGAGACTGGAGAAATCATTGTTATCTCCACTACAGAATGTTCCATTCATTCACAGCGAATCTGGAATTCATCTGAATCTCCACTCCCGGCAGGTTTTCGTGACACCACTGGTAAATATCCAAGTAAGCCAATGCTGGTTTTAAGTGGCCTGCTCATACTCTCAGCCGTGCTGTTCAATTTGCTATCCACTCAACCCTCTTCAGCTCCATTTTCCTGTCCACATAACCCAAACTTCAGAAACAATTGGTATCTCCTCCACAGAATGTTCCATTCATTGACGGCAAATCTGAAATTCATCTAATTCTCAACTCCCGTCAGGTTTTCGTTACACCACTTGTGAATGTCCAATTAAGCCAAAGCTGGTTTTCAGTGGCCTGTTCTTACTACGAGACGTGCTGTTCATTTGGCTATCCATTCCACCCTGTTCAGCTCTACATTTTCGTGTCCACAAAACCCAGCCTTCAGAAATCATTGGAATCACCACTAGAGAATGTTCCATTCATTCACTGCGAATCTGGAATTCATCTGAATCTCCACTCCCGGCAGGTTTTCATTGCACCACTGCTGAATGTTCAAGTAACGCAATGATGGTTTTCAGCGGTCTATTCACACTCGAACCCGTGCTGTTCACGGTCTAGCGACTCAACACTGGTGAGTTCTTCTTTTTCCAGTTCAGACAATACAAACCTCAGAAACCATTGCAATCTACACTACAGAATGTTTCATTCATTCAGGCGAATCTTGAATTCATCTTGTTCTCCACTCCCAGCAGGTTTTCGTTTCACCACTGGTGAATGTCCAAGCAACCCAAGGCTGGTTTCAGCTGCGTGTTAACACTCGCAGCCGTGCTGTTCAATTGGCTATCCAGTGAACGCTGGTTAGCTCTTGATTTTCCTTCCACACACCGAGCCTTCAGAAATCATTCTTATCTCCACTTCAGAATGTTCCATTCGTTCCCTGCGAATCTGGAATTCCTCTGACTCTCCACACCAGGCAGATTTTCCTAACAACACTGGTGAATGACCAGGTAATCCAATGCTGGTTTTCAGCGGCTGTTCACACTCACAGCCTTGCTGTTCAATTGGCAATCCAGTCAAACCTAGTCAGCTCTTCATTTTCCTGTCCACACAACCCAGCGTTCAGAAATCATTGGAATCTCTACTACAGAAATTTCCATTCATTCACTGTGAATCTGGAAATACTCTGAATCTGCATTCCAGGAAGGCTTTCGTTACACCACTGATGAATGTCCAAGTAATGCAATGCTGCTTCTTAGTGGTCTGTTCACACTCGAAACCGTGCTGTTCATTGGCTATCCACTCAATATCGGTCAGCTCTTCAATATCCTGTCCAGACTATCCAGATTCCTAAATGTTGGCAATCACCACTACAGAATGTTCCATTCAATCACGCGAATCTGGAATTCATCAGAGTCTCCACTCCTGGAAGGTTTTCGTGACACCACTGGTAAATGTCCAAGGAAGACAATGCTGGTTTTAAGCCGCCTGCTAACACACTCAGCCGTGCTGTTCAATTTGCTATCCACCCAACCCTATTCAGCTCTACATTTTCCTGTCCTCATAACCCAACCTTCAGAAATAATTGGTATCTCCTCCACAGAATGTTCCGTTCATTCACTGCGAATCTTAAATTCATCTGACTCTCAACTCCCGGCGGGTTATCGTTACACCACTTGTGAATGTCCAAGTAAGCCAATGCTGGTTTTCAGTGGCCTGTTCATACTAAGAGACGTGCTGTTCATTTGGCTATCCACTCCACCCTGTTCAGCTCTACATTTTCGTGTCCACAAAACCCAGCCTTCAGAAATCATTGGAATCACCACTAGAGAATGTTCCATTCATTCACTGCGAATCTGGAATTCCTCTGAACCTCCACTCCTGGCAGGTTTTCGTTACGCCACTGGTGAATGTCCAAGTAACTCAATACTGGTTTTCAGAGGCATGTTCAACTCGCAGAAGTGCTGTTCAATGGGCTATCCACTCAATATTGGTCAGCTCTTCATTTTCCTCTCCACACAAACCAGCCTTCAGAAAACATTGGGCTCTCCACTACAGACTGTTCCATTCATTCACTGCGATTCTGCAATTCATCTGACTCTCCGCTCCAGGCAGGTTTTCATTACAGCACTGGTGAATGACCAAGTAATCCAATGCTGGTTTTCAGCCGCCTTTTCACACTCGCAGTGTGCTGTTCAATTGTCTATCCACTCAAACCTGGTCAGCCATTCATTTTCTTTTCCACAATATCAGACTTCAGATATCATTGGAATCGCCAGTACAGAATGTTCCATTCATTCACTGCCAATCTGGAATTCATCTGAATCTGCACTCCAGGTAGGCTTTCATTACACCACTTATGAATGTCCAAGTAACACAATGCTGGTTTTCAGCGGTCTGTTCACACTCTAAGCCCTGCTTTTTACTGGGTATCCACACAACTGTGGTCAGCTCTTCATTTTCATGTCCAAACAATCCAGACTTGAGAAATCATTGCAATCTCCAGTACAGAATGTTCCATTCATTCACTGCGAATCTGGAATTCAACTGAATCTCCACTACCTGCAGATTTATCTTACACCACTTGTGAATGTCCAAGTAAAACAATGCTGGTTTTCAGAGGCCTGTTCATGTTCGCAGTCGTGCTGTTCAATTGGCTATCCACTCAACCTGTTTTGCTCCTCATTTTCCTGTGCACACAACCCAGCCTTCAGAAATCATTGTAATCTCCACTACAGGATGTTCCATTCATTCACTGGGAATCTGGAATTCATCTGAATCTGCACTCCACGCAGGCTTTCGTTACACCACTGCTGAAAGTCGAAGTAATGCAATACTGGTTTTCAGTGGTCTGTTCACATTCGAAGCCGAGGCTTTTTACAGGCTATCCACTCAACACTGGTCAGCTCTTCATTTTCGTGTCCCCACAATCCAGATTTCAGAAATCATTGCAATCTCCACTACAGAATGTTCCATTCATTCACTGCGAGTCTGGAGTTTATCTGATTCTCCACTCCCGCCTGGTTAACAGTACACCACTTGTGAATGTCCAAGTAAGCCAATGCTGGTTTTCAGAGGCCTGTTCATACTCGCAGCCGTGCTGTTTAATTGACAATTCACTCCACCCTGTTCAGCTCTTCATTGTCCCACCACACTACCAGCCTTCAGAAATCTTTGTTATCTCCACTACAGAATGTTCCATTCATTCACTGCGAATCTGGAATTCATCTGACTCTCAACTCCACGCAGGTTTTCATTACACCACTGTTGAATGTCCAAGTAACCCAATGCTGGTTTTCAGCGGCCTGTTCATATTCGCAGCCCTGCTGTTTACTTGGCTATCGATTCAAGCCTGGTCAGCTCTTCATTTTCCTGTCCACACAACACAGGCTTCAGAAATCATTGGAATCTCCTCTACAGAATGTTCCATTCATTCACTGCGAATGTGGAATTCAACTGACTCTCCACTCCATGCAGGTTTTCCTTACACCACTGATGAATGTCCAAGTAACCCAATGCTGGTTTTCAGCTGCATGTTCACACTCGCAGCCATGCTATACAATTGGCTTTCCACTAAATCCTGATTAGTTCTTGATTTTCCTTCCACACGACCCAGCCTTCAGAAATCGTTGGAATCTCCACTAGAGAATGTTCCATTCATTCACTGCGAATCTGGAATTCCTCTGAACCTCCACTCCCGGCAGGTTTTCGTTACACCACTGTTGAATGTCCAAGTAACCCAATGTTTTAAGTGTTTTCTTCACAAGCGCAGTGGTGCTGTTCAATTGGCTATCCACTCAACCCTGGCCAGCTCTACATTTTCCTGTCCACACCACAGAGACTGGAGAAATCATTGTTATCTCCACTACAGAATGTTCCATTCATTCACAGCGAATCTGGAATTCATCTGAATCTCCACTCCCGGCAGGTTTTCGTGACACCACTGGTAAATATCCAAGTAAGCCAATGCTGGTTTTAAGTGGCCTGCTCATACTCTCAGCCGTGCTGTTCAATTTGCTATCCACTCAACCCTCTTCAGCTCCATTTTCCTGTCCACATAACCCAAACTTCAGAAACAATTGGTATCTCCTCCACAGAATGTTCCATTCATTGACGGCAAATCTGAAATTCATCTAATTCTCAACTCCCGTCAGGTTTTCGTTACACCACTTGTGAATGTCCAATTAAGCCAAAGCTGGTTTTCAGTGGCCTGTTCTTACTACGAGACGTGCTGTTCATTTGGCTATCCATTCCACCCTGTTCAGCTCTACATTTTCGTGTCCACAAAACCCAGCCTTCAGAAATCATTGGAATCACCACTAGAGAATGTTCCATTCATTCACTGCGAATCTGGAATTCATCTGAATCTCCACTCCCGGCAGGTTTTCATTGCACCACTGCTGAATGTTCAAGTAACGCAATGATGGTTTTCAGCGGTCTATTCACACTCGAACCCGTGCTGTTCACGGTCTAGCGACTCAACACTGGTGAGTTCTTCTTTTTCCAGTTCAGACAATACAAACCTCAGAAACCATTGCAATCTACACTACAGAATGTTTCATTCATTCAGGCGAATCTTGAATTCATCTTGTTCTCCACTCCCAGCAGGTTTTCGTTTCACCACTGGTGAATGTCCAAGCAACCCAAGGCTGGTTTCAGCTGCGTGTTAACACTCGCAGCCGTGCTGTTCAATTGGCTATCCAGTGAACGCTGGTTAGCTCTTGATTTTCCTTCCACACACCGAGCCTTCAGAAATCATTCTTATCTCCACTTCAGAATGTTCCATTCGTTCCCTGCGAATCTGGAATTCCTCTGACTCTCCACACCAGGCAGATTTTCCTAACAACACTGGTGAATGACCAGGTAATCCAATGCTGGTTTTCAGCGGCTGTTCACACTCACAGCCTTGCTGTTCAATTGGCAATCCAGTCAAACCTAGTCAGCTCTTCATTTTCCTGTCCACACAACCCAGCGTTCAGAAATCATTGGAATCTCTACTACAGAAATTTCCATTCATTCACTGTGAATCTGGAAATACTCTGAATCTGCATTCCAGGAAGGCTTTCGTTACACCACTGATGAATGTCCAAGTAATGCAATGCTGCTTCTTAGTGGTCTGTTCACACTCGAAACCGTGCTGTTCATTGGCTATCCACTCAATATCGGTCAGCTCTTCAATATCCTGTCCAGACTATCCAGATTCCTAAATGTTGGCAATCACCACTACAGAATGTTCCATTCAATCACGCGAATCTGGAATTCATCAGAGTCTCCACTCCTGGAAGGTTTTCGTGACACCACTGGTAAATGTCCAAGGAAGACAATGCTGGTTTTAAGCCGCCTGCTAACACACTCAGCCGTGCTGTTCAATTTGCTATCCACCCAACCCTATTCAGCTCTACATTTTCCTGTCCTCATAACCCAACCTTCAGAAATAATTGGTATCTCCTCCACAGAATGTTCCGTTCATTCACTGCGAATCTTAAATTCATCTGACTCTCAACTCCCGGCGGGTTATCGTTACACCACTTGTGAATGTCCAAGTAAGCCAATGCTGGTTTACAGTGGCCTGTTCATACTAAGAGACGTGCTGTTCATTTGGCTATCCACTCCACCCTGTTCAGCTCTACATTTTCGTGTCCACAAAACCCAGCCTTCAGAAATCATTGGAATCACCACTAGAGAATGTTCCATTCATTCACTGCGAATCTGGAATTCCTCTGAACCTCCACTCCTGGCAGGTTTTCGTTACGCCACTGGTGAATGTCCAAGTAACTCAATACTGGTTTTCAGAGGCATGTTCAACTCGCAGAAGTGCTGTTCAATGGGCTATCCACTCAATATTGGTCAGCTCTTCATTTTCCTCTCCACACAAACCAGCCTTCAGAAATCATTGGGCTCTCCACTACAGACTGTTCCATTCATTCACTGCGATTCTGCAATTCATCTGACTCTCCGCTCCAGGCAGGTTTTCATTACAGCACTGGTGAATGACCAAGTAATCCAATGCTGGTTTTCAGCCGCCTTTTCACACTCGCAGTGTGCTGTTCAATTGTCTATCCACTCAAACCTGGTCAGCCTTTCATTTACTTTTCCACAATATCAGACTTCAGAAATCATTGGAATCGCCAGTACAGAATGTTCCATTCATTCACTGCCAATCTGGAATTCATCTGAATCTGCACTCCAGGTAGGCTTTCATTACACCACTTATGAATGTCCAAGTAACACAATGCTGGTTTTCAGCGGTCTGTTCACACTCTAAGCCCTGCTTTTTACTGGGTATCCACACAACTGTGGTCAGCTCTTCATTTTCATGTCCAAACAATCCAGACTTGAGAAATCATTGCAATCTCCAGTACAGAATGTTCCATTCATTCACTGCGAATCTGGAATTCAACTGAATCTCCACTACCTGCAGATTTATCTTACACCACTTGTGAATGTCCAAGTAAAACAATGCTGGTTTTCAGAGGCCTGTTCATGTTCGCAGTCGTGCTGTTCAATTGGCTATCCACTCAACCTGTTTTGCTCCTCATTTTCCTGTGCACACAACCCAGCCTTCAGAAATCATTGTAATCTCCACTACAGGATGTTCCATTCATTCACTGGGAATCTGGAATTCATCTGAATCTGCACTCCACGCAGGCTTTCGTTACACCACTGCTGAAAGTCGAAGTAATGCAATACTGGTTTTCAGTGGTCTGTTCACATTCGAAGCCGAGGCTTTTTACAGGCTATCCACTCAACACTGGTCAGCTCTTCATTTTCGTGTCCCCACAATCCAGATTTCAGAAATCATTGCAATCTCCACTACAGAATGTTCCATTCATTCACTGCGAGTCTGGAGTTTATCTGATTCTCCACTCCCGCCTGGTTAACAGTACACCACTTGTGAATGTCCAAGTAAGCCAATGCTGGTTTTCAGAGGCCTGTTCATACTCGCAGCCGTGCTGTTTAATTGACAATTCACTCCACCCTGTTCAGCTCTTCATTGTCCCACCACACTACCAGCCTTCAGAAATCTTTGTTATCTCCACTACAGAATGTTCCATTCATTCACTGCGAATCTGGAATTCATCTGACTCTCAACTCCACGCAGGTTTTCATTACACCACTGTTGAATGTCCAAGTAACCCAATGCTGGTTTTCAGCGGCCTGTTCATATTCGCAGCCCTGCTGTTTACTTGGCTATCGATTCAAGCCTGGTCAGCTCTTCATTTTCCTGTCCACACAACACAGGCTTCAGAAATCATTGGAATCTCCTCTACAGAATGTTCCATTCATTCACTGCGAATGTGGAATTCAACTGACTCTCCACTCCATGCAGGTTTTCCTTACACCACTGATGAATGTCCAAGTAACCCAATGCTGGTTTTCAGCTGCATGTTCACACTCGCAGCCATGCTATACAATTGGCTTTCCACTAAATCCTGATTAGTTCTTGATTTTCCTTCCACACGACCCAGCCTTCAGAAATCGTTGGAATCTCCACTAGAGAATGTTCCATTCATTCACTGCGAATCTGGAATTCCTCTGAACCTCCACTCCCGGCAGGTTTTCGTTACACCACTGTTGAATGTCCAAGTAACCCAATGTTTTAAGTGTTTTCTTCACAAGCGCAGTGGTGCTGTTCAATTGGCTATCCACTCAACCCTGGCCAGCTCTACATTTTCCTGTCCACACCACAGAGACTGGAGAAATCATTGTTATCTCCACTACAGAATGTTCCATTCATTCACAGCGAATCTGGAATTCATCTGAATCTCCACTCCCGGCAGGTTTTCGTGACACCACTGGTAAATATCCAAGTAAGCCAATGCTGGTTTTAAGTGGCCTGCTCATACTCTCAGCCGTGCTGTTCAATTTGCTATCCACTCAACCCTCTTCAGCTCCATTTTCCTGTCCACATAACCCAAACTTCAGAAACAATTGGTATCTCCTCCACAGAATGTTCCATTCATTGACGGCAAATCTGAAATTCATCTAATTCTCAACTCCCGTCAGGTTTTCGTTACACCACTTGTGAATGTCCAATTAAGCCAAAGCTGGTTTTCAGTGGCCTGTTCTTACTACGAGACGTGCTGTTCATTTGGCTATCCATTCCACCCTGTTCAGCTCTACATTTTCGTGTCCACAAAACCCAGCCTTCAGAAATCATTGGAATCACCACTAGAGAATGTTCCATTCATTCACTGCGAATCTGGAATTCATCTGAATCTCCACTCCCGGCAGGTTTTCATTGCACCACTGCTGAATGTTCAAGTAACGCAATGATGGTTTTCAGCGGTCTATTCACACTCGAACCCGTGCTGTTCACGGTCTAGCGACTCAACACTGGTGAGTTCTTCTTTTTCCAGTTCAGACAATACAAACCTCAGAAACCATTGCAATCTACACTACAGAATGTTTCATTCATTCAGGCGAATCTTGAATTCATCTTGTTCTCCACTCCCAGCAGGTTTTCGTTTCACCACTGGTGAATGTCCAAGCAACCCAAGGCTGGTTTCAGCTGCGTGTTAACACTCGCAGCCGTGCTGTTCAATTGGCTATCCAGTGAACGCTGGTTAGCTCTTGATTTTCCTTCCACACACCGAGCCTTCAGAAATCATTCTTATCTCCACTTCAGAATGTTCCATTCGTTCCCTGCGAATCTGGAATTCCTCTGACTCTCCACACCAGGCAGATTTTCCTAACAACACTGGTGAATGACCAGGTAATCCAATGCTGGTTTTCAGCGGCTGTTCACACTCACAGCCTTGCTGTTCAATTGGCAATCCAGTCAAACCTAGTCAGCTCTTCATTTTCCTGTCCACACAACCCAGCGTTCAGAAATCATTGGAATCTCTACTACAGAAATTTCCATTCATTCACTGTGAATCTGGAAATACTCTGAATCTGCATTCCAGGAAGGCTTTCGTTACACCACTGATGAATGTCCAAGTAATGCAATGCTGCTTCTTAGTGGTCTGTTCACACTCGAAACCGTGCTGTTCATTGGCTATCCACTCAATATCGGTCAGCTCTTCAATATCCTGTCCAGACTATCCAGATTCCTAAATGTTGGCAATCACCACTACAGAATGTTCCATTCAATCACGCGAATCTGGAATTCATCAGAGTCTCCACTCCTGGAAGGTTTTCGTGACACCACTGGTAAATGTCCAAGGAAGACAATGCTGGTTTTAAGCCGCCTGCTAACACACTCAGCCGTGCTGTTCAATTTGCTATCCACCCAACCCTATTCAGCTCTACATTTTCCTGTCCTCATAACCCAACCTTCAGAAATAATTGGTATCTCCTCCACAGAATGTTCCGTTCATTCACTGCGAATCTTAAATTCATCTGACTCTCAACTCCCGGCGGGTTATCGTTACACCACTTGTGAATGTCCAAGTAAGCCAATGCTGGTTTTCAGTGGCCTGTTCATACTAAGAGACGTGCTGTTCATTTGGCTATCCACTCCACCCTGTTCAGCTCTACATTTTCGTGTCCACAAAACCCAGCCTTCAGAAATCATTGGAATCACCACTAGAGAATGTTCCATTCATTCACTGCGAATCTGGAATTCCTCTGAACCTCCACTCCTGGCAGGTTTTCGTTACGCCACTGGTGAATGTCCAAGTAACTCAATACTGGTTTTCAGAGGCATGTTCAACTCGCAGAAGTGCTGTTCAATGGGCTATCCACTCAATATTGGTCAGCTCTTCATTTTCCTCTCCACACAAACCAGCCTTCAGAAATCATTGGGCTCTCCACTACAGACTGTTCCATTCATTCACTGCGATTCTGCAATTCATCTGACTCTCCGCTCCAGGCAGGTTTTCATTACAGCACTGGTGAATGACCAAGTAATCCAATGCTGGTTTTCAGCCGCCTTTTCACACTCGCAGTGTGCTGTTCAATTGTCTATCCACTCAAACCTGGTCAGCCTTTCATTTTCTTTTCCACAATATCAGACTTCAGATATCATTGGAATCGCCAGTACAGAATGTTCCATTCATTCACTGCCAATCTGGAATTCATCTGAATCTGCACTCCAGGTAGGCTTTCATTACACCACTTATGAATGTCCAAGTAACACAATGCTGGTTTTCAGCGGTCTGTTCACACTCTAAGCCCTGCTTTTTACTGGGTATCCACACAACTGTGGTCAGCTCTTCATTTTCATGTCCAAACAATCCAGACTTGAGAAATCATTGCAATCTCCAGTACAGAATGTTCCATTCATTCACTGCGAATCTGGAATTCAACTGAATCTCCACTACCTGCAGATTTATCTTACACCACTTGTGAATGTCCAAGTAAAACAATGCTGGTTTTCAGAGGCCTGTTCATGTTCGCAGTCGTGCTGTTCAATTGACTATCCACTCAACCTCTTTTGCTCCTCATTTTCCTGTGCACACAACCCAGCCTTCAGAAATCATTGTAATCTCCACTACAGGATGTTCCATTCATTCACTGGGAATCTGGAATTCATCTGAATCTGCACTCCACGCAGGCTTTCGTTACACCACTGCTGAAAGTCGAAGTAATGCAATACTGGTTTTCAGTGGTCTGTTCACATTCGAAGCCGAGGCTTTTTACAGGCTATCCACTCAACACTGGTCAGCTCTTCATTTTCGTGTCCCCACAATCCAGATTTCAGAAATCATTGCAATCTCCACTACAGAATGTTCCATTCATTCACTGCGAGTCTGGAGTTTATCTGATTCTCCACTCCCGCCTGGTTAACAGTACACCACTTGTGAATGTCCAAGTAAGCCAATGCTGGTTTTCAGAGGCCTGTTCATACTCGCAGCCGTGCTGTTTAATTGACAATTCACTCCACCCTGTTCAGCTCTTCATTGTCCCACCACACTACCAGCCTTCAGAAATCTTTGTTATCTCCACTACAGAATGTTCCATTCATTCACTGCGAATCTGGAATTCATCTGACTCTCAACTCCACGCAGGTTTTCATTACACCACTGTTGAATGTCCAAGTAACCCAATGCTGGTTTTCAGCGGCCTGTTCATATTCGCAGCCCTGCTGTTTACTTGGCTATCGATTCAAGCCTGGTCAGCTCTTCATTTTCCTGTCCACACAACACAGGCTTCAGAAATCATTGGAATCTCCTCTACAGAATGTTCCATTCATTCACTGCGAATGTGGAATTCAACTGACTCTCCACTCCATGCAGGTTTTCCTTACACCACTGATGAATGTCCAAGTAACCCAATGCTGGTTTTCAGCTGCATGTTCACACTCGCAGCCATGCTATACAATTGGCTTTCCACTAAATCCTGATTAGTTCTTGATTTTCCTTCCACACGACCCAGCCTTCAGAAATCGTTGGAATCTCCACTAGAGAATGTTCCATTCATTCACTGCGAATCTGGAATTCCTCTGAACCTCCACTCCCGGCAGGTTTTCGTTACACCACTGTTGAATGTCCAAGTAACCCAATGTTTTAAGTGTTTTCTTCACAAGCGCAGTGGTGCTGTTCAATTGGCTATCCACTCAACCCTGGCCAGCTCTACATTTTCCTGTCCACACCACAGAGACTGGAGAAATCATTGTTATCTCCACTACAGAATGTTCCATTCATTCACAGCGAATCTGGAATTCATCTGAATCTCCACTCCCGGCAGGTTTTCGTGACACCACTGGTAAATATCCAAGTAAGCCAATGCTGGTTTTAAGTGGCCTGCTCATACTCTCAGCCGTGCTGTTCAATTTGCTATCCACTCAACCCTCTTCAGCTCCATTTTCCTGTCCACATAACCCACACTTCAGAAACAATTGGTATCTCCTCCACAGAATGTTCCATTCATTGACGGCAAATCTGAAATTCATCTAATTCTCAACTCCCGTCAGGTTTTCGTTACACCACTTGTGAATGTCCAATTAAGCCAAAGCTGGTTTTCAGTGGCCTGTTCTTACTACGAGACGTGCTGTTCATTTGGCTATCCATTCCACCCTGTTCAGCTCTACATTTTCGTGTCCACAAAACCCAGCCTTCAGAAATCATTGGAATCACCACTAGAGAATGTTCCATTCATTCACTGCGAATCTGGAATTCATCTGAATCTCCACTCCCGGCAGGTTTTCATTGCACCACTGCTGAATGTTCAAGTAACGCAATGATGGTTTTCAGCGGTCTATTCACACTCGAACCCGTGCTGTTCACGGTCTAGCGACTCAACACTGGTGAGTTCTTCTTTTTCCAGTTCAGACAATACAAACCTCAGAAACCATTGCAATCTACACTACAGAATGTTTCATTCATTCAGGCGAATCTTGAATTCATCTTGTTCTCCACTCCCAGCAGGTTTTCGTTTCACCACTGGTGAATGTCCAAGCAACCCAAGGCTGGTTTCAGCTGCGTGTTAACACTCGCAGCCGTGCTGTTCAATTGGCTATCCAGTGAACGCTGGTTAGCTCTTGATTTTCCTTCCACACACCGAGCCTTCAGAAATCATTCTTATCTCCACTTCAGAATGTTCCATTCGTTCCCTGCGAATCTGGAATTCCTCTGACTCTCCACACCAGGCAGATTTTCCTAACAACACTGGTGAATGACCAGGTAATCCAATGCTGGTTTTCAGCGGCTGTTCACACTCACAGCCTTGCTGTTCAATTGGCAATCCAGTCAAACCTAGTCAGCTCTTCATTTTCCTGTCCACACAACCCAGCGTTCAGAAATCATTGGAATCTCTACTACAGAAATTTCCATTCATTCACTGTGAATCTGGAAATACTCTGAATCTGCATTCCAGGAAGGCTTTCGTTACACCACTGATGAATGTCCAAGTAATGCAATGCTGCTTCTTAGTGGTCTGTTCACACTCGAAACCGTGCTGTTCATTGGCTATCCACTCAATATCGGTCAGCTCTTCAATATCCTGTCCAGACTATCCAGATTCCTAAATGTTGGCAATCACCACTACAGAATGTTCCATTCAATCACGCGAATCTGGAATTCATCAGAGTCTCCACTCCTGGAAGGTTTTCGTGACACCACTGGTAAATGTCCAAGGAAGACAATGCTGGTTTTAAGCCGCCTGCTAACACACTCAGCCGTGCTGTTCAATTTGCTATCCACCCAACCCTATTCAGCTCTACATTTTCCTGTCCTCATAACCCAACCTTCAGAAATAATTGGTATCTCCTCCACAGAATGTTCCGTTCATTCACTGCGAATCTTAAATTCATCTGACTCTCAACTCCCGGCGGGTTATCGTTACACCACTTGTGAATGTCCAAGTAAGCCAATGCTGGTTTTCAGTGGCCTGTTCATACTAAGAGACGTGCTGTTCATTTGGCTATCCACTCCACCCTGTTCAGCTCTACATTTTCGTGTCCACAAAACCCAGCCTTCAGAAATCATTGGAATCACCACTAGAGAATGTTCCATTCATTCACTGCGAATCTGGAATTCCTCTGAACCTCCACTCCTGGCAGGTTTTCGTTACGCCACTGGTGAATGTCCAAGTAACTCAATACTGGTTTTCAGAGGCATGTTCAACTCGCAGAAGTGCTGTTCAATGGGCTATCCACTCAATATTGGTCAGCTCTTCATTTTCCTCTCCACACAAACCAGCCTTCAGAAATCATTGGGCTCTCCACTACAGACTGTTCCATTCATTCACTGCGATTCTGCAATTCATCTGACTCTCCGCTCCAGGCAGGTTTTCATTACAGCACTGGTGAATGACCAAGTAATCCAATGCTGGTTTTCAGCCGCCTTTTCACACTCGCAGTGTGCTGTTCAATTGTCTATCCACTCAAACCTGGTCAGCCTTTCATTTTCTTTTCCACAATATCAGACTTCAGATATCATTGGAATCGCCAGTACAGAATGTTCCATTCATTCACTGCCAATCTGGAATTCATCTGAATCTGCACTCCAGGTAGGCTTTCATTACACCACTTATGAATGTCCAAGTAACACAATGCTGGTTTTCAGCGGTCTGTTCACACTCTAAGCCCTGCTTTTTACTGGGTATCCACACAACTGTGGTCAGCTCTTCATTTTCATGTCCAAACAATCCAGACTTGAGAAATCATTGCAATCTCCAGTACAGAATGTTCCATTCATTCACTGCGAATCTGGAATTCAACTGAATCTCCACTACCTGCAGATTTATCTTACACCACTTGTGAATGTCCAAGTAAAACAATGCTGGTTTTCAGAGGCCTGTTCATGTTCGCAGTCGTGCTGTTCAATTGACTATCCACTCAACCTCTTTTGCTCCTCATTTTCCTGTGCACACAACCCAGCCTTCAGAAATCATTGTAATCTCCACTACAGGATGTTCCATTCATTCACTGGGAATCTGGAATTCATCTGAATCTGCACTCCACGCAGGCTTTCGTTACACCACTGCTGAAAGTCGAAGTAATGCAATACTGGTTTTCAGTGGTCTGTTCACATTCGAAGCCGAGGCTTTTTACAGGCTATCCACTCAACACTGGTCAGCTCTTCATTTTCGTGTCCCCACAATCCAGATTTCAGAAATCATTGCAATCTCCACTACAGAATGTTCCATTCATTCACTGCGAGTCTGGAGTTTATCTGATTCTCCACTCCCGCCTGGTTAACAGTACACCACTTGTGAATGTCCAAGTAAGCCAATGCTGGTTTTCAGAGGCCTGTTCATACTCGCAGCCGTGCTGTTTAATTGACAATTCACTCCACCCTGTTCAGCTCTTCATTGTCCCACCACACTACCAGCCTTCAGAAATCTTTGTTATCTCCACTACAGAATGTTCCATTCATTCACTGCGAATCTGGAATTCATCTGACTCTCAACTCCACGCAGGTTTTCATTACACCACTGTTGAATGTCCAAGTAACCCAATGCTGGTTTTCAGCGGCCTGTTCATATTCGCAGCCCTGCTGTTTACTTGGCTATCGATTCAAGCCTGGTCAGCTCTTCATTTTCCTGTCCACACAACACAGGCTTCAGAAATCATTGGAATCTCCTCTACAGAATGTTCCATTCATTCACTGCGAATGTGGAATTCAACTGACTCTCCACTCCATGCAGGTTTTCCTTACACCACTGATGAATGTCCAAGTAACCCAATGCTGGTTTTCAGCTGCATGTTCACACTCGCAGCCATGCTATACAATTGGCTTTCCACTAAATCCTGATTAGTTCTTGATTTTCCTTCCACACGACCCAGCCTTCAGAAATCGTTGGAATCTCCACTAGAGAATGTTCCATTCATTCACTGCGAATCTGGAATTCCTCTGAACCTCCACTCCCGGCAGGTTTTCGTTACACCACTGTTGAATGTCCAAGTAACCCAATGTTTTAAGTGTTTTCTTCACAAGCGCAGTGGTGCTGTTCAATTGGCTATCCACTCAACCCTGGCCAGCTCTACATTTTCCTGTCCACACCACAGAGACTGGAGAAATCATTGTTATCTCCACTACAGAATGTTCCATTCATTCACAGCGAATCTGGAATTCATCTGAATCTCCACTCCCGGCAGGTTTTCGTGACACCACTGGTAAATATCCAAGTAAGCCAATGCTGGTTTTAAGTGGCCTGCTCATACTCTCAGCCGTGCTGTTCAATTTGCTATCCACTCAACCCTCTTCAGCTCCATTTTCCTGTCCACATAACCCACACTTCAGAAACAATTGGTATCTCCTCCACAGAATGTTCCATTCATTGACGGCAAATCTGAAATTCATCTAATTCTCAACTCCCGTCAGGTTTTCGTTACACCACTTGTGAATGTCCAATTAAGCCAAAGCTGGTTTTCAGTGGCCTGTTCTTACTACGAGACGTGCTGTTCATTTGGCTATCCATTCCACCCTGTTCAGCTCTACATTTTCGTGTCCACAAAACCCAGCCTTCAGAAATCATTGGAATCACCACTAGAGAATGTTCCATTCATTCACTGCGAATCTGGAATTCATCTGAATCTCCACTCCCGGCAGGTTTTCATTGCACCACTGCTGAATGTTCAAGTAACGCAATGATGGTTTTCAGCGGTCTATTCACACTCGAACCCGTGCTGTTCACGGTCTAGCGACTCAACACTGGTGAGTTCTTCTTTTTCCAGTTCAGACAATACAAACCTCAGAAACCATTGCAATCTACACTACAGAATGTTTCATTCATTCAGGCGAATCTTGAATTCATCTTGTTCTCCACTCCCAGCAGGTTTTCGTTTCACCACTGGTGAATGTCCAAGCAACCCAAGGCTGGTTTCAGCTGCGTGTTAACACTCGCAGCCGTGCTGTTCAATTGGCTATCCAGTGAACGCTGGTTAGCTCTTGATTTTCCTTCCACACACCGAGCCTTCAGAAATCATTCTTATCTCCACTTCAGAATGTTCCATTCGTTCCCTGCGAATCTGGAATTCCTCTGACTCTCCACACCAGGCAGATTTTCCTAACAACACTGGTGAATGACCAGGTAATCCAATGCTGGTTTTCAGCGGCTGTTCACACTCACAGCCTTGCTGTTCAATTGGCAATCCAGTCAAACCTAGTCAGCTCTTCATTTTCCTGTCCACACAACCCAGCGTTCAGAAATCATTGGAATCTCTACTACAGAAATTTCCATTCATTCACTGTGAATCTGGAAATACTCTGAATCTGCATTCCAGGAAGGCTTTCGTTACACCACTGATGAATGTCCAAGTAATGCAATGCTGCTTCTTAGTGGTCTGTTCACACTCGAAACCGTGCTGTTCATTGGCTATCCACTCAATATCGGTCAGCTCTTCAATATCCTGTCCAGACTATCCAGATTCCTAAATGTTGGCAATCACCACTACAGAATGTTCCATTCAATCACGCGAATCTGGAATTCATCAGAGTCTCCACTCCTGGAAGGTTTTCGTGACACCACTGGTAAATGTCCAAGGAAGACAATGCTGGTTTTAAGCCGCCTGCTAACACACTCAGCCGTGCTGTTCAATTTGCTATCCACCCAACCCTATTCAGCTCTACATTTTCCTGTCCTCATAACCCAACCTTCAGAAATAATTGGTATCTCCTCCACAGAATGTTCCGTTCATTCACTGCGAATCTTAAATTCATCTGACTCTCAACTCCCGGCGGGTTATCGTTACACCACTTGTGAATGTCCAAGTAAGCCAATGCTGGTTTTCAGTGGCCTGTTCATACTAAGAGACGTGCTGTTCATTTGGCTATCCACTCCACCCTGTTCAGCTCTACATTTTCGTGTCCACAAAACCCAGCCTTCAGAAATCATTGGAATCACCACTAGAGAATGTTCCATTCATTCACTGCGAATCTGGAATTCCTGTGAACCTCCACTCCTGGCAGGTTTTCGTTACGCCACTGGTGAATGTCCAAGTAACTCAATACTGGTTTTCAGAGGCATGTTCAACTCGCAGAAGTGCTGTTCAATGGGCTATCCACTCAATATTGGTCAGCTCTTCATTTTCCTCTCCACACAAACCAGCCTTCAGAAATCATTGGGCTCTCCACTACAGACTGTTCCATTCATTCACTGCGATTCTGCAATTCATCTGACTCTCCGCTCCAGGCAGGTTTTCATTACAGCACTGGTGAATGACCAAGTAATCCAATGCTGGTTTTCAGCCGCCTTTTCACACTCGCAGTGTGCTGTTCAATTGTCTATCCACTCAAACCTGGTCAGCCTTTCATTTTCTTTTCCACAATATCAGACTTCAGAAATCATTGGAATCGCCAGTACAGAATGTTCCATTCATTCACTGCCAATCTGGAATTCATCTGAATCTGCACTCCAGGTAGGCTTTCATTACACCACTTATGAATGTCCAAGTAACACAATGCTGGTTTTCAGCGGTCTGTTCACACTCTAAGCCCTGCTTTTTACTGGGTATCCACACAACTGTGGTCAGCTCTTCATTTTCATGTCCAAACAATCCAGACTTGAGAAATCATTGCAATCTCCAGTACAGAATGTTCCATTCATTCACTGCGAATCTGGAATTCAACTGAATCTCCACTACCTGCAGATTTATCTTACACCACTTGTGAATGTCCAAGTAAAACAATGCTGGTTTTCAGAGGCCTGTTCATGTTCGCAGTCGTGCTGTTCAATTGGCTATCCACTCAACCTGTTTTGCTCCTCATTTTCCTGTGCACACAACCCAGCCTTCAGAAATCATTGTAATCTCCACTACAGGATGTTCCATTCATTCACTGGGAATCTGGAATTCATCTGAATCTGCACTCCACGCAGGCTTTCGTTACACCACTGCTGAAAGTCGAAGTAATGCAATACTGGTTTTCAGTGGTCTGTTCACATTCGAAGCCGAGGCTTTTTACAGGCTATCCACTCAACACTGGTCAGCTCTTCATTTTCGTGTCCCCACAATCCAGATTTCAGAAATCATTGCAATCTCCACTACAGAATGTTCCATTCATTCACTGCGAGTCTGGAGTTTATCTGATTCTCCACTCCCGCCTGGTTAACAGTACACCACTTGTGAATGTCCAAGTAAGCCAATGCTGGTTTTCAGAGGCCTGTTCATACTCGCAGCCGTGCTGTTTAATTGACAATTCACTCCACCCTGTTCAGCTCTTCATTGTCCCACCACACTACCAGCCTTCAGAAATCTTTGTTATCTCCACTACAGAATGTTCCATTCATTCACTGCGAATCTGGAATTCATCTGACTCTCAACTCCACGCAGGTTTTCATTACACCACTGTTGAATGTCCAAGTAACCCAATGCTGGTTTTCAGCGGCCTGTTCATATTCGCAGCCCTGCTGTTTACTTGGCTATCGATTCAAGCCTGGTCAGCTCTTCATTTTCCTGTCCACACAACACAGGCTTCAGAAATCATTGGAATCTCCTCTACAGAATGTTCCATTCATTCACTGCGAATGTGGAATTCAACTGACTCTCCACTCCATGCAGGTTTTCCTTACACCACTGATGAATGTCCAAGTAACCCAATGCTGGTTTTCAGCTGCATGTTCACACTCGCAGCCATGCTATACAATTGGCTTTCCACTAAATCCTGATTAGTTCTTGATTTTCCTTCCACACGACCCAGCCTTCAGAAATCGTTGGAATCTCCACTAGAGAATGTTCCATTCATTCACTGCGAATCTGGAATTCCTCTGAACCTCCACTCCCGGCAGGTTTTCGTTACACCACTGTTGAATGTCCAAGTAACCCAATGTTTTAAGTGTTTTCTTCACAAGCGCAGTGGTGCTGTTCAATTGGCTATCCACTCAACCCTGGCCAGCTCTACATTTTCCTGTCCACACCACAGAGACTGGAGAAATCATTGTTATCTCCACTACAGAATGTTCCATTCATTCACAGCGAATCTGGAATTCATCTGAATCTCCACTCCCGGCAGGTTTTCGTGACACCACTGGTAAATATCCAAGTAAGCCAATGCTGGTTTTAAGTGGCCTGCTCATACTCTCAGCCGTGCTGTTCAATTTGCTATCCACTCAACCCTCTTCAGCTCCATTTTCCTGTCCACATAACCCACACTTCAGAAACAATTGGTATCTCCTCCACAGAATGTTCCATTCATTGACGGCAAATCTGAAATTCATCTAATTCTCAACTCCCGTCAGGTTTTCGTTACACCACTTGTGAATGTCCAATTAAGCCAAAGCTGGTTTTCAGTGGCCTGTTCTTACTACGAGACGTGCTGTTCATTTGGCTATCCATTCCACCCTGTTCAGCTCTACATTTTCGTGTCCACAAAACCCAGCCTTCAGAAATCATTGGAATCACCACTAGAGAATGTTCCATTCATTCACTGCGAATCTGGAATTCATCTGAATCTCCACTCCCGGCAGGTTTTCATTGCACCACTGCTGAATGTTCAAGTAACGCAATGATGGTTTTCAGCGGTCTATTCACACTCGAACCCGTGCTGTTCACGGTCTAGCGACTCAACACTGGTGAGTTCTTCTTTTTCCAGTTCAGACAATACAAACCTCAGAAACCATTGCAATCTACACTACAGAATGTTTCATTCATTCAGGCGAATCTTGAATTCATCTTGTTCTCCACTCCCAGCAGGTTTTCGTTTCACCACTGGTGAATGTCCAAGCAACCCAAGGCTGGTTTCAGCTGCGTGTTAACACTCGCAGCCGTGCTGTTCAATTGGCTATCCAGTGAACGCTGGTTAGCTCTTGATTTTCCTTCCACACACCGAGCCTTCAGAAATCATTCTTATCTCCACTTCAGAATGTTCCATTCGTTCCCTGCGAATCTGGAATTCCTCTGACTCTCCACACCAGGCAGATTTTCCTAACAACACTGGTGAATGACCAGGTAATCCAATGCTGGTTTTCAGCGGCTGTTCACACTCACAGCCTTGCTGTTCAATTGGCAATCCAGTCAAACCTAGTCAGCTCTTCATTTTCCTGTCCACACAACCCAGCGTTCAGAAATCATTGGAATCTCTACTACAGAAATTTCCATTCATTCACTGTGAATCTGGAAATACTCTGAATCTGCATTCCAGGAAGGCTTTCGTTACACCACTGATGAATGTCCAAGTAATGCAATGCTGCTTCTTAGTGGTCTGTTCACACTCGAAACCGTGCTGTTCATTGGCTATCCACTCAATATCGGTCAGCTCTTCAATATCCTGTCCAGACTATCCAGATTCCTAAATGTTGGCAATCACCACTACAGAATGTTCCATTCAATCACGCGAATCTGGAATTCATCAGAGTCTCCACTCCTGGAAGGTTTTCGTGACACCACTGGTAAATGTCCAAGGAAGACAATGCTGGTTTTAAGCCGCCTGCTAACACACTCAGCCGTGCTGTTCAATTTGCTATCCACCCAACCCTATTCAGCTCTACATTTTCCTGTCCTCATAACCCAACCTTCAGAAATAATTGGTATCTCCTCCACAGAATGTTCCGTTCATTCACTGCGAATCTTAAATTCATCTGACTCTCAACTCCCGGCGGGTTATCGTTACACCACTTGTGAATGTCCAAGTAAGCCAATGCTGGTTTTCAGTGGCCTGTTCATACTAAGAGACGTGCTGTTCATTTGGCTATCCACTCCACCCTGTTCAGCTCTACATTCTCGTGTCCACAAAACCCAGCCTTCAGAAATCATTGGAATCACCACTAGAGAATGTTCCATTCATTCACTGCGAATCTGGAATTCATCTGAACCTCCACTCCTGGCAGGTTTTCGTTACGCCACTGGTGAATGTCCAAGTAACTCAATACTGGTTTTCAGAGGCATGTTCAACTCGCAGAAGTGCTGTTCAATGGGCTATCCACTCAATATTGGTCAGCTCTTCATTTTCCTCTCCACACAAACCAGCCTTCAGAAATCATTGGGCTCTCCACTACAGACTGTTCCATTCATTCACTGCGATTCTGCAATTCATCTGACTCTCCGCTCCAGGCAGGTTTTCATTACAGCACTGGTGAATGACCAAGTAATCCAATGCTGGTTTTCAGCCGCCTTTTCACACTCGCAGTGTGCTGTTCAATTGTCTATCCACTCAAACCTGGTCAGCCTTTCATTTTCTTTTCCACAATATCAGACTTCAGAAATCATTGGAATCGCCAGTACAGAATGTTCCATTCATTCACTGCCAATCTGGAATTCATCTGAATCTGCACTCCAGGTAGGCTTTCATTACACCACTTATGAATGTCCAAGTAACACAATGCTGGTTTTCAGCGGTCTGTTCACACTCTAAGCCCTGCTTTTTACTGGGTATCCACACAACTGTGGTCAGCTCTTCATTTTCATGTCCAAACAATCCAGACTTGAGAAATCATTGCAATCTCCAGTACAGAATGTTCCATTCATTCACTGCGAATCTGGAATTCAACTGAATCTCCACTACCTGCAGATTTATCTTACACCACTTGTGAATGTCCAAGTAAAACAATGCTGGTTTTCAGAGGCCTGTTCATGTTCGCAGTCGTGCTGTTCAATTGGCTATCCACTCAACCTGTTTTGCTCCTCATTTTCCTGTGCACACAACCCAGCCTTCAGAAATCATTGTAATCTCCACTACAGGATGTTCCATTCATTCACTGGGAATCTGGAATTCATCTGAATCTGCACTCCACGCAGGCTTTCGTTACACCACTGCTGAAAGTCGAAGTAATGCAATACTGGTTTTCAGTGGTCTGTTCACATTCGAAGCCGAGGCTTTTTACAGGCTATCCACTCAACACTGGTCAGCTCTTCATTTTCGTGTCCCCACAATCCAGATTTCAGAAATCATTGCAATCTCCACTACAGAATGTTCCATTCATTCACTGCGAGTCTGGAGTTTATCTGATTCTCCACTCCCGCCTGGTTAACAGTACACCACTTGTGAATGTCCAAGTAAGCCAATGCTGGTTTTCAGAGGCCTGTTCATACTCGCAGCCGTGCTGTTTAATTGACAATTCACTCCACCCTGTTCAGCTCTTCATTGTCCCACCACACTACCAGCCTTCAGAAATCTTTGTTATCTCCACTACAGAATGTTCCATTCATTCACTGCGAATCTGGAATTCATCTGACTCTCAACTCCACGCAGGTTTTCATTACACCACTGTTGAATGTCCAAGTAACCCAATGCTGGTTTTCAGCGGCCTGTTCATATTCGCAGCCCTGCTGTTTACTTGGCTATCGATTCAAGCCTGGTCAGCTCTTCATTTTCCTGTCCACACAACACAGGCTTCAGAAATCATTGGAATCTCCTCTACAGAATGTTCCATTCATTCACTGCGAATGTGGAATTCAACTGACTCTCCACTCCATGCAGGTTTTCCTTACACCACTGATGAATGTCCAAGTAACCCAATGCTGGTTTTCAGCTGCATGTTCACACTCGCAGCCATGCTATACAATTGGCTTTCCACTAAATCCTGATTAGTTCTTGATTTTCCTTCCACACGACCCAGCCTTCAGAAATCGTTGGAATCTCCACTAGAGAATGTTCCATTCATTCACTGCGAATCTGGAATTCCTCTGAACCCCCACTCCCGGCAGGTTTTCGTTACACCACTGTTGAATGTCCAAGTAACCCAATGTTTTAAGTGTTTTCTTCACAAGCGCAGTGGTGCTGTTCAATTGGCTATCCACTCAACCCTGGCCAGCTCTACATTTTCCTGTCCACACCACAGAGACTGGAGAAATCATTGTTATCTCCACTACAGAATGTTCCATTCATTCACAGCGAATCTGGAATTCATCTGAATCTCCACTCCCGGCAGGTTTTCGTGACACCACTGGTAAATATCCAAGTAAGCCAATGCTGGTTTTAAGTGGCCTGCTCATACTCTCAGCCGTGCTGTTCAATTTGCTATCCACTCAACCCTCTTCAGCTCCATTTTCCTGTCCACATAACCCAAACTTCAGAAACAATTGGTATCTCCTCCACAGAATGTTCCATTCATTGACGGCAAATCTGAAATTCATCTAATTCTCAACTCCCGTCAGGTTTTCGTTACACCACTTGTGAATGTCCAATTAAGCCAAAGCTGGTTTTCAGTGGCCTGTTCTTACTACGAGACGTGCTGTTCATTTGGCTATCCATTCCACCCTGTTCAGCTCTACATTTTCGTGTCCACAAAACCCAGCCTTCAGAAATCATTGGAATCACCACTAGAGAATGTTCCATTCATTCACTGCGAATCTGGAATTCATCTGAATCTCCACTCCCGGCAGGTTTTCATTGCACCACTGCTGAATGTTCAAGTAACGCAATGATGGTTTTCAGCGGTCTATTCACACTCGAACCCGTGCTGTTCACGGTCTAGCGACTCAACACTGGTGAGTTCTTCTTTTTCCAGTTCAGACAATACAAACCTCAGAAACCATTGCAATCTACACTACAGAATGTTTCATTCATTCAGGCGAATCTTGAATTCATCTTGTTCTCCACTCCCAGCAGGTTTTCGTTTCACCACTGGTGAATGTCCAAGCAACCCAAGGCTGGTTTCAGCTGCGTGTTAACACTCGCAGCCGTGCTGTTCAATTGGCTATCCAGTGAACGCTGGTTAGCTCTTGATTTTCCTTCCACACACCGAGCCTTCAGAAATCATTCTTATCTCCACTTCAGAATGTTCCATTCGTTCCCTGCGAATCTGGAATTCCTCTGACTCTCCACACCAGGCAGATTTTCCTAACAACACTGGTGAATGACCAGGTAATCCAATGCTGGTTTTCAGCGGCTGTTCACACTCACAGCCTTGCTGTTCAATTGGCAATCCAGTCAAACCTAGTCAGCTCTTCATTTTCCTGTCCACACAACCCAGCGTTCAGAAATCATTGGAATCTCTACTACAGAAATTTCCATTCATTCACTGTGAATCTGGAAATACTCTGAATCTGCATTCCAGGAAGGCTTTCGTTACACCACTGATGAATGTCCAAGTAATGCAATGCTGCTTCTTAGTGGTCTGTTCACACTCGAAACCGTGCTGTTCATTGGCTATCCACTCAATATCGGTCAGCTCTTCAATATCCTGTCCAGACTATCCAGATTCCTAAATGTTGGCAATCACCACTACAGAATGTTCCATTCAATCACGCGAATCTGGAATTCATCAGAGTCTCCACTCCTGGAAGGTTTTCGTGACACCACTGGTAAATGTCCAAGGAAGACAATGCTGGTTTTAAGCCGCCTGCTAACACACTCAGCCGTGCTGTTCAATTTGCTATCCACCCAACCCTATTCAGCTCTACATTTTCCTGTCCTCATAACCCAACCTTCAGAAATAATTGGTATCTCCTCCACAGAATGTTCCGTTCATTCACTGCGAATCTTAAATTCATCTGACTCTCAACTCCCGGCGGGTTATCGTTACACCACTTGTGAATGTCCAAGTAAGCCAATGCTGGTTTTCAGTGGCCTGTTCATACTAAGAGACGTGCTGTTCATTTGGCTATCCACTCCACCCTGTTCAGCTCTACATTCTCGTGTCCACAAAACCCAGCCTTCAGAAATCATTGGAATCACCACTAGAGAATGTTCCATTCATTCACTGCGAATCTGGAATTCATCTGAACCTCCACTCCTGGCAGGTTTTCGTTACGCCACTGGTGAATGTCCAAGTAACTCAATACTGGTTTTCAGAGGCATGTTCAACTCGCAGAAGTGCTGTTCAATGGGCTATCCACTCAATATTGGTCAGCTCTTCATTTTCCTCTCCACACAAACCAGCCTTCAGAAATCATTGGGCTCTCCACTACAGACTGTTCCATTCATTCACTGCGATTCTGCAATTCATCTGACTCTCCGCTCCAGGCAGGTTTTCATTACAGCACTGGTGAATGACCAAGTAATCCAATGCTGGTTTTCAGCCGCCTTTTCACACTCGCAGTGTGCTGTTCAATTGTCTATCCACTCAAACCTGGTCAGCCTTTCATTTTCTTTTCCACAATATCAGACTTCAGAAATCATTGGAATCGCCAGTACAGAATGTTCCATTCATTCACTGCCAATCTGGAATTCATCTGAATCTGCACTCCAGGTAGGCTTTCATTACACCACTTATGAATGTCCAAGTAACACAATGCTGGTTTTCAGCGGTCTGTTCACACTCTAAGCCCTGCTTTTTACTGGGTATCCACACAACTGTGGTCAGCTCTTCATTTTCATGTCCAAACAATCCAGACTTGAGAAATCATTGCAATCTCCAGTACAGAATGTTCCATTCATTCACTGCGAATCTGGAATTCAACTGAATCTCCACTACCTGCAGATTTATCTTACACCACTTGTGAATGTCCAAGTAAAACAATGCTGGTTTTCAGAGGCCTGTTCATGTTCGCAGTCGTGCTGTTCAATTGGCTATCCACTCAACCTGTTTTGCTCCTCATTTTCCTGTGCACACAACCCAGCCTTCAGAAATCATTGTAATCTCCACTACAGGATGTTCCATTCATTCACTGGGAATCTGGAATTCATCTGAATCTGCACTCCACGCAGGCTTTCGTTACACCACTGCTGAAAGTCGAAGTAATGCAATACTGGTTTTCAGTGGTCTGTTCACATTCGAAGCCGAGGCTTTTTACAGGCTATCCACTCAACACTGGTCAGCTCTTCATTTTCGTGTCCCCACAATCCAGATTTCAGAAATCATTGCAATCTCCACTACAGAATGTTCCATTCATTCACTGCGAGTCTGGAGTTTATCTGATTCTCCACTCCCGCCTGGTTAACAGTACACCACTTGTGAATGTCCAAGTAAGCCAATGCTGGTTTTCAGAGGCCTGTTCATACTCGCAGCCGTGCTGTTTAATTGACAATTCACTCCACCCTGTTCAGCTCTTCATTGTCCCACCACACTACCAGCCTTCAGAAATCTTTGTTATCTCCACTACAGAATGTTCCATTCATTCACTGCGAATCTGGAATTCATCTGACTCTCAACTCCACGCAGGTTTTCATTACACCACTGTTGAATGTCCAAGTAACCCAATGCTGGTTTTCAGCGGCCTGTTCATATTCGCAGCCCTGCTGTTTACTTGGCTATCGATTCAAGCCTGGTCAGCTCTTCATTTTCCTGTCCACACAACACAGGCTTCAGAAATCATTGGAATCTCCTCTACAGAATGTTCCATTCATTCACTGCGAATGTGGAATTCAACTGACTCTCCACTCCATGCAGGTTTTCCTTACACCACTGATGAATGTCCAAGTAACCCAATGCTGGTTTTCAGCTGCATGTTCACACTCGCAGCCATGCTATACAATTGGCTTTCCACTAAATCCTGATTAGTTCTTGATTTTCCTTCCACACGACCCAGCCTTCAGAAATCGTTGGAATCTCCACTAGAGAATGTTCCATTCATTCACTGCGAATCTGGAATTCCTCTGAACCTCCACTCCCGGCAGGTTTTCGTTACACCACTGTTGAATGTCCAAGTAACCCAATGTTTTAAGTGTTTTCTTCACAAGCGCAGTGGTGCTGTTCAATTGGCTATCCACTCAACCCTGGCCAGCTCTACATTTTCCTGTCCACACCACAGAGACTGGAGAAATCATTGTTATCTCCACTACAGAATGTTCCATTCATTCACAGCGAATCTGGAATTCATCTGAATCTCCACTCCCGGCAGGTTTTCGTGACACCACTGGTAAATATCCAAGTAAGCCAATGCTGGTTTTAAGTGGCCTGCTCATACTCTCAGCCGTGCTGTTCAATTTGCTATCCACTCAACCCTCTTCAGCTCCATTTTCCTGTCCACATAACCCAAACTTCAGAAACAATTGGTATCTCCTCCACAGAATGTTCCATTCATTGACGGCAAATCTGAAATTCATCTAATTCTCAACTCCCGTCAGGTTTTCGTTACACCACTTGTGAATGTCCAATTAAGCCAAAGCTGGTTTTCAGTGGCCTGTTCTTACTACGAGACGTGCTGTTCATTTGGCTATCCATTCCACCCTGTTCAGCTCTACATTTTCGTGTCCACAAAACCCAGCCTTCAGAAATCATTGGAATCACCACTAGAGAATGTTCCATTCATTCACTGCGAATCTGGAATTCATCTGAATCTCCACTCCCGGCAGGTTTTCATTGCACCACTGCTGAATGTTCAAGTAACGCAATGATGGTTTTCAGCGGTCTATTCACACTCGAACCCGTGCTGTTCACGGTCTAGCGACTCAACACTGGTGAGTTCTTCTTTTTCCAGTTCAGACAATACAAACCTCAGAAACCATTGCAATCTACACTACAGAATGTTTCATTCATTCAGGCGAATCTTGAATTCATCTTGTTCTCCACTCCCAGCAGGTTTTCGTTTCACCACTGGTGAATGTCCAAGCAACCCAAGGCTGGTTTCAGCTGCGTGTTAACACTCGCAGCCGTGCTGTTCAATTGGCTATCCAGTGAACGCTGGTTAGCTCTTGATTTTCCTTCCACACACCGAGCCTTCAGAAATCATTCTTATCTCCACTTCAGAATGTTCCATTCGTTCCCTGCGAATCTGGAATTCCTCTGACTCTCCACACCAGGCAGATTTTCCTAACAACACTGGTGAATGACCAGGTAATCCAATGCTGGTTTTCAGCGGCTGTTCACACTCACAGCCTTGCTGTTCAATTGGCAATCCAGTCAAACCTAGTCAGCTCTTCATTTTCCTGTCCACACAACCCAGCGTTCAGAAATCATTGGAATCTCTACTACAGAAATTTCCATTCATTCACTGTGAATCTGGAAATACTCTGAATCTGCATTCCAGGAAGGCTTTCGTTACACCACTGATGAATGTCCAAGTAATGCAATGCTGCTTCTTAGTGGTCTGTTCACACTCGAAACCGTGCTGTTCATTGGCTATCCACTCAATATCGGTCAGCTCTTCAATATCCTGTCCAGACTATCCAGATTCCTAAATGTTGGCAATCACCACTACAGAATGTTCCATTCAATCACGCGAATCTGGAATTCATCAGAGTCTCCACTCCTGGAAGGTTTTCGTGACACCACTGGTAAATGTCCAAGGAAGACAATGCTGGTTTTAAGCCGCCTGCTAACACACTCAGCCGTGCTGTTCAATTTGCTATCCACCCAACCCTATTCAGCTCTACATTTTCCTGTCCTCATAACCCAACCTTCAGAAATAATTGGTATCTCCTCCACAGAATGTTCCGTTCATTCACTGCGAATCTTAAATTCATCTGACTCTCAACTCCCGGCGGGTTATCGTTACACCACTTGTGAATGTCCAAGTAAGCCAATGCTGGTTTTCAGTGGCCTGTTCATACTAAGAGACGTGCTGTTCATTTGGCTATCCACTCCACCCTGTTCAGCTCTACATTCTCGTGTCCACAAAACCCAGCCTTCAGAAATCATTGGAATCACCACTAGAGAATGTTCCATTCATTCACTGCGAATCTGGAATTCCTCTGAACCTCCACTCCTGGCAGGTTTTCGTTACGCCACTGGTGAATGTCCAAGTAACTCAATACTGGTTTTCAGAGGCATGTTCAACTCGCAGAAGTGCTGTTCAATGGGCTATCCACTCAATATTGGTCAGCTCTTCATTTTCCTCTCCACACAAACCAGCCTTCAGAAATCATTGGGCTCTCCACTACAGACTGTTCCATTCATTCACTGCGATTCTGCAATTCATCTGACTCTCCGCTCCAGGCAGGTTTTCATTACAGCACTGGTGAATGACCAAGTAATCCAATGCTGGTTTTCAGCCGCCTTTTCACACTCGCAGTGTGCTGTTCAATTGTCTATCCACTCAAACCTGGTCAGCCTTTCATTTTCTTTTCCACAATATCAGACTTCAGAAATCATTGGAATCGCCAGTACAGAATGTTCCATTCATTCACTGCCAATCTGGAATTCATCTGAATCTGCACTCCAGGTAGGCTTTCATTACACCACTTATGAATGTCCAAGTAACACAATGCTGGTTTTCAGCGGTCTGTTCACACTCTAAGCCCTGCTTTTTACTGGGTATCCACACAACTGTGGTCAGCTCTTCATTTTCATGTCCAAACAATCCAGACTTGAGAAATCATTGCAATCTCCAGTACAGAATGTTCCATTCATTCACTGCGAATCTGGAATTCAACTGAATCTCCACTACCTGCAGATTTATCTTACACCACTTGTGAATGTCCAAGTAAAACAATGCTGGTTTTCAGAGGCCTGTTCATGTTCGCAGTCGTGCTGTTCAATTGGCTATCCACTCAACCTGTTTTGCTCCTCATTTTCCTGTGCACACAACCCAGCCTTCAGAAATCATTGTAATCTCCACTACAGGATGTTCCATTCATTCACTGGGAATCTGGAATTCATCTGAATCTGCACTCCACGCAGGCTTTCGTTACACCACTGCTGAAAGTCGAAGTAATGCAATACTGGTTTTCAGTGGTCTGTTCACATTCGAAGCCGAGGCTTTTTACAGGCTATCCACTCAACACTGGTCAGCTCTTCATTTTCGTGTCCCCACAATCCAGATTTCAGAAATCATTGCAATCTCCACTACAGAATGTTCCATTCATTCACTGCGAGTCTGGAGTTTATCTGATTCTCCACTCCCGCCTGGTTAACAGTACACCACTTGTGAATGTCCAAGTAAGCCAATGCTGGTTTTCAGAGGCCTGTTCATACTCGCAGCCGTGCTGTTTAATTGACAATTCACTCCACCCTGTTCAGCTCTTCATTGTCCCACCACACTACCAGCCTTCAGAAATCTTTGTTATCTCCACTACAGAATGTTCCATTCATTCACTGCGAATCTGGAATTCATCTGACTCTCAACTCCACGCAGGTTTTCATTACACCACTGTTGAATGTCCAAGTAACCCAATGCTGGTTTTCAGCGGCCTGTTCATATTCGCAGCCCTGCTGTTTACTTGGCTATCGATTCAAGCCTGGTCAGCTCTTCATTTTCCTGTCCACACAACACAGGCTTCAGAAATCATTGGAATCTCCTCTACAGAATGTTCCATTCATTCACTGCGAATGTGGAATTCAACTGACTCTCCACTCCATGCAGGTTTTCCTTACACCACTGATGAATGTCCAAGTAACCCAATGCTGGTTTTCAGCTGCATGTTCACACTCGCAGCCATGCTATACAATTGGCTTTCCACTAAATCCTGATTAGTTCTTGATTTTCCTTCCACACGACCCAGCCTTCAGAAATCGTTGGAATCTCCACTAGAGAATGTTCCATTCATTCACTGCGAATCTGGAATTCCTCTGAACCCCCACTCCCGGCAGGTTTTCGTTACACCACTGTTGAATGTCCAAGTAACCCAATGTTTTAAGTGTTTTCTTCACAAGCGCAGTGGTGCTGTTCAATTGGCTATCCACTCAACCCTGGCCAGCTCTACATTTTCCTGTCCACACCACAGAGACTGGAGAAATCATTGTTATCTCCACTACAGAATGTTCCATTCATTCACAGCGAATCTGGAATTCATCTGAATCTCCACTCCCGGCAGGTTTTCGTGACACCACTGGTAAATATCCAAGTAAGCCAATGCTGGTTTTAAGTGGCCTGCTCATACTCTCAGCCGTGCTGTTCAATTTGCTATCCACTCAACCCTCTTCAGCTCCATTTTCCTGTCCACATAACCCAAACTTCAGAAACAATTGGTATCTCCTCCACAGAATGTTCCATTCATTGACGGCAAATCTGAAATTCATCTAATTCTCAACTCCCGTCAGGTTTTCGTTACACCACTTGTGAATGTCCAATTAAGCCAAAGCTGGTTTTCAGTGGCCTGTTCTTACTACGAGACGTGCTGTTCATTTGGCTATCCATTCCACCCTGTTCAGCTCTACATTTTCGTGTCCACAAAACCCAGCCTTCAGAAATCATTGGAATCACCACTAGAGAATGTTCCATTCATTCACTGCGAATCTGGAATTCATCTGAATCTCCACTCCCGGCAGGTTTTCATTGCACCACTGCTGAATGTTCAAGTAACGCAATGATGGTTTTCAGCGGTCTATTCACACTCGAACCCGTGCTGTTCACGGTCTAGCGACTCAACACTGGTGAGTTCTTCTTTTTCCAGTTCAGACAATACAAACCTCAGAAACCATTGCAATCTACACTACAGAATGTTTCATTCATTCAGGCGAATCTTGAATTCATCTTGTTCTCCACTCCCAGCAGGTTTTCGTTTCACCACTGGTGAATGTCCAAGCAACCCAAGGCTGGTTTCAGCTGCGTGTTAACACTCGCAGCCGTGCTGTTCAATTGGCTATCCAGTGAACGCTGGTTAGCTCTTGATTTTCCTTCCACACACCGAGCCTTCAGAAATCATTCTTATCTCCACTTCAGAATGTTCCATTCGTTCCCTGCGAATCTGGAATTCCTCTGACTCTCCACACCAGGCAGATTTTCCTAACAACACTGGTGAATGACCAGGTAATCCAATGCTGGTTTTCAGCGGCTGTTCACACTCACAGCCTTGCTGTTCAATTGGCAATCCAGTCAAACCTAGTCAGCTCTTCATTTTCCTGTCCACACAACCCAGCGTTCAGAAATCATTGGAATCTCTACTACAGAAATTTCCATTCATTCACTGTGAATCTGGAAATACTCTGAATCTGCATTCCAGGAAGGCTTTCGTTACACCACTGATGAATGTCCAAGTAATGCAATGCTGCTTCTTAGTGGTCTGTTCACACTCGAAACCGTGCTGTTCATTGGCTATCCACTCAATATCGGTCAGCTCTTCAATATCCTGTCCAGACTATCCAGATTCCTAAATGTTGGCAATCACCACTACAGAATGTTCCATTCAATCACGCGAATCTGGAATTCATCAGAGTCTCCACTCCTGGAAGGTTTTCGTGACACCACTGGTAAATGTCCAAGGAAGACAATGCTGGTTTTAAGCCGCCTGCTAACACACTCAGCCGTGCTGTTCAATTTGCTATCCACCCAACCCTATTCAGCTCTACATTTTCCTGTCCTCATAACCCAACCTTCAGAAATAATTGGTATCTCCTCCACAGAATGTTCCGTTCATTCACTGCGAATCTTAAATTCATCTGACTCTCAACTCCCGGCGGGTTATCGTTACACCACTTGTGAATGTCCAAGTAAGCCAATGCTGGTTTTCAGTGGCCTGTTCATACTAAGAGACGTGCTGTTCATTTGGCTATCCACTCCACCCTGTTCAGCTCTACATTTTCGTGTCCACAAAACCCAGCCTTCAGAAATCATTGGAATCACCACTAGAGAATGTTCCATTCATTCACTGCGAATCTGGAATTCCTCTGAACCTCCACTCCTGGCAGGTTTTCGTTACGCCACTGGTGAATGTCCAAGTAACTCAATACTGGTTTTCAGAGGCATGTTCAACTCGCAGAAGTGCTGTTCAATGGGCTATCCACTCAATATTGGTCAGCTCTTCATTTTCCTCTCCACACAAACCAGCCTTCAGAAATCATTGGGCTCTCCACTACAGACTGTTCCATTCATTCACTGCGATTCTGCAATTCATCTGACTCTCCGCTCCAGGCAGGTTTTCATTACAGCACTGGTGAATGACCAAGTAATCCAATGCTGGTTTTCAGCCGCCTTTTCACACTCGCAGTGTGCTGTTCAATTGTCTATCCACTCAAACCTGGTCAGCCTTTCATTTTCTTTTCCACAATATCAGACTTCAGAAATCATTGGAATCGCCAGTACAGAATGTTCCATTCATTCACTGCCAATCTGGAATTCATCTGAATCTGCACTCCAGGTAGGCTTTCATTACACCACTTATGAATGTCCAAGTAACACAATGCTGGTTTTCAGCGGTCTGTTCACACTCTAAGCCCTGCTTTTTACTGGGTATCCACACAACTGTGGTCAGCTCTTCATTTTCATGTCCAAACAATCCAGACTTGAGAAATCATTGCAATCTCCAGTACAGAATGTTCCATTCATTCACTGCGAATCTGGAATTCAACTGAATCTCCACTACCTGCAGATTTATCTTACACCACTTGTGAATGTCCAAGTAAAACAATGCTGGTTTTCAGAGGCCTGTTCATGTTCGCAGTCGTGCTGTTCAATTGGCTATCCACTCAACCTGTTTTGCTCCTCATTTTCCTGTGCACACAACCCAGCCTTCAGAAATCATTGTAATCTCCACTACAGGATGTTCCATTCATTCACTGGGAATCTGGAATTCATCTGAATCTGCACTCCACGCAGGCTTTCGTTACACCACTGCTGAAAGTCGAAGTAATGCAATACTGGTTTTCAGTGGTCTGTTCACATTCGAAGCCGAGGCTTTTTACAGGCTATCCACTCAACACTGGTCAGCTCTTCATTTTCGTGTCCCCACAATCCAGATTTCAGAAATCATTGCAATCTCCACTACAGAATGTTCCATTCATTCACTGCGAGTCTGGAGTTTATCTGATTCTCCACTCCCGCCTGGTTAACAGTACACCACTTGTGAATGTCCAAGTAAGCCAATGCTGGTTTTCAGAGGCCTGTTCATACTCGCAGCCGTGCTGTTTAATTGACAATTCACTCCACCCTGTTCAGCTCTTCATTGTCCCACCACACTACCAGCCTTCAGAAATCTTTGTTATCTCCACTACAGAATGTTCCATTCATTCACTGCGAATCTGGAATTCATCTGACTCTCAACTCCACGCAGGTTTTCATTACACCACTGTTGAATGTCCAAGTAACCCAATGCTGGTTTTCAGCGGCCTGTTCATATTCGCAGCCCTGCTGTTTACTTGGCTATCGATTCAAGCCTGGTCAGCTCTTCATTTTCCTGTCCACACAACACAGGCTTCAGAAATCATTGGAATCTCCTCTACAGAATGTTCCATTCATTCACTGCGAATGTGGAATTCAACTGACTCTCCACTCCATGCAGGTTTTCCTTACACCACTGATGAATGTCCAAGTAACCCAATGCTGGTTTTCAGCTGCATGTTCACACTCGCAGCCATGCTATACAATTGGCTTTCCACTAAATCCTGATTAGTTCTTGATTTTCCTTCCACATGACCCAGCCTTCAGAAATCGTTGGAATCTCCACTAGAGAATGTTCCATTCATTCACTGCGAATCTGGAATTCCTCTGAACCCCCACTCCCGGCAGGTTTTCGTTACACCACTGTTGAATGTCCAAGTAACCCAATGTTTTAAGTGTTTTCTTCACAAGCGCAGTGGTGCTGTTCAATTGGCTATCCACTCAACCCTGGCCAGCTCTACATTTTCCTGTCCACACCACAGAGACTGGAGAAATCATTGTTATCTCCACTACAGAATGTTCCATTCATTCACAGCGAATCTGGAATTCATCTGAATCTCCACTCCCGGCAGGTTTTCGTGACACCACTGGTAAATATCCAAGTAAGCCAATGCTGGTTTTAAGTGGCCTGCTCATACTCTCAGCCGTGCTGTTCAATTTGCTATCCACTCAACCCTCTTCAGCTCCATTTTCCTGTCCACATAACCCAAACTTCAGAAACAATTGGTATCTCCTCCACAGAATGTTCCATTCATTGACGGCAAATCTGAAATTCATCTAATTCTCAACTCCCGTCAGGTTTTCGTTACACCACTTGTGAATGTCCAATTAAGCCAAAGCTGGTTTTCAGTGGCCTGTTCTTACTACGAGACGTGCTGTTCATTTGGCTATCCATTCCACCCTGTTCAGCTCTACATTTTCGTGTCCACAAAACCCAGCCTTCAGAAATCATTGGAATCACCACTAGAGAATGTTCCATTCATTCACTGCGAATCTGGAATTCATCTGAATCTCCACTCCCGGCAGGTTTTCATTGCACCACTGCTGAATGTTCAAGTAACGCAATGATGGTTTTCAGCGGTCTATTCACACTCGAACCCGTGCTGTTCACGGTCTAGCGACTCAACACTGGTGAGTTCTTCTTTTTCCAGTTCAGACAATACAAACCTCAGAAACCATTGCAATCTACACTACAGAATGTTTCATTCATTCAGGCGAATCTTGAATTCATCTTGTTCTCCACTCCCAGCAGGTTTTCGTTTCACCACTGGTGAATGTCCAAGCAACCCAAGGCTGGTTTCAGCTGCGTGTTAACACTCGCAGCCGTGCTGTTCAATTGGCTATCCAGTGAACGCTGGTTAGCTCTTGATTTTCCTTCCACACACCGAGCCTTCAGAAATCATTCTTATCTCCACTTCAGAATGTTCCATTCGTTCCCTGCGAATCTGGAATTCCTCTGACTCTCCACACCAGGCAGATTTTCCTAACAACACTGGTGAATGACCAGGTAATCCAATGCTGGTTTTCAGCGGCTGTTCACACTCACAGCCTTGCTGTTCAATTGGCAATCCAGTCAAACCTAGTCAGCTCTTCATTTTCCTGTCCACACAACCCAGCGTTCAGAAATCATTGGAATCTCTACTACAGAAATTTCCATTCATTCACTGTGAATCTGGAAATACTCTGAATCTGCATTCCAGGAAGGCTTTCGTTACACCACTGATGAATGTCCAAGTAATGCAATGCTGCTTCTTAGTGGTCTGTTCACACTCGAAACCGTGCTGTTCATTGGCTATCCACTCAATATCGGTCAGCTCTTCAATATCCTGTCCAGACTATCCAGATTCCTAAATGTTGGCAATCACCACTACAGAATGTTCCATTCAATCACGCGAATCTGGAATTCATCAGAGTCTCCACTCCTGGAAGGTTTTCGTGACACCACTGGTAAATGTCCAAGGAAGACAATGCTGGTTTTAAGCCGCCTGCTAACACACTCAGCCGTGCTGTTCAATTTGCTATCCACCCAACCCTATTCAGCTCTACATTTTCCTGTCCTCATAACCCAACCTTCAGAAATAATTGGTATCTCCTCCACAGAATGTTCCGTTCATTCACTGCGAATCTTAAATTCATCTGACTCTCAACTCCCGGCGGGTTATCGTTACACCACTTGTGAATGTCCAAGTAAGCCAATGCTGGTTTTCAGTGGCCTGTTCATACTAAGAGACGTGCTGTTCATTTGGCTATCCACTCCACCCTGTTCAGCTCTACATTCTCGTGTCCACAAAACCCAGCCTTCAGAAATCATTGGAATCACCACTAGAGAATGTTCCATTCATTCACTGCGAATCTGGAATTCATCTGAACCTCCACTCCTGGCAGGTTTTCGTTACGCCACTGGTGAATGTCCAAGTAACTCAATACTGGTTTTCAGAGGCATGTTCAACTCGCAGAAGTGCTGTTCAATGGGCTATCCACTCAATATTGGTCAGCTCTTCATTTTCCTCTCCACACAAACCAGCCTTCAGAAATCATTGGGCTCTCCACTACAGACTGTTCCATTCATTCACTGCGATTCTGCAATTCATCTGACTCTCCGCTCCAGGCAGGTTTTCATTACAGCACTGGTGAATGACCAAGTAATCCAATGCTGGTTTTCAGCCGCCTTTTCACACTCGCAGTGTGCTGTTCAATTGTCTATCCACTCAAACCTGGTCAGCCTTTCATTTTCTTTTCCACAATATCAGACTTCAGAAATCATTGGAATCGCCAGTACAGAATGTTCCATTCATTCACTGCCAATCTGGAATTCATCTGAATCTGCACTCCAGGTAGGCTTTCATTACACCACTTATGAATGTCCAAGTAACACAATGCTGGTTTTCAGCGGTCTGTTCACACTCTAAGCCCTGCTTTTTACTGGGTATCCACACAACTGTGGTCAGCTCTTCATTTTCATGTCCAAACAATCCAGACTTGAGAAATCATTGCAATCTCCAGTACAGAATGTTCCATTCATTCACTGCGAATCTGGAATTCAACTGAATCTCCACTACCTGCAGATTTATCTTACACCACTTGTGAATGTCCAAGTAAAACAATGCTGGTTTTCAGAGGCCTGTTCATGTTCGCAGTCGTGCTGTTCAATTGGCTATCCACTCAACCTGTTTTGCTCCTCATTTTCCTGTGCACACAACCCAGCCTTCAGAAATCATTGTAATCTCCACTACAGGATGTTCCATTCATTCACTGGGAATCTGGAATTCATCTGAATCTGCACTCCACGCAGGCTTTCGTTACACCACTGCTGAAAGTCGAAGTAATGCAATACTGGTTTTCAGTGGTCTGTTCACATTCGAAGCCGAGGCTTTTTACAGGCTATCCACTCAACACTGGTCAGCTCTTCATTTTCGTGTCCCCACAATCCAGATTTCAGAAATCATTGCAATCTCCACTACAGAATGTTCCATTCATTCACTGCGAGTCTGGAGTTTATCTGATTCTCCACTCCCGCCTGGTTAACAGTACACCACTTGTGAATGTCCAAGTAAGCCAATGCTGGTTTTCAGAGGCCTGTTCATACTCGCAGCCGTGCTGTTTAATTGACAATTCACTCCACCCTGTTCAGCTCTTCATTGTCCCACCACACTACCAGCCTTCAGAAATCTTTGTTATCTCCACTACAGAATGTTCCATTCATTCACTGCGAATCTGGAATTCATCTGACTCTCAACTCCACGCAGGTTTTCATTACACCACTGTTGAATGTCCAAGTAACCCAATGCTGGTTTTCAGCGGCCTGTTCATATTCGCAGCCCTGCTGTTTACTTGGCTATCGATTCAAGCCTGGTCAGCTCTTCATTTTCCTGTCCACACAACACAGGCTTCAGAAATCATTGGAATCTCCTCTACAGAATGTTCCATTCATTCACTGCGAATGTGGAATTCAACTGACTCTCCACTCCATGCAGGTTTTCCTTACACCACTGATGAATGTCCAAGTAACCCAATGCTGGTTTTCAGCTGCATGTTCACACTCGCAGCCATGCTATACAATTGGCTTTCCACTAAATCCTGATTAGTTCTTGATTTTCCTTCCACACGACCCAGCCTTCAGAAATCGTTGGAATCTCCACTAGAGAATGTTCCATTCATTCACTGCGAATCTGGAATTCCTCTGAACCCCCACTCCCGGCAGGTTTTCGTTACACCACTGTTGAATGTCCAAGTAACCCAATGTTTTAAGTGTTTTCTTCACAAGCGCAGTGGTGCTGTTCAATTGGCTATCCACTCAACCCTGGCCAGCTCTACATTTTCCTGTCCACACCACAGAGACTGGAGAAATCATTGTTATCTCCACTACAGAATGTTCCATTCATTCACAGCGAATCTGGAATTCATCTGAATCTCCACTCCCGGCAGGTTTTCGTGACACCACTGGTAAATATCCAAGTAAGCCAATGCTGGTTTTAAGTGGCCTGCTCATACTCTCAGCCGTGCTGTTCAATTTGCTATCCACTCAACCCTCTTCAGCTCCATTTTCCTGTCCACATAACCCAAACTTCAGAAACAATTGGTATCTCCTCCACAGAATGTTCCATTCATTGACGGCAAATCTGAAATTCATCTAATTCTCAACTCCCGTCAGGTTTTCGTTACACCACTTGTGAATGTCCAATTAAGCCAAAGCTGGTTTTCAGTGGCCTGTTCTTACTACGAGACGTGCTGTTCATTTGGCTATCCATTCCACCCTGTTCAGCTCTACATTTTCGTGTCCACAAAACCCAGCCTTCAGAAATCATTGGAATCACCACTAGAGAATGTTCCATTCATTCACTGCGAATCTGGAATTCATCTGAATCTCCACTCCCGGCAGGTTTTCATTGCACCACTGCTGAATGTTCAAGTAACGCAATGATGGTTTTCAGCGGTCTATTCACACTCGAACCCGTGCTGTTCACGGTCTAGCGACTCAACACTGGTGAGTTCTTCTTTTTCCAGTTCAGACAATACAAACCTCAGAAACCATTGCAATCTACACTACAGAATGTTTCATTCATTCAGGCGAATCTTGAATTCATCTTGTTCTCCACTCCCAGCAGGTTTTCGTTTCACCACTGGTGAATGTCCAAGCAACCCAAGGCTGGTTTCAGCTGCGTGTTAACACTCGCAGCCGTGCTGTTCAATTGGCTATCCAGTGAACGCTGGTTAGCTCTTGATTTTCCTTCCACACACCGAGCCTTCAGAAATCATTCTTATCTCCACTTCAGAATGTTCCATTCGTTCCCTGCGAATCTGGAATTCCTCTGACTCTCCACACCAGGCAGATTTTCCTAACAACACTGGTGAATGACCAGGTAATCCAATGCTGGTTTTCAGCGGCTGTTCACACTCACAGCCTTGCTGTTCAATTGGCAATCCAGTCAAACCTAGTCAGCTCTTCATTTTCCTGTCCACACAACCCAGCGTTCAGAAATCATTGGAAACTCTACTACAGAAATTTCCATTCATTCACTGTGAATCTGGAAATACTCTGAATCTGCATTCCAGGAAGGCTTTCGTTACACCACTGATGAATGTCCAAGTAATGCAATGCTGCTTCTTAGTGGTCTGTTCACACTCGAAACCGTGCTGTTCATTGGCTATCCACTCAATATCGGTCAGCTCTTCAATATCCTGTCCAGACTATCCAGATTCCTAAATGTTGGCAATCACCACTACAGAATGTTCCATTCAATCACGCGAATCTGGAATTCATCAGAGTCTCCACTCCTGGAAGGTTTTCGTGACACCACTGGTAAATGTCCAAGGAAGACAATGCTGGTTTTAAGCCGCCTGCTAACACACTCAGCCGTGCTGTTCAATTTGCTATCCACCCAACCCTATTCAGCTCTACATTTTCCTGTCCTCATAACCCAACCTTCAGAAATAATTGGTATCTCCTCCACAGAATGTTCCGTTCATTCACTGCGAATCTTAAATTCATCTGACTCTCAACTCCCGGCGGGTTATCGTTACACCACTTGTGAATGTCCAAGTAAGCCAATGCTGGTTTTCAGTGGCCTGTTCATACTAAGAGACGTGCTGTTCATTTGGCTATCCACTCCACCCTGTTCAGCTCTACATTCTCGTGTCCACAAAACCCAGCCTTCAGAAATCATTGGAATCACCACTAGAGAATGTTCCATTCATTCACTGCGAATCTGGAATTCATCTGAACCTCCACTCCTGGCAGGTTTTCGTTACGCCACTGGTGAATGTCCAAGTAACTCAATACTGGTTTTCAGAGGCATGTTCAACTCGCAGAAGTGCTGTTCAATGGGCTATCCACTCAATATTGGTCAGCTCTTCATTTTCCTCTCCACACAAACCAGCCTTCAGAAATCATTGGGCTCTCCACTACAGACTGTTCCATTCATTCACTGCGATTCTGCAATTCATCTGACTCTCCGCTCCAGGCAGGTTTTCATTACAGCACTGGTGAATGACCAAGTAATCCAATGCTGGTTTTCAGCCGCCTTTTCACACTCGCAGTGTGCTGTTCAATTGTCTATCCACTCAAACCTGGTCAGCCTTTCATTTTCTTTTCCACAATATCAGACTTCAGAAATCATTGGAATCGCCAGTACAGAATGTTCCATTCATTCACTGCCAATCTGGAATTCATCTGAATCTGCACTCCAGGTAGGCTTTCATTACACCACTTATGAATGTCCAAGTAACACAATGCTGGTTTTCAGCGGTCTGTTCACACTCTAAGCCCTGCTTTTTACTGGGTATCCACACAACTGTGGTCAGCTCTTCATTTTCATGTCCAAACAATCCAGACTTGAGAAATCATTGCAATCTCCAGTACAGAATGTTCCATTCATTCACTGCGAATCTGGAATTCAACTGAATCTCCACTACCTGCAGATTTATCTTACACCACTTGTGAATGTCCAAGTAAAACAATGCTGGTTTTCAGAGGCCTGTTCATGTTCGCAGTCGTGCTGTTCAATTGGCTATCCACTCAACCTGTTTTGCTCCTCATTTTCCTGTGCACACAACCCAGCCTTCAGAAATCATTGTAATCTCCACTACAGGATGTTCCATTCATTCACTGGGAATCTGGAATTCATCTGAATCTGCACTCCACGCAGGCTTTCGTTACACCACTGCTGAAAGTCGAAGTAATGCAATACTGGTTTTCAGTGGTCTGTTCACATTCGAAGCCGAGGCTTTTTACAGGCTATCCACTCAACACTGGTCAGCTCTTCATTTTCGTGTCCCCACAATCCAGATTTCAGAAATCATTGCAATCTCCACTACAGAATGTTCCATTCATTCACTGCGAGTCTGGAGTTTATCTGATTCTCCACTCCCGCCTGGTTAACATTACACCACTTGTGAATGTCCAAGTAAGCCAATGCTGGTTTTCAGAGGCCTGTTCATACTCGCAGCCGTGCTGTTTAATTGACAATTCACTCCACCCTGTTCAGCTCTTCATTGTCCCACCACACTACCAGCCTTCAGAAATCTTTGTTATCTCCACTACAGAATGTTCCATTCATTCACTGCGAATCTGGAATTCATCTGACTCTCAACTCCACGCAGGTTTTCATTACACCACTGTTGAATGTCCAAGTAACCCAATGCTGGTTTTCAGCGGCCTGTTCATATTCGCAGCCCTGCTGTTTACTTGGCTATCGATTCAAGCCTGGTCAGCTCTTCATTTTCCTGTCCACACAACACAGGCTTCAGAAATCATTGGAATCTCCTCTACAGAATGTTCCATTCATTCACTGCGAATGTGGAATTCAACTGACTCTCCACTCCATGCAGGTTTTCCTTACACCACTGATGAATGTCCAAGTAACCCAATGCTGGTTTTCAGCTGCATGTTCACACTCGCAGCCATGCTACACAATTGGCTTTCCACTAAATCCTGATTAGTTCTTGATTTTCCTTCCACACGACCCAGCCTTCAGAAATCGTTGGAATCTCCACTAGAGAATGTTCCATTCATTCACTGCGAATCTGGAATTCCTCTGAACCTCCACTCCCGGCAGGTTTTCGTTACACCACTGTTGAATGTCCACGTAACCCAATGTTTTAAGTGTTTTCTTCACAAGCGCAGTGGTGCTGTTCAATTGGCTATCCACTCAACCCTGGCCAGCTCTACATTTTCCTGTCCACACCACAGAGACTGGAGAAATCATTGTTATCTCCACTACAGAATGTTCCATTCATTCACAGCGAATCTGGAATTCATCTGAATCTCCACTCCCGGCAGGTTTTCGTGACACCACTGGTAAATATCCAAGTAAGCCAATGCTGGTTTTAAGTGGCCTGCTCATACTCTCAGCCGTGCTGTTCAATTTGCTATCCACTCAACCCTCTTCAGCTCCATTTTCCTGTCCACATAACCCAAACTTCAGAAACAATTGGTATCTCCTCCACAGAATGTTCCATTCATTGACGGCAAATCTGAAATTCATCTAATTCTCAACTCCCGTCAGGTTTTCGTTACACCACTTGTGAATGTCCAATTAAGCCAAAGCTGGTTTTCAGTGGCCTGTTCTTACTACGAGACGTGCTGTTCATTTGGCTATCCATTCCACCCTGTTCAGCTCTACATTTTCGTGTCCACAAAACCCAGCCTTCAGAAATCATTGGAATCACCACTAGAGAATGTTCCATTCATTCACTGCGAATCTGGAATTCATCTGAATCTCCACTCCCGGCAGGTTTTCATTGCACCACTGCTGAATGTTCAAGTAACGCAATGATGGTTTTCAGCGGTCTATTCACACTCGAACCCGTGCTGTTCACGGTCTAGCGACTCAACACTGGTGAGTTCTTCTTTTTCCAGTTCAGACAATACAAACCTCAGAAACCATTGCAATCTACACTACAGAATGTTTCATTCATTCAGGCGAATCTTGAATTCATCTTGTTCTCCACTCCCAGCAGGTTTTCGTTTCACCACTGGTGAATGTCCAAGCAACCCAAGGCTGGTTTCAGCTGCGTGTTAACACTCGCAGCCGTGCTGTTCAATTGGCTATCCAGTGAACGCTGGTTAGCTCTTGATTTTCCTTCCACACACCGAGCCTTCAGAAATCATTCTTATCTCCACTTCAGAATGTTCCATTCGTTCCCTGCGAATCTGGAATTCCTCTGACTCTCCACACCAGGCAGATTTTCCTAACAACACTGGTGAATGACCAGGTAATCCAATGCTGGTTTTCAGCGGCTGTTCACACTCACAGCCTTGCTGTTCAATTGGCAATCCAGTCAAACCTAGTCAGCTCTTCATTTTCCTGTCCACACAACCCAGCGTTCAGAAATCATTGGAATCTCTACTACAGAAATTTCCATTCATTCACTGTGAATCTGGAAATACTCTGAATCTGCATTCCAGGAAGGCTTTCGTTACACCACTGATGAATGTCCAAGTAATGCAATGCTGCTTCTTAGTGGTCTGTTCACACTCGAAACCGTGCTGTTCATTGGCTATCCACTCAATATCGGTCAGCTCTTCAATATCCTGTCCAGACTATCCAGATTCCTAAATGTTGGCAATCACCACTACAGAATGTTCCATTCAATCACGCGAATCTGGAATTCATCAGAGTCTCCACTCCTGGAAGGTTTTCGTGACACCACTGGTAAATGTCCAAGGAAGACAATGCTGGTTTTAAGCCGCCTGCTAACACACTCAGCCGTGCTGTTCAATTTGCTATCCACCCAACCCTATTCAGCTCTACATTTTCCTGTCCTCATAACCCAACCTTCAGAAATAATTGGTATCTCCTCCACAGAATGTTCCGTTCATTCACTGCGAATCTTAAATTCATCTGACTCTCAACTCCCGGCGGGTTATCGTTACACCACTTGTGAATGTCCAAGTAAGCCAATGCTGGTTTTCAGTGGCCTGTTCATACTAAGAGACGTGCTGTTCATTTGGCTATCCACTCCACCCTGTTCAGCTCTACATTCTCGTGTCCACAAAACCCAGCCTTCAGAAATCATTGGAATCACCACTAGAGAATGTTCCATTCATTCACTGCGAATCTGGAATTCATCTGAACCTCCACTCCTGGCAGGTTTTCGTTACGCCACTGGTGAATGTCCAAGTAACTCAATACTGGTTTTCAGAGGCATGTTCAACTCGCAGAAGTGCTGTTCAATGGGCTATCCACTCAATATTGGTCAGCTCTTCATTTTCCTCTCCACACAAACCAGCCTTCAGAAATCATTGGGCTCTCCACTACAGACTGTTCCATTCATTCACTGCGATTCTGCAATTCATCTGACTCTCCGCTCCAGGCAGGTTTTCATTACAGCACTGGTGAATGACCAAGTAATCCAATGCTGGTTTTCAGCCGCCTTTTCACACTCGCAGTGTGCTGTTCAATTGTCTATCCACTCAAACCTGGTCAGCCTTTCATTTTCTTTTCCACAATATCAGACTTCAGAAATCATTGGAATCGCCAGTACAGAATGTTCCATTCATTCACTGCCAATCTGGAATTCATCTGAATCTGCACTCCAGGTAGGCTTTCATTACACCACTTATGAATGTCCAAGTAACACAATGCTGGTTTTCAGCGGTCTGTTCACACTCTAAGCCCTGCTTTTTACTGGGTATCCACACAACTGTGGTCAGCTCTTCATTTTCATGTCCAAACAATCCAGACTTGAGAAATCATTGCAATCTCCAGTACAGAATGTTCCATTCATTCACTGCGAATCTGGAATTCAACTGAATCTCCACTACCTGCAGATTTATCTTACACCACTTGTGAATGTCCAAGTAAAACAATGCTGGTTTTCAGAGGCCTGTTCATGTTCGCAGTCGTGCTGTTCAATTGGCTATCCACTCAACCTGTTTTGCTCCTCATTTTCCTGTGCACACAACCCAGCCTTCAGAAATCATTGTAATCTCCACTACAGGATGTTCCATTCATTCACTGGGAATCTGGAATTCATCTGAATCTGCACTCCACGCAGGCTTTCGTTACACCACTGCTGAAAGTCGAAGTAATGCAATACTGGTTTTCAGTGGTCTGTTCACATTCGAAGCCGAGGCTTTTTACAGGCTATCCACTCAACACTGGTCAGCTCTTCATTTTCGTGTCCCCACAATCCAGATTTCAGAAATCATTGCAATCTCCACTACAGAATGTTCCATTCATTCACTGCGAGTCTGGAGTTTATCTGATTCTCCACTCCCGCCTGGTTAACAGTACACCACTTGTGAATGTCCAAGTAAGCCAATGCTGGTTTTCAGAGGCCTGTTCATACTCGCAGCCGTGCTGTTTAATTGACAATTCACTCCACCCTGTTCAGCTCTTCATTGTCCCACCACACTACCAGCCTTCAGAAATCTTTGTTATCTCCACTACAGAATGTTCCATTCATTCACTGCGAATCTGGAATTCATCTGACTCTCAACTCCACGCAGGTTTTCATTACACCACTGTTGAATGTCCAAGTAACCCAATGCTGGTTTTCAGCGGCCTGTTCATATTCGCAGCCCTGCTGTTTACTTGGCTATCGATTCAAGCCTGGTCAGCTCTTCATTTTCCTGTCCACACAACACAGGCTTCAGAAATCATTGGAATCTCCTCTACAGAATGTTCCATTCATTCACTGCGAATGTGGAATTCAACTGACTCTCCACTCCATGCAGGTTTTCCTTACACCACTGATGAATGTCCAAGTAACCCAATGCTGGTTTTCAGCTGCATGTTCACACTCGCAGCCATGCTATACAATTGGCTTTCCACTAAATCCTGATTAGTTCTTGATTTTCCTTCCACACGACCCAGCCTTCAGAAATCGTTGGAATCTCCACTAGAGAATGTTCCATTCATTCACTGCGAATCTGGAATTCCTCTGAACCCCCACTCCCGGCAGGTTTTCGTTACACCACTGTTGAATGTCCAAGTAACCCAATGTTTTAAGTGTTTTCTTCACAAGCGCAGTGGTGCTGTTCAATTGGCTATCCACTCAACCCTGGCCAGCTCTACATTTTCCTGTCCACACCACAGAGACTGGAGAAATCATTGTTATCTCCACTACAGAATGTTCCATTCATTCACAGCGAATCTGGAATTCATCTGAATCTCCACTCCCGGCAGGTTTTCGTGACACCACTGGTAAATATCCAAGTAAGCCAATGCTGGTTTTAAGTGGCCTGCTCATACTCTCAGCCGTGCTGTTCAATTTGCTATCCACTCAACCCTCTTCAGCTCCATTTTCCTGTCCACATAACCCAAACTTCAGAAACAATTGGTATCTCCTCCACAGAATGTTCCATTCATTGACGGCAAATCTGAAATTCATCTAATTCTCAACTCCCGTCAGGTTTTCGTTACACCACTTGTGAATGTCCAATTAAGCCAAAGCTGGTTTTCAGTGGCCTGTTCTTACTACGAGACGTGCTGTTCATTTGGCTATCCATTCCACCCTGTTCAGCTCTACATTTTCGTGTCCACAAAACCCAGCCTTCAGAAATCATTGGAATCACCACTAGAGAATGTTCCATTCATTCACTGCGAATCTGGAATTCATCTGAATCTCCACTCCCGGCAGGTTTTCATTGCACCACTGCTGAATGTTCAAGTAACGCAATGATGGTTTTCAGCGGTCTATTCACACTCGAACCCGTGCTGTTCACGGTCTAGCGACTCAACACTGGTGAGTTCTTCTTTTTCCAGTTCAGACAATACAAACCTCAGAAACCATTGCAATCTACACTACAGAATGTTTCATTCATTCAGGCGAATCTTGAATTCATCTTGTTCTCCACTCCCAGCAGGTTTTCGTTTCACCACTGGTGAATGTCCAAGCAACCCAAGGCTGGTTTCAGCTGCGTGTTAACACTCGCAGCCGTGCTGTTCAATTGGCTATCCAGTGAACGCTGGTTAGCTCTTGATTTTCCTTCCACACACCGAGCCTTCAGAAATCATTCTTATCTCCACTTCAGAATGTTCCATTCGTTCCCTGCGAATCTGGAATTCCTCTGACTCTCCACACCAGGCAGATTTTCCTAACAACACTGGTGAATGACCAGGTAATCCAATGCTGGTTTTCAGCGGCTGTTCACACTCACAGCCTTGCTGTTCAATTGGCAATCCAGTCAAACCTAGTCAGCTCTTCATTTTCCTGTCCACACAACCCAGCGTTCAGAAATCATTGGAATCTCTACTACAGAAATTTCCATTCATTCACTGTGAATCTGGAAATACTCTGAATCTGCATTCCAGGAAGGCTTTCGTTACACCACCGATGAATGTCCAAGTAATGCAATGCTGCTTCTTAGTGGTCTGTTCACACTCGAAACCGTGCTGTTCATTGGCTATCCACTCAATATCGGTCAGCTCTTCAATATCCTGTCCAGACTATCCAGATTCCTAAATGTTGGCAATCACCACTACAGAATGTTCCATTCAATCACGCGAATCTGGAATTCATCAGAGTCTCCACTCCTAGAAGGTTTTCGTGACACCACTGGTAAATGTCCAAGGAAGACAATGCTGGTTTTAAGCCGCCTGCTAACACACTCAGCCGTGCTGTTCAATTTGCTATCCACCCAACCCTATTCAGCTCTACATTTTCCTGTCCTCATAACCCAACCTTCAGAAATAATTGGTATCTCCTCCACAGAATGTTCCGTTCATTCACTGCGAATCTTAAATTCATCTGACTCTCAACTCCCGGCGGGTTATCGTTACACCACTTGTGAATGTCCAAGTAAGCCAATGCTGGTTTTCAGTGGCCTGTTCATACTAAGAGACGTGCTGTTCATTTGGCTATCCACTCCACCCTGTTCAGCTCTACATTCTCGTGTCCACAAAACCCAGCCTTCAGAAATCATTGGAATCACCACTAGAGAATGTTCCATTCATTCACTGCGAATCTGGAATTCATCTGAACCTCCACTCCTGGCAGGTTTTCGTTACGCCACTGGTGAATGTCCAAGTAACTCAATACTGGTTTTCAGAGGCATGTTCAACTCGCAGAAGTGCTGTTCAATGGGCTATCCACTCAATATTGGTCAGCTCTTCATTTTCCTCTCCACACAAACCAGCCTTCAGAAATCATTGGGCTCTCCACTACAGACTGTTCCATTCATTCACTGCGATTCTGCAATTCATCTGACTCTCCGCTCCAGGCAGGTTTTCATTACAGCACTGGTGAATGACCAAGTAATCCAATGCTGGTTTTCAGCCGCCTTTTCACACTCGCAGTGTGCTGTTCAATTGTCTATCCACTCAAACCTGGTCAGCCTTTCATTTTCTTTTCCACAATATCAGACTTCAGAAATCATTGGAATCGCCAGTACAGAATGTTCCATTCATTCACTGCCAATCTGGAATTCATCTGAATCTGCACTCCAGGTAGGCTTTCATTACACCACTTATGAATGTCCAAGTAACACAATGCTGGTTTTCAGCGGTCTGTTCACACTCTAAGCCCTGCTTTTTACTGGGTATCCACACAACTGTGGTCAGCTCTTCATTTTCATGTCCAAACAATCCAGACTTGAGAAATCATTGCAATCTCCAGTACAGAATGTTCCATTCATTCACTGCGAATCTGGAATTCAACTGAATCTCCACTACCTGCAGATTTATCTTACACCACTTGTGAATGTCCAAGTAAAACAATGCTGGTTTTCAGAGGCCTGTTCATGTTCGCAGTCGTGCTGTTCAATTGGCTATCCACTCAACCTGTTTTGCTCCTCATTTTCCTGTGCACACAACCCAGCCTTCAGAAATCATTGTAATCTCCACTACAGGATGTTCCATTCATTCACTGGGAATCTGGAATTCATCTGAATCTGCACTCCACGCAGGCTTTCGTTACACCACTGCTGAAAGTCGAAGTAATGCAATACTGGTTTTCAGTGGTCTGTTCACATTCGAAGCCGAGGCTTTTTACAGGCTATCCACTCAACACTGGTCAGCTCTTCATTTTCGTGTCCCCACAATCCAGATTTCAGAAATCATTGCAATCTCCACTACAGAATGTTCCATTCATTCACTGCGAGTCTGGAGTTTATCTGATTCTCCACTCCCGCCTGGTTAACAGTACACCACTTGTGAATGTCCAAGTAAGCCAATGCTGGTTTTCAGAGGCCTGTTCATACTCGCAGCCGTGCTGTTTAATTGACAATTCACTCCACCCTGTTCAGCTCTTCATTGTCCCACCACACTACCAGCCTTCAGAAATCTTTGTTATCTCCACTACAGAATGTTCCATTCATTCACTGCGAATCTGGAATTCATCTGACTCTCAACTCCACGCAGGTTTTCATTACACCACTGTTGAATGTCCAAGTAACCCAATGCTGGTTTTCAGCGGCCTGTTCATATTCGCAGCCCTGCTGTTTACTTGGCTATCGATTCAAGCCTGGTCAGCTCTTCATTTTCCTGTCCACACAACACAGGCTTCAGAAATCATTGGAATCTCCTCTACAGAATGTTCCATTCATTCACTGCGAATGTGGAATTCAACTGACTCTCCACTCCATGCAGGTTTTCCTTACACCACTGATGAATGTCCAAGTAACCCAATGCTGGTTTTCAGCTGCATGTTCACACTCGCAGCCATGCTATACAATTGGCTTTCCACTAAATCCTGATTAGTTCTTGATTTTCCTTCCACACGACCCAGCCTTCAGAAATCGTTGGAATCTCCACTAGAGAATGTTCCATTCATTCACTGCGAATCTGGAATTCCTCTGAACCCCCACTCCCGGCAGGTTTTCGTTACACCACTGTTGAATGTCCAAGTAACCCAATGTTTTAAGTGTTTTCTTCACAAGCGCAGTGGTGCTGTTCAATTGGCTATCCACTCAACCCTGGCCAGCTCTACATTTTCCTGTCCACACCACAGAGACTGGAGAAATCATTGTTATCTCCACTACAGAATGTTCCATTCATTCACAGCGAATCTGGAATTCATCTGAATCTCCACTCCCGGCAGGTTTTCGTGACACCACTGGTAAATATCCAAGTAAGCCAATGCTGGTTTTAAGTGGCCTGCTCATACTCTCAGCCGTGCTGTTCAATTTGCTATCCACTCAACCCTCTTCAGCTCCATTTTCCTGTCCACATAACCCAAACTTCAGAAACAATTGGTATCTCCTCCACAGAATGTTCCATTCATTGACGGCAAATCTGAAATTCATCTAATTCTCAACTCCCGTCAGGTTTTCGTTACACCACTTGTGAATGTCCAATTAAGCCAAAGCTGGTTTTCAGTGGCCTGTTCTTACTACGAGACGTGCTGTTCATTTGGCTATCCATTCCACCCTGTTCAGCTCTACATTTTCGTGTCCACAAAACCCAGCCTTCAGAAATCATTGGAATCACCACTAGAGAATGTTCCATTCATTCACTGCGAATCTGGAATTCATCTGAATCTCCACTCCCGGCAGGTTTTCATTGCACCACTGCTGAATGTTCAAGTAACGCAATGATGGTTTTCAGCGGTCTATTCACACTCGAACCCGTGCTGTTCACGGTCTAGCGACTCAACACTGGTGAGTTCTTCTTTTTCCAGTTCAGACAATACAAACCTCAGAAACCATTGCAATCTACACTACAGAATGTTTCATTCATTCAGGCGAATCTTGAATTCATCTTGTTCTCCACTCCCAGCAGGTTTTCGTTTCACCACTGGTGAATGTCCAAGCAACCCAAGGCTGGTTTCAGCTGCGTGTTAACACTCGCAGCCGTGCTGTTCAATTGGATATCCAGTGAACGCTGGTTAGCTCTTGATTTTCCTTCCACACACCGAGCCTTCAGAAATCATTCTTATCTCCACTTCAGAATGTTCCATTCGTTCCCTGCGAATCTGGAATTCCTCTGACTCTCCACACCAGGCAGATTTTCCTAACAACACTGGTGAATGACCAGGTAATCCAATGCTGGTTTTCAGCGGCTGTTCACACTCACAGCCTTGCTGTTCAATTGGCAATCCAGTCAAACCTAGTCAGCTCTTCATTTTCCTGTCCACACAACCCAGCGTTCAGAAATCATTGGAATCTCTACTACAGAAATTTCCATTCATTCACTGTGAATCTGGAAATACTCTGAATCTGCATTCCAGGAAGGCTTTCGTTACACCACTGATGAATGTCCAAGTAATGCAATGCTGCTTCTTAGTGGTCTGTTCACACTCGAAACCGTGCTGTTCATTGGCTATCCACTCAATATCGGTCAGCTCTTCAATATCCTGTCCAGACTATCCAGATTCCTAAATGTTGGCAATCACCACTACAGAATGTTCCATTCAATCACGCGAATCTGGAATTCATCAGAGTCTCCACTCCTGGAAGGTTTTCGTGACACCACTGGTAAATGTCCAAGGAAGACAATGCTGGTTTTAAGCCGCCTGCTAACACACTCAGCCGTGCTGTTCAATTTGCTATCCACCCAACCCTATTCAGCTCTACATTTTCCTGTCCTCATAACCCAACCTTCAGAAATAATTGGTATCTCCTCCACAGAATGTTCCGTTCATTCACTGCGAATCTTAAATTCATCTGACTCTCAACTCCCGGCGGGTTATCGTTACACCACTTGTGAATGTCCAAGTAAGCCAATGCTGGTTTTCAGTGGCCTGTTCATACTAAGAGACGTGCTGTTCATTTGGCTATCCACTCCACCCTGTTCAGCTCTACATTTTCGTGTCCACAAAACACAGCCTTCAGACATCATTGGAATCACCACTAGAGAATGTTCCATTCATTCACTGCGAATCTGGAATTCCTCTGAACCTCCACTCCTGGCAGGTTTTCGTTACGCCACTGGTGAATGTCCAAGTAACTCAATACTGGTTTTCAGAGGCATGTTCAACTCGCAGAAGTGCTGTTCAATGGGCTATCCACTCAATATTGGTCAGCTCTTCATTTTCCTCTCCACACAAACCAGCCTTCAGAAATCATTGGGCTCTCCACTACAGACTGTTCCATTCATTCACTGCGATTCTGCAATTCATCTGACTCTCCGCTCCAGGCAGGTTTTCATTACAGCACTGGTGAATGACCAAGTAATCCAATGCTGGTTTTCAGCCGCCTTTTCACACTCGCAGTGTGCTGTTCAATTGTCTATCCACTCAAACCTGGTCAGCCTTTCATTTTCTTTTCCACAATATCAGACTTCAGAAATCATTGGAATCGCCAGTACAGAATGTTCCATTCATTCACTGCCAATCTGGAATTCATCTGAATCTGCACTCCAGGTAGGCTTTCATTACACCACTTATGAATGTCCAAGTAACACAATGCTGGTTTTCAGCGGTCTGTTCACACTCTAAGCCCTGCTTTTTACTGGGTATCCACACAACTGTGGTCAGCTCTTCATTTTCATGTCCAAACAATCCAGACTTGAGAAATCATTGCAATCTCCAGTACAGAATGTTCCATTCATTCACTGCGAATCTGGAATTCAACTGAATCTCCACTACCTGCAGATTTATCTTACACCACTTGTGAATGTCCAAGTAAAACAATGCTGGTTTTCAGAGGCCTGTTCATGTTCGCAGTCGTGCTGTTCAATTGGCTATCCACTCAACCTGTTTTGCTCCTCATTTTCCTGTGCACACAACCCAGCCTTCAGAAATCATTGTAATCTCCACTACAGGATGTTCCATTCATTCACTGGGAATCTGGAATTCATCTGAATCTGCACTCCACGCAGGCTTTCGTTACACCACTGCTGAAAGTCGAAGTAATGCAATACTGGTTTTCAGTGGTCTGTTCACATTCGAAGCCGAGGCTTTTTACAGGCTATCCACTCAACACTGGTCAGCTCTTCATTTTCGTGTCCCCACAATCCAGATTTCAGAAATCATTGCAATCTCCACTACAGAATGTTCCATTCATTCACTGCGAGTCTGGAGTTTATCTGATTCTCCACTCCCGCCTGGTTAACAGTACACCACTTGTGAATGTCCAAGTAAGCCAATGCTGGTTTTCAGAGGCCTGTTCATACTCGCAGCCGTGCTGTTTAATTGACAATTCACTCCACCCTGTTCAGCTCTTCATTGTCCCACCACACTACCAGCCTTCAGAAATCTTTGTTATCTCCACTACAGAATGTTCCATTCATTCACTGCGAATCTGGAATTCATCTGACTCTCAACTCCACGCAGGTTTTCATTACACCACTGTTGAATGTCCAAGTAACCCAATGCTGGTTTTCAGCGGCCTGTTCATATTCGCAGCCCTGCTGTTTACTTGGCTATCGATTCAAGCCTGGTCAGCTCTTCATTTTCCTGTCCACACAACACAGGCTTCAGAAATCATTGGAATCTCCTCTACAGAATGTTCCATTCATTCACTGCGAATGTGGAATTCAACTGACTCTCCACTCCATGCAGGTTTTCCTTACACCACTGATGAATGTCCAAGTAACCCAATGCTGGTTTTCAGCTGCATGTTCACACTCGCAGCCATGCTATACAATTGGCTTTCCACTAAATCCTGATTAGTTCTTGATTTTCCTTCCACACGACCCAGCCTTCAGAAATCGTTGGAATCTCCACTAGAGAATGTTCCATTCATTCACTGCGAATCTGGAATTCCTCTGAACCCCCACTCCCGGCAGGTTTTCGTTACACCACTGTTGAATGTCCAAGTAACCCAATGTTTTAAGTGTTTTCTTCACAAGCGCAGTGGTGCTGTTCAATTGGCTATCCACTCAACCCTGGCCAGCTCTACATTTTCCTGTCCACACCACAGAGACTGGAGAAATCATTGTTATCTCCACTACAGAATGTTCCATTCATTCACAGCGAATCTGGAATTCATCTGAATCTCCACTCCCGGCAGGTTTTCGTGACACCACTGGTAAATATCCAAGTAAGCCAATGCTGGTTTTAAGTGGCCTGCTCATACTCTCAGCCGTGCTGTTCAATTTGCTATCCACTCAACCCTCTTCAGCTCCATTTTCCTGTCCACATAACCCAAACTTCAGAAACAATTGGTATCTCCTCCACAGAATGTTCCATTCATTGACGGCAAATCTGAAATTCATCTAATTCTCAACTCCCGTCAGGTTTTCGTTACACCACTTGTGAATGTCCAATTAAGCCAAAGCTGGTTTTCAGTGGCCTGTTCTTACTACGAGACGTGCTGTTCATTTGGCTATCCATTCCACCCTGTTCAGCTCTACATTTTCGTGTCCACAAAACCCAGCCTTCAGAAATCATTGGAATCACCACTAGAGAATGTTCCATTCATTCACTGCGAATCTGGAATTCATCTGAATCTCCACTCCCGGCAGGTTTTCATTGCACCACTGCTGAATGTTCAAGTAACGCAATGATGGTTTTCAGCGGTCTATTCACACTCGAACCCGTGCTGTTCACGGTCTAGCGACTCAACACTGGTGAGTTCTTCTTTTTCCAGTTCAGACAATACAAACCTCAGAAACCATTGCAATCTACACTACAGAATGTTTCATTCATTCAGGCGAATCTTGAATTCATCTTGTTCTCCACTCCCAGCAGGTTTTCGTTTCACCACTGGTGAATGTCCAAGCAACCCAAGGCTGGTTTCAGCTGCGTGTTAACACTCGCAGCCGTGCTGTTCAATTGGCTATCCAGTGAACGCTGGTTAGCTCTTGATTTTCCTTCCACACACCGAGCCTTCAGAAATCATTCTTAACTCCACTTCAGAGTGTTCCATTCGTTCCCTGCGAATCTGGAATTCCTCTGACTCTCCACACCAGGCAGATTTTCCTAACAACACTGGTGAATGACCAGGTAATCCAATGCTGGTTTTCAGCGGCTGTTCACACTCACAGCCTTGCTGTTCAATTGGCAATCCAGTCAAACCTAGTCAGCTCTTCATTTTCCTGTCCACACAACCCAGCGTTCAGAAATCATTGGAATCTCTACTACAGAAATTTCCATTCATTCACTGTGAATCTGGAAATACTCTGAATCTGCATTCCAGGAAGGCTTTCGTTACACCACCGATGAATATCCAAGTAATGCAATGCTGCTTCTTAGTGGTCTGTTCACACTCGAAACCGTGCTGTTCATTGGCTATCCACTCAATATCGGTCAGCTCTTCAATATCCTGTCCAGACTATCCAGATTCCTAAATGTTGGCAATCACCACTACAGAATGTTCCATTCAATCACGCGAATCTGGAATTCATCAGAGTCTCCACTCCTGGAAGGTTTTCGTGACACCACTGGTAAATGTCCAAGGAAGACAATGCTGGTTTTAAGCCGCCTGCTAACACACTCAGCCGTGCTGTTCAATTTGCTATCCACCCAACCCTATTCAGCTCTACATTTTCCTGTCCTCATAACCCAACCTTCAGAAATAATTGGTATCTCCTCCACAGAATGTTCCGTTCATTCACTGCGAATCTTAAATTCATCTGACTCTCAACTCCCGGCGGGTTATCGTTACACCACTTGTGAATGTCCAAGTAAGCCAATGCTGGTTTTCAGTGGCCTGTTCATACTAAGAGACGTGCTGTTCATTTGGCTATCCACTCCACCCTGTTCAGCTCTACATTTTCGTGTCCACAAAACCCAGCCTTCAGAAATCATTGGAATCACCACTAGAGAATGTTCCATTCATTCACTGCGAATCTGGAATTCCTCTGAACCTCCACTCCTGGCAGGTTTTCGTTACGCCACTGGTGAATGTCCAAGTAACTCAATACTGGTTTTCAGAGGCATGTTCAACTCGCAGAAGTGCTGTTCAATGGGCTATCCACTCAATATTGGTCAGCTCTTCATTTTCCTCTCCACACAAACCAGCCTTCAGAAATCATTGGGCTCTCCACTACAGACTGTTCCATTCATTCACTGCGATTCTGCAATTCATCTGACTCTCCGCTCCAGGCAGGTTTTCATTACAGCACTGGTGAATGACCAAGTAATCCAATGCTGGTTTTCAGCCGCCTTTTCACACTCGCAGTGTGCTGTTCAATTGTCTATCCACTCAAACCTGGTCAGCCTTTCATTTTCTTTTCCACAATATCAGACTTCAGAAATCATTGGAATCGCCAGTACAGAATGTTCCATTCATTCACTGCCAATCTGGAATTCATCTGAATCTGCACTCCAGGTAGGCTTTCATTACACCACTTATGAATGTCCAAGTAACACAATGCTGGTTTTCAGCGGTCTGTTCACACTCTAAGCCCTGCTTTTTACTGGGTATCCACACAACTGTGGTCAGCTCTTCATTTTCATGTCCAAACAATCCAGACTTGAGAAATCATTGCAATCTCCAGTACAGAATGTTCCATTCATTCACTGCGAATCTGGAATTCAACTGAATCTCCACTACCTGCAGATTTATCTTACACCACTTGTGAATGTCCAAGTAAAACAATGCTGGTTTTCAGAGGCCTGTTCATGTTCGCAGTCGTGCTGTTCAATTGGCTATCCACTCAACCTGTTTTGCTCCTCATTTTCCTGTGCACACAACCCAGCCTTCAGAAATCATTGTAATCTCCACTACAGGATGTTCCATTCATTCACTGGGAATCTGGAATTCATCTGAATCTGCACTCCACGCAGGCTTTCGTTACACCACTGCTGAAAGTCGAAGTAATGCAATACTGGTTTTCAGTGGTCTGTTCACATTCGAAGCCGAGGCTTTTTACAGGCTATCCACTCAACACTGGTCAGCTCTTCATTTTCGTGTCCCCACAATCCAGATTTCAGAAATCATTGCAATCTCCACTACAGAATGTTCCATTCATTCACTGCGAGTCTGGAGTTTATCTGATTCTCCACTCCCGCCTGGTTAACATTACACCACTTGTGAATGTCCAAGTAAGCCAATGCTGGTTTTCAGAGGCCTGTTCATACTCGCAGCCGTGCTGTTTAATTGACAATTCACTCCACCCTGTTCAGCTCTTCATTGTCCCACCACACTACCAGCCTTCAGAAATCTTTGTTATCTCCACTACAGAATGTTCCATTCATTCACTGCGAATCTGGAATTCATCTGACTCTCAACTCCACGCAGGTTTTCATTACACCACTGTTGAATGTCCAAGTAAACCAATGCTGGTTTTCAGCGGCCTGTTCATATTCGCAGCCCTGCTGTTTACTTGGCTATCGATTCAAGCCTGGTCAGCTCTTCATTTTCCTGTCCACACAACACAGGCTTCAGAAATCATTGGAATCTCCTCTACAGAATGTTCCATTCATTCACTGCGAATGTGGAATTCAACTGACTCTCCACTCCATGCAGGTTTTCCTTACACCACTGATGAATGTCCAAGTAACCCAATGCTGGTTTTCAGCTGCATGTTCACACTCGCAGCCATGCTATACAATTGGCTTTCCACTAAATCCTGATTAGTTCTTGATTTTCCTTCCACACGACCCAGCCTTCAGAAATCGTTGGAATCTCCACTAGAGAATGTTCCATTCATTCACTGCGAATCTGGAATTCCTCTGAACCCCCACTCCCGGCAGGTTTTCGTTACACCACTGTTGAATGTCCAAGTAACCCAATGTTTTAAGTGTTTTCTTCACAAGCGCAGTGGTGCTGTTCAATTGGCTATCCACTCAACCCTGGCCAGCTCTACATTTTCCTGTCCACACCACAGAGACTGGAGAAATCATTGTTATCTCCACTACAGAATGTTCCATTCATTCACAGCGAATCTGGAATTCATCTGAATCTCCACTCCCGGCAGGTTTTCGTGACACCACTGGTAAATATCCAAGTAAGCCAATGCTGGTTTTAAGTGGCCTGCTCATACTCTCAGCCGTGCTGTTCAATTTGCTATCCACTCAACCCTCTTCAGCTCCATTTTCCTGTCCACATAACCCAAACTTCAGAAACAATTGGTATCTCCTCCACAGAATGTTCCATTCATTGACGGCAAATCTGAAATTCATCTAATTCTCAACTCCCGTCAGGTTTTCGTTACACCACTTGTGAATGTCCAATTAAGCCAAAGCTGGTTTTCAGTGGCCTGTTCTTACTACGAGACGTGCTGTTCATTTGGCTATCCATTCCACCCTGTTCAGCTCTACATTTTCGTGTCCACAAAACCCAGCCTTCAGAAATCATTGGAATCACCACTAGAGAATGTTCCATTCATTCACTGCGAATCTGGAATTCATCTGAATCTCCACTCCCGGCAGGTTTTCATTGCACCACTGCTGAATGTTCAAGTAACGCAATGATGGTTTTCAGCGGTCTATTCACACTCGAACCCGTGCTGTTCACGGTCTAGCGACTCAACACTGGTGAGTTCTTCTTTTTCCAGTTCAGACAATACAAACCTCAGAAACCATTGCAATCTACACTACAGAATGTTTCATTCATTCAGGCGAATCTTGAATTCATCTTGTTCTCCACTCCCAGCAGGTTTTCGTTTCACCACTGGTGAATGTCCAAGCAACCCAAGGCTGGTTTCAGCTGCGTGTTAACACTCGCAGCCGTGCTGTTCAATTGGCTATCCAGTGAACGCTGGTTAGCTCTTGATTTTCCTTCCACACACCGAGCCTTCAGAAATCATTCTTATCTCCACTTCAGAATGTTCCATTCGTTCCCTGCGAATCTGGAATTCCTCTGACTCTCCACACCAGGCAGATTTTCCTAACAACACTGGTGAATGACCAGGTAATCCAATGCTGGTTTTCAGCGGCTGTTCACACTCACAGCCTTGCTGTTCAATTGGCAATCCAGTCAAACCTAGTCAGCTCTTCATTTTCCTGTCCACACAACCCAGCGTTCAGAAATCATTGGAATCTCTACTACAGAAATTTCCATTCATTCACTGTGAATCTGGAAATACTCTGAATCTGCATTCCAGGAAGGCTTTCGTTACACCACCGATGAATGTCCAAGTAATGCAATGCTGCTTCTTAGTGGTCTGTTCACACTCGAAACCGTGCTGTTCATTGGCTATCCACTCAATATCGGTCAGCTCTTCAATATCCTGTCCAGACTATCCAGATTCCTAAATGTTGGCAATCACCACTACAGAATGTTCCATTCAATCACGCGAATCTGGAATTCATCAGAGTCTCCACTCCTGGAAGGTTTTCGTGACACCACTGGTAAATGTCCAAGGAAGACAATGCTGGTTTTAAGCCGCCTGCTAACACACTCAGCCGTGCTGTTCAATTTGCTATCCACCCAACCCTATTCAGCTCTACATTTTCCTGTCCTCATAACCCAACCTTCAGAAATAATTGGTATCTCCTCCACAGAATGTTCCGTTCATTCACTGCGAATCTTAAATTCATCTGACTCTCAACTCCCGGCGGGTTATCGTTACACCACTTGTGAATGTCCAAGTAAGCCAATGCTGGTTTTCAGTGGCCTGTTCATACTAAGAGACGTGCTGTTCATTTGGCTATCCACTCCACCCTGTTCAGCTCTACATTTTCGTGTCCACAAAAACCCAGCCTTCAGAAATCATTGGAATCACCACTAGAGAATGTTCCATTCATTCACTGCGAATCTGGAATTCCTCTGAACCTCCACTCCTGGCAGGTTTTCGTTACGCCACTGGTGAATGTCCAAGTAACTCAATACTGGTTTTCAGAGGCATGTTCAACTCGCAGAAGTGCTGTTCAATGGGCTATCCACTCAATATTGGTCAGCTCTTCATTTTCCTCTCCACACAAACCAGCCTTCAGAAATCATTGGGCTCTCCACTACAGACTGTTCCATTCATTCACTGCGATTCTGCAATTCATCTGACTCTCCGCTCCAGGCAGGTTTTCATTACAGCACTGGTGAATGACCAAGTAATCCAATGCTGGTTTTCAGCCGCCTTTTCACACTCGCAGTGTGCTGTTCAATTGTCTATCCACTCAAACCTGGTCAGCCTTTCATTTTCTTTTCCACAATATCAGACTTCAGAAATCATTGGAATCGCCAGTACAGAATGTTCCATTCATTCACTGCCAATCTGGAATTCATCTGAATCTGCACTCCAGGTAGGCTTTCATTACACCACTTATGAATGTCCAAGTAACACAATGCTGGTTTTCAGCGGTCTGTTCACACTCTAAGCCCTGCTTTTTACTGGGTATCCACACAACTGTGGTCAGCTCTTCATTTTCATGTCCAAACAATCCAGACTTGAGAAATCATTGCAATCTCCAGTACAGAATGTTCCATTCATTCACTGCGAATCTGGAATTCAACTGAATCTCCACTACCTGCAGATTTATCTTACACCACTTGTGAATGTCCAAGTAAAACAATGCTGGTTTTCAGAGGCCTGTTCATGTTCGCAGTCGTGCTGTTCAATTGGCTATCCACTCAACCTGTTTTGCTCCTCATTTTCCTGTGCACACAACCCAGCCTTCAGAAATCATTGTAATCTCCACTACAGGATGTTCCATTCATTCACTGGGAATCTGGAATTCATCTGAATCTGCACTCCACGCAGGCTTTCGTTACACCACTGCTGAAAGTCGAAGTAATGCAATACTGGTTTTCAGTGGTCTGTTCACATTCGAAGCCGAGGCTTTTTACAGGCTATCCACTCAACACTGGTCAGCTCTTCATTTTCGTGTCCCCACAATCCAGATTTCAGAAATCATTGCAATCTCCACTACAGAATGTTCCATTCATTCACTGCGAGTCTGGAGTTTATCTGATTCTCCACTCCCGCCTGGTTAACAGTACACCACTTGTGAATGTCCAAGTAAGCCAATGCTGGTTTTCAGAGGCCTGTTCATACTCGCAGCCGTGCTGTTTAATTGACAATTCACTCCACCCTGTTCAGCTCTTCATTGTCCCACCACACTACCAGCCTTCAGAAATCTTTGTTATCTCCACTACAGAATGTTCCATTCATTCACTGCGAATCTGGAATTCATCTGACTCTCAACTCCACGCAGGTTTTCATTACACCACTGTTGAATGTCCAAGTAACCCAATGCTGGTTTTCAGCGGCCTGTTCATATTCGCAGCCCTGCTGTTTACTTGGCTATCGATTCAAGCCTGGTCAGCTCTTCATTTTCCTGTCCACACAACACAGGCTTCAGAAATCATTGGAATCTCCTCTACAGAATGTTCCATTCATTCACTGCGAATGTGGAATTCAACTGACTCTCCACTCCATGCAGGTTTTCCTTACACCACTGATGAATGTCCAAGTAACCCAATGCTGGTTTTCAGCTGCATGTTCACACTCGCAGCCATGCTATACAATTGGCTTTCCACTAAATCCTGATTAGTTCTTGATTTTCCTTCCACACGACCCAGCCTTCAGAAATCGTTGGAATCTCCACTAGAGAATGTTCCATTCATTCACTGCGAATCTGGAATTCCTCTGAACCTCCACTCCCGGCAGGTTTTCGTTACACCACTGTTGAATGTCCAAGTAACCCAATGTTTTAAGTGTTTTCTTCACAAGCGCAGTGGTGCTGTTCAATTGGCTATCCACTCAACCCTGGCCAGCTCTACATTTTCCTGTCCACACCACAGAGACTGGAGAAATCATTGTTATCTCCACTACAGAATGTTCCATTCATTCACAGCGAATCTGGAATTCATCTGAATCTCCACTCCCGGCAGGTTTTCGTGACACCACTGGTAAATATCCAAGTAAGCCAATGCTGGTTTTAAGTGGCCTGCTCATACTCTCAGCCGTGCTGTTCAATTTGCTATCCACTCAACCCTCTTCAGCTCCATTTTCCTGTCCACATAACCCAAACTTCAGAAACAATTGGTATCTCCTCCACAGAATGTTCCATTCATTGACGGCAAATCTGAAATTCATCTAATTCTCAACTCCCGTCAGGTTTTCGTTACACCACTTGTGAATGTCCAATTAAGCCAAAGCTGGTTTTCAGTGGCCTGTTCTTACTACGAGACGTGCTGTTCATTTGGCTATCCATTCCACCCTGTTCAGCTCTACATTTTCGTGTCCACAAAACCCAGCCTTCAGAAATCATTGGAATCACCACTAGAGAATGTTCCATTCATTCACTGCGAATCTGGAATTCATCTGAATCTCCACTCCCGGCAGGTTTTCATTGCACCACTGCTGAATGTTCAAGTAACGCAATGATGGTTTTCAGCGGTCTATTCACACTCGAACCCGTGCTGTTCACGGTCTAGCGACTCAACACTGGTGAGTTCTTCTTTTTCCAGTTCAGACAATACAAACCTCAGAAACCATTGCAATCTACACTACAGAATGTTTCATTCATTCAGGCCAATCTTGAATTCATCTTGTTCTCCACTCCCAGCAGGTTTTCGTTTCACCACTGGTGAATGTCCAAGCAACCCAAGGCTGGTTTCAGCTGCGTGTTAACACTCGCAGCCGTGCTGTTCAATTGGCTATCCAGTGAACGCTGGTTAGCTCTTGATTTTCCTTCCACACACCGAGCCTTCAGAAATCATTCTTAACTCCACTTCAGAGTGTTCCATTCGTTCCCTGCGAATCTGGAATTCCTCTGACTCTCCAGACCAGGCAGATTTTCCTAACAACACTGGTGAATGACCAGGTAATCCAATGCTGGTTTTCAGCGGCTGTTCACACTCACAGCCTTGCTTTTCAATTGGCAATCCAGTCAAACCTAGTCAGCTCTTCATTTTCCTGTCCACACAACCCAGCGTTCAGAAATCATTGGAATCTCTACTACAGAAATTTCCATTCATTCACTGTGAATCTGGAAATACTCTGAATCTGCATTCCAGGAAGGCTTTCGTTACACCACTGATGAATGTCCAAGTAATGCAATGCTGCTTCTTAGTGGTCTGTTCACACTCGAAACCGTGCTGTTCATTGGCTATCCACTCAATATCGGTCAGCTCTTCAATATCCTGTCCAGACTATCCAGATTCCTAAATGTTGGCAATCACCACTACAGAATGTTCCATTCAATCACGCGAATCTGGAATTCATCAGAGTCTCCACTCCTGGAAGGTTTTCGTGACACCACTGGTAAATGTCCAAGGAAGACAATGCTGGTTTTAAGCCGCCTGCTAACACACTCAGCCGTGCTGTTCAATTTGCTATCCACCCAACCCTATTCAGCTCTACATTTTCCTGTCCTCATAACCCAACCTTCAGAAATAATTGGTATCTCCTCCACAGAATGTTCCGTTCATTCACTGCGAATCTTAAATTCATCTGACTCTCAACTCCCGGCGGGTTATCGTTACACCACTTGTGAATGTCCAAGTAAGCCAATGCTGGTTTTCAGTGGCCTGTTCATACTAAGAGACGTGCTGTTCATTTGGCTATCCACTCCACCCTGTTCAGCTCTACATTTTCGTGTCCACAAAACCCAGCCTTCAGAAATCATTGGAATCACCACTAGAGAATGTTCCATTCATTCACTGCGAATCTGGAATTCCTCTGAACCTCCACTCCTGGCAGGTTTTCGTTACGCCACTGGTGAATGTCCAAGTAACTCAATACTGGTTTTCAGAGGCATGTTCAACTCGCAGAAGTGCTGTTCAATGGGCTATCCACTCAATATTGGTCAGCTCTTCATTTTCCTCTCCACACAAACCAGCCTTCAGAAATCATTGGGCTCTCCACTACAGACTGTTCCATTCATTCACTGCGATTCTGCAATTCATCTGACTCTCCGCTCCAGGCAGGTTTTCATTACAGCACTGGTGAATGACCAAGTAATCCAATGCTGGTTTTCAGCCGCCTTTTCACACTCGCAGTGTGCTGTTCAATTGTCTATCCACTCAAACCTGGTCAGCCTTTCATTTTCTTTTCCACAATATCAGACTTCAGAAATCATTGGAATCGCCAGTACAGAATGTTCCATTCATTCACTGCCAATCTGGAATTCATCTGAATCTGCACTCCAGGTAGGCTTTCATTACACCACTTATGAATGTCCAAGTAACACAATGCTGGTTTTCAGCGGTCTGTTCACACTCTAAGCCCTGCTTTTTACTGGGTATCCACACAACTGTGGTCAGCTCTTCATTTTCATGTCCAAACAATCCAGACTTGAGAAATCATTGCAATCTCCAGTACAGAATGTTCCATTCATTCACTGCGAATCTGGAATTCAACTGAATCTCCACTACCTGCAGATTTATCTTACACCACTTGTGAATGTCCAAGTAAAACAATGCTGGTTTTCAGAGGCCTGTTCATGTTCGCAGTCGTGCTGTTCAATTGGCTATCCACTCAACCTGTTTTGCTCCTCATTTTCCTGTGCACACAACCCAGCCTTCAGAAATCATTGTAATCTCCACTACAGGATGTTCCATTCATTCACTGGGAATCTGGAATTCATCTGAATCTGCACTCCACGCAGGCTTTCGTTACACCACTGCTGAAAGTCGAAGTAATGCAATACTGGTTTTCAGTGGTCTGTTCACATTCGAAGCCGAGGCTTTTTACAGGCTATCCACTCAACACTGGTCAGCTCTTCATTTTCGTGTCCCCACAATCCAGATTTCAGAAATCATTGCAATCTCCACTACAGAATGTTCCATTCATTCACTGCGAGTCTGGAGTTTATCTGATTCTCCACTCCCGCCTGGTTAACATTACACCACTTGTGAATGTCCAAGTAAGCCAATGCTGGTTTTCAGAGGCCTGTTCATACTCGCAGCCGTGCTGTTTAATTGACAATTCACTCCACCCTGTTCAGCTCTTCATTGTCCCACCACACTACCAGCCTTCAGAAATCTTTGTTATCTCCACTACAGGATGTTCCATTCATTCACTGGGAATCTGGAATTCATCTGAATCTGCACTCCACGCAGGCTTTCGTTACACCACTGCTGAAAGTCGAAGTAATGCAATACTGGTTTTCAGTGGTCTGTTCACATTCGAAGCCGAGGCTTTTTACAGGCTATCCGCTCAACACTGGTCAGCTCTTCATTTTCGTGTCCCCACAATCCAGATTTCAGAAATCATTGCAATCTCCACTACAGAATGTTCCATTCATTCACTGCGAGTCTGGAGTTTATCTGATTCTCCACTCCCGCCTGGTTAACATTACACCACTTGTGAATGTCCAAGTAAGCCAATGCTGGTTTTCAGAGGCCTGTTCATACTCGCAGCCATGCTGTTTAATTGACAATTCACTCCACCCTGTTCAGCTCTTCATTGTCCCACCACACTACCAGCCTTCAGAAATCTTTGTTATCTCCACTACAGAATGTTCCATTCATTCACTGCGAATCTGGAATTCATCTGACTCTCAACTCCACGCAGGTTTTCATTACACCACTGTTGAATGTCCAAGTAACCCAATGCTGGTTTTCAGCGGCCTGTTCATATTCGCAGCCCTGCTGTTTACTTGGCTATCGATTCAAGCCTGGTCAGCTCTTCATTTTCCTGTCCACACAACACAGGCTTCAGAAATCATTGGAATCTCCTCTACAGAATGTTCCATTCATTCACTGCGAATGTGGAATTCAACTGACTCTCCACTCCATGCAGGTTTTCCTTACACCACTGATGAATGTCCAAGTAACCCAATGCTGGTTTTCAGCTGCATGTTCACACTCGCAGCCATGCTATACAATTGGCTTTCCACTAAATCCTGATTAGTTCTTGATTTTCCTTCCACACGACCCAGCCTTCAGAAATCGTTGGAATCTCCACTAGAGAATGTTCCATTCATTCACTGCGAATCTGGAATTCCTCTGAACCTCCACTCCCGGCAGGTTTTCGTTACACCACTGTTGAATGTCCAAGTAACCCAATGTTTTAAGTGTTTTCTTCACAAGCGCAGTGGTGCTGTTCAATTGGCTATCCACTCAACCCTGGCCAGCTCTACATTTTCCTGTCCACACCACAGAGACTGGAGAAATCATTGTTATCTCCACTACAGAATGTTCCATTCATTCACAGCGAATCTGGAATTCATCTGAATCTCCACTCCCGGCAGGTTTTCGTGACACCACTGGTAAATATCCAAGTAAGCCAATGCTGGTTTTAAGTGGCCTGCTCATACTCTCAGCCGTGCTGTTCAATTTGCTATCCACTCAACCCTCTTCAGCTCCATTTTCCTGTCCACATAACCCAAACTTCAGAAACAATTGGTATCTCCTCCACAGAATGTTCCATTCATTGACGGCAAATCTGAAATTCATCTAATTCTCAACTCCCGTCAGGTTTTCGTTACACCACTTGTGAATGTCCAATTAAGCCAAAGCTGGTTTTCAGTGGCCTGTTCTTACTACGAGACGTGCTGTTCATTTGGCTATCCATTCCACCCTGTTCAGCTCTACATTTTCGTGTCCACAAAACCCAGCCTTCAGAAATCATTGGAATCACCACTAGAGAATGTTCCATTCATTCACTGCGAATCTGGAATTCATCTGAATCTCCACTCCCGGCAGGTTTTCATTGCACCACTGCTGAATGTTCAAGTAACGCAATGATGGTTTTCAGCGGTCTATTCACACTCGAACCCGTGCTGTTCACGGTCTAGCGACTCAACACTGGTGAGTTCTTCTTTTTCCAGTTCAGACAATACAAACCTCAGAAACCATTGCAATCTACACTACAGAATGTTTCATTCATTCACGCGAATCTTGAATTCATCTTGTTCTCCACTCCCAGCAGGTTTTCGTTTCACCACTGGTGAATGTCCAAGCAACCCAAGGCTGGTTTCAGCTGCGTGTTAACACTCGCAGCCGTGCTGTTCAATTGGCTATCCAGTGAACGCTGGTTAGCTCTTGATTTTCCTTCCACACACCGAGCCTTCAGAAATCATTCTTATCTCCACTTCAGAGTGTTCCATTTGTTCCCTGCGAATCTGGAATTCCTCTGACTCTCCACACCAGGCAGATTTTCCTAACAACACTGGTGAATGACCAGGTAATCCAATGCTGGTTTTCAGCGGCTGTTGACACTCACAGCCTTGCTGTTCAATTGGCAATCCAGTCAAACCTAGTCAGCTCTTCATTTTCCTGTCCACACAACCCAGCGTTCAGAAATCATTGGAATCTCTACTACAGAAATTTCCATTCATTCACTGTGAATCTGGAAATAATCTGAATCTGCATTCCAGGAAGGCTTTCGTTACACCACTGATGAATGTCCAAGCAATGCAATGCTGCTTCTTAGTGGTCTGTTCACACTCGAAACCGTGCTGTTCATTGGCTATCCACTCAATATCGGTCAGCTCTTCAATATCCTGTCCAGACTATCCAGATTCCTAAATGTTGGCAATCACCACTACAGAATGTTCCATTCAATCACGCGAATCTGGAATTCATCAGAGTCTCCACTCCTGGAAGGTTTTCGTGACACCACTGGTAAATGTCCAAGGAAGACAATGCTGGTTTTAAGCCGCCTGCTAACACACTCAGCCGTGCTGTTCAATTTGCTATCCACCCAACCCTATTCAGCTCTACATTTTCCTGTCCTCATAACCCAACCTTCAGAAATAATTGGTATCTCCTCCACAGAATGTTCCGTTCATTCACTGCGAATCTTAAATTCATCTGACTCTCAACTCCCGGCGGGTTATCGTTACACCACTTGTGAATGTCCAAGTAAGCCAATGCTGGTTTTCAGTGGCCTGTTCATACTAAGAGACGTGCTGTTCATTTGGCTATCCACTCCACCCTGTTCAGCTCTACATTTTCGTGTCCACAAAACCCAGCCTTCAGAAATCATTGGAATCACCACTAGAGAATGTTCCATTCATTCACTGCGAATCTGGAATTCCTCTGAACCTCCACTCCTGGCAGGTTTTCGTTACGCCACTGGTGAATGTCCAAGTAACTCAATACTGGTTTTCAGAGGCATGTTCAACTCGCAGAAGTGCTGTTCAATGGGCTATCCACTCAATATTGGTCAGCTCTTCATTTTCCTCTCCACACAAACCAGCCTTCAGAAATCATTGGGCTCTCCACTACAGACTGTTCCATTCATTCACTGCGATTCTGCAATTCATCTGACTCTCCGCTCCAGGCAGGTTTTCATTACAGCACTGGTGAATGACCAAGTAATCCAATGCTGGTTTTCAGCCGCCTTTTCACACTCGCAGTGTGCTGTTCAATTGTCTGTCCACTCAAACCTGGTCAGCCTTTCATTTTCTTTTCCACAATATCAGACTTCAGAAATCATTGGAATCGCCAGTACAGAATGTTCCATTCATTCACTGCCAATCTGGAATTCATCTGAATCTGCACTCCAGGTAGGCTTTCATTACACCACTTATGAATGTCCAAGTAACACAATGCTGGTTTTCAGCGGTCTGTTCACACTCTAAGCCCTGCTTTTTACTGGGTATCCACACAACTGTGGTCAGCTCTTCATTTTCATGTCCAAACAATCCAGACTTGAGAAATCATTGCAATCTCCAGTACAGAATGTTCCATTCATTCACTGCGAATCTGGAATTCAACTGAATCTCCACTACCTGCAGATTTATCTTACACCACTTGTGAATGTCCAAGTAAAACAATGCTGGTTTTCAGAGGCCTGTTCATGTTCGCAGTCGTGCTGTTCAATTGGCTATCCACTCAACCTGTTTTGCTCCTCATTTTCCTGTGCACACAACCCAGCCTTCAGAAATCATTGTAATCTCCACTACAGGATGTTCCATTCATTCACTGGGAATCTGGAATTCATCTGAATCTGCACTCCACGCAGGCTTTCGTTACACCACTGCTGAAAGTCGAAGTAATGCAATACTGGTTTTCAGTGGTCTGTTCACATTCGAAGCCGAGGCTTTTTACAGGCTATCCACTCAACACTGGTCAGCTCTTCATTTTCGTGTCCCCACAATCCAGATTTCAGAAATCATTGCAATCTCCACTACAGAATGTTCCATTCATTCACTGCGAGTCTGGAGTTTATCTGATTCTCCACTCCCGCCTGGTTAACATTACACCACTTGTGAATGTCCAAGTAAGCCAATGCTGGTTTTCAGAGGCCTGTTCATACTCGCAGCCGTGCTGTTTAATTGACAATTCACTCCACCCTGTTCAGCTCTTCATTGTCCCACCACACTACCAGCCTTCAGAAATCTTTGTTATCTCCACTACAGAATGTTCCATTCATTCACTGCGAATCTGGAATTCATCTGACTCTCAACTCCACGCAGGTTTTCATTACACCACTGTTGAATGTCCAAGTAACCCAATGCTGGTTTTCAGCGGCCTGTTCATATTCGCAGCCCTGCTGTTTACTTGGCTATCGATTCAAGCCTGGTCAGCTCTTCATTTTCCTGTCCACACAACACAGGCTTCAGAAATCATTGGAATCTCCTCTACAGAATGTTCCATTCATTCACTGCGAATGTGGAATTCAACTGACTCTCCACTCCATGCAGGTTTTCCTTACACCACTGATGAATGTCCAAGTAACCCAATGCTGGTTTTCAGCTGCATGTTCACACTCGCAGCCATGCTATACAATTGGCTTTCCACTAAATCCTGATTAGTTCTTGATTTTCCTTCCACACGACCCAGCCTTCAGAAATCGTTGGAATCTCCACTAGAGAATGTTCCATTCATTCACTGCGAATCTGGAATTCCTCTGAACCTCCACTCCCGGCAGGTTTTCGTTACACCACTGTTGAATGTCCAAGTAACCCAATGTTTTAAGTGTTTTCTTCACAAGCGCAGTGGTGCTGTTCAATTGGCTATCCACTCAACCCTGGCCAGCTCTACATTTTCCTGTCCACACCACAGAGACTGGAGAAATCATTGTTATCTCCACTACAGAATGTTCCATTCATTCACAGCGAATCTGGAATTCATCTGAATCTCCACTCCCGGCAGGTTTTCGTGACACCACTGGTAAATATCCAAGTAAGCCAATGCTGGTTTTAAGTGGCCTGCTCATACTCTCAGCCGTGCTGTTCAATTTGCTATCCACTCAACCCTCTTCAGCTCCATTTTCCTGTCCACATAACCCAAGCTTCAGAAACAATTGGTATCTCCTCCACAGAATGTTCCATTCATTGACGGCAAATCTGAAATTCATCTAATTCTCAACTCCCGTCAGGTTTTCGTTACACCACTTGTGAATGTCCAATTAAGCCAAAGCTGGTTTTCAGTGGCCTGTTCTTACTACGAGACGTGCTGTTCATTTGGCTATCCATTCCACCCTGTTCAGCTCTACATTTTCGTGTCCACAAAACCCAGCCTTCAGAAATCATTGGAATCACCACTAGAGAATGTTCCATTCATTCACTGCGAATCTGGAATTCATCTGAATCTCCACTCCCGGCAGGTTTTCATTGCACCACTGCTGAATGTTCAAGTAACGCAATGATGGTTTTCAGCGGTCTATTCACACTCGAACCCGTGCTGTTCACGGTCTAGCGACTCAACACTGGTGAGTTCTTCTTTTTCCAGTTCAGACAATACAAACCTCAGAAACCATTGCAATCTACACTACAGAATGTTTCATTCATTCAGGCGAATCTTGAATTCATCTTGTTCTCCACTCCCAGCAGGTTTTCGTTTCACCACTGGTGAATGTCCAAGCAACCCAAGGCTGGTTTCAGCTGCGTGTTAACACTCGCAGCCGTGCTGTTCAATTGGCTATCCAGTGAACGCTGGTTAGCTCTTGATTTTCCTTCCACACACCGAGCCTTCAGAAATCATTCTTATCTCCACTTCAGAATGTTCCATTCGTTCCCTGCGAATCTGGAATTCCTCTGACTCTCCACACCAGGCAGATTTTCCTAACAACACTGGTGAATGACCAGGTAATCCAATGCTGGTTTTCAGCGGCTGTTCACACTCACAGCCTTGCTGTTCAATTGGCAATCCAGTCAAACCTAGTCAGCTCTTCATTTTCCTGTCCACACAACCCAGCGTTCAGAAATCATTGGAATCTCTACTACAGAAATTTCCATTCATTCACTGTGAATCTGGAAATACTCTGAATCTGCATTCCAGGAAGGCTTTCGTTACACCACTGATGAATGTCCAAGCAATGCAATGCTGCTTCTTAGTGGTCTGTTCACACTCGAAACCGTGCTGTTCATTGGCTATCCACTCAATATCGGTCAGCTCTTCAATATCCTGTCCAGACTATCCAGATTCCTAAATGTTGGCAATCACCACTACAGAATGTTCCATTCAATCACGCGAATCTGGAATTCATCAGAGTCTCCACTCCTGGAAGGATTTCGTGACACCACTGGTAAATGTCCAAGGAAGACAATGCTGGTTTTAAGCCGCCTGCTAACACACTCAGCCGTGCTGTTCAATTTGCTATCCACCCAACCCTATTCAGCTCTACATTTTCCTGTCCTCATAACCCAACCTTCAGAAATAATTGGTATCTCCTCCACAGAATGTTCCGTTCATTCACTGCGAATCTTAAATTCATCTGACTCTCAACTCCCGGCGGGTTATCGTTACACCACTTGTGAATGTCCAAGTAAGCCAATGCTGGTTTTCAGTGGCCTGTTCATACTAAGAGACGTGCTGTTCATTTGGCTATCCACTCCACCCTGTTCAGCTCTACATTTTCGTGTCCACAAAACCCAGCCTTCAGAAATCATTGGAATCACCACTAGAGAATGTTCCATTCATTCACTGCGAATCTGGAATTCCTCTGAACCTCCACTCCTGGCAGGTTTTCGTTACGCCACTGGTGAATGTCCAAGTAACTCAATACTGGTTTTCAGAGGCATGTTCAACTCGCAGAAGTGCTGTTCAATGGGCTATCCACTCAATATTGGTCAGCTCTTCATTTTCCTCTCCACACAAACCAGCCTTCAGAAATCATTGGGCTCTCCACTACAGACTGTTCCATTCATTCACTGCGATTCTGCAATTCATCTGACTCTCCGCTCCAGGCAGGTTTTCATTACAGCACTGGTGAATGACCAAGTAATCCAATGCTGGTTTTCAGCCGCCTTTTCACACTCGCAGTGTGCTGTTCAATTGTCTATCCACTCAAACCTGGTCAGCCTTTCATTTTCTTTTCCACAATATCAGACTTCAGAAATCATTGGAATCGCCAGTACAGAATGTTCCATTCATTCACTGCCAATCTGGAATTCATCTGAATCTGCACTCCAGGTAGGCTTTCATTACACCACTTATGAATGTCCAAGTAACACAATGCTGGTTTTCAGCGGTCTGTTCACACTCTAAGCCCTGCTTTTTACTGGGTATCCACACAACTGTGGTCAGCTCTTCATTTTCATGTCCAAACAATCCAGACTTGAGAAATCATTGCAATCTCCAGTACAGAATGTTCCATTCATTCACTGCGAATCTGGAATTCAACTGAATCTCCACTACCTGCAGATTTATCTTACACCACTTGTGAATGTCCAAGTAAAACAATGCTGGTTTTCAGAGGCCTGTTCATGTTCGCAGTCGTGCTGTTCAATTGGCTATCCACTCAACCTGTTTTGCTCCTCATTTTCCTGTGCACACAACCCAGCCTTCAGAAATCATTGTAATCTCCACTACAGGATGTTCCATTCATTCACTGGGAATCTGGAATTCATCTGAATCTGCACTCCACGCAGGCTTTCGTTACACCACTGCTGAAAGTCGAAGTAATGCAATACTGGTTTTCAGTGGTCTGTTCACATTCGAAGCCGAGGCTTTTTACAGGCTATCCACTCAACACTGGTCAGCTCTTCATTTTCGTGTCCCCACAATCCAGATTTCAGAAATCATTGCAATCTCCACTACAGAATGTTCCATTCATTCACTGCGAGTCTGGAGTTTATCTGATTCTCCACTCCCGCCTGGTTAACATTACACCACTTGTGAATGTCCAAGTAAGCCAATGCTGGTTTTCAGAGGCCTGTTCATACTCGCAGCCGTGCTGTTTAATTGACAATTCACTCCACCCTGTTCAGCTCTTCATTGTCCCACCACACTACCAGCCTTCAGAAATCTTTGTTATCTCCACTACAGAATGTTCCATTCATTCACTGCGAATCTGGAATTCATCTGACTCTCAACTCCACGCAGGTTTTCATTACACCACTGTTGAATGTCCAAGTAACCCAATGCTGGTTTTCAGCGGCCTGTTCATATTCGCAGCCCTGCTGTTTACTTGGCTATCGATTCAAGCCTGGTCAGCTCTTCATTTTCCTGTCCACACAACACAGGCTTCAGAAATCATTGGAATCTCCTCTACAGAATGTTCCATTCATTCACTGCGAATGTGGAATTCAACTGACTCTCCACTCCATGCAGGTTTTCCTTACACCACTGATGAATGTCCAAGTAACCCAATGCTGGTTTTCAGCTGCATGTTCACACTCGCAGCCATGCTACACAATTGGCTTTCCACTAAATCCTGATTAGTTCTTGATTTTCCTTCCACACGACCCAGCCTTCAGAAATCGTTGGAATCTCCACTAGAGAATGTTCCATTCATTCACTGCGAATCTGGAATTCCTCTGAACCTCCACTCCCGGCAGGTTTTCGTTACACCACTGTTGAATGTCCAAGTAACCCAATGTTTTAAGTGTTTTCTTCACAAGCGCAGTGGTGCTGTTCAATTGGCTATCCACTCAACCCTGGCCAGCTCTACATTTTCCTGTCCACACCACAGAGACTGGAGAAATCATTGTTATCTCCACTACAGAATGTTCCATTCATTCACAGCGAATCTGGAATTCATCTGAATCTCCACTCCCGGCAGGTTTTCGTGACACCACTGGTAAATATCCAAGTAAGCCAATGCTGGTTTTAAGTGGCCTGCTCATACTCTCAGCCGTGCTGTTCAATTTGCTATCCACTCAACCCTCTTCAGCTCCATTTTCCTGTCCACATAACCCAAACTTCAGAAACAATTGGTATCTCCTCCACAGAATGTTCCATTCATTGACGGCAAATCTGAAATTCATCTAATTCTCAACTCCCGTCAGGTTTTCGTTACACCACTTGTGAATGTCCAATTAAGCCAAAGCTGGTTTTCAGTGGCCTGTTCTTACTACGAGACGTGCTGTTCATTTGGCTATCCATTCCACCCTGTTCAGCTCTACATTTTCGTGTCCACAAAACCCAGCCTTCAGAAATCATTGGAATCACCACTAGAGAATGTTCCATTCATTCACTGCGAATCTGGAATTCATCTGAATCTCCACTCCCGGCAGGTTTTCATTGCACCACTGCTGAATGTTCAAGTAACGCAATGATGGTTTTCAGCGGTCTATTCACACTCGAACCCGTGCTGTTCACGGTCTAGCGACTCAACACTGGTGAGTTCTTCTTTTTCCAGTTCAGACAATACAAACCTCAGAAACCATTGCAATCTACACTACAGAATGTTTCATTCATTCACGCGAATCTTGAATTCATCTTGTTCTCCACTCCCAGCAGGTTTTCGTTTCACCACTGGTGAATGTCCAAGCAACCCAAGGCTGGTTTCAGCTGCGTGTTAACACTCGCAGCCGTGCTGTTCAATTGGCTATCCAGTGAACGCTGGTTAGCTCTTGATTTTCCTTCCACACACCGAGCCTTCAGAAATCATTCTTATCTCCACTTCAGAGTGTTCCATTCGTTCCCTGCGAATCTGGAATTCCTCTGACTCTCCACACCAGGCAGATTTTCCTAACAACACTGGTGAATGACCAGGTAATCCAATGCTGGTTTTCAGCGGCTGTTCACACTCACAGCCTTGCTGTTCAATTGGCAATCCAGTCAAACCTAGTCAGCTCTTCATTTTCCTGTCCACACAACCCAGCGTTCAGAAATCATTGGAATCTCTACTACAGAAATTTCCATTCATTCACTGTGAATCTGGAAATACTCTGAATCTGCATTCCAGGAAGGCTTTCGTTACACCACTGATGAATGTCCAAGTAATGCAATGCTGCTTCTTAGTGGTCTGTTCACACTCGAAACCGTGCTGTTCATTGGCTATCCACTCAATATCGGTCAGCTCTTCAATATCCTGTCCAGACTATCCAGATTCCTAAATGTTGGCAATCACCACTACAGAATGTTCCATTCAATCACGCGAATCTGGAATTCATCAGAGTCTCCACTCCTGGAAGGTTTTCGTGACACCACTGGTAAATGTCCAAGGAAGACAATGCTGGTTTTAAGCCGCCTGCTAACACACTCAGCCGTGCTGTTCAATTTGCTATCCACCCAACCCTATTCAGCTCTACATTTTCCTGTCCTCATAACCCAACCTTCAGAAATAATTGGTATCTCCTCCACAGAATGTTCCGTTCATTCACTGCGAATCTTAAATTCATCTGACTCTCAACTCCCGGCGGGTTATCGTTACACCACTTGTGAATGTCCAAGTAAGCCAATGCTGGTTTTCAGTGGCCTGTTCATACTAAGAGACGTGCTGTTCATTTGGCTATCCACTCCACCCTGTTCAGCTCTACATTTTCGTGTCCACAAAACCCAGCCTTCAGAAATCATTGGAATCACCACTAGAGAATGTTCCATTCATTCACTGCGAATCTGGAATTCCTCTGAACCTCCACTCCTGGCAGGTTTTCGTTACGCCACTGGTGAATGTCCAAGTAACTCAATACTGGTTTTCAGAGGCATGTTCAACTCGCAGAAGTGCTGTTCAATGGGCTATCCACTCAATATTGGTCAGCTCTTCATTTTCCTCTCCACACAAACCAGCCTTCAGAAATCATTGGGCTCTCCACTACAGACTGTTCCATTCATTCACTGCGATTCTGCAATTCATCTGACTCTCCGCTCCAGGCAGGTTTTCATTACAGCACTGGTGAATGACCAAGTAATCCAATGCTGGTTTTCAGCCGCCTTTTCACACTCGCAGTGTGCTGTTCAATTGTCTATCCACTCAAACCTGGTCAGCCTTTCATTTTCTTTTCCACAATATCAGACTTCAGAAATCATTGGAATCGCCAGTACAGAATGTTCCATTCATTCACTGCCAATCTGGAATTCATCTGAATCTGCACTCCAGGTAGGCTTTCATTACACCACTTATGAATGTCCAAGTAACACAATGCTGGTTTTCAGCGGTCTGTTCACACTCTAAGCCCTGCTTTTTACTGGGTATCCACACAACTGTGGTCAGCTCTTCATTTTCATGTCCAAACAATCCAGACTTGAGAAATCATTGCAATCTCCAGTACAGAATGTTCCATTCATTCACTGCGAATCTGGAATTCAACTGAATCTCCACTACCTGCAGATTTATCTTACACCACTTGTGAATGTCCAAGTAAAACAATGCTGGTTTTCAGAGGCCTGTTCATGTTCGCAGTCGTGCTGTTCAATTGGCTATCCACTCAACCTGTTTTGCTCCTCATTTTCCTGTGCACACAACCCAGCCTTCAGAAATCATTGTAATCTCCACTACAGGATGTTCCATTCATTCACTGGGAATCTGGAATTCATCTGAATCTGCACTCCACGCAGGCTTTCGTTACACCACTGCTGAAAGTCGAAGTAATGCAATACTGGTTTTCAGTGGTCTGTTCACATTCGAAGCCGAGGCTTTTTACAGGCTATCCACTCAACACTGGTCAGCTCTTCATTTTCGTGTCCCCACAATCCAGATTTCAGAAATCATTGCAATCTCCACTACAGAATGTTCCATTCATTCACTGCGAGTCTGGAGTTTATCTGATTCTCCACTCCCGCCTGGTTAACATTACACCACTTGTGAATGTCCAAGTAAGCCAATGCTGGTTTTCAGAGGCCTGTTCATACTCGCAGCCGTGCTGTTTAATTGACAATTCACTCCACCCTGTTCAGCTCTTCATTGTCCCACCACACTACCAGCCTTCAGAAATCTTTGTTATCTCCACTACAGAATGTTCCATTCATTCACTGCGAATCTGGAATTCATCTGACTCTCAACTCCACGCAGGTTTTCATTACACCACTGTTGAATGTCCAAGTAACCCAATGCTGGTTTTCAGCGGCCTGTTCATATTCGCAGCCCTGCTGTTTACTTGGCTATCGATTCAAGCCTGGTCAGCTCTTCATTTTCCTGTCCACACAACACAGGCTTCAGAAATCATTGGAATCTCCTCTACAGAATGTTCCATTCATTCACTGCGAATGTGGAATTCAACTGACTCTCCACTCCATGCAGGTTTTCCTTACACCACTGATGAATGTCCAAGTAACCCAATGCTGGTTTTCAGCTGCATGTTCACACTCGCAGCCATGCTACACAATTGGCTTTCCACTAAATCCTGATTAGTTCTTGATTTTCCTTCCACACGACCCAGCCTTCAGAAATCGTTGGAATCTCCACTAGAGAATGTTCCATTCATTCACTGCGAATCTGGAATTCCTCTGAACCTCCACTCCCGGCAGGTTTTCGTTACACCACTGTTGAATGTCCAAGTAACCCAATGTTTTAAGTGTTTTCTTCACAAGCGCAGTGGTGCTGTTCAATTGGCTATCCACTCAACCCTGGCCAGCTCTACATTTTCCTGTCCACACCACAGAGACTGGAGAAATCATTGTTATCTCCACTACAGAATGTTCCATTCATTCACAGCGAATCTGGAATTCATCTGAATCTCCACTCCCGGCAGGTTTTCGTGACACCACTGGTAAATATCCAAGTAAGCCAATGCTGGTTTTAAGTGGCCTGCTCATACTGTCAGCCGTGCTGTTCAATTTGCTATCCACTCAACCCTCTTCAGCTCCATTTTCCTGTCCACATAACCCAAGCTTCAGAAACAATTGGTATCTCCTCCACAGAATGTTCCATTCATTGACGGCAAATCTGAAATTCATCTAATTCTCAACTCCCGTCAGGTTTTCGTTACACCACTTGTGAATGTCCAATTAAGCCAAAGCTGGTTTTCAGTGGCCTGTTCTTACTACGAGACGTGCTGTTCATTTGGCTATCCATTCCACCCTGTTCAGCTCTACATTTTCGTGTCCACAAAACCCAGCCTTCAGAAATCATTGGAATCACCACTAGAGAATGTTCCATTCATTCACTGCGAATCTGGAATTCATCTGAATCTCCACTCCCGGCAGGTTTTCATTGCACCACTGCTGAATGTTCAAGTAACGCAATGATGGTTTTCAGCGGTCTATTCACACTCGAACCCGTGCTGTTCACGGTCTAGCGACTCAACACTGGTGAGTTCTTCTTTTTCCAGTTCAGACAATACAAACCTCAGAAACCATTGCAATCTACACTACAGAATGTTTCATTCATTCAGGCGAATCTTGAATTCATCTTGTTCTCCACTCCCAGCAGGTTTTCGTTTCACCACTGGTGAATGTCCAAGCAACCCAAGGCTGGTTTCAGCTGCGTGTTAACACTCGCAGCCGTGCTGTTCAATTGGCTATCCAGTGAACGCTGGTTAGCTCTTGATTTTCCTTCCACACACCGAGCCTTCAGAAATCATTCTTATCTCCACTTCAGAGTGTTCCATTCGTTCCCTGCGAATCTGGAATTCCTCTGACTCTCCACACCAGGCAGATTTTCCTAACAACACTGGTGAATGACCAGGTAATCCAATGCTGGTTTTCAGCGGCTGTTCACACTCACAGCCTTGCTGTTCAATTGGCAATCCAGTCAAACCTAGTCAGCTCTTCATTTTCCTGTCCACACAACCCAGCGTTCAGAAATCATTGGAATCTCTACTACAGAAATTTCCATTCATTCACTGTGAATCTGGAAATAATCTGAATCTGCATTCCAGGAAGGCTTTCGTTACACCACTGATGAATGTCCAAGTAATGCAATGCTGCTTCTTAGTGGTCTGTTCACACTCGAAACCGTGCTGTTCATTGGCTATCCACTCAATATCGGTCAGCTCTTCAATATCCTGTCCAGACTATCCAGATTCCTAAATGCTGGCAATCACCACTACAGAATGTTCCATTCAATCACGCGAATCTGGAATTCATCAGAGTCTCCACTCCTGGAAGGATTTCGTGACACCACTGGTAAATGTCCAAGGAAGACAATGCTGGTTTTAAGCCGCCTGCTAACACACTCAGCCGTGCTGTTCAATTTGCTATCCACCCAACCCTATTCAGCTCTACATTTTCCTGTCCTCATAACCCAACCTTCAGAAATAATTGGTATCTCCTCCACAGAATGTTCCGTTCATTCACTGCGAATCTTAAATTCATCTGACTCTCAACTCCCGGCGGGTTATCGTTACACCACTTGTGAATGTCCAAGTAAGCCAATGCTGGTTTTCAGTGGCCTGTTCATACTAAGAGACGTGCTGTTCATTTGGCTATCCACTCCACCCTGTTCAGCTCTACATTTTCGTGTCCACAAAACCCAGCCTTCAGAAATCATTGGAATCACCACTAGAGAATGTTCCATTCATTCACTGCGAATCTGGAATTCCTCTGAACCTCCACTCCTGGCAGGTTTTCGTTACGCCACTGGTGAATGTCCAAGTAACTCAATACTGGTTTTCAGAGGCATGTTCAACTCGCAGAAGTGCTGTTCAATGGGCTATCCACTCAATATTGGTCAGCTCTTCATTTTCCTCTCCACACAAACCAGCCTTCAGAAATCATTGGGCTCTCCACTACAGACTGTTCCATTCATTCACTGCGATTCTGCAATTCATCTGACTCTCCGCTCCAGGCAGGTTTTCATTACAGCACTGGTGAATGACCAAGTAATCCAATGCTGGTTTTCAGCCGCCTTTTCACACTCGCAGTGTGCTGTTCAATTGTCTATCCACTCAAACCTGGTCAGCCTTTCATTTTCTTTTCCACAATATCAGACTTCAGAAATCATTGGAATCGCCAGTACAGAATGTTCCATTCATTCACTGCCAATCTGGAATTCATCTGAATCTGCACTCCAGGTAGGCTTTCATTACACCACTTATGAATGTCCAAGTAACACAATGCTGGTTTTCAGCGGTCTGTTCACACTCTAAGCCCTGCTTTTTACTGGGTATCCACACAACTGTGGTCAGCTCTTCATTTTCATGTCCAAACAATCCAGACTTGAGAAATCATTGCAATCTCCAGTACAGAATGTTCCATTCATTCACTGCGAATCTGGAATTCAACTGAATCTCCACTACCTGCAGATTTATCTTACACCACTTGTGAATGTCCAAGTAAAACAATGCTGGTTTTCAGAGGCCTGTTCATGTTCGCAGTCGTGCTGTTCAATTGGCTATCCACTCAACCTGTTTTGCTCCTCATTTTCCTGTGCACACAACCCAGCCTTCAGAAATCATTGTAATCTCCACTACAGGATGTTCCATTCATTCACTGGGAATCTGGAATTCATCTGAATCTGCACTCCACGCAGGCTTTCGTTACACCACTGCTGAAAGTCGAAGTAATGCAATACTGGTTTTCAGTGGTCTGTTCACATTCGAAGCCGAGGCTTTTTACAGGCTATCCACTCAACACTGGTCAGCTCTTCATTTTCGTGTCCCCACAATCCAGATTTCAGAAATCATTGCAATCTCCACTACAGAATGTTCCATTCATTCACTGCGAGTCTGGAGTTTATCTGATTCTCCACTCCCGCCTGGTTAACATTACACCACTTGTGAATGTCCAAGTAAGCCAATGCTGGTTTTCAGAGGCCTGTTCATACTCGCAGCCGTGCTGTTTAATTGACAATTCACTCCACCCTGTTCAGCTCTTCATTGTCCCACCACACTACCAGCCTTCAGAAATCTTTGTTATCTCCACTACAGAATGTTCCATTCATTCACTGCGAATCTGGAATTCATCTGACTCTCAACTCCACGCAGGTTTTCATTACACCACTGTTGAATGTCCAAGTAACCCAATGCTGGTTTTCAGCGGCCTGTTCATATTCGCAGCCCTGCTGTTTACTTGGCTATCGATTCAAGCCTGGTCAGCTCTTCATTTTCCTGTCCACACAACACAGGCTTCAGAAATCATTGGAATCTCCTCTACAGAATGTTCCATTCATTCACTGCGAATGTGGAATTCAACTGACTCTCCACTCCATGCAGGTTTTCCTTACACCACTGATGAATGTCCAAGTAACCCAATGCTGGTTTTCAGCTGCATGTTCACACTCGCAGCCATGCTACACAATTGGCTTTCCACTAAATCCTGATTAGTTCTTGATTTTCCTTCCACACGACCCAGCCTTCAGAAATCGTTGGAATCTCCACTAGAGAATGTTCCATTCATTCACTGCGAATCTGGAATTCCTCTGAACCTCCACTCCCGGCAGGTTTTCGTTACACCACTGTTGAATGTCCAAGTAACCCAATGTTTTAAGTGTTTTCTTCACAAGCGCAGTGGTGCTGTTCAATTGGCTATCCACTCAACCCTGGCCAGCTCTACATTTTCCTGTCCACACCACAGAGACTGGAGAAATCATTGTTATCTCCACTACAGAATGTTCCATTCATTCACAGCGAATCTGGAATTCATCTGAATCTCCACTCCCGGCAGGTTTTCGTGACACCACTGGTAAATATCCAAGTAAGCCAATGCTGGTTTTAAGTGGCCTGCTCATACTCTCAGCCGTGCTGTTCAATTTGCTATCCACTCAACCCTCTTCAGCTCCATTTTCCTGTCCACATAACCCAAACTTCAGAAACAATTGGTATCTCCTCCACAGAATGTTCCATTCATTGACGGCAAATCTGAAATTCATCTAATTCTCAACTCCCGTCAGGTTTTCGTTACACCACTTGTGAATGTCCAATTAAGCCAAAGCTGGTTTTCAGTGGCCTGTTCTTACTACGAGACGTGCTGTTCATTTGGCTATCCATTCCACCCTGTTCAGCTCTACATTTTCGTGTCCACAAAACCCAGCCTTCAGAAATCATTGGAATCACCACTAGAGAATGTTCCATTCATTCACTGCGAATCTGGAATTCATCTGAATCTCCACTCCCGGCAGGTTTTCATTGCACCACTGCTGAATGTTCAAGTAACGCAATGATGGTTTTCAGCGGTCTATTCACACTCGAACCCGTGCTGTTCACGGTCTAGCGACTCAACACTGGTGAGTTCTTCTTTTTCCAGTTCAGACAATACAAACCTCAGAAACCATTGCAATCTACACTACAGAATGTTTCATTCATTCACGCGAATCTTGAATTCATCTTGTTCTCCACTCCCAGCAGGTTTTCGTTTCACCACTGGTGAATGTCCAAGCAACCCAAGGCTGGTTTCAGCTGCGTGTTAACACTCGCAGCCGTGCTGTTCAATTGGCTATCCAGTGAACGCTGGTTAGCTCTTGATTTTCCTTCCACACACCGAGCCTTCAGAAATCATTCTTATCTCCACTTCAGAATGTTCCATTCGTTCCCTGCGAATCTGGAATTCCTCTGACTCTCCACACCAGGCAGATTTTCCTAACAACACTGGTGAATGACCAGGTAATCCAATGCTGGTTTTCAGCGGCTGTTCACACTCACAGCCTTGCTGTTCAATTGGCAATCCAGTCAAACCTAGTCAGCTCTTCATTTTCCTGTCCACACAACCCAGCGTTCAGAAATCATTGGAATCTCTACTACAGAAATTTCCATTCATTCACTGTGAATCTGGAAATAATCTGAATCTGCATTCCAGGAAGGCTTTCGTTACACCACTGATGAATGTCCAAGTAATGCAATGCTGCTTCTTAGTGGTCTGTTCACACTCGAAACCGTGCTGTTCATTGGCTATCCACTCAATATCGGTCAGCTCTTCAATATCCTGTCCAGACTATCCAGATTCCTAAATGTTGGCAATCACCACTACAGAATGTTCCATTCAATCACGCGAATCTGGAATTCATCAGAGTCTCCACTCCTGGAAGGATTTCGTGACACCACTGGTAAATGTCCAAGGAAGACAATGCTGGTTTTAAGCCGCCTGCTAACACACTCAGCCGTGCTGTTCAATTTGCTATCCACCCAACCCTATTCAGCTCTACATTTTCCTGTCCTCATAACCCAACCTTCAGAAATAATTGGTATCTCCTCCACAGAATGTTCCGTTCATTCACTGCGAATCTTAAATTCATCTGACTCTCAACTCCCGGCGGGTTATCGTTACACCACTTGTGAATGTCCAAGTAAGCCAATGCTGGTTTTCAGTGGCCTGTTCATACTAAGAGACGTGCTGTTCATTTGGCTATCCACTCCACCCTGTTCAGCTCTACATTTTCGTGTCCACAAAACCCAGCCTTCAGAAATCATTGGAATCACCACTAGAGAATGTTCCATTCATTCACTGCGAATCTGGAATTCATCTGAACCTCCACTCCTGGCAGGTTTTCGTTACGCCACTGGTGAATGTCCAAGTAACTCAATACTGGTTTTCAGAGGCATGTTCAACTCGCAGAAGTGCTGTTCAATGGGCTATCCACTCAATATTGGTCAGCTCTTCATTTTCCTCTCCACACAAACCAGCCTTCAGAAATCATTGGGATCTCCACTACAGACTGTTCCATTCATTCACTGCGATTCTGCAATTCATCTGACTCTCCGCTCCAGGCAGGTTTTCATTACAGCACTGGTGAATGACCAAGTAATCCAATGCTGGTTTTCAGCCGCCTTTTCACACTCGCAGTGTGCTGTTCAATTGTCTATCCACTCAAACCTGGTCAGCCTTTCATTTTCTTTTCCACAATATCAGACTTCAGAAATCATTGGAATCGCCAGTACAGAATGTTCCATTCATTCACTGCCAATCTGGAATTCATCTGAATCTGCACTCCAGGTAGGCTTTCATTACACCACTTATGAATGTCCAAGTAACACAATGCTGGTTTTCAGCGGTCTGTTCACACTCTAAGCCCTGCTTTTTACTGGGTATGCACACAACTGTGGTCAGCTCTTCATTTTCATGTCCAAACAATCCAGACTTGAGAAATCATTGCAATCTCCAGTACAGAATGTTCCATTCATTCACTGCGAATCTGGAATTCAACTGAATCTCCACTACCTGCAGATTTATCTTACACCACTTGTGAATGTCCAAGTAAAACAATGCTGGTTTTCAGAGGCCTGTTCATGTTCGCAGTCGTGCTGTTCAATTGGCTATCCACTCAACCTGTTTTGCTCCTCATTTTCCTGTGCACACAACCCAGCCTTCAGAAATCATTGTAATCTCCACTACAGGATGTTCCATTCATTCACTGGGAATCTGGAATTCATCTGAATCTGCACTCCACGCAGGCTTTCGTTACACCACTGCTGAAAGTCGAAGTAATGCAATACTGGTTTTCAGTGGTCTGTTCACATTCGAAGCCGAGGCTTTTTACAGGCTATCCACTCAACACTGGTCAGCTCTTCATTTTCGTGTCCCCACAATCCAGATTTCAGAAATCATTGCAATCTCCACTACAGAATGTTCCATTCATTCACTGCGAGTCTGGAGTTTATCTGATTCTCCACTCCCGCCTGGTTAACATTACACCACTTGTGAATGTCCAAGTAAGCCAATGCTGGTTTTCAGAGGCCTGTTCATACTCGCAGCCGTGCTGTTTAATTGACAATTCACTCCACCCTGTTCAGCTCTTCATTGTCCCACCACACTACCAGCCTTCAGAAATCTTTGTTATCTCCACTACAGAATGTTCCATTCATTCACTGCGAATCTGGAATTCATCTGACTCTCAACTCCACGCAGGTTTTCATTACACCACTGTTGAATGTCCAAGTAACCCAATGCTGGTTTTCAGCGGCCTGTTCATATTCGCAGCCCTGCTGTTTACTTGGCTATCGATTCAAGCCTGGTCAGCTCTTCATTTTCCTGTCCACACAACACAGGCTTCAGAAATCATTGGAATCTCCTCTACAGAATGTTCCATTCATTCACTGCGAATGTGGAATTCAACTGACTCTCCACTCCATGCAGGTTTTCCTTACACCACTGATGAATGTCCAAGTAACCCAATGCTGGTTTTCAGCTGCATGTTCACACTCGCAGCCATGCTATACAATTGGCTTTCCACTAAATCCTGATTAGTTCTTGATTTTCCTTCCACACGACCCAGCCTTCAGAAATCGTTGGAATCTCCACTAGAGAATGTTCCATCATTCACTGCGAATCTGGAATTCCTCTGAACCTCCACTCCCGGCAGGTTTTCGTTACACCACTGTTGAATGTCCAAGTAACCCAATGTTTTAAGTGTTTTCTTCACAAGCGCAGTGGTGCTGTTCAATTGGCTATCCACTCAACCCTGGCCAGCTCTACATTTTCCTGTCCACACCACAGAGACTGGAGAAATCATTGTTATCTCCACTACAGAATGTTCCATTCATTCACAGCGAATCTGGAATTCATCTGAATCTCCACTCCCGGCAGGTTTTCGTGACACCACTGGTAAATATCCAAGTAAGCCAATGCTGGTTTTAAGTGGCCTGCTCATACTCTCAGCCGTGCTGTTCAATTTGCTATCCACTCAACCCTCTTCAGCTCCATTTTCCTGTCCACATAACCCAAACTTCAGAAACAATTGGTATCTCCTCCACAGAATGTTCCATTCATTGACGGCAAATCTGAAATTCATCTAATTCTCAACTCCCGTCAGGTTTTCGTTACACCACTTGTGAATGTCCAATTAAGCCAAAGCTGGTTTTCAGTGGCCTGTTCTTACTACGAGACGTGCTGTTCATTTGGCTATCCATTCCACCCTGTTCAGCTCTACATTTTCGTGTCCACAAAACCCAGCCTTCAGAAATCATTGGAATCACCACTAGAGAATGTTCCATTCATTCACTGCGAATCTGGAATTCATCTGAATCTCCACTCCCGGCAGGTTTTCATTGCACCACTGCTGAATGTTCAAGTAACGCAATGATGGTTTTCAGCGGTCTATTCACACTCGAACCCGTGCTGTTCACGGTCTAGCGACTCAACACTGGTGAGTTCTTCTTTTTCCAGTTCAGACAATACAAACCTCAGAAACCATTGCAATCTACACTACAGAATGTTTCATTCATTCAGGCGAATCTTGAATTCATCTTGTTCTCCACTCCCAGCAGGTTTTCGTTTCACCACTGGTGAATGTCCAAGCAACCCAAGGCTGGTTTCAGCTGCGTGTTAACACTCGCAGCCGTGCTGTTCAATTGGCTATCCAGTGAACGCTGGTTAGCTCTTGATTTTCCTTCCACACACCGAGCCTTCAGAAATCATTCTTATCTCCACTTCAGAATGTTCCATTCGTTCCCTGCGAATCTGGAATTCCTCTGACTCTCCACACCAGGCAGATTTTCCTAACAACACTGGTGAATGACCAGGTAATCCAATGCTGGTTTTCAGCGGCTGTTCACACTCACAGCCTTGCTGTTCAATTGGCAATCCAGTCAAACCTAGTCAGCTCTTCATTTTCCTGTCCACACAACCCAGCGTTCAGAAATCATTGGAATCTCTACTACAGAAATTTCCATTCATTCACTGTGAATCTGGAAATAATCTGAATCTGCATTCCAGGAAGGCTTTCGTTACACCACTGATGAATGTCCAAGTAATGCAATGCTGCTTCTTAGTGGTCTGTTCACACTCGAAACCGTGCTGTTCATTGGCTATCCACTCAATATCGGTCAGCTCTTCAATATCCTGTCCAGACTATCCAGATTCCTAAATGTTGGCAATCACCACTACAGAATGTTCCATTCAATCACGCGAATCTGGAATTCATCAGAGTCTCCACTCCTGGAAGGTTTTCGTGACACCACTGGTAAATGTCCAAGGAAGACAATGCTGGTTTTAAGCCGCCTGCTAACACACTCAGCCGTGCTGTTCAATTTGCTATCCACCCAACCCTATTCAGCTCTACATTTTCCTGTCCTCATAACCCAACCTTCAGAAATAATTGGTATCTCCTCCACAGAATGTTCCGTTCATTCACTGCGAATCTTAAATTCATCTGACTCTCAACTCCCGGCGGGTTATCGTTACACCACTTGTGAATGTCCAAGTAAGCCAATGCTGGTTTTCAGTGGCCTGTTCATACTAAGAGACGTGCTGTTCATTTGGCTATCCACTCCACCCTGTTCAGCTCTACATTTTCGTGTCCACAAAACCCAGCCTTCAGAAATCATTGGAATCACCACTAGAGAATGTTCCATTCATTCACTGCGAATCTGGAATTCATCTGAACCTCCACTCCTGGCAGGTTTTCGTTACGCCACTGGTGAATGTCCAAGTAACTCAATACTGGTTTTCAGAGGCATGTTCAACTCGCAGAAGTGCTGTTCAATGGGCTATCCACTCAATATTGGTCAGCTCTTCATTTTCCTCTCCACACAAACCAGCCTTCAGAAATCATTGGGCTCTCCACTACAGACTGTTCCATTCATTCACTGCGATTCTGCAATTCATCTGACTCTCCGCTCCAGGCAGGTTTTCATTACAGCACTGGTGAATGACCAAGTAATCCAATGCTGGTTTTCAGCCGCCTTTTCACACTCGCAGTGTGCTGTTCAATTGTCTATCCACTCAAACCTGGTCAGCCTTTCATTTTCTTTTCCACAATATCAGACTTCAGAAATCATTGGAATCGCCAGTACAGAATGTTCCATTCATTCACTGCCAATCTGGAATTCATCTGAATCTGCACTCCAGGTAGGCTTTCATTACACCACTTATGAATGTCCAAGTAACACAATGCTGGTTTTCAGCGGTCTGTTCACACTCTAAGCCCTGCTTTTTACTGGGTATCCACACAACTGTGGTCAGCTCTTCATTTTCATGTCCAAACAATCCAGACTTGAGAAATCATTGCAATCTCCAGTACAGAATGTTCCATTCATTCACTGCGAATCTGGAATTCAACTGAATCTCCACTACCTGCAGATTTATCTTACACCACTTGTGAATGTCCAAGTAAAACAATGCTGGTTTTCAGAGGCCTGTTCATGTTCGCAGTCGTTCTGTTCAATTGGCTATCCACTCAACCTGTTTTGCTCCTCATTTTCCTGTGCACACAACCCAGCCTTCAGAAATCATTGTAATCTCCACTACAGGATGTTCCATTCATTCACTGGGAATCTGGAATTCATCTGAATCTGCACTCCACGCAGGCTTTCGTTACACCACTGCTGAAAGTCGAAGTAATGCAATACTGGTTTTCAGTGGTCTGTTCACATTCGAAGCCGAGGCTTTTTACAGGCTATCCGCTCAACACTGGTCAGCTCTTCATTTTCGTGTCCCCACAATCCAGATTTCAGAAATCATTGCAATCTCCACTACAGAATGTTCCATTCATTCACTGCGAGTCTGGAGTTTATCTGATTCTCCACTCCCGCCTGGTTAACATTACACCACTTGTGAATGTCCAAGTAAGCCAATGCTGGTTTTCAGAGGCCTGTTCATACTCGCAGCCGTGCTGTTTAATTGACAATTCACTCCACCCTGTTCAGCTCTTCATTGTCCCACCACACTACCAGCCTTCAGAAATCTTTGTTATCTCCACTACAGAATGTTCCATTCATTCACTGCGAATCTGGAATTCATCTGACTCTCAACTCCACGCAGGTTTTCATTACACCACTGTTGAATGTCCAAGTAACCCAATGATGGTTTTCAGCGGCCTGTTCATATTCGCAGCCCTGCTGTTTACTTGGCTATCGATTCAAGCCTGGTCAGCTCTTCATTTTCCTGTCCACACAACACAGGCTTCAGAAATCATTGGAATCTCCTCTACAGAATGTTCCATTCATTCACTGCGAATGTGGAATTCAACTGACTCTCCACTCCATGCAGGTTTTCCTTACACCACTGATGAATGTCCAAGTAACCCAATGCTGGTTTTCAGCTGCATGTTCACACTCGCAGCCATGCTATACAATTGGCTTTCCACTAAATCCTGATTAGTTCTTGATTTTCCTTCCACACGACCCAGCCTTCAGAAATCGTTGGAATCTCCACTAGAGAATGTTCCATTCATTCACTGCGAATCTGGAATTCCTCTGAACCTCCACTCCCGGCAGGTTTTCGTTACACCACTGTTGAATGTCCAAGTAACCCAATGTTTTAAGTGTTTTCTTCACAAGCGCAGTGGTGCTGTTCAATTGGCTATCCACTCAACCCTGGCCAGCTCTACATTTTCCTGTCCACACCACAGAGACTGGAGAAATCATTGTTATCTCCACTACAGAATGTTCCATTCATTCACAGCGAATCTGGAATTCATCTGAATCTCCACTCCCGGCAGGTTTTCGTGACACCACTGGTAAATATCCAAGTAAGCCAATGCTGGTTTTAAGTGGCCTGCTCATACTCTCAGCCGTGCTGTTCAATTTGCTATCCACTCAACCCTCTTCAGCTCCATTTTCCTGTCCACATAACCCAAACTTCAGAAACAATTGGTATCTCCTCCACAGAATGTTCCATTCATTGACGGCAAATCTGAAATTCATCTAATTCTCAACTCCCGTCAGGTTTTCGTTACACCACTTGTGAATGTCCTATTAAGCCAAAGCTGGTTTTCAGTGGCCTGTTCTTACTACGAGACGTGCTGTTCATTTGGCTATCCATTCCACCCTGTTCAGCTCTACATTTTCGTGTCCACAAAACCCAGCCTTCAGAAATCATTGGAATCACCACTAGAGAATGTTCCATTCATTCACTGCGAATCTGGAATTCATCTGAATCTCCACTCCCGGCAGGTTTTCATTGCACCACTGCTGAATGTTCAAGTAACGCAATGATGGTTTTCAGCGGTCTATTCACACTCGAACCCGTGCTGTTCACGGTCTAGCGACTCAGCACTGGTGAGTTCTTCTTTTTCCAGTTCAGACAATACCAACCTCAGAAACCATTGCAATCTACACTACAGAATGTTTCATTCATTCACGCGAATCTTGAATTCATCTTGTTCTCCACTCCCAGCAGGTTTTCGTTTCACCACTGGTGAATGTCCAAGCAACCCAAGGCTGGTTTCAGCTGCGTGTTAACACTCGCAGCCGTGCTGTTCAATTGGCTATCCAGTGAACGCTGGTTAGCTCTTGATTTTCCTTCCACACACCGAGCCTTCAGAAATCATTCTTATCTCCACTTCAGAATGTTCCATTCGTTCCCTGCGAATCTGGAATTCCTCTGACTCTCCACACCAGGCAGATTTTCCTAACAACACTGGTGAATGACCAGGTAATCCAATGCTGGTTTTCAGCGGCTGTTCACACTCACAGCCTTGCTGTTCAATTGGCAATCCAGTCAAACCTAGTCAGCTCTTCATTTTCCTGTCCACACAACCCAGCGTTCAGAAATCATTGGAATCTCTACTACAGAAATTTCCATTCATTCACTGTGAATCTGGAAATACTCTGAATCTGCATTCCAGGAAGGCTTTCGTTACACCACTGATGAATGTCCAAGTAATGCAATGCTGCTTCTTAGTGGTCTGTTCACACTCAAAACCGTGCTGTTCATTGGCTATCCACTCAATATCGGTCAGCTCTTCAATATCCTGTCCAGACTATCCAGATTTCTAAATGTTGGCAATCACCACTACAGAATGTTCCATTCAATCACGCAAATCTGGAATTCATCAGAGTCTCCACTCCTGGAAGGTTTTCGTGACACCACTGGTAAATGTCCAAGGAAGACAATGCTGGTTTTAAGCCGCCTGCTAACACACTCAGCCGTGCTGTTCAATTTGCTATCCACCCAACACTATTCAGCTCTACATTTTCCTGTCCTCATAACCCAACCTTCAGAAATAATTGGTATCTCCTCCACAGAATGTTCCGTTCATTCACTGCGAATCTTAAATTCATCTGACTCTCAACTCCCGGCGGGTTATCGTTACACCACTTGTGAATGTCCAAGTAAGCCAATGCTGGTTTTCAGTGGCCTGTTCATACTAAGAGACGTGCTGTTCATTTGGCTATCCACTCCACCCTGTTCAGCTCTACATTTTCGTGTCCACAAAACCCAGCCTTCAGAAATCATTGGAATCACCACTAGAGAATATTCCATTCATTCACTGCGAATCTGGAATTCATCTGAACCTCCACTCCTGGCAGGTTTTCGTTACGCCTCTGCTGAATGTCCAAGTAACTCAATACTGGTTTTCAGAGGCATGTTCAACTCGCAGAAGTGCTGTTCAATGGGCTATCCACTCAATATTGGTCAGCTCTTCATTTTCCTCTCCACACAAACCAGCCTTCAGAAATCATTGGGCTCTCCACTACAGACTGTTCCATTCATTCACTGCGATTCTGCAATTCATCTGACTCTCCGCTCCAGGCAGGTTTTCATTACAGCACTGGTGAATGACCAAGTAATCCAATGCTGGTTTTCAGCCGCCTTTTCACACTCGCAGTGTGCTGTTCAATTGTCTATCCACTCAAACCTGGTCAGCCTTTCATTTTCTTTTCCACAATATCAGACTTCAGAAATCATTGGAATCGCCAGTACAGAATGTTCCATTCATTCACTGGGAATCTGGAATTCATCTGAATCTGCACTCCACGCAGGCTTTCGTTACACCACTGCTGAAAGTCGAAGTAATGCAATACTGGTTTTCAGTGGTCTGTTCACATTCGAAGCCGAGGCTTTTTACAGGCTATCCGCTCAACACTGGTCAGCTCTTCATTTTCGTGTCCCCACAATCCAGATTTCAGAAATCATTGCAATCTCCACTACAGAATGTTCCATTCATTCACTGCGAGTCTGGAGTTTATCTGATTCTCCACTCCCGCCTGGTTAACATTACACCACTTGTGAATGTCCAAGTAAGCCAATGCTGGTTTTCAGAGGCCTGTTCATACTCGCAGCCGTGCTGTTTAATTGACAATTCACTCCACCCTGTTCAGCTCTTCATTGTCCCACCACACTACCAGCCTTCAGAAATCTTTGTTATCTCCACTACAGAATGTTCCATTCATTCACTGCGAATCTGGAATTCATCTGACTCTCAACTCCACGCAGGTTTTCATTACACCACTGTTGAATGTCCAAGTAACCCAATGCTGGTTTTCAGCGGCCTGTTCATATTCGCAGCCCTGCTGTTTACTTGGCTATCGATTCAAGCCTGGTCAGCTCTTCATTTTCCTGTCCACACAACACAGGCTTCAGAAATCATTGGAATCTCCTCTACAGAATGTTCCATTCATTCACTGCGAATGTGGAATTCAACTGACTCTCCACTCCATGCAGGTTTTCCTTACACCACTGATGAATGTCCAAGTAACCCAATGCTGGTTTTCAGCTGCATGTTCACACTCGCAGCCATGCTATACAATTGGCTTTCCACTAAATCCTGATTAGTTCTTGATTTTCCTTCCACACGACCCAGCCTTCAGAAATCGTTGGAATCTCCACTAGAGAATGTTCCATTCATTCACTGCGAATCTGGAATTCCTCTGAACCTCCACTCCCGGCAGGTTTTCGTTACACCACTGTTGAATGTCCAAGTAACCCAATGTTTTAAGTGTTTTCTTCACAAGCGCAGTGGTGCTGTTCAATTGGCTATCCACTCAACCCTGGCCAGCTCTACATTTTCCTGTCCACACCACAGAGACTGGAGAAATCATTGTTATCTCCACTACAGAATGTTCCATTCATTCACAGCGAATCTGGAATTCATCTGAATCTCCACTCCCGGCAGGTTTTCGTGACACCACTGGTAAATATCCAAGTAAGCCAATGCTGGTTTTAAGTGGCCTGCTCATACTCTCAGCCGTGCTGTTCAATTTGCTATCCACTCAACCCTCTTCAGCTCCATTTTCCTGTCCACATAACCCAAACTTCAGAAACAATTGGTATCTCCTCCACAGAATGTTCCATTCATTGACGGCAAATCTGAAATTCATCTAATTCTCAACTCCCGTCAGGTTTTCGTTACACCACTTGTGAATGTCCAATTAAGCCAAAGCTGGTTTTCAGTGGCCTGTTCTTACTACGAGACGTGCTGTTCATTTGGCTATCCATTCCACCCTGTTCAGCTCTACATTTTCGTGTCCACAAAACCCAGCCTTCAGAAATCATTGGAATCACCACTAGAGAATGTTCCATTCATTCACTGCGAATCTGGAATTCATCTGAATCTCCACTCCCGGCAGGTTTTCATTGCACCACTGCTGAATGTTCAAGTAACGCAATGATGGTTTTCAGCGGTCTATTCACACTCGAACCCGTGCTGTTCACGGTCTAGCGACTCAACACTGGTGAGTTCTTCTTTTTCCAGTTCAGACAATACAAACCTCAGAAACCATTGCAGTCTACACTACAGAATGTTTCATTCATTCACGCGAATCTTGAATTCATCTTGTTCTCCACTCCCAGCAGGTTTTCGTTTCACCACTGGTGAATGTCCAAGCAACCCAAGGCTGGTTTCAGCTGCGTGTTAACACTCGCAGCCGTGCTGTTCAATTGGCTATCCAGTGAACGCTGGTTAGCTCTTGGTTTTCCTTCCACACACCGAGCCTTCAGAAATCATTCTTATCTCCACTTCAGAATGTTCCATTCGTTCCCTGCGAATCTGGAATTCCTCTGACTCTCCACACCAGGCAGATTTTCCTAACAACACTGGTGAATGACCAGGTAATCCAATGCTGGTTTTCAGCGGCTGTTCACACTCACAGCCTTGCTGTTCAATTGGCAATCCAGTCAAACCTAGTCAGCTCTTCATTTTCCTGTCCACACAACCCAGCGTTCAGAAATCATTGGAATCTCTACTACAGAAATTTCCATTCATTCACTGTGAATCTGGAAATAATCTGAATCTGCATTCCAGGAAGGCTTTCGTTACACCACTGATGAATGTCCAAGTAATGCAATGCTGCTTCTTAGTGGTCTGTTCACACTCGAAACCGTGCTGTTCATTGGCTATCCACTCAATATCGGTCAGCTCTTCAATATCCTGTCCAGACTATCCAGATTTCTAAATGTTGGCAATCACCACTACAGAATGTTCCATTCAATCACGCGAATCTGGAATTCATCAGAGTCTCCACTCCTGGAAGGTTTTCGTGACACCACTGGTAAATGTCCAAGGAAGACAATGCTGGTTTTAAGCCGCCTGCTAACACACTCAGCCGTGCTGTTCAATTTGCTATCCACCCAACCCTATTCAGCTCTACATTTTCCTGTCCTCATAACCCAACCTTCAGAAATAATTGGTATCTCCTCCACAGAATGTTCCGTTCATTCACTGCGAATCTTAAATTCATCTGACTCTCAACTCCCGGCGGGTTATCGTTACACCACTTGTGAATGTCCAAGTAAGCCAATGCTGGTTTTCAGTGGCCTGTTCATACTAAGAGACGTGCTGTTCATTTGGCTATCCACTCCACCCTGTTCAGCTCTACATTTTCGTGTCCACAAAACCCAGCCTTCAGAAATCATTGGAATCACCACTAGAGAATGTTCCATTCATTCACTGCGAATCTGGAATTCATCTGAACCTCCACTCCTGGCAGGTTTTCGTTACGCCACTGGTGAATGTCCAAGTAACTCAATACTGGTTTTCAGAGGCATGTTCAACTCGCAGAAGTGCTGTTCAATGGGCTATCCACTCAATATTGGTCAGCTCTTCATTTTCCTCTCCACACAAACCAGCCTTCAGAAATCATTGGGATCTCCACTACAGACTGTTCCATTCATTCACTGCGATTCTGCAATTCATCTGACTCTCCGCTCCAGGCAGGTTTTCATTACCGCACTGGTGAATGACCAAGTAATCCAATGCTGGTTTTCAGCTGCCTTTTCACACTCGCAGTGTGCTGTTCAATTGTCTATCCACTCAAACCTGGTCAGCCTTTCATTTTCTTTTCCACAATATCAGACTTCAGAAATCATTGGAATCGCCAGTACAGAATGTTCCATTCATTCACTGCCAATCTGGAATTCATCTGAATCTGCACTCTAGGTAGGCTTTCATTACACCACTTATGAATGTCCAAGTAACACAATGCTGGTTTTCAGCGGTCTGTTCACACTCTAAGCCCTGCTTTTTACTGGGTATCCACACAACTGTGGTCAGCTCTTCATTTTCATGTCCAAACAATCCAGACTTGAGAAATCATTGCAATCTCCAGTACAGAATGTTCCATTCATTCACTGCGAATCTGGAATTCAACTGAATCTCCACTACCTGCAGATTTATCTTACACCACTTGTGAATGTCCAAGTAAAACAATGCTGGTTTTCAGAGGCCTGTTCATGTTCGCAGTCGTGCTGTTCAATTGGCTATCCACTCAACCTGTTTTGCTCCTCATTTTCCTGTGCACACAACCCAGCCTTCAGAAATCATTGTAATCTCCACTACAGGATGTTCCATTCATTCACTGGGAATCTGGAATTCATCTGAATCTGCACTCCACGCAGGCTTTCGTTACACCACTGCTGAAAGTCGAAGTAATGCAATACTGGTTTTCAGTGGTCTGTTCACATTCGAAGCCGAGGCTTTTTACAGGCTATCCACTCAACACTGGTCAGCTCTTCATTTTCGTGTGCCCACAATCCAGATTTCAGAAATCATTGCAATCTCCACTACAGAATGTTCCATTCATTCACTGCGAGTCTGGAGTTTATGTGATTCTCCACTCCCGCCTGGTTAACATTACACCACTTGTGAATGTCCAAGTAAGCCAATGCTGGTTTTCAGAGGCCTGTTCATACTCGCAGCCGTGCTGTTTAATTGACAATTCACTCCACCCTGTTCAGCTCTTCATTGTCCCACCACACTACCAGCCTTCAGAAATCTTTGTTATCTCCACTACAGAATGTTCCATTCATTCACTGCGAATCTGGAATTCATCTGACTCTCAACTCCACGCAGGTTTTCATTACACCACTGTTGAATGTCCAAGTAACCCAATGCTGGTTTTCAGCGGCCTGTTCATATTCGCAGCCCTGCTGTTTACTTGGCTATCGATTCAAGCCTGGTCAGCTCTTCATTTTCCTGTCCACACAACACAGGCTTCAGAAATCATTGGAATCTCCTCTACAGAATGTTCCATTCATTCACTGCGAATGTGGAATTCAACTGACTCTCCACTCCATGCAGGTTTTCCTTACACCACTGATGAATGTCCAAGTAACCCAATGCTGGTTTTCAGCTGCATGTTCACACTCGCAGCCATGCTATACAATTGGCTTTCCACTAAATCCTGATTAGTTCTTGATTTTCCTTCCACACGACCCAGCCTTCAGAAATCGTTGGAATCTCCACTAGAGAATGTTCCATTCATTCACTGCGAATCTGGAATTCCTCTGAACCTCCACTCCCGGCAGGTTTTCGTTACACCACTGTTGAATGTCCAAGTAACCCAATGTTTTAAGTGTTTTCTTCACAAGCGCAGTGGTGCTGTTCAATTGGCTATCCACTCAACCCTGGCCAGCTCTACATTTTCCTGTCCACACCACAGAGACTGGAGAAATCATTGTTATCTCCACTACAGAATGTTCCATTCATTCACAGCGAATCTGGAATTCATCTGAATCTCCACTCCCGGCAGGTTTTCGTGACACCACTGGTAAATATCCAAGTAAGCCAATGCTGGTTTTAAGTGGCCTGCTCATACTCTCAGCCGTGCTGTTCAATTTGCTATCCACTCAACCCTCTTCAGCTCCATTTTCCTGTCCACATAACCCAAACTTCAGAAACAATTGGTATCTCCTCCACAGAATGTTCCATTCATTGACGGCAAATCTGAAATTCATCTAATTCTCAACTCCCGTCAGGTTTTCGTTACACCACTTGTGAATGTCCAATTAAGCCAAAGCTGGTTTTCAGTGGCCTGTTCTTACTACGAGACGTGCTGTTCATTTGGCTATCCATTCCACCCTGTTCAGCTCTACATTTTCGTGTCCACAAAACCCAGCCTTCAGAAATCATTGGAATCACCACTAGAGAATGTTCCATTCATTCACTGCGAATCTGGAATTCATCTGAATCTCCACTCCCGGCAGGTTTTCATTGCACCACTGCTGAATGTTCAAGTAACGCAATGATGGTTTTCAGCGGTCTATTCACACTCGAACCCGTGCTGTTCACGGTCTAGCGACTCAACACTGGTGAGTTCTTCTTTTTCCAGTTCAGACAATACAAACCTCAGAAACCATTGCAATCTACACTACAGAATGTTTCATTCATTCAGGCGAATCTTGAATTCATCTTGTTCTCCACTCCCAGCAGGTTTTCGTTTCACCACTGGTGAATGTCCAAGCAACCCAAGGCTGGTTTCAGCTGCGTGTTAACACTCGCAGCCGTGCTGTTCAATTGGCTATCCAGTGAACGCTGGTTAGCTCTTGATTTTCCTTCCACACACCGAGCCTTCAGAAATCATTCTTATCTCCACTTCAGAATGTTCCATTCGTTCCCTGCGAATCTGGAATTCCTCTGACTCTCCACACCAGGCAGATTTTCCTAACAACACTGGTGAATGACCAGGTAATCCAATGCTGGTTTTCAGCGGCTGTTCACACTCACAGCCTTGCTGTTCAATTGGCAATCCAGTCAAACCTAGTCAGCTCTTCATTTTCCTGTCCAAACAACCCAGCGTTCAGAAATCATTGGAATCTCTACTACAGAAATTTCCATTCATTCACTGTGAATCTGGAAATACTCTGAATCTGCATTCCAGGAAGGCTTTCGATACACCACTGATGAATGTCCAAGTAATGCAATGCTGCTTCTTAGTGGTCTGTTCACACTCGAAACCGTGCTGTTCATTGGCTATCCACTCAATATCGGTCAGCTCTTCAATATCCTGTCCAGACTATCCAGATTCCTAAATGTTGGCAATCACCACTACAGAATGTTCCATTCAATCACGCGAATCTGGAATTCATCAGAGTCTCCACTCCTGGAAGGATTTCGTGACACCACTGGTAAATGTCCAAGGAAGACAATGCTGGTTTTAAGCCGCCTGCTAACACACTCAGCCGTGCTGTTCAATTTGCTATCCACCCAACCCTATTCAGCTCTACATTTTCCTGTCCTCATAACCCAACCTTCAGAAATAATTGGTATCTCCTCCACAGAATGTTCCGTTCATTCACTGCGAATCTTAAATTCATCTGACTCTCAACTCCCGGCGGGTTATCGTTACACCACTTGTGAATGTCCAAGTAAGCCAATGCTGGTTTTCAGTGGCCTGTTCATACTAAGAGACGTGCTGTTCATTTGGCTATCCACTCCACCCTGTTCAGCTCTACATTTTCGTGTCCACAAAACCCAGCCTTCAGAAATCATTGGAATCACCACTAGAGAATGTTCCATTCATTCACTGCGAATCTGGAATTCATCTGAACCTCCACTCCTGGCAGGTTTTCGTTACGCCACTGGTGAATGTCCAAGTAACTCAATACTGGTTTTCAGAGGCATGTTCAACTCGCAGAAGTGCTGTTCAATGGGCTATCCACTCAATATTGGTCAGCTCTTCATTTTCCTCTCCACACAAACCAGCCTTCAGAAATCATTGGGCTCTCCACTACAGACTGTTCCATTCATTCACTGCGATTCTGCAATTCATCTGACTCTCCGCTCCGGGCAGGTTTTCATTACAGCACTGGTGAATGACCAAGTAATCCAATGCTGGTTTTCAGCCGCCTTTTCACACTCGCAGTGTGCTGTTTAATTGTCTATCCACTCAAACCTGGTCAGCCTTTCATTTTCTTTTCCACAATATCAGACTTCAGAAATCATTGGAATCGCCAGTACAGAATGTTCCATTCATTCACTGCCAATCTGGAATTCATCTGAATCTGCACTCCAGGTAGGCTTTCATTACACCACTTATGAATGTCCAAGTAACACAATGCTGGTTTTCAGCGGTCTGTTCACACTCTAAGCCCTGCTTTTTACTGGGTATCCACACAACTGTGGTCAGCTCTTCATTTTCATGTCCAAACAATCCAGACTTGAGAAATCATTGCAATCTCCAGTACAGAATGTTCCATTCATTCACTGCGAATCTGGAATTCAACTGAATCTCCACTACCTGCAGATTTATCTTACACCACTTGTGAATGTCCAAGTAAAACAATGCTGGTTTTCAGAGGCCTGTTCATGTTCGCAGTCGTGCTGTTCAATTGGCTATCCACTCAACCTGTTTTGCTCCTCATTTTCCTGTGCACACAACCCAGCCTTCAGAAATCATTGTAATCTCCACTACAGGATGTTCCATTCATTCACTGGGAATCTGGAATTCATCTGAATCTGCACTCCACGCAGGCTTTCGTTACACCACTGCTGAAAGTCGAAGTAATGCAATACTGGTTTTCAGTGGTCTGTTCACATTCGAAGCCGAGGCTTTTTACAGGCTATCCACTCAACACTGGTCAGCTCTTCATTTTCGTGTCCCCACAATCCAGATTTCAGAAATCATTGCAATCTCCACTACAGAATGTTCCATTCATTCACTGCGAGTCTGGAGTTTATCTGATTCTCCACTCCCGCCTGGTTAACATTACACCACTTGTGAATGTCCAAGTAAGCCAATGCTGGTTTTCAGAGGCCTGTTCATACTCGCAGCCGTGCTGTTTAATTGACAATTCACTCCACCCTGTTCAGCTCTTCATTGTCCCACCACACTACCAGCCTTCAGAAATCTTTGTTATCTCCACTACAGAATGTTCCATTCATTCACTGCGAATCTGGAATTCATCTGACTCTCAACTCCACGCAGGTTTTCATTACACCACTGTTGAATGTCCAAGTAACCCAATGCTGGTTTTCAGCGGCCTGTTCATATTCGCAGCCCTGCTGTTTACTTGGCTATCGATTCAAGCCTGGTCAGCTCTTCATTTTCCTGTCCACACAACACAGGCTTCAGAAATCATTGGAATCTCCTCTACAGAATGTTCCATTCATTCACTGCGAATGTGGAATTCAACTGACTCTCCACTCCATGCAGGTTTTCCTTACACCACTGATGAATGTCCAAGTAACCCAATGCTGGTTTTCAGCTGCATGTTCACACTCGCAGCCATGCTATACAATTGGCTTTCCACTAAATCCTGATTAGTTCTTGATTTTCCTTCCACACGACCCAGCCTTCAGAAATCGTTGGAATCTCCACTAGAGAATGTTCCATTCATTCACTGCGAATCTGGAATTCCTCTGAACCTCCACTCCCGGCAGGTTTTCGTTACACCACTGTTGAATGTCCAAGTAACCCAATGTTTTAAGTGTTTTCTTCACAAGCGCAGTGGTGCTGTTCAATTGGCTATCCACTCAACCCTGGCCAGCTCTACATTTTCCTGTCCACACCACAGAGACTGGAGAAATCATTGTTATCTCCACTACAGAATGTTCCATTCATTCACAGCGAATCTGGAATTCATCTGAATCTCCACTCCCGGCAGGTTTTCGTGACACCACTGGTAAATATCCAAGTAAGCCAATGCTGGTTTTAAGTGGCCTGCTCATACTCTCAGCCGTGCTGTTCAATTTGCTATCCACTCAACCCTCTTCAGCTCCATTTTCCTGTCCACATAACCCAAACTTCAGAAACAATTGGTATCTCCTCCACAGAATGTTCCATTCATTGACGGCAAATCTGAAATTCATCTAATTCTCAACTCCCGTCAGGTTTTCGTTACACCACTTGTGAATGTCCAATTAAGCCAAAGCTGGTTTTCAGTGGCCTGTTCTTACTACGAGACGTGCTGTTCATTTGGCTATCCATTCCACCCTGTTCAGCTCTACATTTTCGTGTCCACAAAACCCAGCCTTCAGAAATCATTGGAATCACCACTAGAGAATGTTCCATTCATTCACTGCGAATCTGGAATTCATCTGAATCTCCACTCCCGGCAGGTTTTCATTGCACCACTGCTGAATGTTCAAGTAACGCAATGATGGTTTTCAGCGGTCTATTCACACTCGAACCCGTGCTGTTCACGGTCTAGCGACTCAACACTGGTGAGTTCTTCTTTTTCCAGTTCAGACAATACAAACCTCAGAAACCATTGCAATCTACACTACAGAATGTTTCATTCATTCAGGCGAATCTTGAATTCATCTTGTTCTCCACTCCCAGCAGGTTTTCGTTTCACCACTGGTGAATGTCCAAGCAACCCAAGGCTGGTTTCAGCTGCGTGTTAACACTCGCAGCCGTGCTGTTCAATTGGCTATCCAGTGAACGCTGGTTAGCTCTTGATTTTCCTTCCACACACCGAGCCTTCAGAAATCATTCTTATCTCCACTTCAGAATGTTCCATTCGTTCCCTGCGAATCTGGAATTCCTCTGACTCTCCACACCAGGCAGATTTTCCTAACAACACTGGTGAATGACCAGGTAATCCAATGCTGGTTTTCAGCGGCTGTTCACACTCACAGCCTTGCTGTTCAATTGGCAATCCAGTCAAACCTAGTCAGCTCTTCATTTTCCTGTCCACACAACCCAGCGTTCAGAAATCATTGGAATCTCTACTACAGAAATTTCCATTCATTCACTGTGAATCTGGAAATACTCTGAATCTGCATTCCAGGAAGGCTTTCGTTACACCACTGATGAATGTCCAAGTAATGCAATGCTGCTTCTTAGTGGTCTGTTCACACTCGAAACCGTGCTGTTCATTGGCTATCCACTCAATATCGGTCAGCTCTTCAATATCCTGTCCAGACTATCCAGATTCCTAAATGTTGGCAATCACCACTACAGAATGTTCCATTCAATCACGCGAATCTGGAATTCATCAGAGTCTCCACTCCTGGAAGGATTTCGTGACACCACTGGTAAATGTCCAAGGAAGACAATGCTGGTTTTAAGCCGCCTGCTAACACACTCAGCCGTGCTGTTCAATTTGCTATCCACCCAACCCTATTCAGCTCTACATTTTCCTGTCCTCATAACCCAACCTTCAGAAATAATTGGTATCTCCTCCACAGAATGTTCCGTTCATTCACTGCGAATCTTAAATTCATCTGACTCTCAACTCCCGGCGGGTTATCGTTACACCACTTGTGAATGTCCAAGTAAGCCAATGCTGGTTTTCAGTGGCCTGTTCATACTAAGAGACGTGCTGTTCATTTGGCTATCCACTCCACCCTGTTCAGCTCTACATTTTCGTGTCCACAAAACCCAGCCTTCAGAAATCATTGGAATCACCACTAGAGAATGTTCCATTCATTCACTGCGAATCTGGAATTCATCTGAACCTCCACTCCTGGCAGGTTTTCGTTACGCCACTGGTGAATGTCCAAGTAACTCAATACTGGTTTTCAGAGGCATGTTCAACTCGCAGAAGTGCTGTTCAATGGGCTATCCACTCAATATTGGTCAGCTCTTCATTTTCCTCTCCACACAAACCAGCCTTCAGAAATCATTGGGCTCTCCACTACAGACTGTTCCATTCATTCACTGCGATTCTGCAATTCATCTGACTCTCCGCTCCGGGCAGGTTTTCATTACAGCACTGGTGAATGACCAAGTAATCCAATGCTGGTTTTCAGCCGCCTTTTCACACTCGCAGTGTGCTGTTCAATTGTCTATCCACTCAAACCTGGTCAGCCTTTCATTTTCTTTTCCACAATATCAGACTTCAGAAATCATTGGAATCGCCAGTACAGAATGTTCCATTCATTCACTGCCAATCTGGAATTCATCTGAATCTGCACTCCAGGTAGGCTTTCATTACACCACTTATGAATGTCCAAGTAACACAATGCTGGTTTTCAGCGGTCTGTTCACACTCTAAGCCCTGCTTTTTACTGGGTATCCACACAACTGTGGTCAGCTCTTCATTTTCATGTCCAAACAATCCAGACTTGAGAAATCATTGCAATCTCCAGTACAGAATGTTCCATTCATTCACTGCGAATCTGGAATTCAACTGAATCTCCACTACCTGCAGATTTATCTTACACCACTTGTGAATGTCCAAGTAAAACAATGCTGGTTTTCAGAGGCCTGTTCATGTTCGCAGTCGTGCTGTTCAATTGGCTATCCACTCAACCTGTTTTGCTCCTCATTTTCCTGTGCACACAACCCAGCCTTCAGAAATCATTGTAATCTCCACTACAGGATGTTCCATTCATTCACTGGGAATCTGGAATTCATCTGAATCTGCACTCCACGCAGGCTTTCGTTACACCACTGCTGAAAGTCGAAGTAATGCAATACTGGTTTTCAGTGGTCTGTTCACATTCGAAGCCGAGGCTTTTTACAGGCTATCCACTCAACACTGGTCAGCTCTTCATTTTCGTGTCCCCACAATCCAGATTTCAGAAATCATTGCAATCTCCACTACAGAATGTTCCATTCATTCACTGCGAGTCTGGAGTTTATCTGATTCTCCACTCCCGCCTGGTTAACATTACACCACTTGTGAATGTCCAAGTAAGCCAATGCTGGTTTTCAGAGGCCTGTTCATACTCGCAGCCGTGCTGTTTAATTGACAATTCACTCCACCCTGTTCAGCTCTTCATTGTCCCACCACACTACCAGCCTTCAGAAATCTTTGTTATCTCCACTACAGAATGTTCCATTCATTCACTGCGAATCTGGAATTCATCTGACTCTCAACTCCACGCAGGTTTTCATTACACCACTGTTGAATGTCCAAGTAACCCAATGCTGGTTTTCAGCGGCCTGTTCATATTCGCAGCCCTGCTGTTTACTTGGCTATCGATTCAAGCCTGGTCAGCTCTTCATTTTCCTGTCCACACAACACAGGCTTCAGAAATCATTGGAATCTCCTCTACAGAATGTTCCATTCATTCACTGCGAATGTGGAATTCAACTGACTCTCCACTCCATGCAGGTTTTCCTTACACCACTGATGAATGTCCAAGTAACCCAATGCTGGTTTTCAGCTGCATGTTCACACTCGCAGCCATGCTATACAATTGGCTTTCCACTAAATCCTGATTTGTTCTTGATTTTCCTTCCACACGACCCAGCCTTCAGAAATCGTTGGAATCTCCACTAGAGAATGTTCCATTCATTCACTGCGAATCTGGAATTCCTCTGAACCTCCACTCCCGGCAGGTTTTCGTTACACCACTGTTGAATGTCCAAGTAACCCAATGTTTTAAGTGTTTTCTTCACAAGCGCAGTGGTGCTGTTCAATTGGCTATCCACTCAACCCTGGCCAGCTCTACATTTTCCTGTCCACACCACAGAGACTGGAGAAATCATTGTTATCTCCACTACAGAATGTTCCATTCATTCACAGCGAATCTGGAATTCATCTGAATCTCCACTCCCGGCAGGTTTTCGTGACACCACTGGTAAATATCCAAGTAAGCCAATGCTGGTTTTAAGTGGCCTGCTCATACTCTCAGCCGTGCTGTTCAATTTGCTATCCACTCAACCCTCTTCAGCTCCATTTTCCTGTCCACATAACCCAAACTTCAGAAACAATTGGTATCTCCTCCACAGAATGTTCCATTCATTGACGGCAAATCTGAAATTCATCTAATTCTCAACTCCCGTCAGGTTTTCGTTACACCACTTGTGAATGTCCAATTAAGCCAAAGCTGGTTTTCAGTGGCCTGTTCTTACTACGAGACGTGCTGTTCATTTGGCTATCCATTCCACCCTGTTCAGCTCTACATTTTCGTGTCCACAAAACCCAGCCTTCAGAAATCATTGGAATCACCACTAGAGAATGTTCCATTCATTCACTGCGAATCTGGAATTCATCTGAATCTCCACTCCCGGCAGGTTTTCATTGCACCACTGCTGAATGTTCAAGTAACGCAATGATGGTTTTCAGCGGTCTATTCACACTCGAACCCGTGCTGTTCACGGTCTAGCGACTCAACACTGGTGAGTTCTTCTTTTTCCAGTTCAGACAATACAAACCTCAGAAACCATTGCAATCTACACTACAGAATGTTTCATTCATTCAGGCGAATCTTGAATTCATCTTGTTCTCCACTCCCAGCAGGTTTTCGTTTCACCACTGGTGAATGTCCAAGCAACCCAAGGCTGGTTTCAGCTGCGTGTTAACACTCGCAGCCGTGCTGTTCAATTGGCTATCCAGTGAACGCTGGTTAGCTCTTGATTTTCCTTCCACACACCGAGCCTTCAGAAATCATTCTTATCTCCACTTCAGAATGTTCCATTCGTTCCCTGCGAATCTGGAATTCCTCTGACTCTCCACACCAGGCAGATTTTCCTAACAACACTGGTGAATGACCAGGTAATCCAATGCTGGTTTTCAGCGGCTGTTCACACTCACAGCCTTGCTGTTCAATTGGCAATCCAGTCAAACCTAGTCAGCTCTTCATTTTCCTGTCCACACAACCCAGCGTTCAGAAATCATTGGAATCTCTACTACAGAAATTTCCATTCATTCACTGTGAATCTGGAAATACTCTGAATCTGCATTCCAGGAAGGCTTTCGTTACACCACTGATGAATGTCCAAGTAATGCAATGCTGCTTCTTAGTGGTCTGTTCACACTCGAAACCGTGCTGTTCATTGGCTATCCACTCAATATCGGTCAGCTCTTCAATATCCTGTCCAGACTATCCAGATTCCTAAATGTTGGCAATCACCACTACAGAATGTTCCATTCAATCACGCGAATCTGGAATTCATCAGAGTCTCCACTCCTGGAAGGATTTCGTGACACCACTGGTAAATGTCCAAGGAAGACAATGCTGGTTTTAAGCCGCCTGCTAACACACTCAGCCGTGCTGTTCAATTTGCTATCCACCCAACCCTATTCAGCTCTACATTTTCCTGTCCTCATAACCCAACCTTCAGAAATAATTGGTATCTCCTCCACAGAATGTTCCGTTCATTCACTGCGAATCTTAAATTCATCTGACTCTCAACTCCCGGCGGGTTATCGTTACACCACTTGTGAATGTCCAAGTAAGCCAATGCTGGTTTTCAGTGGCCTGTTCATACTTAGAGACGTGCTGTTCATTTGGCTATCCACTCCACCCTGTTCAGCTCTACATTTTCGTGTCCACAAAACCCAGCCTTCAGAAATCATTGGAATCACCACTAGAGAATGTTCCATTCATTCACTGCGAATCTGGAATTCATCTGAACCTCCACTCCTGGCAGGTTTTCGTTACGCCACTGGTGAATGTCCAAGTAACTCAATACTGGTTTTCAGAGGCATGTTCAACTCGCAGAAGTGTTGTTCAATGGGCTATCCACTCAATATTGGTCAGCTCTTCATTTTCCTCTCCACACAAACCAGCCTTCAGAAATCATTGGGCTCTCCACTACAGACTGTTCCATTCATTCACTGCGATTCTGCAATTCATCTGACTCTCCGCTCCGGGCAGGTTTTCATTACAGCACTGGTGAATGACCAAGTAATCCAATGCTGGTTTTCAGCCGCCTTTTCACACTCGCAGTGTGCTGTTCAATTGTCTATCCACTCAAACCTGGTCAGCCTTTCATTTTCTTTTCCACAATATCAGACTTCAGAAATCATTGGAATCGCCAGTACAGAATGTTCCATTCATTCACTGCCAATCTGGAATTCATCTGAATCTGCACTCCAGGTAGGCTTTCATTACACCACTTATGAATGTCCAAGTAACACAATGCTGGTTTTCAGCGGTCTGTTCACACTCTAAGCCCTGCTTTTTACTGGGTATCCACACAACTGTGGTCAGCTCTTCATTTTCATGTCCAAACAATCCAGACTTGAGAAATCATTGCAATCTCCAGTACAGAATGTTCCATTCATTCACTGCGAATCTGGAATTCAACTGAATCTCCACTACCTGCAGATTTATCTTACACCACTTGTGAATGTCCAAGTAAAACAATGCTGGTTTTCAGAGGCCTGTTCATGTTCGCAGTCGTGCTGTTCAATTGGCTATCCACTCAACCTGTTTTGCTCCTCATTTTCCTGTGCACACAACCCAGCCTTCAGAAATCATTGTAATCTCCACTACAGGATGTTCCATTCATTCACTGGGAATCTGGAATTCATCTGAATCTGCACTCCACGCAGGCTTTCGTTACACCACTGCTGAAAGTCGAAGTAATGCAATACTGGTTTTCAGTGGTCTGTTCACATTCGAAGCCGAGGCTTTTTACAGGCTATCCACTCAACACTGGTCAGCTCTTCATTTTCGTGTCCCCACAATCCAGAATTCAGAAATCATTGCAATCTCCACTACAGAATGTTCCATTCATTCACTGCGAGTCTGGAGTTTATCTGATTCTCCACTCCCGCCTGGTTAACATTACACCACTTGTGAATGTCCAAGTAAGCCAATGCTGGTTTTCAGAGGCCTGTTCATACTCGCAGCCGTGCTGTTTAATTGACAATTCACTCCACCCTGTTCTGCTCTTCATTGTCCCACCACACTACCAGCCTTCAGAAATCTTTGTTATCTCCACTACAGAATGTTCCATTCATTCACTGCGAATCTGGAATTCATCTGACTCTCAACTCCACGCAGGTTTTCATTACACCACTGTTGAATGTCCAAGTAACCCAATGCTGGTTTTCAGCGGCCTGTTCATATTCGCAGCCCTGCTGTTTACTTGGCTATCGATTCAAGCCTGGTCAGCTCTTCATTTTCCTGTCCACACAACACAGGCTTCAGAAATCATTGGAATCTCCTCTACAGAATGTTCCATTCATTCACTGCGAATGTGGAATTCAACTGACTCTCCACTCCATGCAGGTTTTCCTTACACCACTGATGAATGTCCAAGTAACCCAATGCTGGTTTTCAGCTGCATGTTCACACTCGCAGCCATGCTATACAATTGGCTTTCCACTAAATCCTGATTTGTTCTTGATTTTCCTTCCACACGACCCAGCCTTCAGAAATCGTTGGAATCTCCACTAGAGAATGTTCCATTCATTCACTGCGAATCTGGAATTCCTCTGAACCTCCACTCCCGGCAGGTTTTCGTTACACCACTGTTGAATGTCCAAGTAACCCAATGTTTTAAGTGTTTTCTTCACAAGCGCAGTGGTGCTGTTCAATTGGCTATCCACTCAACCCTGGCCAGCTCTACATTTTCCTGTCCACACCACAGAGACTGGAGAAATCATTGTTATCTCCACTACAGAATGTTCCATTCATTCACAGCGAATCTGGAATTCATCTGAATCTCCACTCCCGGCAGGTTTTCGTGACACCACTGGTAAATATCCAAGTAAGCCAATGCTGGTTTTAAGTGGCCTGCTCATACTCTCAGCCGTGCTGTTCAATTTGCTATCCACTCAACCCTCTTCAGCTCCATTTTCCTGTCCACATAACCCAAACTTCAGAAACAATTGGTATCTCCTCCACAGAATGTTCCATTCATTGACGGCAAATCTGAAATTCATCTAATTCTCAACTCCCGTCAGGTTTTCGTTACACCACTTGTGAATGTCCAATTAAGCCAAAGCTGGTTTTCAGTGGCCTGTTCTTACTACGAGACGTGCTGTTCATTTGGCTATCCATTCCACCCTGTTCAGCTCTACATTTTCGTGTCCACAAAACCCAGCCTTCAGAAATCATTGGAATCACCACTAGAGAATGTTCCATTCATTCACTGCGAATCTGGAATTCATCTGAATCTCCACTCCCGGCAGGTTTTCATTGCACCACTGCTGAATGTTCAAGTAACGCAATGATGGTTTTCAGCGGTCTATTCACACTCGAACCCGTGCTGTTCACGGTCTAGCGACTCAACACTGGTGAGTTCTTCTTTTTCCAGTTCAGACAATACAAACCTCAGAAACCATTGCAATCTACACTACAGAATGTTTCATTCATTCAGGCAATCTTGAATTCATCTTGTTCTCCACTCCCAGCAGGTTTTCGTTTCACCACTGGTGAATGTCCAAGCAACCCAAGGCTGGTTTCAGCTGCGTGTTAACACTCGCAGCCGTGCTGTTCAATTGGCTATCCAGTGAACGCTGGTTAGCTCTTGATTTTCCTTCCACACACCGAGCCTTCAGAAATCATTCTTATCTCCACTTCAGAATGTTCCATTCGTTCCCTGCGAATCTGGAATTCCTCTGACTCTCCACACCAGGCAGATTTTCCTAACAACACTGGTGAATGACCAGGTAATCCAATGCTGGTTTTCAGCGGCTGTTCACACTCACAGCCTTGCTGTTCAATTGGCAATCCAGTCAAACCTAGTCAGCTCTTCATTTTCCTGTCCACACAACCCAGCGTTCAGAAATCATTGGAATCTCTACTACAGAAATTTCCATTCATTCACTGTGAATCTGGAAATACTCTGAATCTGCATTCCAGGAAGGCTTTCGTTACACCACTGATGAATGTCCAAGTAATGCAATGCTGCTTCTTAGTGGTCTGTTCACACTCGAAACCGTGCTGTTCATTGGCTATCCACTCAATATCGGTCAGCTCTTCAATATCCTGTCCAGACTATCCAGATTCCTAAATGTTGGCAATCACCACTACAGAATGTTCCATTCAATCACGCGAATCTGGAATTCATCAGAGTCTCCACTCCTGGAAGGTTTTCGTGACACCACTGGTAAATGTCCAAGGAAGACAATGCTGGTTTTAAGCCGCCTGCTAACACACTCAGCCGTGCTGTTCAATTTGCTATCCACCCAACCCTATTCAGCTCTACATTTTCCTGTCCTCATAACCCAACCTTCAGAAATAATTGGTATCTCCTCCACAGAATGTTCCGTTCATTCACTGCGAATCTTAAATTCATCTGACTCTCAACTCCCGGCGGGTTATCGTTACACCACTTGTGAATGTCCAAGTAAGCCAATGCTGGTTTTCAGTGGCCTGTTCATACTAAGAGACGTGCTGTTCATTTGGCTATCCACTCCACCCTGTTCAGCTCTACATTTTCGTGTCCACAAAACCCAGCCTTCAGAAATCATTGGAATCACCACTAGAGAATGTTCCATTCATTCACTGCGAATCTGGAATTCCTCTGAACCTCCACTCCTGGCAGGTTTTCGTTACGCCACTGGTGAATGTCCAAGTAACTCAATACTGGTTTTCAGAGGCATGTTCAACTCGCAGAAGTGCTGTTCAATGGGCTATCCACTCAATATTGGTCAGCTCTTCATTTTCCTCTCCACACAAACCAGCCTTCAGAAATCATTGGGCTCTCCACTACAGACTGTTCCATTCATTCACTGCGATTCTGCAATTCATCTGACTCTCCGCTCCAGGCAGGTTTTCATTACCGCACTGGTGAATGACCAAGTAATCCAATGCTGGTTTTCAGCCGCCTTTTCACACTCGCAGTGTGCTGTTCAATTGTCTATCCACTCAAACCTGGTCAGCCTTTCATTTTCTTTTCCACAATATCAGACTTCAGAAATCATTGGAATCGCCAGTACAGAATGTTCCATTCATTCACTGCCAATCTGGAATTCATCTGAATCTGCACTCCAGGTAGGCTTTCATTACACCACTTATGAATGTCCAAGTAACACAATGCTGGTTTTCAGCGGTCTGTTCACACTCTAAGCCCTGCTTTTTACTGGGTATCCACACAACTGTGGTCAGCTCTTCATTTTCATGTCCAAACAATCCAGACTTGAGAAATCATTGCAATCTCCAGTACAGAATGTTCCATTCATTCACTGCGAATCTGGAATTCAACTGAATCTCCACTACCTGCAGATTTATCTTACACCACTTGTGAATGTCCAAGTAAAACAATGCTGGTTTTCAGAGGCCTGTTCATGTTCGCAGTCGTGCTGTTCAATTGGCTATCCACTCAACCTGTTTTGCTCCTCATTTTCCTGTGCACACAACCCAGCCTTCAGAAATCATTGTAATCTCCACTACAGGATGTTCCATTCATTCACTGGGAATCTGGAATTCATCTGAATCTGCACTCCACGCAGGCTTTCGTTACACCACTGCTGAAAGTCGAAGTAATGCAATACTGGTTTTCAGTGGTCTGTTCACATTCGAAGCCGAGGCTTTTTACAGGCTATCCACTCAACACTGGTCAGCTCTTCATTTTCGTGTCCCCACAATCCAGATTTCAGAAATCATTGCAATCTCCACTACAGAATGTTCCATTCATTCACTGCGAGTCTGGAGTTTATCTGATTCTCCACTCCCGCCTGGTTAACATTACACCACTTGTGAATGTCCAAGTAAGCCAATGCTGGTTTTCAGAGGCCTGTTCATACTCGCAGCCGTGCTGTTTAATTGACAATTCACTCCACCCTGTTCAGCTCTTCATTGTCCCACCACACTACCAGCCTTCAGAAATCTTTGTTATCTCCACTACAGAATGTTCCATTCATTCACTGCGAATCTGGAATTCATCTGACTCTCAACTCCACGCAGGTTTTCATTACACCACTGTTGAATGTCCAAGTAACCCAATGCTGGTTTTCAGCGGCCTGTTCATATTCGCAGCCCTGCTGTTTACTTGGCTATCGATTCAAGCCTGGTCAGCTCTTCATTTTCCTGTCCACACAACACAGGCTTCAGAAATCATTGGAATCTCCTCTACAGAATGTTCCATTCATTCACTGCGAATGTGGAATTCAACTGACTCTCCACTCCATGCAGGTTTTCCTTACACCACTGATGAATGTCCAAGTAACCCAATGCTGGTTTTCAGCTGCATGTTCACACTCGCAGCCATGCTATACAATTGGCTTTCCACTAAATCCTGATTAGTTCTTGATTTTCCTTCCACACGACCCAGCCTTCAGAAATCGTTGGAATCTCCACTAGAGAATGTTCCATTCATTCACTGCGAATCTGGAATTCCTCTGAACCTCCACTCCCGGCAGGTTTTCGTTACACCACTGTTGAATGTCCAAGTAACCCAATGTTTTAAGTGTTTTCTTCACAAGCGCAGTGGTGCTGTTCAATTGGCTATCCACTCAACCCTGGCCAGCTCTACATTTTCCTGTCCACACCACAGAGACTGGAGAAATCATTGTTATCTCCACTACAGAATGTTCCATTCATTCACAGCGAATCTGGAATTCATCTGAATCTCCACTCCCGGCAGGTTTTCGTGACACCACTGGTAAATATCCAAGTAAGCCAATGCTGGTTTTAAGTGGCCTGCTCATACTCTCAGCCGTGCTGTTCAATTTGCTATCCACTCAACCCTCTTCAGCTCCATTTTCCTGTCCACATAACCCAAACTTCAGAAACAATTGGTATCTCCTCCACAGAATGTTCCATTCATTGACGGCAAATCTGAAATTCATCTAATTCTCAACTCCCGTCAGGTTTTCGTTACACCACTTGTGAATGTCCAATTAAGCCAAAGCTGGTTTTCAGTGGCCTGTTCTTACTACGAGACGTGCTGTTCATTTGGCTATCCATTCCACCCTGTTCAGCTCTACATTTTCGTGTCCACAAAACCCAGCCTTCAGAAATCATTGGAATCACCACTAGAGAATGTTCCATTCATTCACTGCGAATCTGGAATTCATCTGAATCTCCACTCCCGGCAGGTTTTCATTGCACCACTGCTGAATGTTCAAGTAACGCAATGATGGTTTTCAGCGGTCTATTCACACTCGAACCCGTGCTGTTCACGGTCTAGCGACTCAACACTGGTGAGTTCTTCTTTTTCCAGTTCAGACAATACAAACCTCAGAAACCATTGCAGTCTACACTACAGAATGTTTCATTCATTCACGCGAATCTTGAATTCATCTTGTTCTCCACTCCCAGCAGGTTTTCGTTTCACCACTGGTGAATGTCCAAGCAACCCAAGGCTGGTTTCAGCTGCGTGTTAACACTCGCAGCCGTGCTGTTCAATTGGCTATCCAGTGAACGCTGGTTAGCTCTTGGTTTTCCTTCCACACACCGAGCCTTCAGAAATCATTCTTTTCTCCACTTCAGAATGTTCCATTCGTTCCCTGCGAATCTGGAATTCCTCTGACTCTCCACACCAGGCAGATTTTCCTAACAACACTGGTGAATGACCAGGTAATCCAATGCTGGTTTTCAGCGGCTGTTCACACTCACAGCCTTGCTGTTCAATTGGCAATCCAGTCATACCTAGTCAGCTCTTCATTTTCCTGTCCACACAACCCAGTCTTCAGAAATCATTGGAATCTCTACTACAGAAATTTCCATTCATTCACTGTGAATCTGGAAATAATCTGAATCTGCATTCCAGGAAGGCTTTCGTTACACCACTGATGAATGTCCAAGTAATGCAATGCTGCTTCTTAGTGGTCTGTTCACACTCGAAACCGTGCTGTTCATTGGCTATCCACTCAATATCGGTCAGCTCTTCAATATCCTGTCCAGACTATCCAGATTTCTAAATGTTGGCAATCACCACTACAGAATGTTCCATTCAATCACGCGAATCTGGAATTCATCAGAGTCTCCACTCCTGGAAGGTTTTCGTGACACCACTGGTAAATGTCCAAGGAAGACAATGCTGGTTTTAAGCCGCCTGCTAACACACTCAGCCGTGCTGTTCAATTTGCTATCCACCCAACCCTATTCAGCTCTACATTTTCCTGTCCTCATAACCCAACCTTCAGAAATAATTGGTATCTCCTCCACAGAATGTTCCGTTCATTCACTGCGAATCTTAAATTCATCTGACTCTCAACTCCCGGCGGGTTATCGTTACACCACTTGTGAATGTCCAAGTAAGCCAATGCTGGTTTTCAGTGGCCTGTTCATACTAAGAGACGTGCTGTTCATTTGGCTATCCACTCCACCCTGTTCAGCTCTACATTTTCGTGTCCACAAAACCCAGCCTTCAGAAATCATTGGAATCACCACTAGAGAATGTTCCATTCATTCACTGCGAATCTGGAATTCCTCTGAACCTCCACTCCTGGCAGGTTTTCGTTACGCCACTGGTGAATGTCCAAGTAACTCAATACTGGTTTTCAGAGGCATGTTCAACTCGCAGAAGTGCTGTTCAATGGGCTATCCACTCAATATTGGTCAGCTCTTCATTTTCCTCTCCACACAAACCAGCCTTCAGAAATCATTGGGCTCTCCACTACAGACTGTTCCATTCATTCACTGCGATTCTGCAATTCATCTGACTCTCCGCTCCAGGCAGGTTTTCATTACCGCACTGGTGAATGACCAAGTAATCCAATGCTGGTTTTCAGCCGCCTTTTCACACTCGCAGTGTGCTGTTCAATTGTCTATCCACTCAAACCTGGTCAGCCTTTCATTTTCTTTTCCACAATATCAGACTTCAGAAATCATTGGAATCGCCAGTACAGAATGTTCCATTCATTCACTGCCAATCTGGAATTCATCTGAATCTGCACTCTAGGTAGGCTTTCATTACACCACTTATGAATGTCCAAGTAACACAATGCTGGTTTTCAGCGGTCTGTTCACACTCTAAGCCCTGCTTTTTACTGGGTATCCACACAACTGTGGTCAGCTCTTCATTTTCATGTCCAAACAATCCAGACTTGAGAAATCATTGCAATCTCCAGTACAGAATGTTCCATTCATTCACTGCGAATCTGGAATTCAACTGAATCTCCACTACCTGCAGATTTATCTTACACCACTTGTGAATGTCCAAGTAAAACAATGCTGGTTTTCAGAGGCCTGTTCATGTTCGCAGTCGTGCTGTTCAATTGGCTATCCACTCAACCTGTTTTGCTCCTCATTTTCCTGTGCACACAACCCAGCCTTCAGAAATCATTGTAATCTCCACTACAGGATGTTCCATTCATTCACTGGGAATCTGGAATTCATCTGAATCTGCACTCCACGCAGGCTTTCGTTACACCACTGCTGAAAGTCGAAGTAATGCAATACTGGTTTTCAGTGGTCTGTTCACATTCGAAGCCGAGGCTTTTTACAGGCTATCCACTCAACACTGGTCAGCTCTTCATTTTCGTGTCCCCACAATCCAGATTTCAGAAATCATTGCAATCTCCACTACAGAATGTTCCATTCATTCACTGCGAGTCTGGAGTTTATCTGATTCTCCACTCCCGCCTGGTTAACATTACACCACTTGTGAATGTCCAAGTAAGCCAATGCTGGTTTTCAGAGGCCTGTTCATACTCGCAGCCGTGCTGTTTAATTGACAATTCACTCCACCCTGTTCAGCTCTTCATTGTCCCACCACACTACCAGCCTTCAGAAATCTTTGTTATCTCCACTACAGAATGTTCCATTCATTCACTGCGAATCTGGAATTCATCTGACTCTCAACTCCACGCAGGTTTTCATTACACCACTGTTGAATGTCCAAGTAACCCAATGCTGGTTTTCAGCGGCCTGTTCATATTCGCAGCCCTGCTGTTTACTTGGCTATCGATTCAAGCCTGGTCAGCTCTTCATTTTCCTGTCCACACAACACAGGCTTCAGAAATCATTGGAATCTCCTCTACAGAATGTTCCATTCATTCACTGCGAATGTGGAATTCAACTGACTCTCCACTCCATGCAGGTTTTCCTTACACCACTGATGAATGTCCAAGTAACCCAATGCTGGTTTTCAGCTGCATGTTCACACTCGCAGCCATGCTATACAATTGGCTTTCCACTAAATCCTGATTAGTTCTTGATTTTCCTTCCACACGACCCAGCCTTCAGAAATCGTTGGAATCTCCACTAGAGAATGTTCCATTCATTCACTGCGAATCTGGAATTCCTCTGAACCTCCACTCCCGGCAGGTTTTCGTTACACCACTGTTGAATGTCCAAGTAACCCAATGTTTTAAGTGTTTTCTTCACAAGCGCAGTGGTGCTGTTCAATTGGCTATCCACTCAACCCTGGCCAGCTCTACATTTTCCTGTCCACACCACAGAGACTGGAGAAATCATTGTTATCTCCACTACAGAATGTTCCATTCATTCACAGCGAATCTGGAATTCATCTGAATCTCCACTCCCGGCAGGTTTTCGTGACACCACTGGTAAATATCCAAGTAAGCCAATGCTGGTTTTAAGTGGCCTGCTCATACTCTCAGCCGTGCTGTTCAATTTGCTATCCACTCAACCCTCTTCAGCTCCATTTTCCTGTCCACATAACCCAAACTTCAGAAACAATTGGTATCTCCTCCACAGAATGTTCCATTCATTGACGGCAAATCTGAAATTCATCTAATTCTCAACTCCCGTCAGGTTTTCGTTACACCACTTGTGAATGTCCAATTAAGCCAAAGCTGGTTTTCAGTGGCCTGTTCTTACTACGAGACGTGCTGTTCATTTGGCTATCCATTCCACCCTGTTCAGCTCTACATTTTCGTGTCCACAAAACCCAGCCTTCAGAAATCATTGGAATCACCACTAGAGAATGTTCCATTCATTCACTGCGAATCTGGAATTCATCTGAATCTCCACTCCCGGCAGGTTTTCATTGCACCACTGCTGAATGTTCAAGTAACGCAATGATGGTTTTCAGCGGTCTATTCACACTCGAACCCGTGCTGTTCACGGTCTAGCGACTCAACACTGGTGAGTTCTTCTTTTTCCAGTTCAGACAATACAAACCTCAGAAACCATTGCAATCTACACTACAGAATGTTTCATTCATTCAGGCAAATCTTGAATTCATCTTGTTCTCCACTCCCAGCAGGTTTTCGTTTCACCACTGGTGAATGTCCAAGCAACCCAAGGCTGGTTTCAGCTGCGTGTTAACACTCGCAGCCGTGCTGTTCAATTGGCTATCCAGTGAACGCTGGTTAGCTCTTGATTTTCCTTCCACACACCGAGCCTTCAGAAATCATTCTTATCTCCACTTCAGAATGTTCCATTCGTTCCCTGCGAATCTGGAATTCCTCTGACTCTCCACACCAGGCAGATTTTCCTAACAACACTGGTGAATGACCAGGTAATCCAATGCTGGTTTTCAGCGGCTGTTCACACTCACAGCCTTGCTGTTCAATTGGCAATCCAGTCAAACCTAGTCAGCTCTTCATTTTCCTGTCCACACAACCCAGCGTTCAGAAATCATTGGAATCTCTACTACAGAAATTTCCATTCATTCACTGTGAATCTGGAAATAATCTGAATCTGCATTCCAGGAAGGCTTTCGTTACACCACTGATGAATGTCCAAGTAATGCAATGCTGCTTCTTAGTGGTCTGTTCACACTCGAAACCGTGCTGTTCATTGGCTATCCACTCAATATCGGTCAGCTCTTCAATATCCTGTCCAGACTATCCAGATTCCTAAATGTTGGCAATCACCACTACAGAATGTTCCATTCAATCACGCGAATCTGGAATTCATCAGAGTCTCCACTCCTGGAAGGATTTCGTGACACCACTGGTAAATGTCCAAGGAAGACAATGCTGGTTTTAAGCCGCCTGCTAACACACTCAGCCGTGCTGTTCAATTTGCTATCCACCCAACCCTATTCAGCTCTACATTTTCCTGTCCTCATAACCCAACCTTCAGAAATAATTGGTATCTCCTCCACAGAATGTTCCGTTCATTCACTGCGAATCTTAAATTCATCTGACTCTCAACTCCCGGCGGGTTATCGTTACACCACTTGTGAATGTCCAAGTAAGCCAATGCTGGTTTTCAGTGGCCTGTTCATACTAAGAGACGTGCTGTTCATTTGGCTATCCACTCCACCCTGTTCAGCTCTACATTTTCGTGTCCACAAAACCCAGCCTTCAGAAATCATTGGAATCACCACTAGAGAATGTTCCATTCATTCACTGCGAATCTGGAATTCATCTGAACCTCCACTCCTGGCAGGTTTTCGTTACGCCACTGGTGAATGTCCAAGTAACTCAATACTGGTTTTCAGAGGCATGTTCAACTCGCAGAAGTGCTGTTCAATGGGCTATCCACTCAATATTGGTCAGCTCTTCATTTTCCTCTCCACACAAACCAGCCTTCAGAAATCATTGGGCTCTCCACTACAGACTGTTCCATTCATTCACTGCGATTCTGCAATTCATCTGACTCTCCGCTCCGGGCAGGTTTTCATTACAGCACTGGTGAATGACCAAGTAATCCAATGCTGGTTTTCAGCCGCCTTTTCACACTCGCAGTGTGCTGTTCAATTGTCTATCCACTCAAACCTGGTCAGCCTTTCATTTTCTTTTCCACAATATCAGACTTCAGAAATCATTGGAATCGCCAGTACAGAATGTTCCATTCATTCACTGCCAATCTGGAATTCATCTGAATCTGCACTCCAGGTAGGCTTTCATTACACCACTTATGAATGTCCAAGTAACACAATGCTGGTTTTCAGCGGTCTGTTCACACTCTAAGCCCTGCTTTTTACTGGGTATCCACACAACTGTGGTCAGCTCTTCATTTTCATGTCCAAACAATCCAGACTTGAGAAATCATTGCAATCTCCAGTACAGAATGTTCCATTCATTCACTGCGAATCTGGAATTCAACTGAATCTCCACTACCTGCAGATTTATCTTACACCACTTGTGAATGTCCAAGTAAAACAATGCTGGTTTTCAGAGGCCTGTTCATGTTCGCAGTCGTGCTGTTCAATTGGCTATCCACTCAACCTGTTTTGCTCCTCATTTTCCTGTGCACACAACCCAGCCTTCAGAAATCATTGTAATCTCCACTACAGGATGTTCCATTCATTCACTGGGAATCTGGAATTCATCTGAATCTGCACTCCACGCAGGCTTTCGTTACACCACTGCTGAAAGTCGAAGTAATGCAATACTGGTTTTCAGTGGTCTGTTCACATTCGAAGCCGAGGCTTTTTACAGGCTATCCACTCAACACTGGTCAGCTCTTCATTTTCGTGTCCCCACAATCCAGATTTCAGAAATCATTGCAATCTCCACTACAGAATGTTCCATTCATTCACTGCGAGTCTGGAGTTTATCTGATTCTCCACTCCCGCCTGGTTAACATTACACCACTTGTGAATGTCCAAGTAAGCCAATGCTGGTTTTCAGAGGCCTGTTCATACTCGCAGCCGTGCTGTTTAATTGACAATTCACTCCACCCTGTTCAGCTCTTCATTGTCCCACCACACTACCAGCCTTCAGAAATCTTTGTTATCTCCACTACAGAATGTTCCATTCATTCACTGCGAATCTGGAATTCATCTGACTCTCAACTCCACGCAGGTTTTCATTACACCACTGTTGAATGTCCAAGTAACCCAATGCTGGTTTTCAGCGGCCTGTTCATATTCGCAGCCCTGCTGTTTACTTGGCTATCGATTCAAGCCTGGTCAGCTCTTCATTTTCCTGTCCACACAACACAGGCTTCAGAAATCATTGGAATCTCCTCTACAGAATGTTCCATTCATTCACTGCGAATGTGGAATTCAACTGACTCTCCACTCCATGCAGGTTTTCCTTACACCACTGATGAATGTCCAAGTAACCCAATGCTGGTTTTCAGCTGCATGTTCACACTCGCAGCCATGCTATACAATTGGCTTTCCACTAAATCCTGATTAGTTCTTGATTTTCCTTCCACACGACCCAGCCTTCAGAAATCGTTGGAATCTCCACTAGAGAATGTTCCATTCATTCACTGCGAATCTGGAATTCCTCTGAACCTCCACTCCCGGCAGGTTTTCGTTACACCACTGTTGAATGTCCAAGTAACCCAATGTTTTAAGTGTTTTCTTCACAAGCGCAGTGGTGCTGTTCAATTGGCTATCCACTCAACCCTGGCCAGCTCTACATTTTCCTGTCCACACCACAGAGACTGGAGAAATCATTGTTATCTCCACTACAGAATGTTCCATTCATTCACAGCGAATCTGGAATTCATCTGAATCTCCACTCCCGGCAGGTTTTCGTGACACCACTGGTAAATATCCAAGTAAGCCAATGCTGGTTTTAAGTGGCCTGCTCATACTCTCAGCCGTGCTGTTCAATTTGCTATCCACTCAACCCTCTTCAGCTCCATTTTCCTGTCCACATAACCCAAACTTCAGAAACAATTGGTATCTCCTCCACAGAATGTTCCATTCATTGACGGCAAATCTGAAATTCATCTAATTCTCAACTCCCGTCAGGTTTTCGTTACACCACTTGTGAATGTCCAATTAAGCCAAAGCTGGTTTTCAGTGGCCTGTTCTTACTACGAGACGTGCTGTTCATTTGGCTATCCATTCCACCCTGTTCAGCTCTACATTTTCGTGTCCACAAAACCCAGCCTTCAGAAATCATTGGAATCACCACTAGAGAATGTTCCATTCATTCACTGCGAATCTGGAATTCATCTGAATCTCCACTCCCGGCAGGTTTTCATTGCACCACTGCTGAATGTTCAAGTAACGCAATGATGGTTTTCAGCGGTCTATTCACACTCGAACCCGTGCTGTTCACGGTCTAGCGACTCAACACTGGTGAGTTCTTCTTTTTCCAGTTCAGACAATACAAACCTCAGAAACCATTGCAATCTACACTACAGAATGTTTCATTCATTCAGGCGAATCTTGAATTCATCTTGTTCTCCACTCCCAGCAGGTTTTCGTTTCACCACTGGTGAATGTCCAAGCAACCCAAGGCTGGTTTCAGCTGCGTGTTAACACTCGCAGCCGTGCTGTTCAATTGGCTATCCAGTGAACGCTGGTTAGCTCTTGATTTTCCTTCCACACACCGAGCCTTCAGAAATCATTCTTATCTCCACTTCAGAATGTTCCATTCGTTCCCTGCGAATCTGGAATTCCTCTGACTCTCCACACCAGGCAGATTTTCCTAACAACACTGGTGAATGACCAGGTAATCCAATGCTGGTTTTCAGCGGCTGTTCACACTCACAGCCTTGCTGTTCAATTGGCAATCCAGTCAAACCTAGTCAGCTCTTCATTTTCCTGTCCACACAACCCAGCGTTCAGAAATCATTGGAATCTCTACTACAGAAATTTCCATTCATTCACTGTGAATCTGGAAATACTCTGAATCTGCATTCCAGGAAGGCTTTCGTTACACCACTGATGAATGTCCAAGTAATGCAATGCTGCTTCTTAGTGGTCTGTTCACACTCGAAACCGTGCTGTTCATTGGCTATCCACTCAATATCGGTCAGCTCTTCAATATCCTGTCCAGACTATCCAGATTCCTAAATGTTGGCAATCACCACTACAGAATGTTCCATTCAATCACGCGAATCTGGAATTCATCAGAGTCTCCACTCCTGGAAGGTTTTCGTGACACCACTGGTAAATGTCCAAGGAAGACAATGCTGGTTTTAAGCCGCCTGCTAACACACTCAGCCGTGCTGTTCAATTTGCTATCCACCCAACCCTATTCAGCTCTACATTTTCCTGTCCTCATAACCCAACCTTCAGAAATAATTGGTATCTCCTCCACAGAATGTTCCGTTCATTCACTGCGAATCTTAAATTCATCTGACTCTCAACTCCCGGCGGGTTATCGTTACACCACTTGTGAATGTCCAAGTAAGCCAATGCTGGTTTTCAGTGGCCTGTTCATACTAAGAGACGTGCTGTTCATTTGGCTATCCACTCCACCCTGTTCAGCTCTACATTCTCGTGTCCACAAAACCCAGCCTTCAGAAATCATTGGAATCACCACTAGAGAATGTTCCATTCATTCACTGCGAATCTGGAATTCATCTGAACCTCCACTCCTGGCAGGTTTTCGTTACGCCACTGGTGAATGTCCAAGTAACTCAATACTGGTTTTCAGAGGCATGTTCAACTCGCAGAAGTGCTGTTCAATGGGCTATCCACTCAATATTGGTCAGCTCTTCATTTTCCTCTCCACACAAACCAGCCTTCAGAAATCATTGGGCTCTCCACTACAGACTGTTCCATTCATTCACTGCGATTCTGCAATTCATCTGACTCTCCGCTCCAGGCAGGTTTTCATTACAGCACTGGTGAATGACCAAGTAATCCAATGCTGGTTTTCAGCCGCCTTTTCACACTCGCAGTGTGCTGTTCAATTGTCTATCCACTCAAACCTGGTCAGCCTTTCATTTTCTTTTCCACAATATCAGACTTCAGAAATCATTGGAATCGCCAGTACAGAATGTTCCATTCATTCACTGCCAATCTGGAATTCATCTGAATCTGCACTCCAGGTAGGCTTTCATTACACCACTTATGAATGTCCAAGTAACACAATGCTGGTTTTCAGCGGTCTGTTCACACTCTAAGCCCTGCTTTTTACTGGGTATCCACACAACTGTGGTCAGCTCTTCATTTTCATGTCCAAACAATCCAGACTTGAGAAATCATTGCAATCTCCAGTACAGAATGTTCCATTCATTCACTGCGAATCTGGAATTCAACTGAATCTCCACTACCTGCAGATTTATCTTACACCACTTGTGAATGTCCAAGTAAAACAATGCTGGTTTTCAGAGGCCTGTTCATGTTCGCAGTCGTGCTGTTCAATTGGCTATCCACTCAACCTGTTTTGCTCCTCATTTTCCTGTGCACACAACCCAGCCTTCAGAAATCATTGTAATCTCCACTACAGGATGTTCCATTCATTCACTGGGAATCTGGAATTCATCTGAATCTGCACTCCACGCAGGCTTTCGTTACACCACTGCTGAAAGTCGAAGTAATGCAATACTGGTTTTCAGTGGTCTGTTCACATTCGAAGCCGAGGCTTTTTACAGGCTATCCGCTCAACACTGGTCAGCTCTTCATTTTCGTGTCCCCACAATCCAGATTTCAGAAATCATTGCAATCTCCACTACAGAATGTTCCATTCATTCACTGCGAGTCTGGAGTTTATCTGATTCTCCACTCCCGCCTGGTTAACATTACACCACTTGTGAATGTCCAAGTAAGCCAATGCTGGTTTTCAGAGGCCTGTTCATACTCGCAGCCGTGCTGTTTAATTGACAATTCACTCCACCCTGTTCAGCTCTTCATTGTCACACCACAATACCAGCCTTCAGAAATCTTTGTTATCTCCACTACAGAATGTTCCATTCATTCACTGCGAATCTGGAATTCATCTGACTCTCAACTCCACGCAGGTTTTCATTACACCACTGTTGAATGTCCAAGTAACCCAATGCTGGTTTTCAGCGGCCTGTTCATATTCGCAGCCCTGCTGTTTACTTGGCTATCGATTCAAGCCTGGTCAGCTCTTCATTTTCATGTCCACACAACACAGGCTTCAGAAATCATTGGAATCTCCTCTACAGAATGTTCCATTCATTCACTGCGAATGTGGAATTCAACTGACTCTCCACTCCATGCAGGTTTTCCTTACACCACTGATGAATGTCCAAGTAACCCAATGCTGGTTTTCAGCTGCATGTTCACACTCGCAGCCATGCTATACAATTGGCTTTCCACTAAATCCTGATTAGTTCTTGATTTTCCTTCCACACGACCCAGCCTTCAGAAATCGTTGGAATCTCCACTAGAGAATGTTCCATTCATTCACTGCGAATCTGGAATTCCTCTGAACCTCCACTCCCGGCAGGTTTTCGTTACACCACTGTTGAATGTCCAAGTAACCCAATGTTTTAAGTGTTTTCTTCACAAGCGCAGTGGTGCTGTTCAATTGGCTATCCACTCAACCCTGGCCAGCTCTACATTTTCCTGTCCACACCACAGAGACTGGAGAAATCATTGTTATCTCCACTACAGAATGTTCCATTCATTCACAGCGAATCTGGAATTCATCTGAATCTCCACTCCCGGCAGGTTTTCGTGACACCACTGGTAAATATCCAAGTAAGCCAATGCTGGTTTTAAGTGGCCTGCTCATACTCTCAGCCGTGCTGTTCAATTTGCTATCCACTCAACCCTCTTCAGCTCCATTTTCCTGTCCACATAACCCAAACTTCAGAAACAATTGGTATCTCCTCCACAGAATGTTCCATTCATTGACGGCAAATCTGAAATTCATCTAATTCTCAACTCCCGTCAGGTTTTCGTTACACCACTTGTGAATGTCCAATTAAGCCAAAGCTGGTTTTCAGTGGCCTGTTCTTACTACGAGACGTGCTGTTCATTTGGCTATCCATTCCACCCTGTTCAGCTCTACATTTTCGTGTCCACAAAACCCAGCCTTCAGAAATCATTGGAATCACCACTAGAGAATGTTCCATTCATTCACTGCGAATCTGGAATTCATCTGAATCTCCACTCCCGGCAGGTTTTCATTGCACCACTGCTGAATGTTCAAGTAACGCAATGATGGTTTTCAGCGGTCTATTCACACTCGAACCCGTGCTGTTCACGGTCTAGCGACTCAACACTGGTGAGTTCTTCTTTTTCCAGTTCAGACAATACAAACCTCAGAAACCATTGCAATCTACACTACAGAATGTTTCATTCATTCAGGCGAATCTTGAATTCATCTTGTTCTCCACTCCCAGCAGGTTTTCGTTTCACCACTGGTGAATGTCCAAGCAACCCAAGGCTGGTTTCAGCTGCGTGTTAACACTCGCAGCCGTGCTGTTCAATTGGCTATCCAGTGAACGCTGGTTAGCTCTTGATTTTCCTTCCACACACCGAGCCTTCAGAAATCATTCTTATCTCCACTTCAGAATGTTCCATTCGTTCCCTGCGAATCTGGAATTCCTCTGACTCTCCACACCAGGCAGATTTTCCTAACAACACTGGTGAATGACCAGGTAATCCAATGCTGGTTTTCAGCGGCTGTTCACACTCACAGCCTTGCTGTTCAATTGGCAATCCAGTCAAACCTAGTCAGCTCTTCATTTTCCTGTCCACACAACCCAGCGTTCAGAAATCATTGGAATCTCTACTACAGAAATTTCCATTCATTCACTGTGAATCTGGAAATAATCTGAATCTGCATTCCAGGAAGGCTTTCGTTACACCACTGATGAATGTCCAAGTAATGCAATGCTGCTTCTTAGTGGTCTGTTCACACTCGAAACCGTGCTGTTCATTGGCTATCCACTCAATATCGGTCAGCTCTTCAATATCCTGTCCAGACTATCCAGATTCCTAAATGTTGGCAATCACCACTACAGAATGTTCCATTCAATCACGCGAATCTGGAATTCATCAGAGTCTCCACTCCTGGAAGGTTTTCGTGACACCACTGGTAAATGTCCAAGGAAGACAATGCTGGTTTTAAGCCGCCTGCTAACACACTCAGCAGTGCTGTTCAATTTGCTATCCACCCAACCCTATTCAGCTCTACATTTTCCTGTCCTCATAACCCAACCTTCAGAAATAATTGGTATCTCCTCCACAGAATGTTCCGTTCATTCACTGCGAATCTTAAATTCATCTGACTCTCAACTCCCGGCGGGTTATCGTTACACCACTTGTGAATGTCCAAGTAAGCCAATGCTGGTTTTCAGTGGCCTGTTCATACTAAGAGACGTGCTGTTCATTTGGCTATCCACTCCACCCTGTTCAGCTCTACATTCTCGTGTCCACAAAACCCAGCCTTCAGAAATCATTGGAATCACCTCTAGAGAATGTTCCATTCATTCACTGCGAATCTGGAATTCATCTGAACCTCCACTCCTGGCAGGTTTTCGTTACGCCACTGGTGAATGTCCAAGTAACTCAATACTGGTTTTCAGAGGCATGTTCAACTCGCAGAAGTGCTGTTCAATGGGCTATCCACTCAATATTGGTCAGCTCTTCATTTTCCTCTCCACACAAACCAGCCTTCAGAAATCATTGGGCTCTCCACTACAGACTGTTCCATTCATTCACTGCGATTCTGCAATTCATCTGACTCTCCGCTCCAGGCAGGTTTTCATTACAGCACTGGTGAATGACCAAGTAATCCAATGCTGGTTTTCAGCCGCCTTTTCACACTCGCAGTGTGCTGTTCAATTGTCTATCCACTCAAACCTGGTCAGCCTTTCATTTTCTTTTCCACAATATCAGACTTCAGAAATCATTGGAATCGCCAGTACAGAATGTTCCATTCATTCACTGCCAATCTGGAATTCATCTGAATCTGCACTCCAGGTAGGCTTTCATTACACCACTTATGAATGTCCAAGTAACACAATGCTGGTTTTCAGCGGTCTGTTCACACTCTAAGCCCTGCTTTTTACTGGGTATCCACACAACTGTGGTCAGCTCTTCATTTTCATGTCCAAACAATCCAGACTTGAGAAATCATTGCAATCTCCAGTACAGAATGTTCCATTCATTCACTGCGAATCTGGAATTCAACTGAATCTCCACTACCTGCAGATTTATCTTACACCACTTGTGAATGTCCAAGTAAAACAATGCTGGTTTTCAGAGGCCTGTTCATGTTCGCAGTCGTGCTGTTCAATTGGCTATCCACTCAACCTGTTTTGCTCCTCATTTTCCTGTGCACACAACCCAGCCTTCAGAAATCATTGTAATCTCCACTACAGGATGTTCCATTCATTCACTGGGAATCTGGAATTCATCTGAATCTGCACTCCACGCAGGCTTTCGTTACACCACTGCTGAAAGTCGAAGTAATGCAATACTGGTTTTCAGTGGTCTGTTCACATTCGAAGCCGAGGCTTTTTACAGGCTATCCGCTCAACACTGGTCAGCTCTTCATTTTCGTGTCCCCACAATCCAGATTTCAGAAATCATTGCAATCTCCACTACAGAATGTTCCATTCATTCACTGCGAGTCTGGAGTTTATCTGATTCTCCACTCCCGCCTGGTTAACATTACACCACTTGTGAATGTCCAAGTAAGCCAATGCTGGTTTTCAGAGGCCTGTTCATACTCGCAGCCGTGCTGTTTAATTGACAATTCACTCCACCCTGTTCAGCTCTTCATTGTCCCACCACACTACCAGCCTTCAGAAATCTTTGTTATCTCCACTACAGAATGTTCCATTCATTCACTGCGAATCTGGAATTCATCTGACTCTCAACTCCACGCAGGTTTTCATTACACCACTGTTGAATGTCCAAGTAACCCAATGCTGGTTTTCAGCGGCCTGTTCATATTCGCAGCCCTGCTGTTTACTTGGCTATCGATTCAAGCCTGGTCAGCTCTTCATTTTCCTGTCCACACAACACAGGCTTCAGAAATCATTGGAATCTCCTCTACAGAATGTTCCATTCATTCACTGCGAATGTGGAATTCAACTGACTCTCCACTCCATGCAGGTTTTCCTTACACCACTGATGAATGTCCAAGTAACCCAATGCTGGTTTTCAGCTGCATGTTCACACTCGCAGCCATGCTATACAATTGGCTTTCCACTAAATCCTGATTAGTTCTTGATTTTCCTTCCACACGACCCAGCCTTCAGAAATCGTTGGAATCTCCACTAGAGAATGTTCCATTCATTCACTGCGAATCTGGAATTCCTCTGAACCTCCACTCCCGGCAGGTTTTCGTTACACCACTGTTGAATGTCCAAGTAACCCAATGTTTTAAGTGTTTTCTTCACAAGCGCAGTGGTGCTGTTCAATTGGCTATCCACTCAACCCTGGCCAGCTCTACATTTTCCTGTCCACACCACAGAGACTGGAGAAATCATTGTTATCTCCACTACAGAATGTTCCATTCATTCACAGCGAATCTGGAATTCATCTGAATCTCCACTCCCGGCAGGTTTTCGTGACACCACTGGTAAATATCCAAGTAAGCCAATGCTGGTTTTAAGTGGCCTGCTCATACTCTCAGCCGTGCTGTTCAATTTGCTATCCACTCAACCCTCTTCAGCTCCATTTTCCTGTCCACATAACCCAAACTTCAGAAACAATTGGTATCTCCTCCACAGAATGTTCCATTCATTGACGGCAAATCTGAAATTCATCTAATTCTCAACTCCCGTCAGGTTTTCGTTACACCACTTGTGAATGTCCAATTAAGCCAAAGCTGGTTTTCAGTGGCCTGTTCTTACTACGAGACGTGCTGTTCATTTGGCTATCCATTCCACCCTGTTCAGCTCTACATTTTCGTGTCCACAAAACCCAGCCTTCAGAAATCATTGGAATCACCACTAGAGAATGTTCCATTCATTCACTGCGAATCTGGAATTCATCTGAATCTCCACTCCCGGCAGGTTTTCATTGCACCACTGCTGAATGTTCAAGTAACGCAATGATGGTTTTCAGCGGTCTATTCACACTCGAACCCGTGCTGTTCACGGTCTAGCGACTCAGCACTGGTGAGTTCTTCTTTTTCCAGTTCAGACAATACCAACCTCAGAAACCATTGCAATCTACACTACAGAATGTTTCATTCATTCACGCGAATCTTGAATTCATCTTGTTCTCCACTCCCAGCAGGTTTTCGTTTCACCACTGGTGAATGTCCAAGCAACCCAAGGCTGGTTTCAGCTGCGTGTTAACACTCGCAGCCGTGCTGTTCAATTGGCTATCCAGTGAACGCTGGTTAGCTCTTGATTTTCCTTCCACACACCGAGCCTTCAGAAATCATTCTTATCTCCACTTCAGAATGTTCCATTCGTTCCCTGCGAATCTGGAATTCCTCTGACTCTCCACACCAGGCAGATTTTCCTAACAACACTGGTGAATGACCAGGTAATCCAATGCTGGTTTTCAGCGGCTGTTCACACTCACAGCCTTGCTGTTCAATTGGCAATCCAGTCAAACCTAGTCAGCTCTTCATTTTCCTGTCCACACAACCCAGCGTTCAGAAATCATTGGAATCTCTACTACAGAAATTTCCATTCATTCACTGTGAATCTGGAAATACTCTGAATCTGCATTCCAGGAAGGCTTTCGTTACACCACTGATGATTGTCCAAGTAATGCAATACTGCTTCTTAGTGGTCTGTTCACACTCGAAACCGTGCTGTTCATTGGCTATCCACTCAATATCGGTCAGCTCTTCAATATCCTGTCCAGACTATCCAGATTCCTAAATGTTGGCAATCACCACTACAGAATGTTCCATTCAATCACGCGAATCTGGAATTCATCAGAGTCTCCACTCCTGGAAGGTGTTCGTGACACCACTGGTAAATGTCCAAGGAAGACAATGCTGGTTTTAAGCCGCCTGCTAACACACTCAGCCGTGCTGTTCAATTTGCTATCCACCCAACCCTATTCAGCTCTACATTTTCCTGTCCTCATAACCCAACCTTCAGAAATAATTGGTATCTCCTCCACAGAATGTTCCGTTCATTCACTGCGAATCTTAAATTCATCTGACTCTCAACTCCCGGCGGGTTATCGTTACACCACTTGTGAATGTCCAAGTAAGCCAATGCTGGTTTTCAGTGGCCTGTTCATACTAAGAGACGTGCTGTTCATTTGGCTATCCACTCCACCCTGTTCAGCTCTACATTTTCGTGTCCACAAAACCCAGCCTTCAGAAATCATTGGAATCACCACTAGAGAATGTTCCATTCATTCACTGCGAATCTGGAATTCATCTGAACCTCCACTCCTGGCAGGTTTTCGTTACGCCACTGGTGAATGTCCAAGTAACTCAATACTGGTTTTCAGAGGCATGTTCAACTCGCAGAAGTGCTGTTCAATGGGCTATCCACTCAATATTGGTCAGCTCTTCACTTTCCTCTCCACACAAACCAGCCTTCAGAAAGCATTGGGCTCTCCACTACAGACTGTTCCATTCATTCACTGCGATTCTGCAATTCATCTGAATCTCCGCTCCAGGCAGGTTTTCATTACAGCACTGGTGAATGACCAAGTAATCCAATGCTGGTTTTCAGCCGCCTTTTCACACTCGCAGTGTGCTGTTCAATTGTCTATCCACTCAAACCTGGTCAGCCTTTCATTTTCTTTTCCACAATATCAGACTTCAGAAATCATTGGAATCGCCAGTACAGAATGTTCCATTCATTCACTGCCAATCTGGAATTCATCTGAATCTGCACTCCAGGTAGGCTTTCATTACACCACTTATGAATGTCCAAGTAACACAATGCTGGTTTTCAGCGGTCTGTTCACACTCTAAGCCCTGCTTTTTACTGGGTATCCACACAACTGTGGTCAGCTCTTCATTTTCATGTCCAAACAATCCAGACTTGAGAAATCATTGCAATCTCCAGTACAGAATGTTCCATTCATTCACTGCGAATCTGGAATTCAACTGAATCTCCACTACCTGCAGATTTATCTTACACCACTTGTGAATGTCCAAGTAAAACAATGCTGGTTTTCAGAGGCCTGTTCATGTTCGCAGTCGTGCTGTTCAATTGGCTATCCACTCAACCTGTTTTGCTCCTCATTTTCCTGTGCACACAACCCAGCCTTCAGAAATCATTGTAATCTCCACTACAGGATGTTCCATTCATTCACTGGGAATCTGGAATTCATCTGAATCTGCACTCCACGCAGGCTTTCGTTACACCACTGCTGAAAGTCGAAGTAATGCAATACTGGTTTTCAGTGGTCTGTTCACATTCGAAGCCGAGGCTTTTTACAGGCTATCCACTCAACACTGGTCAGCTCTTCATTTTCGTGTCCCCACAATCCAGATTTCAGAAATCATTGCAATCTCCACTACAGAATGTTCCATTCATTCACTGCGAGTCTGGAGTTTATCTGATTCTCCACTCCCGCCTGGTTAACATTACACCACTTGTGAATGTCCAAGTAAGCCAATGCTGGTTTTCAGAGGCCTGTTCATACTCGCAGCCGTGCTGTTTAATTGACAATTCACTCCACCCTGTTCAGCTCTTCATTGTCCCACCACACTACCAGCCTTCAGAAATCTTTGTTATCTCCACTACAGAATGTTCCATTCATTCACTGCGAATCTGGAATTCATCTGACTCTCAACTCCACGCAGGTTTTCATTACACCACTGTTGAATGTCCAAGTAACCCAATGCTGGTTTTCAGCGGCCTGTTCATATTCGCAGCCCTGCTGTTTACTTGGCTATCGATTCAAGCCTGGTCAGCTCTTCATTTTCCTGTCCACACAACACAGGCTTCAGAAATCATTGGAATCTCCTCTACAGAATGTTCCATTCATTCACTGCGAATGTGGAATTCAACTGACTCTCCACTCCATGCAGGTTTTCCTTACACCACTGATGAATGTCCAAGTAACCCAATGCTGGTTTTCAGCTGCATGTTCACACTCGCAGCCATGCTATACAATTGGCTTTCCACTAAATCCTGATTAGTTCTTGATTTTCCTTCCACACGACCCAGCCTTCAGAAATCGTTGGAATCTCCACTAGAGAATGTTCCATTCATTCACTGCGAATCTGGAATTCCTCTGAACCTCCACTCCCGGCAGGTTTTCGTTACACCACTGTTGAATGTCCAAGTAACCCAATGTTTTAAGTGTTTTCTTCACAAGCGCAGTGGTGCTGTTCAATTGGCTATCCACTCAACCCTGGCCAGCTCTACATTTTCCTGTCCACACCACAGAGACTGGAGAAAACATTGTTATCTCCACTACAGTATGTTCCATTCATTCACAGCGAATCTGGAATTCATCTGAATCTCCACTCCCGGCAGGTTTTCGTGACACCACTGGTAAATATCCAAGTAAGCCAATGCTGGTTTTAAGTGGCCTGCTCATACTCTCAGCCGTGCTGTTCAATTTGCTATCCACTCAACCCTCTTCAGCTCCAATTTCCTGTCCACATAACCCAAACTTCAGAAACAATTGGTATCTCCTCCACAGAATGTTCCATTCATTGACGGCAAATCTGAAATTCATCTAATTCTCAACTCCCGTCAGGTTTTCGTTACACCACTTGTGAATGTCCAATTAAGCCAAAGCTGGTTTTCAGTGGCCTGTTCTTACTACGAGACGTGCTGTTCATTTGGCTATCCATTCCACCCTGTTCAGCTCTACATTTTCGTGTCCACAAAACCCAGCCTTCAGAAATCATTGGAATCACCACTAGAGAATGTTCCATTCATTCACTGCGAATCTGGAATTCATCTGAATCTCCACTCCCGGCAGGTTTTCATTGCACCACTGCTGAATGTTCAAGTAACGCAATGATGGTTTTCAGCGGTCTATTCACACTCGAACCCGTGCTGTTCACGGTCTAGCGACTCAACACTGGTGAGTTCTTCTTTTTCCAGTTCAGACAATACAAACCTCAGAAACCATTGCAATCTACACTACAGAATGTTTCATTCATTCACGCGAATCTTGAATTCATCTTGTTCTCCACTCCCAGCAGGTTTTCGTTTCACCACTGGTGAATGTCCAAGCAACCCAAGGCTGGTTTCAGCTGCGTGTTAACACTCGCAGCCGTGCTGTTCAATTGGCTATCCAGTGAACGCTGGTTAGCTCTTGATTTTCCTTCCACACACCGAGCCTTCAGAAATCATTCTTATCTCCACTTCAGAGTGTTCCATTCGTTCCCTGCGAATCTGGAATTCCTCTGACTCTCCACACCAGGCAGATTTTCCTAACAACACTGGTGAATGACCAGGTAATCCAATGCTGGTTTTCAGCGGCTGTTCACACTCACAGCCTTGCTGTTCAATTGGCAATCCAGTCAAACCTAGTCAGCTCTTCATTTTCCTGTCCACACAACCCAGCGTTCAGAAATCATTGGAATCTCTACTACAGAAATTTCCATTCATTCACTGTGAATCTGGAAATAATCTGAATCTGCATTCCAGGAAGGCTTTCGTTACACCACTGATGAATGTCCAAGCAATGCAATGCTGCTTCTTAGTGGTCTGTTCACACTCGAAACCGTGCTGTTCATTGGCTATCCACTCAATATCGGTCAGCTCTTCAATATCCTGTCCAGACTATCCAGATTCCTAAATGTTGGCAATCACCACTACAGAATGTTCCATTCAATCACGCGAATCTGGAATTCATCAGAGTCTCCACTCCTGGAAGGTGTTCGTGACACCACTGGTAAATGTCCAAGGAAGACAATGCTGGTTTTAAGCCGCCTGCTAACACACTCAGCCGTGCTGTTCAATTTGCTATCCACCCAACCCTATTCAGCTCTACATTTTCCTGTCCTCATAACCCAACCTTCAGAAATAATTGGTATCTCCTCCACAGAATGTTCCGTTCATTCACTGCGAATCTTAAATTCATCTGACTCTCAACTCCCGGCGGGTTATCGTTACACCACTTGTGAATGTCCAAGTAAGCCAATGCTGGTTTTCAGTGGCCTGTTCATACTAAGAGACGTGCTGTTCATTTGGCTATCCACTCCACCCTGTTCAGCTCTACATTTTCGTGTCCACAAAACCCAGCCTTCAGAAATCATTGGAATCACCACTAGAGAATGTTCCATTCATTCACTGCGAATCTGGAATTCATCTGAACCTCCACTCCTGGCAGGTTTTCGTTACGCCACTGGTGAATGTCCAAGTAACTCAATACTGGTTTTCAGAGGCATGTTCAACTCGCAGAAGTGCTGTTCAATGGGCTATCCACTCAATATTGGTCAGCTCTTCATTTTCCTCTCCACACAAACCAGCCTTCAGAAATCATTGGGCTCTCCACTACAGACTGTTCCATTCATTCACTGCGATTCTGCAATTCATCTGACTCTCCGCTCCAGGCAGGTTTTCATTACCGCACTGGTGAATGACCAAGTAATCCAATGCTGGTTTTCAGCCGCCTTTTCACACTCGCAGTGTGCTGTTCAATTGTCTATCCACTCAAACCTGGTCAGCCTTTCATTTTCTTTTCCACAATATCAGACTTCAGAAATCATTGGAATCGCCAGTACAGAATGTTCCATTCATTCACTGCCAATCTGGAATTCATCTGAATCTGCACTCCAGGTAGGCTTTCATTACACCACTTATGAATGTCCAAGTAACACAATGCTGGTTTTCAGCGGTCTGTTCACACTCTAAGCCCTGCTTTTTACTGGGTATCCACACAACTGTGGTCAGCTCTTCATTTTCATGTCCAAACAATCCAGACTTGAGAAATCATTGCAATCTCCAGTACAGAATGTTCCATTCATTCACTGCGAATCTGGAATTCAACTGAATCTCCACTACCTGCAGATTTATCTTACACCACTTGTGAATGTCCAAGTAAAACAATGCTGGTTTTCAGAGGCCTGTTCATGTTCGCTGTCGTGCTGTTCAATTGGCTATCCACTCAACCTGTTTTGCTCCTCATTTTCCTGTGCACACAACCCAGCCTTCAGAAATCATTGTAATCTCCACTACAGGATGTTCCATTCATTCACTGGGAATCTGGAATTCATCTGAATCTGCACTCCACGCAGGCTTTCGTTACACCACTGCTGAAAGTCGAAGTAATGCAATACTGGTTTTCAGTGGTCTGTTCACATTCGAAGCCGAGGCTTTTTACAGGCTATCCACTCAACACTGGTCAGCTCTTCATTTTCGTGTCCCCACAATCCAGATTTCAGAAATCATTGCAATCTCCACTACAGAATGTTCCATTCATTCACTGCGAGTCTGGAGTTTATCTGATTCTCCACTCCCGCCTGGTTAACATTACACCACTTGTGAATGTCCAAGTAAGCCAATGCTGGTTTTCAGAGGCCTGTTCATACTCGCAGCCGTGCTGTTTAATTGACAATTCACTCCACCCTGTTCAGCTCTTCATTGTCCCACCACACTACCAGCCTTCAGAAATCTTTGTTATCTCCACTACAGAATGTTCCATTCATTCACTGCGAATCTGGAATTCATCTGACTCTCAACTCCACGCAGGTTTTCATTACACCACTGTTGAATGTCCAAGTAACCCAATGCTGGTTTTCAGCGGCCTGTTCATATTCGCAGCCCTGCTGTTTACTTGGCTATCGATTCAAGCCTGGTCAGCTCTTCATTTTCCTGTCCACACAACACAGGCTTCAGAAATCATTGGAATCTCCTCTACAGAATGTTCCATTCATTCACTGCGAATGTGGAATTCAACTGACTCTCCACTCCATGCAGGTTTTCCTTACACCACTGATGAATGTCCAAGTAACCCAATGCTGGTTTTCAGCTGCATGTTCACACTCGCAGCCATGCTATACAATTGGCTTTCCACTAAATCCTGATTAGTTCTTGATTTTCCTTCCACACGACCCAGCCTTCAGAAATCGTTGGAATCTCCACTAGAGAATGTTCCATTCATTCACTGCGAATCTGGAATTCCTCTGAACCTCCACTCCCGGCAGGTTTTCGTTACACCACTGTTGAATGTCCAAGTAACCCAATGTTTTAAGTGTTTTCTTCACAAGCGCAGTAGTGCTGTTCAATTGGCTATCCACTCAACCCTGGCCAGCTCTACATTTTCCTGTCCACACCACAGAGACTGGAGAAATCATTGTTATCTCCACTACAGAATGTTCCATTCATTCACAGCGAATCTGGAATTCATCTGAATCTCCACTCCCGGCAGGTTTTCGTGACACCACTGGTAAATATCCAAGTAAGCCAATGCTGGTTTTAAGTGGCCTGCTCATACTCTCAGCCGTGCTGTTCAATTTGCTATCCACTCAACCCTCTTCAGCTCCATTTTCCTGTCCACATAACCCAAACTTCAGAAACAATTGGTATCTCCTCCACAGAATGTTCCATTCATTGACGGCAAATCTGAAATTCATCTAATTCTCAACTCCCGTCAGGTTTTCGTTACACCACTTGTGAATGTCCAATTAAGCCAAAGCTGGTTTTCAGTGGCCTGTTCTTACTACGAGACGTGCTGTTCATTTGGCTATCCATTCCTCCCTGTTCAGCTCTACATTTTCGTGTCCACAAAACCCAGCCTTCAGAAATCATTGGAATCACCACTAGAGAATGTTCCATTCATTCACTGCGAATCTGGAATTCATCTGAATCTCCACTCCCGGCAGGTTTTCATTGCACCACTGCTGAATGTTCAAGTAACGCAATGATGGTTTTCAGCGGTCTATTCACACTCGAACCCGTGCTGTTCACGGTCTAGCGACTCAACACTGGTGAGTTCTTCTTTTTCCAGTTCAGACAATACAAACCTCAGAAACCATTGCAATCTACACTACAGAATGTTTCATTCATTCACGCGAATCTTGAATTCATCTTGTTCTCCACTCCCAGCAGGTTTTCGTTTCACCACTGGTGAATGTCCAAGCAACCCAAGGCTGGTTTCAGCTGCGTGTTAACACTCGCAGCCGTGCTGTTCAATTGGCTATCCAGTGAACGCTGGTTAGCTCTTGATTTTCCTTCCACACACCGAGCCTTCAGAAATCATTCTTATCTCCACTTCAGAATGTTCCATTCGTTCCCTGCGAATCTGGAATTCCTCTGACTCTCCACACCAGGCAGATTTTCCTAACAACACTGGTGAATGACCAGGTAATCCAATGCTGGTTTTCAGCGGCTGTTCACACTCACAGCCTTGCTGTTCAATTGGCAATCCAGTCAAACCTAGTCAGCTCTTCATTTTCCTGTCCACACAACCCAGCGTTCAGAAATCATTGGAATCTCTACTACAGAAATTTCCATTCATTCACTGTGAATCTGGAAATAATCTGAATCTGCATTCCAGGAAGGCTTTCGTTACACCACTGATGAATGTCCAAGTAATGCAATGCTGCTTCTTAGTGGTCTGTTCACACTCGAAACCGTGCTGTTCATTGGCTATCCACTCAATATCGGTCAGCTCTTCAATATCCTGTCCAGACTATCCAGATTCCTAAATGTTGGCAATCACCACTACAGAATGTTCCATTCAATCACGCGAATCTGGAATTCATCAGAGTCTCCACTCCTGGAAGGTTTTCGTGACACCACTGGTAAATGTCCAAGGAAGACAATGCTGGTTTTAAGCCGCCTGCTAACACACTCAGCCGTGCTGTTCAATTTGCTATCCACCCAACCCTATTCAGCTCTACATTTTCCTGTCCTCATAACCCAACCTTCAGAAATAATTGGTATCTCCTCCACAGAATGTTCCGTTCATTCACTGCGAATCTTAAATTCATCTGACTCTCAACTCCCGGCGGGTTATCGTTACACCACTTGTGAATGTCCAAGTAAGCCAATGCTGGTTTTCAGTGGCCTGTTCATACTAAGAGACGTGCTGTTCATTTGGCTATCCACTCCACCCTGTTCAGCTCTACATTCTCGTGTCCACAAAACCCAGCCTTCAGAAATCATTGGAATCACCACTAGAGAATGTTCCATTCATTCACTGCGAATCTGGAATTCATCTGAACCTCCACTCCTGGCAGGTTTTCGTTACGCCACTGGTGAATGTCCAAGTAACTCAATACTGGTTTTCAGAGGCATGTTCAACTCGCAGAAGTGCTGTTCAATGGGCTATCCACTCAATATTGGTCAGCTCTTCATTTTCCTCTCCACACAAACCAGCCTTCAGAAATCATTGGGCTCTCCACTACAGACTGTTCCATTCATTCACTGCGATTCTGCAATTCATCTGAGTCTCCGCTCCAGGCAGGTTTTCATTACAGCACTGGTGAATGACCAACTAATCCAATGCTGGTTTTCAGCCGCCTTTTCACACTCGCAGTGTGCTGTTCAATTGTCTATCCACTCAAACCTGGTCAGCCTTTCATTTTCTTTTCCACAATATCAGACTTCAGAAATCATTGGAATCGCCAGTACAGAATGTTCCATTCATTCACTGCCAATCTGGAATTCATCTGAATCTGCACTCCAGGTAGGCTTTCATTACACCACTTATGAATGTCCAAGTAACACAATGCTGGTTTTCAGCGGTCTGTTCACACTCTAAGCCCTGCTTTTTACTGGGTATCCACACAACTGTGGTCAGCTCTTCATTTTCATGTCCAAACAATCCAGACTTGAGAAATCATTGCAATCTCCAGTACAGAATGTTCCATTCATTCACTGCGAATCTGGAATTCAACTGAATCTCCACTACCTGCAGATTTATCTTACACCACTTGTGAATGTCCAAGTAAAACAATGCTGGTTTTCAGAGGCCTGTTCATGTTCGCAGTCGTGCTGTTCAATTGGCTATCCACTCAACCTGTTTTGCTCCTCATTTTCCTGTGCACACAACCCAGCCTTCAGAAATCATTGTAATCTCCACTACAGGATGTTCCATTCATTCACTGGGAATTTGGAATTCATCTGAATCTGCACTCCACGCAGGCTTTCGTTACACCACTGCTGAAAGTCGAAGTAATGCAATACTGGTTTACAGTGGTCTGTTCACATTCGAAGCCGAGGCTTTTTACAGGCTATCCACTCAACACTGGTCAGCTCTTCATTTTCGTGTCCCCACAATCCAGATTTCAGAAATCATTGCAATCTCCACTACAGAATGTTCCATTCATTCACTGCGAGTCTGGAGTTTATCTGATTCTCCACTCCCGCCTGGTTAACATTACACCACTTGTGAATGTCCAAGTAAGCCAATGCTGGTTTTCAGAGGCCTGTTCATACTCGCAGCCGTGCTGTTTAATTGACAATTCACTCCACCCTGTTCAGCTCTTCATTGTCCCACCACACTACCAGCCTTCAGAAATCTTTGTTATCTCCACTACAGAATGTTCCATTCATTCACTGCGAATCTGGAATTCATCTGACTCTCAACTCCACGCAGGTTTTCATTACACCACTGTTGAATGTCCAAGTAACCCAATGCTGGTTTTCAGCGGCCTGTTCATATTCGCAGCCCTGCTGTTTACTTGGCTATCGATTCAAGCCTGGTCAGCTCTTCATTTTCCTGTCCACACAACACAGGCTTCAGAAATCATTGGAATCTCCTCTACAGAATGTTCCATTCATTCACTGCGAATGTGGAATTCAACTGACTCTCCACTCCATGCAGGTTTTCCTTACACCACTGATGAATGTCCAAGTAACCCAATGCTGGTTTTCAGCTGCATGTTCACACTCGCAGCCATGCTATACAATTGGCTTTCCACTAAATCCTGATTAGTTCTTGATTTTCCTTCCACACGACCCAGCCTTCAGAAATCGTTGGAATCTCCACTAGAGAATGTTCCATTCATTCACTGCGAATCTGGAATTCCTCTGAACCTCCACTCCCGGCAGGTTTTCGTTACACCACTGTTGAATGTCCAAGTAACCCAATGTTTTAAGTGTTTTCTTCACAAGCGCAGTGGTGCTGTTCAATTGGCTATCCACTCAACCCTGGCCAGCTCTACATTTTCCTGTCCACACCACAGAGACTGGAGAAATCATTGTTATCTCCACTACAGAATGTTCCATTCATTCACAGCGAATCTGGAATTCATCTGAATCTCCACTCCCGGCAGGTTTTCGTGACACCACTGGTAAATATCCAAGTAAGCCAATGCTGGTTTTAAGTGGCCTGCTCATACTCTCAGCCGTGCTGTTCAATTTGCTATCCACTCAACCCTCTTCAGCTCCATTTTCCTGTCCACATAACCCAAACTTCAGAAACAATTGGTATCTCCTCCACAGAATGTTCCATTCATTGACGGCAAATCTGAAATTCATCTAATTCTCAACTCCCGTCAGGTTTTCGTTACACCACTTGTGAATGTCCAATTAAGCCAAAGCTGGTTTTCAGTGGCCTGTTCTTACTACGAGACGTGCTGTTCATTTGGCTATCCATTCCACCCTGTTCAGCTCTACATTTTCGTGTCCACAAAACCCAGCCTTCAGAAATCATTGGAATCACCACTAGAGAATGTTCCATTCATTCACTGCGAATCTGGAATTCATCTGAATCTCCACTCCCGGCAGGTTTTCATTGCACCACTGCTGAATGTTCAAGTAACGCAATGATGGTTTTCAGCGGTCTATTCACACTCGAACCCGTGCTGTTCACGGTCTAGCGACTCAACACTGGTGAGTTCTTCTTTTTCCAGTTCAGACAATACAAACCTCAGAAACCATTGCAATCTACACTACAGAATGTTTCATTCATTCACGCGAATCTTGAATTCATCTTGTTCTCCACTCCCAGCAGGTTTTCGTTTCACCACTGGTGAATGTCCAAGCAACCCAAGGCTGGTTTCAGCTGCGTGTTAACACTCGCAGCCGTGCTGTTCAATTGGCTATCCAGTGAACGCTGGTTAGCTCTTGATTTTCCTTCCACACACCGAGCCTTCAGAAATCATTCTTATCTCCACTTCAGAATGTTCCATTCGTTCCCTGCGAATCTGGAATTCCTCTGACTCTCCACACCAGGCAGATTTTCCTAACAACACTGGTGAATGACCAGGTAATCCAATGCTGGTTTTCAGCGGCTGTTCACACTCACAGCCTTGCTGTTCAATTGGCAATCCAGTCAAACCTAGTCAGCTCTTCATTTTCCTGTCCACACAACCCAGCGTTCAGAAATCATTGGAATCTCTACTACAGAAATTTCCATTCATTCACTGTGAATCTGGAAATACTCTGAATCTGCATTCCAGGAAGGCTTTCGTTACACCACTGATGAATGTCCAAGTAATGCAATGCTGCTTCTTAGTGGTCTGTTCACACTCGAAACCGTGCTGTTCATTGGCTATCCACTCAATATCGGTCAGCTCTTCAATATCCTGTCCAGACTATCCAGATTCCTAAATGTTGGCAATCACCACTACAGAATGTTCCATTCAATCACGCGAATCTGGAATTCATCAGAGTCTCCACTCCTGGAAGGTGTTCGTGACACCACTGGTAAATGTCCAAGGAAGACAATGCTGGTTTTAAGCCGCCTGCTAACACACTCAGCCGTGCTGTTCAATTTGCTATCCACCCAACCCTATTCAGCTCTACATTTTCCTGTCCTCATAACCCAACCTTCAGAAATAATTGGTATCTCCTCCACAGAATGTTCCGTTCATTCACTGCGAATCTTAAATTCATCTGACTCTCAACTCCCGGCGGGTTATCGTTACACCACTTGTGAATGTCCAAGTAAGCCAATGCTGGTTTTCAGTGGCCTGTTCATACTAAGAGACGTGCTGTTCATTTGGCTATCCACTCCACCCTGTTCAGCTCTACATTCTCGTGTCCACAAAACCCAGCCTTCAGAAATCATTGGAATCACCACTAGAGAATGTTCCATTCATTCACTGCGAATCTGGAATTCATCTGAACCTCCACTCCTGGCAGGTTTTCGTTACGCCACTGGTGAATGTCCAAGTAACTCAATACTGGTTTTCAGAGGCATGTTCAACTCGCAGAAGTGCTGTTCAATGGGCTATCCACTCAATATTGGTCAGCTCTTCATTTTCCTCTCCACACAAACCAGCCTTCAGAAATCATTGGGCTCTCCACTACAGACTGTTCCATTCATTCACTGCGATTCTGCAATTCATCTGACTCTCCGCTCCAGGCAGGTTTTCATTACAGCACTGGTGAATGACCAAGTAATCCAATGCTGGTTTTCAGCCGCCTTTTCACACTCGCAGTGTGCTGTTCAATTGTCTATCCACTCAAACCTGGTCAGCCTTTCATTTTCTTTTCCACAATATCAGACTTCAGAAATCATTGGAATCGCCAGTACAGAATGTTCCATTCATTCACTGCCAATCTGGAATTCATCTGAATCTGCACTCCAGGTAGGCTTTCATTACACCACTTATGAATGTCCAAGTAACACAATGCTGGTTTTCAGCGGTCTGTTCACACTCTAAGCCCTGCTTTTTACTGGGTATCCACACAACTGTGGTCAGCTCTTCATTTTCATGTCCAAACAATCCAGACTTGAGAAATCATTGCAATCTCCAGTACAGAATGTTCCATTCATTCACTGCGAATCTGGAATTCAACTGAATCTCCACTACCTGCAGATTTATCTTACACCACTTGTGAATGTCCAAGTAAAACAATGTTGGTTTTCAGAGGCCTGTTCATGTTCGCAGTCGTGCTGTTCAATTGGCTATCCACTCAACCTGTTTTGCTCCTCATTTTCCTGTGCACACAACCCAGCCTTCAGAAATCATTGTAATCTCCACTACAGGATGTTCCATTCATTCACTGGGAATCTGGAATTCATCTGAATCTGCACTACACGCAGGCTTTCGTTACACCACTGCTGAAAGTCGAAGTAATGCAATACTGGTTTTCAGTGGTCTGTTCACATTCGAAGCCGAGGCTTTTTACAGGCTATCCACTCAACACTGGTCAGCTCTTCATTTTCGTGTCCCCACAATCCAGATTTCAGAAATCATTGCAATCTCCACTACAGAATGTTCCATTCATTCACTGCGAGTCTGGAGTTTATCTGATTCTCCACTCCCGCCTGGTTAACATTACACCACTTGTGAATGTCCAAGTAAGCCAATGCTGGTTTTCAGAGGCCTGTTCATACTCGCAGCCGTGCTGTTTAATTGACAATTCACTCCACCCTGTTCAGCTCTTCATTGTCCCACCACACTACCAGCCTTCAGAAATCTTTGTTATCTCCACTACAGAATGTTCCATTCATTCACTGCGAATCTGGAATTCATCTGACTCTCAACTCCACGCAGGTTTTCATTACACCACTGTTGAATGTCCAAGTAACCCAATGCTGGTTTTCAGCGGCCTGTTCATATTCGCAGCCCTGCTGTTTACTTGGCTATCGATTCAAGCCTGGTCAGCTCTTCATTTTCCTGTCCACACAACACAGGCTTCAGAAATCATTGGAATCTCCTCTACAGAATGTTCCATTCATTCACTGCGAATGTGGAATTCAACTGACTCTCCACTCCATGCAGGTTTTCCTTACACCACTGATGAATGTCCAAGTAACCCAATGCTGGTTTTCAGCTGCATGTTCACACTCGCAGCCATGCTATACAATTGGCTTTCCACTAAATCCTGATTAGTTCTTGATTTTCCTTCCACACGACCCAGCCTTCAGAAATCGTTGGAATCTCCACTAGAGAATGTTCCATTCATTCACTGCGAATCTGGAATTCCTCTGAACCTCCACTGCCGGCAGGTTTTCGTTACACCACTGTTGAATGTCCAAGTAACCCAATGTTTTAAGTGTTTTCTTCACAAGCGCAGTGGTGCTGTTCAATTGGCTATCCACTCAACCCTGGCCAGCTCTACATTTTCCTGTCCACACCACAGAGACTGGAGAAATCATTGTTATCTCCACTACAGAATGTTCCATTCATTCACAGCGAATCTGGAATTCATCTGAATCTCCACTCCCGGCAGGTTTTCGTGACACCACTGGTAAATATCCAAGTAAGCCAATGCTGGTTTTAAGTGGCCTGCTCATACTCTCAGCCGTGCTGTTCAATTTGCTATCCACTCAACCCTCTTCAGCTCCATTTTCCTGTCCACATAACCCAAACTTCAGAAACAATTGGTATCTCCTCCACAGAATGTTCCATTCATTGACGGCAAATCTGAAATTCATCTAATTCTCAACTCCCGTCAGGTTTTCGTTACACCACTTGTGAATGTCCAATTAAGCCAAAGCTGGTTTTCAGTGGCCTGTTCTTACTACGAGACGTGCTGTTCATTTGGCTATCCATTCCACCCTGTTCATCTCTACATTTTCGTGTCCACAAAACCCAGCCTTCAGAAATCATTGGAATCACCACTAGAGAATGTTCCATTCATTCACTGCGAATCTGGAATTCATCTGAATCTCCACTCCCGGCAGGTTTTCATTGCACCACTGCTGAATGTTCAAGTAACGCAATGATGGTTTTCAGCGGTCTATTCACACTCGAACCCGTGCTGTTCACGGTCTAGCGACTCAACACTGGTGAGTTCTTCTTTTTCCAGTTCAGACAATACAAACCTCAGAAACCATTGCAATCTACACTACAGAATGTTTCATTCATTCACGCGAATCTTGAATTCATCTTGTTCTCCACTCCCAGCAGGTTTTCGTTTCACCACTGGTGAATGTCCAAGCAACCCAAGGCTGGTTTCAGCTGCGTGTTAACACTCGCAGCCGTGCTGTTCAATTGGCTATCCAGTGAACGCTGGTTAGCTCTTGATTTTCCTTCCACACACCGAGCCTTCAGAAATCATTCTTATCTCCACTTCAGAATGTTCCATTCGTTCCCTGCGAATCTGGAATTCCTCTGACTCTCCACACCAGGCAGATTTTCCTAACAACACTGGTGAATGACCAGGTAATCCAATGCTGGTTTTCAGCGGCTGTTCACACTCACAGCCTTGCTGTTCAATTGGCAATCCAGTCAAACCTAGTCAGCTCTTCATTTTCCTGTCCACACAACCCAGCGTTCAGAAATCATTGGAATCTCTACTACAGAAATTTCCATTCATTCACTGTGAATCTGGAAATACTCTGAATCTGCATTCCAGGAAGGCTTTCGTTACACCACTGATGAATGTCCAAGTAATGCAATGCTGCTTCTTAGTGGTCTGTTCACACTCGAAACCGTGCTGTTCATTGGCTATCCACTCAATATCGGTCAGCTCTTCAATATCCTGTCCAGACTATCCAGATTCCTAAATGTTGGCAATCACCACTACAGAATGTTCCATTCAATCACGCGAATCTGGAATTCATCAGAGTCTCCACTCCTGGAAGGTTTTCGTGACACCACTGGTAAATGTCCAAGGAAGACAATGCTGGTTTTAAGCCGCCTGCTAACACACTCAGCCGTGCTGTTCAATTTGCTATCCACCCAACCCTATTCAGCTCTACATTTTCCTGTCCTCATAACCCAACCTTCAGAAATAATTGGTATCTCCTCCACAGAATGTTCCGTTCATTCACTGCGAATCTTAAATTCATCTGACTCTCAACTCCCGGCGGGTTATCGTTACACCACTTGTGAATGTCCAAGTAAGCCAATGCTGGTTTTCAGTGGCCTGTTCATACTAAGAGACGTGCTGTTCATTTGGCTATCCACTCCACCCTGTTCAGCTCTACATTCTCGTGTCCACAAAACCCAGCCTTCAGAAATCATTGGAATCACCACTAGAGAATGTTCCATTCATTCACTGTGAATCTGGAATTCATCTGAACCTCCACTCCTGGCAGGTTTTCGTTACGCCACTGGTGAATGTCCAAGTAACTCAATACTGGATTTCAGAGGCATGTTCAACTCGCAGAAGTGCTGTTCAATGGGCTATCCACTCAATATTGGTCAGCTCTTCATTTTCCTCTCCACACAAACCAGCCTTCAGAAATCATTGGGCTCTCCACTACAGACTGTTCCATTCATTCACTGCGATTCTGCAATTCATCTGACTCTCCGCTCCAGGCAGGTTTTCATTACAGCACTGGTGAATGACCAAGTAATCCAATGCTGGTTTTCAGCCGCCTTTTCACACTCGCAGTGTGCTGTTCAATTGTCTATCCACTCAAACCTGGTCAGCCTTTCATTTTCTTTTCCACAATATCAGACTTCAGAAATCATTGGAATCGCCAGTACAGAATGTTCCATTCATTCACTGCCAATCTGGAATTCAACTGAATCTCCACTACCTGCAGATTTATCTTACACCACTTGTGAATGTCCAAGTAAAACAATGCTGGTTTTCAGAGGCCTGTTCATGTTCGCAGTCGTGCTGTTCAATTGGCTATCCACTCAACCTGTTTTGCTCCTCATTTTCCTGTGCACACAACCCAGCCTTCAGAAATCATTGTAATCTCCACTACAGGATGTTCCATTCATTCACTGGGAATCTGGAATTCATCTGAATCTGCACTCCACGCAGGCTTTCGTTACACCACTGCTGAAAGTCGAAGTAATGCAATACTGGTTTTCAGTGGTCTGTTCACATTCGAAGCCGAGGCTTTTTACAGGCTATCCACTCAACACTGGTCAGCTCTTCATTTTCGTGTCCCCACAATCCAGATTTCAGAAATCATTGCAATCTCCACTACAGAATGTTCCATTCATTCACTGCGAGTCTGGAGTTTATCTGATTCTCCACTCCCGCCTGGTTAACATTACACCACTTGTGAATGTCCAAGTAAGCCAATGCTGGTTTTCAGAGGCCTGTTCATACTCGCAGCCGTGCTGTTTAATTGACAATTCACTCCACCCTGTTCAGCTCTTCATTGTCCCACCACACTACCAGCCTTCAGAAATCTTTGTTATCTCCACTACAGAATGTTCCATTCATTCACTGCGAATCTGGAATTCATCTGACTCTCAACTCCACGCAGGTTTTCATTACACCACTGTTGAATGTCCAAGTAACCCAATGCTGGTTTTCAGCGGCCTGTTCATATTCGCAGCCCTGCTGTTTACTTGGCTATCGATTCAAGCCTGGTCAGCTCTTCATTTTCCTGTCCACACAACACAGGCTTCAGAAATCATTGGAATCTCCTCTACAGAATGTTCCATTCATTCACTGCGAATGTGGAATTCAACTGACTCTCCACTCCATGCAGGTTTTCCTTACACCACTGATGAATGTCCAAGTAACCCAATGCTGGTTTTCAGCTGCATGTTCACACTCGCAGCCATGCTATACAATTGGCTTTCCACTAAATCCTGATTAGTTCTTGATTTTCCTTCCACACGACCCAGCCTTCAGAAATCGTTGGAATCTCCACTAGAGAATGTTCCATTCATTCACTGCGAATCTGGAATTCCTCTGAACCTCCACTCCCGGCAGGTTTTCGTTACACCACTGTTGAATGTCCAAGTAACCCAATGTTTTAAGTGTTTTCTTCACAAGCGCAGTGGTGCTGTTCAATTGGCTATCCACTCAACCCTGGCCAGCTCTACATTTTCCTGTCCACACCACAGAGACTGGAGAAATCATTGTTATCTCCACTACAGAATGTTCCATTCATTCACAGCGAATCTGGAATTCATCTGAATCTCCACTCCCGGCAGGTTTTCGTGACACCACTGGTAAATATCCAAGTAAGCCAATGCTGGTTTTAAGTGGCCTGCTCATACTCTCAGCCGTGCTGTTCAATTTGCTATCCACTCAACCCTCTTCAGCTCCATTTTCCTGTCCACATAACCCAAACTTCAGAAACAATTGGTATCTCCTCCACAGAATGTTCCATTCATTGACGGCAAATCTGAAATTCATCTAATTCTCAACTCCCGTCAGGTTTTCGTTACACCACTTGTGAATGTCCAATTAAGCCAAAGCTGGTTTTCAGTGGCCTGTTCTTACTACGAGACGTGCTGTTCATTTGGCTATCCATTCCACCCTGTTCAGCTCTACATTTTCGTGTCCACAAAACCCAGCCTTCAGAAATCATTGGAATCACCACTAGAGAATGTTCCATTCATTCACTGCGAATCTGGAATTCATCTGAATCTCCACTCCCGGCAGGTTTTCATTGCACCACTGCTGAATGTTCAAGTAACGCAATGATGGTTTTCAGCGGTCTATTCACACTCGAACCCGTGCTGTTCACGGTCTAGCGACTCAACACTGGTGAGTTCTTCTTTTTCCAGTTCAGACAATACAAACCTCAGAAACCATTGCAATCTACACTACAGAATGTTTCATTCATTCACGCGAATCTTGAATTCATCTTGTTCTCCACTCCCAGCAGGTTTTCGTTTCACCACTGGTGAATGTCCAAGCAACCCAAGGCTGGTTTCAGCTGCGTGTTAACACTCGCAGCCGTGCTGTTCAATTGGCTATCCAGTGAACGCTGGTTAGCTCTTGATTTTCCTTCCACACACCGAGCCTTCAGAAATCATTCTTATCTCCACTTCAGAATGTTCCATTCGTTCCCTGCGAATCTGGAATTCCTCTGACTCTCCACACCAGGCAGATTTTCCTAACAACACTGGTGAATGACCAGGTAATCCAATGCTGGTTTTCAGCGGCTGTTCACACTCACAGCCTTGCTGTTCAATTGGCAATCCAGTCAAACCTAGTCAGCTCTTCATTTTCCTGTCCACACAACCCAGCGTTCAGAAATCATTGGAATCTCTACTACAGAAATTTCCATTCATTCACTGTGAATCTGGAAATACTCTGAATCTGCATTCCAGGAAGGCTTTCGTTACACCACTGATGAATGTCCAAGTAATGCAATGCTGCTTCTTAGTGGTCTGTTCACACTCGAAACCGTGCTGTTCATTGGCTATCCACTCAATATCGGTCAGCTCTTCAATATCCTGTCCAGACTATCCAGATTCCTAAATGTTGGCAATCACCACTACAGAATGTTCCATTCAATCACGCGAATCTGGAATTCATCAGAGTCTCCACTCCTGGAAGGTTTTCGTGACACCACTGGTAAATGTCCAAGGAAGACAATGCTGGTTTTAAGCCGCCTGCTAACACACTCAGCCGTGCTGTTCAATTTGCTATCCACCCAACCCTATTCAGCTCTACATTTTCCTGTCCTCATAACCCAACCTTCAGAAATAATTGGTATCTCCTCCACAGAATGTTCCGTTCATTCACTGCGAATCTTAAATTCATCTGACTCTCAACTCCCGGCGGGTTATCGTTACACCACTTGTGAATGTCCAAGTAAGCCAATGCTGGTTTTCAGTGGCCTGTTCATACTAAGAGACGTGCTGTTCATTTGGCTATCCACTCCACCCTGTTCAGCTCTACATTTTCGTGTCCACAAAACCCAGCCTTCAGAAATCATTGGAATCACCACTAGAGAATGTTCCATTCATTCACTGCGAATCTGGAATTCCTCTGAACCTCCACTCCTGGCAGGTTTTCGTTACGCCACTGGTGAATGTCCAAGTAACTCAATACTGGTTTTCAGAGGCATGTTCAACTCGCAGAAGTGCTGTTCAATGGGCTATCCACTCAATATTGGTCAGCTCTTCATTTTCCTCTCCACACAAACCAGCCTTCAGAAATCATTGGGCTCTCCACTACAGACTGTTCCATTCATTCACTGCGATTCTGCAATTCATCTGACTCTCCGCTCCAGGCAGGTTTTCATTACAGCACTGGTGAATGACCAAGTAATCCAATGCTGGTTTTCAGCCGCCTTTTCACACTCGCAGTGTGCTGTTCAATTGTCTATCCACTCAAACCTGGTCAGCCTTTCATTTTCTTTTCCACAATATCAGACTTCAGAAATCATTGGAATCGCCAGTACAGAATGTTCCATTCATTCACTGCCAATCTGGAATTCATCTGAATCTGCACTCCAGGTAGGCTTTCATTACACCACTTATGAATGTCCAAGTAACACAATGCTGGTTTTCAGCGGTCTGTTCACACTCTAAGCCCTGCTTTTTACTGGGTATCCACACAACTGTGGTCAGCTCTTCATTTTCATGTCCAAACAATCCAGACTTGAGAAATCATTGCAATCTCCAGTACAGAATGTTCCATTCATTCACTGCGAATCTGGAATTCAACTGAATCTCCACTACCTGCAGATTTATCTTACACCACTTGTGAATGTCCAAGTAAAACAATGCTGGTTTTCAGAGGCCTGTTCATGTTCGCAGTCGTGCTGTTCAATTGGCTATCCACTCAACCTGTTTTGCTCCTCATTTTCCTGTGCACACAACCCAGCAGTCAGAAATCATTGTAATCTCCACTACAGGATGTTCCATTCATTCACTGGGAATCTGGAATTCATCTGAATCTGCACTCCACGCAGGCTTTCGTTACACCACTGCTGAAAGTCGAAGTAATGCAATACTGGTTTTCAGTGGTCTGTTCACATTCGAAGCCGAGGCTTTTTACAGGCTATCCACTCAACACTGGTCAGCTCTTCATTTTCGTGTCCCCACAATCCAGATTTCAGAAATCATTGCAATCTCCACTACAGAATGTTCCATTCATTCACTGCGAATCTGGAATTCATCTGACTCTCAACTCCACGCAGGTTTTCATTACACCACTGTTGAATGTCCAAGTAACCCAATGCTGGTTTTCAGCGGCCTGTTCATATTCGCAGCCCTGCTGTTTACTTGGCTATCGATTCAAGCCTGGTCAGCTCTTCATTTTCCTGTCCACACAACACAGGCTTCAGAAATCATTGGAATCTCCTCTACAGAATGTTCCATTCATTCACTGCGAATGTGGAATTCAACTGACTCTCCACTCCATGCAGGTTTTCCTTACACCACTGATGAATGTCCAAGTAACCCAATGCTGGTTTTCAGCTGCATGTTCACACTCGCAGCCATGCTATACAATTGGCTTTCCACTAAATCCTGATTAGTTCTTGATTTTCCTTCCACACGACCCAGCCTTCAGAAATCGTTGGAATCTCCACTAGAGAATGTTCCATTCATTCACTGCGAATCTGGAATTCCTCTGAACCTCCACTCCCGGCAGGTTTTCGTTACACCACTGTTGAATGTCCAAGTAACCCAATGTTTTAAGTGTTTTCTTCACAAGCGCAGTGGTGTTGTTCAATTGGCTATCCACTCAACCCTGGCCAGCTCTACATTTTCCTGTCCACACCACAGAGACTGGAGAAATCATTGTTATCTCCACTACAGAATGTTCCATTCATTCACAGCGAATCTGGAATTCATCTGAATCTCCACTCCCGGCAGGTTTTCGTGACACCACTGGTAAATATCCAAGTAAGCCAATGCTGGTTTTAAGTGGCCTGCTCATACTCTCAGCCGTGCTGTTCAATTTGCTATCCACTCAACCCTCTTCAGCTCCATTTTCCTGTCCACATAACCCAAACTTCAGAAACAATTGGTATCTCCTCCACAGAATGTTCCATTCATTGACGGCAAATCTGAAATTCATCTAATTCTCAACTCCCGTCAGGTTTTCGTTACACCACTTGTGAATGTCCAATTAAGCCAAAGCTGGTTTTCAGTGGCCTGTTCTTACTACGAGACGTGCTGTTCATTTGGCTATCCATTCCACCCTGTTCAGCTCTACATTTTCGTGTCCACAAAACCCAGCCTTCAGAAATCATTGGAATCACCACTAGAGAATGTTCCATTCATTCACTGCGAATCTGGAATTCATCTGAATCTCCACTCCCGGCAGGTTTTCATTGCACCACTGCTGAATGTTCAAGTAACGCAATGATGGTTTTCAGCGGTCTATTCACACTCGAACCCGTGCTGTTCACGGTCTAGCGACTCAACACTGGTGAGTTCTTCTTTTTCCAGTTCAGACAATACAAACCTCAGAAACCATTGCAATCTACACTACAGAATGTTTCATTCATTCACGCGAATCTTGAATTCATCTTGTTCTCCACTCCCAGCAGGTTTTCGTTTCACCACTGGTGAATGTCCAAGCAACCCAAGGCTGGTTTCAGCTGCGTGTTAACACTCGCAGCCGTGCTGTTCAATTGGCTATCCAGTGAACGCTGGTTAGCTCTTGATTTTCCTTCCACACACCGAGCCTTCAGAAATCATTCTTATCTCCACTTCAGAATGTTCCATTCGTTCCCTGCGAATCTGGAATTCCTCTGACTCTCCACACCAGGCAGATTTTCCTAACAACACTGGTGAATGACCAGGTAATCCAATGCTGGTTTTCAGCGGCTGTTCACACTCACAGCCTTGCTGTTCAATTGGCAATCCAGTCAAACCTAGTCAGCTCTTCATTTTCCTGTCCACACAACCCAGCGTTCAGAAATCATTGGAATCTCTACTACAGAAATTTCCATTCATTCACTGTGAATCTGGAAATAATCTGAATCTGCATTCCAGGAAGGCTTTCGTTACACCACTGATGAATGTCCAAGTAATGCAATGCTGCTTCTTAGTGGTCTGTTCACACTCGAAACCGTGCTGTTCATTGGCTATCCACTCAATATCGGTCAGCTCTTCAATATCCTGTCCAGACTATCCAGATTCCTAAATGTTGGCAATCACCACTACAGAATGTTCCATTCAATCACGCGAATCTGGAATTCATCAGAGTCTCCACTCCTGGAAGGTTTTCGTGACACCACTGGTAAATGTCCAAGGAAGACAATGCTGGTTTTAAGCCGCCTGCTAACACACTCAGCCGTGCTGTTCAATTTGCTATCCACCCAACCCTATTCAGCTCTACATTTTCCTGTCCTCATAACCCAACCTTCAGAAATAATTGGTATCTCCTCCACAGAATGTTCCGTTCATTCACTGCGAATCTTAAATTCATCTGACTCTCAACTCCCGGCGGGTTATCGTTACACCACTTGTGAATGTCCAAGTAAGCCAATGCTGGTTTTCAGTGGCCTGTTCATACTAAGAGACGTGCTGTTCATTTGGCTATCCACTCCACCCTGTTCAGCTCTACATTCTCGTGTCCACAAAACCCAGCCTTCAGAAATCATTGGAATCACCACTAGAGAATGTTCCATTCATTCACTGCGAATCTGGAATTCATCTGAACCTCCACTCCTGGCAGGTTTTCGTTACGCCACTGGTGAATGTCCAAGTAACTCAATACTGGTTTTCAGAGGCATGTTCAACTCGCAGAAGTGCTGTTCAATGGGCTATCCACTCAATATTGGTCAGCTCTTCATTTTCCTCTCCACACAAACCAGCCTTCAGAAATCATTGGGCTCTCCACTACAGACTGTTCCATTCATTCACTGCGATTCTGCAATTCATCTGACTCTCCGCTCCAGGCAGGTTTTCATTACAGCACTGGTGAATGACCAAGTAATCCAATGCTGGTTTTCAGCCGCCTTTTCACACTCGCAGTGTGCTGTTCAATTGTCTATCCACTCAAACCTGGTCAGCCTTTCATTTTCTTTTCCACAATATCAGACTTCAGAAATCATTGGAATCGCCAGTACAGAATGTTCCATTCATTCACTGCCAATCTGGAATTCATCTGAATCTGCACTCCAGGTAGGCTTTCATTACACCACTTATGAATGTCCAAGTAACACAATGCTGGTTTTCAGCAGTCTGTTCACACTCTAAGCCCTGCTTTTTACTGGGTATCCACACAACTGTGGTCAGCTCTTCATTTTCATGTCCAAACAATCCAGACTTGAGAAATCATTGCAATCTCCAGTACAGAATGTTCCATTCATTCACTGCGAATCTGGAATTCAACTGAATCTCCACTACCTGCAGATTTATCTTACACCACTTGTGAATGTCCAAGTAAAACAATGCTGGTTTTCAGAGGCCTGTTCATGTTCGCAGTCGTGCTGTTCAATTGGCTATCCACTCAACCTGTTTTGCTCCTCATTTTCCTGTGCACACAACCCAGCCTTCAGAAATCATTGTAATCTCCACTACAGGATGTTCCATTCATTCACTGGGAATCTGGAATTCATCTGAATCTGCACTCCACGCAGGCTTTCGTTACACCACTGCTGAAAGTCGAAGTAATGCAATACTGGTTTTCAGTGGTCTGTTCACATTCGAAGCCGAGGCTTTTTACAGGCTATCCACTCAACACTGGTCAGCTCTTCATTTTCGTGTCCCCACAATCCAGATTTCAGAAATCATTGCAATCTCCACTACAGAATGTTCCATTCATTCACTGCGAGTCTGGAGTTTATCTGATTCTCCACTCCCGCCTGGTTAACATTACACCACTTGTGAATGTCCAAGTAAGCCAATGCTGGTTTTCAGAGGCCTGTTCATACTCGCAGCCGTGCTGTTTAATTGACAATTCACTCCACCCTGTTCAGCTCTTCATTGTCCCACCACACTACCAGCCTTCAGAAATCTTTGTTATCTCCACTACAGAATGTTCCATTCATTCACTGCGAATCTGGAATTCATCTGACTCTCAACTCCACGCAGGTTTTCATTACACCACTGTTGAATGTCCAAGTAACCCAATGCTGGTTTTCAGCGGCCTGTTCATATTCGCAGCCCTGCTGTTTACTTGGCTATCGATTCAAGCCTGGTCAGCTCTTCATTTTCCTGTCCACACAACACAGGCTTCAGAAATCATTGGAATCTCCTCTACAGAATGTTCCATTCATTCACTGCGAATGTGGAATTCAACTGACTCTCCACTCCATGCAGGTTTTCCTTACACCACTGATGAATGTCCAAGTAACCCAATGCTGGTTTTCAGCTGCATGTTCACACTCGCAGCCATGCTATACAATTGGCTTTCCACTAAATCCTGATTAGTTCTTGATTTTCCTTCCACACGACCCAGCCTTCAGAAATCGTTGGAATCTCCACTAGAGAATGTTCCATTCATTCACTGCGAATCTGGAATTCCTCTGAACCTCCACTCCCGGCAGGTTTTCGTTACACCACTGTTGAATGTCCAAGTAACCCAATGTTTTAAGTGTTTTCTTCACAAGCGCAGTGGTGCTGTTCAATTGGCTATCCACTCAACCCTGGCCAGCTCTACATTTTCCTGTCCACACCACAGAGACTGGAGAAATCATTGTTATCTCCACTACAGAATGTTCCATTCATTCACAGCGAATCTGGAATTCATCTGAATCTCCACTCCCGGCAGGTTTTCGTGACACCACTGGTAAATATCCAAGTAAGCCAATGCTGGTTTTAAGTGGCCTGCTCATACTCTCAGCCGTGCTGTTCAATTTGCTATCCACTCAACCCTCTTCAGCTCCATTTTCCTGTCCACATAACCCAAACTTCAGAAACAATTGGTATCTCCTCCACAGAATGTTCCATTCATTGACGGCAAATCTGAAATTCATCTAATTCTCAACTCCCGTCAGGTTTTCGTTACACCACTTGTGAATGTCCAATTAAGCCAAAGCTGGTTTTCAGTGGCCTGTTCTTACTACGAGACGTGCTGTTCATTTGGCTATCCATTCCACCCTGTTCAGCTCTACATTTTCGTGTCCACAAAACCCAGCCTTCAGAAATCATTGGAATCACCACTAGAGAATGTTCCATTCATTCACTGCGAATCTGGAATTCATCTGAATCTCCACTCCCGGCAGGTTTTCATTGCACCACTGCTGAATGTTCAAGTAACGCAATGATGGTTTTCAGCGGTCTATTCACACTCGAACCCGTGCTGTTCACGGTCTAGCGACTCAACACTGGTGAGTTCTTCTTTTTCCAGTTCAGACAATACAAACCTCAGAAACCATTGCAATCTACACTACAGAATGTTTCATTCATTCAGGCGAATCTTGAATTCATCTTGTTCTCCACTCCCAGCAGGTTTTCGTTTCACCACTGGTGAATGTCCAAGCAACCCAAGGCTGGTTTCAGCTGCGTGTTAACACTCGCAGCCGTGCTGTTCAATTGGCTATCCAGTGAACGCTGGTTAGCTCTTGATTTTCCTTCCACACACCGAGCCTTCAGAAATCATTCTTATCTCCACTTCAGAATGTTCCATTCGTTCCCTGCGAATCTGGAATTCCTCTGACTCTCCACACCAGGCAGATTTTCCTAACAACACTGGTGAATGACCAGGTAATCCAATGCTGGTTTTCAGCGGCTGTTCACACTCACAGCCTTGCTGTTCAATTGGCAATCCAGTCAAACCTAGTCAGCTCTTCATTTTCCTGTCCACACAACCCAGCGTTCAGAAATCATTGGAATCTCTACTACAGAAATTTCCATTCATTCACTGTGAATCTGGAAATACTCTGAATCTGCATTCCAGGAAGGCTTTCGTTACACCACTGATGAATGTCCAAGTAATGCAATGCTGCTTCTTAGTGGTCTGTTCACACTCGAAACCGTGCTGTTCATTGGCTATCCACTCAATATCGGTCAGCTCTTCAATATCCTGTCCAGACTATCCAGATTCCTAAATGTTGGCAATCACCACTACAGAATGTTCCATTCAATCACGCGAATCTGGAATTCATCAGAGTCTCCACTCCTGGAAGGTTTTCGTGACACCACTGGTAAATGTCCAAGGAAGACAATGCTGGTTTTAAGCCGCCTGCTAACACACTCAGCCGTGCTGTTCAATTTGCTATCCACCCAACCCTATTCAGCTCTACATTTTCCTGTCCTCATAACCCAACCTTCAGAAATAATTGGTATCTCCTCCACAGAATGTTCCGTTCATTCACTGCGAATCTTAAATTCATCTGACTCTCAACTCCCGGCGGGTTATCGTTACACCACTTGTGAATGTCCAAGTAAGCCAATGCTGGTTTTCAGTGGCCTGTTCATACTAAGAGACGTGCTGTTCATTTGGCTATCCACTCCACCCTGTTCAGCTCTACATTCTCGTGTCCACAAAACCCAGCCTTCAGAAATCATTGGAATCACCACTAGAGAATGTTCCATTCATTCACTGCGAATCTGGAATTCATCTGAACCTCCACTCCTGGCAGGTTTTCGTTACGCCACTGGTGAATGTCCAAGTAACTCAATACTGGTTTTCAGAGGCATGTTCAACTCGCAGAAGTGCTGTTCAATGGGCTATCCACTCAATATTGGTCAGCTCTTCATTTTCCTCTCCACACAAACCAGCCTTCAGAAATCATTGGGCTCTCCACTACAGACTGTTCCATTCATTCACTGCGATTCTGCAATTCATCTGACTCTCCGCTCCAGGCAGGTTTTCATTACAGCACTGGTGAATGACCAAGTAATCCAATGCTGGTTTTCAGCCGCCTTTTCACACTCGCAGTGTGCTGTTCAATTGTCTATCCACTCAAACCTGGTCAGCCTTTCATTTTCTTTTCCACAATATCAGACTTCAGAAATCATTGGAATCGCCAGTACAGAATGTTCCATTCATTCACTGCGAATCTGGAATTCCTCTGAACCTCCACTCCCGGCAGGTTTTCGTTACACCACTGTTGAATGTCCAAGTAACCCAATGTTTTAAGTGTTTTCTTCACAAGCGCAGTGGTGCTGTTCAATTGGCTATCCACTCAACCCTGGCCAGCTCTACATTTTCCTGTCCACACCACAGAGACTGGAGAAATCATTGTTATCTCCACTACAGAATGTTCCATTCATTCACAGCGAATCTGGAATTCATCTGAATCTCCACTCCCGGCAGGTTTTCGTGACACCACTGGTAAATATCCAAGTAAGCCAATGCTGGTTTTAAGTGGCCTGCTCATACTCTCAGCCGTGCTGTTCAATTTGCTATCCACTCAACCCTCTTCAGCTCCATTTTCCTGTCCACATAACCCAAACTTCAGAAACAATTGGTATCTCCTCCACAGAATGTTCCATTCATTGACGGCAAATCTGAAATTCATCTAATTCTCAACTCCCGTCAGGTTTTCGTTACACCACTTGTGAATGTCCAATTAAGCCAAAGCTGGTTTTCAGTGGCCTGTTCTTACTACGAGACGTGCTGTTCATTTGGCTATCCATTCCACCCTGTTCAGCTCTACATTTTCGTGTCCACAAAACCCAGCCTTCAGAAATCATTGGAATCACCACTAGAGAATGTTCCATTCATTCACTGCGAATCTGGAATTCATCTGAATCTCCACTCCCGGCAGGTTTTCATTGCACCACTGCTGAATGTTCAAGTAACGCAATGATGGTTTTCAGCGGTCTATTCACACTCGAACCCGTGCTGTTCACGGTCTAGCGACTCAACACTGGTGAGTTCTTCTTTTTCCAGTTCAGACAATACAAACCTCAGAAACCATTGCAATCTACACTACAGAATGTTTCATTCATTCAGGCGAATCTTGAATTCATCTTGTTCTCCACTCCCAGCAGGTTTTCGTTTCACCACTGGTGAATGTCCAAGCAACCCAAGGCTGGTTTCAGCTGCGTGTTAACACTCGCAGCCGTGCTGTTCAATTGGCTATCCAGTGAACGCTGGTTAGCTCTTGATTTTCCTTCCACACACCGAGCCTTCAGAAATCATTCTTATCTCCACTTCAGAATGTTCCATTCGTTCCCTGCGAATCTGGAATTCCTCTGACTCTCCACACCAGGCAGATTTTCCTAACAACACTGGTGAATGACCAGGTAATCCAATGCTGGTTTTCAGCGGCTGTTCACACTCACAGCCTTGCTGTTCAATTGGCAATCCAGTCAAACCTAGTCAGCTCTTCATTTTCCTGTCCACACAACCCAGCGTTCAGAAATCATTGGAATCTCTACTACAGAAATTTCCATTCATTCACTGTGAATCTGGAAATACTCTGAATCTGCATTCCAGGAAGGCTTTCGTTACACCACTGATGAATGTCCAAGTAATGCAATGCTGCTTCTTAGTGGTCTGTTCACACTCGAAACCGTGCTGTTCATTGGCTATCCACTCAATATCGGTCAGCTCTTCAATATCCTGTCCAGACTATCCAGATTCCTAAATGTTGGCAATCACCACTACAGAATGTTCCATTCAATCACGCGAATCTGGAATTCATCAGAGTCTCCACTCCTGGAAGGTTTTCGTGACACCACTGGTAAATGTCCAAGGAAGACAATGCTGGTTTTAAGCCGCCTGCTAACACACTCAGCCGTGCTGTTCAATTTGCTATCCACCCAACCCTATTCAGCTCTACATTTTCCTGTCCTCATAACCCAACCTTCAGAAATAATTGGTATCTCCTCCACAGAATGTTCCGTTCATTCACTGCGAATCTTAAATTCATCTGACTCTCAACTCCCGGCGGGTTATCGTTACACCACTTGTGAATGTCCAAGTAAGCCAATGCTGGTTTTCAGTGGCCTGTTCATACTAAGAGACGTGCTGTTCATTTGGCTATCCACTCCACCCTGTTCAGCTCTACATTCTCGTGTCCACAAAACCCAGCCTTCAGAAATCATTGGAATCACCACTAGAGAATGTTCCATTCATTCACTGCGAATCTGGAATTCATCTGAACCTCCACTCCTGGCAGGTTTTCGTTACGCCACTGGTGAATGTCCAAGTAACTCAATACTGGTTTTCAGAGGCATGTTCAACTCGCAGAAGTGCTGTTCAATGGGCTATCCACTCAATATTGGTCAGCTCTTCATTTTCCTCTCCACACAAACCAGCCTTCAGAAATCATTGGGCTCTCCACTACAGACTGTTCCATTCATTCACTGCGATTCTGCAATTCATCTGACTCTCCGCTCCAGGCAGGTTTTCATTACAGCACTGGTGAATGACCAAGTAATCCAATGCTGGTTTTCAGCCGCCTTTTCACACTCGCAGTGTGCTGTTCAATTGTCTATCCACTCAAACCTGGTCAGCCTTTCATTTTCTTTTCCACAATATCAGACTTCAGAAATCATTGGAATCGCCAGTACAGAATGTTCCATTCATTCACTGCCAATCTGGAATTCATCTGAATCTGCACTCCAGGTAGGCTTTCATTACACCACTTATGAATGTCCAAGTAACACAATGCTGGTTTTCAGCAGTCTGTTCACACTCTAAGCCCTGCTTTTTACTGGGTATCCACACAACTGTGGTCAGCTCTTCATTTTCATGTCCAAACAATCCAGACTTGAGAAATCATTGCAATCTCCAGTACAGAATGTTCCATTCATTCACTGCGAATCTGGAATTCAACTGAATCTCCACTACCTGCAGATTTATCTTACACCACTTGTGAATGTCCAAGTAAAACAATGCTGGTTTTCAGAGGCCTGTTCATGTTCGCAGTCGTGCTGTTCAATTGGCTATCCACTCAACCTGTTTTGCTCCTCATTTTCCTGTGCACACAACCCAGCCTTCAGAAATCATTGTAATCTCCACTACAGGATGTTCCATTCATTCACTGGGAATCTGGAATTCATCTGAATCTGCACTCCACGCAGGCTTTCGTTACACCACTGCTGAAAGTCGAAGTAATGCAATACTGGTTTTCAGTGGTCTGTTCACATTCGAAGCCGAGGCTTTTTACAGGCTATCCACTCAACACTGGTCAGCTCTTCATTTTCGTGTCCCCACAATCCAGATTTCAGAAATCATTGCAATCTCCACTACAGAATGTTCCATTCATTCACTGCGAGTCTGGAGTTTATCTGATTCTCCACTCCCGCCTGGTTAACATTACACCACTTGTGAATGTCCAAGTAAGCCAATGCTGGTTTTCAGAGGCCTGTTCATACTCGCAGCCGTGCTGTTTAATTGACAATTCACTCCACCCTGTTCAGCTCTTCATTGTCCCACCACACTACCAGCCTTCAGAAATCTTTGTTATCTCCACTACAGAATGTTCCATTCATTCACTGCGAATCTGGAATTCATCTGACTCTCAACTCCACGCAGGTTTTCATTACACCACTGTTGAATGTCCAAGTAACCCAATGCTGGTTTTCAGCGGCCTGTTCATATTCGCAGCCCTGCTGTTTACTTGGCTATCGATTCAAGCCTGGTCAGCTCTTCATTTTCCTGTCCACACAACACAGGCTTCAGAAATCATTGGAATCTCCTCTACAGAATGTTCCATTCATTCACTGCGAATGTGGAATTCAACTGACTCTCCACTCCATGCAGGTTTTCCTTACACCACTGATGAATGTCCAAGTAACCCAATGCTGGTTTTCAGCTGCATGTTCACACTCGCAGCCATGCTATACAATTGGCTTTCCACTAAATCCTGATTAGTTCTTGATTTTCCTTCCACACGACCCAGCCTTCAGAAATCGTTGGAATCTCCACTAGAGAATGTTCCATTCATTCACTGCGAATCTGGAATTCCTCTGAACCTCCACTCCCGGCAGGTTTTCGTTACACCACTGTTGAATGTCCAAGTAACCCAATGTTTTAAGTGTTTTCTTCACAAGCGCAGTGGTGCTGTTCAATTGGCTATCCACTCAACCCTGGCCAGCTCTACATTTTCCTGTCCACACCACAGAGACTGGAGAAATCATTGTTATCTCCACTACAGAATGTTCCATTCATTCACAGCGAATCTGGAATTCATCTGAATCTCCACTCCCGGCAGGTTTTCGTGACACCACTGGTAAATATCCAAGTAAGCCAATGCTGGTTTTAAGTGGCCTGCTCATACTCTCAGCCGTGCTGTTCAATTTGCTATCCACTCAACCCTCTTCAGCTCCATTTTCCTGTCCACATAACCCAAACTTCAGAAACAATTGGTATCTCCTCCACAGAATGTTCCATTCATTGACGGCAAATCTGAAATTCATCTAATTCTCAACTCCCGTCAGGTTTTCGTTACACCACTTGTGAATGTCCAATTAAGCCAAAGCTGGTTTTCAGTGGCCTGTTCTTACTACGAGACGTGCTGTTCATTTGGCTATCCATTCCACCCTGTTCAGCTCTACATTTTCGTGTCCACAAAACCCAGCCTTCAGAAATCATTGGAATCACCACTAGAGAATGTTCCATTCATTCACTGCGAATCTGGAATTCATCTGAATCTCCACTCCCGGCAGGTTTTCATTGCACCACTGCTGAATGTTCAAGTAACGCAATGATGGTTTTCAGCGGTCTATTCACACTCGAACCCGTGCTGTTCACGGTCTAGCGACTCAACACTGGTGAGTTCTTCTTTTTCCAGTTCAGACAATACAAACCTCAGAAACCATTGCAATCTACACTACAGAATGTTTCATTCATTCAGGCGAATCTTGAATTCATCTTGTTCTCCACTCCCAGCAGGTTTTCGTTTCACCACTGGTGAATGTCCAAGCAACCCAAGGCTGGTTTCAGCTGCGTGTTAACACTCGCAGCCGTGCTGTTCAATTGGCTATCCAGTGAACGCTGGTTAGCTCTTGATTTTCCTTCCACACACCGAGCCTTCAGAAATCATTCTTATCTCCACTTCAGAATGTTCCATTCGTTCCCTGCGAATCTGGAATTCCTCTGACTCTCCACACCAGGCAGATTTTCCTAACAACACTGGTGAATGACCAGGTAATCCAATGCTGGTTTTCAGCGGCTGTTCACACTCACAGCCTTGCTGTTCAATTGGCAATCCAGTCAAACCTAGTCAGCTCTTCATTTTCCTGTCCACACAACCCAGCGTTCAGAAATCATTGGAATCTCTACTACAGAAATTTCCATTCATTCACTGTGAATCTGGAAATACTCTGAATCTGCATTCCAGGAAGGCTTTCGTTACACCACTGATGAATGTCCAAGTAATGCAATGCTGCTTCTTAGTGGTCTGTTCACACTCGAAACCGTGCTGTTCATTGGCTATCCACTCAATATCGGTCAGCTCTTCAATATCCTGTCCAGACTATCCAGATTCCTAAATGTTGGCAATCACCACTACAGAATGTTCCATTCAATCACGCGAATCTGGAATTCATCAGAGTCTCCACTCCTGGAAGGTTTTCGTGACACCACTGGTAAATGTCCAAGGAAGACAATGCTGGTTTTAAGCCGCCTGCTAACACACTCAGCCGTGCTGTTCAATTTGCTATCCACCCAACCCTATTCAGCTCTACATTTTCCTGTCCTCATAACCCAACCTTCAGAAATAATTGGTATCTCCTCCACAGAATGTTCCGTTCATTCACTGCGAATCTTAAATTCATCTGACTCTCAACTCCCGGCGGGTTATCGTTACACCACTTGTGAATGTCCAAGTAAGCCAATGCTGGTTTTCAGTGGCCTGTTCATACTAAGAGACGTGCTGTTCATTTGGCTATCCACTCCACCCTGTTCAGCTCTACATTCTCGTGTCCACAAAACCCAGCCTTCAGAAATCATTGGAATCACCACTAGAGAATGTTCCATTCATTCACTGCGAATCTGGAATTCATCTGAACCTCCACTCCTGGCAGGTTTTCGTTACGCCACTGGTGAATGTCCAAGTAACTCAATACTGGTTTTCAGAGGCATGTTCAACTCGCAGAAGTGCTGTTCAATGGGCTATCCACTCAATATTGGTCAGCTCTTCATTTTCCTCTCCACACAAACCAGCCTTCAGAAATCATTGGGCTCTCCACTACAGACTGTTCCATTCATTCACTGCGATTCTGCAATTCATCTGACTCTCCGCTCCAGGCAGGTTTTCATTACAGCACTGGTGAATGACCAAGTAATCCAATGCTGGTTTTCAGCCGCCTTTTCACACTCGCAGTGTGCTGTTCAATTGTCTATCCACTCAAACCTGGTCAGCCTTTCATTTTCTTTTCCACAATATCAGACTTCAGAAATCATTGGAATCGCCAGTACAGAATGTTCCATTCATTCACTGCGAATCTGGAATTCCTCTGAACCTCCACTCCCGGCAGGTTTTCGTTACACCACTGTTGAATGTCCAAGTAACCCAATGTTTTAAGTGTTTTCTTCACAAGCGCAGTGGTGCTGTTCAATTGGCTATCCACTCAACCCTGGCCAGCTCTACATTTTCCTGTCCACACCACAGAGACTGGAGAAATCATTGTTATCTCCACTACAGAATGTTCCATTCATTCACAGCGAATCTGGAATTCATCTGAATCTCCACTCCCGGCAGGTTTTCGTGACACCACTGGTAAATATCCAAGTAAGCCAATGCTGGTTTTAAGTGGCCTGCTCATACTCTCAGCCGTGCTGTTCAATTTGCTATCCACTCAACCCTCTTCAGCTCCATTTTCCTGTCCACATAACCCAAACTTCAGAAACAATTGGTATCTCCTCCACAGAATGTTCCATTCATTGACGGCAAATCTGAAATTCATCTAATTCTCAACTCCCGTCAGGTTTTCGTTACACCACTTGTGAATGTCCAATTAAGCCAAAGCTGGTTTTCAGTGGCCTGTTCTTACTACGAGACGTGCTGTTCATTTGGCTATCCATTCCACCCTGTTCAGCTCTACATTTTCGTGTCCACAAAACCCAGCCTTCAGAAATCATTGGAATCACCACTAGAGAATGTTCCATTCATTCACTGCGAATCTGGAATTCATCTGAATCTCCACTCCCGGCAGGTTTTCATTGCACCACTGCTGAATGTTCAAGTAACGCAATGATGGTTTTCAGCGGTCTATTCACACTCGAACCCGTGCTGTTCACGGTCTAGCGACTCAACACTGGTGAGTTCTTCTTTTTCCAGTTCAGACAATACAAACCTCAGAAACCATTGCAATCTACACTACAGAATGTTTCATTCATTCAGGCGAATCTTGAATTCATCTTGTTCTCCACTCCCAGCAGGTTTTCGTTTCACCACTGGTGAATGTCCAAGCAACCCAAGGCTGGTTTCAGCTGCGTGTTAACACTCGCAGCCGTGCTGTTCAATTGGCTATCCAGTGAACGCTGGTTAGCTCTTGATTTTCCTTCCACACACCGAGCCTTCAGAAATCATTCTTATCTCCACTTCAGAATGTTCCATTCGTTCCCTGCGAATCTGGAATTCCTCTGACTCTCCACACCAGGCAGATTTTCCTAACAACACTGGTGAATGACCAGGTAATCCAATGCTGGTTTTCAGCGGCTGTTCACACTCACAGCCTTGCTGTTCAATTGGCAATCCAGTCAAACCTAGTCAGCTCTTCATTTTCCTGTCCACACAACCCAGCGTTCAGAAATCATTGGAATCTCTACTACAGAAATTTCCATTCATTCACTGTGAATCTGGAAATACTCTGAATCTGCATTCCAGGAAGGCTTTCGTTACACCACTGATGAATGTCCAAGTAATGCAATGCTGCTTCTTAGTGGTCTGTTCACACTCGAAACCGTGCTGTTCATTGGCTATCCACTCAATATCGGTCAGCTCTTCAATATCCTGTCCAGACTATCCAGATTCCTAAATGTTGGCAATCACCACTACAGAATGTTCCATTCAATCACGCGAATCTGGAATTCATCAGAGTCTCCACTCCTGGAAGGTTTTCGTGACACCACTGGTAAATGTCCAAGGAAGACAATGCTGGTTTTAAGCCGCCTGCTAACACACTCAGCCGTGCTGTTCAATTTGCTATCCACCCAACCCTATTCAGCTCTACATTTTCCTGTCCTCATAACCCAACCTTCAGAAATAATTGGTATCTCCTCCACAGAATGTTCCGTTCATTCACTGCGAATCTTAAATTCATCTGACTCTCAACTCCCGGCGGGTTATCGTTACACCACTTGTGAATGTCCAAGTAAGCCAATGCTGGTTTTCAGTGGCCTGTTCATACTAAGAGACGTGCTGTTCATTTGGCTATCCACTCCACCCTGTTCAGCTCTACATTCTCGTGTCCACAAAACCCAGCCTTCAGAAATCATTGGAATCACCACTAGAGAATGTTCCATTCATTCACTGCGAATCTGGAATTCATCTGAACCTCCACTCCTGGCAGGTTTTCGTTACGCCACTGGTGAATGTCCAAGTAACTCAATACTGGTTTTCAGAGGCATGTTCAACTCGCAGAAGTGCTGTTCAATGGGCTATCCACTCAATATTGGTCAGCTCTTCATTTTCCTCTCCACACAAACCAGCCTTCAGAAATCATTGGGCTCTCCACTACAGACTGTTCCATTCATTCACTGCGATTCTGCAATTCATCTGACTCTCCGCTCCAGGCAGGTTTTCATTACAGCACTGGTGAATGACCAAGTAATCCAATGCTGGTTTTCAGCCGCCTTTTCACACTCGCAGTGTGCTGTTCAATTGTCTATCCACTCAAACCTGGTCAGCCTTTCATTTTCTTTTCCACAATATCAGACTTCAGAAATCATTGGAATCGCCAGTACAGAATGTTCCATTCATTCACTGCGAATCTGGAATTCCTCTGAACCTCCACTCCCGGCAGGTTTTCGTTACACCACTGTTGAATGTCCAAGTAACCCAATGTTTTAAGTGTTTTCTTCACAAGCGCAGTGGTGCTGTTCAATTGGCTATCCACTCAACCCTGGCCAGCTCTACATTTTCCTGTCCACACCACAGAGACTGGAGAAATCATTGTTATCTCCACTACAGAATGTTCCATTCATTCACAGCGAATCTGGAATTCATCTGAATCTCCACTCCCGGCAGGTTTTCGTGACACCACTGGTAAATATCCAAGTAAGCCAATGCTGGTTTTAAGTGGCCTGCTCATACTCTCAGCCGTGCTGTTCAATTTGCTATCCACTCAACCCTCTTCAGCTCCATTTTCCTGTCCACATAACCCAAACTTCAGAAACAATTGGTATCTCCTCCACAGAATGTTCCATTCATTGACGGCAAATCTGAAATTCATCTAATTCTCAACTCCCGTCAGGTTTTCGTTACACCACTTGTGAATGTCCAATTAAGCCAAAGCTGGTTTTCAGTGGCCTGTTCTTACTACGAGACGTGCTGTTCATTTGGCTATCCATTCCACCCTGTTCAGCTCTACATTTTCGTGTCCACAAAACCCAGCCTTCAGAAATCATTGGAATCACCACTAGAGAATGTTCCATTCATTCACTGCGAATCTGGAATTCATCTGAATCTCCACTCCCGGCAGGTTTTCATTGCACCACTGCTGAATGTTCAAGTAACGCAATGATGGTTTTCAGCGGTCTATTCACACTCGAACCCGTGCTGTTCACGGTCTAGCGACTCAACACTGGTGAGTTCTTCTTTTTCCAGTTCAGACAATACAAACCTCAGAAACCATTGCAATCTACACTACAGAATGTTTCATTCATTCACGCGAATCTTGAATTCATCTTGTTCTCCACTCCCAGCAGGTTTTCGTTTCACCACTGGTGAATGTCCAAGCAACCCAAGGCTGGTTTCAGCTGCGTGTTAACACTCGCAGCCGTGCTGTTCAATTGGCTATCCAGTGAACGCTGGTTAGCTCTTGATTTTCCTTCCACACACCGAGCCTTCAGAAATCATTCTTATCTCCACTTCAGAATGTTCCATTCGTTCCCTGCGAATCTGGAATTCCTCTGACTCTCCACACCAGGCAGATTTTCCTAACAACACTGGTGAATGACCAGGTAATCCAATGCTGGTTTTCAGCGGCTGTTCACACTCACAGCCTTGCTGTTCAATTGGCAATCCAGTCAAACCTAGTCAGCTCTTCATTTTCCTGTCCACACAACCCAGCGTTCAGAAATCATTGGAATCTCTACTACAGAAATTTCCATTCATTCACTGTGAATCTGGAAATACTCTGAATCTGCATTCCAGGAAGGCTTTCGTTACACCACTGATGAATGTCCAAGTAATGCAATGCTGCTTCTTAGTGGTCTGTTCACACTCGAAACCGTGCTGTTCATTGGCTATCCACTCAATATCGGTCAGCTCTTCAATATCCTGTCCAGACTATCCAGATTCCTAAATGTTGGCAATCACCACTACAGAATGTTCCATTCAATCACGCGAATCTGGAATTCATCAGAGTCTCCACTCCTGGAAGGTTTTCGTGACACCACTGGTAAATGTCCAAGGAAGACAATGCTGGTTTTAAGCCGCCTGCTAACACACTCAGCCGTGCTGTTCAATTTGCTATCCACCCAACCCTATTCAGCTCTACATTTTCCTGTCCTCATAACCCAACCTTCAGAAATAATTGGTATCTCCTCCACAGAATGTTCCGTTCATTCACTGCGAATCTTAAATTCATCTGACTCTCAACTCCCGGCGGGTTATCGTTACACCACTTGTGAATGTCCAAGTAAGCCAATGCTGGTTTTCAGTGGCCTGTTCATACTAAGAGACGTGCTGTTCATTTGGCTATCCACTCCACCCTGTTCAGCTCTACATTCTCGTGTCCACAAAACCCAGCCTTCAGAAATCATTGGAATCACCACTAGAGAATGTTCCATTCATTCACTGCGAATCTGGAATTCATCTGAACCTCCACTCCTGGCAGGTTTTCGTTACGCCACTGGTGAATGTCCAAGTAACTCAATACTGGTTTTCAGAGGCATGTTCAACTCGCAGAAGTGCTGTTCAATGGGCTATCCACTCAATATTGGTCAGCTCTTCATTTTCCTCTCCACACAAACCAGCCTTCAGAAATCATTGGGCTCTCCACTACAGACTGTTCCATTCATTCACTGCGATTCTGCAATTCATCTGACTCTCCGCTCCAGGCAGGTTTTCATTACAGCACTGGTGAATGACCAAGTAATCCAATGCTGGTTTTCAGCCGCCTTTTCACACTCGCAGTGTGCTGTTCAATTGTCTATCCACTCAAACCTGGTCAGCCTTTCATTTTCTTTTCCACAATATCAGACTTCAGAAATCATTGGAATCGCCAGTACAGAATGTTCCATTCATTCACTGCCAATCTGGAATTCATCTGAATCTGCACTCCAGGTAGGCTTTCATTACACCACTTATGAATGTCCAAGTAACACAATGCTGGTTTTCAGCAGTCTGTTCACACTCTAAGCCCTGCTTTTTACTGGGTATCCACACAACTGTGGTCAGCTCTTCATTTTCATGTCCAAACAATCCAGACTTGAGAAATCATTGCAATCTCCAGTACAGAATGTTCCATTCATTCACTGCGAATCTGGAATTCAACTGAATCTCCACTACCTGCAGATTTATCTTACACCACTTGTGAATGTCCAAGTAAAACAATGCTGGTTTTCAGAGGCCTGTTCATGTTCGCAGTCGTGCTGTTCAATTGGCTATCCACTCAACCTGTTTTGCTCCTCATTTTCCTGTGCACACAACCCAGCCTTCAGAAATCATTGTAATCTCCACTACAGGATGTTCCATTCATTCACTGGGAATCTGGAATTCATCTGAATCTGCACTCCACGCAGGCTTTCGTTACACCACTGCTGAAAGTCGAAGTAATGCAATACTGGTTTTCAGTGGTCTGTTCACATTCGAAGCCGAGGCTTTTTACAGGCTATCCACTCAACACTGGTCAGCTCTTCATTTTCGTGTCCCCACAATCCAGATTTCAGAAATCATTGCAATCTCCACTACAGAATGTTCCATTCATTCACTGCGAGTCTGGAGTTTATCTGATTCTCCACTCCCGCCTGGTTAACATTACACCACTTGTGAATGTCCAAGTAAGCCAATGCTGGTTTTCAGAGGCCTGTTCATACTCGCAGCCGTGCTGTTTAATTGACAATTCACTCCACCCTGTTCAGCTCTTCATTGTCCCACCACACTACCAGCCTTCAGAAATCTTTGTTATCTCCACTACAGAATGTTCCATTCATTCACTGCGAATCTGGAATTCATCTGACTCTCAACTCCACGCAGGTTTTCATTACACCACTGTTGAATGTCCAAGTAACCCAATGCTGGTTTTCAGCGGCCTGTTCATATTCGCAGCCCTGCTGTTTACTTGGCTATCGATTCAAGCCTGGTCAGCTCTTCATTTTCCTGTCCACACAACACAGGCTTCAGAAATCATTGGAATCTCCTCTACAGAATGTTCCATTCATTCACTGCGAATGTGGAATTCAACTGACTCTCCACTCCATGCAGGTTTTCCTTACACCACTGATGAATGTCCAAGTAACCCAATGCTGGTTTTCAGCTGCATGTTCACACTCGCAGCCATGCTATACAATTGGCTTTCCACTAAATCCTGATTAGTTCTTGATTTTCCTTCCACACGACCCAGCCTTCAGAAATCGTTGGAATCTCCACTAGAGAATGTTCCATTCATTCACTGCGAATCTGGAATTCCTCTGAACCTCCACTCCCGGCAGGTTTTCGTTACACCACTGTTGAATGTCCAAGTAACCCAATGTTTTAAGTGTTTTCTTCACAAGCGCAGTGGTGCTGTTCAATTGGCTATCCACTCAACCCTGGCCAGCTCTACATTTTCCTGTCCACACCACAGAGACTGGAGAAATCATTGTTATCTCCACTACAGAATGTTCCATTCATTCACAGCGAATCTGGAATTCATCTGAATCTCCACTCCCGGCAGGTTTTCGTGACACCACTGGTAAATATCCAAGTAAGCCAATGCTGGTTTTAAGTGGCCTGCTCATACTCTCAGCCGTGCTGTTCAATTTGCTATCCACTCAACCCTCTTCAGCTCCATTTTCCTGTCCACATAACCCAAACTTCAGAAACAATTGGTATCTCCTCCACAGAATGTTCCATTCATTGACGGCAAATCTGAAATTCATCTAATTCTCAACTCCCGTCAGGTTTTCGTTACACCACTTGTGAATGTCCAATTAAGCCAAAGCTGGTTTTCAGTGGCCTGTTCTTACTACGAGACGTGCTGTTCATTTGGCTATCCATTCCACCCTGTTCAGCTCTACATTTTCGTGTCCACAAAACCCAGCCTTCAGAAATCATTGGAATCACCACTAGAGAATGTTCCATTCATTCACTGCGAATCTGGAATTCATCTGAATCTCCACTCCCGGCAGGTTTTCATTGCACCACTGCTGAATGTTCAAGTAACGCAATGATGGTTTTCAGCGGTCTATTCACACTCGAACCCGTGCTGTTCACGGTCTAGCGACTCAACACTGGTGAGTTCTTCTTTTTCCAGTTCAGACAATACAAACCTCAGAAACCATTGCAATCTACACTACAGAATGTTTCATTCATTCAGGCGAATCTTGAATTCATCTTGTTCTCCACTCCCAGCAGGTTTTCATTTCACCACTGGTGAATGTCCAAGCAACCCAAGGCTGGTTTCAGCTGCGTGTTAACACTCGCAGCCGTGCTGTTCAATTGGCTATCCAGTGAACGCTGGTTAGCTCTTGATTTTCCTTCCACACACCGAGCCTTCAGAAATCATTCTTATCTCCACTTCAGAATGTTCCATTCGTTCCCTGCGAATCTGGAATTCCTCTGACTCTCCACACCAGGCAGATTTTCCTAACAACACTGGTGAATGACCAGGTAATCCAATGCTGGTTTTCAGCGGCTGTTCACACTCACAGCCTTGCTGTTCAATTGGCAATCCAGTCAAACCTAGTCAGCTCTTCATTTTCCTGTCCACACAACCCAGCGTTCAGAAATCATTGGAATCTCTACTACAGAAATTTCCATTCATTCACTGTGAATCTGGAAATACTCTGAATCTGCATTCCAGGAAGGCTTTCGTTACACCACTGATGAATGTCCAAGTAATGCAATGCTGCTTCTTAGTGGTCTGTTCACACTCGAAACCGTGCTGTTCATTGGCTATCCACTCAATATCGGTCAGCTCTTCAATATCCTGTCCAGACTATCCAGATTCCTAAATGTTGGCAATCACCACTACAGAATGTTCCATTCAATCACGCGAATCTGGAATTCATCAGAGTCTCCACTCCTGGAAGGTTTTCGTGACACCACTGGTAAATGTCCAAGGAAGACAATGCTGGTTTTAAGCCGCCTGCTAACACACTCAGCCGTGCTGTTCAATTTGCTATCCACCCAACCCTATTCAGCTCTACATTTTCCTGTCCTCATAACCCAACCTTCAGAAATAATTGGTATCTCCTCCACAGAATGTTCCGTTCATTCACTGCGAATCTTAAATTCATCTGACTCTCAACTCCCGGCGGGTTATCGTTACACCACTTGTGAATGTCCAAGTAAGCCAATGCTGGTTTTCAGTGGCCTGTTCATACTAAGAGACGTGCTGTTCATTTGGCTATCCACTCCACCCTGTTCAGCTCTACATTCTCGTGTCCACAAAACCCAGCCTTCAGAAATCATTGGAATCACCACTAGAGAATGTTCCATTCATTCACTGCGAATCTGGAATTCATCTGAACCTCCACTCCTGGCAGGTTTTCGTTACGCCACTGGTGAATGTCCAAGTAACTCAATACTGGTTTTCAGAGGCATGTTCAACTCGCAGAAGTGCTGTTCAATGGGCTATCCACTCAATATTGGTCAGCTCTTCATTTTCCTCTCCACACAAACCAGCCTTCAGAAATCATTGGGCTCTCCACTACAGACTGTTCCATTCATTCACTGCGATTCTGCAATTCATCTGACTCTCCGCTCCAGGCAGGTTTTCATTACAGCACTGGTGAATGACCAAGTAATCCAATGCTGGTTTTCAGCCGCCTTTTCACACTCGCAGTGTGCTGTTCAATTGTCTATCCACTCAAACCTGGTCAGCCTTTCATTTTCTTTTCCACAATATCAGACTTCAGAAATCATTGGAATCGCCAGTACAGAATGTTCCATTCATTCACTGCGAATCTGGAATTCCTCTGAACCTCCACTCCCGGCAGGTTTTCGTTACACCACTGTTGAATGTCCAAGTAACCCAATGTTTTAAGTGTTTTCTTCACAAGCGCAGTGGTGCTGTTCAATTGGCTATCCACTCAACCCTGGCCAGCTCTACATTTTCCTGTCCACACCACAGAGACTGGAGAAATCATTGTTATCTCCACTACAGAATGTTCCATTCATTCACAGCGAATCTGGAATTCATCTGAATCTCCACTCCCGGCAGGTTTTCGTGACACCACTGGTAAATATCCAAGTAAGCCAATGCTGGTTTTAAGTGGCCTGCTCATACTCTCAGCCGTGCTGTTCAATTTGCTATCCACTCAACCCTCTTCAGCTCCATTTTCCTGTCCACATAACCCAAACTTCAGAAACAATTGGTATCTCCTCCACAGAATGTTCCATTCATTGACGGCAAATCTGAAATTCATCTAATTCTCAACTCCCGTCAGGTTTTCGTTACACCACTTGTGAATGTCCAATTAAGCCAAAGCTGGTTTTCAGTGGCCTGTTCTTACTACGAGACGTGCTGTTCATTTGGCTATCCATTCCACCCTGTTCAGCTCTACATTTTCGTGTCCACAAAACCCAGCCTTCAGAAATCATTGGAATCACCACTAGAGAATGTTCCATTCATTCACTGCGAATCTGGAATTCATCTGAATCTCCACTCCCGGCAGGTTTTCATTGCACCACTGCTGAATGTTCAAGTAACGCAATGATGGTTTTCAGCGGTCTATTCACACTCGAACCCGTGCTGTTCACGGTCTAGCGACTCAACACTGGTGAGTTCTTCTTTTTCCAGTTCAGACAATACAAACCTCAGAAACCATTGCAATCTACACTACAGAATGTTTCATTCATTCACGCGAATCTTGAATTCATCTTGTTCTCCACTCCCAGCAGGTTTTCGTTTCACCACTGGTGAATGTCCAAGCAACCCAAGGCTGGTTTCAGCTGCGTGTTAACACTCGCAGCCGTGCTGTTCAATTGGCTATCCAGTGAACGCTGGTTAGCTCTTGATTTTCCTTCCACACACCGAGCCTTCAGAAATCATTCTTATCTCCACTTCAGAATGTTCCATTCGTTCCCTGCGAATCTGGAATTCCTCTGACTCTCCACACCAGGCAGATTTTCCTAACAACACTGGTGAATGACCAGGTAATCCAATGCTGGTTTTCAGCGGCTGTTCACACTCACAGCCTTGCTGTTCAATTGGCAATCCAGTCAAACCTAGTCAGCTCTTCATTTTCCTGTCCACACAACCCAGCGTTCAGAAATCATTGGAATCTCTACTACAGAAATTTCCATTCATTCACTGTGAATCTGGAAATACTCTGAATCTGCATTCCAGGAAGGCTTTCGTTACACCACTGATGAATGTCCAAGTAATGCAATGCTGCTTCTTAGTGGTCTGTTCACACTCGAAACCGTGCTGTTCATTGGCTATCCACTCAATATCGGTCAGCTCTTCAATATCCTGTCCAGACTATCCAGATTCCTAAATGTTGGCAATCACCACTACAGAATGTTCCATTCAATAACGCGAATCTGGAATTCATCAGAGTCTCCACTCCTGGAAGGTTTTCGTGACACCACTGGTAAATGTCCAAGGAAGACAATGCTGGTTTTAAGCCGCCTGCTAACACACTCAGCCGTGCTGTTCAATTTGCTATCCACCCAACCCTATTCAGCTCTACATTTTCCTGTCCTCATAACCCAACCTTCAGAAATAATTGGTATCTCCTCCACAGAATGTTCCGTTCATTCACTGCGAATCTTAAATTCATCTGACTCTCAACTCCCGGCGGGTTATCGTTACACCACTTGTGAATGTCCAAGTAAGCCAATGCTGGTTTTCAGTGGCCTGTTCATACTAAGAGACGTGCTGTTCATTTGGCTATCCACTCCACCCTGTTCAGCTCTACATTCTCGTGTCCACAAAACCCACCCTTCAGAAATCATTGGAATCACCACTAGAGAATGTTCCATTCATTCACTGCGAATCTGGAATTCATCTGAACCTCCACTCCTGGCAGGTTTTCGTTACGCCACTGGTGAATGTCCAAGTAACTCAATACTGGTTTTCAGAGGCATGTTCAACTCGCAGAAGTGCTGTTCAATGGGCTATCCACTCAATATTGGTCAGCTCTTCATTTTCCTCTCCACACAAACCAGCCTTCAGAAATCATTGGGCTCTCCACTACAGACTGTTCCATTCATTCACTGCGATTCTGCAATTCATCTGACTCTCCGCTCCAGGCAGGTTTTCATTACAGCACTGGTGAATGACCAAGTAATCCAATGCTGGTTTTCAGCCGCCTTTTCACACTCGCAGTGTGCTGTTCAATTGTCTATCCACTCAAACCTGGTCAGCCTTTCATTTTCTTTTCCACAATATCAGACTTCAGAAATCATTGGAATCGCCAGTACAGAATGTTCCATTCATTCACTGCCAATCTGGAATTCATCTGAATCTGCACTCCAGGTAGGCTTTCATTACACCACTTATGAATGTCCAAGTAACACAATGCTGGTTTTCAGCGGTCTGTTCACACTCTAAGCCCTGCTTTTTACTGGGTATCCACACAACTGTGGTCAGCTCTTCATTTTCATGTCCAAACAATCCAGACTTGAGAAATCATTGCAATCTCCAGTACAGAATGTTCCATTCATTCACTGCGAATCTGGAATTCAACTGAATCTCCACTACCTGCAGATTTATCTTACACCACTTGTGAATGTCCAAGTAAAACAATGCTGGTTTTCAGAGGCCTGTTCATGTTCGCAGTCGTGCTGTTCAATTGGCTATCCACTCAACCTGTTTTGCTCCTCATTTTCCTGTGCACACAACCCAGCCTTCAGAAATCATTGTAATCTCCACTACAGGATGTTCCATTCATTCACTGGGAATCTGGAATTCATCTGAATCTGCACTCCACGCAGGCTTTCGTTACACCACTGCTGAAAGTCGAAGTAATGCAATACTGGTTTTCAGTGGTCTGTTCACATTCGAAGCCGAGGCTTTTTACAGGCTATCCACTCAACACTGGTCAGCTCTTCATTTTCGTGTCCCCACAATCCAGATTTCAGAAATCATTGCAATCTCCACTACAGAATGTTCCATTCATTCACTGCGAGTCTGGAGTTTATCTGATTCTCCACTCCCGCCTGGTTAACATTACACCACTTGTGAATGTCCAAGTAAGCCAATGCTGGTTTTCAGAGGCCTGTTCATACTCGCAGCCGTGCTGTTTAATTGACAATTCACTCCACCCTGTTCAGCTCTTCATTGTCCCACCACACTACCAGCCTTCAGAAATCTTTGTTATCTCCACTACAGAATGTTCCATTCATTCACTGCGAATCTGGAATTCATCTGACTCTCAACTCCACGCAGGTTTTCATTACACCACTGTTGAATGTCCAAGTAACCCAATGCTGGTTTTCAGCGGCCTGTTCATATTCGCAGCCCTGCTGTTTACTTGGCTATCGATTCAAGCCTGGTCAGCTCTTCATTTTCCTGTCCACACAACACAGGCTTCAGAAATCATTGGAATCTCCTCTACAGAATGTTCCATTCATTCACTGCGAATGTGGAATTCAACTGACTCTCCACTCCATGCAGGTTTTCCTTACACCACTGATGAATGTCCAAGTAACCCAATGCTGGTTTTCAGCTGCATGTTCACACTCGCAGCCATGCTATACAATTGGCTTTCCACTAAATCCTGATTAGTTCTTGATTTTCCTTCCACACGACCCAGCCTTCAGAAATCGTTGGAATCTCCACTAGAGAATGTTCCATTCATTCACTGCGAATCTGGAATTCCTCTGAACCTCCACTCCCGGCAGGTTTTCGTTACACCACTGTTGAATGTCCAAGTAACCCAATGTTTTAAGTGTTTTCTTCACAAGCGCAGTGGTGCTGTTCAATTGGCTATCCACTCAACCCTGGCCAGCTCTACATTTTCCTGTCCACACCACAGAGACTGGAGAAATCATTGTTATCTCCACTACAGAATGTTCCATTCATTCACAGCGAATCTGGAATTCATCTGAATCTCCACTCCCGGCAGGTTTTCGTGACACCACTGGTAAATATCCAAGTAAGCCAATGCTGGTTTTAAGTGGCCTGCTCATACTCTCAGCCGTGCTGTTCAATTTGCTATCCACTCAACCCTCTTCAGCTCCATTTTCCTGTCCACATAACCCAAACTTCAGAAACAATTGGTATCTCCTCCACAGAATGTTCCATTCATTGACGGCAAATCTGAAATTCATCTAATTCTCAACTCCCGTCAGGTTTTCGTTACACCACTTGTGAATGTCCAATTAAGCCAAAGCTGGTTTTCAGTGGCCTGTTCTTACTACGAGACGTGCTGTTCATTTGGCTATCCATTCCACCCTGTTCAGCTCTACATTTTCGTGTCCACAAAACCCAGCCTTCAGAAATCATTGGAATCACCACTAGAGAATGTTCCATTCATTCACTGCGAATCTGGAATTCATCTGAATCTCCACTCCCGGCAGGTTTTCATTGCACCACTGCTGAATGTTCAAGTAACGCAATGATGGTTTTCAGCGGTCTATTCACACTCGAACCCGTGCTGTTCACGGTCTAGCGACTCAACACTGGTGAGTTCTTCTTTTTCCAGTTCAGACAATACAAACCTCAGAAACCATTGCAATCTACACTACAGAATGTTTCATTCATTCAGGCGAATCTTGAATTCATCTTGTTCTCCACTCCCAGCAGGTTTTCGTTTCACCACTGGTGAATGTCCAAGCAACCCAAGGCTGGTTTCAGCTGCGTGTTAACACTCGCAGCCGTGCTGTTCAATTGGCTATCCAGTGAACGCTGGTTAGCTCTTGATTTTCCTTCCACACACCGAGCCTTCAGAAATCATTCTTATCTCCACTTCAGAATGTTCCATTCGTTCCCTGCGAATCTGGAATTCCTCTGACTCTCCACACCAGGCAGATTTTCCTAACAACACTGGTGAATGACCAGGTAATCCAATGCTGGTTTTCAGCGGCTGTTCACACTCACAGCCTTGCTGTTCAATTGGCAATCCAGTCAAACCTAGTCAGCTCTTCATTTTCCTGTCCACACAACCCAGCGTTCAGAAATCATTGGAATCTCTACTACAGAAATTTCCATTCATTCACTGTGAATCTGGAAATACTCTGAATCTGCATTCCAGGAAGGCTTTCGTTACACCACTGATGAATGTCCAAGTAATGCAATGCTGCTTCTTAGTGGTCTGTTCACACTCGAAACCGTGCTGTTCATTGGCTATCCACTCAATATCGGTCAGCTCTTCAATATCCTGTCCAGACTATCCAGATTCCTAAATGTTGGCAATCACCACTACAGAATGTTCCATTCAATCACGCGAATCTGGAATTCATCAGAGTCTCCACTCCTGGAAGGTTTTCGTGACACCACTGGTAAATGTCCAAGGAAGACAATGCTGGTTTTAAGCCGCCTGCTAACACACTCAGCCGTGCTGTTCAATTTGCTATCCACCCAACCCTATTCAGCTCTACATTTTCCTGTCCTCATAACCCAACCTTCAGAAATAATTGGTATCTCCTCCACAGAATGTTCCGTTCATTCACTGCGAATCTTAAATTCATCTGACTCTCAACTCCCGGCGGGTTATCGTTACACCACTTGTGAATGTCCAAGTAAGCCAATGCTGGTTTTCAGTGGCCTGTTCATACTAAGAGACGTGCTGTTCATTTGGCTATCCACTCCACCCTGTTCAGCTCTACATTCTCGTGTCCACAAAACCCAGCCTTCAGAAATCATTGGAATCACCACTAGAGAATGTTCCATTCATTCACTGCGAATCTGGAATTCATCTGAACCTCCACTCCTGGCAGGTTTTCGTTACGCCACTGGTGAATGTCCAAGTAACTCAATACTGGTTTTCAGAGGCATGTTCAACTCGCAGAAGTGCTGTTCAATGGGCTATCCACTCAATATTGGTCAGCTCTTCATTTTCCTCTCCACACAAACCAGCCTTCAGAAATCATTGGGCTCTCCACTACAGACTGTTCCATTCATTCACTGCGATTCTGCAATTCATCTGACTCTCCGCTCCAGGCAGGTTTTCATTACAGCACTGGTGAATGACCAAGTAATCCAATGCTGGTTTTCAGCCGCCTTTTCACACTCGCAGTGTGCTGTTCAATTGTCTATCCACTCAAACCTGGTCAGCCTTTCATTTTCTTTTCCACAATATCAGACTTCAGAAATCATTGGAATCGCCAGTACAGAATGTTCCATTCATTCACTGCCAATCTGGAATTCATCTGAATCTGCACTCCAGGTAGGCTTTCATTACACCACTTATGAATGTCCAAGTAACACAATGCTGGTTTTCAGCGGTCTGTTCACACTCTAAGCCCTGCTTTTTACTGGGTATCCACACAACTGTGGTCAGCTCTTCATTTTCATGTCCAAACAATCCAGACTTGAGAAATCATTGCAATCTCCAGTACAGAATGTTCCATTCATTCACTGCGAATCTGGAATTCAACTGAATCTCCACTACCTGCAGATTTATCTTACACCACTTGTGAATGTCCAAGTAAAACAATGCTGGTTTTCAGAGGCCTGTTCATGTTCGCAGTCGTGCTGTTCAATTGGCTATCCACTCAACCTGTTTTGCTCCTCATTTTCCTGTGCACACAACCCAGCCTTCAGAAATCATTGTAATCTCCACTACAGGATGTTCCATTCATTCACTGGGAATCTGGAATTCATCTGAATCTGCACTCCACGCAGGCTTTCGTTACACCACTGCTGAAAGTCGAAGTAATGCAATACTGGTTTTCAGTGGTCTGTTCACATTCGAAGCCGAGGCTTTTTACAGGCTATCCACTCAACACTGGTCAGCTCTTCATTTTCGTGTCCCCACAATCCAGATTTCAGAAATCATTGCAATCTCCACTACAGAATGTTCCATTCATTCACTGCGAGTCTGGAGTTTATCTGATTCTCCACTCCCGCCTGGTTAACATTACACCACTTGTGAATGTCCAAGTAAGCCAATGCTGGTTTTCAGAGGCCTGTTCATACTCGCAGCCGTGCTGTTTAATTGACAATTCACTCCACCCTGTTCAGCTCTTCATTGTCCCACCACACTACCAGCCTTCAGAAATCTTTGTTATCTCCACTACAGAATGTTCCATTCATTCACTGCGAATCTGGAATTCATCTGACTCTCAACTCCACGCAGGTTTTCATTACACCACTGTTGAATGTCCAAGTAACCCAATGCTGGTTTTCAGCGGCCTGTTCATATTCGCAGCCCTGCTGTTTACTTGGCTATCGATTCAAGCCTGGTCAGCTCTTCATTTTCCTGTCCACACAACACAGGCTTCAGAAATCATTGGAATCTCCTCTACAGAATGTTCCATTCATTCACTGCGAATGTGGAATTCAACTGACTCTCCACTCCATGCAGGTTTTCCTTACACCACTGATGAATGTCCAAGTAACCCAATGCTGGTTTTCAGCTGCATGTTCACACTCGCAGCCATGCTATACAATTGGCTTTCCACTAAATCCTGATTAGTTCTTGATTTTCCTTCCACACGACCCAGCCTTCAGAAATCGTTGGAATCTCCACTAGAGAATGTTCCATTCATTCACTGCGAATCTGGAATTCCTCTGAACCTCCACTCCCAGCAGGTTTTCGTTACACCACTGTTGAATGTCCAAGTAACCCAATGTTTTAAGTGTTTTCTTCACAAGCGCAGTGGTGCTGTTCAATTGGCTATCCACTCAACCCTGGCCAGCTCTACATTTTCCTGTCCACACCACAGAGACTGGAGAAATCATTGTTATCTCCACTACAGAATGTTCCATTCATTCACAGCGAATCTGGAATTCATCTGAATCTCCACTCCCGGCAGGTTTTCGTGACACCACTGGTAAATATCCAAGTAAGCCAATGCTGGTTTTAAGTGGCCTGCTCATACTCTCAGCCGTGCTGTTCAATTTGCTATCCACTCAACCCTCTTCAGCTCCATTTTCCTGTCCACATAACCCAAACTTCAGAAACAATTGGTATCTCCTCCACAGAATGTTCCATTCATTGACGGCAAATCTGAAATTCATCTAATTCTCAACTCCCGTCAGGTTTTCGTTACACCACTTGTGAATGTCCAATTAAGCCAAAGCTGGTTTTCAGTGGCCTGTTCTTACTACGAGACGTGCTGTTCATTTGGCTATCCATTCCACCCTGTTCAGCTCTACATTTTCGTGTCCACAAAACCCAGCCTTCAGAAATCATTGGAATCACCACTAGAGAATGTTCCATTCATTCACTGCGAATCTGGAATTCATCTGAATCTCCACTCCCGGCAGGTTTTCATTGCACCACTGCTGAATGTTCAAGTAACGCAATGATGGTTTTCAGCGGTCTATTCACACTCGAACCCGTGCTGTTCACGGTCTAGCGACTCAACACTGGTGAGTTCTTCTTTTTCCAGTTCAGACAATACAAACCTCAGAAACCATTGCAATCTACACTACAGAATGTTTCATTCATTCACGCGAATCTTGAATTCATCTTGTTCTCCACTCCCAGCAGGTTTTCGTTTCACCACTGGTGAATGTCCAAGCAACCCAAGGCTGGTTTCAGCTGCGTGTTAACACTCGCAGCCGTGCTGTTCAATTGGCTATCCAGTGAACGCTGGTTAGCTCTTGATTTTCCTTCCACACACCGAGCCTTCAGAAATCATTCTTATCTCCACTTCAGAATGTTCCATTCGTTCCCTGCGAATCTGGAATTCCTCTGACTCTCCACACCAGGCAGATTTTCCTAACAACACTGGTGAATGACCAGGTAATCCAATGCTGGTTTTCAGCGGCTGTTCACACTCACAGCCTTGCTGTTCAATTGGCAATCCAGTCAAACCTAGTCAGCTCTTCATTTTCCTGTCCACACAACCCAGCGTTCAGAAATCATTGGAATCTCTACTACAGAAATTTCCATTCATTCACTGTGAATCTGGAAATACTCTGAATCTGCATTCCAGGAAGGCTTTCGTTACACCACTGATGAATGTCCAAGTAATGCAATGCTGCTTCTTAGTGGTCTGTTCACACTCGAAACCGTGCTGTTCATTGGCTATCCACTCAATATCGGTCAGCTCTTCAATATCCTGTCCAGACTATCCAGATTCCTAAATGTTGGCAATCACCACTACAGAATGTTCCATTCAATCACGCGAATCTGGAATTCATCAGAGTCTCCACTCCTGGAAGGTTTTCGTGACACCACTGGTAAATGTCCAAGGAAGACAATGCTGGTTTTAAGCCGCCTGCTAACACACTCAGCCGTGCTGTTCAATTTGCTATCCACCCAACCCTATTCAGCTCTACATTTTCCTGTCCTCATAACCCAACCTTCAGAAATAATTGGTATCTCCTCCACAGAATGTTCCGTTCATTCACTGCGAATCTTAAATTCATCTGACTCTCAACTCCCGGCGGGTTATCGTTACACCACTTGTGAATGTCCAAGTAAGCCAATGCTGGTTTTCAGTGGCCTGTTCATACTAAGAGACGTGCTGTTCATTTGGCTATCCACTCCACCCTGTTCAGCTCTACATTTTCGTGTCCACAAAACCCAGCCTTCAGAAATCATTGGAATCACCACTAGAGAATGTTCCATTCATTCACTGCGAATCTGGAATTCCTCTGAACCTCCACTCCTGGCAGGTTTTCGTTACACCACTGGTGAATGTCCAAGTAACTCAATACTGGTTTTCAGAGGCATGTTCAACTCGCAGAAGTGCTGTTCAATGGGCTATCCACTCAATATTGGTCAGCTCTTCATTTTCCTCTCCACACAAACCAGCCTTCAGAAATCATTGGGCTCTCCACTACAGACTGTTCCATTCATTCACTGCGATTCTGCAATTCATCTGACTCTCCGCTCCAGGCAGGTTTTCATTACAGCACTGGTGAATGACCAAGTAATCCAATGCTGGTTTTCAGCCGCCTTTTCACACTCGCAGTGTGCTGTTCAATTGTCTATCCACTCAAACCTGGTCAGCCTTTCATTTTCTTTTCCACAATATCAGACTTCAGAAATCATTGGAATCGCCAGTACAGAATGTTCCATTCATTCACTGCCAATCTGGAATTCATCTGAATCTGCACTCCAGGTAGGCTTTCATTACACCACTTATGAATGTCCAAGTAACACAATGCTGGTTTTCAGCGGTCTGTTCACACTCTAAGCCCTGCTTTTTACTGGGTATCCACACAACTGTGGTCAGCTCTTCATTTTCATGTCCAAACAATCCAGACTTGAGAAATCATTGCAATCTCCAGTACAGAATGTTCCATTCATTCACTGCGAATCTGGAATTCAACTGAATCTCCACTACCTGCAGATTTATCTTACACCACTTGTGAATGTCCAAGTAAAACAATGCTGGTTTTCAGAGGCCTGTTCATGTTCGCAGTCGTGCTGTTCAATTGGCTATCCACTCAACCTGTTTTGCTCCTCATTTTCCTGTGCACACAACCCAGCCTTCAGAAATCATTGTAATCTCCACTACAGGATGTTCCATTCATTCACTGGGAATCTGGAATTCATCTGAATCTGCACTCCACGCAGGCTTTCGTTACACCACTGCTGAAAGTCGAAGTAATGCAATACTGGTTTTCAGTGGTCTGTTCACATTCGAAGCCGAGGCTTTTTACAGGCTATCCACTCAACACTGGTCAGCTCTTCATTTTCGTGTCCCCACAATCCAGATTTCAGAAATCATTGCAATCTCCACTACAGAATGTTCCATTCATTCACTGCGAGTCTGGAGTTTATCTGATTCTCCACTCCCGCCTGGTTAACATTACACCACTTGTGAATGTCCAAGTAAGCCAATGCTGGTTTTCAGAGGCCTGTTCATACTCGCAGCCGTGCTGTTTAATTGACAATTCACTCCACCCTGTTCAGCTCTTCATTGTCCCACCACACTACCAGCCTTCAGAAATCTTTGTTATCTCCACTACAGAATGTTCCATTCATTCACTGCGAATCTGGAATTCATCTGACTCTCAACTCCACGCAGGTTTTCATTACACCACTGTTGAATGTCCAAGTAACCCAATGCTGGTTTTCAGCGGCCTGTTCATATTCGCAGCCCTGCTGTTTACTTGGCTATCGATTCAAGCCTGGTCAGCTCTTCATTTTCCTGTCCACACAACACAGGCTTCAGAAATCATTGGAATCTCCTCTACAGAATGTTCCATTCATTCACTGCGAATGTGGAATTCAACTGACTCTCCACTCCATGCAAGTTTTCCTTACACCACTGATGAATGTCCAAGTAACCCAATGCTGGTTTTCAGCTGCATGTTCACACTCGCAGCCATGCTATACAATTGGCTTTCCACTAAATCCTGATTAGTTCTTGATTTTCCTTCCACACGACCCAGCCTTCAGAAATCGTTGGAATCTCCACTAGAGAATGTTCCATTCATTCACTGCGAATCTGGAATTCCTCTGAACCTCCACTCCCGGCAGGTTTTCGTTACACCACTGTTGAATGTCCAAGTAACCCAATGTTTTAAGTGTTTTCTTCACAAGCGCAGTGGTGCTGTTCAATTGGCTATCCACTCAACCCTGGCCAGCTCTACATTTTCCTGTCCACACCACAGAGACTGGAGAAATCATTGTTATCTCCACTACAGAATGTTCCATTCATTCACAGCGAATCTGGAATTCATCTGAATCTCCACTCCCGGCAGGTTTTCGTGACACCACTGGTAAATATCCAAGTAAGCCAATGCTGGTTTTAAGTGGCCTGCTCATACTCTCAGCCGTGCTGTTCAATTTGCTATCCACTCAACCCTCTTCAGCTCCATTTTCCTGTCCACATAACCCAAACTTCAGAAACAATTGGTATCTCCTCCACAGAATGTTCCATTCATTGACGGCAAATCTGAAATTCATCTAATTCTCAACTCCCGTCAGGTTTTCGTTACACCACTTGTGAATGTCCAATTAAGCCAAAGCTGGTTTTCAGTGGCCTGTTCTTACTACGAGACGTGCTGTTCATTTGGCTATCCATTCCACCCTGTTCAGCTCTACATTTTCGTGTCCACAAAACCCAGCCTTCAGAAATCATTGGAATCACCACTAGAGAATGTTCCATTCATTCACTGCGAATCTGGAATTCATCTGAATCTCCACTCCCGGCAGGTTTTCATTGCACCACTGCTGAATGTTCAAGTAACGCAATGATGGTTTTCAGCGGTCTATTCACACTCGAACCCGTGCTGTTCACGGTCTAGCGACTCAACACTGGTGAGTTCTTCTTTTTCCAGTTCAGACAATACAAACCTCAGAAACCATTGCAATCTACACTACAGAATGTTTCATTCATTCAGGCGAATCTTGAATTCATCTTGTTCTCCACTCCCAGCAGGTTTTCGTTTCACCACTGGTGAATGTCCAAGCAACCCAAGGCTGGTTTCAGCTGCGTGTTAACACTCGCAGCCGTGCTGTTCAATTGGCTATCCAGTGAACGCTGGTTAGCTCTTGATTTTCCTTCCACACACCGAGCCTTCAGAAATCATTCTTATCTCCACTTCAGAATGTTCCATTCGTTCCCTGCGAATCTGGAATTCCTCTGACTCTCCACACCAGGCAGATTTTCCTAACAACACTGGTGAATGACCAGGTAATCCAATGCTGGTTTTCAGCGGCTGTTCACACTCACAGCCTTACTGTTCAATTGGCAATCCAGTCAAACCTAGTCAGCTCTTCATTTTCCTGTCCACACAACCCAGCGTTCAGAAATCATTGGAATCTCTACTACAGAAATTTCCATTCATTCACTGTGAATCTGGAAATACTCTGAATCTGCATTCCAGGAAGGCTTTCGTTACACCACTGATGAATGTCCAAGTAATGCAATGCTGCTTCTTAGTGGTCTGTTCACACTCGAAACCGTGCTGTTCATTGGCTATCCACTCAATATCGGTCAGCTCTTCAATATCCTGTCCAGACTATCCAGATTCCTAAATGTTGGCAATCACCACTACAGAATGTTCCATTCAATCACGCGAATCTGGAATTCATCAGAGTCTCCACTCCTGGAAGGTTTTCGTGACACCACTGGTAAATGTCCAAGGAAGACAATGCTGGTTTTAAGCCGCCTGCTAACACACTCAGCCGTGCTGTTCAATTTGCTATCCACCCAACCCTATTCAGCTCTACATTTTCCTGTCCTCATAACCCAACCTTCAGAAATAATTGGTATCTCCTCCACAGAATGTTCCGTTCATTCACTGCGAATCTTAAATTCATCTGACTCTCAACTCCCGGCGGGTTATCGTTACACCACTTGTGAATGTCCAAGTAAGCCAATGCTGGTTTTCAGTGGCCTGTTCATACTAAGAGACGTGCTGTTCATTTGGCTATCCACTCCACCCTGTTCAGCTCTACATTTTCGTGTCCACAAAACCCAGCCTTCAGAAATCATTGGAATCACCACTAGAGAATGTTCCATTCATTCACTGCGAATCTGGAATTCCTCTGAACCTCCACTCCTGGCAGGTTTTCGTTACGCCACTGGTGAATGTCCAAGTAACTCAATACTGGTTTTCAGAGGCATGTTCAACTCGCAGAAGTGCTGTTCAATGGGCTATCCACTCAATATTGGTCAGCTCTTCATTTTCCTCTCCACACAAACCAGCCTTCAGAAATCATTGGGCTCTCCACTACAGACTGTTCCATTCATTCACTGCGATTCTGCAATTCATCTGACTCTCCGCTCCAGGCAGGTTTTCATTACAGCACTGGTGAATGACCAAGTAATCCAATGCTGGTTTTCAGCCGCCTTTTCACACTCGCAGTGTGCTGTTCAATTGTCTATCCACTCAAACCTGGTCAGCCTTTCATTTTCTTTTCCACAATATCAGACTTCAGAAATCATTGGAATCGCCAGTACAGAATGTTCCATTCATTCACTGCCAATCTGGAATTCATCTGAATCTGCACTCCAGGTAGGCTTTCATTACACCACTTATGAATGTCCAAGTAACACAATGCTGGTTTTCAGCGGTCTGTTCACACTCTAAGCCCTGCTTTTTACTGGGTATCCACACAACTGTGGTCAGCTCTTCATTTTCATGTCCAAACAATCCAGACTTGAGAAATCATTGCAATCTCCAGTACAGAATGTTCCATTCATTCACTGCGAATCTGGAATTCAACTGAATCTCCACTACCTGCAGATTTATCTTACACCACTTGTGAATGTCCAAGTAAAACAATGCTGGTTTTCAGAGGCCTGTTCATGTTCGCAGTCGTGCTGTTCAATTGGCTATCCACTCAACCTGTTTTGCTCCTCATTTTCCTGTGCACACAACCCAGCCTTCAGAAATCATTGTAATCTCCACTACAGGATGTTCCATTCATTCACTGGGAATCTGGAATTCATCTGAATCTGCACTCCACGCAGGCTTTCGTTACACCACTGCTGAAAGTCGAAGTAATGCAATACTGGTTTTCAGTGGTCTGTTCACATTCGAAGCCGAGGCTTTTTACAGGCTATCCACTCAACACTGGTCAGCTCTTCATTTTCGTGTCCCCACAATCCAGATTTCAGAAATCATTGCAATCTCCACTACAGAATGTTCCATTCATTCACTGCGAGTCTGGAGTTTATCTGATTCTCCACTCCCGCCTGGTTAACATTACACCACTTGTGAATGTCCAAGTAAGCCAATGCTGGTTTTCAGAGGCCTGTTCATACTCGCAGCCGTGCTGTTTAATTGACAATTCACTCCACCCTGTTCAGCTCTTCATTGTCCCACCACACTACCAGCCTTCAGAAATCTTTGTTATCTCCACTACAGAATGTTCCATTCATTCACTGCGAATCTGGAATTCATCTGACTCTCAACTCCACGCAGGTTTTCATTACACCACTGTTGAATGTCCAAGTAACCCAATGCTGGTTTTCAGCGGCCTGTTCATATTCGCAGCCCTGCTGTTTACTTGGCTATCGATTCAAGCCTGGTCAGCTCTTCATTTTCCTGTCCACACAACACAGGCTTCAGAAATCATTGGAATCTCCTCTACAGAATGTTCCATTCATTCACTGCGAATGTGGAATTCAACTGACTCTCCACTCCATGCAGGTTTTCCTTACACCACTGATGAATGTCCAAGTAACCCAATGCTGGTTTTCAGCTGCATGTTCACACTCGCAGCCATGCTATACAATTGGCTTTCCACTAAATCCTGATTAGTTCTTGATTTTCCTTCCACACGACCCAGCCTTCAGAAATCGTTGGAATCTCCACTAGAGAATGTTCCATTCATTCACTGCGAATCTGGAATTCCTCTGAACCTCCACTCCCGGCAGGTTTTCGTTACACCACTGTTGAATGTCCAAGTAACCCAATGTTTTAAGTGTTTTCTTCACAAGCGCAGTGGTGCTGTTCAATTGGCTATCCACTCAACCCTGGCCAGCTCTACATTTTCCTGTCCACACCACAGAGACTGGAGAAATCATTGTTATCTCCACTACAGAATGTTCCATTCATTCACAGCGAATCTGGAATTCATCTGAATCTCCACTCCCGGCAGGTTTTCGTGACACCACTGGTAAATATCCAAGTAAGCCAATGCTGGTTTTAAGTGGCCTGCTCATACTCTCAGCCGTGCTGTTCAATTTGCTATCCACTCAACCCTCTTCAGCTCCATTTTCCTGTCCACATAACCCAAACTTCAGAAACAATTGGTATCTCCTCCACAGAATGTTCCATTCATTGACGGCAAATCTGAAATTCATCTAATTCTCAACTCCCGTCAGGTTTTCGTTACACCACTTGTGAATGTCCAATTAAGCCAAAGCTGGTTTTCAGTGGCCTGTTCTTACTACGAGACGTGCTGTTCATTTGGCTATCCATTCCACCCTGTTCAGCTCTACATTTTCGTGTCCACAAAACCCAGCCTTCAGAAATCATTGGAATCACCACTAGAGAATGTTCCATTCATTCACTGCGAATCTGGAATTCATCTGAATCTCCACTCCCGGCAGGTTTTCATTGCACCACTGCTGAATGTTCAAGTAACGCAATGATGGTTTTCAGCGGTCTATTCACACTCGAACCCGTGCTGTTCACGGTCTAGCGACTCAACACTGGTGAGTTCTTCTTTTTCCAGTTCAGACAATACAAACCTCAGAAACCATTGCAATCTACACTACAGAATGTTTCATTCATTCAGGCGAATCTTGAATTCATCTTGTTCTCCACTCCCAGCAGGTTTTCGTTTCACCACTGGTGAATGTCCAAGCAACCCAAGGCTGGTTTCAGCTGCGTGTTAACACTCGCAGCCGTGCTGTTCAATTGGCTATCCAGTGAACGCTGGTTAGCTCTTGATTTTCCTTCCACACACCGAGCCTTCAGAAATCATTCTTATCTCCACTTCAGAATGTTCCATTCGTTCCCTGCGAATCTGGAATTCCTCTGACTCTCCACACCAGGCAGATTTTCCTAACAACACTGGTGAATGACCAGGTAATCCAATGCTGGTTTTCAGCGGCTGTTCACACTCACAGCCTTGCTGTTCAATTGGCAATCCAGTCAAACCTAGTCAGCTCTTCATTTTCCTGTCCACACAACCCAGCGTTCAGAAATCATTGGAATCTCTACTACAGAAATTTCCATTCATTCACTGTGAATCTGGAAATACTCTGAATCTGCATTCCAGGAAGGCTTTCGTTACACCACTGATGAATGTCCAAGTAATGCAATGCTGCTTCTTAGTGGTCTGTTCACACTCGAAACCGTGCTGTTCATTGGCTATCCACTCAATATCGGTCAGCTCTTCAATATCCTGTCCAGACTATCCAGATTCCTAAATGTTGGCAATCACCACTACAGAATGTTCCATTCAATCACGCGAATCTGGAATTCATCAGAGTCTCCACTCCTGGAAGGTTTTCGTGACACCACTGGTAAATGTCCAAGGAAGACAATGCTGGTTTTAAGCCGCCTGCTAACACACTCAGCCGTGCTGTTCAATTTGCTATCCACCCAACCCTATTCAGCTCTACATTTTCCTGTCCTCATAACCCAACCTTCAGAAATAATTGGTATCTCCTCCACAGAATGTTCCGTTCATTCACTGCGAATCTTAAATTCATCTGACTCTCAACTCCCGGCGGGTTATCGTTACACCACTTGTGAATGTCCAAGTAAGCCAATGCTGGTTTTCAGTGGCCTGTTCATACTAAGAGACGTGCTGTTCATTTGGCTATCCACTCCACCCTGTTCAGCTCTACATTTTCGTGTCCACAAAACCCAGCCTTCAGAAATCATTGGAATCACCACTAGAGAATGTTCCATTCATTCACTGCGAATCTGGAATTCCTCTGAACCTCCACTCCTGGCAGGTTTTCGTTACGCCACTGGTGAATGTCCAAGTAACTCAATACTGGTTTTCAGAGGCATGTTCAACTCGCAGAAGTGCTGTTCAATGGGCTATCCACTCAATATTGGTCAGCTCTTCATTTTCCTCTCCACACAAACCAGCCTTCAGAAATCATTGGGCTCTCCACTACAGACTGTTCCATTCATTCACTGCGATTCTGCAATTCATCTGACTCTCCGCTCCAGGCAGGTTTTCATTACAGCACTGGTGAATGACCAAGTAATCCAATGCTGGTTTTCAGCCGCCTTTTCACACTCGCAGTGTGCTGTTCAATTGTCTATCCACTCAAACCTGGTCAGCCTTTCATTTTCTTTTCCACAATATCAGACTTCAGAAATCATTGGAATCGCCAGTACAGAATGTTCCATTCATTCACTGCCAATCTGGAATTCATCTGAATCTGCACTCCAGGTAGGCTTTCATTACACCACTTATGAATGTCCAAGTAACACAATGCTGGTTTTCAGCGGTCTGTTCACACTCTAAGCCCTGCTTTTTACTGGGTATCCACACAACTGTGGTCAGCTCTTCATTTTCATGTCCAAACAATCCAGACTTGAGAAATCATTGCAATCTCCAGTACAGAATGTTCCATTCATTCACTGCGAATCTGGAATTCAACTGAATCTCCACTACCTGCAGATTTATCTTACACCACTTGTGAATGTCCAAGTAAAACAATGCTGGTTTTCAGAGGCCTGTTCATGTTCGCAGTCGTGCTGTTCAATTGGCTATCCACTCAACCTGTTTTGCTCCTCATTTTCCTGTGCACGCAACCCAGCCTTCAGAAATCATTGTAATCTCCACTACAGGATGTTCCATTCATTCACTGGGAATCTGGAATTCATCTGAATCTGCACTCCACGCAGGCTTTCGTTACACCACTGCTGAAAGTCGAAGTAATGCAATACTGGTTTTCAGTGGTCTGTTCACATTCGAAGCCGAGGCTTTTTACAGGCTATCCACTCAACACTGGTCAGCTCTTCATTTTCGTGTCCCCACAATCCAGATTTCAGAAATCATTGCAATCTCCACTACAGAATGTTCCATTCATTCACTGCGAGTCTGGAGTTTATCTGATTCTCCACTCCCGCCTGGTTAACATTACACCACTTGTGAATGTCCAAGTAAGCCAATGCTGGTTTTCAGAGGCCTGTTCATACTCGCAGCCGTGCTGTTTAATTGACAATTCACTCCACCCTGTTCAGCTCTTCATTGTCCCACCACACTACCAGCCTTCAGAAATCTTTGTTATCTCCACTACAGAATGTTCCATTCATTCACTGCGAATCTGGAATTCATCTGACTCTCAACTCCACGCAGGTTTTCATTACACCACTGTTGAATGTCCAAGTAACCCAATGCTGGTTTTCAGCGGCCTGTTCATATTCGCAGCCCTGCTGTTTACTTGGCTATCGATTCAAGCCTGGTCAGCTCTTCATTTTCCTGTCCACACAACACAGGCTTCAGAAATCATTGGAATCTCCTCTACAGAATGTTCCATTCATTCACTGCGAATGTGGAATTCAACTGACTCTCCACTCCATGCAGGTTTTCCTTACACCACTGATGAATGTCCAAGTAACCCAATGCTGGTTTTCAGCTGCATGTTCACACTCGCAGCCATGCTATACAATTGGCTTTCCACTAAATCCTGATTAGTTCTTGATTTTCCTTCCACACGACCCAGCCTTCAGAAATCGTTGGAATCTCCACTAGAGAATGTTCCATTCATTCACTGCGAATCTGGAATTCCTCTGAACCTCCACTCCCGGCAGGTTTTCGTTACACCACTGTTGAATGTCCAAGTAACCCAATGTTTTAAGTGTTTTCTTCACAAGCGCAGTGGTGCTGTTCAATTGGCTATCCACTCAACCCTGGCCAGCTCTACATTTTCCTGTCCACACCACAGAGACTGGAGAAATCATTGTTATCTCCACTACAGAATGTTCCATTCATTCACAGCGAATCTGGAATTCATCTGAATCTCCACTCCCGGCAGGTTTTCGTGACACCACTGGTAAATATCCAAGTAAGCCAATGCTGGTTTTAAGTGGCCTGCTCATACTCTCAGCCGTGCTGTTCAATTTGCTATCCACTCAACCCTCTTCAGCTCCATTTTCCTGTCCACATAACCCAAACTTCAGAAACAATTGGTATCTCCTCCACAGAATGTTCCATTCATTGACGGCAAATCTGAAATTCATCTAATTCTCAACTCCCGTCAGGTTTTCGTTACACCACTTGTGAATGTCCAATTAAGCCTAAGCTGGTTTTCAGTGGCCTGTTCTTACTACGAGACGTGCTGTTCATTTGGCTATCCATTCCACCCTGTTCAGCTCTACATTTTCGTGTCCACAAAACCCAGCCTTCAGAAATCATTGGAATCACCACTAGAGAATGTTCCATTCATTCACTGCGAATCTGGAATTCATCTGAATCTCCACTCCCGGCAGGTTTTCATTGCACCACTGCTGAATGTTCAAGTAACGCAATGATGGTTTTCAGCGGTCTATTCACACTCGAACCCGTGCTGTTCACGGTCTAGCGACTCAACACTGGTGAGTTCTTCTTTTTCCAGTTCAGACAATACAAACCTCAGAAACCATTGCAATCTACACTACAGAATGTTTCATTCATTCAGGCGAATCTTGAATTCATCTTGTTCTCCACTCCCAGCAGGTTTTCGTTTCACCACTGGTGAATGTCCAAGCAACCCAAGGCTGGTTTCAGCTGCGTGTTAACACTCGCAGCCGTGCTGTTCAATTGGCTATCCAGTGAACGCTGGTTAGCTCTTGATTTTCCTTCCACACACCGAGCCTTCAGAAATCATTCTTATCTCCACTTCAGAATGTTCCATTCGTTCCCTGCGAATCTGGAATTCCTCTGACTCTCCACACCAGGCAGATTTTCCTAACAACACTGGTGAATGACCAGGTAATCCAATGCTGGTTTTCAGCGGCTGTTCACACTCACAGCCTTGCTGTTCAATTGGCAATCCAGTCAAACCTAGTCAGCTCTTCATTTTCCTGTCCACACAACCCAGCGTTCAGAAATCATTGGAATCTCTACTACAGAAATTTCCATTCATTCACTGTGAATCTGGAAATACTCTGAATCTGCATTCCAGGAAGGCTTTCGTTACACCACTGATGAATGTCCAAGTAATGCAATGCTGCTTCTTAGTGGTCTGTTCACACTCGAAACCGTGCTGTTCATTGGCTATCCACTCAATATCGGTCAGCTCTTCAATATCCTGTCCAGACTATCCAGATTCCTAAATGTTGGCAATCACCACTACAGAATGTTCCATTCAATCACGCGAATCTGGAATTCATCAGAGTCTCCACTCCTGGAAGGTTTTCGTGACACCACTGGTAAATGTCCAAGGAAGACAATGCTGGTTTTAAGCCGCCTGCTAACACACTCAGCCGTGCTGTTCAATTTGCTATCCACCCAACCCTATTCAGCTCTACATTTTCCTGTCCTCATAACCCAACCTTCAGAAATAATTGGTATCTCCTCCACAGAATGTTCCGTTCATTCACTGCGAATCTTAAATTCATCTGACTCTCAACTCCCGGCGGGTTATCGTTACACCACTTGTGAATGTCCAAGTAAGCCAATGCTGGTTTTCAGTGGCCTGTTCATACTAAGAGACGTGCTGTTCATTTGGCTATCCACTCCACCCTGTTCAGCTCTACATTTTCGTGTCCACAAAACCCAGCCTTCAGAAATCATTGGAATCACCACTAGAGAATGTTCCATTCATTCACTGCGAATCTGGAATTCATCTGAACCTCCACTCCTGGCAGGTTTTCGTTACGCCACTGGTGAATGTCCAAGTAACTCAATACTGGTTTTCAGAGGCATGTTCAACTCGCAGAAGTGCTGTTCAATGGGCTATCCACTCAATATTGGTCAGCTCTTCATTTTCCTCTCCACACAAACCAGCCTTCAGAAATCATTGGGCTCTCCACTACAGACTGTTCCATTCATTCACTGCGATTCTGCAATTCATCTGACTCTCCGCTCCAGGCAGGTTTTCATTACAGCACTGGTGAATGACCAAGTAATCCAATGCTGGTTTTCAGCCGCCTTTTCACACTCGCAGTGTGCTGTTCAATTGTCTATCCACTCAAACCTGGTCAGCCTTTCATTTTCTTTTCCACAATATCAGACTTCAGAAATCATTGGAATCGCCAGTACAGAATGTTCCATTCATTCACTGCCAATCTGGAATTCATCTGAATCTGCACTCCAGGTAGGCTTTCATTACACCACTTATGAATGTCCAAGTAACACAATGCTGGTTTTCAGCGGTCTGTTCACACTCTAAGCCCTGCTTTTTACTGGGTATCCACACAACTGTGGTCAGCTCTTCATTTTCATGTCCAAACAATCCAGACTTGAGAAATCATTGCAATCTCCAGTACAGAATGTTCCATTCATTCACTGCGAATCTGGAATTCAACTGAATCCCCACTACCTGCAGATTTATCTTACACCACTTGTGAATGTCCAAGTAAAACAATGCTGGTTTTCAGAGGCCTGTTCATGTTCGCAGTCGTGCTGTTCAATTGGCTATCCACTCAACCTGTTTTGCTCCTCATTTTCCTGTGCACACAACCCAGCCTTCAGAAATCATTGTAATCTCCACTACAGGATGTTCCATTCATTCACTGGGAATCTGGAATTCATCTGAATCTGCACTCCACGCAGGCTTTCGTTACACCACTGCTGAAAGTCGAAGTAATGCAATACTGGTTTTCAGTGGTCTGTTCACATTCGAAGCCGAGGCTTTTTACAGGCTATCCACTCAACACTGGTCAGCTCTTCATTTTCGTGTCCCCACAATCCAGATTTCAGAAATCATTGCAATCTCCACTACAGAATGTTCCATTCATTCACTGCGAGTCTGGAGTTTATCTGATTCTCCACTCCCGCCTGGTTAACATTACACCACTTGTGAATGTCCAAGTAAGCCAATGCTGGTTTTCAGAGGCCTGTTCATACTCGCAGCCGTGCTGTTTAATTGACAATTCACTCCACCCTGTTCAGCTCTTCATTGTCCCACCACACTACCAGCCTTCAGAAATCTTTGTTATCTCCACTACAGAATGTTCCATTCATTCACTGCGAATCTGGAATTCATCTGACTCTCAACTCCACGCAGGTTTTCATTACACCACTGTTGAATGTCCAAGTAACCCAATGCTGGTTTTCAGCGGCCTGTTCATATTCGCAGCCCTGCTGTTTACTTGGCTATCGATTCAAGCCTGGTCAGCTCTTCATTTTCCTGTCCACACAACACAGGCTTCAGAAATCATTGGAATCTCCTCTACAGAATGTTCCATTCATTCACTGCGAATGTGGAATTCAACTGACTCTCCACTCCATGCAGGTTTTCCTTACACCACTGATGAATGTCCAAGTAACCCAATGCTGGTTTTCAGCTGCATGTTCACACTCGCAGCCATGCTATACAATTGGCTTTCCACTAAATCCTGATTAGTTCTTGATTTTCCTTCCACACGACCCAGCCTTCAGAAATCGTTGGAATCTCCACTAGAGAATGTTCCATTCATTCACTGCGAATCTGGAATTCCTCTGAACCTCCACTCCCGGCAGGTTTTCGTTACACCACTGTTGAATGTCCAAGTAACCCAATGTTTTAAGTGTTTTCTTCACAAGCGCAGTGGTGCTGTTCAATTGGCTATCCACTCAACCCTGGCCAGCTCTACATTTTCCTGTCCACACCACAGAGACTGGAGAAATCATTGTTATCTCCACTACAGAATGTTCCATTCATTCACAGCGAATCTGGAATTCATCTGAATCTCCACTCCCGGCAGGTTTTCGTGACACCACTGGTAAATATCCAAGTAAGCCAATGCTGGTTTTAAGTGGCCTGCTCATACTCTCAGCCGTGCTGTTCAATTTGCTATCCACTCAACCCTCTTCAGCTCCATTTTCCTGTCCACATAACCCAAACTTCAGAAACAATTGGTATCTCCTCCACAGAATGTTCCATTCATTGACGGCAAATCTGAAATTCATCTAATTCTCAACTCCCGTCAGGTTTTCGTTACACCACTTGTGAATGTCCAATTAAGCCAAAGCTGGTTTTCAGTGGCCTGTTCTTACTACGAGACGTGCTGTTCATTTGGCTATCCATTCCACCCTGTTCAGCTCTACATTTTCGTGTCCACAAAACCCAGCCTTCAGAAATCATTGGAATCACCACTAGAGAATGTTCCATTCATTCACTGCGAATCTGGAATTCATCTGAATCTCCACTCCCGGCAGGTTTTCATTGCACCACTGCTGAATGTTCAAGTAACGCAATGATGGTTTTCAGCGGTCTATTCACACTCGAACCCGTGCTGTTCACGGTCTAGCGACTCAACACTGGTGAGTTCTTCTTTTTCCAGTTCAGACAATACAAACCTCAGAAACCATTGCAATCTACACTACAGAATGTTTCATTCATTCAGGCGAATCTTGAATTCATCTTGTTCTCCACTCCCAGCAGGTTTTCGTTTCACCACTGGTGAATGTCCAAGCAACCCAAGGCTGGTTTCAGCTGCGTGTTAACACTCGCAGCCGTGCTGTTCAATTGGCTATCCAGTGAACGCTGGTTAGCTCTTGATTTTCCTTCCACACACCGAGCCTTCAGAAATCATTCTTATCTCCACTTCAGAATGTTCCATTCGTTCCCTGCGAATCTGGAATTCCTCTGACTCTCCACACCAGGCAGATTTTCCTAACAACACTGGTGAATGACCAGGTAATCCAATGCTGGTTTTCAGCGGCTGTTCACACTCACAGCCTTGCTGTTCAATTGGCAATCCAGTCAAACCTAGTCAGCTCTTCATTTTCCTGTCCACACAACCCAGCGTTCAGAAATCATTGGAATCTCTACTACAGAAATTTCCATTCATTCACTGTGAATCTGGAAATACTCTGAATCTGCATTCCAGGAAGGCTTTCGTTACACCACTGATGAATGTCCAAGTAATGCAATGCTGCTTCTTAGTGGTCTGTTCACACTCGAAACCGTGCTGTTCATTGGCTATCCACTCAATATCGGTCAGCTCTTCAATATCCTGTCCAGACTATCCAGATTCCTAAATGTTGGCAATCACCACTACAGAATGTTCCATTCAATCACGCGAATCTGGAATTCATCAGAGTCTCCACTCCTGGAAGGTTTTCGTGACACCACTGGTAAATGTCCAAGGAAGACAATGCTGGTTTTAAGCCGCCTGCTAACACACTCAGCCGTGCTGTTCAATTTGCTATCCACCCAACCCTATTCAGCTCTACATTTTCCTGTCCTCATAACCCAACCTTCAGAAATAATTGGTATCTCCTCCACAGAATGTTCCGTTCATTCACTGCGAATCTTAAATTCATCTGACTCTCAACTCCCGGCGGGTTATCGTTACACCACTTGTGAATGTCCAAGTAAGCCAATGCTGGTTTTCAGTGGCCTGTTCATACTAAGAGACGTGCTGTTCATTTGGCTATCCACTCCACCCTGTTCAGCTCTACATTTTCGTGTCCACAAAACCCAGCCTTCAGAAATCATTGGAATCACCACTAGAGAATGTTCCATTCATTCACTGCGAATCTGGAATTCCTCTGAACCTCCACTCCTGGCAGGTTTTCGTTACGCCACTGGTGAATGTCCAAGTAACTCAATACTGGTTTTCAGAGGCATGTTCAACTCGCAGAAGTGCTGTTCAATGGGCTATCCACTCAATATTGGTCAGCTCTTCATTTTCCTCTCCACACAAACCAGCCTTCAGAAATCATTGGGCTCTCCACTACAGACTGTTCCATTCATTCACTGCGATTCTGCAATTCATCTGACTCTCCGCTCCAGGCAGGTTTTCATTACAGCACTGGTGAATGACCAAGTAATCCAATGCTGGTTTTCAGCCGCCTTTTCACACTCGCAGTGTGCTGTTCAATTGTCTATCCACTCAAACCTGGTCAGCCTTTCATTTTCTTTTCCACAATATCAGACTTCAGAAATCATTGGAATCGCCAGTACAGAATGTTCCATTCATTCACTGCCAATCTGGAATTCATCTGAATCTGCACTCCAGGTAGGCTTTCATTACACCACTTATGAATGTCCAAGTAACACAATGCTGGTTTTCAGCGGTCTGTTCACACTCTAAGCCCTGCTTTTTACTGGGTATCCACACAACTGTGGTCAGCTCTTCATTTTCATGTCCAAACAATCCAGACTTGAGAAATCATTGCAATCTCCAGTACAGAATGTTCCATTCATTCACTGCGAATCTGGAATTCAACTGAATCTCCACTACCTGCAGATTTATCTTACACCACTTGTGAATGTCCAAGTAAAACAATGCTGGTTTTCAGAGGCCTGTTCATGTTCGCAGTCGTGCTGTTCAATTGGCTATCCACTCAACCTGTTTTGCTCCTCATTTTCCTGTGCACACAACCCAGCCTTCAGAAATCATTGTAATCTCCACTACAGGATGTTCCATTCATTCACTGGGAATCTGGAATTCATCTGAATCTGCACTCCACGCAGGCTTTCGTTACACCACTGCTGAAAGTCGAAGTAATGCAATACTGGTTTTCAGTGGTCTGTTCACATTCGAAGCCGAGGCTTTTTACAGGCTATCCACTCAACACTGGTCAGCTCTTCATTTTCGTGTCCCCACAATCCAGATTTCAGAAATCATTGCAATCTCCACTACAGAATGTTCCATTCATTCACTGCGAGTCTGGAGTTTATCTGATTCTCCACTCCCGCCTGGTTAACATTACACCACTTGTGAATGTCCAAGTAAGCCAATGCTGGTTTTCAGAGGCCTGTTCATACTCGCAGCCGTGCTGTTTAATTGACAATTCACTCCACCCTGTTCAGCTCTTCATTGTCCCACCACACTACCAGCCTTCAGAAATCTTTGTTATCTCCACTACAGAATGTTCCATTCATTCACTGCGAATCTGGAATTCATCTGACTCTCAACTCCACGCAGGTTTTCATTACACCACTGTTGAATGTCCAAGTAACCCAATGCTGGTTTTCAGCGGCCTGTTCATATTCGCAGCCCTGCTGTTTACTTGGCTATCGATTCAAGCCTGGTCAGCTCTTCATTTTCCTGTCCACACAACACAGGCTTCAGAAATCATTGGAATCTCCTCTACAGAATGTTCCATTCATTCACTGCGAATGTGGAATTCAACTGACTCTCCACTCCATGCAGGTTTTCCTTACACCACTGATGAATGTCCAAGTAACCCAATGCTGGTTTTCAGCTGCATGTTCACACTCGCAGCCATGCTATACAATTGGCTTTCCACTAAATCCTGATTAGTTCTTGATTTTCCTTCCACACGACCCAGCCTTCAGAAATCGTTGGAATCTCCACTAGAGAATGTTCCATTCATTCACTGCGAATCTGGAATTCCTCTGAACCTCCACTCCCGGCAGGTTTTCGTTACACCACTGTTGAATGTCCAAGTAACCCAATGTTTTAAGTGTTTTCTTCACAAGCGCAGTGGTGCTGTTCAATTGGCTATCCACTCAACCCTGGCCAGCTCTACATTTTCCTGTCCACACCACAGAGACTGGAGAAATCATTGTTATCTCCACTACAGAATGTTCCATTCATTCACAGCGAATCTGGAATTCATCTGAATCTCCACTCCCGGCAGGTTTTCGTGACACCACTGGTAAATATCCAAGTAAGCCAATGCTGGTTTTAAGTGGCCTGCTCATACTCTCAGCCGTGCTGTTCAATTTGCTATCCACTCAACCCTCTTCAGCTCCATTTTCCTGTCCACATAACCCAAACTTCAGAAACAATTGGTATCTCCTCCACAGAATGTTCCATTCATTGACGGCAAATCTGAAATTCATCTAATTCTCAACTCCCGTCAGGTTTTCGTTACACCACTTGTGAATGTCCAATTAAGCCAAAGCTGGTTTTCAGTGGCCTGTTCTTACTACGAGACGTGCTGTTCATTTGGCTATCCATTCCACCCTGTTCAGCTCTACATTTTCGTGTCCACAAAACCCAGCCTTCAGAAATCATTGGAATCACCACTAGAGAATGTTCCATTCATTCACTGCGAATCTGGAATTCATCTGAATCTCCACTCCCGGCAGGTTTTCATTGCACCACTGCTGAATGTTCAAGTAACGCAATGATGGTTTTCAGCGGTCTATTCACACTCGAATCCGTGCTGTTCACGGTCTAGCGACTCAACACTGGTGAGTTCTTCTTTTTCCAGTTCAGACAATACAAACCTCAGAAACCATTGCAATCTACACTACAGAATGTTTCATTCATTCAGGCGAATCTTGAATTCATCTTGTTCTCCACTCCCAGCAGGTTTTCGTTTCACCACTGGTGAATGTCCAAGCAACCCAAGGCTGGTTTCAGCTGCGTGTTAACACTCGCAGCCGTGCTGTTCAATTGGCTATCCAGTGAACGCTGGTTAGCTCTTGATTTTCCTTCCACACACCGAGCCTTCAGAAATCATTCTTATCTCCACTTCAGAATGTTCCATTCGTTCCCTGCGAATCTGGAATTCCTCTGACTCTCCACACCAGGCAGATTTTCCTAACAACACTGGTGAATGACCAGGTAATCCAATGCTGGTTTTCAGCGGCTGTTCACACTCACAGCCTTGCTGTTCAATTGGCAATCCAGTCAAACCTAGTCAGCTCTTCATTTTCCTGTCCACACAACCCAGCGTTCAGAAATCATTGGAATCTCTACTACAGAAATTTCCATTCATTCACTGTGAATCTGGAAATAATCTGAATCTGCATTCCAGGAAGGCTTTCGTTACACCACTGATGAATGTCCAAGTAATGCAATGCTGCTTCTTAGTGGTCTGTTCACACTCGAAACCGTGCTGTTCATTGGCTATCCACTCAATATCGGTCAGCTCTTCAATATCCTGTCCAGACTATCCAGATTCCTAAATGTTGGCAATCACCACTACAGAATGTTCCATTCAATCACGCGAATCTGGAATTCATCAGAGTCTCCACTCCTGGAAGGTTTTCGTGACACCACTGGTAAATGTCCAAGGAAGACAATGCTGGTTTTAAGCCGCCTGCTAACACACTCAGCCGTGCTGTTCAATTTGCTATCCACCCAACCCTATTCAGCTCTACATTTTCCTGTCCTCATAACCCAACCTTCAGAAATAATTGGTATCTCCTCCACAGAATGTTCCGTTCATTCACTGCAAATCTTAAATTCATCTGACTCTCAACTCCCGGCGGGTTATCGTTACACCACTTGTGAATGTCCATGTAAGCCAATGCTGGTTTTCAGTGGCCTGTTCATACTAAGAGACGTGCTGTTCATTTGGATATCCACTCCACCCTGTTCAGCTCTACATTTTCGTGTCCACAAAACCCAGCCTTCAGAAATCATTGGAATCACCACTAGAGAATGTTCCATTCATTCACTGCGAATCTGGAATTCATCTGAACCTCCACTCCTGGCAGGTTTTCGTTACGCCACTGGTGAATGTCCAAGTAACTCAATACTGGTTTTCAGAGGCATGTTCAACTCGCAGAAGTGCTGTTCAATGGGCTATCCACTCAATATTGGTCAGCTCTTCATTTTCCTCTCCACACAAACCAGCCTTCAGAAATCATTGGGCTCTCCACTACAGACTGTTCCATTCATTCACTGCGATTCTGCAATTCATCTGACTCTCCGCTCCAGGCAGGTTTTCATTACAGCACTGGTGAATGACCAAGTAATCCAATGCTGGTTTTCAGCCGCCTTTTCACACTCGCAGTGTGCTGTTCAATTGTCTATCCACTCAAACCTGGTCAGCCTTTCATTTTCTTTTCCACAATATCAGACTTCAGAAATCATTGGAATCGCCAGTACAGAATGTTCCATTCATTCACTGCCAATCTGGAATTCATCTGAATCTGCACTCCAGGTAGGCTTTCATTACACCACTTATGAATGTCCAAGTAACACAATGCTGGTTTTCAGCGGTCTGTTCACACTCTAAGCCCTGCTTTTTACTGGGTATCCACACAACTGTGGTCAGCTCTTCATTTTCATGTCCAAACAATCCAGACTTGAGAAATCATTGCAATCTCCAGTACAGAATGTTCCATTCATTCACTGCGAATCTGGAATTCAACTGAATCTCCACTACCTGCAGATTTATCTTACACCACTTGTGAATGTCCAAGTAAAACAATGCTGGTTTTCAGAGGCCTGTTCATGTTCGCAGTCGTGCTGTTCAATTGGCTATCCACTCAACCTGTTTTGCTCCTCATTTTCCTGTGCACACAACCCAGCCTTCAGAAATCATTGTAATCTCCACTACAGGATGTTCCATTCATTCACTGGGAATCTGGAATTCATCTGAATCTGCACTCCACGCAGGCTTTCGTTACACCACTGCTGAAAGTCGAAGTAATGCAATACTGGTTTTCAGTGGTCTGTTCACATTCGAAGCCGAGGCTTTTTACAGGCTATCCACTCAACACTGGTCAGCTCTTCATTTTCGTGTCCCCACAATCCAGATTTCAGAAATCATTGCAATCTCCACTACAGAATGTTCCATTCATTCACTGCGAGTCTGGAGTTTATCTGATTCTCCACTCCCGCCTGGTTAACATTACACCACTTGTGAATGTCCAAGTAAGCCAATGCTGGTTTTCAGAGGCCTGTTCATACTCGCAGCCGTGCTGTTTAATTGACAATTCACTCCACCCTGTTCAGCTCTTCATTGTCCCACCACACTACCAGCCTTCAGAAATCTTTGTTATCTCCACTACAGAATGTTCCATTCATTCACTGCGAATCTGGAATTCATCTGACTCTCAACTCCACGCAGGTTTTCATTACACCACTGTTGAATGTCCAAGTAACCCAATGCTGGTTTTCAGCGGCCTGTTCATATTCGCAGCCCTGCTGTTTACTTGGCTATCGATTCAAGCCTGGTCAGCTCTTCATTTTCCTGTCCACACAACACAGGCTTCAGAAATCATTGGAATCTCCTCTACAGAATGTTCCATTCATTCACTGCGAATGTGGAATTCAACTGACTCTCCACTCCATGCAGGTTTTCCTTACACCACTGATGAATGTCCAAGTAACCCAATGCTGGTTTTCAGCTGCATGTTCACACTCGCAGCCATGCTATACAATTGGCTTTCCACTAAATCCTGATTAGTTCTTGATTTTCCTTCCACACGACCCAGCCTTCAGAAATCGTTGGAATCTCCACTAGAGAATGTTCCATTCATTCACTGCGAATCTGGAATTCCTCTGAACCTCCACTCCCGGCAGGTTTTCGTTACACCACTGTTGAATGTCCAAGTAACCCAATGTTTTAAGTGTTTTCTTCACAAGCGCAGTGGTGCTGTTCAATTGGCTATCCACTCAACCCTGGCCAGCTCTACATTTTCCTGTCCACACCACAGAGACTGGAGAAATCATTGTTATCTCCACTACAGAATGTTCCATTCATTCACAGCGAATCTGGAATTCATCTGAATCTCCACTCCCGGCAGGTTTTCGTGACACCACTGGTAAATATCCAAGTAAGCCAATGCTGGTTTTAAGTGGCCTGCTCATACTCTCAGCCGTGCTGTTCAATTTGCTATCCACTCAACCCTCTTCAGCTCCATTTTCCTGTCCACATAACCCAAACTTCAGAAACAATTGGTATCTCCTCCACAGAATGTTCCATTCATTGACGGCAAATCTGAAATTCATCTAATTCTCAACTCCCGTCAGGTTTTCGTTACACCACTTGTGAATGTCCAATTAAGCCAAAGCTGGTTTTCAGTGGCCTGTTCTTACTACGAGACGTGCTGTTCATTTGGCTATCCATTCCACCCTGTTCAGCTCTACATTTTCGTGTCCACAAAACCCAGCCTTCAGAAATCATTGGAATCACCACTAGAGAATGTTCCATTCATTCACTGCGAATCTGGAATTCATCTGAATCTCCACTCCCGGCAGGTTTTCATTGCACCACTGCTGAATGTTCAAGTAACGCAATGATGGTTTTCAGCGGTCTATTCACACTCGAACCCGTGCTGTTCACGGTCTAGCGACTCAACACTGGTGAGTTCTTCTTTTTCCAGTTCAGACAATACAAACCTCAGAAACCATTGCAATCTACACTACAGAATGTTTCATTCATTCAGGCGAATCTTGAATTCATCTTGTTCTCCACTCCCAGCAGGTTTTCGTTTCACCACTGGTGAATGTCCAAGCAACCCAAGGCTGGTTTCAGCTGCGTGTTAACACTCGCAGCCGTGCTGTTCAATTGGCTATCCAGTGAACGCTGGTTAGCTCTTGATTTTCCTTCCACACACCGAGCCTTCAGAAATCATTCTTATCTCCACTTCAGAATGTTCCATTCGTTCCCTGCGAATCTGGAATTCCTCTGACTCTCCACACCAGGCAGATTTTCCTAACAACACTGGTGAATGACCAGGTAATCCAATGCTGGTTTTCAGCGGCTGTTCACACTCACAGCCTTGCTGTTCAATTGGCAATCCAGTCAAACCTAGTCAGCTCTTCATTTTCCTGTCCACACAACCCAGCGTTCAGAAATCATTGGAATCTCTACTACAGAAATTTCCATTCATTCACTGTGAATCTGGAAATACTCTGAATCTGCATTCCAGGAAGGCTTTCGTTACACCACTGATGAATGTCCAAGTAATGCAATGCTGCTTCTTAGTGGTCTGTTCACACTCGAAACCGTGCTGTTCATTGGCTATCCACTCAATATCGGTCAGCTCTTCAATATCCTGTCCAGACTATCCAGATTCCTAAATGTTGGCAATCACCACTACAGAATGTTCCATTCAATCACGCGAATCTGGAATTCATCAGAGTCTCCACTCCTGGAAGGTTTTCGTGACACCACTGGTAAATGTCCAAGGAAGACAATGCTGGTTTTAAGCCGCCTGCTAACACACTCAGCCGTGCTGTTCAATTTGCTATCCACCCAACCCTATTCAGCTCTACATTTTCCTGTCCTCATAACCCAACCTTCAGAAATAATTGGTATCTCCTCCACAGAATGTTCCGTTCATTCACTGCGAATCTTAAATTCATCTGACTCTCAACTCCCGGCGGGTTATCGTTACACCACTTGTGAATGTCCAAGTAAGCCAATGCTGGTTTTCAGTGGCCTGTTCATACTAAGAGACGTGCTGTTCATTTGGCTATCCACTCCACCCTGTTCAGCTCTACATTTTCGTGTCCACAAAACCCAGCCTTCAGAAATCATTGGAATCACCACTAGAGAATGTTCCATTCATTCACTGCGAATCTGGAATTCCTCTGAACCTCCACTCCTGGCAGGTTTTCGTTACGCCACTGGTGAATGTCCAAGTAACTCAATACTGGTTTTCAGAGGCATGTTCAACTCGCAGAAGTGCTGTTCAATGGGCTATCCACTCAATATTGGTCAGCTCTTCATTTTCCTCTCCACACAAACCAGCCTTCAGAAATCATTGGGCTCTCCACTACAGACTGTTCCATTCATTCACTGCGATTCTGCAATTCATCTGACTCTCCGCTCCAGGCAGGTTTTCATTACAGCACTGGTGAATGACCAAGTAATCCAATGCTGGTTTTCAGCCGCCTTTTCACACTCGCAGTGTGCTGTTCAATTGTCTATCCACTCAAACCTGGTCAGCCTTTCATTTTCTTTTCCACAATATCAGACTTCAGAAATCATTGGAATCGCCAGTACAGAATGTTCCATTCATTCACTGCCAATCTGGAATTCATCTGAATCTGCACTCCAGGTAGGCTTTCATTACACCACTTATGAATGTCCAAGTAACACAATGCTGGTTTTCAGCGGTCTGTTCACACTCTAAGCCCTGCTTTTTACTGGGTATCCACACAACTGTGGTCAGCTCTTCATTTTCATGTCCAAACAATCCAGACTTGAGAAATCATTGCAATCTCCAGTACAGAATGTTCCATTCATTCACTGCGAATCTGGAATTCAACTGAATCTCCACTACCTGCAGATTTATCTTACACCACTTGTGAATGTCCAAGTAAAACAATGCTGGTTTTCAGAGGCCTGTTCATGTTCGCAGTCGTGCTGTTCAATTGGCTATCCACTCAACCTGTTTTGCTCCTCATTTTCCTGTGCACACAACCCAGCCTTCAGAAATCATTGTAATCTCCACTACAGGATGTTCCATTCATTCACTGGGAATCTGGAATTCATCTGAATCTGCACTCCACGCAGGCTTTCGTTACACCACTGCTGAAAGTCGAAGTAATGCAATACTGGTTTTCAGTGGTCTGTTCACATTCGAAGCCGAGGCTTTTTACAGGCTATCCACTCAACACTGGTCAGCTCTTCATTTTCGTGTCCCCACAATCCAGATTTCAGAAATCATTGCAATCTCCACTACAGAATGTTCCATTCATTCACTGCGAGTCTGGAGTTTATCTGATTCTCCACTCCCGCCTGGTTAACATTACACCACTTGTGAATGTCCAAGTAAGCCAATGCTGGTTTTCAGAGGCCTGTTCATACTCGCAGCCGTGCTGTTTAATTGACAATTCACTCCACCCTGTTCAGCTCTTCATTGTCCCACCACACTACCAGCCTTCAGAAATCTTTGTTATCTCCACTACAGAATGTTCCATTCATTCACTGCGAATCTGGAATTCATCTGACTCTCAACTCCACGCAGGTTTTCATTACACCACTGTTGAATGTCCAAGTAACCCAATGCTGGTTTTCAGCGGCCTGTTCATATTCGCAGCCCTGCTGTTTACTTGGCTATCGATTCAAGCCTGGTCAGCTCTTCATTTTCCTGTCCACACAACACAGGCTTCAGAAATCATTGGAATCTCCTCTACAGAATGTTCCATTCATTCACTGCGAATGTGGAATTCAACTGACTCTCCACTCCATGCAGGTTTTCCTTACACCACTGATGAATGTCCAAGTAACCCAATGCTGGTTTTCAGCTGCATGTTCACACTCGCAGCCATGCTATACAATTGGCTTTCCACTAAATCCTGATTAGTTCTTGATTTTCCTTCCACACGACCCAGCCTTCAGAAATCGTTGGAATCTCCACTAGAGAATGTTCCATTCATTCACTGCGAATCTGGAATTCCTCTGAACCTCCACTCCCGGCAGGTTTTCGTTACACCACTGTTGAATGTCCAAGTAACCCAATGTTTTAAGTGTTTTCTTCACAAGCGCAGTGGTGCTGTTCAATTGGCTATCCACTCAACCCTGGCCAGCTCTACATTTTCCTGTCCACACCACAGAGACTGGAGAAATCATTGTTATCTCCACTACAGAATGTTCCATTCATTCACAGCGAATCTGGAATTCATCTGAATCTCCACTCCCGGCAGGTTTTCGTGACACCACTGGTAAATATCCAAGTAAGCCAATGCTGGTTTTAAGTGGCCTGCTCATACTCTCAGCCGTGCTGTTCAATTTGCTATCCACTCAACCCTCTTCAGCTCCATTTTCCTGTCCACATAACCCAAACTTCAGAAACAATTGGTATCTCCTCCACAGAATGTTCCATTCATTGACGGCAAATCTGAAATTCATCTAATTCTCAACTCCCGTCAGGTTTTCGTTACACCACTTGTGAATGTCCAATTAAGCCTAAGCTGGTTTTCAGTGGCCTGTTCTTACTACGAGACGTGCTGTTCATTTGGCTATCCATTCCACCCTGTTCAGCTCTACATTTTCGTGTCCACAAAACCCAGCCTTCAGAAATCATTGGAATCACCACTAGAGAATGTTCCATTCATTCACTGCGAATCTGGAATTCATCTGAATCTCCACTCCCGGCAGGTTTTCATTGCACCACTGCTGAATGTTCAAGTAACGCAATGATGGTTTTCAGCGGTCTATTCACACTCGAACCCGTGCTGTTCACGGTCTAGCGACTCAACACTGGTGAGTTCTTCTTTTTCCAGTTCAGACAATACAAACCTCAGAAACCATTGCAATCTACACTACAGAATGTTTCATTCATTCAGGCGAATCTTGAATTCATCTTGTTCTCCACTCCCAGCAGGTTTTCGTTTCACCACTGGTGAATGTCCAAGCAACCCAAGGCTGGTTTCAGCTGCGTGTTAACACTCGCAGCCGTGCTGTTCAATTGGCTATCCAGTGAACGCTGGTTAGCTCTTGATTTTCCTTCCACACACCGAGCCTTCAGAAATCATTCTTATCTCCACTTCAGAATGTTCCATTCGTTCCCTGCGAATCTGGAATTCCTCTGACTCTCCACACCAGGCAGATTTTCCTAACAACACTGGTGAATGACCAGGTAATCCAATGCTGGTTTTCAGCGGCTGTTCACACTCACAGCCTTGCTGTTCAATTGGCAATCCAGTCAAACCTAGTCAGCTCTTCATTTTCCTGTCCACACAACCCAGCGTTCAGAAATCATTGGAATCTCTACTACAGAAATTTCCATTCATTCACTGTGAATCTGGAAATACTCTGAATCTGCATTCCAGGAAGGCTTTCGTTACACCACTGATGAATGTCCAAGTAATGCAATGCTGCTTCTTAGTGGTCTGTTCACACTCGAAACCGTGCTGTTCATTGGCTATCCACTCAATATCGGTCAGCTCTTCAATATCCTGTCCAGACTATCCAGATTCCTAAATGTTGGCAATCACCACTACAGAATGTTCCATTCAATCACGCGAATCTGGAATTCATCAGAGTCTCCACTCCTGGAAGGTTTTCGTGACACCACTGGTAAATGTCCAAGGAAGACAATGCTGGTTTTAAGCCGCCTGCTAACACACTCAGCCGTGCTGTTCAATTTGCTATCCACCCAACCCTATTCAGCTCTACATTTTCCTGTCCTCATAACCCAACCTTCAGAAATAATTGGTATCTCCTCCACAGAATGTTCCGTTCATTCACTGCGAATCTTAAATTCATCTGACTCTCAACTCCCGGCGGGTTATCGTTACACCACTTGTGAATGTCCAAGTAAGCCAATGCTGGTTTTCAGTGGCCTGTTCATACTAAGAGACGTGCTGTTCATTTGGCTATCCACTCCACCCTGTTCAGCTCTACATTTTCGTGTCCACAAAACCCAGCCTTCAGAAATCATTGGAATCACCACTAGAGAATGTTCCATTCATTCACTGCGAATCTGGAATTCATCTGAACCTCCACTCCTGGCAGGTTTTCGTTACGCCACTGGTGAATGTCCAAGTAACTCAATACTGGTTTTCAGAGGCATGTTCAACTCGCAGAAGTGCTGTTCAATGGGCTATCCACTCAATATTGGTCAGCTCTTCATTTTCCTCTCCACACAAACCAGCCTTCAGAAATCATTGGGCTCTCCACTACAGACTGTTCCATTCATTCACTGCGATTCTGCAATTCATCTGACTCTCCGCTCCAGGCAGGTTTTCATTACAGCACTGGTGAATGACCAAGTAATCCAATGCTGGTTTTCAGCCGCCTTTTCACACTCGCAGTGTGCTGTTCAATTGTCTATCCACTCAAACCTGGTCAGCCTTTCATTTTCTTTTCCACAATATCAGACTTCAGAAATCATTGGAATCGCCAGTACAGAATGTTCCATTCATTCACTGCCAATCTGGAATTCATCTGAATCTGCACTCCAGGTAGGCTTTCATTACACCACTTATGAATGTCCAAGTAACACAATGCTGGTTTTCAGCGGTCTGTTCACACTCTAAGCCCTGCTTTTTACTGGGTATCCACACAACTGTGGTCAGCTCTTCATTTTCATGTCCAAACAATCCAGACTTGAGAAATCATTGCAATCTCCAGTACAGAATGTTCCATTCATTCACTGCGAATCTGGAATTCAACTGAATCCCCACTACCTGCAGATTTATCTTACACCACTTGTGAATGTCCAAGTAAAACAATGCTGGTTTTCAGAGGCCTGTTCATGTTCGCAGTCGTGCTGTTCAATTGGCTATCCACTCAACCTGTTTTGCTCCTCATTTTCCTGTGCACACAACCCAGCCTTCAGAAATCATTGTAATCTCCACTACAGGATGTTCCATTCATTCACTGGGAATCTGGAATTCATCTGAATCTGCACTCCACGCAGGCTTTCGTTACACCACTGCTGAAAGTCGAAGTAATGCAATACTGGTTTTCAGTGGTCTGTTCACATTCGAAGCCGAGGCTTTTTACAGGCTATCCACTCAACACTGGTCAGCTCTTCATTTTCGTGTCCCCACAATCCAGATTTCAGAAATCATTGCAATCTCCACTACAGAATGTTCCATTCATTCACTGCGAGTCTGGAGTTTATCTGATTCTCCACTCCCGCCTGGTTAACATTACACCACTTGTGAATGTCCAAGTAAGCCAATGCTGGTTTTCAGAGGCCTGTTCATACTCGCAGCCGTGCTGTTTAATTGACAATTCACTCCACCCTGTTCAGCTCTTCATTGTCCCACCACACTACCAGCCTTCAGAAATCTTTGTTATCTCCACTACAGAATGTTCCATTCATTCACTGCGAATCTGGAATTCATCTGACTCTCAACTCCACGCAGGTTTTCATTACACCACTGTTGAATGTCCAAGTAACCCAATGCTGGTTTTCAGCGGCCTGTTCATATTCGCAGCCCTGCTGTTTACTTGGCTATCGATTCAAGCCTGGTCAGCTCTTCATTTTCCTGTCCACACAACACAGGCTTCAGAAATCATTGGAATCTCCTCTACAGAATGTTCCATTCATTCACTGCGAATGTGGAATTCAACTGACTCTCCACTCCATGCAGGTTTTCCTTACACCACTGATGAATGTCCAAGTAACCCAATGCTGGTTTTCAGCTGCATGTTCACACTCGCAGCCATGCTATACAATTGGCTTTCCACTAAATCCTGATTAGTTCTTGATTTTCCTTCCACACGACCCAGCCTTCAGAAATCGTTGGAATCTCCACTAGAGAATGTTCCATTCATTCACTGCGAATCTGGAATTCCTCTGAACCTCCACTCCCGGCAGGTTTTCGTTACACCACTGTTGAATGTCCAAGTAACCCAATGTTTTAAGTGTTTTCTTCACAAGCGCAGTGGTGCTGTTCAATTGGCTATCCACTCAACCCTGGCCAGCTCTACATTTTCCTGTCCACACCACAGAGACTGGAGAAATCATTGTTATCTCCACTACAGAATGTTCCATTCATTCACAGCGAATCTGGAATTCATCTGAATCTCCACTCCCGGCAGGTTTTCGTGACACCACTGGTAAATATCCAAGTAAGCCAATGCTGGTTTTAAGTGGCCTGCTCATACTCTCAGCCGTGCTGTTCAATTTGCTATCCACTCAACCCTCTTCAGCTCCATTTTCCTGTCCACATAACCCAAACTTCAGAAACAATTGGTATCTCCTCCACAGAATGTTCCATTCATTGACGGCAAATCTGAAATTCATCTAATTCTCAACTCCCGTCAGGTTTTCGTTACACCACTTGTGAATGTCCAATTAAGCCAAAGCTGGTTTTCAGTGGCCTGTTCTTACTACGAGACGTGCTGTTCATTTGGCTATCCATTCCACCCTGTTCAGCTCTACATTTTCGTGTCCACAAAACCCAGCCTTCAGAAATCATTGGAATCACCACTAGAGAATGTTCCATTCATTCACTGCGAATCTGGAATTCATCTGAATCTCCACTCCCGGCAGGTTTTCATTGCACCACTGCTGAATGTTCAAGTAACGCAATGATGGTTTTCAGCGGTCTATTCACACTCGAACCCGTGCTGTTCACGGTCTAGCGACTCAACACTGGTGAGTTCTTCTTTTTCCAGTTCAGACAATACAAACCTCAGAAACCATTGCAATCTACACTACAGAATGTTTCATTCATTCAGGCGAATCTTGAATTCATCTTGTTCTCCACTCCCAGCAGGTTTTCGTTTCACCACTGGTGAATGTCCAAGCAACCCAAGGCTGGTTTCAGCTGCGTGTTAACACTCGCAGCCATGCTGTTCAATTGGCTATCCAGTGAACGCTGGTTAGCTCTTGATTTTCCTTCCACACACCGAGCCTTCAGAAATCATTCTTATCTCCACTTCAGAATGTTCCATTCGTTCCCTGCGAATCTGGAATTCCTCTGACTCTCCACACCAGGCAGATTTTCCTAACAACACTGGTGAATGACCAGGTAATCCAATGCTGGTTTTCAGCGGCTGTTCACACTCACAGCCTTGCTGTTCAATTGGCAATCCAGTCAAACCTAGTCAGCTCTTCATTTTCCTGTCCACACAACCCAGCGTTCAGAAATCATTGGAATCTCTACTACAGAAATTTCCATTCATTCACTGTGAATCTGGAAATACTCTGAATCTGCATTCCAGGAAGGCTTTCGTTACACCACTGATGAATGTCCAAGTAATGCAATGCTGCTTCTTAGTGGTCTGTTCACACTCGAAACCGTGCTGTTCATTGGCTATCCACTCAATATCGGTCAGCTCTTCAATATCCTGTCCAGACTATCCAGATTCCTAAATGTTGGCAATCACCACTACAGAATGTTCCATTCAATCACGCGAATCTGGAATTCATCAGAGTCTCCACTCCTGGAAGGTTTTCGTGACACCACTGGTAAATGTCCAAGGAAGACAATGCTGGTTTTAAGCCGCCTGCTAACACACTCAGCCGTGCTGTTCAATTTGCTATCCACCCAACCCTATTCAGCTCTACATTTTCCTGTCCTCATAACCCAACCTTCAGAAATAATTGGTATCTCCTCCACAGAATGTTCCGTTCATTCACTGCGAATCTTAAATTCATCTGACTCTCAACTCCCGGCGGGTTATCGTTACACCACTTGTGAATGTCCAAGTAAGCCAATGCTGGTTTTCAGTGGCCTGTTCATACTAAGAGACGTGCTGTTCATTTGGCTATCCACTCCACCCTGTTCAGCTCTACATTTTCGTGTCCACAAAACCCAGCCTTCAGAAATCATTGGAATCACCACTAGAGAATGTTCCATTCATTCACTGCGAATCTGGAATTCCTCTGAACCTCCACTCCTGGCAGGTTTTCATTACGCCACTGGTGAATGTCCAAGTAACTCAATACTGGTTTTCAGAGGCATGTTCAACTCGCAGAAGTGCTGTTCAATGGGCTATCCACTCAATATTGGTCAGCTCTTCATTTTCCTCTCCACACAAACCAGCCTTCAGAAATCATTGGGCTCTCCACTACAGACTGTTCCATTCATTCACTGCGATTCTGCAATTCATCTGACTCTCCGCTCCAGGCAGGTTTTCATTACAGCACTGGTGAATGACCAAGTAATCCAATGCTGGTTTTCAGCCGCCTTTTCACACTCGCAGTGTGCTGTTCAATTGTCTATCCACTCAAACCTGGTCAGCCTTTCATTTTCTTTTCCACAATATCAGACTTCAGAAATCATTGGAATCGCCAGTACAGAATGTTCCATTCATTCACTGCCAATCTGGAATTCATCTGAATCTGCACTCCAGGTAGGCTTTCATTACACCACTTATGAATGTCCAAGTAACACAATGCTGGTTTTCAGCGGTCTGTTCACACTCTAAGCCCTGCTTTTTACTGGGTATCCACACAACTGTGGTCAGCTCTTCATTTTCATGTCCAAACAATCCAGACTTGAGAAATCATTGCAATCTCCAGTACAGAATGTTCCATTCATTCACTGCGAATCTGGAATTCAACTGAATCTCCACTACCTGCAGATTTATCTTACACCACTTGTGAATGTCCAAGTAAAACAATGCTGGTTTTCAGAGGCCTGTTCATGTTCGCAGTCGTGCTGTTCAATTGGCTATCCACTCAACCTGTTTTGCTCCTCATTTTCCTGTGCACACAACCCAGCCTTCAGAAATCATTGTAATCTCCACTACAGGATGTTCCATTCATTCACTGGGAATCTGGAATTCATCTGAATCTGCACTCCACGCAGGCTTTCGTTACACCACTGCTGAAAGTCGAAGTAATGCAATACTGGTTTTCAGTGGTCTGTTCACATTCGAAGCCGAGGCTTTTTACAGGCTATCCACTCAACACTGGTCAGCTCTTCATTTTCGTGTCCCCACAATCCAGATTTCAGAAATCATTGCAATCTCCACTACAGAATGTTCCATTCATTCACTGCGAGTCTGGAGTTTATCTGATTCTCCACTCCCGCCTGGTTAACATTACACCACTTGTGAATGTCCAAGTAAGCCAATGCTGGTTTTCAGAGGCCTGTTCATACTCGCAGCCGTGCTGTTTAATTGACAATTCACTCCACCCTGTTCAGCTCTTCATTGTCCCACCACACTACCAGCCTTCAGAAATCTTTGTTATCTCCACTACAGAATGTTCCATTCATTCACTGCGAATCTGGAATTCATCTGACTCTCAACTCCACGCAGGTTTTCATTACACCACTGTTGAATGTCCAAGTAACCCAATGCTGGTTTTCAGCGGCCTGTTCATATTCGCAGCCCTGCTGTTTACTTGGCTATCGATTCAAGCCTGGTCAGCTCTTCATTTTCCTGTCCACACAACACAGGCTTCAGAAATCATTGGAATCTCCTCTACAGAATGTTCCATTCATTCACTGCGAATGTGGAATTCAACTGACTCTCCACTCCATGCAGGTTTTCCTTACACCACTGATGAATGTCCAAGTAACCCAATGCTGGTTTTCAGCTGCATGTTCACACTCGCAGCCATGCTATACAATTGGCTTTCCACTAAATCCTGATTAGTTCTTGATTTTCCTTCCACACGACCCAGCCTTCAGAAATCGTTGGAATCTCCACTAGAGAATGTTCCATTCATTCACTGCGAATCTGGAATTCCTCTGAACCTCCACTCCCGGCAGGTTTTCGTTACACCACTGTTGAATGTCCAAGTAACCCAATGTTTTAAGTGTTTTCTTCACAAGCGCAGTGGTGCTGTTCAATTGGCTATCCACTCAACCCTGGCCAGCTCTACATTTTCCTGTCCACACCACAGAGACTGGAGAAATCATTGTTATCTCCACTACAGAATGTTCCATTCATTCACAGCGAATCTGGAATTCATCTGAATCTCCACTCCCGGCAGGTTTTCGTGACACCACTGGTAAATATCCAAGTAAGCCAATGCTGGTTTTAAGTGGCCTGCTCATACTCTCAGCCGTGCTGTTCAATTTGCTATCCACTCAACCCTCTTCAGCTCCATTTTCCTGTCCACATAACCCAAACTTCAGAAACAATTGGTATCTCCTCCACAGAATGTTCCATTCATTGACGGCAAATCTGAAATTCATCTAATTCTCAACTCCCGTCAGGTTTTCGTTACACCACTTGTGAATGTCCAATTAAGCCAAAGCTGGTTTTCAGTGGCCTGTTCTTACTACGAGACGTGCTGTTCATTTGGCTATCCATTCCACCCTGTTCAGCTCTACATTTTCATGTCCACAAAACCCAGCCTTCAGAAATCATTGGAATCACCACTAGAGAATGTTCCATTCATTCACTGCGAATCTGGAATTCATCTGAATCTCCACTCCCGGCAGGTTTTCATTGCACCACTGCTGAATGTTCAAGTAACGCAATGATGGTTTTCAGCGGTCTATTCACACTCGAACCCGTGCTGTTCACGGTCTAGCGACTCAACACTGGTGAGTTCTTCTTTTTCCAGTTCAGACAATACAAACCTCAGAAACCATTGCAATCTACACTACAGAATGTTTCATTCATTCAGGCGAATCTTGAATTCATCTTGTTCTCCACTCCCAGCAGGTTTTCGTTTCACCACTGGTGAATGTCCAAGCAACCCAAGGCTGGTTTCAGCTGCGTGTTAACACTCGCAGCCGTGCTGTTCAATTGGCTATCCAGTGAACGCTGGTTAGCTCTTGATTTTCCTTCCACACACCGAGCCTTCAGAAATCATTCTTATCTCCACTTCAGAATGTTCCATTCGTTCCCTGCGAATCTGGAATTCCTCTGACTCTCCACACCAGGCAGATTTTCCTAACAACACTGGTGAATGACCAGGTAATCCAATGCTGGTTTTCAGCGGCTGTTCACACTCACAGCCTTGCTGTTCAATTGGCAATCCAGTCAAACCTAGTCAGCTCTTCATTTTCCTGTCCACACAACCCAGCGTTCAGAAATCATTGGAATCTCTACTACAGAAATTTCCATTCATTCACTGTGAATCTGGAAATACTCTGAATCTGCATTCCAGGAAGGCTTTCGTTACACCACTGATGAATGTCCAAGTAATGCAATGCTGCTTCTTAGTGGTCTGTTCACACTCGAAACCGTGCTGTTCATTGGCTATCCACTCAATATCGGTCAGCTCTTCAATATCCTGTCCAGACTATCCAGATTCCTAAATGTTGGCAATCACCACTACAGAATGTTCCATTCAATCACGCGAATCTGGAATTCATCAGAGTCTCCACTCCTGGAAGGTTTTCGTGACACCACTGGTAAATGTCCAAGGAAGACAATGCTGGTTTTAAGCCGCCTGCTAACACACTCAGCCGTGCTGTTCAATTTGCTATCCACCCAACCCTATTCAGCTCTACATTTTCCTGTCCTCATAACCCAACCTTCAGAAATAATTGGTATCTCCTCCACAGAATGTTCCGTTCATTCACTGCGAATCTTAAATTCATCTGACTCTCAACTCCCGGCGGGTTATCGTTACACCACTTGTGAATGTCCAAGTAAGCCAATGCTGGTTTTCAGTGGCCTGTTCATACTAAGAGACGTGCTGTTCATTTGGCTATCCACTCCACCCTGTTCAGCTCTACATTTTCGTGTCCACAAAACCCAGCCTTCAGAAATCATTGGAATCACCACTAGAGAATGTTCCATTCATTCACTGCGAATCTGGAATTCCTCTGAACCTCCACTCCTGGCAGGTTTTCGTTACGCCACTGGTGAATGTCCAAGTAACTCAATACTGGTTTTCAGAGGCATGTTCAACTCGCAGAAGTGCTGTTCAATGGGCTATCCACTCAATATTGGTCAGCTCTTCATTTTCCTCTCCACACAAACCAGCCTTCAGAAATCATTGGGCTCTCCACTACAGACTGTTCCATTCATTCACTGCGATTCTGCAATTCATCTGACTCTCCGCTCCAGGCAGGTTTTCATTACAGCACTGGTGAATGACCAAGTAATCCAATGCTGGTTTTCAGCCGCCTTTTCACACTCGCAGTGTGCTGTTCAATTGTCTATCCACTCAAACCTGGTCAGCCTTTCATTTTCTTTTCCACAATATCAGACTTCAGAAATCATTGGAATCGCCAGTACAGAATGTTCCATTCATTCACTGCCAATCTGGAATTCATCTGAATCTGCACTCCAGGTAGGCTTTCATTACACCACTTATGAATGTCCAAGTAACACAATGCTGGTTTTCAGCGGTCTGTTCACACTCTAAGCCCTGCTTTTTACTGGGTATCCACACAACTGTGGTCAGCTCTTCATTTTCATGTCCAAACAATCCAGACTTGAGAAATCATTGCAATCTCCAGTACAGAATGTTCCATTCATTCACTGCGAATCTGGAATTCAACTGAATCCCCACTACCTGCAGATTTATCTTACACCACTTGTGAATGTCCAAGTAAAACAATGCTGGTTTTCAGAGGCCTGTTCATGTTCGCAGTCGTGCTGTTCAATTGGCTATCCACTCAACCTGTTTTGCTCCTCATTTTCCTGTGCACACAACCCAGCCTTCAGAAATCATTGTAATCTCCACTACAGGATGTTCCATTCATTCACTGGGAATCTGGAATTCATCTGAATCTGCACTCCACGCAGGCTTTCGTTACACCACTGCTGAAAGTCGAAGTAATGCAATACTGGTTTTCAGTGGTCTGTTCACATTCGAAGCCGAGGCTTTTTACAGGCTATCCACTCAACACTGGTCAGCTCTTCATTTTCGTGTCCCCACAATCCAGATTTCAGAAATCATTGCAATCTCCACTACAGAATGTTCCATTCATTCACTGCGAGTCTGGAGTTTATCTGATTCTCCACTCCCGCCTGGTTAACATTACACCACTTGTGAATGTCCAAGTAAGCCAATGCTGGTTTTCAGAGGCCTGTTCATACTCGCAGCCGTGCTGTTTAATTGACAATTCACTCCACCCTGTTCAGCTCTTCATTGTCCCACCACACTACCAGCCTTCAGAAATCTTTGTTATCTCCACTACAGAATGTTCCATTCATTCACTGCGAATCTGGAATTCATCTGACTCTCAACTCCACGCAGGTTTTCATTACACCACTGTTGAATGTCCAAGTAACCCAATGCCGGTTTTCAGCGGCCTGTTCATATTCGCAGCCCTGCTGTTTACTTGGCTATCGATTCAAGCCTGGTCAGCTCTTCATTTTCCTGTCCACACAACACAGGCTTCAGAAATCATTGGAATCTCCTCTACAGAATGTTCCATTCATTCACTGCGAATGTGGAATTCAACTGACTCTCCACTCCATGCAGGTTTTCCTTACACCACTGATGAATGTCCAAGTAACCCAATGCTGGTTTTCAGCTGCATGTTCACACTCGCAGCCATGCTATACAATTGGCTTTCCACTAAATCCTGATTAGTTCTTGATTTTCCTTCCACACGACCCAGCCTTCAGAAATCGTTGGAATCTCCACTAGAGAATGTTCCATTCATTCACTGCGAATCTGGAATTCCTCTGAACCTCCACTCCCGGCAGGTTTTCGTTACACCACTGTTGAATGTCCAAGTAACCCAATGTTTTAAGTGTTTTCTTCACAAGCGCAGTGGTGCTGTTCAATTGGCTATCCACTCAACCCTGGCCAGCTCTACATTTTCCTGTCCACACCACAGAGACTGGAGAAATCATTGTTATCTCCACTACAGAATGTTCCATTCATTCACAGCGAATCTGGAATTCATCTGAATCTCCACTCCCGGCAGGTTTTCGTGACACCACTGGTAAATATCCAAGTAAGCCAATGCTGGTTTTAAGTGGCCTGCTCATACTCTCAGCCGTGCTGTTCAATTTGCTATCCACTCAACCCTCTTCAGCTCCATTTTCCTGTCCACATAACCCAAACTTCAGAAACAATTGGTATCTCCTCCACAGAATGTTCCATTCATTGACGGCAAATCTGAAATTCATCTAATTCTCAACTCCCGTCAGGTTTTCGTTACACCACTTGTGAATGTCCAATTAAGCCAAAGCTGGTTTTCAGTGGCCTGTTCTTACTACGAGACGTGCTGTTCATTTGGCTATCCATTCCACCCTGTTCAGCTCTACATTTTCGTGTCCACAAAACCCAGCCTTCAGAAATCATTGGAATCACCACTAGAGAATGTTCCATTCATTCACTGCGAATCTGGAATTCATCTGAATCTCCACTCCCGGCAGGTTTTCATTGCACCACTGCTGAATGTTCAAGTAACGCAATGATGGTTTTCAGCGGTCTATTCACACTCGAACCCGTGCTGTTCACGGTCTAGCGACTCAACACTGGTGAGTTCTTCTTTTTCCAGTTCAGACAATACAAACCTCAGAAACCATTGCAATCTACACTACAGAATGTTTCATTCATTCAGGCGAATCTTGAATTCATCTTGTTCTCCACTCCCAGCAGGTTTTCGTTTCACCACTGGTGAATGTCCAAGCAACCCAAGGCTGGTTTCAGCTGCGTGTTAACACTCGCAGCCGTGCTGTTCAATTGGCTATCCAGTGAACGCTGGTTAGCTCTTGATTTTCCTTCCACACACCGAGCCTTCAGAAATCATTCTTATCTCCACTTCAGAATGTTCCATTCGTTCCCTGCGAATCTGGAATTCCTCTGACTCTCCACACCAGGCAGATTTTCCTAACAACACTGGTGAATGACCAGGTAATCCAATGCTGGTTTTCAGCGGCTGTTCACACTCACAGCCTTGCTGTTCAATTGGCAATCCAGTCAAACCTAGTCAGCTCTTCATTTTCCTGTCCACACAACCCAGCGTTCAGAAATCATTGGAATCTCTACTACAGAAATTTCCATTCATTCACTGTGAATCTGGAAATACTCTGAATCTGCATTCCAGGAAGGCTTTCGTTACACCACTGATGAATGTCCAAGTAATGCAATGCTGCTTCTTAGTGGTCTGTTCACACTCGAAACCGTGCTGTTCATTGGCTATCCACTCAATATCGGTCAGCTCTTCAATATCCTGTCCAGACTATCCAGATTCCTAAATGTTGGCAATCACCACTACAGAATGTTCCATTCAATCACGCGAATCTGGAATTCATCAGAGTCTCCACTCCTGGAAGGTTTTCGTGACACCACTGGTAAATGTCCAAGGAAGACAATGCTGGTTTTAAGCCGCCTGCTAACACACTCAGCCGTGCTGTTCAATTTGCTATCCACCCAACCCTATTCAGCTCTACATTTTCCTGTCCTCATAACCCAACCTTCAGAAATAATTGGTATCTCCTCCACAGAATGTTCCGTTCATTCACTGCGAATCTTAAATTCATCTGACTCTCAACTCCCGGCGGGTTATCGTTACACCACTTGTGAATGTCCAAGTAAGCCAATGCTGGTTTTCAGTGGCCTGTTCATACTAAGAGACGTGCTGTTCATTTGGCTATCCACTCCACCCTGTTCAGCTCTACATTTTCGTGTCCACAAAACCCAGCCTTCAGAAATCATTGGAATCACCACTAGAGAATGTTCCATTCATTCACTGCGAATCTGGAATTCATCTGAACCTCCACTCCTGGCAGGTTTTCGTTACGCCACTGGTGAATGTCCAAGTAACTCAATACTGGTTTTCAGAGGCATGTTCAACTCGCAGAAGTGCTGTTCAATGGGCTATCCACTCAATATTGGTCAGCTCTTCATTTTCCTCTCCACACAAACCAGCCTTCAGAAATCATTGGGCTCTCCACTACAGACTGTTCCATTCATTCACTGCGATTCTGCAATTCATCTGACTCTCCGCTCCAGGCAGGTTTTCATTACAGCACTGGTGAATGACCAAGTAATCCAATGCTGGTTTTCAGCCGCCTTTTCACACTCGCAGTGTGCTGTTCAATTGTCTATCCACTCAAACCTGGTCAGCCTTTCATTTTCTTTTCCACAATATCAGACTTCAGAAATCATTGGAATCGCCAGTACAGAATGTTCCATTCATTCACTGCCAATCTGGAATTCATCTGAATCTGCACTCCAGGTAGGCTTTCATTACACCACTTATGAATGTCCAAGTAACACAATGCTGGTTTTCAGCGGTCTGTTCACACTCTAAGCCCTGCTTTTTACTGGGTATCCACACAACTGTGGTCAGCTCTTCATTTTCATGTCCAAACAATCCAGACTTGAGAAATCATTGCAATCTCCAGTACAGAATGTTCCATTCATTCACTGCGAATCTGGAATTCAACTGAATCCCCACTACCTGCAGATTTATCTTACACCACTTGTGAATGTCCAAGTAAAACAATGCTGGTTTTCAGAGGCCTGTTCATGTTCGCAGTCGTGCTGTTCAATTGGCTATCCACTCAACCTGTTTTGCTCCTCATTTTCCTGTGCACACAACCCAGCCTTCAGAAATCATTGTAATCTCCACTACAGGATGTTCCATTCATTCACTGGGAATCTGGAATTCATCTGAATCTGCACTCCACGCAGGCTTTCGTTACACCACTGCTGAAAGTCGAAGTAATGCAATACTGGTTTTCAGTGGTCTGTTCACATTCGAAGCCGAGGCTTTTTACAGGCTATCCACTCAACACTGGTCAGCTCTTCATTTTCGTGTCCCCACAATCCAGATTTCAGAAATCATTGCAATCTCCACTACAGAATGTTCCATTCATTCACTGCGAGTCTGGAGTTTATCTGATTCTCCACTCCCGCCTGGTTAACATTACACCACTTGTGAATGTCCAAGTAAGCCAATGCTGGTTTTCAGAGGCCTGTTCATACTCGCAGCCGTGCTGTTTAATTGACAATTCACTCCACCCTGTTCAGCTCTTCATTGTCCCACCACACTACCAGCCTTCAGAAATCTTTGTTATCTCCACTACAGAATGTTCCATTCATTCACTGCGAATCTGGAATTCATCTGACTCTCAACTCCACGCAGGTTTTCATTACACCACTGTTGAATGTCCAAGTAACCCAATGCCGGTTTTCAGCGTCCTGTTCATATTCGCAGCCCTGCTGTTTACTTGGCTATCGATTCAAGCCTGGTCAGCTCTTCATTTTCCTGTCCACACAACACAGGCTTCAGAAATCATTGGAATCTCCTCTACAGAATGTTCCATTCATTCACTGCGAATGTGGAATTCAACTGACTCTCCACTCCATGCAGGTTTTCCTTACACCACTGATGAATGTCCAAGTAACCCAATGCTGGTTTTCAGCTGCATGTTCACACTCGCAGCCATGCTATACAATTGGCTTTCCACTAAATCCTGATTAGTTCTTGATTTTCCTTCCACACGACCCAGCCTTCAGAAATCGTTGGAATCTCCACTAGAGAATGTTCCATTCATTCACTGCGAATCTGGAATTCCTCTGAACCTCCACTCCCGGCAGGTTTTCGTTACACCACTGTTGAATGTCCAAGTAACCCAATGTTTTAAGTGTTTTCTTCACAAGCGCAGTGGTGCTGTTCAATTGGCTATCCACTCAACCCTGGCCAGCTCTACATTTTCCTGTCCACACCACAGAGACTGGAGAAATCATTGTTATCTCCACTACAGAATGTTCCATTCATTCACAGCGAATCTGGAATTCATCTGAATCTCCACTCCCGGCAGGTTTTCGTGACACCACTGGTAAATATCCAAGTAAGCCAATGCTGGTTTTAAGTGGCCTGCTCATACTCTCAGCCGTGCTGTTCAATTTGCTATCCACTCAACCCTCTTCAGCTCCATTTTCCTGTCCACATAACCCAAACTTCAGAAACAATTGGTATCTCCTCCACAGAATGTTCCATTCATTGACGGCAAATCTGAAATTCATCTAATTCTCAACTCCCGTCAGGTTTTCGTTACACCACTTGTGAATGTCCAATTAAGCCAAAGCTGGTTTTCAGTGGCCTGTTCTTACTACGAGACGTGCTGTTCATTTGGCTATCCATTCCACCCTGTTCAGCTCTACATTTTCGTGTCCACAAAACCCAGCCTTCAGAAATCATTGGAATCACCACTAGAGAATGTTCCATTCATTCACTGCGAATCTGGAATTCATCTGAATCTCCACTCCCGGCAGGTTTTCATTGCACCACTGCTGAATGTTCAAGTAACGCAATGATGGTTTTCAGCGGTCTATTCACACTCGAACCCGTGCTGTTCACGGTCTAGCGACTCAACACTGGTGAGTTCTTCTTTTTCCAGTTCAGACAATACAAACCTCAGAAACCATTGCAATCTACACTACAGAATGTTTCATTCATTCAGGCGAATCTTGAATTCATCTTGTTCTCCACTCCCAGCAGGTTTTCGTTTCACCACTGGTGAATGTCCAAGCAACCCAAGGCTGGTTTCAGCTGCGTGTTAACACTCGCAGCCGTGCTGTTCAATTGGCTATCCAGTGAACGCTGGTTAGCTCTTGATTTTCCTTCCACACACCGAGCCTTCAGAAATCATTCTTATCTCCACTTCAGAATGTTCCATTCGTTCCCTGCGAATCTGGAATTCCTCTGACTCTCCACACCAGGCAGATTTTCCTAACAACACTGGTGAATGACCAGGTAATCCAATGCTGGTTTTCAGCGGCTGTTCACACTCACAGCCTTGCTGTTCAATTGGCAATCCAGTCAAACCTAGTCAGCTCTTCATTTTCCTGTCCACACAACCCAGCGTTCAGAAATCATTGGAATCTCTACTACAGAAATTTCCATTCATTCACTGTGAATCTGGAAATACTCTGAATCTGCATTCCAGGAAGGCTTTCGTTACACCACTGATGAATGTCCAAGTAATGCAATGCTGCTTCTTAGTGGTCTGTTCACACTCGAAACCGTGCTGTTCATTGGCTATCCACTCAATATCGGTCAGCTCTTCAATATCCTGTCCAGACTATCCAGATTCCTAAATGTTGGCAATCACCACTACAGAATGTTCCATTCAATCACGCGAATCTGGAATTCATCAGAGTCTCCACTCCTGGAAGGTTTTCGTGACACCACTGGTAAATGTCCAAGGAAGACAATGCTGGTTTTAAGCCGCCTGCTAACACACTCAGCCGTGCTGTTCAATTTGCTATCCACCCAACCCTATTCAGCTCTACATTTTCCTGTCCTCATAACCCAACCTTCAGAAATAATTGGTATCTCCTCCACAGAATGTTCCGTTCATTCACTGCGAATCTTAAATTCATCTGACTCTCAACTCCCGGCGGGTTATCGTTACACCACTTGTGAATGTCCAAGTAAGCCAATGCTGGTTTTCAGTGGCCTGTTCATACTAAGAGACGTGCTGTTCATTTGGCTATCCACTCCACCCTGTTCAGCTCTACATTCTCGTGTCCACAAAACCCAGCCTTCAGAAATCATTGGAATCACCACTAGAGAATGTTCCATTCATTCACTGCGAATCTGGAATTCCTCTGAACCTCCACTCCTGGCAGGTTTTCGTTACGCCACTGGTGAATGTCCAAGTAACTCAATACTGGTTTTCAGAGGCATGTTCAACTCGCAGAAGTGCTGTTCAATGGGCTATCCACTCAATATTGGTCAGCTCTTCATTTTCCTCTCCACACAAACCAGCCTTCAGAAATCATTGGGCTCTCCACTACAGACTGTTCCATTCATTCACTGCGATTCTGCAATTCATCTGACTCTCCGCTCCAGGCAGGTTTTCATTACAGCACTGGTGAATGACCAAGTAATCCAATGCTGGTTTTCAGCCGCCTTTTCACACTCGCAGTGTGCTGTTCAATTGTCTATCCACTCAAACCTGGTCAGCCTTTCATTTTCTTTTCCACAATATCAGACTTCAGAAATCATTGGAATCGCCAGTACAGAATGTTCCATTCATTCACTGCCAATCTGGAATTCATCTGAATCTGCACTCCAGGTAGGCTTTCATTACACCACTTATGAATGTCCAAGTAACACAATGCTGGTTTTCAGCGGTCTGTTCACACTCTAAGCCCTGCTTTTTACTGGGTATCCACACAACTGTGGTCAGCTCTTCATTTTCATGTCCAAACAATCCAGACTTGAGAAATCATTGCAATCTCCAGTACAGAATGTTCCATTCATTCACTGCGAATCTGGAATTCAACTGAATCTCCACTACCTGCAGATTTATCTTACACCACTTGTGAATGTCCAAGTAAAACAATGCTGGTTTTCAGAGGCCTGTTCATGTTCGCAGTCGTGCTGTTCAATTGGCTATCCACTCAACCTGTTTTGCTCCTCATTTTCCTGTGCACACAACCCAGCCTTCAGAAATCATTGTAATCTCCACTACAGGATGTTCCATTCATTCACTGGGAATCTGGAATTCATCTGAATCTGCACTCCACGCAGGCTTTCGTTACACCACTGCTGAAAGTCGAAGTAATGCAATACTGGTTTTCAGTGGTCTGTTCACATTCGAAGCCGAGGCTTTTTACAGGCTATCCACTCAACACTGGTCAGCTCTTCATTTTCGTGTCCCCACAATCCAGATTTCAGAAATCATTGCAATCTCCACTACAGAATGTTCCATTCATTCACTGCGAGTCTGGAGTTTATCTGATTCTCCACTCCCGCCTGGTTAACATTACACCACTTGTGAATGTCCAAGTAAGCCAATGCTGGTTTTCAGAGGCCTGTTCATACTCGCAGCCGTGCTGTTTAATTGACAATTCACTCCACCCTGTTCAGCTCTTCATTGTCCCACCACACTACCAGCCTTCAGAAATCTTTGTTATCTCCACTACAGAATGTTCCATTCATTCACTGCGAATCTGGAATTCATCTGACTCTCAACTCCACGCAGGTTTTCATTACACCACTGTTGAATGTCCAAGTAACCCAATGCCGGTTTTCAGCGGCCTGTTCATATTCGCAGCCCTGCTGTTTACTTGGCTATCGATTCAAGCCTGGTCAGCTCTTCATTTTCCTGTCCACACAACACAGGCTTCAGAAATCATTGGAATCTCCTCTACAGAATGTTCCATTCATTCACTGCGAATGTGGAATTCAACTGACTCTCCACTCCATGCAGGTTTTCCTTACACCACTGATGAATGTCCAAGTAACCCAATGCTGGTTTTCAGCTGCATGTTCACACTCGCAGCCATGCTATACAATTGGCTTTCCACTAAATCCTGATTAGTTCTTGATTTTCCTTCCACACGACCCAGCCTTCAGAAATCGTTGGAATCTCCACTAGAGAATGTTCCATTCATTCACTGCGAATCTGGAATTCCTCTGAACCTCCACTCCCGGCAGGTTTTCGTTACACCACTGTTGAATGTCCAAGTAACCCAATGTTTTAAGTGTTTTCTTCACAAGCGCAGTGGTGCTGTTCAATTGGCTATCCACTCAACCCTGGCCAGCTCTACATTTTCCTGTCCACACCACAGAGACTGGAGAAATCATTGTTATCTCCACTACAGAATGTTCCATTCATTCACAGCGAATCTGGAATTCATCTGAATCTCCACTCCCGGCAGGTTTTCGTGACACCACTGGTAAATATCCAAGTAAGCCAATGCTGGTTTTAAGTGGCCTGCTCATACTCTCAGCCGTGCTGTTCAATTTGCTATCCACTCAACCCTCTTCAGCTCCATTTTCCTGTCCACATAACCCAAACTTCAGAAACAATTGGTATCTCCTCCACAGAATGTTCCATTCATTGACGGCAAATCTGAAATTCATCTAATTCTCAACTCCCGTCAGGTTTCCGTTACACCACTTGTGAATGTCCAATTAAGCCAAAGCTGGTTTTCAGTGGCCTGTTCTTACTACGAGACGTGCTGTTCATTTGGCTATCCATTCCACCCTGTTCAGCTCTACATTTTCGTGTCCACAAAACCCAGCCTTCAGAAATCATTGGAATCACCACTAGAGAATGTTCCATTCATTCACTGCGAATCTGGAATTCATCTGAATCTCCACTCCCGGCAGGTTTTCATTGCACCACTGCTGAATGTTCAAGTAACGCAATGATGGTTTTCAGCGGTCTATTCACACTCGAACCCGTGCTGTTCACGGTCTAGCGACTCAACACTGGTGAGTTCTTCTTTTTCCAGTTCAGACAATACAAACCTCAGAAACCATTGCAATCTACACTACAGAATGTTTCATTCATTCAGGCGAATCTTGAATTCATCTTGTTCTCCACTCCCAGCAGGTTTTCGTTTCACCACTGGTGAATGTCCAAGCAACCCAAGGCTGGTTTCAGCTGCGTGTTAACACTCGCAGCCGTGCTGTTCAATTGGCTATCCAGTGAACGCTGGTTAGCTCTTGATTTTCCTTCCACACACCGAGCCTTCAGAAATCATTCTTATCTCCACTTCAGAATGTTCCATTCGTTCCCTGCGAATCTGGAATTCCTCTGACTCTCCACACCAGGCAGATTTTCCTAACAACACTGGTGAATGACCAGGTAATCCAATGCTGGTTTTCAGCGGCTGTTCACACTCACAGCCTTGCTGTTCAATTGGCAATCCAGTCAAACCTAGTCAGCTCTTCATTTTCCTGTCCACACAACCCAGCGTTCAGAAATCATTGGAATCTCTACTACAGAAATTTCCATTCATTCACTGTGAATCTGGAAATACTCTGAATCTGCATTCCAGGAAGGCTTTCGTTACACCACTGATGAATGTCCAAGTAATGCAATGCTGCTTCTTAGTGGTCTGTTCACACTCGAAACCGTGCTGTTCATTGGCTATCCACTCAATATCGGTCAGCTCTTCAATATCCTGTCCAGACTATCCAGATTCCTAAATGTTGGCAATCACCACTACAGAATGTTCCATTCAATCACGCGAATCTGGAATTCATCAGAGTCTCCACTCCTGGAAGGTTTTCGTGACACCACTGGTAAATGTCCAAGGAAGACAATGCTGGTTTTAAGCCGCCTGCTAACACACTCAGCCGTGCTGTTCAATTTGCTATCCACCCAACCCTATTCAGCTCTACATTTTCCTGTCCTCATAACCCAACCTTCAGAAATAATTGGTATCTCCTCCACAGAATGTTCCGTTCATTCACTGCGAATCTTAAATTCATCTGACTCTCAACTCCCGGCGGGTTATCGTTACACCACTTGTGAATGTCCAAGTAAGCCAATGCTGGTTTTCAGTGGCCTGTTCATACTAAGAGACGTGCTGTTCATTTGGCTATCCACTCCACCCTGTTCAGCTCTACATTCTCGTGTCCACAAAACCCAGCCTTCAGAAATCATTGGAATCACCACTAGAGAATGTTCCATTCATTCACTGCGAATCTGGAATTCCTCTGAACCTCCACTCCTGGCAGGTTTTCGTTACGCCACTGGTGAATGTCCAAGTAACTCAATACTGGTTTTCAGAGGCATGTTCAACTCGCAGAAGTGCTGTTCAATGGGCTATCCACTCAATATTGGTCAGCTCTTCATTTTCCTCTCCACACAAACCAGCCTTCAGAAATCATTGGGCTCTCCACTACAGACTGTTCCATTCATTCACTGCGATTCTGCAATTCATCTGACTCTCCGCTCCAGGCAGGTTTTCATTACAGCACTGGTGAATGACCAAGTAATCCAATGCTGGTTTTCAGCCGCCTTTTCACACTCGCAGTGTGCTGTTCAATTGTCTATCCACTCAAACCTGGTCAGCCTTTCATTTTCTTTTCCACAATATCAGACTTCAGAAATCATTGGAATCGCCAGTACAGAATGTTCCATTCATTCACTGCCAATCTGGAATTCATCTGAATCTGCACTCCAGGTAGGCTTTCATTACACCACTTATGAATGTCCAAGTAACACAATGCTGGTTTTCAGCGGTCTGTTCACACTCTAAGCCCTGCTTTTTACTGGGTATCCACACAACTGTGGTCAGCTCTTCATTTTCATGTCCAAACAATCCAGACTTGAGAAATCATTGCAATCTCCAGTACAGAATGTTCCATTCATTCACTGCGAATCTGGAATTCAACTGAATCTCCACTACCTGCAGATTTATCTTACACCACTTGTGAATGTCCAAGTAAAACAATGCTGGTTTTCAGAGGCCTGTTCATGTTCGCAGTCATGCTGTTCAATTGGCTATCCACTCAACCTGTTTTGCTCCTCATTTTCCTGTGCACACAACCCAGCCTTCAGAAATCATTGTAATCTCCACTACAGGATGTTCCATTCATTCACTGGGAATCTGGAATTCATCTGAATCTGCACTCCACGCAGGCTTTCGTTACACCACTGCTGAAAGTCGAAGTAATGCAATACTGGTTTTCAGTGGTCTGTTCACATTCGAAGCCGAGGCTTTTTACAGGCTATCCACTCAACACTGGTCAGCTCTTCATTTTCGTGTCCCCACAATCCAGATTTCAGAAATCATTGCAATCTCCACTACAGAATGTTCCATTCATTCACTGCGAGTCTGGAGTTTATCTGATTCTCCACTCCCGCCTGGTTAACATTACACCACTTGTGAATGTCCAAGTAAGCCAATGCTGGTTTTCAGAGGCCTGTTCATACTCGCAGCCGTGCTGTTTAATTGACAATTCACTCCACCCTGTTCAGCTCTTCATTGTCCCACCACACTACCAGCCTTCAGAAATCTTTGTTATCTCCACTACAGAATGTTCCATTCATTCACTGCGAATCTGGAATTCATCTGACTCTCAACTCCACGCAGGTTTTCATTACACCACTGTTGAATGTCCAAGTAACCCAATGCCGGTTTTCAGCGGCCTGTTCATATTCGCAGCCCTGCTGTTTACTTGGCTATCGATTCAAGCCTGGTCAGCTCTTCATTTTCCTGTCCACACAACACAGGCTTCAGAAATCATTGGAATCTCCTCTACAGAATGTTCCATTCATTCACTGCGAATGTGGAATTCAACTGACTCTCCACTCCATGCAGGTTTTCCTTACACCACTGATGAATGTCCAAGTAACCCAATGCTGGTTTTCAGCTGCATGTTCACACTCGCAGCCATGCTATACAATTGGCTTTCCACTAAATCCTGATTAGTTCTTGATTTTCCTTCCACACGACCCAGCCTTCAGAAATCGTTGGAATCTCCACTAGAGAATGTTCCATTCATTCACTGCGAATCTGGAATTCCTCTGAACCTCCACTCCCGGCAGGTTTTCGTTACACCACTGTTGAATGTCCAAGTAACCCAATGTTTTAAGTGTTTTCTTCACAAGCGCAGTGGTGCTGTTCAATTGGCTATCCACTCAACCCTGGCCAGCTCTACATTTTCCTGTCCACACCACAGAGACTGGAGAAATCATTGTTATCTCCACTACAGAATGTTCCATTCATTCACAGCGAATCTGGAATTCATCTGAATCTCCACTCCCGGCAGGTTTTCGTGACACCACTGGTAAATATCCAAGTAAGCCAATGCTGGTTTTAAGTGGCCTGCTCATACTCTCAGCCGTGCTGTTCAATTTGCTATCCACTCAACCCTCTTCAGCTCCATTTTCCTGTCCACATAACCCAAACTTCAGAAACAATTGGTATCTCCTCCACAGAATGTTCCATTCATTGACGGCAAATCTGAAATTCATCTAATTCTCAACTCCCGTCAGGTTTCCGTTACACCACTTGTGAATGTCCAATTAAGCCAAAGCTGGTTTTCAGTGGCCTGTTCTTACTACGAGACGTGCTGTTCATTTGGCTATCCATTCCACCCTGTTCAGCTCTACATTTTCGTGTCCACAAAACCCAGCCTTCAGAAATCATTGGAATCACCACTAGAGAATGTTCCATTCATTCACTGCGAATCTGGAATTCATCTGAATCTCCACTCCCGGCAGGTTTTCATTGCACCACTGCTGAATGTTCAAGTAACGCAATGATGGTTTTCAGCGGTCTATTCACACTCGAACCCGTGCTGTTCACGGTCTAGCGACTCAACACTGGTGAGTTCTTCTTTTTCCAGTTCAGACAATACAAACCTCAGAAACCATTGCAATCTACACTACAGAATGTTTCATTCATTCAGGCGAATCTTGAATTCATCTTGTTCTCCACTCCCAGCAGGTTTTCGTTTCACCACTGGTGAATGTCCAAGCAACCCAAGGCTGGTTTCAGCTGCGTGTTAACACTCGCAGCCGTGCTGTTCAATTGGCTATCCAGTGAACGCTGGTTAGCTCTTGATTTTCCTTCCACACACCGAGCCTTCAGAAATCATTCTTATCTCCACTTCAGAATGTTCCATTCGTTCCCTGCGAATCTGGAATTCCTCTGACTCTCCACACCAGGCAGATTTTCCTAACAACACTGGTGAATGACCAGGTAATCCAATGCTGGTTTTCAGCGGCTGTTCACACTCACAGCCTTGCTGTTCAATTGGCAATCCAGTCAAACCTAGTCAGCTCTTCATTTTCCTGTCCACACAACCCAGCGTTCAGAAATCATTGGAATCTCTACTACAGAAATTTCCATTCATTCACTGTGAATCTGGAAATACTCTGAATCTGCATTCCAGGAAGGCTTTCGTTACACCACTGATGAATGTCCAAGTAATGCAATGCTGCTTCTTAGTGGTCTGTTCACACTCGAAACCGTGCTGTTCATTGGCTATCCACTCAATATCGGTCAGCTCTTCAATATCCTGTCCAGACTATCCAGATTCCTAAATGTTGGCAATCACCACTACAGAATGTTCCATTCAATCACGCGAATCTGGAATTCATCAGAGTCTCCACTCCTGGAAGGTTTTCGTGACACCACTGGTAAATGTCCAAGGAAGACAATGCTGGTTTTAAGCCGCCTGCTAACACACTCAGCCGTGCTGTTCAATTTGCTATCCACCCAACCCTATTCAGCTCTACATTTTCCTGTCCTCATAACCCAACCTTCAGAAATAATTGGTATCTCCTCCACAGAATGTTCCGTTCATTCACTGCGAATCTTAAATTCATCTGACTCTCAACTCCCGGCGGGTTATCGTTACACCACTTGTGAATGTCCAAGTAAGCCAATGCTGGTTTTCAGTGGCCTGTTCATACTAAGAGACGTGCTGTTCATTTGGCTATCCACTCCACCCTGTTCAGCTCTACATTCTCGTGTCCACAAAACCCAGCCTTCAGAAATCATTGGAATCACCACTAGAGAATGTTCCATTCATTCACTGCGAATCTGGAATTCCTCTGAACCTCCACTCCTGGCAGGTTTTCGTTACGCCACTGGTGAATGTCCAAGTAACTCAATACTGGTTTTCAGAGGCATGTTCAACTCGCAGAAGTGCTGTTCAATGGGCTATCCACTCAATATTGGTCAGCTCTTCATTTTCCTCTCCACACAAACCAGCCTTCAGAAATCATTGGGCTCTCCACTACAGACTGTTCCATTCATTCACTGCGATTCTGCAATTCATCTGACTCTCCGCTCCAGGCAGGTTTTCATTACAGCACTGGTGAATGACCAAGTAATCCAATGCTGGTTTTCAGCCGCCTTTTCACACTCGCAGTGTGCTGTTCAATTGTCTATCCACTCAAACCTGGTCAGCCTTTCATTTTCTTTTCCACAATATCAGACTTCAGAAATCATTGGAATCGCCAGTACAGAATGTTCCATTCATTCACTGCCAATCTGGAATTCATCTGAATCTGCACTCCAGGTAGGCTTTCATTACACCACTTATGAATGTCCAAGTAACACAATGCTGGTTTTCAGCGGTCTGTTCACACTCTAAGCCCTGCTTTTTACTGGGTATCCACACAACTGTGGTCAGCTCTTCATTTTCATGTCCAAACAATCCAGACTTGAGAAATCATTGCAATCTCCAGTACAGAATGTTCCATTCATTCACTGCGAATCTGGAATTCAACTGAATCTCCACTACCTGCAGATTTATCTTACACCACTTGTGAATGTCCAAGTAAAACAATGCTGGTTTTCAGAGGCCTGTTCATGTTCGCAGTCGTGCTGTTCAATTGGCTATCCACTCAACCTGTTTTGCTCCTCATTTTCCTGTGCACACAACCCAGCCTTCAGAAATCATTGTAATCTCCACTACAGGATGTTCCATTCATTCACTGGGAATCTGGAATTCATCTGAATCTGCACTCCACGCAGGCTTTCGTTACACCACTGCTGAAAGTCGAAGTAATGCAATACTGGTTTTCAGTGGTCTGTTCACATTCGAAGCCGAGGCTTTTTACAGGCTATCCACTCAACACTGGTCAGCTCTTCATTTTCGTGTCCCCACAATCCAGATTTCAGAAATCATTGCAATCTCCACTACAGAATGTTCCATTCATTCACTGCGAGTCTGGAGTTTATCTGATTCTCCACTCCCGCCTGGTTAACATTACACCACTTGTGAATGTCCAAGTAAGCCAATGCTGGTTTTCAGAGGCCTGTTCATACTCGCAGCCGTGCTGTTTAATTGACAATTCACTCCACCCTGTTCAGCTCTTCATTGTCCCACCACACTACCAGCCTTCAGAAATCTTTGTTATCTCCACTACAGAATGTTCCATTCATTCACTGCGAATCTGGAATTCATCTGACTCTCAACTCCACGCAGGTTTTCATTACACCACTGTTGAATGTCCAAGTAACCCAATGCCGGTTTTCAGCGGCCTGTTCATATTCGCAGCCCTGCTGTTTACTTGGCTATCGATTCAAGCCTGGTCAGCTCTTCATTTTCCTGTCCACACAACACAGGCTTCAGAAATCATTGGAATCTCCTCTACAGAATGTTCCATTCATTCACTGCGAATGTGGAATTCAACTGACTCTCCACTCCATGCAGGTTTTCCTTACACCACTGATGAATGTCCAAGTAACCCAATGCTGGTTTTCAGCTGCATGTTCACACTCGCAGCCATGCTATACAATTGGCTTTCCACTAAATCCTGATTAGTTCTTGATTTTCCTTCCACACGACCCAGCCTTCAGAAATCGTTGGAATCTCCACTAGAGAATGTTCCATTCATTCACTGCGAATCTGGAATTCCTCTGAACCTCCACTCCCGGCAGGTTTTCGTTACACCACTGTTGAATGTCCAAGTAACCCAATGTTTTAAGTGTTTTCTTCACAAGCGCAGTGGTGCTGTTCAATTGGCTATCCACTCAACCCTGGCCAGCTCTACATTTTCCTGTCCACACCACAGAGACTGGAGAAATCATTGTTATCTCCACTACAGAATGTTCCATTCATTCACAGCGAATCTGGAATTCATCTGAATCTCCACTCCCGGCAGGTTTTCGTGACACCACTGGTAAATATCCAAGTAAGCCAATGCTGGTTTTAAGTGGCCTGCTCATACTCTCAGCCGTGCTGTTCAATTTGCTATCCACTCAACCCTCTTCAGCTCCATTTTCCTGTCCACATAACCCAAACTTCAGAAACAATTGGTATCTCCTCCACAGAATGTTCCATTCATTGACGGCAAATCTGAAATTCATCTAATTCTCAACTCCCGTCAGGTTTCCGTTACACCACTTGTGAATGTCCAATTAAGCCAAAGCTGGTTTTCAGTGGCCTGTTCTTACTACGAGACGTGCTGTTCATTTGGCTATCCATTCCACCCTGTTCAGCTCTACATTTTCGTGTCCACAAAACCCAGCCTTCAGAAATCATTGGAATCACCACTAGAGAATGTTCCATTCATTCACTGCGAATCTGGAATTCATCTGAATCTCCACTCCCGGCAGGTTTTCATTGCACCACTGCTGAATGTTCAAGTAACGCAATGATGGTTTTCAGCGGTCTATTCACACTCGAACCCGTGCTGTTCACGGTCTAGCGACTCAACACTGGTGAGTTCTTCTTTTTCCAGTTCAGACAATACAAACCTCAGAAACCATTGCAATCTACACTACAGAATGTTTCATTCATTCAGGCGAATCTTGAATTCATCTTGTTCTCCACTCCCAGCAGGTTTTCGTTTCACCACTGGTGAATGTCCAAGCAACCCAAGGCTGGTTTCAGCTGCGTGTTAACACTCGCAGCCGTGCTGTTCAATTGGCTATCCAGTGAACGCTGGTTAGCTCTTGATTTTCCTTCCACACACCGAGCCTTCAGAAATCATTCTTATCTCCACTTCAGAATGTTCCATTCGTTCCCTGCGAATCTGGAATTCCTCTGACTCTCCACACCAGGCAGATTTTCCTAACAACACTGGTGAATGACCAGGTAATCCAATGCTGGTTTTCAGCGGCTGTTCACACTCACAGCCTTGCTGTTCAATTGGCAATCCAGTCAAACCTAGTCAGCTCTTCATTTTCCTGTCCACACAACCCAGCGTTCAGAAATCATTGGAATCTCTACTACAGAAATTTCCATTCATTCACTGTGAATCTGGAAATACTCTGAATCTGCATTCCAGGAAGGCTTTCGTTACACCACTGATGAATGTCCAAGTAATGCAATGCTGCTTCTTAGTGGTCTGTTCACACTCGAAACCGTGCTGTTCATTGGCTATCCACTCAATATCGGTCAGCTCTTCAATATCCTGTCCAGACTATCCAGATTCCTAAATGTTGGCAATCACCACTACAGAATGTTCCATTCAATCACGCGAATCTGGAATTCATCAGAGTCTCCACTCCTGGAAGGTTTTCGTGACACCACTGGTAAATGTCCAAGGAAGACAATGCTGGTTTTAAGCCGCCTGCTAACACACTCAGCCGTGCTGTTCAATTTGCTATCCACCCAACCCTATTCAGCTCTACATTTTCCTGTCCTCATAACCCAACCTTCAGAAATAATTGGTATCTCCTCCACAGAATGTTCCGTTCATTCACTGCGAATCTTAAATTCATCTGACTCTCAACTCCCGGCGGGTTATCGTTACACCACTTGTGAATGTCCAAGTAAGCCAATGCTGGTTTTCAGTGGCCTGTTCATACTAAGAGACGTGCTGTTCATTTGGCTATCCACTCCACCCTGTTCAGCTCTACATTTTCGTGTCCACAAAACCCAGCCTTCAGAAATCATTGGAATCACCACTAGAGAATGTTCCATTCATTCACTGCGAATCTGGAATTCATCTGAACCTCCACTCCTGGCAGGTTTTCGTTACGCCACTGGTGAATGTCCAAGTAACTCAATACTGGTTTTCAGAGGCATGTTCAACTCGCAGAAGTGCTGTTCAATGGGCTATCCACTCAATATTGGTCAGCTCTTCATTTTCCTCTCCACACAAACCAGCCTTCAGAAATCATTGGGCTCTCCACTACAGACTGTTCCATTCATTCACTGCGATTCTGCAATTCATCTGACTCTCCGCTCCAGGCAGGTTTTCATTACAGCACTGGTGAATGACCAAGTAATCCAATGCTGGTTTTCAGCCGCCTTTTCACACTCGCAGTGTGCTGTTCAATTGTCTATCCACTCAAACCTGGTCAGCCTTTCATTTTCTTTTCCACAATATCAGACTTCAGAAATCATTGGAATCGCCAGTACAGAATGTTCCATTCATTCACTGCCAATCTGGAATTCATCTGAATCTGCACTCCAGGTAGGCTTTCATTACACCACTTATGAATGTCCAAGTAACACAATGCTGGTTTTCAGCGGTCTGTTCACACTCTAAGCCCTGCTTTTTACTGGGTATCCACACAACTGTGGTCAGCTCTTCATTTTCATGTCCAAACAATCCAGACTTGAGAAATCATTGCAATCTCCAGTACAGAATGTTCCATTCATTCACTGCGAATCTGGAATTCAACTGAATCTCCACTACCTGCAGATTTATCTTACACCACTTGTGAATGTCCAAGTAAAACAATGCTGGTTTTCAGAGGCCTGTTCATGTTCGCAGTCGTGCTGTTCAATTGGCTATCCACTCAACCTGTTTTGCTCCTCATTTTCCTGTGCACACAACCCAGCCTTCAGAAATCATTGTAATCTCCACTACAGGATGTTCCATTCATTCACTGGGAATCTGGAATTCATCTGAATCTGCACTCCACGCAGGCTTTCGTTACACCACTGCTGAAAGTCGAAGTAATGCAATACTGGTTTTCAGTGGTCTGTTCACATTCGAAGCCGAGGCTTTTTACAGGCTATCCACTCAACACTGGTCAGCTCTTCATTTTCGTGTCCCCACAATCCAGATTTCAGAAATCATTGCAATCTCCACTACAGAATGTTCCATTCATTCACTGCGAGTCTGGAGTTTATCTGATTCTCCACTCCCGCCTGGTTAACATTACACCACTTGTGAATGTCCAAGTAAGCCAATGCTGGTTTTCAGAGGCCTGTTCATACTCGCAGCCGTGCTGTTTAATTGACAATTCACTCCACCCTGTTCAGCTCTTCATTGTCCCACCACACTACCAGCCTTCAGAAATCTTTGTTATCTCCACTACAGAATGTTCCATTCATTCACTGCGAATCTGGAATTCATCTGACTCTCAACTCCACGCAGGTTTTCATTACACCACTGTTGAATGTCCAAGTAACCCAATGCCGGTTTTCAGCGGCCTGTTCATATTCGCAGCCCTGCTGTTTACTTGGCTATCGATTCAAGCCTGGTCAGCTCTTCATTTTCCTGTCCACACAACACAGGCTTCAGAAATCATTGGAATCTCCTCTACAGAATGTTCCATTCATTCACTGCGAATGTGGAATTCAACTGACTCTCCACTCCATGCAGGTTTTCCTTACACCACTGATGAATGTCCAAGTAACCCAATGCTGGTTTTCAGCTGCATGTTCACACTCGCAGCCATGCTATACAATTGGCTTTCCACTAAATCCTGATTAGTTCTTGATTTTCCTTCCACACGACCCAGCCTTCAGAAATCGTTGGAATCTCCACTAGAGAATGTTCCATTCATTCACTGCGAATCTGGAATTCCTCTGAACCTCCACTCCCGGCAGGTTTTCGTTACACCACTGTTGAATGTCCAAGTAACCCAATGTTTTAAGTGTTTTCTTCACAAGCGCAGTGGTGCTGTTCAATTGGCTATCCACTCAACCCTGGCCAGCTCTACATTTTCCTGTCCACACCACAGAGACTGGAGAAATCATTGTTATCTCCACTACAGAATGTTCCATTCATTCACAGCGAATCTGGAATTCATCTGAATCTCCACTCCCGGCAGGTTTTCGTGACACCACTGGTAAATATCCAAGTAAGCCAATGCTGGTTTTAAGTGGCCTGCTCATACTCTCAGCCGTGCTGTTCAATTTGCTATCCACTCAACCCTCTTCAGCTCCATTTTCCTGTCCACATAACCCAAACTTCAGAAACAATTGGTATCTCCTCCACAGAATGTTCCATTCATTGACGGCAAATCTGAAATTCATCTAATTCTCAACTCCCGTCAGGTTTCCGTTACACCACTTGTGAATGTCCAATTAAGCCAAAGCTGGTTTTCAGTGGCCTGTTCTTACTACGAGACGTGCTGTTCATTTGGCTATCCATTCCACCCTGTTCAGCTCTACATTTTCGTGTCCACAAAACCCAGCCTTCAGAAATCATTGGAATCACCACTAGAGAATGTTCCATTCATTCACTGCGAATCTGGAATTCATCTGAATCTCCACTCCCGGCAGGTTTTCATTGCACCACTGCTGAATGTTCAAGTAACGCAATGATGGTTTTCAGCGGTCTATTCACACTCGAACCCGTGCTGTTCACGGTCTAGCGACTCAACACTGGTGAGTTCTTCTTTTTCCAGTTCAGACAATACAAACCTCAGAAACCATTGCAATCTACACTACAGAATGTTTCATTCATTCAGGCGAATCTTGAATTCATCTTGTTCTCCACTCCCAGCAGGTTTTCGTTTCACCACTGGTGAATGTCCAAGCAACCCAAGGCTGGTTTCAGCTGCGTGTTAACACTCGCAGCCGTGCTGTTCAATTGGCTATCCAGTGAACGCTGGTTAGCTCTTGATTTTCCTTCCACACACCGAGCCTTCAGAAATCATTCTTATCTCCACTTCAGAATGTTCCATTCGTTCCCTGCGAATCTGGAATTCCTCTGACTCTCCACACCAGGCAGATTTTCCTAACAACACTGGTGAATGACCAGGTAATCCAATGCTGGTTTTCAGCGGCTGTTCACACTCACAGCCTTGCTGTTCAATTGGCAATCCAGTCAAACCTAGTCAGCTCTTCATTTTCCTGTCCACACAACCCAGCGTTCAGAAATCATTGGAATCTCTACTACAGAAATTTCCATTCATTCACTGTGAATCTGGAAATACTCTGAATCTGCATTCCAGGAAGGCTTTCGTTACACCACTGATGAATGTCCAAGTAATGCAATGCTGCTTCTTAGTGGTCTGTTCACACTCGAAACCGTGCTGTTCATTGGCTATCCACTCAATATCGGTCAGCTCTTCAATATCCTGTCCAGACTATCCAGATTCCTAAATGTTGGCAATCACCACTACAGAATGTTCCATTCAATCACGCGAATCTGGAATTCATCAGAGTCTCCACTCCTGGAAGGTTTTCGTGACACCACTGGTAAATGTCCAAGGAAGACAATGCTGGTTTTAAGCCGCCTGCTAACACACTCAGCCGTGCTGTTCAATTTGCTATCCACCCAACCCTATTCAGCTCTACATTTTCCTGTCCTCATAACCCAACCTTCAGAAATAATTGGTATCTCCTCCACAGAATGTTCCGTTCATTCACTGCGAATCTTAAATTCATCTGACTCTCAACTCCCGGCGGGTTATCGTTACACCACTTGTGAATGTCCAAGTAAGCCAATGCTGGTTTTCAGTGGCCTGTTCATACTAAGAGACGTGCTGTTCATTTGGCTATCCACTCCACCCTGTTCAGCTCTACATTTTCGTGTCCACAAAACCCAGCCTTCAGAAATCATTGGAATCACCACTAGAGAATGTTCCATTCATTCACTGCGAATCTGGAATTCATCTGAACCTCCACTCCTGGCAGGTTTTCGTTACGCCACTGGTGAATGTCCAAGTAACTCAATACTGGTTTTCAGAGGCATGTTCAACTCGCAGAAGTGCTGTTCAATGGGCTATCCACTCAATATTGGTCAGCTCTTCATTTTCCTCTCCACACAAACCAGCCTTCAGAAATCATTGGGCTCTCCACTACAGACTGTTCCATTCATTCACTGCGATTCTGCAATTCATCTGACTCTCCGCTCCAGGCAGGTTTTCATTACAGCACTGGTGAATGACCAAGTAATCCAATGCTGGTTTTCAGCCGCCTTTTCACACTCGCAGTGTGCTGTTCAATTGTCTATCCACTCAAACCTGGTCAGCCTTTCATTTTCTTTTCCACAATATCAGACTTCAGAAATCATTGGAATCGCCAGTACAGAATGTTCCATTCATTCACTGCCAATCTGGAATTCATCTGAATCTGCACTCCAGGTAGGCTTTCATTACACCACTTATGAATGTCCAAGTAACACAATGCTGGTTTTCAGCGGTCTGTTCACACTCTAAGCCCTGCTTTTTACTGGGTATCCACACAACTGTGGTCAGCTCTTCATTTTCATGTCCAAACAATCCAGACTTGAGAAATCATTGCAATCTCCAGTACAGAATGTTCCATTCATTCACTGCGAATCTGGAATTCAACTGAATCTCCACTACCTGCAGATTTATCTTACACCACTTGTGAATGTCCAAGTAAAACAATGCTGGTTTTCAGAGGCCTGTTCATGTTCGCAGTCGTGCTGTTCAATTGGCTATCCACTCAACCTGTTTTGCTCCTCATTTTCCTGTGCACACAACCCAGCCTTCAGAAATCATTGTAATCTCCACTACAGGATGTTCCATTCATTCACTGGGAATCTGGAATTCATCTGAATCTGCACTCCACGCAGGCTTTCGTTACACCACTGCTGAAAGTCGAAGTAATGCAATACTGGTTTTCAGTGGTCTGTTCACATTCGAAGCCGAGGCTTTTTACAGGCTATCCACTCAACACTGGTCAGCTCTTCATTTTCGTGTCCCCACAATCCAGATTTCAGAAATCATTGCAATCTCCACTACAGAATGTTCCATTCATTCACTGCGAGTCTGGAGTTTATCTGATTCTCCACTCCCGCCTGGTTAACATTACACCACTTGTGAATGTCCAAGTAAGCCAATGCTGGTTTTCAGAGGCCTGTTCATACTCGCAGCCGTGCTGTTTAATTGACAATTCACTCCACCCTGTTCAGCTCTTCATTGTCCCACCACACTACCAGCCTTCAGAAATCTTTGTTATCTCCACTACAGAATGTTCCATTCATTCACTGCGAATCTGGAATTCATCTGACTCTCAACTCCACGCAGGTTTTCATTACACCACTGTTGAATGTCCAAGTAACCCAATGCTGGTTTTCAGCGGCCTGTTCATATTCGCAGCCCTGCTGTTTACTTGGCTATCGATTCAAGCCTGGTCAGCTCTTCATTTTCCTGTCCACACAACACAGGCTTCAGAAATCATTGGAATCTCCTCTACAGAATGTTCCATTCATTCACTGCGAATGTGGAATTCAACTGACTCTCCACTCCATGCAGGTTTTCCTTACACCACTGATGAATGTCCAAGTAACCCAATGCTGGTTTTCAGCTGCATGTTCACACTCGCAGCCATGCTATACAATTGGCTTTCCACTAAATCCTGATTAGTTCTTGATTTTCCTTCCACACGACCCAGCCTTCAGAAATCGTTGGAATCTCCACTAGAGAATGTTCCATTCATTCACTGCGAATCTGGAATTCCTCTGAACCTCCACTCCCGGCAGGTTTTCGTTACACCACTGTTGAATGTCCAAGTAACCCAATGTTTTAAGTGTTTTCTTCACAAGCGCAGTGGTGCTGTTCAATTGGCTATCCACTCAACCCTGGCCAGCTCTACATTTTCCTGTCCACACCACAGAGACTGGAGAAATCATTGTTATCTCCACTACAGAATGTTCCATTCATTCACAGCGAATCTGGAATTCATCTGAATCTCCACTCCCGGCAGGTTTTCGTGACACCACTGGTAAATATCCAAGTAAGCCAATGCTGGTTTTAAGTGGCCTGCTCATACTCTCAGCCGTGCTGTTCAATTTGCTATCCACTCAACCCTCTTCAGCTCCATTTTCCTGTCCACATAACCCAAACTTCAGAAACAATTGGTATCTCCTCCACAGAATGTTCCATTCATTGACGGCAAATCTGAAATTCATCTAATTCTCAACTCCCGTCAGGTTTTCGTTACACCACTTGTGAATGTCCAATTAAGCCAAAGCTGGTTTTCAGTGGCCTGTTCTTACTACGAGACGTGCTGTTCATTTGGCTATCCATTCCACCCTGTTCAGCTCTACATTTTCGTGTCCACAAAACCCAGCCTTCAGAAATCATTGGAATCACCACTAGAGAATGTTCCATTCATTCACTGCGAATCTGGAATTCATCTGAATCTCCACTCCCGGCAGGTTTTCATTGCACCACTGCTGAATGTTCAAGTAACGCAATGATGGTTTTCAGCGGTCTATTCACACTCGAACCCGTGCTGTTCACGGTCTAGCGACTCAACACTGGTGAGTTCTTCTTTTTCCAGTTCAGACAATACAAACCTCAGAAACCATTGCAATCTACACTACAGAATGTTTCATTCATTCACGCGAATCTTGAATTCATCTTGTTCTCCACTCCCAGCAGGTTTTCGTTTCACCACTGGTGAATGTCCAAGCAACCCAAGGCTGGTTTCAGCTGCGTGTTAACACTCGCAGCCGTGCTGTTCAATTGGCTATCCAGTGAACGCTGGTTAGCTCTTGATTTTCCTTCCACACACCGAGCCTTCAGAAATCATTCTTATCTCCACTTCAGAATGTTCCATTCGTTCCCTGCGAATCTGGAATTCCTCTGACTCTCCACACCAGGCAGATTTTCCTAACAACACTGGTGAATGACCAGGTAATCCAATGCTGGTTTTCAGCGGCTGTTCACACTCACAGCCTTGCTGTTCAATTGGCAATCCAGTCAAACCTAGTCAGCTCTTCATTTTCCTGTCCACACAACCCAGCGTTCAGAAATCATTGGAATCTCTACTACAGAAATTTCCATTCATTCACTGTGAATCTGGAAATACTCTGAATCTGCATTCCAGGAAGGCTTTCGTTACACCACTGATGAATGTCCAAGTAATGCAATGCTGCTTCTTAGTGGTCTGTTCACACTCGAAACCGTGCTGTTCATTGGCTATCCACTCAATATCGGTCAGCTCTTCAATATCCTGTCCAGACTATCCAGATTCCTAAATGTTGGCAATCACCACTACAGAATGTTCCATTCAATCACGCGAATCTGGAATTCATCAGAGTCTCCACTCCTGGAAGGTTTTCGTGACACCACTGGTAAATGTCCAAGGAAGACAATGCTGGTTTTAAGCCGCCTGCTAACACACTCAGCCGTGCTGTTCAATTTGCTATCCACCCAACCCTATTCAGCTCTACATTTTCCTGTCCTCATAACCCAACCTTCAGAAATAATTGGTATCTCCTCCACAGAATGTTCCGTTCATTCACTGCGAATCTTAAATTCATCTGACTCTCAACTCCCGGCGGGTTATCGTTACACCACTTGTGAATGTCCAAGTAAGCCAATGCTGGTTTTCAGTGGCCTGTTCATACTAAGAGACGTGCTGTTCATTTGGCTATCCACTCCACCCTGTTCAGCTCTACATTTTCGTGTCCACAAAACCCAGCCTTCAGAAATCATTGGAATCACCACTAGAGAATGTTCCATTCATTCACTGCGAATCTGGAATTCCTCTGAACCTCCACTCCTGGCAGGTTTTCGTTACGCCACTGGTGAATGTCCAAGTAACTCAATACTGGTTTTCAGAGGCATGTTCAACTCGCAGAAGTGCTGTTCAATGGGCTATCCACTCAATATTGGTCAGCTCTTCATTTTCCTCTCCACACAAACCAGCCTTCAGAAATCATTGGGCTCTCCACTACAGACTGTTCCATTCATTCACTGCGATTCTGCAATTCATCTGACTCTCCGCTCCAGGCAGGTTTTCATTACAGCACTGGTGAATGACCAAGTAATCCAATGCTGGTTTTCAGCCGCCTTTTCACACTCGCAGTGTGCTGTTCAATTGTCTATCCACTCAAACCTGGTCAGCCTTTCATTTTCTTTTCCACAATATCAGACTTCAGAAATCATTGGAATCGCCAGTACAGAATGTTCCATTCATTCACTGCCAATCTGGAATTCATCTGAATCTGCACTCCAGGTAGGCTTTCATTACACCACTTATGAATGTCCAAGTAACACAATGCTGGTTTTCAGCGGTCTGTTCACACTCTAAGCCCTGCTTTTTACTGGGTATCCACACAACTGTGGTCAGCTCTTCATTTTCATGTCCAAACAATCCAGACTTGAGAAATCATTGCAATCTCCAGTACAGAATGTTCCATTCATTCACTGCGAATCTGGAATTCAACTGAATCTCCACTACCTGCAGATTTATCTTACACCACTTGTGAATGTCCAAGTAAAACAATGCTGGTTTTCAGAGGCCTGTTCATGTTCGCAGTCGTGCTGTTCAATTGGCTATCCACTCAACCTGTTTTGCTCCTCATTTTCCTGTGCACACAACCCAGCCTTCAGAAATCATTGTAATCTCCACTACAGGATGTTCCATTCATTCACTGGGAATCTGGAATTCATCTGAATCTGCACTCCACGCAGGCTTTCGTTACACCACTGCTGAAAGTCGAAGTAATGCAATACTGGTTTTCAGTGGTCTGTTCACATTCGAAGCCGAGGCTTTTTACAGGCTATCCACTCAACACTGGTCAGCTCTTCATTTTCGTGTCCCCACAATCCAGATTTCAGAAATCATTGCAATCTCCACTACAGAATGTTCCATTCATTCACTGCGAGTCTGGAGTTTATCTGATTCTCCACTCCCGCCTGGTTAACATTACACCACTTGTGAATGTCCAAGTAAGCCAATGCTGGTTTTCAGAGGCCTGTTCATACTCGCAGCCGTGCTGTTTAATTGACAATTCACTCCACCCTGTTCAGCTCTTCATTGTCCCACCACACTACCAGCCCTCAGAAATCTTTGTTATCTCCATTCCATTCATTCACTGCGAATCTGGAATTCATCTGACTCTCAACTCCACGCAGGTTTTCATTACACCACTGTTGAATGTCCAAGTAACCCAATGCTGGTTTTCAGCGGCCTGTTCATATTCGCAGCCCTGCTGTTTACTTGGCTATCGATTCAAGCCTGGTCAGCTCTTCATTTTCCTGTCCACACAACACAGGCTTCAGAAATCATTGGAATCTCCTCTACAGAATGTTCCATTCATTCACTGCGAATGTGGAATTCAACTGACTCTCCACTCCATGCAGGTTTTCCTTACACCACTGATGAATGTCCAAGTAACCCAATGCTGGTTTTCAGCTGCATGTTCACACTCGCAGCCATGCTATACAATTGGCTTTCCACTAAATCCTGATTAGTTCTTGATTTTCCTTCCACACGACCCAGCCTTCAGAAATCATTGGAATCTCCACTAGAGAATGTTCCATTCATTCACTGCGAATCTGGAATTCCTCTGAACCTCCACTCCCGGCAGGTTTTCGTTACACCACTGTTGAATGTCCAAGTAACCCAATGTTTTAAGTGTTTTCTTCACAAGCGCAGTGGTGCTGTTCAATTGGCTATCCACTCAACCCTGGCCAGCTCTACATTTTCCTGTCCACACCACAGAGACTGGAGAAATCATTGTTATCTCCACTACAGAATGTTCCATTCATTCACAGCGAATCTGGAATTCATCTGAATCTCCACTCCCGGCAGGTTTTCGTGACACCACTGGTAAATATCCAAGTAAGCCAATGCTGGTTTTAAGTGGCCTGCTCATACTCTCAGCCGTGCTGTTCAATTTGCTATCCACTCAACCCTCTTCAGCTCCATTTTCCTGTCCACATAACCCAAACTTCAGAAACAATTGGTATCTCCTCCACAGAATGTTCCATTCATTGACGGCAAATCTGAAATTCATCTAATTCTCAACTCCCGTCAGGTTTTCGTTACACCACTTGTGAATGTCCAATTAAGCCAAAGCTGGTTTTCAGTGGCCTGTTCTTACTACGAGACGTGCTGTTCATTTGGCTATCCATTCCACCCTGTTCAGCTCTACATTTTCGTGTCCACAAAACCCAGCCTTCAGAAATCATTGGAATCACCACTAGAGAATGTTCCATTCATTCACTGCGAATCTGGAATTCATCTGAATCTCCACTCCCGGCAGGTTTTCATTGCACCACTGCTGAATGTTCAAGTAACGCAATGATGGTTTTCAGCGGTCTATTCACACTCGAACCCGTGCTGTTCACGGTCTAGCGACTCAACACTGGTGAGTTCTTCTTTTTCCAGTTCAGACAATACAAACCTCAGAAACCATTGCAATCTACACTACAGAATGTTTCATTCATTCAGGCGAATCTTGAATTCATCTTGTTCTCCACTCCCAGCAGGTTTTCGTTTCACCACTGGTGAATGTCCAAGCAACCCAAGGCTGGTTTCAGCTGCGTGTTAACACTCGCAGCCGTGCTGTTCAATTGGCTATCCAGTGAACGCTGGTTAGCTCTTGATTTTCCTTCCACACACCGAGCCTTCAGAAATCATTCTTATCTCCACTTCAGAATGTTCCATTCGTTCCCTGCGAATCTGGAATTCCTCTGACTCTCCACACCAGGCAGATTTTCCTAACAACACTGGTGAATGACCAGGTAATCCAATGCTGGTTTTCAGCGGCTGTTCACACTCACAGCCTTGCTGTTCAATTGGCAATCCAGTCAAACCTAGTCAGCTCTTCATTTTCCTGTCCACACAACCCAGCGTTCAGAAATCATTGGAATCTCTACTACAGAAATTTCCATTCATTCACTGTGAATCTGGAAATACTCTGAATCTGCATTCCAGGAAGGCTTTCGTTACACCACTGATGAATGTCCAAGTAATGCAATGCTGCTTCTTAGTGGTCTGTTCACACTCGAAACCGTGCTGTTCATTGGCTATCCACTCAATATCGGTCAGCTCTTCAATATCCTGTCCAGACTATCCAGATTTCTAAATCTTGGCAATCACCACTACAGAATGTTCCATTCAATCACGCGAATCTGGAATTCATCAGAGTCTCCACTCCTGGAAGGTTTTCGTGACACCACTGGTAAATGTCCAAGGAAGACAATGCTGGTTTTAAGCCGCCTGCTAACACACTCAGCCGTGCTGTTCAATTTGCTATCCACCCAACCCTATTCAGCTCTACATTTTCCTGTCCTCATAACCCAACCTTCAGAAATAATTGGTATCTCCTCCACAGAATGTTCCGTTCATTCACTGCGAATCTTAAATTCATCTGACTCTCAACTCCCGGCGGGTTATCGTTACACCACTTGTGAATGTCCAAGTAAGCCAATGCTGGTTTTCAGTGGCCTGTTCATACTAAGAGACGTGCTGTTCATTTGGCTATCCACTCCACCCTGTTCAGCTCTACATTTTCGTGTCCACAAAACCCAGCCTTCAGAAATCATTGGAATCACCACTAGAGAATGTTCCATTCATTCACTGCGAATCTGGAATTCCTCTGAACCTCCACTCCTGGCAGGTTTTCGTTACGCCACTGGTGAATGTCCAAGTAACTCAATACTGGTTTTCAGAGGCATGTTCAACTCGCAGAAGTGCTGTTCAATGGGCTATCCACTCAATATTGGTCAGCTCTTCATTTTCCTCTCCACACAAACCAGCCTTCAGAAATCATTGGGCTCTCCACTACAGACTGTTCCATTCATTCACTGCGATTCTGCAATTCATCTGACTCTCCGCTCCAGGCAGGTTTTCATTACAGCACTGGTGAATGACCAAGTAATCCAATGCTGGTTTTCAGCCGCCTTTTCACACTCGCAGTGTGCTGTTCAATTGTCTATCCACTCAAACCTGGTCAGCCTTTCATTTTCTTTTCCACAATATCAGACTTCAGAAATCATTGGAATCGCCAGTACAGAATGTTCCATTCATTCACTGCCAATCTGGAATTCATCTGAATCTGCACTCCAGGTAGGCTTTCATTACACCACTTATGAATGTCCAAGTAACACAATGCTGGTTTTCAGCGGTCTGTTCACACTCTAAGCCCTGCTTTTTACTGGGTATCCACACAACTGTGGTCAGCTCTTCATTTTCATGTCCAAACAATCCAGACTTGAGAAATCATTGCAATCTCCAGTACAGAATGTTCCATTCATTCACTGCGAATCTGGAATTCAACTGAATCTCCACTACCTGCAGATTTATCTTACACCACTTGTGAATGTCCAAGTAAAACAATGCTGGTTTTCAGAGGCCTGTTCATGTTCGCAGTCGTGCTGTTCAATTGGCTATCCACTCAACCTGTTTTGCTCCTCATTTTCCTGTGCACACAACCCAGCCTTCAGAAATCATTGTAATCTCCACTACAGGATGTTCCATTCATTCACTGGGAATCTGGAATTCATCTGAATCTGCACTCCACGCAGGCTTTCGTTACACCACTGCTGAAAGTCGAAGTAATGCAATACTGGTTTTCAGTGGTCTGTTCACATTCGAAGCCGAGGCTTTTTACAGGCTATCCACTCAACACTGGTCAGCTCTTCATTTTCGTGTCCCCACAATCCAGATTTCAGAAATCATTGCAATCTCCACTACAGAATGTTCCATTCATTCACTGCGAGTCTGGAGTTTATCTGATTCTCCACTCCCGCCTGGTTAACATTACACCACTTGTGAATGTCCAAGTAAGCCAATGCTGGTTTTCAGAGGCCTGTTCATACTCGCAGCCGTGCTGTTTAATTGACAATTCACTCCACCCTGTTCAGCTCTTCATTGTCCCACCACACTACCAGCCTTCAGAAATCTTTGTTATCTCCACTACAGAATGTTCCATTCATTCACTGCGAATCTGGAATTCATCTGACTCTCAACTCCACGCAGGTTTTCATTACACCACTGTTGAATGTCCAAGTAACCCAATGCTGGTTTTCAGCGGCCTGTTCATATTCGCAGCCCTGCTGTTTACTTGGCTATCGATTCAAGCCTGGTCAGCTCTTCATTTTCCTGTCCACACAACACAGGCTTCAGAAATCATTGGAATCTCCTCTACAGAATGTTCCATTCATTCACTGCGAATGTGGAATTCAACTGACTCTCCACTCCATGCAGGTTTTCCTTACACCACTGATGAATGTCCAAGTAACCCAATGCTGGTTTTCAGCTGCATGTTCACACTCGCAGCCATGCTATACAATTGGCTTTCCACTAAATCCTGATTAGTTCTTGATTTTCCTTCCACACGACCCAGCCTTCAGAAATCGTTGGAATCTCCACTAGAGAATGTTCCATTCATTCACTGCGAATCTGGAATTCCTCTGAACCTCCACTCCCGGCAGGTTTTCGTTACACCACTGTTGAATGTCCAAGTAACCCAATGTTTTAAGTGTTTTCTTCACAAGCGCAGTGGTGCTGTTCAATTGGCTATCCACTCAACCCTGGCCAGCTCTACATTTTCCTGTCCACACCACAGAGACTGGAGAAATCATTGTTATCTCCACTACAGAATGTTCCATTCATTCACAGCGAATCTGGAATTCATCTGAATCTCCACTCCCGGCAGGTTTTCGTGACACCACTGGTAAATATCCAAGTAAGCCAATGCTGGTTTTAAGTGGCCTGCTCATACTCTCAGCCGTGCTGTTCAATTTGCTATCCACTCAACCCTCTTCAGCTCCATTTTCCTGTCCACATAACCCAAACTTCAGAAACAATTGGTATCTCCTCCACAGAATGTTCCATTCATTGACGGCAAATCTGAAATTCATCTAATTCTCAACTCCCGTCAGGTTTTCGTTACACCACTTGTGAATGTCCAATTAAGCCAAAGCTGGTTTTCAGTGGCCTGTTCTTACTACGAGACGTGCTGTTCATTTGGCTATCCATTCCACCCTGTTCAGCTCTACATTTTCGTGTCCACAAAACCCAGCCTTCAGAAATCATTGGAATCACCACTAGAGAATGTTCCATTCATTCACTGCGAATCTGGAATTCATCTGAATCTCCACTCCCGGCAGGTTTTCATTGCACCACTGCTGAATGTTCAAGTAACGCAATGATGGTTTTCAGCGGTCTATTCACACTCGAACCCGTGCTGTTCACGGTCTAGCGACTCAACACTGGTGAGTTCTTCTTTTTCCAGTTCAGACAATACAAACCTCAGAAACCATTGCAATCTACACTACAGAATGTTTCATTCATTCAGGCGAATCTTGAATTCATCTTGTTCTCCACTCCCAGCAGGTTTTCGTTTCACCACTGGTGAATGTCCAAGCAACCCAAGGCTGGTTTCAGCTGCGTGTTAACACTCGCAGCCGTGCTGTTCAATTGGCTATCCAGTGAACGCTGGTTAGCTCTTGATTTTCCTTCCACACACCGAGCCTTCAGAAATCATTCTTATCTCCACTTCAGAATGTTCCATTCGTTCCCTGCGAATCTGGAATTCCTCTGACTCTCCACACCAGGCAGATTTTCCTAACAACACTGGTGAATGACCAGGTAATCCAATGCTGGTTTTCAGCGGCTGTTCACACTCACAGCCTTGCTGTTCAATTGGCAATCCAGTCAAACCTAGTCAGCTCTTCATTTTCCTGTCCACACAACCCAGCGTTCAGAAATCATTGGAATCTCTACTACAGAAATTTCCATTCATTCACTGTGAATCTGGAAATACTCTGAATCTGCATTCCAGGAAGGCTTTCGTTACACCACTGATGAATGTCCAAGTAATGCAATGCTGCTTCTTAGTGGTCTGTTCACACTCGAAACCGTGCTGTTCATTGGCTATCCACTCTATATCGGTCAGCTCTTCAATATCCTGTCCAGACTATCCAGATTCCTAAATGTTGGCAATCACCACTACAGAATGTTCCATTCAATCACGCGAATCTGGAATTCATCAGAGTCTCCACTCCTGGAAGGTTTTCGTGACACCACTGGTAAATGTCCAAGGAAGACAATGCTGGTTTTAAGCCGCCTGCTAACACACTCAGCCGTGCTGTTCAATTTGCTATCCACCCAACCCTATTCAGCTCTACATTTTCCTGTCCTCATAACCCAACCTTCAGAAATAATTGGTATCTCCTCCACAGAATGTTCCGTTCATTCACTGCGAATCTTAAATTCATCTGACTCTCAACTCCCAGCGGGTTATCGTTACACCACTTGTGAATGTCCAAGTAAGCCAATGCTGGTTTTCAGTGGCCTGTTCATACTAAGAGACGTGCTGTTCATTTGGCTATCCACTCCACCCTGTTCAGCTCTACATTTTCGTGTCCACAAAACCCAGCCTTCAGAAATCATTGGAATCACCACTAGAGAATGTTCCATTCATTCACTGCGAATCTGGAATTCCTCTGAACCTCCACTCCTGGCAGGTTTTCGTTACGCCACTGGTGAATGTCCAAGTAACTCAATACTGGTTTTCAGAGGCATGTTCAACTCGCAGAAGTGCTGTTCAATGGGCTATCCACTCAATATTGGTCAGCTCTTCATTTTCCTCTCCACACAAACCAGCCTTCAGAAATCATTGGGCTCTCCACTACAGACTGTTCCATTCATTCACTGCGATTCTGCAATTCATCTGACTCTCCGCTCCAGGCAGGTTTTCATTACAGCACTGGTGAATGACCAAGTAATCCAATGCTGGTTTTCAGCCGCCTTTTCACACTCGCAGTGTGCTGTTCAATTGTCTATCCACTCAAACCTGGTCAGCCTTTCATTTTCTTTTCCACAATATCAGACTTCAGAAATCATTGGAATCGCCAGTACAGAATGTTCCATTCATTCACTGCCAATCTGGAATTCATCTGAATCTGCACTCCAGGTAGGCTTTCATTACACCACTTATGAATGTCCAAGTAACACAATGCTGGTTTTCAGCGGTCTGTTCACACTCTAAGCCCTGCTTTTTACTGGGTATCCACACAACTGTGGTCAGCTCTTCATTTTCATGTCCAAACAATCCAGACTTGAGAAATCATTGCAATCTCCAGTACAGAATGTTCCATTCATTCACTGCGAATCTGGAATTCAACTGAATCTCCACTACCTGCAGATTTATCTTACACCACTTGTGAATGTCCAAGTAAAACAATGCTGGTTTTCAGAGGCCTGTTCATGTTCGCAGTCGTGCTGTTCAATTGGCTATCCACTCAACCTGTTTTGCTCCTCATTTTCCTGTGCACACAACCCAGCCTTCAGAAATCATTGTAATCTCCACTACAGGATGTTCCATTCATTCACTGGGAATCTGGAATTCATCTGAATCTGCACTCCACGCAGGCTTTCGTTACACCACTGCTGAAAGTCGAAGTAATGCAATACTGGTTTTCAGTGGTCTGTTCACATTCGAAGCCGAGGCTTTTTACAGGCTATCCACTCAACACTGGTCAGCTCTTCATTTTCGTGTCCCCACAATCCAGATTTCAGAAATCATTGCAATCTCCACTACAGAATGTTCCATTCATTCACTGCGAGTCTGGAGTTTATCTGATTCTCCACTCCCGCCTGGTTAACATTACACCACTTGTGAATGTCCAAGTAAGCCAATGCTGGTTTTCAGAGGCCTGTTCATACTCGCAGCCGTGCTGTTTAATTGACAATTCACTCCACCCTGTTCAGCTCTTCATTGTCCCACCACACTACCAGCCTTCAGAAATCTTTGTTATCTCCACTACAGAATGTTCCATTCATTCACTGCGAATCTGGAATTCATCTGACTCTCAACTCCACGCAGGTTTTCATTACACCACTGTTGAATGTCCAAGTAACCCAATGCTGGTTTTCAGCGGCCTGTTCATATTCGCAGCCCTGCTGTTTACTTGGCTATCGATTCAAGCCTGGTCAGCTCTTCATTTTCCTGTCCACACAACACAGGCTTCAGAAATCATTGGAATCTCCTCTACAGAATGTTCCATTCATTCACTGCGAATGTGGAATTCAACTGACTCTCCACTCCATGCAGGTTTTCCTTACACCACTGATGAATGTCCAAGTAACCCAATGCTGGTTTTCAGCTGCATGTTCACACTCGCAGCCATGCTATACAATTGGCTTTCCACTAAATCCTGATTAGTTCTTGATTTTCCTTCCACACGACCCAGCCTTCAGAAATCGTTGGAATCTCCACTAGAGAATGTTCCATTCATTCACTGCGAATCTGGAATTCCTCTGAACCTCCACTCCCGGCAGGTTTTCGTTACACCACTGTTGAATGTCCAAGTAACCCAATGTTTTAAGTGTTTTCTTCACAAGCGCAGTGGTGCTGTTCAATTGGCTATCCACTCAACCCTGGCCAGCTCTACATTTTCCTGTCCACACCACAGAGACTGGAGAAATCATTGTTATCTCCACTACAGAATGTTCCATTCATTCACAGCGAATCTGGAATTCATCTGAATCTCCACTCCCGGCAGGTTTTCGTGACACCACTGGTAAATATCCAAGTAAGCCAATGCTGGTTTTAAGTGGCCTGCTCATACTCTCAGCCGTGCTGTTCAATTTGCTATCCACTCAACCCTCTTCAGCTCCATTTTCCTGTCCACATAACCCAAACTTCAGAAACAATTGGTATCTCCTCCACAGAATGTTCCATTCATTGACGGCAAATCTGAAATTCATCTAATTCTCAACTCCCGTCAGGTTTTCGTTACACCACTTGTGAATGTCCAATTAAGCCAAAGCTGGTTTTCAGTGGCCTGTTCTTACTACGAGACGTGCTGTTCATTTGGCTATCCATTCCACCCTGTTCAGCTCTACATTTTCGTGTCCACAAAACCCAGCCTTCAGAAATCATTGGAATCACCACTAGAGAATGTTCCATTCATTCACTGCGAATCTGGAATTCATCTGAATCTCCACTCCCGGCAGGTTTTCATTGCACCACTGCTGAATGTTCAAGTAACGCAATGATGGTTTTCAGCGGTCTATTCACACTCGAACCCGTGCTGTTCACGGTCTAGCGACTCAACACTGGTGAGTTCTTCTTTTTCCAGTTCAGACAATACAAACCTCAGAAACCATTGCAATCTACACTACAGAATGTTTCATTCATTCAGGCGAATCTTGAATTCATCTTGTTCTCCACTCCCAGCAGGTTTTCGTTTCACCACTGGTGAATGTCCAAGCAACCCAAGGCTGGTTTCAGCTGCGTGTTAACACTCGCAGCCGTGCTGTTCAATTGGCTATCCAGTGAACGCTGGTTAGCTCTTGATTTTCCTTCCACACACCGAGCCTTCAGAAATCATTCTTATCTCCACTTCAGAATGTTCCATTCGTTCCCTGCGAATCTGGAATTCCTCTGACTCTCCACACCAGGCAGATTTTCCTAACAACACTGGTGAATGACCAGGTAATCCAATGCTGGTTTTCAGCGGCTGTTCACACTCAAAGCCTTGCTGTTCAATTGGCAATCCAGTCAAACCTAGTCAGCTCTTCATTTTCCTGTCCACACAACCCAGCGTTCAGAAATCATTGGAATCTCTACTACAGAAATTTCCATTCATTCACTGTGAATCTGGAAATACTCTGAATCTGCATTCCAGGAAGGCTTTCGTTACACCACTGATGAATGTCCAAGTAATGCAATGCTGCTTCTTAGTGGTCTGTTCACACTCGAAACCGTGCTGTTCATTGGCTATCCACTCAATATCGGTCAGCTCTTCAATATCCTGTCCAGACTATCCAGATTCCTAAATGTTGGCAATCACCACTACAGAATGTTCCATTCAATCACGCGAATCTGGAATTCATCAGAGTCTCCACTCCTGGAAGGTTTTCGTGACACCACTGGTAAATGTCCAAGGAAGACAATGCTGGTTTTAAGCCGCCTGCTAACACACTCAGCCGTGCTGTTCAATTTGCTATCCACCCAACCCTATTCAGCTCTACATTTTCCTGTCCTCATAACCCAACCTTCAGAAATAATTGGTATCTCCTCCACAGAATGTTCCGTTCATTCACTGCGAATCTTAAATTCATCTGACTCTCAACTCCCGGCGGGTTATCGTTACACCACTTGTGAATGTCCAAGTAAGCCAATGCTGGTTTTCAGTGGCCTGTTCATACTAAGAGACGTGCTGTTCATTTGGCTATCCACTCCACCCTGTTCAGCTCTACATTTTCGTGTCCACAAAACCCAGCCTTCAGAAATCATTGGAATCACCACTAGAGAATGTTCCATTCATTCACTGCGAATCTGGAATTCCTCTGAACCTCCACTCCTGGCAGGTTTTCGTTACGCCACTGGTGAATGTCCAAGTAACTCAATACTGGTTTTCAGAGGCATGTTCAACTTGCAGAAGTGCTGTTCAATGGGCTATCCACTCAATATTGGTCAGCTCTTCATTTTCCTCTCCACACAAACCAGCCTTCAGAAATCATTGGGCTCTCCACTACAGACTGTTCCATTCATTCACTGCGATTCTGCAATTCATCTGACTCTCCGCTCCAGGCAGGTTTTCATTACAGCACTGGTGAATGACCAAGTAATCCAATGCTGGTTTTCAGCCGCCTTTTCACACTCGCAGTGTGCTGTTCAATTGTCTATCCACTCAAACCTGGTCAGCCTTTCATTTTCTTTTCCACAATATCAGACTTCAGAAATCATTGGAATCGCCAGTACAGAATGTTCCATTCATTCACTGCCAATCTGGAATTCATCTGAATCTGCACTCCAGGTAGGCTTTCATTACACCACTTATGAATGTCCAAGTAACACAATGCTGGTTTTCAGCGGTCTGTTCACACTCTAAGCCCTGCTTTTTACTGGGTATCCACACAACTGTGGTCAGCTCTTCATTTTCATGTCCAAACAATCCAGACTTGAGAAATCATTGCAATCTCCAGTACAGAATGTTCCATTCATTCACTGCGAATCTGGAATTCAACTGAATCTCCACTACCTGCAGATTTATCTTACACCACTTGTGAATGTCCAAGTAAAACAATGCTGGTTTTCAGAGGCCTGTTCATGTTCGCAGTCGTGCTGTTCAATTGGCTATCCACTCAACCTGTTTTGCTCCTCATTTTCCTGTGCACACAACCCAGCCTTCAGAAATCATTGTAATCTCCACTACAGGATGTTCCATTCATTCACTGGGAATCTGGAATTCATCTGAATCTGCACTCCACGCAGGCTTTCGTTACACCACTGCTGAAAGTCGAAGTAATGCAATACTGGTTTTCAGTGGTCTGTTCACATTCGAAGCCGAGGCTTTTTACAGGCTATCCACTCAACACTGGTCAGCTCTTCATTTTCGTGTCCCCACAATCCAGATTTCAGAAATCATTGCAATCTCCACTACAGAATGTTCCATTCATTCACTGCGAGTCTGGAGTTTATCTGATTCTCCACTCCCGCCTGGTTAACATTACACCACTTGTGAATGTCCAAGTAAGCCAATGCTGGTTTTCAGAGGCCTGTTCATACTCGCAGCCGTGCTGTTTAATTGACAATTCACTCCACCCTGTTCAGCTCTTCATTGTCCCACCACACTACCAGCCCTCAGAAATCTTTGTTATCTCCACTACAGAATGTTCCATTCATTCACTGCGAATCTGGAATTCATCTGACTCTCAACTCCACGCAGGTTTTCATTACACCACTGTTGAATGTCCAAGTAACCCAATGCTGGTTTTCAGCGGCCTGTTCATATTCGCAGCCCTGCTGTTTACTTGGCTATCGATTCAAGCCTGGTCAGCTCTTCATTTTCCTGTCCACACAACACAGGCTTCAGAAATCATTGGAATCTCCTCTACAGAATGTTCCATTCATTCACTGCGAATGTGGAATTCAACTGACTCTCCACTCCATGCAGGTTTTCCTTACACCACTGATGAATGTCCAAGTAACCCAATGCTGGTTTTCAGCTGCATGTTCACACTCGCAGCCATGCTATACAATTGGCTTTCCACTAAATCCTGATTAGTTCTTGATTTTCCTTCCACACGACCCAGCCTTCAGAAATCGTTGGAATCTCCACTAGAGAATGTTCCATTCATTCACTGCGAATCTGGAATTCCTCTGAACCTCCACTCCCGGCAGGTTTTCGTTACACCACTGTTGAATGTCCAAGTAACCCAATGTTTTAAGTGTTTTCTTCACAAGCGCAGTGGTGCTGTTCAATTGGCTATCCACTCAACCCTGGCCAGCTCTACATTTTCCTGTCCACACCACAGAGACTGGAGAAATCATTGTTATCTCCACTACAGAATGTTCCATTCATTCACAGCGAATCTGGAATTCATCTGAATCTCCACTCCCGGCAGGTTTTCGTGACACCACTGGTAAATATCCAAGTAAGCCAATGCTGGTTTTAAGTGGCCTGCTCATACTCTCAGCCGTGCTGTTCAATTTGCTATCCACTCAACCCTCTTCAGCTCCATTTTCCTGTCCACATAACCCAAACTTCAGAAACAATTGGTATCTCCTCCACAGAATGTTCCATTCATTGACGGCAAATCTGAAATTCATCTAATTCTCAACTCCCGTCAGGTTTTCGTTACACCACTTGTGAATGTCCAATTAAGCCAAAGCTGGTTTTCAGTGGCCTGTTCTTACTACGAGACGTGCTGTTCATTTGGCTATCCATTCCACCCTGTTCAGCTCTACATTTTCGTGTCCACAAAACCCAGCCTTCAGAAATCATTGGAATCACCACTAGAGAATGTTCCATTCATTCACTGCGAATCTGGAATTCATCTGAATCTCCACTCCCGGCAGGTTTTCATTGCACCACTGCTGAATGTTCAAGTAACGCAATGATGGTTTTCAGCGGTCTATTCACACTCGAACCCGTGCTGTTCACGGTCTAGCGACTCAACACTGGTGAGTTCTTCTTTTTCCAGTTCAGACAATACAAACCTCAGAAACCATTGCAATCTACACTACAGAATGTTTCATTCATTCAGGCGAATCTTGAATTCATCTTGTTCTCCACTCCCAGCAGGTTTTCGTTTCACCACTGGTGAATGTCCAAGCAACCCAAGGCTGGTTTCAGCTGCGTGTTAACACTCGCAGCCGTGCTGTTCAATTGGCTATCCAGTGAACGCTGGTTAGCTCTTGATTTTCCTTCCACACACCGAGCCTTCAGAAATCATTCTTATCTCCACTTCAGAATGTTCCATTCGTTCCCTGCGAATCTGGAATTCCTCTGACTCTCCACACCAGGCAGATTTTCCTAACAACACTGGTGAATGACCAGGTAATCCAATGCTGGTTTTCAGCGGCTGTTCACACTCACAGCCTTGCTGTTCAATTGGCAATCCAGTCAAACCTAGTCAGCTCTTCATTTTCCTGTCCACACAACCCAGCGTTCAGAAATCATTGGAATCTCTACTACAGAAATTTCCATTCATTCACTGTGAATCTGGAAATACTCTGAATCTGCATTCCAGGAAGGCTTTCGTTACACCACTGATGAATGTCCAAGTAATGCAATGCTGCTTCTTAGTGGTCTGTTCACACTCGAAACCGTGCTGTTCATTGGCTATCCACTCAATATCGGTCAGCTCTTCAATATCCTGTCCAGACTATCCAGATTTCTAAATCTTGGCAATCACCACTACAGAATGTTCCATTCAATCACGCGAATCTGGAATTCATCAGAGTCTCCACTCCTGGAAGGTTTTCGTGACACCACTGGTAAATGTCCAAGGAAGACAATGCTGGTTTTAAGCCGCCTGCTAACACACTCAGCCGTGCTGTTCAATTTGCTATCCACCCAACCCTATTCAGCTCTACATTTTCCTGTCCTCATAACCCAACCTTCAGAAATAATTGGTATCTCCTCCACAGAATGTTCCGTTCATTCACTGCGAATCTTAAATTCATCTGACTCTCAACTCCCGGCGGGTTATCGTTACACCACTTGTGAATGTCCAAGTAAGCCAATGCTGGTTTTCAGTGGCCTGTTCATACTAAGAGACGTGCTGTTCATTTGGCTATCCACTCCACCCTGTTCAGCTCTACATTTTCGTGTCCACAAAACCCAGCCTTCAGAAATCATTGGAATCACCACTAGAGAATGTTCCATTCATTCACTGCGAATCTGGAATTCCTCTGAACCTCCACTCCTGGCAGGTTTTCGTTACGCCACTGGTGAATGTCCAAGTAACTCAATACTGGTTTTCAGAGGCATGTTCAACTCGCAGAAGTGCTGTTCAATGGGCTATCCACTCAATATTGGTCAGCTCTTCATTTTCCTCTCCACACAAACCAGCCTTCAGAAATCATTGGGCTCTCCACTACAGACTGTTCCATTCATTCACTGCGATTCTGCAATTCATCTGACTCTCCGCTCCAGGCAGGTTTTCATTACAGCACTGGTGAATGACCAAGTAATCCAATGCTGGTTTTCAGCCGCCTTTTCACACTCGCAGTGTGCTGTTCAATTGTCTATCCACTCAAACCTGGTCAGCCTTTCATTTTCTTTTCCACAATATCAGACTTCAGAAATCATTGGAATCGCCAGTACAGAATGTTCCATTCATTCACTGCCAATCTGGAATTCATCTGAATCTGCACTCCAGGTAGGCTTTCATTACACCACTTATGAATGTCCAAGTAACACAATGCTGGTTTTCAGCGGTCTGTTCACACTCTAAGCCCTGCTTTTTACTGGGTATCCACACAACTGTGGTCAGCTCTTCATTTTCATGTCCAAACAATCCAGACTTGAGAAATCATTGCAATCTCCAGTACAGAATGTTCCATTCATTCACTGCGAATCTGGAATTCAACTGAATCTCCACTACCTGCAGATTTATCTTACACCACTTGTGAATGTCCAAGTAAAACAATGCTGGTTTTCAGAGGCCTGTTCATGTTCGCAGTCGTGCTGTTCAATTGGCTATCCACTCAACCTGTTTTGCTCCTCATTTTCCTGTGCACACAACCCAGCCTTCAGAAATCATTGTAATCTCCACTACAGGATGTTCCATTCATTCACTGGGAATCTGGAATTCATCTGAATCTGCACTCCACGCAGGCTTTCGTTACACCACTGCTGAAAGTCGAAGTAATGCAATACTGGTTTTCAGTGGTCTGTTCACATTCGAAGCCGAGGCTTTTTACAGGCTATCCACTCAACACTGGTCAGCTCTTCATTTTCGTGTCCCCACAATCCAGATTTCAGAAATCATTGCAATCTCCACTACAGAATGTTCCATTCATTCACTGCGAGTCTGGAGTTTATCTGATTCTCCACTCCCGCCTGGTTAACGTTACACCACTTGTGAATGTCCAAGTAAGCCAATGCTGGTTTTCAGAGGCCTGTTCATACTCGCAGCCGTGCTGTTTAATTGACAATTCACTCCACCCTGTTCAGCTCTTCATTGTCCCACCACACTACCAGCCTTCAGAAATCTTTGTTATCTCCACTACAGAATGTTCCATTCATTCACTGCGAATCTGGAATTCATCTGACTCTCAACTCCACGCAGGTTTTCATTACACCACTGTTGAATGTCCAAGTAACCCAATGCTGGTTTTCAGCGGCCTGTTCATATTCGCAGCCCTGCTGTTTACTTGGCTATCGATTCAAGCCTGGTCAGCTCTTCATTTTCCTGTCCACACAACACAGGCTTCAGAAATCATTGGAATCTCCTCTACAGAATGTTCCATTCATTCACTGCGAATGTGGAATTCAACTGACTCTCCACTCCATGCAGGTTTTCCTTACACCACTGATGAATGTCCAAGTAACCCAATGCTGGTTTTCAGCTGCATGTTCACACTCGCAGCCATGCTATACAATTGGCTTTCCACTAAATCCTGATTAGTTCTTGATTTTCCTTCCACACGACCCAGCCTTCAGAAATCGTTGGAATCTCCACTAGAGAATGTTCCATTCATTCACTGCGAATCTGGAATTCCTCTGAACCTCCACTCCCGGCAGGTTTTCGTTACACCACTGTTGAATGTCCAAGTAACCCAATGTTTTAAGTGTTTTCTTCACAAGCGCAGTGGTGCTGTTCAATTGGCTATCCACTCAACCCTGGCCAGCTCTACATTTTCCTGTCCACACCACAGAGACTGGAGAAATCATTGTTATCTCCACTACAGAATGTTCCATTCATTCACAGCGAATCTGGAATTCATCTGAATCTCCACTCCCGGCAGGTTTTCGTGACACCACTGGTAAATATCCAAGTAAGCCAATGCTGGTTTTAAGTGGCCTGCTCATACTCTCAGCCGTGCTGTTCAATTTGCTATCCACTCAACCCTCTTCAGCTCCATTTTCCTGTCCACATAACCCAAACTTCAGAAACAATTGGTATCTCCTCCACAGAATGTTCCATTCATTGACGGCAAATCTGAAATTCATCTAATTCTCAACTCCCGTCAGGTTTTCGTTACACCACTTGTGAATGTCCAATTAAGCCAAAGCTGGTTTTCAGTGGCCTGTTCTTACTACGAGACGTGCTGTTCATTTGGCTATCCATTCCACCCTGTTCAGCTCTACATTTTCGTGTCCACAAAACCCAGCCTTCAGAAATCATTGGAATCACCACTAGAGAATGTTCCATTCATTCACTGCGAATCTGGAATTCATCTGAATCTCCACTCCCGGCAGGTTTTCATTGCACCACTGCTGAATGTTCAAGTAACGCAATGATGGTTTTCAGCGGTCTATTCACACTCGAACCCGTGCTGTTCACGGTCTAGCGACTCAACACTGGTGAGTTCTTCTTTTTCCAGTTCAGACAATACAAACCTCAGAAACCATTGCAATCTACACTACAGAATGTTTCATTCATTCAGGCGAATCTTGAATTCATCTTGTTCTCCACTCCCAGCAGGTTTTCGTTTCACCACTGGTGAATGTCCAAGCAACCCAAGGCTGGTTTCAGCTGCGTGTTAACACTCGCAGCCGTGCTGTTCAATTGGCTATCCAGTGAACGCTGGTTAGCTCTTGATTTTCCTTCCACACACCGAGCCTTCAGAAATCATTCTTATCTCCACTTCAGAATGTTCCATTCGTTCCCTGCGAATCTGGAATTCCTCTGACTCTCCACACCAGGCAGATTTTCCTAACAACACTGGTGAATGACCAGGTAATCCAATGCTGGTTTTCAGCGGCTGTTCACACTCACAGCCTTGCTGTTCAATTGGCAATCCAGTCAAACCTAGTCAGCTCTTCATTTTCCTGTCCACACAACCCAGCGTTCAGAAATCATTGGAATCTCTACTACAGAAATTTCCATTCATTCACTGTGAATCTGGAAATACTCTGAATCTGCATTCCAGGAAGGCATTCGTTACACCACTGATGAATGTCCAAGTAATGCAATGCTGCTTCTTAGTGGTCTGTTCACACTCGAAACCGTGCTGTTCATTGGCTATCCACTCAATATCGGTCAGCTCTTCAATATCCTGTCCAGACTATCCAGATTCCTAAATGTTGGCAATCACCACTACAGAATGTTCCATTCAATCACGCGAATCTGGAATTCATCAGAGTCTCCACTCCTGGAAGGTTTTCGTGACACCACTGGTAAATGTCCAAGGAAGACAATGCTGGTTTTAAGCCGCCTGCTAACACACTCAGCCGTGCTGTTCAATTTGCTATCCACCCAACCCTATTCAGCTCTACATTTTCCTGTCCTCATAACCCAACCTTCAGAAATAATTGGTATCTCCTCCACAGAATGTTCCGTTCATTCACTGCGAATCTTAAATTCATCTGACTCTCAACTCCCGGCGGGTTATCGTTACACCACTTGTGAATGTCCAAGTAAGCCAATGCTGGTTTTCAGTGGCCTGTTCATACTAAGAGACGTGCTGTTCATTTGGCTATCCACTCCACCCTGTTCAGCTCTACATTTTCGTGTCCACAAAACCCAGCCTTCAGAAATCATTGGAATCACCACTAGAGAATGTTCCATTCATTCACTGCGAATCTGGAATTCCTCTGAACCTCCACTCCTGGCAGGTTTTCGTTACGCCACTGGTGAATGTCCAAGTAACTCAATACTGGTTTTCAGAGGCATGTTCAACTCGCAGAAGTGCTGTTCAATGGGCTATCCACTCAATATTGGTCAGCTCTTCATTTTCCTCTCCACACAAACCAGCCTTCAGAAATCATTGGGCTCTCCACTACAGACTGTTCCATTCATTCACTGCGATTCTGCAATTCATCTGACTCTCCGCTCCAGGCAGGTTTTCATTACAGCACTGGTGAATGACCAAGTAATCCAATGCTGGTTTTCAGCCGCCTTTTCACACTCGCAGTGTGCTGTTCAATTGTCTATCCACTCAAACCTGGTCAGCCTTTCATTTTCTTTTCCACAATATCAGACTTCAGAAATCATTGGAATCGCCAGTACAGAATGTTCCATTCATTCACTGCCAATCTGGAATTCATCTGAATCTGCACTCCAGGTAGGCTTTCATTACACCACTTATGAATGTCCAAGTAACACAATGCTGGTTTTCAGCGGTCTGTTCACACTCTAAGCCCTGCTTTTTACTGGGTATCCACACAACTGTGGTCAGCTCTTCATTTTCATGTCCAAACAATCCAGACTTGAGAAATCATTGCAATCTCCAGTACAGAATGTTCCATTCATTCACTGCGAATCTGGAATTCAACTGAATCTCCACTACCTGCAGATTTATCTTACACCACTTGTGAATGTCCAAGTAAAACAATGCTGGTTTTCAGAGGCCTGTTCATGTTCGCAGTCGTGCTGTTCAATTGGCTATCCACTCAACCTGTTTTGCTCCTCATTTTCCTGTGCACACAACCCAGCCTTCAGAAATCATTGTAATCTCCACTACAGGATGTTCCATTCATTCACTGGGAATCTGGAATTCATCTGAATCTGCACTCCACGCAGGCTTTCGTTACACCACTGCTGAAAGTCGAAGTAATGCAATACTGGTTTTCAGTGGTCTGTTCACATTCGAAGCCGAGGCTTTTTACAGGCTATCCACTCAACACTGGTCAGCTCTTCATTTTCGTGTCCCCACAATCCAGATTTCAGAAATCATTGCAATCTCCACTACAGAATGTTCCATTCATTCACTGCGAGTCTGGAGTTTATCTGATTCTCCACTCCCGCCTGGTTAACGTTACACCACTTGTGAATGTCCAAGTAAGCCAATGCTGGTTTTCAGAGGCCTGTTCATACTCGCAGCCGTGCTGTTTAATTGACAATTCACTCCACCCTGTTCAGCTCTTCATTGTCCCACCACACTACCAGCCTTCAGAAATCTTTGTTATCTCCACTACAGAATGTTCCATTCATTCACTGCGAATCTGGAATTCATCTGACTCTCAACTCCACGCAGGTTTTCATTACACCACTGTTGAATGTCCAAGTAACCCAATGCTGGTTTTCAGCGGCCTGTTCATATTCGCAGCCCTGCTGTTTACTTGGCTATCGATTCAAGCCTGGTCAGCTCTTCATTTTCCTGTCCACACAACACAGGCTTCAGAAATCATTGGAATCTCCTCTACAGAATGTTCCATTCATTCACTGCGAATGTGGAATTCAACTGACTCTCCACTCCATGCAGGTTTTCCTTACACCACTGATGAATGTCCAAGTAACCCAATGCTGGTTTTCAGCTGCATGTTCACACTCGCAGCCATGCTATACAATTGGCTTTCCACTAAATCCTGATTAGTTCTTGATTTTCCTTCCACACGACCCAGCCTTCAGAAATCGTTGGAATCTCCACTAGAGAATGTTCCATTCATTCACTGCGAATCTGGAATTCCTCTGAACCTCCACTCCCGGCAGGTTTTCGTTACACCACTGTTGAATGTCCAAGTAACCCAATGTTTTAAGTGTTTTCTTCACAAGCGCAGTGGTGCTGTTCAATTGGCTATCCACTCAACCCTGGCCAGCTCTACATTTTCCTGTCCACACCACAGAGACTGGAGAAATCATTGTTATCTCCACTACAGAATGTTCCATTCATTCACAGCGAATCTGGAATTCATCTGAATCTCCACTCCCGGCAGGTTTTCGTGACACCACTGGTAAATATCCAAGTAAGCCAATGCTGGTTTTAAGTGGCCTGCTCATACTCTCAGCCGTGCTGTTCAATTTGCTATCCACTCAACCCTCTTCAGCTCCATTTTCCTGTCCACATAACCCAAACTTCAGAAACAATTGGTATCTCCTCCACAGAATGTTCCATTCATTGACGGCAAATCTGAAATTCATCTAATTCTCAACTCCCGTCAGGTTTTCGTTACACCACTTGTGAATGTCCAATTAAGCCAAAGCTGGTTTTCAGTGGCCTGTTCTTACTACGAGACGTGCTGTTCATTTGGCTATCCATTCCACCCTGTTCAGCTCTACATTTTCGTGTCCACAAAACCCAGCCTTCAGAAATCATTGGAATCACCACTAGAGAATGTTCCATTCATTCACTGCGAATCTGGAATTCATCTGAATCTCCACTCCCGGCAGGTTTTCATTGCACCACTGCTGAATGTTCAAGTAACGCAATGATGGTTTTCAGCGGTCTATTCACACTCGAACCCGTGCTGTTCACGGTCTAGCGACTCAACACTGGTGAGTTCTTCTTTTTCCAGTTCAGACAATACAAACCTCAGAAACCATTGCAATCTACACTACAGAATGTTTCATTCATTCAGGCGAATCTTGAATTCATCTTGTTCTCCACTCCCAGCAGGTTTTCGTTTCACCACTGGTGAATGTCCAAGCAACCCAAGGCTGGTTTCAGCTGCGTGTTAACACTCGCAGCCGTGCTGTTCAATTGGCTATCCAGTGAACGCTGGTTAGCTCTTGATTTTCCTTCCACACACCGAGCCTTCAGAAATCATTCTTATCTCCACTTCAGAATGTTCCATTCGTTCCCTGCGAATCTGGAATTCCTCTGACTCTCCACACCAGGCAGATTTTCCTAACAACACTGGTGAATGACCAGGTAATCCAATGCTGGTTTTCAGCGGCTGTTCACACTCACAGCCTTGCTGTTCAATTGGCAATCCAGTCAAACCTAGTCAGCTCTTCATTTTCCTGTCCACACAACCCAGCGTTCAGAAATCATTGGAATCTCTACTACAGAAATTTCCATTCATTCACTGTGAATCTGGAAATACTCTGAATCTGCATTCCAGGAAGGCTTTCGTTACACCACTGATGAATGTCCAAGTAATGCAATGCTGCTTCTTAGTGGTCTGTTCACACTCGAAACCGTGCTGTTCATTGGCTATCCACTCAATATCGGTCAGCTCTTCAATATCCTGTCCAGACTATCCAGATTCCTAAATGTTGGCAATCACCACTACAGAATGTTCCATTCAATCACGCGAATCTGGAATTCATCAGAGTCTCCACTCCTGGAAGGTTTTCGTGACACCACTGGTAAATGTCCAAGGAAGACAATGCTGGTTTTAAGCCGCCTGCTAACACACTCAGCCGTGCTGTTCAATTTGCTATCCACCCAACCCTATTCAGCTCTACATTTTCCTGTCCTCATAACCCAACCTTCAGAAATAATTGGTATCTCCTCCACAGAATGTTCCGTTCATTCACTGCGAATCTTAAATTCATCTGACTCTCAACTCCCGGCGGGTTATCGTTACACCACTTGTGAATGTCCAAGTAAGCCAATGCTGGTTTTCAGTGGCCTGTTCATACTAAGAGACGTGCTGTTCATTTGGCTATCCACTCCACCCTGTTCAGCTCTACATTTTCGTGTCCACAAAACCCAGCCTTCAGAAATCATTGGAATCACCACTAGAGAATGTTCCATTCATTCACTGCGAATCTGGAATTCCTCTGAACCTCCACTCCTGGCAGGTTTTCGTTACGCCACTGGTGAATGTCCAAGTAACTCAATACTGGTTTTCAGAGGCATGTTCAACTCGCAGAAGTGCTGTTCAATGGGCTATCCACTCAATATTGGTCAGCTCTTCATTTTCCTCTCCACACAAACCAGCCTTCAGAAATCATTGGGCTCTCCACTACAGACTGTTCCATTCATTCACTGCGATTCTGCAATTCATCTGACTCTCCGCTCCAGGCAGGTTTTCATTACAGCACTGGTGAATGACCAAGTAATCCAATGCTGGTTTTCAGCCGCCTTTTCACACTCGCAGTGTGCTGTTCAATTGTCTATCCACTCAAACCTGGTCAGCCTTTCATTTTCTTTTCCACAATATCAGACTTCAGAAATCATTGGAATCGCCAGTACAGAATGTTCCATTCATTCACTGCCAATCTGGAATTCATCTGAATCTGCACTCCAGGTAGGCTTTCATTACACCACTTATGAATGTCCAAGTAACACAATGCTGGTTTTCAGCGGTCTGTTCACACTCTAAGCCCTGCTTTTTACTGGGTATCCACACAACTGTGGTCAGCTCTTCATTTTCATGTCCAAACAATCCAGACTTGAGAAATCATTGCAATCTCCAGTACAGAATGTTCCATTCATTCACTGCGAATCTGGAATTCAACTGAATCTCCACTACCTGCAGATTTATCTTACACCACTTGTGAATGTCCAAGTAAAACAATGCTGGTTTTCAGAGGCCTGTTCATGTTCGCAGTCGTGCTGTTCAATTGGCTATCCACTCAACCTGTTTTGCTCCTCATTTTCCTGTGCACACAACCCAGCCTTCAGAAATCATTGTAATCTCCACTACAGGATGTTCCATTCATTCACTGGGAATCTGGAATTCATCTGAATCTGCACTCCACGCAGGCTTTCGTTACACCACTGCTGAAAGTCGAAGTAATGCAATACTGGTTTTCAGTGGTCTGTTCACATTCGAAGCCGAGGCTTTTTACAGGCTATCCACTCAACACTGGTCAGCTCTTCATTTTCGTGTCCCCACAATCCAGATTTCAGAAATCATTGCAATCTCCACTACAGAATGTTCCATTCATTCACTGCGAGTCTGGAGTTTATCTGATTCTCCACTCCCGCCTGGTTAACGTTACACCACTTGTGAATGTCCAAGTAAGCCAATGCTGGTTTTCAGAGGCCTGTTCATACTCGCAGCCGTGCTGTTTAATTGACAATTCACTCCACCCTGTTCAGCTCTTCATTGTCCCACCACACTACCAGCCTTCAGAAATCTTTGTTATCTCCACTACAGAATGTTCCATTCATTCACTGCGAATCTGGAATTCATCTGACTCTCAACTCCACGCAGGTTTTCATTACACCACTGTTGAATGTCCAAGTAACCCAATGCTGGTTTTCAGCGGCCTGTTCATATTCGCAGCCCTGCTGTTTACTTGGCTATCGATTCAAGCCTGGTCAGCTCTTCATTTTCCTGTCCACACAACACAGGCTTCAGAAATCATTGGAATCTCCTCTACAGAATGTTCCATTCATTCACTGCGAATGTGGAATTCAACTGACTCTCCACTCCATGCAGGTTTTCCTTACACCACTGATGAATGTCCAAGTAACCCAATGCTGGTTTTCAGCTGCATGTTCACACTCGCAGCCATGCTATACAATTGGCTTTCCACTAAATCCTGATTAGTTCTTGATTTTCCTTCCACACGACCCAGCCTTCAGAAATCGTTGGAATCTCCACTAGAGAATGTTCCATTCATTCACTGCGAATCTGGAATTCCTCTGAACCTCCACTCCCGGCAGGTTTTCGTTACACCACTGTTGAATGTCCAAGTAACCCAATGTTTTAAGTGTTTTCTTCACAAGCGCAGTGGTGCTGTTCAATTGGCTATCCACTCAACCCTGGCCAGCTCTACATTTTCCTGTCCACACCACAGAGACTGGAGAAATCATTGTTATCTCCACTACAGAATGTTCCATTCATTCACAGCGAATCTGGAATTCATCTGAATCTCCACTCCCGGCAGGTTTTCGTGACACCACTGGTAAATATCCAAGTAAGCCAATGCTGGTTTTAAGTGGCCTGCTCATACTCTCAGCCGTGCTGTTCAATTTGCTATCCACTCAACCCTCTTCAGCTCCATTTTCCTGTCCACATAACCCAAACTTCAGAAACAATTGGTATCTCCTCCACAGAATGTTCCATTCATTGACGGCAAATCTGAAATTCATCTAATTCTCAACTCCCGTCAGGTTTTCGTTACACCACTTGTGAATGTCCAATTAAGCCAAAGCTGGTTTTCAGTGGCCTGTTCTTACTACGAGACGTGCTGTTCATTTGGCTATCCATTCCACCCTGTTCAGCTCTACATTTTCGTGTCCACAAAACCCAGCCTTCAGAAATCATTGGAATCACCACTAGAGAATGTTCCATTCATTCACTGCGAATCTGGAATTCATCTGAATCTCCACTCCCGGCAGGTTTTCATTGCACCACTGCTGAATGTTCAAGTAACGCAATGATGGTTTTCAGCGGTCTATTCACACTCGAACCCGTGCTGTTCACGGTCTAGCGACTCAACACTGGTGAGTTCTTCTTTTTCCAGTTCAGACAATACAAACCTCAGAAACCATTGCAATCTACACTACAGAATGTTTCATTCATTCAGGCGAATCTTGAATTCATCTTGTTCTCCACTCCCAGCAGGTTTTCGTTTCACCACTGGTGAATGTCCAAGCAACCCAAGGCTGGTTTCAGCTGCGTGTTAACACTCGCAGCCGTGCTGTTCAATTGGCTATCCAGTGAACGCTGGTTAGCTCTTGATTTTCCTTCCACACACCGAGCCTTCAGAAATCATTCTTATCTCCACTTCAGAATGTTCCATTCGTTCCCTGCGAATCTGGAATTCCTCTGACTCTCCACACCAGGCAGATTTTCCTAACAACACTGGTGAATGACCAGGTAATCCAATGCTGGTTTTCAGCGGCTGTTCACACTCACAGCCTTGCTGTTCAATTGGCAATCCAGTCAAACCTAGTCAGCTCTTCATTTTCCTGTCCACACAACCCAGCGTTCAGAAATCATTGGAATCTCTACTACAGAAATTTCCATTCATTCACTGTGAATCTGGAAATACTCTGAATCTGCATTCCAGGAAGGCTTTCGTTACACCACTGATGAATGTCCAAGTAATGCAATGCTGCTTCTTAGTGGTCTGTTCACACTCGAAACCGTGCTGTTCATTGGCTATCCACTCAATATCGGTCAGCTCTTCAATATCCTGTCCAGACTATCCAGATTCCTAAATGTTGGCAATCACCACTACAGAATGTTCCATTCAATCACGCGAATCTGGAATTCATCAGAGTCTCCACTCCTGGAAGGTTTTCGTGACACCACTGGTAAATGTCCAAGGAAGACAATGCTGGTTTTAAGCCGCCTGCTAACACACTCAGCCGTGCTGTTCAATTTGCTATCCACCCAACCCTATTCAGCTCTACATTTTCCTGTCCTCATAACCCAACCTTCAGAAATAATTGGTATCTCCTCCACAGAATGTTCCGTTCATTCACTGCGAATCTTAAATTCATCTGACTCTCAACTCCCGGCGGGTTATCGTTACACCACTTGTGAATGTCCAAGTAAGCCAATGCTGGTTTTCAGTGGCCTGTTCATACTAAGAGACGTGCTGTTCATTTGGCTATCCACTCCACCCTGTTCAGCTCTACATTTTCGTGTCCACAAAACCCAGCCTTCAGAAATCATTGGAATCACCACTAGAGAATGTTCCATTCATTCACTGCGAATCTGGAATTCCTCTGAACCTCCACTCCTGGCAGGTTTTCGTTACGCCACTGGTGAATGTCCAAGTAACTCAATACTGGTTTTCAGAGGCATGTTCAACTCGCAGAAGTGCTGTTCAATGGGCTATCCACTCAATATTGGTCAGCTCTTCATTTTCCTCTCCACACAAACCAGCCTTCAGAAATCATTGGGCTCTCCACTACAGACTGTTCCATTCATTCACTGCGATTCTGCAATTCATCTGACTCTCCGCTCCAGGCAGGTTTTCATTACAGCACTGGTGAATGACCAAGTAATCCAATGCTGGTTTTCAGCCGCCTTTTCACACTCGCAGTGTGCTGTTCAATTGTCTATCCACTCAAACCTGGTCAGCCTTTCATTTTCTTTTCCACAATATCAGACTTCAGAAATCATTGGAATCGCCAGTACAGAATGTTCCATTCATTCACTGCCAATCTGGAATTCATCTGAATCTGCACTCCAGGTAGGCTTTCATTACACCACTTATGAATGTCCAAGTAACACAATGCTGGTTTTCAGCGGTCTGTTCACACTCTAAGCCCTGCTTTTTACTGGGTATCCACACAACTGTGGTCAGCTCTTCATTTTCATGTCCAAACAATCCAGACTTGAGAAATCATTGCAATCTCCAGTACAGAATGTTCCATTCATTCACTGCGAATCTGGAATTCAACTGAATCTCCACTACCTGCAGATTTATCTTACACCACTTGTGAATGTCCAAGTAAAACAATGCTGGTTTTCAGAGGCCTGTTCATGTTCGCAGTCGTGCTGTTCAATTGGCTATCCACTCAACCTGTTTTGCTCCTCATTTTCCTGTGCACACAACCCAGCCTTCAGAAATCATTGTAATCTCCACTACAGGATGTTCCATTCATTCACTGGGAATCTGGAATTCATCTGAATCTGCACTCCACGCAGGCTTTCGTTACACCACTGCTGAAAGTCGAAGTAATGCAATACTGGTTTTCAGTGGTCTGTTCACATTCGAAGCCGAGGCTTTTTACAGGCTATCCACTCAACACTGGTCAGCTCTTCATTTTCGTGTCCCCACAATCCAGATTTCAGAAATCATTGCAATCTCCACTACAGAATGTTCCATTCATTCACTGCGAGTCTGGAGTTTATCTGATTCTCCACTCCCGCCTGGTTAACATTACACCACTTGTGAATGTCCAAGTAAGCCAATGCTGGTTTTCAGAGGCCTGTTCATACTCGCAGCCGTGCTGTTTAATTGACAATTCACTCCACCCTGTTCAGCTCTTCATTGTCCCACCACACTACCAGCCTTCAGAAATCTTTGTTATCTCCACTACAGAATGTTCCATTCATTCACTGCGAATCTGGAATTCATCTGACTCTCAACTCCACGCAGGTTTTCATTACACCACTGTTGAATGTCCAAGTAACCCAATGCTGGTTTTCAGCGGCCTGTTCATATTCGCAGCCCTGCTGTTTACTTGGCTATCGATTCAAGCCTGGTCAGCTCTTCATTTTCCTGTCCACACAACACAGGCTTCAGAAATCATTGGAATCTCCTCTACAGAATGTTCCATTCATTCACTGCGAATGTGGAATTCAACTGACTCTCCACTCCATGCAGGTTTTCCTTACACCACTGATGAATGTCCAAGTAACCCAATGCTGGTTTTCAGCTGCATGTTCACACTCGCAGCCATGCTATACAATTGGCTTTCCACTAAATCCTGATTAGTTCTTGATTTTCCTTCCACACGACCCAGCCTTCAGAAATCGTTGGAATCTCCACTAGAGAATGTTCCATTCATTCACTGCGAATCTGGAATTCCTCTGAACCTCCACTCCCGGCAGGTTTTCGTTACACCACTGTTGAATGTCCAAGTAACCCAATGTTTTAAGTGTTTTCTTCACAAGCGCAGTGGTGCTGTTCAATTGGCTATCCACTCAACCCTGGCCAGCTCTACATTTTCCTGTCCACACCACAGAGACTGGAGAAATCATTGTTATCTCCACTACAGAATGTTCCATTCATTCACAGCGAATCTGGAATTCATCTGAATCTCCACTCCCGGCAGGTTTTCGTGACACCACTGGTAAATATCCAAGTAAGCCAATGCTGGTTTTAAGTGGCCTGCTCATACTCTCAGCCGTGCTGTTCAATTTGCTATCCACTCAACCCTCTTCAGCTCCATTTTCCTGTCCACATAACCCAAACTTCAGAAACAATTGGTATCTCCTCCACAGAATGTTCCATTCATTGACGGCAAATCTGAAATTCATCTAATTCTCAACTCCCGTCAGGTTTTCGTTACACCACTTGTGAATGTCCAATTAAGCCAAAGCTGGTTTTCAGTGGCCTGTTCTTACTACGAGACGTGCTGTTCATTTGGCTATCCATTCCACCCTGTTCAGCTCTACATTTTCGTGTCCACAAAACCCAGCCTTCAGAAATCATTGGAATCACCACTAGAGAATGTTCCATTCATTCACTGCGAATCTGGAATTCATCTGAATCTCCACTCCCGGCAGGTTTTCATTGCACCACTGCTGAATGTTCAAGTAACGCAATGATGGTTTTCAGCGGTCTATTCACACTCGAACCCGTGCTGTTCACGGTCTAGCGACTCAACACTGGTGAGTTCTTCTTTTTCCAGTTCAGACAATACAAACCTCAGAAACCATTGCAATCTACACTACAGAATGTTTCATTCATTCAGGCGAATCTTGAATTCATCTTGTTCTCCACTCCCAGCAGGTTTTCGTTTCACCACTGGTGAATGTCCAAGCAACCCAAGGCTGGTTTCAGCTGCGTGTTAACACTCGCAGCCGTGCTGTTCAATTGGCTATCCAGTGAACGCTGGTTAGCTCTTGATTTTCCTTCCACACACCGAGCCTTCAGAAATCATTCTTATCTCCACTTCAGAATGTTCCATTCGTTCCCTGCGAATCTGGAATTCCTCTGACTCTCCACACCAGGCAGATTTTCCTAACAACACTGGTGAATGACCAGGTAATCCAATGCTGGTTTTCAGCGGCTGTTCACACTCACAGCCTTGCTGTTCAATTGGCAATCCAGTCAAACCTAGTCAGCTCTTCATTTTCCTGTCCACACAACCCAGCGTTCAGAAATCATTGGAATCTCTACTACAGAAATTTCCATTCATTCACTGTGAATCTGGAAATACTCTGAATCTGCATTCCAGGAAGGCTTTCGTTACACCACTGATGAATGTCCAAGTAATGCAATGCTGCTTCTTAGTGGTCTGTTCACACTCGAAACCGTGCTGTTCATTGGCTATCCACTCAATATCGGTCAGCTCTTCAATATCCTGTCCAGACTATCCAGATTCCTAAATGTTGGCAATCACCACTACAGAATGTTCCATTCAATCACGCGAATCTGGAATTCATCAGAGTCTCCACTCCTGGAAGGTTTTCGTGACACCACTGGTAAATGTCCAAGGAAGACAATGCTGGTTTTAAGCCGCCTGCTAACACACTCAGCCGTGCTGTTCAATTTGCTATCCACCCAACCCTATTCAGCTCTACATTTTCCTGTCCTCATAACCCAACCTTCAGAAATAATTGGTATCTCCTCCACAGAATGTTCCGTTCATTCACTGCGAATCTTAAATTCATCTGACTCTCAACTCCCGGCGGGTTATCGTTACACCACTTGTGAATGTCCAAGTAAGCCAATGCTGGTTTTCAGTGGCCTGTTCATACTAAGAGACGTGCTGTTCATTTGGCTATCCACTCCACCCTGTTCAGCTCTACATTTTCGTGTCCACAAAACCCAGCCTTCAGAAATCATTGGAATCACCACTAGAGAATGTTCCATTCATTCACTGCGAATCTGGAATTCCTCTGAACCTCCACTCCTGGCAGGTTTTCGTTACGCCACTGGTGAATGTCCAAGTAACTCAATACTGGTTTTCAGAGGCATGTTCAACTCGCAGAAGTGCTGTTCAATGGGCTATCCACTCAATATTGGTCAGCTCTTCATTTTCCTCTCCACACAAACCAGCCTTCAGAAATCATTGGGCTCTCCACTACAGACTGTTCCATTCATTCACTGCGATTCTGCAATTCATCTGACTCTCCGCTCCAGGCAGGTTTTCATTACAGCACTGGTGAATGACCAAGTAATCCAATGCTGGTTTTCAGACGCCTTTTCACACTCGCAGTGTGCTGTTCAATTGTCTATCCACTCAAACCTGGTCAGCCTTTCATTTTCTTTTCCACAATATCAGACTTCAGAAATCATTGGAATCGCCAGTACAGAATGTTCCATTCATTCACTGCCAATCTGGAATTCATCTGAATCTGCACTCCAGGTAGGCTTTCATTACACCACTTATGAATGTCCAAGTAACACAATGCTGGTTTTCAGCGGTCTGTTCACACTCTAAGCCCTGCTTTTTACTGGGTATCCACACAACTGTGGTCAGCTCTTCATTTTCATGTCCAAACAATCCAGACTTGAGAAATCATTGCAATCTCCAGTACAGAATGTTCCATTCATTCACTGCGAATCTGGAATTCAACTGAATCTCCACTACCTGCAGATTTATCTTACACCACTTGTGAATGTCCAAGTAAAACAATGCTGGTTTTCAGAGGCCTGTTCATGTTCGCAGTCGTGCTGTTCAATTGGCTATCCACTCAACCTGTTTTGCTCCTCATTTTCCTGTGCACACAACCCAGCCTTCAGAAATCATTGTAATCTCCACTACAGGATGTTCCATTCATTCACTGGGAATCTGGAATTCATCTGAATCTGCACTCCACGCAGGCTTTCGTTACACCACTGCTGAAAGTCGAAGTAATGCAATACTGGTTTTCAGTGGTCTGTTCACATTCGAAGCCGAGGCTTTTTACAGGCTATCCACTCAACACTGGTCAGCTCTTCATTTTCGTGTCCCCACAATCCAGATTTCAGAAATCATTGCAATCTCCACTACAGAATGTTCCATTCATTCACTGCGAGTCTGGAGTTTATCTGATTCTCCACTCCCGCCTGGTTAACATTACACCACTTGTGAATGTCCAAGTAAGCCAATGCTGGTTTTCAGAGGCCTGTTCATACTCGCAGCCGTGCTGTTTAATTGACAATTCACTCCACCCTGTTCAGCTCTTCATTGTCCCACCACACTACCAGCCTTCAGAAATCTTTGTTATCTCCACTACAGAATGTTCCATTCATTCACTGCGAATCTGGAATTCATCTGACTCTCAACTCCACGCAGGTTTTCATTACACCACTGTTGAATGTCCAAGTAACCCAATGCTGGTTTTCAGCGGCCTGTTCATATTCGCAGCCCTGCTGTTTACTTGGCTATCGATTCAAGCCTGGTCAGCTCTTCATTTTCCTGTCCACACAACACAGGCTTCAGAAATCATTGGAATCTCCTCTACAGAATGTTCCATTCATTCACTGCGAATGTGGAATTCAACTGACTCTCCACTCCATGCAGGTTTTCCTTACACCACTGATGAATGTCCAAGTAACCCAATGCTGGTTTTCAGCTGCATGTTCACACTCGCAGCCATGCTATACAATTGGCTTTCCACTAAATCCTGATTAGTTCTTGATTTTCCTTCCACACGACCCAGCCTTCAGAAATCGTTGGAATCTCCACTAGAGAATGTTCCATTCATTCACTGCGAATCTGGAATTCCTCTGAACCTCCACTCCCGGCAGGTTTTCGTTACACCACTGTTGAATGTCCAAGTAACCCAATGTTTTAAGTGTTTTCTTCACAAGCGCAGTGGTGCTGTTCAATTGGCTATCCACTCAACCCTGGCCAGCTCTACATTTTCCTGTCCACACCACAGAGACTGGAGAAATCATTGTTATCTCCACTACAGAATGTTCCATTCATTCACAGCGAATCTGGAATTCATCTGAATCTCCACTCCCGGCAGGTTTTCGTGACACCACTGGTAAATATCCAAGTAAGCCAATGCTGGTTTTAAGTGGCCTGCTCATACTCTCAGCCGTGCTGTTCAATTTGCTATCCACTCAACCCTCTTCAGCTCCATTTTCCTGTCCACATAACCCAAACTTCAGAAACAATTGGTATCTCCTCCACAGAATGTTCCATTCATTGACGGCAAATCTGAAATTCATCTAATTCTCAACTCCCGTCAGGTTTTCGTTACACCACTTGTGAATGTCCAATTAAGCCAAAGCTGGTTTTCAGTGGCCTGTTCTTACTACGAGACGTGCTGTTCATTTGGCTATCCATTCCACCCTGTTCAGCTCTACATTTTCGTGTCCACAAAACCCAGCCTTCAGAAATCATTGGAATCACCACTAGAGAATGTTCCATTCATTCACTGCGAATCTGGAATTCATCTGAATCTCCACTCCCGGCAGGTTTTCATTGCACCACTGCTGAATGTTCAAGTAACGCAATGATGGTTTTCAGCGGTCTATTCACACTCGAACCCGTGCTGTTCACGGTCTAGCGACTCAACACTGGTGAGTTCTTCTTTTTCCAGTTCAGACAATACAAACCTCAGAAACCATTGCAATCTACACTACAGAATGTTTCATTCATTCAGGCGAATCTTGAATTCATCTTGTTCTCCACTCCCAGCAGGTTTTCGTTTCACCACTGGTGAATGTCCAAGCAACCCAAGGCTGGTTTCAGCTGCGTGTTAACACTCGCAGCCGTGCTGTTCAATTGGCTATCCAGTGAACGCTGGTTAGCTCTTGATTTTCCTTCCACACACCGAGCCTTCAGAAATCATTCTTATCTCCACTTCAGAATGTTCCATTCGTTCCCTGCGAATCTGGAATTCCTCTGACTCTCCACACCAGGCAGATTTTCCTAACAACACTGGTGAATGACCAGGTAATCCAATGCTGGTTTTCAGCGGCTGTTCACACTCACAGCCTTGCTGTTCAATTGGCAATCCAGTCAAACCTAGTCAGCTCTTCATTTTCCTGTCCACACAACCCAGCGTTCAGAAATCATTGGAATCTCTACTACAGAAATTTCCATTCATTCACTGTGAATCTGGAAATACTCTGAATCTGCATTCCAGGAAGGCTTTCGTTACACCACTGATGAATGTCCAAGTAATGCAATGCTGCTTCTTAGTGGTCTGTTCACACTCGAAACCGTGCTGTTCATTGGCTATCCACTCAATATCGGTCAGCTCTTCAATATCCTGTCCAGACTATCCAGATTCCTAAATGTTGGCAATCACCACTACAGAATGTTCCATTCAATCACGCGAATCTGGAATTCATCAGAGTCTCCACTCCTGGAAGGTTTTCGTGACACCACTGGTAAATGTCCAAGGAAGACAATGCTGGTTTTAAGCCGCCTGCTAACACACTCAGCCGTGCTGTTCAATTTGCTATCCACCCAACCCTATTCAGCTCTACATTTTCCTGTCCTCATAACCCAACCTTCAGAAATAATTGGTATCTCCTCCACAGAATGTTCCGTTCATTCACTGCGAATCTTAAATTCATCTGACTCTCAACTCCCGGCGGGTTATCGTTACACCACTTGTGAATGTCCAAGTAAGCCAATGCTGGTTTTCAGTGGCCTGTTCATACTAAGAGACGTGCTGTTCATTTGGCTATCCACTCCACCCTGTTCAGCTCTACATTTTCGTGTCCACAAAACCCAGCCTTCAGAAATCATTGGAATCACCACTAGAGAATGTTCCATTCATTCACTGCGAATCTGGAATTCCTCTGAACCTCCACTCCTGGCAGGTTTTCGTTACGCCACTGGTGAATGTCCAAGTAACTCAATACTGGTTTTCAGAGGCATGTTCAACTCGCAGAAGTGCTGTTCAATGGGCTATCCACTCAATATTGGTCAGCTCTTCATTTTCCTCTCCACACAAACCAGCCTTCAGAAATCATTGGGCTCTCCACTACAGACTGTTCCATTCATTCACTGCGATTCTGCAATTCATCTGACTCTCCGCTCCAGGCAGGTTTTCATTACAGCACTGGTGAATGACCAAGTAATCCAATGCTGGTTTTCAGCCGCCTTTTCACACTCGCAGTGTGCTGTTCAATTGTCTATCCACTCAAACCTGGTCAGCCTTTCATTTTCTTTTCCACAATATCAGACTTCAGAAATCATTGGAATCGCCAGTACAGAATGTTCCATTCATTCACTGCCAATCTGGAATTCATCTGAATCTGCACTCCAGGTAGGCTTTCATTACACCACTTATGAATGTCCAAGTAACACAATGCTGGTTTTCAGCGGTCTGTTCACACTCTAAGCCCTGCTTTTTACTGGGTATCCACACAACTGTGGTCAGCTCTTCATTTTCATGTCCAAACAATCCAGACTTGAGAAATCATTGCAATCTCCAGTACAGAATGTTCCATTCATTCACTGCGAATCTGGAATTCAACTGAATCTCCACTACCTGCAGATTTATCTTACACCACTTGTGAATGTCCAAGTAAAACAATGCTGGTTTTCAGAGGCCTGTTCATGTTCGCAGTCGTGCTGTTCAATTGGCTATCCACTCAACCTGTTTTGCTCCTCATTTTCCTGTGCACACAACCCAGCCTTCAGAAATCATTGTAATCTCCACTACAGGATGTTCCATTCATTCACTGGGAATCTGGAATTCATCTGAATCTGCACTCCACGCAGGCTTTCGTTACACCACTGCTGAAAGTCGAAGTAATGCAATACTGGTTTTCAGTGGTCTGTTCACATTCGAAGCCGAGGCTTTTTACAGGCTATCCACTCAACACTGGTCAGCTCTTCATTTTCGTGTCCCCACAATCCAGATTTCAGAAATCATTGCAATCTCCACTACAGAATGTTCCATTCATTCACTGCGAGTCTGGAGTTTATCTGATTCTCCACTCCCGCCTGGTTAACATTACACCACTTGTGAATGTCCAAGTAAGCCAATGCTGGTTTTCAGAGGCCTGTTCATACTCGCAGCCGTGCTGTTTAATTGACAATTCACTCCACCCTGTTCAGCTCTTCATTGTCCCACCACACTACCAGCCTTCAGAAATCTTTGTTATCTCCACTACAGAATGTTCCATTCATTCACTGCGAATCTGGAATTCATCTGACTCTCAACTCCACGCAGGTTTTCATTACACCACTGTTGAATGTCCAAGTAACCCAATGCTGGTTTTCAGCGGCCTGTTCATATTCGCAGCCCTGCTGTTTACTTGGCTATCGATTCAAGCCTGGTCAGCTCTTCATTTTCCTGTCCACACAACACAGGCTTCAGAAATCATTGGAATCTCCTCTACAGAATGTTCCATTCATTCACTGCGAATGTGGAATTCAACTGACTCTCCACTCCATGCAGGTTTTCCTTACACCACTGATGAATGTCCAAGTAACCCAATGCTGGTTTTCAGCTGCATGTTCACACTCGCAGCCATGCTATACAATTGGCTTTCCACTAAATCCTGATTAGTTCTTGATTTTCCTTCCACACGACCCAGCCTTCAGAAATCGTTGGAATCTCCACTAGAGAATGTTCCATTCATTCACTGCGAATCTGGAATTCCTCTGAACCTCCACTCCCGGCAGGTTTTCGTTACACCACTGTTGAATGTCCAAGTAACCCAATGTTTTAAGTGTTTTCTTCACAAGCGCAGTGGTGCTGTTCAATTGGCTATCCACTCAACCCTGGCCAGCTCTACATTTTCCTGTCCACACCACAGAGACTGGAGAAATCATTGTTATCTCCACTACAGAATGTTCCATTCATTCACAGCGAATCTGGAATTCATCTGAATCTCCACTCCCGGCAGGTTTTCGTGACACCACTGGTAAATATCCAAGTAAGCCAATGCTGGTTTTAAGTGGCCTGCTCATACTCTCAGCCGTGCTGTTCAATTTGCTATCCACTCAACCCTCTTCAGCTCCATTTTCCTGTCCACATAACCCAAACTTCAGAAACAATTGGTATCTCCTCCACAGAATGTTCCATTCATTGACGGCAAATCTGAAATTCATCTAATTCTCAACTCCCGTCAGGTTTTCGTTACACCACTTGTGAATGTCCAATTAAGCCAAAGCTGGTTTTCAGTGGCCTGTTCTTACTACGAGACGTGCTGTTCATTTGGCTATCCATTCCACCCTGTTCAGCTCTACATTTTCGTGTCCACAAAACCCAGCCTTCAGAAATCATTGGAATCACCACTAGAGAATGTTCCATTCATTCACTGCGAATCTGGAATTCATCTGAATCTCCACTCCCGGCAGGTTTTCATTGCACCACTGCTGAATGTTCAAGTAACGCAATGATGGTTTTCAGCGGTCTATTCACACTCGAACCCGTGCTGTTCACGGTCTAGCGACTCAACACTGGTGAGTTCTTCTTTTTCCAGTTCAGACAATACAAACCTCAGAAACCATTGCAATCTACACTACAGAATGTTTCATTCATTCAGGCGAATCTTGAATTCATCTTGTTCTCCACTCCCAGCAGGTTTTCGTTTCACCACTGGTGAATGTCCAAGCAACCCAAGGCTGGTTTCAGCTGCGTGTTAACACTCGCAGCCGTGCTGTTCAATTGGCTATCCAGTGAACGCTGGTTAGCTCTTGATTTTCCTTCCACACACCGAGCCTTCAGAAATCATTCTTATCTCCACTTCAGAATGTTCCATTCGTTCCCTGCGAATCTGGAATTCCTCTGACTCTCCACACCAGGCAGATTTTCCTAACAACACTGGTGAATGACCAGGTAATCCAATGCTGGTTTTCAGCGGCTGTTCACACTCACAGCCTTGCTGTTCAATTGGCAATCCAGTCAAACCTAGTCAGCTCTTCATTTTCCTGTCCACACAACCCAGCGTTCAGAAATCATTGGAATCTCTACTACAGAAATTTCCATTCATTCACTGTGAATCTGGAAATACTCTGAATCTGCATTCCAGGAAGGCTTTCGTTACACCACTGATGAATGTCCAAGTAATGCAATGCTGCTTCTTAGTGGTCTGTTCACACTCGAAACCGTGCTGTTCATTGGCTATCCACTCAATATCGGTCAGCTCTTCAATATCCTGTCCAGACTATCCAGATTCCTAAATGTTGGCAATCACCACTACAGAATGTTCCATTCAATCACGCGAATCTGGAATTCATCAGAGTCTCCACTCCTGGAAGGTTTTCGTGACACCACTGGTAAATGTCCAAGGAAGACAATGCTGGTTTTAAGCCGCCTGCTAACACACTCAGCCGTGCTGTTCAATTTGCTATCCACCCAACCCTATTCAGCTCTACATTTTCCTGTCCTCATAACCCAACCTTCAGAAATAATTGGTATCTCCTCCACAGAATGTTCCGTTCATTCACTGCGAATCTTAAATTCATCTGACTCTCAACTCCCGGCGGGTTATCGTTACACCACTTGTGAATGTCCAAGTAAGCCAATGCTGGTTTTCAGTGGCCTGTTCATACTAAGAGACGTGCTGTTCATTTGGCTATCCACTCCACCCTGTTCAGCTCTACATTTTCGTGTCCACAAAACCCAGCCTTCAGAAATCATTGGAATCACCACTAGAGAATGTTCCATTCATTCACTGCGAATCTGGAATTCCTCTGAACCTCCACTCCTGGCAGGTTTTCGTTACGCCACTGGTGAATGTCCAAGTAACTCAATACTGGTTTTCAGAGGCATGTTCAACTCGCAGAAGTGCTGTTCAATGGGCTATCCACTCAATATTGGTCAGCTCTTCATTTTCCTCTCCACACAAACCAGCCTTCAGAAATCATTGGGCTCTCCACTACAGACTGTTCCATTCATTCACTGCGATTCTGCAATTCATCTGACTCTCCGCTCCAGGCAGGTTTTCATTACAGCACTGGTGAATGACCAAGTAATCCAATGCTGGTTTTCAGCCGCCTTTTCACACTCGCAGTGTGCTGTTCAATTGTCTATCCACTCAAACCTGGTCAGCCTTTCATTTTCTTTTCCACAATATCAGACTTCAGAAATCATTGGAATCGCCAGTACAGAATGTTCCATTCATTCACTGCCAATCTGGAATTCATCTGAATCTGCACTCCAGGTAGGCTTTCATTACACCACTTATGAATGTCCAAGTAACACAATGCTGGTTTTCAGCGGTCTGTTCACACTCTAAGCCCTGCTTTTTACTGGGTATCCACACAACTGTGGTCAGCTCTTCATTTTCATGTCCAAACAATCCAGACTTGAGAAATCATTGCAATCTCCAGTACAGAATGTTCCATTCATTCACTGCGAATCTGGAATTCAACTGAATCTCCACTACCTGCAGATTTATCTTACACCACTTGTGAATGTCCAAGTAAAACAATGCTGGTTTTCAGAGGCCTGTTCATGTTCGCAGTCGTGCTGTTCAATTGGCTATCCACTCAACCTGTTTTGCTCCTCATTTTCCTGTGCACACAACCCAGCCTTCAGAAATCATTGTAATCTCCACTACAGGATGTTCCATTCATTCACTGGGAATCTGGAATTCATCTGAATCTGCACTCCACGCAGGCTTTCGTTACACCACTGCTGAAAGTCGAAGTAATGCAATACTGGTTTTCAGTGGTCTGTTCACATTTGAAGCCGAGGCTTTTTACAGGCTATCCACTCAACACTGGTCAGCTCTTCATTTTCGTGTCCCCACAATCCAGATTTCAGAAATCATTGCAATCTCCACTACAGAATGTTCCATTCATTCACTGCGAGTCTGGAGTTTATCTGATTCTCCACTCCCGCCTGGTTAACATTACACCACTTGTGAATGTCCAAGTAAGCCAATGCTGGTTTTCAGAGGCCTGTTCATACTCGCAGCCGTGCTGTTTAATTGACAATTCACTCCACCCTGTTCAGCTCTTCATTGTCCCACCACACTACCAGCCCTCAGAAATCTTTGTTATCTCCATTCCATTCATTCACTGCGAATCTGGAATTCATCTGACTCTCAACTCCACGCAGGTTTTCATTACACCACTGTTGAATGTCCAAGTAACCCAATGCTGGTTTTCAGCGGCCTGTTCATATTCGCAGCCCTGCTGTTTACTTGGCTATCGATTCAAGCCTGGTCAGCTCTTCATTTTCCTGTCCACACAACACAGGCTTCAGAAATCATTGGAATCTCCTCTACAGAATGTTCCATTCATTCACTGCGAATGTGGAATTCAACTGACTCTCCACTCCATGCAGGTTTTCCTTACACCACTGATGAATGTCCAAGTAACCCAATGCTGGTTTTCAGCTGCATGTTCACACTCGCAGCCATGCTATACAATTGGCTTTCCACTAAATCCTGATTAGTTCTTGATTTTCCTTCCACACGACCCAGCCTTCAGAAATCGTTGGAATCTCCACTAGAGAATGTTCCATTCATTCACTGCGAATCTGGAATTCCTCTGAACCTCCACTCCCGGCAGGTTTTCGTTACACCACTGTTGAATGTCCAAGTAACCCAATGTTTTAAGTGTTTTCTTCACAAGCGCAGTGGTGCTGTTCAATTGGCTATCCACTCAACCCTGGCCAGCTCTACATTTTCCTGTCCACACCACAGAGACTGGAGAAATCATTGTTATCTCCACTACAGAATGTTCCATTCATTCACAGCGAATCTGGAATTCATCTGAATCTCCACTCCCGGCAGGTTTTCGTGACACCACTGGTAAATATCCAAGTAAGCCAATGCTGGTTTTAAGTGGCCTGCTCATACTCTCAGCCGTGCTGTTCAATTTGCTATCCACTCAACCCTCTTCAGCTCCATTTTCCTGTCCACATAACCCAAACTTCAGAAACAATTGGTATCTCCTCCACAGAATGTTCCATTCATTGACGGCAAATCTGAAATTCATCTAATTCTCAACTCCCGTCAGGTTTTCGTTACACCACTTGTGAATGTCCAATTAAGCCAAAGCTGGTTTTCAGTGGCCTGTTCTTACTACGAGACGTGCTGTTCATTTGGCTATCCATTCCACCCTGTTCAGCTCTACATTTTCGTGTCCACAAAACCCAGCCTTCAGAAATCATTGGAATCACCACTAGAGAATGTTCCATTCATTCACTGCGAATCTGGAATTCATCTGAATCTCCACTCCCGGCAGGTTTTCATTGCACCACTGCTGAATGTTCAAGTAACGCAATGATGGTTTTCAGCGGTCTATTCACACTCGAACCCGTGCTGTTCACGGTCTAGCGACTCAACACTGGTGAGTTCTTCTTTTTCCAGTTCAGACAATACAAACCTCAGAAACCATTGCAATCTACACTACAGAATGTTTCATTCATTCAGGCGAATCTTGAATTCATCTTGTTCTCCACTCCCAGCAGGTTTTCGTTTCACCACTGGTGAATGTCCAAGCAACCCAAGGCTGGTTTCAGCTGCGTGTTAACACTCGCAGCCGTGCTGTTCAATTGGCTATCCAGTGAACGCTGGTTAGCTCTTGATTTTCCTTCCACACACCGAGCCTTCAGAAATCATTCTTATCTCCACTTCAGAATGTTCCATTCGTTCCCTGCGAATCTGGAATTCCTCTGACTCTCCACACCAGGCAGATTTTCCTAACAACACTGGTGAATGACCAGGTAATCCAATGCTGGTTTTCAGCGGCTGTTCACACTCACAGCCTTGCTGTTCAATTGGCAATCCAGTCAAACCTAGTCAGCTCTTCATTTTCCTGTCCACACAACCCAGCGTTCAGAAATCATTGGAATCTCTACTACAGAAATTTCCATTCATTCACTGTGAATCTGGAAATACTCTGAATCTGCATTCCAGGAAGGCTTTCGTTACACCACTGATGAATGTCCAAGTAATGCAATGCTGCTTCTTAGTGGTCTGTTCACACTCGAAACCGTGCTGTTCATTGGCTATCCACTCAATATCGGTCAGCTCTTCAATATCCTGTCCAGACTATCCAGATTCCTAAATGTTGGCAATCACCACTACAGAATGTTCCATTCAATCACGCGAATCTGGAATTCATCAGAGTCTCCACTCCTGGAAGGTTTTCGTGACACCACTGGTAAATGTCCAAGGAAGACAATGCTGGTTTTAAGCCGCCTGCTAACACACTCAGCCGTGCTGTTCAATTTGCTATCCACCCAACCCTATTCAGCTCTACATTTTCCTGTCCTCATAACCCAACCTTCAGAAATAATTGGTATCTCCTCCACAGAATGTTCCGTTCATTCACTGCGAATCTTAAATTCATCTGACTCTCAACTCCCGGCGGGTTATCGTTACACCACTTGTGAATGTCCAAGTAAGCCAATGCTGGTTTTCAGTGGCCTGTTCATACTAAGAGACGTGCTGTTCATTTGGCTATCCACTCCACCCTGTTCAGCTCTACATTTTCGTGTCCACAAAACCCAGCCTTCAGAAATCATTGGAATCACCACTAGAGAATGTTCCATTCATTCACTGCGAATCTGGAATTCCTCTGAACCTCCACTCCTGGCAGGTTTTCGTTACGCCACTGGTGAATGTCCAAGTAACTCAATACTGGTTTTCAGAGGCATGTTCAACTCGCAGAAGTGCTGTTCAATGGGCTATCCACTCAATATTGGTCAGCTCTTCATTTTCCTCTCCACACAAACCAGCCTTCAGAAATCATTGGGCTCTCCACTACAGACTGTTCCATTCATTCACTGCGATTCTGCAATTCATCTGACTCTCCGCTCCAGGCAGGTTTTCATTACAGCACTGGTGAATGACCAAGTAATCCAATGCTGGTTTTCAGCCGCCTTTTCACACTCGCAGTGTGCTGTTCAATTGTCTATCCACTCAAACCTGGTCAGCCTTTCATTTTCTTTTCCACAATATCAGACTTCAGAAATCATTGGAATCGCCAGTACAGAATGTTCCATTCATTCACTGCCAATCTGGAATTCATCTGAATCTGCACTCCAGGTAGGCTTTCATTACACCACTTATGAATGTCCAAGTAACACAATGCTGGTTTTCAGCGGTCTGTTCACACTCTAAGCCCTGCTTTTTACTGGGTATCCACACAACTGTGGTCAGCTCTTCATTTTCATGTCCAAACAATCCAGACTTGAGAAATCATTGCAATCTCCAGTACAGAATGTTCCATTCATTCACTGCGAATCTGGAATTCAACTGAATCTCCACTACCTGCAGATTTATCTTACACCACTTGTGAATGTCCAAGTAAAGCAATGCTGGTTTTCAGAGGCCTGTTCATGTTCGCAGTCGTGCTGTTCAATTGGCTATCCACTCAACCTGTTTTGCTCCTCATTTTCCTGTGCACACAACCCAGCCTTCAGAAATCATTGTAATCTCCACTACAGGATGTTCCATTCATTCACTGGGAATCTGGAATTCATCTGAATCTGCACTCCACGCAGGCTTTCGTTACACCACTGCTGAAAGTCGAAGTAATGCAATACTGGTTTTCAGTGGTCTGTTCACATTCGAAGCCGAGGCTTTTTACAGGCTATCCACTCAACACTGGTCAGCTCTTCATTTTCGTGTCCCCACAATCCAGATTTCAGAAATCATTGCAATCTCCACTACAGAATGTTCCATTCATTCACTGCGAGTCTGGAGTTTATCTGATTCTCCACTCCCGCCTGGTTAACATTACACCACTTGTGAATGTCCAAGTAAGCCAATGCTGGTTTTCAGAGGCCTGTTCATACTCGCAGCCGTGCTGTTTAATTGACAATTCACTCCACCCTGTTCAGCTCTTCATTGTCCCACCACACTACCAGCCTTCAGAAATCTTTGTTATCTCCACTACAGAATGTTCCATTCATTCACTGCGAATCTGGAATTCATCTGACTCTCAACTCCACGCAGGTTTTCATTACACCACTGTTGAATGTCCAAGTAACCCAATGCTGGTTTTCAGCGGCCTGTTCATATTCGCAGCCCTGCTGTTTACTTGGCTATCGATTCAAGCCTGGTCAGCTCTTCATTTTCCTGTCCACACAACACAGGCTTCAGAAATCATTGGAATCTCCTCTACAGAATGTTCCATTCATTCACTGCGAATGTGGAATTCAACTGACTCTCCACTCCATGCAGGTTTTCCTTACACCACTGATGAATGTCCAAGTAACCCAATGCTGGTTTTCAGCTGCATGTTCACACTCGCAGCCATGCTATACAATTGGCTTTCCACTAAATCCTGATTAGTTCTTGATTTTCCTTCCACACGACCCAGCCTTCAGAAATCGTTGGAATCTCCACTAGAGAATGTTCCATTCATTCACTGCGAATCTGGAATTCCTCTGAACCTCCACTCCCGGCAGGTTTTCGTTACACCACTGTTGAATGTCCAAGTAACCCAATGTTTTAAGTGTTTTCTTCACAAGCGCAGTGGTGCTGTTCAATTGGCTATCCACTCAACCCTGGCCAGCTCTACATTTTCCTGTCCACACCACAGAGACTGGAGAAATCATTGTTATCTCCACTACAGAATGTTCCATTCATTCACAGCGAATCTGGAATTCATCTGAATCTCCACTCCCGGCAGGTTTTCGTGACACCACTGGTAAATATCCAAGTAAGCCAATGCTGGTTTTAAGTGGCCTGCTCATACTCTCAGCCGTGCTGTTCAATTTGCTATCCACTCAACCCTCTTCAGCTCCATTTTCCTGTCCACATAACCCAAACTTCAGAAACAATTGGTATCTCCTCCACAGAATGTTCCATTCATTGACGGCAAATCTGAAATTCATCTAATTCTCAACTCCCGTCAGGTTTTCGTTACACCACTTGTGAATGTCCAATTAAGCCAAAGCTGGTTTTCAGTGGCCTGTTCTTACTATGAGACGTGCTGTTCATTTGGCTATCCATTCCACCCTGTTCAGCTCTACATTTTCGTGTACGAATTTCGGGAACGAATGGAACATTCTGAAGTGGAGATAAGAATGATTTCTGAAGGCTCGGTGTGTGGAAGGAAAATCAAGAGCTAACCAGCGTTCACTGGATAGCCAATTGAACAGCACGGCTGCGAGTGTTAACACGCAGCTGAAACCAGCCTTGGGTTGCTTGGACATTCACCAGTGGTGAAACGAAAACCTGCTGGGAGTGGAGAACAAGATGAATTCAAGATTCGCCTGAATGAATGAAACATTCTGTAGTGTAGATTGCAATGGTTTCTGAGGTTTGTATTGTCTGAACTGGAAAAAGAAGAACTCACCAGTGTTGAGTCGCTAGACCGTGAACAGCACGGGTTCGAGTGTGAATAGACCGCTGAAAACCATCATTGCGTTACTTGAACATTCAGCAGTGGTGCAATGAAAACCTGCCGGGAGTGGAGATTCAGATGAATTCCAGATTCGCAGTGAATGAATGGAACATTCTCTAGTGGTGATTCCAATGATTTCTGAAGGCTGGGTTTTGTGGACACGAAAATGTAGAGCTGAACAGGGTGGAATGGATAGCCAAATGAACAGCACGTCTCGTAGTAAGAACAGGCCACTGAAAACCAGCTTTGGCTTAATTGGACATTCACAAGTGGTGTAACGAAAACCTGACGGGAGTTGAGAATTAGATGAATTTCAGATTTGCCGTCAATGAATGGAACATTCTGTGGAGGAGATACCAATTGTTTCTGAAGTTTGGGTTATGTGGACAGGAAAATGGAGCTGAAGAGGGTTGAGTGGATAGCAAATTGAACAGCACGGCTGAGAGTATGAGCAGGCCACTTAAAACCAGCATTGGCTTACTTGGATATTTACCAGTGGTGTCACGAAAACCTGCCGGGAGTGGAGATTCAGATGAATTCCAGATTCGCTGTGAATGAATGGAACATTCTGTAGTGGAGATAACAATGATTTCTCCAGTCTCTGTGGTGTGGACAGGAAAATGTAGAGCTGGCCAGGGTTGAGTGGATAGCCAATTGAACAGCACCACTGCGCTTGTGAAGAAAACACTTAAAACATTGGGTTACTTGGACATTCAACAGTGGTGTAACGAAAACCTGCCGGGAGTGGAGGTTCAGAGGAATTCCAGATTCGCAGTGAATGAATGGAACATTCTCTAGTGGAGATTCCAACGATTTCTGAAGGCTGGGTCGTGTGGAAGGAAAATCAAGAACTAATCAGGATTTAGTGGAAAGCCAATTGTATAGCATGGCTGCGAGTGTGAACATGCAGCTGAAAACCAGCATTGGGTTACTTGGACATTCATCAGTGGTGTAAGGAAAACCTGCATGGAGTGGAGAGTCAGTTGAATTCCACATTCGCAGTGAATGAATGGAACATTCTGTAGAGGAGATTCCAATGATTTCTGAAGCCTGTGTTGTGTGGACAGGAAAATGAAGAGCTGACCAGGCTTGAATCGATAGCCAAGTAAACAGCAGGGCTGCGAATATGAACAGGCCGCTGAAAACCAGCATTGGGTTACTTGGACATTCAACAGTGGTGTAATGAAAACCTGCGTGGAGTTGAGAGTCAGATGAATTCCAGATTCGCAGTGAATGAATGGAACATTCTGTAGTGGAGATAACAAAGATTTCTGAAGGCTGGTAGTGTGGTGGGACAATGAAGAGCTGAACAGGGTGGAGTGAATTGTCAATTAAACAGCACGGCTGCGAGTATGAACAGGCCTCTGAAAACCAGCATTGGCTTACTTGGACATTCACAAGTGGTGTAATGTTAACCAGGCGGGAGTGGAGAATCAGATAAACTCCAGACTCGCAGTGAATGAATGGAACATTCTGTAGTGGAGATTGCAATGATTTCTGAAATCTGGATTGTGGGGACACGAAAATGAAGAGCTGACCAGTGTTGAGTGGATAGCCTGTAAAAAGCCTCGGCTTCGAATGTGAACAGACCACTGAAAACCAGTATTGCATTACTTCGACTTTCAGCAGTGGTGTAACGAAAGCCTGCGTGGAGTGCAGATTCAGATGAATTCCAGATTCCCAGTGAATGAATGGAACATCCTGTAGTGGAGATTACAATGATTTCTGAAGGCTGGGTTGTGTGCACAGGAAAATGAGGAGCAAAACAGGTTGAGTGGATAGCCAATTGAACAGCACGACTGCGAACATGAACAGGCCTCTGAAAACCAGCATTGTTTTACTTGGACATTCACAAGTGGTGTAAGATAAATCTGCAGGTAGTGGAGATTCAGTTGAATTCCAGATTCGCAGTGAATGAATGGAACATTCTGTACTGGAGATTGCAATGATTTCTCAAGTCTGGATTGTTTGGACATGAAAATGAAGAGCTGACCACAGTTGTGTGGATACCCAGTAAAAAGCAGGGCTTAGAGTGTGAACAGACCGCTGAAAACCAGCATTGTGTTACTTGGACATTCATAAGTGGTGTAATGAAAGCCTACCTGGAGTGCAGATTCAGATGAATTCCAGATTGGCAGTGAATGAATGGAACATTCTGTACTGGCGATTCCAATGATTTCTGAAGTCTGATATTGTGGAAAAGAAAATGAAAGGCTGACCAGGTTTGAGTGGATAGACAATTGAACAGCACACTGCGAGTGTGAAAAGGCGGCTGAAAACCAGCATTGGATTACTTGGTCATTCACCAGTGCTGTAATGAAAACCTGCCTGGAGCGGAGAGTCAGATGAATTGCAGAATCGCAGTGAATGAATGGAACAGTCTGTAGTGGAGAGCCCAATGATTTCTGAAGGCTGGTTTGTGTGGAGAGGAAAATGAAGAGCTGACCAATATTGAGTGGATAGCCCATTGAACAGCACTTCTGCGAGTTGAACATGCCTCTGAAAACCAGTATTGAGTTACTTGGACATTCACCAGTGGCGTAACGAAAACCTGCCAGGAGTGGAGGTTCAGAGGAATTCCAGATTCGCAGTGAATGAATGGAACATTCTCTAGTGGTGATTCCAATGATTTCTGAAGGCTGGGTTTTGTGGACACGAAAATGTAGAGCTGAACAGGGTGGAGTGGATAGCCAAATGAACAGCACGTCTCTTAGTATGAACAGGCCACTGAAAACCAGCATTGGCTTACTTGGACATTCACAAGTGGTGTAACGATAACCCGCCGGGAGTTGAGAGTCAGATGAATTTAAGATTCGCAGTGAATGAACGGAACATTCTGTGGAGGAGATACCAATTATTTCTGAAGGTTGGGTTATGAGGACAGGAAAATGTAGAGCTGAATAGGGTTGGGTGGATAGCAAATTGAACAGCACGGCTGAGTGTGTTAGCAGGCGGCTTAAAACCAGCATTGTCTTCCTTGGACATTTACCAGTGGTGTCACGAAAACCTTCCAGGAGTGGAGACTCTGATGAATTCCAGATTCGCGTGATTGAATGGAACATTCTGTAGTGGTGATTGCCAAGATTTAGAAATCTGGATAGTCTGGACAGGATATTGAAGAGCTGACCGATATTGAGTGGATAGCCAATGAACAGCACGGTTTCGAGTGTGAACAGACCACTAAGAAGCAGCATTGCATTACTTGGACATTCATCAGTGGTGTAACGAAAGCCTTCCTGGAATGCAGATTCAGAGTATTTCCAGATTCACAGTGAATGAATGGAAATTTCTGTAGTAGAGATTCCAATGATTTCTGAACGCTGGGTTGTGTGGACAGGAAAATGAAGAGCTGACTAGGTTTGACTGGATTGCCAATTGAACAGCAAGGCTGTGAGTGTGAACAGCCGCTGAAAACCAGCATTGGATTACCTGGTCATTCACCAGTGTTGTTAGGAAAATCTGCCTGGTGTGGAGAGTCAGAGGAATTCCAGATTCGCAGGGAACGAATGGAACATTCTGAAGTGGAGATAAGAATGATTTCTGAAGGCTCGGTGTGTGGAAGGAAAATCAAGAGCTAACCAGCGTTCACTGGATAGCCAATTGAACAGCACGGCTGCGAGTGTTAACACGCAGCTGAAACCAGCCTTGGGTTGCTTGGACATTCACCAGTGGTGAAACGAAAACCTGCTGGGAGTGGAGAACAAGATGAATTCAAGATTCGCCTGAATGAATGAAACATTCTGTAGTGTAGATTGCAATGGTTTCTGAGGTTTGTATTGTCTGAACTGGAAAAAGAAGAACTCACCAGTGTTGAGTCGCTAGACCGTGAACAGCACGGGTTCGAGTGTGAATAGACCGCTGAAAACCATCATTGCGTTACTTGAACATTCAGCAGTGGTGCAATGAAAACCTGCCGGGAGTGGAGATTCAGATGAATTCCAGATTCGCAGTGAATGAATGGAACATTCTCTAGTGGTGATTCCAATGATTTCTGAAGGCTGGGTTTTGTGGACACGAAAATGTAGAGCTGAACAGGGTGGAATGGATAGCCAAATGAACAGCACGTCTCGTAGTAAGAACAGGCCACTGAAAACCAGCTTTGGCTTAATTGGACATTCACAAGTGGTGTAACGAAAACCTGACGGGAGTTGAGAATTAGATGAATTTCAGATTTGCCGTCAATGAATGGAACATTCTGTGGAGGAGATACCAATTGTTTCTGAAGTTTGGGTTATGTGGACAGGAAAATGGAGCTGAAGAGGGTTGAGTGGATAGCAAATTGAACAGCACGGCTGAGAGTATGAGCAGGCCACTTAAAACCAGCATTGGCTTACTTGGATATTTACCAGTGGTGTCACGAAAACCTGCCGGGAGTGGAGATTCAGATGAATTCCAGATTCGCTGTGAATGAATGGAACATTCTGTAGTGGAGATAACAATGATTTCTCCAGTCTCTGTGGTGTGGACAGGAAAATGTAGAGCTGGCCAGGGTTGAGTGGATAGCCAATTGAACAGCACCACTGCGCTTGTGAAGAAAACACTTAAAACATTGGGTTACTTGGACATTCAACAGTGGTGTAACGAAAACCTGCCGGGAGTGGAGGTTCAGAGGAATTCCAGATTCGCAGTGAATGAATGGAACATTCTCTAGTGGAGATTCCAATGATTTCTGAAGGCTGGGTCGTGTGGAAGGAAAATCAAGAACTAATCAGGATTTAGTGGAAAGCCAATTGTATAGCATGGCTGCGAGTGTGAACATGCAGCTGAAAACCAGCATTGGGTTACTTGGACATTCATCAGTGGTGTAAGGAAAACCTGCATGGAGTGGAGAGTCAGTTGAATTCCACATTCGCAGTGAATGAATGGAACATTCTGTAGAGGAGATTCCAATGATTTCTGAAGCCTGTGTTGTGTGGACAGGAAAATGAAGAGCTGACCAGGCTTGAATCGATAGCCAAGTAAACAGCAGGGCTGCGAATATGAACAGGCCGCTGAAAACCAGCATTGGGTTACTTGGACATTCAACAGTGGTGTAATGAAAACCTGCGTGGAGTTGAGAGTCAGATGAATTCCAGATTCGCAGTGAATGAATGGAATGGAGATAACAAAGATTTCTGAGGGCTGGTAGTGTGGTGGGACAATGAAGAGCTGAACAGGGTGGAGTGAATTGTCAATTAAACAGCACGGCTGCGAGTATGAACAGGCCTCTGAAAACCAGCATTGGCTTACTTGGACATTCACAAGTGGTGTAATGTTAACCAGGCGGGAGTGGAGAATCAGATAAACTCCAGACTCGCAGTGAATGAATGGAACATTCTGTAGTGGAGATTGCAATGATTTCTGAAATCTGGATTGTGGGGACACGAAAATGAAGAGCTGACCAGTGTTGAGTGGATAGCCTGTAAAAAGCCTCGGCTTCGAATGTGAACAGACCACTGAAAACCAGTATTGCATTACTTCGACTTTCAGCAGTGGTGTAACGAAAGCCTGCGTGGAGTGCAGATTCAGATGAATTCCAGATTCCCAGTGAATGAATGGAACATCCTGTAGTGGAGATTACAATGATTTCTGAAGGCTGGGTTGTGTGCACAGGAAAATGAGGAGCAAAACAGGTTGAGTGGATAGCCAATTGAACAGCACGACTGCGAACATGAACAGGCCTCTGAAAACCAGCATTGTTTTACTTGGACATTCACAAGTGGTGTAAGATAAATCTGCAGGTAGTGGAGATTCAGTTGAATTCCAGATTCGCAGTGAATGAATGGAACATTCTGTACTGGAGATTGCAATGATTTCTCAAGTCTGGATTGTTTGGACATGAAAATGAAGAGCTGACCACAGTTGTGTGGATACCCAGTAAAAAGCAGGGCTTAGAGTGTGAACAGACCGCTGAAAACCAGCATTGTGTTACTTGGACATTCATAAGTGGTGTAATGAAAGCCTACCTGGAGTGCAGATTCAGATGAATTCCAGATTGGCAGTGAATGAATGGAACATTCTGTACTGGCGATTCCAATGATTTCTGAAGTCTGATATTGTGGAAAAGAAAATGAAAGGCTGACCAGGTTTGAGTGGATAGACAATTGAACAGCACACTGCGAGTGTGAAAAGGCGGCTGAAAACCAGCATTGGATTACTTGGTCATTCACCAGTGCTGTAATGAAAACCTGCCTGGAGCGGAGAGTCAGATGAATTGCAGAATCGCAGTGAATGAATGGAACAGTCTGTAGTGGAGAGCCCAATGATTTCTGAAGGCTGGTTTGTGTGGAGAGGAAAATGAAGAGCTGACCAATATTGAGTGGATAGCCCATTGAACAGCACTTCTGCAAGTTGAACATGCCTCTGAAAACCAGTATTGAGTTACTTGGACATTCACCAGTGGCGTAACGAAAACCTGCCAGGAGTGGAGGTTCAGAGGAATTCCAGATTCGCAGTGAATGAATGGAACATTCTCTAGTGGTGATTCCAATGATTTCTGAAGGCTGGGTTTTGTGGACACGAAAATGTAGAGCTGAACAGGGTGGAGTGGATAGCCAAATGAACAGCACGTCTCTTAGTATGAACAGGCCACTGAAAACCAGCATTGGCTTACTTGGACATTCACAAGTGGTGTAACGATAACCCGCCGGGAGTTGAGAGTCAGATGAATTTAAGATTCGCAGTGAATGAACGGAACATTCTGTGGAGGAGATACCAATTATTTCTGAAGGTTGGGTTATGAGGACAGGAAAATGTAGAGCTGAATAGGGTTGGGTGGATAGCAAATTGAACAGCACGGCTGAGTGTGTTAGCAGGCGGCTTAAAACCAGCATTGTCTTCCTTGGACATTTACCAGTGGTGTCACGAAAACCTTCCAGGAGTGGAGACTCTGATGAATTCCAGATTCGCGTGATTGAATGGAACATTCTGTAGTGGTGATTGCCAACATTTAGGAATCTGGATAGTCTGGACAGGATATTGAAGAGCTGACCGATATTGAGTGGATAGCCAATGAACAGCACGGTTTCGAGTGTGAACAGACCACTAAGAAGCAGCATTGCATTACTTGGACATTCATCAGTGGTGTAACGAAAGCCTTCCTGGAATGCAGATTCAGAGTATTTCCAGATTCACAGTGAATGAATGGAAATTTCTGTAGTAGAGATTCCAATGATTTCTGAACGCTGGGTTGTGTGGACAGGAAAATGAAGAGCTGACTAGGTTTGACTGGATTGCCAATTGAACAGCAAGGCTGTGAGTGTGAACAGCCGCTGAAAACCAGCATTGGATTACCTGGTCATTCACCAGTGTTGTTAGGAAAATCTGCCTGGTGTGGAGAGTCAGAGGAATTCCAGATTCGCAGGGAACGAATGGAACATTCTGAAGTGGAGATAAGAATGATTTCTGAAGGCTCGGTGTGTGGAAGGAAAATCAAGAGCTAACCAGCGTTCACTGGATAGCCAATTGAACAGCACGGCTGCGAGTGTTAACACGCAGCTGAAACCAGCCTTGGGTTGCTTGGACATTCACCAGTGGTGAAACGAAAACCTGCTGGGAGTGGAGAACAAGATGAATTCAAGATTCGCCTGAATGAATGAAACATTCTGTAGTGTAGATTGCAATGGTTTCTGAGGTTTGTATTGTCTGAACTGGAAAAAGAAGAACTCACCAGTGTTGAGTCGCTAGACCGTGAACAGCACGGGTTCGAGTGTGAATAGACCGCTGAAAACCATCATTGCGTTACTTGAACATTCAGCAGTGGTGCAATGAAAACCTGCCGGGAGTGGAGATTCAGATGAATTCCAGATTCGCAGTGAATGAATGGAACATTCTCTAGTGGTGATTCCAATGATTTCTGAAGGCTGGGTTTTGTGGACACGAAAATGTAGAGCTGAACAGGGTGGAATGGATAGCCAAATGAACAGCACGTCTCGTAGTAAGAACAGGCCACTGAAAACCAGCTTTGGCTTAATTGGACATTCACAAGTGGTGTAACGAAAACCTGACGGGAGTTGAGAATTAGATGAATTTCAGATTTGCCGTCAATGAATGGAACATTCTGTGGAGGAGATACCAATTGTTTCTGAAGTTTGGGTTATGTGGACAGGAAAATGGAGCTGAAGAGGGTTGAGTGGATAGCAAATTGAACAGCACGGCTGAGAGTATGAGCAGGCCACTTAAAACCAGCATTGGCTTACTTGGATATTTACCAGTGGTGTCACGAAAACCTGCCGGGAGTGGAGATTCAGATGAATTCCAGATTCGCTGTGAATGAATGGAACATTCTGTAGTGGAGATAACAATGATTTCTCCAGTCTCTGTGGTGTGGACAGGAAAATGTAGAGCTGGCCAGGGTTGAGTGGATAGCCAATTGAACAGCACCACTGCGCTTGTGAAGAAAACACTTAAAACATTGGGTTACTTGGACATTCAACAGTGGTGTAACGAAAACCTGCCGGGAGTGGAGGTTCAGAGGAATTCCAGATTCGCAGTGAATGAATGGAACATTCTCTAGTGGAGATTCCAACGATTTCTGAAGGCTGGGTCGTGTGGAAGGAAAATCAAGAACTAATCAGGATTTAGTGGAAAGCCAATTGTATAGCATGGCTGCGAGTGTGAACATGCAGCTGAAAACCAGCATTGGGTTACTTGGACATTCATCAGTGGTGTAAGGAAAACCTGCATGGAGTGGAGAGTCAGTTGAATTCCACATTCGCAGTGAATGAATGGAACATTCTGTAGAGGAGATTCCAATGATTTCTGAAGCCTGTGTTGTGTGGACAGGAAAATGAAGAGCTGACCAGGCTTGAATCGATAGCCAAGTAAACAGCAGGGCTGCGAATATGAACAGGCCGCTGAAAACCAGCATTGGGTTACTTGGACATTCAACAGTGGTGTAATGAAAACCTGCGTGGAGTTGAGAGTCAGATGAATTCCAGATTCGCAGTGAATGAATGGAACATTCTGTAGTGGAGATAACAAAGATTTCTGAAGGCTGGTAGTGTGGTGGGACAATGAAGAGCTGAACAGGGTGGAGTGAATTGTCAATTAAACAGCACGGCTGCGAGTATGAACAGGCCTCTGAAAACCAGCATTGGCTTACTTGGACATTCACAAGTGGTGTAATGTTAACCAGGCGGGAGTGGAGAATCAGATAAACTCCAGACTCGCAGTGAATGAATGGAACATTCTGTAGTGGAGATTGCAATGATTTCTGAAATCTGGATTGTGGGGACACGAAAATGAAGAGCTGACCAGTGTTGAGTGGATAGCCTGTAAAAAGCCTCGGCTTCGAATGTGAACAGACCACTGAAAACCAGTATTGCATTACTTCGACTTTCAGCAGTGGTGTAACGAAAGCCTGCGTGGAGTGCAGATTCAGATGAATTCCAGATTCCCAGTGAATGAATGGAACATCCTGTAGTGGAGATTACAATGATTTCTGAAGGCTGGGTTGTGTGCACAGGAAAATGAGGAGCAAAACAGGTTGAGTGGATAGCCAATTGAACAGCACGACTGCGAACATGAACAGGCCTCTGAAAACCAGCATTGTTTTACTTGGACATTCACAAGTGGTGTAAGATAAATCTGCAGGTAGTGGAGATTCAGTTGAATTCCAGATTCGCAGTGAATGAATGGAACATTCTGTACTGGAGATTGCAATGATTTCTCAAGTCTGGATTGTTTGGACATGAAAATGAAGAGCTGACCACAGTTGTGTGGATACCCAGTAAAAAGCAGGGCTTAGAGTGTGAACAGACCGCTGAAAACCAGCATTGTGTTACTTGGACATTCATAAGTGGTGTAATGAAAGCCTACCTGGAGTGCAGATTCAGATGAATTCCAGATTGGCAGTGAATGAATGGAACATTCTGTACTGGCGATTCCAATGATTTCTGAAGTCTGATATTGTGGAAAAGAAAATGAAAGGCTGACCAGGTTTGAGTGGATAGACAATTGAACAGCACACTGCGAGTGTGAAAAGGCGGCTGAAAACCAGCATTGGATTACTTGGTCATTCACCAGTGCTGTAATGAAAACCTGCCTAGCGGAGAGAGTCAGATGAATTGCAGAATCGCAGTGAATGAATGGAACAGTCCTGTAGTGGAGAGCCCAATGCTTTCTGAAGGCTGGTTTGTGTGGAGAGGAAAATGAAGAGCTGACCAATATTGAGTGGATAGGCCCATTGAACAGCACTTCAGCGAGTTGAACATGCCTCTGAAAACCAGTATTGAGTTACTTGGACATTCACCAGTGGCGTAACCGAAAACCTGCCAGGAGTGGAGGTTCAGAGGAATTCCAGATTCGCAGTGAATGAATGGAACATTCTCTAGTGGTGATTCCAATGATTTCTGAAGGCTGGGTTTTGCTGGACACGAAAAATGTAGAGCTGAACAGGGTGTGAGTGGATAGCCAAATGAACAGCACGTCTCTTAGTATGAACAGGCCACTGAAAACCATGCATTGGCTTCCTTGGACATTCACAAGTGGTGTAACGATAACCCGCCGGGAGTTGAGAGTCAGATGAATTTAAGATTCGCAGTGAATGAACGGAACATTCTGTGGAGGAGATACCAATTATTTCTGAGGTTGGGTTATGAGGACAGGAAAATGTAGAGCTGAATAGGGTTGGGTGGATAGCAAATTGAACAGCACGGCTGAGTGTGTTAGCAGGCGGCTTAAAACCAGCATTGTCTTCCTTGGACATTTACCAGTGGTGTCACGAAAACCTTCCAGGAGTGGAGACTCTGATGAATTCCAGATTCGCGTGATTGAATGGGAACATTCTGTAGTGGTGATTGCCAACATTTAGGAATCTGGATAGTCTGGACAGGATATTGAAGAGCTGACCGATATTGAGTGGATAGCCAATGAACAGCACAGGTTTCGAGTGTGAACAGACCACTAAGAAGCAGCATTGCATTACTTGGACATTCATCAGTGGTGTAACGAAAGCCCTTCCTGGAATGCAGATTCAGAGTATTCCAGATTCACAGTGAATGAATGGAAATTTCTGTAGTAGAGATTCCAATGATTTCTGAACGCTGGGTTGTGTGGACAGGAAAATGAAGAGCTGACTAGTTTGACTGGATTGCCAGTTGAACAGCAAGGCTGTGAGTGTGAACAGCCGCTGAAAACCAGCATTGGATTACCTGGTCATTCACCAGTGTTGTTAGGAAAATCTGCCTGGTGTGGAGAGTCAGAGGAATTCCAGATTCGCAGGGAACGAATGGAACATTCTGAAGTGGAGATAAGAATGATTTCTGAAGGCTCGGTGTGTGGAAGGAAAATCAAGAGCTAACCAGCGTTCACTGGATAGCCAATTGAACAGCACGGCTGCGAGTGTTAACACGCAGCTGAAACCAGCCTTGGGTTGCTTGGACATTCACCAGTGGTGAAACGAAAACCTGCTGGGAGTGGAGAACAAGATGAATTCAAGATTCGCCTGAATGAATGAAACATTCTGTAGTGTAGATTGCAATGGTTTCTGAGGTTTGTATTGTCTGAACTGGAAAAAGAAGAACTCACCAGTGTTGAGTCGCTAGACCGTGAACAGCACGGGTTCGAGTGGTGAATAGACCGCTGAAACCATCATTGCGTTACTTGAACATTCAGCAGTGGTGCAATGAAAACCTGCCGGGAGTGGAGATTCAGATGAATTCCAGATTCGCAGTGAATGAATGGAACATTCTCTAGTGGTGATTCCAATGATTTCTGAAGGCTGGGTTTTGTGGACACGAAAATGTAGAGCTGAACAGGGTGGAATGATAGCCAAATGAACAGCACGTCTCGTAGTAAGAACAGGCCACTGAAAACCAGCTTTGGCTTAAATTGGACATTCACAAGTGGTGTAACGAAAACCTGACGGGAAGTTGAGAATTAGATGAATTTCAGATTTGCCGTCAATGAATGGAACCATTCTGTGGAGGAGATACCAATTGTTTCTGAAGTTTGGGTTATGTGGACAGGAAAATGGAGCTGAAGAGGGTTGAGTGGATAGCAAATTGAACAGCACGGCTGAGAGTATGAGCAGGCCACTTAAAACCAGCATTGGCTTACTTGGATATTTACCCAGTGGTGTCACGAAAACCTGCCGGGAGTGGAGATTCAGATGAATTCCAGATTCGCTGTGAATGAATGGAACATTCTGTAGTGGAGATAACAATGATTTCTCCAGTCTCTGTGGTGTGGACAGGAAAATGTAGAGCTGGCCAGGGTTGAGTGGATAGCCAATTGAACAGCACCACTGCGCTTGTGAAGAAAACACTTAAAACATTGGGTTACTTGGACATTCAACAGTGGTGTAACGAAAACCTGCCGGGAGTGGAGGTTCAGAGGAATTCCAGATTCGCAGTGAATGAATGGAACATTCTCTAGTGGAGATTCCAACGATTTCTGAAGGCTGGGTCGTGTGGAAGGAAAAAATCAAGAACTAATCAGGATTTAGTGGAAAGCCAATTGTATAGCATGGCTGCGAGTGTGAACATGCAGCTGAAAACCAGCATTGGGTTACTTGGACATTCATCAGTGGTGTAAGGAAAACCTGCATGGAGTGGAGAGTCAGTTGAATTCCACATTCGCAGTGAATGAATGGAACATTCTGTAGAGGAGATTCCAATGATTTCTGAAGCCTGTGTTGTGTGGACAGGAAAATGAAGAGCTGACCAGGCTTGAATCGATAGCCAAGTAAACTGCAGGGCTGCGAATATGAACAGGCCGCTGGAAAACCAGCATTGGGGTTACTTGGACATTCAACAGTGGTGTAATGAAAACCTGCGTGGAGTGTGAGAGTCAGATGAATTCCAGATTCGCAGTGAATGAATGGAACATTCTGTAGTGGAGATAACAAAGATTTCTGAAGGCTGGTAGTGTGTGGTGACAATGAAGAGCTGAACAGGGTGGAGTGAATTGTCAATTAAACAGCACGGCTGCGAGTATGAACAGGCCTCTGAAAACCAGCATTGGCTTACTTGGACATTCACAAGTGGTGTAATGTTAACCAGGCGGGAGTGGAGAATCAGATATAAACTCCAGACTCGCAGTGAATGAATGGAACATTCTGTAGTGGAGATTGCAATGATTTCTGAAATCTGGATTGTGGGGACACGAAAATGAAGAGCTGACCAGTGTTGAGTGGATAGCCTGTAAAAAGCCTCGGCTTCGAATGTGAACAGACCACTGAAAACCAGTATTGCATTACTTCGACTTTCAGCAGTGGTGTAACGAAAGCGCTGCGTGGAGTGCAGATTCAGATGAATTCCAGATTCCCAGTGAATGAATGGAACATCCTGTAGTGGAGATTACAATGATTTCTGAAGGCTGGGTTGTGTGCACAGGAAAATGAGGAGCAAAACAGGTTGGAGTGGATAGCCAATTGAACAGCACGACTGCGAACATGAACAGGCCTCTGAAAACCAGCATTGTTTTACTTGGACATTCACAAGTGGTGTAAGATAAATCTGCAGGTAGTGGAGATTCAGTTGAATTCCAGATTCGCAGTGAATGAATGGAACATTCTGTACTGGAGATTGCAATGATTTCTCAAGTCTGGATTGTTTGGACATGAAAATGAAGAGCTGACCACAGTTGTGTGGATACCCCAGTAAAAAGCAGGGCTTAGAGTGTGAACAGACCGCTGAAAACCAGCATTGTGTTACTTGGACATTCATAAGTGGTGTAATGAAAGCCTACCTGGAGTGCAGATTCAGATGAATTCCAGATTGGCAGTGAATGAATGGAACATTCTGTACTGGCGATTCCAATGATTTCTGAAGTCTGATATTGTGGAAAAGAAAATGAAAGGCTGACCAGGTTTGAAGTGGATAGACAATTGAACAGCACACTGCGAGTGTGAAAAGGCGGCTGAAAACCAGCATTGGATTACTTGGTCATTCACCAGTGCTGTAATGAAAACCTGCCTGGAGCGGAGAGTCAGATGAATTGCAGAATCGCAGTGAATGAATGGAACAGTCTGTAGTGGAGAGCCCAATGATTTCTGAAGGCTGGTTTGTGTGGAGAGGAAAATGAAGAGCTGACCAATATTGAGTGGATAGCCCATTGAACAGCACTTCTGCGAGTTGAACATGCCTCTGAAAACCAGTATTGAGTTACTTGGACATTCACCAGTGGCGTAACGAAAACCTGCCAGGAGTGGAGGTTCAGAGGAATTCCAGATTCGCAGTGAATGAATGGAACATTCTCTAGTGGTGATTCCAATGATTTCTGAAGGCTGGGTTTTGTGGACACGAAAATGTAGAGCTGAACAGGGTGGAGTGGATAGCCAAATGAACAGCACGTCTCTTAGTATGAACAGGCCACTGAAAACCAGCATTGGCTTACTTGGACATTCACAAGTGGTGTAACGATAACCCGCCGGGAGTTGAGAGTCAGATGAATTTAAGATTCGCAGTGAATGAACGGAACATTCTGTGGAGGAGATACCAATTATTTCTGAAGTTGGGTTATGAGGACAGGAAAATGTAGAGCTGAATAGGGTTGGGTGGATAGCAAATTGAACAGCACGGCTGAGTGTGTTAGCAGGCGGCTTAAAACCAGCATTGTCTTCCTTGGACATTTACCAGTGGTGTCACGAAAACCTTCCAGGAGTGGAGACTCTGATGAATTCCAGATTCGCGTGATTGAATGGAAACATTCTGTAGTGGTGATTGCCAACATTTAGGAATCTGGATAGTCTGGACAGGATATTGAAGAGCTGACCGATATTGAGTGGATAGCCAATGAACAGCACGGTTTCGAGTGTGAACAGACCACTAAGAAGCAGCATTGCATTACTTGGACATTCATCAGTGGTGTAACGAAAGCCTTCCTGGAATGCAGATTCAGAGTATTTCCAGATTCACAGTGAATGAATGGAAATTTCTGTAGTAGAGATTCCAATGATTTCTGAACGCTGGGTTGTGTGGACAGGAAAATGAAGAGCTGACTAGGTTTGACTGGATTGCCAATTGAACAGCAAGGCTGTGAGTGTGAACAGCGCTGAAAACCAGCATTGGATTACCTGGTCATTCACCAGTGTTGTTAGGAAAATCTGCCTGGTGTGGAGAGTCAGAGGAATTCCAGATTCGCAGGGGAACGAATGGAACATTCTGAAGTGGAGATAAGAATGATTTCTGAAGGCTCGGTGTGTGGAAGGAAAATCAAGAGCTAACCAGCGTTCACTGGATAGCCAATTGAACAGCACGGCTGCGAGTGTTAACACGCAGCTGAAACCAGCCTTGGGTTGCTTGGACATTCACCAGTGGTGAAACGAAAACCTGCTGGGAGTGGAGAACAAGATGAATTCAAGATTCGCCTGAATGAAATGAAACATTCTGTAGTGTAGATTGCAATGGTTTCTGAGGTTTGTATTGTCCTGAACTGGAAAAAGAAGAACTCACCAGTGTTGAGTCGCTAGACCGTGAACAGCACGGGTTCGAGTGTGAATAGACCGCTGAAAACCATCATTGCGTTACTTGAACATTCAGCAGTGGTGCAATGAAAACCTGCCGGGGAGTGGAGATTCAGATGAATTCCAGATTCGCAGTGAAATGGAATGGAACATTCTCTAGTGGTGATTCCAATGATTTCTGAAGGCTGGGTTTTGTGGACACGAAAATGTAGAGCTGAACAGGGTGGAATGGATAGCCAAATGAACAGCACGTCTCGTAGTAAGAACAGGCCACTGAAAACCAGCTTTGGCTTAATTGGACATTCACAAGTGGTGTAACGAAAACCTGACGGGAGTTGAGAATTAGATGAATTTCAGATTTGCCGTCAATGAATGGAACATTCTGTGGAGGAGATACCAATTGTTTCTGAAGTTTGGGTTATGTGGACAGGAAAATGGAGCTGAAGAGGGTTGAGTGGATAGCAAATTGAACAGCACGGCTGAGAGTATGAGCAGGCCACTTAAAACCAGCATTGGCTTACTTGGATATTTACCAGTGGTGTCACGAAAACCTGCCGGGAGTGGAGATTCAGATGAATTCAGATTCGCTGTGAATGAATGGAACATTCTGTAGTGGAGATAACAATGATTTCTCCAGTCTCTGTGGTGTGGACAGGAAAATGTAGAGCTGGCCAGGGTTTGAGTGGATAGCCAATTGAACAGCACCACTGCGCTTGTGAAGAAAACACTTAAAACATTGGGTTACTTGGACATTCAACAGTGGTGTAACGAAAACCTGCCGGGAGTGGAGGTTCAGAGGAATTCCAGATTCGCAGTGAATGAATGGAACATTCTCTAGTGGAGATTCCAACGATTTCTGAAGGCTGGGTCGTGTGGAAGGAAAATCAAGAACTAATCAGGATTTAGTGGAAAGCCAATTGTATAGCATGGCTGCGAGTGTGAACATGCAGCTGAAAACCAGCATTGGGTTACTTGGACATTCATCAGTGGTGTAAGGAAAACCTGCATGGAGTGGAGAGTCAGTTGAATTCCACATTCGCAGTGAATGAATGGAACATTCTGTAGAGGAGATTCCAATGATTTCTGAAGCCTGTGTTGTGTGGACAGGAAAATGAAGAGCTGACCAGGCTTGAATCGATAGCCAAGTAAACAGCAGGGCTGCGAATATGAACAGGCCGCTGAAAACCAGCATTGGGTTACTTGGACATTCAACAGTGGTGTAATGAAAACCTGCGTGGAGTTGAGAGTCAGATGAATTCCAGATTCGCAGTGAATGAAATGGAACATTCTGTAGTGGAGATAACAAAGATTTCTGAAGGCTGTAGTGTGGTGGGACAATGAAGAGCTGAACAGGGTGGAGTGAATTGTCAATTAAACAGCACGGCTGCGAGTATGAACAGGCCTCTGAAAACCAGCATTGGCTTACTTGGACATTCACAAGTGGTGTAATGTTAACCAGGCGGGAGTGGAGAATCAGATAAACTCCAGACTCGCAGTGAATGAATGGAACATTCTGTAGTGGAGATTGCAATGATTTCTGAAATCTGGATTTGTGGGGTAAGACTACGAAAATGAAGAGCTGACCAGTGTTGAGTGGATAGCCTGTAAAAAGCCTCGGCTTCGAATGTGAACAGACCACTGAAAACCAGTATTGCATTACTTCGACTTTCAGCAGTGGTGTAACGAAAGCCTGCGTGGAGTGCAGATTCAGATGAATTCCAGATTCCCAGTGAATGAATGGAACATCCTGTAGTGGAGATTACAATGATTTCTGAAGGCTGGGTTGTGTGCACAGGAAAATGAGGAGCAAAACAGGTTGAGTGGATAGCCAATTGAACAGCACGACTGCGAACATGAACAGGCCTCTGAAAACCAGCATTGTTTTACTTGGACATTCACAAGTGGTGTAAGATAAATCTGCAGGTAGTGGAGATTCAGTTGAATTCCAGATTCGCAGTGAATGAATGGAACATTCTGTACTGGAGATTGCAATGATTTCTCAAGTCTGGATTGTTTGGACATGAAAATGAAGAGCTGACCACAGTTGTGTGGATACCCAGTAAAAAGCAGGGCTTAGAGTGTGAACAGACCGCTGAAAACCAGCATTGTGTTACTTGGACATTCATAAGTGGTGTAATGAAAGCCTACCTGGAGTGCAGATTCAGATGAATTCCAGATTGGCAGTGAATGAATGGAACATTCTGTACTGGCGATTCCAATGATTTCTGAAGTCTGATATTGTGGAAAAGAAAATGAAAGGCTGACCAGGTTTGAGTGGATAGACAATTGAACAGCACACTGCGAGTGTGAAAAGGCGGCTGAAAACCAGCATTGGATTACTTGGTCATTCACCAGTGCTGTAATGAAAACCTGCCTGGAGCGGAGAGTCAGATGAATTGCAGAATCGCAGTGAATGAATGGAACAGTCTGTAGTGGAGAGCCCAATGATTTCTGAAGGCTGGTTTGTGTGGAGAGGAAAATGAAGAGCTGACCAATATTGAGTGGATAGCCCATTGAACAGCACTTCTGCGAGTTGAACATGCCTCTGAAAACCAGTATTGAGTTACTTGACATTCACCAGTGGCGTAACGAAAACCTGCCAGGAGTGGAGGGTTCAGAGGAATTCCAGATTCGCAGTGAATGAATGGAAACATTCTCTAGTGGTGATTCCAATGATTTCTGAAGGCTGGGTTTTGTGGACACGAAAATGTAGAGCTGAACAGGGTGGAGTGGATAGCCAAATGAACAGCACGTCTCCTTTAGTATGAACAGGCCACTGAAAACCAGCATTGGCTTACTTGGACATTCACAAGTGGTTGTAACGATAACCCGCCGGGAGTTGAGAGTCAGATGAATTTAAGATTCGCAGTGAATGAACGGAACATTCTGTGGAGGAGATACCAATTATTTCTGAAGGTTGGGTTATGAGGACAGGAAAATGTAGAGCTGAATAGGGTTGGGTGGATAGCAAATTGAACAGCACGGCTGAGTGTGTTAGCAGGCGGCTTAAAACCAGCATTGTCTTCCTTGGACATTTACCAGTGTGTCACGAAAACCTTCCAGGAGTGGAGACTCTGATGAATTCCAGATTCGCGTGATTGAATGGAACATTCTGTAGTGGTGATTGCCAACATTTAGGAATCTGGATAGTCTGGACAGGATATTGAAGAGCTGACCGATATTGAGTGGATAGCCAATGAACAGCACGGTTTCGAGTGTGAACAGACCACTAAGAAGCAGCATTGCAATTACTTGGACATTCATCAGTGTGTAACGAAAGCCTTCCTGGAATGCAGATTCAGAGTATTTCCAGATTCACAGTGAATGAATGGAAATTTCTGTAGTAGAGATTCCAATGATTTCTGAACGCTGGGTTGTGTGGACAGGAAAATGAAGAGCTGACTAGGTTTGACTGGATTGCCAATTGAACAGCAAGGCTGTGAGTGTGAACAGCCGCTGAAAACCAGCATTGGATTACCTGGTCATTCACCAGTGTTGTTAGGAAAATCTGCCTGGTGTGGAGAGTCAGAGGGAATTCCAGATTCGCAGGGAACGAATGGAACATTCTGAAGTGGAGATAAGAATGATTTCTGAAGGCTCGGTGTGTGGAAGGAAAATCAAGAGCTAACCAGCGTTCACTGGATAGCCAATTGAACAGCACGGCTGCGAGTGTTAACACGCAGCTGAAACCAGCCTTGGGTTGCTTGGACATTCACCAGTGGTGAAACGAAAACCTGCTGGGAGTGGAGAACAAGATGAATTCAAGATTCGCCTGAATGAATGAAACATTCTGTAGTGTAGATTGCAATGGTTTCTGAGGTTTGTATTGTCTGAACTGGAAAAAGAAGAAACTCACCCAGTGTTGAGTCGCTAGACCGTGAACAGCACGGGTTCGAGTGTGAATAGACCGCTGAAAACCATCATTGCGTTACTTGAACATTCAGCAGTGGTGCAATGAAAACCTGCCGGGAGTGGAGATTCAGATGAATTCCAGATTCGCAGTGAATGAATGGAACATTCTCTAGGTGGTGATTCCAATGATTTCTGAAGGCTGGGTTTTGTGGACACGAAAATGTAGAGCTGAACAGGGTGGAATGGATAGCCAAATGAACAGCACGTCTCGTAGTAAGAACAGGCCACTGAAAACCAGCTTTGGCTTAATTGGACATTCACAAGTGGTGTAACGAAAACCTGACGGGAGTTGAGAATTAGATGAATTTCAGATTTGCCGTCAATGAATGGAACATTTCTGTGGAGGAGATACCAATTGTTTCTGAAGTTTGGGTTATGTGGACAGGAAAATGGAGCTGAAGAGGGTTGAGTGGATAGCAAATTGAACAGCACGGCTGAGAGTATGAGCAGGCCACTTTAAAACCAGCATTGGCTTACTTGGATATTTACCAGTGGTGTCACGAAAACCTGCCGGGAGTGGAGATTCAGATGATTCCAGATTCGCTGTGAATGAATGGAACATTCTGTAGTGGAGATAACAATGATTTCTCCAGTCTCTGTGGTGTGGACAGGAAAATGTAGAGCTGGCCAGGGTTGAGTGGATAGCCAATTGAACAGCACCACTGCGCTTGTGAAGAAAACACTTAAAACATCTGGGTTACTTGGACATTCAACAGTGGTGTAACGAAAACCTGCCGGGAGTGGAGGTTCAGAGGAATTCCCAGATTCGCAGTGAATGAATGGAACATTCTCTAGTGGAGATTCCAACGATTTCTGAAGGCTGGGTCGTGTGGAAGGAAAATCAAGAACTAATCAGGATTTAGTGGAAAGCCAATTGTATAGCATGGCTGCGAGTGTGAACATGCAGCTGAAAACCAGCATTGGGTTACTTGGACATTCATCAGTGGTGTAAGGAAAACCTGCATGGAGTGGAGAGTCAGTTGAATTCCACATTCGCAGTGAATGAATGGAACATTCTGTAGAGGAGATTCCAATGATTTCTGAAGCCTGTGTTGTGTGGACAGGAAAATGAAGAGCTGACCAGGCTTGAATCGATAGCCAAGTAAACAGCAGGGCTGCGAATATGAACAGGCCGCTGAAAACCAGCATTGGGTTACTTGGACATTCAACAGTGGTGTAATGAAAACCTGCGTGGAGTTGAGAGTCAGATGAATTCCAGATTTCGCAGTGAATGATGGAACATTCTGTAGTGGAGATAACAAAGATTTCTGAAGGCTGGTAGTGTGGTGGGACAATGAAGAGCTGAACAGGGTGGAGTGAATTGTCAATTAAACAGCACGGCTGCGAGTATGAACAGGCCTCTGAAAACCAGCATTGGCTTACTTGGACATTCACAAGTGGTGTAATGTTAACCAGGCGGGAGTGGAGAATCAGATAAACTCCAGACTCGCAGTGAATGAATGGAACATTCTGTAGTGGAGATTGCAATGATTTCTGAAATCTGGATTGTGGGGACACGAAAATGAAGAGCTGACCAGTGTTGAGTGGATAGCCTGTAAAAAGCCTCGGCTTCGAATGTGAACAGACCACTGAAAACCAGTATTGCATTACTTCGACTTTCAGCAGTGGTGTAACGAAAGCCCTGCGTGGAGTGCAGATTCAGATGAATTCCAGATTCCCAGTGAATGAATGGAACATCCTGTAGTGGAGATTACAATGATTTCTGAAGGCTGGGTTGTGTGCACAGGAAAATGAGGAGCAAAACAGGTTGAGTGGATAGCCAATTGAACAGCACGACTGCGAACATGAACAGGCCTCTGAAAACCAGCATTGTTTTACTTGGACATTCACAAGTGGTGTAAGATAAATCTGCAGGTAGTGGAGATTCAGTTGAATTCCAGATTCGCAGTGAATGAATGGAACATTCTGTACTGGAGATTGCAATGATTTCTCAAGTCTGGATTGTTTGGACATGAAAATGAAGAGCTGACCACAGTTGTGTGGATACCCAGTAAAAAGCAGGGCTTAGAGTGTGAACAGACCGCTGAAAACCAGCATTGTGTTACTTGGACATTCATAAGTGGTGTAATGAAAGCCTACCTGGAGTGCAGATTCAGATGAATTCCAGATTGGCAGTGAATGAATGGAACATTCTGTACTGGCCGATTCCAATGATTTCTGAAGTCTGATATTGTGGAAAAGAAAATGAAAGGCTGACCAGGTTTGAGTGGATAGACAATTGAACAGCACACTGCGAGTGTGAAAAGGCGGCTGAAAACCAGCAGCATTGGATTACTTGGTCATTCACCAGTGCTGTAATGAAAACCTGCCTGGAGCGGAGAGTCAGATGAATTGCAGAATCGCAGTGAATGAATGGAAACAGTCTGTAGTGGAGAGCCCAATGATTTCTGAAGGCTGGTTTGTGTGGAGAGGAAAATGAAGAGCTGACCAATATTGAGTGGATAGCCCATTGAACAGCACTTCTGCGAGTTGAACATGCCTCTGAAAACCAGTATTGAGTTACTTGGACATTCACCAGTGGCGTAACGAAACCTGCCAGGAGTGGAGGTTCAGAGGAATTCCAGATTCGCAGTGAATGAATGGAACATTCTCTAGTGGTGATTCCAATGATTTCTGAAGGCTGGGTTTTGTGGACACGAAAATGTAGAGCTGAACAGGGTGGAGTGGATAGCCAAATGAACAGCACGTCTCTTAGTATGAACAGGCCACTGAAAACCAGCATTGGCTTACTTGGACATTCACAAGTGGTGTAACGATAACCCGCCGGGGAGTTGAGAGTCAGATGAATTTAAAGATTCGCAGTGAATGAACGGAACATTCTGTGGAGGAGATACCAATTATTTCTGAAGGTTGGGTTATGAGGACAGGAAATGTAGAGCTGAATAGGGTTGGGTGGATAGCAAATTGAACAGCCACGGCTGAGTGTGTTAGCAGGCGGCTTAAAACCAGCATTGTCTTCCTTGGACATTTACCAGTGGTGTCACGGAAAACCCTTCCAGGAGTGGAGACTCTGATGAATTCCAGATTCGCGTGATTGAATGGAACATTCTGTAGTGGTGATTGCCAACATTTAGGAATCTGGATAGTCTGGACAGGATATTGAAGAGCTGACCGATATTGAAGTGGATAGCCAATGAACAGCACGGTTTCGAGTGTGAACAGACCACTAAGAAGCAGCATTGCATTACTTGGACATTCATCAGTGGTGTAACGAAAGCCTTCCTGGAATGCAGATTCAGAGTATTTCCAGATTCACAGTGAATGAATGGAAATTTCTGTAGTAGAGATTCCAATGATTTCTGAACGCTGGGTTGTGTGGACAGGAAAATGAAGAGCTGACTAGGTTTGACTGGATTGCCAATTGAACAGCAAGGCTGTGAGTGTGAACAGCCGCTGAAAACAGCATTGGGATTACCCTGGTCATTCACCAGTGTTGTTAGGAAAATCTGCCTGGTGTGGAGAGTCAGAGGAATTCCAGATTCGCAGGGAACGAATGGAACATTCTGAAGTGGAGATAAGAATGATTTCTGAAGGCTCGTGTGTGGAAGGAAAATCAAGAGCTAACCAGCGTTCACTGGATAGCCAATTGAACAGCACGGCTGCGAGTGTTAACACGCAGCTGAAACCAGCCTTGGGTTGCTTGGACATTCACCAGTGGTGAAACGAAAACCTGCTGGGAGTGGAGAACAAGATGAATTCAAGATTCGCCTGAATGAATGAAACATTCTGTAGTGTAGATTGCAATGGTTTCTGAGGTTTGTATTGTCTGAACTGGAAAAAGAAGAACTCACCAGTGTTGAGTCGCTAGACCGTGAACAGCACGGGTTCGAGTGTGAATAGACCGCTGAAAACCATCATTGCGTTACTTGAACATTCAGCAGTGGTGCAATGAAAACCTGCCGGGAGTGGAGATTCAGATGAATTCCAGATTCGCAGTGAATGAATGGAACATTCTCTAGTGGTGATTCAATGATTTCTGAAGGCTGGGTTTTGTGGACACGAAAATGTAGAGCTGAACAGGGTGGAATGGATAGCCAAATGAAACAGCACGTCTCGTAGTAAGAACAGGCCACTGAAAACCAGCTTTGGCTTAATTGGACATTCACAAGTGGTGTAACGAAAACCTGACGGGAGTTGAGAATTAGATGAATTTCAGATTTGCCGTCAATGAATGGAACATTCTGTGGAGGAGATACCAATTGTTTCTGAAGTTTGGGTTATGTGGACAGGAAAATGGAGCTGAAGAGGGTTGAGTGGATAGCAAATTGAACAGCACGGCTGAGAGTATGAGCAGGCCACTTAAAACCAGCATTGGGCTTACTTGGATATTTACCAGTGGTGTCACGAAAAACCTGCCGGGAGTGGAGATTCAGATGAATTCCAGATTCGCTGTGAATGAATGGAACATTCTGTAGTGGAGATAACAATGATTTCTCCAGTCTCTGTGGTGTGGACAGGAAAATGTAGAGCTGGCCAGGGTTGAGTGGATAGCCAATTGAACAGCACCACTGCGCTTGTGAGAAAACACTTAAAACATTGGGTTACTTGGACATTCAACAGTGGTGTAACGAAAACCTGCCGGGAGTGGAGGTTCAGAGGAATTCCAGATTCGCAGTGAATGAATGGAACATTCTCTAGTGGAGATTCCAACGATTTCTGAAGGCTGGTCGTGTGGAAGGAAAATCAAGAACTAATCAGGATTTAGTGGAAAGCCAATTGTATAGCATGGCTGCGAGTGTGAACATGCAGCTGAAAACCAGCATTGGGTTACTTGGACATCATCAGTGGTGTAAGGAAAACCTGCATGGAGTGGAGAGTCAGTTGAATTCCACATTCGCAGTGAATGAATGGAACATTCTGTAGAGGAGATTCCAATGATTTCTGAAGCCTGTGTTGTGTGGACAGGAAAATGAAGAGCTGACAGGCTTGAATCGATAGCCAAGTAAACAGCAGGGCTGCGAATATGAACAGGCGCTGAAAACCAGCATTGGGTTACTTGGACATTCAACAGTGGTGTAATGAAAACCTGCGTGGAGTTGAGAGTCAGATGAATTCCAGATTCGCAGTGAATGAATGGAACATTCTGTAGTGGAGATAACAAAGATTTCTGAAGGCTGGTAGTGTGGTGGGACAATGAGAGCTGAACATGGGTGGAGTGAATTGTCAATTAAACAGCACGGCTGCGAGTATGAACAGGCCTCTGAAAACCAGCATTGGCTTACTTGGACATTCACAAGTGGTGTAATGTTAACAGGCGGGAGTGGAGAATCAGATAAACTCCAGACTCGCAGTGAATGAATGGAACATTCTGTAGTGGAGATTGCAATGATTTCTGAAATCTGGATTGTGGGGACACGAAAATGAAGAGCTGACCAGTGTTGAGTGGATAGCCTGTAAAAAGCCTCGGCTTCGAATGTGAACAGACCACTGAAAACCAGTATTGCATTACTTCGACTTTCCAGCAGTGGTGTAACGAAAGCCTGCGTGGAGTGCAGATTCAGATGAATTCCAGATTCCCAGTGAATGAATGGAACATCCTGTAGTGGAGATTACAATGATTTCTGAAGGCTGGTTGTGTGCACAGGAAAATGAGGAGCAAAACAGGTTGAGTGGATAGCCAATTGAACAGCACGACTGCGAACATGAACAGGCCTCTGAAAACCAGCATTGTTTTACTTGGACATTCACAAGTGGTGTAAGATAAATCTGCAGGTAGTGGAGATTCAGTTGAATTCCAGATTCGCAGTGAATGAATGGAACATTCTGTACTGGAGATTGCAATGATTTCTCAAGTCTGGATTGTTTGGACATGAAAATGAAGAGCTGACCACAGTTGTGTGGATACCCAGTAAAAAGCAGGGCTTAGAGTGTGAACAGACCGCTGAAAACCAGCATTGTGTTACTTGGACATTCATAAGTGGTGTAATGAAAGCCTACCTGGAGTGCAGATTCAGATGAATTCCAGATTGGCAGTGAATGAATGGAACATTCTGTACTGGCGATTCCAATGATTTCTGAAGTCTGATATTGTGGAAAAGAAAATGAAAGGCTGACCAGGTTTGAGTGGATAGACAATTGAACAGCACACTGCGAGTGTGAAAAGGCGGCTGAAAACCAGCATTGGATTACTTGGTCATTCACCAGTGCTGTAATGAAAACCTGCCTGGAGCGGGAGAGTCAGATGAATTGCAGAATCGCAGTGAATGAATGGAACAGTCTGTAGTGGAGAGCCCAATGATTTCTGAAGGCTGGTTTGTGTGGAGAGGAAAATGAAGAGCTGACCAATATTGAGTGGATAGCCCATTGAACAGCACTTCTGCGAGGTTGAACATGCCTCTGAAAACCAGTATTGAGTTACTTGGACATTCACCAGTGGCGTAACGACAAACCTGCCAGGAGTGGAGGTTCAGAGGAATTCCAGATTCGCAGTGAATGAATGGAACATTCTCTAGTGGTGATTCCAATGATTTCTGAAGGCTGGGTTTTGTGGACACGAAAATGTAGAGCTGAACAGGGTGGAGTGGATAGCCAAATGAACAGCACGTCTCTTAGTATGAACAGGCCACTGAAAACCAGCATTGCTTACTTGGACATTCACAAGTGGTGTAACGATAACCCGCCGGGAGTTGAGAGTCAGATGAATTTAAAGATTCGCAGTGAATGAACGGGAACATTCTGTGGAGGAGATACAATTATTTCTGAAGGTTGGGTTATGAGGACAGGAAAATGTAGAGCTGAATAGGGTTGGGTGGATAGCAAATTGAACAGCACGGCTGAGTGTGTTAGCAGGCGGCTTAAAACCAGCATTGTCTTCCTTGGACATTTACCAGTGGTGTCACGAAACCTTCCAGGAGTGGAGACTCTGATGAATTCCAGATTCGCGTGATTGAATGGAACATTCTGTAGTGGTGATTGCCAACATTTAGGAATCTGGATAGTCTGGACAGGATATTGAAGAGCTGACGATATTGAGTGGATAGCCAATGAACAGCACGGTTTCGAGTGTGAACAGACCACTAAGAAGCAGCATTGCATTACTTGGACATTCATCAGTGGTGTAAACGAAAGCCTTCCTGGAATGCAGATTCAGAGTATTTCCAGATTCACAGTGAATGAATGGAAATTTCTGTAGTAGAGATTCCAATGATTTCTGAACGCTGGGTTGTGTGGACAGGAAAATGAAGAGCTGACTAGGTTTGACTGGATTGCCAATTGAACAGCAAGGCTGTGAGTGTGAACAGCCGCTGAAAACCAGCATTGGATTACCTGGTCATTCACCAGTGTTGTTAGGAAAATCTGCCTGGTGTGGAGAGTCAGAGGAATTCCAGATTCGCAGGGAACGAATGGAACATTCTGAAGTGGAGATAAGAATGATTTCTGAAGGCTCGGTGTGTGGAAGGAAAATCAAGAGCTAACCAGCGTTCACTGGATAGCCAATTGAACAGCACGGCTGCGAGTGTTAACACGCAGCTGAAACCAGCCTTGGGTTGCTTGGACATTCACCAGTGGTGAAACGAAAACCCTGCTGGGAGTGGAGAAAAAGATGAATTCAAGATTCGCCTGAATGAATGAAACATTCTGTAGTGTAGATTGCAATGGTTTCTGAGGTTTGTATTGTCTGAACTGGAAAAAGAAGAACTCACCAGTGTTGAGTCGCTAGACCGTGAAACAGCACGGGTTCGAGTGTGAATAGACCGCTGAAAACCATCATTGCGGTTACTTGAACATTCAGCAGTGGTGCAATGAAAACCTGCCGGGAGTGGAGATTCAGATGAATTCCAGATTCGCAGTGAATGAATGGAACATTCTCTAGTGGTGATTCCAATGATTTCTGAAGGCTGGGTTTTGTGGACACGAAAATGTAGAGCTGAACAGGTGGAATGGATAGCCAAATGAACAGCACGTCTCGTAGTAAGAAACAGGCCACTGAAAACCAGCTTTGGCTTAATTGGACATTCACAAGTGGTGTAACGAAAACCTGACGGGAGTTGAGAATTAGATGAATTTCAGATTTGCCGTCAATGAATGGAACATTCTGTGGAGGAGATACCAATTGTTTCTGAAGTTTGGGTTATGTGGACAGGAAAATGGAGCTGAAGAGGGTTGAGTGGATAGCAAATTGAAACAGCACGGCTGAGAGTATGAGCAGGCCACTTAAAAACCAGCATTGGCTTACTTGGATAATTTTACCAGTGGTGTCACGAAAACCTGCCGGGAGTGGAGATTCAGATGAATTCCAGATTCGCTTGTGAATGAATGGAACATTCTGTAGTGAGGATAACAATGATTTCTCCAGTCTCTGTGGTGTGGACAGGAAAATGTAGAGCTGGCCAGGGTTTGAGTGGATAGCCAATGTGAACAGCACCACTGCGCTTGTGAAGAAAACACTAAAAACATTGGGTTACTTGGACATTCAACAGTGGTGTAACGAAAACCTGCCGGGAGTGGAGGTTCAGAGGAATTCCAGATTCGCAGTGAATGAATGGAACATTCTCTAGTGGAGATTCCAACGATTTCTGAAGGCTGGGTCGTGTGGAAGGAAAATCAAGAACTAATCAGGATTTAGTGGAAAGCCAATTGTATAGCATGGCTGCGAGAGTGTGAACATGCAGCTGAAAACCAGCATTGGGGTTACTTGGACATTCATCAGTGGTGTAAGGAAAACCTGCATGGAGTGGGAGAGTCAGTTGAATTCCACATTCGCAGTGAATGAATGGAACATTCTGTAGAGGAGATTCCAATGATTTCTGAAGCCTGTGTTGTGTGGACAGGAAAATGAAGAGCTGACCAGGCTTGAATCGATAGCCAAGTAAACAGCAGGGCTGCGAATATGAAACAGGCCGCTGAAAACCAGCATTGGGTTACTTGGACATTTCAACAGTGGTGTAATGAAAACCTGCGTGGAGTTGAGAGTCAGATGAATTCCAGATTCGCAGTGAATGAATGGAAACATTCTGTAGTGGAGATAACAAAGATTTCTGAAGGCTGGTAGTGTGGTGGGACAATGAAGAGCTGAAACAGGGTGGAGTGAATTTCAATTAAACAGCACGGCTGCGAGTATGAACAGGGCCTCTGAAAACCAGCATTGGCTTACTTGGACATTCACAAGTGGTGTAATGTTAACCAGGCGGGAGTGGAGAATCAGATAAACTCCAGACTCGCAGTGAATGAATGGAACATTCTGTAGTGGAGATTGCAATGATTTCTGAAATCTGGATTGTGGGGACACGAAAATGAAGAGCTGACCAGTGTTGAGTGGATAGCCTGTAAAAAGCCTCGGCTTCGAATGTGAACAGACCACTGAAAACCAGTATTGCATTACTTCGACTTTCAGCAGTGGTGTAACGAAAGCCTGCGTGGAGTGCAGATTCAGATGAATTCCAGATTCCCAGTGAATGAATGGAACATCCTGTAGTGGAGATTACAATGATTTCTGAAGGCTGGGTTGTGTGCACTGGAAAATGAGGAGCAAAACAGGTTGAGTGGATAGCCAATTGAACAGCACGACTGCGAACATGAACAGGCCTCTGAAAACCAGCATTGTTTTACTTGGACATTCACAAGTGGTGTAAGATAAATCTGCAGGTAGTGGAGATTCAGTTG